>NW_028277121.1:2500-2444765 GCF_059951505.1 Python bivittatus
AACTTTCTGGTCCGCGGCGGCCACGTGACGCCCGCTGCCCAATGAGGGGCGGCCAGGCCGCCTGGCTCCTGCGAAAGGGGCAGGATCGCGCTCAGAGGCAGAGACCCGGCTCCGGGGATGGCAGGGTACGCTCCGCAGCCGGCTGCGCTCCCGGAAGGCTCCCGAGGCGGCAAGTAGGTGCCCGGCTTGCCCTGCGCCATCCTCCTCTGCGGAGCTTCCCCTCCGCGGCGGCGGCTGCCTGCCGGCCGCTGCCCCTGCGTGTCTGCGGAGCGCCCGCGAACCTTCCCGCCTCACCTGCGCCCGCGTGAGACGGCGGCGCTTCTCCCTCCGAGGCGACTGAGTTCATTCTGTCCGAGCCAGCCCAGAAGAGCCGCGTCCTTTCTTCCTCCTCCTGATTTATGGACTGCGGTGCTCTGCAGCGGGCGGGGGAGAATCTCTCATTCCAGCCCGACGACAACAACAGCCCTGTGGGGTAGGCTGCGCTGGCAGAGCGTGCCTGCCCCAAGCCACTCCGCGAGTTCTGCGCTTCAGCGAGGACTTGAATCGGATCCCATCGGGATCTCAGAACGTGGCGGGGAGGAGCTTTGGAGTCGCTGAGAGGAAGAACTTAACACGGGGGACGCTGCTTCACACGTGCACAGAGTCCTGGAGAAGCTGCCAGCCCCAATTGGTCCCAGAGACATCGTAAAGATCCACGAAACTCAACAGATACAGGTGCCACCGGTGTGTGCTGGAAATGTGTGTGAGTAGGCAGTGCTGCACAGATGGGGCTTGCTCCCGTGTTGCGTGTGAAAGGCTCACGGAAGCGTGAGCCGGTGTGAGGGCAGGGGGAGTGGAGCAAAGCTGGCTAGCAGCAATGCAGAAAGATTTATGCTAAAATCGGGGGCAATCAACTCATGTCCAACAGTGCAGTGTTCCTCAACCTTGGCGGCTTGAAGATGTGTGGACTTCAACTCCCAGAATTCTGTGCTGTGCTGTGCTGTGCTGTGCTGTGCTGTGCTGTGCTGTGCTGTGCTGTGCTGGCTGGGGAATTCTGGGAGTTGGGAATTCTGGGAGTTGAAGTCCACACATCTTCAAGCTGCCAAGGTTGAGGAACACTGCAATAGTAAATCATGTCTACACAGAGGGTGTCAATTCTTGGCTTGAGTTGCTGGGACAGAAATCCATGTCACAAGGAAGAGGAAAGGAGAAAGTGACCTTGGCAGGATTTCTCCTACCTTTTAACTTCTTCACGCCAGCCGTTGAGGACCGATCTGACGTGGCTTACTTATCGGGGAAAGAGATTTAGAATGAGCTTGTTTTCGTTCATGTTGTGTTAGCAGACTGCTTTTTTAGGCCAGAGAGTCCTAAACGTTTTGCTATCACTCCTCCCTTGGGTTTAATCTCAACGTCCACACCTCCCCTAAAATTCCAAAACACCAAAATGGATAGAAAGGGACGATGAAAACAAGACAATGAAACTTTGGGAAAGGGGGATTTGAAACTCGGTGGCTCTTCACACCTCCCCGGCCTCTGTCTGCACCTCCCCAAAGGAGGTGTGTGTCCCTCGCACTAGGGGACACCCGGTGTTCGGCCCAGAAAGGTCTCCTAGCGCTTTAAAAAGGCTGTGTGGCACAGTGGGAACAGCACTGGGCTTGCTCCATGGAAGACCTGGGTTCAAATCTGCTTTCCCTCTGCCTTCTGCTGTGTTAATCACTGCCTCGTTGCCTAACCTACCTCGCCAGGTGGTTGGGAGGATAAAAAATGCAGGCTCTCATTCGTTCTAGCATAAGCTTTGGTGGGCCAGAGCTCCCTTCGTGCGATGCTAGGCCATGAAAGGGTGGCTTTGCAGAGATTAGCCTATCCTTTGTTGTTCTCACTCTAGCACCTCCAGAAATGATTTCTCCAGATGAAGCTGTCTAGAAGCTGTCTCCAAAAGGGTTGCTTTGGAGCACAACGCTGTAACGGGTGCGTTGCTGAGTTGTCTGACTGGGAGCAGCTGTGTCTGACCATCCTAATATTTATTTTTCTGTACGTGATTCCCACTGGTGTCCTAGAGAGATTGCAACCTCCAAGTCTGATGGAAAGATGGTAAATGATTACCCGGAAGCCTGTATTTGTACGACAGAAAAAAGTGGGAAAGCGATAGCCCTTCCAAAGAGCAGATGCGAGGCTATGTCTTTTGCTGGCAAACTGAGCAGGATTCCCCTAGCCTGAAATATTTTTAAAAGAAGGCGTTGCTTTGGGTACTGAACAAACAAGTCGAAATTCCTGCATGGCAGTTCAAATGCAAAGGTCAGAAGGTTTCCGAACATGATGCACCGGTTCCTATGTTTGAAGGAACATCAACTGCTCCTGTTGCCCTTTGCAGGGTCTGAAATGTCTCCATTCAGGAGCCACTGAACGCAGGTAGCCCACGTTGCCCTTTGCAAAGCACGGCACAGGCCGGGAAACCCTTGAGCCGAAAGGTTTTTTTGCAAATTGGGTCATTTTCCCCAGCCTCGGAAGTTCCAATGCCTACATGTAGCTTTCAAAGGAGGGAATCCAGGGCGATGCAGTCGTGCGTTTTCCCTTTCAAGTTGTGTGGTGGGGTTATGCTGCTTCCTGGAAAGATGGACTTTGTAGCTTGCAGGGAGACTTCATAAAATCTGCCAGTGTTGTTAGAGTTTTCTAAAGGTGACTCTGGACTTTTCCCCACTTCTCCCTTGTTTGGATTGTTAAATGTTGAGTTTCCATTGCATAGCTGGCAGTGAGGGATTCTAACAACTGTAGCTTAGCACCTATGGAGGTCTTGCTTTCTGGATATTAAATCATGGATTAGACACACAAATTGTAAAGTTGAGTCAGATGTGATGTGTCTATGTAGGTTTTTAGCAGGTGGCACAAGATTGCCTTGCCCCAGGATGTTTCATGGAGATCTCCCATCCACGTCCTAACGAACTCTAATGAAATCCTAGCATAGCATCCAAACACCCGTGTGACGTGCTAGGATGCTTAGCATGGATTTAGCATGCTAAGGCGTTTTCATGGAAACAAGATGCTAATTCACTGGCTTCCTTCCATCCTTCTTTCTCTTAAGTGGAAATGTGACTTGAGTTTCAACTATATTATAGTTGAAACAAGCAGATTCAATATGAGGTTAAATATTGTTGAGTCAAACTGTTGCCTCCAACACATAACATCTGTTATGGTCAATTCACAATCTTGCTTTAAAGGCACGGCAGGAGAGTCTATTGTTAAATCAGTGAGCATAATGTCTATGATCTGGGGAAAAAAAGATATTCATAGTATGAAATGGGCAGTGAGGTCCTCAGAAGAAAATCTTTGGTATATGAGCAAGAACGTTATAAGAACAATTTTAAAAATCCTCAACACCTTTATAATGCTTTAGAGTAATTTGGCCCATCTGCTGCTTCTAAGACTTCCCAGATGCCACTGCCAATGGAAATTATGGACCTTGCACATCTGTAGGATGCAAATGGTTCCTTTGCAGAGATTGTCCTGATTTAGAAGGAAGGTTTGAGGAAAGGATGAGGAATAGCCATTACTGTTCTTGAATGTTTGGGTGTGGATAACCCCATCCTGTCTAAATCTAGATATGCACGAACTCCTCCTTCATGCATCTCCTGTGTTTCAGCATCTTCCTTCCTTCCTTCCTTCCTTCCTTCCTTCCTTCCTTCCTTCCTTCCTTCCTTCCTTCCTTCCTTCCTTCCTTCCTTCCTTCCTTCCTTCCTTCCTCATTGTAGAAATTAATGGAAACACCGCTGGCCACAGCAGTTTTCCATCATGGAAAAATGGAAGCTCTCCCCATAGGATTTCATATAAGCCATGATTTGAAAGGCAGCTAAAGAGTTATACCTGGGTTTGTTCCAAGTCATTAGCCTTCAGTTTCTGAGTTCACACATCATGGGAGACTAAGATCCACAGTGGTTTCTTGGTTGATGTGTCCATTCACATGACAGGAAGAGGAAAGGGACTGTCTGTGGAGGTACAGGGCCAGGGTCTCCTTAAAATTGGATTACTCACACTTAACACATACTTCATCCCTGGTGTGAAATCTTCGTCTGAAACTTAGTAACAACAAAGTGTTTTGCTTAGGAAAAGCCTGTCGGTTTTATGCCAAAGACACATGGAATCGTTACAGTTACCCCCATCGCCAAATATTTGCTATGCTTTGTTTTTCTTTCTTTGTTTTAATATTACATAATCAAATGCATCTCACATCTTTCTTTTAAAGATTGGATGTGGCAACCTCTACACAGTTTATGTTCGGTTATTATTCAAAATAAGAGGAGGGTTATTATGAAAGGGACTGAACACTTCTCCCCACACCCAGCAATTTGTTAACCCAGGACTAAGAACTCCAGCTGGGTTGCTGAAAGGAGTCAAGAGTCTAAAGTGCTGGATCTATTTCACACAGAACTGCCCTATGCATGTTTATTCAGAAGTAATCTGAATGTTTTCTAGGGCTTATTCTCAAATTGGAGTGCATTATGGTGCAGTCTTAAGTTGCTTTTTTAAATAAGTGATTTATTGGAAGAGGAAGAGGAAGGGGAGAGGAGGAGGAGGAGGAGGAGGAGTTTCAACCAGAAGTGAATTAAGAAAGAGATTTAAAAGACAAGGGAAGCAAGTATGGAATCCTTTATCCATAATTAATGTCTCCCCAAAATGTAGATGATATTAAGGCAGCAGAAGCTGACAGATAGCAAGTTGAAATTTTCTAGGAAATATCTGAAATACCGTTTGTGCCACCAGAGAATAGCATGAGGAGGAAATCAAGGTCCAACCTCTTCCTGATATGGACATTGCTTCTATCCATTTCCAGCCACTGCATCTGAAAAAGGGTATCAAAAGTAGAAAAATGTGGAAGAGGGTAACCCAAGTGATTTGGAGATCGCAATAAGTCCGATGGGGAAAGATTACAAAGTTTGCCATGACTTAATTTAGGGCAGGAGGGTTGGGCAACAAATCAACAGTAACATATGGCTCTTGAAATGGGACCTTCTGCCTAAGACTGTGCTTACTCTCAGAGGTCCAGCAATGGATCATTTTTTGATCACTCACAAGTTCCTTTCAAAGTCAGAACAGCTGATGATGGAACATTTGGCAAATAAGGGAGGAGCCATGACAGATGTTTTTGACCTTCTGCAGGCTGTAAAGGAAGTGGGTATGAAGAGGTTTTCCTCCTTTGCTCACCTGGGGTCATGGCAGAGGCCAAGGAAGCAAGAAGCCCTTCAAACTATAGAATTTGCTGGATCCATGGGATGCTGTGATAGTAATCAACTTAGAGGGCTTTAAAGAAGAATTACATGATGTTATTTCAGTGGCAGTGGCATTATGGGATCCTCTGACTACTATCGCTGGTAATGGGCAAAAAATGTATCCTCTTGCTGTGTCCTCCTTTGATGTCTACCAGAGGTATATAGGTTGTTCCAAGAAGGCACAGGACAGGGGACAAGCTACGCCTTCACCAGTCTGTGATAACCAATCGTAAAAGAAGAAAATGTTAGTGTAGCTGGTCCTTCCTAAGCCCAAACTAACCAAACTGTGTGATAACTTCCCTTATATGAATGGCTCAAACTAGGTTTTCTGAGTCAGTTACTTCATTCTAACCTTTAATGGACCTGTGATCTGTTACCAAACCAAGTCTATTTTTGAGATATAAAAAAACCAAAAGTTAACTAGAACTTGAAATTTAATAGCCTCTCTCATTATGAGAAGGAAATGTCTGAAAAACTGATGCTTTGTTCTACTTTTCTCTTATACTATGAAGCATCAGAACTTCAGTGACCATCCATGGAAAACTGTAATCATAACAGTCTCCTCCAGTACTCAATAACAAAGATTGATCTACTCTTCTGAAATTTGCTTAAACAGCATAATTTCTCTTTTAAAAAAGGATCTCAGTAGCTTTGAGCATCAATGATGCTTCTTAATGTAAAGAAGGGTTGTATAGCCTTCAGACCCTCCAAAATTTGCTACCAAATAGGAAACGTTGATGTGCCAGAAGGGAAAACTGATGAACGCCTGCAGCTCATTTTACAAATTGCATTTCTTTTTCATTTTAATCTCAATTTTGATTAAATAAAATTTAATTGTTGCCTTCTTACCCACCCATTTTTGTTTTGGCTGCTGCCTCAGCATCACCTTCAAAAGGTAGATATTCCACAGAAGCCAGTTACTTAAATCATCCTTTCTAAATCCCTACTGAAATAGTATTTTAATTAAGCCAATGAAGATCTCAGGAAATGACAAGCAAGCTCAGAGTTACTCTTTCTTTGTGGCACTCTCTAGGCTAGACTAGGAAGTTGTCAGGAGGAGAGGTGGGGAAATCAACAGAAGGAGTGGCAAAAAACAATTTCCATATTATTGCCAAAGAAATACATTGATGTGGCTATGATTTCAGGAATGAAGCTCAATTCAGGGGAGTTTTTGCCTTTTTCACTCCATAGCTATGATTTCTTCCTTTCAGTCAGAATTGAAAAATGGGGGGCACAATTTGGAACAATCTGCAGGCTTTATCCAGAGTTTTTTGTGAACCACAAAGAGTCCTGTCACTTCAAGGTTGCAAACCAGGGCTTCATACAATATATAAAAACTAATTTAAAAAAAAACTCAGTATCCCCTGCATTAAAAAAAAAAAGTTGGAAACTCCTGCTCCCACGTGTGATGCAACCCTATAAATTCTGCACCACTAGCTTCTTAATGGTTGCCCTTGGAGCCCCCAAATTAAGTTGGACCTATGCCACCAAAGGTTGCCCATTCCAGGAAACACAGCAATCCTGAAATGGCTCTTTTTCCAGTAATTTGCAGGAGAAATTATGTTGTCCTCACTCCCACCCATCCACCCAACAGCCCTGTGCCTTCAGGAATTTAACTAGAGTGTTTTTCCCCCTTGCTACATCTCTAATGCTGAGAAAAACGTATCTTCCTATGAAACAATTCAAGGCACTTAGAGAGGCATAGCATGACACCACTAGCTAATGATTTAACTGGTATTTCAACCATCCTTTAAAAGCAAGGAGTAGGTCTACAGACAAGGCCAACAGACTAGGACTGCACACAATTAAATCAACTTGTGTGCAAGTTACCCATGGCCAAGGCAGAAGTGCTTGTGCTGAGAACAGTAGAATGTGTGGAACCTCTAGTGCGGTGTTTCTCAAACGTGTCAACTTTAAGCTGTGTGGACTCCCAAAATTCCCCGGCCAGCCATGAGCTGCATGTGAAAAGAAAAAGAAAAATGGGGGCAAATCCAGAATAACACTATGAGAATATTCCATACAATTTAAAAGTTTGATCAGTTATATTATTTCATTTGAGTATTCGAAGTCCTTGAATATTCAAAGTCCTTGAAGTCCTGTAGATTCAGATGCTTTGGAAGTGATTTGCAAAAATGCTGACCTAAATGCATGTTTTCCAGATCAGTTTTGGACATTCAAAGCAGTTTTCTGAACTGATCTGCAAGTCCAGATGGGAACGGATTAATTTTGTGAACCAGCTTGATGTTTTGAATCCACGTTTTTTCTTTTCTCTCCATATGTTGGATTTTTTCCACCGTTTCCAGTCTTAAATTTTTAGTTCCTTTCCCGTGTTGCAAAATAGGTGGGGGCCATGATGTACTCATGGATAACCTTTCTTTGTTACAAACTTACTTTCCATGCACCACCACTTTGCAGTGGCTTTCTCCCGCATCTGAAGGCACCAGTTGAGTTTTGGACTGCACGGGCCATGCATGGCTGCAGACAATGAGATAATTAACAAAGAATAGCTGTGTGTTGTTTGGGTACAGGAAACAATCCAGAAAACAAAAGCTAAACAGCCAGTACTTTTCCTGCTTGCAAGCTGAGGATCAAGAGCAAAAGTGGCACTTTTCCTTTTTCGTTCTTTCTTTCTGGCTGGTTTCGTTTGCCTTCATCAGTTGCTGGATGAGTAGAAATTCAGGT
Organism: Python bivittatus; assembly: GCF_059951505.1. Lineage (NCBI taxonomy): Eukaryota > Metazoa > Chordata > Lepidosauria > Squamata > Pythonidae > Python > Python bivittatus. Next base: position 10,423 of record NW_028277121.1, read on the forward strand.
GTTGGAAGTATAAAGTTGTAGAAGTGGGATATTTAACGCCTGTCACTCTCTTCAGTGCCGATATCCTCAACTTCTAGATGGGGTACAAAAAGTGTGCCCTAGGAACCATGTCAGGCTTGCTAACAGACTCTTTTTTGTGGCCTCCAGAATCCCCCAGAGATGGTGGGACCAAAATGTTCAACTCCTTTCTTTTTGCATTCTCCTTTTTTTTTTTTTTTAGTTTTTAGAAATTAAATTTCACCATAAATCTCCCCCAGATTCTCCCCAGTGAGGGTCCTGATCCTGTCCACCATTGCTGTATGGTCCTTGACCTGCTTGTCACCCAAGGAGAAGAGGCCTTGGAGGTCAAGCACGTCTGTCTTCAGAGGCAGGAAACGGGATTTAGCCAGAGGGCAAAATCATCTCAAATTCAGCTTTCTACTTCACCAACCAGATGGGTGCCATTATGGGTAGGGCAGTCTCTTTATTAAAGCCTGCTCCCCCATACTCCTCATACCCCATCATTCCTTTTGCCCCCCATTAGTATTAGTATTAGTTATTTCTGATGCGTGCCTTCCTGAACTGGGAGTGATCCATGGTCAATTAATCAGTAGGAGCTACTTCGTACTTCCACTGAAATCCCCCTCAAGGCAGAAAGATGTGGTATTATTTAAATGGCGGAAGAATATTGGTTCAATCAATTTGTGGTCCCTGGGAGGAGGGTTTTAGGGGTGAGGAAGGGCACTGGACCTGTAGTTCAGCAGAAGCCGTGTTTGAGGCCCTGTGGGGTGATGAATCTTCCTATATCCCACAGTCCGGAGGTCCATGTTCTACTGAACTACCAGCAGTGGAGATTATGTTGTAAGTGAAGTGAGTTTAACATGTGAAACTGCAGGTACCTGGTATATCTCTCTTGGCGGGGTTTTTACTCAGGCACAACAAACATTTTCATTCATTCTAACCTCTTGGGAATATAGAAAGCATGGAATATTGTGTAGGGGTGATGGGGGAAATTTGCATTTCCCAAGGAAGTTTCCAATCCTATGAAAGACATTGCTGCATGTTTAACGGACATGAGTCTAATACCACAAGATGCATAATTGTGTGTGTGTGTGTGTGTGTGTGTACCTTCAAATGAATCTTGACTCCTGGGGACAATAGGGACACATCCCTGCTGTTTTCTTGGGCAAGATTTCAGAAGTGGTCTGCCCTTGCCTTCTTCTTCCTAGGGCTGAGAGAGAGGGACTGGCCCAAGGTCACCCACCTGGCTTCATGCCTAAGGCAGGACTAGAACTGATGGACTCCCACTTTCTAGCCTGGTGCCTTACCCACTACACCAAACTGGCTCTCCATTGCATGTTTAGTGGGGAGAGTAACTATCATTTTCCCATCAAAGTGAAAGCTTTAGTAGGACAAATGGCTAGAACTGGCTCCAAATAACACCGTAACTGCCTTTCCCAACCCTGTCTTCCTCAATCCACAAGATTATAATTCCCTTTATTGCTGGCTGGGGATGATGGAAATTGTTGCAATTATGTCAGAAAAGGAGTAAATCCAGCCTTCATTATGCTATTCTTTTGGTGTCAAAATGGGAGCAAATCTACAAGACCAAAAATTCCTTCTACATTGCCCTTATTTCTTCTCTGCGAAAACTCTCAAGTGTTTTTTCATTGTAGAATCATTTACTTTGAGGGTGGATTTCAAGAAAGATCAGCAGGTTGCCCATTTGCTGCTTAAGACTATTAACATGAAAGCAGAAGTGTACGTTTATGTACTCCTATCTTTCCACCTTTGTGCATCCATAGATTTCCAAGCAGAGGTAAAGTGATCTTAATATTCAGAACTACAGACAGGTTTCTAACCTTCTTAAACGATGATGCATGTTTCAAAAGGCTGTGATGGGAAGGTGAGAGATAATAAATCTCTATTTTTCTTCACATGGCTAGCAAAAATGGATGGCCCAGTGCTATCCCAACCATACTTATCTTTGTCTATGAGTGAAATTCACCCTCGGGCAGAATTTAAGAAATTCTGCCAGATTTGAGGGTCTAGGAGTAGATAACTGTCCATGGCTGCTTCGGTTTATAATCTCCTTTGCTCTCTTTTTCTCTCCCACATTTTCACCCAATGGATTCTCCTTTTTCTTTGCTTTAACATTTAAATTTGCAGGTGCACCAAAACACAGAGACTCCAACTATTTCCTCCAGAGAGTTATCAGTAGACCATATTTTAAACGGAGTCCTTGTTGTTGTCATACTATAGTTTCTATTTTTGGTCCTCTGCTTGGGGTGGGGCATGGAAAAGCCAATATTTGCTGTCATGCTTCTATTCTTTCCTTGTGTGTCCTTTTCCCCATGAATTTACTAGATATCTTCTTGTCCAGCTTACACTTCAATTGTCTGAACTGCTTGCTCAGTTTTACCTTTTTTTTAAGTCACCAATAGCTGAGATGTGTTTCTGGGCAACAACCTAAGAGTTGAAATGAATGGAAAATGAGGTGATTAGATACAACACAAATTCTTTGGGGATTATCTCTGAATATATGTACAATTCCACACATAGGGAGAATGCAAACAAGTCCTTTTCCTTACAACCCCTTGCAAAGGGTATCCACATTTTAAGCAGTAAAACCCGGTACTTATTTTATATTTAGTATTGACTGGCAACTAATTGTTTGGAATGCATCAGTTTGATTTTCCCACAAGGCATTTTGCTGATTTAGTGGATAAGTGGTCTACCAAGTTTGACTGATATATTTCCAGTGGACCCAATTAGATTTAAGAGTTTGGATTTAGACAACTATGGACCATATACAGGCAAAAGATTGAGCATTCTTGAATTTAGGGTGTTCTGTACGTTCCTTTATTATGAAAGGCTTCTTCTGGTCATGATGATGGAAAAGATGTCTTTCTTTTTGTACTGTATTGCATATATATTTATTTACATACTGTATATATTTATTTTTGCACTGTATTGTAACGTTTTAAATTGTTTTTATAATTGTTCGCCACCCAGAGTCACTTGATTGAGATGGGCGGCTAATAAACAAACAAACAAACAAACAAATAAATGCCAGAAACATCGCAATACAAAACATTGTGTCTGCATCGTGAAGTCATGGCACATGTTTCATCACAACACCCCCTTCCCCACCACTGGATCTCTGAGGGCTTCTCTATCAAAAGCATTCAAGTCCCCCGTAGCCATTCTAGAGCTAAAAAATGTTTCACATTTAGGATGCTGAAAGAGTTGCCATGTCAACTGAGGCAGTTCATAAATTGATTAAATAAATAAATAGCCATCGAGCACAATCCCGTTGAGCACAATCCAGAAATGGAGGGCTTCCATAAACTTTGTCCGATAGAATGGAGCTCTTCAATGTAAACGTGCTTGATCAAAGCATAGCTGGTTAAGGTGCATCTGTCATACGAGATGTACTTTAATTGGCCGAGGAGGTGTATGCTGAGTTAGGTACAACTGGTACATTGGACACTTACACTTAATTACCGGGGTGATATTATACCTTGCACACTTTGACTGGCTTTCAAACTCTTGTCCTCAAGATCCAACATGCTGTTAGCTTCTCACCTGTTTCAGTTCTGACTTCCACCATGGAATATTACTGGGGCTAGACAAACTGCACTGTATGTGCAAGTTATTTCAATCTTCTCTGAATGTGTTCTTAATGTGCATCATCTCAGAAGGGCCCCCCCATTTGGGACAGTCTGCTGCTGTGTAATATAGGCCACCTTTTATACTTCAGGTAGTTAGGGTAGCCAGCGTCCAAAGTTATTGTTTAATATTTGCATGACAAATCAGCTTGGCTGACTGACCTTTTTGAATGCTTTCATAACACCTTCAGGTCTCTGGCTGGGAATGTGTGGTTGCCAAGTATTGGCAATGAGTGTAGCGATTAAGGGGCTGGACTAGGAGTGAGAAAATCTGAGTTTTAGGCCTGCCTTAGATATGGAAGCCAGCTGGGTGATTTTGGATCCGCTCTTCCCAGCCCTAGGAAGAAGGCACAGTGAAGCCTCTTCTGAAAAACGTTGCCAAGAAAATTGCATAGACTCCTCCATGTAGTCGCCAGGAGTAGTCAAGACTGACTGAATTTTGACTTTGAAAGAGACTAAATGAAACACTCAATTTCAGGCAAAATCCCCTTTAAGTTTCTACCTGGTCCCTGCCCCAACTCCACCACTTATACCATGTGAAAAATAATGTTACAGTTCCAACAGCCATCAACAGAATTTCCCAAACTGAATTCATCTAACATGAAAAAAGCAGCATTCCCAGTCTGCTGGTGTTAGAAATGCCGATATAACAGATATAACCATGATTGTTTTTCGGTTGCGTTCAGTTTGTGTTCACTTAATACAAATACTGGTGAAAAGGTAGGTATTGCACCAGTTTCAAACTGGTATGTACTACCCTAAGGCGTAATGGGTGAGCATCTTTTCCACATGCTGCATAAACTAAAAACTGGGTCTCAAGGACTCCATCTTTCACACCCATTCACCCAGATATTTGCCAGAAAACTATACGTATCTAGATCACATCACAGTGCTATAGGTTAGTGACAAGGGACTGGCAATAATAGATTGATAAATGGTTGTTTATTCTTGTCATGCCAGTTAACGTCTTTTGAGACATACGGTTTTCTCCCCAAAATAGGTATTGCTTTTACATCTTTCCATGTCTCCTTCATTTAGTTGATGCGTAGGTATGGAGCAAACAGCAAACTTCTCATCTGGGGCAATATGGCTATTCCTGTTTCCATGGCACTTCCCAAGCTCTGGATAAACATGTTTGTCCAGCAGCTGAAGCAGGAGGGACTAAAGGTCATACTTTTAACAGTTGAGGCTGCAATGGCAGGGTGATAACCCAGAATAAACAGGGCTGCCCGGCATGTTCTTCTTTTTGTCTTGGGTAGTTGCAATTTGATTTTTTAAAACAAACGTAAACCTACGGTGTTTGAGACTTTCTAATGAACGTAGAGAACTACGTGGATGGCTTTGTAGAGCAGGCAGGAAAGACAACTTAGCAACACAGATGGAAGGACAACCGCCATCCAGGAGTGACCCTGCCCAACGGCATAGGCAAAAGCGGAGAAACGTGTAGGCTGGTTCACGTAAGATGCAAAATCTTACGCCTCGATTAATGAAGTTTGAGTTTGGCGTTAGCGAGTCTTCAATAATCGGTTTTCAGGGGCTTCGGACGTAGGCTGTAGTCCTAAAGTGATTAAAAGCAGAGAGACTTTGTTTGTATAAGTTGATACAGTGATTGCACCGTGCATGTTAGGTTTTATTGTGTTATTTTTGCTTTATTTGTTTGTACCGTGACCATTTTATTACTTTGTGTCGATTGCTGTTACAAACTGCCAAGTCTCCTCAAGAGCGTTGGGGCTAAACCCTAAATCCAATAAATGGGTTACGCTGAAACATTAGTGACAAAACAAAGCTTTATGTATTAGTTTAAAGTTAGATGCCAAATTGCAAGTTAGGTCCTTCCAATGACGCCTGTGGAGTGTCAAGAAAGGCACGCTGGCAGGCCTGGCTTTGTAATGCAAGCCCCATTACTTTTGTACACACGGGCACACACATACAAAGTGGGTAGGGCAAACACCGCAATGTTGCGTCCATCAATTTGCTCGTTTTTAACCCTGCCCCACCCCACCTTCCTGCCTCCAGCAGACTCCACAAAGTCTTTCCAAATCTGCTCTGATCCTGATTCCTTAAGTGGCATCATATACATATTTTATGCATGACTTTAGTCTTATTGTTTTAGGAGATTGTTCACCTCACAGAGTTCCAGAGTTTAGGCATATCTGAAATCAATGCAAAAGGCAAGGGGGCTGGGCAACTTCTAAAGAAGCTGGGCTGCTCTGAGAAAGTTAAAAATGGAGTCATCCTTTAAGTTGTAGCTCAAGGACTTGAATTCATAAAAACACATAAAACGTTAGGAGAAAAAAGGAAGCCGAAAAGTAAAAAAAGAAGGAAGGGAATCGTAGCAAAATAAAATGAAAACAGAAAGGAACATTTGTGGAGAGCCCACCAAAAGAGCTTCTGTTCCAGCACCATCAGCAGTGTTCATTGGGGGGGTGGGGTAGGGGGTAAAACTGGAAAATTGGGAGTGCAGTGTGGCAATAGAAGTCCCTACCCCTTTTGTACCTTCAGTGCTGCCCTTCCATCACAATGCTGCACCCACCCCCTTGCAGGTTTTGACACACACCCCAGGAATGCTGTGAGCACCATCTTGGCTTCACTTTCTTCTTTCTGGAATTACCAAACTGATCAATAACTGACCACAGAAAAAAATCTTAACGTACATGTAGATCCTTTTGGCGCTGTGGTGCTTGTCCCATCATTTGGGATAAAAAAAGGTGATCTTTGGAAGCTTATATATTTGTCTCCTATTTTGACAGCAAGGAAATGTCATAATGAAAGCTGGATTTACTCCTCTCTTTCCCATCCTGATTTCCTATTAAATACACTTACCAAAACCTCAGCAAATTTCAACAATACCATCCCTTACTTTTATGATGTTGAGCAGACTTCAGAAATAAGGTCATGTCCACCCTTTGGCCTAGAGAGATGCACCTCAGGCTGTTTGTCTATTCTGGAGAACACCACCAGAATATGTGATTATCCACATCAAGGTGAAGGAAAAGCAAGAGGATTTCCATTTTCATAAACAGGTTCATGTTTGCCAAGGTCATGAAGGCTGTGACATAAATGCTGGAGAAACTTTTAGTGGCTTTGTTCCTTTTAAGTCAGCCTGCTGTTTCAAGGCCTAAGGAACCAGAGTAAGATGACGGGAGTACAAGACATTTTCTAGTTAGCCGCTGCTCATTTTTATAATAAAAGTTTGTCCGTGGTGCGTCGTCTACAGCTTCACTGTATTTGAGTCATTGTAAGGTTGGTAAGTTTGAACAGAGACCCTATTCTTTTGGAGAGGCCAAGAATGGATAAATTGGCAGGTTGGTCTGACGCCAAGCAATACTAAATCTCTTAAAGGAACAAATGCTTGCTTCAGCTTTTAAGCATTGTTCCAAGGCAGGCCTGTGTAAGATTGTAAATAACTTAAGATAAAGAAATCAAACACCTTTCCATTCAATAGGAGGAGGAAAATAGAAGTTTGTTTGGAGGAGTCTCACAATTACACTACTTTCCTTGTCTGTAGATTGTAGACTGCCCTCCAGTCAATAGGACAGATTTACAATGCCCTGAAGAGATAAAGGCTTGATTAAAACATCGCACTCCTAGTTGCCTTTTGTCAGTATGATCAGATTTGTGTTCCTTCTACAAAGCTGTTAAGTCCTCTAATTGTTTTTTTTAAGGTGGGACAATTGACTCAGGTGGTGAACTTGGGAGCAAGATATTGGAGTGGAAGAGGATTGTTTCAAGGAAAATCCAGTGAAAGTGTAATTTAGCTTTTTGGCATGCATGTCAGATCGTTAATGGGCTGTTACCTGCTTTAGAATCAGGCATTGGGAACTGAAAGCCTTCATCTGCCAATGTAGGTGTGTCTAATAGAAACCTCAACGTCCTCACATCATCATGACATCATAGCACAAAGGATACGATGATGCTGTTTGTGCAATGATGTCACGGTGCGTTTGCCATCACTTGCTACCCTTGCAGACCTCCATGTTTGCATATCAACCCTTTTGTCCCAAAGACCCAGAACGTTCTAATATGGCCTTTTCCATAGCTCAGTCATAAAATGAGACTGTTCACAGTGTGCATCATTCTCAGTGTACATCTTTGCTTTATGCTGTGCGGTGGTTGCGTGGAGAGACTGTGAATAGTGCAATCATTCAGTGAGTTTTCATGGCTGAAAATGGAAACCTTTTAAGGCCTGGTGTATGTGTGGAATTTGGAGAGAATGTCATCTTTCAGATAGCTACTGAAGGAGACATGCCTACCATCTCAGGACGCAAAACTCTGGGCCACCACTAGAAAGAGGGAAAGAATTCAATTTTTCTGCATTTTTTTGCTGACATCTAATAGTCTTCCACCATTGGAAGACCTGAAAGACAAGGTTGGGGTTAAGGTTAGGGACAGATTGTCACGGGGAAAATCTCTCTATGTGGTTGCTAAGAGTCAACAGCGACTTGATGGCACTTAATCAGTCAGTGGCTTTCCAGAATAAATGTTGATGATGGATTTCCCACAACCAAATATGGTGTCCCACAATAACAGCAGCTTGGCTAGCACTGTGTTCTACTGCTGCTGTTACAAGATAAAAGTTATATGCCAAAGTGTGAGTGTTTGGTGCAAAAAGCCCCATACTCTCACTTCCCTCGTACCTTTTTAGATTATTTGTATGTGCCAGATTTAGGGATTACTCCAGTGTTGTCCAAACTTGGCCACTTTAAGATGAGTGGACTTCAACTCCCAGAATTCCCCAGCCAGCATGGGAATTCTGGGAGTTGAAGCCTACTCATCTTAAAGTGGCCAAGTTTGGACAACACTGGAGTAATCCCTCAAGCCCCAAAGAGTCTTTCTTACAACCCAATGTGAGGGATCTCTAGATGTAATGGTACATGGGAATGACCTTGGAAGACAGGAGGAAGAGCCAAGATTGGACAACCGGCATGTGAAAGATTTCTCAGCCCGCAGAAGGAGAGGCAGCATGGAAAGCGTTTCAGAAGGGACCCTCCCTAGTTTTCTGGAGAGTAAAAGGAAAGAAGGAGAGAGATACTTTCAGTCTTGCAAGTTTCTGTTAATGTAACCTTACAGTAAAGGTAGAGTTAGTACTCCTGGTTGTACTTCTTGTCTAGACTACCTCAAAGGGTTAACACAACCAACTGGATGAATGACCTCAAAACAATAGTTGTAGTTCAGGGTAAACAAGGGGCAAAATGATGCAAATCAACAGAGAAAATGTCCAAAATTACTTCTCCTGCGTATTAGTGTGTTAGTAGTAAGTTGATCAGGAACAGAAGCTTGACCTTGTGGGGAATAGTTCTGTGAAAATGTCAGCATTTGGAATATTGTCATTTTTTTTAAATGCCCCTTGGCAGGTATAGCAAAGAACTACAATATTCCAAATGCTGTGACTATTTTCACAGACTTGGAAAAGAAGAGAAAGTGAATCATGCAAGAAGGCACTATCGGCTTTTTCGTTTGGAGAAAAAAATGGGTAAAGGGAGTCATTGATAGATCTAGAAAAGCACTCATGGTATGAAATATGAAGACAGAAGGTTTTATTCTTCTTTTACTGTGTTAGAGCTTGGGATCATCTGTTAAAACTAATCCTGGGGAAATTCAAACTCAAACTAAAGAAGCACGTTCCTTTTTTTATAGGAAAAAGAGCACGTAAAAGTGAAGACATTCCTTGTATGCAGAATGTATCCATTTGTGCAGAGATTTCTGCCAAGACCTTAAACTGGACCTAGCAGCCAAAAGTTAGGTGATGCTGAGGTTTTAAAACCTGTTTTGTGTGTTCTCTGTTGTTTGTCCTTGTAAAAAGTTGAACTGTGGCATTAAATGCTGTGTATGTTGCTGGAAACATAATCTGGTTTCAGCGTCCCCTGAAGAAGAAATCCAGGGCAATTTGTTAAGGTTTAACTCCATTGTTGTGATAACCAGGTTTGGCTACAGAGCCCATGGGAAGCTTATAAAGATGGGAAGGAACATAGAATTGTTGGCAGTACACGGAAGTCTTTTTCCTTCCACTGAATGGGCCACTTCATATATAACATCAGAGAAGGCACTTCAGTATTTATTTGTATCATCAAGAGCCCAAACTTTTCCCTGGAATCAGTCTATACATTCAACATTCTACTTCTCAAGCATCCATAATTGAAAAGCTGGGGGGGGGGATTCCTTTTTAGACTTCTACAGGTTCATGGGACTATATGTTCTACCAACAGAAGTACTCCAAAGAAAAATATGAACACACAGATCTTGCTTCTACTGAGCAACTTGAGGCAGGTGGAAATCTCATGGAAGGAGACTGAAAGAATTAAAATACAGCTTTTGCTGTTTAGAAGTGGGGACACCACCTTTCTCAGCAGGGCCTCCAGCTGTCTTCCTTAAATTTCCTCTGCAGGAGAGTACAAAGGATGAGCCGAAGTAGAGACTTCACCCTGGAATGTAGTTGGACTTGCTAGGCATTTGGAGCCAAGTACAGAGGGGGAATGTTCCTGCCCTGCTGCTTTACACACTCTAGTCTCAGGTTAACTGCCCTGTCTTTAGATAAATTAATGGTACACCTGACATCTGGCACACTTTTCTGAACTATAAATCAGAAATAAGCCTCACATTGGATGTCCCCAAAGGCTGGAAAGTGTCCTTTCGCTTTATCGTGCAAGAATCTTTGTTTTAGGTGTGCTTCCTGATGAACAGATTTTGTTTGTTTCTGTTGCCTAAAGCAAGTTGTTCTGGGCTTTTTGAGTGAAGTCTACCTGCAATTTTTAATTTGGAATTAAAATGGTAGATTTCCCACCATTAGGACCAGTGTTCAGATGCATAATTTGGAGGCTGTCAGTTGGGCCAGGCAAAAGGAGAATTTTCTGAACCAGCCCAAAGATTTAAGAGAGTACAAATGGAATCAAGCAGGATCTGAACCAAATTTCTCTTTGACATCCTAATTATTAAACAATAATGTTTTGTGCCATAGCTTGCTTTCTTTTCTAAGTATTATTTTATGGATTTTTTTCAGAAATGTGAGGTTTACACTTTAGACATATTTGATAGGCAGTCTCTGCTTACCCTCCAGGGGAGGAAGTATGATCTGCTTCTGGATGTGAATTCATCTGTGCACAAAATGTGCCTTTTCACATATAGCAAACCAAAAATCCAGTCAAACTTTGCCCATCCACCCTAATGAAGTCATTGATCTACATGACAGCAACCTGATTTTTTTCTTCCCAATGAGAAGATCTTTATATCAGTGGAACAAATTATCTAAAGACGTTTGTGGGTTCTCCATCTCTGGAGGCTTTTAAGAAGTTTTATTGGGTTCACTGGTTTTCCTGCACATTGCAGAGGGTTGGATGCAATGATCTTTGAGGTCTCTTTCCACTCTACAATTCTGTGGTTCTGCGATTTCAAATAAAGAGCCAGTATGACAGATTTGCAAAGTCGGATAGAAGATTCAGTTGATACCTTTTTCTGATGAAGAGAACAGAAAGCAGGCTTAATTTGCACTGATTCATATAAGTTCTAGATACTTACAGCTGGGCATTTTACATGTTCATCATTTCATCACACTTCCTTAAGTCGGGGACTAGTGGAGAATTGCAAGGACGCATCTTGCTGAGCCAAGAGGTTCCTAGTGATTAGTGCCTTTCATGGCTAAACCTCTTTAGTGGCCATTGCTTCTGTACCTTTAATAGCAACTGGTCCAGAAGACATAATAGCAATGTTATTTTTTGTCCCAAGAAAGAGAATGTGATTAGACACTGATCAGGCTGCTGTTAAAGGCATTGTGCAAGGATCAGTGTAAAAATAAGGCAAGCTATTTTCAGAACACAGGGAGGAACACAGAGTAATACAAACAAACACAGGTAATTGGGATCACCAACTTCGTTGCTAAGCATCACAGTCACTAAGCAAAACATTGTATGATTGCAACAGACTTATGATGTCACTTCCAGTGTGGTTGTTAAGCAAATCATTGCAGTCGCTAAGCAAAACATCACGTGACTGCGATCGATTTATGACATCACTTCCACTGTGATTGTTAAGCAAATCACCGTGGTCATTAAGTGAGACATCATATAACTTCAACTTGCAATTTTACTGCCAGCTTCTCCATTGACTCTGCTTGATGAAAGCCTGTTGCCAAGCCCACAGATGGCAATCATGTGACCATAGGACACTGTGACGGTTGTAAATGCCCATGGGTTGTAAAGTGCCTGAATGTTAGTCACGTGAGCATGGAGACACTGCGCAGGTTGCAAATGCAAGGACTGCTTGTAAAGTTACTTTTTCAGCACCATCATAACTTTGAACGGTCACTAAGCGAGGTGGTCAGTAAGCAAGGTCTACCTGTAACATGTTGCTGTCTTAATTGATGTATATGTTGTGGATGGATGGACACAGCAGGGTGATACAAAAATATGTGCAGCTATTATTACCTATTTAGGCTTCTTTTTTGGTAAGGGATAAATAAAAACATGTCTTAGATACAAGATCTTCTCAATTGTGTTTCAGATCCTTGGTGGAACGCTTGAAGGATCATGTTGGTCTAAGTTTCCACCTTTCCCCCAGGAGCAAAAGCTAGAATACACTGCATGTCTCTCTTCTGTTTTTTCCCAACAACAGCGCTGTGGGAATAGTTGCGCTGAAAAGCATGGCCTGTTTCAAAGACACCCAGTGAACATCCACGGAGTTGAACCTAGGTCTTCCTGATCCTTGTCCCTGACTTCTCAGAATCTACCATTCCCCTGAGTAGGTCTGAAGCTTGAGAAATGATTAGATGGGAATTAAAATGATTTACAGTACGTGTGGCCCAGTGTGCAGAAGGCATCTGTCCCCAGCCCCTTCCAGATGATGCAACCAGAATTTGGAAGCCAAATACTCACATTCAGCTTTGTCATTTTCCAGAACATTTTACTAACACAAGTGAAATGGACTAGAGTTAATGCATCGATTCTGCTTGGCGGGTAGGAACACACCCTCAAATATTCCCCCATGTTGAAAATGTGGGGCCCGTCCCTTCCCAGAATGCCACTAGTACCCCACAGTGCAGATGCCATCTACAAAAGTTGGTCCTGCTTTATTTTACAGAGCTATAATGAAAGCTACTAAGAACGCAGGTAAAGGATTTGAACTGGGTTATATGGATGCTAAGTACACTATAAGCATTTTAGGCAAGTCTTGGAAAGCATTGGAAATCATTATATATTTGCTTCCAAAAAAAGTCTTTGGAGTTTGAGAAGGGGCATGAATGCAGCCTGTCTGCAACTCTTTAAAACAGCCCCGCCTTCTTCTGGGATCATGTGACAGCTGCAGCCGAGCAGTCTCAGAATAGATGTGGCTGCTTTAAAGAATTCTAGAGAGAGGCTACATACATATGTACGTATGTACATATGAGCTCCAAAGCATCATTTTGAACCTGAATCTGATCCACTGTACAGCTGTACTGCCCACCAGCCTTTCCCTTTACAGTATATTAACAGTTCACTTTGGAACATGAAGAACTAGATAGCAAAAATATTTTTAATGTATTTATTATTTTTCACCTTGCATTTTGCAAAGAAATGACAGTTCTCTCTTGCAGGAAAAAGTCAGTGGCAGATGACTTTTGTTTGATAAAATTTCCACAGTGCACTTGAAACTTGCTCCTAAAATTCACTTTTTCATCAGAACAGGCACAGCCCTCTCAATCCTTTGGGTAAGCTATTGCTGTGTGAAGAGGTTAGAAATTGTAGGAAAGGAGTATGTACCTCTGAGGTCTTCTTTTCAAGAATGTCCATATAGGATGGGTCCTACAGTCAGTGAGATGCTCCATGTCTGTTGATTTCATTTCTTTCCCTTGTTACACTGTGACCAGCAGAAGACAGGGATTTATTGCATGAAATTCTTTGCTCTGTCCTATATCTGGAGGGCCAGCACTGATTGGGGGGTGACCTCTTCAGGATCTTGAGGTCAGCAGGTGCGAAATAATTGCTTTAGGAGAGATCTGGGCATTGAATCTTGCTGGTGTGGAAGTCATGATCTACTAATCCAGTGTTTCTCAACTTGGCAACTTGAAGATGTGTATATTAACTTGAAGACGCATGGACTCCCCAGTGGCTGGCTGGGGAACTCTGGCAGTTGAAGTCTACACGTCTTCAAGTTGCCAAGATTGAGAAACACTGTACTAATCTAATGATCTGCTGGTGTAGAAGTGACTTTCCACTCTGTATGTGCAGTTCTCGCCTGTCTTCCGTAGAGAGATGTTTTCATTCAGTCCTTAAGGAATTGAAAGTAAGATAGCCAGCAACTTTCCCTGGTAATCCACTTATGATAATAGAATGCATACAAGATGAGCCAGCTGGTGAATGAAGTCTTGGAGCAGTTTGACTAGCCTGGTGTGTTTACATTTTTACCCTGGGGGGGCGGGTGTTATGTTCTTGCAAAGCTTCTAATTTCCTCCATGTGACTTGGCACATGAGGAAACAAGATAATCCAATTCATAAAAGAGGACCTGAATGATTCAGAATACACCAACCAGTTTTATAGGAATAACCTTTGGCTGTAAGTTGGTCTCATGTATTCTTATCACCTTCTGCCTCAAATCTTATTTTCCTTTTCTTTTTTTTCCTTTTCTTTTTAACCAGGTTGACTTCCTGTCAAGCAACTTAATCCTTCCCCAGAGGATTAAGTTCTTCTGTTCCGATTATAAGAGCTTTTTAAAATACTTATAACCAAAAAGACATCTCAGTTTCACCCTGATTTGGGGATGCTAATGAAGTTTTCTCACAAAAATAGCAAGGATGCTGGAATCCAAGGCAGAAAACAATACAAAACTCCAGGAGAATACATGTTGGATTAATTTTGTTCTGATGTAGAGGAGGACAACTTCTCACTTGATCCCAGCTGTTGCTGTAAAAGGATTGAAAAGATTGGTGTAAGCTAGTCATGCCGTTTGGGTTGACCTACAAGTCCACGATCTCCTTATTGGAAGGGAATGACACCTCCACCCCAAAGATATGGGTCTGTGGCAGTCAGGCTTGGTACGCTTGCCAAATGAACAATAGAATCCTTCTTTTTCATTTTTAAAAGTCACCCTGTGCCTAGTGTAGCCCTTGGTTTACAAAACATGGTTCTTGCCTTATTTTTGGTCTCTTCCTACTATTTTAATGTTAGATTGTAACCAGATGGAAATGGGAGTTGCTGATACATTTCTCTGTCTCTTGGTCATATTTCTTTATAAAACCTTGGCCGTCTTGAGAGGTATAAGAGCTGACCTGGAGGTCATCGCTGCCATACAGCAGAGATCCCATTGGGTTTTTAGAAATGGCTCCTCTTGGGTCTATTTGCAAAATCTTAATTGTAATCAGAACCCATCTCTCATTATTCATCATCGAGTAATTACTTACCACTGGTTCCACTGCTGCATTTTATCCTACACAAATTCAGTAGAGGTCATCTTTCCGTATATTTGTGGAAATAGGTTCTGAAGCAAACACATACCTTTATTTCAAGGAAGCATACTTGGGGTTAGAGCTCTACTCTTTTAGCCCATAAATTGTAGACATACAATATGCTAAACAATCATGTGGAGGAGCACTGCACTAGTTCATTTGGATCCCCCAGCTATGGATAACCATATCCATGGCTTATTTAGTTGATCATGCAATCAAGGGAGTAGGGTATATTCCTTTTACAACAACTCCCCCACGTGAGCCAAGAATCGACCATATAATGTCTTTAGACTGTATGCTCCCTTGAACCACCCAGCAACTAAAAAGTTACAACAAGAACAGTCAGTATGGAATACTGGTTTAGAGGTTGGATTAGTGTACCCACAAGCTTGCTGGGTG
The DNA here is from genome assembly GCF_059951505.1 of Python bivittatus. NCBI lineage: Eukaryota > Metazoa > Chordata > Lepidosauria > Squamata > Pythonidae > Python > Python bivittatus. The sequence continues at coordinate 25,883 of NW_028277121.1, forward strand.
ACTTTGAGCCAATTACTCAGTCTCAACCAACCCTATTTTTCAGGGCTGATTTATGGAGAAAAATTGGAGGAAGGACTGCTTAGATATTACATTCTGAGCTTCTGGAAGGAAGGCAGGATAAAAAATCAATGAATAAATAAAATACAATATAAAGAGAAAAAAGATTGCAACTTTAGCAAGTTAAAGATCTGTCTTCCTGTTGTTCTTTAATAGATTTAATCCCAATCTTGGTCTTAGCAATTTAGTTATTTAATGATGTTGCAATTATAGGTTTTCCTTTCTTTCTTTTTCCCTGTAAGCTGCTCTGAGAGTACTTTTATTAAAATTAGCAAGGTACAGTATATATTTTAAAATTGGGTGTGCATGTATGCACACATGCTTTAGAAACATCCAGGAGGGAAAAATGAGGAGGGAATGCTGTTTCTCCAGCTGCTGCTTTCATGGAGCGTATCTCAGACACCCAAAACGTGTGTGAGAGAGTTCCTTAAACACGCATTCCTTTACAGAAGCTGTGTAGTCTTTTCACAGCCTAAAAGAGAGAGAGGAAAAATTTGAGCAATGGATTGCATTCCATCTCTGATGAAAGCTAATGCACAAAACACATGCCATTCTCAACTTTCCCTGCTCCACAGACAGCACAAGGTCAAATCCCAAACCAAGAACTGCTTGAAGGACTGGTTTCTACATTCTTGCACTGAAAATCAACAAATATGAACTACTGTAGTTTGCATCGAAGAAAAGGCCAAAGCTGGTTTAGCCATTCTCATTGAGATGTTCATCCATGTCACTTGGAGAGAAAATGTTACTTAGGAATGAAATGAGAGTTGGTGGCAGGTACAGGGAACAGATATAGATTGGATTTGTTGTTTTGGAAAAAAATGGGTAGAGAAGTCAATCAATTATGACCACTCAAGATACTTACCAAAAAAGTTAACAATCCCACCTACGGTCCGGAGTCAGTGCTCATAGCAATGGGTAGCATTATAAAGTTGTCCACCATATCTCCCTCTCCTTACTGGCTTGCTGATTACCACAAAGGAATTTCTTTCCAACAACTCTACCCACTTTCTAACTCCAATAAACAGAGAGTTATACGAGGGGTGAATAGCTGCATGTACCTAACACCATGAATAAGTGACCAACTGGATTGGGAAGTTCATAGTAAGTGAAGGCAATCTTCTCTGGTTTCTTTCCCAATACACGCGTCCCCTACAGAAGAAACAATTCGTGCGTTGTACAGTATACCCCCAATCCATTTCCTTGATGCTGTTTCTCCCTCTATATGTCATTCCCATCCTCAATATGATTTTTTCAGCAGATGAGACTTCTTTGGACTACCAAGTTCTGGGTGCTCCACTGTAACGCTTACCAATGTGAGAGGTTGTAAAGCTCTACAAGTCTAGCTTTGGCTTTGATCTCAAGTTGTGGGCAAGTGATTTAAGGCAGAAAATCCGTAGGCTTTTTTCCTTACCAAGTCTGTCCTATACTGTGCACCTTAAAACTTGGCTTAAGAGAAAATGAAGTCCAATAGTGAGACTTCAAGGCAACATGTATGAGCATTTCCTGGCCGGTACAGAAGGTCTGGTTGAGTCTTTAATCCCTTGTCTATAGACTTCTTCCTGAGTCTGAGAAAAAGATGAAAAGGACATTGAGCTATAATAGAGCTGAAAGAACTTCTTTTCTGCATTTATATTTCTTTTATCAAAGGGGAGTTTGTGGCATTGAAACCAAATATTTAATGGGTTAGTATAAACACTTATGCTTGAGACAACCCTCCCTTTATTAGATAATTCCAAAATAAAGAACATGCCCGGAGGTAGTTCATGTTAGCTTCTTGAAGGAATTTGAATGATGGCAAAATTAAGATTTAGGCAATCTTAGCCACCTTTTAATCAAAAATACTTAAGAACTTGCTAGTTTCTCACTGTTTTCCAAGCTTTATTCAATTCAGGACCAAGATATTTAAGTGATTTTCTCCTGTGTGTGAACTTTCTTGTTGGCTAATGGAAAAGGATATTTGATCTGTCCTCCGTCTGCATTTGGTGACAGAGCAAGACTTACCTCTACCTGCTTTAACAAACTTCTGACCTTAGATGAAGATTTTTTTTTCCTAATTTCAGGAAGCCACTTTTAAAAACATTGCATAGCTGCTGACGTGTATGCTTCTTTATTTATGCTTGTTGTTGTTGCTGATTTTCATCTTTCTGTAGTAGCCATCTGGACTATTTCCTTTCAATTAAAAAAAAACAGGATAGACTCATGAGAATCAACTTTTTGGAATTCTTTAAAAATCAGTAAAAATGTGGACATGAGGCAAAAATCAAGTAGGTTAAATTCCCATCACTGTATCGCTATGAGGAAGGAGATGTTTACCTGATAATAATTACTTTTTGTTCACAAGTATCTGTATATTAGATCAGATCTGGCAGATGGGGCATGTTACAAGTCCCGTCTAGGAAGGAGTTCCATCCGGCAGGACCCAGGAGGAGAACCTTTTTTGCCATGGTGCCCATCCTGTGGACCACCATCCCACCTGAGGTTAGACGGGCCCCAACCTTGTTGACCGAAGTCCCTGAAGACATAGTTGCGTCATCAGGCCTGGGGATCCCTTGGAGGTGGAGAGCCTTCAAGATGGCTGTATTGTTTATGAGCGGTGGGTTGTCACTCTCCTACATTTTATGCTTCTGGTTAATGTGTTTTTAATTGCGTTAATGTTCATTTATATGAGTTTTGGGGGGGGGTTTGCTTTAACTTGTGAACCACCCAAAGTCATGTATATGAGATGGGTGGCTACATAAAATGAATGAATGAATGAATGAATGAATGAATGAATGAATGAATGAATGAATGAATGAATGAATGAATGAAATGTTAAGCTATTTGGCGGAAACCCCTTCCTGGGATCTTCCCCACTTTCTGTAAAAAAGGCCTTCTCTATGGTGACATCCCAGCTGTGAAAGGGTATTTAGTGGTTCCTGACAAAGACCTCTAAAAATGTTTCAGGTTTTTCATTCAAGTTGATTTGTTAGTATCTTTACTAGGCCTGTTGCTTACTTTATATTCCAATAGTGATTTTAGCCTTTGTACTATATTTGCATGTTTTCAATATGTTTCCAACTGAAGTGCTGTAAAACACTCTAAAAATATTATTGAAGGGCAAAGATATAAATCTGTAAAATTCTCTCTCTCCCCCTATTTTTTATGAAGCAAATCCTTTTAGATTCTGGAGTACATGGTTGTTTAACAGCACCACTATATTGCACTGAACCTTGAAATATTTTTTTAAAAAGAACTCTGGAGGTGTTTGAAGGTATATCTGGTCTTGGTTAGGAACATGCGTGCAGGTCTTATGATCATCACCTATTGACAGCACAGTGGCAGACCTAAAGAAAGATTATTCTTGGCAAGATGTGAACAGGAAATGGAACTTGCTTTTCTTCAGTTTCCTCCTAGGTAATATGTCAATTTTTTCCCTCCTCTAATATACAATAGCTGCCTGGTTTTTGTTTCTCCTGTGGAGCTTGAAATGCAAATAAAGACTGCATTCTGTTGATCATGCAAACAACAGAGTTCCAATAAAATCCATCTCATTTCCTTGTTTAGTGTTCCAACATTAGAAATACGGAAGTTCAAGGATGGCTCACACCATAGTCTTCAATAAATGCAAGTGTACTCTAATATAGTGGGTGAATCATAGACTCTAAGATTAGAGACTTGGGTTCAAATGTCTTTTCAGCCACGGCATTTACTGGTTGGTGTTTGTCAGCCCTTTAAGGGAGTCCCAACAAGAATCACCAACCATGAGTACTAACACTACCTTTATTGTAAGGTTATATTAGCAGAATCTTGCAAGTCTGAAAGGACATCTGTCCCCCCTCACCTTTACGGTCCAAGAAACGAGGGAGGGTCCCTTCTGAGATGTTTGCTACACCCCTATTCCTTCTGCGGGCTAAGCTGCCTCTTATCTGACTGTTCCCTAGACCGTGGCTCCTCTTCTTCCTGTCTCGTAAGGACATTTCACAGACCATTATAATGTTGGACAAGTGATTTTAACTCAGATTAACATTAATTGGAGAATAGTTGGGGTTTATATTGCGATTTTGTCTCTGTTTAGACTCCCTTGAGCACATGAAGGGGGGGACATGATAAAAGTAAAGTCTGCTGCAGGGATCAGTGTACTTATCAAAGGTTTTTGTGACATTTTGGCCATTTAAAAAAAACAAACATATTTTTAAATGGAGGGGTGCAAATACCTGTTTGAGTTTCATGAAGATACTATGGTATTTATAGGTAATCTGACCAAATGGGCCACATTTCTGTACTAGTTGGGACTTCTGAACTGTTTCCAAGGGCTGTCCTGTATTTAATGTTCTATAGCTATCTAACTTAGATGTTACTGTAGCATGGATTGATGTAGCCAAGCTTTCTGTATCCAGGAAAGACTGCAGCTACTGAACCATGGGATGATGGAAGGAGATGCTCCAGACCACCAAGCCTAGTTGGGCTCAACTGATACTCCTTTACTTGTGAAAGTGGACATCATTGCAATTCCTCTAGGCTTACCTTGGCTTTCTTACATCTCAGGCAAAACCTGTGCATGCAAGTGGTTGATGTTCTTCTTTCAGGGCATGCAAATGGTGTGCTGTTTCCTTCCACTGAATATTGAACTGGCCCGTATGAAAATGTTTTGTCAATAAAACATATCAAGCCCTCTGTGTTGGGCCCTGCCCCTCTGAGAGATTTCCTCTATTGAATTGTATTTTTTGAATGGATACAATGTGCTGTCCTTTGGGGGTCAAGGGTCACATGTTTCGTTTGCCATCTGCCATGTTCCATAATCCTGTCTCTCAAGCTTTCTATCATTTCAAGACAAACAGTCAGACAAGCATATTGTTAGTGTAGCCAATCTCTCCTTAAGCCTTAACTAACCTACCTGTGAGAGATTGTGGGGAGACTGGGAAAGGAATGGGAAGGGAGAGGAGTCATAAATAGTCAAGAGATAGCAGGAGACAATCAGTTGACAGTTTATCTCATAAACTGCACTCAGTCCAGGTGGAAACTTGGGAAGAAGCGTTTCAGATGATTCGAAGAGGCGAACTCACTATCAATGAGAGTGGGAAATTCCTAGTACAGGTTCCAAGATTCTGTATTTACCCTAGACTAACCTTAAAGAAATCCTACTGAAATCTGTGCGGTTCTTGCCCAGCTGGGTAGAGTTTAACACTATTGTTCTGATGCACCCAAGTTAATTCTGTGAGGTGTTATGGAGCCTTCATCTTGCTGATTACATAAACTATAACATCTGTAGGAGGAGCATGTGGAAAGTCCAACTAACATTCAGATATCACCCATCCATTGTCATGTGCTGACAGTACAGGAAGGTGAACTACAAAATTAGGAGAGAGCATTGTTGTGTCCTGTGAATAGGGCCTGTGACAGCTGAAGCTGTGTCCTCATCCTTAGAGTAATGTATTAAGTTACCAAGCCTTATTCTACTATTTCACATTCTTTTACATTCCAAATCATAATACTAAAACAATTTATAAAATGGTAGAAGCACAACTCCTTTCCTAGTAAAGCAGCTTAAACCTCCCATTTGAGCAGTTCTTATGGTTATCCACTAAGCCTTCCCATGAGCGAAGTAGTGACAGCAGAACACATTGGCAGGATGAATCAAGGCAGCCCGTGAGTGTGTCAGCGTTGCAGGCTAGAGGTGAAACAACAACTCTTGGGACACCAGCCACCTGGCAGACTAGTTGAACAGGTATGTTGCTGCAGAGTTGGTTTGCCTCCCGACTGGCTCAATGCTGCATGTTCCAGTCATGTTTGCGGAGTGCAAGCTTGTAGCAAGGTAGATGGTCATCCTAGTCAAGATAGACCACATGCCAGTATATTCTGAAACAGTATAACTTAAGACAGGTTGCAACCAGGAAGAGTTTTTGAACCTGGGGTGCTTTGGAAATTCGTTTGGAATTCCTCTGTTACACACAAATATCTAACAAAGGTCCTCCGATTTCCTCCTTGGTGAAACACTCCCAAGGAGTGATGTGTGAATTCTAGAACACGTTCAGTTAATCTGGGGTGAACTCTGGCTGGTGGTTTGTTTGAATAGATGTTCTCTGGACAACAACATCTATAGTCTCAAACTACCGGCCATGTTGACCTGGACTCCAAAACATCTGGAGGGCTTTAACTCCATTCTGCTCCAGTTTTACAGAAGAGAGAGGATCACCAAGAAGTTTTTGGTATTGCCTGTTAGAAAACATAAGATAACAACTGTGTATTCTTCAGGGGTTAGTTAGTTGTAACTAATAACTAACTATTCTATGGTAGACTGTTGTAGAACCTTCAGAATGAGGACAATCCAGAAGATGAAGGGGAGAGAATGGAATGCCCAAGTATCCATTAAATTTTAGGCCTGATGTCCTCCAAATGCTTTGGGTTACAGTTCCCACTTTTGCTTTGTTTACTTTGACCTAATTGACTGGAGCTGCTAGAAGTTAACATCAGAAATATCTGGAGGGCACCAGATTGCCTATCCCTCCTCTAGGCACAGGTTTCAGATAAAATCAATGGGTCAAAAGATAACTTCGGCAAAGCTGTTGAAAGAAACAACTACAGAAATATGCTGGCGAAAATAGCTAAATGCTTCTTGGGACACAGGGATGCTGCATTTCTCAAATGTGATCCTGGCTTTAACAGGAAGTCTCAAGAGACTGCTGCCCCCAAATAACTCCTGGGTGCATAGGATGTTAGTTCTGTCTTCCTCAAGGGAAATCCCTGGTCCTCCTTGGGTTCCGCTAGTGGGTTAACCATATGTCTCCAGTAGATAGATGTCTCCTAACCAGATTTCATAACTATCATTTCAGATGCCCGTGAGGTTAAAATCATGGTCCTGCAACTCCCTCTGATCTGTTGGTAAGTAGGCTAATAGAAAATATTTTCATGTCTCTGTCTCCAGAACCTACTGTTACGTATAACAATATGCTGAAATGGCCATTTTCCCACCCCTTCTAAGCTGTGGTTTTGTCTATCAGAGAGAGAGAGAGAGAGAGAGATTCCTTCCAAGGAAGCAAGCTTGAACATCAACTTCTAGAGAAGTTGCTCTCCAGAAACCCATATTCAAGAACAAAAGAAAAAGCAATTTCAAGACAAACTTGAAAGCTGAAAACAGTGCACTTTTTAAATGAACAAAGGAAAAGGCAGGCAGCATTTTAGCTGTGATTTGTCAGATCTTTCTAAACTTGTCAGTAACAGAGAATGTGTTTCCAGGCCAAAAGTAAAAAGGGGTTACCTGCTTCTCAGGGAAGAAGATATTTTGTCATCGAGATCTGTGTTCTTTTTTGAAGGATGCACCTGCATCTGAGGGGCTGTCCAGTCCAGTTTAAAGAACCCTAAAATGGCTTGGAAACCTGCCCCTGAATATTTAATATAGCAGATTGAGCAGGTCTGAAGGTAAAAGTAAAAAGGGGTTACCCGCTGATCACGCCTCCACCCCACCCAAAATGACCTCATAGATTTGCATCAGTTTGCCTAGGATGCTGATTGCATATGTGAAAACTGGAAATAATTAGTTTTAAATTCAGCATAATGGCATCCAGGTAGCCTTCAGACCTGCTCAATCTGCTATATTAAATGTTCAGGGACAACCTCAACGTCTTCTGCCTTCTGTGACATTTTAGGGTTCTTTAAACTGGACTGGACAGCCCCTCAGATGCAGGTGCATCCTTCAAAAAAGAACACAGATCTCGATGACAAAATATCTTCTTCCCTGAGAAGGAAATATATTAAATCAGTCTCCTTTTGACAGATGGGCTCTGTTAGGTTCTCTGGCTTTTTTACACACAGTCCACATTTTAGTATAATTGGAAAAGCGATAGGACCAGATGGCATTTTTGGGTGGTCAGAAAAAATCAGGATGGCATTTCCGGCTACATGATTAAAGCCCCACCCATTTTACATGTGTCATAAAAAGGGTGGGCTTTGACTGCCAGTCGTGGATGCAGTCTTGACTTTTTTGACCTTCTCTTCCCCCTGCAGATATCCCTGGGAATCTGTTTATGCTTATGAATAACAGCAGTTTTTGTGAATCAAAAGGTCAAAGCTGTAGGCCAGATGTGGTCTTTAGCCACACTGCTGATGGAAAGGTAGCTACAGCTTTGCTGACTTTCGGTTAGAAAACAAAACTAGGTCAGCCATACAATTTTGTGAAATGATTAATCCTCAGGCAAACACAGCACAGTTACTATATTCAGAAGTCCAGGTACTCAACTTTAGGTAAAAAGGTTGGTGAAAGACCCAGCTTTTTCTCCAACTCTCTTTGTCTACAACAGGGTTAAATAGGATTGGATTAAATGTGTTCAAAACATTCTCAGAAAGATTTGATGTGGTCTCCAAGTAGGCGAACCTGAAATATCCTGTACACATCAGTACTTTAATTTCCTTTGTTTTCAAATTCTGCTCTATTAAATAAAGCCACTTTGACTGAGAACGGTTCTTCTGTCTTGCATTTTCAATGCTCTCTGATTTCTGATTGGTATATAGGTTAGATTTTTCACCACACCTCCAACCCAGAAACCACAATTATTAAAAGAGTGGGTGAATCTTTGCAATTTATCTGCTGCAGCATAATTTCTAAATGTTGCAGTTACAGGAGTCTGGATGTGGTTCTCTATTCCTTTCTCACTTCTCAGGAGAGCTTTCCATTTCAACTCCTCTTTTCAGGTTTGAGTGAAATATGCCGCTGGTTAATATTTAACAAAGGAAATGCTTTCTGTTTCTAATTCCATCCCACTTGGTAGAGGAGGAAAACACCTTTGCTCTTCATCCACTGCTTTAACCTTGCAATGTTTTGCTTTCTCAGTCACCCCTTTAGTGCCGTATAACATCTTTCCAGCATATTTTTATAATACCCAAGTTCTTCCATTTCTTCTGGTCTATAGAGTTTTGCCTTGCAGCGTCTTGTATAAAAATTCTGTGGGGAGGAACATGCTTTTATTTTATTGTTTATTTCCCTTCTTGAAGAAGTACAGGTAGTCTTCGACTTACAACCCCAATAGGGACCATAAAATTCATCATTAAGCAGTGTGGTTGTTAAGCAAGGCATCACGTGACTGCAGCCGATTTTATGACATTTTTTGCAGTGGTCGTTAAGTGAGTCACACAGTCCCCCATTGATTTTGCTTGTTGGAAGCCGGCTGGGAAGGTCACAAGTGGCAATCACATGACCCTGGGATGCTGCAACTGTCGTAAATACATGCCAGTACCAATAGGAGAGTATATGTGTAGCTCAGGGTTGAACTGTGGAGTCCTTGGGGTTCTCTGAGCTTGGTTGTTTTCTTGCAAATTTCATTACCCAGCTAGGTAACATCTTCAGTGCTAGAACGGAGTAGAGTTTGCTGTCTGTTTATATGCAGTAGCTTGCCCTGCCTCTGTGTGTGTGTGTGTGTGTGTGTGTGTGTGTGTTTCCTGGTAGTTCCTTGATTAGGATATTGTTTACTTTCTGAAACTACCAACTGCCATACATCAGAGACGTCTCAGAAACTACCAACAGGCTATTACAACCACACGGCATCACTGTAGCACACAAACCAACTAAAGCCCTCCAAAACATCTTAAGCAAACCAAAAGACCAAATAGCCCAAAAGAAAAAACAGGAGTCATCTACAACATACAGAGTAAGGACTGTAACAGCCACTATGTAGGACAGACAGGCAGAAGGCTAGCAGAGCACATCCGTGAACACTAACTAGCAGTCAGAAGACACGATGAAAACTCCTTAATCTCACAACACACGGACAGACTCAGCCATAGTGTTAACTGGGAAACTGTCAGCATTTTAGACCAAGCTAAATCCAAAAATGCTAGGGAATTCCTGGAAACTTTGTATTCAGACAAGGCAGCCATCAACAGGCACATAGAGATAAACAACATCTACACACTATTCAAGAGAGACAATAGAAAGGAAGGCAGAAGACCAGAACATCTCCTCACTAACAATCATCACCCAGTTAAGCAGAGATTAACGCCAAGATTAACACCAGACATACAATCAAGCAGTAAACAATACCCTAATCAAGGAACTACCAGGAAAAAAAATCCCACCAACACAGGCAGGAGAAGCCACTGTATATAAACAGAGAGCAAACTCCACTCCATTGAACTGAAACTGTTACCTAGCTGGGTAATGAAACATTTGCAAGAAAACAACCAAGCTCGGAGAATCCCAAGGACTCCATACATGCCAGTTGCCAAGTGCCCAAATTTTGAACACATGACTGCGGGAACGTTGCAACAGTCGTAAGTGCGAGGACTGGTCATAAGTCACTTTTTTCAGCACTGTTGTAACTTCAAACAGTTGTTAAATGAATGGTCATAAATTGAGGTCTACCTGTATTGATATAGAGGAGAGACTAACAAGTGAAGCCCATGTTTCCCTCCTGTCCTGTATAATGTGATTGTTCTGATCATGCTCAATTATTATTATTTCTCTGGGGTTTTAGCTCAGAAATGGTTGGGAGCCATATTGGCACACATTTTATCCCATTTCCTTCCTTGAACACACTATACAAGTAAACTTTTTTTTTAAGTCCCCCTGCTTTTAAAAACACTTCTGTGACATGAACTTCTCATGAAATCACTGACTGGTAAAAATGTATTACAATTCAAATCAGGCAGAAGCATACAATCAAAATAAGGGAGGAGAAGAACATGATGACATATAATGCACGATGGAATAGTTGACGAGGAAGGCAATCTTGATACTTCTCATGCATAGCCAGTGGCAAAATTTAGCCACATTGGTAGTAACTTCCACACGCTGATCTGCATTAAAATCAGTGGCACTCAACTTACCATTGTTATTGTAGGCTACTGTTGTAATGAGCGTCCTTGGAATTCCTTGCCCAAAGAGACCCAGTTTGCTCCCCACTATGGTATGAAAAAGTTTCTTTTTGAAGGGCGTTCATTTGTTTGGAATAGTCATAGACTTTTGCCCTAATGAATTTTGCTGCTCTTTTTCTTGATTGGAAGACAGTTGTATAAAAGTCTCATTCAGTGTTGTTCAAACTTGGCAACTTTAAGAAGTGTGGACTGCAATTCCCAGAATTCCCCAGCCAGCATAGAATTCTGGGAGTTGAAGTCCACACATCCTAGAGTTGCCAAGGTTGGAAAGCGCTGCTCTAATTGAATACACCCTCAAAAAAGCATAAAGATGCAGCAATGCTGTGCTTTATCGCATGTTTATTCTGTTGTTATTACATTTCTGTCTATCTAGTTATCTACCTGCCTATCTTGTATTTTTCTTCCCTAGCCACTTCAATCATTTTGAAATGTATATACATATACATATACATATACATATACATATACATATACATATACATAGAGCCAATTTTGCATAGTGGTTAAAGCACCAGATTAGAAACCAGGAGACCGTGAGTTCTAGTCCTGCCTTAGGCACAAAGCCAGCTGGGTGACCTTGGGCCGGTCCCTTTCTCTCAGCCCTAGGAAGGAGGCAATGATGAACCTCTTCCAAAAATCTTGCCAAGAAAACCAAGTCAACACTGACTTGAAGGCACCAAAAAAAATAAAAAGAAAAATTCATAGACATATACATATGATAGATAGATAGATAGATAGATAGATAGATAGATAGATAGATAGATAGATAGATAGATAGATAGATAGATAGATAGATAGATAGATATGATAGATGTTAGATAGATGGAAATAGCCCAGCTGGTTGAATATTAGCTAGGGTCAAGCTTAACAGTGCAATTGGAAAGCAGGGAAGTTATTTTCAAAACACTGCCATGGAAGCAAAATTTGAGGTCAAGAGGAGGAATCATAAAATATTCACATACTGGAATGCAAGCACCATGGTGGATGAGTTTGGTCAAAAGGTCATCTCCCTCCGTGTTTCCCATGTTTAAGCATAAATGGAAGCTTGTTTTATCCAATGAGCACTTCCAAAGATACGGTGGGAATTCCTGCCTCTTTCTTTTTGCATACAATGCCCTGCTTCAGATGGCTGTTCTTTCCTTCACTCTATCATTTCAGATACTGACAAAGAAGAATCCAGATGGGGTGCAAGTGCTGTAAGATGATTAAAAGGTATGATAGCTTCAGTATCATTTCTGGAAGGGTTAAAAGATTGATATTGCTAAAACAGTCATTTGTTTACTTACAGTTTTTGCAATCTGGCCCAACCCAAAGATCCTGGGTCGCCTGCCACAAAGCAAAAATTGAAAAACAGTATAAAGTTTAATCAGTTTTCCCCACAATGGACACCATTAAACAGTCAACTAGGAGTGAAAGCACAGTGGAATAATGGTTTTTTAATTGCTTTGCCAAACTTCGAGAAAGTGGGTGGTTAAATTTAATTCCATTAAAATGTAGTTGCACTCTGCTTTTCTACCATTGGAAACATGTTCAAAATTTAGATGAGAAATCCGGTGAAGTTAGCAGGTTTCTCCATAGCAGGGGGAAAAAAGAATAACTGGGCATTCTCACATTTTCCCCAGCTACATCTTTGATCCCCAGGAAGTACAGACAGCTGCAAACATCAGTGAGATAAATAACTACAAGTCCGATGAGGAAGAAAGAGGGAAATTCCAGTGCCAGCAGAGCAGTGACGTTCAGGACCATAAAAATGAACTCCAGAACACTGAAACACAGCTAGCAGCAAACCAGCCCAGATTAAACCTCACAAGGGATGCTCTTTGGAATTACCGACTCCCTGCTCTTCAAGAGAAAGGACTTGGAAACTCCGTAGAAAAATGTAGCATTAACGGGATCCATTTCTTCAGTGGCATGAATCTCGGTACCTCTCATAATAAAAGCCAGTTTAAAGAGATTAACCCGCAGATCTGTTCTGTTCCGCTACCTGATTCTCCAGGCAAAAGAGTATGTGATAAACGTGAGATCCTTGATTCTGAAAATCACCCAAAGCAGTCTTTGGAAACTTCAGATACTGTCCACAGGGAGGATTCTCAGAGCACTGCTGAACACATTCTTTCCATACAATGTGCCATATCGGAGGTCCAAGACAAAGACTTTCACTTGGGTCATCCATCTTCTCTCCCCAAAGCCAACCACGCTGAGAAACAAAGAGTTGTTGGAAACGAGAACCTGTCAAACCACCTTGTTCAAATCAACCAAAGCACTGAAAGCACAACGATCCTCCATAACTGGAATCTGCCATGTTGCGAGTCTGATGAAGGCGACAGTTTCTGGAGGACGGGCCCTTTAAGCATCTGTTTCAAAGACAAAATATCCACTGAGATCCTCTTTGGAGGGAACGAGGGAGACCCAGCACAGGAAGCTAGATATGATGGCCACACCAAGGTTAATGGAGAACTAGAGGAAGATGCAGACGTCGCAGAGGCTCTTGCAGCCCTTGAGGCTGCTACGGCAGGTGAAGTTTTTGAGGAGGAGGAGGAGGAGGAGGAGGAGGAGGAGGAGGAGGAGGAGGAGGAGGAGGAGGAAGACAATTAGGTGACTGCTAAGGTACTGATAATACGTGCCTCTTTAAGAGTGAGGGGTTGTTGCACTTGGGAAAGCCAGTTGGAGTCCTTTGCCCAGAACAGCCATAGCTGGTAGAAGGAATCTAAACGTGGACCAAGTAAGAGAGTGGCCACTGCAGGGTCCACTGTGCACTTTTTCCAGCATGATGGCGATGAACCTTCATGAACATCACCCGTCTAATGTTTATGCACCAGCCTTTCTACACTGGAAGATACTTGCTTCTACCAGCTTCTACCCGTTTTATTTGCCAGTGCTATGGAAGCGTATGCTGTACGGAACGTTTCCCAAGACCTGCCCTTTGATGGCTCAGATGCTGCACATATTGTTTGGAGGGGCAGAGAAAAGACTGTCGATGGAGGGATAATAAAGAATGAACAGGGCTGGCTTGTATTTTCTGTTAATTCCTGGACTGGAGGGGGGATTGTTTTTAATAAACAAAGTCTCTGTGGCCTATTGTAGGGCTTAAGCTACAGTTTCATCTGCGTCCTGTTTCAAAACGGTGGGGAACTGTGCTGGTGATTTTCAGCAGTCACTAATATTTGGTGCTCGACCCTGTTAAGCCCCCACTTCCTTCTTTCTTTTGGAGAAAAGAAAGAGGACAAGAAAAGGAACAAGTCAGGAACCCCAAAGCACTAGACCAATAACTCAGAAGTAATCTTATTCCCTTAAAGAGGCATGCTGACCCTTTCCCATGGTCTCCAGAGTGTATGTTCTGCAGGGCAGGGCTTTTCAAACTTTTTCAAAGTGTGGAACCTGTTTGGAAAAAAGAAAAGAAAGACTCCCAGCGGCCCAGATCAAGAGGGGTGGGGCTTCTTAACTCAGCTGACAAGTTCTGCCTTTTTGCTGTCCCTTAGTGACTTAAGCGAAGAGAGGACTCTTTGGAAAAGACCCTGATGCTGGGAAAGATTGAAGGCAAAAGGAGAAGAGGACGGCAGAGGATGAGATGGTTAGATAGCATCACTGAAGCAATGAGCATGAAACTGAGCAAACTCAGGGAGGCAGTGAAGGACCGGAAGGCCTGGCGCAGTATGGTTCATGGGGTCACGGAGAGTCGGACACGACTTAACGACTAAACAACAACAAGTGACTTAAGGTTTAGCTGCTTGTAGACAGTTGGTCTTTCTTCCCCTTAATCCTGCAGAACACATTCAAGTCCTTATGAAACCCAGTTTGAAAAATTCCGTTCTAGGATATTCTGCCAGGACGTTATCTCACTGTCTGGTTCTGCAGGCTGGTTATTATTTATTTATTTTCCTAACTACTGAAAAGGAGGAGAGCAATGATCCAGGGTCTTTCGCGGCATGCAGCGGGGAGCACAGCGATTCATGGGCCCCTCTCCACATCAGGAAAACATGATCTGCACCATGTTTAGAAAGGCAAAGAAGTAGCGACACAACCCTGTCGACAGGTACAGTATTTATGATCCCATCCCCCAAATGCTAGGATGTGAGTACAAGACTTGGATGTCACCATCTGGAGAGCCACACAGGAGGAGCGGTGACCCCCAGACACGGTGTGAGAAGCCCCCACTATCACTTCACAATTTGCCTTGCCCGTTCCTGCTCAGGAACTGATTCCCACCTTTAGATAAGATCCCCACTATTCCTTTTGTCTCTAGGACAGCTATTAAAGAAAATAGAATGGCCATGGATTCATAGGGGAGCAAATTTGGGAGAGGTGCAGAAACAGACTGTGTGTGTATGTCTATATATATACTGTATATTGGATATCCACTATATTGGATATATATATATCCAATAGAAAAGAATATCTGTAGCTCACGGTTGAGCTGTGGAGTCCTTGGTGCTCTCTGAGCCTGGTTATTTGCTTGCAGACATTTCATTACCTGACTAGGTGACATCATCAGTGCTAGTGAGTGTTGGTTTGCTCCCTGCTTATATACCATATAATGTTCTTTATTCAGGGAAAAACGAACCAAGGTTACTTCATGACCAAAGTAACAACCCAACCTCCCACAAGAGGAGCTGTGTAAGAATATTATTCAGACAAGTACAAATGTACTGCAGCAACCCAGAACAGCAGAAAAAGGAAACAGACCGCCTATACAACATCTCCCAACAAAATGGATACCCACAGAACTTTAGCAAAAAGCGCCTGACCACTCAACCCATTATAGCACATCCAACACAAGCTATGAAAAGGATAACACTGCCATATGTCAGAAATGTCTCGGAAACAACCAACCGACTATTACAACCACACGGCATCACCATAGCACACAAACCAACTTAAGCCCTCCAAAACATCTTAAGTAAACCAAAAGACCCAGTAGCCCAAGAAGGAAAAACAGGAGTCATCTATAACATACACTGTAAGGACTGTAACAAACACTATGTAGGACAGACAGACAGAAGATTAGCAGAGCGCATCCGTGAACACCAACTAGCAGTCAGAAGACACGATGAAAACTCCTTAATCTCACAACACACGGACAGACTCAACCACAGTTTCAACTGGGAAACTGTGAGCATCCTAGACCAAGCCAAATCCAAAAATGCAAGGGAATTCCTGGAAGCATGGCACTCAGACAAATCAGCCAACAGGCACATAGAGATAAACATTTACACAACATTCAAAAAGGCCAATAAAAACGCTAAGAAGGAAATAAAAAGACCAGACCACATCCTCTCCAGCAACCAACACCCAGATAAACAGGGATTAACACCAGGCAAATGATGAAGCAGAAAATAATCTAAAAAATTATTTATATATAAAAAAACCTAACCCTAAACAAGGAACTACCAAGGAGAAAATCACACCCCGACCAACACTGGCAGGGGAGGCTACTGTATATAAACAGGGAGCAAACCCCACCCTCACTAGCAGTGATGATGTTGCCTAGTCAGGTAATGAAACATCTGCAAGCAAAGAACCAAGAAATTTTTTTTTACAAGATTAAAAACTACAGAAATATAAAAAAGATTTAGAAAAAAGAAAAAGATATGAAAAGATATAAGAAAAAGTGAAAAGAAGTAACAGTCAAGAGAAGGAAAAAGAAAGAAAAAAATATCTAAGAAGCAACTTCTGTTCTTTACAGAAGTTACAAATATAATTATTACCATTTCGGCCCTCCCAAATTATGTATCACGGTTCCCTTCTTCCCATAAACAACTCTTTTTAATCAGTAAATCCCAAGATCATCAGTTTATTTTTATCCATTTTCAGCAAAAAGTCCATAAAGGGTTTCCAGTCTTATAGAAGTAGCTGTTGTTCCTTCCCTGATCAAACAAGTCAGACTTTCTTGTTTATGATCCTCCTGGAAAAAAAGTGGATTGCAGAAGATACATTTGAAAAAGAATGTATAATTCTGCCAGTTCATACAAAGAAAGGGTATATTGGCTTTCTTGACAGGTTTTTTTTTTCCTTTTCTTTTCTTTAAAGCTTGTATTAGCGATAGTTACATTTCATATTGGAGTTTCTGCAAGGAAATGATTTCCATGTATAAAGCCAAGTTATATAAGAGGGGCATTAGGGTAATTTGCATTAATGTGATATCAAGGAGATTTGCATTTAAAAAAAACACCTAAGAATTAGAGGAATCTACAGAAGCTCTTTGTTAATGTAAGTTACAAGGAAAAACTGACTTTTTTTAAACCAATTTTTTTTTTAAAAAAAGCTTTACATTTTCAGCAAACTGAAGTGCTATCTTGCAAACTTGGACAAAAAAATCAGAAGGGATCCGGTAGCACCTCTTCTGCCTAATAAATGTTAGGCTCTCCTACCACGTCTATCAACTTGGGCACTAAACAAGCCGTATTTTTACTGATCCTCTGATCCTCATCTCAAAGCAAAGAGATCCACAGGAGGAGGTCAAAAAAATCAAGATGTCAGCTTCAGCCACACAACTGCCCCTTTTTTCGACACGCACGAAAAGCAGATATGGCTTTGATCAGGTAGCTGTGCCTGCCCCTTTTAGCACGCAAGCGCAGAGGTCCCTGTGCAAAGCGACTACGAAATCAACTGTTTGAACTAGCACTCAGCCCAAATGCCCAAAATGAATCTCATTTTATAAAAAGGAAATACGTAGGTAACCGAAGTATACAGCGGGAAAACTGTACAATCGTTTCCTTTCTATAAAATTGCTAATCAAGAGTCAATCTTAAGCTGAGCCCTATTATTTCCTCTGTCAGGTAGAGAAAAATTGATGGGCCCATTAAAACACTTCCCAGTGGTGCTTCTGGGCAAACAACCGCCACTGCATGTCTGTTCAGCAGCAAATAACTATCAGGAGCGTATCCAGATGTTTAACTTCTTTCTAGCCAGTATTCACTCTGGTATGGCTTCCATTCTTAGAGCCAGAGATTTCCTTGCCGTAGCACAAAACACTACAAAGACAAGAGTTTTCTTCTCCCCCTCCTCCTCCTCCTCCTCCTCCTCCTCCATCAACTTGAAATTGGCTAAATGAAAATTAACATGGATTTACGTTTACTTGCAAGGGTTAGTCATGGTTGCACATGAACACACATTACTTATTCTTGAGCAGTTAATGTGGGTCAAGTGGAATGTGGGAAAGGGTGCTATTAAAAAGAAGAAGGTGTTTTGGGCTGAGCTAAAGTTGTTATCCTGTTGGGTGTGTGTTCATCTGGTGATGTACCAGTGCTGAAGCAGGAAGCTGCAAAACTCTTACTTGGCATGTATCGTGTACGTAAATTAAGGATCTTTACAAACACAATATTCTGCCCAATAGTTCCGCCATTTGTCTTTCTCTCTCCGGGGGGGGCCCCAAGAAAACTTTGAATTTAAAAAAGAAGGCTTAAGATATTATTAGTTTTCCAGAAGGCGACCAATAATGATGCATATTTGATGTTTTTCCTTAAAGTTAGCTTGTGTTTTTCTAGGCAGGGCAGGCCGAAGAGCAAGATAGATGGAATTAAGTATTTGATCTGTGATATTTTGAGTCAGGGATGTTGACAATGGTATACCATTGGGGGGTTGGGGGAAAAGAGAAGCTCTGAAAATAGTCCCTTTAAAATCCAGGGGGCCATTAACCTGGCTGAGATGGGGGGTGAATCTGTTGATTCCCCGCAAACGGTGACGCTGCTTTAAAGAGTTTCAGGCAGTTCTGATACAGCCTTTTCTGTTCATATCTGCAGCACTGCAGAAAAGACTTGTTTTCATAATCTCAAAGTGAATAGCAGTTCATACTAAATATGTTTCGGGAATGAAAAGCATTCCATCACTTTCCCCCATAGCCAAGGCACTTTTGCCCCAAGTGTAATGTACTGATGATTTTGAGAAACATATAGTCTATTCTATTGGAAAATTAATCTTCTCTGTTGGCCAGATAAATCCCTTGGATTGCAAATGACTTTAACTTCACTTCGTTAGCTCTGGGCTAGTATGCTTCCAAGGAAATTGTAAATGAAAGCCACGTGTTGTCCAAGTCACGGCCCTTTTGATGTCCTTTGTCAAGAATCGACTGTAATATGTTATTAATTAAATTGTTTTGAATATCAAGACACTCTACCCCTTCATTTTTATTTGTAGAGAATGAGCTCAGTGCTGCCAGTCAAAATGTTTGGAGCCGAATCAGATCCGCAGGTGGGGAGCAGAAACCTGGAAAATGGAAAAGAGTCATTAGTCACTAGCAATAGAGAAGCAGTAACCCCAAATCCATTTCCTTTCCCCTTTGCTGATGTAGCCTCTGAGAAAAAGTGTGAAGTACCTCAAACCCCTCTGAAGTTCACCATTCCCAGCAAAGCCAGAGGAGAGGACAGCTAAGGGAGTCAGCAACATTTGGGGCATTATGAATTTCCCTTCCCATTAAAATTAAAAGTGCTCTTCACCTTTTCCAAAATGGTCAAGATGGTATCTACCTATTTTTTACGGTGTTGCATCTCAACTTTTTTGACCATACCTGCAGACTCTCCTGCGTGCTAAGCAATTTTTCACCAAGCTGCCACACTTTTGGCACAAACGGCTTACCTTTATCTCAACCTGTGCTCAGGTTAGTAAAAGCAGTTACTTCCTGAACAACAGAAATACGCAGCCGATCTCTGTGGTGCTTCTGGGTTTCTTTCCCCCCGACACACTGTTTCCAGGCCTCTAAAATAAAAGGAACACAAAATGATTTGAAAATAGCGATGGCCCAAGATCACATCATACATTTCGTGACCGAATGAGGATTTGAATCCAGATTGCCGCCATGTTACGTTAGTGGTGCTATTATTATTGCAAAAATATAAATGTAAATAAGCCCAATTTTACCAACACAGAACCATCTTCTTTCCATCGTCCTGTTTCTGAACACCGCAACTTTCCTCCCAATTAAAAAAAATGGGGTGGGGGGGAGATAGCAAATGTAGAAGACAACGTAAGAGAGGTAATGTAGAAGGTTACAATTTCTTAAAATAAGCTAAAATTCCTGAACCTGCAAATGTCGAGTTTTTTGTTGTTCTGCTTTTGGTGAGGGGGGGGGGAAGAATTTTGCACATCAATATTGCCCAAAGCTCAAACTGTTTTCTTGCCTTCTTGATATAAAAGAGCGCCACCTGCAGGATTAAAGATATACTGCAGCCAGCCACGATGACAATTCAACTGTAGCTGAAGGGAAGGATTTAAGACCATCTCCAAGAGTAATGCATTAAGAAATTATATGTTAAAACGCTATTCCCTTCCCCAGCCCTGGCTAGGTTTTGTTTCACCGTATCTTTACAACAAGCTTCTGCATGAACGATTATGAAACTATGGCTGGGTTTCGTGTTGTTTTTTTACACCTTAGATTTTTAAGTGGGAGGTGCAACCGAATGCTACAATATGGAACATTCCTCACCAGAATTCTAGTTTGTCAGACAGCCAAGCCCCCTGCTATGATTCTCCATTCTGTTCTTCTCACTTTTTGTTCCTAGCAATTAGTGTGCAGTGGCTAATGGGCTTGCTTAATTTTTACTGGGCTAGCTGGGATTTTCCCCATATCTTTAAGTTTTTGGATGGATGGATGGATGGATGGATGGATGGATGGATGGATGGATGGAAGGAAGGAAGGAAGGAAGGAAGGAAGGAAGGAAGGAAGGAAGGAAGGAAGGAAGGAAGGAAGGAAGGGGCAGCTGCACATCTTGGTTTTCTTCCAACTCAAGTTGACTAACATTCTCCCTTCTGCACGAAGAGTGCCATTTTGGCAACATCAGAATCTAGCTGATCTCTGAGCTACACAAACAGGAAGATGAATCATTGGCACATTCTGAACATTGGATTCTGAACTTTCAGACTGCAAAAAAAGGCTATTGGAGTACTCAAATTTGTTCTTTTTAAGTACCCTTAATGAGCCAATTAGTTCAGTTGTCAGAAATACGCCAGCCATTTGGGGCAGGGAAAACATATAAAGACCAGGGTTTATTTTTGAACTGGTAAATAGTGCCTGTGTTTGCATTATTTTTTGATTTCAGAGTTTGCTGTTTTGGATATAGATGTGCTATTATTGTGTTTGAAAACGACGGCAGAGCCAAGGAATAAATCTTCAACTCAACAAATGGGATAGTTTTAGATCGGGCTTTAAAAATGGGTCACAGAGAAAATGGCAGCCAAACATCTACGTCCTTGTGGCCTTCTCCATGATTTTTAAAGCCCCAGTTTAAATATGAAGTTATCCTAAAGTGAGAGAGGAAGGGAAATTCACACTAAGTTCTTCTACTGGTCCAATTTAGTTCAACGTGTCCAATTATTACCTAGCACCAAGTTTTGAGTTTGGCCCATGTGAAGTTCCACTTTCCAACTTCTGTCATACCAAATACCCAGCCAGTTTTCATCCTAAGAGCAACTTAAATAAAACACATAAACTAAATTAATAAAATGCACAAACAGAAACACATAAATGGTATTTAAAGGGCAGAACCACAAGAGGTGTTTTGGCCGTTTTAATTGAATTCATGACATGGCTTTGGAGGGACCTATCCTGCTACAAACTGAAGAATGGCCCTCTAAGGATGTGACATTTGTGTTTCTTGGCTCTCGGTGATAATCAAGTTCCAGAACTGGTTCCCTTTATGCTTTATTCAATTCATATTTCAGAGTTAACCGATGCACAGACACGCACAGCTCCATACTCAGCTTTCTTTGGGATTTTATTGTTTTGATTTTGCTATGCAAATCATTTGAAACAAATACACAAAAAACGCATATAAAACCCCTATTTTTAGATTACTGTTACTTCAAAATGTGCCTTTTGTCTCAAAGCATGTTCCAAGCTGCCTCGAGAGAGAAAAATATCTCAGATTCATGCTGAAGTTGTATTTACTATTATGCCGAAAGAGGTTTTGCAAAGAGGGAGTGAACTTTGGGTCTCCAAGAACTCTTCAACAGGGCAAATGGATTTTTAAAACATGCATGGGGCACCTTCATCGCAACTTTTTCTACTGTCAAGCTGACACATTTCCTCTTTTCGTTCTGGAAGACATTACTAGCAATTTGCTGAACATAGTGTGAAGATTGCAAGCTATCTTGAAGACTCAGGGAAATTCAGTCGAGTTCATCAGTCTAAATAGAGTCCCAGGTGATTCACACATACATGGATATGGATAAACGTAACCCGTTGGATGCAAAAATGACAATGCCTTTTTTTCCTGTACACATGGAACTCTGCAGATAATGGACGCATTTGGATCCTTGCTGATTGCAAAACCAGTTCTGCTGGATCTGGTACTTTGTCCTTTGGGAGAAATTATCCAAGTGTACTGGGTATTTAGGGTCATAGTAAATCTGAGTCCCCCACCCCCAGTGAAAAGCTTCCTTTCTACATTATTTATTAAATCAAGAATCAAACGTGCTCAATCCCAGTCCTTAATTTGGAAATTCAACTTAACATATTGCCCGAACCATGTACTTTGATACAGTATCGTCGTGACTTTTCATTCTACGCTTTTGTTCACTTCAAAAGCTGCGAAAAGCTCTAATTCTTTTAAAATTTACATTTAAAAGTTGAAAGCTCTCATTCTTTTAAAAACAGGTACAATACTACCCCAGGTACTACTTGCAAAACACTGTTTCCTGGATACAACAATATAACATGATAAAGAATACAAAGGATATAAAGTCTGACTTGAAAGAAAGCAAGGTGACACAGCTTTTAAAAAGGGCTTGGCTGCTTTTATTGTTCAAATAGTACAAAATGTTTACAACAAACCAAATTGTTAAAATACATTTAATGCACAGTTAAATTACACTTAAGGTGAAAAGTGAGTCTCATCTCCACTCTGGCAACTGATACATCATACAAGCTTATTGATAGAACGGCTTGTGTTCTACAATTGAGAAACACTTTTATTCAAGCATATAAATATATTTTCGCAATCCAAAGATTTTGGTCAACAGCAGAAGTCTGTACAGGTGTGAATATTTATCTAACGCAGTGTTTCTCAACCTCTGCAACTTTAAGAAGTGTGGCAGGCTGGGGAATTCTGGGAGATGAAGTCCACACATCTTAAAGTTGCCAAGGTTGAGAAACAGTGATTAAAGGTTCCCCACAAAGCTGGGAGTGGTGCAACTTGTTCTAGTACAACTCATAATAAATCTGAAGGATACTTGCAATCAGTTTTTCCTCAAGAATTGTTGGATTTGCAGTTAAATAATCCACTTAACCATCCTGACGGGTTAAATTCCAACTAGAACAATGCTCGCTTTGAGAACTGGACTACACCATCTTCGGCATTCCGTCGGAGTTAGTGTAGTGTATTTTTATTAGCCCTTTTCAAGGCTGAAAAGTCCTCTCAATTGCCCTTTGCCAGCCCTATTTTAGAATGGCAGCAATCTGGGCTCTATTTTAAGGGAGGATTTCTCAAGCTAAATGACCCCAGCCAGTCAGCAATCAGGTAAACATGACTAGGATTTAGAGCAAAGCCTCACTGAGGTCGTCAGGAGCACCCAAGGATATCACTCCCTTCGTTTCCAAATTTAAGCTCAGGTCTTGATGTAGCAAAAATAGCTCTACCAGTGGGAAGGGAACGTCACCAGCAGAAGACACTCCCCTCAAGCAGTGGCCACAGGACACTGGCACCAACAACTAAGCGGGAAGGTAAGTGACAAGGATAACAAGGACGAGAGCACTGTTGACTAAGTAGAATGCATGCAACATTGTAGGAAGGGTTCTCATTTAATTATTTAATTTCAAACCCAAGCTTTCTTTAACTTTGGGCTTTAAGAACGTGACCATATTGTCCAAAGTTGTGGTATCACATAGCTAAATTTTATCACATAAAGGCGCAGGCTTTTCACTTAATAGGGAAATGCTTCCACCTACCTATAATCCCTCCCACCCAAAACTCATGGGGAAGTAACATTTAGCAAGGTATAAAGAGAACTCCAAGAATCCCACACGCGGTCTAACCCAATCCCAGAAAAAAGTACTGTATATCTGGCTCGGGATACAGAAAACGAAGAGTTATATTTTCCTAAGTAATGCTAATGTCGACTGCAATCCTCTACATCCGTGTTTTTCAACCTCGGCAACTTTAAGATGGGTGGACTTCAACCCCCAGAATTCCATGCTGGCTGGAGAAGTCTAGGAGTTGCAGTTCACGCATCTTAAACTTGCCGAGGTTGAGAAACACGGCTGTGCATACTACCCTGGAAGAAAGAACTACTGAATTTACTGGAATGTACTTCTGTGCAGACACATTTTAGATTGCGCTATTAATGCTATGCCCTCTTGTCACAGATGTTTAGATGCCCTTCAGCAATATTGATCTCTCTAAAAAGAGCCATGAGTGCAGAATCTCCGAACGCTGAAGGGCATTTCTTATATTTATTTTCACAGTTTGCCTATAGTATCGGGCAAAAAGTAACAATAAATTGCACACATATCCACAAACTAGTTCTTGGACAAGTCCACAAATGCAATAAGCAGCTCATCTGAGCTCGGGAAAAAACAGTAAAGTCGGTTTTGAGAACGAAACAGCAATTACAGTAAGGGTGCAGCACAAATATAATTAAGCAGTGCGTTATTGAGCAATAAATTAAGACAAAAACATGGCTCACAACGTTCATTCTCTGTGACACTGCTCTCAGAAATGAGCAATATCAGATTACGTTATTTTGATTTGATTTGACCTAATGTAATGAGACACGTACGAGAGACGCTCTGACAAAACGGTTTTGGTTTTGCCCATTCCGAGAGAGATCTCATTAAAGTTCTGCTTTGTTAGAAGTGAAAAAAAGACATTTTTTTTAAGAAAAAATATAAAACTGCAGACTGTAGGTTCCAGTAGCCTTCAAATTATTAAATGCCGTTAAATATTCCATTATTAAAAATACATTAAATATCTGGGACCAAATTGTACAGAGATTCAGTTAGTGAAAGCTGCGCACAATACTGCATTTACAAATACCTCTTTGAGAAGGCATTAGGGTGCCAAGTTTGATTTTTTCCTCCCCCCCACAATGGTCTTCCTTACTTGCTTTCTCCAAAAGCCTCCACCTGCTGAAGAAGAGAAGAAAAATCACATATTGTTGGAAGTGACAAACTGGCAATTGCTGGTCATCATACAGAACCCCTAATTCTGCAAGCTCTTGTTGACACTATCGGTGAACAGTATAAACATGGACAATAAAGGAATCTCCTGTTAAAGAAGAAATGCTCTCATCCATGAGAGAAGCAGCAGCAAGGGAGCCGTGCTGGCAGATTGCTTTTCCCCATGCATCCTCCAGAATACTGGGAGCAGAGAAATAAGGAAAAATCAACAAGGGGTCTTCTTCCTTTCTTTGATCACAACCTTTATGGGTAGAATTCCACCTGGGGAGGCATCAACAAAGGAACAGAACTTTGAATCCAACCCAAGAACATCAGATCCAGTCCAATATTGATACCTTCCCCAATATTCCCCAACATGGAGATACAATATCTTGAAATAAAGGGCTTATTTTACAGAGTTCAATTACTTAAAGCAAATATATTCCTCTCTTAAAGAAAACCTGAGATCTTTTGGCCTTTAAAGGATTTATAATTTCTTTAGGACTTATAATAAAGATCTGGAATGTACTGACCTGATAATGGATCGCCATGACGTTCTATCTCAAAGTGCTACTCTGAAACAGATTTCACATTCTTTTCTTGTTTGGTAGGTGTTAATTTCAGTTCTTTTGATCCTTGTTTGACAGGAACTGAAACTGGCTCTTCTTTAGACCCCTCTTTAAAAGGAGTAGAGGGCATTTCACCAGCTTCCCCTCCACTGACAGACACCAAGTGTTTTCGTTCCCTTGCAGCAGGCTTATGTTCCACTTTGGTAACGCGAAATCTAGAAAAATGCAATTAAACTGTTAAAAGGATCCAGCTTAGTCAGAACAAGTAACTTAACG
Organism: Python bivittatus; assembly: GCF_059951505.1. Lineage (NCBI taxonomy): Eukaryota > Metazoa > Chordata > Lepidosauria > Squamata > Pythonidae > Python > Python bivittatus. Next base: position 51,716 of record NW_028277121.1, read on the forward strand.
ACCTAAAATTCCAGCAATCTAAAATATCTAAAAATCACTGCTCCAAAAGGAACAAGTCATGGAAGCAGGGGGTTAGGGTGGGTGTTCAATAAAGTCAAGATGGTGCCTCAACCAAGTGATGGAAGTTCCTCACCTTAACGTGTGTCACACATGATAGATAAAAAAAGGGGGTGAAGATCTGACTATGAGGTCATAGTCATCATCTTGATTTTTTTGACACACCTTCTGTGGACAACCCTGTATAGCAGAATAACGGCATTCATCTACTTTTATTAAAACTCCATTATCATTATTAATCCCTCGGGGAGGGGGAGGTATGATTTGGCATTGGGATAATTACTCACATCCAATTCTTATGTACTTATAAAAGATTACACTGAGGCAACTTGAGCACCATTAAATAAATATGTGATCTTTGTTGCTGTTCTCTAAATTACTTACGCTTGAAGGACAGCGTACCCTCCCCAGAAAGCAACTAATCAAATGAGTTGGGTATCTTATGTTCTCTTAGATGTCTTACATTTCCATACCAAGTTGGCAAAATTATAACTGCAACTAAGTAACAAGTAACTAACCCCAAGATAGCAGAACTGTTTCCAAAATCAGAAGTGACCGGTGAGTACGAGCTAAGTTTGTATTTGTTCAAACCTTGGTGCCATTTGTGATTCCATCTGCCAGGCCTGATGTTTCAACTGATTGTGGAAAGACCTCTTGGAAAAGACCATCCAATCATTCTTGCCCCTTGCCCATTTTGGCTTGTTATATCAAGCCAAGGCAACTGGATACATCTGTGTTTCACTTAGCCCTGTCTGAATCCAAGAGCTTATCCACCTATTCCCAACCTGAAAATGGAAGACAGCTGGGCCACCACCTCCATTGAAACCAGGCCTACGTACCTTCCCACAGACAGTATTGTGACCTCTCCCTGCCGGGATCTTCTGACGTCTTTTGCTCTTTTAGCTGGACTGAAGAGATGCCATCGTTTCTGGCTGCACCGGGTACAAGCCCCTGACCCAGCAATGCCCCCGACGGTGTGCAAGTGGTGTCCCCGGCAAGTATGTTTTGACAAAGGACTACCAGGAGACGTTGGGGAACCTGGACTTGGTGGACTGCCAGGAGTAGCTGGGCTAATTTTAGGAGCAGAAATACAACAAAAATGAATGTTTGGGGAAGGCAGTCAATGGATTAAATCCCACTGTCTTTTCTTTCCTGAGCTCATACTATTGATAATACGCTATTTCTGAACACACATTCTTTCCAAATGACCCTTTTCCACAAAGCCTTTCTTAACCTTCAATTCTTTTTTTCCCCAAAATGAGACTAACACCGATATGCAAGCATTACTTTTGAACAGAAATTGCTCTGAGCTTTCTCACTCGAATTGTCTATGACTCTACTTCTTTTTTCTTGTCATTTAAAGCAGACTCATTCATTCCAGGGAGTTAAATGCTGGTTGAGCTGGCAATGTTAACTTTCTTCCTGATGTCTGAAGTCTGTTTCTTTATTTACATGGGGGAAACCCTTCATTTTATCCATCCTCCCCCCCCAACATTTTTTTAAAAAAATAGCGTGATACATGTTGGGCTCGCCTAAAGTCACCCAGGGAGTTTCCATGGCTGAGGTAGATGTGAAACTGGGTCTCTCTGGGGCCAGTCCAATATGGTAACCACCATACCATACTGTGTTCACTAAAAATAACAACTCAAATAAAAATGCACCAGCAAGGGGAAGGAACTAGGTTTGTGACATTACAGACACAAGTAAACTGACACTGTGCACATAATTTCCCCCAAAATGGCTTGTTTAGCTGACCAAGCATGCTTTCAGATCAACTCCATTACTCAAATGATCTTACATGTGAACCTACTCCAAGCACAATTAGATGTGATTGTTATATTCTTGGGCCTCCCTCTTCTTCCTGCTCCTCCTGTTTTCCTCTTCCTTTTCTCAAATTCACATTCTAAGCTTCTAGCCAAGAACCAGTTTTGTGTTGATTTAATCACACATTCAAGCACCTTACCTTATTTTCTTGAATATATCATGGTTTTAGCGTGCAAGGCATTTCATGAAGCCATATTGCTATTTTCGGCCCAATGAAGCAAGCTTGTCAAATCAGCCAGCATTTTAAAACACGTTCATGAAACTTTAAAAAAAAAAGTCTGGGATATCCAAAATATCAGCAGACTTGAACCAAATTTCCTACAGTGACAATTGGAAGAACAGAAAGATTCCTTGGATAGTTATAGAATTATTCGCTCCACTTTATTTGATGCTGTTTGGGGAAGAGACAAAGCAGTGCAATGAGACTGCTTACCTTTCTGGATCATTCACTGAGTTATCAGCAACCAAAGCTTTCAGCACATCTGCGTTAGCTGCAAAAATCAGAAATAATTTAACATTTTTGTTCTAAATTTTTCACCCCCATTGTTTCCAACGGGGGGATGAGCAAACTGGTGAATGAGAAGACCACAAACCGTAAGCTAAATTAACTCATTTACTGATACTACAGAATTGGTAGAAAATGGGTCTTTCAGCGCAATGCCATGCACACTTACTCGGGAGAAAGGGGAGAGGCACAGGACACCCTGCACATAGTATTTTAATAAAGACTATTTTAATAACAGAAGTTTTAAAGGTGCACTGTCTTCAAAGCAGGGTTAAATATCCAGAGAAATTCTGTATTGCTTAATCTTCCTGGGATGGAGGTGTTCCTCACCAAGTGTCACTTCCCGGGAAAAACAAACATAAGAAACTACACTGTTTTCAAGGTAGCTTGATTTTTAAGGATAGATGAAATCCCCGCGTGAAACTCTCCTCTACTCTGAAAATGGTAAGGTCCTGGCAGGAATATACCATGAGCTTTTTCCTTGCATTTGAATCACTGCGGTCTTTCAGTGCAAATGGGTGAGTGGAAATAGAGCAAGACTTGCCATCCTTACTTTTGGATCACAAATTGTGTAGCTTAAATGGAAAGCAGAAATGTTGTTCCACATGACAAATGAATTCAACTGCTTTAGATGCCGGGGAGACGTCAAACAAGGCAGTGACTTATAGTTTCAGAGGGCCGGCAGAAAGTCACTGAAGACCAGCCATATTGTATTTGCACACAGAAAACGTTGAAATGATTCCCAAGATGGGTGTCATTGTTTTCTGAAGGTTTAGTCTGACCCTTTGTTCTGACAAATTCTGAACTCTGACAAATATCTTTAGATCTATCTCTTATGCACGAGTGCTGCTATGTAGGTTACGTGCCAAACCTGTTCTCCATAAGATTTGACTCTTCAAAAAAACACTCTTTGTTATAAGCAATTTGCACAAACAAAAACTCAACGTTTAAAAATCAGTTTCTGACCTCACCGATAAAACTGGGGAACAAAATATAAGCCATGAATTAAAGTGTTAGATTTCATCACTTTAAAGTCCTTCACAAGGAACTGCAATAACTAAAAACGCTAAACAGATCTGCAGAGTGATTTTTAAAAACTATGTCACTTACCTTCATTTTTCATTATGTAGTCGACAATCTGTCCCACGGTATCATTGTTATCATTTACACTTTCATTCAATTCTGAAAGTAAAAACCAAAAAGTCACTTTTGTTCTTTGATTCCTGGAAAGTAAAAGCAAAACTATATGACAACAGCAATCCCCCAAAGCAGCGTATGAAGCAGAGATTACAACCACCATCTCTGTAAACTGTCTGAGAGGGGTAGACTGTTATCTCCATTTAAACACACGGTATGGCTGAAAAACTAACAAGCATCGATGCAGAAGTGTCATCTCTTCCTATTCGTCCCGACCGTCTGCTTTCTTTTCCAACTTTTCTGCAACTTTAAATCCATATCTGGAATGGGAGGCTCTGCAGCTCATGACGCTAGAAATAAAGGCTGAGAAAGCTCAGGAGAAACTCAAGATGAACAAAGGAACACGTATGAGACTTAGCCATTCCAGAAGGTCTGGAGGGCGTGCTAAGCAACAGAAAGCAAGGTGGTTCGCTGAGTCCATTCTGTGCCTCCTTAGTAAGTGAAATCTGAAGGACATACTAGGAGTTGAAGTCCCCATATCTGGAGGCCACTTAGGCCAGAAAAAGCTGTATTGTGTGGTAGAGTTCATGACGCTGCTGTTCTACTTTATCTCCTCAATCTATATGACCCTGTGACGCAATTCTCTAACAGTAATCAGGACTGGAAGTAAATGTTCAAAGAAAACTCAGAGTCCTACGGTGAAAAAAAAATTGAGTGGCTCAAGCATTCCAACAAGTACTTTTTCTTTCAGCTACAAAACTTATCTATAGGAAATTCAAAAGAGTTAGCTTCTTGCTTGCTTGAAGGAAGCTCATCTCTTCAGAAGGAAAGCCAGCCTATACCCAGACACTGTTTGTACAATGGCCAGGAGCCTTATTAACAGAATCCACTCGCAGAACTTGGCCAAGCCCAACTGATTTAACCACCATGGCATCCAACATGGAGCAACCCAAGCTGTTCCCCTATGCCCACACGACTACCAACGCTACTTTTAAAAAATGGTTCTTGCCTACCTATCTTTTCCTCAAGCTGCTCTTCTTCTTGCTCTGCTTCAGTTGTACACCGATACCCTTTTTTCTTTAGCACGTGGCAAATTAAAATCCCTAACAGCCCCATAAGGAAGAATACTGGAATCAGGAAATAAGCAATATATTCAGGGTATCCACTGTTTTTTGAAGACCCGTTTTCAGATCTGTTTGTCCCATTTCCAAAACTGTGGCTTGCTAAGGCTTCAGGGTCACCTATGGAAACAGAAGGTGAAAAGGCCACCACATCAGTCAAATCTGTACCTGGACAATAGGACATTTTAAACATCTACAGCATTTTTTCTTCTAAAAAACTAGCTTCCAGCAAACAAGATGGGCTAATCCTATCTATCAGAGCTGGGTGAGACAGCTTGGTGTTTATACATTAATTTCATTTTTCAGACGAGGTTCTTATATTTAAGGTGTTCAGGTACTTCAGTTGTAAAGATCCTTTGGCTGTAAATACAACAGTCTCTATGGACTTAAAGTCTGCTCTATCTATAGTCAATCTCTATGCTGGTAAATGAGAGTGCATATCTCTCTTCCACCAGACTAATCCATATTTTGGGAATATTATTTAAATATTTTAGATGTGTAGAGAGCATATCTTTGATTTACCAAGGATCTGAGATCTTAAAAAGATTGTGGAGTCCTTGGGGTTCTCTGAGCTTGGTTGTTTTCTTGCAAATGTTTCGTTACCCAACTGGGTAACATCTTCAGTGCATCTATTACTAAATAGATGAGAATATAGATGTTATATTAGCTACTGACCAGCAGGAGGCACTACACTACCAGGACTCTTCAGACATAGGTATCCTCCATATTAGACGTTCTATGTTTGAACCCACAGGCCTTGCACTTATTGATCACACAGTGCATTTAGCTTGAGAGCTATCTTGACCAGGCTGTCAGTAGCTTGCAGGAAGGGAGGTCTTATAGAAGCTACGCAAGTATGCCTTCTATATGCTATCATACTAGAGAGGTTTTTGATTTTTGTTGGTCTGGGCCTCAAGACTGCCTCCTCTGAAGGGGGATGGGGGGTTAGGTAACCAAATAATTATTCCACTAAGCCTTTCCATTTCAGCAGTATGAACACCAGAGGATATTTCCAGATTTAATCGCCAGTTCCATGTTCCACCAAGAATAAGAGCACCGTATTGTCGAAGGCTCTCACGGCCGGAATACGATGGCTGGTGTGGGTCTTCTGGGCTGTGTGGCCATGTTCTGGAGGTACCCACAACAGGGTCACATCATCCTGGGCACAGAGAGAACTGCTCCTGTCTGTGCTCCTGCCCTCTGAAGATGCCAGTCACAGATGCTGGCGAGATGTTAGGAAACAAAACCTCCAGAACACGGCCACACAGCCTGGAAGACCCACACCAGCCAACAATAGGAAAACTGTTGGAAGGCCTAAAGGGCCAGGTCAGGAAATTGATTTCCTCTTGAAATCAGCAAGACTCTGTAAGCTCAGTAGAAACATACTGAAACTGGGGTCAGGTCATCCTAAAGAAGGTCTATCTATGTGGTTGGTAGGAATCAACACTGACTTGATGGCACGTAATCAAGTTGTGGCCAAGACGTCATGAACAAGTAAGCGAGAAAAAAAGCAGAAAAGTATCAGTTACAAGGGGACAGGAAAGTAAGCCACTGAAGGGGGGAAAAAATGGTTCAGAATATTTCAAACCTAGTTCTTCCTCGGGAAGACTTCTGACTAACTCACAAAGCCAAAAATTCACCTAATGACTATTTTGTTGGAGATTTTTTAAGTTATGTCCTGTGATTCTGGACTTCGTAGAAATGAGATCAGTTTCCGCCATGCAGCAGAACAGTAAAATACATTCTATTTCATATTCCTATTTCTGCTGAATTTCCTATCCAAGACTGGACAAATCCAGGAAATTGATTTCCTCTTGAAATCAACAAGACTCTGTAAGGTCAGTAGAAACATAAACTGTCCTTTGGCTTTTCAGCTGAGAAACCTGAATTCTCTTTTTCCTTATCACCGTTACGATAAATGGAGGATACAAATGCAAAAATTAAAGTTACCTACTTTATAGTAGTGTTGTACGTTCAGTGCAATTAGAGGGTCAGTTGGAAAATCAAAATGCAATACATCCTTTATTTAGATTTATCTGAAGTTACATTACTCTACCTTGATGAAGGGCTACAGAAGGAAAGTAACTTCCTGGTGGCATCTGCCAAGGGTAGTGCAAAAAAAGTAGTAGGTGTGGCACTGTGATGTAATTGCCCCCCTTTTTACCCCCCCCCCAGCACAACTGTAACTTCTCATCATTCTTAGACCTCCTTTCTTCATTTACCCACAAACTCACTCTAGCTGTTTCTCCTCCCCTATATTTCCACATCCAGCATTTGCACCTTTTGAAGTGGTCTGGGATTGGGAGACGGGCTATCTTCTCACTATGAGCTCCAGTGAAATCCTACTTTCTCCCCACTCTTTCTAAATGCTCTTCCACCTATGATAAATGAATACTACCTTTTCTCCTGTTAATTCCGTCTTCCATTCATTTTCTTCCAGGCAATTCACACCCTGAGCATTGCCACTGTGGATCTACATTTGCTGTACCAGTCACAAAATCATGTAACTAATTTTGCAGGACAAAAGGCCTCTGTTTTCATATCTTTCAGTTAAATCTGTCATTATTTCTCATATTGTCCACTACTGATTTCATCTTTCAAACCTCCCCTGGTACCTTTCCTTGTCCTTCCACTTCTGCTCAGAAATCTACCATTGCCATTCATTTCTGCTATACCTCTAAGTGCTACATAAATACAGGTGCTAACTTTTTACCTACTCCTAGATCCAGCCCACCATTATCCATTCCTTCAAAACTCTCCATATCTTCTCACCCATTATTTATATCTTCTACGCTCAGCAATGTGAACTCTGTCTCCTTCCACTTAGCTCCCCATTTGGTTGCTCATCCTTCCATCTTGAAATGGCTGTCTTGGTTAGTTTCTCCAAGTTTTTAACACCATTTTCTGGGAAACATTTGGCATTACCCAGATTCACTGTACCTAAACTGTAAAATGTGGCTTAGTTTCAATTAGTGCAAACAATTTCCCTATGTATTCTAATCCCACTTTTCTTCATTTGGTCTATGTCAAATTCTGAATTATAAATTTCAAAGAGAACGGATGTGTCCTTACATCCTTTCTAAAGAATTATATATGGCATGCTAGATTCAAATTTCTCTTCCTATGCTAGGAAAAGGAAGCTTTCAGAACAACAATATACAACCAAACATAGTCACCAATTTCTTTCAAGATAAGTCTTCTACACTCTTATGTGCTTCCCAGAATATGTTCCATATATGCATGATCCTGACTCAAAATAAAAATTTGAACCAATGAGAGACTGCATTTCATGTTAAAAGTTTGAAAACCTAAGAATTCAGAATAAATAATCTTGGCTACCCACTTGTCTCCAATTTTTCAGATATTATCCAAACAAAATTCTACAGAACAGATTACATTTTTAAAAATCACGATTTCATCTTAAAAACATCCATCTCTCAGTTCCAGGACAGCAGAAAAGCTTGTCAAACACATACAAAAATATATTTCCTTCTCAAAGCTGTTTAAGGAAGGTGAAGGCTTTTTCCAAGGAAAAGCATTTTCTTTTGTGCTTTCATTCCTTGCAAAATGAAAAGGGGAACCCATGAACAAAAATGAGAACCATTTAAATCAAGAAAAATGATACAGTGTAAATAAAAAAAACAGGAAGTTCTCTTTTAAATAAATGTCACGTGTTACATTATTTCTCCCTGAACAGGGAAAATAAAGGCAGGTTACAAAAATACAAACAAAAACTCAAATCTTAGAAGATGAATCAGAAAATATGTCAGCTGAAACTATCATCCACCAGACAGCACTGAGCCAATTTACCTAGACCAAAACTGAAAGCTATAAAAGACGGTAACATTCTCAGTGCCTCTTCTATCCCTGTTCAAAGAGCAAATCTGATTTACTTATACTGTCAGTCCTGCTTTCCTGTATAAATAGGGAGGAAAATGCAGTCTGAAAATCCTGGAGTAAACAAGATTGGAAGTTGTGTGTGTCTTGACTCCTGGTGACTCCATAGTCAAGTCCCTGAAGTTTTTTTGGCAACAATTTTGGAGGTGGTTTGCTATAATCTTCTTGATAGGTCTCAGAGAGTTTGGCCTAAAATCCCCCAGTTGGCTTTACCCCTAAGGCAGGAACTTATGTTTCCCACCTTGAATTCAGTCCTTAACCGCTAGGCCAGTGTTTCTCAACCTTGGCAACTTTAAGACACGTGGACTTCAACTCCCAGAATTCCCCAGCCAGCCATGGGAATTCTGGGAGTTGAAGTCCACGTGCCTTAAAGTTGCTAAGATTGAGAAACACTGTGCTAGACCAAATTGGCTAAGACTGAATGTTACCCCTATGAAAAATCCAAAGCTCACACAGTAGCTTCCTAAACACAGTTAAATAAGCACATGCTGAAAAAGAAATCTATCTGTAAAAAAAAAAAAAGCATTATTTGTATTTCCCTCTTTTTAAATCTGATTTCTGAAAACTGACCTCATGATTAGTCTTAGATTTACTGCCATCCCAGGGACTTGCTCTTTTTGATGTAACATTTACTCAGTCCCTGATTCCAAATGCTCCTCTTGCCAACTTAATGAAACACTGTTTCCATATAACTATTGTTTTAGTTTTATCTGAAAAATGAATCCATTGCTGACAACAAAGAAAGAGAAAAAGCGTTCTGAATATTAAGCAAACATTCGATAGGCTAATGAGTTACAGCACTTTTTAAAAAATTTTGAACTGAGGAACTGTACGGGGATAGCACATTAGAAAATATATAAATATCTTCCATGATATTGGGCCCCGCACAATTCCTGGTGGAGTCATTACTGTTGCCTTCAGATTCAGAGAACCATATTTTAAGAAACAGGGTAACAACACAAGAACTTTGTAGAGGATCTGACAACAAACTTTCCAAGATTTTTTAAAAAAAACCTAAAGGGGTTTTTAAACAAACAACAAAACCCCAAACCGAGCAGAATTCAGCTTGAGCAAAAGAGATAAATGCAGAGTGTTTTGGGAAAGTTAAAAATAGCTGGGGAATTGGAAATATCTTGAACAAAAGCTGCCAGGAAGGAATTCAGAACAAAGCACTCTCTTGCACATTCTGCAAGCAAATGATAATATGCACACTCTTGAAAATGAGTAAGTTGTATCTGTTTCAAAAGAGGCGTATATAAACAGACATGCTTTCCCTTCAAAATATGGGATATGTCCTCACGTCGTTATTTTTGCTCTATAAGGCAGCAATAAGAAAAAAAATTCCAGTGCTTCACAGGTTAATGAAGTGTGTCACGGGCTATAATATTTAGGAAGAACAAGTTTTGAGATTTCCAACAGCCACTTCCTATGACGTTCCAAGCAATGTAAAAAATAATTGACTTGCACTCCATAGCACAAGGATAAGTTTACGAAGACTCTTCCTGGCTGCTTGGAAGTTAAGACCTTGCTGATTCCACCTATAATACAACTTCGGGTTATCTCATTCAATTTCATGAAAACTGTAAGGGTGGGGCTATAGGGACTATTTTGGAAATCACCTTGCTGTTAGCAATGACTCTGAAAATACACTGTATATGTATATGGGGAAAGTATTTGAAGCTTCAGGCCTAAATCCATTTTCAAGAGACTGCTGGTTTCCACACTTGCAACAATCTCCAGAACAGGATATTAACAAATTGCCCCCCCCAAAAAAACCAAACCAAAACCAAAACCTAGATTTAGAAATGCAGACTAGAACTAGTTTTAGTAAAAGAAAAAAACCAACCTCAGTAAAAACATTTTTAAAAACCAAATGAATCAAAGAACGAACCTCCTTAATCCTTCCAAATACGGACCCAAACCATTGGCATTTTTGTTCCCCAGAACAAAATATTCATTCCCCAGAAAAAAATATTGTCATGAACTGTATAGAAGGATTTGAAGAAAAAGGAACTTTGATAGAACTTGCTGACATCCTATCTCCAACCTTATTTCTACTGCCTTATCTCGCTTAAATAACTTCCAACATACAGAACTGTATTAAAAAGCACAAAACCTATTCCTTTCAGCCACCGTTAATCTTCCTTTGTGCAACTCCACGACAACAATGGGGATGCAATTAGATGGAGAACGTTTCGAAACAAAAGTAGGTTAATTAGCAAGAGATACAAGCTGCTGCATGAAGTGGAACTGTGCGCATGACTAGCTGTTTGTGAGGCTGAAATACAGTTTTCAATCTATGCTCATTCCCGCATGCAAGCAAATTATAACTTCCTAGTGTACCGACTTGAGAGCATTATATGCAATGATCTATGCCCAACTTGGGCACCAGAATTTCTCCAAAGGAGTACTGGAAAGTTGGATGGATTTTCAATAGAAGAGAACATCTGTAGCCCAGGGTTGAACTGTGGAGTCCTGGGTGCTCTCTGAGCTTGGCTGTTTGCTTGCAGACATTTCAATGTCCAACTAGGAACATCATCAGCGCTCTCAATGGATGAATTCTCTTCTCCTTTTCTCAAGACATTAGCAGTAGAATTGGAGAAACTCTAAGGTCATGCTAAAGGGAAGAGTGTTGTCTTTTCTTGCTAGGAAAGGGAAGAAGAAAAACAGAACAGAACAAAACCCCCACCAGCCCTGCCAAGGCAGGCCACGGCACATAAACAGAGAGCAAACCCCAACCCATTTTAGCACTGAAGATGTTGCCCGGCCGGGTAACGAAACCTTTGCAAGAAAACAACCAAGCCTAGAGAAGCCCAAGGACTCCAACGGGAAGAAGGCTGGAAAAACAGAAACCCAAGCCTGGTTTCAGGATGGATGTGGTGAAACCACGTTCCCGGCTACAGCCCAAGATCTGCAACTGCCTGAAATCACAACTCGACAATCCAAAAGAGTGGCCCTGAGGGGTGTGACGTGTGAAACTTCCTGTAACTCGCAGTTTACGATATCAGCCAGCCGAGGATCCCGCTCTGAGCAGTGTCACAGCTGAGACTCTGAATATTCAAAAGATCTCCCGGAGTATTACTTAACCGTGGGTAGGGCCGAACAGCTGCCAAGGTCTGCCATGCTACGCCTGCCCTTTATGTAAGAAACAAGCCACCACAACTTCCATGGCGGGAATTTATAAGGGCGTTTGGAAGGGTCCTGCCTCGGTTGGGCGCTCAATAGGAAAAGGACATTCTTGCTCCGTAGAAAGAGAGGAAGAAATCCCACTCCAAACGGTTGCACCAGGAGCGAGGCTGGCATGCCAGCTCCCCAACGTTTAAGGTTCTGCCCCGCGGGCCGGGCAGGTTGGCGCTGCCTTTCAGTTCGACGAATAATGTTGAGGAGGCGGCAGTCGCAGCCTGGGAGCGAGGCAGGCGGTGGGGGACGAGAGGGGGACTCGGGGTCCGAAGCCCCACGGTGGGCAGAAGCCCGCCAGGTCAGTTGGGCAGGGGGAGCAAAGCAGCCCAGCGGGTGCAGAGTGGCGAAGCGCAGGGTTCCCCAACCTCAGCAACTTTAAGCTGGGTGGACTTCAACTCCCAGAATTCCCCAGCCAGAATTCTGGGAGTTGAAGTCCACCCAGCTTAAAGTTGCTGAGGTTGGGGAACGCTGGCGAAGCGCGAGCAGCCACGACGAGGTCCCCGGCCCGCGAGGGAAAGGGATGGGGAGGACCGCGCCCCGGCTCTGCCCTCCCGCTCCCCGCGGCCCCCCGAGCGCTGCGCCGGCAGCCTTCCCGCACCCACCGAGAGCCCGGGCGGACGTCGCGAGCAGCGAGGCGGCGGAGAAGGCGGGCGGCCCGGCTGCGCCCGTGGGAGGCATCGCGCGCCGCCTCCGGGGACTCCGCTCCGCTTCGGCCCCGCGGCTGGCTGCGCTCGGCTCCGGCCGCCCCTCCGCGCCCGACGAGGCTCCGCCCGCTCGCCCCGCCCCGCCCCGCCCCGCCCCGCGCCGCGCGCGGCCGGCCCCGACTGAGCATGCTCCGCGCCCCGCAGGGTGCCCGCGGGCGCCCAGTGGGCAGCGAAGCCGCCTCGGGCGTCGGGGGCCTGTCCTGCTCCCTGGGGTGCCCGGGAAGAAAGAGCCCCGGGGCACGACCCGTGCAAAGGCGCGCACGTGCACCCGCACGTGTGCGCGCGGGCGCTGCCCTGCAACCTGCCCCAGCAAGTTTCCTTAGGGATGCGTGTATTTCTTCCCGATATGGCTCTGCCGCCTCCGCTCAACGGTCCCGGGCTCCCGTGCTTTGGCGCCCGCTTGATCGGGGAAGCGAATCCGGAGCCGAAAATGAAGTCTTAAAGCGGGAAAAAGCAATTGGAGGCAGAGGACCGGAGGGGGAAAAGCGATGCGATCTCGTTCAGGGGTCCTCAACCTTGGCGACTCTAAGCTGTGTGGACTTCAACTCCCAGAATTCCCCAGCCAGCATAGCTGGCTGGGGAATTCTGGGAGTTGAAGTCTACCCATCTTAAAGCTGCTCAGGTTGAGGACCCCTGGTTTAGTGTATTACAGGAGCCCAGAAAATGAGTTAAGTTCATAACTAGGTGAACGTGGACATTTAGTGGTTCTCAAACTGGAGAACATTACAAACTTAGCTACAAGGGAACATCCCATTAGATACACAATGTTGTGAAACAAGTAACAACTCGGTGAGACCATTGCAATGCGTTCTACATGGGGCTCCCTTTGAAGAGTATCCGGAAGCTACAGCTGGTTCAAAATGTGGCCACGTGGACAACCTTGGGTACCCCAAGAATGGCACATGTAACACCTTCACTGCAGGAGCTGCATTGGGTCTCAGTCTGCTTCCAGGTCCATTTCAAAGTGTTGGTTATCACCTTTAAAGCCCTATATGGCATGGGCCCAGGTTGCTTGAGGGACCCTCTCACCCCCATCGCATCAACCCGTCCCACCCGGTCAGGCAGAGAGGGCATGTTGCAGACCCCATCAGCAAGAGAATATCAGTTGGCGGGGCCCAGGAGGAGACCCTTCTCTGTCGTCGCCCCCACCCTTTGGAATATTCTCCCCCCAGAGGTGCGGCAGGCCCCACCCTCCCAGCTTTCCAGAAAGGATTAAAGCCCTGGCTCTGCCAGCTTGCGTGGGGTGACAAGAAACTTACCCAATCCTGGGGGTGGCTGGCACCTTGATGACGCTCCCTGAGTGACTACCAATTTTATATCTATCCTTGGATCTATTTATTTTCTATTTATTAAGATTATTGTATGTTGTAATTTTAATTGATTTTAACTGTTTTGTAAACCGCCCAGAGTTGTTTTGACGGGATGGGTGATGACAAATCTGATATCTGAATAAATAAGTAATAAATAAAAACATCTACCAAGTTCATCTTCTGATGACTTCCTGGCTATGTCCGTGTTATTTACTTGGCCATAAGACATGACTGGTTTCTAGTGCTTCTTTCAGGATTTTTTTTTTAACTTCCCAATTTAGTCCACAATTCTAGAATGTCTTCATGGGCTCCTGTGGAAGTAATAACCCCATCCAATCTTCGTTTTTTCCAGACCAGCCAGGATGGGTTAGATCTAGTGCAGTTGGATTTAATCCAAGGAAACTGAACTTCAAGAGAACATAAGTCTCCTTATGGTTTCTGTTGGGGCAGATGGAGACTGAAATTCTATGCACAAATGAAAGGATTTAGGTCCAGCCTTTCATTCAGGAGCTCAGGTATCCATGGTGCTCTCTCCCCCTACTTTTTCCCCACAACAACTCTGTGTTGTAAGTTAGGCTGAGATATGAGGGGCCCAAAGTCATCACATGGCTGAGGGTGGATAGAACTTGGGTCCCTCCCCTCCTATCCTTCTCCAACCACTTCCAAGATATCATGGAAATGTTACTATCACCACCTGGGCCAGCCTGCCCGCCAGCTCAAGTTTCACAAGCTAATGAACTCTCAGAATTATATTTATGAACATAATTTTCCCCTTATCCAACAATCTGGAATAATATTCGTTTATTTATTCATTGGACTTTAGAGTCAACCAGCTTTTGAGGCTGCTGGATGGTTTTACAAGAAAAGTTAGTTGGTACAATATTTGTTGTTGAACTGCATAATTGTTAAATTATTTATTACCAGTCTGGGCTGTGTGTATTGTTAAATTGGGGAGAGATGTGTGTGTGTGTGTGTGTGTGTGTGTGCCGTGAGAAAGGACTTTGCCTCTTTCAGATGATCACAATAGGTACTTCCAAAGATTTTTCAATTTAGAAAAGGGTCATAAAACACTGAACTAACAAGTGATGGAGAACAACCTGTAAGGGCTAACATTTGCATTTATTTTTATCTCAATTACGACTTACACTTTCTTTTCCCTTCTCTACCACCAGGTCAGTGGCGATGTTTGTTTGTCTACTCAATCAGGACACACAGAGTACTTCAGTCTCCAAATTTTATTATGTGCTGGCAAAGCCAGATCAAGCACATGTGGACACGTTCAGGACCATTCCACGTGCAAGGCCTTGAAAGAAAATGGCGTACTTATTATCAAGGAACAAGGGTGGTGACAAATTTGATAAATAAACAAACAAACAAACAAATAAAACTACAAAACTGAAAAAACATGTTTGGCTACAAAGAAGTCAAAAGTTGAAACAGACACACCATACAATACCTGTCAAATGCAAAGCCACAACCTTCTGCTACTTTGTCTGACCATCTTCCTCCTAAAACCTCTTTAGAGTTGAAGCTACACCATATGCTTGGTAAAAAAATGGCTATTCCACTTAAAACTCTGGCTATGCTCAAGAGCCTTATGCTAAAACATTTATTAACATTCAAATTGCTTAAATCCTTCCACAGTAGTAAGTCCAAGAGAATTCAAGGGCCTCTTCTAAGACATTTGTGTTCAGTAGGTGCGTACATATATATGGAGCATCACATGAGTCCTCTGCAATTAATATTTTATCTTCTTAGAATCTATGTAGTAGCTCCAAAACATACCCTGAGCAGGAGATTCTCTCCTTCCACAATGATTTCTACTTTTCTTTTCTCACACACGTGCGCATATTCATCTCATTTCTAGAGTCCAGGTGCAAGTGTCCAATGATGCAAGCCATAGTGATGCCATACACATCATGACATCACTGAACAATTTACGTGAATGATGACATTTGCAAATATGTTTCATTGGCACGATGACTTGCATGACATCATTCCCCTCCCTCCTCTCAGACACCCATGTGAGCCCAAAGATATAGCCTTATCCAAGCCTAAGTCAACTGACACCATGTAGAGTTTATGCATCCAGGTATGAAATACCAGGAAGTCTGGTGTGCGTGTTTAATTTGGTTTGTCTATCCCTTCAAAAAAATCTACATGAGGGGTCTAAGGCCACAGAAAAGTCCCATTGTGTGTGACCCTTTCAGTAAGTCAGCATCCACAATGGCTCAGAATTATGATGCTTGAGGATAAACACATCAGGAAGACCCTGATGAGGTTGAACACCCTCTTATGAGTCGGTTAATGACAACTGATTGGAATGATGGGGAAAATCAGTATTGTCAGAATCAGAATGATAGAAAAACAGGTTTCCATATCATTGCACGTTGCAATTTTTTAACTTAATTGTGGACATTTGGCTTAGCATCCATTTGAAGAAAGTTCTGAAAGCTTGTTTACTGTTTTGCAATATTTTAGTTGGTCCTAATAATTATTCTAACCTGTGATTTTTGGAATTTCCTTTTCCAGTGGATCGAAGTGACTACTATATCTGAGCTTTAGAACTGGAAATGGATTTCACCAGTATATTTCAGTAGCCTCCAATCCTCATCAGCGTTAAAGAAGTGGAAGTCAATATTCTTTTAAATTCACATCAACGATCCCTTTATTCTGGAGCAATGCTCGTGGGGACTTGCGTTCTGTATTTGCTATCTCATGCTGTTCTGAAGATTAGAAGCCACAAATTATAGCTCCAGGGAAGAGGAAGGAAAAGGATTATTTGTGTTTTAACACCATCTATTATCTGTTCTGTGAGACCATATAATTAAGCTCTGTCTCGCTGAAGAGGAAACAGTTGGATAGTCTTGGGCACACGTTTATTCACATGCACTTCAAACCATGCCAACAACATGTCAGATTACTTTGAAAGTGCTATCATGCCCAGACAGAATGGCTATTTAAAAAAAGAAAAGGTATGGGGTGGTTCAGCACCAGGATGCCTGGATGAATCTATATAAGCAAATCAAAGCAACTTTGTTATGGTCCTAGACTAGGTACATCCATATTACTGATCACATGCCATCAATTCAGTGCAGACTCTTAGTGACCACCTAAATAGAATTTCCCAGGACCATCTGTCACCAACACAGTCTTTCAGAGATCTTCCAAAGGTGTGCCCACTTGAGTCCATCCACCTTATTGCTGGCTATCTTCTTTCCTTCTACCTTTCCCGCCATTATAGACTTCTCAAGGGAACTAAATCTTTGCATAATGTGTCCAGAATATGATAATTTGAGTCTGATCATTTGTGCCTTGAGTGAGAACACTGGATTGAGTTGTTCCATGATCTATTTGTTTGTTTTCTTGGCTATCCATGGTATTTTTTAGAGCCACCTCCAAAGTTTAAAAACATCAATACTTTTTCTGTCTTGCTTCTTCGAAGTCCAATTATCACTTCCATAGAGTATCCATTAGTTCCATCATCAGAGATTATGTACATAATCTAGACCAACATGTTTTCAAATGTCTGTCCTCATGTACCTTGAGGTATAACTCAGAATGGATTTCTGCTTCTTAAACCACATAGATCATTGGTGTGAAGCATATTCTAGAGTGGTGTTAAATCCTCAGGTGGAAGTGCTCAGGGTTTAATTGTTTGGCATTTTGAATAATGTTTGAAGAGGATGCCAACAAGTCCTTCCTTGAGATCTGTAGTCCATTTTCCCAGAAAATTAGTCCTCAGAATAAAGAATATGCCTGAATAAAGGGAATAACTATCAGAACGTGAAGTGTAGATGTTCTGTGTAGTGCCTCATTTCACCAAAGAAGCAGAAATAGGAGTCATTATTAGTTAGTTACCCTTGGAAAATAAGCAAAACACCCAAATGTTTTCATGCAGATCTTCCTGGATGCAGTAAAAATCTTCCTCGTAAGACAACTTAATAGATTTTTTTTTCTTCCTGAAACATCTGATTTATTATGTTATTCCTCCCCAATATCATTTTTGTGGCTCTGCTCTGGGTTGGCTCTGGTGTGCTTTTTCATTGGTTGATTTTGGTGCTGCCCCTTTTTTTGGAGCCAAATGTGCCATGCAAATTCCACTATGAGAGAGCAAGTTATACAATTCCTTAGATAGGAAACAGCAGGTAAGGTATCAAAAACAGATCCAAGTGTGGTCTGCAAAAAGAGTGTTCAGATCAGGCTTCAACACAGCCAGCTGCTGTGGACAATATGCTAAAGAAATGTAGCAACTAGGAGGGAAAGATCGAGAGGTGTATTTGGGGGTGTTTTGCCCCATCCCAGGAAAATGGGCTGTATGTGATCTTGAAAAACTTTATTCCTCTTCCTGAACACTGTTCCTGAACTCTCTGTTTCTCACCAGGTCCCTGTGTCTATGACCTTGATACAACTCCACCAGGGACTCTTTGCTTATGATCCAACAAGCACACGGTGAGCTCGGAATTCATTATATACATATTCGTGAATTATTAACTTGTAATCTTTTTAAATGCATAAAGAAGGCCGCAGCCAGAAGAACAGGTAGATCTGTAGTTTATGACTGCATGGACACAAGGCATGCAGTTTGACCAGGGTTAGGTCATATCTTGGCATTCCCCGAAGGCACCGTCCAATAGCCATGTTTCAAAAGTTGCTTCAACAGCAATCCTCAAAACAGCAGCAATTTGATGGTGTGGATTTAAGTATGGTATGTCCCGGATGTATGCATGATGTGTAAGGTCTGGGATTCTCATAAGACACCATGTACGTCCAAAGTAAATATGACGACTTCAATATAGATACTTTTCAAATAGCGATTGCCACTAACCTAAACAAGAACGGATTTGTTTATTTTTGTGTGTGTTTACACATTCCTTCAATCCTTTGGATATTTTTGTAAAGATCATGGGTTGGGAAGCAAATGAAAATGGATCTCAGATGTGTTTTTTAACAAGCCATTGGTTATTTAGCTATTTATTAGTATTGTTATACTCGTTCTCGTAGGCTTTCAGTGGCATACAAATGTCAGGAAAAAGATTAAAAGCACTAGAGCAGTGTTGTCCAAACTTGGCCACTTTAAGATGAGTGGACTCCAACTCCCAGAATTCCCCATGGCTGGCTGGGGAATTCTGGGAGTTGAAGTCCACTCATCTTAAAGTGGCCAAGTTTGGACAACACTGCACTAGAGAATTACAACCATATAAACTCAAAACAGAAGTAACCTATCAGGAATAGGTCAGATCTTAGCAGCCCCCAAATCAATCATTAAGCAGTCATGTTGTAAAAGCCCTGCAGAAATTCAGCAGAGAGGTGGTGGTCAGGATGTATGAGGGCAAGCGGTCCCATTGGGGGGGGAGGTCACTGAGAAGACCTGACTACAGAGTTCCTGCAGGCATCGGGACCCTCCCCAGGCCTTCTTTCTCCCTGGTCTCACTGAACAGATTTGCTTCAGAGGGCAGACTTGAAGGGGCTGAGCCATGTAGGGATTTAAAGATGCCAACCAGCTGGTTGAATTGCTCCAGGAAATTGACTAGTAACCAGTCCAACGCCTGGAGTACAAGTGTTGTATGGGCAAATTTAGATGTGCCATGGCTACCTGGGTAGCTGTACTCTGTATATGGCTTTACAGTGGTCTTCAAGGGCAGCCTCACATGGAGTGAGTTGCAGTAGACCAATCTGAAAGTGACAGGGCCATGAAAGGCTATGCGTGGTGGCTCCTGATCCTGAAAGGACATAACTGGTCCACTAAATGAAATTCCAGAGAGGCTTTCCTGCCCATGGCCTCCACTTGCTGTTCAAGTAGGAGTCGTGAGTCCAGAAGAACCCCCAGATTGTGGACTAACTCTATACAGTGGAGTGTGACCTTATCCAGAGTTACAGATGGAACTTCATCTGCAGATTTAGAAGATCTTTGGATCCACAGCCATTCTATATTACTAGGGATTAGCCTAAGTCTTTCCTCCTCACCCAGACCTAACTGCCTCTAGGCAATGGGTCAGAACTTCCACCTCCGAGGTGACTTCCTGTGAGTGCCATGGCGAGCTGACGTCTTACTGGCTTGCTGGCTAGTAAGACAGCTTTTGCAAGGGAAGTCACAGCTGGATGTTGGATCCAGGCCAGCATAATCTCTCCTTTTTTTTTTGGACCATGCAGCAAAAGGGTACTTAGTATATGGATTTTGGAAAGTTAATAATGGATTAAGGGACCAGAGAAATTTGGAATTATAGTTGTGAAATTATTAGACGATATCTTCTCATGGGAAAATGGAGTTGCTTTGGTTTCTTTATGATAAGAAGACCTTGAAGGTTGGACATTACAGGGAGCCAGAGGACAAAGAAAATGGAGCAGAAATCCTTAGTGCAAACCTTTAATTACCTCTCAGCCAAGTTACCAGATAGAATGGATCAATTGCTTGAGAAACGGGAGAGAACATGCTTTAATGAATTTGTAAACAAGAACAAATTGTAATGGATGGTTATGAAATTAATTTGAAGGAGGATTTAATTGTAATGCAAATGGATCCGATGGATGAGTTATCCCCTAAAGGAGATGAACAGATATCAAACCAGAAAATTGATTTGGATAATTTTTTTCTTCTGGCTATACAAAAGAGGTCTGTTAAGGTTTGGAAAGACTTTTGTAGAAGTGATAAATGAAAGGATAAACTTTACCTAATGGGCCTGCGGAAGAAATCTGTTAAAGTTCTGAAGGATTTTTGTTTGGATACTCAGATGATCAGCAAATTACTTCTGGGACTTTTTTTGAAGGGGTTAAAGAATATTTTAAAAATTCAGGGAAGGTTGGCTTGTCTGATCAGGGCTAAAAGAGGAAAATAGTTACATCTGGCTGCCCTTACTGGACTTTTGCTGACAAAGAATGATTGACGAAGCATTGGAATTTTGTTTTTGTTACTTAAGAGATGAGTTATGGGGAGAAGAGAGATTATGTTTTATTTAGAGACGGCTATTAAAATTGTTTTTACCTGCTGGGATGAAGGGGGAAGTTATATTTTTTTTTCTTTTTCTTTTCAACACTCTCTTCTCCCCCCCCCTTTTTTTTCTGTTTGTTTTTCTGTTTGTTTTTCTGTTTGTATTTTTTGTAGTTTGAACTGACTTTTATTCTTTTCACTTATAATTCTTAATAAAATTATTTGGAAAAAAAAACAAAACTTCCACCACTTCCACTGGGAGGGAGCTGTAAAACTCTGTCATCAATGTATTGATGATACCTCACCCCATGTCAACAAATGACCTCACCCAGCAGCTTAATGTAGATGTTGAATAGAGGGAAGGAACAGGGCAAGCCCTATGTCAACCCATAATGGAGCATCCAAGAACTCAATCTCTCCCTTCCAGCTGCCTGGTAGTAGCCACGTAAGAAGGAGGAGAACCACCATAAAACAATGCTCACCTCTCTCAACCCATGCAGCCAATCCATGTTACTGAAGGTTGCTGACAAATCCAGCAAGATCAGGAATGTTGTACTTCCCCATCCCATAGGTTAACTAGCAGGACATCAAATGAGGTTTTGAGCCCATACCTTGTATTGAATTCTGATGGAAACCTGACTGATTCAGGTCTAAATAATTATTAACCGTGCATGTATCCTGCCCCTTCTATGTCACTTTAGGGTTGTGGCTCAGGTGGCAACATCTAACTGACCTTGGCTGATCCCCAAAACGTAAAGCAGGTCAGACTTGAGCAAGTATGGGAGGTCACCAGGAATCCCTGGGTCTGTAGGCTAGATGGAAAGCTGAAACAGATCCTGGAAGAAGCAGTAGTAAGCTGCTTCCATACTGTTGACAAGAAAACTACATGGTATCCCTGAAGTCACCAGGAGTCAGTCTCAGCTCAAGATACTCTATCTTTCTACTTCAGATTATGTCAACTTTCTCCATGGGATACCCTTCAGTTGTTTTGGCACTGGATAATTTCTCCATTTGCAGGAAAAGTTCCCCACTAGTGTCCCAGCTCCTGGACTTTAGCTGCCCTGCCAGATCTTACCAAAATGAAAGGTGTCTTGATGGCTTTGCCAGTCTCCTCCATAGATACAGCTCAGGTGTTTTCTTATTTTTTGTTTTTTGTTTTTGTTTTTTAGTCAATTTTAGAAAGAAGGACTTGCACAGGGGAGCATAAGCAATTTCCTTCATTTCCCTTTTGCATGGAATGGGAATTCTTTGTCCTAGTTTTCAGCATTGGGTGCAAGGGAGACAGCTGGATTCAAACTGCTTTTGAGGGACTGAAGAGCACAACTCAAAAACAGCCAAACCTAGATTTGTCAACTGAGAATAATATTTCATTCACCTGAACTCGCTGGCTTTATGACATCTCTTGCCACAATAGATCCCTGATTACTGTGGTTATTTTTTCTTGCAATAAATTGGCACTTTGTTTCATGCTTTTTTGTGATAGACGGATTTTGATGTGATGGTTAGATGTCCAGAGTGGGTTGTGGGAGCAGGGCAGAAGAAAATTCAAGCAGTTTTAACATGAATCAGTTGGCTTCACTGACAGATCTGAGTGTAGCTTTATACAGGATTTTAAGATTTTCTGTTCCACTAATTCTTTACATCTGGATTCTCCTGAGCTCTCAACAACAGGAGAAGCACATCTCTATGGGACAGAAAGATTTATCACTTGGTTTAGTTTCTTGGAAGTGCTAGAATTTACAGAGCATATAGCTGCCATCGCTAGCTATAAATCTCACTAAATGTTGATAGGAAGCCAAGTATTTATGATAACTGACCTCAAAAGAGCAAAACAAGGCCATTTCATAGAATCCTCCCCTCCCCACACACAAAAGCATGATTTTTAGTTTGTTTTAATCACATGGGAGTCACCTTTTATTAAACTTGCTCTGTAATTCAAGTTCTGCCACATGTTGTGATCATACATGAATTTTAGGTTCAGATGTAGTTGAAAGATTAATTGAATGTTTTTAAAAAATCCTCAGCCCTTCTATATGAATTGGCTCGGGTCAACCATACTGGCAGTTCACTTTGATAACAGGAACATAAAACTGAAGTCCTTGTAAAGGAAAGGATGTGCTGAAACTGGATTTTCGCCTGATGTGACCTGTAAACCAGATTCTTGCCTGTATGCGTCTTCCCATGTTTTAAAATAAAATGTAAACAGGCTGTATGCCAGTGAACTGGCACATGTGGTAAATGTCTTTAAAATGGAGCAGGAAACACACTGAATGCCTTGTTTATAAGTGCATAGTGTGTCCCATACAGGGCTCCATTGCCGTTAGAAATAAATATTTGCACCCCTTGCTTATTCGAGCATCCAGCTGCCTTGCAATGTGATGTTGTACATTCTGAACTGCAAATGTTTGCAAATGAACTTTCAAGCCCAAACCTCATAAAATCAGAAATGCTTTGCTTGCCTATGGAAAATTGCCAAGACAATCCTAGCCAAGTCTCCCTGAGCAACAAGGTCTAGGAAGAACCTCTTTGAAGGCCCTGTAGCACAATTTTATAAATAGGACTGGCAACAAAATGTTGTAGTATGGAATTCAGGGTTGCAGGCATTCTGTTCCAGCTCCCTGGTGTCCTCCTCACATCCCAGAAGAGGGCATCAAAAAAGTCAAGGTGGAGGCCACAACTGTGCATTAGAAGCCCCCGTCCTTTTTATCTGCCCCATGACACACAAAGAAAGTGGGGCTGCGATTGTATGGTTCTAGTTGCCATCTTGAATTTTTTTGACACAGCCCCACCCACCCCCATGGACATCCCTGCACCCCAGTCAATCAGCATTTATGCCCACTTTGGTAGCTCCTTAAACTCTTGCCCACGACTGCTGATTCCTCTTTCTTGCATGTGATATGATGTTTTTTTCACTATACATCTATACAGAAGCCACAATGGCTGGTAAATCTGGATTTGTAGTCCCAATAGATAGGAGAGCATCAGGTTGGATCTCACAATGTGGTTGCAGGATGTTCATGCTGTGGTTTTTTGTCTTCATTATCCTTAGTTTCCAGTAATCAGCATTTACCCAGTTGAAAAGATAAATGGCACAGATTGCCTGTGAGATCCTATCTCTCCAAAGGTTACACTGGAACACCAACTGCATGTGAAAGGTGAAACCTGGAATGAAGAATAAACATTTGCCACGCTGCTGTGTAATTATGAAACTGCCCCAAAACTCCTGGCCAAATAGATGACAAAAGTTCACATCTGTAAAACAGACTTTTCTTGGAAGTTGTGAAGTTTCAAATGAGTCATTTGAATGTTAGAACCTTCCATTTACCCAACCCAGTTGGGCTATTTTAGAAGCAGAAATAAACTGAAGCTGCTCTTTGTAGTTAACCAGAATGAATGTGTCACATACGTTTGAGAGAGATGTTTCCTTGATGGGCGAGACTTGATTGTATGGGGCCAGATAGAGGTCTTGAAGGTCTAGATTCAGATGCTGTGGAATGGCTGGGCGGGGATAACATTTTCCAGACTGCAATCAAATCCCTCTGAATATGGGACATTAGGCTCCAAGAAGGTTTGCGAATGAGTGGAGACTTAAAGAGAGCCAGTTTGATGTCGTGATTAAGCCATCAGGCTAGAAACCAGCAGACTGAGTAGCTGCCCTGACTTAGGCACCAACCCAGCGGGGTGACCTTGCCCTGTCACTGCCTCTCAGCCCATCAAAGAAGAAGGCAAGTGGACCAAAACTTGCCAAGAAAACTGCAATGATTTGTCCAGGCAGTTGCCAGGAGTCAAGACTGTCTTGAAGACACAAGACAGACAGAGAGAATTTAAGGTCTGTGAGAGGGGAAAGGAGGAGCAGGAAGAAAAGTGGAAAATAGGACATAGGGTGAGTACCAAATTTTTTAATGCCACCCCCACCATTTTTCTATTTAGTGAGAAATCCAGGACAATGCAGAAGGGATATAATGTTGGGAAAATACTCTGGGTAATTTCCAGTTTGGTTTGCTCCCACCATACTCCCGGTTGATCCCAATCAAAGGGGAAGCACCCATGCCGTTCAGGTCAACCAGCAGAACATAGAGCTTGATGTTCATTTATTAAACATCAACAAAGATCAAGAACAGTGAACTGGCAAGGCGAGAAAAAGTAGGCAAAAGCTGGGAGACATAAACAGAAACTTAATAATTTCCAATCTCCACATCTATCAATACTAAGATCTCAATAGCAGAACCTTCTACAGCAGGGTTCCTCAACCTCAGCAACTTTAAGATGGGTGGACGTCAACTCCCAGAATTCCCCAGCCAACATCTGGCTGGGGAATTCTGGGAGTTGACGTCCACCCATCTTAAAGTTGCTGAGGTTGAGGAACCCTGTTCTACGGCTACTGGAAATAATATTGTGGGTAATTAGTATGGATTACCCCAAAGGGAGTGGCCTTGGTTATTCCAGCCTTAACTCTTTTATCAATATAACAACAGCAGAATAGAGAAGGAAAGTAGGACACAAGGTGATCCTTCCTCAGTGAAAGAAACCATCTGGAAACTGAATTAAATAAACCAGTGGGTTCTACTAATTAAATGCAAGTCACCGCAAATAATCCAAGAATGAGATTCGTGTTTTATGCACAAATTCCCTTACTTTCAGTGGGGCTAAATCCCATTTAAATGGCAGCTTAAGACTATCACCCTATCTGCAACTAGCTGGGAAGAAGAGCCATTGAACTCAATATGAACGGCTTTTGAGAAGTTAGCTAGCATTACTGCATTGCAGCAAGGGAACGAATCCCCCTTGGAATCAGTTGCACATAATTTGGTTTGCAAAGTTAAAAATGTTTGTAACAAGGACATCGCTGGCTAAGAAGCTGCTTGTGGCCCAGGGTAGCTCTTTGGGCAAGCTTTTGTCTAAAACGCAAGCAGATCACCGCAGGCACAAAGTCCTATGCCATGCATAGTTTATCAAGTCACCTACTGCAATTGCTCGGATTTATTTTAAACTGTAGTAGCATATTATCAGGGCATTATGAATCTCAAACATATAATGAATCAAAGAAACAAGGACCGTCTTAGGTTTCAAATCAGTGGATAGTGAAGCGGACGCTATTGAGGAGCATGGAATGGAAAAGTATTACACCTGTGATTCTTGCAGGACAGCAAGGATTAAATCCTCGCCTCATTTTAATCTATAGTTAATCTTTTCCTATTAACCTATAGCTGAACTGAGTGACCCTTCTCAGGGCAAGGTTGTATTCACCCATAGCTGACCCTTCACGGTTAGCCTATATCTAACCTTAGTAACCTATTAAATGTATTCACCTGTAGTAAACATCTCCTGAGAAAACAGAAGATAAGGGGATGGGTCCACAGCGCAGAAGAGATCAAAAGGGAATCCCAGCTAAGGGGATGAAGAACTTCCTGAACAATTATTAATCTCAATGTTATACCTCCTTAAAGCAAAATGTATAAAAACTCTGATTTCTTTATGTTCGGGGAGCCTCTTTTCACAGAGGTATCCCCTTTACTGCTTCGCACCAATAAAGGATCTTTGCTCCAAAAGGTTTCTCGTGTCCAGCGAAGTTATTGGCAGCCATCTCCGGACAAGAACCCCATTTTGGGTCCAACACGGTGGTAGCACGATTGATGAAGAGAGGGTATAGGAGCCTTATAAACCTGGGACGATTTTCATTTGGGAAATGTTGGAAGCATGAATTTTTGGAAAGGCATCAAGGTTCAGTTTGGTCTGGATTCTGAACTTTGCTGTGTTTGAAAAGAAGCTAAAAAACTATTCTTAATGTAGATCAAGTGAGGATGACATGGTCATATTGTAACAGAAGCATTACTATGAGGTGGTACCAAATGAAGCAAGGATTGCCTCTAGACTTTGGTTTAATTAAGCTAGCAGCTAGATATAATTTATGTAATGAGGAGTATACTTCCTTAATAGAATTTCACGGCTGGTGGTTTCTAGCCGCGCATAGCGTAACATCACAGATAGATGACTGGGCGCTCGGAATGCAGCTAGCAAAGCAGAGAGATATCTGAGTTTTTACAGGAAGCCGGCACCATATTACTAGAGCAGATTCATATTTAACTGAGCAGAAAGTTATGCAGATTTAAAGATTAGAATTGTTTTACTTTTAAGCACTGGCTAGCTTTCCCCTTCAACTTGTTTTTATAACTATCCTCTTTTTTCAAGAAAAATATCCTGTGAAATCTTCCTTCCCAACCACACCCCAACAGACCCCAACATTTTAGAAAACATGATCTCTTCTACAGGAGCATTTTCTGGTTTCCTCTATTCTTCTAGAGCTCCTAAATCCTCGGGTAGAATTGTGCTTGCTATAATGGAAATTAATTTTTTTTTAACCTGCTCTTTGTTCTAGTTAATATGCAAAACCAGTTCTTGGAATCCTTGATTTTGCTAATGGAGAAATAGGGCGGTGCAAATATTCTACGTTATGTGTTAATCCAAGGTGGAGGGGAAAAAAAATAAGGCCCTAAGATTAAAGGACAGTAAGAAAGCAAAGAAAACAAATCTCTTTTGGTTTCCCAAGAGCAATTAAAAACAATCTTAAAACTTCCTCTATTTGTTGCCTCTGCCCCAGTCTTCCCCAACGTGATCCCCATTAGATGCTATTTCTGGTGTTCCAAGTCTTTTTAGGCAAGTCAGGAATTCTGGGGGTTGTTGTCTGAACAAGCCCCAGATGAGTGAAGGTATCCAGCCAGTCTCCAAGGCACCTTATTCATACTAACAGCACAATACAAAGTGCATTTTACCAAGCAACCTGGGAGACAGTACATCTGTACTGACTTTTGTTTTAATGAAGAAGGAGAATCACAGGGCATAAGAAAGTCTATCCTAGAAGCTTTTCTTTTCTTTTCTTTTCTTTTCTTTTCTTTTCTTTTCTTTTCTTTTCTTTTCAGGGAATTATAATGAAGGGCATTATTTTAATACACAATTTTATATTATATATTTATATATATATATATATATAATTGTGTATTAAAATATATATATATATATATATTTCACATAATGTATATACATGCATGTGACAGTGCACTCTATCTTACTTATAAAGGGTTAACTTGCTTAATAAAGAGCACAGCATTTCCGCCCACCCCATTTCCTTTAGAAGCAATTAGCCAGATGCCTTACTGCTTTTTGAAGCTATAAATTAGCTCCGTGCCAGGATGGTGCTAGCAGAGAAAAAAGGGCCAGAAGTTTGAATTCCAAAGAAGAGATAAAAAGAAGAAAAAAGTTAAACTTAGATTCACCTTTTTAGGAACCACCTTTATTCCTTCTTAGACCATCCTAAAAATCCCTTGTATGGGTATGGGGGAATGTACTATCTGGCTACATTTGTAAACGCCTATAAAAACTCTGATGTTTGCTTTGTAAGGTGTGATTCTGTCAACATTCCTTTCCAATGTGTTGATTGGGGTCACCCAGCTGTGTCTTGATCAAAATACATCTGCTATTTTTAAAAGAAGTCTCATCTCAAGTCTTCTTATTTGGCTTTATTGAAACTTGGGAAATAAAAGTGCCATACAATAACATGACTGTAGATAAAGCCTTACTATCTTGCTTATTTTTAAAGAAAAATCCCTCACCAGCCAGACCAACTCTCATGGGAGTTATCATGCACTAATATCAAGTATATTCTAGTGGCAGAAGGAAGAAACAGAAACATGTGATAAGGCTGAATAATTCAGTGGCTTCTCTGTCATTGATTCAGCACATTTTTT
The DNA here is from genome assembly GCF_059951505.1 of Python bivittatus. Lineage (NCBI taxonomy): Eukaryota > Metazoa > Chordata > Lepidosauria > Squamata > Pythonidae > Python > Python bivittatus. The sequence goes on from NW_028277121.1 coordinate 80,121, forward strand.
CCAAAGCATCGTAATGTCTGGTTTAGGATATTTTTAATTATACAAATGGAACCTGCTCAGAATTCTGCCCCAGAAGTCTTGCTGATAAAGGACTTTGGAACATATTCAGACAAGCTATATAATCTTAATAAAAAAATAAAATGGAAGTTGAGGGGATCAAGGTGTCTACAGAGAAGCGGTTAACTCTGTTACACACACAGAAAGGGGGGTAGGATTTTGACTGCATGATGGTGGCCACCATCCTGATTTTTTCTGATTGGCCTGTGGACAACCTTGGGGGAATTCCAAAACAGTGTCTGGGGAAATGGAGCATCTAAAAAAAAAAAAAAATTACCCAATGCAATTGTCCATAACTGATAGATGCCCTAACTGAAAGTGATCACATTGCAACATTTTGTTCTAGATTATGCTTGTGTAGGTTATATGTCTGAGTTTCCCACGTAAGTATATTAGTGTGTACTCAAACAATAGCCAAGTAGGGAATCGTAGAATTATAGAATTGGAACAGAATACAAGGATCATCTCATTTAACCCTCTGTGATGTGCAGGAAGGCCAGTTAAAACATCCATAAGGGCTGCCTGTCCACCCTGTTCTTGACAACCTCCGGAGATAGAAAACCTCTATAAGTAGACTGTTCTGTTATTGTACAAAGCATCAAGGAATTTTACCATCAGGAAAAGTCATAAGATTTTTTAAGAGACCATGCCTTATGCAACAGAGCAGACAATGCTAGAGAAGATGGTCCATTGACTGACTGAGAACTGAATTAGGTTGGACAACTCCCTTGTGATTGGATTTCTAATGGTTTCTTTCAATGATATATGTTGCTGCAAAGGAAAAGCTAGTGTTTTGTGCTGGATCAGCTCTCTTGTTTCTCCCAGTGACCAACCAGATGCCTCTGGGGGCTCACAAGCAAGAGACAGAGATCTACCTCCTCACATTATGGTTGCCCGGCCACTATAGATATGCTGTCCCCAACCTGGAAATAATATTGTTTTCAAGACCAGAAACCTGAGATAGATCTGTCCTCCATTAATTTATCCAATCCCTTTTCAAGCCATCTAGGTTACTGGCCATCCCATGTCTTAGTAAAAGACTTCTGCAGGTTAATTATACAGTGGGTGAAGTTCTTCTTTCCTACCTAACAAATTCATCGGGTTGCCTCTCATTCTAGCATTTGGAGAGGGGGAGAAAACCTCCCAGTTTCCTTTCTCTAGGACATGCATGATTTTATAAACCTTTATCATCCCCTTCGATCTCCTTCTTTCCAAGTTAAAGAATCCCAAACATTCTATCTTTTTCTCATAGAGACCATGGTCAAATCTCCTGATCATTTTGATTGCTCTCTTCTGCATTTCTTCCAGCACTTTTTCAAGTGCAGAGACCAGAACAGCACTCCATATGCAGAAGTAGTGTCGATTTGTGTGAAGGCATGACAGCGTCAGTCTTTTTATTTCCAATAGCTTTCCTAATAATCCCTAGTATGGGATTTCCCTACAGTATTTTAAGCTGCCACAAACTGCATTGACATCTTCAGGGGACTATCTGCCAGGACCCTAAACTCTTTTTCCTGATTAGTTGCAGACAGCTCAGACCCTATCAATGTGTATGTGAAGTTACAGGTTTTGGTCCAGTGTGCTCCACTTTGCAGCTGAACTGCATTTGCCAGCCAGTTTAAAGAGATTCTTCTGGAGACCTTCATAAGCATTTTGGAGTTTTACCACCCTGAATAGGTCAGTGTCATCTGCAAACGTGGCCAGCTCAAAGCATATCTCTAAGTCAAGATCATGAAAAGAGCATTGGTCCTCGGGGATTTGAATCCAATGGCTGAGGAAACACTCAGTGGACGTGGAGCTCCTTTCACCAAGGCTATGGAACAACCATAGACCCATAATGGATATTTGCCATCATGGTGTTGGACAGAGGTTATGTCTTTCTTCCTGTGCCATTATGCTATTTAGAGGGAATGAGAAAATGAGCGGCTGTTTCCATTATTAGGGAAAATATGCCAATGAACATATATTTCTTAAGAGGGCAAAGGAGCAGCTCTTGAGGTTCTCCTGTCTCATTCTGATGGTTGCTTTTTGGAAAGTTCACGTGGCCTCCTTTTAAAGACTAATGTTTTCTTTTTTCGATTGTCAGGTTTTTAAAAATTGGCTCCATACTGGTTTATTACATTTTTAGCTCATTTTTCCAGAGAGTTCGGGGGGAGGGGGGAGAGAGTACATGTTTTTCTGTATCCTCTTCCCACCATTTTATTTTCATATCACCGTTTTGTAGGAGGCTAGCCTGGAAAAGCCAGAGACGCCAGTCCTGGTTCATACAGTTAATTGTTCTAAAGGCATTGGGCTTTCCTGTTTGTAGCTGGTAATTCAGTCTTGCCTAACCTTTTTCAGAAGTTTTGAATTTCAACTCCCATGATTCCTAGTTAGCAAAGGCCAGCTGGCTAAGAATTATGGGTGTTGACATCCAGCACAGCTGGTTGACACCAGTTTAGGAAGCCTGGTCTCAAATAAACATCTCAGCACACCCTTTTCCTCCTTATCTTGTTTACTGAGAAGTCTCACTAGGGACAGCTCATTTGGGACATCACCCCTAATAAATATGTTTCCAACTGCAGTTTTGCACTGTCAGATATTATTGGTCTCAATTTCTGTTCCACTATCTGGATTTGAAGTAGGTCTCCATTTAAAAAAAACAACAACAATAGCATCAAATTAAATACTCCAACAATGACGATTCATAAAACTTTGTGGTTGGAAACTCCATCAGATCTGGGCGATGTTAAATGCCAGCTGCAAGCCCTCATCCCACCCTGGGAAAACAAACCTATGAAAGAAGAGATTTTATGTAGCCTAACTGTTAGGCTTCAACAGGGCAGGGTCTGTTATATAAATAACAGCTGAAGGGAAGCCCGCTATTTGTAGCTGCAGAGAAGCCTCCTTGGAAAGAGAATATTTTTGTCAAGACTGGGACAGGAGGAAGTTAAACTTTCTCTCTCCCACGCTTTATAGCTTCTTCTGGTAAACTTGGAAGTGATGTTATCTAGACCAGCTTTCAACAGAGGGCAGAAAACCAGATTATGTAATTTTATGATATTTTGCAATGTTAGTGAATCATTAATTACTGTCTCTTCTGTTGGACATTGATATGATAATGATAGATAGATAGATAGATAGATAGATAGATAGATAGATAGATAGATAGATAGATAGATAGATAGTCTCCTCTTGGGGCTTGTTTATTTTTCATTTCTTATTTTTTGTGGGGTTTTTTCTATTTCTGTCTGTAAAATGTAATATCAAATATTTAAATAACATTTTAAAAAAGAGATCATTGTAATCTGTGGTATATCGACAAATATGTAGATGGAGCATAGTGGGGGTGAGGAGCATAAGCCTTTGTAACATGATGTCCCGGTGAATTTAAATCCATATGTCCATCTTCACTGCTGCATTATACTGCCAGCCCATTCTCCAGAGCTTAGACTGGGATTGCCTTGTCTCAGACCTCAGCTGCACACTGCTAACAACCAGCTTCCACTTACTAAGGTCTCCACTATTAATGGCGCCAACATCCATGTTCTCCTCTGGCTGTCCTATCCCGTCTTTCACAGCGAACTCCGCATTAAGGGCAGGAGGTCGCGACAGGAAATGTGAACCAGAACCAGGATCCGGGCCTGGTTGGTTAGAAGTTGGGATCCTGCTCCCATAACTTGCATTGTGGAAACAAAGCTTCCCTTTGCCCAGACAGAGATCGAGTTCAGAACTGGGGATAGGCAGGTGAGGCCTCTTGTAAGTTTGAGCCTGACTCCTAGTGACGTATCAATGTTGATTTCTTGGCAACCCTGCATGGTGCAAAATACAAAGTAATTTTGATAGTGGGAAGGTATGAGAAAGTGAACTGGACTTCGCCGTGTTCTGTGTATATTTACCCGCCATCATCTTAAGCAAGCTCTTCTTGTAAGGATGACTGAGACAGCACGTGCAAACACCAAAATAAATGCTCAACAGGATTACCGTTGCTGTTAGAGATTCTTCTCTCTCGTATGACATGACCCACCAAGAAATCTAAGCTTTAAAAAGGATGATATGGGAGAAAATGTGCTCCTGTTGGAGAAAAAAACCTCCTGGGAATGGCACTTCTTGTGGTGAGGAACTACTGTATATTTATCAAAGGATGTTTCTATAATTATGGCACCTACCTGATATTTATAGAATCCCCCTAAATTGGAGGTTACAGAAATAAAGGAAGAGAGACAGCATATATTAATTATTTACTTGTTTTTCTCTGAAGTTAGAAATGGTCGGAGTTGACTGGAGACAGCAGAGATGTCTTTTTTTTTTTCCCTTCTTTTTTGCACTTTCTGTTTTTTTATTCTTTTATTTTTTCGTTTGTATTAGTTCTTATCGTTTTAATTGTAATGGTCAATAAAATTGCTGTTAAAAAAAAGGAACAACGACAATCAGTCTTGTGTTGTGTTGCAGGATTTGGGACAAGGCATCCATCAGGTCCTAAACCCCTACAACAGTGTTGTCCAAACTTGGCCACTTTAAGATGAGTGGACTTCAACTTCCAGAATTCTGGGAGTTGAAGCCCACTCGTCTTAAAGTGGCCAAGTTTGGACAACACTGCCCTACAATATCCTAACTTGTGTGTTGACCCGCTAAAAAATTAAGTGTAAAAAGGGGGCAAAAACTTGCATGGTCATAAGATGTTAGCAAGACTGCCAATATCCAAAGTGAGACAGCTGACATGTAGATTGATTGATTGATTGATTGATTGATTGATTGATTGATTGATTGATTTCTGGTATTTTTATGCTGCCCTACTCCAAAATTGGCTCTGAGCGGTGAAATCTGATGAGATTGGATGATCTCACAAGATTTTAGGGGGATTTTGTGGAGAGGGTACATTGTACCTAGAGAAGGAGCCAAGTCCTGATTTATCATAGAATCTGAGATGGGGAAAATATTTTGGATTCTTCTTTTTTTAACCAGCATGGAACATGACAAACCAACACCCCAAGTTAGCATCCTCCAGAGATATATAGCTAAAATTCCTTTAGCTAATCTGGTGGGGAATTCCAGGAGTTGTAACTGAACCAGTCTGGAGAGGGCCAAGCTGGAGAAACATCCCGAACGAGATCAGCTGATGTAACTGTTGACTCTTGGGTCATGCTTGGTCCTATATCATCAAGCAGTCAGCGTCCTTAGCATTTTATTGTTCTATCTTTTGCAACAGTGACAGTAAGTAAGTTCAGCCAACCCGTGGTGGGATGGAGGTGATGGTAAAATAATAAATTCAAGATGATGGGTGTGACCATGCAAAGTCCCACCGCTGAAGATGTGTGTGGGATACAGGTTTAAAAGGGCATGGTCAACCATTTCAACTGTTTGTTTGAAGTCTCAGTGGTAGCAAGTCACTGTTACACTTCTTGGTGAGTAAGGTGGGGAAATCTGTGTCTTGAAATTAAATCCAAAATCAAGCTTAGAGAAGACATCACTTTCTCCATTGAAAGGAGGGGAAAAAAGGATGTAAGGTATACCTCAGATTATTTTATCAATATCATCCATCTGCCTTTTCCTCTCCGGGAAAATCCTGGAAAAGCGATTTACTTCATCTATTGTTTCATAACAGTAAAAACTTCTCCTTGAAACTCCTAGCTTATTAATTAATTAAATATTTGGCTAGATTTAGATTTTGTCTTTCCTTCAGGAGGTCCTAGTGGGGTACTTCACGTTTCCTCCTTTCATTTTCCCCACAACAACCCTGTGAGGTAGATTGGGCTGACGTGAGGCGATTCAACATTCAATGAACTGCAGAAATGAACAGAATGAAGTTTCTTCACTGCACTTCATGTCATCACACTCCAGTTTTGGAGGCCAAGCAGCTGTTAAAAGCATAGCTCTAAAGTCTGGATGGAAAGGGTTTTTTGATATTGTTATTCTTGATGTTGTTCCTGATCAGGAGGGCCTCCGCACAGTCACTCATGCCCTGGTCACCCCCGGGTTGGACTACTGTAATGCGCTCTACATGGGGCTACCCTTGAAGAGTATCCGGAAGCTACAGCTGATGCAGAATGCGGCGGCGCGGACAGTTCTTAATGCCCCTAGGAGGGCACATATAACACCGCTGTTGCGTGAGCTGCATTGGTTACCAGTTTGTTTCTGGGTCCAATTCAAGGTGTTGGTCATCACCTTTAAAGCCCTTCATGGCACGGGACCAGGTTATCTGAGGAACCGCCTCGCCCTGGTCGCTTCAGCCCGTCCCACTCGGTCCAGCAGAAGGGGCAGGTTGCAGACCCCACCGGTCAGGGAATTTCGATTGGTGGGGTCTAGGCAGAGAGCCTTTTTTGCTGCAGCGCCCGCCCTATGGAACATCCTGCCTCCTGAGGTCCGGTGTGCCCCCTCCCTCATGGCCTTCAGGAAAGGGATCAAATCCTGGCTTTGCCAGAAGGCCTGGGGGCCAGAGGGGGGCCCGCACCTGTGGAGATGGCTGGTGGGATGATGGGTTGCCCCCCCCCCCAGCATCTTACAGATTTTTATAGGGCCAAAATTAGAGGAGGTTTTTTAGGGTATTTTTAATATGTTTTTAAATTATTTATAGTTTTTAGCCATCTTGGAGAGAATTGTATTTCTTCTTTTTTATTGTGAGCTGCCCAGAGTCACCTGTGGGGGAGATGGGCGGCATACAAATTTGAAAAATAAATAAATTAATTAAATAAATAAATAAATAAATAATGTATGCATACTGTATTTATAACAAGCCGTTGCTTTTCAGTGTTACAATCCCAATAACAGAATTTGATCTCCTTTCTTTTAATTCCTGCCACCTCATTGCAAAGGTGGACGGACAGATAATTATTTCACATTCACCCCTGCTCCATTTGGTTCCTGTTTTATTCTGCTGCTTTTCTTTCTATCAGCATAAAGATGGTATTTAAGCATATTTTAAGATAATTTTTAGTGGATGTTTTCCAGAACGCACATTTTCAAATATGTAATGAAAGCCTGCGGAGACAGAAACTTTGCAGCAATATTCCAAAGTGGAATAACAGGACTCAGTACTTTGCTCCATTCTGAACACCATATTTTAAGGTGGACTCAGAGAAATCAAACGGGTTCAGAGAAGAACAATGAAGAGGAATAGGGTGCTAGACACCTAATCCCTACATAGAGATATTGAAGAAATTGGGAATATTTCACCTTGAGAAGATTGAGAGAATCATAGAACCACAGAACTGTGGAGTTAGAAGGGAACACAACGATTATTTAGTCCAAGCATCTACAATGTTCAGGAAAACCATCCATGAGAGGAGGTTCTTCTTCAGCTCCTTCTTCAAAACTTACAGAGATGGGGAACCCACAACCCACAAATGTTCCACTGCTGTACAGATCTTACCATCTGGAAGTTTTTCTTTATTGGGGGTATGATCACACCCTTCATTCTTTCTGAGGGGACCTGATGTGATAGCATGCTCCAATTATCATAAGGATGTGGTACAAAAGGTTAAGACCTCTACTCTCTCTTCCATCATGCAAGACACCAAATAATGGAATTACACTATGGAAAGGCAAATTTCAACGGAGAGTTTGAAAAACCTTCCTAACAATAAGAACAGTTTGTGGACCCAGAGAAGGGGTAGGCTCTTATTTACTGGATGCGTTCAAGCAGAAACCAGACAACCATCTACCTGAACTGCTTTAATTTGGATTCCTCCACTGAGCAGAAGGTTGGATTTGGTGGCCTCAAGGGCCTTTTCCATATGAAAATATGATTGACAGCCATGTTCTGATTCACTCACCAGACAGATTAGTTAGCGTCATAATGTCAAATCTTTTCATTCTCCAAGAATGTGACAAGACAGTCCACCTCCTGGATGAGTAATACTGTGCTCTCCACAGGGGATATATTTATTTTGAAATGACAAAAAGCCATCTAGTCCCAGTATGCCAACTTTAATTTTGCAGGTGATGAACTAATGGGTTTTGACAGCAAGGCCGTATTCAAATGGATTGGAAAAATCCATAGTGTTCCTTCTCTGTAACTTTCTGTCTTCAAAGAAGAGGATCAAATAATATATTCCTGCAAATCTCCATTGTTTTCCAAAATCATGACCTCAAAAAGTTTCTGGAGGGCCCAGGGTGGGAATGAAAATAAAATACTGGCCTAAAATTGATCACATGTAGTCCTTCTATTGTTCATTATCACGAATTCTTAGGACTGATCAGACAGAATACAGCATGTAAGGTATTTCTGGTAAACCATTTTGATTTTTCTTTATCCTTAGGATAAGAAGAATAGAAAGGCATAATCTAAACAAGCAGAATTCAGGTAATGTATACAGATTTGCAGTTCTCCCCTCCTTTGGTGCTGGAGGATGGAATATAGCAAATCCGTGGTAGTAGTAGTAACAGCTGCTACTAAATTCCCCCAGAGAATTAATCAAAGGCTTCAGTTAAATGTAGCTGGCCATCTTTCACAGTTAGCAAAACTCGCCTCTTGGATCCCCTTCTCTTTCTGGACATTTGGAAAGGATAGACCCTCTACTTTATCCTTCTCCTTGCCTAGTATCCCCTGTGCTTATTCCAGTTAAGTGGCCCTGAATGCTCCTAGAACTACATCTCTTCAGAAGCTAAATCCATCTTTGCTTGCTAGCCATTTTTTATTCCATCTCTCTCCTTTTCCAACTACGGCTCAATTTCCACACCTTCCTACCAGCTCCTTAGTCCATTTCAGCTTCAACAGCCTCTCCTGTGAGAGACTCTTTGGGTGGGCAAAACCTTTATTTGTTCTTCCTTCAGCTGTTTCCCAGACCCAGGTTCTCAGTCCCAACTATTGTTTGTAAGTCTGGGCAATCACATAACACCCGAGAACAGATGGTGTTCAGCTTCTCCATTCTGTCACACTTATAAACAGAGGGACAGTTTGTTCTTGAGAGTAGGAGAAAAGCAGGACGATTGAGGAACGTGGGTCTTCCAGCATTTTCACCTTGCAAGCCAACATGGCTATCCTTACTACACATACATGGAAGTAAGTTCCATCAAACGTTACTGAGTTGAAGCAATTTGCTTTGAATGGTCCCAAATTCCCAGCCAGTGATGTGAGAGGCTGATTAGCAGTTCCAGGAAGCATTTGACTGCAGTTATTGCAACTGAAAGTGGTGCAACCAGTTATTGGATCTCAGGAGATCACTTTTTCACACTGGCACATCATACGTTGGGTGACTTTGTAAAATAAATGAAGCAAGCACCAAATGTTGGTATAATTTATTCAGCCTGGGTTCTTTTTTATATCATCAGAACCCACATCAAATGCTGATGACATTCAGTGGCAAAGATACGCAAAAATTCAGAACATTCAAAAGGAAGATAATAGTTCCCCAACACAGACACACACATCTGGAGCGTCCATATTCAGACAGCCACTGGATGATAGCAAAGTGACAGGCAAAACTCTCTTTTCTGCCCTCTTGCGGTCACATCAATATTTGCTGTAGACATAAAGGAAGGTCCATATCGTAGCTCCCTTTTACACCCTGCATCTAAACATTCTTAGAGGTTAAAATGCAAGAGGCATACGACAGAAATGGACATCACATCTTTTTCTAACTTGTTTTTCTGTAGAAGCTCCAAATGAGTTCAGTTCCAAGATTTGCGTTCAAGAGGCCAGAGTCAGTCTGCAGTTTTAAATTAACTCTCAGAACATTTTGTTTTGGTTCATTCTGTCTCCTCCCCACTCCCCATAAAGTTCCATATTTAAAAAGAAAAATATAGGAAACTACATTGAATGTAAAGGACACCTGTGTAGTAAAATTTTTGTTTATAACTTCTAGAGTCTGGACATTTTTGCACCAGACACTGTAATTATCCCTTATAATTTGCTAACTTAATCAAGGCTTTCTGAAAGATTAGTATATTATTGACTTCAGTGAAAGTGTGTTGAAGCATACAGGATGAGCCGAAGGAAGGATAACACCCAATTAGTTTTGATCAGGCTTAATTCCAGTTGGAAATTCAAAATCAGAGACATCTACGTTGGATTAAAACTCTAAGGTTACATTCATATCACGCAGCCGCGTTCACACAACCGGTTAAACTTGATTATGATTAAGCCTGGGTCAGATTTTTATTAGCAGACATGCCAACCCAGCGTATACAGCAGTGTTGTCCAAACTTGGCCGCTTTAAGATGAGTGGACTTCAACTCCCAGAATTCCCCAGCTGGCTGGGGAATTCTGGGAGTTGAAGTCCACTCATCTTAAAGCGGCCAAGTTTGGACAACACTGGTATACAGTATTACATGGTACTCTGCAAGAAAATATGTTAATTCAGTAAGTAGTTAAGCATGTTGTTGAATACAACCTAGCTGTGCAAAGTGGGGGATACGATGCAATTTTAAGTTTGTTCATGCATTTTGCTGCCCAGATGTGGAACACTCGGTTGGTTAGTCGCTTAATGGTTTCTTTGTAATTCATAACCTGCTTTTCTATTCAAATATGCAGAATTGGGGCACAAATGTGTGTGAACATGCATATAAATTTAAGTACGCAGCATAAACTCTTACTATTTCTTTACTCCTTTTCTGTGTACTTCATAATGTCGGTTACCCCAAAGGGAATAGCATGATGGATATGCACACAATACATACATACATATATAGAGCTGGTTTACACTAATTAATTATAAATAATAGTAATTATTATTTAAACGATAGCAGTATAAGAAGCAATAAACAGTTAACCTCAAGTTAGGAAAGGGAAAAAAATGTATACCAACAAGCACAGCATCCAGTGATTATATGAAACATCAATAAAGTATTATGTTTACATGACATATATTTGATTTATCTCCTCATAATCTCCAGAGGAATTAAGCTACCAAGAGTTTTATGTTTCCAGTTTTATGTCTCTTTCAATTCCTTGCCAATTTATGCATTGTTTATTTGGGAATAAATCCATCTGAAATGGACATATTTATGAATAAAGCTGTATTTCTCCCTGTTCTTTCCAGTACTACTCTGGAATTTCTATCTCTGGTTTTTAAAAATGGTTAGTGACCTCCAGACAAATATGACTGCAGCACATGGTCAAGTTGGATGGAAATGATGGGAGTTGTAGTCCAATGCACCTGAAATGTTGCAGAAGGCAGAAGAGATGTGTCCTTCAGGCTGACGTTTTGTAGGTCTGTTTCTTCATGATGAAAGCTAATAAATGACCTTTCCCTTCCTTGCTGTGTTGCTAAGCATCATCTTTGGTCCTGACCCAGCCACTCATCTTTTCTAAAAGCACACAGTTGATGAGGCCAAGTTCTCTGGGAACTCAAAAAGTAAAACTAAGCAGAAACCTCTCCAACCTTCACTTTTGTAGCTTTTCAGTCTTCCACGAAGGTCTTGGTATCCTGGGGTCCTAGATCTTCGCCTTACGCGTGCTCAAATGTAACTTTGAGTTCAGTAGGGTTTCTGGTCTTCATTTGCTCTAGAAAGAGGGAGGGAGAAGAAAGAAGCAGGATGCAATTCCATAACTCTTAGACTGCAATCTGGCATTAAGTTGGCTAAACAAGAATGGACACTGTTCAGGACCACACACCCATGGCAAGACCCGTTTTCCATTCTTTTCATTGTTGGCACAGTCATCGGGACACAAGGAAGAACTAGTTAAGTAAGTAGCTACCATTTCAATCTTCTGTAAAACAGAAGTGCTTCAAGATGGTTTCCAAGTACAAGGGAGGAGTCAAAGTCTTGACGGGTTTCTCCGTGGTTTAATTGTCCCTGCAGTTTGATTGTCTTGGGGGTCACCCATGGAAATTCAAATCTAATTTGGTATTTTCTTGAAGGTTTGGCTTTAGGGCCAATACTGAAAATAAAGAGAGGTATCATGATTTAACTGTGACCCAGTGAGTAGTGCTTCTTCAATCTGTTTTGGGATTATACCATGCTGGAATTCAGGGTGGGGCTGATAGTTATCCATATCTGTCTCTCAGTCTTCCAAGGAAAGCCTGGAGATCTATCTAGGTCAGATACAGGTCTGACAAAGTAACTTTCATGTCACTAGATCCTTTTCAGGTCTAGCTTGTTACAGCCTTCTGAGAAAAGGAACAGGGGCCAGGTAAGATCCACCACAGTCTCAGTGGTGGAGAACTAGATGTTAGTACTGGAACCAAGACTACGATAAGGCCCACAGCCCCTAACTCTGCACCCATGGATTCTGACCTTGACACAGGAACCAGACTGACCGGCCCACCTGCTTAGAGTCTAGGTTGCTTCGAAGAGCCCCATGGGAGCAGTGGTCTACTTAGAAGTAGATTATTATCCCCAAATAGTCCAGATACAACCAGCCACGATCAGCCCCAGCTTATCTAGGTGGAGGCCGGGAGCTATTTAAACTTCTGGATGTTTTGTGTCAAGCCATGCCCAACATAATAGCTATTTTATGAATAACTATTAGGCTAAGACTTCTGTGGTACAGTAGATGTTTTTGTGAGGGCATCCACACTCACAAGAAAGTCTAAATATGCCCTCGACTCCAACAGTTTCCTAATCCAGATTTCCTGCATTTTTAAAATTTATTTTCTATTTATTATTAAATTTGTATGCCGCCCATCTCCCCCAATGAGTATATTTTGTATACTCATGATCATTTCTGAGTACTAGAAAACTTTGAATAACGTTCATCACAGTAGCTGTTCCTAAGTCTACAGTCTGCAATCTATAAAACTGTTTTAAGTTGCCCTGACATTAATAGGATGGGTATCCGAGGGCATTAACTACAGGATGCTAACAGCTGGATCTGTAGGTCATCAAATGTCATCTCCGTACCAGCAGAGGGCACTCTTCCCCACAAAAACTTTTTTGGCAGCAAAAATCACGGAAGCTGGAGATGATTCCGCGCGCAGATTTTTTGTGTGTTTGTACATGTGTGTGCGAGATAGGTACGATCAAGAAAAGTGTAACGCTCTCCATCGCCTGTCACTGGGAACGACCTTGTACAGTGGCATCAGCTGCAATCCACAACGATGGCAACATGGCAACTGGTGCACAGCGATGTTATCCCACAAATGCCGCCATTACGCACTTGCCTTCCATGCTCTGATGCCCATGGGCAAGTTGGGGCCTTTCTGTGATGACATCATCCCATTCGTGCCATCATGATTACCCCTCTCCCCCCGTCCCTGCAGACCCCATGACGGTAATCCTGCTCATTTCTGAGGCTTTGCTGCCCTTTTATTCTCCCTGTGTTTGATATAATCACACTTTATGCTGTTTTATTCTATGTTTCCCTGGAAGTTTTTTTTCAAATGGTCAACAGCCTTCAAATGGGGATTTCAAGGTGCTGTTTAGATATTATGAGCCAGCCAGCAGTGACCGAGAGCATGGCTTCTTCCGGATGTTGGTTGACTTTCAATCTAGGCTCCGGTCCTGGGATTTCCTGTGGCCTCCACCCGATGTCCTAACCACTGCAGCCCTTCCGATTCAGAGGCAAAAGGTGCTTCAGGGCATGCAAGATGTTTATTTATTTATTTATTTATTTATAAATCAAATTTATATCACCGCCCCACTCCCCCACAAGGAGGGACTCTGGGCGGTTCGCAACCGAATGATTTAAAACCAAGATGTTCACGTAGCGTCTCTCTCCCCTAAAGCAGCTGCATCTTTTCTCGGAAGGGCCTGGCTGCCCTCCGCAGCTGCAGCGCAACCCCAGGAAAAGATGTGCTCGGTTTAAGGTATGACATCCTAGCGTGCCAAAGAGCATTTGCCTTCGAATCTGACGCACTGCCCAAGCATGCCAATTGAATCCCAACCTGCTTTGCCTTGAGTTGGGACAACAGCGACCAGCTGCTGCCACCTGCTGAGAAGTCCCAGCTGAGTTTGTTCCTCGAGGGGCAATTTCAGGCAGTGCCAATGGAAAAGTCCTGGCCACACTATGCCCTCTCCGTGTGTACAATAGCAAGGCCTGGAAGTGCTGCTAAGCTTGATTGATTAACGGAGGCACGCACACTTTCGATTTCCTTCCTGTTTTTCTTTCAGCAGCTCCCTTGTGAAGACGCTTGGATGAGGAGGAGCGATCCAGAGTCATGCACAGCATTTATGCAGTGGAGGGCCCATTCAAACCTGGGCCTTCCCAGGGCTAATTAAACCCCTTCACACCTTGAAGCACCACACTGACTCTCAGTGAGGCTGGGCTCGCAATACACCATGCCAAAAGTTTGCTTGCTTGCTCGCTTATTTGATCAATTGATTGACGATGTGCCATCAAGTCATTGTCAACTCTAGTGACCACACTGATAGATGTTCTCCATGACGATGGGTGGCTGGGGAATTCTGGGAGTTGGAGTCCACACATCTTAAAGTTACTGAGGTTGAGAAACACTGATCTAGACCATCTGGAGTTGCTGATCGGATATGAGTGTGGCAAATCAAACTGTCTCCCGAATCGCTCACGTGCACTGGGAAGTGTATCTTCCAAAAACTTTGCACAGTTCCAGAAAGCAACCACGTTTCTTCCCTCTTACACCAATTGGATTCTTAGTAACTCTACCATGAGCTGAGCCACAAATAAACATAATAGCAGAAGAGTAGACCTTGTTACTGCACTTAGATATACATGCCTACCAAAATAAAATACTTGTACAAGACCAAAATATGCTGGCTGGGGAATTCTGGGAGTTGAGTCCACACATCTTAAAGTTACTGAGGTTGAGAAACACTGATCTGCCATACATCTTTCTTTTTTAAGACTTCCCATCCCACCTTTACATTATGGCTTATGGTTATGTGCAAACTGCACCATGATGGCTTGTTCAACAAAAATGCAGTACTGTATCAAAAATCCCAAGGTAATGTGTTGTATTAGTACGGCTGTCGGAGTAAAATCTATTGCCTAGCAAATCCATTGTACGTTCACTCCAACCTGTTGTTGCCAGAAACGTGGGAAGGTCCTGATACACCTACACTCCTGAAAGTTAATACATAGCAATCCCAGGACACTCTCATGGATAAAGGTGATAATTATTTTGAAAGCTTCTCGGTTGTTTCACCATACTTGTTTGTCTATAGCATCCCTTTAGCGCTAACCTTCCTCTCTTAATCTTCTGTGTAATGGGCACACCACAATGGCCCAGTTGAATCTTGTATCATACTGCTGCGTGTTATGAAGGTGTGTAGATTGGCAAGTGTGCAGCCAACGAGGACACTCACCCGGTCTCATGAATCTCTGCACGAGGATGTATCAGAGTGATGCGTCACCCTTCAGCATCACTGCCTTATGATGGTCACACAAACCACTGTTGTGCACATAACCTCCGAGCTGCAACATCTTTTCTGTGCCTCTCCTGCTATGAAGGATGACCGAACTATTCCTGTTTTCCTCCCTCACCTTTAAACGAATATACTCCTTTTATACTGGTTTTAACTTAATGTTTGTATTATATTTTAATTGCCTTGTAGGAAATCACTTGGAGATTTGCAGTACTGGGAAACACTATGCAAATGTAGAATGCACGAATGCAAATAGATAAAGAGATCTGAGATTATCTGGTTTATTTCATTTAGCTTCTCCTTTTATCATTTGTTATTAAACTTAGTTATTGTTTCCTTTTCCTCTTCCATTATAGATTAAAAAGCAATAAATGAGAGAGAGAGGTTGTCAAGCCACGAGGAAGGGCAGCCACCTGAAAAACACGTGTGATCTAAGGGCAATTATGAAGGTAATTAATGTCACTTCACTGCAAGGTGTCATACGAATAATTATGTGCTATTAGAGCTAGCACACAGGATGCAACCTACTGATATGGCTCCTTGGTGACTCAAGATGGACTTTGCAACAGCGAGTTTTCATTATGAAAAGACTCCCAAGGTCAAAAGGGAGTGGAACAAAGATGGCATTTCCCATCAAATGGGATTAACAGATCTCCTATCTAACTTAAGACACCTGAAGTCTCCCACAAACTCTGCTGACGGCACCTTTTATATTATTTTGCAATTTTGGCCAGCGTGGGCATCCCAAAGAGACAGATGGCAGGAGTAAGATGGGGCTGCCTCCCAAAGCCCATGAGATCAATCACTAGCGCTTCTGTCTGAGCTGGCCAAACATCAAGGTCTCGTCCCCTGCAACGTACGTCCTCAGTCCTAAAACGAAAGCGAGTGAAAATAGCCAGAAAGGCACATCTCCAAAAACAAGTGGGATACAGACAGGAAAAAACGTTGACTGATAAATTCAGGATGGATAAAAGAAATACGAAAATGGCACAACCGTAGTAAAAATAAAAACACTGCGTATTCAGCCACCCAACCGTACGACGATGACATGAACTGTGCTTAGATTTAATGATGCGGATTTTATATTTACAGTACCATCTTTTGTGTATGTCAATGTTGTCCAAACTTGGCCACTTTAAGATGAGTGGACTTCAACTCCCAGAATTCCCCAGCCAGCGATTCTGGGAGTTGAAGTCCACTCATCTTAAAGTGGCCAAGTTTGGACAACACTGGTGTATGTACTTGGAGACTCTAGTTACAAAGTCACGCCGTGATCAATTTCCGCCTC
This sequence comes from Python bivittatus, assembly GCF_059951505.1. NCBI lineage: Eukaryota > Metazoa > Chordata > Lepidosauria > Squamata > Pythonidae > Python > Python bivittatus. Next base: position 96,667 of record NW_028277121.1, read on the forward strand.
TATGATGTTTCTTCTCTTGCATTTTGCACATCTCACTGTCCCCTTCCCTCTATCGAAATAACCCTTTTTTTTCAGCTCCTTCTAAAAAAGGAAGGTATTGCTGATCTTAGGGAAGGGAGGCAAGAGCCGATCTAGACGAGAAACAGCACAGTCCAAAGGGGAGACATTCAAACTAACCCTGCCTTTATTTTATTGTAAGTTGGAGCAGAAAGGCGGACAGGTTTTCCAGGCTCTCATACTGCAGCACAGCGGCAAACCTGGGGATCCCGGAGGTGTCTTGACTTGGCCTACCTCAAAGGGGTGATGCCCCCGGATTGCCTTTGGCTGTGCTTGAATTTGCGCTCTTCGTGGTGCAAGCGCGCTCTGACCGCCCTTTCCCCCCTTATTGTATCCCCATTAGGTTTTCGTGGCTAAACAAAACTCGCCATCGGAGCCATCGATCTTTTGGACCCTGCCCTCCCGAGACCCGTCCCAGTTTCGCGCTCTTGAATGCAACACAGACCCATCCGCTGATTGCAAATATCGACCCTTTGCATTGCGTCCCCCCCCGCCCCGCCCATTGGGGAGGCCCCCATTGCTGCCCTTTAAAAGGGCCTTCAGCAAAAGACGAAAACCATAGCAATGAGTTATTAAGTGCATGTGCCTCCCGGCGACCTGGCTGCTTCAATTTTTTTAAAATCAAAGCAAGGAAGCGGCGCCAAACGGGGCCAAGGGGCGAGATCGCGAACTCGGGCGGGAACGGAGGGAGGAAGACCCCATCTCGCCCGCCCAGCCCGCGCTGCTGGAGCCGGCGGTGGGCTCCCCGCTTCCCTAGAGGACCCCTGTGCTCTCCCCGGTCGTCCCCCTTCGTGGGAGCGCGAGGGGTCCCTGCGCCGTCCGAAGCAGCCTCCCGGGCAGAGAAAAGCAGGGGGAACGTGCCGGTTAGTCCTCCAGAGCCAGCTCAGCTCCCGGCGACTTCTCGAACCAATCGCTGCTCTCCTGGTGGTCTCCTGCCCACCCCTCCCCAGCCCAGGGCGCGCCCTGCTTGGCTGGCACGGCGGGCGGCGTCAGCGCGCCCCACCCAGGCGCTCGCCGGAGGGGCGGCGCTCCTCCCCCGTCGCCACGCCCACCCTGGCGTCACCCTCCCGGACACGCCCGCCCTGACGTCACCCCGGGGCCCGCGCGAGAGCCGGGAAGCGCAGCCCGCCCGGCCGTCTCTGCGGGGAGGATGGCGGAGGAGGCCGAGCGCGCCCGGGCGGCGGCGGCCCGCTGGCTGCGCTGGGACAAGGTGAGGGGCGCGGCGGGGCTTGCTCACTTCCCAGCCGAACCTCCCCGGGCTCTCCCCGTGGTCTCCCCTCCGCTGGCTAACCCCGCTTCCTTGCTTCCAAGACAGGCCGGGGCAGCGGGGCGGCTTCGGGGATCCGTTGCACCCGGAAGAAAGCCAGGCAGGGTCGGGGCGTTGAGTGTGGGGGAGACTCCCCCCTTGATGCACTGATTGGCCCGCCGGACGTGAAAGGGGGTTCGCTGGGCGTGGCTGGCCTTGCCGGCCCCCCAGGCAGGCTTCGGCCCTCGCCCCTCCCCGTGGGCTCCTCTGCGCTGGCTTCCCGGCAAAGGTCGCAACGCAAAAGCGGGATTTCCACCAACTTTCGGTTCGGAGCCCGCTGCACGCGCTGGCTGCCGCTCGGGGGGCTCCCAGGTAAACCAGACCAGGTGCGCTCGAGGCGGTTTGCAAAGTGCTTGCCCTGGGCTGGCCGCTTGCCAGGCCTCTAAATTGCACTGCAGGGCAGGGTCCCTCAACCTCAGCCCCTTTAAGAGGGGTGGGCTTCAACTCCCAGAATTCTGGGAGTTGAAGCCCACCCCTCTTAAAGGGGCTGAGGTTGAGGGACCCTGCTGTAGGGGATACAAAAACGATCAATTATTATAGGTTGGATCCAACCTGTTATTCCTGCTTCATTCCGACTAAAATCTCTGGGATCCCTAATTGTTCATAGTGGCTTCAGTGCCACCTCGCTGTGTCAAACGTGGTCTGGGTCTAAGACTAAAACTTTTATTCCGTTTTGGAGAAAAGGAACCCGCAGGAGGAAAATAGGGGAACGGAGGTAGCGCATCACGGGAAGAAGCCCACTTCCCCTTCGAGTCCTCCTGCCGCATCTTAGCTGCGGGCTGGGGCGAGAGAGTGGTTTCCTAGCAGGCCGACAGTCCATCTGGTGCAGTGTGTGGCTTGGCGGACCAGGACCAGGCTCAGGGAAGGTTCGTGTCCCTGCTGCGTGGAAAATCAAAGAAATGTGCTTATTTGCGCTTAAAAGGCACGCTTGTGCAGCTTAATTTAATTGCTGCGTCCATCTCAGTGGCACGCGAGCGCTCCCAAATTGGGAAAGTGAAAATAGAAGCCTGAATTTCCGATGCTCCCTATCCTTGAAGCAGCCCAACAGGGCATTTACAGAAATATTGATTATGGTTTGATGATCAGGGAGCGAGGGAATCCGTGATACTAGTTCCCTTTGTTATTTAAGTTGCAACAGCCGAATGGACATCTTTGTAGGGTCTTCAAAACTTGCAAAACTATTTATTCCCTGAACATCATCCATGTGTCTTCCAGCGCCTACATCCCTTCTCAGCCAGCCTAGCGCCTGGTTATGATCGAATAACATAAACTAAATCATGTGTCCAATTCATTCTGTTATTATTTTGTTTTATGAATGGGGTACAGTACAGACTGTTCTACAAACACGAGGGGCTTATGACATAAGTGATGGTCAAAATTAAATTTTAAAGCACTCTAGAGCGTCTTTATATCCCGGTGATTAAATTAAATTAATCAGCACACTGCATTTTTCAGCTGTATGGCTTTTTAACTTTAGTGGCGTTTTGCCTATCTGAGTTGAACTTCTCAAGATGCATTAGTAACATGTATTTTTATATAAATATGTACGTGCTTTCAATATTCATACTGTCCCTGGAGGATAGAAATATGTTTTAAATCCTCCATGCTTTTCAAATAGATAAATGCTTTCTAAAATTCTAGACAAATCAAATATTTTATGGCTGTGCTCCGGAACCAGTATACGTACAAAAATAAAACTACGTTAAAACTGCAGTAGGGGGAAACCAGAGTGTAAACCATGCAAACCATGTAAAACTATGCAGAGAAGTACAAAACTGCTAAAAACAACCGCGCATGTAACATTTTTATGTTTGTTTATTTATATATCAAATTTGTCACCTGAGCCATAAATAGCTGAAATTAGCTCTAAATCTAAGGGAGGGGGTAACTAAGAGCTATCTGATTAGAAAATAGAGATTAACGTTTAGAGGTTAAAATTTAAACAGCTGGGGGCTAAAAATAGTTATTTCAGATTGCACTGCTTAAAATGTTTATGAGCCTGGACACCTTCTGATAGCAGTGGGGTGGCTGTCCACGCATCCGGGTATATATAATGCCATGCCAGGCTGTGAATAAATATGTAAAACTGTGAAGCCTAGGACTTATGCTGAAGGTGGCACAGAATTGACTACAGGCTACGTGGATGTAAATAATGGTCTGCTTGGGCCAGGTTTAGAGTCTATCAGAGTTTGCCATGTTCTGTATGCTGCTGTGCAGAATTTTGCAAAGCTGTACATCAGCGTTTCTCAACCTTGGCAACTTGAAGATGGGTGGACTTTGACTCCCAGAATTCCACAGCCAGCAGGGCTGGCTGGGGAATTCTGGGAGTCGAAGTCCACCCATCTTCAAGCTGCCAAGGTTGAGAAGCACTGATGTACTTAATAGCAGGGTTTTCATCTGTAAGTAGCCGAGAAGTGTAAAAATGATTGATGCCCTTGATTTACTTGTGCAGGAATGAAATCAATGAGATTGTCACGAGCATCTCTGTAAAACAGGCTGTAGAGGAGGATGTACGTTGTAGTTTTGACCTGCCCAGTGGCACGTGGGCACTCTCTCTCTGCCCAGGGGCTTTTCTTACGTCGGCCTTCAAGAACAGCCGAGGGGAGGGCATGGCACCAGGCAAGCCAAACCCTTCTTTGGCTTGGGATTTCCAGTTGTTGCAGATGGGGAAGGGGAGAGACAATATTCCAAAGTCTGTCCAGGCTGAAGAAGTTTGGGGCACTGCGCACATCTGTCTGTCGCTCTGTGTCCATTACCCTTGGATCAACTCCCATCGTCAATGGGGGGGTGTAGAAAAAACCCAGGGCTGAGATCTTCTTACCTTTTTACCTCTTACCTCCCCTCCCTTACCTTACCTCTTTTCCTGCAAAGTCTGAGGGGCATAGAGCTTGTGTAAATCAATAGTTGACCGTGGCCATCCAAACTCTGCCCTCTGCCTTCAGTAATCCCATCTCAAGGCATACAATGATGTTACACGCACATCATGGTACTTGAAGAGCTGCCTGGATCCCCGCAATGCAGGGTAGAGGAGCTGGGCTAAAGTCTCGGCTTCGAATCATTTGTGTCCTGCTCAATTTTATCTGGTTTATTTGCTTTGAGATACTTCTAAATTTTATTCTTGTGTTTGCCTCGCTTTTAATTGTTGTCAGCCACCCAGAGTCATGCATTTGAGATGTGCGGCTATATAAAGTATTTTTTTATAGAGACAGCCAGTGTGGTCTAGTGGTGAAGGCACCCGGCTAGTAAGCAGGAGGCTGTGAGTTCTAGTCCTGCCTTAGATATGCGAAACCGGCCGGGTGACTTTGGGCCAGTCACTCTCTCTCAGCCCAGCCCACCTCACAGGGTTGTTGTTGTGGGGAACATAGGAGGAGGAAGGAGTATTAGGTATGCTCACCACCTTGAGTTATAGATAAAAAAAGGTAGGATAAAAATCTAATAGTAATAATAATAATTTGACGTAAATTAAATAACATGTGTTGGCCACCTCTTGATCTCAAGAACTTGAGAATAGCAGAGGAGCTCCTCGCTGCAGTGACAGATCAATGTGGGCCTTTCTAGAGCCAGAGGCAGGTTGTAATGGATTAATCATTCAACGAAGCCTGGTGCAAGGTGCGAGCAGAATTTAATTTCAATTGGGCAATCTCGTTCTCAATCTGCAATACCTTTAGATGTAGCATCATCAAAGCCCCTGTTTCTAAAGCCCGTCCCCAATAGTAATGCTATGAGGCTACTCTTAAGCAAGTAGCTTGAACTGGCAGATGATTACAAAACCTAGAGTAAAGTTCAGCTAAGATCACTGTCCGCTATTGCAAAACAGGAATTCAACTGGGCAAGCGATTGCATAGATGGATATCGTAATCCTCGGATGAACAAAGCGCCCATCTAGAACGCATGAACAAATATTGGTTCGTCCGTTTCACCCAAGCCAGTCAGGACTCAGTAATATGGTACAAAATGTTCTTAACCTCGAATTAAATTAAAATATCTGCCGTCTTATATACTGATGGTCTTGTGTTAACAGCCAGCTTGCTTCTGTCGCTAACTATCTTGAGACAGGAAGGAAGGAAGGAAGGAAGGAAGGAAGGAAGGAAGGAAGGAAGGAAGGAAGGAAGGAAGGAAGGAAGGAAGGAAGGAAGGAAGGAAGGAAGGAAGGAAGGAAGGAAGGAAGGAAGGAAGGAAGGAAGGAAGGAAGGAAGGAAGGAAGGAAGGAAGGAAGGAAGGAAGGAAGGAAGGAAGGAAGGAAGGAAGGAAGGGTTGCAATATAAGCATCGATTGCCAATCTTGTGTCATCAGTGAGTTATCTGACAGTACCTCTATTGCCATGTTATATATTCCTCTGTTTATTCTATATTCCAGCTCTTTGTAGGGCAGTGTTTTTCCAGCTTGGCAACTTTCAGATGTGTGGACTTCGACTCCCAGAATTCCCCAGCCAGCATGCTGGGGAATTCTGGGAGTCGAAGTCCACACATCTGAAAGTTGCCAAGCTGGAAAAACATTGTTGTCGTGTAATCATTATCTGTGGCAACTAGTTCAGATCTTGCTTCAGAAATTAAACTAAAGAGATGACTGCATTTATACGCCAACCGTTAGAAAAAAAATCCTAATTGAAGATAACCTTGAATATCAGCGGCAAGTGAAGCCAGATAGTGGAATGAGTGAGTTGACTCTGGTGCTTTTTCGTCTGCTTCTGGAAACAGACAGACTACAAGGCCTTCTTCTGCGAAGACTTCCACAAAAATATGGTGGATTTAACCAGCGTGACCGACAGATAACCGTCAACACCAGGGATACCCAAAATCAAGAGCAGTCTCACTCATTTGGTCCCTTTGGTGTTGGCTTTCAGCTCCCCTAATTCTCCTATATTGAAACTTGAAGATGAGAAGTCTGGTTTAGATCATTAAAGAGAGAGGATTAACACTCGGTTTTGCTTTTTGACTCTTTCTTCTCGACAGACAGTCCTCCACAATCACCCAGCTGGGCTCATATCGGATCTTGATCCAAAATAAGGCCGACGACACAGAAAGCCTCCATTGCCAGTGGGTTTGAAAAGTATTCAGTAGCAAGTGTTTGGTTTAGCAGAGGCCTTTGAGTGCTATCAGTCCAAAGGCATGATGTCAAAGTTTCATTTTTTCCCCCCTTCCTTTCAGACTTGCTTAGGAAAGAAAGGAAATTTACGGAAAACGTAACAGAAAGAGAGGAGAGAGCGATACCATCTCATCCTCTTCCAGGCAGAGTAACTGTGCAGTTCATCTTGTCTGGAAATCAAGTGTGTAACTTACAAATGTGGTTTACGTATGAACACAAAGCCACAGTGGGATTTGTTCGGCTTTGCATTATGGCTTATTTAAGAAAGCAAGGTTTAGCGTGATTTCTGCCCAGTGCTTAAAGCAACCTCTCGCCGTCCAGTGGCCTCCAGCTATATTGGACTACAACTCCATCACTTGCAACCAACACGTCTACTGGCTGTGTTGCTTTGGACATTCAGAGTTCTGGTCTAGCATGGTTGTAGTTTAAAAGCGTGGATCCCTCTTGAACTTAGCTGTGATTCAGCTGCAGCCTCAGGAAATCAAGTACTAATGTTCTGTTGCTCCTTTATTGCTGACGTTTTGAATGAAACCCTTCCTTACCTTTTGATCTGATCCTCTCCTTGAACCTTTGGTTACCATTTTTCTGTATTGGCATCGTAAGGATGAGAAGCAATTGAAATTCGGTGGTGGTGATACAGGGCTTGGAGTTCTGTGTCAGTGTGGCCTTCGGTATGATATACACCCGTTGTACCAATGCACAGGAGCTGTTAGGGATGGAGGAGGCTGCTGCTTTGATTTATACATACTTTAAAAGAGCCTGTTGGAATATGTAAACCTGGTGTAGAGTCTGAGCATGGTCTGAATATGTCCATTTAGTTCCTCTCTGTGTATGCTGAATTAATTTGCTCAGTCCAGCAGCGTCAATAGAGGATTAAAATCTTTCACTTTTTCCATTCCTATATACACATGATATATATGTATATTGCATGTTTGTGTTACAACCTGAAACATTTTCCTGCAGCTTATCAATGAGCATCTACAGTGAAAGAACGTAACTAAACCCAAGGTTCTACTATTTTACAGAACCCTAAAACCTCAGAAATAGTTAAGCAGCTGATTGCCGCGGGAAACACAGAAGAATTGCTAAAATGTTTTGGCTCACGAATGGAATTTGGGACTGCAGGACTGCGAGCACCTATGGGGGCTGGAACGTCACAGATGAACGACTTGACTATTATTCAGACCTCACAGGTATCAGATTTAGCTGTATGTGCTTATTTAAAGGCAATGCGTTCCTATTTTCCAAGCAATGGCCATAATAAATAGAAAGTTGGGTGTGCAGGTAAGAATTATTTCAGAGTGTCCGGTTTTCTCTGACTTGTACCCGGAGCTTATTTTAATAAAAGAAAAAGGGGAGAGTTATCTTTACTGAGATACAATTAAAATGGTGCTCCCTAAAATTCAAGTTTTATTTAAAAAGCTTATAGTGACTTAATAAGCGTGCCATCAATATTGTTGAAAGTTTTTTAACCCTTTTTTCTGAAAAACCTCTCAGTGCTCGTTCAGAGCAATTAGACTTTGCTGTAGATCCATCTTTCCCTCCCCGTGTATACGTTCTGGTTTCTAAGCTAGCAGGTTGCATCTAGAGGCTAAGTATGAAACGATGTTTTCTTCAAACACTCTGCGATATATAATTTCATTGACTGTGAATTCCTACTTTTGCAAGCCATAACTTCTCCTTCCAATTGTCCATTTAGGGAAGATGTGCCAAAACTGAGACAGCTTAATAGCACGGATAAAGCCGGCTGTTTATTTTGTTTGTAGGGATTCTGCAGGTATCTTGAGAAGAATATCAGTGACCTGAAGAAAAGAGGAGTGGTAATTGGCTATGATGCTCGAGCCCATCCTTCAACTGGTGGTAGCAGCAAAAGGTATCCTTCACAATTCTTGCAGTGCTTGTTCAACAACATGCTTCTTTTCTTGTTTTCAAAGTTGGTAAGCTCCTTCTTTTATTGAATCACAAGGAAATATTTTTTAATCTCAGTACATGCTATCATTATTCTTTGTTTAAAATAACCTGCCTATCCTAAAAGCAATTCCAGATAGCAAGTACAGTTTCCATAAAGTGAAGATCATTAGTGATACAGGTAGTCCTCATTTAGTGACTGCCTCGTTTAACAACTGTTTGCAGTCACAAGTGATGAAAAAGTAACTTTATGACCAATCCTTGCATTGACAACCTTCACAGGTCTATAAAGTGAAGGAAAGCTGAAGTAAGATCATAAGCACAGTTACAGTTTCACTTAGCAACTGCTTTGCTTAACAGCCAAGTTGCTGTTCCCAATTGTGGTAGCTAAACAAGAACGACCTGTATGGAGGCTAAGACGCTGAACTAGGAATGGTGACACCCAAGCTGTAATCCATCCTCAACCGTAGAAGCTCACTGGGTGACTTGTGGCCAGTGACATTCTCTTAGCCGGTCCTATCGCAAGGAGTTTTTGTGGTGGGAAGAAATAGGAACCCTATGCATACCTTCTTGAAAAGGTCGATATAATTCTAATAAATTCAAAGCAACAGCAGAAACCGGAAGGAAGGAAGGAAGGAAGGAAGGAAGGAAGGAAGGAAGGAAGGAAGGAAGGAAGGAAGGAAGGAAGGAAGGAAGGAAGGAAGGAAGGAAGGAAGGAAGGAAGGAAGGAAGGAAGGCAGGCAGGCAGGCAGGCAGGCAGGCAGGCAGGCCGACTTATCAAGAAATGGATACTGCAACAAATAGGATTTAATAACGTAATATAATATGTGCTCTAATTTAAGGTTAGCAAGGGCTTCAGTTGCTTTGACCTTAAGATTTGGTAGCACACCACAGGTACGCTGCAGTTTTTAATATATTAATTTCTTTAACCTGTTGTGCTGTCAACTGTCAGCATTTCTCAGTGATATGCCAAATCAAGTGAGAATGAAGTGTAGTTACCCCAAGCAAAAATGGAGAGAAATGCTGTCTTACATGAAGGACAGTATGTATCATAGATAATCCTTATAGGTCTTTGCTGGAACTAAGTTTTGACTTTTAGGAAAGTTGCGTCCCAGGGTTTCCTCCACAGCCTTACCAACTTGATATTGTACAGCCGTCTGATACATCTGTATGAAAAAGCACCATCAGACGTACCTCCGATTAAAGGTGCTTTATGGCTTGTTGATTTATCTACTTATTTAGAACATTTATAGGGCTGCCCCACTCAAGCAACATGACTCTGGGCCACGTACAAAAATTACTAAGCAAAATGCAAAAGGAAAACAGTGCCCTAAAACAAAATAAAACAACTCAAAGGCGATCAGAAAGTAAAAGACGTACTATCTTGAAAGCTCTTGATAAATAAGGAATATGAAAAGTGTGCTCTCCTAAAATGTGTGTCCCTGATTGCTAATCCCGTTTGTGCCACAGTAACTAGGCTGACTGTTGATGCTGTCCGTATTGTTTAAATGGGAGAAAAGTTAAGGAAAGGGAGTGGGGGATTCCTTTGGCTTTGTCCCCCTCCTCCCAGCATTGGGAGGAAAAATAACTTTATTTAATGGGGAGCGAGGCAGGGTTGGGTGACGGTGGGCTCATGGTTGGTTAGTTTGCCCAACTAGCATGTTGAAAGCCTGGAATAGACCCAGTGGTGACCAAACTCACAAGCCACAGCTAGCAGCTGGCCTCTTTCCAGATTTAAATCAACTTTCTATGGAGCGCAGGACTAGCGCACTCCCAGGAGAGCGCTACACTTACGCTTATAAGGGGTCCATGTTAGACCTGACAAACACTTTGAAAAGCATTGGTTAGAAATCCATTCTTTTCCTAATTACAAACAAATTGCTACTTGGATTGAAATACTGTAAGGTAATTCTTATTTATGTTCGGCAAATAGGTAAGTGGCTATTTAGAAGCTAAACGCCAATGCGACTTTCATCATTCGTTACAGTCGGCTTCCGAGACCCTGCTTTGTGTTTCCTGTCATTTGAAAAATGGAGGTTACTTAGGAATAAGTAATTTTTGCAGTATCGCCCTCAGTTCTATGGGGGTTATGTACCCTTTTTCACGTTTTGCAGATATACATTTTTCGCTTCGTTTTGCTGATCTGTCTCCTTCTCTGCTTTGACTTGAAGTTATCCTAAGGTGTTGTAGAATGATATGACAGGCGATAACTTGTTTGGTTAAAACAGGTTCCTTCCAGTTGTTTTATAAATAGGGCTTTTCTTAAAAAAAAAGGCAGGTACATTTAATTAAAACTTCAGTGGCTATAAGAAATGGTTGTCGACAAAATATTGATGGAAAAGCAAAGATTTGCAACAGCGACTAGCATCAGTTCCCAGTTTCCCATCAGAAGGTGCTTCTAGCTGGAAGATGCTTCTAAAGTGAGATTAGTTACATGAAAAGCATGTGCTTTACTGTCAAGCTCCAACTTTTCATCCAGCAGATTATAAATTCTATGGTTAGGGCTCTGCAGTGCTTTGGATCGGAAAACCAGAAAGGAATTCAGTAAACGGGGGGCACAAACAGAGCGTCTCTCTGCAATTCCTAAAGGCAGCAGCAGCATCTTTTCTTGAGATTGCACACTTGCCCTCTGAGATGTTTATTTCATTTCATTTCATTTCATTTTTTGATTGTGGAATATGACTTAGTCTTCTGCAAGTTTCTTCCTCTGAAATTTTGCAGCGTACATGAGAACGCGATTACATATGTAAGGGTTGCGTAATTAGGCTGGTGTCCACCAGGCTTCATCAAATTCTTCATAAACCCTCTTTAGTGTGACACACTTTTTTCTAACATGGAAGATAAACTTGCTGGAAAGAACATACATTTTAGCTTTTAGTAGTACGGACAGATTTATTGCAATTCACAATTTCATTTTGTGATTTATGCCATGCTGATGGTTCCTAATATTTGGGCCTTGCTTACAGCTTAATGGCAATTTTCAGGCTTTTAAAATGATGTAATATATTCAATTATTTACAATCAATCAATGACATACTGGAAAATTGAAATCTCTGTGACGTTGCTAAATCTCTTGTTTATTCATTTGTATCCTATTCTTCTATCCCTCTCTTTTGTTCTTTTCCTTCCTCTGTTTCTCTGTTTTTTTCTAAAACATCTAATAAAATATATTTTTAAAAAATGAAGGGGAAAAAAGGGGGAGAACCATACTTTTATAAACCATAACTTACAATGGAATATAATTTTTGCACGTGGTGGAGAATATATTAATATACAGTGGGGCAAAAAAGTATTTAGTCAGCCACCAATTGTGCAAGTTCTCCCACTTAAAAAGATGAGAGAGGCCTGTAATTTTCATCATAGGTATACCTTAACTATGAGAGACAAAATGGGGGGAAAAAATCCAGAAAATCACATTGTCTGATTTTTAAAGAATTTATTTGCAAATCATGGTGGAAAATAAGTATTTGGTCACCTACAAACAAGCAAGATGTCTGGCTCTCACAGACCTGTAACTACTTCTTTAAGAGGCTCCTCTGTCCTCCACTCGTTACCTGTAGTAATGGCACCTGTTTGACCTTGTTATCAGTATAAAAGACACCTGTCCACAACCTCAAACAGTCACACTCCAGACTCCACTATGGCCAAGACCAAAGAGCTGTTGAAGGACACCAGAAACAAAATTGTAGACCTGCACCAGGCTGGGAAGACTGAATCTGCAATAGGCAAGCAGCTTGGTGTGAAGAAATCAACTGTGGGAGCAAGAATTAGAAAATGGAAGACATATAAGACCACTGATAATCTCCCTTGATCTGGGGCTCCATGCAAGATCTCACCCTGTGGGGTCAAAATGATCACAAGAACGGTGAGCAAAAATCCCAGAACCACACGGGGGGACCTAGTGAATGACCTGCAGAGAGCTGGGACCAAAGTAACAAAGGCTACCATCAGTTGCACACCACGCCGCCAGGGACTCAAATCCTGCAGTGCCAGACGTGTCCCCCTGCTTAAGCCAGTACATGTCCGGGCCCGTCTGAAGTTTGCTAGAGAGCATTTGGATGATCCAGAAGAGGATTGGGAGAATGTCGTATGGTCAGATGAAACCAAAGTAGAATGTTTTGGTCTAAACTCAACTCGTCGTGTTTGGAGGAGAGAGAATGCTGAGTTGCATCCAAAGAACACCATACCTACTGTGAAGCATGGGGGTGGAAACATCATGCTTTGGGGCTGTTTTTCTGCAAAGGGACCAGGACGACTGATCTGTGTAAAGGAAAGAATGAATGGGGCCATGTATCGTGAGATTTTGAGTGAACACCTCCTTCCATCAGCAAGGGCACTGAAGATGAAACGTGGCTGGGTCTTTCAGCATGACAATGATCCCAAACACCCCGCCCGGGCAACGAAGGAGTGGCTTCGTAAGAAGCATTTCAAGGTCCTGGAGTGGCCTAGCCAGTCTCCAGATCTCAACCCCATGGAAAACCTTGGGAGGGAGTTGAAAGTCCGTGTTGCCCAGCGACAGCCCCAAAACATCACTGCTCTAGAGGAGATCTGCATGGAGGAATGGGCCAAAATACCAGCAAGTGTGTGAAAACCTTGTGAAGACTTACAGAAAACGTTTGACCTCTGTCATTGCCAACAAAGGATATATAACAAAGTATTGAGATGAACTTTTGATATTGACCAAATACTTATTTTCCACCATGATTTGCAAATAAATTCTTTAAAAATCAGACAATGTGATTTTCTGGATTTTCCCCCCCATTTTGTCTCTCATAGTTGAGGTATACCTATGATGAAAATTACAGGCCTCTCTCATCTTTTTAAGTGGGAGAACTTGCACAATTGGTGGCTGACTAAATACTTTTTTGCCCCACTGTATTTCAAAATATGTTCATTTGTTGACTAATAAATTCATTCGATAGAGCCTAATGCTTCTCTTGGGAAAACAATACATAAAGTGGCTTCAGGTGTCAACTAAATACAGCAGCAAGGTTAAGTATATTGCGATAGGATTTGACTCTGAATGTTGTTTCTCTCTTGCTAATAGGTTTGCAAGACTTGCTGCAACAGCTTTCATTACTCAAGGAGTTCCTGTCCACCTTTTCTCCAGCATCACACCGACTCCCTTTGTGGTAGGGTTCTTGTTGTTATCACTTACACACACTTCCAGTGGAAGGCAGATAGAATTTCTTTAGTAGCATCACAAAAGTTATATGATTACTTCCTATCCAATGTTAAAAGCATTGACGTCTGGTGAATTTAAGCCGTTGTCAAGACTGAGGGGTTCTTACGTTCCTTGTCTCTGCTTGTTAAAGCTGTTGCTTTGTACGGTACTCCAAAGCATTTGAAGGTAGCATTTGAAGGACCACAGCCTTGCCTTCTAACTTTGGGAAGGCTGTAGGATAGGCATCCAGTGATAGGAAGATGTCAGTGGAAGGAGTGGAGGTGAAATATTTCAGCTGTTTTGTGGGGGTGAGGCATACCACTCTTAATGTCACCATTAAGGTCCATCCAATCTCTCCAAAATTGCTGTTTTGGGGACTTTTGTTGTTGTTCAGTCGTTAAGTTGTGTCTGACTCTTCGTGACCCCATGAACCATATCGTGCCAGGCCTTCCTGTCCTTCACTGCCTCCCTGAGTTTGCTCAGTTTCATGCTCATTGCTTCAGTGATGCTCTCTAGCCATCTCGTCCTCTGACGTCCTCTTCTCCTTTGGCCTTCAATCTTTCCCAGCATCAGGGTCTTTTCCAAAGAGTTTTGGGGACTAATTTAGAGCTAATTTATGGAGGGATCTTCAGTCAACCCCTTAAGTTCTTTTGGGAGACGTTTAAAGTTAGGGATGGAATTAGGAGGCCTCCCATTTCCTTTGTACCCCTAATTTATACTGAAAAAATAAGCACTTTATTGTTGGAATTGGTGACAGGGTGCTGGGAGATCACAAAAGTAGAGGGTTGTGTAGGGGCCTCCAGCTGCAGGTTTCCACTCCTGCTCCAGAAGGTCCTCCAACTTCTAGATAGAAGAATATTACACAAGTCCTATGAGATGGTTAGGAGTGGTGATGATAGGGGTTGAAATGGAGGCTTCTGGTTCTGATTGGTGCAGAAATAACCTGCGGTTCATTAGTTAGGATCTAAGTTGCCAATTAGTAACCAGCTTTATTTGGAATACTATCTCAAATAGTAATTTCATACAATTTTGATAGAACGTGTGTCTTGGGCGGGGTATATCAAATGTATAAGCTTTTGATATTAATGGATGTGCGTTTTCATAATCTTCCTGGATATTGCAGATGAAGAATGATGACCCACGTGCGTGACTTTGAACAAATAATTATTTTTGTTCTTTTCCTATTTCACAGTGGTGAAGGTCACGTGGCTTGAGTTATTAATTTATAAATTTCAGTTATACAAAAGCGAAAAAATATAAAATGGAGCATGACTTCATCTAGTTTGCTACGTGTCCCTTGCTCGCTCTCGCTCTCTCTCTTTCTCTCTCTCTCTCTCGTTTTAATCTAGCCTTCTGCTCTAATTACCCGCTCAATGCTTGTAATCCAGGTTCAGACTTGGTCACTGGGAGGAAATGTCATAACTTGGGGAAAATAGGGGCCATAAGTGAGAATGTGTTTCCTTGATGCTCTTTCTTCCTGACCTTAGTCATTAATTATCAGGGGGTTGTCCTGACCTCTTTAGAAGAAGGATAAGATACAGATGTGATAAATGTTTCTTAAGAACTTCGAAGAAATGGGATAATTGTTCAATTCAACCTTCTTTCTTTTTAATCATTTTTCTTCTGATTTTCCATAGCCATATACAGTGACCCATCTAAAACTTGCCGCTGGAATTATGGTTACTGCATCTCATAATCCCAAACAAGATAATGGATACAAGGTATTATCTTGCATAATTTTCCTAGTGAAATGGCTTGAGATGGGTTCATTTGTGTCAGCCTTCCCAGGTGGACCAGGCAGGAAACACAACCGGATGAGCTAATTCTACCATATTGTAAGGCTACATTAACAGTGTCTTGCAAGTCTGAAAATACAGTTCTCCCCCGTTTCCTTTACCCCCAGGAAATTAGGGAGGGTCCCTTCTGAGCTTCTTGCTCCACCCACTATACAGCTGCAGGTTATGCTGCCTCTTATCTGACTGTTCCCTCGGCTGCATCTCTGGGCCCAATCTCCCATGGTCATTCCCACGTGCCATTACACGTTAGAGTGTTGTTAGAGTGACTGTAAATAACATAGGTCAAGCTGAAACTTCCACTAATGGCATTAAAAGAAATCTCTGCTGATATCTCGTGCGGCATTTAGGTTTATTGGGAAAATGGCTCTCAGATCATTGCTCCTCATGATAAAGGAATTGCTGATGCCATTAATGGAAACCTGGAGCCATGGCCTCAAGCTTGGGAGGACAACCTCATTGATAAAAGTCCTCTTCTCCATGACCCTTATGCAACTGTTTACCAGGACTACTTCAAAGATATACAGAGGCACTGTTTTCACAGGTGAGTGAGGTATTTATTTGTTTTTCCATTTATATAGCTGCCCATCTCAAAAAGTGACAGTGGGCGGAGGACAGAATTTAAAATAAAGTGGAAACAATGACAAACATTACAAAATTTAAAATGCATGGCAGCCAAGGAACACCATAACCCAAATCATTAATATAACCAAGAAACAGGTCCCTGAACGCACTCAGGGCCCCAGGCCCGGGCACAGAGTTGGCACGGAAAGCTCTTTTTCCTTTGGTGGTGAAATATCTGTTCAATCAGATATTAAACTTATTATTGCAAGATTAAAACTTGTAACCAGCCAATTAAAACTGGACACAAGGTCCTCCCCCCAAAAGGCAGGACTTGCATTTCTGAACCAGGGATGTGAGGAACCGGGGTGGGGGGGAATGTTGCATGTGTTATCTTAAGCAAGCAAGAAGGGCAGCAGACCGATCTGGTAAAAATGAATAGGCAACTCAGAAAGGGAAATCACTGGAAGGTCACAGTCCTTGTATGACGCGATGAGAAGAGAAGTTTGTGTTTCTCAAGTCAGTTGATGGCCCAGGGTTGGAAGATTCAACACAAATGATGCCAATTGTCCATCAAGTAGGATGTTTGTGTGGTGAGTCCAGTTTTGCTTTCCCAGCTGTTTGGGGAAGATGTTCGCGAAAGGGTTTTTCAAGAGTTTGGGGCTGTGTGTTTCCTTGTGTTGTCGCAGCACGTTCCTCACACTACCCCGTATTGGTAGGTTTGATGGAGCCAGTGCAGAAGGGGATAAAACACCCGAGAAAAATAGCTTTGGTGGGATCCCTCAGTACACTTAGGTAGATGCGTCGTCTTCACCCAACACTGCTGAACGCTCCGCTCGTACTAGTATAGTTCAGAATTGAGCAGTTTGTAAGCGGTTTTCCAAAATAAGAAAATGCCCACTTTTTGTTCTTTGCAGTAGACGAGTTGATGCCAACTAAATGCCGTTAATGTACTTGATTTCAGGGATATAAACAAGGAGACAAAGTTGAAATTTGTACACACTTCTGTGCATGGTGTAGGCCATGAGTTTGTTCAGGCAGCCTTTAAGGCATTTGACTTTAGCCCTCCATTTGCTGTGCCTGAGCAGAAGGACCCTGATCCAGAGTTTCCAACAGTAAAATACCCAAATCCAGAGGAGGGGAAAGGTGTCCTGGTAAACCTCATTTAGTACATTTTCTTCCTTCTACCTTTCTTTCTTGCCATTTCAGACTTTTCCTTTGCATCTAAAACATAGTTCTAAATCTTTATCATTGTTCTTTAAAGCTTGCATACGCTTAGATCTTTTGAAAGGGCTCTCCCACTTCTTTTCTTCTTCCCATTCCTAATTTCCCAGCAGCTTGCGGGCAACGTCCTGTGTTATTTGCAGGGAATCCAAAGGATGATCCATCCATATTTTTGCATGTTGTGCAATTAAAAGACACAATGCTTGTAAAATGATTTGCACTTTTTATCACGACTGTGGCATTTCAATTCAGACTTCTGGATCTTTGCCGTAACTCTCCATCTTTTTTACTGTAGACGTAGAGGATTTGTCTGCTTGCTTGTTTCTTTCTGAAGTGTAATTTGTGTGTGTCTCTTTACCATTTTTTCTCCCAGACCCTCTCTTTTGCTTTGGCTGATAAACAAGGCGCTCGGGTTATTTTAGCCAATGATCCCGACGCTGATCGGCTTGCTGTGGCAGAGAAACAAGAAAGGTTAGTTTGTTGATTTCAAAATTTAATGGGGGGGGCAGGGAGGAATACCTGAGAAGTATTGAAGGGAAAAATGTAAAAAGTGTAGTTTTTTTACTATTCAGATACTGTTTTGTTAGAGCCCCTCTTTCCACGTTCGCTCTAATTGAACATAGGCATGGTAGATTGCCAGTGGAAGTCTACATGGTGAATAACACACTCAATTAAAACTGTTCTCCCGTTGCCTAGGTACACACACACACACTTCACACTCCAGAACTAATTTCCTCATCTGAATGCAATCCTGGATGCTCGTTTTTCCTGTTACAAAAATTGCATTACAAAAACCCTAACGGTTCACTCACACTTCCACAGTACCTAACAAAATGGGCTGTAAATTGTTTATGCAGCACACTACACCTCATGCACACAAAACATAAAACCAACCAAGCTTAGCTTTCTGTGTACATACAGCTGGGAAGTCTTTAACTAATCCAGGAACTTGCCTGAATACAACTGCTTAAATTAAAACAAGAGTGTAGTGAAATCTTATTTTAACAGACCGATTGGGGGAGAGGGTGTCCGGTAACTAATGGAAGTCCAGTACATTGAAGAGTATGTCATTGCCATTTTTTCACACAGTTTGCGTAATGGAATGATGACATAAATTGATGCAAATGACCCAATTCACTTCATTTGCAAAGGACAGTGGAATTTGGTTCACTGCGTGCAAAGTCTGTTGCGCCAAGGTTTGATAAATCAAGGTTTCACTGTAATGACATAAAAGTACTGTCAAATTCCTAACATGTCCATGCAGTTGAGAAAGAAATAAAGGGTATTTTAATTCAATTCCTTTTGAAAAGTGGTTCTATATCCATCTGTGGAAATCTCCCAGACACTTAACATCTTTTTCTCTCTTTGGAATCCCAGAATTAGTGTAACTGTAGCTATTATTACTATTTTTCTGGCATATTTAAGTTGTCAGGTTACTGTGTCTCAACCATTTAAACCTCTGTTGCCCCTGCAGTGGAGAATGGAAAGTCCTTTCTGGCAACGAATTTGGAGCTCTTTTAGGTTGGTGGCTATTCACATGCTGGAAAAAACAAAATCAGAACCCAAATGCCATTAAAGATGTATATATGTTATCAAGCACCGTGTCCTCCAAAATACTGAGAGCAATTGCTCTTAAAGAAGGTTTTCATTTTGAGGTAAGGATCAAGTTCCTTTCAGTTTCCCTTTAGTAATATCTCTGTATTTGGTGATACCACTCAACCACATACTTCTGATGTCCCTTAGAGGCTAATATATAGATATAGATATATAAAAGGAACAGCCCTCTCCTTTTCTCATACATTTTTTTATTGAACCTTGATCAATACAGGAAACATTAACAGGATTCAAGTGGATGGGAAATCGAGCCAAGCAACTCATAGACCAAGGAAAAAATGTCTTATTTGCCTTTGAAGAAGCCATTGGTAATATGCTTCTCCTTATTAAATAGTAAAGACACATGGATATATTAAAATAGTTGTTTGGAATAATTTGTACTGCTGTCCTTACCTGCAAAATAATACAAGGTTGCACTCTGATTCTTATCAGCCATCAGAATTACAGTTTGGCACGTTGTATGGAGCCCGTTCTTATTTTAATAAAGGGCTAGAGGAAAATCTTTCTAAACTTCGCTTTAAAAAGGGCTTTTGGACCAAAAACAAGATTTGTTTTAAAACTGCAATACAGAATATTATTAAGCAATTTTTCCTCGTGTTCTATAGTGAATGAAAATATGAGTATACTTGATGAACAGAATCCCGATATGCTGCCATTATTTGAAAATGAGTTTCCTCCTTGTTGATCTGGGTTGCCAGTCGCCTTGACATGCATAGACATACCAGGTACAGCTGGTAAACCAGTCTCTTGAAGCATCCCTCTCAAAACGGCCTTGAGGGTCATCAGAGCTTGCTTCAGGGACAGTCCTGGTAGCGAAGTATCTTCTGTGCTGCTCAAACAGGGTGGACTTCAGAGTGGCCTCACCAAACTTTTGAGAGGACTCAACATCTTGACACCTCAAGCAGCAGGTTGTGATGGCTCTTCGGTCACTTTGCAGAGCCTCCATCCAGGTGCTTTGTAGGGTCCAACATGAATCCTTTCTGGAAATTAGTCTTCCATCTGGGATTTCATTAAAGATCTGATTGTTAATCATCATAACCAAATAAGGCTAATTAGGTAATGTAGAAAGATAAAAATAAAGTGGATTTGCAGTCAAGCTCTTTGCCTTGCGTTGTAGTAAAACTATTTTATGTGCACTTTTGTCATCTGTGACGAGTATTTGGATAGAACAATTTTTACAAACGGCTTTTACTCTGTAACCCTTCAGGATATATGTGCAGCCCTGTAGTATTGGATAAAGACGGGGTCAGCGCTGCGGCTATAACTGCAGAGATGTCTAGTTTTCTGGCGACCAAGAATGTGACTTTGTCTCAACAACTGAAAAACATTTACACCGAGTAAGTATAATTTAATGAACAACTTAGTGCTTTTTACATATAAGGTACTTGGGGTTCAAGCTTCCCTACTTTGTCTTTACAGATACGGTTATCATATTACCAAATCTTCATATTTTATCTGTCACGATCAGAAGATTATCACGGCTCTGTTTGAGAAGCTTAGAAATTATGAGGGGAAGAATACGTATCCCAAAACATGTGGGAAATTTCCAGTGTCTGGAGTCAGGGATTTGACTACAGGCTATGACAGTAACCAGGCCGATAAAAAAGCTGTAAGTAACTTGAAAGGTTTTCTATTGTCTTCCTGTGAACTTTTTTTTTTTCATGCAGATTATTTTTTTCCTTATTTCTAGTGCCTTTACTATACGTTTCACAGATTTCATTCCCGAGTGTAGCTAGGTTATTCTGTTAAAGCAAATGCCAAAGTAATGATATCAGGGAAGACAAGCCAGAAGCTTCATGGTGCCCTTGGAAGGCCTTGGTGCCATTCTCAAAGTTTCCGGCCAATTTCAGCACTGATGCCAAAAGGGCTTCTCGCTGGCATTTTCAGGGGTCAAAATCATTGTCTTTCTGTGTTGCCAGTGGCAACAGAAACACAGCAGTTGTGGGGTCGGAAATCACTGTGTTCCACCACCATCAACAATGAAGATATAGCAGTTGGACATCCAGTGTTACATCATAGACATTGTCTCCTGCAAGAGAAAAGGTGACACTTGGTTTCTCCTCTGCTCCAACAAATTCTTTTCTGGAATCTTCCTCTGATCATGTTGGAGGCTAATTTGCGCCTCCTCTTTTATTGTTTGTCATTTGGTTTTCATGCACGAACATCTCACGTTCTCTGGTAAAAGGTTTCTGACGAAGTTGGCTTCTCTGGTCTCAGGTGCTCCCCACGAGTAAGAGCAGCCAAATGATAACGTTTACATTTAATAATGGATGTGTAGCTACGATGAGAACCAGCGGGACGGAACCCAAAATCAAATACTACGCAGAACTTTGTGCACCTCCTGGAAACAGGTATGGTTTGGATTTATTTTTTTTTAGCAAATACTTATTAAAATTTACATTTCCTCAGAATAGTCCCTTGAGCTCCGTAACTTCATTAAGTTGGAGTTTTGTTATGTGAAATGTGTCATGGAACTTCAATTCTGATAACTTACTCATAAAGCTTTACTGTGTTGCATTCCAAACATGTAGAATATCTACCTTAGAATCACACACAACGCACGCACACACGTGATTCAGACTTATTTGATGTATATAGCTGGCCATCTCACCCATCTAAGTGATTCTGGGCGGCTTATGATAAAATTGGTTTAATTGTGGACACAAGAGAAATAACTTTTCCAGAGAAAAGTTGTACTTTAAATTGTTACTCAGCTATGGAATCCATTGGGTGACCTTGAGCAAATCATTTCATATCTCACCGTCATGTAACCAGTGGTGTTAGTAAGGAAAAAAGTAATGACCTAATTTATTCATCCTTCAGCTATTTTGAGGATGGGTGGAATACAAATGTTGTAATCTAGCTGAGTCGTCCATAAAATGGCTTCATGACTAATTTTTCTTAACAATAAGACCAGTTTCTCAGTTGAGCTCATTTAGAGAGGTGATAGGCTTCCCTTCATTATGTGTCTGAGCAATGTCTGGACTGCTGTTTTAACAGGCAGGTTAAAAGGATCTTTTACTCTGGATTTCTGCATGGAAATAAAAGCTTGGCTCCCTGGCCTAAATGGTCCCTCCCATAAAATTCCACAAAGGAGCAATTACAAGGAAGTTCAATGTTATATTTGTCTAGTTAGACCAGTGTTTCTCAACCTCGGCAACTTTAAGATGAGTGGACTTCAACTCCCAGAATTCCCCAGCCAGCCATGCTGGCTGGGGAATTCTGGGAGTTGAAGTCCACTCATCTTAAAGTTGCCAAGGTTGAGAAACACTGAACTAGACTGTAGTTAAGAGATTCACCTGATAGGTTTTTGATCCTAGTCCTAACTGCTAACTGCTGCCATTCCTTATGAGGAATTAAAACCTCTGCATTTGACAGTCTGTATAAAGTGAAGCTTAAATGCTTGAAATCCTAATACACCTTGTCTCATTTTGGGCTTATGTTAGTGATTTTGAAAAGCTGAAGAAAGAACTGGATGAGCTGGCCAGCGCTCTTGAAAAATATTTCTTTGAGCCAGAGAAGAACAAGCTGCAACCCAAACCAGAGTAATGCATCTGTATCTCTTTTCATCTCTATGCGGTGTATTCGTAAATAAAATATGTGAAGGAAGAAAAAGGTAATTTAATTTCTTTACGGAATGACTGGGTGAGTGAATTATCTACATATGTTATTCCAAGATGATAAGGAAGTCTTCCCAGGATGAGTTCTCTTCTGTCAGACAATTTGAAAATTTGGTTTTTTTAAAATAAAATAATTGCATGTTCAAATACAAAACTTTCTAAACCAAGAAGTGGAGATTCTGTGCTATAAATGCTGTATTCTATCATGCAGATTCTGTCACTTCTGCATATCTAACCCTCTCATTTATCATCTTTGCCACTAGTGAAACATTCCCATTGATAATCCCAATTTTCTCTCATTCATATTTTACCACTTTACTCCCCTTCTTTGGCTTATCTAATCTCTTACCGAACACAAAATATGCAAAGGTTTATGGAAAATGCAAAAATGCTTGTGGGAATAGGTGCAATAAATCAACACATCCACTATCTGAGAGTGCCCCCCACTGGAGGCAGCCTACGGCACCATCTGCGTGTTACATTTGTTTATTCTGAATTTATAAAATGTGTGTGTATAACTATAAATAAAAGCAAAGCATATTTTGGCAATATGTTTAACTGGCAACCCAAACCTTGCAAGACATATATTTCTAGGGGTAAGCAATACAGTGCCCATAGTAACCAGCATCCATGTGAACCCCTCCCGTGGCATTCACCAGACTGCCTGTTCATCCACCCTACCTTAATGATTCTTAATTGAAAAAGAAATGGAATACTTTGGCATTCTTAGAAAATTAAAATGATGGATAGCTGCAACACATTGCTTTGTTTGCACACTATTTGAAAAATAGGCAAGTTCATTGGATGGAGAGGAATATTCTGGAAGGCTAGAGGAGATGGCAAGGAGGAACTTCTAGAGTTCCTCCTTTAAGAAATTGAGTGTTAGGACAGGCTACACCAGTGTTGTCCAAACTTGGCCACTTTAAGATGAGTGGACTTCTGGCTGGGGAATTCTGGGAGTTGAAGTCCACTCATCTTAAAGTGGCCAAGTTTGGACAACACTGGGCTACACCAACCAGAGCAGGCATTGGAATTCACTACCATAAGATGTGGTGTTGGCTACCAGTTTGGCTGGCTTCAAAAAAAGCGATTGATTCATAGAAGTCATGAGGATCAATGGCTATTACCCTTGACAGCAGTGTGACTGCCTCTGAAGTCCATCTGCTGGAAGATCAGTGGGCTTCCTTGTACAGTTGGTTGGTCACTGTGAGAACAGATTGCTGGACTAGATGGGCTAGGGATCCAATCCAACAGGGCATTGCTTATGTTCTTATTTTGTAGACTTCTCCCATAGCAGCCGCAACATGCATTCAAAGATCCAATTATCTACTTACCCAAAAGGTCACAGCAGATGGCAGCAGACTGAGTGATCTCAAAGCTGAGCAGGGTCAGATTTCCACTAGGAATCAAAAAAGCATCCCAAAAGAAAGTAAAGGCAAACTTTTTCCCTACTGTTGCCAAGAAAACAACATAGATGTGCTCATAATGTCACAGACTTGTTGGGCCGATTGGAGCTAAGCAGACCACTGTCCCTGACATCCCCAGGCTTGTCCCCAAGTTACCTTAGATTGTCCACATGGGAAGTTTTGTGTCAAGAGAAGAAAAACACCACTTCCGGGCTGAAACAATTAAAGACTACTTATAGGCCGCCTCAGCATCAGACTGGAGATGTCAGCCTTACCAGGTGGACCAGACAGGAAACATGACCAGATGAGCGTTATTGTAAGGCTACATTAATAGAATCTTGCAAGTCTGAAAATACAGTTCTCCCCCGTCTCTTTTATCCCCAAGAAATCAGGGAGGGTCCCTTCTGAGCCTCTTGCTCCACCCACTATACAGCGCGGGTTATGCTGCCTCTTATCTGACTGTTCCCTCGGCTGCATCTCTGGGCCCAGTCTCCCAAGGTCATTCCCACATGCCATTACAGGAGAGGAGATGAAGGTGGTCCCTCAGAAACAGGCATCTATGTGCCGTGGCAAGGAGGATGTGAGAATTAGTGCTTTATCTTGCTATGTTCATGTCTGATAAGCAGCGGTCAAGAAGTGAGACACTGTTTGGCCAAACATTCTTTCTCCATCTCATTCTTCCCTTCGTAGACATTGTAGGAGGAGAACTGTTTTAGACTAGGGTAACCAGAACTCAGAAGGTCTCTGGATACACCTTTGCTGACTGACTATTTTTTTACTAAAAGTCATACACTTTTATGAACCACTATTCCCCAAAATAAAATTTGCTAGTTGTCCCCAGACTCCTGAAACTTCCCTTAAAGTATGAGATACATATTAGAATATTCATTATATAAATGCCACTATTTCCCTTTCTGAAAAACCTTGGGTCTTATTTACAAGAACTAATTATCTATTAAACCCATTTTAAAAAAAAAGATTAAACTGGTTGTTTTTCAGTAAGATTTTACTGAAATTTAGATTTTGGGGAATCTAGTGACTTCCATCCATTTATGACTTTTATCAGAGTAGTGTATACAGTCCACCTTCCACACCTTGGGGAGGAACTCTCTATTTTTGTGCAGTGTGTATCTTGTGCGATATTTTCAATTGCATTGTAGCTGAATGTACATGTGTAACGTCTGTATATCTGAGAGTTTAATGGAAGGTGGCCGCACAAACCTTTCTGATAGATTCTGCCCATCCTTTCCTGCAACACCACTGAATATCAGAACCTGGATAGCTCCTAAATATAATCACGTAAAGTGCAAAGGTCTGAAAATTCAATACCTGATACAGGATTTGAACCTCATAGAAAAAGAACTGGCTATATATAGTATGTCTGATGATTCCTAATAAGGATGAACCCTATCGTGTACTGCCTCCTGATGGTCAGTGCAACTGGCTTTTAGAAACTCATGCATTCATGCTAGGAAGATCATTGTCTTTTTTATTTACTTATATAGATGAATCTTGTTGCAATTGTCTCAAATGGTGCTGCCTTTTATTGATCAAGTGACGCAAAATGATTCAATGTTTTCTTGTACTTTAGGCTGTTTGGGGTGTCTTGGTATTTCCTTTGTGTTACTGGTAAAAATAGTGCGCATGTGAGGTGTGGAAGTAGGCAGGATGTCTTACTTTCAGCTAGTTGTTGAGTTAATGCCAGAGATGACTCACTGGTATTACTACTCAGGAAGGGAGGAACTAGGCAGAAGTGAAAGTTTTAAAATAAAGCTCTGAAACTAAAGCCGATTCCGGAATATGTCGAAAGCAGTTTAGCAATCCTGGTTAGACTATATTTATTACAGCAGTGAAGCTAGATAGAGGATGGATGGATGGATGGATGGATGGATGGATGGATGGATGGATGGGGGGAGAGAGAGAGAGAGAGTATAAAATACAAAAAATAACACCTGTAGAGCCAGTTTCTCAACTCTAGGGATTATGGAATAATTACACTGAAAACCTTTCAGATTCATGTTTCATTCAGTCTTACACTGGAACAAAACTGATTTATGTCCAACATTTTCAGTATGGAATCGACATTATGGCTAGTTACATAACAACTGAACTGATATATCACACTAAACCAAAAACAAGAAAGTTACAACTTAGTGCATCTGTGAATCCAGCTATTTAGGTCTTATGAGTACCTTATTTTATTTCCACTACGGTAAGATTAGTAAATTGCTGTAAGTCCCACAATCAGTCTGTACAGAAGGACATGTATATTAAACTAGCAAATAAATTACACACAGAAACTTACACACACTCCTTTGTCCAATACACTGGGTATTCTCTGACAATTCAGGTTCTGACAAGCGCCTTGAGTCACGGAGGTCTCCTCCTGCTCCTCCTCCTCCCCACTTCTATCATGTCTAACTGACTAGCTTATTACCTCCAGAACATTTTAATTTTATAACATTTTAATAAGATTAAAACAAACACAGCAGTCTAACAGTAAAATTCCTCAGTGTTGAGGAGCCAGCATAAACTGTGTTTACAAGTCACCCAGCAGGCCAGGCCAGAAGAGCCCTTTAGATCCCAACGGCCTGCTCAGATAGTCAGATCTTAACAGCTTTATGGAAAGGTAACAAGAGTGGGGCCCATCTGATGTTGGGCGAATGCTGTTCCAGAGAAGGGCAGGCCCTACAGACGACAGACTCCACAGTAACGCTATAAAAGGACAAGATTAAAACTGATGGACTGCCTGCTGTATGCCTTTGCTAAAATACTTTATGAAAATTCATGCCATGATACATACTCGTTCGTCTTTCAGTTGCCACAGGACAGATTGTTCTGCTGCAGCGAATATGTTGCAACGACGACACTGGAATTTCTGGAAAGTGACTTTAGTTGTGCACCCATCGAGTCATCCATAAAAACAGATGAATTAGTCTCCTCTGTGAAACGACACTCTCTAGCCCTGCAAAGTCATTCTGTTACCAGATCTGTCCCTTGCTCTTCTCTATAAATTAATACTGCCCTTATACTCTTGCAAAGTACACAACATTCACGTTCTGTATATACCGAGAGCTTTTACAATATAAAAATAGACCTGAGAAAATAAACATGTCATGTGAAAAGAATCTGTCCTGATTCAAAGTCCCTGAAGCCAAAAGAAAAGTTTCCATTTGGTTGTAAATAGAGTTTGGATCCGGCAATAATGCATCAGTGGATTAGAAATAGCCATGCATTTTTTTGCAAATTCAGATGGGTGCCAACACTTCTGTTGTTGTCGTCTTTGTTGCAGCTCACAAATGTCTATTTATAGAAATCACCCTTAATCCAAACGGTGTAATTAGGTTATTTATTTTTATCATTTTGAAAGCGATGGAATCATGAAACATAAAGCTAGAGACAAGGGGAAAATGGCCTGTTGTTCTATGTTCCACATGGTTGTCTTAAAAGCCGAGCAGGAAGATAAAGACTAAAGTTAACCTGGTTGGGTTGCTTGTTTTAGAGTTTTGCTTTGGGCTACTTCTAAAAAATAGTTCCAGAATATCACTTGAATTTTCAAGAGCTGTGTGATTTCCTATCATTCGCCCCAACTTCTCTTTTACTTTACTCTGCTGGGTAAGACGAATCAGCAAGAGAAATAAACGTATGTAGAATGTGGTTTATACATGAATCGAGTCGTGTCGTTTCTGGTTTCCTGACTTACGCCTGCTTTTCTTTTTTGCCCCACCCCCACCCCCAGCTTCTAAGCAATTCAAAGATACAAGGCAACATCAGCCCCCCCCCCAAAAAAAGCAGAGTGGGGAAAAAAGCAGGAGTTTGTTTGCATAATAGGGGCACAGCCCTGTGGCTAGCAAAAGGGTACCCACCAGAAAAATATGCTGGCATAATATTTGCAGCCCTACGAGCTAAGCAATGTAGTTGTCAATTGAGTTGCGCCTGATTTTACAACATTTTTTGCTATGGTCGTTAAGTGAATCACACAGCCATTAAGTGAGTTCAACTTCCCCCATTGACTTTGCTTGTCGGAAGCCCCCTGGGAAGGTCGCAAATGGTGATCATGTGACTACAGGATGCTGCAACCGTCGTAAATACATGCCGGTTGCCAAGCACCCGAATTTTGATCTTGTGACTGCGGGGATGCCGCAATGGTTGTAAGTGCGAGGACCAGTTGTGAGTCACTATTTTCAGCACCATCATAACTTCAAATGGTTGTTAAATGAATGGTCGTAAGTCAAGGACTACCTGCTCTGCACCCATGACCTCTCAGACAGGCTATTGCTGAGCACTAATTTAGCACTCTTCTCAAAAACTACTACACCGTGTCCAAAAGGGTCCAGCAGACCAGCTTCAGGAGGTGGAGGAGAGGGGGCAGGATGAAACAGGAGGGAGCCATTGATACTGAGCACTCTATCCTTGGCTAGCCAAGGCCCATAGAGTTGGCACCACCCTCCACCAGAGTAATAAAAACAGTTGTTGGCCGAAACAGTGAAAAGCCTGTGATGACAGGACCAGCAACTTTCATCTGGCAGGACCCAGCTCCCTTTCCTGCTCCAAATGGGCCTGCTGTGCAGTGCTGTGCAGTGTTTTAAACACAGGTCTAGCACTCTTTAAAAGGAGCCCTTGTAAGATTTAACAAACACTTTGGAAACGGTGTTCAGGCATGCTTCTGCAGAGTCCAGGTGTCCAAGCCAAATTGGCAATGGAAGGCAATTCCCAGCCAATGGAGGGTATCAGCTAGGTCATGTCCACCATAACAATCTTGTTGGGAGCAGAGGGGAAACACTACTTTTAACATGGAACAACTAGAGGGTTTAAGCCATGTTTCTCAATCTCGGCAACTTTAAGATGTCTGGACTTCATGCTGGCTGGGGAATTCTGGGAGTTGAAGTCCAGACATTTTAAAGTTGCCGAGGTTGAGAAACACTACCTTTGATCATGAGACAAAGACAATGACATGAGGCCATGGCCTATAAAAGCCATTACAGGGTCATGTACCTGCTACAGTTAGAAGAACATGGCAGTGAGTCCCTGGTCGGCCAGACTGAACCGAAGTTTAGCCAATCTTGCTTAAAACAAGCTTGTCTTAATATGATGTAGCAATGGGACTTCATTTCGTGCGGGTTCTCTCTCTCCCTGTGTTATTCGTGCAATCCAAGGTGTGATGCCCAAACACGCCTTCCCGTGTAATCTTCCTGAACGGTCACCTAGCAGCCAGAAACAAAAAGGAAGGTTGCTGCTGACGGGGCTAACCGCTTTGGCTCCTCTTCTCCCTGAACAGCTCATATCTCAGAGGTGCTCATTACTTGCAAAACCTCTGCCTAATGTTAGCTGTTTTCGTCTTCATTCCTCCTTCCCTCCCTCCCTTTTTTCATAAAGGCTGATATTTTCTGTTTTGCTTTTACCTACAAGCTGCCCTGGAAGGTTTTTACAGGACAGAAAAAGGTTATAGTGCTGTAAACAGGAGCGTCCATGGGTATGTGTATGTCAAAAGAGTCAAGATGGTGGGCACATCCATGTGAACAAAGCCCTGCCCTTTTTTACATGTGTTGTGACACACACAAAAGGGGTGGGACTTTGATCACACAGATGTGCCCACCATCTTGACTTTTCTGACAGACATATGAATATCCTTAGCTATAAATATTGCATATAATAAACATCTGGTTTGCTGTTGAAAGCACTATATCCTAAATACCATGGGTGGGGTCTTCTCAAGATACGGTTCTGGTTTTTGCCCAGCAGTTGATGGTAATGATATCTGTTTGCTGAATATTAGCTAACTTGATTGATTGATTGATTGATTGATTACACCATGCTGCAATGGAGGACTCTTAGTGGTTCTAGGAATACAACAACTATTAAAACATCCACAATCAGCATCATGATAATATTAAAAAAACTCCAAAAATATAAAATAAACCCCAATCCTGTCATCAATTATGCTAGTCAGGATGATTAGAAGAAAATAGAGAGTTTGGAAAGGAATTGAAATCCACACAAAACTGGCATATATCTGACTAATTTGCAAATTGCCATGTTAAAAGAAATGAACATAAAAAGGATTTGTTGCTTCTCTGTCAAGGAGGACAGAGACGCACCCAAACCAAGTTGCCTATTGTGGAATTATTACCTAAGAAAGGATAGGGACCATTTGGAGTGGTCAGTTTTTCCCCATAAAAGTTGCTGGGCTGGAATCTGGTCATTCTCTAAAGCAGGGTTTCTCAACCTCAGCAACTTTAAGATGGGTGGCCTTCAGCTCCCAGAATTCCCCAGCCAGCATGTTGCTGAGGTTGAGAAACACGGCTCTAGTGGACCGCAAATAGCTTGAATGCGTGATAAAGAATTATTGTACTATCATCACCATTATTAAGGTGTGAGACTCATTTGGTCTCCATTTACAGCTTCCACTGCTGGCTGCTGTGGAAATGTCTTACGCGATACAGGAATTTCTCTCGCTTAAAACAGCCTCCGTGTAACGAGCACAGCCCCTTCCCAGCTCATATGAGAACGAGATCTTCTGTCCTGGTGGCATCTGAAAATCTCTTCTCCTGTAACACCAGCTGGCAGAGAACTCCCACCGGGCCCTTTCTCCTACTTCAAACACAGCTCAAGGGCATTCTAAGTCAACAGCATTTCCAACCTCCTTCTTCCCAGGAACCTCTTACTGCTACGAAGGAAAATAATTACCTTGTGTAATGGATTTTGGGAACAAAGTAGAAGCCTATGTCCCCCCCCCCCCCAACATTTCAACCTTCTTAACTTGGTTTATATGCAGCAGCAAAGTAGGCCTGGTCAGTTTGCTGGCTACTCATCCAGTCTAGTCAGTTTCTCCCAGCACAGCTCTGTTGATCCTACTGGGAAAAGTCCCAGATCAAAACAGCAGCTGAACAGTCAGCTCAGGTCATGTTTTCTTCCAAGCGTTGGGCATGCCTTGCTCTGCATATTACATACATGTTTGGGTGCAGTTCTGCTGCCTTTTACATTTCAGCAGGCAGGAAGTTGATAAAGTGAATGAGCAGCAGTGAAGTGTTAAGGAGTGCAGGTTTTATCTGCCATGTAGAAGACACTGTCCCTTTCCCCATTTGCAGTTCAGAATGGCACCAGAATGCCTTGATAGCTACACAGTCTATAGAGTATTATGTCACTGTTTTGTATTCCAGAATAAATGTGGCTTTCCCCCCTTAATTCCACACTGTCGTGCTCCAAGGTTGGTAAACTCTATAGCACCTCTTTCTCACTTGCACAATTCCATTCAGGTGACCTGCAGCAAGTGTGAACAGAAGCATGTTGTGAGGTAGGGTGAAAATAATTTCACACTGATAAAAAAATCTAGCAGATGTTCATCAAACAATTAACCAGACAGACAAGTATCCTCCCTGCTTCGCATGGAAAAACTGCTGAAAAATGGACTGGTCGTAGCTTTAGATGGCCTATATATAGTTTTCTTATTTGAAAGCAGAGTACTTGCTGGAATTCTTGTGTTATAACCTTAACCTTCCTTCTAATACATATTACTAACCAGAGCTCTGAGAGACTTCGAGGAGGAAAGTCTAAGAGGGTTGAGAATCCTTGTTTCTTCTGGTCACTCTTTAGTATCTCCTGCTAGAGTTTTTCTCCTGGCGTTTGTCTCTCATCTTTGTCTGAATCCTGAGATTTTTTTCCCCATCTTCCCTCCTTTTTCAAAAAAATAAAAAAAATTAAAATTAAAATATCAAACTCTCCATACAATCTGCTTTCCAACCACGCGAAAGCAAAAAGAACAAAGCCTTGTAACTCTCTGGGCAATATACTGTGGAAGAAATAGGAATGGATTTAACAGTTCTGAACTGACCCAAACAGCAGTTCATTCATCCTTGCTGTGCCATTCAGAAAACAATGAGGGTCACCAAACTGCGGTTTTGCTGATTATTTGCTACTTTCTCAGTATTTGTCAGTTCTGATCACTTTTACTTGGGGTAGTAAAACTTGTTGATCAGAAGTTCTGAGCCACCAGGAAGTTTCCATTAAAGTCCACACTGTTTTGTTATGATGAAATTGTCCAGCTCGGTCTCAAAAATCTCAAAAAGCTGTGCAGAGCTGGGCCTGGTTAGTCCTTCGGTAGAGGCCTCCAGGAAGTCACAGGCTGAGACATTTAAAAAAAAGAGAGAGGCATCTCCTGGAGCACATGGCGAAGCACTTCCTCAGGCTGGCAGAGAAAGCTGTGTGGGCACGGCCTAAAAGTTCCCAGGAGTTGAGCTCAGTTGGAAGATGTTGCCTTCTCCTGAACTTATTTTTCAATCAGCACCTTTAGGATTGGACGGGGTTCCTTCCAGGAGGGAAGCCCGGGCTCCGTTCAGAGCAGGGTTAGGGTCTGCCACCGGCAGACGAACGATGCTCTCCCCTCGACCGCGCGTCCCTGCAGCACGTCCACCCTGCAAGCGGTCGCAAGGCCGCCGTCCAGCTTCAGCTTGAGACCCGGGGCTCTCCTGCCGGTCCCCCACCCGCCGCTCAGCCTCAGAGGTCAGCCAAGGTCGGCCCGCCGGCTGAAGCGAGAGCGACCCAGCAGGGCCAGGCGCAGCCGCCAGCGTCGAGCTCGTCCGGACGGGGGAGAGGCGGGACCTCGGGCCGTCCGCCTCCCAATCGGGCTCTACGGCGGGAAAACGGCGCCTTGAAAAAGGAAGCGCCGGCCTTCCGACCCTCGGCCCGGTTGCGGGGTCCGGGGCGTCGTCCGGCCTCGGGTCGGGGGAGCAGCGCCCGGAAAGGCCGGGCGCGTCGCGGCTCCGGGCGTCGCGTGCTGTAGCAAGCGAGTGGCTCAAGACGCGCGGCGCGGCGCGGCGCAGCAGCCTGTCCGCCCGGGCGCTCCCCGCGGACCCGTCTATCCTCGCCCCCCGCCCAGCAGGGGCGCGTCATGCCCCGCCGGCGCGGCCGCCCCCGGGCTCCTCCCCCGGGCGGGGGCGGCGCCGACAGCGAGAGCAGGTGAGGCGGCGGGACCCCCTCCGGCGACGCCGCGCGCCCGGGTGGGAGGCTGGGCGGGCGAGGGGCGCGGCGTCCCGGGGGAGCGCGCCGGCCCCGCGCGCTTTGCCTCCGGCGAGCTCCCCGCCGGCCGGGGTGGGCGAGGCGAGCGCAGGGGTGCCTCGCCGCCGCCCAGGCGAACTTCCTCTCCGCCGCGGCGTGCGCAGCGCCGGCTCGCCGGGGAGGGCGGAGAGTCGGGCTGCGCGTCCCCCGCCGGGACCTCTCCGACAGTCCGCCGGGCGCTGCAGGCGAGGAGGCAGCGCGGCTCCACGCGGGCGGGCGAGGTGGGTGAGGAGGGAGCCCGCGTGGCCCGCAGCGGAGGGGCGCCGGTGCAGAACCCGCCCCGCTCCCCGCAAGCCGCGGGTGGCGTCCAGCTTGCCGGCTGCCAGCGCGGGGGGCCTGCGATCTCAGCGGGAAGCGGCGAGGAAGGGAATGGCGAAGCGAGGAGAAGGAGAAGGAGTAGGAGAAGGAGACAGAACTGCAGTGGAAGGAATGCGCGAAGAGGCAGGGAGCTGCCGTTAAGCGTTTCCAGCGGCGCTTAAGGGGCGCTATCCTAAAGAGTCGCCCCAGCGCAGTTCCTGGCGGTCTCGTGGCGCGGGGGCCGAGCACGGAATA
This sequence comes from Python bivittatus, assembly GCF_059951505.1. Taxonomy (NCBI): domain Eukaryota; kingdom Metazoa; phylum Chordata; class Lepidosauria; order Squamata; family Pythonidae; genus Python; species Python bivittatus. Next base: position 130,011 of record NW_028277121.1, read on the forward strand.
CTGCATCGCAGTTGCGATCCACAGAGGAATGCACGGCTGTGCGGTTTAATTTTTGTGCTCGTTGCTTTGTGCAAAGCATCAGTGATTAACTGGGCAATCAGTGAGCCTGGGCGGTTGGCGACTGACCCCCGCTTGGCTTCCACCGAAATCCTGCCCAGACGTGATTCAAAGAGGTGCCGTGACCTTCTGGAGGCGCTTCGGTCCCTCTGTTGCCCAGGCTCGGCTGCTCCGCTTAGGTCAATGAACGTTGCGTGTGTAGCGATTCCCATAACATGCTCGGTGCAAGCGTCACCCTTGAAGGAGACTCGAGTTAGGCTTTTTCTTTGCTGCTTTTATGTTTTCGAGGTTTCACGTGTTTATCACAACGGAACGAATGAAAAGCTCGCTGGGCTGATTGCAATTACTGACTGAAGGGGGACGGCTTGGCTTGTAAGCCCCCCCCACGTCCAAATCTTGGGTAGGCGTGTGTGCGTGATGTTCTGTTCTGCTTGGGGATCGGGTGAGAAAAGGATCACTCTGGCATCCAGCACTGTAGTGCTCGGGGTAACCTGAAGCCTGGGCCTGGATTGCTCTGCTGGAATTCCAGCGTGATCGAAAGAATTCAAATGACTGCTTTCCAATGGCAGAAGATAAGAAACGGGGACACTTTCCCCTGCTCTCTTTGAAGCGACAGGAAGTTGTAACCATTGTCAATTCCATGTCTACTGTTTCTGGTCGGTTTAGTAGTTTCCAATCAAGGATCATCAAGGGTGCCAATTGCCTTGAAAACAGAACAGCTCCCCCCACCCCCTTACATTGTTCCTAAAAATGTGTCAGCTTGGAACATGATCCTTTGTGGTTGTTTTCTATAAACACCAACAGGATAGTTGTGTGTTCCTCCAACCTCAGCACAAAGTCATTTGGAAGCTAGTCCTCCCGTTTGCATGACTTTCCTTTAGAGTTTGCAAATGTGTTGAGCAGGGAATCTTGGCTGCTTCAGTCAAAGGGATTGTAATGAGAATGACTGGAAAAAGCAGTACAGTGAATATGAATAACTGAGTGTAACGTTAGCTATGAAAGGGACCTGTTCAGAATAGTAGAAATTTAGAGAGCATTTGGGGGACTTAGATCTTTTTGGGACCTGCCCTCGTTGGCTAGTGCTGTTATAATGTACGGTATATTGTTTGGTATTGTTTGGATATTTGGATGCAGTTTAGAGCTATTTTGGAGTAGAGTGGCATAAAAAAACTAATAAATACTAGAACTGGTTTTTTGGGGGGGGGGTACCTTCAAGTCAGTGTTGACTCCTGCAGTTTTCTTGGCAAGATTTTTTTCAGAAGTGGTTCTGCATCTTCCTAGGGCTGAGAAAGGGTGACTAGCCCAAGGAGTGACCTGAGTTCATTAAAAAAAAAAATTTTTTAAGGTTATCAACCCATGATTCTGAAATCACTAAATTTATGGTGGTAGTTTATATGACCCCCAAGGATCAAGTTGTGTGTGCTTCGTATACATAAGCACTGGGACTAATTTGCATCTGTTTGCATGAAATTAGCATCCTTTGCATTTAGGGTCTGTATCCTATTTCAACCATATTATCTTTTTAGAAAAATGTCTTTCTGGTGCAAGACAGAGAAAACTATTTCATCCTTTTGAATCCCATAAAATCCTAAGTTTGAAAAACAAATCATAAGGGTGAGGGGGTTTGGGGGTTTGGGTTACTTATTTTATGCTCTTAGTTGATTTATCACCAGCTTCCAGAAATATTTCTATAGCTGAGGCAAAGAAACGTACATTTAAAAACAGCGTACATTCCTAGAATTATGAGAAGTACTGATGAAATGCCACTTCCTTGACTGATAGGTGCTGTAGTATTAGGTTTTTCTAACCATACTGGTTGGGTTTAAGATGTTAACCTGGCACCTCCCATCACTGGTGACTTTGGGCCAGCCGGCTCTCTCTCATCCTGATTTACCTGGCAGGGATGTTGTAAAAGGGGGGTGGGAATCAAGGGAGGACTACCTGGACTCTCCTAAGTTCTTGGAAGAAAGGGGGAATGTAAATCTAAGAAGTCCAAGGTAATCTTCAACCATATATCCCCAAGGACTATCACAGGCTAACAGAGTGACACGCAAGTTTGTGAATAAGGAAATCCCATGGATGTAGATTTTCTTCTAGCTGTCATCTCCTGTTACTGAAGATGATTGAAACCTCTCTACCTTTATTATGCAGTCTGCATGCTGGAGCTCCGTTCACCAAGCCATGTAGGAAGGAGGCAAAGGCATTCACATCTTTTAAAATACAGCATTCTTGAGTATCAAAGGTCAGTTTATATTTCACCGTTGTAACAAGAATGTTTATTTCCCACTGGCAAGGAAGCAAAATTCAGATGGTTTTAGACAAAAATGTATTTTGGGGTTTGGACATCCTTTTTGAAATCAGCGCATCAGGAACATGGCAAGTTCCTTTTAAATGATATTTAAAGAGAGATCAGGGATTTTTCTCTTATAAGCAGCTGCTGAAACATGTGCTCTGTTTCAGTCTAGTTTTAAGAGTCTGCATACTTGCATATTATGGAGAAAGCAGGCAAGTAAAAAGAAGAGTAACCTTTGAGCTCAGCTTAATTTTGGTGACCTCATGGATACATCTGTATTTTTTTCCCTGGCAACAAGAAAGGAAAGGTGATTTAGCATTATCTTCTCAGATTTTCTAAACAAAATTGTAACTTTTTAGAGGTCAGGTAACATACAGAGTCTAATGGTCAGCAAGGGGCAAAAGCATCACCAACTATCCTGATTTAGAATGATGTGTGAATGCAGCGAAAAAGAGGACTGAAGGGGAATGATGTATATTTTGATTACAGCTTTTATTTTAAAATGAAGCCTTTTAATTATTTTAAGGCTAGCCCTGAGATCAAAATTAGAACTTGAAAGTGCACTGTGAAAAAAACTCCAATTTAATATTCTGTTTAGTTTGGCCTCGTATTTCTCTTGTATTCTTCATTTTTGATGAGTTAGGGTTCCTTAGAGCTTTTGATCGTTTTCTACTTTCTTTGCTCCTTTTTTCCCAAGATACTTCATTTCAGTTTGTTATTGCTCTCTCTCTCTCCTCCTCCTCCTCCTTCTCCTTCTCCTTCTCCTTCTCCTTCTCCTTCTCCTTCTCCTTCTCCTTCTCCTTCTCCTTCTCCTTCTCCTTCTCCTTCTCCTTCTCCTTCTCCTTCTCCTTCTCCTCCTCCTCCTTTGTATTTTGCTCATATTTAAGTTGAAACTAATTCTTGAGTTTGACAGTCTGTCAACGGAAGAGGCCCTGCGGAATCCACATCTCCCTCATTTTCTTCTTTCTTGGCAACGTGACATTTTTTCCTAATCTTGTCAAGTGCATAAACAGTGACAAAAGCAGAAGAAAATAAGCTCAACTTGCTTTGTCCTCTCTGGTAAGAATTATGGATTGGACTCAGAGGAAGAGGACATTATTACGGGCAGCGGTGGTAGTGACGTGAAGATAGACGTAGACAAGAACCTAGGTTTGCTGAAACCATCTTCCCCAAACTAGAGGCAGCCCTGTATAAATGTCTTATAGCGCTCACCCTTCTCTCACCTGGTTTCCCATTCCACACTCTTCTATCACCAAAAAAAAAAAAAAAAAGTGATTGTCTATCAACAATGGATATGTTGGCTATTCCCTCTTTGTCTTACATAATCTCTGTTATATTGCAGGTCTATTGTTCAATATCACAAACATTTTACTTTTTTTTTTTTAATGCATCTGTAACTAACACCGTTTTCTACATTCAGTGATGTCTTTTATGAAACAGAGGATGGCTTGTGTGGCTCTTCTTGCAGTCATCTCTTTTCAGCTCATTCGGGTCTCCGTTACAGTCCTTTCTTCCTACTGATGTGATCACGCCATTTATCTCAGCAGGCGCTGCAGGTTTTAGCATCCTTTTCCCCAGAGCACTGCAAATGGCCTAGTGCATTGATGAGCTCATTGCAGTTAGGAGGGCCCTCACTGGGTATGGATATATTGTGGTGAGATCAATGGTGCTGGTGGTAAGTCTCTGCTTTGGCTCTCTTCTACTGTCTCCTCAACTTCAGGTTCAAGGGATGAGTGCTTTAATTTCCATCTCAGCCCTTTAACATCTCTGACATTCTTTGTCCTTTATTCTCCTGAATTAATCTACTTTCCTTTCCTTTATTTAACTTTTAGACCTGCTATTGTTGGGGTTCAATGAATGGAACAGATTTTTCTTGTAATTCTTCAAGCTATTCCCTTTATCTTCAACTACTGTATCTTAATCTCTTTAGCACTCCTGTACATTATCTCTGGTTGGCTTCTTGATCATCCTTTCTATCTGTAATTTTTGTATAAATGTCACCTTCAAATCAAGCTTGACTTACAGGAACAAATCCATGTACTTTTCTTGGCAAAATATTGAAGTGGTTTCCTATTGTCTTTTTTCAGGCTGTTTTTCCAACATTGGTTGATTTATAGGGTTGGATCTGATTGTTATTTAGATGAGAGATTATCAGCTACACCCATGATTATAAACTAGACTGGAAAGTTGAAAAACATACCAAAAGAAGGCAGTGGCAAATCATGTCTGCCTGTCCGTCCGTCCATCCTGAATAGGATATAGCAAATCTTATGACACTTTAACATTCTCCAGTTTTAGTATGTTCCAACAATTATCATGGGTTTCTTCCAAGAGTGAAATATTCCTGTCAATCCAGTTATCCCTACTGAAATTTTAGCATTTTGAAACACTGAAATCAAGCAAAATGGCAGTTTGAATGCTAGAGCTATAATTTGGTCAAATCAATTTTAAATATTAGTATTCTGTATGGAGAAATGGAAGCTCAACCAAAACCTAGAAAAAAAAAAATTTTCCTGAGAAATTGAAAAAAATGGGAAAGAATTTAAAAAGGTCCAATATCTTCAGTTAGAATAAAAAATCTAATAAGATAAAGTACTTGTCTACTGCAACCATTTTATTCCCCTCTCAGTGTCTTCTGTTGGGCTGAGAAATGGTTCAGATTCGAAAGAAAAATTTCAGAGCACACGTGGAAGCACAAGTAGCACCTGTTAGCAGTTCTTTCGGCCAAAGGGGTCTTTTCCTGGGTTTGCAGTGGGGGGGGGGCAGTCATATGGTCCTGAGAAAGGTGACTGGTGTTATGGGGTTACAGGCAGATACTTGGTTGAGGTTCTCTAAGATATTCTGAAACACCTCTTCAACCTGGAATCCAGAGTGTAGCTCAAACATTGATTAACTGATTATGTGCCATCAAGTTGTTTTTAACTCCTAGCAACCTCATAGATAGATTTGCTCCATGATGATCTATCCCTAACCTGGTCTTTCAGGTCTTCCAATGGTGCACTCATTGCCACTGTAACTGAGTCTATCCGCCTTGCTGCTAGTTGTCCTCTTCTGTTATGCTGGTTGTCCTCTTCTGTTATTCTCAAACATACTTTCTACTAACTTTTAATACAACTTTTATTTAAGAGTATCAAAGCATCATGGCTCCTTAATACAGAGAACAAACAGTGCTTTACTGGTTTAATTTATGTTGGCTTGGCAATTGCTAACTTTTTATTTAGAGGTTGTTGGTTCTGTCTGGGGCTAGGCTATCATGTTGATCATTGTCTCTGTCTTCATCTTTGTTTTTAGCTTGTGAAACTGATAAAATTAGGAGGTGCTTAAGAGTTCTGCAGCTTCTGGGTCCTCTAGTTAAAAAAAAAAAAAGAAAGTAAATTCAATAAATGTACTTAGTGTCTGACTAAATTATAGTTTTAGAAATTAAGAAACATTATATTTGTAGGAGTGAATCAAATGTTATATACATTGCATTGTACGGTCTTAAAATAGCACAGTGAACTTATATAAGTAAAGAGTGTTTTAAAGATAAATACAGCATATATTTTAATTCTCCCCAGAATTTGTGTGTGTGTGTGTGTTGAAATAGAAAAATGCATTTTTATGTAGCTTCAACATTTCCAGAAATGTTACATTTCTGACTATGAAGTTTAGTCAGTTAATCGATAACATATTGAAACTGAGTATTTGTTTTAATATTTGCAACGTATTTATAAAAAGATAGAATGGCATAATTTCTTTCAGGTATTTCAAAAGCAGTATTTTTCTTCATCAGTAATAACTTACGTTTATTACATAAATGCCGTTGTATAAACAAAAGAAAAGCTTGAAATATGGAAGTTTAGTTTAATCATTGGCATGATTCTTGGAACAGATAGAAGTTATTAAATCAGCATGTTAACGACATACTTTTTGTTTTCATTTTAGAATTTCAAGACTTCCTAATTTATTGGGTTGGTGTACTCCTTTTTTATGACTTAAAAATGGAACCTTTGTCATTCAGAGTTAAAAATCCTGAAGCGTTCAGTGACGGTTCAGTTGACTTCAGTCTTCACCTGATAGGGTCCTTGCCTGTGCACTCTTTAACCACCATGCCAATGCTTCCTTGGATCGTGGCACACGTCCGACAGCTCAGCACTCAGGCTTTGAAGGAAGAGCCTGGCACCAGGCAAATTCGGATTTATGTCTCACCGGCCAGGATACGCTGTGAAGTGGACTCAGGAAAAAACCAGCAGTGGGATCCTCTGATTTGTTCTAGCCTGTTTGAATGTAGGCCACAGCATGTCCACAAACTGATTCACAACAGTCATGATCCAAGCTATTTTGCCTGCCTGATAAAAGATGGAGCACAACATCAGCAAAATATCTGCTACGTCTTCAAAGCTGATGATCAAACAAAAGTAAGTGAAGATTTGCGTTTGGGTTATAGCTAGAAGAGGTGAGTGATTGTTTTAGACGACGTGCCCCAAATGATAAAGAAAGTTAAGTAAATCGTATTGTAGAAACTTGTCCATCTTTATACCACCTATGTATAGTTATCATGTGGTAAGTTGAACATTTGTCTAAAACTTGTAAACTGATACATATAAAGTTCTTATTTTTTACTGTACCATGCTGTAATCTAAGTGACAACATCTGTTCCAAATGAGTGACCTGGACTGTGATAATTGCACAATATCCTGAAGGCATGCCATATGTAAATCTGTTAATTTATCACAACTTTCCAAAATACTTGCAATTAAATTAAGGGTTGCTAGGTAATCATCAGAACTATAATTCCCATAGAAAGGACATGACTGAGAAATAAATTTTAAATCTCCGGTGGGTATGCAGATTTATACTCTAAAAGCGACTAGTAAAAATTGCTTTTCCTTTAACCAAAATGTGACTCCTTGAGCCATAAGATTGCTTTTACCCTGTTAGAGGAGAATTTGATTATGCTCAGACTGGCAGGTTCAAAATTGCTTTGAAGAATAATCTGATATGACAACAGTATTATTCCTGATGGCCCAAAGTAGACAATTCCTCTGTTCTGGGTTTGGCTTTAGCTCACTCTTTTGAGATGACATAAATGCAGTGGCTCCATTTGTCTTCATTAATGTCATGCTGTTGACATGAGCTGACCCTACAGGACTTTCTCCTACAATAATAATGGTACTGCTAATCATCTCAAATACTCAATCTGTACAATAATAAACAATCAATCAATCAATAAACAGGATAATGTGGGAAGCCGGAGACAGAACTGGTAAAATTCTCTGTCTGCTGCTTCCTACAATATCCTGTTTAGCCATGCATTGTGAAAAAAAAAATGTGCCTCACCTTGTTCAAGTCTGAAAGTAGATTGATAGGAAGCCCAAATAACAAAACCATAGATTAACAGACAAGGCTGGAAGTGTAATTGCCAATTTTTTGGGATAATGACTATCCTGGATATTTTTATAAAGTTCAGTTGTTCACTTGCTCCCAACTCTGCATGACCCAATGGACTGTCATTTCACCAGGACTGTCTGTCAGTAACTGTTTGGCTGAGTTCTTGTAAGCTCCTGCTTGTGTTACCAGTGATAGCATCTAGCTACCTTGTCCTCTTTCAACCTTTTTTCCTTTGCTGCAGCTTTTTCCATCCAAAGACTTTGGCCTTTGCATTATGTGTCCAAATATCCAAGCTTACTAGTGCTTCGGTGAGCAGTCTGGTTTTACTTCTGGTTTTAGTACTGAATGATTTGTCTTCTTGTAGTCCAATATATTCTCAACATTTGTGTTTTCTGCATCACAATTCAATGACATCAGTATTTCTTGGAATTACTGAAGGGTCAGATTTCAAAGCCATGTTACAACTGGGAAAACCATGGTCTTGACAATCAGTACCTTAGTTGTCAGTGTGCACTTTTCATTCTTTGTCTAGACGTGTCAAGACCTCTCTTTATTTCATGACCACAGTCATCATCTTTGTGAATTTTTGACCCTAGGAAGATAGAAGCCTATTTTGTTCCTCATTTCCACTGCATTGGCATAGCTTTTAACATAACCTTAGGGTTTATTTATTTATTTTATTTATTCATTGGATTTTGAGACCACCTGACTCCAGAATAGCTCTCTCGAGTCAGCCTCAAACCAACCCTAAATCTACCGGAACAAAAACAAAACAAAAGGGGGCTCCGTAATCTCCCTGTCCCCAAGGCCTGGGAGAACAACTGTTAATTTACTAAATGACAAAAGGGTAGGAGATACACAAATCTCTCAGGGCAGATAATTCCAGAAGGCAGGAACTACAGTAGAGTGGGCGTACTTCCTGTGTCTTGCAAGATGACATTGTTCAACTGATGGGACCTGGAGCACATGCCCCAGTCCTGCTAGACCATACTAGACTGGCAGAGATGACTATAGGTAAACAGTCCTTCAGATGGCCCCGCCCTATGCCACGAAGGGCTTTAAAGGTGATAACCGGCTTTTTGAGTTGTACCCAGAAGCCAACTGGTAACCAGTGCAGTGTGTGAAACAGGTGGGTCATGTGCCCATAATATTGAGCAGAAAACCAGCTTTGAACTTGCTTCTTTCACCTTCAACAAGATATCCTTTAACTCTTCCTCTCTTATAGCATCAAAGTAGTCTCATCAGCATATCTGAGGTTGTTGATGTTTTTTCCAGCAATTTTAATTCCAATTTTTGCTTTTTCTCCCAGCGTTTCTCATGATGTATTCTGCATATCAGTTAAATGATGCATGTTGATTGAAAAAAAAGATAACAGTATACCACCTTGGTATAATTGTTGCCCAATTTTGTACCATTTAGTTGTTCCATATTGCTTCCTAGACAGCTTACAAATTCAGTGGGCAGGTGAGGCAGCCTAGATCAATACTGTTAAGGGTCTGTACAGCGAAAAGCTTTCCATTATCTGTTGGATGCTAGCAATATGATTCTTGGGTACCCCCACTTTTTCTGAATCCAACTTGTATATCTGGCAATTCTTTTTCCGTGTATTGTTGAAGTCTGGACTGCAAAATCTTAAGCATTATGTTACTAGCGTGTGAGATAAGTGTAATTGTTTGGTAGTTTCAGCATTCTCTAGTACTGTCCTTTTTGATTTTGGACTATAAATCGATCTTTTCCAATTTATTGGCCATTGCTGTGTTTTCCTTACTGTTTACCAGGTAACACATTAAGTTGGTAAGATTTTAAGCCATTCTGCTGGTGTTTCATCAGCTCTTGCCACTTAGTTGTTAGCAATATTTTCTAGCCAATTTAACTTTAGTTTCCAGAACGTCTGGTTCTAGTTCAGTGATCAAGCCTCCATAAACATGAGCAAATCTGTAATATTTTCCATACAGTTCTTCTGAGTAGTTCTATCTCAATTTTATATCTTTGTCTAATAAGTGTTTGTCTTTTTTTCCACTTGGCATTCAGGTTTTCCATCTTTGCATTAAACTTGCCATTGTAATTTTCTTAAATAAATCCCTTCTTCTTTTGTTATTAACAAAATAAAATTCGTTTGTTATCCTCAATGTATACACTGTTTATTTATATGTAACTCATTGTTTCTTTTTGCTCTTTTCTAAAACTCGATGTTTAGTTAGTTGGGGAAATTTCTGTGTATCTGTTCTGCCTTTTGCTTTACACCTTTCTTAGTTATTTTCAGTGTATCAGGAGACAGGCTTCTTCCTTCTGGGAAAAATTTAGAATATTTTTGTTTGCGTTGCTTTTGATGTCACAAATTTCAATCCAGAGTCTACTCTGTCAAATTTAATCTCTTAAATCTAATATTCACCTTCACAAGATAATCATATGGAATATTCCTGAGGTCATACCTTGTTGGTCTAATGATTATATTCATTTTCTGCATTTAAGTTGTAGTTTTGCATGAAGGAGTTTGTGATCTGCACCACAGTCAGCCTCAAATTTAGGTTTTGCTGACTGAATACTGCTTGTAGAGCAGTCAGTAATCCATTTGATTTTGGTATTGAAGACCATGTGTAGAGTTGTCTGTTATGAACTGGGCCATCCCACCTTGCTAAGTCCGTTGGGATCTTAATACTGTAGGCTGCTAAACAGGTGTGAGTATTCCAGAAGTCCCACAATTATTTTCTATTAATTTAGCAAATTAAAAGCACTCAAAACCCAATTCTCACTTCAGGATTTGGGAAATCCACAATGCGTCAGACAAAATTAAGAACACTTCTCTTTGTTCTCTTTCCTGCAATGAAGGGAAAGAGGAAAGAGGGAAAGTGTCTTTAGCATAAGATGGATAATAGGCAGGATGCTGGCAATGATAATCCTGAACAAAAGGGCTTGCTGAAGTATCAAAGGCAGCAGGGCATGGCAAGCCTGAATACTGGTGTTATCAGTTATCCAGTATCTCAAGATTAAATCTGTCTCTTTCATGTTTAACATCAGAAAATTATAAAGTTATCTCTGTAATTATAAATATATAACCTTCCCCTTTGGGTTAAAGAGAAAGTTGAAATTGACATAGACTCTGCTGGTTGCTTCTTTCATGACTCTTGCCCTTGTAGCAATATCTGCAGTTCTACTAGCATTGCTTAGAAGGTAGAAGGCATGAAGAGAGTTCCTGGGCACTGGGAATGTTTGCAGAAGCTCACATATGTCTTAGGAATGTCTTAACTGAATTTTAATAACACTTTTTTTGTGTGTTTTTTTCCAAGCTGGAATGGAGCCTTTCTGTTCTTCTCCAACATTTGAAAGCTTCCTGGCAATTCCCTTTGTTGTAGATCTAGCAGACCAAAGGTCTTCTCCGTCTTCCTATAATCACTTTTATGGCCAAATATTACTACAGTGGGGTAAATTGCAACCGAGAAAGTCAGACTGTAGCCAAGAAGTATATTTCACTGTTAAAATTCAACAGTAATCACCAGCCATGCAAATGGGGAGGCTGAGAGGATGTTCAAACAAACTTGAGTTCTTTCGGATATTATTTTATTCATAGCTTGACCAGAGTCAGCCAAACTGAGCTGCCATTTATAGAGGGAGAGCAAATCACGTAATATTTCTTTGAGATTGCTGGAAGAAAGTATTTGCTTTACATTTAGGTATGTGCAAGCAGAGTTCTTTTAGTTTGACTCCTTACTTAAACCAAAACCAAATTTTCCCATTATTACAGATGTTATTTTACTTCCAACTTTAGATTACAGTCTCCTCTAATTAATATGGAGTCTTTTTTTTTCCTGTGGAATATAGAAAACCATAGACCTTTCTCTGCATCTTTGAGCTGGAGCATAAACGTGGATCATAATAATGATTGGCTTGTCTTGGACTCTAATTAAGAACATTCCATAATTTGGGAGGTTGTTCCTTCTCTCTTATGTGAAGTGACTCATTCCAGTCAATTTCAGTTCACTGAGTTCCAAAATGACAACGTTCAATCCTGACATTTCTGCTCTGGCAACATCAAGTTTATCTTTGTACATGGTTTTGACATTTTATGTACCCATGGAATACATGTCTTTGCTGCATCAAACTCCCCTTTTGCTTCTAGGCACAACAGTTTGATGTCTTTTTGGCTTTAATGCAGTTATTCTAGAACAGGAGTAGAGAATCAGTAGCCCTGAATTATCGCTAACTAGTATTATTGGTGAAGAATGCTGGGAGTTGTAGTTCTAAACGTTACTTTTGGAGGGGCACATGTTTCTCATCAAAAAGTGAGCAACTATACACTTTACTATGCAACTGCATATGCAGACTTTTTAAAAAGTTAAAACTTTGCCGCTACTGCTGTCTCCATGCCTCCCTAGCCTTTTGAGGACTTTTGTTTTGTTTTTTCTCTTCAATAAGATGGTTTTTTAAAAACTGGATATGTTTATCCAGTAATCTTACGTCATTTAGAATTTCATAGTTCTTCCCAAAGAAAAGCAAGTACATGAGGATATACGTACATTTGAACCTCTCTCGAGCAGTACATTCTCAGTGCAAATTTTCATCTGGGTTTGCTAGTGTTTTGAAGAGGGTCCTGCCAAAAGGTAATTCTGAAAGTTGATACTAATGTCAGAGGGATCTAGGGTACAGGAAAGTTATGGGAGTCTTAGAAAACTCCCTGTGGCCTTTTCATAGGTTTTCATTTGAGGGTTGATATGTACACAGTGATACGTGAAACTTTCCTGGCACGCTCTGTCTTTCTCTTTCTCACTTTCTCAAGTGATCAGATGTATTTGGGGAGCTATATTTAACATTTTGGGGTAATAACTGTACCAGTTTTGATTCAGATCTAGGAAAACCAGCAACCCATAAGATTTCTGCAGACTGACTGGTGAGAGAAAGTTACTGAACCCTTCAAAACTACACATAATCCAGCCATACTGTGACCTACAGTGTGATCCGAGCTTCTCCTACGCCCTATTAATAGATAAAGATGTTCCATTTAAGCAAACAACACACCACACAGAGTACTGTGTCTTGACTTTATTGAGCACATTAAGCCAGGTTTCACTCTCTTCGTTGGAAAAACTATGTCAAGCCTTAGAGAAATCAGCTTGAGTCAGATCAATAAGTTGACCATCTAATGTGAGTTTTGGACCCTCACCAATGTGGTTCCACATGTCCACAATCAGCGTCTCTTCTTCAAGAGATAAATTTGTGGAATGGAATCAAACTAAATCTCTGCAGACTTCAGAAACAAGGCTTGTCAAATGCTCATGAGGCTAGAAAGGACTACAAAGCCATTGCTAAAAATGCATGCGTGCATTCATTGCTTTCCAAAATACTAATTTCCATCTTTTTCAAGTTTGTCAAAGACATCCAGGTTGATTCAGCAAGCTGTTGGAACAGTGTTTTGTGATTAATTAATGCCAAAAGTTATTCTGAACAGATTTGAGAAAAGTGGAACTTTTTGGCATTAATGTTTGGAAAAGAAACAAAACACTGCATCCCAACAAAAGGTCGTCATCCCAACTATGAAGCCCGGTGGTGAGTGCATTATGGTTTGGGGCTTCTTTGCACCCACAGCACCCAGATGGCTCATATTCATTAAGGAACTATGGATTCCGGATTAGACCAGGACATTCTATTGGTATCTGTCCATGAGCTGATGTTTAACGCGACCATGATTCTAAACACACAAATAAATCTGTAACAAAATGCCTGAAGAAGAAGAAATTTCACAATTTGGAATGGTTGGGTTAAAGCTCTGATCATAAATGGTTCAATAAGTTGTGGCAAGAGCCGAAATGAGCAATTCATGGAAAACAGTTCAAAGTGATTAGCGAGTTGAAGAGGCCCCAAGCTGATGTGTGGAATTGATCAACAGGTATAGGAAATGTTTGGTTGAAGCATCGCTGGTAAGAAGGGCTGCAGTTACTGAATCTAAGCTCTAGTTACTTTTTCCAACAAAGGCAGTGAAATCTTGTGTCAGTGTATTCGGTGAAGACACTGTTTTGTAGTCAGTTTTTAACCAGAATTTTTATTCTGAATCTATTAACAGGATTTAGATGAAGCTCAGATCACATTATAGGCCGTACTACTGCTGAATTAGAAATAATTCTAAAGGGTTCACCAACTTTCTCTCCCTGCTGTTGATCAGGTCTATTGATCAGCCCTGCAGACAACAGCTCCCCTCATTTCTTTCAGTCTTGTACAGGGGATGTTTTTATAACCCACTGAATTGCATATTCAACTGAAAAAAAAACAACTTCTATATGATGCTCATTGCACCAACCACTTACAAGAATTAAAACAGTAAAGAGGAAATAGAAGAATCAAGGGGAAAGCTTTTCTGAAGAAGGGCTGAACATTTAGATAAACCATAAAAAAAACCCCACATGTATAGAAGAAAATATATACAATTTTTTAAATACTACAGTTATATATGCTATGGACATCATATATGCTAATAGTCCAGGAGTATCTGTAAGAACAAGAAGCAGTTAAGCAATTCTCCCCCTTCTCACCAAGTTGTACTGTCAACATCCTCTCTCCCACATTCCTGTAATCCTTCTACTACAGCAATTTCTAGATACAGCCACACAGTGGAGCTCTGTCATATAGAAGAGTTCAGCCATCCACCTTGCTTATTATGTTGGATGCACAGATGATTGTCTTCTCCCTGCTGAGATGTGGACAGCAACATTGAAAACAACAATAACAGGCTATGACTGGGCTCCTGCATTGTGTTAAGCCATGGTTTACTGAGTGAATAAACCACAAGGGCCCTACTTTGCTTTGGCCAGCTCTCTAAGCCAAAACCAGACAAAACACATTATGTCTGATATGCTAGTAACATTGGCTCATATGGCTGACTATAGTTAGCTTGCTATACGGCTAAACCATCAAGACATGAAGCTGCTGAGAAACCTACAGGTAGTCCTTGTTTAGTGACTGTTTCATACAGTGACCGTTTGCAGTTACAACAGTGATGAAAAAGTAACTTTGTGACAAGTCATCGCATTCACCACCTTCACAGGTCTGTAAAGCAAAGGAAAGCTGCAGTAAGATCATAAGCACAGTCACGGTTTTACTTAGTGACTGGTTTTCTTAACGACCAAGTGGCCGGTCCCAATTGTGGTTGCTAAACAAGGACTACCTGTACTGTTTTTTTAAAAAGAGTATATTTTTATATGTTATCACTGCTGGTGGACCAAAATAAAATCTGTCCCTTGCAATGCAGAATCACGGGGGGGGGGGGAGTTTTAGACTGTGAAACACATTACAACAATTTTCATTGAAATTAAACGAACAACAAAAGCAGTAAATCCTGTTATACTGATATGGTTGGATGCTAATTCTGTTTTTTCTCACTTCTAATTTTAAGTTAATTCCATCTTGCTCCTGTATCTACTTCCGTATTTTCTTCTCCGAAATCTTCACCTTTTGGGGGGTACCAGTTTATATACATTGTTTCAGTCAGTTTTCTTGATGTTTCCTATACGTGAACAAAAACGCTAGGACACTGAACCTTCCCTAAGTAACTGAGAACTTGTATTTAGATTTATAACTTTAGCTTTATAGCTTGGCAAACTGATTAGAAGCTGTGACAAACTAAATTGGCTTGTCCTAGTGAGCTGTAGAAAACAATTTACGTGGAATTCCTACTAATTTTAGTGAATCAGACTTAAGGAATGATGGACTTCAGCCTATGAGTCTTTTGACATACTGACTACATAGACCCAGTTTCAGTAAAGGAAAATGTATGGTGTTTTTCACAGACTATTTTTCAACTTAAAATAAGTATATATTTTAATATATGGTGGGTTTTAGGTCAGAAAAGTCACATTAGGATCACAAAAAATGAATGCTATGGGGGAGTGCTATTTAAATGAAATAAAAAGGAGTAGTGTGGCTACTTCATACCATAATTGTTCTCCTTTTATGTTAAATCTAATAATGTGTTTTTCATCCGTTTGGAAGTTGATTTGTATATATTTGACATCTGTTTAATATCCATTTATTAGATGTTTAGACTGCTATCATCTTGCCACTCTTAGTGGTTTACAGAAATAAAATATCCACAGTACAACAATATAACAAAAGTAGTAAAAACATAAAAAACATTATATCAATGTGTGTTTGGTCTGAAACCATAAAGATAATAAACCATCATTAATGTAAAATTAAAACAGTTTCCCTCTAACTATTTACAATTCAATTGGGACTATTTTAATTGATTAATTTAAAAAGTCTTCTGGAAGAGCTCAATTTTGACTATTTTGATTACTATTTTGTAATTTCTACTGATGGAAAATGTGGATGAAAATTTGCATTTTCAAGTAAATGCGGATTCTATTTTCATTTGAGAATGTTCATATCGTCATTTGTACAATTCAGTATCATGTTCAAACTATACTGAAATGCACATAAGGGTTCTTTATTAGGTACCATGTTTGAACCTCATACTTTTAAACTGCTTTTTCTTTCATTTTAAAACCTTTGGCTTAGAATGCATTTCTAGAATTGGACTTTGGAAAGAACACAGCTTTTGTGGCAACATATAAATAAAATGATAAGTCAGCTGTGAATAGGATCACAGGCTGAGGTTGTATACCTCAACTGAAAATGCAACAGCAGAGGTCTAACATAGCTCTATTCATCATTTTTAATTCTCTGCTGATGTGAACTGCTTTCATCTGACTTCTGCCAACGTAAACAGGGCTGAAGTCTGCATGGGTTTCCAGTTGCAATCCACGTCTGAAGCATTTCTTCAGGTTCTGCCAGGAGTCAGAAGCTGTTTCGTTTGCTTTTATAAAAATAGCTGCAAGCACGCGGGGCGCCTTATCTGTGGTGTATATTTCAAAATATTTTGATAGCTTTTCAGTTAATGCATCCTGATTCTCATAGTACAGTTGCAAGACTTAGCAAATACTGATGGCCTCATTTACAATCAACTTGAGTTGCACATTTTCCCCCAAGACATCTTATGAACATCAACTGTTCATTTCTATAAAACTGTACTCAATGCATATTTCCCGGTTGATATGACTTTTATAACCTTAACGATTTCCAATTGTTCTGAGCAATGAAGTGGACTTGTACACGGCTGAGAACAAAAAGGGGAGACTGACTCAGGATAACCATTCAAATAAATCCTGTACAATTAAACTTTCAGATCTTCTTGAAAAGCCTGTGATTATGGATATCTCCTAGGTAAGCTGTATCTCCTAGAACTCTGCCACCCTTTATCAAAATATAGTTCCCAGGATTATGTGCAGAGAGTCCACAACACTTAAAATTGGCTTCTTACCAGTCATTGTAATGGTTCACCCTCATTCGCGCTTGAATGGGATACTACTCCAGAATACCAGGGCTATAGGCTAATGCTAACGTTTGTGCAAGAATTGGTGTGGCTGCTGGAAGAACGTGTTGAAAACTCAAGTGTTGTGAAAAGGACACGTTTTATGACCTTGAACTGATGCAAAATAACCCTTTCCCCAAATCATCGATGCCGTTGAGGTTTCCTTTTGGTGTTTCTTGCAGAAGAGATGTTTTTGGTATGACAAGATTTGTCTTTGCAGAAAGGCCAAACTTATTGTATTTTCCTTGTTTTATTGCTTGAGTTAAAAGTTCACAGAGGGTTGCAGGGAAGAAAGAGGGTGTTCTCTCAGCAAACTCAGTGGTTGGTTTTTTAGTGAGGTCAGGATCAGGATATGAGTCTGGGCTTCTCTTTGGAGCAGTGTTTCTCAACCTTGGCAACTTTAAGATATGTGGACTTCAACTCCCAGAATTCCCCAGCCAGGCTGCTTTAGAGGCTCAGTGGGGATACAATGGCTTGCATGGCTTTGTTTTGATTATTTTTCCTGGAAGGAGATCATGAGCTTTGAGTTCAGATACTTTGATTAGCAATAAAACTGACACCGGTCTGGTCACTCTGACCAGTTCAGAATGCCCAAAAGTTACAACTGGAACCAGCAATGAGAAAAGTTGATGAAAAGCTTAATCAGAGATGTCAAACCTTTGGGAGTTTTGAAGTCAAGGCAAAAGGTTTCATTCCCCTCCTTTTGCTTTGCAAACCAATCAGGTTTTCATCTGGTGGTATACCAAGGTGATGTGTAAACGAACAAGCAACAAAATGTATAACTTCATCGACAAAGCCTTGATCTTTTCCTCATTAATTTTCACGCTTCTTACTCATTCAGGGTTTCAACCAACAAGATGGCATCATCTGACTGTACTATGTATACATTCACATCCCCAACCCACAGATCTGTAATATCACCTCAAGTATTCCTTACATATTTACCCATAAGTACAGTAAACAGCCAAAGGAACGAAAGGTATCGTTTATTCTCATCCATGCTTTACTTCCATCAGATGCCACTCGTAATGGTTCAGGAGCCACCCTTCAATTCCATATGCAAAAGTGTGCATAATTTAAGTCTATTCGCTTTATCATACTCTTTCTCTGAATTAACAAACATGCAGTAAACTATTTTTTTTCACATTCATGCATTTCTCAATGTCCCACTGAAAAGCAGAAATTTGGGTCTGCGGAACCCCTGCCTGGAATACGGTCACCCTGCTGTCCCCAAATTTTGCTCATTGCTACCTCTCTGTCCTTTCAGTTAAAATTCTTGCAGACATCTTTCCAGGCATACATTCATTGATCTGTCTGTCTATCGATCTATCTATCTATCACTGAGAAGAAGAAAAAGGCACTAGAAAGTGCTTTAACAAAAAAGTGAAATACAAAAAAAAACCCATGTTAATGTCATTATAACAGTAAATTATTATTCTATATATACTTCTCTGATGCAAATATTCAAGTACGTATTTATTTCTGATACATTTATATGACTCTCATTTTTTTAACCTACTGTATTTTGTATAAATGAGCCCCATATTTCAATATACTTGTCCATACAAAGTCTACGTCTCTAGGCAATCTGCTCATAAGTAGCAAGTGTCTACTTTCTTTCCAGGCGTACTTAATAAATTAATTTTGCATCCACTCCTTCTGCATTCACTCTTGTCACCTTTCTCTTTCTATCAGAGAACAGTAATGACATTCCTCTAATCATCAGGTACAGATGCAGTCATCAAATGCATATTAAATGAGTGATTTACATAGCCACTCCGTATGTACACAACTCCTGTACTTTAACAATTGTTCAGTTACACCATCTACCTCTGCAGTCTTACCATTTTACAGCGTTTTTATCTTCATTTTCATCAACTTTTTTCTTGGATACTTAACGTTGATAGCATTCTTTCCAATTTCTCTCTTTAAGATATCACTATGTTCTCATACATTCTCTCTCTAAAATATTCCTTCCAGCTTTCAATTTCATCCCAAACCCTTTTATCACTTTCCTTTTCAGTTCCATCCCTTCTGCTAGACACCTCTTGTTAGCCCACTTCACCCAACTCTAAAACAGTGTTTATCTCCATCAAAATCAACTTGCATTTTCTTTGCCTGTTTAAATCATACCCATTCCTTGCTTGCTTTGACTACATTCTTTATAACTATGTTTTGTCTCTGTACAGTATGAAATTCCTTTTTCTCACTCTTATTTGTTGCTGTAGTCATTTTCTGCCATTTTCCTTATCTGCAGCCTTTTTCTCTTCATTATTCATCAAACATTTTATATTTATTTTTTATTGCTTTTTAATTAATAACAAGAAAAAGAACAAAACACAATGAGAACAATGATGGAGATACATATATTGTCAAAGAGAAAAAAAACATAAAAAGTGTTTTACAAAAAAAGTGAAAGAAGTACAATAACAAAAAATAGTATATGTCATTGTAACAGTAAACAGCTACAATTCTATATATACTTATCTAATGCAAATATTCAAGTACATATATATTTCTAATACATTTATATGACTATCATATATTTTAACCTACTGTATTTTGTATAAATGAGCCCTATATTTCATTATACTTGTCCATACAAAGTCTATGTCTCTAGGCAATGCGCTCATAGGTGGCAAGAGCAATCAGGTCTTTGATCCATTGAGTGAATGGGGCCATACATTTATCTTTCCAATGCTGCAGTATCAGTCTCTTAGCCATAGTAAGGGCATGGAGAATTCATTTATGTCTGGTTGTCAAGTTCCATGTACTAGGTATATAGTTCAAAAGAATATTATCCTCTGAAAATTTTAGCTTTTGTTGCACAGTCCCATTTATATGGTCCACTACTTTCTCCCAAAACTTAGTAAGCATAGGACATTGTAAAAGCATGTGTCTTAAAGAAGCATTTTCCTCTCCAGCAAAATGCTGTCTTAAATAATCCTTTTCTATACAAATGTAATGGAGTCCCATAAATTCTAAATATTATTTTTTTGTTGCGTAAGTCGTAGTTTAAGGTCCATTGACACTCTTGCTATAGAAGTTAAGACACTCTCCCATTGTCTTTCTCCAATCCTTTATTCTACTCATATCTTAGCATCTGCATATCAGATTGATTTATTAATGACAAATATTCATAAAAACTCATAGTAAGTTTTTTAATTTTAAAGGATTTAACGTTGTTCTAGCATCTCAGGTGTCTCCGAAGCTGAAAATGCTGCTGATCCAAATGATGCTGTTAACAAATGTTGTAGCTGTAAGTATTGCCACTGAGTTACATCTGATAGATGATATTTATCTCTTAACACAGCATATGTTAAAAATTCATCATTATCATCTATCAATTGGTCCAAAGTCAGTATCTCCACTTTCCATCCAGGTTTTCCATATCACCATCTTTTCCCCAATTTTTAATGTTGAGTTTCCCCATAAAGTCAATTTAGCATGGGGAAAAGGGTCAAATCTTTTTTTTTATTAGACATTCCATTCCATAACTTTCTGACATAATTGTTTCCAGAGATACTAGAGTTCTATTGTATTTAGATCCTAATACTGTCCATCCAACCAAAGGTGCTATATATATACCACTTGTTGGCTTCCAGTATTTAATACTTGACAATAGGTAAGCTTGATGATATAGCTCCAGATTCAGAAAACCAATCCTCCCTCATTCATTGGTAATTGCATTTTCTGTAAAGACATTCTTGGAATTAAAGAACCCCATAAAAATGTCCTAAACAAAGAATTTATTTTCTGAAAATATTTTTTTCCACCAAACATCATTTTTTTCAGAGTTCCCTTAGCATAGCTCCACCAACTTCTGTGAAAACATGTGACATCATTCTTTTCACTCTGCTCAAAGCAGCTTCCACCTCCTCTTTTATTAGGTTCACTTTCTATTCATTTAGTTTGGACTTTAATGTATTTTGTATTACTTCTTCTTTCAGAACTCACATTTAGTCTTCCTGAAGCCATTCTCATTCCAGTCTTTCTTTTGTTACTTTTATGTCTGCTTTTCCTAACATCCACTATTGACACTACCAAATGTTAGTCGACATTCAGACAGACTCACTACCTTGTATTCTTCACCAATTTGCTCAGTCTTCAACATAAACAATCAAATGAATCCTGATTTTCATTACTTTTTGGAACTGCTTTCTGTATAGGTTTCCAGCTGATACACCTTTTCCTATTGCTTTATACTGTAAAGTTTTGATCCCACCTAAACTAATTACTTTTCCTTCCCTTGTAGATATTGGACTACATTCTGCTTCTGAATAACTTATTCCATTACATCATACAATCTAAATTAATCTGTACTGGATGTTTTGCTGACCAAAGCCCAATACAGTTTAGATAATGATGCCATTCCACTTCTCAAGGAAATTAAACTGACTTGATTAATGGACTCATGAAACATGAGTGGGTTTTAATGATGAAACAGAACACGTGCTTCCTGCTTGATTTCAATTTTGGTTCACTCTGCATATTATTACCCACATTTTCTGTACACATTTTCTCTATGGCTTCCCAGCTTTAAACTTAAGAGGAAAATCTACTTGTATAGAAATACGTCCCAGCAAGCAAACCCAAAGCTATGGACCAGATGATAATCTGTTTTAAAATGTAGACTTTTATACTTGAGAATGTGGATTATCCTTCAAAATCATATGCTTACTATGCATTATTTCAAGAGAGAGATTTAGGCTTCATGCAGTATATTCATTGCCAGTAATGAATGACTTAGTATTTGTCCAGTGTAATGTGACAGGCTGTGAGAATAACCCAGGGAATCAGGAGGAAGAGCCACAGCCTAGACACGGTCTGACAAGAGATATCTCAGCCCACAGAAGGAATGGAGGTAGAGCAAGCATCTCAGAAGGGACCCTCCTTAGTTCTTTGGAAAGTAAAGTCAAGGGCTTTCAGACTTGTAAGATTCTGTTACTGTAACCCTAAAGGAAATGTCGTGTTAGTGCTCGTGCTTTTGGTTTCCAGGCAGGATTACCTCAAAGGGCTGATATCTGTCTTGCACAGACAATATGGTTCTTGTGCCTGCTAAGCATTTAATCTCCTGGAGGAAGTGGCCTTCAGCTTTGCCAGAGAACACAGCGGTAGTTCTGCTTGTTCCTCAGGGTTCTTGTTTGCACCACTACTGAACTGGAGTTCCACATTTTCATACCATTGTGGGCATTCAGGAGCAAGACTAGCTCAGATTTTATTTATTTTTTTTGGTTATGACCAGGTAAATGCACCCTAGTCTGCTAATTCCATCTTAAGAGGTGGACAGGATTGACCTGGGAGGTTTGGATTCTCTGCAGTGTTTTTGGAATTGTTCAGGTTTGCACTGCAGCCCAGACAAATAAGCTGAAGTGAAATGGACAGGAGTTTTATCTGTTTCCCACTTCCATAATGCCACTTCTCTTTTACTCCATCAACTGGCTGGGGAATTCTGGGAGTTGAAGTCCACATGTCTTAAAGTTGTCAAGTTTGCGAAACACTGGTCTACATCCTATTCATGATGCTTGTCTGTCAACATTATTTAGAACAGTGTTTCTCAACCCTGGCAACTTTGTGGACTTGCTGGCTGGGGAATTCTGGCTGGGGAATTCTGGGAGTTGGAGTCCACACATTTTAAAGTTGCCAGGGTTGAGAAACACCGATTTAGAATAAAACTCCCCTCTCCTCCACTTCATCCAGCCAGTGATACAGAACCATGTTTACAACCTCTGGAAAAAGCATCTGCTTGCAGAATCGCCAGCCTGAAATCCTTTCATCCTCCCATCTAGTAAGAGGCTTTTAAAGGCAGCAGAAGAATGGTGACTTGGCAGCTTCCCAGCTACCCCTTTATAGTAACTGCTCGGATTTTTTTAATTTGTTATTTTGCAAACAACAGCTCAGGGCCCAAACATAGATGGGGGCTGAAATAGTGTGTTTTCTTTTTATGTGGCAAAGACGGAAAAGAAGATTTTTGTTTGCAGGGCTTGTAGAAGCTGGGATGGGCCCGATGAATCGTCACGGGCCGCCAGAGGAGGGGTACAGATTGGCTCATGGTATTCTCTGGTGTTCTGAGATCTGCAACAATGATGATGATTTCATGGCTAGCTTCAGAACAGCGGAGGGTTGGGGCCTACCATTTGCTGTGTAGAAATACCCTCAAAACAGATCAGTGTGCGTAAGTGAAAACAAGGATATGGGCAGGTAGTAATTGTGTTTTCTTTTTGTGTGGAAGTAACTTCAACCTAAACATTACCGTAAGATGTGGTGCTGGCTACCAACTTGGTTGGTTTCAAAAAAGGGCTAGTCCAGTTCATGGAAATCATGGGGATTAGCCTTGATGGCTGTGTGACTGCCTGTGAAGGCCATCTGCTGGGGGGCTGGGGGGCTTCCTTGTGTAGTCGGTTGGCCGCTATGAGAACAGACTGCTGGACAAAATGGGCCAGGGGTCCAATCCAGCAGGGCAGTGCTTATGTTATACTCTTATCCTTTTATTGTGCTGAACAATAAAGCCATGTCCACACGGTGGACAAAATAAACAATTTGTCCTTTCCCTTTTTTTCCTGTCCCTCTGACAGTGCACGCTGCAGCTTTGCTTTCTGATAAACATCTATGTCCACCTGTGTTTGTGCAGAAAGCTGCCAAAATCTTTATTGTAGCATGACGCAGGGTTTGCACTGATGCCCACCTAAAAGTGGGCAGAGGCTCCTTGATGGGCAGCATGTACTTGAGCCAATGTATCATTTGGCACGGTTGCAGGGAGGGCAATTCTCAATACTTCAGCTATGAAACATCTGAAGCGTTTCCATTGCCAAACACGGAAACATCTTCTGACACTTCTGTGTTTGCTTTATTCATGTGTTTATGATTTAGTAGGGGAGATGTTTGCACAGCTTAACAATTGATGCTTGCTTTTTCTGAAGAGGAAGAACTGGGGTAGGGAGTGGGGGGTATGGAGGCAGGTAATCAGCATCAAATAGCACTTACGTCTGGTACCAACCAACCCCTAATTATAGATACGTTGCAACAATAAAGCACAGGAATTGAAAATGGATATTTTGCCATTCATGTTTATATTATATTATAAATGTCCCTGTTCCGCTTTGTTGTAATGTGCATTTAAACCTTAAACAGGGGCAGAAAAATGGCTTAACCAAACGTTGGGTTTTGTTTCTATCTTCAGCTGGCTAGCAAGGACTTGACTTGAACATTGGAATATTTCTGCCAAAGTCCTAACAACTCCTAGTGGTTGTTTCTTTAAAGCAGAGGTTATGAATACTGCCTTTTATTCAGAATGCTTCAAAAGTTGCCAGGGTACGTTCATCATTTTCTTCCTGCCTTGGCATGTTCCTGCAGTGCTCTTGAGCATAAGCGGCTGCATTTCACAATTTCCTGAATGATCT
Source organism: Python bivittatus (assembly GCF_059951505.1). NCBI lineage: Eukaryota > Metazoa > Chordata > Lepidosauria > Squamata > Pythonidae > Python > Python bivittatus. Next base: position 154,489 of record NW_028277121.1, read on the forward strand.
ACACAGCGGTCTTTGTTGGTACTTTCTTCTCCTCCCCCTCCTCCTGGGAGGGGCGGAGTTGTCTTTTTAAAAGAGCCAATAGGAGGTCTCTCCTGCTCTTAGCCCACCCTGCCTTTTCTTCCTTGCATTCAGCCTTAGGAGAGACCATGGACTAGTGACCTCATAGCTGCTTGCAGGAGGAAGCTAACGTATTCCTGTGCAGCACAGAGCAAGCGCTTGGGAAGAAATGCTTCCATGTCTCTCTGGAAATGAGCTGATGCTTGAGGCAGATGTGGGAGAGCAAACTCTGAACAAGAAGAGGAGAAGGCAGTTAGAGTTGCAGCTGGCCACCCACTGCTGGATCTCCTCTTGTTAGGATGTCACCACTGTTTAACTGGGTAGCAAAGGTAGGATTTTCACCTGGTTTGATCTTCTTTGTCTTTGCAACAGAAGTGATTTGATTTTTGAAGTGCCGGAGAAGAGAAATTCAGTTCAAGAGCACAGTTTAGCTGGAGATCCATAAATACATAAACTCGGGTGGGAGCAAATCTGTCACAGTAGAGTTCTGCCTAGGTTTTCTTGGAAGTTACAGACCCCAAGTTGCAGCTTTAGCTTCTAAGGACTTTTGTGAAAATGAGGAAATTAACATGGTTCCATAAAACATTGTGGTGGGGTCTTGTTTAATTTGAACCTAGTCATTCCTGTTTCTTTTAGAAAGTAGCTTTTCATTGTTTTCATTCAGAAAGGTAGGAACTCTGGATTATAAAGGAATGCATTGGACGGAGATGTGCGGAGCAAAAATGGTAGAGCTTTATGTTTTAAGTATGTGCTCAGAAGATTTCGTAGTCATTTTCATTCATTCTTATTTTAGTCTAAGTCAAGGCACTAGATAGTATTGGAGTTCAGAGAGATTATGTATGTTGTGTACAGGGATATTTTTACCTGCTCTCCAAAGATTAATACATTTAAACACAACTTTGGGATTCAGAGTTAAGAAACTTGAATTTTACATCAGAGAACTAAAACAGTGTTTTCCTCCAAGTGCTCCTTGAGGGACAGAAAATTAATAGAACTGAAAAGCTGAGCCAGAAGTTCAAAGCAATTTTTTTTTTACATTTGTCTCATTTGTGTCTGACTGCACATATTTTACTATGGAAAATCATTGAGATTTTTTTCAAGTATCTGTAGTTGCAAATGTCAAGAATTTAACTCACTTGGCCTCTTATTCTGCATGTAGATTGCTTGATTACAAAAAAAAATAATCTGTTAAATAAGTGATGGTACCAAAGCAATCTTTGAATATTTTTATTGTTTACCTTTTGGTGTTACTGCTGGGTCTAATACAAAGGGTGTGTCCTGTACTTCAGATAAGCTGTCCGTAATCCCTCCTGTTTGTTTGTTTGCTTTTATTCTCTCCTCAAATTTCCATCCTGGCCAGCAGTAAAATCTGCGTGTTGTCTGGCTTCATACCAGGGCTTATCTTAAATTTAGACCCTCCAGATGCTTATCCCATTCAAAATTATAGAAGACTCTAAGATGCAACTTGGCTAAATGAGACTCTTTGTTGCTGACAAAAAAAGAAGCTGTATGCCCAGTAGATTATTTGCCCTCTGGAGTTCAACAGAGTCAACCCCTTGACATAGCTCTGTGCTCCAGAGTTTATCCTCCAGGATTTCTCCTGCCTTTTCAAATTAATTCTGAATTAATTTCGCACCTTCTTTTGATAGCCTGGGGGCAACTGAACTGTGTTGACAATGATAGGTCTCTCTCATGAATGAACCACCAGTTGCCACCTTACCAGATTCAGCCCTTACAGGGTATACCTTGCCTCTGCCCACATGACTTTCTCCGTTTATAACCTTGAGGAAGAATATTTACTTACTTGCAGCCTTCCCATCACGTTGGTTGGTCTGTCTAACTGTGGTTCTCCTGGAGAGGGCAAGCACATTTTTAAACAGTCAATCTTCAATTATTTTTTCCTCTTTGTCTTACCACAAACTAATTGCACAGTTTATATCCTTCCATGTATTTTGGACCAAGAGGGGGTGGTATTTTAACTTAACAAATTCACGTTGCTGTAGTTGAGAGTAGGAGCGTTGAAAAAGAGAACAGGCAAACACACACGTATAATTAAGGCAATGCTCTTGACTGTCCTCATTATTGGTCCTTATAATTTCTCTGCATTCTTGTTCCCATTTTACAGATGAGGGATTTTATATTTATATCCATAGATTTGACCAAGTGACTCCCCTTGAAATGCCAGCCCCTTAGATTCAGTTCATAATATGGGAAGATATATGATTTCTGCAGAAAAAGCTTGTTTTTCATAGCTCTAGAATTTTATATAATACTAGCTCATGTATGAAGTGGATGTATTTAAAACACACAAACCTTGATTTCTTCTCATTCTTTTTTAGAATCTTGATTTTAATGGGGGGATTTTTTCCCTAATGTCAAATGACTACTTCATAGATGCTCTCCACAGAGAAGCAAAGAATAAAATGTAATATTAAAATCTACTAATTAACACAACAACAAAAGTAAGATTATTTCAGTATGAAAAACCAAAGTTCATCTAATGGATCTGGGCATTCCCAGGAATATTTGTGTAACAAAGCTGCAAGGTAGAAGGTGATGCAATGTGGTCTAATGGTTTGAATGCTGAACTAGGATTGGGGAAAATACAGAGTCTATTTCACACTCAGCCAGGAAAACTCAGAGGGTGATTTTGATCCAGATATTCTCTTAGCATAATCTATCTAACAGGATTATTATTGTGGGTATAAAACTAAGGGAGGACCACCTTTACCGTGAGCTCTGAAGAAGAACCAGAATATATATCTATATCAGGGTTCCTCAACCTTGGCAACTTTAAGACGGGTGGACTTCAACTCCCAGAATTCCCCAGCCAGCTTTGCTTCAAAATCTGTTGGATATTTTCTGGCTGTACCATGTTTGATATAACTTTGGTAATGTCATATCATTTGTGGTAGTCCTTATGTGGTAGAATAAGAAGATGGTGAACTGTCTTCTATCAAACCAGACATTTGGTCCATTCAGTTTAGGACCGTCTGTCCTTCAGTGTTCGGAGGTTGCTTGGAGAACCCAAGAATTAAGCATGAAACCTTCAACATGCAAAGGAGAAGCTCTGGCACTGAGCTACCCCTTTCTCTTCATCTTGGAAATACTGGAGATGGTAAGGAGTGGATGTTCTTGGTTGGAATTTAGACCTATATTATTGATCAGCCACTTTTCAAAGTTTGCATTATATTGTATTGTACTGTATGTTTTTGGAACATTGTGTTTGTTCCTGGAACTGCAGATTTATGGCTAGTTACAATCTGATTTGTTTAAAGCCTTAAGAGCCTAAAAGGACAGGACTGCCATTTTTTTTTAATGTTCTGGGACACTAAACAAGGTGAGCATCAAGTCTACCAAAATGGATAGCCTTGATACTGAGAAATTGGTGTTCTAGATTGTACTTTCTTAATGGGATCCATGCAATATTTTCCCACTTTTGTGGAAGATTTTTGCCTACTTAAAACATATTTACATACCCAATCCAGCTAAGGCCTGTCTTAAAACTGCTACTCCCTTTGTTCTGAGCTACCAAAACTAACAACTTGCCTTGGGTTGGTTGGAAGGCAGTCCGTTCTGACTTGTTGCTAGTCCCAGAGCATATTTTGCAAATACTGAGACAATTCTAGTTGAAAGGATTATTTTGGTAACAGTTAAAAAGAAAATCTATCACTTCAGGGATAAATATCTCGCAATCTCAGTTGTCCAAGATTTGAGAGAAATTCTATGCAGAGGCTGAAGCCAAAAACAATCTAAGCTGCTTCCATAATACAAGTTCTGCTCCAGCTCTTCGACCAATATAAGTAAAGATGACTTCTCCAAAAACCATTAGTTGATATTTTCCTGGCTATCTCTTCTAGCAGGAGTGACTGAATTGTCTCCTAAGCTGGACTGCAACCCTTAGTTTAAGTCTGACCTGACTCAACATTTCTGTATTCATTTTCTTTTGGGTTTCCATATGCTTCTTCAAACCACTTCCACAATGCTCTCCAAATTCAGTATCCTTGTGCTTACAATTTAAATGAGCCATATCCCTTCTCTATCCACCTTTGATTTTGTGGATCAGCCTGGAATTGTTAACCAGTGCTGGAAAGACCATGGTCATGCTCTCTGTCCAAATCACAGTAGCTGAGGAAACCAGTGGTGTTCTGATCTCAAAAGTGACTCTTGAGGACAAGCCTCTTGATTATAGTTGTCTGTCTGTCTGTCTCCCACCACACCATTAAAATATTATACTCAACCAAGCATAAAAAGGTTTAGTTACTTATTGGTGCCTATTGCAGTGCTACCATTTACACCACAGTAGAGCTCCAGAATAAGCATTTGGGATTTAGAATTTCACTGAAAGTGTTGAATCCACGTATCTGATTTACCACCTCAGGAGTGCACAATTCTGTCCCAAATTGCTCAACGTTCTCCTGATATGGGCTTTGTTGCAAGTCAAAGCCCAGCTATACCTCATAGCATTATATGAACATTGTACACATCTGAAGACTAAGAGTGCTTGCCAAGACAGGAAAAAAGGAGTAACTTCTTCTAATGCTTCTGGCTTGTAATTGAAAGGACAAGATGGAAACCAAAATAACTCCTTTGAGAAATTCATTCGATTGTACTTAAACACTATAGAAGAAAATATTGAAAATAGGAACATGAATTATTGAAATAGCTCCTTAATTAATTTTTTAAAAGGAAAGACGCAGTCATGATCTTAGAAAAGGATGGTAAAGGATAGCCATTACTGCAGGAAAATATGTCCAGTGCAGAAGAAGAAAATTGCTCATAAACCCATTGGGTAGTCACTTCTGCTTTGGGCAGAAAAATAAAGCAGACATCTAAAGCATTGCATTTTCAACAGGATTTAGCATTTGTTAAAAATATTGAGTTATTGAGTTGTTGTTGTTCAGTTGTTAAGTTGTGTCCGACTCTTCATGACCCCGCGAACCATATCGTGCCAGGCCTTCCTGTCCTTCACTGCCTCCCTGAGTTTGCTCAGTTTCATGCTCATTGCTTCAGGGATGCTATCTAACCATCTCATCCTCTGCCGTCCCCTTCTCCTTTGGCCTTCCATCTTTCCCAGCATCAGGGTCTTCTCCAAAGAGTCCTCTCTTCGCATTAGGTGGCCAAAGTATCTGAGCTTGAGCTTCAGTATCAATCCTTCCAATGAGCAATCAGGGTTGATTTCCTTTAGGATTGACTGGTTTGACCTCCTCGCAGTCCAGGAGACTCTTAAGAGTCTTCTCCAGCACCACAGTTCAAAGGCATCAATTCTTCGGCGCTCGGCCTTTTTTATGGTCCAGCTCTCACAGCCATACATTACTACTGGAAAAACCATAGCTTTGACTATGCGGATCTTTGTCGGCAAGGTGACGTCTCTGCTTTTTAATATGCTGTCTAGGCTTGCCATAGCTTTCCTCCCAAGGAGCAAGCGTCTTTTAACTTCATGGCTGCAGTCTCCGTCTGCGGTGATCTTGGAGCCCAAATAAATGAAGTCTGTTACTGCTTCCATTTCTACCCCTTCTATTTGCCAGGAATTGATGGGTCCAGATGCCATGATTCTTCCATTTGATATTTCCTTTAATCATATCCTAATCATTTTTTTAAAATGGCTTAATGCTATTGATAGACATTATCAGTTTCTTTGGAAATAATGATGACAAGGGCAAACCTGTGGTATGTATGTATGTATGTATGTATGTATTTATCAATCATATTTGCATATGTTAGGCAGCCATTACAGCAAAAGATCTTTGAGTAAGAACACAAATATTCTTTTCTTTCTCGTGTGCAGCTTGTGCTGCTTAAGCACATTTTGTGGGAGTAAAATGAAATAGCTGAATTGATATCATCGCGAGACAGGTTATCCCGTTGTAAGAAAAAGGCAGGGATTTATGTTGGTTTAGAAAGAGTCTATAGCTGTGCAATACAGGGCAAGCTTTCTATGCGTTTGTGGACAAAGATACTCTTCTTAAATATTCTAAAGGTAAAGATTCTAAGAAACGTTTGCACGGATCCCTGAGAGCACGGGTGCAGGCACGGACTTATGAGTAGGCTACTGCCTATTGCCTTCAACAAGCAAATCTTAACTCTATTAGTGCATCGTGATCCTAACGCATGATAAATATTACAGAGTTGCTTCCAATGAAGCCACTTGGCTGGCTTTGCTAATGCATTTTGAAGAACTAGGGATAAAATGGACAGCCTTCATATTGAGAACTTTAAAATGGAAAAATGAAACAACATTCCTGAGCATTACTCCTCCACTTAAGGCTGGTCAGTAGCTGAAATAAAGTACTTTGAGCTTTTCCCCCTCTCACCTAATGCTTTGTGTTGCAAGATCCTAGATCTCTTGTTTTCCAGTACTAAATACATGTTAACCGTCTTGAGGCTGAGTAATCAAGGCTGAACAATACTTTTAAAACAGCATTTGCTGTTCACTTGGCATTCGTCCCTCCTGTTGTTCACTAGAAATCATGGAATTCCCATAATAAATGATTGATGAAAACCTTGCTAGATTTGGCTTTGGAATACCCAAAGACAAAAACATGTTCTTCCTGCTGTGGCAATACCATGTCCTTTTGCTTTTGCTTCAACCTAGTAGGAGTAGGAGTATTTAAGCATATGTACTCGTGGAGCAGCCAGAGGCACCTGCAGGGGGGTTCAGGAAGGTAAAATGGTGTCCCAACCATGCAGTCAGAGCACCATCGTGCTTTTTAATGTGTGCTGCACAGCACATGTAAAAAAAATGGCAGGCTTCAGTTGCACAGTGGCCAACAGCTTCTTCACTTTTTTGAACCCCAGATGGATGTTCCTGGGAGCAGGCAGGAAAGAAGGTTGTAAAAGAAAAGCAAATCTAATTGCTCAGATAACTGAATATATACGGTCAAGAGGCAGGGTCACCCGAGCCATTTTATTTGTACTGGAAGCCTTTTTCTTGCTGCTGTTCAGCTCATTCTCATCATTGGTACTGCAGCTGAATGGCAGCCTAACACCTCTCCTGTTGTAGGCACTCTCGGTGTTTAGGGCAAGAACGACTTAGTGCAAGACTAGCTTTCCCGATTCTGTCTTTTAATTCCTTGCATGTATAGAAATGTTTGTGCTCTACAACTGTATTGTCTTGATAAGGCTTGTACTTTCCCCCACTTTCCTGTTTATAAAAACAAATATAGCTCTTTAGAGCAACAGCTTGTATTACGTACAAGGCTGCAGAATTGCAAAAGCAGTTTCCCTCAAATGAAAGTTCCCATAAACTATTGCCCAAATTATATTTGGAGGCCCCAGTAAATTTACATTGCTTTCAGAATAGGGGCACATAGATAATTCTTTATCGGTTTGATCATTTTGTTATGAAAGTGTCAGGGACAGTAATTAAAATTTCTGAATATGGGGATGTTAGAAAGTTCTCTTAAAGTGATGTGAAAGCATATGTTATGTGGATCATAAAATATGATGGATTGCTGTCAGCCTTACTAGGTAGACTAGACAGGAAACACGACCAGGTGAGCTAATTCTACTTTACTGTAAAGCTACATTAACAGAATCTTGCAAGTCTGAAAGTACAATTCTCCCACCATCTCCTTTACAACCTGAGAAACTAGGGAGGGTCTCTTCTGAGCCTCTTGCCCCACCCACTATGCAGCTGTGGGCTATGCTATCTCTTACCTGATAGTTCGCTAGGCTGTTTCTTGGCCCATTCTCCCAAGGTCTTTCCCACATACCATTACAATTGCTTTCTATCCCATCCAAAATTTTACAAAATCTAGTTTTATAAAACATGGACCTGAGGGAAGAAGTTAATAGATTTGGTTTTTCACCCATATAAAATCCTTCTTAAAGTCCACTCTATTCTATTATGCATCTCTCAGAAAAACAAAGTTCTGGCATTTTGAAAATTAATTTCGAGTATTATCTCTAGTGTATTGCAGAAAGAATAATTTTCCCCCCATTCCCTGCCTTACTTCCTATTTTAAAATAAGCCATCATATTTGATTATGTAATAATAAACAGGTGATTGTATAAATTCTGCTCCATAAGTATTAGAAGGAATGAAGACTGAAGCGTGAGAGATTTAGTTGAAGACTATATAGGGATTAATTATGAGCTGCAGTTGAAAAGTTTGTGCAGAAAGTTAGTTTTTATATATTTTTTACTGTTGCACTGTGAATACTAAATACTGGTCAAGCAAGCAAATGCAAACAGTCACATTTTTGTAACCCCTATAGAGGCCCATCATATGCAAGGCATTTCAGAGAACGCATTACAAGTTCTCTTCTAACTCTTCTACTTTTCAAAAAGTACTTTTCAAAAAGTTGAACTACTTAAAGTTCAACTACATGTTGGCAGACTGAATCATAGATTATATTTTGAGAATGATGTCATTCTTCCTGCCATCATTGTTTCCCCGTTGTAATCCTCTGACTAATTCTATTGAAATATATCTTTTATCCATAGAATGACCTTATTGGGTTCTTTGTCAAATGTTGTTTCTGCTAAAGATGAAATTGCATCTGCTTCCCCCAAAGTTGATAAAGATGCCTACAAAGATCGGATTTTTTCCAGAAGGAGTTATTTTGATACTTTCTTCTCTACTCTTTATTCCCTCAGAATAGAAGTCTTGTATTTCAGTCCAACCTGTCGTATTATTATGAGAAAGGAAGCAAATGCTCTACTGCCATTTTCCCTCTTGGTAGGCTGTTATGTGTTTCATCAATGTGATGGTTCCATCGGATCACATATAGAAAAAAGTAATGTTTACGCTGACCCTTGGTATGCTCAAAGTGTATTTGTGTTTGTAACCTATGTTACAAAAGAACCCCTTCATTCCTAACAGTGTGAAAACCACAAGCTAAGTGCGGACCCATACACAAACCCACCGCTGGTCAGAATGGAATATACTGAGTAATACATTCGCATTAAGCCAAAATTGGACCACATTTGACCTTAATCCAGTGTGTGATCTCAGCTATTCTCGTTGTAGTACCAGAAACATTTTTGGTATGGCTCTAGAGCTGCTAACTTCCCATTAGTGCTGAAGCAGAGAATCCCCTGATAATAATAGGCAGCTTTTAAGGAGCCGGCTGTGGCGAAGCTGGAGGGCCCAGCAGCTCCAACCCACCGTGCTCCAGGAAACGTTCAAACCACAACTGTGTACGTTGCTCGATTTCTCTGCAACAGTAGTACTGCTTACTAGCATTGTCTTTAAGGTAATAGAAACTTTGTCTGTGTGCTATTGTATCTGTGATAGAAAATTTTACATATATACAGTGGTACCTCTACTTACGAACTTAATCCATTCCGTGACTCTGATCGCAAGTCGAGTTGGTCGCAAGTCGAGGTAAATTTTCCCGTAAGTTTCAATGTAAATACGGTTAATCCGTTCCGCCCTCCGAATTTGGTCATACCCCGAAGCAAATTTTCCCATAAGGTTCAATGTAATTACCGTTAATCCGTTCTGGTGTCTGCGAACCACGCGTCAGGGGCGGCAAAGCGCCCGCACGGTGGGGTGGCAAAACGCCTGTGCGCTGCGCGTCAGGGGCAGAAAAGCGCCCGCGCGGGGCGGGGCGGCAAAACGCCCGCGCGCCGCGCGTCGGGCAGAAAAACACCCGCGGACCACGTGTCAGGGGCGGAAAAATGGCCGTGGACCACGTGTCAGGGTGGAAAAATGGCCGTACCTCGAGGCGGAGTTCGCACATCGAGGTAAATTTTTGGGGCCAGAGCTGGTCGTATCTCGAAAATTTTGTAAGTAGGGGCGTTCGTAAGTAGAGGTACCACTGTATTATCTTAGCAGTTGGGGTAGTTCCAGGAAACAAACTAAATCCAAGAATTAATTTGTACAGACAGTTCCAAGATGGACTCACGCCTCTATCACTTTCTACCCTATTTTTGTTCCTATTTTCCTCCTCTTTTAAGACAGATTTTTTTTTTCTTGCAGGTGCCTGAGATTATTAGCACCATCAGACAAGCAGGGAAGATCGCACGCCAGGAAGAGTTTCAGAATAATCTTTCGGATGTTGAAGATCCTTTTAGCAAAAAGTTTGAGGTGCTGTTCTGTGGCCGAGTCGTGGTAGCTCACAAAAACGCACCTCCAGCCCTTATAGACGAATGCATTGAGAAATTTAATGATGTTAGTTATACCAAAAACTTGGACTCTGGCTCATCCTCCAATCAAAATGATACTGCCAACCACTCAAGCGGATTTTCCATAAGTGATAAATTCCGCTCGGTCTTCCAACCCTTGGTTAATGAAGAACAGGAGAATAAGCCGATGAGGAAATCTTACTCTCAACCTGGACTACGCTCTTTTTCTTTTAAAAAAGATTTACAAACCTGGAGCCTAAAGAGTAACAGCATTGCCAGATCCTTTGATGACGATGTCATTTCTCTGAACTTAAGAAGCCAATTTATCCATGGGCAAAATGTACAGCCAACAGATATTGCAGGGAACCGGATTATGTTGTTCACGGTAAAGGACAATTTTCTTTGCTAGCATTACTGATAATTGTTGCATTACTGATCATTGGAATACTGTGCTTAATTGGGGAGTGAGTGAGACAGTGCAGTGTGTTTAGGGCAAAAGAGACCTGCATCTCATGATCCTTGAAGCCAAATTCAGCCCATCATTAGTTGGCATCGTGGCCTATAAATTCCAACCTGGGGTACGTACAGAATCTTGGAAACTTCAAGAGGGGCTTTCCAGTCTCATTTATAGTGAACTAATGAAGGCAGAATCTGTTTGTATCATTTCAAATGCTTCTTTCCAGGTTTCTCCCCAACTAGGCGGAGTTGCTCTTTCTGAGTTGTCAGCCGATTCACCAGCTGCTATCTGTTCCATACCTTTCCCCGCTCTCCACAATCTTTCTCTCCTTTTCATACAAGCAAATAAACTCAGAAAGTCATCCATTAACCCGTTTCATTTTCTTTTTGTGGGCCCTGACAGTTTTTGCAAACTTTCAGTCAGTTTGGATGAAATGGGAAACTAAACTGCAAGCCTTTGTGGGTTTATTTGCTCTGATGTGAAGGAACAAGCTAATTGTCCTAGGTTTGTTCTTCCAAATCAACCAGTTCACATGTACAAATCAAAATGGTGCTCTTTTATGTTTAAATGGGTTAAACAGAGTGAGTCTTATTTTCGTACTATGTCTTTTTAAACAGTTTGGCGTAGGGAATGAGAATAAGAATGCGTTCATGCTTAAGCTAATGCAAAAATAAACATTATCCTTAAAATATGTACACCTCCTGTAGTTCTGCATCTAGTTGTAATGATAGACAAACATAAGTCATGACTTTCTGGCAAATGGCTAAAATGTTATCAGGTGGAAGGCTGTTCCTTTTCCGTACAGCTCCATATTAAATTCTTCCCCATCACCATTGGTTATGTATTCTGGCATGGATGGAAATAATGGTGTATACATTATGATCACCCCAGAACCAAATCATTGTAAAACCCTAAAAACAACAATGGGAGAGGCAGGCTGCCTTGATCTCCTTTCTGTATGCTTCCTAGATGCTTCTGGTAGGCCACCATGTGAAACAGAAGGCTGGCTAGATGGACCTAGACCTGATCCCACAGGCTGGTTTCATGTTCTCATATGTTTTCCTTTTTTTAACTGAGAAGCAGCTATGGGAGGATTCACACTGGACTGACGGGGCAACCTTTTTCTCCTTACATATTTTCACTGCATGAAGCTGCCATTATCTTCTCTGGGGAAAAGAAAGAGATTTACTGAGGAATATATCATAGTAGATTCCAGTGGAATTGATTCCCTAGGATAAGTGTCTTCTCATAGCAGATAAAATGTAGGTAATGCTGATCTTAACTATGAAGCTTCTTTTTTATGTGCCCATGTAGCACCACTGTGCCTTCCTGTAATCACGTCTTTTAGTTTAAGGAAATGGATATGATGTAACAAAGAAAAAAAAATCTCTGACCTTACACTTCCCTCTTAATTGAGCAATTGAAAACTCTCCCTCCTTATTAGGAATTAAGGTCTAGGTCAGATAACAAGGTCCTCATTTTAGAAAAGGGATTTAATCACCTTTTCTACAAAAATGCGAAACGGTTATAGTTTATGATGGTACTCCTACACAAAGTCCTAACTCTTCTTCTGTCACTTTGTACCAACCTGATGACATCTTCCAAGAGTTCATGATGAAATAGATAACTAGGATGGAGAAGGACTTTTGGGTAGGGTCATATCAAATAAGACATCCCTCCCCAAAAGATTCCCTGTGGTCTTACCATGCAGCCAGATCTTTTAATTCCATTATACCATGTTGCTAATTTTTATGCTTTGGATGTTATGGTTTTATGCGGTATGCTGTGCTTAAATTGTTCTTATTTTTAATGGAAGCCATTCAGGAAGTTTTATCAAATTAAAACAAAACAAAATTACATTATCTACTGGTTCCATCACGTACAAACTGTTTGCTATGGAGAGCAATTCCAACATGGTGGGCACTTTGGTGAGTTTGTCAGCCCTCATTTCAGTGTGCAATAGTGTGCAAGCCTTCATGTACATAATATTTATCAAGAGTTTCCAAGTAAAATTAAGCAACATAGGGTAAGATTTGCCCATTAAAAATGCTTAACAGACTATGAGGTAATGTCTCATAGTCTGCTTTCTTAAAACCCTTCCATCCACAATGGCCTGGCAACATGTGGGATTTCAGAACGATAGTCTACAGCTGCGGTCCCAAGCTGCAGGCTTGAATAAGCATACTTGTATGATCATGTATTTACCAGCTGTCTGTTTATCCCATTAACTTTATAGACACCTAAAGCAGCTTGTATAATAGGTGAAGTACCTTTGGTGAGATTGCCTTCTTCTCACTAAAGCGAGATTATATGAATTGGACTTCTAGTTTGGTCATCCTTCATAGTATATAAAATTAAACTTGCTTCAAGAAGCCATGTAAGGAAAAAATGTGAAGGCTCTACTTGTGGGAAATAACCCCATTACAGTTTTGCTCATTATGCATATTGTAGTTTCATTTTACAGTTCATCTGATGTGTGTGTGAATGTTCCCACTCATTTCAGAGTAGGCGCAACCAAAAAGGGAGAAATGTTCAGTCCCTCCTTCTCCTTTGAAGTGAATAATGAATATTTGTGTATGAATTACTGTGTGTATGGAGACCTTTAAGGAGAGAGACCACAGTTCATTTCTAATCCACATGTTTGCATGTAGAAGTATCTACTTCAGGTCCAAAAGATGAGATAGCAGGAAAGGGTCTAAGAACTTATGAGAACTGCTAACACTGGATGGACAGACACCTGGTTGAGATACATTTGACAAACCTCTGCATTTAGCATAAACCCCAATGACATGAAAATGATGGAACACATATTGTGATGTCACAATGCCAACTCTCTTCCTTACATACTTATGTGCAACATCACACAAGTTCAGAAGGGGCAGAATTTGCACCATTTGTTTCATCATTTACAAACATTGTAACATGCCATTTGTTCAGTCGGCTTAATTTTTTAACGTAAGCAAATTCAGTTTTTAATATTACATTAAATAGCATTTAAATCCTCCCTTGCATCCTGCTTATGCAGAATGCTCCGAGCATACCAACTCAAAATGCTGAGCACAATAATCATATTCTGGCTGCATAATAAAGCTTATTAACATTGTTTTTATCATTTTCAGATTGGGCAGTCTGAAGTTTACATCATTAGTCCTGATACCAAAAAAGTAGTTATTGAGAAAAGCTTTAAAGAAATTTCTTTTTGCTCTCAGGTATCAACATTTTCATTCCTTTTTCATTCTCTTGTCTCTGATTGATTTCTGTTTGTTGGTTTCCACATATCATCATCATCATTATTATTATTATTATTATTATTTTCATTGCAGGTGTATAACAAACTCCCATTGTTGTTTTGGCTGTTTAATTAAATTACCGCTTTATTGCAATCTTGTAAATTTAAAAATATATTTCCACCAACTTTTAAATGTTTCCCAATAGAATCAGGAAGTATTGTTTGTTTATTTATTGTTGTGTTTATATATTTCAGGATTCCATAAGAATTTCTTCTGGTGGTTTACAACAAAAAATATAAAAATGGAGTGAAGGCATAAAAGCCAATAAATGCATAAATAACCATAAAACACTAAGTTTAATGAGGACCATTCAATTCCCAAAGGCCCTCTAGAACAGCCATGTCTTTAGCAGTTTCTGGAAGGGCAAAAATAAGGGTGCCATTGTGGTAAAAGTACAAAATAACTATTATTAAGTTGTAGAATTTGAATAAACTTGCTTCTACTAGGAATTCTCAGAATAAATGTATTTGTGCAGCCAATTAAAATGGGTTACCTCAAAACAATGGTGGGTGATACGTGATGATGACATTCCTGGGATTTTAGCTGCAGACTATAAACTTAGCTGATTGTTAGAATTTCTGGACTGTATTAAAATATTTTCATTCATTTTACTGACAATCCTATGGTACGTTATGATCCTGGCTTGCTTTTCTTGGATTAGCAAAAGCCCCCTGTATGGACATAATGGGTACCCACTGTCTTGTATCAAGCCAGAATCTTGCCAAGGGAACTAACGAAAACTTTGAAGGCCAGCCCTCTGTATTTTAGGAAACCCTGGATTATTAGCCAAATATAGCTAGTTTGTGATGGAGAGAAAAAAGCGTACATGTTTTTTGGCCACTACATTTTTAAAAACTTGCTTCCTTGGTGAAGTCCAACTTCATGAAGCTTTGTTTTTGTCATTTTTTCCAGATTGTTCAAAGCAGAAAATGTAATTCCATGAAAGCGGACAATGTAATTTCGTGGAAATCCCCTAATACTAAATGGGTATCTGCCAATAATGATTTACTTATAAAAAGAACTTTCAAACATGTTCACAAAAATCCCAGAACGGTTCTTTGTAAGGAAATCTGTCATAAATTAGAAGAAGCTTCTTTGAGACCATTTCCTTAGTCAGGGAGTATTTCTGAGTCAGCACTTAGCCACTGCCCTCAAGGTCAAATTCTGATTTTCTCAGGCCAGCAGGAAATAAAGTGTAATGATCTGACTCCCACTCTCGGTCCATTTAATCGGTTAACTCGCAGCACAGCCAGCGGAAGGAAATATTACAGTACACATCTTCACATCTGTTAATAAAGCAAGGCATATGTTACATTCTGCATCTTCACCTGGAGGCCGGCCATAACATTTGTTGACAGTGTTCTCTTATTTTAAGGTGCAGCAGGGAAAAATGATCTGTTTTACTTCCCTTTTCTATTCAGGAGAGTCATTAATCCTAAAACCAGATCCATCCCAGGGTTGCTTCTTCAAGAAAAGCATAAAATATTAAAAAATGAGACCACGGATTAAAATATTTCTATAGCAGCACTATCAGCCGTAAAGAAGTGCAGACTTGCAAGACGTGAAAACTGAAAAATCTTAGAATTCAGGTTTATGAAACTGTTTTACAAACTCCTTCAGAACATTCTTCATTACACAGCAATTATCCTGCTGTTGACTTTGTGCTTTATGACCATATGGTCGAGTTATTTTTCCATAGCCTACAAATGAAAGCTAAAATTTTTATTCTTTCAAGATTAGGAGCTAGGTAAACTGGTGCATTTTCTGCATTCTCAGTAAGTTTGATTTACGCTAAATGCTTTGTGTTACACGTGTAAGGTTTGCTTTATACAAGCTATCTACTGAAATAAATCGTCTCAGTCAATTCATCTTTAGCTCCACTGATTTGCCTTCAATCTGATAGCTATAATTTTGAGGTTGAAATAAATAAAGGTGGAAACTATAATTAATTAACAGCTTCCTATTTATTTGTTCCAGTTGCACAGGGAGAAATAAAGGGGATATCTAGAGTATTTTAGAAAGTTTCAAACCATGAATATCTGCTCCAATGTCCCTGTTTTTAGGGTCACATTTCCACCAGCATTTTATTAAAAATCTGTAGAAATACACTGATTAGATTTTAGACAGATGGGATTTGCATCTTACGAGTTGTACAAGGTTTCCCCATTTGTTTTATCTCCTGTGTATCTTTAAAGGACTTAGAATGCCTATAATAGCTCCAGATTTTTTCAGGGCAGGGTTCTCTGGTGGCCCTTCCTGAACTGAACCAGCAAAAGGTCAGATATGAGCGTTGCACATGAAGAGTATCAAATTTTACTATATTAACATATCGGCCCATGAACATGGAAAAATCATTTAACATATTATACAATTTACATTCCCTTGAGACTTCTGCTAAATTGTGTCTCTTGTGGAATGACTTGCTTAGAGCATTTTACTTTAATCTTTCTGTAAGACAAATAAGGGCAAGACTCTGAGAACTTTTTTCAGAGTTTTATAATTATGAAGGCAACTAAACCATAGTTTAATGCTACTTGAAAAAGACGATGAACTAACCCTTCCTTTTTTCTCAGTACCATCATCATAGGCTGTAAGGGGTGTCCTTTCCTTTTTTCAACTGTGACTTATCATTTTATCAAAGTGGGACAAAATGTGGTTATATTTAACTATGGCTTGTCTGAAAAAGAAAATTTCAATCTCTGGTTGACGAATCTGGATAAGCTGTAGTTAAAACTAGTTCCATTTTCAAGTCTGGATGTAATAACTCACGGAGTTGAAAACCTGATTGAATAGAACCACTTAATGTGCACATCTTTAAAAAGTATTTTTAAAAATACATCGTATGTGGCAGTATTGTTCGCTATGAACAATGCTATTTATGGCCATTCCTTTGTAAACATTTGATGCAATGATTTGCCTTGCAGGGGATTCGACATGTGGATCACTTTGGATTTATCTGCAGAGAACCTTCAAAAAATGGCGGCTTCCATTTTGTATGTTACGTATTTCAGTGTACAGATGAAGCCCTGGTAAGAACTTGAAAAGTTGGAAGAAAACTGCATTGTTCATGATGCCTCGAGAGCATGACAGGGACAGACCTACTCATTGCACAGAATGTAGGGATCGTAAGTCACCCTGAGGGTTAGAAGGAAACCAGTTGCGAAAACGCTTAAGAGACGTCTTTCGGTTACTCTTTGTGACTCCATTGATTTAAAGAAGCAGCAGCAGGTCCCAGTGCTGAAGGCTGACTCTGATTCGATATTTTTTTAAGCCTAAATTATTAGTTTAGAATAGCAAATCATTGCTATGCAAATTGCAAGTGCTGAATTTGCAACACACTGCCTATTTTATTTACCCACTGCAGTCCCAGATTTTGATTGGCTACAGCTCTGCTATTGCACAACTTATTTAGGGTGATCTGTGCTATATTGGTGGACATATTTTTGTTGATCAGGCTTTTGAGTCTTGATTTCATATCAGGATTTCAGGACAACCACCTCGAACTGCAAGCAGTATATAGACATACTGAAAGCGACAGTAATAATCTATAAAAAGAGCAAGAATAAGCAATAAACAAATTGGCATGCAATCTTAAAAAAAAATCAATTTCATTTTAAAGAAGAAAGGATAGCTTCTTGAAAAGCAGGCTCAGCCCTGTGCCTGAAATTTCACCTCCTTAAGATGGATGGGGAATATGCATTACAGCTGAAGGACATCTTTTAAGAAATCATTGATCAGAATAGAAACTTTAAAGTCCAATTTAAATCCAACATGGTAGTAACAACCATTCCCCGACTCTACAGGACTTTATTCTTCTTCCCTTTCCCTCCACTCCAAGAAGTCCTCCCAACCTAACAGAGCAGATTTGGAGTCCCAGTTCTGCAAAACATGTGTATTACTTAACCTATTAGCTCTGCTCTTCTGCAGTTTTCTTTCAGGGCTGTTCACGTGCTTGGATTTATTTTTATTGATTTTAGTTGTAAACCTAAAACTGTTGTAGTCTTCTGGTTTATAAATTGCCTGAAGCATAGGAGAAGTGCAGTAAATGCTTAAATAATTGAACTTGCTCTCTAAAACTTGATTCTTGTCACTGCAAGTCTAGTACAGCAGGGAAACAGTCCAGCTATGTTGTAATAACACTCTTTGTGCTACAGTTTCAACAAGGAAGTCCACAACTTTGACTTTTCTTTCATTAGGTGGATGAGATCATGATGACCTTGAAACAGGCTTTCAGTGTGGCTGCGATCCAGCAAAATTCCAAAGCACAGTCCCAATTCTGTGATGGGTGTCCGATGCAGATTCTTCATAAACTTTGTGAAAAGATAGAAGGTAGGACTTACACAGTATGGTATATGTGTTTTCTTTAATAAATTTCGGCGTTAGCAATCGATGTATAATCAGGAACAAAAAGTTTTGTTTAATTTTTAGGGTGTAGAAATGTATCTTTGCTACTTAAGCAATACTGGAGAAGGGTTGAGAGAAATACTGACCACTGTGGTTCCCAAACCACAGCACTGCAGCGCCCTAGGCCAGCACAGGAAACTCACAAGAGTGCCACAGGATATTTTACTACTGAGTTGGCTAAAGATGAATGAGCAGAGCTGAAACGTCGTTCATCATAGTCCTGTTGGATCGTGCTGCACACCAGAGCAGCAGTCACCAGTCAAAATGATTCTTCTTGCATAGGAGCCTGGCTCCAGAGTTTCCTTGCTCCTTTGATTAACGTTATTGCCATAGCAATAGTAACTCATGGCTTCCAAGTTGGACTACTGTAATGAGCTTTACATGGGGCAGCCGTGATAATGACCCAAATCAAATCAATCTTCATGAAAGCCATAGACCAGCAATAAGAAAATGACCCAGAAATCGCAGAATACGGCGAATATTGGTGGGTGAGAGTTGCTTCAGCCATCTGATATCAGGCACTCTATGGGCTACTAGGAGGTTTCAAAATCCAATTCCAAGTGCTAGTTTTATTATGTAGAGCCTTACATGGCTTAGTTTCTAGGTATCTTCAGGACTTTTGAATGAATTTTATGCCTTTCAGGAAGGCATAACCACAGTTTTATGTCATAGGACCTTTGGAGAACGATAGATAGTTGCCTTCAGATACTGGCAGTTGGTTATTTTCGGCTGTGATCTCTCTACTTTTATTTGTGTTTGAGAGAACTGGATTTTTAATAGTTTTATGATTATTGTTATGTTCTGTTTATCTTACCTCTTTTTATGATCATTAACCGCCTAGAGTCTAATGGAGTGGTATATAAATAAATAAGTAAGTCTGGGGCCAAAACAAATGTGAATCTTAATCAGTTGCTACGGCTGCTTTTCATCAGGGGATGAAAGAGCAAATTGTTTCCACCATGGCTTCATCCATCCATAGCACACTTTGTGAATATCCTGTGACCAAGAATTCTCCAAAAGATACTCTGCTGACTTAATGTTGATCTGTTATTTGCTAGGGATGCATCCTTCTAAAACTAAGTTGGAGCTGCAAAAACATCTAACCACACTGAATAACCAGGAGCAGGGCTCCATCTTTGAGGAAGTTCAGGTAATCTTGCTGGCATTTTTCTTTGGAGGAAAAACCTATTTTCTAGTTTGTATCTCTAGTTTGCGCCTCTTAGCACAAGTTGCACTAAGTTAGTGGTAGTAATTGCTTGCCCATCATTAAATGTCATTGGTTGATTTTATAATTCAACATGATAAGCTGTGTTTTTCTTATTATGTTATCTGAGACTTGTCCAGTGCTTTGATTTCAGCCTTGATGAATCTAAAATAGATCTAGGTTTTTAAATAGGAAATATTTGTCGAAAACATCTTGCTTTATACAGGGTTGAGGCAAACTTTTGTAGCATTGATGGCCCATAAATGATGTGGAAAAGCCTAGAAATAACAGGCATATGATTTTAAATCTTTTGGAGTCAATTAAATAATCATTGCCTTTAGAAGCCAGGATTATTTGCTTGGCCATTCACTTCTTAGAATGACAGAGGATAGAAGGCTAATTAAGATAAATCGTTTCATAAATCCAGCTGTATATTATGAAGTTGATGTGGCCAACTAGTTTATGATATTTGCAGCGATTTGGTTATACAGTGAGTTAGCAAAGATTATGATATCATTCTTTCTTGTATAGAAAATAAGGCCAAGAAATGAACAGAAGGAGAATGAATTAATAATGTCTATCCTAAGAAATGTGTATGAAGAAAAACAGAAAGATCACATTCACCTTGGTGAAGTTAAACAGGTATGCAGTTTTTTTTCTTTTTCCTATATTTGTTTTGAAAAACAGGTGGGGAAAATGTTTTCTAACAGCATCTGCAAAGGAGAGCAGGACTCAATTTTTTAAAAAAAGGGATAAAACACCTTGGGGAAATGCATATTTGAAAATCGCTCTACACAAATCTTTTTGCAAGTAGAAAGCTAGGATGTAGAACTGGAACACATTAACTATTTTGCTCAAATCATGTGATCCTCACCAAAACTTTAGAACCAATTTGGGAAAAATAAAGTTGTAGGACACATTGTGTTTCTGAATCTTAGAAACAGCAATTAAACCTGAAATGGCTGTACTTGAATCTCCTTTATTTACTCACCTCATGAACAAAATCGAAGCAGCATTTGTTCATATTTGAATTTTCATCTTTTGTTTGTTTAATAAAGACCTGTGTTTGCCTGCTATCAAATAACTTTTTTTAAGCTATCATTTTGGGTTAAAAATTTACTGAAAAATAAACAGCAGCTCAGTGATCCTTACATTCGGAATTAGATGTATAATGCAAGTTCACAATTAAAATTGATTGGCTACGCTAGTATTTGATCCCTGATTGGCTAAGCTTTCTTAAGCTGCCGAAAAACGACTTCTATTTTTTTTTAATTTTATATGCTGATGATGATGATTGTATAACTGTGCCAAATGGTTGCCAAGAAGGTGACCAAACAAGGACTGATAAAAACCTCCCTGGAGGATTTTGTGAAGCCTTTTGCATTCTCAATCATCTCATTTTTCATTCTGAAAATGTTCACTGTGAGAACAGCGTGGAAAAATGCAATAGAAACATGAACAATTCTTTTAAAGGAATCCTGTTCATTTATCTTTATTTTCTTTTCAAATGTATTTGTTATCTTAATCTGCTAGACCACGCAGTCCTCTGTAGAAGCCATGGGAAACGAAATGCCGAACAGCACAACTCGTTTCAAGCTAGACATGTTCAAGAGCAAAGCGAAAAGGTCACTCACGGAGTCACTAGAAAACATTTTATCTCGAGTAAGTCTCTTTTAGTGTTTTGTTATTCCAGTTGTTGAAATCAGCAAAATTGAAAAATGTATTTTTTATAATAATATAAACAATATATATATATATATATATATATAATTATTTTTAAAATGTTAAAAATAATGGACAATATATAATTTATATCCATCTGTGAATACAGCCCAGATTTTTTTATGGACACCCTGACAAACATTGGTCTCCCAATGACCTTTTCAATATTTGAGACTTAATATTTAATTATCAAGAGAAAAAAATGAAAGTATGTAAAAAGAAAACCCAACTAGAGAAGCTGTTGTGTATGACGCCGTGAGTGTCTAGTTAGAGATGTGCTGTATTTTTTTGCTGTTCGTCACCAATCTTGCTGTTCGTCACCGAAGACAAATTCCTTGTATATATTTTATACTTGGTCATTAAAGTATTTTGTATTGTATTTGTATTTGTATTTATCATGCAACTTTTATTATTTTATACATTCCCTGGGTCGGAATGAAACTGTGGCATACACATTTGCTTAATGAATAAATAGGTTTAGAACGCATGAAGTCGTTCCAGTTTCCACAGTTTGATAGTTTTATGTTGTCAAATAGCACAGCAGAATTGTAATCCTCAGCTAAAGAGCTGAGAAGCTTAAAAGAATTACCAGTAGCACAGGAATATAAGCGTTTTCATCGGGCAAAATCTCCTACAGAATCTTTGTTCTGAACGTCTCCACTTTCTAAAGTGGTCTTGATAACGACAAGGCAGAGCCTGCTAGATCTTAAAATTTTCTCCCTCCAGATTTGCATGGCACTGGTATTTCCAGTAATTTAGGCACAGCCAAAACAGTTTTCTGCGTCTAAATATTTAATTTATTTGCCATTAGTCTGCTGATGGGAATCAGTTTGTATTATTGGAGTTATATTTTATATAGGAGTTGAGGAGGATGGACTTTTTTTTTACTATTATAAATGGCTTTTCCCGGACTCATACTGAAATATTAGTAGAAAAGAAGTATAACGTAGGTATTAAACCTTCTATTCTGTAGATTTTTTGACTTGTTAATTGTAATTTCTTGAAATTTACCTCAGGTTTTTAATTGTTGACTTTGTTTTTAACTGTTGTTTTTAATTACTTTTAATATACAGTGGTACCTCTAGTTACGAACTTAATCCATTCCGTGACTCTGGTTGCAACTCGAGTTGGTCTCAAGTCGAGGTAAAGTTTCCCATAAGGTTCAATGTAAATACAGCTAATCCGCCCTCCAAATTTGGTCACACCCCAAGGTAAATTTCCGCCATAAGGTTCAATGTAAATATGGCTAAACAATTCTGAAACATATGCATTTTCTTTTTAAACCTCAAAAACCTTCCAAACGCCACAAAAACCTTCCAAACGCCACAAAACACACCACAAGCCTCACCGAACGTCTCCTTGCTACCGCGATCTCGCCCACAGGAAGCCGCAACCGCGTGGCAGCAGGGAAAATGGCCGCGGATCCGGTTCGTAAGTAGAGGCAGAATTCGCATGTCGAGGTAAATTTTTGGGGCCGGAGGTGGTCGTATCTCGAAAAATTCGTAAGGAGGGGCGTTCGTAACTAGAGGTACCACTGTATCTGATTCTCATTTTAATGTTATTGTTCGTTTTACAAGCGATGAGGAATAATGTACCTTTAGCAGATTTTCAATGTGTTCCACTCCCTGATTTTTCTTTATTTAATAATAATATTGTTTGAGGTTCAGACTGTTCTCGTTGTGATAACCTTTCTTTTAAAAAATTAAAAATCACTGATTAAAGGCGTCTATAATACTGATTTTTCACAAAAACACATATAGCACTTGGATATATGTTATTGTTTCGTTTTGTTTATTTCTAGCTGCTTATAAAGTCAGTGTCTTGGCCCATCTAAGTCATCCTTCTAAACCAGGCTGTTCTTCTTGTAGCGTTAGGCTCACCCAGGAAATTAAATTTAATAATGATCTCAACTCAGTTATGAACTTTACATTTAATAATTTCTTCATTGCAAGGGATGCCTTTTATATGAATTTTATAAGAATTTGCATATTTTTTAACATATGTGTATCTTTGTATTTTTTAAATATATATAAAATGAGGGTTTTCTTGACAGGGAAATAAAAGTAAGAGTCAACAGGAAACTTCTGGAAGTATTGATTTGGATAGCTCCTTGTCCAGCACACTCAGTACTACAAGCAAAGTAGGTAAACTAATCACTGTAAAACCAACACAAAAAGGGAATAGCTTATTTTGCCATTTTCTCACTTTCTTTCATAAAAGGTATAATCTACCTTGGTTTTAGCCCAGAGTAAATTCCTACAGTAATTGTTATATTTTATTTTTAAAGGTCCAAATCACTTTATGATAAATGTGCTAATAAGCTTGAAAAATAGACCTATCTACTGTATGTATATCTGTATAATTTCTCACTTGTGATCTGCAAGAAAATATGGACTTTCTTGCTTAAAGTCTGTTTTGTCCAAGTGTGTTCTTGTTTTAAGAAGGGGATGACCATGAGTCTCCACGGTGCCCTCTTTGACTCATGGTTGACTATGGAATAGAAAGATGTGGTAAGGCCCCGATTGCTTCCGCATTCTGTGTTGTTGACCAAATACGGTTGATTCATCTCCCTTTAGGGGTATTTTTCTACTTTCATGGTGAGTGCCATGGAGACTCATATGCACAAGTTCCCATTGAGCATATTTTTTTTCTTCTTCTGCCAGCTTGTCTGTTGGTCTTCACAGAAGTCCATTATTATCCATAATAACAGAGCTACTATTATAGAAGCACAGTGGGGACATGAATTTGATTGGCCCCCCTTTTACAGTCTACAGAAATCTTTCTGCTTGATTATCTAACCTTATGTATTTGTTCATACGAGGCAACCAGATGATCTACTATTTAACAATAAAACAATTTTAAATACCCTACTGTTAGGTCACACACATTTTGATGGACAATTTTACTTAATTCGACAGGAAACATCTCTCTGTGACCAGGAAAACCACTTTCCCTCAGAGAGCCCTCTAAAATCAAATGGATCAGTGGACAATCTTGACCTTCTCTCAACTGCATCAGAAAGTCCCTCTGCTGAACAGCCTGCCCAATCAGCCTATCAAGGCTTTAGAAGGCGAGCTAACACCCTAAGCCACATGCCATTGGAAAGCCAGGAGTCATCTGAGTCTACTGAAGCGTCTCCGTCAGTTTCACAAAGAAAACTTATGAGGTATCATTCCATGAGCTCAGAGACTCCTCACCAGCAAAAGTAAGATTACGTTTATAGCAGGGGAGAGACATTTGGGGAAAATGTTTTAAGGTATGTCAAGCTTAGGGAAAGGAGAATTCATTCTTGGAATTCCTTTTTTGTCATAACCATAGCATGGACTCTCTGTTTGAAATGCTCCAGTGATGTAACAGTGTCTGCTTTCCATGATGATGTGCTTTACGAATGAAACTTCTAAGTAATCTTTATTAATTGGGCTAGGGAGCAAGCATCTACTCTTTCGTGATTTTGGACATGTCTATTATATTAGTTTCTAGTATTATTATAATTTACATTTATTATAGCGACCCTACTGCAAAAGACTCTGAGTGGCTTACAACATCCAAAATACAATTAAAAACAATTTAAAACAGAGCATAGAAGCCTGGAGAGAAAACTCTGAAACTGCTTAGTGTAAACTGACTCCAATCTTAGATTTATTTATCTGGACTGATATACCTGAGTTATTTGCCTGTGGTATTCTCCATAGGTAATACATGAACCCAAAAGGTAATTGGAGGAATAGGCTTACAAGAAGGAGGAAGTTGATGAATTTATAGTCCAAAATCTTTGGAGGCCGCCAGTGTGATGCACAAAGAGACATGTGATGCAATGTGAGACAGACAGCGAAGAAACTTCTTGATACAAAAAACTGGAAGTATCTTCTCTGCACTAATAGGGATTAGCCCCCTGCCCTTTTTATAACCTAGCAAACTGTGAAACCGTGCTTGGATGGTGTGTGTTTGTTTATACTGACATTCGTCTCATGTTCCTCTGCAGTGTTTTTTCATATCATTGCATGTAGAATCATAATGCAAAATTTATGCAACTGCATCCTTTCTTTAATTATTCTTTCTCCTTCACCTTTCCACATTAGCATGCCCTTCATCTGAAATAAGCTGTGGCTTTGCTGGAAATGCTGCAAAATTGGATGTATGCCAAAGCAAATTTTATTTCTTGCCTCAACGTAATACAAAAAAGAGACACGCCTAGGATGAGTAGTTACTGGTAAAAAGGAACTGAAGAAATGTCACAGCTGAGGCTTCACTGTCCTCCTTTTGAACCTTGTTGCTTGCTTGCTTCTTCTAATACCAGATTTGACCACAACGGTATTTCCAACTAGACAGTGCTTGTTCAGTAAAAGCTGAACTGTTAGTCAGTCTTTGATGTCAGGTTCTCAGATGTGGAGGATCAGTTTCTTGTTTAGAGTATGACGTTGACTTGCTTTGCTTATATGTTCAGAATACAGGAGAATGTTGGGTTTTGTTTTAAACTGTTGAAAGCTCTGGTCCATGTTCTGAACAGCTTGTTTCGAGCACATATTGGAATGGCGAGAGAACGTATGTAGAATTTTACT
Organism: Python bivittatus; assembly: GCF_059951505.1. Classification (NCBI taxonomy): domain Eukaryota; kingdom Metazoa; phylum Chordata; class Lepidosauria; order Squamata; family Pythonidae; genus Python; species Python bivittatus. The sequence continues at coordinate 180,256 of NW_028277121.1, forward strand.
GTGACCTACAGTGTTATTTGACTTCATCTAGGTCCTGTTAATAGATTAAAGATTCTGGTTAAACAAACATGGCACAACTCAATGTACTGTGTCATGGCTTATTGAATCCTTTGAGACAATTGTCATTGTTTTTGTTAAAAATATATGAGAATCAGCTCACTTAAAGGAATACGTTGAGTCAGATGTTCCAGTCAATGAGATGACAGTCAGGTGTGAGTTTGAGAGTCCCTCCCTTATTAAAAACACACAAACATTTGTTGTCAAAGACTTTGGCCTCCCAATGTATCTAACATCTCTGAATACAAGCCAAGAAACAGAGCTCGTCGCGTGACATTCCCTTCTATTCAGTTTTACATTTGAATTGTAATGGTTTTAAACATCACTGAAGTTTGTTCAGATAACTTCTATGGCTAGCCCCATAGAAGCCTGCTGTCTTCAGCCCCAGGTTCTTCATCTTCTTGGACTCTCCTTTTCCATTTTTTAGTAATGTTTTTTTTTTAATTTTGATGTTTGATGTATTTATATATATTTATGGTTTTAATGTTTCGTGTGAGTCGCCCAGAGTCCCCCATTGGGGGGAGATGGATGGGGGAGAAATTTAATAAATAAAATTAATTAATTAATTAAATAAATAAATAAATAAATAACTGAAGTTGATAAGAACTTGGTCATGCAGTTGGCCGTGCGGTCTGTCACTATTTCATAGGAACTCCTAATGCTTTCATGTCACCTCCTTGACACAAGGAATGTATTCACTGACCATGGCATGCTGCAAACTGTGTTGGACTTCCTTCCTCTGCATCTTGCATCCGCTGTGGTTACCTTTTGAACTCCACTGGTTTGAATGAGCATGGATGCTGTTCAGCATGGAAGGTTAGATATGCAGGATGAGTACGTAGGAGGTTTGGAAAGAAACCGGTCCTGGTATTGTTGATATATTTCAGGCTGTCCTTCCTTTACCCCAGGGTCTTACCAAGCTTTGCAAAGCTGACGCCCTGTTGTACTCTCAAGGGCTGGAAAACAGGCCTCTTTGCCCTCCTTAAAAACTGAGGCTTCTGCCAAGCATGAAAGCTGTAAGGCAATAGTACCTGCTCCGTGTATTGATATATTATGCCTACCAGTCTTCATTCTGACCTTATTAGTAGACACGATCAGAAGATCCTGAGAGGCTAAGATCATAGAAGAAGCAAATGTCAGTAAAAGAGCTTTAATATGCTTCTCGAGGCCACTTTCTATGCTGTTACAAGGCATATAGATCATACTCAAAGTGCTGCAGTATATCTTTTATTTTTGTTCTCAGCCTTTCATGTATCACATCTTTTCTTTTCTTTTCTTTTCTTTTTTCTTTTCTTTTTTCTTTTTTCTCTGCTGGAATCGTCCTTATAAAAACTGAACATACCTGCCAGCAGCTCTAACACTTCTTCCAGTCAGGCATCGTTAGCTGCTGCTGTTGCTCTTCCTCCTCCATCTCGACTTCATTGCTCAGCCTCCTCACCCAACTTTTTAAAACGCATTAGGCATAATTCAAGTGGAGAACAAGGCAGGCATGCCATGCCAAAGAGGTGAGGACAGATATATGGCTTTTGCGTGTCTATGTGGTTGACGGCATATCAGTTCATAAGTATTTATCATTGAAGACATTTGTACATGGCAAAGAGAAGTAATAAATCAACCTGAAACAAATAAATCAACAGTTTCAGGCCCTATTCATGATCCTATCTTGCTACCATGATGTAGTTCTTAGTCATGGGTTAGTTAATTAGCTACATGTAATCTAGGAAGGAATAAAACTTTATATACCTTATTCAAAGTCTCAGGCTGAAGTAAGCATATCTCAGCCAGTTATTATATTATTATATTATTGCATTTATATGTCACCACAACCTGAATTGGCCCTTATCGATTTACATGATGTAGGCAATTAATTTTAACACATAAAATTGAAACAAAAATTAGAAACAATTAAAACAAAATCAAAACCTAAAGATCCAAGTAATGAGTACGAGCTTAACAAATAAAAGTCCCCAAATAAAAGGCTAGAGAGAAGAAAGGTTAGAAACACAGACAAAATTATTGTACTCTGCCCTGCTTCCCTACATTGTCAAGTAGGGTTATAATTCTTCTGAAACCAGTCCTGGCAATGGTTTTTCTCTAAAGTTGTGTGTGTGACAGAGAGAAGGAGAGTTCTGTGTAATACCACGTCAACAAACTTATGGATATCAAACCAAAATGGGTTAGTGGTAGGACAAGTCTGTACTTTCACCTATTTTACACTTCCCACATAATTACAATAGCCCTTTCTAAACTAGATGCCAAACTAGAGGACTACTCTTCCTCCATGTGTGTGCAGTGGGGAGTCTTCCTCTCCATGGAGGCCTCACAACTGAGGATCTGAATTTTCTTGAGTCTTCGGAGGGGGAAATCTTCCATAGATAGAGGAGGCTTTCCACTGCAGATACTCATCCTCTACACCTGGAGGCAGCAAGAGGCAGCTTATGAGCTTCTTCTACTCTGCCATCTTTTAGATCTTTGCTTTCAGTGTTTGTATCTCACATTATTGGGGGCTGATTTCAACAGCATCTTCCTTTGTTACCACATTCTCAGAGAATGTAAGGCTATTCCTACCTCCCCAATTTACAAGGTAATTCTTCTACACTACACTCTCACATTCACCCTTTTGAATACCCGTTTAATAGATTGTATTCCCCCCCCCATCTCAATTTCCTGTCACTTTCCAACTGGTTTGGAATATTAAGAGATATTTGGACTCAATGCACCCCATGCTTTATTTAGCTTATTAACACATTGTTAAACTTCAGCATACAATTCCAGACCTTCGTGAGAAAGATTTTCCCATGTAATATCATATCGTGTGTGTTCAGTGAATCCTCAATTCCCCAAATTGCGATGCAATAGAAGACTACATTTCTGCTGAGATTTACATCCTTTGGGTGACGATGTCCTTGTGCACATAACCGAATTACCCTTTGCATGATTATGTCTTTTACAATTGCCCTTGGAAAGTGGCAAAAAACAAAAAAACAATGGTTGTGAGTCACGTGTTCCTCCTGAGATTTATGAGACCAGCTCAAAAAGTGGTCTCCAGCAGCATCTTCAGGGGGTGTCAAATGTGTCCGTCTGACAGAAGCAGCATCACAAGGACCGCAACGCAAGCCTCGCCCCTTTTGTGCATGCGTCATGATGTCACGTGCACATTTCAGTACAACTTACAACACAATGTAAGCTTCTGTTTTCATCATTTGATCCTTTGTTAATTTGAAATAGGATAAAATGCTAAGATGCTGCACTTAGTTTCATTTTCCACTGTCCGAAGAAGACTGCAGAAAAGAGGCTTCATAACCTTTGCTGAAAATGGAATGAGCCTCCGAGTCAGGGTTTCTCAACCTTGGCTGTTTCAGATGGGTGGACTTCAATTCCCAGAATTCCCCAGCCAGCTGGCTGGGGAATTCTGGGAGTTGAAGTCCACTCATCTGAAACAGCCAAGGTTGAGAAACACTTCTCTAAGCAGTTCCTAAAAAATTATATAGCTGACAATGTTAACTTTTGCTTTGTTTTAATTCCTATGAGTATTACCTTTTTCCTGATTTGATACAGTACTTATTCCTTTGTTGATTTGTTTTCTCTTTTTGTTTGTGTGTTTTACTCATCATGCTAAACTTCCCCCCTTCTGAACTACCCTTTTCAACCACGCTCAGCATCTCCTACCGTTCTGCTCTCCAGAAAAAACTTCACTCTTCCTCTTCTGTGCCAAACTTCTTAAAATTTCTGGCTCCCGTAGATGAAAATAACGCCTCTGACTTTAGGAACTCAACAAGGTAGGGTTCCTTTTCTTTCAGAGGACTTCTGGTTCAGAAAGATTACTTCAGATTTGAGGGTGAAGTTTAAAGTGTTGAAGTTATTGTTGTTCAGGTGAGAAGGAAATGTCTTCAAATTGAGCTCGACTCCATGTTGTTTTCTTGGCATCGGCACAAAACTGGCTTGCAGTTGCTCTCTTCTGAGACTTGGGCTACAGCTGTGAAATTTTGTGGAGGTTTCCTCTTAAAGTGCTAACCATATCTGACCCTGTTCAGCTTTCTCAAAGTTCTGGTTATCATCTATAAAGGTCTATACAGGATGGCCCTGGGATTTATCAGGATCACCTTGCCAAGCATGATTCTGCCCATCTAGTTATCTGAAGAAGGCCTGTGGAGTATCCCACCCCCCACTTGGAAGGTCCATGGGGAGGGGACAAAACACCAAGCCTTCTTGGCAATAGCCCTCACATTTTGGAATACTCTGCTTCAAGAATTATGCCTGGCTTCAACTCTCTTCTTGTTTAAAAAGCCCCTGATGTTGTTTTATTCCAATAGGCCTTTGCCCCAGCAGAATTGTTGGGCGACCATGTTTCTTTTCTGTCTGTTTTGCAGATTAACTTATATTACAGAGAATAAATAAATAAATAAATAAATAAATAAATAAATAAATAAATGCAGTGGAACCTCGGGTTACGAACACTTCTGTTAACAAACTTTTCGGGTTACGACCAGCTCTGGCCACAAAATTTTGCCTCGGTTTGTGAACTCCGCCTCAGGATACACGGCCATTTTCCCTCCCGTGACATGGTCCACGGCCATTTTCCGCCCCTGACACGTGGTCCGCGGCCATTTTTCCGCCCCTGACACGTGGTCCGCGGCCATTTTTCCACCCCTGACATGTGGTCCGCGGCCATTTTTCCATCCCTGACACATGGTCCGCAACCATTTTTCTGCCCCTGACACGTGGTCCGCGGCCATTTTCTGCCCCTGACACGTGGTCATAGGGAGGGGGACTCTCCCTCCAAGCAATAGCCGCCTCCCTGTCCTCCACGCCAGAATGGATTAACAGTAATTACATTGAACCTTATGGGGAAATTTGCTTCGGGTTGCGACCAATTCGGGCTGTGACCAGAATCACGGAACGAATTAAGTTCATAACCCGAGGTACCACTGTAAATGTTTCTGTACCATATCTTTATTATTCATTATTGATATTTGTTATTTATCCATCTAAATAAGACTATATCTTTAATTTCTAAGATTACAGGTCGTCCTCGATTTACGACCACAATTGAGACCGGAACTTCTATTGCTAAGTGTGAGGTTGTTAAGTGAGTTGTGCCTGACTTTACAACCCTTTTTGCCACAGTTGTTAAGTGAATCACCATGGTTGTTAAGCGAATCTGGCTTCTCCCATTGACTTTGCTTGTTGGAAGTCCCCTGGGAAGGTTGCAGTGGCAATCACATGACCCCAGGTCTGCAACCATTGTAAATTCATGCTGGTTGCCAAGTGCCTGAATTTTGATCATGTGACTACGGAGACGCTGCGACAGTCTTAAGTTTGAGGACTGGTTGTGAGACACATTTTTCAGCCCCATCGTAACTTCGAACAATCGTTAAATGAATGGTCGTAAGTTGAGGATTATCTGTATGGACTGATGGTGATAATACACGCTGCAAGTTAATTAACTAGCTTTTGGTTAAGGCTGTTTATGAATAGACATGTAATGTCCATTTAAAACTTCACTTGAAGGAGCTGAACAACATAATTAAGTCTTTAATTTTCATGGGAAAGTATCAAAAGAACACTCACAATTTGGAATCAAACTGTGCTCCAAATTCCTATGAAATTGGGTGCCATTTTTTTCCTTGAAAATGCTTGATGGAGGAAATACCTTAATGATAGGAGAAAATGAGTGTGGAGACTTGATATGAGGGAGGAAGATAGGTTTTCGAAAAGCAGCTACTGAGGAGCCCTGATACTTTGTAAATATAGGTCCACTGCTTTTTCTTCATATTAAACCATGTCAGAGTTAAGTACATTTTTAAAACAGTGTAATTAATATAATGTGTAGTCTGCAGAACAAAAAAAAAAAAAAATAGAGAACTGCAGTGGAAAATTAGGGAGAAGATGGAATAACCTTCACCTGTGAAATAAATTGAGAGCTTCCTGGGTTTAATTGCCAAGATTGGCATTACTATAAATTAGGCCAATATAAGAAATGCACATTATTTGTTAGCATTATTTGATTTCTGGCCAACTTTGCGGAGTCTGGAATAATGTTTAGAAGTGAAAGGAAGGTTACATTATAGCTTTTTCGTCACAGAAATCAGAATACAATTCATAAGCCACAAGACTCTACAAAACAAGAAAGGTTACGGGAGACCCACCCTGTTCAGAGGATTATTACTCAGAATATCCATGAGACCGTGTAAAGCCTTCGCACGGTCACATCTCTATGTCATGAGGTGTAGGGATAACAGCAAACAGCCACAGAATATTATTTCTGAATCCTTTTGACACACTGAATATTTCTGTCAAGAAGCTTACTGACTATTTAAAGAACTACACACAGTAATTTTCTATTTTCATCTTTAATTTGCTGTTGCAGCTTCTTAGAGAATTCATGTATCTGTTTCATCCAAAAACAAAATGTCTTGCAATCATTGCTAAAACAATAAACAAATAAATCCCCTTACTTTTAACTTTAGGGATTACAAATCCAAGTCGAATGAAGCAGATTTTGTCCCCGAAAGTCCGGTGAAGGCTCGACGACATTCTTGGAGGCAGCAGATATTTTTGAGAGTGGCAACACCACAAAAAGGATGTGACCCTTCTGGATGGCATGAAGGTAAAATCCATCCATAGTTGAAGTAATTAGCTTGTCCAATTAATGCTACAAATGACGGCTCAGCTTTCCTTGCAGTCTTCAGTACAACCGAATAACGAAATTACCAATTCCAAAACGCGGAAAATACTGTGTTTTATTTCAAGTTACTCTTGAATCTTGAGTGGATAGGATTGGTTTTAATTGTTTTATTGTTACTGCTGTTTCATATCCCTGCTTGCTGCAATTTCCTTGTGCACCAGGGAAAGGCAATTTTAAAATCACGGGAGGGAGCAGGATATGATTTAGTGACATCACACTTTGAAGATTAGTAAAGGCTTTCCAAATTCTTTTTGTGGTGGAAGAAAGATGGGAATGACCGTGGGAGTGCCTGGGAACAGACCATGGGAATTGCATGAACTGTGTAATTCCCCCCTCCTCATTTATTTTTAACAGAAAGCAGGGTCACAGGTAGGGGCATGGTCAAGAAGGAAACATGTCATATCAGAAGTGATTTGAAGGACAGTTTGGGCTGGAAGTGCCAGATTGCCCTTTGGGCTTAGAGCAGTGTTCCTCAACCTTGGCAACTTTATGATGGGTGGACTTCAACTCCCAGAATTCTCCAGCTAGCATGGCTGGCTGGGAAATTCTGGGAGTTGAAGTCCACCCATCATAAAGTTGCCAAGGTTGAGGAACACTGGCTTAGAGGATCACCAGCATTAATTGATAGCATCAGCATGAAACTTTGGATCGATTGAGATATTTTTGCTAGTTATATCAGACAGCAATATGAAAACTCCCCATGATGGGGGTGGTTTTCTTGGCAAATATCCTGCCTATTTCAACCACTGTCAAGTAGCTTTCAGACACTGGTTATTTAAGTCAGTTTCTACAATGACAGTCAAAGCCGGTCATTTCTTTAGTTTACTATCCATGGATAAATCCTGAGGTACCATCCCATCATGATGGATAAATTACAAGAGTCCAAAAAACAAGTGTGCATTTTGTTACTAATAGTTTCTCTTGAAATGTTTTCACTTTTGTAATCACAGAAACCCCAACCATTTGTAAGTAGGCCCCTTTGACCATCAAGAGGCACACCTGAGGCTCAGTGCGTATAGTTGGGCTAAGTCAGCACGAAAAGTAAATTACTGTTAAATACAGGGTATAATCTAATAAAATAGTCATGTCTGACCGTACGAGCAGCAAAAACAGAACTATAGAATTAGACAACAGATGGAAGGTTAGGAAAGGAGGCTGTGACATTTCTAATGATAATTGTATTTGTCATTTTTTCCATGTTACATCTCAAGTTGCTTTTTCTTTATTCTTTGCCCTTACCACATTCTGAACGCTATGATAAATCATAACTGCATCGTTTTAGAATGGTTCTACATACAAAAATTATTTCCACATATTTATTTGTTTTATTTTTACACCACCCCAAACAACTCTGGGCAGACTACAGAAGGCTTTCTAATCTCCCAACGTACAACATCTGTAACAGGACTATCACGAACGAGGACAGAGGAGAACCCTCCATCCTCACTGGACATTACAATCACCAAAGTTCTGTATAAAAAGAAACATTTTGAGGAGTTTCCTAAAATCCAGGGGCAAGGGGAGAGGGCAAATGTATATCCAGGGGCACTATATTCCAGAAAGTAGGGGCCAATTCTGAAGAAGCGCTTTCTAGCTCACATTTGTCTCACTTCATATGGGGGCAAGATCTTAAGCATTCCCTCTCTAGTTGACCTGACAGGAGGGTCAGAATCATTACAAACGAGGCAATACCTAATGTCATTACCATATAGGGCTTGACAGGCGAGAGCAAACACTCTGAATTCGGCCTGGAAGTATAGTGACCATAGTGTTAATCTGCAGTGATGGGGACTGTTGACCAGCAGTCTACATTCTGCTCCAGTGGTAGTTTCCAGGTTGCCTTCAAAGATAGCCCCACATAGAGTGCATTGAGGTAGTCTAGTCACATAGTGATGTGGGTGGAAGTCACTGTGTGATATGGGTGCGAGTCACTTTCACCAAAATAGTATAATGTGTTTTCCAAGTTTATCAGGAAAGGGATCAAAGTAAAATGATATTGTCATAATGCTTTCATAGAGTATGGCTACTCTTGAAATACCACTGTGTTTTAACAATGTATATTGCTAAAATGGTAAACCAAACAAACTCCTGATTAGAGCACATGACTGTCAGGAAAGGGCTCTTTCTCTTTCTGTTGTATTTTTTTTCACTTTTTTTAAAACCACTTTTTGTGCGTTGTTTTTCTTTTGTTGAGAATGTATGTATTTGCATCATTATTTTTGTGTTTTTATTTATTTGTTTATTTATTTTATTTATTTATTAAATTTGTATGCCGCCCATCTCCCCCAATGGGTGACTCTGGGCGGCTCACAATTAAAACAGAAACCACAACCAATTAAAAATAAATACCACATTAATTAATTAAAATTAATTAATTAAAATTAATTAATTAATTAAAAAGTCAAGCTATAAAGCTAACCCTATATAAAAACTAAAAACATTCAAGATGAATGTTTTGTTCCTTTTCTTTTTTTTCCTGTAATTATTTTAAAAGCAATAGAAAATAAGTGAATAAATAGGAAAGGCCTGATTTGGAGAAGGTAAAATGGAATTTTATTTTCTGTCCTTTTCTTAAAGTATTACAACTAGGGTCTCCAAGTAAAATGAACCAAGGATGACAAAGGAAATGTCCTACTCACCAGGAATGAAAAGAAACACAGAGAAGAGAGATTTTGCTGTTATACCGAAGAGATTGTACAAGTCTCTAAACTCTGAATGCCGGTGGTGGCAGACGGTGGGGAGAATAATAGGGGAGGAAAGTTGGCTTTATGTTTGAAGATTATAAGTCTTTGGACACGCTTGAAAGCCCTCCTTGACTGCACCCTTAAGTGATAAAATGACGTATGGTCTAAAGTTCGTGGACAGAGAAGGAAGAATAAATCTCTGTTAATTGAATTGTATTTAAAAGAAACCTTTGGAAGTTTGTTTGTTGGCTCTCTTCTACAGATCCCTAATTAATACTGCATTATCAGTTCTAACCTTTGTCATCATTTCCTGCTTGGAGCTCGTCTGTCATGACACTGGCACTAGAATCTCTCAGGTTTGAGGTGTGGATGTGTTAGCTTTGTTGCTTCATAAGTAATTATTGTCTTTACGTTCATCCATTTAACATGGTTATAACACAAACATATCAGCTGTAACTGAGAAAAAGATGTTTGTGGAGACATAGGCAGCATTTAAAAGGTTGCCTGTATTTTTGTCATTTGTGTTAATAGTGGGAAGTATTGAATTAGGAAGACTCGGGTTAAGTTCCTTACTCAACCATGACGTGCACTTGGGTGACTTGGGTTTGCTTTGAGGTTGGCAGAAGACAATTGTTGTTTTGGCTTTGGGTTGGCTTCAGGCTGTTGTTGAAAGAATTCCTTTCTTTCAGCCAAACCTAATGCAGTGTTGTTGCAAGGATCGTATGGAAGAGAACCATGCAGCATTGTCTTGTCTTCAGAGGAGAAGAGCAACAAAAACGTGTAATAATGAAATAGCACCAGCATGTATCTTAAGTTTTGTGTAGGTACTCCTTTGCAGCCAAAGCAGGAAGTCGTACTGCTGTTTCATTTTGCTCTTTTCTGTTGCTGATTTTAATTCTGGCCACTGTAGAAGTGTGGGAATGTGGTTGCTTTAACTGGCCAGAGGATCTCGGTGTGTACAGTTTTGGAGCCAATGGATCCAACTTAAGTTTACTTTCCCCCAGTAGAATTCACTGAATTGAGTTTTAGCTGGTGGGGGTCATTTTTTTTTTCACAGTAGAAGTGAGTAACTGCCTGAGGGCACAGCTGTGCAGGAATGCAGATTTTGAGGAGAAAAAAAATAGTATATGTATTCATGACTCAATAGATTTACAGTAAAAAATAATTTGGAGAGGAGGGGAACCATCGATCTTCAATGGGCCAATCCTTCTCCCTGCCTGAAAGCAAAATAGAAGTGGGAAGAAAATGTTGCAAAGTAGATTTCACTGCTTTCAAGTGCTTTCCCCCTGTTAAGATAATGATTTTAACTCAGGAGCAAAGTGAAATTGCAAATACGGTACAAAACTGTTCTCATAAAACGGGAGGCAGAATAAAACATAGAAAGAGTAATAATCTAGGAAAATGGGTTGGAAGTGTCTTATCTGCCACGAGAGAGAATCACGCTATACAATACTGGAGAAAAACATTGGTATAGGTAGACTCCAAAACATCATTTGTGGAGATGAGATGATAATCATGTAGATGTTTTACCTTATACACTAGATGGCACTGTTTATTTTGTTTGTAATTCTACAAAAGTTCTTTGATTATTTAAATTAAATGACATGAACTTGAAACACCAAGTATGGAGAAGTTTGGGTGGTACCATTGATAACAGAATGCCTTGTTCTAGCTGGGATTTTTTGTAGTCAACCTTTTCAGAATTTAGATTTTTACGGAAGAAGGTAGGAGGGAAAAACACAAATGATCATCAAATGTCTGCCATTTACCGCATATCCTGGTTTGTGTGGAGAACATTTTGTTCAGTCTTTTGGATCTAGTCTGCTGAACTGGTTATATTTTTCAGGGACAAATGGAAATGAAGTCTAAACAATTTGTTAAGTTCTGTGTAAGAGCTGGAGTTTGTAGGAAATTTTTAGCAGAGTGATGTATAGCAGCTATGAAGTTCAACATTCAGAAAACTTGTAAAATCTGACATGAAATGAGTAATGTCTTTGCTAAAACATCAGAAGACAAAGGGCCTCGTAAGATTTTCAGTTTTAGGGAAGCAGAAGATTTACTTCTCATTACTCTTCTGATAATTGCTTTCTTAAGGCTAGGATTGATCTAGGAATTCTGACAAATCTCCAATCAAAATAACGTTTCTGAATTTTTCTCTTTTGGTATATTAAGATTATTCTGAATTGGGAGAACTGCCACCCAGATCACCGTTGCAACCCGTTTGTGAAGATGGCCCTTTTGGGGCAGTAAAAGAGGATAGAAAAAAGACACCCAAGGAGCTGCGGGAACTGTGGCAAAAGGCTATTCTGCAGCAGATACTCCTACTTAGGATGGAAAAGGAAAACCAGAAATTGCAAGGTAAATAAATTGCTCTACCAAATATCTCCAGAAAATTCTACATCAGTGACATTTGTGCCAAAGGCAATAAATAAGTAGTCTGAAGGTAGCGTGTTACTCATTGCCTGTTCTGCTTGTTGTCCTTCTTGCTGTACTTTACCCATACTGGGTTTATTTTATCTTAATAGGTACTTTGCTTATTTTATCAATGGTAGCTCTTAAGCCTGGTTCCTGGAAGTGCTGATAAGGAGCTCAGACTCTGTCTCCTTTGAACCCTTCGTCTGGTGGATTCACTTCTTTATGTTCAACGTTATTGTCATTTTAGCATTTCTTACCATCTAATTTAACTTAGTTTTGAAAAGCCCTTCTCTTCAAGCAGTTGTCCTTGGCCCTCGAATCCATCTGAGCGATTTTGTCGTCAAATAGATTTACTGGAAGAAGCCACCAAAAAGTGAGCTTTCTTCTAGTCCAGCTCAGCTTCCAACAACCACATCCATGTTATTGTCTAGGTAACAATACAGAACTGGTTTGTCCCAGTCTGGCTTACGGCCTTGGGATATTTCCTGGTGTCACTCATCCAATACTGTTCACTCTACCTCTTATACATTAGTACTATTTTTATTTTGGTATGAGCTTATACCTGAGTGGAGTACAAATAAACAAGAATAGAAATCACATTGCAATATAAAACAAACTGATAAATAAAAAGCAATCAATTTTACAAATCTTACCTAATCCCAGTGCTACCATAATTTCTCTATATCTTTCTGCCCTTCCAAACTGTCCTTACTTTCACCACATCCATACACCATTTGTACACTTTTGTCCTTTAAACTTCTCATCTCTCTTTTTTTGAGGTTCTCATCAACTCCATCCAACCACATTTTTTAGTCTTTCTCATCCACTCAACCCATTCAGTCTTCCTTCATCTATTGGTTTGCTATTCAATCCACATTCATTCCAAATTATGTGACGGGGCAAAGCATACAGTAAATAGTGCAAGATAAGGCAGCAAGCAAAATTTCTTAACCCTTCTGGAAATCACTGTTGACCTGGCAGGAAATAATTTCCTTCTTCTAAGCTTTTATGACTGTTGGCAAATAGATCCAAGTGACAATAATTACAGCTCTGCACCCCATAATTCAAGTGTCTCATGGCCTTTGCTCAATGAATTTTTATTGCAGATGGGCTATATTAATTGCCATTATAGTTTGCGTAACAAAGAATGGCATTTGTGAGACAATAAGAGGAAACAGCTCTTAATTGTTCATCCCAAGTGGCCAATACTTGAAAACGTCTCTAATACATTAATTTTCAGAAATGTATTTCTTATCATAGAATTTATGTTTGCTAACATTTTCAGCCCCCATAACACACCTGAACATTACCACAAGCATTATTATACATCTGTCTATAAGTACATTAAACAGCTGAGAGGTCATCACACATTTTGGTCTTACTCTTTGTTCTATGTCAGCCATGTACTAAACATTCCATTTATTATTGTGCATTCTTTATTTCCATCATATACCACTTTCATCTCATTCAGCAACCAACCTTCAACTCCATATTAGGACAAAATGTTCCATAATTCTGGTCTATTCATTTTATCATCACCTTTCTCTGAATCATTAAACATACAATAAGCTTTCCTTCTCCCATTCATACTGAAGAGTAAAAATATGCTCTGAACATCCCCTGCCTAGCATAAAGCCACACTGCCCTTCCCAAATGTTGCTAACTGTCACTTGTTGTACCCATTAATCAAAATTCTGCCAATACGTTCTCAGGCCCACCGAAGAGGCAATCCCCCCATTGTCTGTGTGTTCACTTTTGCTACCTTTCCCTTTGCATAAAGGAACATTAATCAAATTCTTCCAATCCTCTACATTTGCAGCTTACCATTTTTAAAACTCTCACAGCATTTATGACTTTTTGTCATTTTTTTTCTTGGACGCTAACATTAATAGTATTGTTTCAGTTCCTCTCTTCAACATACCACTGTTGTTCTCATAAAGTACTCCTTCCAACTTTTGCTCAATTAAGCTTCATCCAAGTCAGATCATCAGTTTCGTACTCCATCCACTTTGCTGGAGGCTCCTTGTTTAGCCCTTTTCATCCACTTGGTTTCCATCAAAATCGTTCAGTGTTTTCTCTGCCTCTTAACCATTCCTTGCTCTCTTTGACTGCTTTCTATGCATGATCTTTTGGTCTTATTGTAGAGCATTATGTGAAATAGTTTTATCATCATCCAATTTTAGATTAATATATTTTCCAGCTCAGAGTAATATACTTAATGCCACTGCCGTTTTCCATATAAAAACAATAAAGCTAAGATTTGAGTATGTACCTGTATTAATATAAATGCAGTAAAGCCCAGTTTTACCGTGCCATCTTTCAAATTACCCATTGTGAAAAATCCAAGAATAGCAGCAAACTGAATGTGAATTGCAATGCGTTCATATTTCTTTATGGTTTGCTTTCTAAAGTTGCTGAAATAGGCTTGCCTTTTGTTTGACTTGGGCATCTCCTTAGGTTTCTGTTGTCAATGAACTGTCTTAAATTGCTTTGCAATAATTAGGGGTGCACAACTGCTTGAAGCTTGTGCTGTAATTTCCAGAGCATGCTGATGGCCAGTAGGCAGGGAGGGGCTCAAATGGAAAAAAATCAGTGAGAATGGATGTGCATGTAGAGTATTTAAGGGGTGAATTTGGAGCTATAAACCTCTGCAAAGCTGAAGGTGTCTTCTAAACCACCACCACCCTGTCAGTCTTCAGGCTAATTTTTTGGATTTCACCCAATCTTGGAGGAGATCTGCAGAAGATTTATTAGTGGCCTTTCACATGTGCACCTGGCTTTAACTTGTTCATCTTTTTTTCCCCTCTAGCTTCTGAAAACGATCTGCTAAACAAGCGTCTGAAGCTTGATTATGAAGAAATCTCCCCATGTCTCAAAGAAGTCATGTCGGTCTGGGAAAAAATGCTGAATACTCCAGGAAGATCAAAGATGAAGTTTGACATGGAAAAAATACATTCTGCTGTTGAGAAAGGTGAGTGTATCTAATTACTGAGGGATGCAGATAGGTACACACTTTGGAAAGTGAATTATCTTTTTAAACAGATGTGGTAATTGATTATAAGAATAGAGTGCAATGTTGAGGAGATACTTCCTGTGCAGCGGCTTGAGCTTTTAGTTGTAATATTATTGGAATAAACTAGAGTTATGATGCTAGTTATAGCCAGAACCATTTAAAGAGCCATTTTCATAAGAATTGTTTCCTGTGATTAGTATAAGAGAACTAGTGTTCCATAGTGGCTAAAAATTGAGCTACAAAACAGAAAGTCCCAAGTCTGAATCTCCTTTACTATTCTATCACAAATCCACGTTGGCCTTATTCCCCACATCTGCAATATAAGGCATAGTCAAGTAGAATTATTTTTCAGAGTAGTTTGACTTCCAACTGAATTATGCACGATTTGGTCTTTTAGGTGCTATTAAAATATTTATGAAGGCAACGATGAACAAAATGAATTATTGGATTAATTATAGGATTTCATTCAATGCCTTGATCTACCTGTCAGCTTATAGATCTTTTTCTAGTCTCCAGATGGATCGCTATGTTTGTTTTTTTAAATCCACATAGGTATTTCACAGATAGTATAAAAACATAATCACTGCCAGTGGTTTTCAACTATGGAAAATATTACTGTTCCAACAGAAGAGAATATTCCTCCTCCTCCTCCTAACTTTCAGTGAACCTCCCTAGGATTCACTTGTGGTTGAACACAGGATTGTAGTCAAAAAAAATTCTGGGTTCTTTTGTTTTTCGTTATGTATGTGGAAAGCTGGATTTGATATTCTCATTTAAACAAGTTATAACCGTGACAATAAAACCAATCTATCTTCTCTCCCCATCTGCCGTAAAATGTGTATGAGTTCGCTTTTCCTACAAGAATTTTATATTTCCCAGGGAGAAACTAGTGATTGTGACCACAAATCAGGAGGAGTCTGGCCACTAATAAATCTTCTGCAGATCTTTTCTGATTAACAAATTTTATTAAAAGTTTTCATGAGTTGCCACTTACATCATCAGATGCATAGAGTGGTTTCATCAGACGCATGGAGTCTCGCCTAATCTAGTTTGGCCTAGGGGGCTGTGCAGAAAAATTATCATTCCTCTGAAAGTGTTTGTGATGTGCCGAGTATTGCTGGGAGAGATTCGTGCTGGTAGAGTATCCATGTAGGACTACAACAGAGATAGATATGTGCTTTCCTTACCCTATGTTATTCTTCTTTTTTTCCACTGGGGTAAATATTCAGGGATCTGGTCCAAAAGAGGAGCATTCCTCTCCGCTCCTTGCTGATGGCCATGAGTTGATAGTCCATTATGAACTGTTCTGAGGGATATTCCAGGAAAAATGAAATTATCCTACTTTTCTCTCCCTTGTTCCTCCCCATTGACCCTGGAAATGGTGTTGCATCGCAGCAGCATTTCACAGTCATTCTGGGAGGGGCACCACATTGTATGCAGTGATTTCTTTTTAAAGCAGGTAGCTTGTAAATACTAATAGTGTGTGTTGGTATCTCGTCTAATTCACTTTTATTCTTTTTTGCTGTTACAATCTTTTGAAAAGGAGTTCCTCGCCAGCAACGGGGAGAGATATGGAAATTTTTAGCAGAGCAGCACCAGCTCAAGCATCCGTTTCCGAATAAACAACAGCCAAAGGATACACCTTATAAAGAACTCTTAAAACAGCTGACTTCCCAACAGCACGCAATTCTGATTGATTTAGGTAAGTCTGCACAGGAATAAATCCGATATTAAACTTGGAGTGTTATGCCTTGCAAAGAAGGGTTATGTTTTTCTTATGACTTGATTATGGTCTGCATGCATTGAAGAAGTGTCTGTGGGAAATGCCATTCAAGCCTTACAATCTTCTATATCTTTAATATCTCAGCTCTCTTTTTTTTTTTTTCATTTTTTTAAAGAAAAGTGAAGAAGGAGTATATAATCCAGGTGGTCTCATGATTACAGAGGAGAATCTAGAAAATATAAACTAGACTTTTCTAAAAGTTCATGAGAGTTTAAATAAGACTTTAGTATTGAAAGCATGAAATGATGGGTCTGTTGCTAATAGGGCTTCATTGCTTCTGATAAATCTGTTAGCCTCCGATGAAACACCTTTACCTATATAACTGAATATGTTGTGAATTTGTTTGCTAGTTTGCTATATAAATTACAGAATATTTGGTTTTAGTCACTTGGTGAGACGAACCTGCAATTCTCCTTTATTAGGTTAAGCCATAAACTCTGTTCCTGACAGACAGTACATTAGATATGTCTGAATGACCTTGTACATGTTGTGTCCCACGTAGTTACTGGTTTCCCTAATGCTGAGGTCTGCCACATAATTTGTGAATCATTTGCAACACACTTTCAAACCAACCCATGATTTTTCCACTTTGTCTTCACTAACAACAAAGCAAGGATGCCTTCAACATAGCGTCTTCGTGCTTGCATGTCTGAGGCTTGCAGAGAGCACTTTCGGTCTACCATTGCTCAGTTTAAATCAGCCAGTAATTGAGCCACTGGGATATTAATGCAATAAATAAATATAAATGAATAAAGAAATGCAAAGAGCACCAACCAATCAGTCTTCACTCATTCTGTTTCCAACTGGCTTATGACACTGAGTACATTTCCCCAGTCCCCTGACGTTTCAGTGTTCTATGCATGAGCAACACCCCTTCTCAAGAGCAGCAGCAAATGAGTTTCTTTGGATACCCTGCTTCCTCCTCCTCCCACCCATATGCTGTTCATGCATTTGTCTACATGTATTTGTGTACATTTTTCTTGTTATTTGCAAAGCATACTTCTTGATAAGCTGCTATGACTGTGGTGGCAAGAGCTGTTTTGAAAAACAAATAAGAAGAAGTACTGAGAAGCCTCAAAAACTTATATTCACCGTGGTGCCTCCCCTGCTTGGACTGTCCCTAGATATTTCCTCAATATTCTATATGTCCCTCATAGAAAACAATTTACCCTGGCCTGAATTGTGGTGTTGTTTATTGGGGCAACAACTGGCAGATAGATAAGTTTCCTATTTGAAAGCCATACTCATTTTTGTTCAGCTATGGAGGTAGGATCTGTTTCATATGTGCTATTAAAATGTGGCAGTCAAGCTTAATATTTCCAATTGTTAACAACATTAATGGCCATTGTGACCAGGAGGCCATTACCCTTCTTTTGGGTGACCACTCTTCGGAAACCTCAGAGAAGTTTGCCAAATTTCTATTGCTAGCTACAGCTCTTAGAAGTGGTTCCTCCCTCATGCTATTAACTGCCAGCTGTTAATTGCTTCAGGGTTTTCTTTAAAAAAATCTTTTATTATATTAATTGTATTCTTGGTCTTTCTCTTGTGTTTGGTCTTGGATCATAAATAAACTTTGATTGGTTTGCCGTGGTGCCAGATTTGCATTGCAGAACACACCCAGTTCTGCAGTGTAGCATCCCAGCAACAACTTTGACCATCCATGGTTTTTCCCCAATAGCAAATATCCCATTGACAAGCTACCAAACTCGGCTTCATAAAATTATAAGGGAGGTGGAAGATTGTGTGGTATAATTGCAGGCTGGCCTTCCGGTGAGAAAACAGATGCCTACAAGCATAAGGTGAATGTGCTAGATCACAAGCTTCATCCATTTCTGAAATAGGGCAGAACATTTCAAAGGGCTTTTTAAGGCTAACAAGGAATTGTGATTTGCATCAGTGCCTTTTCATTGTACAAAAAAGAAGCACATACTGCCCCACTAAGAAGGAGAGAAAAATCACCATCTGGAAGTGCTGTATGATGTTGGTAATTTGGTTATATCTAGTTAGAGCTGCACATCATTTACTTCATTTGGGCTTAATTGTGATGGAACTAGTTTCCAAAAAACTAGTTCCAGGTAATAGTAGTAGCCTTTCTTACACTTCACTTTAGTTGTTCCCCGTAACAGGATAGTCTCCTAAGATTGTAAGATGCTGTTAACATTCGATTAGTATTTCACTACAAAAATCCAAAGATCCACAACACTTTTTGAGTAGAGCTTCTAAAAGTGCCCCCAAATATAGGTGTGTGCATGTGTGTGTGTATATTTGCCAAGACACACCCCAAAACCCATATGTCAAAGTCATTTGTAGTCAGCAGGAAAATACTCTGATCACTCAATAGGTAGATCTTAAACATCTAGAATAAATACAGTGAAGTCTCACCCAAAATTCCAAATGCAATAGTTGGATTGCTAATTGCAGCTGGAAAAATGTATTAACACTGCTTTCGGTGATAGCTCTATTTAGTTTCTCAATATTTTCCTTGTGAAAGAAAGAGCCCATACCTGAAAATGGGAACTCTTTCTCCTTGTATATGTTGCTTGAACATGTCGGCTTCCTCAGTGCCTTTCACCCCTGAATCATCCTAGTTCTGTTGAACTTGAAGGCTTTAAGATCTGATCCAGAGAGTTATAGCTTTCTTAATATTGGATACTTATATTCTCTTTTCTTCCTGTCAGAATTGGCAGAAAAATGCCTAAATTATATCATCAGTTATGATGTAAGTAGGAATTACATCTGCCTTCATCTTCCTTAGCATACCTTTCTTGTTCCAGATTCTTTTCCCTCTCCGCTTCAGTTCATTCTTTCAGAGTGAATTTCTCCTAATGGGGCTCTGCCGAACTGAAGATATAGAACAGGATTGTTCAGTAGGAACAACTCCTACATTCGGCAGGGAGCTAGCCACTGAGCAGCACAAGATGTGCTTTCCATTGGAAAGGAAAGTACACTATATGTGCAGAAACATTAGAGTCCGACAGCCCAGGCAATCAGGAGCCAGTCCCAGAAATTAAATGTAGGCTTCCTTCCTTGTATACCCATGTATGAAGTTCTAATTGCAAGATTTGGCTTCTAGCTTCATTATTTTCATGAAATAAGAGCTCTGATAATACCTAACAAGACTTTGGACTTTGGAGTCCTTGTTGCTCGCTGAGCTTGGTGGTTTGTTGCAGACATTTCATTACCCAACTAGGTAACATCATCAGTGCTGGTGAGTGGAGGGTTTGCTCCCTGTTTATATATAGTATACAGTAGCTTGCCCTGCCAGTGTTGGTGGGGGTGTGGTTTCCTCCTTGGTAGTTACTTGATTAGGACATTGTTTTCTGCTTGTTTGTATGTCTGGTGTTAATCCCTGCTTATCTTGGTGTAAGCTATTGGAAGGGATGTTTTCTGGTCTTTTATGTTTCCTTCTTAGCTTTTTTATTGTCTCTTTTGAATGGTGTGTAAATGTGATTTATTTCTGTATGTGTACTGATGTCTGATTTGTCTGAATGCCAAGCTTCCAGGAATTCCCTAGCGTTTTTAGATTTGGCTTGGTCTAAGATGCTCACAGTTTCCCAGTTGAAACTATAGTTGAATCTGTCCATGTGTTGTGAGATTAAGGAGTTTTCATTGTGTCTTCTGACTGCTAGTTGATGTCCATGGATGTGCTCTGCTAGCCTTCTGCCTGTCTGTCCTACATAGTGGTTGTTACAGTCCTTACTCTGTATGTTGCAGATGATTCCTGTTTTTCCTTCTTGGGCTACTGGGTCTTTTGGCTTGCTTAAGACGTTTTGGAGGGCTTTAGTTGGTTTGTGTGCTATGGTGATGCTGTATGGTTGTAATAGTCGGTTATTTCTGAGATGTTTTTGATGAATGGTAGTGTTATCCTTTTTATAGCTTGTGTTGGTTGTGCTGTAGTGGGTTGAGCGGTCAGGTACTTTTTGATAAAGTTGCATGGGTATACATTTTGTTGGAAGATGTTGGGTGTTCCTCTGATTTGTTGATATATTTGCTCACATCTGTCCATAACTGTGTATGTGTAAGAACATTATGTGTTCTGACCATAACTGTGTATGTATAAGAACATCCTAGAGCAAGCTAAATCCAAAAATGCTAGGGAATCCTGGAAGTTTGACTTGGTTGTATGGCAGCAATGTGGTTATCAAGTTACATTTCATAGATGTTGATAATGCCCATTTTTGGTACTAATAATACCCCAAGTAAAAGTTCTGGAAAGATTGATATGTAATTTAGGAATGAGAGAACTTGTTTGTATAGAACATGGCAAAAGGTTGTCCAGTAGATGATGACATTAGTTGTTACAGACTGTTGCCATTCTTCCTCCTAGTTTCACTCTTGTATTGGTAAAACAGTCATTATCTGATAGATTCCCTGATTTATTTAGACAATAAATGAAGCCAATTGTATGTGTTTGACAATAGCTTTTGAAACACTTCAAATTCTCTACAATTACATTTTATCATGCCAGAACTTTTGTACTCCAAACTGTTATCCATAAAAACTGTTTGCGGACAATTTCTCAGTCTCCACCAAAGGGAAAATAAAAGCAGCTATACAAAGGACTTTCAGATAGAAGGCTTCAATTAGAACAATATTGTATAATTACTCTGTGTTTATCTCTTTAATGGTTTTTCTCCAATAAAGACAAGGCAGGGAAAGCATGCAGAGCATGGCATCTGAGATTTTTTTCCACCCACTTTATCAGCAACGGCCATAGGAGGAGTCTGTATTTTCTTCTGTGTAATAAAACTAAATGTTGTGTGTGTATGTGTATGTGTTTCTGCTCTCCCTTGCTACTGTGAGTATGGGCACACTGAGAAACATAGTTCAGACTACACATGCTTGCTCTGGATCACATGAAAAAGAAGGTTTAGAAAGGAAGAGTCAGCAACTTTTCAAGCCAGTGCCTCTCCCATAGGATGCATTAGGGAGATATTTTCTGGATTTTTTCCCTAGTTTCTTGCTGGATCTGTCCCATTCTTGAACTCAATCTTTCATTTGCTGGCTTTCTCCTCCACATCAAATTTGGCACAGTTTTCAAAGTTACCCTCCTGATAGCAAAAAATAGTCCTGAATCCTGTTACATGCTTTTCAGGGGATTAGAAAGAATAATAAATGGAAGAAATAGTAAGAAAACACTATATACTAAAGGGTTTATATGTGAGAAACAAGGCCATTTGATTCCCCAGTCAACTTTCATGGGTACAATAAAAAAAATTTCTGCAATGAGTCATGAAGGGTGATTGTTACGATGCAAACCAAAAAATCTAGGGAAGGCACGCTGATGTTCTCTTATGTTTCAAATTACAATGCTCTTCACCCCCAGACAGCAAAAGCAGTGGCCAGTGTACTCTTGGGTCTCTTTCTAGCTGCTGGTGAATCCTAGCAAAGTTGAATTTCTCTTCTGCTCCTCCTGAAAACTGCAAAATTGGAAGGACTACTGTATAGGAGAGAAAGCCTCTTTCATATGATCCTAGTCTAGTAATTAGGGAAGTTGAGTAACTTCCTTTTCTAGCCATGCCACATAACTGGGCAAAGATAGTCCAAAATGCACTAACAGTGCCTTGTTTCACCTTTCTCCTCTACTCTTGCTGCTTCCAACCTTTATGGGCCCTGGCCAAGAATTAGACAAGGAACCCCCAGAGATACCCTGAGATGGGAATTTTTAGAACTTTCCACATAGGAATACTCTTTCAGCTAATAGGCCACCTCCCTATCAACTTTACCCAAACAAATGTTCCTTTCTGGCCGTTATATGTGCTTAGCTTCAACCTCCATCATGTCTGCCACCACAGTCCGGCAATAAACAAAGAGATAGCAAAGGCAAAACAGTCTTCAATAGCTGGCATTCAACCATGGATCAGTGGCCAAAAAGAAACCACTCAAAAGCCTCATGTACAGACCTCACACCACTCCCATTATCACCATTTTGACTTCTCCCCCTCGTTTCTGGCTAAACAGGCTTCATTTACTTTTAGATTTAGGGTGGAAAGAGTATTTTGCATGATGGTATGGCCGATTGGTATCACTGACTGTATCTTTTTTTTTTTTTGTCTCCCACAGGACGCACTTTTCCAACACATCCCTATTTCTCAGCCCAGCTTGGAGCTGGACAGCTATCCCTCTATAATATCTTGAAGGCGTATTCCCTCCTGGATCAGGAAGTAGGCTATTGCCAAGGCCTTAGCTTTGTAGCAGGGGTGCTGCTGCTCCATATGAGTGAAGAAGAGGCCTTCAAGATGCTCAAGTTTCTTATGTTTGATATGGGCCTTAGGAAGCAGTATCGACCTGACATGACAATTCTACAGGTCCGAACTCGTGTCACATTTATTTATTTTTGCATTTATATATGAACTCCAGATTCCATTTCTATTGAACAATCACATCTGCACATTGAAATGGTTGAAGGAAAGATTTAAAAAATGGGAATGTTTTCCGTTGCATGTCTGGATGGTTTTTTGGGAGGGTGAAATGGGGATCATTTTGATCGATTTGCTAGTAGTAACTGCTCTTCTTATAGAAATTGATGAAGATTTTTTTCAAGAGTGGAACTCTTCTAGTAAAAAGGTGAAGATCACAGCAAATTATGAATTAAAACTTAGCTTCTTCGTCTGGTTGCACTTGCAGCTTACTTACGTATAGGGTGAAAACTCAGAATTGGCTCTCAGTTATATTGTCCTAATTAAGGAATGTCCTGATCATGCAGGAAGACAAACATCTATCTGATGTGAGTTTACATTTCCACTTTCCGTCACATTTTATGTTCGGTGCAGCTAAACTGAATTGCAAGATTCAGGATTAATTTGTGGTCTTGCCTGGCTGTAAGATATGATCTGCAGCTTTTGGATCCAAAGCAGAAAAGATGCTTCAGTGGGGATGTGGAAGTTCTTGCTGCACTTGTTCGGACCTCCTTGAAGAAACGGTGCCCTGTTCCTGGCCTGTATGGCAGCCACAATCCCAGCTGCCACCCCTTCCCTAATATCTCCTTAACTCACACATGTATTTTGCTAGGACCACAGCTGCCACGTGAGCCCGGGAACAGGTGCAGCCTCTTTAAGGAGGTGCCAAGAGGGACAGCAGTTGTGTCCACATCATTTCCAAAGCAACTTTTCCACTTTGGATTCAAATAGCTGCGCATCCCGACTGCATAAATAACACAGTCCACTGACAACTGCAGTGTAAAAAGCCCTAACCCTGTTTCCTCTATATTTGACTCTGTTTTTGATTTGCTTTACAGATCCAGATGTATCAGCTTTCTCGACTCCTTCATGATTACCACAAAGATCTTTACAATCACTTTGAAGCACATGAGATCAGTCCTAGTCTCTATGCTGCCCCCTGGTTTCTTACTGTGTTTGCTTCTCAGTTTCCCCTTGGATTTGTAGCTCGGGTATTTGGTAAGTCATTCTAATTCCTCAGGATGTCTTGGGATTATATTTGATATCTGCTTAACAGTTGGCCCTAGGGACAAAAGCTTGCTTGAAATTCAAGTGGTTATTCCTGTCCTTTTTGTAAGGTTAAATTGATACATACTCATCATGCTGTTCCATTCCAGGATACACAATGTTATACAGAGTACAGAAAAGGACTAACAAATAGAAAACCTTCCTCAGTTTTCCCCTTCTTGTCATCTCCTTCATTTTTCCTTCATAGACAGGTAGTCCTTGACTTACAACCACAGTAGGAACTGGAAAATTCATCGTTAAGTGCTGCGGTTGTTAAGCAAGGCATCACATGACCACACCCGATTTTAGAACCTTTTTTGCTGGGGTCATTAAACAAATCTGACTTTCCCCATTGATTTTGCTTGTCAGAAGCCAGATTGTGGGAAGATCTGTAGAAAGGTCGCAAATGGCGATCATATGACCCTGGGAAATTGCAGCCATCATAAATACATGCATGTTGCCAAGTGCCTGAATTTTGGTCATGTGACTGTGGGGATGGTGCAATGGTTTAAGTGTGAGGACTAATCACAAGTCACTTTGTTTAGCGACTGTTCGAAGCTACGATGGCATTGAAAAAATTGACTTACGACTGGTCCTTGTACTTTCTCACACCATTTCAGTCCATCGTAACATCGAACAGTCACTAAACAGATGGTTGTAAGTCGAGGACTACCTGTATTCGTTTTGCTATTCAAATTTCACTCATTCCCTCTGTGTGATCAAACTAATTCATTGTATCTTTTTTGTTCTTTTATATTCCATCCACATTCATTCAGCACCCGCTCATGCCTGACCTTATCTCTTTGTTTTTCACATAAACACTTCTTAAGTGACCCTTAAGTTTCTCCTGACATATCCAGCTCTCACCATATAGTAAAATAGGCAGGAACACATGTGCAGTGTTGCTGCTTCTTTCAACAAACATTGATCCCTTCCAATAAACCACATACTGCCCATTAGCTTTTTAATAGCTTTTATTTGTCTTAAAATGTCTCCATTTTCATACCTTTTACTTCTTTCTTCTCTTTTTGGCCCGCTTTCTCCTTTCCAACTTTTTCTGTTGAGGTACACAGATTCATCAGTTACTCAGCTTCGTTGCCATTTACACAGAGTTGATTGATTACAGTGGGGTTAAATAAATAAATAAATGCAATTATTTGCTTCATTTTCCCTGCCAAAGTTAAATTTGGATATATTAATTTTCAAATTCGTAGTCCTCATCCATACATTTTACCTGCAAATCAGTTGGGTTCTCAGTTCCCCCATCCCCAACCACCCCATCTCTAACATTACCACAATCATGCCATATGTATTAAAAAATAAATACATTAAATCACCAAAGGGACATCACACACCCTTGTCTTACTCTGTGCTCGGCACTGAGCATTTCATTCGCACGCATATTTTTGTTTCTATCGTATGCTACTCTTATCACATTCAGGAACCAACTTTCAACTCCAGTTTTCACAAAACTTTCCATAATTCAAGCCTGCTTACTTTCTCATACACTTCTCTCAGTCAACAAACATAAACTGAATTTTCTTCCTCTCCTTCATTTAGGAACTTAAGAATGTAAGGAAACCAAGTAATAGCAGGAAACAAAAGAGTTTTCTAAGGTCACATGGCTTTAAAAAGGTGGAGACAGATTGTGAGAGAGGACAGTTGTGCAACAAGAGCCCCCTTGCTTTTCTTCTCCTGTTTTTTCCCCTGCTGGGAAAACGTCCCTGCCTTTACCATTTTTACTAAGCTAGTCCTTGAAAAATGGGATCTGGTTAAAGCAGGAAGGTGGGGTTGCAAAAGTCACTGAAATCTTGACAGTATGGGAAGAAAGACTGGAGAAGAAAAGAGTTGCAAAGGCAAAAACTGGCAGAAAGGGGGAGGAGGAGGAGGAGGAGGAAGAGAGCAGTAGTTGAGGAAGAGAATGCAAAAACACAACCTTGTCCTAAAGGAAGAATTGGGGCTAGTGGTGGCAAGCAGCCCACTTAGAGGATTCAGGAGTTTGGAGAGTCATATTAGGATTTCCAGGATGGATGCTGAAGTGTCCTTTGTGATGTTGGGCAGTTTCAGTGGCCTTCAGCAACGAGGGGCAGAAGCCAAGATAGGTGGTAGTACATGGGGAAGTCCCCTTGGAGATCTCAGGGCAGTCCAGTTCCAGAATGACTTTAGTGATGGGCTGGGTCCTGAGAATCCACAAGGAGGAAGAAAGGAGAGGAAAGTGGTTAGTATCTCCATTCGTTGGAGTGCCAAGTAGCCACTGTAGAGGAGGCCCAGGGTATTTATTGAAAGGCTAGGCTGATTGGAGTCTAACCACATCAGCCATAATCAACAGCCAGCCACACCAACAGAGAATGATGCCAGAGGTGGCAAGAGGCCAAGCCAGAGTGGGTTAGATGAGTTGGGACTTTGACTGCAAGGATGAAATTGGGTAGTCTTGCGATAAGATTCAAGTAAAGCTAAGACAGAAAATTGAGGCATAGGTTAAAAAATAGAAAAGGTGGGTTAAAATTAAGATAGAGGAGATGGTAGAGAAATTTAAACCAAGTTTCTCTTTGGCATCAAGAGAAAGAATATAAATAATATAGTACCAAGTATAAAAAGCAAAGAGTGAAAGGTAGCATGGTTAAGACAAGCTGGGGTTGTTTAGGGTCTGCTGAGGGTTTAAGGACTAAGGATAAACTAGAGCGACTCTTAGATGGAGAGCTCAGAATTATAGCAATAGATTAGAATTAAGATACAGAAGGAAAGTATGAAGAACTTGAGTTGAACTTGAAAAGGAGCTGAATTTGAAATTCCTTATTCCAGCCAGTACCTGAGGCTGGTATAAAATGAGCCATGATAAGCCTCAAGAAGAATGCTATAAAACAGGGGACAAATGTAGAAAAGGACATGCACAATGGTGTGAGGCATCTCCCTGGGAAGAGAGGATACAAGCAGACAGGAAACAAAGTTAAGAAAGGAGAAGGTCCTATAGAAATATATAATATTACGCAGGGTGTAGAGCTAGACATCTTTTTCTAAGCCAAGTATTAACTGGAATGGGTTTAAGCAGGGAGTAGATTTATTCATGCACAATTCAGCATCATATTCATTTTAGTTTAGGAAGCAGTAAGTTAGTAGTTAGGGTAATTAAGCAGATGAATTGGCAACTGTTTGACAATTACAGGAACAGAAAACTGATACAGATGATCATTTGATCTGATCAGCACCACTTTTTTCTTGTTTTAATTCCCATCAAAAGTTGGTTAGTTAAAATGGGGGAAAATCATTAAAAGGTATGATGTCTTATATGTAAAAGTATGTCTCCTGAAGTAGAAGCAACACAAGAATATGTTAAGGTTGTCTTTTTGGAAAAATATTCTAATTTGACAGACCTGTGAATTTTCACTCCACATTCAACAAATATTTGGGAGCCCTGCTCTTATTCTAAATCTAGGTATTTCACCATCCATATGTAATCAGATTGACATTCCAGGTCAAATGTTTGATAATACACTGTAACATTTCCTTTTATAGTCATACATAAAAACAATTATGAACTTTGGCATTATTTATCATTGTTTTGGTTGAATGCAAATAAACTAAATTATCTGCTATCTGTATATAATCCACCCAGTATGTTTTTAATAGTAGGTTTTTTTTAATTATCTTGCATTTTTAGTTTGGTTTGCTTCTTGCAGAAATACAAATGCAGCTTGCTAAGGAAAACCTTTGAAAGGAACTGTGCATATTTGACAGAGACAGAGACAGAGAGAGAATGAGACTACGAATAAAGAATGCCATCTGTAGCTGGTTTTAACAGAGTTTTCAAAAAGTAATTTGGCTTTTAAGGAAAAATGTTATGGTATTCACTGTTAATGGGCATTCTGAAATGGTAATTTCTTGTAATCACATGTATTTAAAATTGATCCAATAGCTTTCTGCTTTAACATTCCTTAAGAAGACTGAACCCTGCCAATGGCTAAGAATTGAAAAATGAAATAAACAATGGTCCAAATTAGATAAAACATGTAACAAACTCACTGATTCCAGCATAATTTTGCAGGAATTTTTCACTTGCCCATGGAGTTTTCTGCAAAGATAAGGGCTGTGCAAACTTCAAAATGGATCTGGGAGAAGTGCTTTGGACCTCTCACGAGGGCTGCTATTCATTAGAAAGTGTGCATCTCTTGTTTAGGCTTCTGTATGAGCCTGAAGTAAGAAAGGCTGCTGCTTTAATGAATTAAGCCATTATAGAAGTGCATCTTTGATTAAAGAGGCTTAAGCAGGGCACCTTTTTTTTTTCAGGCTTGCATCAGTCATAAAACTTTGTGTGAACTGGCCCATCATGGCTTGATCAGCAGATCATGATTAAAATCATGGCTTAGTATTAAATACAAATTAGGGCATGTTCTTGATTAGAAAGAAGCATAAGGTAAGATTTTCTGCTACAGGTATAATCCAGTAAATCCAGGGATAACAGGATGGGAAGAACTAGTCTCTCTTTTTAACATTTTAACAATCCTGGGAAGTAAGTTAGTATGTAAGAGAATATACCCGGCCGAAATCACAGAGATTATGATTGACTGAACATTTGCACTGATACCAATGTACAGTATCTTTCTACCAACTTTGGTCCAAGTTCTCTCAAGTAGATCTCATTGACTTGGAGAGCAGTTATTATAGCTGTAGCCAGAGAATAAATGAACAGAAACTCCCGGTAAAAGAATAGAATCCTCATCTTCAGATCCTCTCTTCTTAACGTTTCTCCTTTGTTCTTCAGACATGATGTTTCTCCAAGGATCAGAAGTTATATTTAAAGTGGCTTTAAGTCTCTTGGGAAGCCATAAGCCTTTGATTCTGCAGCACGAAAACCTGGAAACAATTGTTGATTTCATTAAAAGTATTCTTCCAAATTTGGGCTTGGTACAAATGGAAAAAACCATTAACCAGGTATGCAATTAAGTATTGCCAAGGAAAGTATAAGCTGCAAAATTTAGAACAGCTTCTTCATGTAATTTATACCATTTTTCCTAGCTGAACTGATTTGCTGTAGCTAATTTGGGGAGTTAAGATGTAGGAATTTCCTTTTACAGGATTAACATATTTCTAAACAATGGCCAAATCTATTCTAACATGTTTTGTGTAATGGTCAGTATTCCCTACTGTGTTTTCCTGTTTTATTTGGACTGGAATAAGCTTTGGATGCTGGAACAACAATATCCTATCTTTTGCAGAAATTGATGTGAGTACCCTGTTTAAGAAATACAATACAATATTGCGTGAATGTAAAAAGTAAACAATTGAAAGCAGTACAGCAGAGTCTACTTCAATGCAAAATCATTTTACAAGAGTAAAAACAACAGGGAGGAATATCACAGGGCCTATAAACCAAATGATAAAAGTCAGTCCTCTTAACTCTTTCTCATTTCTGTAAAAATGGATTCAAATCAGAGTCTCCAATCTCAATAGCCTATCTGTATAAGCATTCCACTTTCTAAGCTTCTGATTTTTCTTCCATGACAACATGGAAGAAGGGGCTATACAGTGCTTCAGATTTGAAGGTAAGCACTTGGGCACAAAGATTTTACTAGTCTGCAACTCTTTAAAGCAGCTGCGTCTTTTCTTGTTCTCTCTTATGACTCTGTCTCGCTTTCAGTTCATGATCTTCCATTCAGTAACAAGGTAATTATAATGTACCTGGTGAGTTAGATAACATGAATAATGAAAGTTCAACTTCGTAATTCATTACATCATTGCTTCGCAAGATGGATTATTGGTTATCATCTTGCTGCTTGCTAGGAGCCCTTTATCTGTGCTTTAATTATGCAGGGGGGGACAGCTTGTTTTTTCTTTGATGCTTAAAATTCTAAATGCTGAGTATTCAAAAGAATTCATTTTGGTTTTCAAATTCTATCCTCCCCCCCCCCCCGCCCCAAATATTAAGATCCTAGCAATTGGATGGCTAGACTTTCTCTGTATTTTTCCATTTTTGGAATTACTATGTTGGGTTAGGCAAAGAGTCTTATAAAAACAATATCAGTCAGTTCATGTAGTCTATAAAAAGTAGGCTATAATGTAGTCTATAAAATACTATCAACTGAAATAACTGCAAAACTATATTTGATGTATATCCCCTTTTATTCAGAAGCCAAGTCACCCAATGAACTTCTGAAGCTGAGGGTAGACTAGAATCTGGGTCTCCTTGTGCCAGTCCAACAGCATAACTTCAGTTCCACACTGACTCTTGAGCTGAGAGAGAGTGACTGGCCCAAAGTCCTCCAGGGGTTTCCACGGCTGAGGGGAACTAGACCCTAGGTCCCCTGACTCCTAATACAAGGCTTTAACCACTACACCACACTGATATTTGAGAACATCTTTCAAGGAGATTGATACCAGTTTTAGCTCAAATTATCACTGTTATTGAATAATAAGATCCAAGACCAGAAAAGAACTTCATGGTAGATAAGAAATTCTGCTTAGGAGACTGTCTGCATTCTCAGATACCTCTGATTTCTTTTATATGGTATTATGACCCAAACTTGATGTTACATAGGACATGTGGTTTTCTATTTTTTTTTCTCCTTTCCTTGCCAGGTATTTGAGATGGACATTTCCAAACAGCTACAAGCTTATGAAGTTGAATACCATGTTCTTCAGGATGAATTAATAGATTCTTCTCTCAATGACAATCAAAGGATGGATAAACTAGAAAAAGCCAACAGTAGTTTACGGAAGCAAAACTTTGATCTCCTTGAGGAGCTGCAGGTATGGACTGCTCTTTATGTATTGCACCTTAAACAAGATATTAAGGCAAGTAAACAGATATTTGTGTTTATTTCTGCTGGGTGCAGAAATCAATAATATCAATAAATCAACAATAAAAACATTTTCATCTGTCAAAAATTATTTTGCACAATTTGTTCTATAAACCAAATGGGATGGCTGTAGGATTTCACAGTAAATTTCAAAATGATGTTCCTGAACATCCCACTAGTAGATTTAAGGCTTTTACGCACCTGGAATATCTCCTGCACAAGAAAGGAGTTAAAGGTCTCTGTCCCTCAGTGGTGATATTCAACTCCCAGGTTGCACTGCTTCTAAAGACCAGGGGTTTTTGGAAGTAGGACTTCCCTAAAAACTGTGTTGACCAACTTTCCTTTGCTCCACTTTGACTAAAGAAGTCTCTCCCCTTGCAAGAACTCAGTTGGAGTCCCCCCACCCTTGCCCTTGGGGACTTTCCTGCTAAGCATGGGACTGGATGGGATCTTGAGGGAAACAGCAAGAGTTAGACTTGAAGTCCACAAGCTGGAAGAGTCATCCTAGCAGATTTCCCATCCTTGTTGCATGCCAAGGGTATATTACAGAATTGCTAAAGAAGAAGAGTTGAAGGGAATGTATTTGAGGAATCACTATTACAAGCCCTAGGAATTTCTGAAATACTGCAGTCATTACTCACCAAGGTATACACACAAAAGTAGCAAAGCAGAATCCCTCCCCCCCATGATTAGATTGTTCTTTTTTCTTTTAGATCTAAACATTCGCCCTGATACAGATTTATTGGCTTTCCTACATTTTTTTCCTGCTCTTTATTAGACTAAAGTCATTCTGGAACTGGATAAAGATTTAGAAAGGATGAAGAGAATATTATCTAGAAGAAATTAAATGTTT
This sequence comes from Python bivittatus, assembly GCF_059951505.1. Lineage (NCBI taxonomy): Eukaryota > Metazoa > Chordata > Lepidosauria > Squamata > Pythonidae > Python > Python bivittatus. Next base: position 211,988 of record NW_028277121.1, read on the forward strand.
TATCTCGTAGCTACATTGCACCAAGTATGGTTTGTCCATGTATGGTAGCCAAAACCTTTATTGACCTGGTCAGTGGTAACATCTTAATGTCAGAGTTTCCCAAATTTCAACCCAATTACTTATACCCTATAGGACTTAAAACATCTACTGCAACAGGAAGTTCAGCTGATTCATATTGTCCTGGTATTAGTTCCCATTCTGGAACAAGGGGAAGCCCCAAATCTGAATGGGATTTATGTGTGTCAATTAGTCAGTGCATCTTAAATGGTGTTTTTAACTCCATCTTTATTTGGCATGGAAGTTGCAATTTGAATCATGAGTGGGTTCATATGAGATGGGGGGAGACCTGTTGAGTGCTTAGGCCAGGGGTAGTTGCCCTGGTGGCCTCCAGAAGCTTGGACTACACCTCCAATGTCCCTTGTCCTTGGCCATGCTCACTGGGGCTAAGGATAGCTGAAACCTGATGAGGCACCCTGTTGTTTACTGCTGTTATATATTTGTCCATCATCCTCAGTATACTTATTTCCTGTTTATTCTTTCAAGGTGGCTAATGGAAAGGTCCAAAACCTAGAGGTCATGGTTGAGGCTTTGCTTAATAATGAAGGCAAGCTGAAGCAGACAATCCTCACGCTAGAACTGGAGAGGAAAGCATTGTTACAAACGATAAAGGAATTCCACATACAGCCAGCAAATGCCAGTGGAAAATCTCTGCTCCCTGAGCAAGAACGTATGAATGCTGCTAACTGAGAATTTCAGGCTTCATGGAGGAGAAAAGGGGAGGCCTATTTTCTTAAGCAACTATTAGAATTTTTCCTAGTGTCCATGCCTTGTCTTTTTTTCTTCTTCTTTTTCAAATCATGTTGCACAAAGGAGAAAAATGTTACTTATGCGGAAGCTCTTGCATGTCTATATCCAAAATTCTTTAAAATAATACATATACGAAGTACAAGGAGCAGAAGGATCTTTATGCCGCCTTTTTTTTTCTTTTTCTTTTTACTGTAATTTGACATATTTCTACTTGGTTGTAAACTTCTGGAGTTCCATAACTCCAGTAGGTTCTCTACCGTAAGCGCTTTTCATTCCAACATTTTCATCACATCTACACACAAAGCATTTTGGAAATTCCATGTTAAACATCATGGGCTGCAAACTTCTCAAAAGATTTCAACCTTAGGAGCACTCTGGAGTGATTTGTTTCCCCTGCTTAAGGGGCTCACATTCATTTGTGACTGAATTTCTTTCTCTGAAGCAGAAAGTGGATTCTATTTACTCACATTGTATTTTTAAAACTCTTGCTTGGGGACACTGACCTCATGAACCACAAGAAGCCAAATGTCACCATATAATTTTGGGGATTACTCTTTGCTGTTGTACATGTGATAAATATGGATTTTTGTTATTTTTAACCTAACATTGTAGCATGGTTGAATGCTCCAATAAGAGAGATCAGGGTCAAGGTGCAATCTTTCCCTTCTCTCTGTATTGGCAGAATCTGAAACTTTCATATCGTTATGGTTGACTATGCCTTAAAATGATATTTTATTTATTTGTGAATCATTGTGTTATAAGCCCTTGTTTTCTGAATGCAAATCTAATGATTTTCAGTTTTAATTTCAATAGTTAAATCAGATAGCAATCAATTGTAATTTGATACACTTCAAATGTCACCTTTAAACATTCTGGAGGTACTTATTGATTGAATGAAAGACCTAAAATATTCCTATATATATCTCCCTTGGAAGTAAATTACACTGAACAAGATTGCAGTCTTAAAATAGTTTTATACAAAATAGTTCTATTACTTTTCATTAGGAGTGCAGGCTCTCCATTATGCATTGAAAATATACTTTTTTTCTGTCTGTTGAAGTGTTTTGGGATAGTTAAAAGACTTCAGGTATTCTGCAAGTACTATAGGGTTCATCAGTGCGCAGCTCCAAGTTTAATCAAAACGTTTAATCAGAAAGATCAGTTGATAACACACTTTTGTTTGTTTTCAAACATATTTGCATGTTGGTGATTTTAAAGGTTTTAACCTAGTCATGTAATAATGTGAGACTCAACGAATGGTTTTCCACTGATTGCCGTAGACCTGCACTTCTAGGCTTATCTGCACTACAAACTTTATTTAATAACTACTTCATCCTGCAAAAAGACAGTTCCACTGTAAGGAGGACATAATGGTCTCTGAAAGACAATTTTAAATATCCTTGTCAGATTAATTCATTTGATCCTTGAAAGAAAAGTAGAACAAACTAGCATGTCTCCTATATGTGATGTAGTGTGGTTATTTCTTAAGTAACAGTTGGCTGCCTTAAATAGCAAACGTTCCTTGTTTCTGAAAAGTTAGACTGGCTCTTGAAAAATAATTGTTGCAAATTCACCACATGGTTTTGCATTGATAAATATTGGAAATGACAATCTATGAACTTTTTGTTATTTGGTTTGGTGTTTTAGGCATCATGTTTTTCCATAATTATTTCGTATTGGCAGCATCAGACATTTACTTCCATAACTATAAGCTATTAGGATGCCCAACAATGTTGGATTTGGACTGACATGATCTGATCTATAAGTTTTTTAACACTTAAAAAAAGCAATAAACATCTGTTGAATACTGCCAAATTTATTTTGTGATGCTCCAAAATCCAGAACAATTTCTTCTCTTGCACACCCTGCGATTTTTAAATATGAAGAAACTTTCCACAGAAGAGGCTGCAAGTGTATAGGCCTTGTGCTTTCTAGATTATGGACTGATGATCCTTCCTACACAATGATTCTCACCATCAATATGATTTGTCAACAAACTCTTCAGCATTCAAGGCTTCTACCACCAATTAAATGCTTTGTCCCTATGCCTCCACTTGGAAGAAGGAAAGCAGGCAAGCATGGAGACTTCAACCAAGCCATGCTTGCATCTGGATCAGATGGGAGCTCCCTAGTTGCATGAAACTGCATGGTATATCAGTATAAAGGAAACAAAATCTTTCTACAATATACTATCTTTCTAGTATATTTTTTAAAATGTAAAGACACTTTTAAGTCAAGCTTGATTCCTAGAGACTCCATCCATGGAGTTTTTCTGGCACAGTTACAGAAGCTGTTGGCCATTGCTTTCTCCTGGGATGTTTTTCAGCTTCTTCATCTAACCTACAGTCTTGGAATAGCAAGAGTCTCTTCCCCCATTCAGGTCCAAATCAAGCCTGAATCTGTTTAGCTGAGATCATCCCTGGTCATTAGGAGCTGCTACCATATTATATTTTGGTTTCTCCTTGAGGGTGAGAATGCCTGAGATTTCTTACAAACATGGGATGAACCAACTTGGCAAGGATTCTCTCTCAGGCTTACTCCAAGTATGTGACATCAGACCTTCTAATAAATATTTTTCCCAGACACTATAGACCATTTGGTGGGGCTACCAATTCTAAGCTGCAGAATGCCGGTAAGCGCGAAAAACCGCGCGCGCCCAAAAAGGGCGCGAAGCAACGGAAACCCCGCCTCCTGTGCTCGCCAGCTGGGCTCTGCCCTAGGAAGGAGGCTCTGGCAAACCACTTCCGAAAAACAATTGCCTTGAAAACTGCAAGGACTCGTCCAAGCAGTCACTGCAGAGTCGGTAACGACTCAGCGCAGATTTAAAAAAAAAAAAAACTGAATGGCAGCAAAGATATACAGAAAGGACTTCACTGCTGTCTACTGGTGGTTCAGATCTCTGCAGTCCAAACATTGTAGCCCTATCATTTAGCCACAAATAAAAGGAAGAAGGTTTCCAATCTTTTTGGTCCAGATTGTGGTAAGCATTCTTAGAAAATGAATGCCAGAACTGATGTGACTTGATCTGATTTCCCAAGCACCCTTCTGGGATTCTTGAGACGTTCTTGGAAATAAAGGTTCTGCTTGAGATGGGTTCTTTCTTCTGCAAACTCCTAATTTCCCCATTATTTTTTTAAAAATAAAAACTAACAACCATATAAAGTCTGACTGACAAAAATATGTTTAAAATCCAATGAGTGCAGTGAAGTACTACAACTGTACAGCTCTTAGTTTGTGAATGTGACAGCCTAATTATCTGTACCTCTCATTCATGTCCTTTTATTGAAAGCATTTATATATGGTTTCCCATAAAATATTCCACAATGGTTTATAATCAAATTTAAAACCAATAGTAAAACAAAATGTTTAAAATGGCCGTGCGTTTGCTATAGAAATTCCAGCTAGAAGATAACTAGTTGCGTTAGTGCTTGTTTTCAGTTTCAAGATTAGATTCTGCCATATTTTCCCAACAGAAATATGTCCAAATCTGCTAAATTTTGAAAAATCCCCATCCTAAAAAAATTCTCAGCAGCTCTTATCATTTCCCCTTGCTTACACAGAATTGAGTCAGCTGTATTAGTAAGTTCCTCTCTTGTGCATGAAAAACGTCTTCCTGCCACCCTTTGTCAACTGAAGATGATATGAGTTGGGCAGAGAGTGAGTTTAGCTCTTTAATGTGGAGCAAAGCCAGAACAAGTGAGAATAGGAGGATTTTGAAATAGGTGAAATTTAGAGTGATTATAGGACCTTCAGGGATGAAAGGGAGAAAAAAACAGCTTTGGGATAAGGTTTGTCTTGGAGATAGGAGTCAGATTCACACACATTAAAATTCAATCAAAACAGTAATAATGGGAAACGCCCATATTATATTAAGTCACCAATATTATGCTTTCAAAATAATGGGGTTGACTGCCAACTTTAAAAAAATATTCTCTGAGGTGTTCAATAAACATGAAAAACATAATTCTTTTGTTGAATTAGCCTCAGCAGAAGCATGCTTAATATTCTTTAACCTTTGATTAATGCGATATTCCAATTCTTTGTTCCAGAGTTCTTGCAACTAACAAATGCCCAAATAACCCACTATAATCTACTAGAGTAAATTCTAAGAATTATAACCTTAGACTCAACCAGAGAGTTATTTGGCAATGTTGATGCTGCTAATATATCTGGACTGAATTGGGAAATCTAGAAATGTTTAAACTGAACACAGTGCTTTTTTGCAATTCTAGGCAATCCAAGTTTTCAAATGGTGAAAAAAAAACTTGATAAGCAGTAAGCTTTTCTAAATTATTAATTCTCCTACTTGTCTACGATTTCCATACATATATATATACATACATACATACATACATACATACATACTTGCAATGTTCAAACTGGGATTATGTGTAATTCTGTCATGAGAATAAGAATTAGAAGTACACTTCCATCCCAACATCTTTCAGAAGTTCTTCACGGTCTTTCATGAATAAAATACAGTAGAGTTGATTAAATAAGGATGTCAATGGGGTCACATAATAATGATCTAACCAGCCAACCTTGATGACAATAGTTGTATCTTTCTCCTAAACTTTAAATTTTTGAACTGCCAACTTCTTAGGCCACCAAGCTACATACAACCTCAAGCCATATCATCAGTTAGGAGAATATAGGTCTTTGCTGCAATGCTTACCTCCTGCCTACCCCAAAAATAAAGTTTTGTTTTTAATCCTCTCCAACAAACTTAACGGCTAGAAAATATTCTGTAGTTTCCAGACACGCTACTTGGCTCGTTCTGTTTCCCCAGTTCTATTTACATAAGCTTTGGTTAGATGAATGAGTGGCTCCTATTACTCCCACCTGAAGATTCTCTTATCCATTTTAGCACAGGACCTTCTGTTTGAATGTATTATCCCTGAAGGGATTTTATCTCTGACACACAGGAAGCTTCAGATAGCCTAGGCTTCCTCACAGGTGCATTAAGTTGGATTCCTGAGAAGTGATTTCCATCTTTTGGTTTAAGATAAAGGCATTTTAATTGCTCCCACTGTGCAGTCTAATTTTTGATGGCTGAGGAATTTCACAGGGATAAACTCAGGAAATGCTAGAGCTTGTTCATGGTTTCTATCTTTAAGATGATTTACAATTCAACTTTCTATTCCATAGGGTGTTTTTAAAAATTGAATTGACCCTGTTAACAACTTTTGCCTGCATCTGTTAATGATTTGTTAGAGTTAGAAAAAAATAAAGAGGACAGGGCTTCTAGATTTGCATTGCAAAGGTATGGACAACAAGCAGATGGCAACAAAGAGCTAGCATTTTCTATATCTCTTCTCAACCATTTAGTGTTCATCCAGATGTTTGGAGTCCAGGCCTACTAGCTCTAATAGATTATTTTCAGGGATTACTTTTTTATAGGAGAAATAGCCACTCAGAGAATTGAGGCAGACCTACCATGATGGTTCAGCCACTGGGTCCTGAAGAATGGAATAACTGAAACTGACTAACTGCTTAGATTTGTTACTAAGGGAGGGAATTGATTGAAAACCACTAAGACAGGGAAATTAGCACAAGCACTCCTCCCTTTTACCCCAAATGAAATAAGGTTGCTTGGCTCTACTTGGAACCTGAAGAGAAGCTGATGTCAAGAACAGAAAGGAAGGATGGGGAAGTGAAAGTCTGAAAGAAATCCAAGTCCCAAAGAGGACAAAGGCTGGGAGATAAATAGTTGAGGAAGAGGCTGGGTTGTGTCCATGTCTCTCAACACCCCCAAACATACCATTGATTCACCTATTACTGACTGTGGATTCAGAAATAGCCCCCAAGACCAGAAGAAAAGGGGAGAGGACAGTCTGAGCAAACCAGGTTGTTGTTGTTTTTCTTGAGTAAGAAGCATTTTGGCTTTAATAGAGAGACATTCTTTTTGCTTGGAAAGCTAACATCTATGTTTTCAACCCCCCTCCATTCAAGAAAACTCTTTGTCCATGAAGACCAAAAGTCAAACTGACCTGAGAGAGATTTGACTTCTATATTTCTTTTCTTATGTTCAAAATTACAAGGTAACAGTTTTTGGGTGCCTCTTGGTGGGGGCCCAATACTTTTGGAGGCCACATGTGACCCTCCTGCAGTTTCTATGAGTGCATCTCGACATTTGATCAATGTTTATATACAATATACATTTAATTTTAGTCATGCTGTAAAATTGACTTTCTAATGCTCTTTCACTAGAACATTTGATCCTATGATCTATTATTTTATGATAGTTTCATTCTATATAATGAGTCACAAAGAAAACAGTGATTCCAGGGGGAACCAGCTTGAATTCCCATTCCTGAATATACTTTCTCATTTGTTGCTGATACATACAGATATAAACGTCTTTGCACAGAAATTAATGTCAGTTTTCTTACTGGAAATCAGTACTCCGAAGAGAATCTCCAAGTCCAACTTTCCCACTTTAAAATTTTTTTAAAAGTGGAGTATTTATCCACCGTTATACATAGATTCTCCAATGAAAGGCATGTATTGCCCCTCCCCATCATAAAATAGTACCAAAAACTTCAAAAGATAATAAAAAGACAAAGGACCTGTTTCTAAACAAGATTTTAAAAGTCTAAAAACAAAGGAAAAATATAAATAAGTGTCTCAACAATTATTTGCATTAAAATTTGAAAACTTTTTTTTTCTTTGCGGTGGAGATGAAGTTCCCATAGAAACCACCTAAATTCTGCACCCAGAATTCTGTGACTTCTGTTCAATACTTTTCTCAAAATGGAAAAATATCTGCAGTTTCTTTATTTTGCATACAATGTATTTGCCACAAATACATCCTCTTTGCCAAAGAAGGGGTGAGATCCAGCACTAAAGGAAAACTGTGAAAATGACAAACTTATCTAACTTTTCCATGGGCATGAAAACCAGTTTTTACCATCATAAGGACTACTGTACAAACTCACTTTTTTTTTAAGTCCTATATATATCTGTATGTATCTGTATGTATATCTGTATGTATCAGCAACAAATGAGAAAGTATATTCAGGAACGGGAATTCAAGCTGGTTCCCCCTGGAATCACTGTTTTCTTTGTGACTCATGATATAGAATGAAACTGAGTATCATAAAATAATAGATCATAGGATCAAATGTTCTAGTGAAAGAGCATTAGAAAGTCAATCCACACCTGAGGATGACATGCTCAGGTGACTTAATTTTTGCTGTGCTTAACGCGGAATCGCTGACATTGTGCAGTCCTCGGTACTATACAAGGAGTTGCGGGCGTATTAAATACTTGTGCCATACACTTGGAGAAGCGTGCGTATTTCCATTGATGCAGGACGATGCAATCTTATCTTTCCACAAGGGAGAATTGTACCACCAACCTCACAACTAGGTGGCAATGTTGTTCTAGCCAGTTCCTGGATATCGGTCATGCTTTTCCAGGATGCCCATTTGGAAAGGTTATGCTAACTATTGCACACCACAAGACAAGGTCAGAAAGTTAAAAGGATAGTGTTTACAAGGTGGGAGGAATCAAGTTTTGCAATTCTGCCGTGCTGCTGTGTACTCACAAGGACTGCACTGACTCTTTCCTTATGTGAATCAACTCTAGTGTTATAAATATTAGATAATTCCTTATCAACGTTTTACAATGCATTTGACTGATAGGCTTGGCTAACACTGCTGGCATCTAAAAACATTTAGGAAGGAATCAACCAATATCTGAAAAATTCACCATGAAACATGAAATGTCCTCAGATTTTGATTGATTGATTGATTGATCATATGCCATCAAGTCAGTGTCAACTCTTAGCAGCCACATAGATATTATTATTATTATTTATTTGACTTGTCCCCGCCCATCTCCCCACATGGAGATAGATTTCTCCATGATGATCTGTTTCTAACCTGGTCTTTCAGGTCTTCCAACAGTGCATCCATTGCCACAGTAACTGAGTCCATCCACCTTGCTGCTGGTCATCCTATTATTTTGCTTTTGCAATGGGTCAAACTAGATGAACAAATTGCTGAGCTGGGGAAGAATATGCATTTGCAGCCTTTCATCACATCACATTTCAGACATCCGACTTCACAGAAGAAAATGGTCTCCTGAAAATCCTGTTCAATAGTTATCAAGAGATAACGATCCATCAACAATGTAAACCATGGAAGCTAATTAAGCCAATGCCTGATTCATCGCTCACTCCCACTAAGCAAGAGGCATTTCTGCTTCAATGATAGTCATCTCAAAACGCAGAGCTTCATATGTCAATTCCTAGGAGCACATTTTAGGCAAATTACCTAACTAGGCGCAGCAAAACAGACTTAAGCAGAGTTAATTCTTGGATGGGAGATTTGCAGGAAATCCCAGGACTGTAGATGCTAATTTGCCTTTTGTACCATTGCCGAGAAAACCCCTACATGGAGCAGGAGATAAGCCCAACTCGAACTTACCCTATTTTCTTTTTTATGACTGCTTCTTCTCCAGGATATCTGAACTTGTGAATGTTACTGTTCTCTATACTTGAAAGGGGCAAAATCACATCCAAGCAAGTTTTAAGAATGCTACTGGTTATGCCTTTTGAGATAGATAGATAGATAGATAGATAGATAGATAGATAGATAGATAGATAGATAGATAGATAGATAGATAGAGATATATTAATGTTCATTAAAACGTTTCAGTATTAGTCCTCTTGCTGGTATTACATTACTACATGCTGGAAGAGAAGATGCATTTTGAGTCCTTTTTGTGTCAATCCAGAAGAGTGTTAAAACATATTTTAAATATCATTTTCATCTGAACTTTACATCTTTGTGTAAATATTCTGTGTTAAGGATTTCCCAAATCCTCTCTCATATTGAGAATTCACTCTGAAATATAACAATTTCTCCCCATTTCATGGTTCCGTGGCTGAGATGCATCTTTCACACGCAAGGTGTACAAATGACTTCTGTTTCCAAATTGTTTCCAACTGCAGATCCACACTGGATTCACACGAATGCCTTTTCTCTACTTCCACCCCCAGCTTTAGCACTGAGCAGATTCTCACTCCAAGATTGGGGAAGAGAAACTCAGTGGCACATTCAATCGGGCGAACTCAAAGAAATTGCGTCCCCTTGACATCAGTGGAATGAAACTATCCAAATTCTCTTTTAAATTTCAGTGGAATTTAAGCATGGCTGCCTTTAGCCTATGCACTGCAATCCTATCAATGTACTTCAAATTAAACCTGAGCCTGTTCAAGAGGGCTTATTCCCAGAAAATGTGCAAAGTATTGCAGCCTTCAGCTTTTGCTGAAAGTCGATCTTCCCCTCAAAAGTCTGCCACCATTGGAAATGTTCAGAGATTCCCTATCTCCTCTTTGCTTTGACTACCATGAGCCAAATGCTACTGCTAAAAACCTGCAGGAAAACAAAGTGCTCCAAGTCTGCTAGAAGAGAGACAAGCGAAAGTCATGTAGTCCACACCCAACGGCACATGCCATTAGTCCTGCACACCATGTCAACTGGGAAGCAAAATAACGGGACATAGTACTTTGGTACAAAAAATGACACCTCTTTCCTTTGGCCACACAGTCAGTATAATAGTCCTTTGCCCTTATTAAGATCGGTTGAAGGGATGAAGCAGGCATCTTCTCATATTCTCGTCATCATATTTCTCTCCTTCTATCATTATAACATCTTTTCACCTTTTTACATTAAGTCACTTGATGTACATCAACATTTCCTCCCTGGAAGTGTTTGTAGAATCAATCTTGCTTATGTCAAGCCCCAGAATTCCCAGCTGCTGGGAAGGGTGGGTTATGTATGAAGGGTTACATAAGAAAGTAAACTGTATACGATTGCTTGGCAAGCTATATGGTGTTAATCCTTACCATACTTCTATGCTAGCCAATGAGATGGCTGTTGCGCAGATGTATCAATCTTCAATTACCCTACCTATGGGAATCAAATTTCTCTTCCTCCAGTGGTGATGATCTATGTGATCTGCCTCTGCTCATTCACACAATTCACTCATTTCAGTGCTCTCCAGGCTTCTCACAGAAAAACACAACAAAAATAACCAAATTCACAAGGGGAAAAGTGATATTCTACTTTCCATTTAATAGGACGGTCGACTTAACTGGTTGACCAAGTGCTTAAAATTAGAGAAACTGGTCTTTGGGTTCCCGGTCAACTCATCCTGGACTCAGGTCGGGATAAGAACACAGTTACAAGGCAGCTCTCTGCTTAAAAGAAAAGTTCACCATGACATTTAAAATGCATTTTTGAGAGAGAGTATGTTTATGAGAAAAAAATTAAATTGCAGATTAATGCAAAAAAGCATACAGAATGCTCTTAATGAACTAACAAATGTACAAGGGTCATGAACTGGCAGCACTGTAGATTGATTTGCCCGGCTGTAATTACGGTAGTTTCTGTGTAAATAGGTATGGCCATTTCTATCAGTCATTATTTGCATAGGCAGAGAGGGAGATGATAGTAGAAAAGTGTCCTCGTTTGGATTCTGCTAGCCTCTTGTGCAAAATTTCCCAAATTTAACATTTTGAAAAGTTAAAATGAATCTATTTATTTATTTATTTATTTATTTATTTGTTTATTTATTTATTTAGGAATAAAAAGATTGAGGGCCTTGACAGCAGCGACTAGGTTTCAAAATTTTGTTGAGATTTTTCTGGGTGATTCTTTCCCAGGAGAACAGAAATTTTTACCCATTCCATGAGCTTTGAATTACAAGCTTGAATGTCCTGTTCTGGTAAATCAGTGGAAGATTGCATTAAACCACATGAGATAGCTTCCCATGAACTGAGAACATTGCTTCATGTATACCAGATTAATGTATGCATTAATAACTGTTGATTAACTTCATCCTGCTGTCAGAAACATAACTCAGGAGATGGAAGCTTAGCCCATTATGATTTGGTCTTATCCTGTTTTGTGTTTTGGAATGACATTAATGGAATATGAATCTGGATCAATCACTGTAGGTTAAAAATGAATATGACCTTCTTGGGTGTATCTCCTGTATTGGGTTCTATCAAGATAACAAGAATTGTGGATTTTTAAAGTGTTGAGATTTCTTCTGTTCATAACACCATTTCTAGTCTTTATTTTCCATGTTCCTTTCTTTATTGGTATGTTTATTCATTTTGTAGTTGTGCTGCATTGATCCTTTAAGAATGTTGGACGTATTTGTATGTTTTTATTAGTTCAAATCTCAAAGATAAAATTTAAAAATGAAATTTCCTTCCCTCTCGAAATAATGTTAGAAGGATTATGTGTGTAATCAATCATGTCTCAGTGTACATTAGGCACACATGGCATTATGAATTCTCAGTAATCTGAAATAATAATGAAGTTTAGCCTTTGGCCTGCATCAGGATGTTGAAACATTGTTCCACAACAAACCAGCTTCTTGGAGAAATTGTGCAACTTTTCCTGGGACTCTCAAGCTGGCGTATAAATAAGCATCCAGAAATGCCTTTCTGCCTCAAAGACATTTTTTGGAAACATCCATACTCATTAGGCTGAAGAATAGTTGCCGCTAGAGCTGAAATAAAACTTTTCCCATTGTTGGTTGTATGTAAAATAATTGATTTTGGGGTTCCTTTTGAATATATGCACAGCAAACACTTGCATAAGACCAGAATAAGTTCTGAGAAATGGCTAAATCTACCAGTCTATCTTTCTGTCAAAACTTACCTCCTCCCCAGTGCCAGCCAGTGGATCATCATGCTATGGCAGGACAGGGGTCATCCGTGGGGGGCAGTATATTTTATGCCAATATAGTTTGCTGCCAGGTCAAGGAGTGGAGGATAGCACTTTAAGTTGGCCATGAGGAAGAGCCCTTAGTAAGCTTGACAGTCATCCATACACATTCTTAAAGCTTTCCCCACTGTACTTCTAGTAGGGATTATTTGTGTTGTGCTTGTCTCATCCCTCTTTGACTTGCTTGCCCTTTAGAAACCATGGTATGCTATTCACCTTTTGCCAAAGTATCCTGAAGCCCAAGGTACGACAACTAACTTCTATCAGCGTTTCTACCCTTAATTATCATGAACTGCATCACTTTGGTTACTTTCCCCCAAGTTTCCTGACACTTGCCATCAATCAAGTCAGGATAGCTGACCCTTGTGTTTCTTCTTTTAGCATCTGAAAAATGAAATTGTCAGCAGAAATCTGTTGGACCTCCCACCCCTAGCAGAATTCGTTTTCCAGTAGATACCAGGGTAGATGAAAGCTCTCATTGCCTTCAGAAGTTAGTATGTCATCCACATGTTGTATCTAGGTAAATGGCCATAGAAGTATATGGCCAACTATATATTTTGTTTATTCAAAACACTTAAAAGATCTGATATAGATGTTACTGAGAACTAGGTAGATCAGATTCTGGCCCTTTAGAGGGGAATTTGCTGTCATTGTGCTGTCTTATGCTGTGATGAATATAAATCTGAAAGATTCATTTGCTCCAATAATCTGTTGTCCTTAAAGAATAAACATATCATTTGAAAAAAATCAGTCAAGAGCCCCTGCAAATAAGAAGTGCATCAATGAATTCTTGTGAACATGTCTACAGTCCAGTTGGTTCTGGCTTTTGACACTGACTCCTTATGTAGCTTTTCTTCCGTCAAAAGGAAATGGCACTTGTTTTCAGGCCAGTGCTGCCATAAGGAGCCTTCCCAGAACAAAGCTGAGATCCAAGAATCCACTAACCCAGGGTCATCTGGAGAAATAATTCCAGGGTTATCTTTACAAAAAATCTGGGTATGCATGGCATCCAAACCTGAGTTACAGCTTGGAACCTCATTGAACTCCCAGCAATTCAGACGCTTACAGTTTCAGAGCTGGCAGATGTAGGCATGACTGATGGCAAGCGGAATCTTTGGGAAACATACAGGTCTACTCAGAAATGAGTCTTATTATGGAATAAGGCCTTTGGTGTGGCCAGTTCTCAATGAATAGCAGCTCAATGGAAAATGAACCATAGCTAACATGGTCATGTTACTTTGTGCTGCTATTGATTGACAAGATTTAGCCCAACCAGACAGCTTTGGAAGCCCTGGGATCCACACCACTTGGAATACAATCTATTACTCTCCTGTTTTCTGCTTCTTTGACCATTGCCGAATACATCTTCTGTGTTTGGCATTAGTGACACTAGACAGGGCAAATGTTCTTTGTCACCCTTGATCCTTGATTCTTTTCATTGGAGATGACATGGATTAGGCTTTGATATGCTCTCCTTTACAGTAAGTGAAGAACTTTGCTGCATGACTCTTTGGTCTAAAATCAGAAGGGATTCTTTTCCAAGCAGAATCCTCAAAGAGCCTCTTTAGCAAGATTTAATGAGAAGAAGTGATGGCGGTTTAATTATTTCCCACCTAAAACCAATTTATCTCAAAAGCGCATTTCTTTATTTTCTTTTTAATTGCTTTCCTATGAACTGGCAAACTGGTGAGTCTTTTCATGGAGATTGAAGGAGGTTGCAAGTGGTTGTTTACCATTGTATCTACCCCAAACGAGGAAGTAGCAAGCAAGGATTTGGAAAAAACAAGCCATGTCAGCTGATTTTTGTCAGTCACTTTCTGTTCCTGTTAGAGGAAGACAGTGTGAGGTGCCTGTTTTTATGAAACAAACAACCAAGGAAGACAGGAATTAGATGGCCAGAATCAGGTGGATAAGCAGCATTTGGAATTAATGGGTGTGGTAGAAGATGGAAAGCAGCATGAAAAGAAGAGATAGACAAGGAAGGAAATGGCAAATACCTCTGTGTGAGAAGAACAGATGGCTTCCAGAAGTATGTCTAGCCTGGTAAGTCAGTGATCAGAACCAAACAGGAATTTTAAGAAGTTATGTGCTTCCAATAGAATATGTGTAGCTCAGGGTTGAACTGTGGAGTCCTTGGGATTCTCTGAGCTTGGTTGTTTTCTTGCAAACGTTTCATTACCTGGCTAGGTAACATCTTCAGTGCTGGAATGGGATGGGATTTGCTCTCTGTTTATATACTGTGGCATGCCCTGCCAGTGCTGGTGGGGGTGGGGGTTTTCTTTTGCTCCTCTGGTAGTTCCTTGATTAGGGTATTGTTCACTGCTTGATTGTGTGCCTGTGGTAATCTCTGCTTATCTGGGTGATGATTGCCGGTGAGGATAAGTTCTGGTATTTTGTTTTCTTTTCTGTTGTCTCTTTTGAATGGTATGTAGATGCTGTTTATCTCTATGTGTCTGTTGATTGCTGCCTTGTCTGAATAGTGTGGTTGAGTCTGTCCATGTGTTGTGAGATTAAGGAGTTTTTATCATGTTTTCTCACTGCTAGCTGGTGTTCATGGATGTGCTCTGCTAGTCTTCTGTCTGTCTGTCCTACATAGTGTTTGTTACAGTCCTTACAGTGTATGTTATAGATGACTCCTGTTTTTCCTTCTTGGGCTACTGGGTCTTTTGGTTTACTTAAGATGTTTTGGAGGGCTTAAGTTGGTTTGTGTGCTATGGTGATGCCGTGTGGTTGTAATAGTCGGTTGGTTGTTTCCGAGACATTTCTGACATATGGCAGTGTTATCCTTTTCATAGCTTGTGTTGGATGTGCTATAATGGGTTGAGTGGTCAGGCGCTTTTTGCTAAAGTTCTGTGGGTATCCATTTTGTTGGGAGATGTTGTATAGGCGGTCTGTTTCCTTTTTCTGCTGTTCTGGGTTGCTGCAGTACATTTGTACTTGTCTGAATAATATTCTTACACAGCTCCTCTTGTGGGAGGTTGGGTTGTTACTTTGGTAATGGAGCGCTTGGTTAGTGTGGGCTGTTTTTTGATAGATTTGCATTTCTAATTTGCTGTCGTTTCCTCTGCTGACAAGAATATCCAGGAAGGGTAGTGTGTTGTTTTCTTTTTCCCTTGTGAATTTTATTCCTATGAAGATTTTGTTGATTGTTTCATGTATCTTCTCTAGTTCTCCTTTTTTATCACGATGAAGGTGTCATCTACATACCAGATCCATACTTTTGGTTGTATGTGTAGGAGTGCTATAGTTTCTACACACTGCATTACAATCTCTGCTATCAGTCCTAAGAGTGGTGATCTCATGGGCGTTCCTCTGATTTGTTGGTATATTTGTCCATCAAACTGAAAGTAAGTAGTGAGGCAGAGGTTGATGAGGTCCCTAATTTTGGGTATTTCAATCTTAGTGTCTTTGGCTAGGTTGAGTGTGTTATGCAGGACTGCTGTCGTGGATTCTTTTGCTAGTTCTGGATCTATGGACCTAAAGAGTGTTGTGACATTGAATGAAGATCACAGGAGAGACTGTAACGTGGGGTCTAGAAATTATAGCACTCCCACACATACAACCATTCTCTCCTATTGGATCCATAAAGATTTTATACATTCCAGCACTGGCAGCTGTTTCAGTATAGTTGAACAAAATAACTTCCACAATTCAATTCCTTGGAAGAAAATTCTGTATAATATGGTATGAATGCTGTTTTAATACCCATCATTCTGATTTGATGGTGAGCGCAATCAATTAATCCAAAATTTTTGCTTATTTATTAAACATCTAAACTCCAAAACAACTCCAAGCAGCTTCACAAGATTAACAGTGTAACATTACACATAAGACAACACAACAATATAAGGGAAACCACAAAAACATCACACACCTCAGCATCACCTCCAACTACCAGAAAACTCACCCAACTCTTCAACACAACACCTCAACCCTGGAGAAAAACCAGTTTTTGAAAGACTGCTCAAAGGCAGGCAAGGTGGAGGCCACATGGATTTTCAAGGCAGATGTTGTTCCAAGGGGCAGGTGCAGTGACAGAGAAGGCTCACTTCCTGGGTCCCACTAGACTGATTGATTGATTTCATATTTCTATGCCACCTCAAACAAAATGACTCTTGGTGGCTCCCAAAGAAAAAAATACAATATAAAACAAGCCCCACACAAAAATGAAAGCACACCAATAATGCAAAAATGCAAAGAAAATAAAAAGATGGCAACATCAAATCCAATTAGGGCAAGGCTCTCCAGAATGACTATTCCACAATGTTGGCGCTGCAACAGAAAAGCAGGGCCTCTTCACCTCGGCTTCCCCCCGACACCCGATGTCCTGGAAGCGTGGGAGTTGCAGTGGTTTCTTCCTACCAGCTCTGATCTGTTGGGCCGAAACTGGCATAGATGGCATTTATTTGATTGATGGGACCTGAAGTAAGAGAAACCTGCAAAAGTGAAGAGGATGGGCAGGCACTATGGGAGACAGGCGATCCATCAAATAGATATGCCATGTAGGGCTTACAGGTAATAATCAATACCCTGAATTGTACCAGGAGCCAACTGGTAGCCATTGCAACTTTGCATAGCAGAGATGTTACATGGGCATAGAGAGACTTGCCTATCACTGCTTCTGCTGCATTCTGGACCAGTTATAGCTTTGAGATGGTCTTCAAAGGCAGCCCCACATAGAGTGCATTGCAAGAGTCCAACCAGGAAGTGACCAAGACATGTGCAACCGTGAGGAACGCTCTCCATCCAGGAACTTTTTTAAAGTTTTTTTTTATCCCGCCTTTATTATTTTTATAAGTAACTCAAGGTGGTGAACATGCCTACTACTCTTGCCTCCTATTTTCCCCACAACAACAACCCTGTGAATTGGGTTGGGCTTAGTGAGGGTGACTGGCCCAAAGTCAGCCAGCCGGCTTTCATGCCTGAGGCGGGACTAGAACTCACCATCTCCTGCTTTCTAGCCTGAGGCCTTCACTACTAGACCAAACTGGCTCTCTTTTTTTTCCTCAATTTTCTTAGATCTAGCCTGAAAGATCTGGGGGGGGGGCAGCTACTCATCTTGTAGGCATGTATTTTAGTTGTGCTAATAATGATGATGATGATGATGATGATGATGATGATAATCCACATACGTAGGAGATGAATGTGTTTTTAAAACAACTAGCAAACAAATCCATCCTGGTGGTTTGTTTGGATGTAAAATGAATGCTAATAGCACGTCTCAATTTAAAAATTAATATATTACCAAAAATAATGGAGAAGCCAAAGTAATTAGTAAAACTAATGTGAGAGGATGTTTTCTCCATTTCTCATGGACCATCCTTTTAAAGCTTACTCTATAAACATCACACAGAACTGTTTTCCGTCAGGATAGGTCATCTGGGGTGAAAGACCATCCATAGGCAGATCACATCCTTTTTCGGTTTCACATTTTTACTTAAAACCAAAGCAAGGCAGTAGAAAAGTGGAACGGATGGCTGCAGATAATGTGTGTCTCTCTTTGGGCAAATAAATTCACATGTCATCAGACAACAACAAACAGGGAGTTGAAAGTTCATGGGTTCATGGAAGCCTGGTGGGAAGTCTTTGAGGGCTGTAGGATCAAGTCCCCGTTTGGAGGTTGTTCCTAGATTTAGCTTTATGTTGGGCACTGAGTCTCTTTAGGACAGAGAACTTTTCATCCACTGAGACTAAATTTAGTTCTCTGCTGAGCTCCCTGTTCTTTTTTGTTTCCAAGGATGGTTTGCTAGTTTTCTGGAAGGAAATCTTCCAGCCCAGGAAGTTGCTTGTAATGTTAGAGGGAGGTTAACCCTAAAATAGCCCTGGAACCTGGTGAACCACGCCTGTTCCAGAAGAACACAGAATGTTGTGCTCCTCTTACTTAATCTGGCCATAGTTAGCTACTAATATCTATAATGAATTTTTCATGAAGATATTTTTGGCAATTGTTTGGAAACGTCAGATCACTCAGTATATACAGTACCTCTATTCCTTGTGGCAGGGTGCTGAAAACAAAATACTCCAGCTCTTTAAAAAAATACGACAGAAAAATGAAATTAATGAATAATGTGTTAGAATTACATCCTGTCTTTCCCTCTGGAAATCAAGGGGACACTGCTTTTATACCACCCTCGGTATTAAACGTGATTCTCCAGATGTAACCCAATGCATCTGGAACTTTGCTGCAAAGTTTCTGGGCAGGAAATGCATGATAAACATGGGAAGCTCTGAAGGGTTAATCATTCACGTCAACCGAAGATCCAATTACTGACCACGCAGTGGAGTTCATTATTAGAATTCCCTCTCTATTTCCATGACCCTCCATCCTAGCCATTTTGCTCATACGTATTTCATTCAAAATCTGTGGCAATTTTGTCTTGGGTGCCTGCTCTCTTAGAAAAGGCTGGTCTGGACCAATTACAGGCAGTATTCTTAATGAGGGATTTTCAGGAATAAGAAATCCACTCCAGTTACCTGTGGTGTAATAGAAGAGTGTAGAATTCCTCTCCTTTATTCTGTAGCACACACCATTTAATTGTGGCTTTGTGTTTATTTCATACCACTTTGAGCTTACCACAATCCACCTAGAGCCAAAGGAACCAGGTACTTTGTTGGTTTGGGAACAATCATGCAGTGGTTGATCACACCAGAGGGCCATTCCTGTCACTCCCAGCTGGAAAGGCTAAATGTCTTAGCTAAAGTTCGAGAGGCATTTGGAATGGACCCTTGGTCCCAGGCTAGAAATACATGCTAGGTTTCTTGGGTATAAAAAGGTGTTGGCGGAGTGGGATTAAGTAGGAAGGGACCCAGAAAGGGTGAGCTGAGTGGCAAGTGTGAGTCCAGATCAGCTGTGGAAGAAAAATTGGTTTCACAGGAACCCAGCAATGAAAAATGATGCAGCGGAAGGAAAGGGAGCTCCCTAGAATAGAAGCTAAGAAGAAAATCAGAAGTACTCAGTTTACAGATGGGGATTATTTAGTTTGGCTCAGCTTTGTTTCTTGGGTGCAATAAGATCATCTCTGCATACATCTCCTCTGTAAGATTATCCGGATGTACAAGGATGTTGATGAAAGCATTGGATCCTCTGTGTACAAGTCCTGGCTTCACTTAAGGAACCCTGGGAATTGTAGTTTGCTGAAAAGGCTAAGGAGGTCTGCCATGCCTCCCCACCTCCCCATTTGTCAACAAAGCTCAATTTCTCCAGACTGTTTTTACTCTCTGTGGATCTCAAATACTTTGAGCAGAACACTGCCTACAGGTTTGTAAACAGGACAGTGATCTCCTTCAGCCATTCATTGCTCAGACTGAGCCAGCCACAGGCCTCCATGAGATGGGTAACGTGTGATGACATATACATCATGATGTCATTGCACAAATGACATGATTCATCCATGTTATGATGCAAATGATCTAATGATGCCATCTGCGTGATGACACAATGATAAACATGTCGCATTTTGACATTATTGTGGCCTGTTACAGGTTTCCTATGGAGCTGGCCAGTAGCTGAGCTCAGAGAATGCAGCCGCTCGCCATGTGCTGTTGCTGAGTACGGCCCTTAGACCTTCCGGTGCTTTGTGATTTAGCACGCATCCCTTCACCTCCCATCACGAAAAGAAAGCTTTTTGCTCAGATAAAACTAATGTAATTTCAAACTGGCAATTATCACTTCAGTGACCTAGGTCTGAGCCACTGTTACTCAGGAAACCAGTTGTAGCTGTGCACTTAAACGCAGTGATTTCTCAGGGCTTGATAAACCTCCTGATTCTTTGCTTGTCTGGGATCTATAGAAATAGTGGCTTGTCAGGCATCTGATGGAAAGCAGCAGAAGGGATTAGCAATTTGTTGACTAGCCGGACAAATAAAAGCAGCAGTTCCAATGACGAATAATTGTGTCCCTATTTTGTTCTGATTGTTTCAGCAGCTAACTACTTTTTACTGATGATTCGTATAAGTTTGTGTAAATTATTGAAAAAAGAAAGAGGACTGCAACCCTCCATGTGTTCCTCTGCTCTTTTAGTTAATTACTTCAATATTCAGACTTGGTTTATTCCTAAACAATTGCTAATTGTAGATTAGTTTGGGGAGCACTTTTGCAGTTAATCTGCTATTTAAAATGACCAATATTATGCATTCAGGTATGACACTTTCTGGTTCGATAAAGGAATTGTGGTGGGCCACCAGGACTTAGGAACTCATTGGCTTAATTATGAACAACTGCCTAAATCAGATACGTTTTCAGCAAGTTCCTTTATCCATTCAGTGATCTCTCTGCTTTGGGGTGGAGACCCACGAACAAGGGTGTGGCAGAAATAGGCTCATCCAGTGCAAAGCATCTGAACTTGGGTCAAGCATTGAACAATAAACGATATGACTTGGGGCCTTTACTCTGGAATTCTTCACCAGTTCAGGCAGCTACGCCCTGTTGAAATAATTCCAGCTAATCTGGTTGATCGGGTCAGAAGCAATGGTGCCTCCAACTCCACCCCATGTCCCCACCTGAAAAGAAGAAAAGCATGGAGCACACTTTTGAACAGGCTGCGACAGCAACAGGTGTCAATTACAACTGTCACATTTTAATAAGCTGCACATAAAAATTCAGCAGACAATGCAGAGGAAGAAAACAGGTATGGGAAACTGCCTCGACATGCTTTCCTTGCCAAACGTTTTATTTCATTTTTTTCCCCCTTCACTCCCCTTCCTCCAACAGCAATGGCTTGTATCCTTCTGCCAGCCAAGCTTATAACTGGTTGAAGTCAGGGAGACTGAAGTCAACGGTGATACAATTTTAAAGAGTAAATGCCATATTTAATTATCATTTTTCTGCTATGTCCTTATGATTTTGCCTTCATCTCAACCCCATCCCATAGCCAAAGCAATTTAGAGTTGTCCTTGGTTACTCCAGGTTTAATGAAGTGTTTTCCCTCTTCTCCTGACACCATTTTTGCTGTCAATGTGGTCTAGCATGGTCCATCATTAATGATGCAGTTGATGATGCAGCTTTGGAATCTGCCCAGCTTCTGTTGTCTACTTTGGCCTCTCCAGGCACACCCCTCCTCCCAGGTGCTGGGATTTCCCTCCATGACCATTTTGGCTTCGACTTCAGGAAAGAGCAGACACCTGGTTTTTCTGGGCTATCCATAGTATATTTCTAGGGCAGCTACTAAAGTATTACAATGAAATGGGGCTTACTTTAGAGGTAGTTATAGGATTAGGCTACATGTTGTTTTCCCTGTGGTGTCATAACTTTATTAACATGACTTCAGCATTTTGTCCTGTTGAAAATGAAAGGATAAATACATTGCCAAGATATGGCAGAATCCAGATCAGGTAAAAAACTAACTTCTACCTATGGAGTTCTGCTGATTTCAGAAGGCATGTCAACATGTACATATATTTGAATTCCTAAGTACTCTGATTGCTTCGTTACTTAATTTGTGTGCCATGACTTAAATATATGTTCCTCACACAGCTCGTGGAAGTGTCTATGGAATCAGACAATTAAGGTACATATTGTGCAGATTGAAATCAGTGGGACTTAAAAGTGGGTGAATCACCTTCTGCTTCTTAATAAAAGGGGTCAATAGGGCGAGATTTGATTGTACTGCTGCCATTGGCTAAAAGTTTGTCTCCATAATGGGTAGGAGAAGCTCCTCTTTAACAGATTTACATGGCTACATGAGGCGTTGGCCCAGAAAGGTACAAGATCAAAAATGTGGGCAGGTCAAAAAAAACATGAATAAAATACCATGCCAGGTGCTTTCTTAGAGAGACATGTCCCTTCCTGGAGGATACCTGGCTGGGCCAAGACAACAAGCTTCCTGCCTACCTTCCCCATTCATTTTTCCTTGTATCTCATCTTCTTTGGACTGTAAACCTGAAAGCAGGAACTGACTGGCTATGTCATCTGTTATCCTAGAAACCTTCCACCACCACCACCACCCAACTAAAAGGATTTTTTTAAAAATGCAAAAAGTAAATAATAAAGGTACTTGAACCAATAGCATCTGGAGTGAAACAAAGGACTGGGGAGAAAGGGGGCACCCAACCCCAGCTCATGAAGCACTGTTCTGAAGCCAAAGCAGCTCTCCGTGGCATGAAGACAAAAGCTGAGTCATGCCATCTGAAATGCCTCAGTACGAAGCGTAGGGAGAGGTGTTGTGGCAGCAAGGACTCCATGAACCGAGCCATTCAAACCCAGTTACTTTCCAGAGCAACACCTAGAGACAAGCAAATTATTTTCATAGCCCAGGAATTATTTTCATCAAATAATTTAAGGGCATTTGCAGGTATTCTTGGACTGTGCAAAACTGTGTAGATGCCCGACCATTCCTGAAAGTGATGTTCACTTTAAGGCTGTAGGAAAAAAGCTACTCATCCCTCTGAGTACACATGGGGTATGTTTAATAAGAGGAAGAGGGGGGAAAAAAGACCTCCCCCCTTGGTTCCCTCTCCTCTTGTGCATAAGAGGAGCACAACCTCCTACCATCAACTCTAGCATTGTTTTTTAATTGTGTGAAGGCAGAAAAAAAAATCTTTTTCTAAAGAAGAAAGAATTTCTCAGAGAGAGAGAAAGTAGGATTTGCTAGAGTACTTAAACATCATCCTACAGATGTTCCATTCAGGACTGTACTTGAATGTCTGCCATAGATTGCATTCTGGACCATTTGCTTCTCCAGTTGTCTGTTCACCTTTTCCGCCGCGATCCTCTTCTTGCTCCTATTCAACAATGCACTGCTCCTTAAGGGCTCTTTAAAAATATCCAGATGTGCAGGCCAGGTCAGGATTACACAGCCAGTAAGGAATACGCCATACAGAGCCAGGTCTTTCTGGCATGCTTCAGAAAGCAAGAATGAGGAGAAGGCAAAGCTCCTGAGATGCCATCCAGTTTATTTGGGGCTGCTTTAGGGAGGTGGTGCCCCATCATCCCTCATCAAAGAATGCCCAGTTCCTCAAAGTTTGCAATCAGTTTAATTTTAATTACAAAAGAAAAGCATTGGGTTACTCTTGATTGCTCAATTTAGTTCTGTTACACTTTAACCATTTAAAGCTCTATAAGTCTTTAATTTTTTTTTTAAAAAGTCAATGGTTGATTTCCATAAGGAAGCTTTACAAGATATGTGCAGAGAAAATAAAAGATGAAAACAAAACAAGGATTATTAACAGGTTCACAGGACTGTTGTGATGGACTGATAAAGCTTCATGAAGTTATTTATTAGTTGTTAACATTTTCCTGTCTTAGTTTAAGACTCTCATTTTGCTAAAAAAAAAAATGTTGACTGGTAGCACTCAGACAAACACAGATAAGATTGTATTTATTCATTCATTATTTCATTTTATATAACTGCCCATCTCACATATATAACTCTGGGCAGCTCAACAAAAAAACAAAAACAAAAAAACAATACAAAACAATACGAAACAATACAAAACAAAAGTATAAAATAATGTAGAACAATATAAAAAGATATACATATAAACCATATGACACAATCCGTAGCTGAGGTATCCTAATACCCATCAACAATAATAACACAGCCTGTACTACACACCCGAGTCCCCACGCCCAATAGCAAAGCCACATCTTTGAAGCATTACATAAAGCCAGTTGGGTTGAGGCCCATCTGATCTCCAGGGGGATGATGTTCCAAAGGGCAGGGGCCGTGACAAGAGTTTTATTAAGGAAGAATGCAAGTGAATTTGGTGTGAATACAGTTCGGCGGTATCATATCACGTCCCTCCTAAGTATTTGAAATTAGATATGGTTTTTCCTTTTCCTTTTCCTTTTCTGGTCAAGGTTATAGCCCTGGAACTTCCAGGTGGTTTCTTCTCCAAGTATGCATCAGGAGCAACCCTGATTAGCTTCAGACATAAGTGAAGAGCTGCGAGGTGCTGCCAATCACTACTGAACACAACTTAATAGTTTTATTACGGCTGTTTTCTACCAATCAGAAACTCAAATAACACCACAGAGTGAAATGATGTGTTTAAAAAGCAGCACACATCAAGCAAATAGACATCTTTGCAACCATTACTAAATGTACAAGTAACTTCAAGGGGTGAATGTCATAAACAATTCGTCATTTTAAAAATAAACAATTCACCCTATAATTCTACATAGATGCTCAGAAGTTAATCCAGTTGAGTTCAGCAAGGATCACTATGGGCATAGAGTTCTAGCCTTAGTATGCAGTATTACCAACCAAAATTTGGTTGTTAAATTCAAGCTGCAGTAAATATCTGAAAACTGAGTTTTCAAATTGAATCTGCAGATCACAGAAATATTCCCT
Organism: Python bivittatus; assembly: GCF_059951505.1. Lineage (NCBI taxonomy): Eukaryota > Metazoa > Chordata > Lepidosauria > Squamata > Pythonidae > Python > Python bivittatus. Next base: position 236,835 of record NW_028277121.1, read on the forward strand.
CTGCAGCCAGATTTTTAGAAAGCTAGACAACCCTGGAAAATCCTTGACAGCTCCAAACATTCTGCATTTGTGATCATGAATCCCAAAAAACCCCATGATATTTTTCTTTTGTTTTGTTTTGCCCTGAAGCCCTAAAGGAAGTTTTTTGCTTGCATCTGAAAATAATAGTTCTCTTTGATTCTTAATTAATTTCATTGCAATCTAATTAGGCAAAGTTGAAATCATGCATTATTTATAAAGTTGACTGTAGTGAGCATTCTGACATCATTTCATTCAAGAAGAGCTTTGCTGGTTAGGGAGCGTGAGATAACTTTTTCTAAGGGTATAGTCTTGAGCAGGGGCATCCATTCTGAGGATGGGGGGGGGCAAATAAAAAAGTCAAGATTGTCCCTCTTGACAAGGGAATGGCCTTGAGGGACAGGAGGAAGACCCACTACCAAGACAACAGTGAGATAAAAGAACCCTGAGTCCAGAGCAGAATTGTAACCTGAGAAAACATCTCAGACAAGACCCTCCCTAGTTCTCACAAAGATAAAGGGAGGAGGATGGGAAGCCCATTCAGACTTGCAAGATTCTGTTACTATAACCTTATAATAAAAATAACATTAGCCTGCATAGCTTTGGCTTCCTAGTCTGGTCTACCTTGAAGGGTGGACACTTCTGCAACTGTGTGATTGAACTTCCACCGCTTTTTTGCATGTGTCGCATGTGTGATGCACATAAAAAAGAGGCGGGACTTCAATTCTAGGGTTGTGGATGCCATCCTGACCTTTTTGCCTTCCCAACCTGCCTGTGGTCACCCCTGGTCCTGAGCCCATTTAGGACAACTAAATCCTCTTCCGTTTTGAAAGGGGCACACCACTTGAAAACTTTCATCCCTGGCTATCGTTACTATTGAACTTGGTTCTAGTTATTCAGAAGGGAGGTTGCATTTCCCTTAGATCAGTGTTGTCCAAACTTGGCCACTTTAAGATGAGTGGACTTCAACTCCCAGAATTCCTCAGCCAGCTGGCTGGGGAATTCTGGGAGTTGAAGTCCACTCATCTTAAAGTGGCCAAGTTTGGACAACACTGCCTTAGATGAATACTTTTTAAAAATTTTATTTTTATCATTGACACTCATAAAGCATTTGTGTACAACTATGAACACTTGTTTTCATCATCTGCATCATAAACAAAGCTTGACCTGGATTCATAGATCTACATGAATAGATCTTTTCTTCTCTTTCAAAAAGATCAGTACCAAAAAAGGGGCCACAAATAAGGATAATTTTGGGAGTTGAGGATATGTCAGTGTTGTTGTTTTTAAAAAAAATCATACTATTTTGAAAGAGGGTACTGCTCTGTAGCCATCCAAACTAAACATCATACCAGGGTCACTGGGAGTTGGGCAGCATATAAATTTAATGAAAGAGGAGGAGAAGGAGGAGGAAGAGGAGAACGAGGAGGAGGAGGAAGAGGAGAACGAGAAGGAGGAGAAGGAGGAGAAGGAGAAGGAGAAGGAGAAGGAGAAGGAGAAGGAGAAGGAGAAGGAGAAGGAGAAGGAGAAGGAGAGAGCTGCTCTGCTAGATCAGGCCTAATCCCTCTAGTTAGCATTTCATCTCATCTGATGGCTTACCAAATGCACCTAGGAGGCCCCAGCAGGACATCAAGGCAAACTTCCTTTCTGTTGTTACTCCTATGCTTTAGTGTGTAAAGCAGTCTGTAAAGCCACCATGGCTGGAGGTGGCACACCTAGTCATCAAGGTTGGTGGATATTAAGTCCTCTAGAAATTGGACTAGTCCTCCAAACAGAGATGGCAATAACTAGGTTTCAAAACTGCCAAACCTGGAATCCCTCTTTCTACTGATCTGGGTTTGGTCCACAGACGAAGCAGGAGAGAAGAAAACTACAGTACCAGCTCTCTTCTCTTCCTTTTCCGAGGTCAGTTGACTGCTTTCCTCCCTAACTGCAGGAATCCTGCTTGCAGCAAAGTGGGGGGAAAACCAAAGAGCCATGAGTGTGCCGTTCCTGGTTTCTCTGGAGAGTCTCCAGATTGTAACCAGGCAACTCACTTGGGCGCTATGCCTAACTTATATTTAAGAAAGAAAAACAAACTGCGATTAGATATTTATATTACAATGTACTGTCAAAGGTTAGGATGTCCTATCTGTTTTGTTCTACTAAAACGCATGCTTGCTCATGCCTGCTCAGACGTAAAGCTTTTTATGAGTTCGGTGTGACTTATTTCAGCTTAAATGTTTCTTATTACAGAAGAGCTCATCTTTCCCAACCCAGAAACAGAGTACACAAATGTTGCCTGGGATTAATGATGGTTTTGTTCAAGGCACCTCATGGGTCTGACACTGTCTCTGAAATAGACAGCTAGACTACCCACAAAGTACTAGGTTTAAATACAACTTGTTTATCTAGCATCATCAAGACACATGACCATAAGTGAGTGCTAACAAAAGTCAAATCCATGGAGAATAATCTCTCTAAAATGCCAATTGAGTTGAAATGTATCTAGATCTCCCAACCAATAAAATAAGGATAATATTATTTTTACAAGGGAGGAGGGAGGGAGGGAGGGAGGGAGGAAGGAAGGGCATTGGCGTCTCCACATGATGGTATCTGTACTCATGGATTTTACAATCCACACAATTGTGGCCAAATCATACAACCTTGGTGAAAACTGGGATACACATTGCCTCTGAGAAGTAATCAGGTGGCTATTGTCATAACCTTTTATTGCTGGGGGAGGGAAAGTGTGGAACCACATCCTCTGTCCACCAAGTTTTGCTATTTAACATTCATGGATCAGACTATATGAGTCCATAAAACATATCTGTCTGTCAACCAGGGCCATATTTCAAACTCTACCACATTTGACTCTTGAATTTGGAAATTACCATCACAGTCATGCAGCCTACCTAAATTCAAACAGGGCTTTATGAAACCACAGGTGTCCCCGCTAAGATCAACAAGGCTTGCTCAAATTGGATTGAATTAATGTTTTATTGCTTGCAAAGATTAAAGTGTTTAAAAAGTGCTCTTGCTAACCTGCTCAAACTTCTCATGAGCAGAATGTGGTTCTCAGCATCTGCCTTTGTATCAAAGATGGATTTCTGCTATCTTTGCCAGTTGAACCAAATTTAATTTCTGTTAAAGGAAATAGTTGACCCTAAAACTTTGTCCCTACAGAAAACTCTATTTTATCTCAGGATCATAAATAAAAGGTAGCATTGTTGTGTCCTGCATGCCAGCCATATTCTGCAATCCATATCATTCTCTTGCCTGCAACTTTTGCCTGTCTGTTAAAAGACTTTGAAAGTAGAATCGGGATAATGTGCTCAGGCACTGCATGTGATTTTATGATCTTACTTTAATAATTCTGCTATAAGAAGGCATTTTTCCCTCCACACTTACTATATCCTTACATTTTTAAAATCAAACTTGAAGTTCAAACTGATCTCTATGTTCATTGTTGAAGTACACTATACTTTCCCAACGCTGCATGAGGTATGATGTTTTGAGTATTTCCTAACCCCCCCCCACAACCTCACCCCAATATCATAAGAGTGATGTTGCTCCATGTACACATCTGTAACCCATCTGAGCAGATTACAATTTATTTCCATGCTGCCTTTCATTCAAGAGCTCGAAGAAGTGTATATAGTGTTCCCTCCTCCTATTTTTCTTCACGACAATTTTGCAAGGTACATTGGGCTGAGAAGGAAGGACTGGGCCAAAATCCCTCAGAGAGGTTCCATGGCTGTAGGTGGACTAGAACTTGGGTCTCCCCACTATTGGTCCAACATCTTAACTTCTACACCACATTGGCGGTCATTGATTATTATTACTGAGAAGTATGTGGCAATTCTATTTTCCCAACGCTGACAGCAAACTAGGTTTATTACCAGAATAGATGCCAACATTTATTTGCAGCCTATGTGTTACGTCAGAATAGAACAGGTAGGATAACTTCTCATGGAGAACATCTATGTGGTTGCTAAGAGTCAACAATGACTTGATGGCACATAGCCAAAATCAGGATTACTTCATTCAAGCATATGTTAGCTAACTTCCCACCAACTCTAGAAGGATCACTAAACAGACCAGTGTGTTCCTTAGTTTCACATTTGCTAGGGCTGGGCAAATCTGCTATTTTATTTTCTCTCACATTCACTATTTTTAAAATCATGGGTTCTTTTCATCCAATCTTCCAACTGAGAATGTTGTTCAGCTCTTTATAAAAAACCCAGAGCAATCAAAATCCTCACTGAACTGTATGTGCCAGATGCAATAAGTACAGCTATTTTCAGCTTGAAAAGAACTATCTATCTGCCTGCTGTATAAAAAGTTGAGAGCTTGTCAAAGAAAAAGTAAGATATATGGTAATACTAACTCTATAGCAGGTACAGAAATTAAACCTAAATTTCAAAGAGCCAAGCAGGCAAACTCCTGTGGTCAGAAGAATGAATCTATTGTGTTTTGTTCTCTTTCATATCAATAAAATCTCTTTTTTTCTCTCTTTTTCCTGTTAATGAAAAATTGTGCAAATGGTTATGACTCTTATTAAAAAGAGAGAAACAGTCAAAACTATCATTGATCCTTGTGTTCATATTAACAAGGTAGGGAGCCATCTCTCTGTGCTCTTAACAGATCTCTACCACTGTATGCAAAATCTTGCAAAAATACATCTCTGTGGAAATGCCCTAGGCAGAAATTAAAATTTGCCACTACTCAAGTGCAAGAGTGGCAGCTAAGTAGAGGTAGAGAATTCACAGCCTGTAAGCTGCAATGGGGCTTCCAGAACCCTGTCCAGATTCCTTCAAACAAATCCAAACCATTGTTTCTGGTTCTTAGGATCTGCGCGAATTCAGTGTTTGAAGGTTCTTGTGTGGGAAGATTCTTTGGGATCGCTTTGGGGTTGAACTAAAAAAAAAAAAAAAAAGACAAGCCAACTTTCAATATACTGTACCTAAATGGCTAATATATCACTGATGCTTTTTTCATAACTTCATTTCTGTAATTACCCCACCATCTTTTTGCTCCTTTTTAAATGATGATGATGATAATATAGTTAATGGATTATGGGAAAGATTAAAAAAAAGAACTTTGGAGAAGAGGAAAGCTGTGTGTACAATAAGCTGCCGCTTGGATATAATCTTTATTCTTCCTTTTTGTTATATACCTACCTGGATGGTACTGGCTTAATAAGGATCTCATTTTTTTAATGTTTTCAAGTATAGAAAGACAGCACAGAAATGGCCAAGGAAGATGAATAGAGTATCTATAGAGTGCTAGACTGCCAATACTCTACTATTGAGCTAATATCTCCCTCTATCCAAGCTGGAACATACAAACTTAGAAGATCATATCAAAAGATGGAATTTTACCATCTTGGCTGCTATTGTTTAAACAGGTTTCTAGCCCTTATGGTTGCTTTGGACATGTCAGTGCACATTAAAGCTGTCCTGGCATCAACCTGCAACAGAAAGCAATCCCAAAACATGGAGTTCCTGGAGGGACAAGTCCAAGCAGGATTTGTACCTGGCAGCTGAACAGAAGGCACAGCACAGGAGTACATAAACAGGCCTCAAAAGCTGGTCTTCACATTTGTATTACTGTAAGAGACAAAATAAAAATAATAATAAACGTAGTTGTGGAGGAGGAGGAGGAGGAGAGCTATGCCAGAGGTTCAACCATGCTGGATAGGTCTCATCAGAGGAGCCAGATGAAGAGTGTCTCTCCCGTAAACAATATGGTGAGACGTAATTTATAGAAACCTATACCAGATCAGTCGTCACCCAGATCAATAAGGACCACGCTAGGTGTTCTAGTTCTGGACATCTGGTGACAAATGGGTTACAGGACTCAGGACTGTTGGCTGAGCAACCAGGGCCAGCAGCTGCAGGATTACTGGAAGAAAAGTTGTTTACCCGTCACAAATATACAAAGACTGAAAACAAAGAAATAATGATCTGCTATTACAAATTGAGTCCAATGTGAAGAGGCTATCTGAAAAGAATGTACCAGTTCTGGAAAGAGCAACATCCAGAATCAGAAATAAGAGAACAGAGGCTAGCACATCAATGTTGATTTATAATATGAAATAAAGAATTCACAGAAGTAGAATTGGAAGAACTGCAAAGGTCTACCCAGGGCAAAGAAACCAAAGCCTTGCCAGAAGTAGCTCAGACTGTAGAGGCAAACCAGGGGAAGTTGGCAGTAGAGGAAGCCAGCAGAGCTACTGAATCGTTTTTGTTCCCAAACCCGGCACCCTCCCCTCTGCCTTCTCTTCAGAAAGAACAAAGCCCTCTAACTCAAAAACAAGAGGAACTGAAACAAAGAGTAACTGAGCATCTAGAACAGCACAAAAATAACAGAATAAGGTTGCCTGCATTGAAGCTTGTTACAAAGAAAAAGCTAGCACAAGTATTAAAAGATGCCAATACTGTAATATCAAATATAAGCAGCAGCTCACTGCAAGAAACAAACCAACTGATGTACAGCACAGCTGCAGTTCTAACTGAATGCCTTGGATAGAAAATCAACAAACAAGAGAAAAAGCCAAACAGTGCACCACCAAAATGGAAGATCAGGTTGGAAAATAAAATCAGTATGTTAAGATCAAATGCAAGCAAGCTAGAACAGATGAAAGAAAAGAAGCTGAAGAACAAGAAGACCAAAGAATACCTGATCAAGAAATATCACCTAGAAACAAGGAAGGTAAAAGAAGCACTGGAAATAATAAAGCAGCAAATAACAGCCATAGCTAAAAAAGATCAGCAGTTACGAAGCTCAAATTGCACACTACTGTATAGGCAGACTCTCCAATTTCAGTCAAATCAGAAACATTTCTACCAATCCATTAATGAAGAGACTGCAATGAACCAGTGGACATCTGACAAAGAAGAAACAGTGCAGTTCTGGGCGCAGCTATAGGACAACCCAAAGAAATACAACAGGAATGCAGCTTGGATAAGGGAGGTGGATAAGAGTAAAAAAGAAGCTGAAATGAAAGAACTTGTAGAAATGATGGAGAAAAGGGCAAGGAAGATAAAGAATTGGTCAGCACCAGATGAAGATGAACTGCATGGTCTTTGGTTGAGACATCTAAGTGGTCTGCACCCACTCATTGTGAAGCAGTTTAACAACATTCTGCAAGGAGGTGAAACTGAAGATTAGTTAGCATCTGGCAAAACCTACCTAATAATGAAAGATCCAACAAAAGGGGCAACACCAGGCAACTACCTGCTTCCCAAGAACTTTCAAATTGCTAACTGGTGTGGTAGCTGATGCAGTCCAACAGCATCTAGTTGAAAACAAGCTCTTTCCATCTGAGCAGAAAGGAAACCGCCCAAACAGCAAAGGAATAAAAGATCAGCTCTTAATTGACAAGATGATTTTGGAAAACTACAAGACCAACTTGAACGAAGTTTGGATTGATTACAGGAAGGCATTCGACTCCCTGCCACATGATTGGATAATCAAGTGCGTAGAAATAACAGAAGTCAGTAGAAGCATCAGAAGCTTTGTGCAAAGGTCATTGGCACAATGGAAGGCACAGTTGCTGGTCAATGATAGGCTGGGAGAGGTTAATATCAAGAGAGGAATCTTTCAAGGAGACTCACTATCGCCATTACTGTTTGTCACTGCATTGATTCCTCTGTCAACAATACTGAACAAGTCAGGCCCTGGCTATCAAACATCAAAAACATCTGCCAGGCTATCCCATCTCCTTTACATGGACGATCACCATCTGAAATAGAATCACTGCTCAACACTGTACAAATATACAACCAAGGTATTCCAGTGGAGTTTGGACTGGACAAATGTGCCATCAACAGGGGAAAAATAGTGAAAACTGAAGAATCAAGATGCCCTATGGAAATAACATCAAGAAACTGGATGAAGAAGATCACTACAAATACCTGGGCATCCTTCAAGCTGACAACACCAAGCACATTGAAGTCAAGAAGAAGGTTAGTTGTGAGTACATCATGAGAGTGAAGACGATCTTAAAGTCCAAACTCAGTGGAGGAAATACCATCAAGGCGATTAACACCTGAGCAATTCCAGTCATTAGATACCCAGCTGGAATAGTGAACTGGACTCAAGCTGAACTAAAATCCCTAGATAGGAAGAAAAATAATGACAATGAATCATGCTCTTCACCCACCCAGCAAAGTTAATAGACTTTACTTACCAAGGAGCACAGGTGGGCATGGAATGTCGCAAGTACACCAGACAGTTGAAGAAGAAAAAAAGGCATTGGAAGAATATCTGAAGGACAGTGAAGAAGATGCACTGAAGCTAGTACACCATGAAGGCTTACTGAATACTGAAGAGACCAAACTGGCCTACGAGAAAGACCAAACAAAGAATAGAAAAGAGACGTGGCAGAGCAAAGTATTACATGGCCAGTGCACAAAAAAACTAGCAGGCAAAGCAGATAACAACAAGACCTGGCAATGGCTAAGAGGAGGAAAGTTGAAGAGAGAGACAGAGGGGCTAATTCTGGCTGCACAAGACCAAGCCTTAAGAACAAATACATACAAAGCCAGAACCAAGAAGACAGCAACAGACAGCAAATGTCACTTCTGCAAAGAAGCTGAAGAAACAGTGGACCACCTAGTCAGCTGCTGTAAGAAGATCGCACAGACGGACTACAAACAATGGCATGACAAAGTAGCAACAACGGTGCATTGGAATATCTGCAAGAAATACCATTTGCCTGCAAGCAGGAACTGGTGAGACCACAAAACAGACAAAGTAATAGAAAATGAAGAAGCTAAAGTGCTCTGGGACTTTAGACTTCAAACAGACAAGCACCTACCACACAACACACACAAACTAGCAGACAAAGACACAACACCCCAGACTGTTGATAAGAAAGACAAAAAAAAGTCTGGATAGCGGACACTGCAATACCTGGAGACAGCAGAACAGAAGAGGAAGAACTGGAGAACATCACAAAATACAAAGACCTGCAAATAGAAATAGAATGACTGTGGCAAAAGAAAGCAGAGATAGTACCAATAGTAATAAGCACCTTGGGTGCAATCCCAAAACATCTGGAGCACCGCTTGAAGACCATCGGCATTGACAAAATCACCATCAGTCAATTGCAAAAGGCAACTTTACTTGGAACAGCTTACATCCTGCGGCGATACCTTTAACACCATCAAACAACATCTGCTATCCCAGGTCCTTGGGAAGGACTTGATGGGATAAAAATGCCAAATTCAGTCTAAACATCTGGCTGACTGTGTGGCCAACAATAATAATTTATTAAACTTGTATGCCACCCGACTCCCATCAACTCTGGGTGGCTCACAACAATCAAAAAGGTTGGTTAGCGACAACTCTGAGTGAGAGTCAAAGAATCGCTCCAAGAGGAGTTGGTACATGTATGAGTGAAGGAGGCAGACATAAATGTAAAGGATGTCCTAGGAACTAGACAGGCAAACTAGATATTTTCCAGGTTTAGTTTCAAAGCTGATCCCAAGCACTAAATTGGTGCAGGATTAGCAAAGGTGCTTTATGTGGAGAAGGGTGGTGCTGGTGTTAGGGCTTTAGGCAGATTAAAATGTTAATGAGTATTTTTCTTTCTTCTTACAGACCTTCCAGCCTGTACTGCCCGGGGGCAACAGAATTGTAAGGCCAAAGTTCCTTGAAGATTCTGGCAATTGTACTTCAAACACATCTGGAGGTTCCAGGTTGAAAACTGCTGCCTTGGTAGACTTTCACTACCCTTTCTGCTTGCACTAACCCATACTGATCTGAAGGTGACCCATCTTCACTGCTGCAATCCAAGGAACCCTGAAAACAGCACACTGAGTCATTCAACGTTGGCAGCCTGTAGCCATTATCTATGTTTTTCTTGTAAGCTGTAGGCAACATCCCCCACCTCCAAATCTGAGTGATTGCTATGGGAGGGCAGCTAAGTCACCATGGTGCCATCCCTTCTGTTTTTGCAAACACCTGTGAAAGAATCACATCTCTGCAACATGCTACCAGAGGAAACCCCATGGAAAGAAAGTGAGGATGGCTCGAATCTGGTAGGCAGGTGATGTGAGACGCCCGCCTGCGATCCTCTAGAGGGGTGGCATTTTGGAATGCAAATTGTTCAGGGGCAGTTAGAGATGCACCCAAGCTCAGCCAGAAATTAATCAGCTCAGTTGATGAATGGAGATAGCAGCCCAGGATCACCCAGCGCAGTGCTGTTGAGGCAGTGGTACAAAGCTCTTATGAGAAAGTGCTCTTTAGTGGGCATGCCACAGCATAATGGGAGCAAATTAATGGCTGAGAAGGTATCATTTCCTCATTTTTATGTATCTTGGTTGGGATCTAACTAATTTGCAGCCTAACTACCCCATGAGGTTAACTTTGTGATTTCTAATTATGTAGTGGTGTTATTTTATACACCAGCACCACAGATCCTGGGGCAAGGAGGCTTCAGTTTTCTCTGTCCTGCCCCTATCTCAGTAAAATGAATGGATAGATGGAAAGATAGAAAGATAGATACTGGAGCACAGCAATTCGCCTTAGGAAGAAAAGTCCCGTAGAATGATTGCTTAGAGTCATGGAATTGGAAGAAGCCGTCAAGTCCGGTTCTCTGCTCAATGCAGGAATCCGTGACCCACGGCTTTTCATAAAAACATAGAATGCTAAAGGCTGCAACGTTGTGGTGGGGAGGTGTGACTGTAGCTGAGAAAGGAATGCTTAGATCTCCCTTCATTCTGTAGTTCCCGTGATTACACAGTAGCTAGACTAGAAAGTTAAAACAAAAATTCTGGAAGATGTTAATGGAAAACTACTTCAATACTGCTGCCAGAAAAAGTACATGGACATACCTGTGTCAAATTTGATTCAAAGAAGGCTTTTACTTTTTTACTCTCATGGCTCTATGATGCGTCTTCTTGGTTATCAGCCTGTCTGCTTCGCTCTATTCTCTATGCACTGTCCCTCCTCAGCCTGCCATACACACCCTGGGACTAACCTTTCCCATCTCAACTTTGACCCCAAATTCCAAACCTCTTTGACATCATCATAAAGTTTATTTTCTGATGTGCCTGCTAGCTGGATTCCAGAGTTGAGTGGAGCAGGAGAAAAAGAACAACGTTCAACCGAGGTCCTGGAACCCCCAAAGAAAATGACGCAATTGAAATTTCTTGGTATGTCTGAAGATACTGAATGAATGGACTGAAATGCTTGAAAAGTTGGCAGAACTCGATACCTTCTGCAGACACGACTAGTTTTGATTTTTCTTCCACCTTTCTGGTTTATTGCCCTCTATCAGCACAGCTTTTGATGGTATCTAGTAGACACAAATTGTTCTAATCACGGCCATAAAACATTGAAACTTCAGAGATGTTAGGCAAAGATCTGGCTGTGTTCATCCATCCGCCTTGCTCGTAAGTCCTTTGAACTAGATTTCTCCTGTCAGATGCTGCCTTATTAAGAAGGTTCTTGGAAAAGGTGCCTCCCATACTCCTGTTTGCGTTGACCTAAATTATGCTTGGCAGGCTCTGTTAAAAAAGAAAAGAAAAGAAAACCCCACCAAACCCATAAAGGTTGCTATAAACACCCCAGCCCAACAAACAGAAGAGAGGTGTATGTGTGTCTGTTTGTGTATTGCTATGCCAGAGTTTCAAACATGATAACTTGCAGGCCTAACTTCCAGAAAAACTTTGGAAGCAAACTTTATTTGCAGCTTTATTGGGGAAATTTCCAGTGGGACTTCTATTGTGGTTAAACCCTTGGCTTGGGAGAAACCAGAACTTTGAGAGAGGTGGGTGTTTGGGAAATAGAAGACAGAAAATTATCAATTTATTGTTCCTTTTTTTAAAGAAAAAAAATCACAGTGTGCAGTATTAATTTCAGCTCAAATGTCTTGAGCCAGCTTTGTTTGAAAGCATTATTTTCACATTCAAGTCTGAAATTTCACTGAAAGTGTTTGGAGTACCATATCTGGCCTGTGACATTAATAAGGATGACCACTAGATTGTCACAAATAGTTTGCGTTTTCTTTAGCTCTTTGCTGTCCCCTATTGCAGGGTTCCTCAACCTTGGCAACTTTAAGACGGGCGGACTTCAACTCCCAGAATTCCCCAGCCAGCAAAGCTGGCTGGGGAATTCTGGGAGTTGAAGTCCGCCCGTCTTAAAGTTGCCAAGGTTGAGGAACCCTGCTCTATTGAATAGTTGGATTTTTGCAGTCTAGATACAGTAATACACTCAGGTCCCTTCAGTCTTTAGAATTAATCTGTGTTTTCCTTCCCTTCACCGCACTGTCATTTTTTGGACCTCACAGATATAACAAACTCACCCAAAGTTGTTTTTGCAATTAATGTGTAATACAGTTCAAGTTTTGTATTCCAAATTGACCCACACATTCAGATAGTTAAAGAAAATAATTACTGGCTGTCAACTAATTACAAATATTAAACGTACTGTTTCTCATCATTGCCAAGCCCACAAGATGACGGCAAAAATAAATAGGAAGGAACAATACAATTCACCTTGAGCGCTTTGAAGGGACGATAGGACTTTTTTTTCATCCAAAGTGGAAATGTGGTGCTTTGCATGTGAAGCTGCTGAAGAGTACTTTAAATTATGAGATGTCCCTGTTCTCTGACAGGCCTTGAAATAGGGAGATGTCCTTCATAAAGTGGGATGGATATTTACCCTACTTAAAGCTTCACGCCAAGATACTCAGCCTTGATCCTTGATCTAAGAACTAAAGTGTTACAAGTCACTTATCTCCTTCACTTCTAAATTTTATAATCAGTTATAATAAGTTATAAATGGGGTTTTAAATTATAACATGGAAGTTGGCAGATTCCTTGTACTCTGTGATTGTCCACGTTGGGAACCCACCATTCACTAGTCCTCAGGTTAGTGGATGAAGGGCACAATTTGCTATTTAAGGAACAAACGTTTTCCATATGTGAGAAACTGGATCTGATCCCAATATATCTGTATTATACAGGCATACAGATAGCCTTTGCCATGGGAAAACCTGGATCCAGGCAGAACGTCATTGGATCTAGAACATGAATTCACTACCTTGGGTTAATTAGACACATAGCTAGACTTCATTTCTATGTTTGTTTACTAATCATTTGATTCTGTTGACCTCCAAGTAATTATGTTTGGCTTCTCCCCATTTTTTCTTCACTATGTAGTGTAATGAGTACAAATCTGGATTACTGAAGGATTTGGGGAGGGGTGACCTTTAAATGTTTAACTTATTTGGAGCCACATATGGAAGTAAAAAGCTGATGTATTTCTCAGCTGTAATTGGGGATAATTGCATCACTGTTGGGCACTGTGCTTACAGAATACCGTGTTGCTATTCCTAATGCATTAAATAGGCATCTTTCAAAACAAGTATGTAAATCAATCAAGCATAAGGCAGCGTTTTCTCCTTGTATTTATTACTTTTAACTGAGGATAATCAAAGAGGCTGTAGTCAAAGGAGAATAAGGAGAATAGAAATAAAGCTTCTAGTAAGGTGGGGCTGATACAGCTCTAAGAAAAACGTATGCAGCAAAGAGAGAGTGTGTCCTTGTAAGATTGCTGGACTCAGCCTGGGTTCAGTTTTGGAAACTGGTTGTCTGCAAGCACCTCATGGGGGCCCTCATTCTGATGCCAGTGGGAATTATTCTAGTGTGGCTCCTTTTCTCTGGAGCTCTGGAGGTCAGAAGAAGCCCAACTGGGTGACCCACCAGGAGAACTAAGTACCATTTTATAAATGAGTGCAGGATCTTTGTCCCATTATTAATACAATGTCATTTTTTAATTCATTAGGTTGGCATTGCTGTCAAGCACATGAAGGTCTTCCAAACCCCCTCCCCCCATTAGTAAAACCTTTTCCAACCCTAGGGTGATTTCAAGCCTTCCCTCCAAAGAATCCCATTCTTGGCTTTGTTTCTTGACCTCTACCAAAGTGGAGCCACGGCTCCTGCAGAGGGAAGGTTGTGCAACAGCTGATTTGGAATTTGCCTTACCAGACAGCGAAGCGTGATTGCACAGATCCACCACGCCCTTCATTAGAGCCAGGGATATTCCTTCACACCCTGTCCTGCCTGGCAGAGGGAGTGTAGCACGTATGCTCCCAGACAGTAAGGCTACTGCACTTTTTGCCTCTAATTAAAAATGATTGTGAAGAGATGAGGTTGAAGTACTCTGGAGTCTCTGCTTGTAAGGCAGTTGCAAAGATAAAATCTGGTAGCCTTCTGAGGCTGGATCAGAGATTCTCAGCCCATCATTATGGTGCTTGCTTGAGCAGTAGATGGTAAACAAGCAAATTTTGTCATGATGTTGCAACCATAAACACATGGTTCTATTCCCATGGCTTCGGTCCTATGGCCAGAGACTGAGACATGTTAATCCACCTTCAGAAAGCGATCTTAACATTTCTTCTTCCAGGCCAAATTTTTTATGAAAGAAGAACCCAGGGATGCAATAAGAAAGGACCTGGATGGTCATACCCGATCTCCCAGTGAAAAAGATACTCCAAAAAGAAATGTAGAGGTTTGCTTTCAAAGCTGGTGTTCCAAAGGAGGAATCATTCAGGATAGTCAGTCCCGCTGCCTTTTCTAGCCCAATAGCAGACAAATTGCATAACTGATGGAGCGCACAGACTGTAAACAGAACCCTGCAGAATGTTTTAAGGCTGACGTCTGGAGGTGGCGAGGGGGGAGCCCATGCCTTTGCATGAGCAATGTTTCCGTGAAGGGCAGGCCAGAAAGGGTACAAGAAGGATTTGTGGAGCCTTGGAGAAACCAAACAGATTTGGGGAGTGGTGAGAAAGTACTTTCCCAGAAAACACATCACAGGAAGTTTGGCCACATTGCAAGGGACTGTAAAAATGTTGTGAAACGTCCAGCCGTGAGAATGGTTTGGGTAACGGAGTAGATTTATGTGGCAAAAATAAACTTTCCTCAGCAAAGGACATGAATGACACGCACGAATTGGGCTGGATTATGGTACGATGTTGACTTAAGAAGGGCAACTGGTAACTTTTGTGTACATGGCCCAAGCTGCAAAGCACACTTTCCCATACTTCCTAAAGATAATTCACACCCTAAATGAGCACCTACACCTTAAAAATAAGGACCTTATTTTTAACAGTTATGATGCACTTCGCTTCCTTTCTCCCCTTCATAAGGGTATGTTTTGTAACAGCGAAGTATAAGACTAGGATCAAGAGAGGCCCAGGTTCAAGTCATACCTTGGAAACACACTCGAGACCTTGGGTAAGTCACCATTTTTTAGCCCAAGCTAGTCCAAAAGTGTTTTGTGACCAAAAAAAAAAAATAGAGGAGAAAATGTTACATATACTATCTGGATTCCTGGAAGAAAGGCAAAATATCAATTTCACAAATAAATAATGAAGACAATGAACGATTCAGGGTTTGCAATCCCAATGTTACAAGCTCAAAAAGAAACTATGAGGCTTTTTCAGTTTCATGGTTAAAGGACACTCATTACAGAATAGAACAGTCAACGTAACATGTAGAAGCCCTTCCAGCACCTGAGATGTATAATGCCTGCAGGCTTGAGCAATAAGCCAGGGTGGACCACCTATGACACCCACACATCTCCAAAATCAGAGAAGAAGTGGACTTCCCAATGGCTCAAAGACTTTCAAATAAGCATTTTAAGATACTGCTTTGTCTTTACAGGGCATCATTTAAAGCTTTAGTTGAGTCTCATTCATCTCTGAAGTTTCTAGTGCCTAGTTCAAAGTGTAGAAGGTGACAGATTAAAACCAAAACCAATCATTAGAGGAATGAAAGTGAGTGAAATGTACAAGTAGGACCTCAAAGCATTTTTCTTGCTTGTCTGAAAGGTGTGGTTTTGTCATAGATGCTCAAGGTTATTTCTAACTCATTTGGATCAAATTCACTGTATAATTAAGGAGTGGTTCAAGAGTTGAATTTAATTGTCATGATTTCCCCAGGGAAGAGGGGCATTAATCCACCACCGTCCTGATGTCTACAAGATCCTAATGGACCCGGTAGAATTCAAAGCTACTATATATTTTTCAGATGAATACAGAGGCACAACTGAAAAGTCTTGCAAGGTAGAAAGGGTGCTTTTATCTATGTAATATAATAATAGAATCCATCATATTTTCATTACTCCTTTAATGTTTGCATTGTAACTCATCCATCACATTCACATCTTGATCGCTTTGTCTAATGTTAGTGATTCATTTTTAGTTAATCAAAATTTAGCCTCCCTCTAATATGTTTTTTTAAATTCATTCCCATAGCAATAGTATCCAAGAACTCACTTTGTCCCACCAACAGTATAGAAGAGATCAAGGCTCTCAGCTCTCCTGTTCCTGCTGATGATGAGTAAGAGACTGAATGGGCTGCACGTGCTTGGAGACCTGGCTCAGAGTTCCTTTTCCTGGACTGTACAGTTCATATGGAACTAGCCAAGAGCATTATTATTTATTTGAATGGAGTTTGTCTCGCCTGGGGCCCAACAAGCAAAGAAAAGGGAAGTACAGGTACATCTTCTAACCACAGACTTCATCTCAAGAAGGATGCACTTTTCCTCCTTCCACACCAGGGTAGGGATAGAGAACTTCAGAACTGCAATCAAAACATTGGCTGCAAAGTCTCCAGTTCCTGAGCTTGGGTCTTTATTATGTCACACTTCTTCTAAGACTTTCAGCAGAGGATGTATTCCAGTCCCCTAAAGCTGTCCTGTAAGCCTCCTCTGAAAGCTATCCAATTTTTCAGCAGTGTGTTTGGGAAGAATGAAGGAAGTCCTTATGAACGCTTCAGGTGGCTTCAGTAAGCCAGCTAAGTCACATCATAAATTAGGTTGTTTTTGCTTGTTCAAAAAAAGACAATTTAAGCATGAAGGTCAAGCCAGAGAGAGATGTTTTCAATGGATTGTCTGTCTAGGTGAGTGATCAAACTACTCTCCTTATTAAGTTCTGATCTTGGTCTGCTCCTTTGTGGCACCAACTCTTTTTTAACAGGTTCAGGTGATGCACACTTGGGCAGAATATTGAATACACAAAAGCCCATCCTGAGTGAAATCATGCTTTTTTCCTATTTTCATCCTCAAAACACTTCCTTTGTGTATATTTAATATGTATTTAATGTGATTAATTCCATTTGTTTATTAGGTTAAAACCTGATAACTTTATATCTCTTGCTGGTTTACATCAATTAAAAATATCCACAATGCAACATTATTGATGATGATTATCTGCCATCAAATTGGTGTCAACTCTTAGCAGCTACCCAGATTTTCTCCATGATAATCTGTCCCTAACCAGGTTCTACAGGTCTTCTGAGGGCATACCCATTGCTACTGTACCCGAGTCCATCCACCTTGCTGTTGGTCATCCTCTTCTGCTCTTTCCAGAAGTTCCCAGTATTACAACCTTCTCCAGAGGGTTACGTCTGTGTATAATGTGTCCAAAATATGACAATTTGAGCCTGGTGCTTTGAGTAAGAACTCTGGACTGATTTGTTCAATGACTTGCTTGTTTGTTTCCCCTCGGTAGTTCATGGTATTCTCAGGAGTCTTTTCCAACACCAAAGTTCAAAAGCAATATTACTCAAATCATACCCACTCCCCAAGCATTGCCATTCATATGAAATGAAAATGGTATCCTTACAACCATTTGCAATTGCAGAGGTGGGAGGGGGCTTGTGTTGCGATGTCCCACCTACCATCTGACCAATTCTTCCACCTTCTGGCGGATTCTCCTGGCCAATTCTTCCACCTCACCTTCAAAATGAGAAGCAGCTTGTTGAAACCCTGCCTTTTTCTCTCTTTCTGAATGAATTCCTGTGGGAATGGTGCAGAAAGCCTCATGAATTTGAAAGATGCACCCAGGTGCTCAATTCAGTGTGATTTAACAGTTTTGCGGCAACCCCCCAGGTGACGTTTCATAGCTTTTCCTCCATTCAGGAAGCCATTTGCTAGCAGGTTTGGACTGGCCAGCATCCATTTTTGCAGCTTTGTCTTTTGAAACGCAGCCAGCATACCATTCCTACACAACATACAAGGTTTCTGCTGTTCTCTTAATAGTGCGTGGATGATAGATGGATAAAAGGTGAGGCAGCTTTGTTTCATAGCCTCAGGCAAGATAGCAAGAGGAGGGAGAGAAACAAGTATCAGCAAAATAAATTATGCAACTACCAGTGTATATGAATCCGATTAGCACTATCAGATCTGACTTGCAAAAATACAGATGGCCAGTAGGTGGCAGCAATAAGATGCAGAAGGGGTGGATTTTGCTGCCATCTATTGGTCAGAATTTTGCCTTTTTTTGGTAGCCCAGACCTTGTAACTCAAAACTGAATAATATATATTTATTTTATTTATTTTTATACGCTATCTGCAAAGCCAGCCTGCAGTATTTGACGCTACAATCCGAAAAGAACAAATGGATCAAAAAGATAACGAGCGTCATAAGATAGAATAACATTCCGGAACTAAAGTAATCGCATGATTAAAAACCATTTAAAAAGCCAGATAGGAAAACATAGCACTGATATGAAAAGGGTAGGACAGCCATAGAGCCATGATGGGGAAAAGACTAAAGCATAAAAGTAGATATTTATTTATTTATTTATTTATTTATTTAATTAATTAATTATTGTTAAAAATCACTACAGAAAAGTCAGATCAAACTCTTAGGGGAAAGGAATGCCAACGTGTTGGAGGTACCAACGAAAGAGCTCTGGCACTAATAAACTCCAGGAAACCCTCTTTCTAGAGTGACCCCTGCACAACATGGGTGGACAGGCAAGACCCAAGCCATTTTGAGATTTATATATAATAACATGCACCTCGAACTGGACTTGGAAATACCCCGATCTGGTTACATATACTCTCACTGCAGCACATCTGACGGAAGACTGGCCACTGCATTTTGAATCCATGATCATTTTTGGATCTCCTTTAGGCACATCCTTGTGAATCTAACTATCTTGATTTGCCAATGTAGAGGTTTCTGATTTAGAAAGTAAAATATGCACTGTGATTCTTGTTCATTATTTTTACCTGTTTCCTAATGAAAGTTATTAATCTGAGCTCTGAAAGACTTGGACCTTGGACTGATTGTTTCCAGTCTTGGTTTTTTTTAGAGAAGTCTGATATTAGCAAACCGGTCCAGTTATGAGCCATTCAAGGAGATGGTCATGCCTGATGCTGATGGAAAAGAGAAGTAAAGCTGGCTGTTATCTGCATCAAGATAGCACTAAGACCCCTGATGGTCACTCCCAGTAGCTTCTTAGCAATGTAAAATAGAATAGAAAAGGACAGAACCTCATGGCCCCTTTTCACCACTGAAAAGCTGGGAGGTGGAACAGTATATATGATGGAGTGACCTCCATCCACAAGTGATCATAATTTGTTTGCGTAGGGCTTAGCATAATCCTTAAAGAGCAACACGAGGTGTCATCATTACCTTCCCTACTTCCGTGGTGTTGCTATACAGCTGCCTTAAAAGAGTTATCAAAATCCAAGCACCAACAGGCTATGTATTTATTTATTTATTTATTTATTTATTTATTTATTTATTTATTTATTGTATATAAATACGATAAATAAATAAACAAACGCATCCAGTCTGAGCTAGCATTTCGTGATTATGATTGGCAAGACGATCCAAGGTAAGAGGCAGCCTCCATTATATCTTAAACTGTATCTTGGAGAGTTCAATACCAGAGTTTTCTGAGGTTCCCTAAGCTCAGGTTATTGCACAGGAACAGGATGGAAAGGTGGGAGAAGTAATCATCACACCTTCTCTGGTAGTTTTATAAAGTTCCACCCACAACTTTAATACTGACCTTAATTTTCCTGTGATTTAGGACACGATGGAAGGTTGTCCCATTCTAGTCCTACAAAGCAGGACTGCAACAATCCAAATGAAGACAAGATGGCAGCATAGAGTTCCAAGTTTCTTTGTTCACTACTGTCTACTGGATGTATGGATTTTTGCAACCCAGATCTGGTAAGTAAGAGATGACCCAAAGAGGATGCACTGATTTGGATATAGTTTGTCTCTTCTCGTACAATATTGTGACTATAGGATTTTTTTGAGGGCTTTATCTGCTGTATGGTACTTGGAGTTGAGGGCTCCCCACTCACCCTCTTCTTAGACTTATCTGCCTATCAGTAGTATTGGATTGGACAACTCTTCAAATGGAGAATGCTTTTAAATGGAGGCCAATTAAACAGTTTGTATTTGGGTACAGACAAATGCTGAAATGGCCAGAGATAAGTGATGGATTCAAAGAAGAAGCTACAAGCTACTAAGATCAACCAGGGGATTCCAGAAGTAAGTAAGACTCAAAGTATAGATTGCCTATTTATTTATTTATTTATTTATTTATTTATTTATTTATTTATTAAATTTTTCAACTGCCCATCTCCCCCCAATGGGGGAACTCTGGGCGATTCACAACAAACATTAAAAACATAAAATATATAAATACATAAAACCTTAATTAAAAACATTACTAAAAAGAAGAAGGAGAGACCAAGAGGATGAAAAATCTGAGGCTGAAGGCAGAAGGCCTCTATGGGGCTAGCCATCCCCGTGCTTGAGGTATTCCCACCCCACCCCAGGCCAGGTGGCAGAACCAGGTCTTCAAAGCCTTACAGAAGACCAGGAGTGTGGGGGCTAATCGCACTATTTAAGTTACACACACACATACACAGAAGCAAGCACCCAACACATCTGCTATTTTGGCATGAGTTCTGGAGACAAAGCTCCCTGCACTGAGAAACAAGGCAGAATTCCTGGTGGAGAGGGGATCAAAGGTAAGATGTTGTTGACATCCATGGAAGTAGCTAAATACACAATCCATTTATTGTTCTAATTGTACAGCCTTCTAAATGACTGAGGGTTTTTGAGCCCATGCTCTTCTGACAACTTGTCCAGCTTTTTCAACAACCCTGCCAGAAAGATTTTTCCAATGATTTGACAATCTTACTAAATCACTGCTAGCAAGGAAATTATATATCATCAATTATTTCTTTTTATAATACAGTAGCCACACTTAATTTTAGTAATCGTGATAAAATTAGAAAATCCAAGGATAACTCCAAGAACATTTTATTGTCCAAACTTTCAAACAAATACAAGTAATTGCTGGTCAAGGAAACTAGTACATAATCATTCTTCTTCGTATCTTGCCTGACCTTCATTGTTTGAAGCAACTTTTGTCTATTGTATTTCAAGAGCTGACAACTGTATAAAGAAATGCCAACCTTCATTGATTACCTACCAACCAACTGGAGACAGTATGATAAATAAATTCAATTTGAGATTACTTTATATTATGGATTAATTAGAAGGCTGGTAGTAGGCCAGGTTATTGCTCTTATTCTCATTTGGGATTCCAACACCACCTTCTTACTAAGGATTTCTTGTGCCTTATAGGTTGTTACAGCATTTCTTGAGCTGGTAGAAAATGATATTGGCATAAAATGGTCTGCTTTCACTCTTGGCACAGGAAGAATGTTGGGAAATGGTGGTATCCTTATTCATGGTGTACAGGCATATTAATGACAGAGGCTGGTGGATTTCCTGCTTTGTTTCTCTCCTCCAGATCACTAGCCAGCAGGAAACCATTCCCAATCATTCTCATTAACTTGAGATGGAGCTGACTCTGGAGACAAGGTGAGTTTAGAGATTTGGATGGTTTTAGCCATCTATTGAAACTTATTTTGGTTTTGGACAAGTACATTCAAATGTCACAGGCTTAGCACTATTTTAGCTGATAACTGATTGTTGAGCTGCTTTTGAAGACTGATTTAGCACTATTTCCAAGCTCTGTTCAAAAGGAGCTGGATACAGTCTTAAAGCAGCAGGAGTCAGCAGTCATATGGGAGGTTGTGCCATGAGGTAGCACAGCGAGAGACAGAGAGACCTCATGCTTTGCCACACAGTTCTCCTGCACTGCATTTGTTAGGAGCTGGATTAATCCAGGATGTGAAGATGATCTGGCTGCAACATCTGTCACCCCATTGATTGCCAGGGTTGATCCAGATGATTTGGCTGGCTAGGTGAGTGTCCCCTTCCTCCCTCACCACATGGAGATGTGTGTCCCTCCCAAAGATGCACACTCAGTGGAAAAGGATGACCATCCCAGATAGAAGGAATGTACCTATCTTCAGTCAAGAGGATATGATAGCTGTCTCCTCTGCTAGAACCCCAAACAAGCTGTTTGAGTTCATCCAAATCTCTGAGCTGGGCGTTGCCTTGGAGATCCAATGAGTACAGGAGGAATGTCTGGTTTGAAAGAACTGGCCTCTCCTTTTACCCAAACTAGAAAAGCCCTAGAGGACATTCCTGGAGGGACCAGAGGGAGGAGGCAGCCTAAGCTGGCCAGCTGCTAGGGTTAACCAGACCACCTTAGCAACTGAATGATTGCATGTCATTGTAGCCTTGACAAAAATTGTGCAAGGATAAGAGAGAGAACACTACTTCACAACTAGAACACTTAAGGACAACTTAAGGCGGCCTTTTGTACAGGCTATGGACCAGATGAATATGATGTCATGAGGACCCAAGGCAAAAGAAAAAAGAAGTTATCCAGGCATGTTTGTGCACAAAGTTAAGAGAAAGAGAGGAATCACTATTCCACTATATTTGTCATGAACCCAGGCATTAAGTCACCCCAACTATGGTTGGGTATTACCAAAAATCATTATTTGAAAAATGGGTTAGATACAATACTTGAAAAAGGGGGAAACCATATGGGTGTGATGGCACCCATATGAATCTGGCCTGTCTTTTTCCAAGGGCCTTCTTGAGTGACTCTGTCTTCTACAAAGGAGGAACATTCTTTTTTTTAAAAAAGCATCTCAATTCTAGAACATCTTTCAAGAACATTAGCTTTGTATGTAAGAAAAGTTAACAACTGTGTTCCTCTCTGCTTTGAACAGAATCTTCATAATTCTGAATTCATAGACGCCCCTGCAGTGGCGTCCAATAAGTAAGCTTTCTCCAGATGTGTGATTTAAGTGCTTGAGTCCAATCTCAAGATACAGTGTCCTGGATTATAATATGAGTGTAGCAAAAATCAGATTATCTGGATTTCAACTGATACACCCTCCAGCTGCCTTTGAATCCCCTTCTAGCCTTGTTTTATTTTATCTCTAGTTTGAAACTAACCTTGCTTGGTGTTAATAGAGATGGAAACTGTGCTGCTGTCAGCTTCCAAAACCAGGAGGGGGAATTCTGAAGCAGGAAGGAAGGAAAGAGGGATAAGAATTGAATTAAGCTGGAGTTGCTGCCAATGGCCTCCTCATAGCTGGCATAGAAATGTTATACATTATGCATCAGGCCCTTAAAAGGAAGAATTCCTATTGTTGCATCTGAAGTTATTCTTCGCCCACTCAGGGCCAAATTAAAGATCATAAGGGTCTAAGATAAAGTGCTCTCCCCCTCCCCCAACTTTTGCCTTATCATTGCATCTAGAAGCTTAGTGTAGAAACAAGTGTGATGGAATGGAATTATGAAGGCCACGCTCAGGGAGATAAACATTTTCTTAGCTCCCCAGAAGAGCGTGGGAGGAACAAGAGGATGAGACTGGCACCTCCCTGAGGAATTCACACTGTTGTGGCTGGCTGACTTTGGGATCTGGGCTTTCAGTCTGGGAAGATTCCTGCTGTAGGTTGTAGCTAATAAATATAACAGGACTGAATTTGCACTGTCTCTTGGAGTTCCTTGGGCTAGGCCTGACATCAAGATGGGTAATGCCTTCTTCTTAATCACCGTTGCCTGAATGTACAATATCACCACTCCATTATTTGCACAACTATTCCACTGGGTAGAAAGAAGTTGTATCTAATGTTTTAAGAAAAGTATATCTAGGGAAGGAATGCTTAGGGTCTCATCCCTGAGAGAGATCAAGGGGTGAAACCTACTCTGTGATGGCTCCAACATTATGGTTCCTCTTGTTTGCCTGGTTCCTCCTTGACTTGCTCTTTGTAAAACTATCAAGACAATTCAGTTCAAGTGGGCTTTGGGAGGGGTGTGTGTGTTAGGACTGAGGGGATGAGATATTTTATATTTTTCCCCTTTTGGTTTTATGATGAAGCCAGGATACTGTTCTTTTACTTTTTATACCTTTTGAATATTGACAAGATTTATTTTTATGTGCCATTCTGTGAATTGGGTTGCTGGGTGTGGAGTCTTTATGGGATTCTGTTTTATGATGACTTGAAATGCCCAAAGTCTTGGCAACTAGGTGGCATATAAATACAGGATCATGTAGTAAATTAGACGGGGTGGTGGTGGGGTGGGATTGTACATTGGCAGAGATTTTGCTCCAGCTTTCAATATCCTCTTCACAAGAACGCTGAAACATATGAAGCTATAAAAGCTGATGTTTAGTTTTCTAAGCACATCCTCATTTCCCAAATGGTAAACCAGTTCCAGATTGCAGCAGCATGTCACCGAAAACAAATTCCTTGTATATATTTTATACTTGGCCATTAAAGTATTCTGTATTCTGTATTATTTTTAGCCCCCAGCCAGGATGAATTGGCTTGAAGTCAATTTTGCCACAAACACTGAAAGAGCAGTAAGGCAGGGGATGGTGGAGACACAAATTCCTGCAGGTAGTAAACTTACCTCTGTTCCAAACCATATGGATGGCGAACCCATTGTGAAAGCCTCCAGAAGTCTCCTTATACAAAGCATCAAAAAACATGGAAAGGAATCCCCTCTTTCTTTCCTGTAGCAGTTCTGCTCACATGACGTGAAATTTAGAGGTTGATCAGGTAGCTGATCCTTAACTGCACTGTCCCCTGTCTAGTTGGCAGAAGGGCAAAGAAGCCAGGCCAAGGAAAGGTCTGATGCCAAAATCATAAAGCTAACCAGGATAAACAACAAAGTGGTGATGAAGAGGCTAGCAACATTCACCCTTCAGCACAAGGATAATGCAGCTTTTCGTATCCTACTGTTCTTAGAAGAGATGAAAGTAGACTACAACACCCAGAAACCCTGTTGATTTGGAATTCTGGGACCATAATCCCAGTGCATCTGGAGTGGCCCTGATTGGGGAAGGCTGAAGTCTTTCTCTGAGAACTAGTTGCATTGGTCCATGTGCAGAGAAGCTTGAAGCAACGTGACCAAGTGTGTACTGTATAGAATACAGACAGTGGGAGACCTATTGAGGGACAATCAATAAGTATCAATAAGTGGCTCAAATACATGAAAGTCCTGATTGAAATCATGGTGGACCTGCTGAATGGTAATACTCCAATATAGGACAGGAATACTGTACCTGGTGGAGTAGCTTAGGGGAAACATCTGTAACTGAAACAACTATTTTGGTATTTCACACATAAGGGTGGGAAGGAATTGGCCATACATTCCACTGGTAGTGAACCTGGGAGCTTCACCACCAAATGAATCTGGAGTCTGAGGATTGCTAACCACAAGCTGATATTCTTCCTTCCTTTTTGAAAAGAATCTTTGGAAAGACCTGTACAAAATGCCAAGGTATCTTCCATGCTTTAGAGTAGCACTGGACTTTTTACAGACCCACCTGGTATGGCAATTTTTCTATGATTTTTAATTGTTATAAAATAAAAATAAAATAAAATACAATATTTTTAAAAACCCTGGAAACTGGAAAAGAAAACTGCCCTGCCACAGTAGGAAACAGAACTAAGTAATTTTTTTAGCCTTCCCAGAAATCTGTTTACATAAAATCTGCTTCCAGCCTAATTTGGATTTCATGTTTTGCTTTCATTCACAAGTCCGTAATCAGGTCAACAGAACCAATACCTGTGTAATCCCATTGCCTTTTATTTTCCCCGTTTCTTTCCCATGACCTAGCCACCTTGGCCACGAATGGACTAATTCCTAAAGTAACTTAGTAAGTGAGCCTTATGCCAAAACCTTTACAACTTCTGACCTCAGAAAGGACTACACTATCAATCAAGCTGTCTGTGTATAAAGTGACAGACGAGTCAAGGTATAATTGTCAATGAGTTGATAAAGGTGGCAATGTGCAAGATGAAATGAGAGAATGATTGCTTGGGGGATTGTCACAAGTTAATTAAATAAAAGAAGGCTTGTTCATGCCTTCTACAATGAAGTGACAGGATTTTGGATAATTAGGTCCAGGACAATGTGGGATGGTGGTAGTATCCAGTATTTGTTTCTCCTCTATGCTGACCTTTACATCTTTATCACAGCCTTTGGAGAACTATCACAAATATTGATTGGAAATCCCCCCTATTCATGTATCTCCTCAGAGGACATCTGCAGCATCCCCAAATTCAATAAAAATTATTTTAATTAAGAAAAAAGGGCTGAAATCAATCCTAATTGCAAAATATAATTCAATTTTGTTATACCCGACTAAAAATCTTGTGAGAATAGGTGGGAATACTAATGCCTTGTGACATTTGGTAATTCTTGGTAGATGTGAAACATGAATGCCCACATTGTATAATATTTGGCAATTTCCCATATTTTGGCTATATGTATGTATGTGTATGTATGTATGTATGTACTCTGTGTGTGTGTGTGTGTGTGTGTGTTTGTGTGTGTGTGTGTGTATGCATGAGGGTCTACCTATAGTCTGTAGACCACAAGCTGAAAATAATTGTTTAGACCAGAAGTTCTTGGTACAGTTCTATGTTCTTGATTAACCACTAAGCTTATTGTACTTACTCTCTAATCCAATCTAATCTCTTCTGGGATTTGTGTGACAAAAGAGGACACATGTGAGCCATCTTGATGTCCTTGGATAAATGACGGGGTACAAGCTTCTACAGATCAAATATGCTCCAGGGCCTTGACCTTGGGCATTCCAAAATGATGACAGATAGTCAATTATTATGCTTGCATGATACAGTAAGGAAGGGAAGAGGTATGTGGTATCATCAACCTTGGATAATATGCACCTTGGTTTAGGGAAAGGCACCATTTACTACTCCACTGCAGGCAATAAGATGTTTGTGACCTGATAGTAATGAAGGTCTACAGGTTTCCATAGATCTTGCATTAAGCGTTTCTGAATCAGTAATCAGACATGAATTTATGGCCTGGCCTGGAAGTCATCTTTTTATCTCACCTTCTAATCTTTATTTGAATAATAGACATAATATTGACTTGTGATACAGTAATTAGATTAAATCAGGTTTTTTTTTTATCCCGCCTTTATTATTTTTAGAAATATCTCAAGGCAGCGAACATGCCTACTACTCCTTCCTCCTCCTATTTTCCCCAAACAACAGCCCTGTGAGGTGAGTTAGGCTTATTGAGAGGGACTGGACCAAAGTCACCCAGCTGGCTTTCATGCTTAAGGTGGGACTAGAACTCACCGTCTGCTGCTTTCTAGCCTGGTGCCTTAACCACTAGACCAAAGTCAAGACTTAAATCACTAAGCAAATAAAAATATGTTTTAAATCTTAATATTTTAATATGTTTATTTCAGGCATCTTCAGGAAAAGATGGGGTTAGTGTCCTAAATATAGATTCAACCATCCATTTTATTCCACCACCCTAATTAAATCTGCAAAATGATGTTTAATCAAGGTGTTGTCAAGTCCGTAAGCTGAAAGCACTTGCAAAAGTGGGCTTAATTTGCTGGCACCTAATAGACACCGAGCAATTGCTTGGATAAAGGCTTGGACAAAATAATCCATTTGTTTAAGTGTGTGTGGGGGGGCATTTTTCAAACTTGGTAGACCTGAATTGTCCGTTGAAAGGCTATGGGGAAACTAGAGTGCAGGCAGTAGTGAAGCTCACATCAGAGAATAACAAGAGATTAAAGGAATCAGCTAAAAGGCAAAAGGTTCAAACCAGGTGAGGGAATGTTCTCTAGGCAAGATGACCCATCTTTACCTGACGATTTCCTCACCCCAGCACTACTAAATGGGAAAAAAAACAAAGAGAAGGAAACGAATGGCTCTTTACTCATTTACAACTCAATGAAGTTACCCTGAACAGCTCCTGGTGACTCAATATTGTTTGACTCTTCTGTATATAACCAGAGATCAGAACTAGGTGTAATAAGGAAAAATGCAGAGCTGCCAATTAATATTCATTTGGGGGCAGACAGCACTGGATGGGATAATTGGGGGGCTAAAGGGGGATAATTAACGCTTTGTGCTTCCATCTGTTGGTTTGTTCCTGGTCACACATCCCACATATTGGGCAAGCTATAAGCTGATCAAGCTCAAGGAAAACATCAAGGTAGGCAATTTTTTGCCCCCCAGATGCTTTATTTTTTAAAGTTAATAATTTATTTTTAAAATATTTAAAGAACAGAATTCATAGCTACCTAAAAGAAATTCTCATTGGGCCCAGGCAATCCATCTAACAGCACATCAATTTAGGAATTCAATTGCAGTCCAAAACATTAGAACAGCGCTAGGTAGCCTATCTCAGCCTTGGTCATTTGTCCATCTGGCTCACTATTATCAACATCAGATACACGATTTGAACTGCATGTGGTCCCCAAAAGCCTTGAATAAAGCCTGTAGTATTTCTTCAAGTTGCCAGGCAATTGTAATTTTTAAGGGGGGAGCTATTAAATAAATGGGATTGAATTTTATTAACCATATTTAATGGGTGCGTGTGTGTTTGTGTGTGTAGCCTTCAAGTCAGTGTTGACTCCTAGCAACTGCCTGGACAAGTCCCTGCAGTTTTCTTGGCAAGATTTTTGGAAGTGGTTTGCCCTTGCCTCCTTCTTCCTAGTGATGAGAGAGGGACTGGCCCAAGGCCACCCAGCGGGCTTCATGCCTAAGATGGGATTAGAACTCATGGACTCCTTGTGTCTAGTGGTCCTCATTTTCAGGCAGCAATCTTCTGCTACAGTATTTGGAACTGCTGGGGATCTCCTATGAGCAAAGTGGTTGCTCTTATCAGTAAACTCTGCATCCTCCTTAAGATGAAAAAGAAAACAGAAAAAACATGAAATAATAAAGTTGCACAGAAGGAACAGATAATGGGGAACTGCCTTCCTTATACAAGACAAGACAAACAAGTTTAAGGAAAAAAGAACCTGTCCTCCATTCCCATCACCATCTCCTACGTTTGTATGTTCTTGTCCAGAATAGTTTAAAAGACAAGAAGCATATATTTTCAATTTATTAAGAACCAATGGGAAAAAAAATAGTTTGGAGAGCATTATGTTCTCCCATGGATTTATTTTTAAAAATAAAAGGAAGGATTCAAATTGGGTTTAGTAGATATAGTTTGTAATAATTATGTTGTTATTTCTGATAACACTTAATGGACTTTTGCTGATTATTATGGGAGATGAGATTTTAGAGATTGGGCTATGGAGAATGGGGTGAGGTATGGGATGAAGAGATAGTTGGTTTTACTTTAAGACAGTGATAATGCTGATTATACTTGCTGGAGATGAAGGGGGAGGTTTCTTCTTCTTTTCCTTCTTTTTCTGCACCTTTTTATCTTTCAATTTTTTCTTTTTTATGTACTTTTATACTATGTAGATCATATTAGTTTTATTTGTATAATATAATCTTCAATAAAATTATTATAAAATATTTTAAAAATTATTTCTTTAATTCTTAAATTCTTTAATCAATTAATAAGCCACCTCAGTTCCTGAGCAACTCTAGATGGCTTGCAACAAAATAATGAATGAGAATTAAAAGCAACAGCAAAAAGATCCATCAATAACAAAGAGTGTGAAGGACCCTCATCAGGGAACAGCATAATAATTGAATAATTTACAAGGCATCACTTGAAGGCATGGTGAAACTAATGCAGCACTGAGGGACAGGAAATTCTTGTGGTCTTGAGGATCAGCAGTCTTCCTGGAGGAGGTTAAGGAGAAGTCAAATGCGAGAAACCACCTCCCCTCAAAATGCTAAGTATTCAGAATGACGTGAGTAAACTTATACTGTATAGATGGCTACCCAAGTTTTACAGAACAATATATGTATGGTGTAGGTATGTGTAGGTATGATCAGTGAAGATGGAAATCTGATTTTCGAGCAGAGGACAAGAGATGAACCTTCTCCTCTGACTGCACCCTTAATGCTTTTTCTCCTACCTGAGTTGGTAGCAGAAATTGCTGTAGAAAAACACCATAAAATAAAAAGGACATGGAAAAAGATAGTTAGCACCCACAAATCATCCATTTGCTTTCCTTTCTTTCTTTATTAATGGGATGAATCTAGCAGTAATAAGATGGGTTTGTCTTCCTTGACCATAACAATGTATACAGAAGGTTATGTTCTTCTACCTTATTCTCAGAATGTTTGAGAATCTCTTTCAGTTTTCTCGCAGTAATGTTTTATTGTCTGCAGATGACAGAGGATGCTATTGCTGGTGTGGTCACTCTGTCACTTACTGTGATGGACTGGAATGGAGGAAGGGGGGTGAAAACGGTGCTCTCGTATCCAGAGCAACGCTCTGGAGATAAGCGGAGAAACCTGGCGCATCCCTAAACATTCCAGAAGATAGTAGAGAGTTGTGCCTGGGAACTGCTGGTCAGTCTGAGAAGACTTCTGTAAACAGGTGCTGGCAAATAAACCTTGCTGATTGAACCTACACGGTCTCCAGGAGCTCCTTGGGCTAGGCCTGACACTTACCCTTCCTTCAGCCTCCTTGACTGCTTACACTTTCCAGTCTGAAAAAGCCCAATTGGAATATTTGTTTCATGAGGTCTTCACATGGAATTGAGGTATGGGAAGCTGGACTGTACAATAAAAGAAATGACATTCACACAGGGTCCTTAGCCACTTTGTAAGAGCCCATGAAACTTCACCAAAGTTCTCAACTCCTCTGAAAGTAATTTGGAAAGCAAATTATATCCCATCAACTGAATGAGAACTGTAGAAGCTAAAGCAGAAAAAAAAAATCCATAGCCAGAATTCATAAAGATAGAAACTTCCCAATATACAAGGGCTATATGTAATATTGTATCCTACAACTATCTTGCCCTTTCTAAAAGTATTTCAGAAATGAGGGTCTTTTAATATAGGGCACCTTTGCAGGGGATTGTGGTACATATTGCTGGTTTCATAATCATCATCAACAACCATATGGAACTGGTACAATGTGAAATTCTGGAAAGTCAGAAATGCTATGGTCTAAGGTTGAGATACCAAAGTAGAGAAGTACCAAATCGGTTTGCATTCAGGCTTTAGAAGTCTTTCCAGAAGCAGTTCAAAAGGGCAACTTTGCCTCTTGTGATAAACAGGCGACATGAAGCATTTCAACAGATACATTTGATATAGATATTGGGAGCATGGTATTGTAGTCTGGTTTTCAGAGCTGGACTTTCTTCTAAATATGTATCAGATTGTCATTCCTCAAGCCAAGGACTTCAGATCAACCACTGACTGCCTCAAGCTGGAGAAGAGACCTTCCATCGCTTGATTTGAGTTCAGTTTCCCACGTGGACTAACACATCCTATGAGACACTCTTGAGCAGTTTGTAAATGGACATGAAAACATATATAAGGGTTTCCAAAACTTAAGAGACATGGATGGGATAGAAGGCATATGCTACACTCAGGAGAAATGTTGGGAAGCTGTGAGTGCTGCTATGGATGGCTGGTTGAGTGAATATAACACCTGCAGGATTCAAAAGCATAAATTAGCTGCTTCTCAGCATTTGCACTTCCTTTAAATCAGTAGCAAACACTTTTTCACATTCTTTCCTGCGTCCCTTAAGTATATGAGTGGAGCCAACGTTTCTAAATGAGAATCTAGAAAAGCTTTTGGGGGAGGGGAGGGAAGGGGACAAAACACCAGATCCTAGGTATCAATGTGTTTCAGCAGTCAGATTGTGATCCACCTGTAACAAGGCCTGTTGCAAATGCATCAGAAAGGTGAGCTACTTAGTTTACATCAGTGTTGTCCAAACCTGGCCACTTTAAGATGAGTGGACTTCAACTCCCAGAATTCCCCAGCCAGCCATGCTGGCTGGGGAATTCTGGGAGTTGAAGTCCACTCATCTTAAAGTGGCCAAGTTTGGACAACACTGGTTTACATGAAGCAGTTTCAACTGATATCATGCAGTAAGAGCAGAATAAATTCTCAAACGTTTTCTGAGTAGTTAGTGGCTCATAAGATTACAAAGCTGGATTCTGTCATTTCCTTCACTGTCTATGCTTATAAATGACCTTAAACCTGAGAGCGTTTGGCTCCTGCACAATCAATTCCATTTTATTCCTCAAGATGTTTTCCCTTTCCTGAATACCTCCTAGGAAAAGACAGTTCAGGGAATGAAAATTAATCTTTCTTCTACATAAACAAGATGACCTCTTCTATCATGTCCCACCACAATGAAAGGAAGCATTGACAGCATCTTTGTAGAGAACACAGAAAAATTAGATCACATAAAGAGACTTTCTCCGTGCAACCTAACTCACCTTCTCCTTTAGGCCAGCCAAGATTCAGGAAAGCACAAAAAGATTTCACTGGGTGGAGGTGAACTTTCATCCTGAAAAAAATAAACCCTGATTATATCCTGGAATACTTTGCTGCATCATCTTCACCTTCAGGACAAATCAGGGAAGGGGCCAAGAGAGCCATGTGGCCTGAACTTCAGGACAAAAGGGACATCAGGTTTAGATCCTGTTATAAGTTTTACTTAAAAGAATGCTCAAATATTGTTTCACTCCTTTCAGTCTTTTTTGTTTGGATCAATTGTATTTTTGTTTTTCTGACTGGCCAGTGCTGAATGAGGCGGTACTATCATATTCTAACATATGGGAACGATATGGTTTTGCTTGTAAGCGTCTTATGTACTGCTTCACTACACCTTCAGTGCAAGCAACAGAGATCACACACTGCCTGTGTACTAAGATCCTCACTGTTTCCCAAACACTTACTGGTATAGTTTAAGGGGTTGGTATGGACCTTGGATAGTCAGTTTTGGG
Organism: Python bivittatus; assembly: GCF_059951505.1. NCBI lineage: Eukaryota > Metazoa > Chordata > Lepidosauria > Squamata > Pythonidae > Python > Python bivittatus. The sequence continues at coordinate 269,712 of NW_028277121.1, forward strand.
CCTGATTGTCCAAGGTACTGTCTCTCCCATTACAGACCTTACAAAAGATTAGGGTAGGAGAGGCCCTTCCGAAGATGCACTACTTTCAGAGGCTAGCCTTTTTGGCATGCAGAAAAGAGCTTTCGCTTGTGGCTCTGGAAGGCAGCCCCTCAGGAGTTGCCACCCCTTTAAGCAGTTAGAAAAATGGTAAAGTGACTTATGTTGTGTCACGCTTTTAATCATTCATTTTAATCTGTATATTTTGGTCATGTTTTAAATGTAGCTAGCTGCCCTGAGCGCTCTGTAGAGTAGAAAGGAGAGTACTAATCAAATATTTATTTGTTTGTTAATTAAACAAACTTGTGGGGCTGCCAAACTCACACACGGTGACTCCAGGTGGCTTACAGGATTAAAATACATTTAATCTTAAGCATCATTTGGAATCATGTTTAGCCACCATGCCTATATTACCAGAGTAATCTAGGAACCGTGCTGTTTGCTGGTCTTTTCTGTGCTGCTGGAATTCTGTGAGAAGGTCCACCATCTAGGAAGGACTCTTCAGGAGTACCAGCATATGAGGGATTATGTTACTCTGTCAGTGGTGGAAAGAGCAGCACTATTCTGAAGTCCAACCCAAAGAGTGTCCTGCAAAAACAGATGTATCTGAATGTCTTGATGAGCTTTAACTCCCCAACCAATTCTCATATCGTAAAATCAGTTTGCATGAGTGGCCTATCTGCTTGCAGTATCAATGAGTTAAGAAACAGTGCATCATCTGCTGTTTTAACATCACTAACATGTGCAAAAATGTTGCAAATTCCATTTCCTTAAAATGAGGATAGAGGGACCAGATTAAATATACACAAGGTGATGAACCTAAAATGGAAAGAAATGGTTTTATGTCTCCATTTAGTCCACAGCAGATCACAAATAAGCTGGCACTCATCTGGCATTGCCATGAAGACTGCTCTGGAGAATCTTTTCCACCCTTTGAGAGAAGAAAATCTGGAGGGCAGGATTACACATTTGAAGTTCTCAATAATAAGGTCAGGATGCAAGCTCTGAAAACAAACATGCAACAGAGTTTTTCCTGCTGGGCCTTAGGCCAGAGAATATATATCCAGCATACATCATTCCTCCAGTTTTCTGCTTTGCTTTATTTTGTTTTCTTAGTTGGAGGTAGATTCCAAATTTGGAAAGAACTGTTTGCCAGTCAGAATGGATGTGTGCAAAATAAGACTGTCCTTATCAAGGGCATGAAGAGAAGAGCTCTATTTTGCAAAGACTTCTACTGGAGGAATGTGGTGTCTTTCTGAAAGCTCTGGGGAAAAGTCATATTGTACTATCCATGGGGCTCTCCTCAGTGGAGATTAGTGCCTGCTGGATCATCTCCAGGTTTTGTGAGATGCTTGGGCAAAAAGCTTTGAGTAAATTCACTTCTTGGCTATAGACCTACTCACCTGATTTCTGCCTCTGTGTCCCACCACAGCATTGCTCAGGAGGCAAAGGCATTCTTTAAGACATAGCAGGAGTGGAGGAGGCACTGAATATCTGGGGGTATATTCATCATTGAAAAGGCATGCTTTTATGGCCTCTATAGGTTGACAATGTCTAATTGAGGCGACACCTAGAGACTCTGCCCTATCAGATTTTATCAAATTCTTAATTGGAGCAGGCAATCCTACAGATATCCAGGCATAAACCATAACTAAGTTACCTATTCAGAAACCTCAGAAGACTTTGCCAAAGCCTTCAAGAATTATAGAAGTTCAGAGAGAGTGATTGCATTGGGAACAAACTACTTAAAAATGCTTAAATAGGATAAACTACCCAGAAGAATCCTTGGGTAAATCAAATTTTGTTTTATAGTTTTAGTTTTAAACAGTTTTAGACAATAAATAGCTACGTCTCAACTAATTTCAAATCCAAAGTAAAAATGATAGACAAGGTGCGATTCATCTCCAATTAAAATAATAATAATAATTACCAAATATTTTTAAAATTTGTTCATCTTATAATGTAAGCTTTTCATTGACAAATAGAGCAAAGATGTGCCTACAATCCAATGTTTTTCAATATGTATCATGTAACATTAAACAAAAATATTGAAATAGATCTTCAAATAAGCAAGGATACAAATACTAGCCCGGATTACAGCAGGGTCGCATAACAACTTTCAAGTTAAGTTCCAAGATGAGCTGAATTCAAAAGTCCTTTTTTTACTTCAATAGGTAAAGCAAAAGTATATCCAGTGGAAAGTATGAAAAATTAAATTCAGCTTTCCCACTAGTAATTAATTTACCTAGTTAAAATCCTGAGGTGTTCCTGATAGAAAAATATGTTTAATGGCCTATACATTTGCATGAAATAATGGGAAAGAATAAAAATTGGAAGATTGCTTAAAATGCAAATCAACCTTGGACTTAAATTAATCTAAATCACATTTGTCTTGCCCCAATTTGAGTAATTGGGCAAAATCAGTACCCCTGATTTTGACACAATTGAAAGAAGATATATAGCAGATGATCCAGTATTTCTTTTCTGGATCATCTGCTATATATCTTCTTTCAATTGTGTCAAAATCAGGGGTAAGTTCAAATTCACCAGAAAAAGCTTCCTAGGAATCTTTATCCTCAGATAAACAAAGGAGTCAGAGCATAACCTAAAACCCCAATTCCTCTACAAGTCAAAACTATTATTGAGATGAAATGGCCTCAAGCCTGATTTGTTCCAATTTATTGAGTAATTAGGGTTCCAACTCACACATTACAGAAATGAGATTAAAAATGGAGGCTTCTCACTTATCTGTGAAACAGAACGTATCATCTACAGATCATGGAGTCTTGCACTCTTCCTCCCCTACTGTATTCCTCCTCTTTAATATTTTTTAGAATTTATAATTGCAGAAGCAAGAGGTACTAAAACTAAATTGAGAATAAAAGAAGGAAGAAAGGCATCCTTGATGTGCACCATGGCATAACTTCAGCTAAGACATTGGTACAACTTTGATAATTATTTGTGATTTGGAGGTTAAATAAAACATCTCCATCCAAGCTTTAAAACTTTGGGGAAACAGTGGGGTGAGGACCTCGGCGAGTTTCCTTAATTCCATCCCAGAACAGAGGGAATAACGGAGAGAATCCTGGGTGTTGTTTCCTATCTCTGGCTTGAAATCCCAAGCATTAGGGTTCAACTGAGAATGCTAAAAGTTCACACCCACTTAAGTTGGCTGAAGCCAGCACTGCTCCCACAGTGCAGCCTTTAACTTGAAATCTTTAAGGGGTTATGAATAGTGTCATTTTATCCAGCCTACACATTTACAAAGCGTGCAGTTTGAGTTTAGCCATTATCCTAGGTCTGAAACACCCCCCCCCAAAAATAGAGAAGAAGAAGAAGAAGAAGAAGAAGAAGAAGAAGAAGAAGAAGAAGAAGAAGAAGAAGAAGAAGAAGAAGAAGAAGAAGAAGAAGAAGAAGAAGAAGGAGGAGGAGGAGGAGGAGGAGGAGGAGGAGCAGCAGCAGCAGCAGCAGCAGCAGCAGCAGCAGCAGCAGCAGCAGCAGCAGCAGCAGCAGCAGCAGCAGCAGCAGCTCTAAAGTACCAGTCACAAACTACAGAATGGTTGATTTATTTATTTCTCGGGTCCTACATTTTTGAGGGAAAAGAATTCTTACATCTAGACTTCTTAGAGTTGCTGTAAGATGCCTCCAACATGATTTTACATCCCGCTGAAAGAAGGTTTCATTTTTTGACCAGGCTAAAACCTGCACCACTAACTAGTGAAAGAAAATTTGCAGACAGGGGCACAGGTTTTGCTGCAGAAAATGTTATTGATTTTTTATTGCTCTGTTTCTAGTGTATGCACGTATTTTGTCTTCCAACATATAACATGCCAGATTGGCCTCCCAGATTTTTTTTTTTTTTTTGGTGGGTGGGTGGGTGGGTGGGGAGAACCTAGCAACAAAAAAGGCACAATTGTTGTGATCCATCAGCAACAGTTAACACTTCTCATAGCTGACAGGCAATTTTTATTTCTCTTTTTAGTTCTTTATCTTTAACCCAGATTTGGACTGGACGTTCTGCTGTCTTTGAGAGAAGGACATTTTCAGATAGAGAATTATCCTTCTAAATGGCCCCCTCCAATTAAGCCTGGTTGTACTGAGGAAAGGAACCTGTAGGAATTATTCATAAAATATAAACAGATTTCCAGTGCCTTCTGCAACACTGCAGGAAAGAACGGTGTTTTCACCCACCTAATTAAACACTGGATAAGGATGAAGACAGATGTAATATTTTAAGTAAGGTAGACAATCCAAACACATTACTTGTGCTGTATTTGTCTTCAGAGATGTAAATGCATTCAGACCACTTTCAGTTTCACCCTAATTGGGTGTAACTCAATGATGCAAAAGCAGAACACATCTCAGTGGCTGTTTCCATATTACTTTATGATATAAGCTGATCCAGACATGGGACTTCCAAAGCTTATAGGTTTCAAAGTCTGTGTTGTATTGAGTGAATACTAAGCAAGACCTAAAGCTCTCCTGAAGCCACACTTCATCAGGATCACAGCCTACTTCCCTCCAGACTTGCTCATTGCATTAATTGTCTTCCAAGGCTTTTTCAAAGCTGTTTCTTTCCATCCAGCAGATGGCTGATCTGGGCAGTTGAAAAAGTGAATGGGTTCCCTTAGTTCTGCGAGCAACAATAAAGTTGCTGTGGCATATGGTTCATGACACACTTAATTCTGATATAGAGAAATTAGACCCTCAGTGAAAACGACACTAAAAGTCTTTTGGCATCTGTTCCTTGAGTTTGGCATTAAGGAAGTGGTTTGCTAGGTGGAGCTGAGAGTGATTCAAATGATTCAAGTAAATCACTGAGAGTGATTCAAGTAAACAATTATTTTTAAAAATAATAATGAAGCAGCTGTTTGGGTAGAAAAAGAAAAACAAGTTGGGCCTAAAAATAAAAGCATATGGTATAGGTGCAAAAGTTAAAATCACTGGAGATGCAAGTAGTTTATGGTGTGGCCGTTCAGCCAATAGAATTGTAAACATTACTATTGGGTCGTTCTCCTTTCTATGCAGTTCCAATTTCTGCCTTGTTTTCAAAAATGGCCAAAATCCAGTTCCCATGAAACATCTGGATATGCATGTGTAGGACTGTGATGTAAGAAACCATCTTTATCAGGCCTGCCTGCCTGCCTGCCTGCCTGCCTGCCTGCCTGCCTGCCTGCCTGCCTGCCTGCCTGCCTGCCTGCCTGCCTTCCTTCCTTCCTTCCTTCCTTCCTTCCTTCCTTCCTTCCTTCCTTCCTTCCTTCCTTCCTTCCTTCCTTCTTCAAGGTTGGATCAAAATAGCTGATTGTATATCCACTTCCTTTGGGGTTTTGTTTTTCTCCTTGGATTTTTTTAACCAAAGTTCTCTCTGAGTCTATATCAAGAAGGATGATTCCTTCCATTTCTTCTCTTAGAGCAGGAGTAGGCAAATCTCAAGGATGGACAACTCTATGTTTGATGCAACTTATAACGTCTTCTTCTATGCTCATCAACATGTCCAAGAATCTTTAGTTCCTGCTGCCACTGAGGCTGGGGTATTTGTGATTTCCTCTTCTCTTTGCTCTCTTTGGAATTTTACTCTTTTCTTTATTCTGACTTCATTCCTTTTCCTTCCCCAAATCAGTACTTTTTCCCAGGAAAAGTAGGTAAAGACACCCACCCTACCACCAAGTTTTGTTTGTGGGGACTGCCTTTTTTAAAGGAAAGAACACAGGCTCTTTTAACCGTGCCAACTGACTTTAGCAGATAAGATACATATGCAGTGGGATTTTGGTAAACTCCCAGTCTATCACGCCACACCCAGCTGAGGCCCAATGAGATGGATATCCTTGCCTCATCTATCTGCAGGACTCCAGCTAGTATTTTGTAACTGCAGAACACTCAAGTCTCCAGAGAGACTGAGATCACTGCAAGCCAATGAAGCTGACTGTTGTCCTAGTTTTTTCTTAGCCTTTGGCTGATCCAACCCAGCACCCTATCTTGTGATAAATACCATTATAAAGATTCCAACTCACACGTCAGTCCTTGTTTTGAAATGCAGCAAAGTAGTTGCTAAAGATGCAACTTTGGGCTCACTGATGTTTTAAAAACTTGTCGATTTTAATGGCTGATTGTCAGGATAAATTTTCAAAGGAAATGAAAATAAAAATTCATGGATAAATAAAAGAACAGGAATAGTGCAGTTTTCAAGAATGTTTTTTATTCCAATTCATCATGCTTCTACTTCATTTAATAATGATGATGGTGATGACAATGATTTATTTTAAATTTATATAAAGACACACACGCCCTTTAAAGAGTTGATAATCTGACATCTAGAAATAGTGAAAAAATATCAGTGAACTTCCTCATCTTATAGGTAATTATCTAGGTTTTGTCAAGATCTAAGAGCTCTCCCATCTAATGGTTTTTTGTTTTGTTTTTTTTGAGAGAGAGCATAGTCCAAACATTATACAAGGATATTTACAAGATATGCAAATTGGGATTCGCATCCATTGGACTTCCGGGGAATAATGGTGGACTGAAGATGGGTCCCTTTTTGCAGAGGTTGCAGAGGCAATGACTGTGGCAGCTTAGAGGAGCTGGCGAAAGGTCTGGCTCTTCGGAACCACCTCTGGACAAAGGAGATGAGCAGATCACCCACAAGTACTCCTAACAGGGTCTCCCTGTGAAGGGATTGCATTTTAGTGGTCTCCAGCGGGTTGAGCACTCTGGGAGTCATGGGGAATATCGAGCCCAAGGCGCAGTTCCGAGCCTCTAACGAGACATTAGATTTGCGTTCACTTCCTCTTTTAATTAACCTCAGAAAATACTTATTAGTGATTTACTTGGAAATTAAAAATCCTATGAATGGCAAGTTGCTGTACATCAGGAGAACTTCCTTCTATCCTGGGTGAAAGGTTTTTGCAAGTTTAAAGATTAAAGAGAAAAATTTTGACTTCTGTGAAACAGCAAAAGGGAGTTAAGAATGTTGGCTGTGGCCAGATGGACTTGAAAGAATAATTTTTTATGGACTCTTTTAAATTTTATAAAAATACAGCAGATGATTTTGGACTTAACTGTAGGAAAACCTATCGTGGGAAAGTTTTGGCTCTGAAAATAAACACAAGAGAAGACTGGGCTTTGAAGGTTAACTAAAGGGAACCAGAGAGCAATTAAAGGAAAAAATACTTCTTAACATAATGGAGGAACATTGTTTTATTATAGAAGAATTTAAAACGGTTTGGAAAGAATGTGTTCAAGACTTACTTTTCAAATTGGATCTAACAGAGGTTATAGAAAAAGAAAAGATTCTACTGAATAAAACAGAAGCTGAGGATGATTTGAATAGGGGCTTTAAAATGGACTGTAAAGAATTGCCAGACTAATGGATATACAAACTTTGCTGGCTGATGTTTTAACAGATAAAGGGGAGGTCCAGATTACAAATCAGAAGAGTGAGTTGGAGAGCTATTTTACTTTGGATCCACAGAATTGTAGTGTTAAATCTCTGAAGCTGCTTCTGAAAACAGACAGGGAGAAAATGATAAGAAATCACTATGTGGGACTTTATGTGAAGAAGCGACTGAAGATCAAGCCTCTTAAAAAGAAGAAAAAGGTGTTCAAAGTGGACTTATTTGACCGAGGTTAAATTGTATAAGTTTTTATTTTGGGTTGTTATTATTGGGATCTTTTTTCTGAACAGGACTGTAAGACAATGTAAAGATTTTTTATATATACATAGGGATGAATCTTTTATTTCCTATTTGTTAGAGAAAGTTAGAGGTTAGTATGTAAAAGGGACCTTTTGGATCTAGTTTAAAATATATACAGTATGTTACTATTATTGATATTCTTTATGCTTATGGGGATAATCTTTTTTAGTGTTTTACTTATTAGAGAAAGTTATAAGTCAAAATGTAAAATAGATTTAGTTGTTTAAGCTTAAAACATATGGGTTATTATTACTGGTACTCTTAATGCTTTTGCTGTGTAAGATTGATCGATGAAATTTTTTAATAATTTGGTTATTGTTTAGTGATGAGAAATGGGAAGAAGAGTTTCTTTTTCTATAATATCAGAGAAGGTGTTAAGTTACTGTAAATGCTGATACTTGTCCGGAGGGAGGGGGGAGTCACTTTTTATATGTCTTTCTTTTTCCTTTTCCTTTTCCTCTTTCTTGTTCTCCTTCTTTTTTGTTTGCATGTCTTTTCTAATTATGCATTAGCTTTTAATGATGTAAAACTAATAAAAATATTAGGAAAGATATTTGCGCCTATTGATATAAAGCTGGGTTGAGGAAATCTTTTCTTTTCCAGGATTACTGACCTTCCAAAAAGTTAATTGGGGTTGCAGTTGATGCTTGTAGAACCAGATCCAAAAATAGGAGGGAAAAATTCAGTTTCACAAGGCTGTTTTCTATTTGTGTCACCAAACTACCCCACAAGTCTTCACACTACACACAAATAGAATAACAGATTCTCCCAGATAGCTAAAACCAAGTCCTCAAAACTCATTATTTACTGTCCAAATATTATTTTCCAAAAGAGGAATTATTTTGCTTTCATAAAACTTTGGACATCTGCAAAAGCAAATCTTTTTACTATATAGTGATGAATATCTTAGACATTTCCACAATGGAGACACTGTTCAGTCTCTCAAGCTTCATGAGCACAGAATTTGACCACATCCATGACAATGTGTGGCCGTGGTATTTGGGTCTCAATATTCATGGAAGGTGGGTAGAATTTGGTTTCACTGCAATGTTGTTCTCCGGAGCTTCAGTTTATTTATACTTATAAATGCATAACTGCCATATGATTAATGTTTTTCAAGTGGCATTCCAAGATTTTGTGATATGAAGGCCACTAATGAAGGTCAACCCCATCGTTTGTCATTCAGTGTGATCTCTCTCTTGAAGACTGAGACAGTGGAATGGAAGATAACATTGTACCATGAGTGATAATAATTTTTGATTCAATGGACTTACAATAGTGGGCAGCTCTTTGCATGGCAATGTGTGTTAGTTCACTTGCTTTGAAATGTGGTTATCCAATCTTCTGTGTTGGGGAATCTTTCCATGTATTGAGTAAAGCTAAGGGCATCTGCATGAAAGTTTGTCCTGATGGCTTTTCTGCTCTTACCTGAAATACAATATAACATATGAATAGAATATAAAAACACTGTTTTCAGGGGAGATAAAAGACCCTGGTGATATCCTCATCTAATATTAATGCACACTGTCTACTAATTTTTTGCATTTCATGTTTGGAGAGTGTTTCAAAGCCATCACACCTGTTGTTCAAATGTGGATGCAAAATAGTTTATAATGCAACAGCTGGAGCAAGGCTTCTTGAACAATAAATGTGCATATGACTCAAATAAGATTGAAGATGTAAGATAATATTTAACAGGCAAAATATATCCAACTGTTGGGAGTGGAGAGAAACCTGTTTCAGGGGTGATTCACATCTTAGCTATTATGAGAGACCCTCCATTTACATGGAAATAGATGCTCAGAACTGATTGCTAAAGGCTTACACAAAGGTAGGTTCTGTTTGAATATTCAGCAGACTTTTGTGGGTGCAATTTGATGAAGGATCTTTTTTTTTTCTTCCCAGGTGTAAACTCTACAGTAGGTGGCTTTGAAGTTTTGCGCACACCTGTGTAGATCACAAAGAAAGTGAGGCTAGACTTTCCACACCCATGTTCAAAATTCACAATACAACATGTCAGGTAAAATATGCCCTCCAGTACCTTTTTCAAAATCAAACCTATGCCTGTTCAGGTTCTTCTCAAGTTAACTCTTTGGTCTGAACAAAGCATCCCTGTCAAAACAGGGGAAGGAAGGAAGAGAAAAGAAGAAAGCCATATTAGGACTGCACAAATCAGCCAAAGGCCAGACTGGATTTGCAGCTTGAGTCAGAGTCAGAATAACTGGGTGTATCGATTACTTGAATGGAATCCCCCTGATAACAGTCTGTGAGCATGTTTGCACCACACTGTATGGAGCTGATTTGAAGATTGGTTTCCAAAAGATTATTTGAATGAATTGCCCTCTATCAAAGCTTCAAATTATTGCTGCACACGGCCCAAATTCATACACCAATCATTTTCAAGTGACAATGTAATGTATCAGCAAAGTTACTCATTTTGCACAGTCTCCAAATTTTAATGCCAGGATGAGGAAAAAAAATGTTATGATTCTGGAATCTTGACTTGCAGTAGCTGGTCCCCAAATGACCTGATATAAAATCTTTGACAATAAAAGGTTTCCTACTGGCGAACGGTAAACTCTATGAACTTGATTGGTTACATCACTTAGATCTCTTTCTGGAAAAACTAAGTCTTGCTACACTGCTTCAGTGCATTTTATATAAGGCTGCCTCTCCTTCAATGGCAGAAACCAAGACTATTTTCCAAGACAAATTCAAGATTTTTCACTGACATTACCTTACTGCCTCTGATCGTCACAGATCTTATACGTGTTGAGTTGGCATTTGAAAGAGGGGGAATATTTTTCTTATTGTGGGAAGCCATCGTGAGCCTGGGAGAAGTGGGAGACAATGCTCCAATACAAAGCTGTGCTTGCTTTTGATAGCCAAGATTCAGTTCAATGGGATTTTGATTTGCTGTCCTTCAAAACCAAGTTTGCCCCGGACTGTATAACTATAGGTGAAATCTTCACAATTCCCATTCTCAAGCCTTAGGCATGATGAGACCAGATGGCAAAGAGCAGATGAAGCCCCGCCCCTTCTTATATACATTGTCTGTGTAACACAAGCGAAAATGAAATGGGGCTTTGATCGCACAGACACAGCCACCATTTTGGGACATACGCAGAGACACGCACACACACACAGACACCCTGCTCCCTTGTGTCTTTCTTCTTCTTCTTCTTTCTCTCTAAGACCCAAGAATGGACATTTTTCCTATTCTGTGGCTCCACTGTATGGATCTCCCCAATCTGCCTTAGCAGACATACACAACTCAAGGAACAAAATGCAGGTAATATAAGAGAATAGCAAAATTCATTTTGTCCTAGAGAATAACATAGTTTAAACTAGGCCTGCATCTGAAGTCTGGAAATTCTGTAGTCCATGTAAAAATTGCCCTTTTCTAGGAAGCAGCAAAAATCAACCTAAAAAAGGGGCAGGTAACAGCATTGCTAGAGCTGCTATGAAACAAAATAAAAACAAGTTACAATAATGTGTTTAAAATTGTAACAACAGCTGTAAATATACTTGATTCACATTTATTTCTCAATATGAGCAATAATTAGTTTAAATAATAAATTACATTAAGAATCTTCTTTCACATGCTTGTGTATTTTTTTCCTTCCCTCTACTGAAATCTGAAATGCTGTTTCTGACTCTAACGCAAAAATGGTATTTCACTGGAAAAAGATTTGATCTATTTCAAGAATAATACTGTTGTCATTTTTAAAATGTGCTACAACACCACTGCTTGTATGGCATGACGAACATAAATCATTACAAGAATAATTTTCTATGTTCATGCAAAGAAACAGACAACGATGTTGGAATAAAAAAACCTGATTTAATTCATCATGTTATTTAGTACTTGTTCAAAGAATATCCAGCTGTCTTCTCACCAATTCAGGAGCCCGTTCATACACACACACACACACACACACACACATACAAATTCCTCAAGAAAATTCAGGGCAATACCAACTTTTGCAGACAAATGAACTGCTGAAATCAATCAACTGGGATAACACTTATAGATACAATTCAACAACACCTTTGACTATGGGCATAATAGGATACCTCTGAAAAGGACTTAACATGTATGTAAGATGATGCAAAGATCAAAGGATTTAATCCTATAATATAATGTAGCAGACATTTGAGAAGTTCACACTGGAGGGCAAAAGCAAATTTACCTATTGAGTTGTTACTTCTTAATGACCACTTATGGGATCTCTGTCTCATTGTCTGGAGCCTCTAGGCCAGGTTATAGTAGGTAGACATACTTCTCTGAGTGCTCAGTGCTCACTTCAGACTAACGCTAGGCAGAAAAATTGTGCTCCCCCCCCCACCCATTCCTCATTCAATTTGCTCTGGAATTTCTTTCAGATGACTAAATAAATCTTAATGGGAGGTGTGCTGTTTTGATATTGACAGACATGAAGGATGTGTGCATGTACTTGTGTGTGAATTCCCCTGCTTTCATTATACAATCATCTTTCCAGCAGTTTTTTTTTTTTTTGCCTCCCCATATTTCTCATGCCTTTCATTAGAAAAGGGACAATGCATAAAAAATCAGTTGGTATAATAATGCCCCTATACAAAGGTATGGTGTAGCTGTATCTAGAATACTGTGTACAGTTCTGGACACTGGATCTCAAGAAAGATATCATGGAGTTGGAGAAGGTACAGAAAAGGACCACCAAGATGATTGTGGGCTTGAACGTCTTCTCTATGAGGGCAAGATGCATCATCTCTGTGGGGTAGGTTAAGTCATGAAAGAGACAATTGAAGGATTACTGGGACGATATATTATTGTTATAGGGTATAATAACAGAAAGCCTTCCAGGGTTTCCCTCTGCCCTCTCTTATACTAAACAGAATCAAAATGAGATCATTTTAAGTCTCTTTCTCCTGCCCTCTCCTTTCTTGGGACTGAGTTATCATTTACTTTCTCATAACGGTTCTTGTATTCCTTCTTCAAAGTTAGGTGAAGAAAATAAGGTTAAGGACAAAGCTTTCTCCATCACCCATAAAACTAGAAGTAGAGGCCATCCAATGAAATGGACTAGTCAAAATTTTAAAACGAGTAAGAGGAAATATTTCTTCACACAGCATGTATTCAATCGATGGAATACTCTGCTGCAAGAAGTGAACTCGGTACTAGTTTAGCTTGAAAAGAAGACTAGAGAGATTTCTAGAAGACAGGTCTATTGATATCTCCTCGCCTTGATGACTTGTTGCTATCATGGCCCAAGCTCAGGACTCAGAATCTGAAACTGAATCTGACCCTGAAGAAACTGCTCCAGCCGAACCTGTGGAATGTCAGCCTCAGGAAGGACAAAGTCAGGAACCACCTGAGGCTGATCAAACATAGGTACCACCTGAGCAGCTGAAGAAGTCAGATGAGGATGACATAAGGCCTCCCAGTCCCTGCACCTGAGGAGGAGTGGAGCAGAGCTCTATGAGGCTTCTTGCCAAGCAAGGGAGTAAATCTCTTGATTAGTGACACTGGCTGCAGCCTGAATTTAAGAGGCAGCCCTGACCCATGTTCCTCCACTGGAAACAACTGTCTGACCTCTGGCTCTTGTGTGATGCTTGTATGTGGATTCTGTCTGTGATGTTCTGACCTCTGGACTGGCTGACAACCCTGACCCAGCTCTCTGAACCTTGGACTGATTTTGGACTATTCTTCTGTGTGCTCCTGTTTAGGGGGGGGGAAACTTTTCAGGCAAGGTTTTGACAGACTCTCTTTTGGTTTATATTCCTTTGTTTGTGGTTATCTCTTTGACCTTGAGTGTTCCACTAATCTCCATAGCAACTGTCTGTGTGATTGAAACCTGAAGCAGGACAGTTGCTGCCTTCAGGCACAGGGGCAATCTATCTGTTCATCCTAAGAGCACTGGAGGAGCAATGAGAGACAAAGTCTGCCTTGATCTCCTATCGCTGGGCTTCTTAGACGCAGCCCCAGAAATTCCTAATACCTAAAAGAAAGAGAAGACCGCACTGGAACTTTAGTAGTAGTAGCAGGAATACTGGGGGGGGGATGACTAAGTTCTTGTTTTTAAGGGAAATTAAAGGTGAGTGCAGATTAATGTATTTCCTGGATTTCTAATAAAGCAGATTTTAAGAAATACAGGGGAATAACTAGCTAACTCATTCTTGGGTGCATAATGCAAATTAATATCCTAAATAGCTCTACACACTTACCCTTAACTGCATGGAGACAAGAAGGGGGCTTTTATGTGAATGACCCAGATTATTGACTATTTGTCTTTTGGAAACACAAGGAGGATTGGGACTAAGTGGCAAGGTGTATTAAATACAATTTATCCTGCCTCTACAATTTAAGTCGCCATAAAATTGCATGGAAAGCAAAAACAGTTTTGTTTTGACTGGAGAATTTTCAACATTCCAAAAATGATTCTTGGTTTTCAGCTCCATAACACTGTGAGTCCTATTTAGATTTTTTTCCTCATTTGAATAAATGGACTAATTTTGAAGAAGGTGAGAAGTTCATAAGGCAAGGATGAGAAACCTTTAATCCCCAAAGTTGTCCTGATACCCCAAAAGCCCTTAAAAGGCTCCATTTCATTAATGAGTCAGCCTACAACCCAACATAGGTTAAGCTCCCCCCCCCATTTTGCTCACTTACGCCCCATCAATCTACAAGACAAAGAATTATGCAGGATGATGAAAAATCATGAAATGCACTCAGAGATTGGATACCATTGAGGAAAAAAGCCTTGGTGATAACAGAAGGATCTTGGTGAAATAAATGGAGAACCTATACTATAATCGAGAATCCTCATCACTATGAGGATTAAATTAATTTTTGAGGCAATAGATAGATAGATAGATAGATAGATATGCAATATTTCTAAAAGATGCTTAGATCCTGGCAAGACTCCAGCAAAAAATGTTCCACTGAAAATATTTCTGGCACATGGTTTAAGCCAGTGTTGTCCAAACTTGGCCACTTTAAGATGAGCGGACTTCAACTCCCAGAATTCCCCAGCCAGCATGGCTGGCTGGGGAATTCTGGGAGTTGAAGTCCGCTCATCTTAAAGTGGCCAAGTTTGGACAACACTGGTTTAAGCTGTGCTAAGAAAAATGAAAATGCTGAACTACAGGTAAATAACTGTGAATTTGGTGTGTTGACCTGGCCCACCTACCACAAATGAAACAGAATACCTCCCGGGGTGTTTCATTAGTCTTTCTGAAACAGAATCATAAGCAGAACTATACAGTACCCTCGAAACACATACATGGTTCAGGTGTTTTACCTTTTTTATGATCTTTTAATGTTGTATACTGCCTAGAGTCTTATGGAGTTTGGTGACCTTCCAAACCTAAGGGGGGGGGGGGGAGAGAGAGAGATCTTTAGGTCTGAAAGAAGTTTCCATAAGATCAGCTGATGGATGGGAAAGCAAAATAAATCTGTACTATATAAGGTATTATCCTCAATCTGGTGCCCTTCTTTCAAGTGGACTCCATGTTCATTGCTGAAAAAAATCAAGACTTAGCTACCTTCATTGCGCACTAGCAATATAGCAAAAGGCTGCAGGATTTTCATTTTGAGGGAAAACTTGTTTGAATTTTCAGGAACGGCAGACTGAGAAGTGGATGTCCATTTTAATGCTATTGCCCATCAGAACATATAAACAGCCAGACTTGTTTCTTTGCAACAACTAAAACTGTTTCTGTTGTCTCACCAAAGAATGAAACATAATTTATGTTATCAACAGACATGGAAGAACAGCTGACTACACTTTCCCAAAATCTTACATTTAAAACGCCTTAAGTTAAAATGATACAAAAGGCAGTTCTGCAACTGTGGTAAGTTCACTTATCTAAATTTTCCCCCTTGATCTCAAGCAGCTGCATCCTCGGGATGTGTGTGTGTGTGTGTGTGTGTGTGTGGAAACAGGCAAGGTGGCACTCTTCACAGCAGCACAATCAAAACCCCACCCTTTTCTACATGGGGCCCTATGTTGGCAAAATACCCCTCACCCTTCCCCAGCTCTATCTGCCAACATCCCTCAGTCCTTCCTAGATGCCTGTTTAGCTTCACATCTTCACCAGTGTTCAATCACAGCGTTCCAGTTGGATCTAAAAGCAGCATCCATGGATCACAATGGCACGCTCAAAGCTGGGCCCATTTTTTATGTGCCACACACATACAAAAAGCAGATGGGGCTTCAACCGCACCACTGTAGCTGCCATCATGACTTTTTTGACCATGTGCCATGGAGACCCCTGCGTCAACCAATGCTCCAGGAGTTTTTCGATGCAGGAGCATCTCTTCTCCGCACATCTTGTGTGCATGAATTGTGGCTCCGAAGAGAAATCCAGGGTCTTCTATCAAAGTTAGATTTATTTCTTTCCTGCCGGTGAAGTTTGACAGAGATGATTAGCTTCAGAGTCATCATGTTTATTTTTAAAATGCAGACTCTTTTCAGCTTTGGCAAAGCAGTGGAAAGCACAGACTTCCAAGTGATCTTGTCGTACTCTGTTTCCTTAACAACCTGCAAACATGACATTCATTCCCCATCATCCAGAAAGAAGACGGTGCCAACATGCAGCGGTCCGTGGCCTAAAATCTAACCCCAGATAGATATGCATACAGTACAGTACAATAAAACATCATTGCTGAATGACTATTCCTGCTAGCAAATCTTTGTTAGTTTGAATATCAAATTATTTGTTTGTACTTTGCAAACAACTTCATTTATCTAAATGTAGCACTAAAATGTGCTGAGATCTGGATAGCACAATAAATTTTACTGTATCTCTCCACTGTGGTTTCAATATTACTAAAGTCCAGATTTTAGTTCAAGGCAATAAGAAAATTACGCTGTTCAGTTTGAAACATACAGTTTACCCTGTTCACAAAAATAGATAGTTGCGTTTAACATTTTATGGAGAAATAATGTGTAGGTTTTAGTAGGTGGGTCGATTTAGTGCCCTGCTAATTTTACATAAATGCATATGGAAGACGTACAACACAGCATACATTATTTATAGCCCCCATAAAGTTTATAAGGAGAACCTTGCCAGATCATATATTACCAGGTTATTATTTTCCACTAAAATACGTGCTCAGACTAACTACAACACAAAGTTGTCTCATTAAAACATCACCCCATATAAAACTTCACCCCATCTCCCCTTAAAGCACTCTTAAAATTGTGCATTTAAACATTTAGCAGAAACAGTCATCCTTCTTGGATTTAGGTGATCAAAGAAGCAGAAAATCTTAAGGAGAAGAGTCTTAATTCATGGAAAGCATCACTGATTTCCCCAACTATTTTATTCCTAAGGTGTTGAATTTCAACTCAGAGATAGCTGGAGAACTTTGGAGAAGGGTGAGCCTGGGTTCAACATGCCAGAATGTGTGTAAGCCTTCTTTTTTTTTTAATTCCTCTGGAGACAAGAGAGCTTTAAATTTGCTACCTATCTTGACATTGAAGCTCTTCAGAACACAAGGTGGGATTCTGTCTTAGGTGATTTTAGGCTGTGAGTTTAATGGTTCTGGGGGTAGGGAACTTCTTGAGGTGGTAATGGGTGCCTGACTTCCTTCAAAATGTGACAGCATAGCTTCATTTGGGATGTTTTCTGTTCATTCTGTGAAGTCAGTGTTTTGATAAAATAAAATTCAGCCACCTTTTACTCAACTCACCCATCACAACTGCCTTCTTTTCGGATTTCCTGGGATTGCCCCCCATCCCAAAATGAACCAAGTCTAATTCTGTTTAGTCTTCCAGATCAGCAAAAACCAGCCAGAATTTATCACATCTATTCTAAAGGTATTCCTGGGAAGAAATATTTAAAGGAAGGCAAAACCTGGACCATTTTCAGTTCTTGCCTACTTTGATTTCAATCACAAAGTATAACCACTTCTGCATAAGGAGTCTAGACATGTTTCCTCAGATGACTTTGGCTTGCTTCAAGAGCTGAGTCAGCCCTTCCCTGGTTCTTGCTAGTTTACAGTAGTCTTTGACTTACAATCACAACTGGGGCCGGAATTTCCATTGCTAAGTGATGCAATCGTAAAGTGAGACGTCACATGACTGCATGGCTTAGCGACGGCAATCCCAGTTCCCATCGTTAACGGAGAATCGCGGGTTGTTAAGCGAGTACCCACTCCAATCCAAGCCATTCTGGGCTTGGTCCTCCCAGCCCTGAGCCTCAGTAAGGTAAAGGACTGCCTCCAACTCCTCCCCCCCACCTCTGTCTCCCCCGCATCTCTGCACTCTGCCTTGTGGGGCGGCAAGCAGCCCCAGAACCATGTGGCTCTGGGGCTGCTTGCCATGCCCCAGGAAGCTGCAACTCCTGCAGCTTCGTCCCAGCCAGAGTCACCCGTGCCACCCTGCACTCCAAGAGCCCTGCTGCCCTGCGCTCCACTGCCCCAGCTGACCTTTACCGTCTTCTTGCTCCCGCTGCCGATGAGGCGTGCCTGGCCTGGTTGCTGGGCAGGGTTGGGGCTGGGTTTGCGCTGCAAAAAGGCCATCTCGGCTGCACCTGATTGGAACTGCCTGGGAATTGCAAGGAAAGGATCCAGCGGAACTGAGCCAAACTGGGGTCTGACTTTGCCTTAACTGGGAAAAACCCAACAAGCGAATGAGGGTTGGGAAGAGGGGTGAGGGGGCGCAGGGAGGAGCGGGGCGGCAAAGTCAGGCCTCAGTTGGCTCAGTTCCACTGGACCCTTTCCTTGTAATTCCTGGCAGTTCCAATCCGTGAGTGCAGGTTTTGCCTTCCTTTAAATATTTCTTCCCAGGAATACCTTTAGAATAGATGTGATAAATTCTGGCTGATTTCTGCTGATCTGGAAGACTAAACAGAATTAGACTTGCAGAGATGATACAGGTCATAAGTCCCTCCATTCAGCACTACTGTAACTTCAAATGGTCACTGAACAAATGGTTGTAAGTCGAGGACTATCTGTATTCAAAACCAGAGGAAAGCAGGTCATTTCTTTTGCAATACTGGACTTTGTGGATGGTCCATGTTTTTAGTAGGAGGAGCTTGTCTCTCCTCACCTTCTGGACTCAAGCAAACTGCTTCATTTCAAAGCAGTCTCTGGGGGGAAAAAGAACAACAACAAAAAGTTGTGAGGATCTGCAAACACTCAAAACAGCTGGGATTAACTCTGGCTGGATTTTAAAGCAGACTTCCTGGAGCTGTCTACGATTTTAGAATTTATCTCTCTTCCTCTCCTACTCTGCACCTAAAAAGTATGAAATTGTGGATAGAAACATTGGGGAAAGCTTCCAGCTGCAAAAATGCCAATATGGGACACACAGATTAGGGTTTGCATCATGAAGTTGCAACTCATGTTTCTTCTTCATTTGCATCTGCTTGCTCCCCTTTGAACACTACAGATGCTTTTATATTCACTAAGGTGATGGAAACAAGATAGTTTGGATGTTGTCTTTTATTTACAAACCACATTTATTTGCATAGTTTCCCATCATGTCAACATGGGTATGGGGGGAGGAGCATAGAAATGCACTTCATTTCCATTTTCCTTGGAGTAGGACAAAGAAAGTTATTGTTACTCCAGATTTCACAGCAACACAGGTGAAGGGCCCCTGACAGAATGAGAGTTTGTGCACTCTCTAATTGGGTGACATAAGTGTCCACTGGAAGCTACTGTGACATCAAAATGATGCCACATGCTTGAAGTTAACATCATGCAAACGTCATCAAACACATCATGTGTACCTCTGATCTGCACTTATGGAGACTCATGGCTAGAAGGTTGAGCGGGTCATGTTCTTTCCACTTCAAGGCCAGCAGAAGGGAAGACAACTGAAGGCCAGTTTCAAATTATTTTGGAAGGTTTGGATATGAAAATCATAGCAATCTGGAAATATTCTATGTGGATTCAAGTGCTTCTACAACCAGGATCCATAATAGGATTGTTAGGGAAAGGAAAGGAAATAGTTTTGGTTTATTATAAAATTATGTATTCATAATATCCACATACTTATATTAAAATTATCCACCTGGTATCCACATATTACCCAACATGAAACAAAACAAACCTGAATAACCATGCCCGGTTAAATTGAATGCTTCTTGCTAACAGGCTTATTACATTCCTTAAAGGGTGATGTTACACCTAGCAACAAGTTTTGTGGAATTATCAACTCAAGCACAGCTGCTCTTGTGGTAAGAAAGCTATTTTTTTTTTAATGTTTCCTAATTACAAGTGGAAATGCTGCTGTTGACAAATAGGCTGTTAATTTTTCTATTACAAAGAAGCACTCCCAGACAAAGTGATTTCTGACAGTTTCACATCACACAGAACTGTTTGCTAACATAAAGCAAACATGGATGTCAGGCAAACCTTCTTGGAAACTCAGTTAAACATGTGCTTTATCTCCCCAAATGTTTATTCACCTTCTGGCTCTGTAACAGTCCTTCGATTCTTGTAAGGAATACATTATATATATAGTCTGGTCTATATTTAACCCAGTAAGGAGGTCTGACTGAGTTATCTTCTTTGAATCACACAGGATGAACATTATTACTAACACCAGAATGGCTTTAGGTAAACTGAAGGAAGAACCAAACATGTTCCCAGCTCTTAGACATGTCCTTGAGTTGGATGTGAAATGCAGCTGCTATTTTAATTAGCGTAACTATTATGAGTATCTAGACTGGCTCTGATCCGATCTCTTAGAAAGCTTGTCTCCCTACCACTATTTGAATTGTCTGGAAGACACCACTTTAAAGTGCCTTCCTCCCTTTCTCCTTGTGGCCTGTGTTGCACTGTCCCTATTGCTGAACCCTGCAAGTTGCACTGCCCTTACAGTTTTAATGCAGAAGGAAAGCGGTTGGTTCTGTCCTGACCCAGAACATTGCTGATCAGCAATAAAAATGTCCACCGATCACTCTTCTTAATGGCAAGTAGGGTTGGGGCTTGGGAAGTGATGACTTTGACCAATGGTTAGAAGTACTCTGGCTTTGCACAAAAGTTTTCCCCAAGTGCATTCAGAGGGAATCAAGTGAAACCATAGCACGGTTTCACGCTATTCCAGAATATCGTTATTTCAGAATAGCACTTCCAATATATTGGAAGAAGGCAACAGCTGAAAACCAGCTTATCCAGCAAAGCAGGAGACCAGTCTTACTGTGCGACCCCCGCAGAGTGCAGTCGGGCAGTTTTATTTACAAGGTGGGGAGGGGGAGTTCACACAAATTCATTTGCTATTTCAGGAGGGCACCACACCTCAGACAAGTCCTGCTCTAAGATGGCGCTTGCAGCAACATAACTAATTGCCTGATAAACCAGCTGAGGGCATTTCCATACTGTGCCAGCCTGAACAAAGCTCTAGAGCTCTATGATCACCCAACATTATTTCTGACTCAACTGCGGGATCTGAAACTTCAGTTAAACTAGCCCTTTCTCTGAAACGCATAACAAGAATTCTTGTCTCAGCCTCACCTGCCTTCCAGATATCAGGTTTATCAAAGTGAAGGGCTGCCTTACTGGAACTGCTGGGATTGTTTTGTTTTACATACAACCAGACCAATGAACCCAACTTGAAGTAGGGCAGTAGATTATATTTTAATCTCTTTCGTGCGGAGTGGGGTGAGGGGATTTTTTTTTTGGTTACTCTAGCGCTTTCAGCAGCTCAAGGCAGGCCAGTGATTAAATGCATTCTTTACTCTTGTTCTCAGCGTTTCAAGGTCAGTCGCAGTAGTAAAACAGTAGTAAAACTGACTGATTTCCCTACAGAATGTTGCAGGTCCCGGAAGTGCCCATAATCTCACTGTTGGGGCTTTACGCTGTCTCATATTCTTCCTTGTTGTTGCATCTTTACTGTTTTTTACACTGTCAGATCTAGTATTTCATTCATTTGGCTGTAGATTTGGGTGTTTGGAAGTCTGATTGCATAAATTGCTACTGAAGTTGTCTGTAAAATTACCCCCTGGCAGGTTTGCACCAATCTCTGGTGCAGAAATTATAAATTGTTCTCTAAAACTGAAAGGGATGTATTTTGTTTCTGCTAAAAGATCACAGATTGTTCAGAATAGAACGCATGATGGGTCACTGTGAGCCAAATTAAATGACTAAAGGTAGCATTGTTTTAATTTGAAAGACAAATTTCTTGCTGCGGGAATTTCTCTGAACCTCTTTTCCTTTCCTTACCTCAACATAGCTGAAACCTGTGGATTCAGCAGACATCTCTGACTGGATCTTTGATTTTTGAGTGATATTGTAAAATGTGATGTTGTAAAATGGTGTGCAGGTCCTTTGGCTCTTCAGAATCCTCAGTGAGGCAAGGCATTAATAAAGCATGGGATGGATAAGAAGCAGAAGAGCTAAAGTGATGGGCTTTGTGGTTTATAATTAAAATCCATCCAAGACAGAGGTTTTAAACTAAAAGCATTAATTAATGGTAGGTTTAGTCGAGGTCAATTTAGAGACAAGCAATATCTGACTGCCAAGCCTCCACTCTGCTCTCCTGCCCCTCCAATGCTAAGAACAAAAAGGCTTCTAGATTCCAATTCTCCTGTTAATGAAGCACCCCAACTTATGGGACGACCGAGAGCAGAACTAAAGCAACGTGATTGGCTAACGACAGGATCAGACTGAAGACGAGGATCCTTTGTGTTCTTAGATGCTACCCTGCTCTAGTCCCTTATATGTATATTTTTTTCTCATGGACCAAATTGTTGTAATTGTTCATGCCTCCTGGCCACAACTGGCCTTCATTTCATTTTGTACTGTTTGAAGCTTGAGCAATTTTACCACTTGTTAATTTGTTTTAATTATTACAATTGCACAGCTGAAATTGAAAAGTAGCCAGTATCGGGAGAGCCAGATGGCCAGGTTGAGTTGGAAGAAAAGTAGGTTGGCTTATGTTGTGCTGCCCTAACACCCAAGCTCTAGTCTGCCTTGGTAACACTTGTGATGCGGGACAAGTCAAGGAAAGCAATTGGTGGACTCCCCAGCATTGTTCCCCCTCCCATTCAGCATCATCTGCTGACAGGAAAACCAACCACCAATCACTCTCCTTAATGTGCACTAGGACCAGGTTGGGCAAGTGTAAGATGGTGCCTGGGACAGAAGATTTAACCACCTTTTAAGATGCCCAAGTGCCAAGCCACTGGCACAGAACTACTGCAGATCCATGACCTGTCAGGCCATTTCTGAACACGAATCTAATGTTCTTCTGAAAAAGCACAAGATCTATTTGTTTAAACAAGGGTCTAGTGCTCTTCAGGAAGAAAAATCAGCCCATACACAAAAGTTCTCTATTTGCCCACATATGTAGCATAATAAGTGCAGTTGCACACATTCAGTGATGGTGCCAGGAAGTGGGAGGTGATCATCTGTTGATGGATCTAAACCTCCATCTGGAAGAGCCTTCTGAATATGGAGAAATACTCAGAGAGAATTTAATTTGCAGAAATGTTCTCCACTTTTTTGCTAACAAAATACTGGTTTTGTGATCTAAGATTGAACTTGATCTGAGAATGCAATGGGCTTTATTGAGAAGCATTTATTTTTTTCTTCAGAAACTTGCCCAAGAATATATTCTGTCCAAACATGTATGCCACGCATGCCCACTGTCACACTGGTCAGACTTAATAAATGTTCTGAATCATTGGCTTTGAAAACTAAAAACAACCCACACACTCTCCCAATACAGGAAGCCTTCTTCAAACATAGTATAGAACCGGTTGTATGAAATAGTTCATTAGAAAATGAAAGCCAGAACCGTCATTCCTAACAAAGAGGCAGGAGATCCAGAAGTTTAATGCTGGTCAACATTAATGGTGGGAAACTTGAGACCTACCCGATGTGGTTAGAGTATAACTCCCATTGTCCCTGATCTTTAGTCACACACCTACAATTGATGAAATATGTCACATATTCTCCCAACATTTGACTGCCTATAGCTGTTTCTGAGGTGGTTTGTTGTTTTTATGGATTTGAATACTGCCAGAACCGCCTTCAGAATTCTACTACTGGCATCTGGTGGTGGGTATCTGGGTCATCTTTCTATGTCATTCATCTCTCCAATGCAGAGATATTTCTATGTTCTTTGTTCATTTGCAGAATATCCTAAAGAGATGTTCATCCTTCTACCAGAGGGGCACCACTAAGGAAGAGCGACCTTGTCTCCTGCAAGACATAATACCCTTGTTCCAAAAATTATATCTTATAATGTGGCATCAATGTATGGAGGTTTACAGAATATATATATGGAGAAAGAGCTTCATATGTAAGTTCTTACCATGGGAACACAACAGAAAAACAGCAGAAGGAAGTACTGAGAAATGTAGGAAGTGAAGAATGTAAGGAAATTCAGTTGCTTGTAAAACCATAGGAGGAAGACTTAGGGCTTAAGCCAAAAAAAAAAAAAAAAATGGGACCAATATACTGTATCTATATAGATATTTCTGTGGTTCAAGCCAAGCATAGGTGGGATCAAGGTTGAGTTAGTATCTTTTCACCAATCCTTCCCTTTCCCCCTCCTTTCTCAACAGCTCACTCAGTATATATATTGCATCCCCTTTAATCCATCTGATGAAGGTGGACTGTGATCCACAGAAGCTGATGGGCTAAAAAATTTATTAACTACTCAGAAATCTCTTGAAATTGCTGCAAAAAATGAACATGACTACTCCTTTATAAAATGTAGCACTGAGTAAGACTATATCGGTTCAGCCCAAAGAACTCCACGAGACAGTGCAGATACAGTTCTGTTGCGTTTATTAGCTTCCACCTCAAGACAGAAATCTCTCCAGACTGAACCCAAGTTCCCAACCCAGCAAGCCAAAACACCGTGAATTCCTTAGGGTGGTGCCAGTCTCATCTTCTTAAACTTCCCATGCTCCTGTTGGGGGCTAAGGGAATGCTTATCTCCCCAAGCGCGGCCTTCATCCAACCATTCCTTCACAGACTCCATACCTACAGCTTGAAAGGTGTCATTGAAGGAAGAGGGCCAAGGTATTTAATTCTTTCTCCATTCACCTCTTCATCTACTTCACCTCCCACCCATTTTTCATTTCAAGATTCTAAATACTATAAGGTTTTGAACATACACACTTAGATCAGGAATCCTCAAGGATGGCAAGTAGCAGCTGCACTGGATAAATGGTTAATGGAATAAGAGATGGATACTCCTCCCTCTGCCTTGGTATTTTTTCTACTCCAATCGTCATGAGGAATGTCATCAAAACAGGTTAAATGGCTGAAAAGTGGCACATCTAGTTGACCTTGGATGATTTCAAAACAACTAAGCAGTGTTAGATTTGAAAAGGCCACCAGAAAATCTAGAAAATCATGCTGCAGGAGAGATTTTATTTTTTATGCTTCTCTCAGGTGAGGCCGGCAGAACCTCTTTTTAGGAAGAATGGCTCACAGAACAGGAAGGGGCAGGAGGGGCCTAGACCAAAGCTTTCTTAGCATTGTGAACATCCAGGATAGGGAACACGTTTTCTTCTTTCATCACAGTGGTACACCTGGGACAAAACTGGGATTTGATGATATAATTGGACTTAACACACCTTCTCTTTTGGCGCCTTGAAGGCTAAGAACAGTGATTATGACATAAGACATTGTGGGCCGTCTTTAAGCTTCCATAAGACTCTGTGATCTGTTTGCTGGGACAAAATCAAACTAACACAGCTAGCTATTTGACCAGACATAAAAAAGCACCACCATTGGCAGCAGAAAACTGGGGATGAGAAGAAGGTACAGTTAAGAAGGAGTTAGCAAGGCATTTTCCAGGAACAGCTGGAGAGTTTGTGGATGAATCCTAAGCTTCCGGTCCAACCAGTGGCCTACCCTTAAAGCAAATTGTATGGCTGTTTTCCACAGCCGTGGTTAATTGATTGCAGTAATTCTTCCTCTGTATTTTTATGGTAGCCTTGATAACAATTCCCTCTCTGGCCAGCTTTGAGACATCAACCAGCTTCTCTTATTGATCAACACACATCCTTAGAATGAGAAATGAATTTGCTTCCTTAAATCTCTCACCCAGTAGGAATGAGATCCTCTCTTTGGAAAATATATGGGATTTAATGTTACACTTTTTAATAAGAAGGAAACAGTCCTCATTTCATACTTTAGAAGTTTCTTTCATGTTTACAATTCCGTAAGTTTAGTGATTGTAAGCGATCAGGTTGTGTTCCCTCCTTCAATGCTTTCTTATTCCATGGTACAATTTCACAGTGATTCACTAAGATGATTAATGTCTCAATAGGCTTCCTGATGTTGTTTTCTTGAATAGCTTGCTTTACTCAGCACGAAGTTGACTGACTTAGACATATTTATTCATCTGAGTTTTCTTTGAGTTTCTCTATGAACTAAAATCCCAGTTCACCAGTATTAAAAGCAATTTCATCCGTCTGCCACTTCCACATTGCTAGTTTCCACCCTACTGTATAAAATAAAACCTTTTCACTGGGAGCAATAATAAATCAAATTTAAAGCCGTATATTTTAATGGGAAGGATGAGTTTGCTTGGCATTTAATATTTCCTGAAGTCTGGATTTTTGAAACAAACATTCTCATTTCTTGTTCTACATTTATTTCAGATTTATATTTGCCATTGAAAATTCAACTTTGCTGCCAGCTTGTCCAGGCACAGCAGAAACAAATCCTGACAGTGATCCTGTGATGAGGCTTATGTACTCAAAGCTGTAGCCCTCTAGGCTTCTCTTGGACAAGCTGGTTTCTCTAGGCAGGGTGGCTGTGAGGGCTGCCAGAGATCCAACTTTGTGCATAAACCATCAGGGTGCACTCTGAATTTTGCTTCCTGCTTTCCTACACAAGCTGGCAGCTAGTTCTGACAGCAGTTCAGTTACAGATGTGCAACTATGAGGAATACATGTGTAAAGCTGGAGCCCTTTCAGAAAGTGCTCCAGGCTTTGCCTGGATAGGAGGCTGGTGCTGACTTGTCCAGGCAAAGTAGGCGTTCTAACAGTGATCTTGCTCTCCATGCACAGGCCTCCAAACATCTTGTGCCCCCCTTTAGATTTGTTTGTAACCCCCAGGGGGGTCATAACCCTAGCTTATGAGGAATGATCTAGCAGTGGAAGAAAGAAGTCTGGCAACCCCAGCCAATATGCCAATGGGAAGGGATGAACTTGGTTCAGCAACGGTTGGAGAGCCACAACGTCTATATACCCAGTCTAGTATCGCACGTTGCCTAACTCTTCAATATCATTGCAATATGATATTGTGTGTGTGATCTGATGTTACTTTCTCCCTTTGTTTGTTTAGGGGATGACACTATTTTGCATCAACAATAATTGTTTGCTGTGGATTTCCCAAGCTTTGAGGATTATCTCTGTTGTCAACACTGAGGGCAACAGCTAACACAGAGCCTCATCTTACCTTTCAAACACTCCAATCCCCATTTAAGATGTATCCCCTGAAGCGCTCTTCATCAGATTAACCAGCATAACACAGAGAACTTCTCAGATGTCAAGATAGCTCTCATATCCCCGAAATGTTCGTAGTACAATTGTGCAATTAATTAACAGTTGTTATTCATTAATTTTTAATGTGACAATGTGTGATTCAAATGAACAGATGGATATATATATTCAGATGGATATATCTGTGTGTATATATGTGTGCTTGCAAGCATATCTCATTTCTTGTTCCCTTTATCTCTAAAATATGTCCTTTTGTGCAGGGTAGGAATGTAGCATGATCAAAGTAAAGGGTGCTTTGCAGGGTTTCATATGCAAAAAGGAGAGAAGTCTCTGGTCTCAGTGAGCACTCAGTCCAAATGTTCACACAAGCAAAAATGAAAACAAAAAAAGCAAGAAAGGGAATATAGCAACTAGAATGATGCTGCTTTTATTGACCAGAACCAAGTAGATCTGAGAGATATAAAGATGTTGAACACATTTGATGCCTGCTTAATAATGAAATGTGGGCCCTTTGACCAAAATGTCCCATGCTCTCTAAAGGTTGATTTAGAGGCAGTTGTATAAGGAGGAAATGTATACCCATCTTCCTTAATCTGACGCACTTCAGATATCCTGTATCTCCCAGCCAGGATTATGGGGATTAATACCCCAAGCACATGAGGACACCAGGTTGGGATCTCCTCCTAACAATTATCCTGAAATAACACATGCATTCCTGCTTCAAAATCTGTCTTTAGCAAGGAATAAATCGGACTCCTGAACATGAAGTTGAGTTTTATGTCCTTTAGTTTGGTTGTAATTGAGATGATCGAAGGATTTCCTTCAAGATTTCATAGAAAAGATGATTTGGGAGAGATCCCCCCCAAAAGAGGACAATGCCATGTCCATTACCACCCTTGAAGGAGGACTTTGTGTAGTACACAGATATAACCCATTACCTTTGTAGTCACCTGCAGTTTTCATTGGAGGGGGGCTTTCTCTCTCCCCCCTCCACTGAATCAGTAGAATCTGCATGGAACTGACTGTGGAACCTGCTTCTTGGAGAAAAGATTGCCTCCTTTTCCCCAGAATGTATATTGCACAAAGCTAAGCCTTGGTGATATCACTTTGCTTCGCCCTATCTGTCTTCAGCAAACTCCCTTCTATATTTATAAATGCATGATAAACATAGGAATGATGAACATTTCTAATCTGGGTAGCCTAGAGCGGCAGCTCATTTAATGAAGAGCTGCTTTTGGCATTAGAGGCATTAATCCTCGCCTCCTTTCAGACAGTCAGACGCTTTCAGAAATCTAGATCTAGTTCCCTCCTCCTGTGCAGAACTTTTAAAATGCTCCTTGCATTGACAGCAAAAGCCATGCATGCACCATTTTCTCCCTGCAAGACGTTTGTTTTTGTTGGCAAAGTTCTGGACCATGTCAAGGACAAATCTTTAATTCCAGTTTCAAAAACACAACAGAGCAGCTATGGGATTTACCCATTGGCTCGCCCTGCTCTGCAAAGCAAGGAATCATGTATTTCTATTTAGCACAACAATGTGCTAACGGCGTGGCTGAAACTAACAGGATCCCTGTTGTGAGAGGCACGGAAACCCACTCTAGAAAAGGTTAAAAGATCTGCAGTAATGCTGATAGCCTGTAAAATAATTTAGAGCTGACCTTGGGGGAGGTATATAAAAGTTGTTGAGGAGGGACTTGGAGAAGAGATTTCACAGTCGAGATTGAAGCAAGTGTGAGAAAGAAATTCCAAATAACCCCACCTTGATTTTGTTTAGTATAAGATGAATAGACAGAAACTTGAACAGAAGTTCAAGAATCTTCAAGAACAGAACCCTTTCAGGATTCTTCTATTATGCCCTACAACTATAAAGTAGCATTCCTACAATCCTGCAGTGTCTGTTTCTTGACCTGGCCTGTCTCAAAGGGCTGAGGCAGTCTTAATACCTTCTTGTACATTCAAATATGACATGTAAGAACACCAGGGGACTTCACACATAAGTACATGCACACATATACAGGATGCATCAATAGACGTATGCTGTCTATTGATGACTCCCTTATTTTTAACTTCCTTTTATTCTCTGTTTTATTTTGTTTTATATATTTTTAATGTATTAAATAATACATTAAATGCATAGTATTTACTGTTTTTAGCTTTGTTGTACGCTGCCCAGAGTTGCCTGTGGTGAGATGGGTGGCTATATAAATTGATTAAATAAATAAATAAATAAATAAATAAATAAATAAATAAATAAATAAATAAATGTCCAAATCACAGAAAACAGTTGTTCCAATTTATTCTCATCTCAAGTATTGTGTCCAGTTTAGAGTCCCACACTTCTGTGAAGGATTCACAGAAACTGTACCACATTCAGGGAAAAGCAATATGGAGGATCAGGGGACTATAAAATAACTCCTATGAGGTAGAAGGCACTGGGAATGCTTAGCTTTGTGAGGAGAAGAGGGAAAGAATATCACTCAGAAGAAGAAGAAGGAGTTTTCTGTCATTCCAGAACACAGGATATGGAGTGACAGATTTAAGTTTAAAAAGGCAGATTCTGATGAAATGTGAGGGGGGGGGAAGCTAGTAGTAAGAGCAGGTTGACAGTAGAACCAATAACTCAGAGAGGTTGGTGGTCTATCCTTCACTGGACGAGTTTGTGTAGAAGGTGGAATGGTTTAATTTGAATTTCTGCACTGAGGAATTCAAAGGTTAAAAATGTCTGACAATGGTGGTGTTAGTCCCTGCAGTGCCTAGGAAACAGGGAAGGGGTTCTTTTGGAATATTTAAAGCAGCAAGAAAGAATTGCAAATTGAAGAAATTCTTATTTTGATATAAGACATCAAGGCTATAGATCAACCTGGGAGCTTCTCCAGATGTATGGACTTCTAGCCCGGAAGCAGTATGGCTATTGGTGAGAATTCTGAAATATGAAGTCCATGTATTTGGAGGAGATCAGAGGAGACTGCTGTAAATTCATTGTTGATTTGGATCGAGTCCTTGACTGCTGTGCTTTGATGTTCCTCAGGTATAACATAGGACCAATATAGTCTAAATGATTCAGGTCAAATACATAGTATACATAAGAATTTTATACATGTACAGTTATGCTTTCTTTGCACGGACTTGTAGTCTGAATGGCTTACTTGTGATACATGTGGGCCATAATTCCATTAGACAACCATCATGACATTTGACTGTTCAACTTCAAGATTACACTACCTGTGGCCCTCCACATGTTGCTGAACTACAATTCCCAGCATCCTTTTCAATTGGCCATGCTTACTGAGGCTGCTGGGAATTGTGGCTCAGCAATATTTGGAAGGCTACAAGCTGCTTACAGTTGCTTGACTCCATCTTTCCTACACATGCATTAGATGCTGATATCCAATCTATGAAAGGTTGGAAGATAACAGTTGTAGTTCCCATGAAAAATTCCTGCCAACAGTTTCCCTTCAGATCAAACCCCAAATATGGCTTTAGTTTCCTCCTAAGTAAATAGATGGGAAGCCCCCTTCTCCCTCTGTGGGGTGTACTACATCGTACCAAGGAAGGAGCCACTTTGCACAATCAGTGAACTTGTTCTTGATGTTAATTTAATACACCACAACTCCATCCTTATCTTCTGGTACAACTATTGGGACATCTTAAAGGAAGACTGAGATGCTGGCCAGTTCTTTTAACATGAAGTCCACCATGCACGTACAAGTTGTGAACTTCAAAGCCAAGCTTTTCCGTAAGACCTATGCTATGGCATGTTCCCACCTGCCTTGATTTTCCCATGCAGGGGCCAGAAGCAACAATTCATAACCTGCAGTACTTTGCTGATTGATCGTATGTGATCTGGCAGATCGCACACTTTGTGGACCTGGTAGATTAGTGTCCATCAATTTAAGAAAGCCCTCATGATTCTTCTCCCTGTCATATTTTCCTCTACGATGCCTTAACATAAAGTTTTGACCCGTTCCCTTGGAGTGCAGTCTCCAAGCACCATTTCAGGCTTTGTACCTTATGATTTTACTCTCTTAGCGATCTGGGAGGGCTAGACTGCCAGGCCCAACTCTGGAACTTCGTAATTCAGAGGCTCCCAAATACAGATATAATCACATCTTCCTTCTGGATGGATTAGTTTTGGTAGTTGGCTAGACTAAAAACCTCCTTCCCACCAAAAAAAAAAAAAAAAAAAACCCTTTGAGAAGGCAATAGAAAATCCAGTGTTGCTGTTGAGTAGGGTGGCCTTAGAAATCTGAATGATTAGTTAATCAATTTCAATAATTTCTGCCAGAAAACTATATGGGTGCAATGACATATTTACCTTCAGACTGGAACTGTGCCCCCCACCCTTCTGAAAATTTTGCTTTTTAAAAAAGAAAGAAAGAGGGGGAAATTATCTAAAAGTGGAGTCTGGAGAAATAGAATAAGATCAGAACAGGGAAAGGAGTAGGATAAACACGCATATTGTGACCCTAATCTGTCTAATTTGTACAAAACATACATTATAAGAATGGTAGGATTGGCAGTGATGACAGCTGGGATCAAAATTGGAGACTGAAACATTAACAGAGAGATGCAGACAACAGCACTTTGCTAGATGAAAGAAAAGAAGTCCTAGAAGGGAACATGGAAAGTGAAAAATGTGTGGAACTTAAATGCTAAGACAAGGGGACGTCAATACGCTTGTTTAGTGAGCTCACCGTTGACTGCTGGGAAGATGTGAAGGTAAAAAGTAAAGAGTGAGTAAAGAGGGAAGACCAGTTATAGACTCCTCTGCCTATCGCAAACAAAATTTTTACTAACCAATATGTTTCTCGTCTAAGGTAGAATGGCAGAAACTCAACCTCTGATTAGAAGTCTTCCCATTTACTGCAATACAACCTGTATATATATATCAAGTATCAGTGGAAAACATGGACGTTCTAGCAGCTTAATCCTCATTCGTACACTATTTCTTGTGAAATCAAAGGCAGAATCATTGGTGTAACTCTGGTGCTTTCCTCATTTGACATAATAACCCTTCCTACTTATTTTCTCACACTATGGTAGGAACATGTTTTGTAGTAAAGAGTCACCTAGTTGTAAAAGTTGATCATGAATATTCATTTAGGGGGAAAAAAAAACTAGGACGCTTGTTTATTAGGATAATCTATAAACGGAGTTGAGTGGAATTAGTCACCGACTTTTTATTAAAATATGATATATTCAGAGATAAGAGCAAGAATTTCAACGTTGGATTGTGAAAGGAAGTTATTGAGTTATATCACACTTCCTGTCAAAATGTTGCCATAATCACTCTTGCTGTTCTCATGTCGTGTCTTCCTATTTCTCACTTTCCATATGCAATTCCCATTTTCCACACCCTGTTAAAAATAAAAGCTTGTGGAAATTTTTTGATTTTGAAAGGAGAGACAACAATGGTGCTTACAGTTAGTAAAATGATTTAGTATACATTCTAGGCTACAGAAATGATACTCGAGCAGAATATAATCCCAGAAACAAATGTGCTAGGCAATGTTTCTAATCATATTCTATAATAATTAGTTTGGGGGGGGGGGTTAAATGAAACTGCAGGTGGGGAAGAAGCAGATTCTTTTCCATTAACAGCACATTTCTTAATAAGTCACATGATTGTTATTAATCATTACTTCATTTTTCAGGCTTTATTGATGCATGTAATCATTAGTACCCTACCAGTTAGACCAACCCATCAAATCCACCATTCTATACATGTTCCCTTGGTGTGGGGGTGGGGTGGGGTTGTTACAAATTCTGTATTAGACATTGGAAAAAGATTCCAAGTTTATTTTTAGGTAGTAATTTCGACAAACACATTATGTTTGAGGCTAGGGTTCACTCATATTAAATGGGTTTTCTTCTTCTCCTTCCAATTAGGTAGATTTCTATCCTGTCTTTCCTGGACAGCATACCCGGTACTCCCTCCTCCCATATTTCTCACAACTACACTCCTTGGGTAAGCTGGACTGAGACAGGGCGCTTGGCAAAAATTCACCCATTGCATTTCTGGAGCTAAGGGTGGATTTGAACCAGGAAGTCCCTTGGACACCCAGGGTTGTTCTCAGGGAGGGTAAAAAAAGTCAAGATGGCAGTCATGACCACATGAGTGAAACCCCACTCTTTTGTACTTGCATCAGCACTATGTACATCTACAAAGGGGTGGAGCTTCAATCACATGGCTGCCATCTTGACTTTTTCACCACCACCGCCATCTGCAGACCCGAATGCCAACACCTGAACCGTTACATCACACAGTGCATCTACTTTTAGGACAACGTAACCATGCATATCCAGTGAGTGAGCTTACGTATTAAAAACAGCAGGCTGGTGACTAATAAAATAATTGCAGAAGCATTACTTTCCAATAGTATTAGAAGCAGAAGCAAGCAGGATTTCACCAAAGATCTCAAAGACAGTAAAACTGGCACTAATTTACTCGAGCAGATGTACATAGCTCGTCTGAAGTGGTATATCCCAGACACAAGTTAACTAAATCAGATCAAACCCTACTTAGCTGCAAAATGAACTGGCTGTGCTCAGGTCAGCCCAGATACACTACCCACCAAGCTATCAATGCAACTCATATCAGGTCTATGAGCCTCGTAGTCTTTTCCTCAGGTCAGGCACTGGCAAAACATTTGGTTAGCCAACTGTCCGGTTCCTGGGTTCCTATGACTCTGTATGAAAGAATTATATGTACAGACTTAAAAAGTCAGCTCTCGGATAAGGTCAGTCCCTTTCTCATGGTGTGTAATTCCTCTTAACCGTTTCTGGCAAGAAACTTGGATAGGAAAATATATTGCACAAACTAGCTGTCAGTTAGTCTGCCGGAGATAAACTCTTACTAACGTGCTCTAGATCATGTGAAATTTGGGAAAGTTAAGGGGAAAGGGTGAAGAGGAGGTGATTCTTAACTCTTTAGAAAACATCTCTAGAGACTGGAATATAATTAGGAAGATAGACAGCTCCCTAATGCTGAATCTTTGGCCTGTCTAGCGTGATATTGTCCAGTTTCTTTATTCACGCACACTTCATCCAGGTCAGTTAAAGAGACTGCATTTGCCTATGCTAATTTGGATTAATGCCATCCTTCCATGGGTGTTTTTTTTAAAGTGTAGTTTAGTATGCTGTGGGTTATTTTGTTGGGTTTTGCTGTATTACGTGCTGTAATGGAATACAAGCTTGTGTATATATGAACAAGGATCTCTGAGCCTCACAGTCCCTACTACTGTGCAGATATATAGCACTTACTCATGGGTGATCCAGCTTGGTACTTCCTGCCACCATATCTGCTTTTAAAGAGGAAGTTCCTCCTTGCAACTTTACTCAGAAGGAAGAGAGTAGAAATCCTCCTGCTCTCAGCTTTCTTTCCATCTCCATAGCTTAGTAGAGTGTGAGAGGCTTAATTCCCTATCAGAATGAAGATGCCAGAAGAAGATGCAAGTCTTTTATTATGTCAATTAAGGTTAAGGAATTAATCAAGTCAAAAGCAATGAGAGAATGGGGAAAAGGAAATATGAATCCCACAGGATTTACTTAGAGGCTATTCTTGCAGGAATATATACACACAAACAACCCCTTAATATAGGGCTCCGGATACACTATATAGAATAACTCCAGAAAAGGTTCTACTCTGCATCTAAGCTCCAATATTCCCTATGGCTATTTTCTTCAGATTCTCCAACCCTTCTCCAAGTTGGAGCAATTTTCTTTCTAAGAGAAGCCAGCCTGGGTAGGTAGAGATTCTGTTATGGGGTGAAGGAAAAAAAACAAAGAGTTTTCCCTGTCCCCTTTGTAAAACACACCTGAGCGAGGGAATTTTCCTGCCCCTGACTGGTTCTTCAGAGTTTGATTTCCCCCAAGTCCGATGGCCTCTGACTATTGGCTAGACAGGCAGGTCCAGTTTGAGTTTTTTAAATTCTTTAGCAGCTGAAGCTTAATGTAGTAAATGTCTTCCCATCTACTACATGTGCAAATCCAGAAAATGGGTTCGTTGAGTCATCAGGTGAAGAATGTTGGCTTGGACACAGTTCCAGAATACATCAGCTTTCTATTTTGTTTGTTGTTGTGTGTTTTTTTCCAACTGCACCTATTTTTTTCTTTTTTCTTTCTTTTTTTCTTAAGGAAAGCAACATTCTGTGCTCTCTCTGATCCATGAGCCTTCCTTGAACCAGTCACATAGTAAACAACACCCAGGTATTCAGTTGCTTAGTTGAACTTCCATTGAGCTGCCAGTAATGTTTCTTTGGTTTCCTGGCCAAAAATTGGAGGTTTGAAGGTTTTGGGTTTTTTTGTGGGGGGGGGATTCATTGCCATCTCCTTCTCTTTGCTGCACTGAACGAACATCTCATTATTTCTTTCACAGTCTATACAAGTCCATATCATCTGCACAGACTAAGTGAGAATTATGCTTTTTCTTACTATTCAGGAAGGTGGAAATTCAAATTATTCATATAGTTCACCAGATCAACACGCTGCCTCTCTTCCCATCTGGTAGCACTACTGCTGAATCTGGTTAACTGTGAGAACTGACTCCCCCGTCTCTCCATCTGCATATTTCAAGTCTGCTGGAATGGTAGAATTTAAGTCCTGGGGGATTATTGCAGAGTTTTAAAAAATGCTTTGTTTTGTTTGCATTTAGGGTCAGCATTCATCCTCAGAAACAATGTTGAAGGACTGCGCTGGGAATCTACACCTGTACCCTAGTACCATCAGAATCAGAGAAGCAAATTCTCCTCCAGCATATAAGTGCCAGCTCTGAATCTCTTTGAGCCTTCGCTGAAATCTATGGCAAAATTCCCAGAGACTTCAGTGCAGTGATTGTTCACTTCGTGGAAAAAGAAGCTGACTCAGAAGAACGAGAATGAAATACAGCACCTTCTATGGCCTCTGCTATTGTTTGGAGGGAATAACCAGGAAGCAGGAAATAAAGTTCAGTCTGTGGTTAAAGCAAAGCAGTCAATGTTTTAAACAAACATCACAACCCAGGGAGATGGGAGGCTGAAATTCTCGACCGGTGCCAAGCTGGATTGTCCAGAATTGTCCATCGGTCCAGTGCACTCAACGAAAAGCGAAGGAGAGTAATTAGAGAGAAACCATTCCTAGCCCCATCTGATTTTATGATTCTGTGGTTACTGTGTTTTCTCCCCCTCCTCCCCCCCCCTTTTTTTTCCAGGCTTATCATTCCTTGCTGTCATGCCTTAAGAGGTCATAGTTGCAATACAGACTCTGTATGGGGTTGGATAGATTTCAGCCCTGTATCTTTAAATGTACTTACCCCAACAGACTTCTTAATAGCTTCCAGACATTATCTGGAAGCCTGGTGACCCCTGCTCACCACTGTACATTCTCAGATACTTTGCCAGAGTATATAAGCATGTCAGCTAATCCATCCCAAAAGCTTTACCACCAGTACAAAGGGGCAACTTTGCATGATTTTTCCTGCATCCCATATAATTCTCATGATTTTTCTGGCATCCAGTATAAAGTGATGAGTTTGCATGGTTTTTCTTCCATCCAGCACAAAATGGCAAACTTGCATGATTTTTCTGCCATCACCATTATTGATTGGGCAATAAAATATTTGGATATATTTCAGAATCTTACTTCTGCTTTTGTAGAAGTAAGGAGTGTCCCCGCCCCCCCGCCACGGTCCATGTCCTATTGCATAGTCCTGGGTAATAGCCTGAAATAATATTACAGCCTCCAAAATTTCACCCCTAGATCTTATTAAACTGTGCAAGAATTCCAACATTTCACAAGATCTTGCATAAACTTTTTATTTTCCTCCTTCCTTCCTTCCTTCCTTCCTTCCTTCCTTCCTTCCTTCCTTCCATCCTGGAGGACAAGACCTTGGGGGATTTGTGTTTCATGTCAGAAGCTGCAAGGCTTTGAACATAATTACCCAAATTATGT
The DNA here is from genome assembly GCF_059951505.1 of Python bivittatus. Classification (NCBI taxonomy): domain Eukaryota; kingdom Metazoa; phylum Chordata; class Lepidosauria; order Squamata; family Pythonidae; genus Python; species Python bivittatus. The sequence goes on from NW_028277121.1 coordinate 306,776, forward strand.
GCAATTCAGTGTCCTGTGAGATTTTGGCTATTCCTTTTTGTAATGCTTTGTTTTTTGTAATTTTAATCTAAGGGCAGGAGTGAGGACACCATAGAGGCCTTGGTGTTGGTTAATGTCAGATTGATGGCCCTGGTTTATGGAACAGCAGAGACCTCTTTTTATTCTTCATCAAATAAAAAATTGTTTCTGGAAGCCTTTGGATACTATCACCTATTGTTTCATAATGAAATAAAGCAAATGTGTATTTTATATCTAATTCAAATTCCTCAGTGGAACAAAACAAGCAAAAGAGACCAGAGGAAAAATGGGAAAGGACTCATAAAGAATTAAGTTAGTTTTTTTCTGGCCAGGAATTATCTTCTCTTCTCTTCTCCTCTTCTCTTCTCTTCTCTTCTCTTCTCTTCTCTTCTCTTCTCTTCTCTTCTCTTCTCTTCTCTTCTCTTCTCTTCTCTTCTCTTCTTCTCTTCTCTTCTCTTCTCTTCTCCCCTCCTCTCCTCTCCTCTCCCCTCCCCTCCCCTCCCCTTCCCTTCCCTTCCCTTCCCTTCCCTTCCCTTCCCTTCCCTTCCCTTCTCTTTTTTTCCCTTTGGCTGCGGATCTCTCCAAATTGCTGATTCTGCAGGCTTCTAGACCCGTGATGCAACAAGCCAAAAAACTCTCAAGGTGTTTGCTTGAGAGTTTGCAGTCTCTTTTCAGTCCGTACAAACCATGCCGATGTCAGCAACCTTTCAAGGCCAACAGGGTTTTTGTAAATGCAATTCTAAGGTCAAATGAGACCTGCAGCTTTCTGAGTAACTCAGTTAATTTTAAGATGAATCTGATGGTTATGGCTTGGATCAGCAGAATGGGATGTGGGTGTCTTTGAAATGGAAAATCATTTAAGCTTTATTTTTACTTCTCTGTTAGAAATACACACTGCTCTATAACCAAAATCTGTTGAGTGTTTTCTGTTTAATGCAGAGCCCGAGGACAGTGAGAAGCAATTTAGTATTTAATTAGTGTGGCGTTATCGCTACTACACAAATAGCATTCACGTTCCTAATGAAAACAGAAGACAGGACCCCACCGTAGAGGGAAAGCTATTCAGGGACATTCAGCCAAACTTCAAATCATATACAAAAATACTGTGGAATAGATGGGTCCATTGGTCTATTCATTCATAAATCCATTCCATCTCAGTCCAGTACCAAACTTTAAGACACATGTAAAAATATCCATGATGATTATTTTATTAAATGAGACTTAAAAATTCCAAATAAATGTCAGTGATTTGTGAAATGGTGTCTTGTTCCACACACCACCAGGGATTAAGACACAAAACAAAATCCACGTGCTGGTCAATTCTGAAAGGGAACTACTTCCCAACTGTCTCTCCCATAGCTCAGGGTTCCTCAACCTCAGCAACTTGGCTGGCTGGGGAATTCTGGGAATTGAAGTCCACCCATCTTAAAATTGCTGAGGTTGAGGAACCCTGCCATAGAGATACCTTGGGGTTTTTTTCTAGATTTTTTTTCTCTGCAACCCCTGGCTGGATCCAACCCATTTTTGAACTTGAGCTTACTTTTATTGGCTTTTCCCACCACACCAAATTTGGTCCTGTTCTGTTCGGTTTCTAGAGAGTTATCCTGCTGATGGGCAGAGAGAAAGAGTCCAGTGCCTCTTTGACATGGAGTTTCTTTCCAACATTCCATTGGGTTGGGAAGAAACAAAGTTTAGCCGTTACTGTAGGAATTCTTGGGAGTGGGGAGACTGAAAATAGTGTTAAATAAACATTGCAAAATCAGGAGAAGTTTGGAGCACTGAAGGGAAACGTCAGTCTGGGCCGCGGTATAGTTGAGAAATGTAGAAAATGCACTTTCGGTGTTAAAATCATGACTCTTGAGATTGAATATGTATATGGGATTGAATGGTTCATTGTCTGTGGATGGCTGGATGACGAATTGAACCACCTCACCCTTGTCATATTAGAAGGAATTCCTGAAATGTTTTGATCTCTTAATATTTACTGCCTTAATTTTTTAATTTCTTAATCTTTTAACTTTAACATCCTTACATTTGATTTTGCAGTTGTCACAAGATAAACTGGTTTTATCTTGCTCCAAATAAAAATAACACTGAATGAGTCTCTGGGCTACATCTGTGTTATCTGATTTATTAGATGTATTTATTTAATAACGGTATTAAATGAATTATTTTATTTATGGTGTTCCATCCAGGAATTGATCACAAATAGACTGTTTAACTTCATAATATGCTTTCAGATGAAATTCTGGGATCTTACATTAACTAAAGAATGTCTTTAAAAGTTTAGAGAGATAGCGTATGTTGTAGAAAGCTCCTGTTCATTTATCACCAAAAGACCTGATTCTATCAACAAAGGATTCATTTGATAATTTGCAACTACAGACAAGTAATGAAAGGTGACTGGTTAAGCAAACAAATATAAAATGAAATGCATAGCATTTGTAAAATAGCAATACAGAAGAAACACATATATGGGGACTAGTGACACAGCACTAAGAAGAATGTGTCAAGCACACATTATTAATATTCAAGAAGTTATCAGGCAACTAATGGCAAATCTGTTTGTTAGTGAATCCTTCTGGCGAGCAAATCTGTTGCGGGCCTGGTTGGCATCTGCTAGAAGGCAATGTCTGGAGCTCTGCACAACCTGAGTGGCCTCTCTCCCTCCCTCTAAGTAGCGCAGCTGTCTTGGTCTTTTGGACCTCTCAGCAACTTTGATACCATCAACCACAATATCTTTTTGGACTATCTGTGTAAGTTGGGAATTGGGGTCACTCCTTCCCCAGTGTATGGTTCTAGTCAGTGGTGGTAGGGAAGGAGAGCTTGGCTCGGTGATTACTTCTGTGTGGGGTTCCACTGGGATCAATTCCCCCCCCCCCATTTAATGAATCCACCAGGGAAGGTCATTCAGCAGTTTGGAGTCTGGCACCATCGATATGCTGATGACACCAAGCTTTACATCATGACCCCAGACCATGCTGGAGTTGCTGTCGAAGTCTTGTCTTGATGGCTGGAGGTTGGATGGAGACACCAGGCTGAAATGGAACCCTAGCAAGACACAATTGTTGTTTGTACATCAGATTTCTCTTTCAGCTCTAGTACTGAGCATGAATGGGAAGGCATTTCCCCAAAGGAGCAGGTTCACAATTTGGGAGTCTTCCTGGATTCACGGTTCCTGCTGGAGCAGCCAGTGGAGGCCTTTGCCCAGCTTCAGATGGTGTGTCAGTTGTGGCCTTCTGGGATGAGAGGACCTAGCTACAGTGACCATCATCACCACTCATTTAGACTACTGCCAATGCTATACATGAAGCTGCCTTTAAAAACCGTCTCAAAGCTTCAGTTAGAACAAAATACAACAGCTGATATGCTCACCAACAGTCACCATTGGGAGCATGTTACACCTGTATGTGGACCTTGTATCAGTTGCTCTGGCTGGGTGCAATTTAAAGTGCTGGTAACCTATAAAGCCCTTTATGGCTTGGCTGCAGTTACCTACAGGACTGCATCTCCCCACTGGAATTGGTCATGTCAAGATAAGCAGTTGATTGTTCCCCATTTCCAGGAGGCAAAGGGGGCTGACCCCCAGAGGTGTGGTTTTTCAGTGGCAACACCAGCTCTCTAGAATGGCCTCCCATTCAAGGTCAGATTAGCTCCCACCCTGGCTACTCTCCCAGAAGAAGTGGAAGACAGAGCTCTTCCAGAAGGTGTCTAGGCTGCAAGGCCAGGTTGTTTGGGGTTTCATGTTTTATGGAGTTTGGTTGATTTTGTTGCTCTTGGGTTGTTAGTGTTTTTAAAAAAAAACTTATTGTGCTTTATCTTATTTGTAAGCCACCAAGAGTCTGATTAGAATCCAACAGGGTAGAAATCTAAAAAATAAAGGCAGATAATATGGTACGTATGCATATCTTAGTTACAAAGTTCATCTTGCTAAAATCACTACAACATCACTAAGATACATTCCTAATATGTGCCAGCCATAAACAAATGATTCATACAGGGACTTTCTCCAGTGCACTCAGAGGAATATTTCAAGATGTAATGTTGTTGTTGTTGTAACACACTGCTTTGCTGCATTCAGTTCAATGTATTATTCTTCTCCAAAATCAAGCTTGCAATAATTCTGCAACTTTTCAGCAAAAGTCTACCCTTTGATTGCTAAGTAACTCTGAATGTCACCAAAACCTTTTCTCTAATTCCATGACCTCTTTTGTGGTTTTCTTGTTGTGATTTCTCTTTTACTGGTACTGATGCTGTGTTTGTGCCAAGGAATTTGGAAAGCAAATACTGAAAGTGATCCATGTTATCCTTTTAAAAACAAATGAGGATTTTTTTTTCATCCCACATCAGGAGTCAGCATAGTTTGGCACCTATCCCTGACCTTGCCAGCTCTGAATTCACCATGGCTCCCATCTGCTGCCTGGCCCCTGTATGTCCATCGTATGTTGATTTACTAGAAATGCCATATCCAGCCAAATTTCAGCATTGGGAATAGCCATGGCCTTGGGTAATAAATTTAGTTATTTGAGATAGCTTAAGGCCAGCCCAGCTTGTGCTCCCATTTCAAACCACTGCCATGCTCTTGTCTTCCTTCCTCTCCTGAAGAAGCTTGTTTGGTAGGGCCACCATAAGGCTTCAAAACAGAATCTAATCCCACTCCCAAATGCCATTCATGTTGATGAGCCATTGATAGGGTTGATGCTGCATTGGAGTTATATGGTGGTTGACCACAATAGGTGGGAATGGGGTGACAGCTCGGTCCTCACTCAGAAATAACACCACAGCCAGTGAGTGTTTGCCAAAGAGGAACTTTGGCAAAAACAGCTATGGATCTCTGGGACTGGAGACCAGCTATAGTAATACCTCTATTCACAAATGCTTCTGTTCACAGACAATTCAGTTCACGAACAGCATCGTTCGCAAAATTTTGCTTCCGTTCGCGAACTCCGCATCGGGTGACGAACATGACCCGCGGCCATCGTCCCTGCTAGGGAAGGGGACTCTCCCTCCAAACAATAATCGCCTCCCCACCCGCCTTCCTGTCCTCCACGCCAGAAGTCGCCTCAAGCAAGGTTAGTGTTCTCTCTCTTCATACTGTACTGTACTGTACTTTGTTTCATATTTTTGTGGTTAAAAAAAATACATATGGTTCAGAATGGATTAACCTTATTTACATTGAACCTTATGGGGAAATTTGATTCGGTTCGCGACCAGAATCGTGGAACGAATTAAGTTCGTGAACCAAGGTACCACTGGATATCAGGCTCTTTGGCAGTTGCCTAAACTGAAAGTGATTCTTTTTCAAGCATGAGTATCACAGAGTTCTCTTTAGCAAGATTTATTGAAAGCAAAGGGATGGGATAATTACAAGAATTCCAGCACCTGAACTATTTTAAATTGAGCACCAATATATCTCTCTCTATTACAGTGTGTGCCTCAGTCCGGGAACTAGTTTTAATGATTTGTTTCCGATATTGGGAAGAAGATTTTTTATAATTTATCTTTCGACCCTTAAAAGCTTCACATGTGGCTGATGCAAAAAAAGCAAAAAAACATTGTCAGGCATTGCAACCATTATTCAGTCTCAGCCTCGTTGTTTGAACTGTTTTAATTGTGCAATCCTATGCAATTTGTCCAGAAGTAGCTATCATGATTTCATATGCCTAGATAAACATTTATAAGTTTGCAACTTCGATCTTAAAATACAGGGCGAAAAAAACTCAAAACTGAAGACAAGACTTGATTGATGTATATTTTGTACATTTTATGAATAAAGGCTGGTCTACGACTGTAATACAGCATATGCTATATTATCACCTGACTGAAGGCCAGTGAAGCAGACGTTGGTTGGTCTCAGGTTTAAAAAATCATATTTTGACTAATTCAGTTAATCCAAGAAACAAAATGCACCTGACTTTTTTTTTATTTAATGCCCTCATTATTATCCACTATGTTTTTTAAAGTGAAATTGTTAATAGAGTCAAAAATATTACATCACATGTTTTCTGAATATGATGAGCAACCACGAAGTTATGAACAGGTGGTGGTTGTACATACCTCCAGTTCTTATAAAAGGACAACAATATTCAAATAAGCAAGACATTAGCCTATATATACAAGTACTAGATCTGATCGGGTGATAAGGAAAGTCTTTGCAGTAGGAAATATAATCTTCCTGGGAAATCACCATTGCTGACAAATTGAATAGAGACATTTTGCCAAAGAGCTCAATGTATTCCTTGTCAGTTGGGGCATCTGACTGCTGCCTCCCCATTTTATCTGCCTATGTTTTGTTGTATGAACATCTTTCAGCAAGATTATTTGCTAGAGAATTCACCATGAGCTGGTAAAGCTAAATATATCCCTGTTGTGAGGTTCTTTTGTTCCTTAACTTCCTGTTAGGATCTCAGGTCTTACATTCAATACAGTCCCTGGACCGGCAATCAGATCATGCATAAAAACCCTACTCTTAGAGTTATTTATGACTGTTTTAAAATGCATATTGCTAAAGCTTTGTGCATACTTTTTTTACCTTCCTCTGTCACCGTAGCTTCTTGAATTCCTTCTTCCTACAGTAAATCCAGCATCTCTGGAATAAGAACCCTTTGGAAGTTCAAGGACTGCTGGCAGAAGTAAAAGATGAATTTTCCAATAATCAAGCAATTTGTATTCATACTGAGTCATTAAAAATGGGGGCTTTAACTATTTTGGAAGCCATCCATGTAATAATTACATTGTTCACAGTAAACAGACCTTCATATTCTTTCATTACCTATAGGAGAGTTTTCCATTTAATGTTTCCCAAGGCTCATCAGGGCTTAGCCCATTCTGTAGCGAGATGAGATGACCAGCGGTACTTACGTCTTCTCCTAATTCCTTTTATTCCTCACTCACTTGGAAAGGCACCATTTGACCAGTTTCATCCTTCTGGGATTCATCAGATGTGGGTAGCCAAATGTTATTCTATGAGGTTCAAACTCTCTATCAGGAACTGAACTCAAGGACCTTCGCACTTAAGATGACTATATACAATGCATTAGGAACTACCTAGGTCCTCCTGCTTACGGATATATAAAAGCTCTCAGAATGGTATATGTGGTCCTCCTCTCCACAAGCTCTCAGAGCAGAGAGATACAGATGTTACATTATGTCATGCGCCCCTGTAAAAAATATGTAAAAATATTATTTCCACTATGTAAAAATAGAGACATCCCACCCCCCCTCAAGAAGGGAGGTGGAAGTCATGTAAAACTCCATACAGAGGGAGGTGATGATGATGTACCATTTGTAACTCTGCTCTGAGAGCTTAAGTGAAGGTGGCCTATATATGCCATTCTGAGAGCTTCACTTAGAAATGGCGCATGAACCCACAGCTATAGCACCTGAGCATCCCTAGATGTTAGGGATTGATCCTGGGCTCTGTCCAGGGACTAGTAATTAAACCTTGGGAGTCTGGGTCATACAACCCCCTCCCCCCCATGCTAACCATGATGGAAAAGTTAAATGTTATTTTGTTCAGCACCAGTAGTATAGAGGGCAACTTACCTTAAATGTTTATCTTTTTCAACCTACCATGGCATCTATGATGCTTTTAAAATTAGAAAGCTATGGCTTGAAATATACGTATACTTGCTTTAGGAAAACATATATCTGATCACTGACTTTGCTCACTTTCTGTGGAGCAGTGGAGTTCTAAAAAAGCAAAACAAAAAATCAGTAAGATTTTAAAGCATTGGAAATATTTATGTCGATTAGCAAAGGCGGCTTAAGGCATGCATCAGAGATGACTTCCAAAAATCATTAAAGATGCAACTGTTATATAGATAGTCCCCAGTTTAAGAACGAGTTCCATTCCCAAGGTCTGTCCTTAAGTTGAATTTGCATGTAAGCCGGAACAGTATTATTGTATAATATTGTATAAGTAGTATTGTGTAATTAAACCATTGTGTATTTAACTCAAATCATTGTGTATTTAACTCAAATTTTGCTACAATTGGCTCCGTTCTTAACTATGCATCATCCTTAAACCAGGCATTCTTAACCCAGGGACTACCTGTACTTTAATTATCCAAGTTCTTTGGTATTCATTTTTCTAACTGAGCAGTATCAGTGGGCTTGCAATTTTAATTGTATACTTACATGTTTAACAGCTGCTTTCAGACAAAGGCTTTTTGCAAAGGACAGGCCTGCCTTTTCAGACCTGCCTTTTCAAACCTGGGATGATGACTTTGGAAATCAGGTGTTGTTGTGGTTTAGCTGTTGTCTTGTCATATTTATACCCCACCTTTACTGAGTACAACTCAAGGTGGCATATATAATGTTCCTGCTCCTATCTCCTTTTTTCCCTCACAACAACCCCTGTGAGGTTAGGCTGAGAGAGTGATTGACCCAAAGTCACTCAGCCAACTTTCATGATTAAGGGAGGACTAGAACTCACAGCCTCCTAATGTTCTAGTCCAGCAACTTAGCCACTACACCAGACTGGCTTTCATAATCCAGCATGTCTTCAGGACACCAGGTTACAGAAAGTTGAGTTAGATACCGTGGGGGAACATTGATTCTCTTTTTATCCAGTCTACTGTTTACAAATGCAGCCAGTAGGCTAAGCGTTTTAACCCACTCAACAGCACCATTGAAAATGATTGTGTATTTTCCAAACTTACCAAATCAACACTGAATTGGTCTGACCTATGGGTGGCCTTCAAAAATTAAATCCAAATGTTCTGTTTTTATACGCTCTGGGCAAATACACATATGACACTGTTTCCTGATTCTTGTGTGATTTATCTCCCACATATTCTTACCAAGGATGAAACTGCGTTCACCAGTCCAGGGTGAACAGTATTCTTTCCAAATTTTATGCTGCTTGAAGGCTGTTCCTTAAATCCCCATTGCTGTGATCCAGACTTCACAACAGCATTTGTAAGTGATTATCTGGATCTTACTAGACTGGAGACGGAGCCTGCTATCTTGTGTCTGACTAATCACACCTTCAGATTGTGCAGGCATGCCCCATTATCTCTTTGTAGATCTCTTCTCCTCCCTGGCATTTTCAGATAAAGGAATGTCACCCCCAGAAATATAACACTACCGAGAAAATTGAATAGTGCGTGTGCATGTAGGAGTGTGTGTATAAAAGTTCTCTTGGATTGAATTAGTAATATAAATAATTGCTTTGTTAAACTGGGACTGAATGCAGAGTAGCAACCTCTCATGCCAGAAAATAAAACATGGGTTTAGATTCTATCCATACCTGGGATTCAGGGTCCTTGAACTCAGTGAAATCTGAGAAAGTAAGCAATAAGAAAGTTCTGTTGCGGTATGGAATATGGAATTAGTATCTGCTAACACTCACAGAGGCACACTCAGAGACTGCATTGATTCATCCTTGGCTATGTCCAAAGAAATTTTTATTGACTTTCTTTATAATCTCCATTTATACACTTCCGTCTCCATGATGACCCAAGCATTTCTCTCGAAGGCTTTCTGCTTCCTTCCCCTCTGCCCTCTGCTCGCTTCCCATACTTTAGCATGCTACCTATAGAACTTAATTATCTTTTCTGTTGCTCCACCCAGCAGATTTCTGGGGCTATGACTATGCTATATTTGACAGGGCTTTGAAAAGCAATTTGGGTGTGCTGATGATTCCTAGCAATCGTTTCCTTTTGATCTGACACAGGGGAGGCCAGGGAAGTGCTGAACCAGGGCCCTGGATGAAGACCCAAAAAGCTAAATATCACTCTCAGCAAGATAAAAATACCATTGGCGGACTAATCACTTGTCCAGAAAAGCGATATACTAGGGATAGAATACCTAATGGAAGGAAAATTTGTCATGTTTCTTCTGTCTCGCAGTCATCTATCCTTCTTAGAAAAAAACATGTCAAAGATTGAAAATGTATCTCCCAGAAGGATGCTTAGAAGAGAAATGAATGGAAATATTTCTTCTGTACAGTTTCTTAAGTTAACTTATCTACGGGATTCAAGCCTATTTTGAATGATACTCCTATAGCCCAGCAGCAACTTGCACTCCATTACATGATGTTCAGGACTGACAGCTTACTCATTTCTAATGTAACTAATGTCAAATTAATGTGGCATGAACCCTAAGTGCCTGAAGAACCACCAACTCCTATTTGGACCATACCTTGAGATTACATTCATACATTACTTTGGGTGAGCCACTTGCTGAAATTCAATATATGGTGAGTGGAGGTATCCACTCACTGAAGATGGTGGCAATACCACTGGATTTCACATCCAAGACTTCTTGGATGCTTCATCTTCTTGCTCATTCTCCTTATCCACTGATGGACACCATCTATCCTCTTGATCAGACACACTTTTCCATTTTCCATTTGATTCTTTCGCTCCTTCATTCCCTCAAGTCCTAAGTCACTCAACGGATGTACTCACTCTCCACTTTGCAACATTACCAGATAGTTACCTTTATCTGTTCTCTTATCTGCACTTGGGTTGTTTCTTTTAAATCCACCTTTTAAATCTCTTGTCTCATCTTTGTCCTCTTGAACTGAGCCATCATTTTGTACCCAAATTATTCATGTATGTACATCAGCATGCTTTCTCTCTGCTCTTGGATCTGACACATGTCCTAACTTTCAAAAGTCTCTGTAACCTTATCCTGTCCTTATCATTCTGTGCTTATATCCAACATTTCCTTTCCTGTGATCTTTGTTCAGCTTGCGCCATTGCTATCTTCTGACCAAAACTCTGTTGCTCCCAGAAATTACTATCCATTTTCACTCATTGCTCCTTTTGTTAGAAACCTGCTTCCAGGGCACTTTCTCTGTGGATCTCCCTTATTTTCTTTAGCTCCCTAAAATTGTACTTTTTTTCTAGGAAGTCTGGGAAATACTTCTTTAGAATATTATATTAAATTGTGACTAAATCAAAGAATATATAATTGAAGGCACCACAATTTTTCCCTGAAGGTGTGATTAGTCAGATTGTGTCTGACTAATCACACCTTCAGATTGTGCAGGCATGCCCCATTATCTCTTTGTAGGGGCATACTACAAAGTATCCCTACATAATAAAAGGGAATACTTTTATTCCCTTTCCTCTATTCTTTGCTTTTGCCTATTTTTATCGTAAGATCCTTGATCCATGGATATATAAATCAGTTAAATATAATTTATTGTAAATCAATATAATTATTGATTGCATCATCATCATCATCATCATTTTTATTGCTTTTATCCTACCACTAGTATATTTATAGCTTGTATTTTCTATTATTTAATCTCCTTTAACTTACTTTGGACTTTAATACTGGTATGGATTTGGCTATTTTAAAATTATCTGTAAGTTGCTCTGGGAGTAGAAATATTTAAGATGTACATTTTTAAAACAAACAAATAAATGATTCCATTGCATATCCAAAAAAGCACTGTTCGAAATGAAGTTCCAAGTTTACCTTCCATCTCAAATATACATTTGCTAGACCCTGCTACAACATACGTATAATGTTGCCAGGTTCTGCACAGCAGCGATTAAAATTCATCAGATGATGACCTGGGCCATAAACTAGACTTAATGAGCATCTAGCTGGTCATACTAGAGGACTCTGTAATTTGATAGATATAGTCCACCATATACTAAACTTTATGCTCCCCCACATCCACCTTATGCCCCTACCCTCTTTTTGAGATCCTTTGAGATCCTTGTTTTTTATATCTACTTTCTGTTTTTATATCTTTTAGCTTTTCAAAGCTTTTTTTATAAACTCCAATTTATCTTTTATGCTTTACCCCACCCTCCTTATGCTGGTCTGTCACCGTAGTAAAGATTTGATTACATTTCCCAGGTACCCTTAAACCAGTGTTGTCCAAACTTGGCCACTTTAAGATGAGTGGACTTCAACTCCCAGAATTCCCAGCCAGCATGGCTGGCTGGGGAATTCTGGGAGTTGAAGTCCACTCATCTTAAAGTGGCCAAGTTTGGACAACACTGCCTTAAACTAATAATTCTTTGCTTAGCTATGTCCAATATCTGAAATGTGGGAGGGATAAGATAGTGACTTATCTTGCAGGGAAATTGTAATGATTATTCTCTCTCTCACACACACACACACATTCTTTTTCTTGTTACGGTAATTTGGCAGATCACAGCTGGAAAATTGCTGTGTGGTTTCAATACTAGTTTATGTTTGGGGTTTGGGAAATGTAAGTAGATAACACATAAAGGAAATTTGCAAGTGTATAGAGAGACCAGCTTCACAACTAAAAGTATAGACATGCCCAGCGGCCAATGAAATACTTCCTCTTCCCTTTAGACCTCTGACACATGGTTTCTGTTCTACGCACAGTGCACTATGATTATTCATACATTTCTCACCTAGATCTGTGCAGTGTTTCAGATTCAATCTCCAAAAAGGGTTTCTGAGTCCATGGGGACACAAACATAGCACCTCTCTACAACCCTTTAAAGCAGCTGCATCTTTCCCCCAGATTGTATGGGAAAAGGTGCTGCTGTTTTAAGATTTAGCAGCTAATGCTATATTCATCTGCTTTCTGAAACATTGTACAGGCCTATTAGCTACTCATTCTTTCTTAGGAATTGCAGAACAGGTATGGGGAGATGGGGAATGATACTCCAGTCACTCAATTCAACCCCAGAGACAAATAGGGATCTTGGAATTAATCACACTGCATGTAATTTTGGAGTAGTCCTGGGGGCTTTAAAAATGTATTATCTTTAATGAAAAATATCATTTATCCAGATATGTTGATGGAATAATCAGACATCTGTTTATAAAGATACCTTGCTAACAAGATTAGGATGGGTGTGGAGTAAAGTCAGTAGAGAACCTTCCTTGTATACAGTGTTGAACACGGGACACCTACATGCAGGTTTCAAGGTGTGGTTTTAGGATAAGGGCTGTTCTTCACTGTAGTTCCAGTGACAAAGTGTTCATATCAAAAACTAATCCTGTATCAATAACAAATTAGTAAGGGGAACATTGTTAAAAGTAGAGATAGAAAATGATACATCTTCTGGCTGGGTAGCTATTCAACAAATGAAAATCTTCTCTTTCTTTAATATGCGTGTTTCATAATTCAAGTGTGAATGCATAGACAGGTATTAGAGCGAAGAACATGACAAACAGGATGACATGGGTGACCATGCTTAATAACAGCATTCATATTCAGAACTAATCTCTGAAATTTAAATTTCAAATTCCAAGCATCAGAACTGGGAAGTAATTCATTCTAATAAATGCAAAAGAGTTGAGATCTATCTGAGATCAAACACAACTTAAAGACTGTGGCAAAACTTTAAATGAACCTACAATAGAGCAGGAGTATAATTTGAAATCTGTTCAACTAGCCTATCCAGATGTGTCTAGATAATTTCTCCTGGGGAGACCTAAACAATTTTGCTGGGAAGGTGATATGTTACTACAACATATGTGCATAATGCTTGACAGTGCAAAACACCTAAGCATTTTCTTTATGTATACACATACAGGTTTTGTTGCTTACCTGTCATGGCTTTTAGAAGTTGAAAGGTTAAAAGCCAGTGTGGTGTTGTCCTAAATTATCCCAGGTGAAAACCCCTGCAGAATCCTGAGTTTTTCTCCTTTACAAACAGAATCGCACTGACCTTCTGGAAAAAAATAAGAATGTAAATGCAATGGATAAATAACAACGAAATACGTATCTAGAGATATGATTCTGAAGCCTGATCTTCTGAAGGAACTACTAAGGCTGGGTTGGGTGGTTGGTGGAGCGCCATTCTTTCCAGTTTTTTGTTGCCGTTTTCTCAACCAGGAAGCACAAATACTCCTTGCTTTCTAAATAGTGAAAATGAGTAAATGTAAACTGACAGTGACAAACCTAATCTTTTGGTGCCAGTTAATGCTGAGTAGAATGGAAAGACTGGCAAGTGAGAAATCTGAGAACCTGCTTAATATAGTGTAAGTAATGGATGGGTTGTAACTCACTGGGTTGTAACTGCCACTATCAGAGGCCAGCTTGGTAGGAATAAGAGATGAGGCTCGATGTTCCTATCCAGGCAGTCTTAAGCGTTGACCTGAGCTGACTGTTAACCAGTCAGTAATGTGCCTTTATGAAGGTGTCAGGACCGTGTTTGGTGGGTCTTACTTTATTATAATTTCTTTTGTATTATTATTACTTCTATTAACTGCCTCAAGGGCTATGGTTTGCAGAAAGGTGGGATGGAAATTCAGTACATAGATACAAGACAAGACATTTAGGGCTTTTGCCCACAACTGACTTAGTGTCCTATCCACCTACTCGTCAGTTGGCCGAAAACAATTCCAGCATGAAATGCATTGCTCTCTCCTACTTGTATTGAAACTTTTATGAATGACAGCCACTGTTATTGTCCTGATTTTTGTCTTGGTTTTTCTCTGTGCCACTCCTGCTAAGCAAAGTAATTGGTTGAATCCTCCAGCTTTACTATCCTCCCTTTTTAACAAATGGCCAACCAGCATGGACAGCATTAACCAATCAGAGCACTGCAGCAGGAATGAGGTAGGGTAGATGGTCTGAAGAGCCTGGGTTTCTCTAGAGCAGTGTTTCTCAACCATGGTAACTTTAAGACGTGTGGACTTCAACTCCCAGAATTCCCCAGCCAGCCATGCTGGCTGGGGAATTCTGGGAGTTGAAGTCCACACGTCTTAAAGTTACCATGGTTGAGAAACACTACTCTAGACTGCTTTGCCTGTTCTTCTTCCCTACCCCCCATTCTGTCACAACTTAAGTTGAATAAAGTATGAAAAAGAAACCCATAGGAATGTCAAAGGTTGCTACATCACTAGCCGGAGTTCTTGGGGGAAAGCTCCTTTATTTAGAAATTCTGTTCCTTTGTTTCTCTTTCCCACATTAGCACCACTGGTGCTACAGGTAGTAACCACACATATTTTGTGTCTACATAAATGCCTGCTTTGACACACCAATGTAGATGCACGCACAGACACATACATGCAGTCAACAAATGCCATGCTCTAGATTGGGCCTCTCATTTCAGTGTTATACTTTGTCAGCCTAAGACCACCGACAACCCAAAAATACTTACAACATAAAGAGCTGGAATAGTCTGGTGCTTTTTCACAGTTCTGATTGGCCATCCATTTAAATGTATTGGAGGTCCACTGCTTCCACTCTTCCACACAGCATCAGGACTCCCACCGGTCAACTTGTGCTGTACAGGTTCGGGTGTGGTTATGGTTGTGGCAGGGAACCATCTGAATGTAGCAGGGCTGTGGGACGAATGCCAGGAAACCTCAGTGTTCAATTTCTACGTGTAGTATTGCAAACACAGAAGCGTAATGAGGCGGTGATTGAACACGAATGGATGGGAAGCAACAGAACGCCAAGAAGAGCAAAGGTGACCAGGTCTGAGAGGGTCTCCTGAATTGCCCCTGAGAGTGTGGCCAAATGGGAATGTCAGGATGCTCTACTACTATTGTACAAGTCCAACGCATTGACAGTGCAGTTGATCCCACTCTAGTCTTTACAATATGTTTGGAGAGTATCATTTCTTTCAAGTCAGGCTTGAACTGTGGTGACCACATGGACAGTCTTGGGAACAATAGTTTTCCCAGCATTTCATGAGCTGAGCTGTGTGCAGTATTTTATGAAAGAATAGTAGAACGCCAGCAAAAAGAGGCTAACCAGGACCAGAGGAGAAAGGCCCTGCCCACTGAATAAGCGTGTCTTTCAACATACCCTTTACTGACTAGCTGGCTTCCTCACCAAGGCTAAAGGGTGCCAAAGCATAAGAACTTTTAAATACCTTGGGGCATTCCTTGGATGAAGTTGAAATAAGGGGAGAAATACAACTTTAATACTTGGATGGCTAAGAATGTTTTAAACCTGTCTCACTCATGGGTTGGAGATGAGATAAGGGCATCATTGTAGGGACAAGACAAAGAAATGGTGTTATCGGGGCATGTTTGCGCTATGGTAAGGTGCAGGTGGTGACAGGGCCATAGAAATCCATCTGTGTCTTAAATTCATATTTCCTTCCTTCCTTCCTTCCTTCCTTCCTTCCTTCCTTCCTTCCTTCCTTCCTTCCTTCCTTCCTTCCTTCCTTCCTTCCTTCCTTCCTTCCTTCCTTCCTTCCTTGGATTAAAAATACAAACTGGACAACTTTGCAAAGCCCTTACATTGTACCTACAGTAAAATGAAAGGTACATGTAGATTCACTTGCTACATAGAAACAATTGTCCATATACAGTACAAGCCTGATCTGCTGTGCTTCCTGCAGGATCATCTTCAAAAATTACTTTTTATGCCACTGTTTTATCTCTGAACCAAAGAAAGCTTTGTCAAACACTTAAGTTCCTGGATTCTGTCTGCTTATTTAGACATGCTGGCCACTTCCAAAACAGCACCATTTCCACTCTCCAATCTGTTCACTGTTACTTGAAGTGGATCTATGAATCATTCTGACTCTTTCCAAAATTGCAGTGCCAAAAACACCATAAGCCAATCAATGGTCTTCCTCCAGCTGGCCAATAGCAGCGCACCAAGAACATAATTCCATCCATATCCGACTCAAGCTATTGCTGATCCTGGAGGTCCCTGTACTTCACTCCACCCAAAAAGCAAATTAAACACATTGTTAATGCCTCCCCCCAACATTTGCAGTATATCTTGTCTGTTATTTGGCTGTTTGCAATTGGGTTACACCTCTGTTGAGTCAAAAATAAATTCACTCAGCTAATACTGTGGGATCGCAGAAATCTGGGACTATTTTTAAACTGATTCAGAATCCATGTTAACAACAACAACAGCAACACCTTTTTAAATACCTTCTTGAAATCTTCAACTAGTCCTGAAAAATGCTGTTGCCATCCGTTCATATTTGGGTACAAGATGTAATGCACTAGGGTTCATGTTACAAAAGCATCTGGCCGTATCTGAAAGCAAGATGCTGAGTTAGATGGACCTTGGTCTTATCTAGTAGAGCTTTTTCTAAGTTCTTACTCAGCACTGCCCTAGATGCTAATTATAGGCAGTTTATAAACTTATTTAGGCCTGGCTTCCGAACGTTATCTATCAAATGTCTGAGCAGCCATAAAACTAGTAATAAATGATTACCGAAAGCAGAGATCCACACCTAACTGTGTAATCAAACAGGAACCTAAAGATCAAAGGACTGACTGAGCGTAAAGTACAAAAGGGTGTGGAGTTCATGGAAGACAGAAGCATCATTTCTTCTTGGAGCAGCTAGTAACAGGAACAGAAAAAGTGTTTTCTTCAGGAGTAAGCAAGTTTATTTAAATACGCACCTTGCAAGTCATAAACTGAAAAGGGAAGGAAGTTATAGCAATTCTAGAATGGTTTGTGGACAGAACAATTTGGCTTTATGCTAAAAGTTGGCCTCAGTTCCGGTGCTCCACCTCGTGCCAGAGCTTTATATGCAGCATCCCCAAAAGTTCATTTCTTGTCTCCAAAGCCGTGCTGTAAAATTACCCAGCAATCTGGTATCAGCTCTGCAGTATAAAGTCATGTCTTGGCTCTACTAATTTTAGGAACCAGAAGTGCTCTTCTTAATGCCAACATCCCCAGCCTTGTCATCCATTTAACTGCAGGAAGTCAGCGTGGGCTGTATTCTCTTCGGTGGCACCCCCCTAGAGCAGGGTTTCTCAAACTTGGCCACTTTAAGATGTGGGGACTTCAATTCCAGAATCCCCCAGCCAGCACTGCTCTAGAGTAAACGCAGAGCTAGGCTGGAGGTTTTCCCTGGGACTCTTTCTACTTCATATCCTCAATTCAGAGTGCGGGAACGGTCCAACCTTATCAGGCGAAGATCGATTTAATTCAGTGTTGTTTCGAACAGTGGTTAAGCTAACGCCTCTAATCAGAAATGATTTTCTGTTGTTGTTGGCAGTTTCCCGCTTCTGGAATTCAGAGATACCCTTTTGTTGCTCTTTATGGGTGTATTCTGAATAATCAATTCCTCCTCCTTGTCCTTCTTGATATAAGTAAAATAAAACATGCCACTGTCTAAAGCAGGAGGTATAAAATACCAAGATATTCAGTATATATGATTAGCTGATTGCCCAATTCAGTCTAAGCTGTAACTTTGGGCGCTTTATCATCAATACAGTGAAATGCTCAGTATGAGCAAATATGTAAAAATAGAAGATTCGTGCGACAGACAGATTTTATTTGCTTTCACAGCTAGATGACAGTAATCTCTTAGGTGCAAAGGTGATGGGAGTACCTATTACATGTATTCACATGTAATTCTTGTTTCTTGTCTAACACTCTTCTGTGTCATTCCCTTACACGCTCTTTGGGAATAAGAACTGATTTATAGAGAAAGGGATAAAACCCCTTCACCCTGCACGTTGCTGCTTTCTTCCAAGCTCCTTCCCTGAAGCTATGACATTTAACAGTTTTTCAGATACTATGTGCCTGTAAGACAAGGAAAGACCTTGTAAATATTAAGGCTCTGTTTAGGTGTTCTAAAGCACACGCTTTAAATGGTGGGTGAATAACAACGTTTCACCATGGTGACATGAACCTAGGACGCCACTGGGCCAACTGATCAAGTCTGAAATTATTGTGGTAATTATTAGCACTCTTCCTACGAGGATGGCATTTCCTTTTTCCAACTGATATAAGGGAAATTGCACACTGTAGCTTAAGCTGCATGTGCCCCATGTTCCTCCCAGCTGTTTCCTGACCCATCTTCAGAAACTCCAGTCTGGACTGCAGTGAGTTAGCAATGGGACCAGGCTGCCGCTGAGCGCAGACTGCAGATGCTGCC
Source organism: Python bivittatus (assembly GCF_059951505.1). Lineage (NCBI taxonomy): Eukaryota > Metazoa > Chordata > Lepidosauria > Squamata > Pythonidae > Python > Python bivittatus. The sequence continues at coordinate 325,564 of NW_028277121.1, forward strand.
AGACTTGACGGGTCTTCCCAGCTGTGCAGGGAGGACAAATCTGGCAGGCTGGCTCATCGGTGGATCGGTCTACCAGCATCTGCCCTTTCCTTTTAGGGATTGTTCCTCCTTACCAGTCCCCACGCCTTGCCTTGTCTTTCCAAGACGTTCCACGCATGCCTTCCTCTCCTCTTCCCACAGATATTCTTTGACGTTAAAGCACCTTTTCTTCTTTCCAGGCTTGTTTGTTTTTTTTAATGGCACCACTGTTGCTCTGCTGCGACAGTAATCAAAGCAACAAGGGAGCAGGTTGTGCTTTCATTCCTGCATCCTTTGTAGGTCCATGAAAACTTTGCAGCAAGGAAGAAGTGATAGGTCGGCTTCCTAGAAGCAAAAGGTTTTTTAAAAAAGGAAGGGAAGAGGGGAGGGGAGGGGAGGGGAGGGGAGGGGAGGGAGTTGGTAGCGGAGTAGGCAGGGTGGGAAAGCAAGAACAGCATGTTTCATTCAGCCTGGGCAGAAATCCAAAGGGTGCCCACTGGGAGATGTAAAAGTGAATGGAGCATGAGCTTCTAGGGGTGAGGACAGTTCATTGACTTAATGGGTCATTGTCAGATTGATTGCAATTTTAAAAAAAAGCAACTGAACACAGCGGACAAGGGTAGACAGGGACAAATGACTGCACGGGGCAGTGGCCGGTTTCTGGAGGGAGGGGCATGCCAGGCCCTGCAGCCAATCAGAGCTGGGGCTGCTGCTAGAACAGAAGAAAGCACTGGAGCACATCTGCTCTGAGGGGCTTAAGACGGCTCAGGTTGGAAAAGCGACATTTTGAACTGAAGCTGGAAGGCACAGGCCCAGGGTGCCTTTGCAGTGGGCCTGGAGTGAGAGGAGCATTTGTTTCTGCCCTCAGGAAGTGGCGAGCGGCCTGTCCTGGCAACGGGCCAGGCAGATCTGCCCTTCAACCATCTACCAGAAAGACCGTTAAAAAGCTGAAAGTGCAAGATCGTTGTTGGGCTCTTTTTCCCAAAGACTAGCAATACTGTGAAAGAAATCTTATGTTGCAGCAGAGAGAGGAGGGGGGGGAATAAACTGCAAAATCATAAAGCTATCGGGACTTGCAAAGCGTATAGCTATCTTGCCCCATCCTCAGCCTGCTCGATTACTATCTAGATTCAGAATTCAGCCCTGCTAAAAATGACACTCTGAAACCATGCCTACATTTACGGGTGGATTGACTTGGCCTGGAATCCCAAAGTCCAAGGTTTGAGCGCTACAGGTTTTTTTCTGAAACAAAGCTCCCCTTAACGTCAGTTTCATTTCCTTGCGGGTTTCATTCCTGTGTTTCGAAATGTGTGTGCATGCTTAATTCTGGAACAGCTTTTAAAAAGAAGCCAGGCCACCCTTTTCTGATCAATAGCTCATTCCCTCCCTGGCTGGGATCGGTAACTTATTGACCACATCTGCAATTCTATGGAATCCCAGGAGGCTTCAAAAACAGTGGCTACCGCCGGCTTGCTGAAGAAAACTGGTCCCAGTTACCTAACTAATTCTCTTCCCCCATTTGGCATCCTTTCTGATGAAGCTTGCTCTGTGACTGAGCTTAAGCACTTCTGCTGCCAGAAAAATCAGCTGGCAATGAAGTCCGCATTAGTAATGCAGCTGGCTGTTTGCCTTTGGCAGCCGAGAAGACCCATTTTTCCACTCGGCCTGCTGGCTGGAGGAGTCGTCGTACATTTGCAGACCCTTCCACTTGCATTAGGACTTTTACCATCTGGTATATGACTATTCTGTTGAGTGAGATCATAATTATCTATTGCATTTTCCATAGTATTTGTTTGCTAGATTTGTGTAACCACAAGGTGATTTTCTCCCTCCTCCCATGTTTTTCCACAGTCACAACCTATAAAGAAAGTTGGACTGAAGTCAGCCGGTGAGCTTCCATGGCTGTGGGGGGACTGGAACCTGGGTTTTTCTGCCTCTAGAGCATGGCTGGCTGGGGAATTCTGGGAGTTGAAGTCCACTCATCTTAAAGTGGCCAAGTTTGGACAACACTGCTCTAGACTAACACCTTCACCGCTACACTACACTGGCATTTGAACTGAGATAGGAGATGCCCGAAAGTCACCCAGTGAACTTTTGTGGCTGAGGGGGCACGAGATACTGAATCAATCTCTCTGCCTCTAGTTTAATATCTGAATCATTGCATCACACTGGCTCTTGAGATCAGTCATGGAGTTTTCAGAGCTGAAGGCTGACTAGAAGCTAGCGGATGCCAGTCCCTAACAACGATCCCACAGTGGCAACAGAATTTATCTTTAACCACTGACAGAAAATGGTTTAAATTGAGCTTTTATGTCTTCCCTTCATGTGTACATTTCTTTCTGGCTGGTTCTGGCAAGCTCTAAAGATGATTTGACTGGCTGCAATGCATGTCAGCTGAATTAATCGTTTCTGAATTAATACCGTTATGGATGTGGCCTGGAACATGGCCCAGAAATTTCTCTTTCTCTGCCTTCACAATGTAATGCCCCTCCAAGCTAAGGAAAAAGGCAGGGAAACAGTGGAGACAGTTTTGCAGTTGAATTTGGAAAAAAAGAAGAGAGGGGGAGGAGAGGAAAGGAAAGGAAAGGAGTACTGTGAGTTGGCTGAAGATAAACTATTTCAGTGTTCAGGAGTTCTCTCTGATTAGCACACAGGCTGTAAGGCCATGATTTGCTTCCAGTTTCAGCCTCTGTGCGTATTTGTAAACAACAACAACAACATTATTTCAAAGACACTGTAAGCCTCTGGTGCTCTCTGATGTATGCCAGGGCCTTGAACATCCCACCATTCAAGGAAAGGGAATACGCCCAATGCAACTCTACAGTTTGCAGGGAAGGTGGTGAAAGGCAGTGCTGATTTTTCTTGCAAAAGGCTTCTTTCAGGCATCCTTACCTTCTGCAATGGGTTTTAGCCTTTCCAGTGACTCAGTTGTTTTGAGTCTTTGGTAGAATTAGTCACAAAGGGGTTGGTGGGTTGCAGAAGCCGCTATGAAGCTTCAGCATAAAGGAGAGGATTAGAGATGGAAAACAGCTGTCTTGGTGACTTATTACATCAGATCTGAATTGACAAAAAGCCCATGAGTATCCCTGACCTGACATTCTGGTCATTTTGCTTAGTTGGGAGGTCTCATAAGGTGACCTAGAGTTAGTCAACAGATACATCTAGCCATCACCCTACAAACTGAAATCTTTAAATGAATGCTGACTGTATCAGAAGGCTTATGACATGTACAATGATGGAAGTTAATCATAAATAACAAGCCCCAGCAATAAGATCCACTGTAGACCAAACCCAGTAGTAGTATACCTTGTGGGTGCTCCTGCTTTTAGATGCACCATGGAATTCACACCCATTCATTCACTTTCTGTGAAGTCAGAACTACAGTGCAAAGGCATCTCGTCAGCAGTGTCCACAAAGTGGTCAAAAGAGGCAAGACGGTGGATGTAGCAGTGCGACCAAGTCCAAATAATCTTGCTTCTTTCAACCTCCCCTACTGCATCTGGTACAAGTCACTATGCGTATTGTGATGTCATCACACAGATGATATAACCTGCACAATTCTTGTTGCTTGTACCATGACATCACAATGTACATGACATTAGAGTGGGGAATGCTGCCATATTGTGTAGTAGAGAAATACTACAGTTATGGAACACATATTCAGAAGAGTCAACCCATCTATAGCTCCTGTTTTATACTTCTAAAAGCCAATGCAAGTTCCACGCAGATATAAGCCCCCCAACTGTAACAGATTTATTCCCAGATCAGAGTGTATACATTGCCCTTTCTACTTCTATATCTATTCACTGGTTGCACAATCATATGAAACCACGGTTAAGAAACATTTTATTAAATAAACTATTAAGGGTGGATCACAAAACATGCAAAGATAAAAGCATCGATAAATTAATCTGATCATTATCCACAGATTCCCTTCTATAGTGCTGCTTCCTGAAATTTATGGAAGGCTGCTCAAAAAGGTTCATTTGAAGGTTCATCAAGTCAGATTTGACATCTGGGAACTCCACAGATAAACATGCAGAAAAGAAGACTATCATCGCCTTCACCTCTTCACCATGAACTGTAAATTCACTAAGCATGCCTTCGCCTCAGTATTTAACATTCGCCTGGATATTCCATTTTCTATGTTCACTCTCATCATGAGCTCCTCTAAACCATCTTTTATCTTTGGACCCAACTGTGTTGGACAGCTTTCATCCAGTCTCCACCTTTACTTTTTTTAGGGAGGTTGTTGAGAAGGTGGTAGCACTCAGTTCTAAAGGGCCCTAGAAGGAGCAGATTATTTGGATATTCTTCAGTTGGGATTCCCAATGTTATCTCATTGTGATAGATTTAAAAATGTTTCACACCCTTTTGCCTAAATAACAGTTCCTGCATACGTCTGTCAAGGCAATCTTCTGTACTCTCTACAGTTTCTATTCAACATCTACGTGAAGCCACAGAGTGAGGTCATCGGGAAGCAGAGGATCCAGCTGCACACCTCTGCCCCAGGCCAGACAGGTGATGGCATTTGGGTGCTTACCCAGTGCTTACCCCAGTGCCTGGAGGCTGTGAGGGCCTGCACAGAGAGGAACTGGCTGCGACTTAACCCTAACAAGTCAGAATGACTTTGGGTTTTTGGATCCACTGGATCTGGAGAATTGCCATCTTTAACTCTTGATGGGGTAGCACTCCCCCAGACAGGGTTGATGTGCAATTTGGGGCCATTTGCAATGGCTCCCAGTTTCTTTCTGGGAGCTTTAGTCAAGGTGCTTTAAAGCACGAGGCCTGGAGAAGGCCGTCAAGACCCAGCTCATTCTCACAGGTGTTGAGTCAAGATGGGAAGTGAGCCTAACATTTTCTGTTTTTATTTTATTTTTTTTGAGAGGATACTGTTATGACGCTGATGGTGAATTAGAGTTTTAATCTTGTGTTTTTATTATTTGGGTGTTTGTTAGCTACCTAGAGTAGTTTTATATAATATAGGCAGCCATATCAATGTTTCAAATAAATATATTTTTGAATAAATCAGCTTTATACTTAGCTACCCAAATGGCATTACCCACAGAACTCAATTGCTAGTTTTGACCTGCATCAAACTGTCATCTCTTCCAATCCTATGTGCTCATATTTTTGCTATAGAGGTTGAATGTATATGGGGAAAATATGTATCCTTGTTTAATTCTTATTGTTCTTATTTAATAATAAGATTTTATTATAATATTATAATTATATTATAATTATATAATATTTAATAATAAGATTTATTATTATTAATAATAATATTAATTTAATTATTAATGTTCTTATTCTGGGCTACTCTGATTTCCAAATTAAGTTCATACAGAAGCTTCTTGTTCATTACAAAGATTCCTCAGAATAATCAGGTGTCCTGACACACCCCTAAGACTTAAAATGTTCCACATTCTAGTACAATTTGCACACTCAAAGACCTTGTTGAGGGCAATGAAGCAAAGTTAAATCTTATTTTTGTATTCTCTTGTTCTCTCCCTTATCCATTTTATGATAGCCATCTAATCTCGTGTCCCTCTGCCTTTTCTGAAACCTGTCTATTTATTTGACATTTCTCTTTCCATCTATAGTTGTATTCTTCTTTGTAAGATTTATGTGAGGAATTAATGAAATGGCTCAAGAATTCATACATTCTCCCAAATCACCCTTCTTTGGTAGAGGTATATGCACAATTTCCAACCTCTAATCCCTACTGAATTGTTTTACCATATAGTAAAAGCAAAGAAAAAAAAAATCACGAGACATGAATGAAAAAAAACCACAGCAAAGGAGAAAAGCAATAGACCTAAAATTAAAAATTATAATCAAACACAATGCAAGCAAAATGCCTCACTTGATGATGGAAAGTCATGAGAGACAAGAAAGTCAAATTTTATGGTAGAGGGAGCTCAGTCTGAGGCACAAAGAAAACTCTGAATCCTAGTCTTAAACTGTTAGAAGTGCTGAAGTGTTCAAATCAACAGTTTCTTGAATTACACCAAGAAATGAGACAGTAATCAAAGGCAACTAAAACTAAAGCCAAAGTAGCTTCCTTATTTGTGGGTCTTTGGTCCATATAAAAGTGAAAAAGAATTTGGAATTTGGGGAGATGGCTCCAATACTACAGCACTTTCAAGAATTATATTACTATTCCATGAGAGAGCCTGGTGGTTCCTCATGCTGGTGCATGACGATAAATTATGCTTCCCAGAGACATCTGAGTCTGCATTTTTAAAGTTCCTTGCTTTCTTTTGGAATTCAGACCACCTGTTCAACTCATATAATTAATTAATTAATTAATTAATTAATTAATACACACCTCATACCTCAATATTCTATCAAACCACTTGATCTTAAGAGGGTCTCTGCAGCCTATTGACTCACAAAAACCCAACTGCCCCAAATATTACTTCCAGGATTAACACAAATGATTGTTCCAAGGGCACATTATGAAGGACATCTTACTGAAGCCAAGCAGCTATAGATCTGGTCAGTGCTTGGGTAGAAGACCACCAGTGAATTCCATGTAAACCACTTTGCATGTCATTATGGACTAATAAATAGAGGAGTGGAATAGGATAGAGTCAAGTTGCACACTCCCTAAACTCACTTTTAGTCAGCAACCTTATGAAGGGTTTTAGATCACCTGCCGTTATTGAATGCTCTTCAAGAAGAGCTTTATGTTACCATACCACATCCCAGCCAGATCAAAAGATGACCCTTCTAGTATCTTAAGTGACTGAATGCAACTGTTCTGTCTTCAATAATTATAGCATTCTGGTTTGAGCATTAACCTAAAACTCTGCTGTAAGATACATGAAAGCTGAGTAAGCTATACCAAAGGGTAGAATAACCCTTTGAGAACTCTCTGAGAATGGATGGGTACATTTATTTATTATTCAATATTTATTTACCCACAATCAAGAGACTCTAAATAACTCTAAGCAGACAATACGTTGTTGTTTTTTTAACTTTATTCTGGTGGTGTTAAAATTCTTTCTAACCCAATAGAATGTTGGAAAGAATTATATAATTGGTCTGTTAGCCTGTCCATCCACCCATTTATCTGTTAGTCAGTTTTCCATCTGTCTGTCAGTCCATCTATCTCTGTCTCCTTGCTTATGCATTTATCTGCCTGTTTGTCCCTTCAGCCATCTCTCCGTCTCTCACCCATTTCTCTGCCTATCCATCTATCCATCTCCCCCTATTGTCACTCTGACCAACTGTCTCTCTGGCTAGCCATCCATCTATGTCCGCCAGCCCTTCCATCTGTCAGTCCTTCTATCTGCTTATTTACCTACCTGTCTGTCTGTCTGTCCATTGAAACCTCTGCCTGCCCCTCCATCTGTATGTTTGCCTGTCTGTCTGCCATTCAGCAGAATACATTCCCTGGAAACGGAACAGAATGGGACTGAAAGAAAGCTTGAGTTTAAAAATGCACCATGGGGCTGTGGAGGAAAAAAAAATAATTCAGAAAAAAATACCCCACTGAATCTGTATAGGAGGGGCAGTTGGGCAGCAGCTAGAAAGTCACTAATTCCTGCTTCCTCTTGGCCCTATGACCCAGGGCTGCTTTTATGGGGTTGGAAAGCATTCCAGAAGTCTTGCTCTGAAGGTTTTCCCTCCTGTTTTGTTTTTTAAGTTCTAATAATGTGCAGTGATAAATCCAGTCTCTTCCCAGAACACTTCTGTGATTCCTCTGTCACATCCCCCACTTCTGGCATTTGAAGGCAGTTGTTTGTGGAAAATGAGCAATTTTCTAAGAACAGAACCAAGAGTGTGGAAAGAGAAGCTAACACTGTCTTCTGCACATAACAACATCCCTTCTCCTACCCTGATCTCACACAAAGTAATGAGCTTGTCTTCAAGTTGTCTGCCTACAGGAACTGGGGAGGTTCAGGAAGTTCAGGGCTATTTGACTTTTAAAAAATGCTACAGAGCAGGTGCAGGCTGCAGATGGGAGGGATGGCTGTGAAATCCTGCCAAATATACAACAAAACTCAATTGAAGGAAGCCAATGTTAAGACTACAGTCTAAGCTGGAAAATTTGCATGTGGGCAACTAGGGCTCCAAAGGTAACTTGGAGGAGATGCCAGTCATTCTTTCATTTGCCTTTTTGTGACAAGGGAAGGAAAGAAGAGAAAACAGTTACGCGGTTTCTTTCGTGATCTAACGTATAAAAAAAGACAAATAGAAGTCATCGTGAAATCAGTGAGATTAAGCCTGCAATGCTTGGTGCTGGGATTGGGCTATTGTCTTGCTTATTGATCAAGTGGCCAAAAAACAAAACAAAAAAACAAGTGGAGATCCAAAAATACAAATTTCTAATTAAAGGAGAACATACCTCATACACCACTGAGCTTAATTCCCTTTGCTGTAACCCTTGAAGGTATGAAAAGGCATTTTTCCTTGCAAATTTAAGGATAATCTGGATGGGGAGAAGAATCAAGAGATGCAGGCATTCAACTCCTATCTTCCTTTCCTTTACGTTCCTGGCTGTAGGCTGATGAGAGCAGGATATGCCTTTTGTTCCTTCAGCTGCTGAGTGACAGGCAGTTGGAAGCAAGATTTTCGTGCTGTTTTCTGAAGTTTTATCTGAGTTTGCATGCAAATGTTGGCACTCTCCCCAGCGTATAGGGACCTTGGCTATGCCCTCTCTGTTTCTTTTCTTTTCTTGCTTAATGCATCTCTGCAGAAACAGTTCGAGAAATACCAGAGCCGCGCGGCATTTAATCACCGTCCTGTCCTGAAGGCAACTCTGATTTATGTGTTTCCTTAAACAGGATCTTTGCAAAAGACACAAAAGAAAATGGAAAAGCCTTCCCCTCCCTAATTTGGGGACCCTCCCAGGCCAAACAGTTATTGAGGGCATCTGATTTTAAACAGATGAATCCACAGGTCTAAAGCCTAATGGCATCTCTTTCCTAGAAGCATTTATAATTTTTCCCACTTGCACCTAACCACAGCACCCTTGGCGAGAACACCATTTTTCTGCCGTGGCCATGGCACAGCCTCCATCTTGTCCCAATAGCATAAATGTAATAAAGCAGGGAAAGCAACCTCCTTGGACCCCATAGGCACAGCCTCTGGCCAAGCTCTCCCTCACTGCCTACTCCTTGATCCAGGCCTTCAACAAGGCTAATTGTATGGGGCAGGGTACATGTCTGGATTTTAAAACTCCAGCCACCTGATGGCAGCAAAGAGTTGGAGTTTTCTACACCTGTTTACTGCCCCATCTAGTGGTCATCCAGATTCTTACAACCCAGATATGGTGGTCTGCAGGGGAGAATGCAGAGTGAAGCTAGAGAGAGAGAGAAAAAAAAAAAAGATCTGATGCTTCATGGTGCAATTCTGTCCATGCCTGCCAGCTGCTGTTCAGGCTGCTTTTGAACACAGGCTTATTGCTCTTCTAGAATACGTTAATGAAGATTCTCAGTCATCCAGGTGGAATTATCTGGAGGTTGAGTCACGGCAACTGGACTTCTTCTCTTTTGGGTTGATACATTTGGCTGCTTGTCCAAGCAGCTTCTTCAGTCTAGAAAGTTGGTTGGGAGGACCCCATAAATGTCTTTTATGGGGTCCCCCTAACCAACTTTCTAGACTGAAGAAGCTGCTTGGACAAGCAGCGAAACATATCAAACCAAAAGAAAAGAAGTCCAGTTGCCATGACTCAACCTCCAGACTCTTCTAGAATAGCATTGAATCCATGTCCAAAAGGAACCCAACCATCATTCATACTCCTACAGTCAGGTTGCTTCTGAATGTACCTGTGCAAAACACCTGCCAAAAACCAGACTGAGCTATCTTCACAGTGAAAGAGAGAATTACATGCTGTTCCTCCACTATGAAGAACCACTCATGCTGAATGTAGGAACAAGGATGCTGCCATATTTAAAGCTTCCTTAAATCCTTCATGGTTGTGATAGTGAAATGTTTAAATGAAAAAGCTTTAATTGTGGCTTTATACTAAATGAATTTTCATGGTTTCCTCCCCATAGAAGCTTTTTGAGAGACAGAGAGAGAGAGAATTAGAGTAGTTTCTAGACCTAATTTCATCCCTTTATTTTTGCAAGAATTCTTACTGCCTATAAAAAAACCCAGCTGATTATAATCTAGTAAAGCTACAGACCTAACCCTTTGCAAAATTAAAGTATTAATTGCCAAAGAATTGCAACCCCCCTTCACTTTTTCACTGTATTTTGAGAACTGGGTTGTTAATCGGTAATGAAATGAATATTTACACAGGGAGGGTAGCTTTTTATACTGTTTATCCTATATTAATGTCTAGAGATTTTTAAATTCCTCCTCCCCAAAATCGATGTTGAGATGCTCTAAATTATATCTGTCACACCCAAACTATATGATACTCACACCCATAACATCAAGACGTTAAAAATGCAAAGCTTAAAATTAAGATTGCAAAGGAGGATACAGAGTCCCGCATGCTTTCCTTATGATGTGGAAAAGCAAGTGGAATTCATAAACTTACATTAAATCACTATGTTTGAATGCTAAACCTATTGATTTTTAATAGTAATAATATCATTCTACTGTTTATTGAGAGTAATCCTTGTAAATACTGTACGTAAAAAGATATGTAAATAAAAATGCAAATTTAATCAGGGGAACTAAGAATATATAATAAAAGCTACACTAAAATAAACAAGAAGAATATAATAAAGGTAAAGATGCCCTCAAGTTGAGCTCAGCTTCTGGTGACTTCACGAACACACCCATCTATTTTATGGCAACAATATGGAAGTGGTTTGCTATTGCTTGCTTCCTTCCAGGATACTTTTCAATTTCTCAATCTAGCTTATGGCCCTGATTCTCTGGTGGTCTCTCATCTGAAAAGGGTCATCCATGGAAACAGGCACTGTAAGACGAGAGGTCACTCACTAAGCAAAATCCACTGAAATATTAGGGTCTTAAAATTTCTGGTAAAGGGTGTACCTAGAGAGAAAGGGATGAATTTCAGTTAGAAAGACGCTCTAGAATTATACTACCAGTATAGAGGAAACCTTAGATTCTCATTCTCACTAGTCGAATTTCCAACAGTAGCACCAAGAACAAAGACCAATGGCACAGATCTTAATTTGTTATCAAGTCATTGCTGGAGTAAGCTGACAACATTAAAGATTCAGTAAAGTCTAGCCACAGTTGCAAAAACTTGTTTTTGAAAAATTATTTATTTATTGTTAAAAAAAATTATGTATTCTTTCAATGTGTCGTGAGCCGCCCAGAGTCCCCCATTGGGGGGAGATGGGCGGGGGACAAATGTAATAAATAAAAAATAAATAAATAAAATAAAAACACTGATCTTGCATGGGCTTCTCTAGAGCTTTGATTATTAACCATTTTCCAAGTCTGCATGCCAGATGTTCTCAGTTACTAGGTAAGTGACAACAAAGCCCAGTCCGATCCAGGAGATAATCTGCATCTTAGACACTTTACCAAAACACCATCTTGATCCACGAAGTAAACACAATGCTTTCAGTTCTGACCAAGTTATACTGAATTCAAATGGGATTTAGATGTATCTACAGCAGCAAGGTGGATGGACTCAGTTACCGTGGTGATGGGTACGCTGTTGGAAGACCTGAAAGACCAGCTTAGGGACAGAGCATTATGAAGAAAATCTATATGGTTGGTAAGAGTCAACACCAACTTGATGGTACATAATCAATCACCTCTGAATTAGGTGCCATGAATTTACAACGTAAGTCGCTCACATCCTGGTATTCCTATATACTAAGAAAATGCCTGCTTCCCAACTGTATTTAAGCACTGTCAATAGGTCTCCTTCCAAAGAATGTAGACAACTACAATTTAGCATTATCTTTTGATTGGACTTCTAAGAATACTCTTGGCTACTTCAAAATCGTGTGAAGGTGTTGATCTGGCGGAGATGATGTTGTCAACGAATACATCAAAATCACAAATTCAGCAACTTTTCAACAGTCAGACAAGATTAAATCTCCCACTGAGAAATGGATTGATTTCCGTTTTATTTCTGTTCAAATAGAATATATCTTTCTATACACCGAAATCAGAGTTTTCAGAACAGGAAGCTCTTTAGGATTTTCAGATTTGTTAGGCTGAAAAATGCTCACTGAGCCATGCAAAAGAGCAAGCAGTGATTTGAAGCTGGACTTTCATGTATTAGGTAAACAAAGCCAGCATTTTCTTCACTCCCTTACTCTGGCCCTCGTCTGTTTCAAAAGTCAGTGTGATTTCCCTGTTTGCTGAATCTGTAAATAAGTAATTATTTAGTTTACTTATTAAGGTGATACCACACCCTGACTAGGACGAAAAACCAGCCTTACAGGATAATTCTTTCTCGCATTTCAGATGCCTAAAGTGTTATTATACACTTTCACATACTCTAACACACAAAACAATATCGATATATTGCTCTTAGTCTGGAATGATTTGAAATCAGCTATATATCGTTGTGTAAACTTGAGGCTAACGCTACACAAGGTATGAAAACTTTGTTGCTGGTTATTTCTGCTCCTTTCATTCAGAGCCAAATTACCCCCCGTTTTTCCCTGCTTGCAACTATGTCACGGCTTTTATTTCCTCTCCCCACCCCACCCCATCCTATCCATACAAAAGGCAGACACAGGCCTACAGTTTGCAAGCGCAGGGAAACACTTCTTAACCTCTTCCGTCCCTTTGGATAAACATCTCTCTCAGATTGTTTTTCCCTGCTTTGGAAAAAAAAGAAAGAAAGAAACGAGCAACATCTAAAGCTAAGAAAAGGATAGTTCTTACCAAGAAAAAAAAAAGCCGAACAGTTATTAAGGTATTGTGCTGCACATGGAAAGTTGAAGTGTTGAAAGCTTTTATACGTTTTATGTCCAAATGGCTAAAGACGTAATTTCTTTTTTTTTCTTTTACTTACTTATTAAGTCAGTGTTTTCGTTTGTTAAAGAAAGCATAATGTGCAGAGCAAATATGTAATGCAAACTCAGTAGCGGAGCAAGAAAGAGTTTTGAAGTCAGGGTGCAAAGCCTGTGGGGATGGAGATCACACGTCCATCCGCTCATGTGAGATGCACGAAGGGGGAGAAGTTGACAACTGTCCTTCCCCACATCAGCTCTGATGGGGTGGGAGAAGGGCTTTAACCTCTCCTACAGAGTAGTCCTTGTGGTTAACACCTCTGCTCACACTCCCATAGCAACAAAGAAACATTAACCTCGATACCCAGATTACTACGGAGTCCTGGGTGCTCTCTGAGCTTGGCGGTTTGCTTGCAGACATTTCATTACCCAACTAGGTAACACCATCAGTGCAAGAGAGTGTGGGATTCGCTCCCTGTTTATATACAGTAGCTTGGCCTGCCAGTGTTGGTGGGGTGTGGTTTTCTCCTTGGTAGTTCCTTGATTAGGGTACTGTTTTCTGCTTGATTGTCTGCCTGGTGTTAATCCCTGCTTATCTGGGTGTTGGCTGTGTTCTGGTCTTTTTCTTTCCTTCCTAGCTTTTTTATTGTCTCTTTGGAATGGGGTGTAAATGTGGTTTATCTCTATGTGCCTATTGATGGCTGATTTGTCTGAATGCTAAGCTTCCAGGAATTCCCTAGCATTTTTGGATTTGGCGTGGTCTAGGATGCTCAGAGTTTCCCAGTTGAAACTCTAGTTGAGTTTGTTCATGTGTTGTGAGTCTAAGGAGTTTTCATTGTGTCTTCTGACTGCTAGCTGGTGTTCATCAGCGAGCTCTGCTAGTCTTCTGCCTGTCTGTCCTACATAGTGGCTGTTACAGTCTTTACACTGTATGTTATAGATGACTCCTGTTTTTTTTTCCTTGGGCTACTGGGTCTTTTGGCTTATTTAAGAAGTATATTTGTCCATCAAACTGAAAGTAAGTAGTGAAGGCACTTTCAGTTTGATGGACAAATATACAGTGGAACCTTGGGTTACGAACGCTTCTGTTAACGAACTTTTCGGGTTACGACCAGCTCCGGCTGCAAAATTTTGCTTCAGTTTGTGAACTCCACCTCGGGGTATGAACAGGATACGTGGCCATTTTCCCTCCCATGACACAGTCCGCGGCCATTTTCCGCCCCTGACACGTGGTCCGCAGCCATTTTTCCGCCCGACACGTGGTCCGCGGCTATTTTTCCGCCCCTGACACGTGGTCCGTGGCCATTTTTCCGCCCGACACGTGGTCCATGGCCATTTTCCGCCCCTGACACGTGGTCGTAGGGAGGGGGACTCTCCCTCCAAACAATAGCCGCCTCCCTGTCCTCCACGCCAGAACGGATTAACAGTAATTACATTGAACCTTATGGAGAAATTTGCTTCGGGTTGTGACCAATTCGGGCTGTGACCAGAGTCACGGAACAAATTAAGTTTGTAACCCGAGGTACCACTGTAGCAGCAAATCAGAGGAACGCCCATGAGATCACCACTCTCAGGACTGATAGCAGAGACTGTAATGCAGTGTGTAGAAACTATAGCACTCCTACACATACAACCAAAAGTATGGATCTGGTATGTAGATGACACCTTCATCGTGATAAAAAAGGAGAACTAGAGAAGATACATGAAACAATCAACAAAATCTTCATAGGAATAAAATTCACAAGGGAAAAAGAAAACAACACACTACCCTTCCTGGATATTCTTGTCAGCAGAGGAAACGACAGCAAATTAGAAATGCAAATCTATCAAAAAACAGCCCACACTAACCAAGCGCTCCATTACCAAAGTAACAACCCAACCTCCCACAAGAGGAGCTGTGTAAGAATATTATTCAGACAAGTACAAATGTACTGCAGCAACCCAGAACAGCAGAAAAAGGAAACAGACCACCTATACAACATCTCCCAACAAAATGGATACCCACAGAACTTTAGCAAAAAGCGCCTGACCACTCAACCCACTACAGCACAACCAACACAAGCTATGAAAAGGATAACATACATCAGAAATGTCTCAGAAACAACCAACAATCTATTACAATCACATGGCATCTCTGTAGCACACAAACCAACTAAAGCCCTCCAAAACGTCTTAAGCAAACCAAAAGACCCAGTAGCCCAAGAAGGAAAAACAGGAGTCATCGACGACATACAGTGTAAGGACAGTAACAGCCACTATGTAGGACAGACAGGCAGAAGATTAGCAGAGCGCATCCGTGAACACCAACTAGCAGTCAGAAGACACGATGAAAACTCCTTAATCTCACAACACACGGACAGACTCAACCACAGTTTCAACTGGGAAACTGTGAGCATCCTAGACCAAGCCAAATCCAAAAATGCAAGGGAATTCCTGGAAGCTTGACATTCAGACAAATCAGCCATCGATAAACACATAGAGATAAACCACATTTACACACCATTCAAAAGAAGGTGGATCTGGTATGTAGAGCTCAAAAAAGCTAAGAAAGAAACAAAAAGACCAGACCCAGATCCTCTCCAGCAACCAACAGGTAAATAGGGATTAACACCAGACAAACAATCAAGCAGAAAACAATAGCCTAATCAAGGAACTACCAAGGAGAAAACCACACCCCCAACAACACTGGCAGGGCAAGCTGCTGTATAAAAAAAGAGACCCTCCACACCCCACACTCACTAACACTGATGATGTTACCTAGTCGGGTAATGAAACGTCTGCAAGCAAATAACCAGGCTCAGAGAGCACCAAGGACTCCACAGTTCAACCCTGAGCTACATATATTCTCTTCTATTGGAAACACAGATTACTGTTTCTGTGAAGCTAATTGCCCACAGAACCAGCAGCCTTAATCAGGTTCACTGGGGAAGGAGGTTGTAACCTTAGCCCTCCCTCTCTTTGACTGAACCTGATTTAAAATGTGCTCACAACATGACTTCTCCCCCCCCCCCACATTAGTGGCAGGTGTTGTAGGAATTTGCAGTGAGCCACGTGCATTTTTCAAGTTGCAAGTTACCTAGTGTTGCTGGAAGTTTCCCAACTGATCCACACAAAGAGAGGGTCTGACCTAAAAGTAACTATAATTTATCTGATACATGCACTATTGAGCTAGCGGTCTTTAAAAATCAAAATAGCATTAGAAAACTGTATGTATGAATAGAGAAATGCATAATCTTTTTTTACAAATGTCTTCAAGCAACTGTTCTCATCCCATCTCCTAAGGACCTAGAATTTGTAGGGGGAAAATCGCAGGAGGAAGGTGTAATTTTGAATACAGAACACTTAGCAAGAAAATTAGACGCTCCCCTCTACTACCTTTCCACCCAAAAACCACAATTTTAGACACCTCTGGCAAGTATTAGGACATTGTTTTATACATTTGCACTAATAATTCCTTTAGAACAGGATTTCTCAACCTGAACAACTTCCAGATATGTGGACTTGAGTTCCCAGAATTCTCAGCTACGGTTATGCTGGCTAGGGAATTCTGAGTCTACACATCTGGAAGTTGTGCAGGTTGAAAAACACTGCTTTAGAATAACAGCAGCTCCTATAATTCCTGACCCTGATTGTGTGTGTGGCTGGATGATGGGACCTCATATCCATATTCAGGCCGCATAGGCTCTCTACCCTCCTTTAGAGAGTGTCCAAAATTCTTTAATAAGTGCACTGCAGGAAAGAATCAAGAATAATTTCTCATGACAGTTTGTCCAGCCTTAAATTCCCTTGTTGAGATAGGAAGTACTCCACAGTTCCCTGGAAACACAATTAATGCGGGCCAACAGAGTTAATGCAAAAGGTTAATGTATTTATTTCATTATATTTATGTCATAACAAATATGACTATCACTGTGTATCTATATGTGTCTAAGGAAAAGCAAAACCATCTGATAAGAATATAGTATTTTACATAACAATGATTAACGTGATAATGTCATTAGCTACTTAAATCATACATCTTGGCTCAAGGGGGAAAATGATCAAATACCCAAATCCCATTGATAGCAAATGATATTATGAGAAAAACATCTACAGTGTATCATAAAATGCACCTATTTAGTAAATTATTCCATTTCCCAGTTCAGTTTTAAAAAGTCTTCCAAACTTTGTTAAAAAAAAAATCGTGATCAAAAGCTTTGATGCTACCAAAGAAATTATTTAAAAAGTCATGACCGTTAGAAGGCTGAACTATTCTGAACCATTTGATAATCATCCTTGTTTATGTGAAAAAGGCTGTGATGTAGGTGTGTTATATTTCAGAATTGTGTGTATTTGCACTGGACATTGCCAGTGTTTATTATATTAATTAGTACATTAAAATATATTAATGTATGAAACCTTTTCTTCTTCTACATGATGGCCTTCAGACTACATACTGTATGTCTGGAGACCTATGTGGATATAAAGGATTCCCACATTCATAGATCTCTAACAATTATGTAAATAATATCCTTAACAATGGAGATAATAAAAAGTACTAATTAATGCCCAGGAAGGAATCAGAGGCAAGCCACTTCCCTGTTGTTGCTTGGGAAAACATGGATGTATTCATATGAACTCACCAAGAATCAAACTTGACTTGAGGGAAACGTTTCCCATTTCTCTTTTATTTCTGTCCTGTATACATAGATAATGGTAACTGAATTATAACACAGTGTAAGATATAAGAAGACAATGTGTTTGTGTGTGCTTCAAATCTGCATAAGAAATCAGATCAAAGTGAAATAGTGATATTTAGAATCTATTCAATCCATTCAATATTTAGGGTCTATCACTGCATTGTGAACATTCACATAAAGTGCCTAGTTGTCACATCCAATATACAAAACAGTTGGTAGTGAAGACTACATTTTCAGTTAGTTTTCCAACACGTTTTAATATATTTTGTGAATAAATACAACTAATAGCAAAAAAACTTAAAAGGAACCGATACATCTCAGAGCTGTAAGGTGTAAAGACATGCAACTCAAGAGATATCTTTTCCACACTATTGTCCATATGTGGTCAATGGTTATGTTGTGAACCCCGTAGATATAAAAATGTCATTACCATCATTGTCCTCTGAGCATGAATTGCATTAGGAACAAATTCTCTCTCATATGTGCACAGAGCTTGAGAGTAAATCCTGTTTAGGACTCTTCAGAGAGAATGCAAGGGCAGCTGATATTTTAGTAAGTTCATTACTAATCTATTATTGGCCTGATTATAGTTTAGAGTACTGTAATTCACTCAGTGGAGCAATCATTCATACACCTGTTTTGCAAAAATTAGGACAGCTTAATCAAGCCACTTGGAAAAAAAAGAGTCAAATACATTTCCACACGCAGAACAAGAATATGTGATGGTTAAGATAGTGATGATATTAGCCTCAGTTTGCATCCCTGTAATTAACACTGGAATTTGGCCCCTGTAGCTCTCACGCTCTTATAGTCTTATTGCTATTAACTGCTACTGGAAATTGCCGCTGAAATACAAATGCTTCATCCCCTTGGAACAAATCTACAATATAAAACTATCATATCATAATAAAAGTCCCTGTGGGGTATATATTTTTGACTAGCCCCTACCAGGATGAGTTTCAACTTCACTGTAGTTCTCAAAATGTTAGGGGAGGCAAACCACTTTCTGATCATCAGCTACGTTTGATCCTCTCCAAAATAGATCAAAATCAAGTAGGCTGAATGAAAATTAAATTATTTCACTTAAATAACCACTGAAAAGGCAGCAAACGATCAGTTTCACAGGATCTTCTCAGCTTTTGGCCTGACATCATTGGTTCTGATAGAGGATATAGATGTCTACCTTATGATATGTCTGTATGGTGTGATTGCTGTTACATCCCCCCCCATGTATCATAATATATGTAGGTTAAATTTGTATCTGATACAGTATTTGCTTAGTTTACCTAGGTATTCAGGCTGAAGGACAAAAATTCTACTGGAACACAGCCTAAAAATATTATCCAATGCATCACAGCTCTCAGCAAATGGCTGGAGAAACTTACATAGGAAGAAATCCAAGATCACACAATATTCCATTGTAGCTGGAACATCCATACGTTCAAAGAGATGTGCTTATCTGAACATGTATGAGTTTGAAATGCATTTGTGCTGGGGTATGCAGATATGCGGTGGGAGAGAAGCATCTTCGCAAATGTATCACAAATACTTTTGCATAACTGTATGTGTAATAAACCATTCGGATAAAAACTGTAACACCTTGATTCAGAGACAGATAATCTTTCTGGACCAGAGAACGCCTTTGAATTTTTGATAGCATGTACTGGTTTTTCTCACAGATTGGCTGTTCTGAAGACAGAGACTTAATCATTCACAAAACATCTCCCTTAGTAGGTTGCCAGTCATAAAATGTCCCTTCAGCAGAAGACAGCCCAATGGTGTGTTTTCTTGCTACTTCCACTAGGCCTTCAGCAGGCCCTTGATCACTCCAGCTACTTATTACACTACCCGGAGTCGCTTTGTGTGAGATGGGTGGCTACCTAAATGTGACAGACAAACAAACAAACAAACAAATAAATAAATACATGTCTTTTTTTTTCGGATTGGCCAAGTACGATTCCAGAAAAGGACTCAGCTTGCATCCAGTCCAGTGTTTTCATTTTCTGAACATAAACACTATGAAGCCCATCAGTACGTGTATAAATAAAGATGATACTGGCGCTTTGCTTGCGGTGTGCCAGCTTCTCGTTAGGTTGTTTTGTAAAGAATAATTTTAAAAGAAGTCAGGCAAAAGAAGGAACCTTGGGGGTGGCCAAGAGAAGATATCCAGGGAGCAATGCTGCCTAACCCTGCTTCCTGGGCAGGAAACATTTTGTTATTAATATTCCTAGCAAGTGGTTTAGCAGGTAGCAAGTGGATTATTTCTTTGGTGATCTTTTGGCATGTAGATAAACTTGTTATGCAAACAAAATATGCACTGGTTTTTATAGGAATTTTGCTGGTTTCAGGATTACAAAATTGGACTATTTTGTAATAGTGACACACTGAAGGAATCAGTTCTCTGAGAACCTGAAAACATTAAAATGAAATAATTCTATTAATGTATTATGAATGCAGTTAAAGTGCATCCTCTCTGAAACGATGGTGCATAATCTCCCCTTTTTAGCAATTAAAAGAAGGGGCTGCCCTTGAAAACCGTCCAGGACAACTCAATTCTCCTATATAATACCAACAGGACAAGAGCTACGTGGGTTGCCTCTCTGTCTCCAGGTGCAACTCGAGACGCTGTAGTTCGCCTCTGTAGTCCTAGATATCTTCAAGATATCTTCAAGCTTACTCTGAATAGAACCTGCCAAGCTACCTAAGAAATGCCTGCAAAGGATGCTCGCTGAGAGTGCCCATTGCCCACAAACTGTGGCAGACAGGATCTAAGAGGGAACATTTTCTGCAGGAGCTTCCCTTTTATCCAATGCCCTTTCCCAGAAATATCACCGCTGATATTTTGGAAGCTTTTAAAAATGCAGATATTTCAAAGAAGACATGAGGACGGAGGCATGTGTTACCTGAGATGATGGAGGGTGCTTGTCCTACGTATTATTAATGTTTATTCTCATTATTAGATTGGTTATTAGCTTGCAGGTTTTTTTCAAAAGGGCAATTGCATTTCTCTACACCTTCACTGTATTTTCTTGCTCGGGAGCCACTCAGTGTCATCACAATTGAAGCGGCTGAAAAGCCTGTGCAAATATATAAATAAATGAAATACCATTTAAATTTAATACGATTTGTTTATGTATGTAACTTATCCCCAGCTCAGTCACCCTGGACAGTTTGCAGACAATGATTTTAAAAACCCACAATGATAAACAACCCGAAATTACAGTAATAAAAATTGTGATTCATAAACTAGTAGAGTGACTCTGAAACTAAATTGTGCAGAGAGTAAAAGTGCACAAGACTACTCCCAGGGATAGCTGGGCAATTGCTGTGCACTTCCTGCATGTTTATGTGATGAAGTTGTCACGGAGGGAGGTGAAGACTGGCCATTTTATGCAACAGGAACTCTAGCCAAGAGGTGCCAGAAGCCGAGGGATGGACTGGAGGAGTCGTGGTTGTTAAGCAGAAGGACCTGGGGGACAACCTGCACTAAAGCCCATTACAGCAATCTCGCCACTTTTTGATTTCAAATAACGGATGAAGGAGACCTTCTGCTTAGAATACGTCTATTCACACAAGCAAACATACACACACGTACGTACACAAATAGCTTAGAGGAGTGACGTGAACTTCTTCTTATCCAAAACAGTATTTTATTTCTAAGCCACTCTTCAGAGTTCAAATTAAACTCTTTGCTCATCCAAAGCACTATTTTATTTTCAAAATCTGCATAAGCACTCAGGTCAGGACCTTTGCTTTTCTAAAATAGTATCTGGGTTTTTTTTTTTAATCTTACAGTTCTGAAACAGAAATGCAGACATAAGCTGCATTCACGGCCTCATATTCTGTAGACGGCTGGGAATTTATACTTACCCAGGAAAAGAAACGCATATACCTTTTATGAAACACGTTCTTGTGATTTCTCAATATTCCACAAAAGGGATTAAAGCAATCTTTCAGCACAGTCAAGCATAGGACAAATGAAGAAAGCCAAAGGATTTAAAAATATTCCCAGGACTAACAAACTTTTGGTCCAATCTACATAGTATGGTGTCAGAAACAGCTGTAAATGGAGAACTATTTCTTCAATGTACCCTTTTTTATTGTAACTTAGTTTACCATATGCTGTGAATAACAATTTAGGGAAATTGATGTTTTCAGATAGCAGAGTAACTAAGAAATATGAGTATGAACAAACAAAAGCTAGTAAACGTATTCACTGCATTGGAAAAAAGAATGTAGATGACATCTGAAAGCATTTTTTTTTTCATTCATTCATTTTGAATGCTTTCGTGCCACTTCGATCATCTGACACTCCATTAATTATCATAACATTCTAGTGATGATTTTAAAAAAAACACACTTTTCATCAAGTATAGCTGGAATTTCTGGCCAGGATAGCATGTACTTCCCAGTAAAACTTCTGACAGTTCTCAGGATCCAGCCATTCTGGATATGCCCAGAGTAAACTGTTGATGTTGAGCATCTCTCTGCTTCAGAGCTCAGTTGACAGAACTGTGTGGTTTTGCCTCATCATTTCTTCTGCAACGATTGGTAGGTACAACGGAGTTCTGAAGCAGTGGGAACATGTATGGTATTAACCACGTATGCCCATCTAATAGCAAGATATGGGACAAAGGCTCTTTTGAGCCATGTGGCATTCTGACGGGTGTCTAGTATCATTCTGAAAACAAGTGCCAAAAGAAAATAACTTCTCAGCAAAGACATTTAATTTTGAATTTAAAATGACACAATCAGAAAAGTCCTCATACATGCTGCAATTCAAGGGTTAAAGAAGGTTGCAGACTTGAAACAGGCCTAACCTAAATATTTGGAATAACTTTAAATTCTATTTCATATCTGACTGTGATGATGACAACTAGTCTGTGGCACTAAATCACCACAGAATGGGGTCACAGAAGAGTCGTCTGGAACCTGGGAAAGAAAACTAGGAAATACATTCAGGGGTTTGCTGTTTCTGCCTAGAATAAAATTCAGGTTTAATACATGCTTCAGTACAAGGCAAATGAGATATCTACTGACCACTCCACTGAAGCTTTCAGTGGACGTGCAATGATACTTTATTAAACTGTTGATCAAAGACAATGTACTATCTGTGGATATCGCCAAAGAAAACCGTCAGTAGTCAGGCCAAGTTGGAGGTTTGCTGCATCACAGTTGACCAAGAAGTTGTGGCCCTTAATGAAAATGGCAAAATTCCATACATAAATAAGGTGACTTTATCAGAATGCCCTATTATATTTAAAGTCAACATTCCCATTCTATACCCTACTACTGAACTCAGCAGACTTGAGATTCTGGAGAAAGGGAAAATCTGAGAAACCCATTGATAGAGACCCATTTAGAACAATTTCTTAATACATCACCACTGAGCAGACAAAATGATCTTCAAACAGACTTTGTATAGTACCAACATTTAATGGATCAATCAACCACCTGCCATGTTTCTTGAGGAAGTAATGACTGAAAGGTTTCGGTATTAGTTATCCAAAATGTGACATCTAGTCCTGGGCAGCCAGAGTTTCCTGCCCTTTTTGTGAAATACATATTATACAACAAAGCATTATCTGAAGGGTTTTTCAGCATGATTAGAAAAAATAGAACCAAGGTTAACTGCCCCTTAGGGAAGGCTGCATAAAGTTAAACTACAGCTGTAGTATATGCAGGATACACAAAAATTAAAAACAAGCTATATGTGGTCATGTTATCCCAAATCGATATACAGTCAAAAAATGCAACCGCCTTGAATAATCTAACCTACAAAGGAAAATCTGCTACATATAGAAACTTGCACCCAAACTCTTTGGGTCAATTGGTCAATTAGAAGTTCAGCTTCAGCCACAATAAGCTCTCTCTCATTACTTAGAGACATTTCTTGGTTTGGGCTTAGGATAAGACTGCTCCCACTGTACTAAACACTGCTTCAGCTCAAATAATTAATGCTTTACTTTTTTGGCTCTGTCCCCTTAGGGCTTGAGAGACAGTGTGTATACTGGGAAAGGGAGGGGTATTGCAAGAACCGTGTCCTTATTTTTGTTTCTGACATGTTAGGTATGCTGTACATGAAATCAAAATCAGCCCTTAAATGGAGAAACTGCCATTACCTTCCAAAGGAGCATTTGACACGTCTTTTGGTCAGTTTGCATGACTTGATAATCCTGTCCTCAGTTTCACTGGTTTAACTATCAGTGCCAACCATGGGGAGTTACCAGCATAAAGGAAGGAGAATCAGAGTTATAATTACTGGCATTACATTTATTGCACCTTATTTCTGAGCGTATATATGTAGCAACAGCAAACACTGCCAATTCAACATCCCAATTGTAAGCGTTCTATAGGTAGTGAATGTATATATATATGTGCATATACACACACACACACGTTTTAGATGGACTTACGGTCTACAAAAATACAATCATGCTGTTCCAAGAATTATACGGTAATCTTTCAGTTATATTATTTAGTTCCATGCTGTTTAATCACTCAGCGAGACATCCTATGTTACAACTATTTTTTGCAACTGTGTGGAAGAAAATACAAGCCGTCCTATTCCAGGCTATGGGTCAGATTTTGTAGTGCTAGTGGGTCTGCAGGATCAATGGTGTTGAACAAAGACGTGCTCAACTTCACAAACTGGTTTGCAGATAAACCTTAGTCATACACTTGGACCAGTGTGGGCCTATTCTTCCCAATCCATAATACTAGAACTTGGGCTCTTCCAGTAATGGTGATAGGCAGCAGCGACTGAACCATTGCAAGGACATATCAGTTAACTTAGGAATTTGCTAACTCAGGGCTGGTTTCAGCTAATAGACGAAATGGTGTTCATAATAAAAAGGGAAGCAAATTCATGCGGAATGAATATATCAGCATGAACTATACGCCCCAAAATTTGCACTAGCAGAAATCAGCTAAACAAATTCTGTTTTCCTCTTGCACACCATTTTGGTTGAGGAGGGAGTAGAAAGCATTTTTTAGAGATAGCATACTATACCTCAGAGCACCACTGCAAAGAAAATCCTTCTCTTTCCCCCTACCGTGTTGGCCATTCTTCCTTCCTTTTTCTTTTCTGCAAACTTGTGAATTTCATCATCATTACTTTGATAAGAGGGACAGAGGGTGAGTGGTAACTATTAAACCCCAATCCAGCTGCTGGTAAGGATACAGATTCAGGTTGAAGCACATCATACAGAATCATGAAAAGCCCAACAAAAAGTTTCGTCTAGAAGGGCAGTTCCCTGTACAGTGGTACCTCAGGTTACGAACTTAATTCGTTCCGCGACTCTGGTCGCAACCCGAATTGGTCGCGACCCGAATCAAATGTTCCCATAAGGTTCAATGTAAATATGGTTAATCCGTTCTAACCTGTCCGAATTTGGTCGCCAACCGATTTTAGTTGCAACCCAAATCAAATTTTCCCATAAGGTTCAATATAATTATGGCTAATCCATTCTGAACCATATGTTTTGTTTTTTTTTAAACCACAAAAATATGACACAAAGTACAGTATGAAGAGAGAGAACGCTAACCTTGCTCGACGCGACTTCTGGCGTGGAGGACAGGAAGGCGGGTGGGGAGGCGGTTATTGCTTGGAGGGAGAGTCCCCCTCCCTACAGGAAGCCACGACCACGTGTCACGGGAGGGAAAATGGCCATGGATCCTGTTCGTCACCCGATCCGGCGTTCGCGAACAGAAGCAAAATTTTGCAAACGGAGCTGTTCATGACCTGAATTGGTCGTGAACAGAAGCGTTCATGACCCGAGGTACCACTGTATTTTCTTTTATGTGGATTATATTGTCACTGACAGCTTTTGAAAATCATAGCATAAAGTAAGTGCTGTTCCTGTCTTAATATGTTACCTGTGGTAACATGGCACCTGAAGCCGTCAAAGCACACATAAAGCGCCTACCCTCCCCATGTATGTCTCCAAATCACAAAATAATCAAACAAATTTAATAAAGAGCAAAGGTCTTGTGAGATCTCATGCCAGATCTCATGAGATTCTCATGTGCCTACCTGAAATCAGGAAAGAATGTCGGAATCTGCTGCCTAGAATTACTTTGGCAATTGAAGTGGCATACACACTGATAAATAAAATAAGTTTACATCATTTGGCGATCTTAAGAGATGTCTGTCTGTCTGTCTGTCTGTCTGTCTGCCTGCCTGCCTGCCTGCCTGCCTGCCTGCCTGCCTGCCTGCCTATCTATCTATCTATCTATCTATCTATCTATCTATCTATCTATCTATCTATCTATCATCTAATTTTGGCATTCACATCAAGGTAATCTGCAGAAGGAACAAGCAAAGCCTACAACAAAGTATTACCTAATCACTCTGTACTTCGCTCACACATTATTTTCATCCTTAAAGGTGAAACTGTTCTCATTTGGAATAATCTTATCACAGAAGAGGACAAACTGGACTGGATGTCTGTTTGAATTCTTCCGGTCAAGCAACCTTTAATTCAAATTCATCACATCAAAGGCAAACAATCCTGCCAAAATCCAAATTTTACTAAGTCAAAACAACATAATTCAGCTCATCAGAATGGTATTGTTTGTATAAAGTTTTCTACCAAAAGATGTGAAATTCATGAATGTAATATAAGCTTCCAATTAGCTGCCAATAATATGTAACATGTAGAAAAATTATGAAAGTAAATTTACTAAAACATTGGGTTTTATGGCTAAAGACTTCTTGCCCATATAATTACTGTCTTTTCAATTGATTAGGAATACAGAAACTTACTGGAGGTAGATATGTAGGAATTAAGCAAAAGTAAGAGATACAGCTGACATTTGTATGCATTGCTGCTCCCGTACATAACTTGTCACATGCTGTGAAACTGGAAAAACAGATTCCCTACCACACCTCGTGTGACATATAATAGCTGTATCAGATGAACCAAATCATTATAATGCTGGGCTAACTGCCACACCAAAATACACCACATCGTTTGGCCCTCAGATTGCATGCTTTGGTCATTCACTTATGTTCCCACAGAAAGCATGCTAGTAAGATAAAGTATTATATTTATTGAGCCGTTGAACTATTTGGATATTAGCCCTAGTTAGCCCACATCTTAAGTGAAAACCAGTCTAAACCCAGAAATGTAGCATGTGCTTTTGACATTATGGCAATCAATACTGGGCGCTGAAATACCTGAACTGTGTATAAAAAGTCACACTACGTAGCTAAATAAAATTATGCATTAGGTTATTAAAGCCATGTATTTGAATTCCTTTGGTTTGTAGACCTCAAACTTTTAAAATGGTATGAAACTTTTCTTTAAATTTCTACCTAACCTTTCGTCTTGCACAGTCTTCTGCATAACATGTATTTATTCCTTATTATACTTACATCTCACTACTAACTAGCCCAATGTTGCATATATAGCATCATAACAACCGTGTGAGGTAGTTACACTAAGAGACTGTGATTGGTCCAAGATTATCCAGTACACTTCCTGACTCAAAGGGAGACTTCAGCTGTGGTCATCAGACTGACAACCACAAAGCATTATTTGGAGGGAGGACTTATACTGCATCCTACCGTCCCTCGTGCACCTGAATCTGTCCAACTGAATCAACCAACTGGCTCAACGCTCTTCCCACTATTCTATCCCAGGTAACAAGTTTTGCTTTCAGCGGATTTCAGAACAAGGGTTTTCCTCACTGTTCTCCATCCTCCTTGGGTTGGCAGAAGACTGTACCAGCATGAAACTGGCTATCCCCACTGCAAATTGCCTCTGTGGCCACTATTCCTAGTCCTTGACAGTTCAAGGTAATGGGTGATGAAGCCTACGAGATCTTACACTCAACAAGGCTGTCCTCAGATGGTGTTCGAATGAGGAGGAAAATACAACTTTTAACACTAGTATGGCTGACTTCCAGACCCTGCCTCCCTCCCTCTTGCCCCATGCTTCAAATTACCAGATTAGGCAGCCAAAAACCCTTGCAGGGGGCTTCAAAAGGACTGCCAACCCCTGCCCTAGCATACTGTGCTGGAGTAGCTAGCTGCAGCAGATCAAGAGGGCATTGGGTGAAGCCTTGCTCGAAATCACCAACCTTAATGATCTTCACCCTAACAGCTCTCCACAAATGTTCAGCTCACAAGATGTCAAACCCTAGATGCAAGTGGCGCTGGGAGACTGACAGGATAACAATTATTCTCTGCTCTGAGAATAGATCCTTTGGAGCATTTTCTCACCTGTTCTTGAGTATCTTGAAATCACGGTGCATGCAGTGTAAACGTTTATGTGCTAAGAAAAAAATTGTAGCTATGCAAAATGGCATTTGTGGATTTCTTTATGCAAGCATCCATGGTCAAGGACATTTAGCCCATAGCGGAACAGCTGAGACCATCACTTCCTGTGTCAAAGGCTTTCCTGCATGGACTTTTCAAGAGCCGAGATGTAGCCAATGTGAAGAATCAGGTGAGAGGTACCTCTGAAATACCAATCTTGGGCTGCCATTAAAAGTGGCATTGTTCATTGTTGCCCATTAAGCCCCATTGAAGCAAAGGGAGTGCGCCCCATGTTTCTTCCTGCCTCAGTCTCCCAAGCATAACGGTGACCATACTCCATCTATCAACCAAGGCTGAGCGGGATGTTCCATGGTGTGAAATTTTGAATGTTGATATACATTTTCGCGGATGGAATAAGGTGTGTTGGGACAGAAGGCAGGCAGGCGCGATGGCGTGTCAGAAGGTCACATTTCAAGGCAAGGTTGACTCTTGATGACTTGACCAATACTGATTTGCAATATATCTATCTATCTATCTATCTATCTATCTATCTATCTATCTATCTATCTATCTATCTATCTATCTTTCCTCCTAACTGCGCATCACCATCCCTCAGCAACATATTTCCCTGCCCTATCACCAGGATGTTGGCTTCACCTCATGCCCAGATGTGTCAGAGAGGCACGCTCAGCTCAGCTCAGCTCACCCCCAGCTGCGTCAGTGTGAAAAGGGCCCTTTTCCTGTTACCCCCGCCCAGTGCAAAGGAGCCCCGCAGATGGGCACCCTCGGTGAGGCTTGGCCGCCCGTCCCCACGGCTGGCAGGAACCGGGAAGGGGAAGGGGAAGGGGAAGGGGAAGGGGACGGCTCGGGCGCGGGTCCCGTGTCCCACCCGGATTTCTGGGACCCGAGGAAAGGCCTGGGCGCGGGGCACCGCTCTCCTCCGCGCCACGGACCGCGGCTCGCCCGCCCGCCCGCCTTTGGGTGCCTTTGCGGTGACCAAGGCGAGGGGTTGGCAGCGGCAGCGCCTCCTCCCGCCTGCCGGGCAGCCCCTCCCTTCCTTCCCTTTGGGCTTTTTTGGGGTTTGGCAGGGAGGCTGCTGTTGTTGTTTTCGCCGCTGCAGGTTGGCTTCCAGGGCGGGCGGGTGCGTGTCTCTCGGCTGGCGTGTCTCTCACTCCGCGCAGGGTGCCAGGTGCGCCCGCCTCTCCGCCCGACAAGGAGCGGGAGGCAGGGCGGGCGGGGCGGCGGGAGGGACGCCGGCTGAGGCGCGCAGCAGCTGGAAGGGCGAGTTTGTCAGCGGGGCGGCTCCACCGCTCCTCCTCGGGTGCTGCAGGGGGGTAATTAGCAGCTCGCTGGTGCAAGAGGAGCCGTCCTCGCTCTGCCTCGGGGGCAGGGAGGGGAGGGGAGGGGAGGGGAGGGAAGAGTCCGTGCGTGCCCGACTTGTTTGTGTGCGAGGGAGGGGACCAGCCCAAGAGTGACTCGCCGCGCCGCGCCCCGACCCCTGGCTCGGGTTGCGGTGCGCGGAGGCCTCCGCCCAAGCCCGGCGCAGGGAGACGCCCTGCCCGCCCGCCCGCCCGCCCGAGCCTTCGCGCGCCCCTCCCTGACCCGACCCGGCCCCCCTCCCTTCCTCCGCCCTCCCCGCCCTCTTAGTTACCCCGCCGGCCGAGGGAGCCTGGCAGAGCGAGCGAGCGAGCGGCGCCGGCGTCATGTGACAGCGCTGCCTAGTGCCAGGAGCCCGGGTGGGGGAAGCGCAGGAGGCGAGCCGGAGGCGCCCGGGCGACGGAGGTGGCGCGCCCGCTGCCGCCGCGGGGAGCGCAGCAGAGGAGAGGAGAGGAGAGGAGAGGAGGGGGAGCCCGAGGGCGAGGGGCGCTTCGGGGTCTCGCGAGCCGGAACGAGCAGCGGCCCCCGAGCCCTGAAGGGAAGCAGCAACTTCGGCGTCCTCTCGGGGCTGCCGGCGGCGTCGCGCTGACCGCCTGGCTTGGCAAGTCCAAGTAAGTCGCGCCGAGGAAGAAGGAGGGCTGCGGGGGGGAGGAGGAGGAGGAGGAGGAAAGCGGGGGGTGGGCGGCGGGGGGGCTGCTGCTGCTGCTGCTGCTGCTGCTGCGGGGAAGGCGCGACGTGTCTGCCACGGGGAGGGGGCCTGGAGCGCTCGGGCAGCGCGGGCGGGGGCGCTGGGGAGGGCGCCGCGGTGGCTCCGCGATGGAGAGGTCGGAGCGCGCGCTCTCTACGTGGACTTGCGGGCTGGGAACGCGCCAGCCGGGACAAAAGTGCCTCTCGCCGCTTCCCGGGAAAATCTTCGCAGCTGCAAAAGTGTGTGCGTGTGCCTGCGGGTGTGTTGGAGCGGGGAGACCTCTCTCCCGAAGGCGGTGGAAGCGCGCAGGGGTGGGGGGCCGTGGGAGGAATGGCGAAGAAGAGGATTTGCCCCTCGGATTACCGGTCCGTGGCCGGAGGGGCGCTACGGCTGGGCATTCCCGGGATCTCCCAATCTGCGACTGGCGGGGGGGGTGTTTTTGGGTTCGGGAAGTGCCCTTTGCATCCGCTCCTCCTCCTCCTCCTCTTCTGAAACAAGAGCCTGTCCGTTGGGAGCTGTGGCGAGGTGAAGGAGAGGCGTCCCACAAAAGCCCAAACGCCGGTGGGGAGCGCTTTACAAAAGGTCGCTCAGCGCCGGGCAGTGCTGGGCTTGACCATTTTGGCAACTAACTCTTGGGATATTCTCTGTGTTGTGAATGGGGCGGGGGCGAGGGAGAGGGGGGCAGATATTGCTGCATGTGCCTTTGTTGGGTTTTTTCCCACTGGTGACCTGCTTTCTTGACACTGATGACCCTTTCCATCCCCATGTCAAAGCAACCTGGGAGAAGTCCATTTAAATCATAAGTCAGGAGTTCCAGCTTTTGTTCCCGCAACCATTCCTGTCTGGACTCTATACCTACAAAGATGAGAAGACTCTTGGGTTGTTGTTATTTCGAATTTGCAGTATCCCTATTACATTCCTAAGTAATATGTCTGTTGATAGGGAACGCGGCACATCCTTTTATAATTCCTCTACATAGAATGAATGGGTGCTGATGTGTTTGATAAAAATATGATTCCATCGGTCTGCTCCCTGAGTCGCCTCGCTTCAGAACACATATGTCTTGAAATGGAGGTGCTCTGTTATGGTATTAGGTTGCCCCTGGTTTTTAAGACACACACAGACACAGACACACACACACAATATGCGTATATACCTACACAACCTATATTTATGTCATCTGTATTAATTTGTATTAAAATGGCATTAATAATATTTATATACACCCTTAGAAAAGTCAGAGTGGTGTGTGAATAGAAGAATACATAATTGGAAAAGACATCAATATCTGGCTTCTTTTTTTCCAAATGTTGCTTCCCGTGTGCTTAAGGAAAGTGTAATACTGCTTACCTGGAATGCTTGTGAGAGGCAAGCTTTGTACTGAAATGCTTTACATAATTCAACATAATTAAGAATCCCAGTTCTTGAAGAAATTAAAACTTCCAGGCAACATGCTTCAAATTTGTTTTCTTCTTGATGCAGAAATTTGTGCCAAGAGGGAAAAATTCACCGTCTTCTAAATTATTGTCATCATTTGACAATTAATTGTCAGTTAAGTTCTGCTTCTTGCACAGTTGCAAAGATGTCATAGTTCACACCAAGCTCAGTTTTTTTCAGTTTCTGGGAAAATGTAGACTTTGTGTGAAAAGTCATTAGCAGACTGAGTCACAGCTTTTGATTTGTACACTTTTATTTTGGTGTAATAAAAATTTGTTCTCTGCATCACAGAGTATTTTTCAAACTTCGAGCTTGACCAATGCTTAATGACAGATTTGATCAAAATTAGGTGATATAGTCCAATGTTACTACTGTATCTAGGCGTAAGGCAGTTACATATTTTGTGTGTGCTTATGTGGCACGATTGCTTTCAGATGATCACCCAAGGGCTTGTCTGCCACCAAAGTGAACCAGCAATTTCAAACAGACTTCCATTTTTTGCTTGTACTGAATGTTATACTGGTAAAGAAACCTGACATAAAGATAAACTTGGAGAACAAGAGTGATTAATAAAGAAAGCTGATTCTTCTGATCTTAATGCCTTTCTTTTTGACAAGTAGTCAGAACTAACATTGTGACCTGTTATGTAAAGAAGAGTCTGTTTTCCTTTCCTGTGTATATATTGTGCTACAGATCCCACCCTTCCAGTTATAATTGCTGGGCCACTGTTGTCCAGATTAAGGGGAAGTGTAATCTACAGGGCAACAGGTTAGAAAAGACTGGAACATTTTTTTTGACAAAAGAGGCAAACATATTAATCAAAGGTTACAATGCTATGCATATATTTACTTTGGGGTAAACTGTATTTAATTCAGTGTGACATGGTTCCAAATAAACGTGTACTGGATTGCACGATGGACAAAGTTTCTCCTTATCTTATGATTATTAGTTAGGAGTTGAGTCCACCTAACCAATGATGTTTTAAACTGAGTAGCTGAGAAAGTGTGACTTAACTAGTACTCTATAGTGGTGCGGATTGGGGATAAAAAAACTTTGTTTCTGTTGCCTGGTGTGTTAGCTAATGCAGAGTGGAGAAGAGCAGCTGTGTGACCCGTTCTGCTTAAGGGTGTAATTATTAAACATAAATATCATAAAAACCATGCAAAATGTAGAAATCACCTTTTAAAAGAGCTCCCATGTCATTGTCGACATGGTGGCCTATGGTTTATTGTGGCAGGAATGTACTGTAAGTCAAGTGAATTTAGAATGGTATTTGTTCCTAAACAGTGGTTAATCCTAATCATGCTTTGTTTCAACAGAGCCAGCTTCATAACTAGTGTTTGAGTTCTGGCTTATTTCAAACAACTGTACTAAGATTAACCATAGTTCATTGGACAAAATCACAAACGTCCATTAATAAAAATCAGAAGCAAAAGCTTCTGAACTCTTCAAACACAACCTGGAACAAGGGAGAGAAGGTGGATCAGTATGTCATATCATGGTATAGATATCAGTATATCCTGTGGCTCATTCACATCATGATAAACCAAGCTTAATATTTCAAGATCGGTTTTGGTGTTTTCTTCCTAGAACATGCCTTGGATATAGATGTAAATGTGAATTTTCAGCACTTAGCTGCCCTTGGCTGATCCCCCAGAAGCTAAGCGTCATCAGATCTGGTTAGTACACCAGGAGATCCCAGATCTATAAACTAGATGGGAAGTCAGAAGACATCCAGAAGTTGGCAGTGGTAAACCGTTCCTATCTTGCTGCCAAGAAAAGTACATTGACATGTTTAGATAGTCACCAAACTGATGGTGTTTTTGCCTATTTACTCCATAATATACTCTAACCATGGTATTATCAGTGGAGAACAGGATTCTTTTGTCTTGTACTGAATAGATTTGTATGAATGGAAGTATTAAGGTAGACAGCAGCATAAGATAACGTTCTAATTATTTGGGGAAAAAATGTAACTGGAATCAAACTCTGCATCCCGATGGCATCCTTATGGCTCATTCATTATTCCAGAATTTTTTTGAAAGAAGTCTCTGAAAATGCACATTAGGCATTTTGAGCAGCTTGGTTGAGAGAAGAAAAGAAGTTGTGGTTATGTTGCCTAGTGTAGATGCTAAGTTTTGTTGCTATCCTGCATAGAGGCTGTTGTTTTTATTCATAGTCATCGGCCAAACGCTGTGTTTGTGTGTGTGTGTGTGTTTGTTACAGAACCCACCCGCCCCTTGCCAATTGCACATGAACGCGAGGGTCAGGAAGGGTCACCCAAATGTTGCTCTGTGCTTTCCTTCCAGCCGAGCCACCAGTGCTGTTTCCTGTTCTTTGTTTCAAGGCTGGGGTTTGCGTCATACATTCCAAGTAGCATATGTGTGTTCTTTCCTGTTTCAGGCTGTTTTCTGGTAGATCAGTAGCCCAGACCTGTCCCCTTGTCACTGCCCAACAACTTTCAGCCTCCACCCAGCGAATTATCATGTCTCCGCACACTCCGGATTGCCTAAAACGCCTGTGTTATGTCACCACAAAAGAGCCGGTCTTAACCTTTTAACTCACACATGCTGCAATCTTGTTTGTTTAGTGTATCGGGCTGAGTAAAGATTATTTTCTGAGTTTGATTTTTGGAAGAAAAGGCATAGATTTGACTCCTTTTTAATGTGGTCGTGACATGGTTGGGAAATAATAAAAAATGAAGCTATTCTGTTCATTAACTTACATTCATGCATAGTCAGTCTCAGTTTTGAAAGTTCTCCAGGAATGGTTTCTGAATCTAGTTCTGAGTAGCTTCATTGACATTTACAATAAGAGAGTCAGAGTGGTCATAATATCTCAGAACGACCCAAGAAAACTTTTCACATTTCAAAATGAAACATTAAATGTGTTAGAATCAGGACGGTACTCAATATTTCATTAAGTTCAGATTCTGTACACCGTGCCCGGTGGTACGACTTAAAACTCTTCATAAAAGAATCTCTCTGTGCCCGGTCCGCTTGACAGGGCTTCCTAATGACAGAAAATTATGCCAGGCTAATCTGTGAGAAGCAACATGGCCTGTCAGACTAGAAACGGGAGACATTCACAGTGGCAGAAAATGCTGAAGAGGAAGTTCACAGAAAGAGAACTTTAAACATCTGCATTATTATTCTTGGTGTTACTGGTAAACGAGCTGAAGATGCATTTTGCCGATACCACTTCTTCCTGAGGACTGTATGACTATTTATAAATAAGCAACACCAAGAAGACCTTTTATGTCTGAGACAATGTCCCCAGTAAGCTGTAACACTATTAAAATATTAATTTATACACGCAGCTTCGTGTGAGTTCCCAGATGAAAGTAAAATATATGAAAATTGAATAGGCACCCTCTTGTGTGTTTGCATACAGAAGGAAAGGTTGCATTTCTCTGTTTTTTTCACAGAAAAATAACCCTTTTTCAGGAAGCCACATTGTTAGATTATTCTACTACAGACTGAGGACAAATAACAGCTTAAATTATTTAAATAAATACATTGAAATAGCTTCAATGATTTAACGATGCCTTTTTTCTCCGATCTAACATAATTTCCATTAGTATCTTTTATGCTGTGCAGAAAAGTCAAGGGCAAGACGCTTATGTGGAGGAACAGATGTCTACGTTTATAGCTCTTTGAGCAGGCTGTCCTTGGGGGGGGGGTGACAGAGAGAGAGAGAGAAAAGCCAGGATGGCAGGTGTGGCCGCACAATCACAATGCCATGTTGACTTCTTTGACACCCCCCCCTCCCCTCCACATTCTTGACTTGGAGGAGTGACATTCTTGGCCGCAGGATGCAGTTGAGGGCAGATCAGATTGTGGGTGTAGTCTAATGGATACTCATTCACACACGTGCCTTTGTCTCTAGTTGGCTGCAATTAGTCATGTGAAGCGACATATGACAAGAGCTGGATGCAAACTGGCCCAAGATGAACCTTTATAAACCTGACTGATTTTAAGGCAGAGATTGCCATGTTTTCCCACTAAAATATGATGGTGCAAATAGCTGGAGTTTTATGGCCATTTGCTTGATACACTAAGCCGTGATTCAGGGGGTCGAATAAAGGCTGTTTCACTTTAAGTTAACAGCAGTTTGAGTCCAACTGACTGACCAACTGCAAGTAATGAAACAATATTTAGCTTAAAAGAAAAGAACCTTGAATCTAAATTGGCTTGTTTAAACTAACCATGGTTAATCATAACTACAGTGCGGAATCTGAACAACGGAACAAATAGAATTAACCCAAAGAAGAAACACAATATTTTAAACTTTTCTTTTGAACTGTGCAAAAAGAGCGGAGAGCGCGTGAGCCTTGTTGCAGCTCAACTCAAAATAACCCTCCCTTGATTTTGTTTAATATAAGATGAGACAGAAACATGGCCGTGGTTTCAAATTCTATTCATTTACCCTACAGTTAATTTACCCTAGCATTTCTGGAATCCCTCCAACGTCTGTTTCTCAACCTGGCCTACCTTTAAGGGCGGCACATTTGGCATTTAAAGTCATGGTTTGAGGATGAAGCTAAACAAGCTGGTTAATAGAACGTATGCTTGATCAACATCTCCTCTTTTTCTTCCAAACTTGGAGTGGCTGCCAGTTCCAGTTAACTGAATCAGAATAGAAACAGCGTTTGTATTTCTGTTACATGCGATGCATACATGTTCCTGTTCGCCAGCCTAGTTGAACTTGGCCTGTTACACAAGCGTGCTCTTAAAAAATGTTGGTGCAGCTGTTTTGCAGAACTACAGTAAGTTGCAAAAAGCTTCTCAGGCATAGAAATATGATTCACGTATTCTAAACACTACAACCTAGTTTGCTTAACCCTGGTTGATTAAATCAACATTAATTGGCTGGATTTGCACATGTAAAGCCCTGTGACATAGCTTACAAACCAGAATGGCTGGGTTTGCAGAAGGTGTAGTCAAGCAGACCACACGGTTGGCTTACCATGAGATGTGAAGCCAACTGAAGGAAGTCAAAAGGTACACAGAAATGCCGTGTACTGGCAGGCAGGCAAAGTAAGAAAGTCAGCTAAGGCTGAGCAGAGACATAGGTCTCTTCTTCATGGCTGGGTTACAGTGCTTGCTTATCTACCAGTCCTTGAGCCAGCAGTCGCTGTCCTGCCATAGGCACAATGCCAGCAGATGGGGCTGTCCTTGGTATATAGGGCACGTTAAGGATGGGTTGATAGATTTCCCTGGCTTTGTTTTTCTCCCACTCCATCAGATGTCACCAGTCAGCAGGAAATCATCTACTGGGTTTGGGGTTGAGGAATAGTGACTTTTGATAAATGACTAGGCCGGTAAGTTTGCTATCTGTAAAAATTTGTTCTCTTTCTGCACAAACGTTTTGTCCTGAAAGGGAGCCTGAATATCACCTGATAATTAAGCTCTTTCTGAGCATGGGTGTGTGTGCTATTCCAGAAGAGCACTAAACCCTTGTTCCCAATCAGCCTGAACAGCATGTGTTCAGATGTGGGAAGAGTTGTGATGTGAAGCAGGTCCCCACCTGCCACTAGTAGTGATAAGCTCAGAGAACTGGTAGATATAGCTTGAGAGTACCTACTTCGAAAGAATTGGGTTCTCCCACTGCCCAAAGCAGAGGGACCCTGGAATACAGTGCCCAGGGACCATAAGGGAGGGGGCATGGCTGCACCAACCTAAAGGGGTCAATAGATGCTGGGTTGATCCCACTCCTAGAGGCACCTGACTGGGCCACCAACTGAATGGTTGGAGAAGCATGTTAGATTGCATCCTGTTGCGCTTTTAAAGGAGAAAACACAGCTCTCACACTAGAACAACTCCTGCAAGAATGATTTTAAGCTGCCTGAGGTATGGGTAGAAGATGAGATGAAGGCAGTATCAGGAGGACATAGCAGAAGTTGGGGCTGTTTAGTTGCAAGGGGAGGAAGGTAGAGAAACAGACACAATGAGAGAGAAGACAGACGCTTACAAAGGAGAGAGGAAGGGACAGAGGCCTTTTCTTCTCCTGTCCAAAACTGTTGAATGGGAGGTGGGAAAGGATCTCCTGCCCAAAATTGTCTAAAGCAGGGTGGGCTCTTCCTGTTCTAAGGATTCCTTCCTTCCCCAGAGATGAATTTTGGCAACTGATTCCCCCCCACCCCCAGTACAAGAATATATTAATGTGAATCAGCCCCTCTTGCCCCCCCCTCCCCAAATGCCTCTGGAATAATACAGTCATTGATTTCAACTGGTTTTTGGTAGGAGAAGGTTTTTGATCCTGGTGCAAATAGCACAGGAGGGAATAAAACATCGAGGTCCACTTAGGACATCTGGAGTAACAGAATCCTAGGTGCTCCTTTTTTAACCCCACTACAGCCAATTTTAGACAGAGAATTTTTTTTTCTCTCCAGTGCACGTGGATGGCAATATGCTTCATTTACCTGCACAAAGAGGAAATTGTCTAGTGGGTGCTTCAGCATTGATCGGGGGAGGAGGGCACCTTGTTGCCAGCTCCATGTTTACTCTAGGCAAACCTGACCCATGACAGTGCTTTCTCGATCTCAACAGAGATGGCAGGCGGTCTTTATAATTTAGTTTTAAAAATGTATGTACAAACTTTCAAGAGCTTTTCACTGGAAATTTAGATTACAATGCAATATGATAAAAATAGACAATTGGCAAGGATGACATGGAGTCTCAAGTGGCAATGACAGGGCGGTATAAACTATATCATGAGAGAGAAACCTCGTGCTTGTTATCCTAAGAATTTTTTTAAGTCAACTTGCTCCTGGTGTTAGAATGAGAAGAAAGTAGGGGCTAAGTAGATTTAAAGCATTATAGACTAGTATGTACAACCATCAAAGAACCCAGATCTCTTGTTCCTCTGTATCAGATAATTAAAAGTTTCCTTGAAGTAGGCCTTCAAACAAGGGTTTCAGTAAATTAGTGTCTGTGCTAGTACCGTATCCAGAATTTAATAGCCTTACTTGGAAGTCAAAGCTATTAGTTTAATTTCTTCTGTGTTCTTGGAATTATGGATGTGTTCCTAATATTTTTGTTTCAATCCATATGGAGTTTGCTAGTACTTTTTCAATAATGTTATGAAAAACAGTCCATACATTAATAAAGAAATGACAGATAAGTGGCATTGTAAGAACCACGAGTGCCTAGATTTTCTGTAATCTCCTTCATGGGGGAAGCAATTGAGTTCCATTTATTTTCCATCTTAACACACTTTCTAAAAAAACAGTGGATGGGAATGAATTACAGCTCTGAAGGGAGGACATTCCACATATTGGGAGGGCACATTAGAAAGCCATGTCACATTTAGCCAACAAAGGAGGGCCAGCAAGTGATGGTGTTTTGAGAAGGCTTCTGTACAATTCAGTAACAAGCCACGTTCACTGCGAGATAGACAGTTCCTCAGGTAGCTAAGCTATGAACACGTTTGGCTTGTTTTACTCATAACAGTAACCATAAAAAGGCTTGTACATTGTACTAAGCAAACTTTAAATATTAGCATATCCCACTACTAAGGTATGTTAAATCCTGTTTGCCTGATGGATGAGAAACGCGGCTCATGACTTTTACCTGCCTTCTGAAAGGGTGCAAAAGTCATGTCAAATAAGAAAATAAAGCTGTTCCTTCGGATGTTCAGTCTATATATAGGATTAAATTGTTTTATGCCAGTATAAAATGTATTTTTTTTATGACGGCCATGGAGTTCATCCTGCTAAATTAGACACTTTTTTTGAACATCAAAGGTTCTCAGACACTGTGCCCAGAGCTCTCCAATGTTCTGTTGAAAATTCTGAAATTTGTCATGTCATGTCATTATAGACCTCTATTGCGCTGATATTTCTTTTTGAGATAATTTTGGTTTTGTCTATTTTATTTAGGGTGACACATATTTGAACATTTCTTGTTTTTCATAACATTCTCTAATTAAAAGATTTATCATTTCTGTGTTTTAAATTAGTGTGTGTTTTAGAGAAATTGGCGCAATAAATTATTGAATTTATTTATCCCATTTATCTCTATATGTATTATATAATTTATCCCATTCAGTGGACTTCAGGTGTAATGGACAAAATTTCACTTAGGCTTCACCCCAAATAATGAAGAAGTCTGTTGTTTTGAGAATAGTCCAGACAATTTATGTAAATACTGTATAAAATTATGTCAAGTGGATGAATCATATATACTACATAAATGTATGTAAAGTAAGTAAATTTTATGTAAATTATGTACATTTGGATTTAACAGGCATTTGTGGCCAAAGTGTGTCTTCCGTACCTGCAACGGCTATAAATTCCAGTTAACATAAATCAGAAATAATTTGTGCATTTCTGTTAGCCATCCCGGTTGGATTTAGACCGTAAATCAATATTTTATTGTAACATTAATTCTGTTAGTCATAGGAAGTTCTTTATAAAAAGAGAGGGAGATTCTGTGCAGCCAACATGGAAGTGTTTTCATTCCAAAGACTGGCTGATTCCAGTCCATAATTTGGTATTTGGCAGGGCTAGTCTAAGGAATAAATTTAAATCTTCTCTTCGCTAAGGTTTCATCCAGGCCAAAGCTTCCTTATAGGGTTTCTAATAGCCATTGTTTACATGATCCAAGGGAATCCAGCATAACAGTTATATGAACAAAACAGGCAGCTACTGCTGGGGACTTTAAATTCAAAGGTTAATCATAAGGTGGGGAGGCTGGGGAACCGTGGTGTTGGTTACAAGCAGCTTAATAGTTTAGGCAACTAGTCTCTGTGGGGGAAAAATCCAAGTTCACTTAATCATTTTTCTTGAATTCATTATCTTTCTTGTTTCTCTTCTCTTGTTTGTTTTTCATTATTCGTGTGTTGCTTCTTTCAGAGTTTCCCATCTTACTCATATCAAGACAATGAATTCTTATCTGTTTCTGACTTTGTCGCTTGTTTATTCTGTCAGACAGCGTGAATGGATTTAGCAGCTACGTCCTAAAACACCTCCTCTTGTCAGCGGTAATACTGAGATTTGCAGCGGAGATCTGTCCACCGTTAACATAAACCAGGAATTAATTAAACAGGAATTGAACCATCTTTCACCCCAAAATTGCCTGATGAACTTTGAATGTGGCTAATATAAAATGAAATTGAATTGGAAGGATGGAACTTACAGTTAGGAAGGTGGGAGGAGTGATCAGAGTCCCACCCCTTGTCATCAAAGCCCTGCCTTTTTTGTAAGTGTGATGCACGCACAATCCACGTAAATGAGGGGCAGGGCTTCAGTGGCACAATTGCAGTTGCCATCTTAGTTTTTTGGACATCCCTTCCCTGGACGCCCCTGCTCCCAGGATTTCCTATCATGGACTGTTCGCGTTAGCTTGAAACGTATACATTTTAATTTAAAATGATAGATTAATGTGAAGTAATATGCTTCTAGGAAATACAAATCTGGTTTGTAATGTTTATTTGACAATTGTTGTTTATCATTCAACTAGTACTTGAACTCCTCAGTTCTGTGAAAGCTTCATTACACTAAAATGAATCAGTTTCATATTAATATTTCAGGATCCTGTTCAAGCATCACAGCATTTTGAGAGGAGAACTCCTCTTCTGTTTCTCAGCTCTGAGTATTGTAAGGTCTGGGACTCTGGCTCATGATTTCCATATATCTCCATTCATGGAAGTCCAGTAGAAGTATATTGTGACATCATCACACAAATGATGCAAACTATGTGATTTGCATCAGTCACATTGGGACATACATCTTTTCATTTGCATGATGATGTAACAATGCACATAATGCCACCTGTACCACCGTGCCCACTCCCCTCACTGTGGATGGCCATGTCTTCTAGGTTCTCTGCATTTGGGGAGTTACTATCTAATTACTATCTAATTGGGACACAATTTACGCTGGATGCTATGCTCACATATCATGCTTATCAGAATCAATAATGTATTCTGGTGTTCACAGTTAGCCATTTCTTTACATTATTATTAACTACAAGGTCTGATAACAGAAAAATCAATGGCCTTTGGAAACTCGCTTCCATGAATCTTAACCTGACCTGGAAAATGTCTATAAAGATTGCAATTTTATGCTAAGAACTGAGAGGAGAATTTTGTTTGGGATAAAATATCTCCAGTCACTGCATTCAGCTGGGTAAAAAGGTACAGGTGTCATAGTAGGAAAATAAGAGTGAGGGTGATCTAGTGCTTAGGGTACCAGGCTAGAAACCAGGAGACTGTGAGCTCTGGCCTCACCTGATACGTGAAAGCCAGCTGGGTGACTGTGGACCAGTCACTCTCTTTCAGCCCATGAGGTCAGGCTTGGGTGACAAGCCAGTCAGTCAATTCCTGTTGCAACCAATGGATCAACATTTGGTTGATCTGAAAAAAAGCAGACCCCGCACCTGCGGGAAAAACGCTAGGAAGAAAAAGAAAGTAAGAAAATAACTGGTAAGATTTTGAACAAGAAAATCACTAAAATGGAAAGGTGAAGCTGCTCTGGTTAAACAGTCAGATTCATGAGGATTATTTTACGTTTTTTAAAGAAAAATACATAAAAGTTATGTTTAACTGCAATATGAATTCAGTGCAATATAGAAAGAATTGAGCATATTCAGATTCCATTGGGTTCAGCGCCAGAGTTAACAAGTCCCTTTAGTAGATTGCTACATCTCTTTTCCAAAAGGAAATATATTTAGTTAGAAACAAGATAGTATGCCATGCCAAGTGTTTAAGAGACATATATTTTACACAAGATATGGATACCCATTTACTTAATGGGTACAGCTCATTCCAGCTGCACGAAAAATTAATTTTCTCTTTTTCACAGCTAAAAATTCCCTTAGTGACAGGGCAGAGGAGAGTGACTTACCTGTGGGATGTGTGTAAGCCAACATTGACTATTTTGCAAAAATCCTACTGTATAGTCTACTGCTATCTTTTAGAGTTGGCCAGATATGTTCCTCTGCTTTATTCATTCCTGAAGTGCTAGGAAGAAGTTAATTAGTACCTGCTGGGAACATTTTTTCTAAAACGTTCATTTTTACCTTAAA
Organism: Python bivittatus; assembly: GCF_059951505.1. Classification (NCBI taxonomy): domain Eukaryota; kingdom Metazoa; phylum Chordata; class Lepidosauria; order Squamata; family Pythonidae; genus Python; species Python bivittatus. The sequence continues at coordinate 367,914 of NW_028277121.1, forward strand.
TATATAAATTGAGTGATTTTTCTTTCCATTTTTTTTCCCTTTAACAAAAGTATTGGTTGCCATGTCCACCTTCAACTGTCCAGCTGTTCCATATGAATTCCAGGGTCAAAAGACATCTGGAACTAACACTAAGTCATCATGTAACATCATCCCCAGGGATGTTCTGTCCCTAAAACAACAGGAACAAGAGTACCGCCTCTTGAAATTGGGGTGAATTTTATTGTTTATAAATTTATGAACGTGTGAGGGAGTTACTTCCTGTCCTCCTTATGTATTTAAAGTAAAGTGAAGTGAACTCGTAGAAATGTACCTCAGATATTCATCCGTTCACTTCACTTTTGTGGCTGAAATTTACTGGTAGGCTGAATTATTCACCCTGGTGCTTAGTTTTACATGGCTCCACTTTGTTTGGCCTACTTAAAATTTGGCTGTTTAAAAGAAAAATGGAGAGGGGATGTTTTAAAATACCAGAACATGCACCTTCACTCTGAGGTATGCATTGTTGAAAACATCATTTAGATTGACTTGAGTTTTTGGCAGCATATAATACCGGTAGTTTGCCTTTTTCCTAACTCATTCAGGGCTAGCAGTCAATTCTCAGTCAGAGATTTTTAGAGATATATAGCAAAAGGATCCTCTGAAAGCTACAGGCAGACATTACATTTCTCAATTTGATTGAAGCCATTCCTTCACTTTGTTACTGAAATTGCATGGCGCCATAGCAATACCTACAAAGGGAAATTGGGGCCATGTAGGAATATAGCAAGATTTCCTGATGCAAAAACATATATGTAAATTAAAAATAGTACATTTTATTTATTTGTTGTGTGAAAACCACCAAAAGCAAGATTTTAGTCTCACCCTGACAGCTTGAGAGATCTCATCTGGAAACATGGAAATCTCATGAGATTTTGGACATTTCACATATGAAACAAAATGGGGGAGGAAGTATCCATTTTGAGCTGCCATGGGCACCTAGACTATCATATTCAGACAGAAAGTTCTCTAGAAGTTCCTGCACTGAAGCCACCTCGTATGCCTTGCCTACAAATCCTGACTAATACAAGCCACCTGAATTAATAGAAGACTGGTTTTGTGCATATCATTAAAAAAAAAAAAATCAAAACTTCATTCCTTTTAATACATTGATAAGAGCAGTTCTTTCTTCTCTGTTTCAAAAGGGGAAAAAACTCCATACCATTCTGTATACTTCACTTGTTTTTAAACATCTGCTTTTTCATCTTGTTCAATTTCATGCCTGTGTTTCTCTGTGGAAGCTGAAGCTTAAGACAGGAAGCTAGATAGCTTTCTGCTCTGATAAGGAAGCTTATTGTCTCTCGGAACTGGCTGGAAGCCCTCAGTAAGGTTTCATAGATATAAACTTGGAATATATTTGTTTGTTTACTTACATACTAACTTGGATTTATAAGCTACTCTAGGCTAAAAGGACTCTGAGAGGCTTATCTTCCCATCTTTCAGTAGGAAGGTTAAAAGGAAAAAAAAAGGAGGAGGGAAACAGTATTAACAACATAACCATTAACAATTACAACTAAAATTTCTTACAGGGTTGTCTGTAACTGCAGGTCCATCACCTTTTTAACAACTTTCCCTAAAAATGGAAGGTTGGAGACAGGACAATACTTATCTACTATTGCTGGTTGAGCAATGGCTTCTTGAGAAGGGAGCATCCCACCTCTTTCTTCAAAGCAGGCAGGGCTACCTCCTCTCCCAAGGATGCGTTAAGCACCTGATCCATCCTCTGTTACCTCCCTTAAGGTGTTCGTCAGTCAGGAAGGGTAGAGGTCTAACCCACAGGTGGCAGAACTAACCATTATGTAGGCTTGAGCCCAAGCTATTAACCTGTGTACAGTCCAATTCGCTCTTTGTCTTCCACCACTCTTCTATCACATTATTTCCACAATGTTTCTCTAAAGTGTTTCCCTGGAAAAGGAGAGGCCACTCAGGTGCAATTCCATCCAGGGCCAATGTTGTCATACCATTCAGGTTGGCAACAAAAACTTCAGAAGAACAGCTCACCAGGGTTTGGGGATCTCACCAGGCACTCTCTGAAAATTAATTTGATCCACTAGACATGTGGGGAAGCCAGTCAAATAGGTAATCAGAGGGGCACCTAGCAAATAAAAACACGATGTAATACCAGTCATACAGGAATGCAGTTTTTTCATGGAAACTGATAAATCAGATTTCTGGTGACAATATAATCTCCACTAAAGGAAGACCACACAAACTTTCTCCCAACTACTGCTAAGTATATCAGTAGGAAAATTATATTTATAATCCGCTAACCTGTCTCAGGTTTAAACTAGTAACATTAAGCAGAGTAGCAACTGTGTCCTATCTTCAACAAATATTTCTTATTGTTTAGTAGAATCACAAATATCTTTACTATTTTTTCTTTAGAATGTAGCAAAACTCTTTTGTGCTATCTTCTAGGCCCTGCAGTTCATCAATAATTTATATAATATTTCTATTTTTATAATTTATAAATGTATATAATTATATATGTATATAATATTTCAAATAATCATTGAGTGGTAGTTTGTTATTTATTCACAGATACCTTTTTACTTTCTTTTCATGGAGTATAAAAATAATATATTTTGCCATTTTAGTAAAGTACAAATACTTTTTAAGTGAAACTCAGTTTAACTGACCATTTGGAGAAAAACATCATCTATTAACTCCCACTGTCTGTTAAATCAGAAATTATGTGATTTGTATCATTCGCATCAGAATGATGTCAAAATGACAGAAACTGACTGAAATGATATACAAATGTCAATTGCATTGTATTTTTCTTTTCATCATCTTCTTTGTGCTAATAGATCTTTTCTTGTTCTCACAAAACTAATGATACAAACGTGAAGGATCTAGTTAGATCACAAAGACACAATTGAATCATAGCACGCACTGAGGACAAGTCAGACAAATGCATTCTTTGTTTCATCCGTTCAATTTTATTCAAGATCTGCTAAGGAATTTTGACTCAAATCCTAACTATGTAATCTCTCAGGTTAAAGAATATTTTCATTCTTAAGAAATAATATGTGAATGGAATAGATAAGTTAGTGGATGGACTACTTCTGCTTTAATGTTAGTTTATACTAATTGTTCAGGGTAGTAATAGTTTAAGAAAGTCGATCTGTGATTTTTAACACAATTCATGTTACAGTAATTTCAATATGTTTAACACTTGTAGAAGCTCAAAAAGTTTACTCAGAAAGTTAGTCCGACTGAGCTCAGTGAGAGTTAAAATATTTCCACATTCTGTTCACAACAGACCTGGCACAGAATCATAGGGTTTGGAAGAAGCCATCAACTGTCTTTGAATCTTCAGGTACTGTGTTTCAGGTTTTCAAGTTGGGATTCAGTTCCAGAAAAAGGTTCATTCCCTCAGTGAATATGAGCGACCAGTGAAAATGCATTTTTCAGCTAGTTACTCTTTTTCTCCTTGCTGTTTTTTTTCCCCCCTTAAAACAAACCAAAAACAGAATAAATTGTGGGAAAATAAGGTTTACAACTGCAAGATGACAACAGCTGTATCCTTCATAAACCCTGTAAAAGAAACAGTGTGATTGGCAATCAAAGCTTTATCTGAAAGTGTGTTGAATTCACTCACTTAAATCATTGTTCTACTATGTTTTTCCAGTAATTCTCATTCTCTCTCTCTCTAAATGTAATTGAACTTTTTGAAGGGTGGAACAATAGAATTATCTTAGTCTTTTAGAAAAGACATTGTTTTGATATATGCAGTAACATGTTGGCAATGAGCAAGTTATTTTGTTTTCATTTTAGTAGCGTGTTTTTTTAAAGCTATTTTCTCTAAGTTGCGCAAAACTCTGTTCTTGCCTCTATTTTAAGCTATATTTAAATATTTCTGCTAAAGCACTTAAAGAGTATTTTATTAAACTAAGAAAACTTTGTCAAAAGTATTTGTTGGACTGATGAAGGGAAAGTAAATGTTTTCTTTTGATTGCAGCCTCCCTTCTAAGTTTTAGGAGTTTGAGAGCAGCAAGTGAATTTCACACCACCATTGGAAGATGTTCCTTCTTCCTTCCTTCCTCATACGAAAATGGAAATTAAGGAAATTGTATTTGCAGAAACATATGGGGCCTGTAGAAGCGAGCAAGTAAGTGAGTGATCAAGATTGTAGTCTGGATGGGGAACATCAGTCTTCAGCTGAACGGTGGCAAGACTGAGTGGGTTTTGGAGCCTACGGGTTCTGGAACTATACCAACCTTGGTGCTGGATGCGGTCGCACTGCCCCAAACAGACCCGTTGCACAACCTGGGGATTCTTCTAGACTCGAGACCCCTACTCGAAGACCAGGTGGCAGTCTTGGCTAGGAGGGTCTTTGCACAGCTTCATGTTGTGCACCAGTTGTGCCCATTCTTGGATCATGAGGCTCTACTCATGGTCACTCGTGCCCTGGTCACCTCCCAGGTAGACTACTGTAATGGGGCTGCCCTTGAAGAGTATCCAGAAGCTTCAGCTGGTGCAGAATGCAGTGGCATGGGCAGTTGTGTATGCCCCTAGGATGGCACACATTACACCTCTGCTCTGCGACCTGCATTGCTTCCGGGTCCAATTCAAGGTGCTGGTTTTGACCTTTGAAGCCCTTCATGGCATGGGGCTGGGTTATTGGAGGGACTGCTTCTTCCCGATTACATCTGTCGGTCCCATCAGGTCTGGCAGATGAGGTACGTTGCGGGTCCCATCTGGCGGACCCAGGAGACAGGCCTTTTCTGCCATGGCATTCACCTCATGGAACATCATCCCCCCAAGGTGAGGTTGACTCCTCCCTGTTAATTTTCTGTGAGGCCGTCAGAACTTGGTTATGTCGTCAGACTTGGGAATCCCAAGGGAACAATGAGTTGCTGAGGTGGCTCCATTAATATTAGTATCTGTTGCCCTCTCCTCACCTTTCAATCATAATTCTAATATTTTTTGCTTGTTAATTGCTTTTATATCAGTGTCTTAACAGGTTTTTTTATTGTATGCCGCCCAGAGTCATGTTTTGTAAATATGATGAATAAACAAACAAAATGAAATAGATTTTCTGTTCTTGCTTTCACTGAATCTGGTTCTGTCTCTTTCCGCACAGAAATGAGGGCAGTTTCTGTGCTGAAAGAGACAGAACCAGATTCAGCAGAAGCTAGAGCAGGAAATAGGTTTCATTTTTCCTTCACCAGGTGCTCTCTCATCGCTATCAGACCTATGCCTTAGGATTTTTTTTTATTTTACCTTTATACCTGTCCTTATTTGCATACAAAAACCAATTTCTTCACTTAGCTTGCTGAAGTACAGGGTGTGAGCAAAATCTTATCAAGGCTGTGTCCTGTTTGGACAAGTTGCCTTGACTTGGCAGAAATCCATAGGGTGGAGAGACAGGGAGGAGTCAGGAAAGTAAAGCAGTGTGGTTTTTTTTAACATGGGGGGCAGGACTGTTTTCTTAAGGGAGCATTGTTAATTATTTGGTTTCTTATTAATACGATCTATAATTATACCTTTATAAAACGTAGTATACCGGGGTTCTTGTTTTCGTTCCTGTTTACTTGGCATACTTATTTTACCTTAAGAAAGTTGCAGTTCCTACAATGTCACTGAATTGCTTTTGGAGAGAAAAACGTAATTCCTGACTGCACAAAAAGGTTAATTAGGAATAAAATAAAACCCATTGAGGGAAAGACCATTTTCAGAAGGGAGGAAACGTAAGCTTCAGCCTTTGTCTTAACCTTGGCAAAGCTGTTAAGCGCACCAGTGGCTGGCTTGTGATCAGCAAGTACGAATTTTAGAAGTTTTTTTTACCACAACAGCTCTAAGTTGCCAGCAAAGTTAGGGCTTTTAATATATGGCGTATGCGAGAATATGGACTTAAGCAAAATCAAATTTAATCTCCTACCGTAAGTACTTACGTTCTCCCTTTTTAAGTTCATTTCATCCCCATCTTGCACAAGCCAGGGAGGAGGAAAGTTCTGTAAGCTGTGACTTTTCATCTCTGTCTGTAGATCCCATGGTTTTGGAAGTTAGAAGAGTTATATCTATCTGGAGAGTAGGTAGGGTCAGAGTTACTTGCTGAGGTTGTCTGTCTGTTGTGTATCTTTCCATTTTCTGCTACTTCGAAGGCCTGGGCGAGATCTGTGTTGCAGAGTAGACACACTGTCTCTTCTTCCTTTTTCCCATTCTTGACTCCTTTCATGTATTTCTTTCACTTAAGGTATTTATGTGGCCAATTTTATTTTTTCTGAAGCAGACAGGTCCCAGGCATTACAGTATATACAAAATAAAAGTATATAAAAATGAGAATAGCAAATAAAAAGATTGGAGATGCTCACCCATCGTCATCTTGAGGCCATCCTTCCATCTTGAGGCCACCCGCAAGTACTTTGTTCCTAAACCTGTTAGTGCTGTATTATTTTCCATACTTGAATTTCTTCTTTATTAATGAGGTCCAAAATATCCACCAACCACCAAGAGTGGACAAACTCTCGTAGGCAGACTGGGATATCGATATTGATGACTGGGAAGTCCCATGAGTTTGCTGTCACTCCGTGTCTTTTGAAGCAGCTACAAGTGTGGGACCCTCAATACACTTTTAGCGATTGATCACCTGAAATCCTCTTGCTTGTGTGAACTAGCCCTAAGGCAGTCGAGCGTTCTGAATTACAAAAAGAGTAAACTGTAAATGAAGTAAATGACACCGCTCCAATGCTTGTATAAAGCAGGGGGCTAAACTTTAAAGCGTTCAGCGGAAGTGCAAAGGGTCAACCCTCTCTTAGGGCTGAAAGGCCTAGAAAGTCTATTCTATCAAGCTAAAGCATAAACCATTTGGTAGGACTGTTGTTGTTTTTTTAATCAGAACTGGGTATATGTAGAACACTGCCATTGCATGTAAGTACGCATATTCTTATACAAATGCAGGAGACATAATTTAATGCACGGTGACCCCCAAGGTGCAAGCTGATCTTTCTAGAATCTTCTAGGGAAAGCCACTGAAATGGATATTCTAATATACTTAAACAGAAATTATTAAAGATATATAATCATGCTAACTATAGTGCAGTTTAATTTTTGCACTTCTTTGTCCCAACCCTACCTGTTGTTAGAAGTGCGTCCCCTGCCCCCAATCCATGGCCTGTGCAACCCCCAGTCACTCAGAATTGCGTACTCCTGGTTTTGTGGCATGATATCCATTGCAAACAGAACAGAGGAGCTCTGAAAAAGCAATTATCCTGATGAAGGCTTATCTCTGCCCAGTTGTCTACCCCCCACCCCATAGATCTGGTGGAAGATAAATTTCTTTGTCAAATTGTTAATGGAAACTTATCAAGAGGTTAAGATGCGTTTCCTCGCTATTAATGGAAATATATCAGGTGAACTTCCTTATTCCACAGTCTGGAAGGTCCTCCTATAAGATGTCTACTAGTTGCAAGCTTTAGCAGTGTTTGGCACCTGGATAAGCCTTATTTTTTATTTACTGCTTATAAGTGATTAATGGCCTTTATAATGAATGCCATTGAACTTGTGGGTGGTTCGTTTTCTCTGGTGATTGTTTTAATTATGAATGTTTATTATGATAAATACAGTTCCTTATTTATATCAGGGTGGGATATAACAGAAATATTAAAAATACTCTAGGATTTATTCCTGGCATCTTCAGTTAAAGCACCTAGGATAACCGGACTATGAAAAGCATCTGCTTAACATTTTGAATACTCTCTATAAACTGAATCATTCTCGCCTAATTCTTCACATACTGAAAATGATCTCCTTAATAGTTACACGCTGTGGACCAAGTAGGCTCATGAAGTCAGATGAGAACATACCATGAACCAGAAAACTGCAGATATTTTGCACGAATTCTGCTCTCCATTCATCTTCCTTAGTTTGACTAATAGCAAAGCCAAATCCATTCTAGGCTCGCTTAATGTTCTATGAAAGACACATCATATATTGTGATTAATCATTGCTGTTAGGAACTTCTGAGCTTGCATTTTTAATTTCGAAAATACTCAGTTTGAAAAGATTCTCTTTAATTTATTGGTTGACATCCTGGAGGGAGTTCAGCAATTATTTTATTTTTGTGGTGAATATTCCACGGGGTTGGTTTTTATACATTTCTAGCGCCACCTATGGATGCAAACAAACTATATCGTGTTAATGGCTGAACGTTTCAGGGACCAGGGGAGCTTATTATAATGTAATAAACAGTAGTTATGCACTTGAAGTTCTGCAAAAGCTAGCACGCTGCAGCGATGTTGCATAACGTCTGTGCTACATTCATTCTGGAAGAGCTGATTGCTATGCTTTGAAAATAAAATCACAACCCCCTTAGTTTCACCTTTCATAATTCAGGAAGTGGGTTTCAAGATCACTTAGGTTATTTCCATTTTTTAAAACATTATCTTTTCACAGTTTGTGTGATGCCTGCACCACGAAAAATATTGCCCGTCCCCACTTTCAAATTAGCAGTGTAGCAGGTCACAAAATCCTGTTTATGATTAAAGGTTACAGAGCTCAGAATATCCAGTCCGGGCCCAGAACCCTTGCATGTAGTTATGTATGTAACATATACGTATATTATATAAATATAAGATATACAATATAAGGCAATATTAGGCATAATCAAAAGAATATTTAAAATAAAACTTTTGCTGCTGTTTGAAGAATAGTATTCATCAGGTCTTTTGAAGGACACTTTTTCCAGCGGTTCTCCTCAGCTCTAGACTGGTACTGAGCAGGGCTTTTGAAGGATGTTTTTTTCCTAGTGATTTTCCTTGAACAGCGTTTGAGAACTTTATTTTGCCTTCTCAGGAAGCTCTTCAGCCAGAGACACCACTCCTGCCCTTCTTTATGGTTTTAATGTGAAGAAAGAAGGGCCTGGCCAGCACCTCCCTCTTCCTTAAACATCATTTCCCAGACATGCACTGCTCATATTGGAAGCAATAACTGCATTACGTCCTCCAAAGACTAGGTCCCATTAATTCTCCTCATCTTGGCTCGGTTGTTTGTGGCTGAAAGACTTCCCATTTTATACCAGTAAGGCATCTTGGTGTATTCCCTATCCTTCCAGATTTGTGGCAAGAATAATAATTTCAAAGTCAATTATTAAAATAATGCAATCCAAAAATAATATTTATTTCATAAAAGAAAAGGTTTGGGCAACGTTCTGTGCCTTGCTAATAATTTCCCACCTCCCCAATATTTGGCTATTTCCAATATTCTTGCTATTATTGCTGCCAATAAAAATAGTTGTGCACATATATATATACACACACACACTACCTCAAACAGTCAGCATGTGGTAGTTACTTTGCACATAAAAATAGAGGTGGTAGGAGTGTGTGTGTTTCATGTATCTGTGCCCCTTTATATTTAAGTGGATTTTGTTGCTTTAAATCATGTTTTTTTGGGACCTTACAGACTTTTGGGATAGAGATGTCATAAAAGTAATGTAGGTAGGTAAAAAAACACATTAATATGTCCTGCAAGCTTGTGACATCCATGAATTTTAACTCTATATTCTTAATGCAATGCTGGGATAATATTCTTTTATTTCTAAAATTCTTCATTCAGTGTTGAGAAAGCTTCCAACTTTCATGCTTCGTAAGACTTTTCTTTAATGACCTGATCTCATTAACATGACCCATGTCTTGCCTGTGCAGATACATACTCAATCTCATTCACCACTAAACCTCATGAATAGCATACTGGCGATGCTCTTATAAAGCTTATTTATAAATGAAAATCCAGGATTTCTCTATTCTTTTTTATTTGGATTAGGATAACAGCCAATCTGGGGAATATGGGACAAAGCCATTTCATATGGAACCTGTCAAAATGTAGGAGTGGCATCGTTTCATTTGAATTAAATTGAAGGCACGTCACACTTTTTACAATTGCAGCTAACAGTGATTATGTTTGCCACGTCCTATTTCATAAACTTTTCTTTTTAGAATAATTGCATCGTTATTTCTGAGCCTTGATTAGTTATCTATTTGTTGATTCTTTCCTAATTAATTACTCCCAGTTTTTCTTTTTACAAATAAAAAGGAATGTCTTCTTTTTTATGAGCAGAAACAATTGTTATTGGCAGCTATTTCAGTCCCGTCCTTTCCTGAAGATGTCATTGTTTTTATATGTCTTATTTACAGAAATAAATATTGGAAATGGCATACCATTTCTACTTTGTGTTAGAAAAATTCTTATTATTTAAAGATTTAAACTTCTTCTAAGAAGGAATAGAGCAGAAGGGATTCTTACCTTCCATGCTTCGTATCTCTTCTGGAGTTGACCCAAGGAAGTTGGGTGAGGGCTGCGATCCAACACAAGTAATCCTCACAAGGTTAGAAAAGGTTTATCCAGTGCAGGGATAGGTAACTAAGGAAACCCAATCTCATTTTTGCGTATGTGTGTCCTTTCCCAACATTTCGTTTTGTTGCCATGTTTTTTTAAAGGATACTGGGTTTTGAATTTTAACATAGAAACTATTAAGAAAACTTGTAGTTTAGTTTTATTCTGATTTTTTTAATGGTTTGTTGATTGCTGTAATCCACAGTTGAAATACACTTTATTAATGCTAAGCACCATATTTAAATGATGTAAATTATAAATTACAACTGCCCTGTTTTTTCCTCTCTGATTTTAGAATCCCGGCTATCTACACTACAAGTTGGGGGACAAAAGAAGATGCTGATGTTTGACCCAGTCCCTATCAAACAAGAAGCAATGGAACCAGTTCCAGTGGTCAGTATTTAAAAATGGTATAAATATTAATGTCTGTTCTCATTACATTATAATCAGGCTATTTGTAATCCCAACTGACACAGGTTTCTTGACTTCATAAACACCAGAAAATTCTAATATTGTCTTCTGAAAAACACTGCTGCTCATAATATCCAGATTTATCAGAATGATACTGATTGTTACAGGCAGCCACTTTTTTTCTGGCAGAAATGTTCTTCTTTAATAGCCTTTAGCAGGCAAAAATTCAACAGTTTCCTGGAAAGGGATGGAATAATGTGGAAAAGCTTACTGCAGTTCAGTTGTTAATGACAAGGACACCTCTCTGCAAACAAGTTGAAACCTTACGAATTAGCAGTTGTAAAATACTGCATTAAAACTTCCTTTTCCCCCCATATTAGCATATTGTTTCATATTAACCTTTTTGTGTGTTTGCCTGTTTACATTTTGCATTGATGATTAATAGTTTCTGCCCAACCTACAGAGAGGATATAGGAAAGTAGTGTTTAGTATTGTTCAAGAAAGTAAGTTTACTTTTGGATGATGTAGGGCAAATTGGGTGCTGTAACCCTGTTTGTCTTGCTTCTCTTTACGTACTTGGAAAATAGTTGCAAAAGGAAGAACTGACAGAAGATTTGCGTTTGAGGGTGTCCTGGTCTTGAAAAGCTTATACAGTTAGATCATCTTTGTATATTTATGAGTATTCCTAGTAGTATATAAGATGCAAAGGCCACTTTGAAACAAAGATGAAATGGATATTTGTTAGAAAGTATCCAAGCAATAGTGTTCAGTGGTTGTGATTGGTTTTTTTTTAAGATCACTGAAAAATAATTCACAAGAAATCAGTACTTTTATTATTTGGATGCACTTTATAAACATGAATTAATTCCTGTAGTCGTAAAAAGAAGCAAGGTCCAAAGCACCATTCTAATGAGAAACCAGAAATAATTTGCTGCAGGTGGCTGAGATTTAGTGCACGTAATCAGCTCAGCCCTTCTAGGGCATTAACATTAAATTGTGTTGCCATTCAAGTACTTGGGGAAGGATTGCTACCAAACTGGTATGGAGTGCCCAATTTCAGTGGCACTTGCAACAGCTCAAGACATATGCAATGTAAGCTGTAATGCGGTCATTAGCCAATAATGTTAATCAGCTACGAAAGGAGATGAGCAGGTTTTGCATCACTCATTTAATAATTCATAAATGATGGGTCCAAAAGGCAGAGATGGCAGTAATGCATAGACTACTGCAGAAACTCTACCAAACCCTACTTTTCCCAACTTGTTCACTGATTCAGTTCATATGGACTCCTGCCATTCACTGTGCAACTCTGGGTAGTTAAGAACCATAATCAATCAACAATCATTTAAAATAACACATTGTGCTCAAGGTGACTCATAAAGTATGACAGTTGTGTTCCTGAAGATGTTCCCGCCCACCCCAGCTTCCTAGTAATATTGTTCTTCCAAACTGCAGTAGATGCTCATGACATTCTAAAAATAAGTCTGGTGCATCTCTCATTTCAGCCCAGATTTCAGCTTTTCTACTCCTTTTTGACTAATATGACTTATTCTTTCTCTGGCAGGCTGACACTTCCCGAGTGCCAGGGAAAATGAGAGTATTTGCTGAGTACTGGGGATATGGTTTTAAAAGATTTTACTACATTTAAAAAGTAGGGGGACTCTCCTGAGGGATTTTGTCATCTCTTTATCAAAGTAGGCAACTTTAAAACTGTGGTTCTACATATGAATAACTGTGGAGCAGATTTAATTACAGAGCTCCACCCTGTTGAAGAAGTTGCATAGGAAACAATGTGATTTTTCCCCCCCATATTGGAGTAAACACTGTTTTCACATCACTGGAGTTGACAGCAAGACAATTTGCTAAGCAGTAATAGCCACAAATGCCTTGCGCTGTACGGCTACACCCAGAAGGCATTCATGGGGTTGAAAAGTAAGATCCACATAAACAAAACAATACCCCATTTGTCATAACAAATCATGGCTTACTGTTGGTTGTTAGAATGCCTGATTTCATCATATAAGTGAATGCTTAGTATGCTTTAAAATCTATGAGCTCTTAAAACCATTTAGCGATCCAACACATCATGTATAGAAAATTGCTTCTTTATGAGACCAGCAACTAGTGGGTGTTGGTCATGAACGTTGTCTGTTTAGTGAGACTATGTGACAAAGGAGGAATGAAGCAAATTCCAGATTATTTCGATTATATTACTTTTCAGTTTGGATGCCTTTGAAAAGTAATCTTAGCATAATCCTGGAAAAGTTCTGGCACATGATTGCCTAAAAAACTGATGGCATAATGTAGGTTGAGCTTCATAAATAGCTGGATATTCCCTGGCACATCCATTACTTTTCTTTGCATATTTAGTGATTGATTTGGCAGATATTTTTGCCATTATCTTTGTATAGTGTGGTCATGCCAAAAAATACTCTGCCTTTTTCTGTGGAAGATAGATAACTGTCACACTTTAAAGTCATATAAAATTATATGAGTTGCAACAACAACAACAAAAAAGCTTAGTGGTACCTTTGAAGACTATCATTTATTCTAGCTTAATCTTGTTTTCCTCTTTTATTATATGTTAGATTGTACAAGTGACCTGCTGAGTTATCTCTTACTCTCAGAGATAATCTTACGAAGTTTGTAAATATCTTATATGCAGGTGAAGGTGCGCTTAAAATCAACAAAACCCACATGTTTAGCAGCTTTTATAGACTTGTTCATTAGATGACTTAATATTAGCCATATATCAGTGGTATTATAAGAGGCTCTAAAAATGGCTTGTTCCTCCGCTAGGATGTTTCTGAGTCCAAGCAGTCTAATGACTTCCAATACAGATATTTGAATTTACGGATGGCGCTTAATAGAATGGACTATAGTATGTCAACATAGTTATACCATGAAAATCCTTTATTTCAATCTGTCTAAGGAACAGGTTGAATCCTTAGTAAATTTCATATATTTGTATGTTTCTTCCGCATCCCAAAATTAGTACTGATGTCCAAAGAAGACTTAAATTTAAAGCATTCCATATGTGATTTATAATCCAGTAAAGTTTTTATCTAACTTGCAATTTTCATTTGATTTTCGACATATTATTTAAATGTTAGAGTATGCATATAATTCAGAGTTGATTCTGGCTATAGGTCCTTACAGTATTCTGTCTTATTTATGTATAAGACAATAATGCTAAGTATACATGCTTGCAATGTAAATATTATTGAATAGAATAGAATAGGAATTTCATCTGGTAAGCAACACGAGGTTGAATAACTACATAGATAGTCTGACCCTAAGATCATTGAATTGAAGATATACTCTGTTTTCAAGGAAAAGAGAACCCTCAAAGTAAAAAGGGAGTCTTAATATATAAAAGGTATCTAATTAGAAATAATCTTATGCTTCATAAGAAGTCAGTAGAAGTTTTTTAAGAAGGCATTCCTCAACTCTATATAAATTGCAACAGCAATGGTTGATTGATTATGTATCATCAAAACATTATTGACTCTTAGCAACCACATAGATCAAAATTTCTCCATGATACAACATCATAGTCACTCTAATTATGAAAAGATTGTAGTTAAGGAAATGTATCTTCTGAGTATGTAACTGGTCTTCTATTATAGGAGATCCTTCCATGAATGGAGCAATGTCATTGACTTCCATCCTAAATTTGTTAAAGCTCATGTGCATGAATACCCTTTGTTTTAGTAGCATCCCAATTCCATACATATACTACATAGTATAGTATATCTGCATTATCCTGTGTGCCTAGTAGGATGAATTGTGCTCATTATTTACAACCCATTCCCCCACACGCACACACATCAGAAAAACCCACCAAATGCAACCTATTGTCTTTCTTGGGTGATAGACAGAGCTGGCTCCCATGGTAATTGAAATGTGTTTTGGGTGGTATGTTTGTTTTTATTCCTACTCCAACTGCCATATGCTCTGTCTGTTCATTTCTAAACCACATAAGAATTAGTGCCTTAAACACTTTTAATTTGTCATAGCTAAGATGATATTTGGCAATTCTGTGTGTTATATGACATCCTGAATTAGCTTACCAAATATACGCTCTTCCTTTTGCTTCTGCAGTGCCTTATAGTATCAAGTTTTAAAAATGCTGTTTTATAAATAGGATTGTTATACCAGGTCAGTAAGTGTTACTAATGATTTCAGACAATGCATGGATCAAGCATCCTCTTTAAACACCTGCCACTGGGCAGAACAAAGGGCAGAGAACTTCTTGTTCTCTTAGATAAAGATTTACTATGGGTCCTGTTAGAGCAGTTTCATACAGTGACTTATTTGGTGTACAAAGCCATGCTTAATTACTAAAACCAGCAAAGGAAATACTTGGGGTAGCAATAAACATGGCTACAGTCTCAGAGCAACATGCCAAGCTTCTTGGCAGTGTTGCAGAGAATTCTAATATGTATTGCTGGATTGTGTAGCCTTTTGGCATGGCTTAGATGCTTGGAGTGATACATCATTAATCTTTCAAAACTGATAGTCATAATTACTTAGAACCTTAATAAATATCCTAATGTCCTTGCCTCACAATTCTTTCAGTTCTGAAAGATGCAAGTTTACAAAATAGGTTAGAGGTGGCAAAATATGTGTTCTGAACATTTATAACAAATAAATTGGATTTACATAAAAAACTTCCTGTAGATGTCAAAAAGTGTTACCTATTTCCAGAGTCAGTTAAATGTTATTTCAGCAGAAATGTTGATTTGAAATATAATAACAAGTAATTCTTACTTTCCAAGACACATTTTTTCCTCTGTTGTGTCACTGATCCCCAGTCATTCATTTCTTCCCTCCTTTCTTCTGTAGTCATTCAACTCTAGTTATATGGACCACATGAAGTCTAACAAGTACAGTGTCATCTATTCAACACCAAATATGATGTCCAATAAGTTTTACCAGATTCCAGATGGACTGTGTAATGGAGTTCAAGTTGAGCCTGTTGACCTTACGGTGAATAAACGAAGCTCACCACCTTCAGCTGGAAGTTCTCCTTCACCTTTAAAATTCCAGACTCTACCCAGGAGAGCTTCCCCTGGATTAAATCTTCCTTCATGCAGCCCTCCCATGAAGAAATTGACTCCACCAGGAATACAGCCTTTCACCATGCCTTTAACTATTCCTCCAGTAATGGCAGCTCTTTCACGCCATGGACTAAGAAGCCCTGGAATACTTCCTGTTATACAGCCACTTGTAGTTCAGCCTGTCCCTTTTATGTACGCCCCTCACCTACAACAGCCTATTATGGTGTCCACTGTTCTTTCAGAAGATCTGGAAAATCCAAGCAGCGTGCCAGGTAAATATTTGTGTTGTGGGTTTGTTTTGTTCTTTTATGGACTGTCCTCTCTTATTTTTATCAAGTCAGCATAAATTTTAAAAGAATCCATTAATCTCCTACTTTAAATTATCCTAAATTTGTTGGTGTAAATGGGAGAGGGACTTATAAAGAGATACAGTGGAGAGCATCCACAGAGCTAAAGAAAATAGTTCTTTCTAAGCAGCCTTTAGCTAGTTTTCCTCTTGGTTTAATGTATCCCATTGCTGTAATTGCTGTTGTGATAAATGGAAGGGCAGAAAGAAACTTGTGGCTGACCTGAGTTTCTTGGAGGAATGGCATTTCTAAAAAATATAACGCATTTCAAAAATCTTTGCTGAACTTACTAATTTGTGATTGATATAGTTGTGTTAAGCACTAGACGTTCCTATGGAAAGCAGTGTAATGGAAGCAGCAGGGAGAATAACATCTTCTTCCACTGACTGCCCAGAGATTAGTTACTGCCAGTGAGCAGGACAAAGGGCTGGGCTATAAGGTTTATTATAGGATGGCATTGTCATTCAGTTATGCAGATTAATTCAAATGGAGGAATCTGGTTATATTTGTAGTCTGTATTTTTAGCAAAGATACAGCAAGAACATGGTGACAGAAGACTCAAATCCAAGCTTTTCTCTTTGTTTACCATTCACTAACGATTTTTTCTTCCTTGTAGTATCTGTTATCGAATCTTATGAAAAGCCAGCACTAAAAAAATCTATTAAGGTAGAACCAGGCATGGAATCACCAAGAAATGACTATTATCCTGAACAAATGTCTCCTCCTTTGATGACCTCACTGTCACCCCCAATGCTACAAGAGTAAGTAGTTAATTAGAGTTCTAGAATCTCACCAAAGGAAATGTGAATTCTCATTACAAGCTAGGTTAGTCGCCTTTGAGTCAAGCTGAACTCCTCCTGACTTCATGTACACTTCCTTTTGAAATATTTTTTTTCAACTTCCCAGTATAGCCGAGAATTCTGGGATCTCTTTGTGGTTTCCTATCTAAGTAGTAACCAGTTCTGATTGTGCTTAGTTTTTTTCAAGATCAGCCAAGGTTGGCTAGGTGCATTATAAAGAGGGTGGTTTCAAGGAGATGACTTCTGTTGCTCTGAATTAAAAGACATTGTGCAGCTATTTTTCTGTACAGAACAGTTCTTCTCTAGCAAGAAGAAAAAATGGGAGAAATGTTAGACAGTGGATGTCTAACACTCCATTCAATTTTCTGAATATCAAGCAGAGCAATTGCATAATAGCCACTCCCTTAGATCCAGTCCTTGTCAAAGCCATCAGAAGATGTTTCTGTAACAAGGCTTTCTAAGGACTTTATTTAATAATAAGGAAGTAATAAATTGGACAGTAGAACAGGAGGCACTGTCCCATATATTGTGTTTTGCTCCATATAGAATATCTCTGTTTATCCATTAAGTGCCCCAAGCAAAGAGCATATGTAAGTAGAGCAGTACGGTAGTGCAGAGTAAGTTTGAGTAGAATGCATGCATTTAATATTACTCATTAAAATCACATGTATGTACAAAAGGGGTGGTGCTTTAATTGTGATGCCATTACAGATGTTGCCCCTCTACAGACACCCATGAACAAAGGGACCTTCTAGTCCAATCCTAACTTTTGAAGGTGCATGAAAGATCATCATAAGATCTACATACACAACCCTAAGTTTTATAAAAAACATAAAAACTCCTGAAAATACAATTGGTGATAATGACTACGCATGAATAATTCTTGCTTCTCATTCTCTGTGCTGTACTTTTAGGAAATCAGTCATTTAGGGCAGCAAGATACTTAAATGAAGTAATAGTGCCAAAAGATAAAAGACCTTGAATGTTACCATGACTTAATATGTCACCCGTGGCCTTATTGGAAGGAAAATTGAAGAAAATTCCACATGTATCTTGGTTTGTCTGTGTGACGTGGGTGTTACTGATTCATCAGTTCTTTTTGATAGTAATAATAATAGCAACAGCAGTTTATTAAATGTATATGCCACTTGACTCCCAGTGAGGCAGTTTACAAATTATGAAAAATATTTAAAAACACAGATCAATACAAAAAACACAAAAACGAAACAAAGGAACAGTGATGGTAGAGAAAACAAACCTGGATAGGAACAAGGAAAAGAAAGAAAAAGGATATCAGTTGTCCTTGCCAAAGGCCTGGGTGAAGAACCATGTCTTCAGGGCTCTTCAGAAATACCAGTAGGGTAGGGCCATTCAAATCGCCGGGGGAACATCATTCCAGATCTGATTTATTCAACTGAGATTATTTTTTACGACTGGCCAGAATAAAATACATACTGCTCTATGTCCTTAGAATTGAGATCAGGTTTTCATTGATTGTCAGTGTCCTATTTTTCATGGCAGGATCCAGTTCCAAATGTATCTCTAGAACTGTGGTCTGTACAGTTCTACACAATGCAGTATGAGCATCTCCCCTGAATTACAGTACTCAGAACAAATGCTAAAAAAACTTTATTTATGGAAGCCAGAAGCACAGTTTTAGAAATCCAAAGAGTATGATGTGTAAACATAAGTCTTAGTTCTACTTTTAGGAATAGTCTTCTGCATTGAAGGAGTTTGCACTCCTTTGCCTGCTCCAAACCAGAAATTCTTAATCGTGCTCTAAAGCAATAGATGAACAGTAAAGTCTGTTGAGTTTAACTTAGTAGAGCAAAAGAAGTTGATAGCGTTCATAACATGAAAAGAGAGTCATCAATTTCATTAAAAAAAAAAACCCTTTTCTAAGGTATTTAGAAAACACGTAAACAAAAGTAATGGAAGTTCAGTGGAAGCCCCGAGGTTTCTGAATTGGGACTAAGTGCGCTTGCTGGGAAACAAGATTGTGATTTAAAAATTCAGTCAAACACTAACACGCTGAGAAAAAAAAAATGGGAGGGAAGGGAGGGTTGTTCATTCCACAGAATAAATGAAACCAAATCTCTAGCAGAAAAGTTAGCCAAAATATTACCACAGAAGTCCATGACATTTGCTAAGCTTGCTTGAAATTTTTCCACATGTATGTAATGTTATTTATGCTGCCAGAAGACAAAAGGGTATTGAATAAATGAACTCTGTGGTAGACCATTAAAAAAGATTTAGTTCAGAAGGTTGTAGTTTTAATATATGATTCAACTTAATACAGGAATCACCCTTCGGTTATAGTCCAGCCTGGAAAAAGGCCCTTACCTGTAGAATCTCCAGACACACAGAGGAAGCGGAGGATACACCGGTGTGATTACGAAGGCTGCAACAAGGTTTACACTAAAAGCTCTCACTTAAAGGCCCACAGAAGAACACACACAGGTATGAAGCAAATGTAATTTTTTTTCTTTTAGAAACCTTAATGAGACCCTGAAAAAAGTCTGCAGCCAAGAGGAGTATTTGAGACTTAGGTGCTATTGAGCATGCAAGCTATCACAGAGACATAACGTAGAATACTTTGCAATGTGCTGTGTGATGCGGTTACACTGTACAGTCGGGCTGGGCAAAGCATGTGAGGAGCACCCGGTGAAGCGTGTTGGATCTCCTCCAAACATCAAAGCAGCCGGGTCCTCCAGAAGGCTCATTGTGGCTGTTCTGAGGAGCAGGCACAGAGGACCCTTCTCCTGGGACTGACTGCTGGTGAAGCAACGTGCATGCTGAAATGACCTAGGAAAGCTTTTGAAATAGCCAGGTCTCGCGGAGGACAAAGCTCCCTATTATATTTTGGGGAAGAATACTTTCTTTGTGCCAGTCTGCTTTAGGAATAGTCCCTTCAGATGCTTTGCACCCTTTCCTATACTCAGGTTATTGTAGTATATTTTGGACTTAAGCCCAGTGAAGGATCCAAAGATGATCAGATGACTTCTGCTGTTAAGGATAGTGACGTTATAGAACAACTCCCTTAAGTCTCAAGTCCTCAGGTTCTGTGGAACACGGCTTGAAAAACCCTGACCTAAGGCACTCTCCCATTTTAAAAAATAAAATTATTTCAGAGAAAAATTAGTCGTCTTTCCCCGTAAATACAGTACTTTTTCTGGGGTTTTTAAAATCTCCTTTCTATTTTGTTTAGTTTTCTAGGGTTGTTAAGCATATCCAAAGCTTAAGATACTACTTTCATTTTTTTCAGAAGCCATTAGAGATTTGTATTACCATTCTGTAGCAGTCTGCCACCAAATTTGGGTTGTTCTGGTGTTACTAGGATATAAAACAAATGCCAGGCATGTTTATGTATCTTGCTATATCGTAGTTGAATTTAGCCATTCATTGTATAACAATGCAGTATCAGAAATTAATTGTAGTCTTAAGTCTGAGGCTTAGACGATTTTACAGATGCGTAGCTTCAGCACTCAAAAGCGTAGCATACGTTTACTTTCAGTATGATCCTATATATGCTTTTTTGGAAATACGTTTTACTGTGTTCAGTGCTTTACTCCCCTTAGAAGTAGGTACAAGATTCAAGGGGTTGTTATTTATTTTCTTCTTGGCACGCTTTGCTTCTCGGCTTGGTAGTTGGTTTATTTTGCTGGTCTACTAAGTGTGACTCAGTGGAATATTCACTAACACACCCTTCTATATTGGCAGTAAATTCCTTCCAAAAACACTGAATTGTATTTAAAAGTCTTAACATTTTAAATTGTATTTAAAAGTTTCTGATGTCCTTTTTAAAGAAAATCAAGGTTTCTTGGGAAGGGAATTATGGACATTTTTCTTCTTTTTTTCTATCATTCCAGCTTTTCCCACTTAATAATAGCATCATTGAAAGCAACCTGGCTTGCTGCTGTGACATTTCTCAGACTTAGACAATTTTGGTATTGGGATTTGGGCATAAGTTCAAATATTCAATTCAATTCAATTCAATTACTTTATTACAGTCAATTAGACCAGTACAGTAAGTTCAAATAATAATCAGCTATAATCACTAGCTGAAGCGGCCATTAACATCACTGAAAATTCTTTTTTTTTTAATTAAGTAGGGATACCAAACTTTAATCTCATTGTAAAAGTTGTGGGGAGATGGGCGGGGACAAGTCAAATAAATTAAATAAATAAATAAAATAAAAGTAGTAATATAAATTTATTAAATAAATAATAAATGTGTTAGCACAAATTATTCAAGGTCTTACATAAAAATAGACTACCATGTAATTAATTTGTGTATTAATGTTATGCAAAACCCTACTAGAGATGTAGCTCAATTACAATTTCAGTTAAATATGTGTTATACAGTAGCAAGTTCATATTTGAACTTTAATTAATTATCAGTTTCATTAATCGATAATTATAAACAATCACATAGAAATTTCATATTTCAAGAAGTTATTGGAATTCAGATCAGCCAAGGTGGATTTAGATATATGGTAATTAGTACTAATTAAAGAAACATCATGAAAATGGAACCGTATAAACAGAAGCACAATGAAAGTGTTAGGCATACCGGATTTTATGTTTTTCAATCAACAGTATTCATTTATAACATTAAGAATACAAAAAACGTCAGTGGATACGAATTGACGGATTGATTAGAGTGATACCATTCCTTTCCATGTTGAAAAGTGGATACCTACTGTATCATATTGGTATTTAAAATGAGCATAGAGTCAGTTTGGATTGGAGCAAGCTATAAATATTGTAAATAGATAAGTGTTTGAATAAGGTGAAGACAATCTGTGGCTCCTGATCTTTGTCCCCTTCTCCTATTCTTGATAATACACTTTTTAAACAGAAGGATACATTTGTTCAACAAAAAGAATGGGAAGATACAGGCCTTTATAAAACTAGAGACCTGATCACTGACAGCAACCAGACTAGTGAACTACAGAATATATTTATAAACAGTTTGGTCAGAAATTCCATTGAATATAAATGGCTTCAAAGGAGTCCATTTAATCCTTTCTTCATAGGTGGAAGTTCTACATGAAGCATTATGTACATTGTTCTTCATAAGTTTCACTAAATTTGGGAAGAAATCAAGTTAATCTCATTATTTTATAAAAGTCTTATATTAAGCACAATTAATTGTCTTGAAATCTGTGGGACTGATCCAGGAGTTGAATTTGAGGAATCTCACTGGAGCTCTTTGTGGTACAGAGGGTTTTTTTAATCTATTGCAGCAAGTCGTCAAGACTTGACCATGAAAATAACCCATAGCTGGTAAGAGAGCAAATGTGAGATCAGATTTCTGGCATGTTTGACATATAGAAGAACACATTTTACTGCTGTTTCCACACAGAAGCAAATCATCTGTTGGAAAAATAGGCATTTTAAGTGAAATTACTGATGATAAGGGAATATGGCTTTTCTTTTAGGTTCTTTATGGATCATTAAACAATGTTGCATGTGTTTCTAAAAAAATATTGTCTTTTTTTTTTTTAATTCATAGGTGAAAAGCCTTACAAATGCACTTGGGAAGGTTGCACATGGAAATTTGCTCGGTCTGATGAACTAACACGGCACTTCCGGAAACATACCGGAGTCAAACCGTTCCAGTGCCCAGACTGTGATCGCAGCTTTTCTCGTTCGGACCATCTTGCCCTCCATAGGAAACGTCACATGCTAGTCTGAATCTCTTACTTCCGTTCCCTTCCCGTTTCCTTTCTTTTTATTTTTGACCTAAACATTTTAATTCAGATTCAGCTGGACTGGATCTCTGGATTTTGTAGCCTCAAAACCTTTCTTATGGTCAGTAAAAGATGTTTGCTTGACCCTCCTTTGCTCTTGCCATGGGTCAGACCTAAAGAATGTGAACATTTTTTTTTCCTGGGGATGCTAAGCAAACCCTGTTTGCCAACAAATAGATTAAATTTCCTTCAGACTAAGATACCTTGTAATCAAGCTGATTAGTTTTGCCATTTAATCAGCCAGTATATATTGATGATACAGTTTTGGAAATCCAGTTTGCTAATCCTTGCCAGAGACTGTGTGTGCCTGTAAAGGGTGCACGTCTCCTTTTTATGCTCAGCAATGCAATGAATGGATCTTTTTGAATATGGTTGGTTATAGAAGCATGTTCCAGAAGACACGTTTTGGATGTAGAAAATAAAATTCTCAGCCTGAGAATGATTGAAAAAAATCTCCACTAAAGAGTGGCATTTATCAGCAGAAAGTGTGTCAATGCAGATGTACATCTTGATCAATATTGCCTTTTTTGTGTGGGGGGGGGTTGTGTAAGATGTCAGTTTGTTTTGCCTGGATACGGTGTCTCAGTAGATTCATTGAGCAAACACTTTCGTGTGTTGTGGTTATCTGTTTTTGTTGTGCAACTGTATGAATGGAACACACATGGTACTCCTGTGGTGTGGCATTCATGGATAAATTCAGTAATCTACCTCACTGAGGAAGTGTGGTAGGCATAGAGTTTTCTCCACTCCTCTGCATTTCCTGTCCTCTAGAACACCTCTACCTGCCTTAGCTGAGAAAAGCTATCATTTCAGCAAAATAGATTAACCTGTTCGTTGTTAGAAATTAATTCCATCAGAAATCCTTCCATCTTCGTAAGATACTTGAGAAAGAGGCTTGCTTAACTGAAGCACTTCTGGAGAGCACAGAATCTGTCCCAGACTGTCATAAATGAAAAAGGTACATTTTTATCCCGTTACCCTCCACCATTTTTGTTAGCCTTATATGAAAACTTCAGCAGAAGAGATCTCACAAAGTATTTTTGTAACAGACTCTACATTCTCAGTATCGATAATTCTTAAAAAAAAAAAAAAAAAGGAAAGATTTGGATTGTTTAAGCCTATGAATATTCCATATCTTCAGAGATGCCATTTTATATTCAGCAGAACATTTGAGGAAATAAGACTCCCTCCATCCACCAGCATTCTCTCTTTTGCAGCCTATTGTTAAGGTCATGGGAATTATGTCTCTCATATATGAAAAAGGAAAGGTTAAAAAATGGAAGCCAACAGCAACAATAGGAATGAGCAGGAGAGGAAGGGATCGCAGAATGTGCCAGGATATACTTTATAAACTAAGATCAGATACATTTCGAGTAAATAATTGCTCAGGGGCAACTTGACTTACTCAAAAATGCTTGTTGTATTGTTCCATAAATTGTATTTAGCTTCAGTTGTTCTGGTATAAACTTTTCTAGCACTTTCATAGTCCTGTTCCCTCTCTTACTTTTTCAAGTTGTATTACCTAACTTTCATTAAACCAGTGTAATATAGAACACTTTGACTGGACCATGCCCATTGTTTCTGGTACAAAGGTTGTCACACCTTAGTTAAGTCTT
The DNA here is from genome assembly GCF_059951505.1 of Python bivittatus. NCBI lineage: Eukaryota > Metazoa > Chordata > Lepidosauria > Squamata > Pythonidae > Python > Python bivittatus. Next base: position 392,281 of record NW_028277121.1, read on the forward strand.
GTTCAGTACCTAAAAAAAAACATACTGTTCAAATTCCAAATTAGCTTGCCTATCCTCCTCCTCTCCACCCCATCTCTCCAATATTTCTGAAATGAAATTTCCACAAGAAATGGATTAATCCAGAAGAATTCCATTTCAGTGGTGTGAACCTGACATAGAGTGGAATGAGCAACTGAGATCTTGACAGAAAATTCAATTGATCGTGGGTTGATACTTCAAAACAAGAGTGAACAAGGCTTCTTTCTGGCAATCTTACAATGACTCTAGTTTTCACAATGCTTTCTATCACAAAGCCCAAAGTTTGAAAATTGTGCAAGGCATCTATATATGTGCTTCTAATTGTGCCTGCCCTAAAACAAAGGAACCATTGTCCAATTCAGTGGAAGAAGGCAAAGAATTCACTGTGGAGTTTTTATTTTATTTTTTTGAGACCTAAATGGCATGATTAACCAGTACAGACTTGATGTCACCAATGTCCGTAATGCATCTACTAGGATTCTTGAAGTATCAGAGAAATATCAGATGAAAAAAAGCATATCTTCGTGTGTTCAAAACAGCATAACATGGCTATTCTGAATTCAAAATTCATGGAAAGTTGCATACAGCAATATATAGGAGGCTTTTTCATGGTTTTAAAATAATTTGGAAGAAGGAAGGAAAAACATGAATACTAGTGACATTGAAACAAACTCACTTTAGATGATACGTAGCTTGTTCCTAATTCAGTGTCAAACCTCAAGGCAGCAATGTTCTACACGTTTATTTGGGATAGGTTCTTTGAAGTTCATTGGATGACGCACGTGTTGCTTTTCTGATATCGGCGTATACGAGGAGCAATTGTACCGCAAGCTATTATTGTGTTGTAAATTAAGACTACCATATCCACGCTGTAAAAATCTGGATGATCCCTAGTCGAAAGCGAAAGGTATAGGAAATGCTAGCTCTGTACGCTTGCTCAGTGGTTATCTAGAAATGGTAGCCCTAAATGGAACAAAATCTCTTACATTTTCTGCTGTGTTGCCAAACAAAATAGATGGTTAGACTGATACACTTAACATTATCTGGTACTAGTGTGAGGGGGGGAAAACCCTGAAGAAAGTTAATGAGTTCTAGGTATCAGGAACTAGGGTCTGGGAAATCAAAGGGGAGATGATCAGAACTATAAATGGATTCTTTGAATCCATCTAAAAATAAGATTTTTAAATAAAGTTTAGACTGTGGTGACTGCTGTACATTGACAGCATATATTGAGAGCTGAAATGAATATAATGTACCAAGTTGCGTCCTAGTGCCTTTGCATAAAATAGATGCCATCATTTTACAAGCTCCTTGGGTAGGTTCATCACCGACATCTTTAAAGAAACATTCGTGTGCAGTGCTGTAACACTTTATTTTTCATAAACTTACTTTCTATAGAATATTTTACTTCTTTTCTCACAATACACCTGAACTACAGTAAATGGCTTGATCATATCACGTATTTCAGTGTCTGCCATAAAATGCAAGGAGAAAAGTCTGGTCCCCCAATTCTAAATTGCTAATAAAGCTCTTAACATCTTCATCTACTTCTGTATTTTAGGTGTGTTTTTTAATTCTGAGCAAAGGAGGAAAGGGTACAATTGACATACCATACAAATTAATGCTACACTAATTTTAATCCTGTGTAACTAGCTAATTAATTTGAGGGCAATGCTATTAAAGATTCTTTGTACTGATGTGTCTGTGTGTGTGCCAGAGTGCAAAAGAAACAGAGATCTACATCATTTGCAATTAGATTGGTCAAGACGTTTTGCTGGACTGCTATAAAACTAAGGATACAAACTACTATCTTAAAACCCCATATGCTGGAATCTGTAGACCAAAATCCATGTCTTAATTGTATGGGAAAAACTCCCATCTTTCACTGGGTTCCTTAAAAATGCAATTAGCAGTGGTTCCCTCCGAAGATAGCAAAAGTGTGTAGCAATGCAGAAAGGGATACTACTACTGATTTAATACCGTGATTCTCAAGATCTTGACTGATGTTAAAAATGCTAATCAGGTTTGGACCTAGCCAGAGCCTGGATGGCAGACCATCAGAGCTGTGGGCTAGAATGGACAACAGAAGAAAACATTCTGGAAGAACAATGGCAAACCACTTGTCTGTTTATGCCAAGAAAACCAGGAATATATATCCATGCTGGCAGCGGGAGTTGAACTCTGGAGTTTGATGCAAGGCAATGAGGCATAGTTATAAAATGGGAAGTTCAAGCGGCTTTGATGAGAAGGAGATGAGGGTTTTGGGAAAGCAGGTTGCCAGTCCAGAGATTACAAAAGAAATCTTAATACAGTTCTGTTTCTCAGCACCCATGTGCACTAGTAGTATTGCCCTGTATAGGATACGTCTTTTAGGACGACATTTTTAATCATGTCATAAGCAGCTTTGTGAAAAAATGGTTCTTTTCCAGTTGGGCCGTTCAGTGGGATGCTGAGATTTCGAAAATGTGGTTTCAGTTACGAGCTGTAGTTCTGTTGAACACAGACATAAATTAAGAGATCACTTTCATGATAGAACCGTGTTTGTATTTTGACTTCCAGCTTAGTAAAGTATATCTTTTCAAACAGAACTGCAGAAAGTATTTTACACATGTTATTTTTAAAGGGCTATAATAATTCCCATTATGTTTTACAAATATTAGCACTTTCTTGCTATTTATGTATTTTAAATGTTACACAGACAAAATAATCCTCCTGCTTAGCATATTTTCAAACTTTGCCTGCAAATGTAGCAGGAATATTACATGTACTCTACTTCTTGTATAAAACTATGCAGAATTTTTAAAAATAAAATGTAATATATTTTATAAGCTAATAATAATTGGGTAATTAAAGGTTTTTAGCATGCATTCCTATCATTTGCAGATACTGAAAATTTTGGTAATCTTTCTCACTAAAGATGTGAATGTTTTAATGTTCCTTTACTGTTTCTATTTTTGGTAATCCAATGGGAATTCAGTAATGACATTTTGTCATGTCAAACTGTGAATATAAATTTGTACTGTACAGTCCTCATATGTTATATATAGTATGCAAAAATGTATTATACTTGTTAATAAAACAAGACACATAGTAAATGTCAATATGTAAATAACACTCCCTGCAAAGTTGTATTGTTTTTTTAAAAAAAGAAAGACACTAATCACAAAATAAGCTGACTTCAGCACAAAAAGTGGTATTTAGAGTAGATCCATTAAACTCGAGGGAGCTTAATTACTCATGATTGACATTCCATTGATTTAAATGGATCTGTTGTACATATGATTAACTCTCAAATATGCTTAGTCATTCTTACAATTGCTGCTATTATGGTATTAGAAACATGACTTCAGTGTCCATATGACAATGGATCATCTTCCATGCGTTCCTTTTGTTCCTTTATGTTACCAATGAAAGGAGACTTACGGAGATGCATCACTTGAAGCAGGAATTCATGGACATTAATTATTGGTTCCAGAAGTTGTCTACCCAAAGAATCCCCTCTACGCTTTCATCTTTACTCTCTGTGGCACAACCAATCATATGTAAAGACTATTTTCATATAAAGTTAAAAATGGGTCATGAAAATTCTCTTGTTTAATTATTTAAATTACTAAACATATAAGTGTGGATTCCAACAAGTCACCCTCCAAAATGCCCACCAAACTGACCAACTGGTTGAGCTGTTTCATCCCACGTACAACAAATAAGCCAATGCTACCCCAAAGCCGGGTGATGTTGAACAGATGCTATGAGTGATAGAAAAATAAGCTATCAATTAGTTGCTAATTACTAGAGCAAGGGTTTTTTGACAGATTTAATGGAAGGGGAAACAGCCATTCCGCCTCCAATGCTAAAATGCCTGGAGCTGCATTCCGTGAAGACCTATTCCTCAGACGTAGCTGCACCTTCCTTCTGCCCACGTGGCAAAGTTCCTCAATTAGATTTCCAAACAAGAGTTCTGAGATCTGGTCCTGCTCTATCCACGAAATCACTCTTGTGCAGCACAAGACAGATTTAGTAGAACAAGCATGCCCAGCCATTGGCACAGGGTGTTGCTGCTACTTCACGTGGCACAACTAATTGGGGCAATTAATTGGGCAAATCAGGAAATGCCAGAAGGGCCCATCACTCAGTAGCCTATGAAGAACCTTGCAAAGCAGCTTGAAGAAGGTGTTGTTTTGCGATTTGGTAAATGCAGTTGAGACAGAAGGAGCTAACTGACCAGGCAGAGCCCCGTCACTGTTGAGTAAGTGCCACGGAGCACACATGTACCTGCTTGTGTTCATGTGGGGGAGAGTGAAGCAACTTGAACCCTCAGCACACTCAACTGTTCCCTCTTCCTAGAAGTATTCTCCACTATTTACTTCATTGTTCTTCTGCACTTGAGCATACTATAAATAACTTGTTTGCTGTTTCTCCTGTCTTGAATAGAACTTAGCAGTGAGAAAAATGAATGTTAACTTTTTTCTCAATATGAACTGATGATTGTTAATTCCTGAAAATGCTGTCACTCTAATTTTATATTTTCTGTCAAATGAAGATCTGAAAAAGTTGTTTTATGCATTCTGGATCCATATAACAGACTCTGGAAGGTCTCTGAGTCACAGTTTCCCCCCATGGAAGTAACTTGATTCTCTAAGAGGAATATGTGGCACGATTTGCTTTGATGAGGTATTCTATAGCTCCTTATTATCTTCATACAGCCTCCTTGGGCATTTGGGAAAGCCAGAGGAGGCCTCCAACAGATGATTGGAAAGATTGGAACAAGTTCTCCACTTGGACCATGTCTGCGCAGAAGCCTTTTCCAAGGTTCATAAGTGCTGGAGAAGGCGGTGGAAAAGCAGAAGGTGCAGGAACAGATTGCAGAGGATATAAGTCAATGTGTTGTTTTTTTCTTTTTAAACAAAGCATATGAGATAACTCAATCTTGAATAAATGTTTTACATGTCCTATACTAAAGACAGTAATGTAAGCAAGTCCTTGTTCAAATGAAAAACTTCTGCCATTTCCTATGCTCAGTAAAACTTTATAAATTAGCAAAACTATATTCAAGGAGCACTTAAAGAATATATTTAAAGCAATGCCTTTAACATGACCATGATCTAAAACTGTAAAAGCATCTACATCCCATCCTTTAACTTCAGGTATCAAGGAATGAGATTTCCTATATTATCAAAACTTCTGCACATAAATGAAATAAATGTATAAATTATATTTCTGTTAGGAAGGATTAATAGAAGGCAAAGTTTCACTTAATTAAATGCAGACAAATAAGCTTGCAAAATATACGTCTGGTGTATAACTTGAGTAGGAGAGTTACAATCTAAACAGATCCCATTTTTCAAATCAAATCCAATCAAATCCTTTATTACAAATCAGTAACCCAGACTAAATACAGAATGCAACCAACAAAGTAAAATTACCTTGGCATCCTTAAAATATTGAACATAAAATTCTTCATCCCATCCCAGAAATGGGGTTAGGAGAGGTGTTAGTAGCTCTTTACATATGTCTCAATAAAAGTTGCAATACAACAGAATATGAGTTCATGTTTCAGTGTTGCCATCTCTACAAATTTGGATTCAAATCACCTTCAGCTATCATATGGTCCACGGATTGATGTAAAATTCATGAAAACTTCTCCTACAAAAGCATCTTCTACCAAAAAAACAACCAGTTTCTATTGCCACCTTTTAACTTAGTTGACACTTGTCTGCTTAAGCTGGATACTCCAACCCTTTTATGGTCTATGCACAATTAAGACATTTAGCAACCCAGATACAAGGGAACAAAATACCAAGTGTAAGAAAAAAGCTCCTTTTTCTTCAACAAGAACGTAATGAGATCAAATATTTTTAAGCATCCATACAATTATCGCATCATTTCTGAATGCCATTTGATTGTTTCAAACAAAGATGGCTGGAAACCTGATAAGAGATTAAAGACTTCTTTCAAATCATAAGTCTATGGTGTGACGTTTTCTCTGTGGTGGATCTTCCTCGCTGTGGTATGAGGAAAATGTGTTTCCCCACTCAGTTCCTTCAGTGGATCAGATCGTCTGTAAGATTTCATTCCTCAAGGCAAAACTAAGGAAATGGCTGAAGCTTATCAGTTGGACAAAAAAGGAGAAGCTGGAACACCATGAACTCCCTGAACATCTAGCTGATAATTTTCAGGCAAAGTCAATATTTCCTGTGCTTCTGTAGAGAGCACTGGCTGGAATTCTTGGCTTCTTCTTGGCTTGGCAGGAATGAGACTCCAGGGACTCTCTTTTATCCTGAAGAATGTTGTCCTTAGTAGCAAATTATAGATCTATAACATTTCCCCTGATCTTCTGTTTCTTTAGCCACCTCCATTCTAGTGTTAACCGTGCCTATTAGCTTTATGTAGTGTTGTGATTATTAGCTTTTACATTCTCTCTCATCTCCCCAAAAAATAGCAATCACCTTTTTCTTAGTAGCTGCTGAAATATTTGTTTTAGAGCGGAAAGATGGAACAAAACCTTTTTGGAGCACAACCCAAATAAATAACGAGCAAACCCCACCCCCACCCCCAACAATCAAATCACCACCTGGTTCTAGTTTTGATAGCAATAATTAGAATCATAAATTTTAAAAAGTATTACCTTCTGCAAATAACAAGGCTTTAAAGGCTCTTATTTTGTTTCAGAGTAACACTAAACCCGTGTCCACAAGGAGCCCGGCTATAAGCTGCTATCAGCTTATGGGTGCTGCTTGAATGCACCCATGCAAACTCTGGTTCAAGGCCAGAAAAGGTATTGTAATGGGTAACTCACTGAACCAGCCCCACTTCATGTCAGGAAGAGCAACTGTTGGATGTTCCTCCTGATGACTGGTGAGATGTGGTGGGATGAGAAACAAAGCTAGGGTAACCCTCCAATCACTTTCCTTAGCTTGTTCTTCAGTAAATCTGTAAGGACAGCAGCTGTCATTGGCCTATCATCAAGGCAAAGTAGGGCTTGGAAATTAAGGCAGTGCAAAGTGTGCAAGGAAAACTTTCTGCTGCCTCAGGGACAAGAAGAAAACACAGGGGAAAGGAGAGCAGTAAGTAGTGGTGATGTAGTTTACATGCTCTGTTGACCCTGTGTATTTCATGTGTTTGCAGACCTTGTAACTCTCCCTCCACCCAGAATCTTGAGTTCACAGAGCAACCCAGAGCCCAGGGGTAGAGCTGTAAAGTAACTCTAAGCTATTGTATGGTCCTTTGTATTTTTTAGATACTTACGCAGGGAGGTAGCTGGTCTTCAGTTAAGGGATCTGGCATTATCTTTCAGTAGAGTGGACCAAGCTTTCTTATCTCTTCCTGTGCCCAAGATCATTTTGTATCCACAGATTTTGGTCCTTAAAAATGTCCCATATGAATAAAACAAAAATTGTTCCTTCTTATTCTTTCCACTAAAAAGAGTTTATTTTGCTATTGGCATCATAAACTTCACCTTACGTAAGAATATCTAACACCGCTAGATGTCACCAACTTCCCATGAAAAGATTCTACACATTAAACATACACGGGATCTGTAATAGAAAAGAATACCACTTGCTTTTTGCTGTCTGCTATCGATTTTTAATGTTCCAGTTCATTTAAACTGCGTGGCAGAATGTATGTATGTATGTATTTATGCTGTATTTGCTGCCCACTCCAGTTTGTGGCTTCAAGAGGATTCCGGTAAAATGGAAATAGCAATAATAATCGAAATAGCTAATGAAGTCTTGACACATTGGTTAGAACTACCCTAAGCAAAGCCTAACTGTGTGGCCATTGTAGGATGTCCTGAAGGGAAGCTGGAGATGATAGAAGTAGATTTTGCCCTCCCCCCACCACCTTTTTTCTTCCTTGAGGGGGAAGTCCTCTTTTTTCCTCTCTTGGGCAGCAGGGAATTCTGTAGATTTTTCTCTGAGCAGATTTCTGCAATCATCTTTCAGAAGGATGTCTCTGCAAGACAAATGGTGGAATCCCATCTTTGAGACAGGATTGCCCTTTGAATCACTTTGGCCAAAAGCTTGAGTTTTGACTGAGTGTCCACCTATGTTTAAACCAGCAAGGACTTCAAGATGGGTCAAAACAGGCAAAAGAGCAGTTGCAATACTGCAATCAAAGGCCTGTCCCCTTTTACAATCCAAGCAACAGAGATTATTTTTCACCAATTATCATATTGCCATGATATCAAAGGACAATTGCTTGGAAATGTCTTTTGACTACAATCTGATAGTCATTTTTCTTGGAATAATCCCCATTGAATTAAACAGGATTTACTTTTGAGATATTTATAGGTTTTGGCCAGAAGATAGGTATAATTCAGTTGATGTATACGCAGAAAGAGCAACTGAAGAGACCTTCATGACTTTTTTATTTCTAGAATATATACAAAAATTTTTTACAAATCCAAGGTGACTGTAACAAAAATCCAATGTAATGGAAAAATTAGGAAGTAGGAAAGTCAACTAAAGTATGCCTAATGAAAGATAAAGCCATTAAAAAATCAGGTATTTATTTACAGCATTTATTTACAGGGTTTTCTTCACAAAACCCAAATGCAAGCAGTTGAAATCAAAATTAAGCATCCATAATTTATTGAAACAGAGATGGTGCACATGGATGCGGCTCATTCTAGTGATCTAGTCTATCCTTACCTTACTAATTAGCATTATGGGAAAGCCCTGATTGTCAGGGGAGGTCAATAGTTCTTTGCTTGCTTGCTTGTTTGAATATTTATTTAACAAACCTAGGTAGCTACCGGGAGGGTGGTGGTGAATAGAGTAAAAACACAGTACACTAAAAAAGGCAATTTAGAACAATAAACCATGTTGGGGCCCTGATAGAACTCTCATGGGCCCCATACCAGCTCCCTCAACATCCTGGTCCCAGTGCCTGGGGGAAGAGCCAGGTCCTCATCGTTTTCTCAAAAGCCAACAGAGCCAGGGCCATCTGTTATCTCCAGCGGAGGCTGTTCCCTAAGGCAGACTCCATGACAGAGAAGTTACACTCCCAAGGCCCAACTGATGACCTTGTTTCACAGACGGGGCCTGGAGCATTGCCACCCTGCCAAATCAATAGCATGGGCAGAAACCGTTGGGAATGGGCAGTCCTGCAAGTAACTTGGCCCCATGCCATGGAGGCCTTTTAGGTGATGACCAGCACCTTGAGTTGCACTTGGAAGCCTACCAGGAGCCACTGCAGCTCGTCCAGCAGTGGTATTACATGGGTGTACTTCGGTGTACCTGCTACTGCCCACGCTGCTGCTTTTTAGACCAGCTGCAGCTTCTGAATGCTCTTCAAGGGCAGCCCATGTAGAGTGCATTGCTACAGTCCAATTAGGAAGTGACTAAGGCATGAGTGACCACGAGCAGGGCTTCCTAATCTAGGAAAGGGTGCGAGTGGCACACAAGATGTATTTATGCAAAGGCCCTCCTGGCCATGGCTGCTCCTGCTCTTCAAGTAAGAACCATGAGCTCAGGAGAACTCCCAGATTGTGCACCAGCTCGGACTGGGAGAGTGCCACCTCATCCCCAGTGAAAGATGGCAAATCACAAAATACGGGGGAACATAAAAACCATAGCCATCAGATTTGAAGCAAATCGTTCCCCATCCATGCAGTTCCTGTAAGAAAAAAGTTAGTAGATTACTCTCCCAACAGAACAAATGGAAAGTGGACATAAGGAATAAGAGTGTGAAAGCTGTTTTGAACCAACTGAAAAGAATTACATTGCAAAATATTGTAAGAGTGCAGAGGCTATGCATGAGAAAAAAATGCATGAAACAGAATGTTGCAAAAACTGAGGATGAGAGAAATATATTGTGCGTACATATAGCAAAAAAAAGTTGCAAAGAATATAGTGAAAGAGTAAGGGATGCTTAAGGGTAAAGGAAGAAAAAATGTAAAGTAATAGAAATTTTTAAACAATTAATTGGAAGTAAGGGAAGAACCCAAAACAAATCTCTAGCAGAGCGAATGGAATTAGAAATAAAGTTGATAAAATTATTTGGGATGAAACTGAAGTCAGGGAACGCTGGAAGGCCTATTTTATAGACTTGAATAGGAATGATAATGACATGTCAAAGAGTGTAATGGAAATGAATGCTATAAATGTGAGTGTCTATGAAAACTAAGATTGATGAAAATGAGAACGCTGGGGGCAAGGCAACAGGTTACTCTGTAAAATTGGATGTATTTTAAAAACATGGATGTGGTTTGCTTATGGATCTATATGACTGAATGTATATATGAAGGCTGCTTCTGTGTTTGACAATTAGAAGAATGCTGTTATTCTTTGTACAGGTAGTCCTCACTTAACAACCATTCATTTAGTGACCGTTTGAAGTTACAACAGTGCTGAACCAAGGGACTTACAACCGGTCCTCGCACTTACAACCATCACAGTACCCTCGTGGTTACATGATCACGATCCGGGCACTTGGCAACCAGCTCGACTTACAACGGTTGCAGCATCCCAGGGTCATGTGATTGCCATCTGTAACCTTCCCAGCCAGCTTCCAGCAAGCAAAATCAATGGGGAACCACGTGATTTGCTTAATGACCACATGATTTGCTTAATGGCCACAGTGATTCACTTAATGACCGCTGCAAAAAAGATCATAAAATCAGGCGCAACTTGCTTAACAACCCCCTGCTTAACATTGAATTTTCTGGTCCCTATTGTGGTTGTTAAGCAAGGACTACCTGTATAAAGAAAAAAAGTAACAAGAATGAATGCAAAAGCTACTAATTTTGCATTTTGCAATGAGTTTTTGAGGTGTGCATGAGAAGGTGTTTGACAGAATTCAGATTGAATTGGTGACAACAAGCAAGTTTGGAAAGTAGAGGGTGGCCTTATGCCATGCACATGTATACAGACCAGACCAGTTTGCTCTACAACTGATCACTGAGAAATATATGAATGTAAAAAAAAAAGTGTATTTTACATTTGTTGATTTAGAAAGTGTGTCTGGTTAAGTGAATAGGCTTAAGGTATGGAACAGTCTGTGCAAATATGGAGTTGTTGCTAAATATAAGAGCAGTATATGATGGAAATAAAGAATGCATGAGAATAAATGGAATACAGTGGTACCTTGGTTCACGAACTTAATTTGTTCCGCGACTCTGGTCGTGAACCGAATTGGTCATGAACCGAATCAAATTTTCCCATAAGGTTCAATGTAAATACGGTTAATCCGTTCTGACCCCTCCGAATTTGGTCGCCAACTGATTTTTGATCGCATCCCGAATCAAATTTCCCCATAAGGTTCAATGTAATTATGGTTAATCCGTTCTGAACCATATGTTTTGTTTTTTTTAAACCGCAAAAATATGATACAAAGTACAGCACGAAGAGAGAGAACACTAGCCTTGCTCGACGCGACTTCTGGCGTGGAGGACAGGAAGGTGGGTGGGGAGGCGGTTACTGCTTGGAGGGAGAGTCCCCCTCCCTACAGGAAGCCACGACCACGTGTCACGGGAGGGAAAATGGCCGCGGATCCTGTTCGTAACCCGATCCGGCGTTTGCGAACGGAGGCAAAATTTTGCGAATGGAGCTGTTCGTGACCCGAATTGTTCGTGAACAGAAGCGTTCGTGAACCGAGGTACCACTGTATTTAGTGAACAGTTTGACCCTGAGCAAAGAGTAAGGCAGGGACGTATGATGCCCCCAAGGTTGTTTAATGTATTTATAGAGAAATATATGAGGAATGTTTGTGGTGTTGTAAGAAGTGGGGATGTGAATGTATCTGTAATTTCATATACAGATGATGCCTTGTTTCTGGCTAAGAACCTAAGTGATTTCTTCCAAATGTTAGATTCTACAATGCAATAAACAAACATGTGAAAATCAATGTATCAAATACCAAGATAGTTGTGTTTGACAGGGAAAATGGAACACGTGATTGCAAATGGCAAAAAATGGCAAAGGGAAAAACCTAGATGAATTTGTATATCTGGAAAGAATGAAAATAGGTAGAGAAATGTTAAGACATGCAAATGCTGTAATATATTGGAATACAGGTAGTCCCCAGTTTAAGAACGAGTTCCATTCCCAAGGTCTGTCCGTAAGTCAAATTTGTATGTACGCCATATTATTAGTATAATACTGCATAAGCAGTATTGTGTATTTAACTCAAATCATTGTGTATTTAATTCGAATTTTGCTACAATAGGCTCCATTCTTAACTATGGGTTGTCCTTAAACTGGGCATTCTTAACCTGGGGACTCCCTGTATTTGTTTCCTGATTTATGTGTGCGTGTTTATCTTGGTTCTTCTTTTTCATACAGATGTCTGTTCCATGATATCTTCCAAATAGTAAAGAAAGACACAAAATAATCCCTGGGGACTTCAAATATACATCAGGATGCAGGCAACATTTGTTTTCTTTATATAGTAATGTTTAGATATTTTCATAACTGGTATGGATAGATAAAGTTGAGTTGGACATCCCTCTTCTCTGTAAATCACATTCCAAAAGAGTGCTAGGTTTTTGTTTAACTTACAGGTGAAACTCGAAAAATTAGAATATCGTGCAAATGTTCATTTATGTCAGTAAGGCAACTCAAAAGGTGAAACCAATATATGAGATAGACGCATTACATGCAAAGCGAGATATGCCAAGCCTTACTTTGGTATAATTGTGATGATTATGGCATACAGCTTATGAAAACCCCAAATTCACAATCTCAGAAAATTAGAATATTACATGACATCAATAACACAAGGATTGGAAATAGAACAATATCAGACCTCTGCAAAGTATAAGCATGCATATGTACTCAGTACTTGGTATGGGCCCCTTTTGCAGCAATGACTGCCGCAATGCGGCGTGGCATGGATGCTATCAGCCTGTGGCACTGCTGAGGTGTTATGGAAGACCAGGATGCTTCAATAGCGGCCTTCAGCTCCGCTGCATTGTTCGGTCTCATGTCCCTCATCTTTCTCTTGGCAATGCCCCATAGATTCTCTATGGGGTTCAGGTCAGGCAAGTTTGCTGGCCAATCAAGCACAGTAATCCCATGGTCATTGAACCAGATTTTGGTACTTTTGGCAGTGTGGGCAGGTGCCAAGTCCTGCTGGAAAATGAAGTCAGCATCCCCATAAAGCTTGTCTGCGGAAGGAAGCATGAAGTGCTCCAAAATCTCCTGGTAGACGGCTGCGTTGACCCTGGACTTAATGAAGCACAGTGGACCAACACCAGCAGATGACATGGCTCCCCAAATCAACACAGACTGTGGAAACTTCACACTGGACTTCAAGCATCGTGCATTGTGTGCCTCTCCATTCTTCCTCCAGACTCTGGGTCCTTGGTTCCCAATGAGATGCAAAAGTTGCTCTCATCAGAAAAGAGGACTTTGGACCACTGGGCAACAGACCAGTTCTTTTTTTCTGTAGCCCAGGTAAGACGCTTCTGACGTTGTTTGTTGTTCAGGAGCGGCTTGACAAGAGGAATACGACATTTGAAGCCCATGTCTAGGATCCATCTGTGTGTGGTGGCTCTTGATGCACTAACTCCAGCCTCAGTCCACTCCTTGTGAAAGTCCCCAACACTTTTCAGTGGCCTTTTCCTGACAATCCTCTCCAGGCTGCGGTCATCCCTGCTGCTTGTGCACCTTTTTCTACCACACTTTTCCCTTCCACATAACCTTCTATTGATGTGCTTTGATACAGCACTTTGGGAACATCCAACTTCTTTTGCAATTACCTTTTGGGGCTTTCCCTCCTTATGGAGGGTGTCAATGATGGTTTTCTGCACAACTGTCAGGTCAGCAGTCTTTCCCATGCTTGTGATTCCTACTGGACCAGCCTGAGAGACCATTTAAAGGCTCAGGAACCCTTTGCAGGTGTTATGGATTCATTAGCTGATTAGAGTGGGACACTTTGAGCCTAGAATATTGAACCTTTTCACATTATTCTAATTTTCTGAGATTGTGAATTTGGGGTTTTCATAAGCTGTATGCCATAATCATCACAATTATACCAAAGTAAGGCTTGACATATCTCGCTTTGCATATCTATCTATCTATCTCATATATTGGTTTCACCTTTTGAGTTGCCTTACTGACATAAATGAACATTTGCACGATATTCTAATTTTTCAAGTTTCGCCTGTATTTCTGTTAAGGTATGCAGCCATACTACCCAAAATTATTTATCTGATAATTAAAAAAAAAAAAAAAAACCTCAATGAATATCAGTTTGTTTCCTAGTTAGTATTCTTACCTAGAGCTCTGTTTTCTTCACTGTATGGCAGTTTAATCTGAAGAGCTGTCCTAAGATTAGTCCAGAAAAATGCATGCTTCCTCTTCTCTTTTGGCCACTCCAAGTAGGTCCTCTTGGCCATGAGAGCTTTGAGTTTGTAGTATCTGGCAGGAATGATATACGCCGGTATTGGTTCCAGCAAAATAAGAATTAAACCATCACCATTTTCATTGAATAACTTGTGATGAGCAAAGTACAGCTCGTAATGGCACCATTCGCTCTGCACAAAATTGGGAGATAACACGAAGACTGACTTGTAACTTTGCTCAATACAGTCAATGATATTCTCAACAATACTCTTGCCTGCAATGAAGTTCCTCTCGTGTTGGCAGATCCTTAGGGACCCGTCTTCCTTCTCCAAATTGGGAATTAGCTCATTTTTGACCCAGTCAGAATCATGCTCACTATAGGAGATAAATGCATGATACTGGACGTTCTCAAGGATCTCTTCTGATTTCTTCTTCCATATCCGATGTTTTACTTGAGTCCAACGCCAGATCATCTTGAAATACCAGGGAATATCAAAGCGGATGCAGAGGAAGGAAACAATGGCCATTAGGACAAGAGCAACAACTAGAACTACTGTAATCATGAGAGTCACATTGCAATCAAGTTCAGAAATATGAAAGTCTTTTAAAAGAGTTCCCCGTAAGTCACTTGGATATTCACACTTATAAAAATCAGGCCAACCAATTAATTCCACAGATTGTTTTTGAAGATTAATGAGCTGCCTTAATTCACAGTTGCACCTGAAGGGATTACGTCCTCCTTTTAATCTTTGAATATTCTGACAGGTCTGGGAGAATTCAGAAAATTGATCGAGAACAAAATTATTTTCTACATTAAGTACTTGAAGGTTTCTAAAATAGCCGCATCCAGGGAATGCATTCAGTTTGTTAGAAGCCAAATTTAACTCCTCTAAAGCAATCAGGTCAATTATCTCCCTAGGCACGGTTGAAATCTGATTACTTTGTAGGTCCAAAATTTGGATATTGTTCGGTAAACATCTAAAAACAGATTCCGTTAACTTGTTAGATGACAAATTCAGTTTAATTATATTTCCATTCCAGTTGCACTTGTTTCCACTATCTTTGTATTGCAAATGATTATAACTTATATCCATATAATTCAGAGACTTCATGCTTGTTGTCATTAAACTCACTTTGGTAAGATCATCAAGCCTATTCTTTTGTAAGATGAGTGTTTCTAGCATACCTAAGTTATTGCAATCTTCGAAAATTGTGTCAGTCAATGTGTTATTTTGAAAACATAAATACTTAAATCTACTGGGTCTTGCAGGACAATGCATATAGAATATGCTAGAATCAGAAATAGTCAAGGTTTCAATATTCATGTTTGAAAAAGCTCTGTACACAATGTCCTGGTCAAATTCTACTGTATAAACTTGTACATATTTGATGGCTAAACCCTTTAATGAGGTATCAGCACCATTAAAATATTCATAATTGATTTCAGTAAGGGATGGATATAATATGGTCAAGTAATTAATGCTGGATCTCCCCACTGCTTCAAAAACTTCAATGAGTTTTTTCCAAGTTAATGTTATATCAGTTACTGTTAGATTTAGCAATGCACTTTTTTTGTTTAGCTTTGACAGAAATGTTCCTAAATCTTCAACTTGCTCCGATGGGATCTTAGATAGCTCTAAACTTTCTGTACCATTGAACTGCAGATCCAAGAGAACGTGAAAGTTTGCATTTTGAGGGACCACAATCTGAACAGTCTTTGCATTGAACACTAGAAGGCTTCCAGAGCTATATTCAGAAAGATATTCTAAGTCCAAAAACAGAGTGTCCACTTGTAAATACGTAAGAGCACTGACAATGGAAATATTTCTAATACTGAGGGCAAAATAGTTCAGCTTTAACGTTCTGCCAAACTCAGGGGACAGGGGCATGGTGATAAAGTCATTGTAAGAGAGATCTAGATGCTTGAGGCTTTTAACAGGAAGACCAGAAAAGTTCCACAATTTGTTGTGAGATAGATCAAGATGCTCTAAGACTTTGTTGTACTGAAAAACACTGAAATCAAGTTCTCTGATAGAATTATTAGACAGAATTAGCACTTGTAAGTTGGAAAGAGAACGAAAATCAGAGATTTCTAGTTCATGTATTCTATTATCCGACAAATCCAGAACTGTTGTTTGGGCTGATAAATGTTTAGGAACAATAGTCAGGGAACTCTTTGAATAGTTTGCTATAAATCCATGTTCCATGGATGCATGGGTGAAATTCCATAAGGTTATCATAAATATACAAATAGACAGAAAATTGTTGGCATCTGACACTTTTCTTCCAGCCATAGGACAGTAGGATTTGGCCCTTCTCAGACACAGTTCTGCAAAAAAATAATTCACAGTATAATATTATGTCAGCTCTTAATATTTCATGGTTCAATATTCTTTATTCTTTAAATGACAATAAATGAAACATTAACAGAATAACAGGAGTGTCTGTTTAATAATACATTATCAAGAAGGTTCATATTACTCATACATGTCTTGGTCGTCTAAGATACTGAAAACATGATTTGTTGAAAGGGTCCCTAAATAGGATAGCTTTCTGTGAGTCTGTAAAAAGATAAAATTGGGGTGAATTGGGGGGGAATCCAGAAGCATATATATTTCTTTGTGTTTTGAGCTTTTGTAAGATCATGTGTATATTTTAAAACGTATATCTCCTAGTTTCTTTCTTACCCAGGGCCATACAAGATATCATGGTATATAACTATAAGGCCTCTATGCATGTCCCCCTGGGCAAAGGGGGTAGCAAACACAATCGGGAAATGGTATTGGGTATTTAGTTTTCTTCTATCACCAATTGCACAACCCAAACACCTGTTTTAACCAATCTGGTCATAGATCTCTAAGGCCACACACCTGGCTGGACTATTGCAGTGGTCAGAAGCAAAGGAGGGCATGAGTTTTTCATCAGGTTTAGCAGTCCTGCCCTCTTCTGCATTGGGCCACCCAGTTTTGTCCTATTCCAGAAGAGGGACTAAATCTTAAATTAATCTACTTAAATTGGCATAACAATCCTGTCTTCCCCTCCTTCCCCCACCTCATCCTAATTTAAATCCTACATCACTCTAGTCGCTTCATTGCATCTGATAAAGTGAGCTGTAGTTCACAAAAGCTTAATATTAATATTCTGATTAAAATTAATAAATTAATAAAATTTGTTAATCTGAGAAGGTGCTACCAGACTCCTTCTTTGGACTTTGAAGAAACAGAATAGGAAGAGTATTGATACCTTTGAATGTCAGTGTTGGAGAAGGTATCTGAGAACACATGGATAGCCAAGGAAACAAACAAATGGAGTGTAAAACAAGTCAACCCAGAGTCCTCACTTGAGGCACAAATGTCCAGGTGCAAATTATTATACTGTGTGAAATATTGTGTGAAGACCTAACTCTTGGAGAAGTCTACGATGTTGGGAAAAGTGGAAGGAAAGAAAGAGGAGGACCAGCAGTAAGATGGATGGACTCAATTACAAGGATAACAGGTACAACATTGGAAGACCTGAAGGACCAGGTTGGGGACAGATTATCCTAGAGAAAAATCTATCTATATGATCACTAACACAGACTTGATGATACATTATCTATCTATCTATCTATCTATCTATCTATCTATCTATCTATCTATCTATCTAATTTCTTAAATTAAAGAAGAAATGGCTGAACTCCCCTTAGCCAATAAAATAATACTTGGGCTCTCAGTCATCTCCAGCCATACTGCAGACCTGTGGATTCATGCTGTTAATTCTAAAAGGAATCTATGGATTGTTTTGAGGGGCAATTGCTTAAAACATGTTGATTTTCTCTTTAGCAACTGCTTCTTCCACATTGTGGTCCAACTACCTTCTTAAATCTCTGTGGCTAAATCTGTTTCCCACAGCAGTCTTACAGCATATAGAGATCTCTCTTTAATGTTCTGAATATTTTAAATAATGCCATTTAAATCTTTTACTTTTATATAAAAGTTCTGCTACATGTTCATGTTCTGCTCAAGGACACTCGTTGATTTTTCATTCCCAAAACGTTGACTTCGAATTTGATTGATTTTTTTTTCTTTTTTCTTCATTTATCTGTCCGTTGCAGCCAAGAGAATCTAATTCTTTCTGGTTCTTGAAGCAGATTTTATCTTCTATACAGTAGTTCCTTCTTTTAAAAAAAAATCCTAAAATACTAGACCGCTTTTTATACAAGAACATGACAGTTCCATCAACGAGTTGCTAAACCTATATGGAGTGTGTGGTTGCTGATTAATGTGGTGAATAAGGACCACGGGATCATGAGAGAGCCTACTGAGGTCTGGACGATACGAATGCGAAACCTAGTTCAAGCTTTGAGGATGCTAAGGACAAAGAATCAGATCTACTGGAAAACAGAACCTATCAGAACCTGAACTGATTCAGGCTAGCTCTGAGGGACCAATTCTTACTTAAGGCGTTACAGCAGAGTCAAAAATTGATTTAAAGAATCCAGATCAGGCTCTTCTCCCTATCTGACTAACATACCTTGACTGCACGTGCATAAATTCAAGAAAAGGACGGGCGGGCAATAACCCACAGAGATATCTTACAAAAGGAGAGATTATTGTGAAATTTGGAGCTGACTGGGAATGAAGGTAACTGAAAATCTGAAATATCTGTATAAACATCTGTAATTTATACTTGCAGGTTTTCCTAATTAAAGCATTTATTTATAGCACCCCTCTGATATTATGAAGGAATGCAGAACCTGTAAGAACTTACTGGCACTTATAAAATATAAATAATATTAAGGAGAATTTACACTGGAGTACATTTAATTGCTGCTATGATGCATAGGTCCGTTTTATTTATCATTTATTATCAATCACGTTGAAATGCTTTACGATGAAAAGAAACAGATTTTGTTTTAATCGAACACACACACGACCGTGGTTTGATCTAGTTTCAGCAACTCTGAAAGTTGACCTCTGCGCTGATTAGCTTTGTCCATGACCATCAATACTGTACCGACGTTAGCCTAGCTTGCTTTACTGGTGTATAGTTATAGAAGGAGTTTAGTTTCTGATTTTTACGCTTCACACAAAGGCTTCTGAGACTCCGCCGTAAAAGGGCACCCAGTCGCAGCCATTTCCTAACAGGGCTTTGGCTGACCCCAGAAACCTTTGGCGTGAGCAGACCTCTAACTGAATGATGGATAAGTGAGCCTTGATGTAAGGCAGTGTTGTCCAAACTTGGCCACTTTAAGATGAGTGGACTTCAACTCCCAGAATTCCCCAGCCAGCCATGCTGGCTGGGGAATTCTGGGAGTTGAAGTCCACTCATCTTAAAGTGGCCAAGTTTGGACAACACTGATGTAAGGCCACACAGAAGAAATGAAAGTAATACAGTTTTGGTCTAACAGTCCTCCAACACAGGGTCCGTTTTAATGGGTCACCCTTAGCTCATCGACCCATGGAAATCCAGACAGGACCTGGAGCTTGGGAGCTAGCCCCACTGGCCACAGTGCCCCACTGCAAGTTGAGATGTCATTTCAGTGTCACGATCCGTGACAATACGGGCGAGACAACAGGAAGCCTTCTCTGGGGCCGGAGACCGTCCCCCTGAACTGCTTCTGACCTGGGCCTTCAGCCTCTGTCCCCCAGTGGACGGGCACGCCAGCTACTCTTCACGCGTCTGAGGCTGGCAGCGCCTGTCTGCGTCCCGGTCCCTTCGGGCAGGCGCTCGGACCAGCGAGGTCTGCGGGCGGGCGGGCGGCCGTCACACCCCCCGGGCGCTCCTGCACGAGGCTCGACGGGACAGAAACCAGCCCCTTTCCGGAGCTTTTCCTTCCCACCTCTTCCCTCACCGATCCAAGCTTCCATCGGAACCTGAGAACCACCCAGGCAAATCGTGGCAGGGAGGAGCTGTTCAGCACCGAGCGCTCCTGTTTCCGGGGGAAATATGTCCGCTCCCTGACTGTTTTTTAAGGCTCGCGTCGCTGCTTCAGAAGAGGAAGTCAGGCGGGAAACAGCGACGGGGGCAGAAGTGCCCGAGCGCCGGCCTGCGGAGGCCAGCAGGCGCTTCTCCGGCCGGTCCCTTCCACGCCTTCCTCTTCATCCGCCGGGCGCGCTCCGACGAGCTCGCCGCTGCGAGCGCTGGGCAAAGCAGACGGTCGCCAAGCGCCCGGGGAGGGAGGAAGGGAGGGAGGAAGGAAGGGGCGGCAGCGGCAGCCCAGAAGGGTCCCGAGTTTTCTTTCTGCCTGCTCCGCGACGAGGGAGCCGCGCCGGCAAGGAAGCGCGCAGCCCCGCGGCAGCCCGGCGCGCTCGCTGCCGCGCAGCCGTCCCCAAACCGCGCCTGCACCCGACCCGAAAGAGCGCCGGGGCTCCCTCCGGCGCCCTTCCCGCGCTCCGGCGAGGGCGACCTACCTTGCGAGGAGGGCGCGCCCTGCCCGGGCCGTCGGATGGAGCCGTTCCGCGGAAGGAGACGCGCGCGCTGGGGCGCCCGGACGCCGGTGTCGTCCTGCTCGGGGCTGCCCGCCTTGGCCGCGCCTCCTCCGAGCCGGGACGCGCCTCGCTGCCCGCTTCTTCTTTCCCCCGCGCGTCGTTTCCGGACCGTCTCGCGGCTTAGTTCAGCCGTCGAGCTGAGCGAGGGCGGGCGGGGAAACCCGTCAGCTGGAAAACTGCGCCGGGGGAGGGGGAGGGGGAGGGGGAGGGGGAGGGAATTTCACTTTCGCCAGGACAAGCCGCCGGCCACGCTCCCGGGCCGTCGGTATGGGGCGGGGAACGGGCGCCCCCTCCCAAACAACGTGGTTGTTTTGTTACCGAAGGATCAAGAAGCCTGTATTAGCAGGCGGCCAACCTGGGCTGATCTCAGAAAAGTTCAGGTTGGTCCTAGTTAGTATGTCGATGGGCGACCACGAGGAGATCCCAGGGCTAGACTGGGAAGGTGGGGAAACACTCCAGACAGCAGCAGTGGCAAACCTCTTCCACACTGAAACCAACATGGATGGGCTGAACTTTTACAGTAACATATTTGCACCAGCCTGCCCAACTTCATGAATGTCAGCTTAATTTATTATTTCATTTTATACATACTAATACATAACTGATTAGTATTTATAAAGTAAAACAATAGGGTAAACTAGCATTCATGCACAAAGCTGGATGTAACCATGTTAATCTGTTTCCACTTTCTTCAGATCAAAGGAACGTTGGAACTCTTTCTTTCAGCATCCTGTATCAAGATACGTATGCTAAATCTGTTATCAAGTCATCCCTCGTCCATCTGCTTTTGTATGCCACACACACAGTGCACATAATCACACTGTCACAGCCACCATCGTGACTTTGTGGACTGTATCCTGTGGACACCCTTGAGATTATGGTCAGGAGAATCATAGCTACATATGCCGTGCCCTTGATACGTCAGTAGTGACTTCAGTAATCTTATGTTGATCATTATTCAGGCAAAACAGGACTTCCATTCACAAGAGAGGGGTAGCAGAGGGCTGTATGGGGAGACCCCAAAGTCTGATAAGACAGAGAGAGAAGGGGAAGGAAAGGAAGGGTCAGTAGACGATGGCCACCTCTTGGAGAGGTGCATGGTTACCTATAGGAACATCTGGAATGGAGCAAGAGGGTTGGGACAGTGTGAAGTCAGTACTCATAATTCATGATTTTTACAATAAACTATCGCTTGGTTTGCCTGGTGACAGAGACAGCACTAAACCATAACTTGCCTGATTTAAAGTTAGCAATACCTGTGAATCCACCAACTTCGATTTATAAGCCATGGCTTATGGCTGAGGCCTATGTGAGAGCCTAACCACTATGGTTTGTTCAGCTAACAATAATCAAACCAAACTGCCTGATGGGTGCATCTGCAAGAGTTGAACCATGGTTAGAGCCTTCCAGATAAGCCAAGCAGATGACTTGAATTCCCAGCTTTCTTTTTATAGAGCTACTGAATGCCCATTGCTGATCGGTCTGGGTTGCTTTGCACAGTTGTTGGAAGGCCCTTTAATTCCTTGGGGAAAGTGAGGAATATGGAAGTGCCAAAGCTTGGGGTCTGGGTTTCTCTGTCAAAATGGTGTGCAGAAAGTCTCAGGAACCATCAAGAGGGTAACTCTACTCCTGATTTTCACCAGCTTGCAACTGTTCCAAGAGTTGCTGAGTCTCACTGCTTCCTTAGACTCTAGCTGTAAGGTCCATACCTCATTTTGGAAGAACAGATGGACTCAGGTGATGTCCTGCCTCCTTCCAGTGCCAGGCTGGCATGCCTCAAAGTCATTATTTGATGGCAGTGGGCTTCCCATCGGTCCCTGTCGCCCTACTCCTGCCAGCGGTCCAGAGCCTCTCTGCTGAATGTGGAAATAGTCCAGCTCCCGCAGACAGGAGAGGTGACTCTCCGTAAATGAATATCACCCCAAGAAAAAGCCAGATATGGAATGGAGTATACGTGCAAAATTGGCAGGGTGTTTGTTTTTGCCCCTTTAACACTTTATTCTATTGACTTCTATCTTCCTATCATCCACAAAGAGAGCCAATTTGGTCTAGTGGTGAAGGCACCAGGCTAGAAATCAGGAGACTGTGAGTTCAAGTACCGCCTTGGGCACGAAGCCAGCTGGGGGACATGGGGCCAGTTGCTCCCTCTCAGCCCTGGGAAGCAGGCAATGGCCAACCACTTCTGAAATCTTGCCAAGAAAACTACAGGGACTAGTCCAGGCAGGAGTCCACACTGACTTGAGGGCGTGCCTATGCCCGCGTGCGCACACACACACACACACACACACACTCATTCACAAAGGTTTTAAGAGGGTTTCAGATTTCTTGACAACCAGAGGGCAATGCTACGCAGCTACCTTCGGAGTTGTTTTTCCACCTTCCAGCCTAGCCTACGGCTCCGGATGTTTTGGTGGCCTCCCCTCCAGGCATGAGCCAAGTCCAGCCCTGCTCCGCTTTTTCCCACTCAGCCAAGTTGGCAAAGCGGCTGCGCCCGTCTGCTGCAGCCCGCGACTGCGTTCGTGTTCATGGTCTTCTGGGGATCAGAACCCTCCCTCCCTCCCTCCCTCCCTTTAACGGGGGTCCCCTTCTCGTCCGCCTCCCCCTCTTTGGGCTGAGCCGAGGAGCGGGGAGCCGGCGGGGCCGCGCAGGGCGCCCGGCGCCCGGCCTTTCCGGCCGCGAAGACGCTTCGGGGGCTCGCCCGCCCCGCGTCGCGAAGGCTCGGCCCTTCGTTCGGCCCGCCCCGCGCCGCGCCGCGCCGCGCCGCGCCCGCCGCTCGCCTGTGCCGACGTGGCCGGGCGGGGAGTGCAGGGCGCAGTCAGGGCGCGCCGGAGGCAACGGCTCGGCGGTGGTAAGGGGCAGAATGACTGCTGCGGCTTCCTCTTCCTCTTTTTTCTTCTTCTTTTGGCGATTCCGGACTCTCACTTCTTCCTTTCTGTCCCGCTACTTGGCGGAAGCGCTCGCGGTAACCTCGTCCCTTGGAGAAGCGGAGGGCGGGAGGGAGCGCTTGCTAACGCCGCCGGCGCTGACGCGCGGGCCGGCGGGCGCCCGAGAGTTCGGGGGAGTTTGCCTTTTTAGCCGGGGGGGCGGGGGGGCAAGAATCCCTGACCAGCTCATTTGGTCAGAAGCGCTGTGCCCCAGCAGCTCTGCAGTCCCAAGAACCGGTTTGCCCAGTGAGTCTGTGTGCGATGCATGTGTAGGAAAGTAAGCTTGCAGAATCCTAGGGGCAAGGCTCACAAGGCACGTGAAGTAGCTTCTTCCTAATGTCTTACTTCCCGAGGGAGTTAAGGCACAAGGAAAAGCTTTGCTGTAACTTCATCAACTCTGAGTAGGCAGGTGTAGGATAAGAGGATTGTAAGGGAACATCAAAGGGGCTGAGATGAAACATGTGGAAGCAAACACGGAGGAGCTATCAAGAGCTCTCAACCTCTGCCACGTAGACAGGGCTCGAAAATACACAGTTGTTTCCTATAACATCTGGCTTGGCCATTGTTCCAAAGAAAGAATGAAGAGCAGGAAGGCTCTGCAGAAGAAATTAATAGTTAGGAAATGTCAGTCTAATCCAACAAGCACACTTTATTGATGTATCTTTGCCTCATATGTCTTCTCAAACTAAGGGTCAAGCCAGACATCATGCAACAGCCTCATTTTGTCTATTCCCAGTTATACCCCATTCAAATTCTTCTGGGTCCTTTTGTGCTTTACAGCAGGCCAGCTTTCTCCCTTTGGCACCTCCCGTGCTTTCTTTTCCTGATTTGACTTAAAATAATAATGATATTCAGAGCACCAGCCTCCAGCATCACCTTTATTTCCAAGAACAGTCCCAGACTCCTCATAATTGATAGCTCCAGCTCAGTGGTGTGATTGTAAGTTTGTCTGATGACCCAGGAAAAGAGCAAAGGTTGTAGGGAAAGTTTAGTCAATAACATGCTGGTCAGTTGGGGCTTTATAAATGATTATGTTCCCCCTGGCAGCGCTTTAATGAACAGGCAAGACTTTTTCCACAGCTGTTTTCCAAAAGCACTCATGTTCTCAAAATTTAAAATATGTCATCCAGACTGAGATCTATGATGGAGGGCAATTTCTAATTCGAGAGGATCTCTGTGGAAGAGGAGCTGTATATGGCTTCTTTATTCACTTTACCCTGCCTTACCTGTTTATTTCTGCTAAAATTAGTTTGCTTTCGGTATTGGAAGGCCAGTCAGTGCCCTCTTAGGATGGAGAAAATGTAGGTTTTGTTTTAAAACGAGTGTGTAACACACAGCTACACACACACACACATACTTCAACTGTGACTATTCTTTTCACATCAGCTTGATCCTTGGAAGGTAAATATGTATAATAGGAAATGTCTAAAAATATTTGGATTGTAATTTAAAATCTTGTAGCATCATGAGGATTTCAGCAGGTGGCAGCACAGGAGTGTCCTTTCTGGGCTTCAAAAGAAATCAAAAAACTGTGCTGGAAGGAGGTTATGGCCAACCACTTCTGTACTGCTGCCAAGAAAACAACATGGATGTATCCATGAAGTCACAGATTTGAAGGAGGACTTTTTTCCCCCAGCACCTGAAAAATAACCATAAGTTATTTGGCAATGTCACGCTGTGCTGGTCAGTTTGCACTAAGTTCAGTATAAAAAAGGTAAAACCCCTTGGAACAGAGTTTTCGGCAATAGAGAGAGACAGAGGCACAGCTTGCCCTTTAATCAGCCAAGATAGGATCACCTAAAAAGCTAATATGCTGTTGAAATGTTATGCATTTGTCTAGGTCACGGATGGGAAACTTGAAGTTCTCCAGAAGGAGAATTCTCTGATATACAGTACAAACCCCAGGTCAATTTTGCATCTCTTCTGGAAACAGAACCTTTTTGATTCAATCTTTTTTTTCCCTTCATAAAGTCCAAGAAATTGTAGTCCGGAAGTAGCTTCCAATTCTACCCGAGACTTAGAATTACCTTTCAAAAAAGTGCATACGTATAGTAAATGGAAAAGACTACAAAGCACCCACCTTTTGCCTGCTCAGTTTCTCCTTCAGATCCTTCTGCAATCAATCGGTTACTGGTTCTGCATTATTATACCCTATACTGTATCTATCTAAACCTACATGTGTACACACGCTCACTTATACATACTTTCTCAAAACTATGCATTCGTGCACTTACATGAACATTCTTCTCTCTCCCTGCCAGATTGCTAGTGCTCTGCTGTCCCAAGAGATTGAAAATAAGTGAATATATATTTCCTGCAGGCACCAGTATTCCCCAAATCCCCAGCAGACCACCATATATTGCACCTTGTTTATTCAGACACTCGGTCTTGGAATATCTGTGCTCCTGATCCAGTTTCATAAAAGACAAAGGGTTCCTTGCAGACCTGCAAAGTGCTGCACGGCGTGCCTGGAAATCAGATAGGGACTCGAAAACTGTAGCTTAGTGTAAGAAAGTTCTGCCGCTTTTTTGCATTGCTATGGCTTCCTTCACTGTTTTTCTTATTCCATGTCCGGGTCAGAGTTTGCTTATTGCTGTGAGGGAAAGGGATGTCAAAATGAAGCTGCTTTGCTTTAAGCTTTGAACCTCTTCTCCCTTGGTTTGCTTTATGTCACACCTGTATCATTCTTCCAACCAGAGTTGCCCCCGGTAGTTTATAGGAGAGCAGTTAAGACTGAAAATAATCCCAAATCTTAAATAAGACCATTGCAATCAAACTAACAGTGCTTAATAACAATAAATACAAAAATAAATACAAGGTATGGTTTTTAAAACAGAAAAGCCCTTCCGCGTGGGCCCTTGTTACCTGTGGTCCTGTCTTCTTCAGGTGTATTCTGCTTATTTGCCCCATGAAAATGAAGAGGGTATGCTATGGGAGTGAAAGGCTGAAAGCAGGCCTTCTTGGTGATGGCCCCCAAGAGAGAGATTGTGGGGAGGCTGAGAAAGGAAAGGATGATAACACAGACCTAAACAATCAAGAGATAACAGAGACAAGTTAGTAGAGTCCTTGGGGTTATCTGAGCTCAGAGAACCCCAAGGACTCCACAGTTCAACCCTGAGCTACACATATTCACCTCTATTGGTACAAGTTAGTGGACGGCTTATCTCATAAACAGCAACTCAGCCCAAGGGGGGAAGAACCTGGGAAGAGGTGTTTCAAAGCATTCAGAGAGAGACTGCCTTACTTAACTCACTATGAGTAAGGTTGGGAAATTCCTACTACAGTTTCCAAAGTTCTGATTTTAGCATTAAAAATACCTTTCTGAAATCTGTGTAGTTCTTGTTTCCTTGGTCTTGTCTAGCTGTGTGGGGCTAGATCTTCCCCCTCACTCTGGAAGAGCTTGCCCTCAAAGTCCAGATGGCTCCCTCCTTATTAACATTCAGAAATATGACTTCTTCTTTGTAGAAAATGTGCTAGGTAGTTGGGGGTTCTTGTCCGTTGTGCTTAGTTTTTAGCTTGGCTATGGTATGGATATTTTTTAATGGGTTTTAATTTATAAACTATGGAAGATGTTTTTATAGATGTTTTTGAAGTATGTTTAGTTGTGAGACCAACCCAGAATCTTGGACATTGTGGCAGCATATATATTTTAGCATAGGCAAATAAAAGCAAAATAATAGGATTATTTTAAGGATAATCTTGCCATAAAGTATCTTTTGTTCCATTAACACCTGAATCAGCAGCCAATTTTTCAAGTGTTGTCTCAAAGAAGATAGCTGGCCAAACCCCCCTCAGGAGAGAAGTTGAAGTGCTACCAGCTAGGGTACTGCCACTGAGAAGGTCCTGCTCCTAATACTGTGCTATGAGACACAGACACACAGAGCTCAGACTCACAAGCAGAATATCCCCATGTAGAGTTTTATAGAGAAATATCAACATCTTCTAGTTTATTTTGCTTTGAATGGTTCATGCTAACCAAATAGAAATATATCACTACTTTTCTCCTCTTATAGGACTGAAAAAATGTCAGATGATAGAAGTGAGACGTTAACACAGGAGGAAAATGAACAGTCACCATCTGGCCAAAACATCTCAGCTTCTGACACAGTGATGCATAATGAAAAGACAGTGCAAGTATCACCACCAGATGATAAAAAGGAAGCTTCTGGAAGCTCCAGCAATGACTTGGAAGAGCAACAGCCATTGAATTTAGAATGTCCTTCAACTGAGCAACATTCTGGTGGAGAAACAGCTAAGACTGATGCAGATGAATGCAGTGAGTCTATAAGCCTTGAACCAGAAGCTGGACCTGGAGGGCTGAACAAAGAAAGTGACTTGGTAAGAAACATTCCGGTTAGAATTCTATGGTTCATTGATAGGTTAAGTTTCTTTATACATTTACTTGATCTATATCCTTCTTTTTGTTCAGGAGGTCAAGGCAGCATATATAATATTCCTCCTCCCATTTTTCCCCACAGCACCAACTCAACCCATTACAATGGGAGAAGGAAAAAGACTTCATGTAAAGTTGCCAATTTCAGTTTCAGGAACAGCTCTAGGCAACGTGTATTCATTTTTAATCTATCTATGTTCTTTTCAGTGTTTTGTCTTATGTTATCATGTTGCAAAAAATGTGATGTCTGGCTGAAATTTCTTATCACAAATTCATCTTGTCTGGCATTCATAGGCACCCAGGAACAGGTGACACTAAGGAACAGGTGACAAAGCATGCCATGTTGTCATAATGCAAACCAAGCCTTTCGTACATGTGACATTGAACACATACACAAGTTCTGTGGTTTGCATTGTGATGTGATGCACTTTTTGTCACTAGCTCCCCCTCGTCCCAACCCTTGCAAATAAATGCCTGTCTACTTTCTAATAGCCTCACTCCCATGTCTCTACCTTCAGAGACAAAAATGCAGATACAGCCTATTGTTGTGCATGGCCATTGTTGAACAGGGTTGCTTATCTGAACATAGTTCTAATTGTAGACAATGTATATAGCTGAAAGTTCAACTGTGGGGTTCTTGATGTCAACCAGCAAACTTCACTCTCCCTTCACTGATGATGCTACCTAGCCTGGCACTGAAACGTCTTCAGAAAAGCAATCAAGCTCAGAGAACATCAAGAACCCAACAAACATAATTCATAATAGAATCAAGAAACTATGTTTTTGTCCATGTCCATGTATCCAACATTCTTCTAAAATTAGGTAACTTGGTTTCTGTGAAGATAAAATTGTTTGGATATGCACAATGATGTTTCTTTGGATTGACAGTCTCAATTTTATATTATTCATACCCAGGGGAAAGATATATCATAAATTGTCCCCCCAATCCCTCATTTTTCTCGATGCCTTCCTATATTGTTGCCACATTTTCTACTGTGTTCACAAGGACTTTATCCTGGAAAATTAGAGTACCTATACTCTGGACCAAAGATGGATGGTAAAAGTTGGCTTTCGTGTATAAGATGAAATATAAAAGTGTTAAAAGTTGCATACAACTAAGAGTTTGTCAAAAGGTGGAAGGCAGACCTGGAACTATCATAATTATTTTGAATTTCTGTAATAAATAATACACTTAGAGTAGCAGTTTTGGGTCAGCAAAATGTAATCAATTTTCAATTTTGATTGCATGCAGCTAATTCTTCATATTAGAACGTTGGCTGTAATACCACATGATTGATTTTAGATGAAAAATATATAAACTGAGGCCTGCAGGAGATTATTCGTTCACTCTATCTGACATGGGACAAAGAGAATCAGGCAAATATATCATTAATGCATTCGCTTCTTTTGAGACCAAAACATCCAACAGTATTAAAATCAAATTATATATAAAAGTGAGGAAAGGTCTTTTAAGAAGGCAGGAGGCACATCATCCATTTAAATATGCTTTTTAGAGTTTTTCTGACTTCAAAGTATGCTATTATGATTGATCTGTCTAGGAGTACTTGTGAATTGCAGAAGTTCTGGAGAAAAATCTCATTAGCAGCACTGGGGCTGCTCTTTCTAAGAATTGGCTGCTTTCAATAAATGCTGCAGCCTCCTTGCAAAAAATACGTAATCAGAAAACTCCCATCTATATGAGGTGCTTGGCAATTTCCCTTGTTAACTCTTGGTTTTTCACTGCAAGAGAAGAACCCCAAAAGTCATTAGGCTGTGGTGGGTATAAATCTAATAAATAGACATAAATTTCAGTTTTTAATAATAAGTGGAAGGTGTACATGAAAGAGAGAAAACTCCCCTCTCTTAATAGTTAAGAAAGGAAGACCCTTAATTAGTAGTACTTGCATTTTTCCAGAATGGAGGTTCTGACTTCTTGTATGAAGCTGTATTTTGTATCTGATTAAACAGATTGCCATGTACAACAACTTAATCCTTAATATATTTATCTAATATTACAATATTTTATATTTCTATGCTGGGAAAGATTTGCAAATATTTTAGAAATCTCTCTAAATTGGGCTCTTAGAAAAAAGGCAAATTCCATTCTGGAGAACAGTAGGCAGGGGACTGAAAATAAAACTGCCTACAGTGTCATGCTCTTCAATCCACCCATGACATGTCTACTTCGTCTCCTGCTTGGGAGCAACCCAGAGGCTCACAAAATGCTGGTCTCCTGTGTGGAGGGGCTGGTAAAAATGTGCCACAGAGGATCGGATGTTCTTTTCAACCCTGCAAATTCTTCTCTTGTTCAGAATTAAAATCTAAAACAAAGAAGAATTGCCAACTCGCTTCTTGTCCATCCTCTCTGCTTACCTTCTGTTCCCCAAAATACCCTCCTTGCTAGCTTTTTACCCTGTGAATGATACAGGAGTAGCAATATTGTGTGATTGTGTGGCCGTTTCATATTTCTTTCAGCATTCCTCAAGGAAAGGCAAAGTACCCCTCAGGAAGGATCCATGCTCCAAAGGCATGTCTTGTCATTCTTCTTGGTGAAGAGTGACAATTTTCTTTTCCCCATCCTTATCTGGTGTTTCTACCAACAGATAGATAGTGTGTTTTGGAGAATGATGAGTAGAGAACTTTTCCCCAGGTTTTGTAGAAAGAACTCCTACTCAGAGGTGATTGCGGAACAAGCTGCCTCTTGATATTTCAACATGCGTAAAATTCGAATCACTCCAGTCTAACAAACTTAATTTCAGTCAATGATCAGCCTAAACAAGAACAAGCAAGCAAGCAAATAAAAAGAAAGCAGAAAGCACCAGATCAATATGACTTCTGAAATGTAAGTGGAGTATAATATGACAAGGTATTATTAACACTAGAATTATAACCCTAAAAGTAAAACTGATTCTTAGAATCTAAACATATTAACAGTAACACTATAAAGCTGGAACTAACACAAATGATCAGAGGAGGAATATGAAGTCTCCATGTCTCTGTCCACAGCACTAATGCCTTTTGTCATCGGTGTTTTTATTTTATTTTTAGTTAGTGACTAAGAACAATAAACAGTATTACAACATAGGAGAAGCAACTCATGACTAGTTTTGCAGGCAGCATGACAACATTTGGTGATGTCCAAGGAAATGACCTTTATCTGATCAGATAAAAGAATTGACATATAATTCAGTATGACCTGGATATTCTACCAAATAAAGATGTATAAAATGGGCTCTATAATATAAAATAAGCAAAGCAGAGAGACTGCAGATTCTGTAGCTCCTTTGCTGTATGAATGTAATTGGGCAGCAGAGGGATTATTTTTATATCTGCCTTCCAGTACGATTGACAGCAAGGCGTTAAATTGAGCTAATACTAAAGCTCTTCTTGATTTAGAACCTATGATAAAGTTTAAGCATCTCTCAGGCCTGAGACTGGCTACTCTGAGAAGGCAAAATGGATCTATTGTCCTTCCATCTCCAGAACATGTTGGGTCAGTATCTGCTTAGCTTGCTCATACCCCCCAAACAAAAGATCTTCCTGAGAGAAATCACAAAAATGTAGCTTTTCTAATAAAAACCTCTTCCACCTAGCCCTGAAGTTATGTACTTGTGTTAGACAACTCAGTCCTGTGAATAAGAATATTAACTTTAACCATACACAGACAAAAAGAGCCAAATCTTAGATGCAGTTTCAATCATTCTGGCTCCACAACAGATGACAACACTGGAAATACTGTAAGGGATTGATTGATTGATTATGTGCCATCAAGTCATTTTCAACTCCTAGCGACCACATAGATTTTCTCCATGACGATCTATCCCTAATTTGGTCGTTCAGGTCTTCCAAAGGTGCACTCATTGCCATTGTAACTGAGCACTGTATGAGACTTGGAAGGTATTTCTTTAAAATATTGATTATATAGTTTCTAATTTAAAATAGTTATTACTGCTCCAATAGAAGAGAATATATGTAGCTCAGGGTTGAACTGTGGTGCTCTCTGACCTTGGCACCATGGACTCCACAGTTATTACTGTATAGGGCCCCATGCTGCATATATTTTTATCATTTGTTTCTTCCAATCTTTTACAAATACAAGTGGTTTTCTATTTCTGTAATGCTGTTTTTTTTTTTTTTACAGGATTCAGTATCCAAAGGAAAAGGATGGACCACTTGGGGTTCCTGGGGCAAGTCCCTTTTTTCAACTGCATCTGCTACAGTTGTTAAGTATCCAAACCCATAAAGTTTTTGTTTATCTATGCATTATCTAAACATAGTTAGGCATAAAAATATTATTTCTCTATGATTAGAATCAGTCCTTGGCTTAGAGTACATTGACAACAGGACATACCGTAAAAGACTTCTAAAATGATTTTAGGCCACAATGAGAGTTGTAACAAGGCTGCGGTTGCTTAACCCTTTTCCCATTCACTCATTTCTGAACAATCCCACCAACTCAGCCATTTCTCCTTCTCCAAGATTCCATGTCTGCAAAATAAACAGAGGTCTAAAGGTCTGCGCACTACATTGTAGAAAGAGTTTCTACTTTTCTTCCAATCCCAGAAGGATTTTGCAAGGGAAGCTCAAGCCATGTACTGTATGTGCTGGTAATGCTTTAGAGAGAATTATGGAAATTTGAAATTTTGGAAATATGGGATTTAATTCCTGGAATAAGAAATATTAATTTGGCCATTCTGGTCGTCCTCCTGCAATTAGTGTTCTATAATGCATGATTAAACTATGAGGTGAAGTATTTGTGTGTTTGCTAATTACATATTGATTTGCATGTGTATATTATCAGCAGCTAAGAAAAATATTACCAAAAGACGGATCCTCTGGGAAACAAATGACTAAAACTACTATTCGTTTTTCTTTCCAAAGTGTACTAAAATATTGGAAATCATTCAGGAATATGACATTCTTATCTGGTAGTTGTTTTTACTTAATGAAGTTCAAAAATCAGATCAGTGCTGTTAATAAAAACATTATGGACTTGCTATAATTAATCTGAAGGAATTAAAATCCATGATGACTTTGGATTCCCAAAGTTGGCAAAAGAAGTGGTTACTAAAGTGGCATTATTTGTAGATAATTCAAAGTCAGTTCAAGATGATTAAATTAGGTTTTCCTAATACTGGAAACAAGAGTGAAAGGTGAAAAATAATGTTTGGTTCCAAATTAAGTGAAGCAAAAATGGAGCCGAAATCAGAGGAGTAAACTGTTGTGTCATTGAAATGCAGTTCCATTTTGATGGGAACTTAATATGCTTTACCGTTTCATCAGCTGCTTGGACAGCTCATCAGAGCCAAAGGGCCAGGTATAAATCAAATCACTCAATAAATGTTGCATATTGGAACGCTCAAAATGCATTAACGATTGGAGTGCTCAAAATGCTTTGCCAGGGTGTAATCTCTGTGAAATCCCGTTAAACGAAGGCCAACATTATCTCTTATTGCAGACGGGTTCGTGGTGGCTGAGGCCAAAAGAAAACCAAGATGCTCTCAGCAACTTTCACTGATAAAACTGGCCCCCCAATAGCCGTCTTACTGATTCAATTTCTCATAGAGTTTCAGGGTCAAGTCAATGCAGAGCAGTTTCCTATAAAATATATTTGTTCCACTGCAGGTCAAGGATTAACAGCAGTTAAAGAAAAAGCAGCCATTCTACGAATTCATGCCCCTTCATCCGGATCTTCAGATGGTGGACATCCTGACACGCATGAAAACATAATCACAGGTCCTAAGTGATGCATTGTCTTTCTCAGCCTATATTCTTCATGAAACTCTTGTTTTCATAGTGCACGTATGACACTGGCAAGCAGATCCTTACTGGATTTTTCAATTGGTTTCTCTCTTCAAGATGTGGAAGAGGCTTCACAGCAGACCTCTGAAGAGAACATGCCTTTATCATCATCTCCTTCAGGATCCCGGGGAATGTTTTCAACCATCACTAGCGCTGTGCAGAACACAGTAAGGATTTCTAGGGATAAAACAAGAGGAAGGAAATGTTGCCCCGAATAGCATAGGATGTGTGATGCTGCAGATACTATTTCGACTGAACTCTAATTCCTAGGATCTGTTTTTAATAGTATAACTCTTGCATAAGCCTTAGAGAAGCAGACATGCATCTTACTGGAAATAATTATCTTGGATTGCATTCGTATGATATTTTTAGCCCATTGAAAGTTGTGTCCTTTTGCTGTGCCGAAGGCTTGTGCGTGCGTATGGGCGTACAGTTTGTAGGAAAGTATCTTCTCTGTCTTTCAGGAGTTCAAATATTTTATAGGGTATGAAGTATATTCCTCCTTGGCAACTAGGGTTGTTAAATTCTTCAAGACAGTAATTATAGGCTTTTGAAAATATTAATTAACTAATTGCCTGCAGGAAAGATTTTTAAAAATTTAAATTGCTGTAAAAGGATTTGTAGGAATGGGATTGAAATTCAGAGGGCCGGAAAGAGTTAACTGTTCTGTTTCACAGTCCTCCTTTACATACACACACACACACACACACTTATCCCCTGTGCAGTGATTAAGCATTTATAAAGCTTCCTTTGGATCAGTGGAGGATTTTCTAAGGCTTAATTGCTCCACAGGGGGCGGAGAGATGGCTGCAGGTCAGACATTCTCTACCAGCAAAGGACAGTTATGTGAAAAGGGGAAAATGTAGAGTTTGGATATCTGCTCAGTTCTTAAATTTCTAATTAACTTTTTGAGTGTCACTCTTCAACACATACATTTTATAGAGCAGGAAGGGTTGAATTTTGAGGTTTAGAAATACATCTTGGGTAACAAGATGTCTAAGTTTTATGAGATGGAAACCTTAAGCCTAAAATACTAACATTTTGTAGCACGTGCAAGGAAAAATTGTGTAGCAACCCTGGTTGGAATCCTCTAGTTGATATCAGCCTTTAGCAGAGCATCTGTGTACAAGTAGAAATAAGCTCAGGCAGATGCTTAAGATCCAAAAGAACAAGGGAGGTTTATTAAGGAAATGACATGCTCCAGTCAAAAGCTTGCATCTCTGATCTTTCTGTCCTCCTGGAGAAGGGGGAGGGAGTACCTTCTTCTTCTGTAATGGGATGTGGGGTGAAAAGGAGGGCATAAGAATTTCAGTCCTCCAGTCAGGGGGAAGCAGAACCAAGATGATGAAAGGATCACAGAGGGAATCCCTTGCTTGCTCTCTCTACTTCCAATAGAAGAGAATTTTCTACTTATAACACCCTAGCGGTCAAGAGGGTGAATGGTGTTGATGTTTCTGGAGTTGTATCTTCAACCCAACTTCAACTTTGCTAATGATTGACAGTTTATAACCAGAAAGTTAGCTGAACTTTTTCGGTAACTAGCATACTAGTGCTAAAATTAGTGCTTCAAAAGGTAACTCATTTGAAACATCTTTCACAATTGCAGGTGTGAGCTAGCTGATTCCACATCTTTCTTTCTCACTCTTTTAGTATTAAATGCACCAGTGAAAAACTATATTTCTTGTCATTGTCACTTCTCTTTTCAAATCCTTGAGCAGGAGATGCCAACAGCAAAACAGAAAAAGTTCTTTCTGCTTTAAAGATTTTTTTCTTTAATTGGCAGGAGACATTAAGCTACTTACATAACTTGTGGATAATTTTGGAGTTTCCATTCCAAAACTAAAAACAATTAAATTCAGCTTGCTCTGGGTTCATATCCAAAATCCAGGCATGGAGCACAAGCTGTCATTGAGAAAAATAGCCTTCTGTTACTGATGTTCTAACTGAATGTCCAGAGATAGCTCCAGTTTGAAAATCCATTACCCTAATACAGAAATAATATGATATTTAAAATATCTGTGTTAGCACCTTGTTCCTCTCTCCCCCCCCCCCCCGTTTTGGCACTTGTTCCTCAATTTTTTCATCTCAGTAAAAATGTTTCAATTAATTAACATGAAAAGATTTTCATTTGGTGGTATCCATATTCAACTTAAGGGTTTAGTAATGAACTCATAAATCCTGTTTATAAGAATAGGGAGAAAAATACATTCATAAACTGCCAATTTAGTGTCCCTATGCAGCTGCCACCTCCCAATAGGATATCTTTCAAAGGTGTTGGACTACAGTTCTCATAATGCCCAACCAATCCAATCATGACCATTTGACTAGAAATTATGGGTGCTAATTCATGCTACCAGGAGAGCATTTGCTGATAAGATAAACGCTACATAGCTTTGTAACTACCTCACATAACACAGAATCCAAAGCAAACATACTTAAAATGATGTATTATTAAAATTAATGGGGTTTACTTATTCACAAGTAAATATGTTGAATTGCTGATCAACATGAGTGTTGTGCTCTATTTTATGCAGGGTAAAAGTGTCTTAACTGGTGGACTTGACGCTTTGGAGTTTATTGGCAAGAAAACCATGAATGTTCTGGCAGAAAGTGATCCTGGATTCAAGAAAACCAAAATACTGATGGAACGGACCGTTTCCTTATCTCAGGTGAAACATGCAAGTAGTGATAAGCACTCATAAAAAGTGATTTAGCAAGACTTTTCTAATCTAGTCCTCTCTAGATAAGCTGATACTACTTCATCCAGATTTGGCAGAATCCTGGTGGAGGATTCTGGACCTTATAGCTCCAACGTACTTAAAGTGTATCAAGTTGGAGAAGGGAGATGTCAGCAATTACAGATAATTTTTTGGGACTTTTGAAGCAGATGCCCTATAATCATTGAATGATACCAATGAGTAAGAATATGTCCACACTAGATGCCAAAGGTATGAGTTAGAATTTATCTTTGGTGTGATGATGTTCCATACTGGTTCTAATACTATCACTATCACTAGCATATTATCATTGACCACTTTGAAATTCCCACTCCAGTGGAGAATTCCCATGCCATTCTCATGCCATTCTTGGGCTGGTGAGAAAGTTCTACATGCTACCAGGAATTCTCATGTGAAAATCAGCAGCCAGGTTTATGACATAAAGTTATGTTTTTAGCATTGACAAAAAGTATATGGAAATGGCTGTCTTTATATGTTTGATTTGTTTGTTTGCTGTATTCTTTTTATATATATATGTTCTTTCTTTAAGTTGTAAGCCACTCAGAGTCATGGAGGAGTTGGGCAGCCTTGAATTGAATTAAATAAATAAACAAAAAAAACTTTAGAAACCATGATTTAAGCTAATCACAGTTAATTAATGAAAAGCTAAGAGTGAAAGCGAGCACTTCTGAATTCATCTTGGCCATGTGAGAGGAAGAAAGGAAAGGAGGTATACCTAATTCTGAGACTCACGATGGTTCATTCTCAGTTTTGTGTGATGTGTGAACAGAGACAAGGGGGACCTGACATTACATCACTGTGTTCTACAATGAAGCTTTATTTTGAAGAATACATTTATCTAACAGTACTTTCCATTACATCACCTCTAATTGGAAAACCTACATGGATAACCCTGCTAAAAACATTTTAGTAGCATTGTCTTAATAAAAGAGTGAAATACTTCTGCTGGCATGGCCTTACTACCCTTTTTTATTATTACTGCTTAGAGGAGCTGGGTCTAGAGGTGATAACATTTGTCAAATCTGTCATGCAGCCCATAAATCAGAAACCACATTCTGTATTTTCACAGCTGCTGAGAGAAGCTAAAGAGAAAGAAAAGCAAAGACTTGCACAGCAAGTCACAATCGAGCGGACAGCACATTACGGGTTGCTCTTTGATGAATTTCAAGGTCTGTCTCATCTGGAAGCTTTGGAAATTCTGTCTAATGAAAGCGAAGTCAAGGTATGGTCAATGAGGTGCCTAAATCAAGAGAATGAGAATGGGTATTGGGACGTATTTCTCAAGAATAATTTGCAGCAAGATAGTAACCCTGTTTCTAGGAAATGCCCTTTCCATTCTAAGATCTTCATTTCCTTTTATTTATTTTGCCATTTCAATTCATAACTTACAGGCTCCGAATGGCTTTCCCATTACAGGTAGTCCTTGGGTTATGAACTCCGGGTTTACGGATGACCCACAGTTAAGAACGGAGCCAATTGTAGCAAAATTCGAGTTAAAAACACAATGATTTGAGTTAAATACACAATGGTTCAAGTTAATTACATAATACTACTTATACCGTATTATGCAATAATAGTGTTCTGGCTTACATACAAATTCGACTTAAGGACAGACCTTGGGAACGGAACTCGTTCTTAAACTGAGGACTACTTGTATTTTATCCTTGTAGTGCCTAGCATTCCCATCGCTATAAAATGAATCCCCTTATTTCACTTATTTCTTTCTTCTCTGTTCCTTCCTTCCAGGAACATTCTCTAC
Source organism: Python bivittatus (assembly GCF_059951505.1). Lineage (NCBI taxonomy): Eukaryota > Metazoa > Chordata > Lepidosauria > Squamata > Pythonidae > Python > Python bivittatus. Next base: position 430,673 of record NW_028277121.1, read on the forward strand.
ATATTAATTCCAAATTAAATTTCTTCTTCTTTTCTACCTGAATGAATAGCACACATATTCCCATTCTCCCCTTTTTTAATCATTATTCTTTAAACTGCTCTGAGCTAATCCTTGGCTGCTGATTGATTCCATAAATCTTCTGCCACACTCAACACCTTCAACTCATTAAATGTACTGACACAAGGGGTGGGGGGAGAATGTATTAGAGATTTCCACTTTCCAAACTGTGTCTACCTGGCCAATGAAGTATGGCATTGCCATTTTGTGGTCACTACAAAATCATTTCTGATGGTCCTTTTATGAAAAATGTTCTTCAATTCAACCCGTATGTACTTCATCAACACAAATCCCATTATTAGACTGTAAAGAGGATTTTTTGCAACACCAACATGAACATCTCATCTTCAGTGGCACAGAGGCCCCACTGGATTAAGTAGAATTGAAACACCAACAGGATCATACCATTTTAGCAGAGATCAGATGTTACCGCTGATTTTTAGGACTGCAATAAATATGTCTAATGCATACAGACTTCCTCTGTTTTTCCTCAAACATGCTATACCACAGCTATGTTGAAATGCTCTGCTCAAAATCTGCATATCTGGGGTTAATTGTAATGTTTATTTATTGTTTCAGATACAATCATATTTGGCATCTCTTGAAGGAGAGGAGCTGGAAGCAGCAAAAAATGTTTTAATTGCTATTAAGGAAGTCTTCCTTTCACAACAATCAGATAATGAAGACAAAGAAACAAAGAAAGGTAGCTGTTGAATGACCTGTTAAAGGATCTACGTATTAATTCAAAACTATGAAACATATCTGTTTTTTAAGATACGAGTGGCTTGATCCCCAAAATGGTTCTGCTGAAGGACTTTCTATTGAAAATACTATTTTCTTAGTTAATAGTACTTTATATATAATGATAATGTTGCATGTGTTAACATAAGGAACATATACAAACAAAAATCAAAGAAACTTTATTTCATATCCTTGTTATAAATTATAAATATTGTCAGCAGAATAACAGTGGAAATAGAGGAGTCATAAAGCTAAGATTTCTGTATTAGATGATACAATCCAGATACTTTCCAGTCTTTTCTATGCTACTCCTTCTCTTCTTAATATTGTAAAGTTAGTAGATGAGGTCATTCTTAATATCTGTTAAGTCTTCTTCTCATTAGGAAATGAAACATCAATAGAACATAGATAGGCTCACCTTACTTGCTGAGTAAAAAGAAATACTTTGTGCTTTTGGCCTACTCAGTGGTATTGTAATTTTTTTCCTGACAATCAGCATGCAACTGAGACACCCACCCACCTTCAGTGTGGAAAGCAAACTCCTACCTTGGAAATTAGAGGTTATCCTGTTGAGTTAGGATGGAGGGGAGAACAGGTGCCCAGTAAATTAATCGTGGCAAGCACTAAAATTGCTTCCAAGTGGGAAGTAGAAACTATTGGCTACTGGAAAAATGGATACAGGACAGAAATGCTATTTGTTTGCTAGAATATGAGACAGTAAGAAGGAGAAAAAAAGAATATCTTTATACATAATTAGAATCCCTTTGATTAGGGAGCAGAAGGAATGTTTTTCTCTTAATTTAATCCTTTTTCCTTGGTTATTGCATCAGATGCAGGAGATGAGTTTATTACAACGCTTACAGAATTGCTGTTTGAGCTACACGTTGCTGCCACGCCCGACAAACTTAACAAGGTGGGGAATGTTGTTTGCTGGCTCGCTGGAAACCTCTTCTTTATTCTGTAGCTCAGTGCTATGATCCTTGATAGCATATTAATGAAGAAGGAAAGAAATAGAGCAAGAGCAGACAGCAGTGATGTCATTACTACTTTGGTGTAACTTTAAACGCAAAGGAGAAGGGGGAAGAAAGGGGGAAAATAAATGAGTGTGTCTGTAAATTGTTCATAGCCAGGAAATCTCACTTTGTGAAATAAGACATGGACATTTGGGCAGAGCATTTCTTCACCATGGTGTCAGATGCCAATTTTGATGCTCCACGTGTCTGTGTTAAGGCAGCTCAAATTTTATATTCAAAATTATGCAGAGCAAAAGCAGTGATGAAAAATGGCAAGATAAGAAATGGAAATATAGGGGGGAAGAAGGCCATTAGTAGTTCTGCAAACACAGTGATATAATGGGTTGAAAGCACAGGGACTACATTCATTGATTGATTGATTGATTGATTGATTGATTGATTGAATGAATGAATGAATGAATGAATGAATGAATGAATGAATGAATATAGCCACCCATCTCATTTACATGTGACTCTGGGCAGTGTACACATAGGCCATTTTCACATGGGGCATTTTCTGCCAGGCAATTAAGAGCTGCTTTATGTTGGGATCCAGATGTGCCATTCTGAAGCGGTCCATTTCACACCAGAATAATAGCTTTTGCTACTTCTGATGGTGGTTATCTTGCAGGCCAGAAAGAAAGCTTATGATAGCTTGGAAGTAGCAAGTCTCTCCACATCTGGAGACATGGAAGAGAACCCACCAGACCAAACTAAAGAAGCGGATGATGAAATTGTAGAAATGCAAGTAGCTGAAGAAAAATCTCAGGTGGGAGAATCTGAAAAGACAGAAATAAAAAGAACCAAAACAGTAGAGGTAAGAGATGACCAAGTTTCTCTTTGACTACTTTCAATCGGGGATGGTATAGGGAATCCAGCAGTGTGCAGGGAATTGGACTTGATGACCTCTTAGGGCATGTCCAACTCTTATGATTCTGTGATTCTGTCTGTGCTTGCTAATAACAGGGATAGGCAGTCTTTAGAGGTCAAGGAAACACCTGAGGGAGACTCAGGGCTGTGTAAGGAAGACAACGAGGCATTAAAAGGACAGGGCTGCATCAGACATATGGCTAGGACCAAGATTTTCCATTGAGGGTTTTCTTTGCTTTTCAAACTCTTAAAAACTATTTCATAGGCCTACGCTACAGCTTTTCTTTGTTTTCCCCTGGAAATGGCAAGAAACTGTCCCTTTTATTTTTGATACAGCAGACAGTTTCAGGAGGTGAAAAAAGGGGATCTCAAAGTATGACATCTGAGAAGGAGTCAAAAAAAGTCAAGATGGTGTTCATGGCCATGGGATCAAGCCTTTTTTCACAAGCATCACAATATATGTAAAAAGGGGGTTGATCCCATGGTCATGGACACCATCTTGACTTTTATTGACTCCCTGTTTTCCACCCTACCTGGTTTTTACTCTTATCTCCTGCTCCCAAAGCGTCTTAGAAACTTTTTAAAATTTATTTTTATGTATTGGTAGCTAACAAAATCTTCCATTGCTTATGTTTTGCGTTTGGGGTAACACTTTGTAATAATAAAAAGTAGAGCAATTCCGTTAGAAGACGAACTGCTCAGCTTCTCACCCAAAGCCATCTAAATCTGACTTCTGAGCATTTTCATTTAATAGGTCAGCTCTAGAACATAAACTCTGAAACCAGTAATTTACTAATAACAGGAAGAGAACTTTCTCTCATTACTTATAGAGTAAAATACTTTCTGTCACAAGAAACCAACATTCTAACAACGTCTGCTTATTTTAACCTGCTTAACTAATGATGTTTTCTGGGTGCATCTCCCCTGGATATTACTGTCACATGACTTTACTTAACTTAGTGTTCAAAGCATTTGTGCCAACCAGTAAAATTTACTGCGTACATTCTTTTGTATTTCTTTCCAGGAAATCTACATGTTGTCAATTGAAAGCCTGGCTGAAGTAACAGCTCGTTCCATTGAACAGCTTCATAAATTAGCAGAATTAATTCTTCATGGGCAAGAAGTTGAAAAGCCAGCCTTGGAGCAAGCCCGTGGTCTAACAAAGTGAATATATTTTTGTTTGCCATTCTTTCTGTTCAAGGGCTACTGCTTATTCAATGATTCCTCTGAGCAATTCCCTAATAAAAGGTTTTCATTTCTCTTGGGGGTGCATGGTCACATAGTCACAGAATCTTTGCTTGATGGGGAGGTTTTATAACATTGTGTTGGTTTTAACACAGTCAGCAAGTAATCTCTGCAGGCATCATTGCACCTATGACATTACAGATAGTCCTTGTTTAGCGACTGCCTTATTTAGCAACTGTTTCCAGTTAGAACAGTGATGAAAAAATAATTTTGCAACCAATCTTCACGTTTATGACCTTTGAAGATCTGTAAAGCAAAGGAAAGCTGAAGTAAGACCATAACTACAGTCACAGTTTCACTTAGCAACCGCTTTGCTTAATGACCAAGTTGCCAGCCACAATTGTGGTTGCTAAATGAGGACTACCTGTATACGAAGCCCACTGACTTCCCTTTAAAAAAAAAAAATCCTAATTTTAAGAATGGCTGAAATTTTGTAAGCAAATCTTTCAAATCTTTTCTATGTTCATCCATGATCTCTTTAAGTGATGTTTTAAATTAATGTTTACAAAATTATTCTTACTATTTAGATTACTTTTGTGCCCCTAGCAGTGAATAAAAAGGAAGGCAAAGCTGTGTTTCACTGAAAAAAAAAATGCTGTTATGGATGGCATATACCATTGTGGAGTATGCAAGTGGAATACGCATGTAAACCACAGAAGTAAAGTTAAAGATTTACTTTCCTAATGTGCCCTGTAGAACCAACCCATTGTGGTTGGGTAAATTAGTCATCATTCAGTTAGACAGACCCAGCTAGCTACCCAAAATGACACAGTCATTTTAGATTTACAGTATTGGTGTGATATAAAGCAAACAGGTCAATTCCTTACAAAAGCTGCTATTTCAGATTTAGGAAGCTGCATATACACAAGTTAGACCACTGTTCTAATTAAGATAGTGTTGCCTCCAATGATTGGAACAGCTCTTTGCAGTTTCAAGGAAGAACTTGCTTTTCTATCTTTTCTAGGAGAAGGCACAGTAAAACATGACATTCTGACATTGCAGGAACTCTCTATTAACATTTTTACCTGCTGCATTTAAAAAAAAATTGAAATGAAAATTGTTGCAGTAAGGTAATGCTGAAAACTAAATTGTTCTTCCATTACCACTGTAGTTTTAGAGCAATAATGCTGACTGTTTGTTACTTCCTGATAATATTGTATTGATCTGAAAGGAAAACTAGTTTTCCCCCCAAGTAAATTATGTTTAAAGCAGGAAAAGCATTTTACATTTGCTGAGAAGTAAGTAATGGGAGCAGGTAAGATTCTAATCAACTCTTTTTAAGATAGAGATTATCTGAAATTCAGTTATCATCTTCCTTTTGAGCAGTCTAACAATACAGTATCCTTCTAAATATACATGTATCCTTTGTCTTAATTAGTAATAGTGAATTGGTAATCATCTATGTTGTAGTGAAATTTGCACTGAAATGTTCAAGAATATGCTGATTAGGATGGGCAAATACTATATTTCCATTATGTCTTCAACAGTTTAACAAATACGATGTGTAACGAAGTGTCATCCCTATCAAAACAATTCTCTGATGTTTTGACTTTGGTTGGGGTAAGTTATTACACTATTTCATTTATTTATTACCTCATGTCTTATTCTTTGACTAAATGAGAGAAGGAGCAAATGGGGAAATTTAAATGCTATTTCTAATCAGCATCCAGTACATATAATGTATTTCCCACAGAACCACAAGCACAAAAATGATTCTGTATCCTTAATCATATATAGCTGTGTATAGCTGTAAGGTTTTAAGTGCTGGGACTTTGTTTTTCTCTAAATATTCCATTCATCCAAGGTGCCAAATAATAGCCACGTTTTATAGCCAACTGCTGTGTTTTATGCTCATGTTCCATCATAAAACTAGCTGGAGGACTCAAAAAAATTGACTCTTACCTTTGTAGTTAAACTCTTAATGTTGTAGGTAAACCCATGACAGTTAAATGCAGGAGATTTCGAGCTCCAATTAAATCATTCAAGATAAAATGGAATGTGCATTCTTTTTTTAAAAGAATCTTACATTGGCTTCCTCCCCTTCAATTCTGTCGTACAAAGTAGGCCTGTTACCACGACACATTTATATTATGCAGATTCCAGAATTGAGTAGATTCATCCAATTAACTCATAGGGGTTACATTTAGACTCCCAAGACCCAATCCTCCCCCCATTCAGCTAGTCCCCCTCCCCATCGGCTAGCTCATGGAGGCTACTTACCAAAGGATTAACCATCCTTTTAATGTACATGATCAAAACAAAGTCCTAGAGGGCCTTTGTACAGGGGGTTGGAATAAGCAGAAACAGATGGGGAAGAGGATCACACACACAATGAGTCCATGATAACCCCAACCCTGATCATTTGGGAGGGGTACTTTTTTTTCTTCTCTCCAGAGGGAAAAATGTTATTCCAGCTGGTAGTAAAAAATACAGCCTTCCAATAGGAGCTGGAAGACTTTAAAAAATGACTGAGATTGTGTGCTCTTAGCACACAAAGGCAAGTTGGTTGACTGGGAAAGAGGAAACCTGGACTGTTTCTGTGGTGCAAAGTGGCCCTAGAATCGCTAAAGCCTAATGGCTCATTAGCATAAATGTATACTTCCTTTTCCATAGCTCTTAAGGTTAATCCATTATGTCAGGGTTCTTCAACCTCAGCAACTTTAAGATATGGGTGGACTTCAACTCCCAGAATTCCAGTCCACCCATCTTAAAGTTGCTGAGGTTGAGGAACCCTGCATTATGTGATATCCATTGTAGTGATTGAGGCACTGGGCTCAGACCCGGGAAATCCAGATTCAAGCCCACTGTTGGCCATGGAAGCTTCTTGGGCCAACTACTCTTTCTTAGCCCAACTTTCCTCACAAGGTTGTTGATGAGGGGGAATAAAATGAAGGGAGATTCCCCACCCTGAGCTCCTGAAGAAAAGACAGGATATAAAGCTAACACACAAACTAATAAATAATATTTTTAAAAAATTAAAAGATGCTGCAGGTTAAAAAATGTTAAAAGATACTGCACAAATGAAAAAAGAGTTTGGAAGGGGGAGAAAAAGAAATGCAAATTCTGATACTAGTTCTTTATTCGTGAAGTTCTAATAGGTTCTTTTTTTTCTGGTGGGATGCAGTAAGCTTCCTGTAGTTTTCTCTTCCTAAGGCCCAAGTCCCCTGCTGTGATGGTTTTCCTGGGAGCCAAGAAGAATACCCTCATAGTTAAATTTAGTCAAACATCATGTCAAGTAATATGGTATGGGAATTTGATCATCCATGGTCTGGAAGCTTTCATCTTACTATAGAGTGAGAGTATATATTCTGAGCCCTGAGAAAGACCTTTGATCTAGCCTTTGGCTGTTGGAGGGATCCACAATCCTATTCAGCCCTGAAGGGATCTATAATATCCACAACCCTCAGGATAGGGAAAAGTGTTAGCAAAAGGTCAACTGATGCATAGAGTCATCTAGTTGTCCTAGAGAGAAGGGGAGGAGCTCAGTTCTGCTTCCTTCCAAGCCTCTCATATATTCTTAGTGTTAGCTTGCACAGGAAAAATAGAAAATAGAGTTTCTCACAGTTTGGGCAGGCCCTGAGAGGTCAAGGTTAGTAAGACCTTGCCTGCTTCCCTGTTGCATATTTCACCATTAGGGTAGTATAGTAAATGACAAACTAAAAGCCTTTTTGTACCCTTCCTAGGAATCTGCAATTCTAAGGTGCACTTTTCTAAAGTGAACCTTAGAAATATTTTAGCAAATCAGTCAATGTTCTTACCGTGTGAAATTGCTCTCATGCAAAACATAGCAAAATGGATGAAGTAAACATATCCTAATTATTGAATCAGGTCAGACAGGTGGTTTGGTGTTTCTTTTATGACTAGGTTGTCAGGCAATGTCTTCTATAAAGACAGATGCTGAGAAAAACAATAGGTTCAGTTAGAGCAAAAACACTGAGGAAATGCAAATTTATAGTAACCAGAAGATCAGGACTTGAGCTAACATGACTGATGAACTTCAAATATGGATTTTCCACAGAAAATGCAAAATAAAGCAATTAAAAAGGATCACAGAAGTTAGTTCTAATTCAAACATTTCAATATAGGTCATTCATGCTTGATAGCTGAATATTAAAGAGGGGCCCTTTGGTGAGCCTTGTCCACCTCACTTCCATTCATGATGATTTATTTACAGTTCTATCATTTTAAATCCTTTATCTTGGCAAGAAGTTACAGGAATGTATCTCTTTCTGCTTTTTAGCATATTTCCTCATAGGTCTTTGAGGCAATATCAATAAATCTTGAGGAAAACACAGGAAGGAAATAGGCATTTTACATGGTATTTCATTCTGGTCTTGGCATCAACAATGGCATTTGGCACTTTAGCAGGTTGCTTGGAATAGCTTCACAGGACTCTGACAGTTACTTGTTCATATCAGTGAAGTCCAGATGCAGCTATCGAGGGGAAATTGGAAATGAACAGCAGAAGTTTTACTCCTGCAGTCTGCAGGAAGCTTGGATAATAAGGGGAAAACCATGAGGCAAGCAGATTATAAAGACAGTAGTAGGAACTTAATAACCTTGGAGAAATCTCCTGAACTAAACTCTTATGTCAGCCTTGTCCAAACTTGGCCACTTTAAGATGAGTGGACTTCAACTCCCAGCATGGCTGGCTGGGGAATTCTGGGAGTTGAAGTCCACTCATCTTAAAGTGGCCAAGTTTGGACAACGCTGCTCTATGTGACTTGGCAACTAAGCTGGACAGGACTGGACCCTATTTGCAGATAAAGGGAGAATGTCTATTATGGAATGCAGATGTTAGGAACCTAGAAAAGCAGCAAGCAGCGTGTGTATATCGTGTGTATGACGTCATGTTAGCTTGCTTGGCTGTTTGTAATTAATATATGGATATTAATTAAATGAATATTCATATCGGAATCATATATATTCTCCCCCTGTCTTATCCAAAGGGCCTTTTTCCTTTCTGGAGAAGTGCCTGAGGGTAACTGGGTTTTTTTATGTAATAAAGGTGCACCTCGCCCATTCTCTCCAGACTGTTAGTTGGGATATTCACTTGAGATATTTCACTGACAAGGGAGGCACATCTTTTTTTCTAATGCAGATGTGTCTTCTAAGGTGAATTTGCCTCTGTCTAGCGATACAAGTACTGCAAGATCTCTAGTAACCCACCTTTAAAATGTGTGTGTGTGTGTGTGTGTATTACTCAGATAATTCTAGCTGAACATAGCATGTAAAATGAAAAGAGACATTCAATTCTACTAAAGCCACTTAGTTCATTTTTATTGATTTGGCTGACGATAATGGACTTATGTTAACTTGGATGGCAAGGACAAGAGCTGCAGGATAACATAAATGTTCTCTGTTATATAGATTTAGAGCAGATGAGCTTATCCAGATTAATAGCATCTTCACATATTTAATAATAACACTATAAGTGTGGCCTTGGCAGCAAATATCACAATAGATTTCCTTCACACTGTTTGCACTGAGCATTGATTATATAAATCAATATTATTGAGCAGGTTATCATTTCTGTAGGTCTCAGAGGTTTATATATGCTGAAGTAAACAAGGCAATAGATACATGTTTATTAAAAATTACTGCCTTTAAAGTCATTCTGCTGTTCTTATTTGCCTGCTCATCCATTTTCTATCACTTTAGTATTGGTAAGAATAATAATGTGCATGGTGCTTTTACAGAATGATAGAAAAAATAAGCCCTAGTCCTACTAAATAGCTTATAGTCCAAAGTTTGATCTGAGAAGGTGAGGAACACAGGGAGAAAAATAGAGAAGAAGGTAAATAGGAAGAATGAATTTATTTGTTTAGAATTACTTTCAGGAGAGAATGAAATCTAAGAGATTGTGTCAGAAATTCCATGGAAATGATGATTTTGAAGGGGAAAAAAAACAGTGAGATCCAGTAGATTGCCCTTCCTTGGTCTGGTTCACTTTAGATGTGTTGGTGCTACAACTCTGATTCAGAATTAGGGAAATGAGAACTGGACACATCTGGAGATCACCACTTTAAGGCAGGCTGGATTAGAACGGGATCAGATGGGACATCAGTTTGGGTATGGAAATCAATTCTAAGAAATAATGCTGGGCATCTTTAACACATAGTGCAGTAGGTGAGAGAGGGTGGCAAAGGTCCAAGGAGGGAAACAATGAAAAAAAAATCCTGGGAAATATTTAGTAACTGATTAGACAGTTAAGAAGAGAACTAAGTGCAGAGTTGTTAAGACCCTCTGTACTGAAGGGGTTAAGGAGGTTTTCAGCAATCAGTGCAATTAATGGCAGTGTAGAGGCAAGTTGAAACCTCTGGATTCAGTGACAAATGGGTTAACAGTTAGTTTCATGAAAGTAATTTAGTGAAATACAAAGAAAGAAGCCAGACTCAAATGAATCAAGAGTGGAGTTGGAAGGGCAGATCAGATTAGTGAGAGAAAGTACAATGAGCTGGGAGTTTGGAGAGAAAAATATAGAAGAACCACCATAGAGTAAAGGATGGGATAGAGAAAGGGATGGACTGCTTTTTTTTTAGAATGAAGAAAAAGTGCATTTTTGAAGATTGAGGAAAGGAGTAGATAGTGGAAGGATAAGTGTGGGAGGATAATAATCATAAAACAATAATGGTGGGAAAAAAGACAACTTCCCAAGATTTGGAAGAGACATTAAGAAAAAAGGATTATGTGATTAGACTATGATAGAAGTAGTTAATTTGACAAATGAGATGGAGAGAAAAAGAGTAAAAGGAGTATAAGACAAAAAGAAGCTAGAAAAGGGGAGAGGATACAGAGAAGAATGGCATAGGACACAAAGTGGAAAAGGAAAATTATTTAGTGAAGAGGAAAGAGATGGAACAGTGATGGAATAGGCCTCTGAAGAACATCAAAGAAGACTTGGAGGTCAGTGAAAACATTGACTTTGCTGTGGATTAGAGTGTTATATTGACCTAGCTTAGCCAGGAATATATTAGAGGAGAAGAAGAGAACACATTTATAATGGTCAATGCTAATCTTTTCTTTTGGACTGTGCTATAGACTTTCAGTTTTAAGAGCCTGAGCAGAGACTTCAAATTGAATGGATGATCCAAAGGCAGCAATCCTTTTGGAATCTGCTTTTTCCTCCCATTTTTTTTTCTTGTTAGAGGAAATCTATTCAGGAGGGAAATATGGTTTGTCTGGAAGCACCATAAATAACCAAGGGTAAAGTAACAGTCAGGACCTGGAACTAGCATATTTAAAAAAAAAAAAGACTAGTATCATCACTGAATTTTTTTAGAGCAAGATGTACAAGGAGACCCCTACAGATGAAATGGCAGCAACTGGAGCAGTTGCGGGTCGTTGGGGGAGAACCAACCAAATGCTGATGCAGATCAATAGATAAATAGATCAGCTAGGAAGATGATTACAAAGAGGGTCTTCTTTTCAGACTTCCTTTTTGGTGTGATAGTTGCAAAGGTAGACAGAAATAAGAAGGGGAGAGACTTCAAAAGAAAAAAAATTGTTGTGAGACTCTGTGATAGTTGGAGATAAAAAAATTAACAATGAAAAAAATTAAAAATGGAGAAGAGAAGAAAGGCTAGTAAATTAAAGCTAGAAATCATCTATATCAAGTTTGTTTGAATTATCAGGGAATGAAAATGTCTCCAAAAAGTAGCAGGAATGGGCATTATAAAAGCAACAGAAACGATGAGAAACAAGATAAATAACTCACAGTAGACTTCATTGGACTTTCATCCCACGTTGTGATAATTTAGGATTAGTATTAGTAATAGCAGAAATAGTAATATTTCCTTTCTCTACCTAGAGTTTTCAAAATTTAAGAGGAGATGTTCACTCCGGTATCTGCATATTAAATTTAATGCAGTTACAAGCCAAACTATGTATTCAGCAGAATCAATTCCTATGAAATCAAACTATTTCACACTGTAAATTGGGGTATTTTAAAAGAATGCTCCCTTGTATAAATTTCACTGAGAGGCAGCAGGAGAGGGATCACCTTAAGAGTTTCTACACACAGACTTACAGTGTAGAACAACATCAGTAGTCTGAAGTATAGCCGGTTGTCTTCCGGATGGGCCCAGTGATCTACCCTGTGAAAAAGTAAGGATCTAAGCCCTGTTGCATGCAGACTTGTTGAATGCAATAGATTTCAACAGAATCTAAGCAACATTAAACCATCCACACTGGATTCAGGGTCTTCAGAAAATTTCTAGCTACTTCTTAGTTTTCAAAAATGGTCCTTTCGCTCCAATTCTGTCCCATTTTCAGTGTTGTTGAAAGTTACATTTTATAGTTGATAATGAATACAAAGCAAGTTTCACTGAGAGTAAGCCAATAATTTCCCTTGATTGGAATTTCATTTGATGATATTTTCTTGGTGCTGCCAGAGCGTTATTAACTTTATCCGTGTTTTCATTTAAACAGAGTGACAAAAAAGCTGAAATTCTTAATCCAATGGTCAATAGTGTACTATTAGAGGTAAGTAAGTTTATAGTACTGTACATAAGGAGCCACTTGGTTGTCATTTTCTAATGAAGCTGTATGGGCATTGATGTCCCTATGAAAAGCCATAAAATGTAATGATCATGACACTGCAGTTCCATTTATGGTATAAGCAGCACTATTTTGTACGTTTATCAGTCATCTGCAAAAGCTTAGTGATTGCAGTCCTGCTACAATTTTCAGAAGTTTCAAGAATATTTCAAGGATTTGTGGGACGGGGTGGCAAGAGGATTCAGAGCAGAGCCAATCCCTTCCCCTTGCTGATTCCCCAGTTTAAATTAGCAGAGCATCCTGAACTGCTGTTTGTTACAGTGGGAGAATTAGGATAACGTGGCCCCCTCCGTTAATCATACCTCTGAGGAAAGCAGTATGGGTTAATGGCCATAGAAATTACTAGAACCTACCCCTGTTATTGTAGTCTTTTTCCAAATCATCCCTCTGTGTACAATGCTTTTTCAAGAATATTATTCTGAGAGTCCTAGTCAATAAAACTAAGAGATAAAAGATTCCCCAAAGTCAATCTCAACTCTTGGTAAACCAAGAGATACATCTACATCATCTTCTCGGCAGCAAGACTGATGTGGTATTCCCTTTTTCTGGATTTTTTTTTTTTTAATTCTTAGTCTAACATACACTTCTTGGATATTCTGGTGGTTTCCCATTTGTCCCAATAAGGATGAACCCCGCTTAGCTTTTTCAAGATCAGCCAAGGTCACCTTGGGGGTACCACCTAGCTGGGCTGGACTACAGACCACTACAGTTTGAACCTTTGAAAATAAGGCATGTATGTTCAGCACATATCATAATTTGTTATGCTAAACTTACTGGAAGCAGATCCCATTTATTTCTGTATAAGAGCTCACAAAATATGCTGCACTTTGCTAATAATACACATTTTCTTTTCTCATTAGGGCTGTAACAGCACTGCTTATATTCAAGATGCTTTCCAGTTGCTGCTTCCAGTTCTGCAGATCTCACATATCCAAATCCATTGTTTGAAAACGCAACAGTGACTCCCTTTAAATAGCCATCAACCTAATTTCTTGAATGGGTATGAAGTTTTACAAATATGCCCAATCCAGTAGGCTATCATGAAGTCTTTAAAGGGACACTAGATGCAGCTTTGCACATGATGTATCAAATAACATTTTTGAACCGAATGAACTATTTAAGCATATTCGTGTCATTGAGGAAAAAAGCAACTTCAGGTTTCTTGTAGTAATTTAAGGTTTGTGTCAGTGTTATTGGTACAAATTCATCTTGGATATCTTACTAAATATTTTAGATTCTGTTTTGGAAAAAAAAAAGTTGCCTTTTTGTTGTTGCCTTATGCTTAAAGATTGTGCACCAAATAAGTTGAGGCAACCAGAAAGACAGACTTCCTGAGTGATCTCGCTGTGCCCTGCGTGTGGAAATGTAGACATGCAGGTAAGAGAAACAAAAGGACAGCAGAGGAGGAGTGGACCTTATTTCTAACATTGTTTCTAACATTAGGCCTTACTTCTAACATTAAGTCCATCTTCCATATGTCTACCTTAAATCCTCTCACTAGCAGAAATATTTACTTGTCTTAGGAGTATAATTAATTATCGCAAGCCAATTTTTGTAGGCACCACAACATAAACTCTCATGCAGAAAACCAGTAAATTCTTTAAATAATTACATCTTAGCCTCTTCCCAATCAATTAGACCATCCAGAACCCTTAAAGTACAGTATAGGGCATCCATAATGGAGCTTTGCATGAAGATACATATTGGAAATTGCCTTTAGGGAGCAGCAGCACTGGAATATGGAGTGGACCAAGAAATGCAAACCCTCACCGATTCCAGAATGTTTGTCTGGAACATCATGTCCAGGACATCACAATCTGCTTCCCGTTAGAAAAATTAATTTCTAGGTACTGCTGACCACATCTCTGAACATCATAGCATGGGAATAGAAGGGGAACAGAACATTCTGGTGTTTTCCAGAATGTTCCATTTCCAAATCAAATTTTGCACATCCCTGTCAGCAACTCTTTTATGTCCCCAGAGACCCCCCTCGACTGCCTCTTGAATTTGGCTTTTTCTCCTGGTATTTGGGTCACTTTAAGGGGCAAAATGGGTGCCTAAATCTTACGGTTATCCTTCTTAAAATTTCCTAACATTCCCTCAAAATGGGCCTCATCCAATTTTAGAGTAAGGCCCTAAATGAAGTGTCCTTCAAACTGACAGAAGTTGTCTGCCTCTGTTTTAGAGAGAGAGTCATATAAATGTCTTGTTGCTAAAGGACCAATTGACTATGGTATAGTTTGGAGTCCACTTCATCACATCTGACTGGTCTACATACCACATATGATCGTGGTGAAGAAGAATCAGAGGACATACCTGCAGATTGCAGTACAATAACAGCATCTGCAATAGTCCAGTTAATTTAAATGTATGTGAAATAAGCAAAGTGACCACACAACAGCAAATAGTGATCTGTAATTGGCTGCCAAGTAGCACAGTATCCCACTAATAGGTGTACCTCCACTGTTATTGACAGTCTTGCTGGATGACACCCTGTGCCCTATTAATAAAGTAGCCTTTAGGACAAGGTTGGTGACTTCATGGATATATCCATGCTGTTCCTTGGCATGATATAGAAGTGATTTGCTACTGACTTCCTTCAACTTCCCAGTCAAGCACTGGGATTGCCAGACTGCCTCCCATCCTATACTAACTAGGTTGACCTTGTTTGCTTTTCCAAATCAGCCACGTTTGGTTAGATGCCTCCATCTAGCCACACAACCCCAGTGGTGCCTGCTATCTGAAACATGGTGGTGCTTTTGTAGATTTAAATAAGTTCTTTTTTTTAAATCAGGCTAGTGCATGATTTCCAATGTAAATTCTACTTTTTGTTGAGAAGACACCATTGGAAAACTAAACTTACTTGTAAGGATTCTATAGCTAGTACTGTGCCTTCCATTAGTCTAACAGAATAATGAGCTGTTGTTTCTTAAAAAGTGTTGCATCAAAGCATTGCAAGTAAGCCATTAGTCATAATAACCATGTGCTGGGATTTTACCCTTTTTGGTTTTTATAAGATCTTACACTGCAGAATTTATAGCTACTCCTGTGGAGAGGCATCATGGAAATAGATTGTCTTAATGGAGGTGATCTTTTAACTAAAGGTTGCCCAGGAATATGTTGCATGCCTTGGGGGAATATTTAAAAAGATGGCAGGAGAATCATTTAAAACAGTAGATTGCTTATTTGAAGCAGTCTTTCCACAGTTTTCCGAGAAGTCTTCAATTATGCATGCAGTGGGCTAGAGCTTTGTTGTTTAGGGAAATAAATAAGGAAGAAGCTACTAAATGAAACACAGAGCAGAATATCCCATTTGATTTTTATTCTTTAAGATCAATTCACTTGGCAGTTTAAGAATTAAAATCAACCAGCTCATTTAAAGGTAGCCAGATCAGTACAGAGTTGTGTGGAAAAACATTTCTAATAAAACCGGATGAAGAACTAAATAATTGAGGCTGCACTCCTATCCCCAGTGCAAATTGAATTCAGTGTTGTATAGAAATTCAAATAGGACTTATTTCTGAGTCAACTCATCCAGAGTTGTGCTGCAAATGAATAACCTTGGAAATACCAAACTTCAGAATTATCTTTGTTTTGGAATATCTGTCCTGGGGAAGGCAGATACAAAGGTGTTTCCAGATGGAGAACTCATAATACGAAGAACATAGACTTTCTTATAGACTCTCTGCAGGCACTTCAGGGAGTCTAGCATTTTGATGTCCATCTGTCTCCATGTGCAAAATTTACATAACCACATGGGTGATACTGCTCTTTTTCCAACCAATCATGATTCTTTTATGACATACTGAAGCAGGTGCTTCTGTGCCCAATTTTAGCTTCCTGGTTGATGGTGATGGTAGTGGTGCTGGTGGTGATGATGGTAATGATGATAATGGTGATGATGATTTTAAAGGCATGCCTCTAGCATCATGAAAGTGAATTAAGGCCTTCTTACAGACTGACATGTTTCAAAGAAGTACACGCTTTCAAAAATTTTTACAGGAATGCCTTTGGCCCTAAATGTCCAGGAAAATAGGTATTGAGTGATAGTAAGGCATGTTGAACAGAGAGGATGGCAGAAAACATCATCTTCAATTCAATTTCTAGTTTGTGGGATGTATAGGTCGTTACAGGTAGTCCTCAACTCATGACCATTCATTTAATGGCTGTTCAAAGTTACTACAGTGCTGAAAAAAGTGACTTATGGTCAGTCTTTGCACTTAGGACCGTCATAGCATCTCCATGGTCACATGATCAAAATTTGGGTGCTTGGCAACCAGTATGTATTTACAATGGTTGCAGCATCCCAGGGTCATGTGATCACCATATGTGACCTCCTCAGGGGGCTTCCAACAAGCAAAGTCAATAGGAATTTTGCTGGAATTTTAAGATTTACCGGCTGGAACTGAGTGCAAAAAAAAAAAAATTAAATCTAGAATTGCCTCAAGTATCAGAATGGAACAGGGCTTACAGTTCTTCCAAACAAAAGCGTACCCATAGTTATCCCTAAGCTGTTGTCATTCAGCAATATATTGAAGGACAGGAGAATGAAGTCATTGTGTGGTTGATATTATTAAATAATTTGCAACAATTCCTAACTCCAAATGTGTCTCCTTCTGTCCATTGTTAGTAAATGAATATAGAAAGGAAGTTTTCCCACTGAATTTCCAATCTTAATGAGAGATAGATACTCTATTGGGTAGAGAGGTGAATCAGGCACACAACTAAGGAAAAGACTGCTGCATGGAATAAGTGAAAAGTATGTATGTTTGTTGTGGCTTCCTCAGGTCCAAAACAAGAGTGAAGTAATCAGAAAGGAAAAGGACTAGAAGACTTCTTCATTAGTAGAAGGAACTTGTCCACTGAGAACAATTCTGAAGAGTCCATTTTTAGCTATATTATAAAAACTAATGTTCTAGTTGAGCAAAAAGGGCTGAAAACAACACCATTATTTTTCCTTGTTTATTTGTGCTGTTTTCCAAGTGAGGACTGGGTGGCATGAAAATTGTATTCCAAAAGTCCTCATCAAACTGCAGTGAGGTATCCAGTGGTTCAGTCTTGGGTCCTCTATTCTTCAACATTTTTATCCAAGACTTGGATGAAAAGGTGGAGGGAATACTTCTCAAAGTTGCAGATGACACAAAATAGGGTAAGATAACAAATACTCTAGAAGACAAATTTCAAAACAATCTTGATAGAATCAAGTAATAGACTGAAAATAAAAGCATAAGATTTAACAGGCAAAAGCAAAGTTCTTCATTTTAGAATCATAAATCAGTACAAAGACAAAAAGATCTTGGAGTAATAGTTGTTTACAAATATTGAACGTGAGTCAGAAGTGTGATGTGGCCGCAAAACAAGTTGAATGCAATTTTAGGCTGCATCAAACAAATGATTGGAAATAGTTCTGTTTTATTCTGCTTTGGTCAGGCCCCATTTCAAGTACTGTGACCAGTTAAGGATTCTGATAAACTGGAATAGGTTCAAAGAAGAAAAATGGTAATTAGAGGATGGACTAGAAATTAAGTCCAATGAAGAGAGATTCAAAGAATTTAGTATATTTAGCCTCAAGAAGAAAAAAATTAAAGGGATGTGATAGCACTCTTCAAATATCTGAAAGATGCCATCAGGAAATTCAAGATCTACTCTCCATTTTTCTTGAGTTCAGGACACAAAATAATGTATTCAAATTATTTTTTTTTATTAAGGATTTTAACAATACTAAAAGATAATTCAAACTAATGAACCTAAAATAGAAAAGAAATACAAAGTACACAAAGAAAAAGAAAGAAAATACAGAAAGAAAAAAAAATAGAAAAAATATTTAAGGAAGTGACTCCTGATCACAAGTACATACAAGCAAATTTAATATTTTCCTGCCCCCTAAAAATTAGGAACATAATCCACTTCTTCACATAATCCCCCCTTTTCCATTCACAAATCCAAAAATTGTTGTCATTTCTGTCCAGGATCAGCAAAAAGTCCATAAGGATTCCCAGTGTTTTCTGGCAGTATTTTTTATTTATATGATCAAACAAGTCAACTTTATAGTCCTTTTCTGGGGGGGGGGCGGTTTTAACAATCTTTATCTTTAATTCATCAAGTTACTCTTGTGGGCTTGAATCTCCACTCAAACTTTCTTCCTCCCATCTCAAAAATTTCTTCAAAACTTTAGAAACCCTCTTTTGTAAATCCATTAATAAGTCTTTGTCCAGGTCATTTTTCATCTCTCAGTTTATCATTTGTATTTCCACTTCAACTGTTATCTCTGTTTTATAATCCACAATTTATTTTCCACTGTTTCCGTATCAGCTGGAATTTGTTTCATCTCTTCATTCTGTTGGTCTGTAAATTCTTCCACATTATTCTCTTTTTTATCTTTCGTTTCCTCTTTAGGATCTTCTTCAAGAAGTGCATTCGCAGGTACAGTAATTATTGTTGTCAGTTTAACCATAAGTTTCTCTCCCAGTTCTTCAAAGATCCTTTGAAATGTCTCAAGTGTCATACCTTTATCTTTCATTTTGTGAGTTTCACTACTATTCTTTTAAATCCAGAATAAAAATTAAAAAACAGGTTTGTCTATTTTTTCTTCTCTTTTTCCTGCCTGGAACTTTATTCCCTCTAGTGTCCAATTTCTATAGAATCTTAGCAATTATCTACTTCCTGGTAGACTAAACAATTTAGATTCCCATGATGATATTGTCTTATTTATCTTACTATTTCAAAAATCTTAGCAAAAGTTCCAATATTCCAAATTCTTCTGGTCCCGTAATCCATTTAAAACTTTCTTGAATTAAATTCTTATTTAGCTTTTTGCCCTTTATTTCATATTCTTTAAGTTCTTTAAGCTGTTATTTAATTTTTCTTCTATTTAGGGATGAAGTTTTACTCACCAGGTAGCTTTTCAAACTTGTTGCTTAGAAGACCTCTTTTAACTTTGAAATAATTGTAAATCCAAACATATTTAGGAAGTGAGGTTGATAAACCCAATGTCCTTAAAGGCTCCACCACAGCTGAGAGCTTGATGGCTTCCCTTGTCTCCCAGTGTTCAGACCCGTGGGTTGACCACTGTCCTGCAGTCTCCTCACAAGGAGCAACCATCTGGAGCACAAGTGAGTGATCTTTTGTTCTCTCCTTATCCGGAGAGGCTGCTAGACCAGGCTCATCACCAGTTATTTGGTCTTTGCCAACAGCGTCATCTCCGCTCCTCCAGAGACATCTTAGTTTGCCATTGCCTCACTTGGAAGTCACATATTCAGTTACAGGAAGGCGGATTCCAAGTGAATTTTAGAAACCAATCAGGCCAGTTCAATAGTGGAACCAATTATCCAGTGATAGGGTGGGCTCATCTTCACTGGATGTGTTCAAACAGAGTCTAAGCCATCTGTTGGGAATGCTTTAATTTGGATTCCAGTTTCTGCACTGAGCAGGAAATTGGAATCAGTAATCTATGATGGCCTTGTATTAATAACAACATTTACAATCTTGGCAGCTTTCACAGTAAAGTCTAAATTAAGCCAAACCAGATGGATAAGCAATTCAAAAGTAGTTCATTATATACAGTAGCCCAGTAAAGCCCTTAAAAATTCTGTTCTGTGCCAGTCAAGTCCTTAGATGTACATAAGACTGCCACCAAAACATACACATGAGATTGAAATAAAGGAAAAAAATGCATGGGGGTAGGTGTGGGTTTTTCTCCCCTCTGACTTCATACATTAAAAAATTTAAAATGCTGTAACCATAGTTTGCCTATGTAGACTTGCTTTGTTTCCTTAATGACTGGGTCCCTCTCGCTAATAGTCCTCAACTTTTCATACCTGAAGTCCCAACAATCATACTTTTCTCCCACCAAAGTAGAAACAAAAAACTACTTTTTCAGAGAAAGACACATACATGTTTGTATTCTGTCATCACGTTCATTAGTTAGCATAAGTTTGAAGAGCACAAAAAGTGGCAGTCATGCCGTTGACACTAATTTTTCCTACAGGAACTGTAAAATGCTGAATGAGGGCTAACTGGGCTTAAAGCAATGTTTACCACCGCGGGTGGCAGTTTTCCATCAAACCCAATCTAAAACATACGTCCAAACACAAAGAGAGCTAAGGAATGGGAGGGGGGGATATTTTCTCACCCAGCCTGCTCCAGATTCCAATTCCAACACTTGGTTGAGATGTTTAATTCCATTTCCCTCCATATACTCAATTCCAAATGGCTGATCTGGACTCCTCTTCCCTCCCACGCCCTGCGTCACTCTCTTTCGGGTTATTTCCTGATTTGGGGAGGGAAGTCACATCCCTCCTAACCTATTTTTGTGTGCCCTGCTGTATCATTACGTATACCACTGGTTGGGAAACATTGGATGAACGAAAAATCCTTAAAATCCTAAGTGTCCACTTTGCTTACTAAGTCTGAACTGCTCAGCGTGGCGTATGTGGCTATAAAAGAAGCAATTTCCAAAGCTTTGAAAGGAAAAGCCATAGAAATGGAAAGAACGGACATTCCAAAGTATTAATGGGATGCTAAACTGCTGCACAGATATTTACAATGGGGCAGTTTACAATCTGTTCATCCTGATGGATTTAGCACAAGGGAGTCTGAAGCTCTGGCTTGGCAATTTCTCTCTGCTATTGGTAATTTATAGCTGTATTGCACCCACCAAGAAGGTGTCAGCACAGAATGAATTTGGGAATTTCCAGCTCTGCCAAAACAGCTCCATTAATTCCTGAAGAGCAGTAATAAATAGGAAGTAAGAAGAAGTTGTAGGAGAGATAATGAGTCTGGATACTAATGGCTGGGTTTCTGCAAAGAATAGGCTTGCAGTCGTCAGAGATTACTAAATCCATTTGTTGCTCCTAATGAGATGCTTAAAAAGATGATGTACTTTACATCCAAATCAGAGTTAGTTCTGCATTGTGCTGTAACCCTTTAAGACCCACTTGCAAAAATCTAAAGGGAAATTCCACCCTTGGACTTCAACCCAGAGCTCACATGTAAAAAAAAATAATAAAACAGCTCTACAAGGCATAACTAGAGTACAATAGGGAACGCTTTAGTTTTGCCTCAGATAATTTTATTTTATATTTATTTATACTTACAGTCACATGCCAGCCACTTGACAGCGCTCAGGATGGTTTGCAACACGACAAAGAACAAATGCTCTACATAAATTCCAAAAGATGGAATAATAATCCAAATTGAAAACCCATATCTAACACTGCTATATCACTGTTATCACCCATATGCTAGGTAGAATAAAAAGGTCTTAAGTATCTTCTTAAAGGCCAAGAGGTTAGGGGCACCATGGATAAGATTCAAGGTCATGGAGGCAACTGCAGACAAGGAACACCATCAGGCCCCAGAATTCTCAATCTCACACAGGGTCGGGACCCTTAGCATCCCTTCCCTAAAAAGATGCCCAGGACAGGTTAAAAGCTACCAGAAGCTATGATCCCATAAGTATCCAGGAGCTGAACCACTTGGGGATTTATAGGTAATAACCAGCACTTTGAATTTCACCTGGAAACAAACTGGTAGCCAAGTCAACCACTGGAGCATCTGCTAAATGTGCCATTTCCTATTACCATTAGAGCCACTGCATTATGGACCAATTACAATCCCCAAATTGTCTTCAAAGGGAGCCCTATCTATTACTGAATTTATGCACAGTGTGATACCCCAATAGAGTAATAAAGTCCACGTCCCTTTTCATAAGCATTCCCTTCTAAATAAGAACAGCTGAGTTTATCACAAACTCTAAACTGAAGATATGCATTTCTTTTCCAGATATACAGAAAAGTTGTATTAGCACAAATGTTCCAATAGAAAGAATATATGTAGCTCAGGGTTGAACTGTGGAGTCCTTGGTGCTCTCTGAGCTTGGTTGTTTGCTTGCAAATGTTTCATTACCCAACTAGGTACCATCATCAGTGCATCACACTGATGTGCACCAAGGACTCCATAACGCAAGTGTGTTAGCAAAGCACCAGAATAACCCATTATCCCTTAATATGCATGGTATCTGAATAAACAGTGTTGATCCTGTGACCTAAGGCTTCTTTATTGGGTCTTTTTTTTTCCCCTGTACCTGAACATGTCCAATTCTATCTGAATAAAGTAGCTTATTATCAGGATCTTTCAAAGGTCCAAACATGTCTAAGCACATCTGTATTCCTGGAGTGCAGTCTGATGAATCCAATTAGTTTTTGTTTTCAGATATAACTGGCAGAAGTGCCTCCCCAGCTCCCCAACTATCCCCATAATTTGTAAAACCTCACCATTTAATTTCCATCCTCCACAGTTTCAAATCACTCAAAGATTAACCACCCATTCTGATGCTGTCATAAAGTGCTCATCATCTGGAAATAATGGATGTTACTTCTCTTTCTGTCCCCCTCCACCCCCATTATCTCATTCCTTTCAAAGATCTGCTGTAAAACTTCTAGCCAGGTTCCCAAAACCATGAACATTCTTCCTATCTTGGGGATAGGAAGGAAAGAACTAGCTTTTATACTTTTTCTGTGAAGAGAACAGCTGTACAAGCACACATTAACTCCTTGCTCATGTGGAAAGGGGCTTTCTTTGCAAACTCTTAGCTGAGCAGGGACATGTTTTCACCTTGCTCCAATCACAATTCATCACCATGTTGAGCTGAATTATTGGCACTCTTCTTTTGAGACCATGCTGCTTGGTGGAAAGAGTTGATTGCAGAAGGGTGGGAAGAAGCACCTGCTTAGATAACAAAGGGAGTGGCCAGTGGCAGGAGGAGGGACTAGTTATCTTCAGACCAATCACAGTCTAAGCATCTCTAGGATCTGTCCACTGGCACAGAGAAACAAAACAAGATCTGGCTCAAGATTATAGCTATCATACAGCTAGATCATCTCCAAAAGGCTTACTTTTTAAACCAGTGTAGTCAGGACTGGGTAGGGTTTGGAGACATTTATGAAGAAAGGGTTCAAGTCAGATTATTCATTTAGTTCTGCATCGTCCATACAGGTGCACCATTATACTGCATTTCCAGATATATATTCTTTTCTTATTAAAATTCCTTCATAAAAGTTAGATTATTGCATATTCTTTCAAAGCAAATTAGTAGTAGTAGTAGTGGTAGTAGTAGAATAATACAAAAGAATTTATGAAAACCAGGTAAATTTTAAATTATTTCAACTGAAATACCTATAGACCTCTTACAGTTGAAAGTGCATGTTGATCTGGCATCAAAACTGATAGTTTTTATTAATTCAGCATTTTCAAAGTACAAACCATGAATTTCAGGAAGTTTTTTTAAAAAATAGAAAATGATACATTATGATCACAAATAAAATGAGGGAAATAAAGTTATTTCCATATTACAAAGGATTTAATCTATGATTTCTTCATAGCTATTGTATTCTGTGTAACTAAACAATTTTAATAGAAAAGGAAGGACACTTAATTTATAACTAAGTGAAAAACTAAACAATGAAATTGAAAATATGAAACAGTATCTAAATCTCTCCTAGTCTGCAGGTCACAGACATTTAAAGGGACAATGTCCCCCCTCCGCTTTGGGACAAATACCACCTCAATCAACAAACTGGTGAATGAAATCCCCAGGAAACTATGATTAATTAACTTGTCTCCAATTCTAAGTTGCTATTTCTTGAGATCAATACACTCCTTCAGCCCAAACTAAAGCATTTGCAATTCTGTATTTGTGCTTAATTAACTCTCAGAGCTCCTTTTTGATTTATCAGCATATATTCTAATCCTCTGAGCTCCTTTGTTGGATTTCTACTCTCATTATGCCACAGGAAACATGTCTAAAGTATTGGGAACGGAATGCAATAAATATTGCATAATAAATAAATATAGAAGCACTTGCTCTATAGATTCCACAAGTGAATCTTGATTTGAACTAATCAGTAAAATAAAAGAAAGAGCTATAAAAATGAAAATAAAAGACTGAACTTTTTTGAACAGTTTTTCACCCCCCACCCCATCCCGCATCCCTAACGCTGATATCAGCAAATTTTTCCCTGGGGCCCCAAAATCGGCTGTTCCAGGCAAGGCAATCCAGAACTGGTTCTAAGCATAAAAGTCCACCCCACATCTTGTCCCGCCCTCTGTTTTTGCATAGGGGTTGAACGTTTTTCACCCCCCTCTGCCTGTGCCCCTACAGGTGGCATCAAGAATTTTCTCCCTGGGGACCCAAAATCAGCACTCCAGAAAAGAAAAATTCCACTGTGAATCTCATCCTGCCCTCGGT
This sequence comes from Python bivittatus, assembly GCF_059951505.1. Taxonomy (NCBI): domain Eukaryota; kingdom Metazoa; phylum Chordata; class Lepidosauria; order Squamata; family Pythonidae; genus Python; species Python bivittatus. The sequence continues at coordinate 455,405 of NW_028277121.1, forward strand.
TTTTGCATTCGGGTTGAACTGTTTTTGCCCCCCTACCCTGCTCCCCTACTGCAAGCATCATGAATTCTTCCCGGGGATCAAAAATCAGACATACCCAAAAAGACAATCCAAAACTGATTCTAAGCATAAAATTCCACCCCAAATCTCGTTCTGCCCTTGGTTTTTGCATTCAGGTGGAACATTTTTTAGCCCCTCCCACTGGCATTGGGAATATTTTTCCTGGGGACCCAAAATCAGCCATTCCAGAAAAGACAACCCAGAACTGGTTCTAAGCAAAAAAGTCCAACTTCGACTCATCCCACCCTCTGTTTTTGCATTTGGGTTGAACTTTCTTTCACTTCCCCCATCTGCACCCCAGCAGTGGCATGAGGAATTTGCTCCCCAGGGACACAAAAAATGGCTGCTCCTGAAAAGGCAATTCAGAACTGGTTCTAAGCATAACATTTCACCCCACATCTCATCCCACCCTTTGTTTTTGCATTTGAGTTGAACCTGCCCCCCCCCCCACCCATGCCTTTACTGCTGCATCGGGAATTTTCCTCCTGGGGACCCAAATTCAGCCGCAGCTAAAAAAATAATCCAGAACCAGTTCTAAGCATAAAATATCACCCCAAATCGCGTCCCACCCTCCATTTTTGCAATCAGGTTGAAAGTTTTTGCACTTTGCCCACCCACGCCCCTACCAATGGCATCAGGAATTTTCTTCTCAGGGACTAAAAATTGGCCACTCCCAAAAAGACAGTCCAGAACCTCTTCTAAGCCACAAATTCCACACCTCCATATTTGCATTCAGGTTGAATTTTTTTCACCCCCCTGCCCTGCTCCCCTACATCCAGGATCAGGAATTTTTTCCCGGAGACCCAAAATCGGCGGTTCCTGAAAAGGTAATGCATAATTAGTCCTAAGCATAAAATTCCACCCCAAATCACATCCAACCCCCCGTTATGACATTCAGGTTGAACTTTTTCTTGCCTTCCCTGCCCATGACTTTATGTGTGGCATCGTTAATTTTCTTCCCACGAACCAAAAATTGGCCATAGGTGAAAAGAAAATTCAAAAACACTTTTATCCATAAAACTCCAACCCGAATCTCATTCTGCCCTCCATTTTTGCATTCCAGTTTAATTTTTTTTCCCTTCCGCCCAGCGCCCCTACCACTGGCATCAAGAATTTCCTTCCCAGGCAACCAAAATCAGCCATTCTGAAAAAGACAATCTAGAATGGGTTCTATGGATAAAATTCCACCAAGAATTTATTCCAGCCCAATTTTTTTCCATTCATGTTAAATTTTTTTGCTCCCTCAACCGCGCCCCTAATGGTGGCACCTTTAATATTTTTACAGGAAAGACAAAATTGACCGTTCCACGAAACACAAACCAGGACCACTTCTAAACCCTACATTCTTCCAAAATCACATCCCACAAAAAGTTTTTAATTTCAAAATATTTCTTCCAAATGTTTTTGACCCACCTGCTCCATGCGCCTACTGCCGGCATCGGGAATTTTCCTCCCAGGGAGCCAGAATTGGCCATTCCACATAACACAAACCACAACCCCTTCTAAACATACGTTCCACACCGAATCTCATCCCACCATCCGTTTTTTGATTTCGGCTCCAACTTTTTTTGACCACCTGCTCTGTGCGCCTACTGCCAGCATCAGGTATTTTTCTCCTGGGGAGCCAAAATTGGCTGCTACACAAAACACAAACCACGACCACTTCTAAACCTCACATTTGACCCCAAATCTCTTCCCGCCATCCGTTTTTTATTTTGGGTTCAACATTTTTGATGCCCCACTTTGTGCGCCTGCTGCTGGCATCAGTGTTTCTCCTGGGGAGAGAAAATCTGCCATTCCACGAAACACAAGGACTGCTTCTAAAGCTAACATTCCACTCTGAATCTCGTCTCGCCGCCCAATTTTAATTTCGGGTCCAACTGTTTTTCAACCACTCCACTCTGTGTCCCTACTGCAGGCATCATCAATTTTCCTCCCAGGGAGTCAAAATCGTCCGTTCCCCAAAAAACAAACCATGAATGCTTCTAAATCTAACATTCCACCCTGACTCTTGTCCCACTGTCTGTTTTTGATTTCGGGTCAAACTGTTTTTGACCCCACACTCTGCACACCTACTGCCAGCATCAGGAATTTTCATTGACCGTCCATTTTTGATTTTGGCTCCAACTTTTTTTGAGCCCTCTCCTCTCCTTGCCTACTGCCAACATCAGGAGTTTTTCAACCAAGCAGCCAAAATCAGCTGTTCCACAAAACACAAACCAGGATCACCTTTAAACCTAACATCCCACCCCGAATCTTGTCCCGCCATCCGTTTTTGATTTCAGGTTCAACTTTTTTTGACCCCTCTCCTCTCCTTGCCTACTGCCAGCATCAGGAGTTTTTCTCCCAGGTAGCCAAAATCGGCCGTTCTGCAAAACACAAACCACGACCACTTCTAAACCTATCATTCCACTCTGAATCTCGTCCCACCGTCTATTTCGAATTTGGGGTCTAGCTGTTTTGCAACCCCCTCCTCCGCACATCTACTGCCAGCATCAGCAATTTTCCTCCCAGGGAGCCAAAATCGGCAGTTACGCAAAGCACAAACCACGACCACTTCTAAACCTAACATTCCACCCAACCAGCCATCTGATTTTGACAGCATTTGGAATTTTCTTCTCAGGGTCACAAAATTGACCATTCCCAAAAAGACCCCCACCACCAGGATGAGGAATTTTCTTCTCGGATACCCAAGAAGGTTTCCGAAGGTTCAGAAGAATGGTATGCTTGTTTGGAGAAGTTATGAGATGTGTGGCTTGCAGAAGGAATGAGAAGTGCCAGATTGTTGAAGGAACAGGCTGCTGGGTTGGGGAAAGAATGAGAGTTGCTGGCTTTGGGAAGGAATGGGACACCAACTTGGAGAATGGCATGACGGGGTGAAGGCCAGTTTTGTGGGTCTTGTGGCAGCATTTCTCAGTGACCGCAGCGGTGCTGGGGCTAAAGTTGAGGCCTGGTGGTGGTGGCGGCTGGCTAAGGCTGCTGAAGGCCTCAGGCCTCTACTTCAGCACCAGCCCTACCACCAAGTGCTGCTGTGCAGGGCAGCCAAAACGGCATAAATAGGAGAAGATAAACAGGTGGGAGGAGTTGCAGCCCTCCTGTGATCATAGTGCGAGCAGGCTGCCAAGTGCCTGAATTTTAATCACGGGACCATGGGGGCACTGCAATGGCCGTATCTTCAGGCACAGGTCGTAAGTCCGTTTTTTCAGGGTGGTTGTCATTTTGAACGATTCCTGAGCGAATGGTCATTAAGCAAGGACTACCTGTATGTTCAGTCTAGACCCACCAAGCACCGGTGGACCAGCCAAGCACTATACAGGGTAGAAACCAAGGGCAATTTGCCAGAGCACAACTGTGTGCAAGTGTTTGGCTGTTATAACAAAAAGATATGCCTTTTGTTACCAGCACTTGCAAATTGCACAGAGGTAATAGAGTTTGGCTATGTACAAATTAAACCGCAACTTACCAAAGGGCTAGTATCTGTTGTGTGGAAACTACGCCCTTTTATACTTTCCAGCATACTCCTTGGGAGGCCCCTGTGCAATTGGGCATTTAACCTCATTTCACACAGTGCCACTTGTCCAGAATTACAATCATCACAAACCCAGGCGAATGTAATAGATCATTGAGGGCCCCCCATTTGACAGTGCCCTGCGATGACCACATAGGGCTGTTAAGTACCAGAGGTATTTATGGGCTTGCTATCTCCATAAATGGCACACCAGCTTTAGCAACCCATGCCTGCCTTAATATCAGAAAATTGGCTTGTTTAGTTATAAAGAATATAAATAAGACTTCAAATGCTATAGCTGTCCTAAATGAAGAGCAGGAACAGCTAAGAACAGCAATCTTGCAAAATAGAGTGGCCACTGACTTTATGTTGTTCAAAATGGCCCATGGGTGTGAGGAATTTCCAGGTATGTGCTGTTTTAACCTGACAGTTCCTTACGAGTAAAAGCTATTGTGCAAGATTTAAGGGATCTGGCAAAGCAGGTTACAGAACAAGCCCCCAGCACTTTACGGACTTGGCTTACCTCTGAGGACAGGTTGGTTGTGACATTTGGCCCTAGGATGCCTAGTTCTTCTGGCTGTCATCATTCTATTACTTTGCACTGTGCAATGTCTAACAGGTCTTTTCAGTCATCGTCTTCAGAAGGGTATAAGGCTATATAAATCCTGTTCTTTTGTAAGACATGTATTTTAACCTCCAAGAGGTCAAAAGGGGGGAGGACTGTGAGGAAAATAAGTTTTCAGAATCTTCAGATGAATAGACGTGCCTAAACACAATTGAAACATAAAGGACCGTGCAGCAGCCTCAGAGCTGGTGTGAACCAGCCTGGTTGTAAAACCTTATCAGAACATTCCCATAGCAACCAAGGCATTTATCTTGAAGGAGGATGTATTCCTTCTGGCATTTGGTACCCTGAATTGCCCCCCCCCCCCTTTGATTTGTTTCTTCTCAGTAAGAGTATTATTTTCTTTGTAGACAGCAGATAGCAGAAGGGCAGGAAGTAACCCAGGACCTATTATTTATGGATGACTGCATCATCATATGAATGTGTATGTCTGCATCATCCTTCCCCTTTTCTGAAATGTGTAAGTATCAGTGCATCTCTTTTGTTGGCAGGAGTCTCTCTCACAATCCTTTGCTGGGGTCCCCTTGGGTACATACTGTCCGTTTAATAAACACTGCAGTCAGCCTTGGTTATTTTGCTTTTTTTTTTTTTTTTTGCTTTTGTACTGCGTTTTGATTCCACACTTCCTTGCCATGATAAGGCAGCACAGGAAGATTGGGCAGGTGGGTGGGTGGGTAGTATCTCTGTTTACAATGCACAGATGTTATTCATTTTACACTTAAATGTGATTTAAAAAAACCTATCAGGCTACCTTAGTCCTGCTATCATTTCTTTTCTTGCTAAATGCCTTAAAATTGTGCTGGTCTCCATGTAGCAGGAAGAGGTTCATATTATCTGAACCATCAGTTTCAACAAATGAGAAGATTGTGAGTCAAAATGTGAACTGGCACAGGAGGGCTAAAAGTGTAGAATGAACAAATGTGCAATTTTCTTCTCTTTTTCCATGTGTTTCCTGTGATTTTTGTAAATCTATAACATCACGGGGGACTTCAGACCCAGAAGAGCTGGCAGTAGTATTATGTTGTTGTTGTTTAGTCGTTAAGTCATGTCCGACTCTTCGTGACCCCATGAACCCTATCGCGCCAGGCCTTCCTGTCCTTCACTGCCTCCCTGAGTTTGCTCAGTTTCATGCTCATTGCTTCAGTGATGCTATCTAACCATCTCATCCTCTGCCGTCCTCTTCTCCTTTTGCCTTCAATCTTTCCCAGCATCAGGGTCTTCTCCAAAGAGATCTCTCTTCGCATTAGGTGACCAAAGTATCTGAGCCGGAGCTTCATTATCGATCCTTCCAATGAGCAATCAGGGTTGATTTCCTTTAAGATTGACTGGTTTGACCTCCTAGCAGTCCAGGGGACTCTCAAGAGTCTTCTCCAGCACCACAGTTCAAAGGCATCAATTCTTCGGCGCTCAGCCTTCTTTATGGTCCAGCTCTCACAGCCATACATTACTACTGGAAAAAACATAGCTTTGACTATGCGGATCTTTGTCGGCAAGGTGACGTCTCTGCTTTTTAATATGCTGTCTAGGCTTGCCATAGCTTTCCTCCCAAGGAGCAAGCGTCTTTTAATTTCATGGCTGCAGTCTCCGTCTGTGGTGATCTTGGAGCCCAAATAAATGAAGTCTGTTACTGCTTCCATTTCTACCCCTTCTATTTGCCAGGAATTAATGGGTCCAGATGCCATGATCTTAGTTTTTTGAATGTTGAGTTTCAAGCCAGCTTTTGCACTCTCCTCTTTCACCCTCATCAAGAGGCTCTTTAGTTCTTCTTCACTTTCTGCCATTAGGGTGGTATCGTCCGCATATCTGAGGTTGTTGATGATTCTCCCTGCAATATTAATTCCGGCTTGTGATTCTTCCAGCCTGGCATTTCTCATGATGTACTCTGCATATAGGTTAAATAAGCAGGGTGACAGTATACAGCCTTGTCGTACACCTTTCTCTATTTTGAACCAATCGGTTGTTCCATGACCGGTTCTAACTGTTGCTTCTTGGCCCGCATACAGATTTCTCAGGAGACAGGTAAGGTGGTCCGGTACTCCCATCTCTTTAAGAACTTGCCACAGTTTGTTGTGATCCACACAATCAAAGGCTTTTGCATAGTCAATGAAGCAGAAGTAGATATTTTTCTGGAACTCTTGTGCTTTCTCCATGATCCAGCGAATGTTGGCGATTTGATCTCTAGTTCCTCTGCCTCTTCGAAACCCAGCTTGTACATCCGGTAGTTCTCGGTTCATGTATTGCTGAAGCCTAGCTTGTAGGATTTTGAGCATAACCTTGCTAGTATGTGAAATGAGTGCAATTGTGCGATAGTTTGAGCATTCTTTGGCATTGCCCTTCTTTGGAATTGGAACATAAACTGACCTTTTCCAATCCCGTGGCCACTGTTGCGTTTTCCAAACTTGCTGGCATATTGAGTGCAGCACTTTAACACCATCATCTTTTAGTATTTTAAATAACTCAGCTGGAATACTGTCATCTCCACTAGCTTTGTTGTTAGCAATGCTTCCTAAGGCCCACTTGACTTCACTCTCTAGGATGTCTGGCTCAAGGTCAATAATCACACCAGCGTGGACATCAGGGACATTAAGATCTTTCTTGTATAGTTCTTCTGTGTATTCTTGCCACCTCTTCTTAATCTCTTCTGCTTCTGTTAGGTCCCTGCCTTTTTTGTCCTTTATCATGCCCATCTTTGCACTAAACGTTCCTTTCATATCTCCAATTTTCTTGTAGAGATCTCTAGTCTTCCCCATTCTATTGTTTTCCTCGATTTCTTTGCATTGTTCATTTAAGAAGGCCTTCTTATCTCTCCTTGCTATTCTCTGGAAATCTGCATTCAGTTGCTTATATCTTTCCCTTTCACCCTTGCTTTTCGCATTCCTTCTTTCCACAGCTATTTGTAAAGCCTCATCAGACAGCCATTTTGCTTTCTTGCATTTCTTTTTCTTTGGGATGGTTTTAGTTGCTGCCTCCTGTACAATGTTACAGACCTCCGTCCATAGTTCTTCAGGCACTCTGTCTACCAAATCTAATCCTCTAAATCTATTCATCACCTTCACTGTGTACTCACAAGGAATATGATCTAAGTCATACCTGAGTGGTCTAGTAGTTTTCCCTACATTCTTCAATTTAAGCCTAAATTTTGCAGTAAGAAGCTCATGATCTGAGCCACAGTCAGCTCCTGGTCTTGTTTTTGCTGTCTGTATAGAGCTTCTCCCTCTTTGGCTGCAAAATATATAATCAATCTGGTTTCGGTATTGACCATCTGGTGATGTCCTTGTGTAGAGTCGTCTCTTGTGTTGTTGGAAAAGAGTGTTTGCTATGACTAGCTTCTTCTCTTGACAGAACTCTATTAGCCTTTGCCCTGCTTCATTTTGTACTCCAAGGCAAGTTTATCCTGTTATTCCGATTACTCCTTGACTTCCTACTTTAGCATTCCAATCCCCTATGATGAAAAGGACATCTTTTTTTGGTGCTAGTTCTAGAAGGTGTTGTAGGTCTTCATAGAAGCGGTCAACTTCAGCTTCTTCAGCATCAGTGGTTGGGGCATAGACTTGGATGACTGTGATATTGAATGGTTTGCCTTGGATACACACTGAGATCATTCTGTCGTTTTTGAGGTTGTACCCCATTACTGCCTTTCCCACTCTCTTATTGACTATGAGTGCAACTCCATTTCTTCTAAGGGTTTCTTGCCCACAGTAGTAGATATAATGGTCACCCGAATTAAATTCACCCATTCCCGTCCATTTCAGTTCGCTGATTCCCAAGATGTCGACGTTCAATCTTGTCATCTCATGTTTGACCACATCCAGCTTGCCTTGGTTCATAGATCTTACATTCCAGGTTCCTATGCAATATTGTTCTTTGCAGCATCGGACCTTCTTTTCGCTTCCAGATGCATCCACAGCTGAACGTCCTTTCGGCTTTGGCCCAGCCGCTTCACTCTTTCTGGAGCTACTTGGAAATGTCCTCCGCTCTTCCCCAGTAGCATATTGGACACCTTCCGACCTGAGGGGCTCATCTTCCGGCATCATATCTTTTAGCCTTTTAACATTGTCCATGGGGTTTTCTTGGCAAGGATACTGGAGTGGGTTGCCATTTCCTTCTCCAGTGGACCACATTTTGTCAGAACTCTCTGTCATGACCTGTCCGTCTTGGGTGGCCCTGCACGGTATAGCTCATGGCTTCACTGAGTTACGCAAGCCCCTTCGCCACAACAAGGCAGTGATCCATGAAGGGGGTAGTATTATGAGGTGAGTGCTAAAGCAAGAGCTATATTAGTTGAACCTCCTAAAACCAAAGGATTGCAAAGAGCAAGAGGGAGAAGAAAGAGATTTCTTATTGGGAGATGGAAATAAGGGACTCACACATTCATCTTTCAGTGTTAGCTACCACTTTAAAATGTGCAAGTATATATTGGGTTCTCAGGAGTGCTCAGCCAGACAAAGAGCAACTGACTCTTTTTCCTAGCCAAGATTGAAAATGCCACAAATTATGGCATTGCAGGGAGGAATTATTGAGAAACTTGCAACTCCCCAGTAAATTGACAGGACAAGGCTATTGGTAATACATTGAATAAACGATGAGCTGTTTATAACTGCTTTCCCACTTACTAACTTTGTAATGGCTCTTTCCCACTTTAAACTACTGTATTCAGAGTTTCTGCCTCATGGTAATCTATTAAAAAAAAAATAAGGATTTTTCAGTGAAGCTACATGGAACAGAATCTATTAAAGAGGTTGTCTTTTGCAATAATATCAATACTGTGCAGAGTGACATACCAAAAAAAATCCACTAGTACAGAGAGAAGAGACCGTCTTGGAATCCAGCTTTTTGACAGTTTAGTGAGTTGTCTGAAAGAAGCCAGCAGCTAAGGTAATTGCGCGTGGCATTGCATCAGAAATTAAGATGGAGTCAATGCTTTAGAAGTTGACCTAAAGAACAGGAACCAGTATGGATTTCTTCTATTGTAAGACAGGTTTTTCTCTGGCTACTTTTAGGACTGTAAAGGCATAGATACCTCATAGTTCAAAATCCAACAGAGATTTTCACTTTCTCCCTATGCTTTGAGCAGATGTTTAGCTTTCTGGTTTATTGGGTTCAGTTTATGTCTACAAAAAGGGAGTAAGAAATAGTAAGCAAAAGAATGTAAAGGCATTGCACAAGGAAAAGAATATCAAACATTGTTTAAACTAGTTTACACCGACATCATTCAGTACACTTTTCCATATCTTTGCAAGCTATTCTTGCTTCTACCACATTCATATACTGCTTCAAACACTGTCTTCATTTTTTAAACTTCCCATCGTTCTCTTTTTTGGGAACCCATCAACTCTATGTAGCCACAACTTATCCTCTTACCCCATTCACTCTTCCTTTATATATTTGTTTATAATTTGATCATCATTCATTCTCTGTATGTATGACTGAGTCAATATACTGTACTTCATACTGGTCACTCACTTATGAATTCAATCCACAATTACCAAGCACCTATTTATCATTAACTATCATATGTTGTTTTATCACACACCTTTTTAAGTATCCGACTCCCACTGTGTTCAATTTACTTTATGTTTTTCATGACTTACTCAACTTTCACTTCCATATAATGAAGCGGTAGAAGCATGCTCTTATATACAACCAGTTTTACTTTTCCTAACATTCATTTTTTACAACAGACTGTATACTACCCACTACATTTCTATTAGCATTTGCACATCTTAAAATTTCCCTATTTTTCACATTGTAATTATTCACTCAATTTTCCCTGTCAAACACAATTTTGGTATTTGATATATTAATTTCTCGGTATATATTGATTGCATCATACAATCTAATCTTTCCTGCAAATCATTTGAGTTAAGAACGAAAAACATAGCAACATCTGCATAAGAAAATATGCATATCTGTAATGGGAAGAAGAAATTACTTTGAGGGACAGGAGGAAAAACCACTACCAAGACAACAGTCAAATAAAAGGAACCTGAGTCCAGAGCAGAACTGTAACCTGAGAAAACATCTCAGACAAGACCCTCCCTAGTTCTCACAAAGATGGGGGGGGGTTGAGAGAGAGCGCATTCAGACTTGTAAGATTATGTTACTATAACCTTATGATAAAAGTAGTATTGGCCTAGATGACTTTGGTTTCCTAGTCTGGTCTACCTTGAAGGGCTGACAATATCCTAACCTTAAGTATTGAACATAATTTGAAATCTCTGTTTTTTAAACATTTCTTCAGCATTGAACAAATGATCTTTTTAAATAACGAAGCTCTCTAGACCAGTCAATCTTAGTCTGGGAGCATCCACAGCATGTTAAAAGGGGTGGGGCTTTGATTCACCAGTCACCTCTACTATTCTGAAACCAGTGACTATTGCTATGAATGCCCCTGATCTACACTTATACAATATGATTTGCTTTTCTGTACTTTGCCAAAGAAGCTGTAATTGGCTAGGTTGACACTTTGCACTAAGTTGAAACATGGTTTTCAAACTACAATAGTTGGCTACAACCATTGTACTGAACCACAAACAAGCAGTCTGTAATGTGATCTAGTGCAATGAGTGAATCAAGTCTTAGAATGTTTTCATAAGGTTGGCTTAGCTTACCAAAAGAAAGTCTTATCCTCCTTTCTGCATTGGAAAGATCCCCTGATTAGGTAGGTCTTACTACTACACAGCCAAGATACTCTTGGTTTTCTCTATGTCTACTTTGATTCATGTTTGTAGAGACCACCTCCTCTTTTACAGCAAAACACACATTCGCACATCCTATCTTACTTACGAAAATGCTTATTTTCACTAGGAGTCATTTGAAGAGGACATTTGCTACTTCTTGCACACTCAAAATGAGAGGAAACGAAACACCATTTAATTTAGATAACAGGTTCATCATGAAATGCAAAAGAATCTGAAAATGCAAGAATTTTTTCTCCCTTTATTTGTCTGGAGATGCCACTCACATTTCTTGTCATAGTAAATGCACTGTGTATTTGGAAGCACATGTCTTCCAAAAACCCAAGTGTTGGTAATTCTCACTGTAATCCTCTTTCCTATAAAGCTCACCCTCTAGCTTGACTATGAGTTGAAAACATGATGCTCCAAGTTGTAATGGCATTAAAGAAAAAGTGGTGGTTTGCATGTTTATCTTCAGCTCCAAGCTTCCAGTTATAATAGCTTGATGCATTACTAACATTTGTAGGTAACAACATTTCTGGGAGAGAACTTCCTACACAGTTCCTACACTCACCCACCTTGTATCCATTCCCAAAACAAAATGTTGCCACTTAATTATAGGTAATAAGGATTCTGGTGTGGGTCTTCCGGGCTGTGTGGCCGTGGTCTTGAAGTCTTGTTTCCTAACGTTTTGCCAGCACCTGTGACCGGCATCTTCAGAGAAGGAAAGCCTTCGACAATACAATTAGGATTCTATCAGAACCTGCATCACCCAACTGTTGTGGTTTTCCATTGTATTGCATTTGTTGGGAGTTGGATTGATTTGTTTCTGCCACTTGTAACTAAGGAGGGGGGGTGGCTGTTAATGGTTGTAAGGGGAGTTGGGAAGCAGCTTAACCATATATGGGCAATTTAGACTGGCTTGATTGCCGGCCAGGCAGCTGGGGCCCAAAGAACCAGGAAGAAGCTCGGGGAGGAAGGAGAGGTCAACAACAGGTGAAGAGGAGTCACGATGCCAGGCAATAAGGGGAGGGGGGATAAATAGAGGGAGGTTTACCCAAGGCGTTAGTTTTAGCAATGTTCTGTTTACAAGCTACACGTACCACGTAATAAAGAAGTATTTATCTGACCCAAGTCTGGTTGCGTGAGAATGCTTCAGAACTGAGAGTTGGACATCGTGGACTTGACAGATTCTTTAAATACTCAAACACACATCCCAAAAATATTCTTCACCAGTTCTTGAAACTGTCTGTTGTAAAATATGTGCAGGTCAGTTTCGGCCCCCACAATCACATCCCAGCAGTCTGTTGATAGATGACTAAAGAACTAAGAAAATCAATGTCATTTTTCCAGAGGCTTATCTCTGTGCTGGTGGTGCGGAGACATTGTCTATAGTTTCTGCTAACAAAGTTGCATATGGTAAGTTGGATCCTACTGCACTGACATTTCCCTAAATTAGGGTGTTTTTTTAAAAAAAGAATACAGCTTCTGATTTGAGAGATAGGCTTTAAAATTTATAACAGTTTATTGTAAGTCACTAAAAAGGTCCATACAGTGGTTAAATATGGTGTTAGTTTGGTTCGGTTTACAAAGTCACCAACAGACCTTGGTAGTTGGCAAAATAAGACATTTTAAAAGCTGATAAATTAGAAAAAATAGTATTAGTGGCTTAGTAAGGTAATTCTCAACAGATACCTCTCCTGTAATCGACCCACCTGACTTTTGTAAAGATACCTTTAAAAAAATGAATCTCCACAGATATTCTTAGGGGGAAAAATGCCTGTAGCTAGAGTCCAGAACTGGGCTTGGAAGCACGCCCCCCAGCTCAGTAAAAAGACAAAGTATGTGGAATGATACAGCGCATTTCATGGTCTGTTGTACCAATTGTGAATAAGCAAACCCTACCTCATCACAACCATTTTTTGCATGTGTCCATGACAGGCTCTCAAATGCCAAATATGTATACAGGTCTCAAGGGAACTTTACCTCTGCAAAAGTACAGCCAAGAAACAAAATACTTAGCTGGAACATTTCCATGGCTTACTGGCTGCTCAGGTGCTGACTCTGCTTAAACAGAACATCTACTTTGACTGGTTCTACAGATAAAGTAAAACCAGTTGTCCATCCTATTCAGTATCTGCCATGTTCCAGTAGGTTTTCTCTGAATACAGCTCTCCGTAGAGAGAGGTAGGTAGATAAACAACTTATTTTTCATTCACAGCTAAGGCTGTTGCTAGGAATATGATTACTTGAGCACCAGCTCACAGAAGATAAATTTGCCTATATTTTTACATGCAAGCACATCTTAACAAAAATGTGTGCATGCACATAGTTTTTGAAATAAGTATAAGAACAGAGTTAAATTTCACAAAAAAGCAAAGTCAAGTTAATCTGAGCCCACACCTAAATCCTCTCAAATTAACAGAGGTTCAAATCTCAGTTGTTTTTAAGCCCTGTGAAGAGGTGCGGAAAAATGCACAAAAAGAATGTAAAAACAGCAATGTTTGCTGCAAAATAATTTCAAAAATTTAACTCAAATTCAATTAATTCAAACCAAGGACAGACTGGAAGGTTACTACCAATCAATTTCACAAGTTCCACACAGTTCCTGCTCTAAAATATAATCTATTTTCCTCCAGTTGTTACTTCATTGGTAAGAATATATTTATTATGATATTCTGATCATAATTTCAAAATAAATGTGGGATAATTTGGAGGGAGTTCAAAATGCTGCTGATATAATTCAGATGTTTAAATTGTGCTATTTGTTTATGTAGTTTTGTTAATGTGTACGTCTGGATATGTATAACATTGTAAGTCACTCTGGGAGATATAGGTAGGTGAACACTTTAAATAAACCAAACAACCCCCCCAAAATCAGTCTGTTATGCACACAATATGAGCAGCTCATAGCAAGAGCAGAATCATTTTTATTTGCTCCTAAAGAACATATCATGAAAGTGCCTCTCAGTGATTATCCAAAGAAACAGAAACCATCAGCTGTCACCAACAGTAGTATTTCTCTGTAACTCGACTGAAATGTTACCATCCCCTTAGGGGATACTTTGAAATACTGTAGTTGCTTAAGGCAGCAAATTCCTTAATGCATGCTGTGCATTATTTCCACGTTTGATTTCCCATCTGATTTTCCCTTTTATAACTTTCTTGCAGCATGAACCTTGAATACCATGGAATATCGATACAGTTATTTTGGTCTTCCATCACTACCATTAAGAATGGGTGATTCACATTTTCTTCTGCTAACTTTTCTCTCTTGGCTGCAATTTCCAGGGCAGATTTCCATTACAGTTTCGTCAAACCTTATTTCTTTCACTCGTATTGGTTTCTGTCATATTGAAATGTTTAAGGAACAAACTGCCTTCTGTTTTCATTCTTTCTTGTTTATTTCCAAAGAATCTGTTTCAAGTGAGTAAGAAACATACAGAGATAGAGAAAGCTTCCATCCATCCAAACCGATAGCATGGAATCGAAGAAAAAGAGAAGTGATGAGGGTCATGATTACTGAAAATATCTGTGAACTATTACTTTTTTTGTATAGGAAGAATGTTTTGTTTTTTTATAATTGCCATATTCAATTATAACAGTCAAGATTGAAAAAGCTATTTTAGGTTATTTCCACATTAATCACTTATTCATCTTCACAGCATCATCCAACCATTGCTGAAATGATGTAAAGCCTGTCTTCATTACTGATATTTTGCCATCATGAAGACTGGATGACAAGAAGAAGCTGTACCTTGGACCAGCTTATACTGACCTAATGAAATCTCTCTTCCTCAGCCTTACCAGAACTTGCCATTGGCCCTCATACCAGATTACAAATTTCTTTTGAAATCATTTCTTCTTTTTTTTTAAATGCTTTTGTGGGAAATTGTAAAGCTAAAGCTCATCATAGACTAATTAAACACATAATTGTTCCATAATTTATTGCCTGACTTGCTGCACTCAACATTCTGTTTCTAAGCACAACAACGCTGATCTCTCAAGGAAACACACAAACAGGGCATGAAGCCAAAAAGTTCCTCTGAGGTATTTGCCTCCTAATCACTAGCCATTCAGAGGTTGCTATAGATCTAGGGGACTTTGTTTGCCTAGTGATGCATTCTCTGTGTTACAAAGATTTTCCCCAAAAGAATAACAATACAGGTAGTCCTCAGGTTATGATGGCAGTTGGGACCAGAATTTCCATCACTAAGTGATGCGGTCAAAAAGCGTGACATCATGTGACCGCATAGCTTAGCAACAGCAATCTCAGCAGTCCTGATTGCCATCGTAACCCCAGGTCTGTGCGTGTTGTTAAGCAAGGAACTCACATGACTGCAACGTGGGAAGAGGCAGGAGTCCCAGGCAAGTAGGTCAATGGGTGAGAGCTGTGAGTGAGTGCTATGGTGGGAGGGATAGATGGATGCTGCAAGCAGGCACTATGGGGGTGCGCTGGTGCTGCAGGGGGTGGGCAGGTACTGCAGGCAGGCACTACAGAAAGTGGGGGAGCGCAAATGCCACGGGGTGGGTGGCTGCCATGGGCAGGCACTATGGAGTGTGGATGGGTGTGGGGATGCCGTGGCAGGTGCTATGGAATGCAGGTGGATATGCGGGTGTCTGGGCAGGCAGGTGCCGCAAGCAGGCGCTATGGAGCATGGGTGGGTGTGTGGGTGCTGCAGGTGGGTTGGCAGGTGCCAGTGGAGCACAGTCAGGTGCGCAGGTGCTACAGGGAGGTGGGTGGGTGCCACGGGCAGGCACTACAGAGTACAGGCGGGCAGGCAAAAAAGTAGCGGGAGCAGGAACAACCTCCTGCCAGCTTTCCCATTGAGTTTGTTTGTGGGAAGCTGGCAGGGAATGTCAGAAATCGCAATCACATGAATGTGGCTCATTGTGATGTTGTAAGTGCAAGCTGGGTGCCAAGTGCCTGGATTGCAGCCACTTGACTGCAGGAATGCTGTGACAGTGGGAACTCCGAGGACTCCTTGTAACTTTGAATGGTCGCTGAATGAGTGCTTGTAACCTGAGGATTACCTGTAGACTGAGATAAGTCGGAGCAGTGGCAGCGTGATCTGGGGGGGATTTTACATTATCCCCCGTCATGGTCAGATCACTCCCTGGTGGCAGCAGGATTCTCCTATGCTGCCCCCCTCCGCAGGGAGGCGGGACCTATTCGAACGGTCCGCCCCCGGCGACTGATGGACCCGCATGGGTTCCAAAGGGAGCTGGGGGTTGTTCCTGAGGCCTTGCTGCACGGCCCAGCGGAGGCTCTGGCCGCAGCCTGGAATAAGGAGGCGGCTGGGGCCTTGGACAGGATCGCGCCTGTGCGTCCTCTCTTGGCCCATCACTCCCGGCGCTCCCCGTGGTTCACGGAGGAGTTGAGGGAGCTGAAAAGGGCTAAGAGACGGCTAGAGCGCCGCTGGCGGAAAACTCAGGATGAATCAAACCGAACACAGGTTAGAGCGGCTATTAAGGCCTACCTAGTGGCGGTAAGGGTGGCGAAACGTCAATATTTCTCTGCTCTTATTGCATCCTCAGAGTGTCGCCCTGCAGCCCTGTTTAGGGTCACCCGAGCCCTCCTGGGAAAAGGGGGGGCGGAGGACTACTTGCAGGGTCATGCAGAGGAATTTGCTGAACACCTGATGGATAAAAATGCTCAGATCCGCTCTCAGTTGGAAGCCAAGTGTGGAGTAGGTCCAGAAGAGTTGCCCAGGGAGCGTTCTTGCCCAGTTATCTGGGAGCGGTTTGTTCCTGTTGTCCCTGAAGAAGTGGACAGGGTCCTCAGGGCTGTCAGTGCAACCACCTGTGATTTAGATCCGTGTCCCTCCTGGTAAGTTAGATCTACCAAGGAGGTGACCTTAGGGTGGGTCCTGGCGGCGGTTAATTCATCCTTGCAGGAGGGGGTGTTCCCAAAGCCTTTCAAAGAGGCTTTGGTCCGCCCTCTCCTCAAGAAACCGTCGCTAGACCCCACCCTCCTGGACAATTTTCATCCAGTCTCCCACCTCCCCTTTTTAGGGAAGGTGGTAGAAAAGGTGGTCGTGCGGCAGCTTCAGAGGATCCTGAAGGAAACGGATTATCTGGACCCCTATCAGTCAGGATTCAGGCCTGGTTATGGGACAGAAACAGCATTGGTCGCACTTTTAAATGATCTCTGGCGAGAGCGGGATGGGGTTAGTGCATCCATCCTTGTTCTTCTTGACCTCTTGGCGGCTTTCGATACGATCGACCATGGTATCCTTTTGGGTCGGCTACAGGAGTTGGGTGGCACAATGCTGTGCTGGTTCAGCTCCTTTCTCCAAGGCCGAACCCAATCGGTGTTGATAGGGAGTGAGAGGTCCAGCCCCTGGCCCCTACTGTGTGGGGTGCCACAGGGGTCAGTGCTTTCACCGCTCCTATTTAATATCTACATGAAGCCGCTGGGTGAGATCATCCGGCGCCATGGAGTGAGGTATCATCAGTATGCTGATGATACCCAACTATACATCTCCATCCCAGGTGCCTTAAGTGATGCTGTGATTACCCTTTCGCGGTGCCTGGAGGCTGTGGGGGCCTGGATGGGGGACAACAGGCTTCAGCTGAACCCTGGTAAGACGGAGTGGCTGTGGATACGGGGAGCCTCAAGATCTAGGACTTTGTCATCTTTGGTTCTTGACGGGATTGCACTACCCCAGACAGACCCGGTGCGTAATTTGGGGGTTCTCCTGGACTCACAACTCCTGCTCGAAGAGCAGGTGGCAGTCGTGGCCAGGAGGGCCTTTGCACGACTTCGTGTCGTGCGGCAGTTACGCCCCTTCCTGGATCAGGGGGACCTCCGCACGGTCACTCATGCCCTGGTCACCTCTGGGTTGGACTACTGTAATGCGCTCTACATGGGGCTACCCTTGAAGAGTATCCGGAAGCTACAGCTGGTGCAGAATGCGGTGGCGCGGACAGTTCTTAATGCCCTTAGGAGGGCACATATAACACCATTGTTGCGTGAGCTGCATTGGTTACCAGTTTGTTTCCGGGTCCAATTCAAGGTGTTGGTCATCACCTTTAAAGCCCTTCATGGCACGGGACCAGGTTATCTGAGGAACCGCCTCGCCCTGGTCACTTCAGCCCGTCCCACTCGGTCCAGCAGAAAGGGCAGGCTGCAGACCCCACCGGTCAGGGAATTTCGATTGGTGGTGTCTAGGCAGAGAGCCTTTTTTGCTGCAGCGCCCGCCCTATGGAACATCCTGCCTCCTGAGGTCCGGTGTGCCCCCTCCTTCACGGCCTTCAGGAAAGGGATCAAATCCTGGCTTTGCCAGAAGGCCTGGGGGCCAGAGGGGGGCCCGCACCTGTGGAGATGGCTGGTGGGATGATGGGTTGCACCCCCCCCCCAGCATCTTACAGATTTTTATAGGGCCAAAATTAGAGGAGGTTTTTTAGGGTATTTTTAATATGTTTTTAAATTATTTATAGTTTTTAGCCATCTTGGAGAGAATTGTATTTCTTTTTTATTGTGAGCTGCCCAGAGTCACCCGTGGGGGAGATGGGCGGCATACAAGCCGAATAAATAAATAAATAAATAAGTCACATGGTCAGGCTCCTAATATACTTCAGTCCCAGTGGTTTCTTACCTGCTGTCTGTAAGGACATGGCAGATGGTCTACTGGGAAGAAGTATTATTCACAATGCAAATAGCTGCACAAACTGCAGATAAATATTCTAGAATGCACACACTATCTGGGAGTTGGTATGATAACAAGACACACAGTTGCTGGGCATTTAATAGTTCCTTATAGGCAAGCTTAACATCCATCTGCTAGAAACTGTATTGAACTTGTTGAAAATGGGCTGGTTGCATGGAGGTCTGCAAAAGGTTTAAATTGTAATGGTCAGAATGGAGGGGAAAAAAACTGGAGAGTGATGTCCTAGTCTGTTAGGCTGTTTTAAACCCTTCTGCTGAGTTCCGCTCCTTCAAACCAAGTAATAAATAAGGACAATGCTTGGACTTTATTGACCGTTAGCCAAAAACTCAACCAAAGGTGTAGAAATACACTAAGGTTTTAATATGAAATTCATCTTCTAAAATGATACAGCTGATTCCAGATATTTAAAAAGGTTCAACAAGGAAAAAGGCTAGAACAAGGAAGACATCTATCACCCACAGACACAATTCCAAAGAAAAAATAAGTTAACTTCAGTTAGCAGAAAGAATAAGCTAAGAAGCATCTTTGGACTTGTGATTCGAGTCTACCAAGGGAAATCTTAATCAACATATGTATGTCAGAGACAGCAAAAAGCTGACTCATTAAACAGAGATAGACTTTAAACCAATGGTGAGAAAATCTCTATTTTTGTTAACTTTAGTGGTATAGCCAGCCAATTAAAAAATAACAATTTAAGGCTGCTACCATCTGCTGAATGTACTCATATAAAATTGCTAGATGATTCTGACCAGTGTTTTTCTATAAAAATAATTTAAAAAATTAAAAAAAAAATCAATTTCAAAATGTTTATTCAGAAACATAACATAGAATCTCTCTTTGGGTACCTCCTGAGACCAGCCTTTCTGTCTCCCAATCTTTCGGATCCCAGTATAAAACTGCTTGCAAGTTTGATTAGTGCGTTTTGACTACTTGTGGTCTATTTTCTCTCCTTCCCAACAACTTTTCACCTTTGTGCAGTAGCCCAAGGAAAGCGAAGCATTAGAGTAGCCAGAAGTATCTCTTTTCTTCATGGCTAGAGTGCAGCAGTTTCAGAGAAAGAAAGAGTAACTGATTTGTAATGGAAATTCCTTTTTGACATAAACAACAGGGAGGTTTGGAGATTCCAAACAATTACAAGTCCCTGGTTGTGATGCTGGTTAATCTCCAGGGGTCTCATCATACATCAGACATGGGACTGCACTTTCACCTGATGACCACCTTATTCAAGTTTCAGTCAGAGTGAAAAATTCTAGATACCCCACACAGTATTGTTGAGATCTAGGGAAATATAGGTTTCTCACAGAGATATATTAGATCCAAATATGATGGATTTCTCTCTCTTAGCTAACACTGTGGCAGTTTATCTTTCTTTCATTTATGTAAGCCTTTCAAAATGCATTTAAACTACAAATCATCATTCCAACTAAGAGTTGTCTATTGATATAAAATAAACGTCTTGAACTTTATTGAGGGAAAATGTACATATTGTATTTTTAATCATTTTAAATAAGTGGAGGTTTTAAACCGTATTTTCCATTATTTTTGTTGGCTGCATTTTAATAGAAAGTAGAATGCATTTGTGATGAGCAAATGCTTTTTCCACCACCAAGAGAATGTGGCATGTAGAATATAACATACAACATACAGTACTACTGTTAGGGGAAATGTTGTCAGCATCTAGCTCAGACTTAGTGAGTCCTTCAGTGAGACTGGCAGTAAATCCCAGGGCTCTAGGCTAGACTGGGATATTAAATAAACATCCAGAAGAAAGCTCTGGCAAATTGCTTCTACGCTGCTGCATAGAAAACGGCAAATCATATCCTGGTCTGTAACTACCAAAAGATACTTCAAAAGGATAAATACCTTTTGACAGTAAAATATAAATAATGCAAAAGAAATAAAGGAACAAAAGAAGAGTCACTTATTATACATACCATTTTATTTGCCAACTTCCCTGGATAGTATGATGTTCCCGTGTTTATTTTCACTTAAAAGGAAATATCATTGGACACGTAAAGTGTTTTGTAAAAATTGTATATTGCTTATTTGCAATATACAGACTAAGAATAGATTGCTCAGCTTACAACAAACCCCACTGCACTCCATTAAGGATAAGTGTAATTAGACTTTTAAGGATGTGGATGAGGAATTAGAGTCCCAGGAAGGGACAATTGTCCAAGAGGCAGATTTATACAGGCATTATACTTCATCAGTATTGCTGACTGTCTCTTCACAGAATATGTTATATAGACTCTAACCCGTCCTCCTGGCACTTTCCAATAAAAAATCCATTTTCTCCCCTGACTGCTTTTATGACAATTCTTTTGAACAATTGCAGCTTCCAAGTGCCACCAAGGACAACATATTTCAAAACCGCAAAGCTATCAGTTTCATGTGTGGAACGCTGCTCTGGACAGATGCTGGCTCCCTATAGGAGCAGGAAAATTCACCTAGATTTTCTATAGGCATTGTGAAACTGACTCAAAGATAAGATTTATTGCCCAAACAACTTTTGAAATTGACTAGAAAGCAGAGAAGGGTCCAAGAAAACCACAGGAGGAAGAAAATGCCCATCTGTACTCACTCCAAGGTTTCAGCATGTAGAAAAGATTAATCCCCCCTTTTAAAAAAAATGCATAAGAATTGTAAAGGATGAAGGAACAATGGTGTGAACCCATGCATATTTACATACAGAAAATTGGTATTAAAAATGAATGACAGGAGCTGCAGTGATATTGACGGCCAAATGTCTTTTTAGGGCTTATTATTTATTCCAGAGTTGCAAGTTGTGTGCCTTGTGCTCATGTGGTAAATACAGATTTTGCAATATACTGTTAGACGTGAGCCGCAATTGCATTTTGCAAAACTATCCTTACTATCATGCCCATGTAAATTCTCCCAAGCAGAAACAACATTTTGCATATAGTATTTTCATAACATAAAATTTCTTCTGGCTAGCATTCTTCAAAATAAAGAACATTCCATGGTACAAGGGAAGCTAAGGCTCAGAGGAAAGGTTACAGAATTCTAGAGAATATTTAATCGGATACAAAAAAGCCAGAATCAATAAAGCAATTCTTTCTCCTGACATAAATTAACATATCAATCTTCCAACTCTCGACCCTCCCTCACTAATTAGAGGTTAGATAGCTTTGGGAATAGGAGATGCAGAAACTACTTCTGGAAGGCTGTGATCTGACTCTTAAAAAGGCAACAAAAAGAGGTATAAAAGTGTTTTAAAAAGAAAATGGGAAGGGTTTCAAGAAGCCAATAAAATGAAGAAGGCCCAGGATTAGCAAATATATCACAGACAGACCTTGACAGAAGAAACCCTCTCTGGAAGGAACGAGTGCAAAATAATAAGAAAGCCTCACATTGTTCTTGATATAACAAGCACATATGTGAATCTAAATTTTACTAGGAAAGAAGAGGCCTTAATAAAGGCACAATCGTTTCTCATGCATTACTTATTTGTCACTCTTTGATAGATGGCAAATCCTTTTGCTATTTCTGTTTTTATAAAGAAGGGGTCCCATTTCTAAAACAGACCACTTAGAACCTGTATTCGGCAATCTTTGTATTGATGGATCAGGGAATAAGCCCCACAATTCTATTTTTTTGATGTCAACCGAAGAAGTAAGAGGAAGGTAAGGGCCAAGAAATTTTTGGGTGTATGCAGTTGATGCAATTCTTAAAAAGCAAAAGATGAGAAGTTTACAAATAAAAGATAGCCTGTGATTTGGTGCATGAAGGTGGTAGAAGCAAGGATGGCTTGGAAGGGCAGAAAAATATGGAGAAGTATGTTGAATGGTGTTGGTACAAACTAGGTTTAGCTGATCTTTTCCTTTCTTTCATGCCTTTAATTTCTGTGGCTTATTCTTTCTTTTTCCTGTGCTTTGCACAACATGCTTATCCCTAAACATCCATATAATGATTATGTATGTATTTAATTTGTCATGGTACATTAGCAGGAAATACTCGAGATCCAAAGCGTGAATCTGGCAGATTGTTTTTATGTATTTATTTTCTGGGGCTTACATGCCACTTCAGTTCAGCTGAGCTTTGAGCACCTCACGTTCCCTTCTACAACAACACAGTTAAAATAAAAATATAGGAAAATGAAATAATACAAAATAATGACAACAAAAAGGAATCCTAAAAAACAAAGGATGCCGAGAAGAAAACATCCAACCCCAAGCCAGGTTGAGGGTTCTAATTAATCCTAGATCCCTCCTAGAGATAGATAAATAGATGGATAGATAGATAGATAGGGATTCATCTGATATCAGATAGGAAGCTATTCCAGAAAAGTGGGTCTGCAAGAGAAGGCTCTGTTTTAACTGTGATGAGACATGCATTCTCATCTACAGTCATGAAAGCTTTTGAAATAACCTTGAGACTAAGCCTCTGGCTTTGGTTCACCAAGGAAACTCTTTTAGTAGCGTTTTATACAGTGTCTTTATACACACCCATTTACATTAGGGTTCTACCAAGCACTTGAAGGAGCACTTCGCTAAGCCTGTTAGCGCGAACAAAGCACTCCTTTGCAGGGCATAGCCGGTCTCCTTCGAAGCCTTCCTGGTTTTTTCATATGCCCAGGCGCACACACCACGGCTGTACTGGCAAGCCTAGAGGAAGGACCATCTGCGTACTCGTTTTTAACTTTTACCTGTCACTTCCCATCAAAAATCCCAAAAAATTTACGCAAGCACAAAGCTGCAAAAGCCTTGAAGCAGTCATACAGAGCCTTCCAGCAGACACAGCTGCTTTAATGTTTCAAGAATGGGTGCTTTCTATCCCCCTGAAGGGCAACTATGGGGGGAGTTGTGACTACACAAAGTCCCACTCCTTTTTACACGTCACAGCGCAGATAAAAACGAGGTAGGACTTTGGTTGTCACAGGCACTTTTTTTAACCCTCCCTGCAAACACCCCTGGGCCCCTCAAGAAAACACATACCCCTCTTAAGAGGGACTCCATCTTTCCGGAGAAGAAACTGCCTCAGGAAACATCCTTCCCGGAAAGGGAGTTAACATCGCCCCGCCACCGCCTCAGGAACGGTTGGCTAACGCTTTAAACGGCTCGTGCGGAAAGGCAGCCGGCTTTTTCAAACAGCGTAGCCCCGCCCCCGTCGTGGACTCCGCCCCGCTCGCGGAAGTGAGCGCTCCGCCCCGTTCCGCCAATCCTCTCCCCCCGCCTGGTCGCGCGCGTTCCAAAGCGCGAGACGGGAAGCGGCCGCCCGCCCCTCCTCCCTCCTCCGCATCGGGTTCCACTTTCCGTTGGGGCGATAACCGTCGGCGCGCGCGCCCGCCAACGTTCGATGTGGCAGGGAGGGCGGGGGAGGGAGGAAGTAAAGAGGGGCGAGTTGGGCGTCGAAGAAGAGGCGTGGCCTGACTTCCTCCTCGGACCCGCTTTTCGCCCTGCCTCCGTGGGCGGGCCGAGAGAAAGAGGGCGTGGCCGAGCGGCCGGGAAGGAGGGGACTTCGCTGTGGAGCGGGGAGGGGGCGCCTCTCCGCACGTCGCCTGAACCCCCTTTTGTCCTGTCCGCCCCCCGGTCCGTTCCTCCCCCGATCCAAGCGCGGTTGAGGTGAGAAATGGGGCTGGCAGGGGCGGCCAGCATCCGCGGACCCCTCTTCCCCTGGCCAGGGCTGCGTGGGGCTGGGGGGGCTGACCTCCTCTGCCTTTTCCTCAGTGGGTTCCTCCAAGAGGAGGGGGTCCTTCAGGGGCGCTCTACTTTGGGCTCAGCCCCCGGAGCCACTTCTCTGCCCTGGGGGTGGGGGAGTGAGTTGATGCGAAGTCACAGCAAAGAAGCCGCTCCTGAACATGTGCAGAGTGACCTTCCTTGCCGCTCTGGCTCCGGGCGGCCTCGATGCAACGCAGCCAGCCTCTGCCGTCTGTTCCCGCATCCGGGCAATAAGATGACAGTATGGGTCCAGAGGGGCGTCCCACTCACTTTACGCATCTACGTTCTCAGGTTCAATCCCCTGCCTGTCCCGACGCCGCCCATCCTCTAGGAAAGCCGAGCAGAATGCCATCTGGTTCCCCAGCGTCTGGATGCCCTTTATCATTTTAAGGCGCTTCTTGTAAGTATGGACTAATGCGGGCGGTGACTTCTGCAGAATTAATGGAACGAAAGGTGTCATTTGTGCAAGATAAAGACTAGAACAGAAACACACTGGCGTAGGCTTTCACAGCCGGTATCTGTTGGGCTTCAGGATTCAGTGACCACAGTTTCCAGTCGTCTAGGCCACAGTTACTAAACCCCGAGGCCCAGCACTGCCCACTAGAACCGAAAGCCCCCACAAAATGAATGTCCTCGTGCATGCCTATAAAAGGGAGGAAATAAGGCACTGGGGTATGCAGCTGTGCCTTCCGTAAGTATGCCTGTAGTTCTCACTTTTGTTATTGCACCATTAAATTTAGTTTTTAATTTTGGTATAGACGCATCTGGCAAGCAAAGGTTGCCTTCCTGTCAAAGGACGTGAGTCATTAGACCGCCCCAGTCAAGGTTTGGCCGTGATTTGTGGATCCATCAAGATCAGTTAAATCGGTGGGGAATCTGCAAGTGTAAAAGAGTTTGTACCCAGAGCAGCTCTCATTTGGATTGAATCTTGCGATTTGGAGAAGCTGTTGTAATGCAGCATTAAAGTAATTAAAAATTAATTGCTGTGGGTACTCATTCACGTTGTGGGGCAAAGAGGTTCAGTGGAGGTCCTTTTGCTGCTGCTTTATTTTATCCTGCCAGGAATGATGGATTCAAATTGTGCAAGGTTGAATGGCGGGGAAAAGGGTGTGTCTGAATGACATTTGTACTGTTAGATTTGAACTGTCTTTTTTCAGGCAGCGGGTTGCCTGAAAATGATGCACAGAGAGAACTATGGAATATAGGAGTAACAGTGCAATCCTTTGTGCCTCTATTCAACCGTAAATCCTACTGAGTTTATTGGAGTTTGCTTCCATGTAAGTGAACGTTGCAATCTAAAGATGTTTTACACCTCTAATTTATAACAGAAACCTAAAAAAAGAGATGAACCTTATAACCCTTTTAAATTCAGAGCTCTTCTACTTTATGCTTACATAGAGTGGAAGAAAAGGAATTAGTACACTGGTACCCATGAATAATTGTGCTCAGTACTCCATACCAGTATTTGTCCCAGTATTTACCATTAAGAATTTTGTTTTGTTCTGGATCTATATATTATTTTAAGGTTTATCCATTTTTATCTGAAGCTCAGCACTAATATGTAACTTTTCTTTGGACATTCTTTTTCTTGTACCTCCATCTTTTGAATAGAAAGCCAGTGGTTAAAGGCACCAAGCTAGAAACCAGGAGGTGGTGAGTTTTAGTCCCACCTTAGGCATGAAGCCAGCTGTGCGACTCTGGGCCAGTCACTGTCTCTCAGCCCTAGGAAGAACAGTGGCAAACCACTACTGAAAATGCTGCCAAAAAAACCTGCATGGACTTGTCCAGGCAATTGCCAGGAGTCAAGACTGACTTAAAGGCACAAATATATCATTTGAATAATCATAAGTAGGATTCCATGGAGACTTTAGTATCAGTTCCAGGTTCTACATTGCAATGCATGATGGTAAGCTAAACATTTGAAGATACATTTGAAGATGTGTAATAATTTTATGTATTCCCGTATTTTTACTAGTATGTCATAAATCTGAGGATGAAATATATTTGCTGGCCTCTGGTTATATCCTAATTCATGGTAATGCCCTAATTTGTTTAGCAACATGAAACAGTATATAA
Organism: Python bivittatus; assembly: GCF_059951505.1. Classification (NCBI taxonomy): domain Eukaryota; kingdom Metazoa; phylum Chordata; class Lepidosauria; order Squamata; family Pythonidae; genus Python; species Python bivittatus. Next base: position 481,702 of record NW_028277121.1, read on the forward strand.
CTGGCTTGATTTATGGTAAATGGAACATATAATTGCTTGATTTAAATATGTTTAATTGCATCTAACTTGTACTTGCATTTTTTTTTGAATTTGTTGTCAAGTAAATATATTTTTTATCATGAAGTCAGAAATGCATTACCTTGAATGAACTGAGACAGGTGCATATGACAACCGGTAGTGTGCAGGTCCACAAAGAAAACACCAATCATTGATCCACAAAGCCACTATTGTATGAAATGATGCAATTCAATAAAACATGAAGAGCAGTCCAAAATATATCTGCATCCATGAAATGAAACACGTGGAAGATATTAGTGTGTTTGGAATTTGCTGCAGTACTTTTAAAACTGTTTATGAAGGGGTGATTTATGGAAAATGTTTGGATAGAAAGTTGGTTAGAGCATAATGCAGATTTTAAGAGCTATATGGATGTTACTTTTTAATGGGCATTACTGATACGAAAATTCACTCTTGTGAGAGACTCTTAAAGGAAATAATCCATAATATTTTCACTTGAATAGCTGCAAAATAAACCTATCCTCTTTTATGGTTTTAAAGAGCAAGTATTATTTTGAGAAATGTTTAGTTAATTTGATTTTTATTAAACGTAATTTTAATTAAAATACACTTAGCTTATGTCCCGGTTCCAACCATTTTTTGGCAAAGTGGACCTGCTCTAGAAAGGCTTTGTACCCTTGGTTTAAAGTAGCAGTATTATGGTTTGGATGTTTGCTGGATTGGACATAAAACAGTTGGGTACTATGAAGCTTTGAAGGACTGCTTTGCTTCAGTAAAGCTTTGAACTCTCTTGAAACATTTTGTGAAGCAAAATGAAAGACAAGTGTCCAAAGTGCTTCACTTCAGTCTTCTTCAGAGCTCTCCGAGCTGGTTTCCTCAGAGCTTGTGCTGTAGGAGAAAATTGACAGGACCTCCTTTGGAAAACAGGAGAAAGCTGAGGTGTTTCCCAGGCCAGGGTGCTCCATGCAGGCTATGGAGAATACCACAGTGCACATGAGAGAGGCTAGTAAATAGACTTGTTGGCATGGATCAAGGAGTTACCCAGCCTAAGTAGATGGAGGACCCAATAGAGTATGCAGGAGGTGGCTGTACAAAGCACCCCCCGTTCTCTAGGGTGCAGAAGGTATGCCATACTTTGTCCACTACAATGTCTTTACTAAGAGTAACACTCTTCTGTGTGATAGGTCTTTTTCATCTGATAGTATTCCAAGGCTTCCTCAAACTTGTTTAGAATAATAATGCCAATACATCAGAAAAAAATGCAGCCATTTGCAGTATTTAGTGTATTCCAGAATTCTGAGCTAATAAGAATTAGAATAGAACCAAATCTATGAATTCGGGTACATCTGGAGTAGTTTTGCATTAGTAATAATTTTAAAATATTTTCTCAGATTATTAAGTGCATTTACAGTAAATGAACTTTTTCACAAATCCTTATAGACTTCAGTGGACTGTGATATGCCAAACTCTTGTTCTGCTGTTTATGCATTGCTTTGACATTTCATCAATTCAAATAAGATCCTTTCAAACATTCCAAAATAATGATAATAAAGTAGGAAATAGAATTAGTAAATAAAGTGGTTTCTATTGTGATACAATTGAACTCATAGGACATTTCCTTCTAATATAGATGCTTGTCCCTTAGGTTATTTTCTGAGGCCCGTTTCAAGTTGTTCCACCTAACAGAGTGGGCCACTCTCATCTTACCATTAACTACCATAAAAATGAGATAACAATGCTTTTTTTTGGTGGCTGAAAGTATTTGGATGACATGGTTCATCATCAGGAATAAATTATTAGCAACATTGCTCTGGAAGGGCACATTGGCCTTTTCATGCTTAAGCATAATGTTTGGATACAGTGTTTATATACTGTACATTGCTGTGTATTCAATATTCACATTTCCATCTGCAGGGGAAAAAGGGATATGAAGATAGTGTAACAATTCAGAATGCAAGAAAAATATGAAATACACAGTTGCAATCAATCATCATGTTTATTTAGAACTGACTGAAAGCACATATGAACCAACTGTATTTGATCACGCAATGCTTATTATTCACTACAGTGACAATAGTGTATTTTTAATTACACATGCTATCTTTACAGAATTCACAGAAGGAAATTAAGCTGAATCAGAGTTGGGAATGATGCCAGCTTTTATGTGCTGTGTCTTTAGCCATTCATTTCATTTACAGTACATAGCAGTAAATGTGGTCCAGTGCTTCCTAACTGGTCTTTTGTTTTAAGGGAACAAGAGCACACTTGGAATATATTATTCCTTGCATAGCTTTTGTACTCTGGTTTGAAATTCAAGCACAGGACCAATTCTGCATTGCCCATAGAGAGTAGATTTTTCTACTAATTAAATCTATAGACTATAGTAAAAGCATTCCCATTGTGGTTTCAGGCATTGGGTCTCGTCTTATTTTAGGATAACTGTTCTGTTTCAATGCCAATTACAGATAGTCCTCAACTTATGACTATTCATTCAGTGATCATTTGAAGTTACGAACACACTGAAAAAAGTGACTTATGACCGGTGCCCACAGCTACGGTCATTGCAGTGCCCATGCGGTCACATGATCAAAATTCAGGTGCTTGGCAGCCTGCCCACACTTATGACCACAAGGGTGCTTCAACTCCCCCCACCTACCTATCTCCCCCCTATCTGTGCTCCACCACCCCAGCTGACCTTCGCCATCTTCTTTCTCCAAATAGCCCCATTGTAGAAAGCACCTTTGCAAAAAGCTCCTGGATTGGACATCAATACACTCCTTTACAAAAAGTTCCTGGACAGGGCTGGGTTGGGCTGGACTTTTGTTTTGCACTGCAGGGGGGGGGGGGAAGCACCCCCTTCTTCCCTCCCTCTCCTATTTTTTTTCTCCCCCTGCGGGTAGACCAGCCCACTCCCAGGAATTTTGGTCCTCTGGCCACAATAGGTGCGCAGACCAGGCCCTCATGGCCCCCTTGACCCTCTCTCCTGTTTTCTGCTGGATAGACTGGGCCAACCTTAGCCCTCTGGAACTCAGGCTTTTTGGCATACTGCCAAAAAAAAAAAAAAAAAAGCCAAAAGCAGCACCTGAGCAGCAGTATGCCAAAATGCCCCTTTGCAAAAAGCTCCTGGGCAGGGCCAGGCTTTTGGCTTTTTTTTCCCCCCACAGCATGAAGCAAAAGCCCAGCCCCACCCAGGAACTTTTTGCAAAGGAGCTTTTTGAAGCAGAAGACGGCAAAGGTCAGCTGGAGTGGCGGAGTGCAGGATGGCAGGGGGCTCAGAGTGCAGGGTGGTGAGGGTGACTGTGGCTTCCCGGGGCGTAGCAGGCAGCACCAGATCTGCGCAGCTCTGGGGCTGCTTGCTGACTTGCAAGGTAGGGTGCAAGATGGCCAGAAGGGCAGAGATGGGGAGACATAGGTGGGTGCGGGGAGTTGGAGGCAGTCCCTTATTTTAATGAGGCTCAGGGCTGGGATGGACCAAGCCCAGAATGGCTCGAATTGGGGTGGGTACTCACTTAATGACCCACGATTCTCAGTTAATGACGGCAGCTGGGACTGCCGGGATTGTGGTGGCTAAGTGATGCAGTCACGTGACATCTCACTTTACGACCGCATCGCTTAGCGATGGAAATTCCAGTCCAATTTTGGTCGTAAGTCAAGGATAACCTTATTACTTTGAAGTTTTCTGTAACTGAGTCTAAAGTAACCTCTGTGCAACTTTGCACAGATAGGTATGCATTGAGGGATATAGAAGCAAGGAATATGCATAAAGGCTGTTGAAGAAGAATCTTTTAAAATGGATGAACAGCTTTAATTTGCATTTCAATTATTAGTTTAGACAATGTGTATCATTTGAGTAAGTATTGTTCTGTGAATGTTGCTGCTACATTTCAAGTGGGTAACACATGCCCCAGTAGCTGGATCATTGCATCCCATCAATAATGGGCTTTGTAGACTTTGTTGACAATTGTATTACCTCCTCATGTCGAGTGGAGCTGATCATAAGGATCCTTCCCACCAAATAACTGCTCCAGTGCTGGCTGGGGACATCTGCTTGGGAAGGAAGGACTCTTGTGACTGGGAATCTCTGAAGGTACAAAGTATATGAAGTCCCCACCCATAGTTTGAACATTCAGCTTGAAGAAACCGAAAAAGGAACTCTCTTAAAAGGCTTCATGTGTTAATAAACTCTAGACTATCAAGGTGTCTAGTGAAAGGAAAGCTTCTAAGCATATTCAGTGAACCTACTTACCTTTTCTTCTAAACCTTCATATAATGTATATATGATGGTTCAGAGTAAAAGAGATGGCCTTTGACCTCTTGCTTATTGCTGTCAGGCTTTTAAGTCAAATCCCTGAATACAGCTACAGAGTGGGTTGTTGTTGCTAATTTGGAAGTGTACTCAGTGAGACATGTATCTAAACAGAAATGGATAAGACGGTGTTGTTAGTCTTCCCACAATTTCAGAAGTGCATATAGAATAAGTGTCAACTGGATTTTTTTGGTGGGGCAGCAATTACATTTGTCTTTCCTTCTAATAATTGCTTATAGAATTGGAATTATGCACTTGTTGATGGCTTTAAGAAAAAAATACAAATGTAATTTTATTTAAGAATAACATTTAATGGAGGTATTAGACCCATCTATAAACGAGCAGTTTTGGTCACTTCTAAAGATGTTAGGTATATGAACAGGAATTAAAATTTCATTTAAAAAGATTTATGCTTATTTATTTACAAATATATAAACGGTTTCAGTCAAGGATATTCTAAACAGTGTACAAAGGGAACAATCACAGCCAATACAATAATTAAAGCTTTTCTTAGGGCTTTAGCTGTTTTTTGTAAGAAGAATTAGTTTTATATCAGGCACCCTGAATGTTCTTGGATTTACATTAAAATAAAAAGTAATCTTCCCTTCAAGCTGAGCTCAGCTCCTGGTGACTTCATGAACATGACCATGTAGTTTTCTTGACAGCATACAGAAGTGGTTTCCTCACTGCCTTTTTCCAGGATATTTTTTTAAACTCCCATTCTAGCCTATCGCCCTTGGATTCCTTGATGGTCTGTATTCCATGTAATAAACAAAACCAGCCCAACTTAGCTTCCAAAGCAGAAAACGTAAGTCAAGTCCCGCCACCTGCTGAGTCCTTTGATCCAGAACTGGCAGATAAAATAAGTAGACAAATCTGTGTTGACTCGTTAAAAAACAAACAAACAGATATTTGCTTCATTTTCTCTTCTTCTTGCCCCTTCCTACCAGTGACAGTAACTATGCTATACTTTTGTTGTTGTTGTCCAGTGGGCCTGCTATACAAACCAACTCAGATAAGCATTGGAGAGAGACAATGCATTGGTCTGCTAGACTTAAGGATATAACACCTAAACCATAGTTTGCTTTTCATCAATTTAATCTTGGAAGTTCCGTGCCTGCCTAAATCAATTTGGCAATTCTTCCTTTACATGTAAATTTCTGGTTGGGATAAACTTCTTAGTTTAAATCAGTTGACCTTTTGTGCAGAGACACATTTTGGTACTTAACGAGAAGGGGATGCTGATCAAAAATGCCACCAGAAATGTTAGAAAGTAACTTCAGTGTAATGGTTAGTTGTCAAATATAGACAAAAAAAAGTCAGTCTAGCTTGAAAGTAAGATCCAGAAATGATTTAATGGACTGGTCCTTGAAAATAGTTATGGGGCATAGGATTCCCTCATTCAAGGATGTTTTAATTATTCATTGTATTGGTCATGATAGTGGAAGGATGTTATCATCTGATTGTTCAGGAAGAACACTGACAATAAGAATTCTTCTGTGCATTCTTGGAATGCATAAATGTCTCCATGCAGTTCATCTGATTTTTTTTAAAGGGAAGTGTTGCTTTCAGGCTTGTTTGTTGATCCTCAGGTTCCAAGGTCTAGTGACTATATTTGGGATTTTAAAGACATATCTCGGGTACCTCCCATTAGAGAGAGACAGTTGCACACTTATAAAACAGCTTCTTGAAGAACAGAGAAAGTAAAAAAATAATTTTACAGCAAACTGGTGAGGTTAAGGCTAAAAGGTAAGAGTGTATAAAGCAGAGATGAGTGATTCTCAACCCCCCAAATTTTTCTTTTAAACCAATAGCTTCTTTATAGTGGTGCTTAAAAGTTTGTGAACCTTCTGAATTTTCAATATTTCTGCATAAATATGACTTAAAATGTGATCTGTTCTCCACACAAAACCTAAAGCTAGATAAAGAAAACCCAATTAAACCAATGAGGCAAAAGCATTATACTTTTTCATTTATTTATTGAGGAAAATGAAAAGCTTCATAATTGGTAATGTATAATTTTAAATACATGTTATAAATACATAAATATTTATAAACCAGTAGTTTATTTAATTTCTCTCTCTTTCAGAGTTTTTTGCCCAGTACTGCAAACATACAAGTCTTTTTTCCATTCTGGGTCATTCCTGAAGTTTTTCTGCCTCTGTCTTCATATATCATCTACACATTTTCATGTATTCATAAACATTCGGACCTCAGTTAAGCCCAAGGTCCTCCCCGCCAACCTCCATGGGCTTCTCCAGTCACTAGGGTTCATCTGCAGTTCTTATTTATCACAGGTAGCTCTGCAATCCTCTCCAAACTTCCCCAGTCCCCACACAGGCAGTAAGATGGAGCTCCCCGCTTTTTTCAGTGTCTTTTTTTAAAAAAATGTTTCTGCTGTTGGCCTGATTGGTGTGCTGCAAATCAAAAGAACTGACTTGCAGTCTCCTAATAATGTTTCTGGCTCAGAACTATTCTAAGTAAATGAAGCTTAGATGGCAGATGGCTTCAGGCCAAGTTTTCTATTTTGTGGCTGCACAGAAGGTAAAAACAGGAGAGGAAGAGAGCTTGGCAGGTACCATGGGAGAGAGTTGATTTGTGCATGACTGCCAGAGCCATCATTTTGGAGACCCTACATTTAGCAATGCCACACGCTCCTTGGGATTAGCTGAAAACAAAACTGAATTGGGAATCAACATTCTACTGATGTGTCCAACCCCCAAACTATGAATAACTTCCCCATTGGCTTCATATAGATGTTGAAAAACACAAAGGAGAAAACAAAATCCCAACGAATCACAGAAATCAGAGAGCAAGGGCCATGCAGTAGGCCCCCAGCTGCTCCTCCTGCAAACACTTCCACATGTCACCGTTTCCATTTTGTTCCCGCCCCCACCCGTCATCTTAGAACAGTTTGAAATAGACTGGCAGCTGTCATTGTTCCTGCCAGCCCCAGAATGCTGAGAACAGGCAGATCAGACCATGAGCCAATTAGTGTTCCTTCCAGCCTGTGACTGGAAAACTGTAAAAATTCAGTCATCGTCCTGCTCCCAGCTACCACCATCCTGTAGTAAAGCCCCTCTGCTCCACACAAAAAAGGAAGGAAATTGCTGGAACCCCCTCTCCATTTTCAGTTCACATTGGGGGCATTTGGCTGTTTGCTGATAAATCCAAGCAGTTGATATTACAAGAAAGATCCCATCTGTAAAGCCACCATCTCTCCTATATATATAAAATACACACTGAGCTATAATAATAGAATAATAACATTGGGGCATCGTCTGTAACCAGGTGCTTTTCTTTGTAGTCGTGACCATGACTTTGGTGACTGAGTGCAGCAGACAGAGGAAATACGTTCTGAACAGCAGGCATTAGGAGCACTGAAAGCTCTGTGGGTGGGGAAGGAAAAATTGCCTTGAAATCTGAGGCAGAGTGAGCCAGGAATTCCTTCTGTGTCAAAAACAAACCACCCATCAGCTCAACAGAGCTGTAGTGTTGCAAATGTCCACCTCCCGCCCCCAGGTTTGATTTTGTTTCAGATAAACTGGTGCAGAGGCAGAAAAAAATATCACCTAAATATACCAATTTTTTGCAATTGGGCAAGTCCAGAACTTATTGCAAATTGGCACAAAGCCTTGCATATAGGGGCCCGTAAGGAAATAGGGCTGGAACTACCATAAAGAGTTGAGGGAAGTTCTGTGTCAGTCAAACACCTTGGAGGATGGTCTGGTTAATGAGTCAGCAAGAAGATCCGCAGAACTAGGAGAGGTCACAGTAACTACGGCTGCTTTTCTTCCAGTCAGGCTTGGATCAAGATTGCAGGATCCAGTGCCGTGAACAGCATTGTTATGGATTGTATTAAACAGTCTTCAATTCTAATGTCAAAACCAAATGGAGACTGTAGAGCCTCTCACAGAATGTTAGATCTACCTCCATAATAATGGGCATGACTTTTGTCTGAATAATACTTGGGTGGGAGAAAACCAGGAAATACCGGGGTTATAGGCTAGCCTAGGAAGTAAAAAAGAAAAACATCCTGGAAGAAGGCAGCGGCAAACCATTTCCATAGTGTTGCCAAGAAAGTTAAACGGTTCACGAAGAATCAGGATGTATACCTTCTCATTTCCTGCCCCCTTTTAGAGAGAAAGAGAGGAAATGTTAAAAACAAAACAAAACCTCACTCTGCGGACAAGTCAGAATTGATGTATGTGTTTAGAAAATTGCAATTATGCTCTTCTTTGTATTTTCAAGTAGAACGGACCATTTATAAAAGATAGTTTTGGGTGTATGCACTTTGTGGCTCTCAAGGGGGACCTGTTCATGCGTGTTCCTTCTGTTGGCACTGACACTCTCAAAACACAGGGACTTCAAACTGCCAGATACTAATTGTTGTTAACACAGCGTTAAATCTTCTTTCTCTCTCTCTTTTCAAAATATAGTTAGGTAATTCAGTTTGGATCCTGGTAGTCCCTGTTCTACAATTACTAGTACCCTTATTCTTTTTTTTTTGTATACGCTTAACCTTTCTGAGATAAAATAAAATGCAAGGTAGCTTACAAATAGAAAGTCTAAATAATACAAACAAACAAACCTGATAATACACAGCAAAAAATAAGCATTGTGAAAAATTCTTGTAGAAATCATATTAATGACAAACTAAACAATTTAAAAGCTCAGCTAAAATTTTAGTTTTTAACAAATCTACAGTTATCAGCAATGCAAAGCAGATTAGAGTTTATTCAGAAAGATCATACTGAGCACATGAGATTCTGGGAATTTGTTCACAAGTGATCATTATGAATAGAGGCTTCTGAAAAATAATCCATCTTTCATTCTCTTTTCCCCTTCTCTCTGTGCAGCTTGTGGTTCTGGTATAAGCTGAGTTTTGCATGTCATATTAAAATCATGTGAATTCTTACCATTAAGCTCCATAAGTCTTCTCAAATTCAGAATTCTGCTTCATGCAGCTTTTTTTTTTTTTGCCATACTTGTTATGGAAAATTATGATTGATTACATTGCAAGTTGTTTTGCTCTCGTACCTTTCAAAATAACATGCCCTGAGCAAAACTAGAGCACTCAAGTGACAGCTCTGATTTAATCAATTTAGACTGCTGTCTTTAAAAAAACAGAGCAACATGGGAAATCCCTGTTTTCTGCCCATGTAAAATTAATGCTAATAAAAACCAATATTCTCTCATAACAATTCTGCTTGTTTGAAACAAGCACATTTTTCAGGAAAGAAAAGAAAATTGACTTGAAACCAGCCAAAAATATGCCTAGAGGTGTTGAAACTTCAAATAGTTATCTGCTTGGACTTTGAGTAGACTTGCAAAATGCATGTTCTAAAAGTTCATAAATTAGAGTTCTTTGCCACAGGTTTGACACTCATAAAAATATTTTAGTACTGTTCTATCTGCAGGACATAACTTGTAATATTTCTGTCTTTAATTTGTAAAAAAATATCTGTAATTCCTACAGTCATAAGAATTCAGACCCCAGCTGCTCCAAAGGTTGCGGATCCCAACACTCCAATCTGACTGAGGAAGAGGATGTAATTTAGGAGTGCTGGGGATGATTGTCTGGAAGCGCTAAATTGAGGTTTGTAGAGTTGTCTATGCTGACCGTAAGCTTCTCACAGGCTAGGCATGAGGATTCAGGCAGTGTAACTGAAACCTTGCCTATATTGTCTTCCTTTGCAGAAGAAAGCAAGTTTGAGAATTCAGTTCTTCCCCTCGCCCCAAGAATCTGGCCATAGTTACATAGTTGTACTTGAATTGGTGCAGGAATATGTTATTTTGGATTCTTTCACCATCCACACCAAAACACGTGTTCAGAATATCCACTTGTCTTAAAATGGAGCTTGTGCAAGCTCCTGTTCAACTACCTTTGAGATTCCTTTTTTTGTATAGTCCTTCCTATCCAAGTTCCAACCTTCCAGTCCTTTAACAAAGTCCTTTGTTCTAATTTTTCAGGTAGTCCTTGGCTTACGTCCATTCCTTCAGCAACCGTTCAGAGTTAACGGCAGCAGTGAAAAAATGGACGTACGACTGGTCCTTGAGGTTCCAGCCATCACAACACCCCTGCAGGCATGTGATCGTGATCCAGACGCTTGGGTGTCCGGCTCATGATTATGACATCACAGTGAGCCATGGTCACATGATTGCCATTTGCAACATTCCCTGTCGGCTTCCCACAAGCAAAGTCAATGGGGAAACCAGCAGGGAAGGTTGCAAGTCACTCTGGTAAGTTGCTCCCGCTGCTTTTTCCCCTGCCCGCACACAGCCTCTGCCAGCCCTTTCAAAGCCTCCCCCACCCCTTCCCCATGGCAGCCCCACACTCCTTGCCTGGGATTCCCACCTTTTCCTGCTTAATGACCCGCGCAGTTCTGGGGTTATGACGGCAACCGGATTGCCGTCGCTAAGCGATGTGGTCACATGACATTACATTTTACAACCACATTGCTTAGCAATGGCAATCCCCATCCCAATTGGCGTTGTAACCTGAGGACTACCTGTACGCTAGCTATCAGACTTTTAGATTACATTTTACTGACCACCCATACAAGCAAAGGTACAAATTCATTATAGGGCATCTTTATCCCCAGCCAGCTGGTAACTAAGCATATTTGCTCTAGTAACTATGCCTTCTATAGTTTAGCAGATTTCTTACAAAAAGGCAGTGTCAAGATGGGGTTACAGTGGACAACCCAGCAAGAAGGTTTTACAATGAGCATCATTAGTTAATTTTATTATCAAGAAGGTAAGATTAATACACATAATCTTGGAAAGGGAATAAGTCAAAACCCTAGCACTCACTTATTAGTGAATTACAGTGGTACCTCTAGTTACGAACGCCCCTCCTTACGAATTTTTCAAGATACGACCAGCTCCGGCCCCAAAAATTTACCTCTACTTGCGAACTCCGCCTCTACTTACGAACCGGATCCGCGGCCATTTTCCCTGCTGCCACGCAGTCGCGGATTCCTGTGGGCGAGATCGCGGTAGCAAGGAGACGTTCGGTGAGGGTTGTGGTGTATTTTGTGGCGTTTGGAAGGTTTTTGAGGTTTAAAAATAAAATGCATATGTTTCAGAACTGTTTAGCCGTATTTACATTGAACCTTATGGGGGAAATTTACCTCGGGGTGTGACCAAATTCGGAGGGCGGATTAGCCGTATTTACACTGAACCTTATGGGGAGATTTGCCTCGTGGTGCGACCAAATTCGGAGGGAGGAACGGATTAACCGTATTTACATTGAACCTTATGGGAAACTTTACCTCGACTTGAGACCAACTCGAGTTGCAACCAGAGTCATGGAACGGATTAAGTTCGTAACTAGAGGTACCACTGTAATTAGGGTAGTGTCTCTCAGACCTGTGTCAGTCTTCCCAGAATGCCAGGCCAAACGACTAACCATCCTTTGCTAGATAAAACTGACCCTAGAATTTCCATCTGTTCATAGTTAATAATGTTTTGGGTACTCCTATTTCTTTACCAACCCCCAAAATCTCACACACAATCTCACATATATACAATTTTACTGTCTATGGTTTTCATAGAAATTACCCAATCGAATGATAGGAGGATTTTTTTTTTTTATGGTGCTGTCAGTCTGTGTAGACTGCTGAAGACTGCCTGTACAAATCCCTGGAGTTTTCTTGGCAAGATTTTGGAAGTGGTTTGCCATTGTTTTCTTCCTAGGGCTGAGAGAGAGTGACTGGCCCAAGGTCACTCACCTGGCTTCATGCCTAAGGCGGGACTAGAACTCCCAGTCTCCCAGTGTGACAACTCCTCTTGCATAAGAAATAGAAACCGGTTTAAAATTTTGACAAGGTTTGTTTCCACAGGAAGAAAACTATTCCTATAAATATCATTTAATTCTATATTTAAAAAAAAACAAAAGTACTATATAAAAATAAATTAAAGGAACCTAGCACCTACTCCCCACTAATTTTCCTGAAATTTGGCAGATTGTATCCCTTTAAGTAGGTCCACTGTGCTCCAAATGTCACCCCATATTGTTAAATAAAAATATTACAGGTATTCGTGGATTTCTAACGATAGCAGAGTGGATGAAGCTTTGGATTTCCACATTCCATTTTGGTCTTGAATGGTATCAAATCTGGTTTTGTTTTGTTTTGTTTTGTTTTGTTTTGTTTTGTTTTGTTTTGTTTGAGTCTATACCCAATCTAGCTGATGGCATATAACCACAGAAAATAACTTTCTGGAATGGGAACAGTCCCTTGAAATTAGAATACAGTAGAAGTCTAGTAGTAATTTAGTGATGCTAAATTAAGGTCTAAACATCAAGTTTCATGTTTGGCTGAAAGTGTGTTGTTGGCATAGCCTGTTTTTACTTGTTATGATTTCCAAGATAAATAAAACAGTCAAACTACTAATTTTGCAGAAGCTACCAGTCCATCTGCCCTCAATGTAATTTCATTCTGGCATATGATATTAAGATTGTGAGGAGAATAAACCTGAAGATCTGTTTTAAAGCTTGTTATACGCTATGGCTGTGCAAAGCATTCAAGAAGGGCGTTTCATAAAGCAAGATAGTGCAACTAAAACATTCATTCTCAAAGCATTCAAGCAGCCACTTTCTTTTGAATGCTTGCATTATTGCTTCAAAGGTGTTTTTGGCTGTCTGGATACATTGATCCACATATACAGTATGCATCCACTTCACTTTGCTGGCAGTCCCCGTGGAAATGCTGCTTGTCTATGTGCATAGACAGCTGGAGACAATCTTTAAGACAGTTCCATGAGCTTTCCCAAAAATATGGCTGCCTGAACTGTTTAAAGAATGTGCTTTGCTCACATCAACATGCTCTGCAAAGGATCTTGTTTGAATGCTTTGAATTTCTACAGGTAGTCCTCGACTTCGGACCATTCATTCAGCGATCATCCGAAATTATGATGGTGCTGAAAAATTGACTTATGACTGGTCCCCAAAGTTACAGCTGTTGCAGCGCTCCTGTGGTCAAATGATCAAAATTTGGGTGCTTGACAGCTCACCCACACTTACAACTGCAGAGGCACTTCACCTCCCCCCACCTGCCAGTCTCACCCCCAATCTCTGCCCTCTTGGGCACCCTGCACCCTGCCTTGCAGGGCAGCAAGCAGCCCCAGAACCATGCAGCTCTGGGGCTACTTGCCATGCTACAGCTCAGTGGTTTCTTGGCACACCATGGCTCTGGGGCTTCAAGGAGCCCCTGAGCCACAGCGCAAAGTCACCCCTGGAAGCCTTAGTCACCTCAGTCCCATCTGCAGTCGCCCTCACCACCCTGCATTCCAAGACTCCTGCTGCCATGTGCTCTGCCACCCCACCTGATCTTTGCTGTCTTCTTGCTCCTGCTACTGATGAGGCATGCCCAGCCTGGCCCTTGGCACCAAGAAGTCCCTTTTTTGCTGGGCTGGGCTGGGCTGGGCTGGGCTTCCACGACATGCCAAGGAGCCCCTTTACACATTCCTTAATGCCTTGCCCATGCCATTCTGCTAGCTAACTTTTTTCTAACCTCAAACACAAGAAAGAAATAGGATGATTCTGACTGCTCCAAAACGAGTGTGCTAGGAGTTCATTTCACCAGCCCTTGGGTAAAGCTTCGATGCGGGGAACTGGGAGAGAAGGCAGCTGGGTGAACAAATGCTTGCTGAGACTTCCTGGGAGCTGCGGCTTGGTGCCGCGCTTGCTTGGGCTTGCCGGGTGTTGTGGCTTGGCACAGCACTGCTGGGGTGGGCTGGGGTGCCTGAGGCTTCCAGGTGTGGCTGCAGCTTCACACTGTACTGCAGCTGAGGGGCTTCTTGCAGCCCCAGAGCTGTGGCGCATCAAGAAGCCCCTGAGCCACAGCGTAGCAAGCAGCCCCAGAGCTGCGTGGTTCTGGGGCTGTTTGCCACCCCACAAGGCAAAGTGCAGGGCAGCCAAAAGGACAGAGATGAGAGGGAGATAGGAGGATGGGGGGAGATGGAGGCAGTCCCTTACCTTACTGAAGCTCAGGGCTGGGGGGACTAAGCCCAGAATGGCTTGGATTGGGATAAGTCCTTGGCTAACCTCCTGTGGAATTCACTTAACAACAGCAACAGGGAGGTGGGGCAGAATTGCCATCGCTAATCAATGTGGTCACATGACATCTCACTTTATGACCACATCCTTAGTGACAGAAATTCCAGTCCCAATTGTGGTCATACGTCGAGGACTACCTGTACATTATATACTGATGGAAACAGATTGGATCGCTTACAAGTACAGTAAACGAAGATGCATGATACTGTTACATTATTGAAGCTAAGCTTAGTTAAATTTTGTATAGACTAGTAGGTAGTATTGAATTTCAATTTCAGTTGAGTGTGTATATAAGAATGTCTTGTGTATATGTTTATGTTTGTGTACTTTTTTGTTTTATTGTTACGTTTGGTCAAACAAGTTAAAAGTTTTTTGGAAAGAAAAACAGTATTTGGAAAAAAAGCCCTTGATTTTAAAGTGGGGTGAACACTTTCTCTAAATATATAGCACATTAAAATGTAGCATTACACGTGCTTTGAATATTGATCTATTCTTTCAAGCCACCTCCATATTTCTGAAGAAGTATTGTCAGTCTCTGGCCTTAAGAGACTGACTTATTGAATGTTTGTGTAAATCAGTTGGATTCTCCTAAGGAAGTATAGAATAGAACTGAAGTAACTGTGTTAATGTACATTATGCTTGAATATATCAATAAGAAAGTTGAATCAGACTAAAAGCAATAGTGGTCCCTCAATATATCTGGTCCTTCCTTCCAAATTCCAGCAATTCTTACATAGTGGTATCCTACTCCTGGCTCTGGAGGGTCTTAATTAGCTGTCCTAAGTTCCAGCCAGAGATGGACTTGAACTCTCTATATTTGTGTTATCCATTTTTAAGCCATCTAAATCTAAGCCTTGATTCTATTGCCCTACACTTATATTTTGTCAAATAGCAAAATAACTTAATTTCTTAATTTCTATTGACCAAATGTCCTTCGTAACTGCATGTGCAAGGGTGCGTGCGTGTTTATGTATGCAGGCAGCCTACTTTCATTGTCCCATTTTTCTCTTTTTAAAAGGGTATAAACCTTTTCTAATGATGATATAGAAAAGAGTCATGAATTGAAATAAAAATTGTCATGGGTTTGCTCCTATATTAAAATTATGTTTTCATGTGAGAGGTCTTTACAAAAGCAAAATGTTTTGCTGGCTTTTAAAATCATAGCTGTGTTTTGTCCATGACTCCTCCCGCCCCACCCTTCAGTATGCGTAAAGGAGACCTAAGACGAGGGTTACTGAAAACTGATGTTAAGAGGACGACAACATTAGCAAGGACATACACTGTGCCTGCCTTAATGTAGCTTTAATTCTTGATAAAAGTAGCAATGCATTTTTCTCATTTCATTATTTTCTTTAAATTATGCTTTCCTCTTATTAAGATAAGAGGATTTTCTAACTTTCTGATGTCTGATATCTAGATGTAATTGATATCTAGATGTAATCATAAGAAAGAAAGAAAGAAAGAAAGAAAGAAAGAAAGAAAGAAAGAAAGAAAGAAAGAAAGAAAGAAAGAAAGAAAGAGCTATAAACAGGCAGACCATGTGTTTCTCTCGCCCTGGTTGGTTGCACAAATCTTCTTTATGTGCACTGCTGGTTGCTCCCGTTGCCTAGACGATAACTTGCTCTCGCTGAGGATGTCTGGCTCTCGTAAAGAATTTGACGTGAAGCAGATTTTAAAACTCAGATGGAGGTGGTTTGGTCACCAGCAGTCCCCTCCTAATCCTAATGCCGATTGTGAACCAGGAGACTTTTGGGACAGAGGATATAACACAACTACTGGTGGGATAAAGTTTTTAAATGCAAGCAGCCTACCGCAATCTTTTGCATCGCTTGGTTTCCAAAGGTCCAGCCAACAGGCTTTCCAGAATTCCTTTCCTCGGCCAATGGCATCTAAATCAGAAGTGCCTACATTTGAGTTCACCACCGAGGACTTCAGGGATGTGCACTTGCTTGATCAACCAGAGGCTGATGATGGAATCAGAGAAGAAGAAAAAGTATCAAACAGCATTGCATGCAGGTTGTTGCTTTCTTATTGTACGAAATGAGTTGTGCCACGCATTTGTTTGTAAAAATATTCTTCCACTGAAAAGCTGCGAAAAATTCTGACAAATGGAGGGCAGCCAAAACTCTGTATTGACCACTAGCATTTTAAAAATGAAATTTTTGCATTTTAGTAAGATTAAGTAATCTGTGTGAGTAAATACAGATGAGTAATTGCTCATCTAGATCCAACATGTTTTGAAAAGGGATTAAAATGAATATGTAGGGGTTTTATATGGAAGGAGTGGTAAAATTAGCAGCCAGATATTTTCACTATAGGTCTATTTTGTGTTTTAATGTTATCTGGATCTATATTTATGACTGTTGCTTCTGACTGGTTTCAGAATAGGAGCATAATAGAGGATTTATTTCAGACTGCTAAAGCAGGCTAGCTGCATCCAGATTAGACATCATATTGTAGAGAATATATAGTTGCAGTTGTCTTTGTTACTTATTTTAAAAAATGATGTAACTTTATGTTGCTAGAGTATGCACAGTTACCTGGGAGTAAGTCTCATTGGGCTAAGTAGGTTTTCTTCTGAATAGATGTATAAAGAACTGCATTTGAAGTCTATTATCCTAGTATATTTGCATTCTAGCATTATATTTTATTTATTTTATTCTATTTTTATAGAGAAAATTTACATTTTTCTTTGTTTTGTTTTTGTTTATTATATATCATGAAGATATATGATAGTTGGTACTTTTATATTTTTATTTATCTTTAAAATTTAGCTAACAAGTGTAACAGTACTTCCTGTCATTAGAATGCTCTTTTGGTGTTGAACACTGATGAAATTAATTATTTATGGATCAATACATGAACTAAAATGTATTAAGTGACCTTTATTCTTCTTAATCATACAAACATTAGTATTGTGCAAGGACTGGTGATTAAAAAGGGACAAAGCCATTAAAATGTTGACCTCTTTCAACTGTGCACTAAACATTGTAGAAAACTATAGAGAAACTAAACATTTCTGTTGACTGAAAAGTTATTTTTTTTTGACATGCAATGAATTATTAATGCTTCTGATCATATCAGTAATTAATGGTAATGGAAGGGCTAAATATATTGTGTTGAATGTACTAGATTTTAGTGTGTTCGTTCTTAAACATATCTGTTCAGTGTTGCTATGGAAAGATATTCTATTTCTACACAAATGTATTGCCGCGATATCAAAATGAATGCTGCAAAGAAAAATCTGTTTCTTGCAGAGAGGTTTTTCTGGAGTGCCCAGTAATAAAGCTCAGCTACATTGGTTTTATGGAGATCACTGTTAAGAGGGATAATTCTTCAAAAACAAAATGATAGGTTTTAAAATAAATAGGGAATGAAATTATTAATAACATTGCTCTTCTCTCCAGAGAAGTGATAGCAGTGACTATCCTTGTGACTCCAGAGTGATAGCAATCTTCCTCTTATACCATGCAAAAATATGTGCAGGAATGTGTACTACAGTTATGATCCAGTGTTATTCTTGCATGTAGTAAAAGATATAGCATTAAAGTATTTTGAACGTACAAATAGGCTTGCTGTATGTGCCATTAATAATTCATTCACTCCCCTTGTGGCTGTGTGAACATAGCAAGAGCATCCTCCTGTAAAATCCCGTACACTCCTGATAAGGTATGCGTGTGAGCTCAGGCACTTAGATTACCCATGATAAGTGTTGGAATATAAAAGTTTGATCAGTGCTACTTTTGCTCTTATTTTATGATCCTGAGAGGGAGCAGGAAGGAATGGCTAGATTATGAATGGCCTGCTTGGAGGCTTTCCAGATTTTTTTTCCTGTGTGATACCACTTATATGAAATATAAGCTCAAGACACTGGTATATACAGATTTATATTCATGTATGTGGTATTCATATGTATAATCTGAAGTATGGCCAATACTTGTATTTTTCCATTTAGACTTGAACATCAAAAAGTGTGAGTATTAGTTTGGGGCTTAAAATTATGATCTTTCTTAGTTTAAGCTTAAATAGTTTTAATTTTAGCTTAGTTTTAGATTATAACATAGGGTTGGTTTAATTTTTTTTACTATAAATCTCTTCCAAAGTCAACAACTAAAAACCTGTGTGAATTGGATGGAGAGGATAACCTTGTAGAATGTTAGAATCCAGTCTCAGTTTTTTCTCATTTGTTGTAGTAATTTTATTGCCGATTATAATTACAACAGTAAAACACTATAACAAACTAAAAAATAGAAGATACAGAAAAGAAAGGAAAAAAGATAAAAGTAAGAATATAGTAAAGAAAAAGAAAAGAAATATATAAAGAAGTGACTTCCCACCTTCATCACAAGTATAAACAATTTTAGTAGCAGCTGTCTGGAGCACTTGTGGGTGATCTCAATACCTCTTCTTATCTGAAGAGGAATTATCGAAGAACCATTCTACTCGCTGGCTGTTCATTCCGTCACGGTTGTCAGCTTCACTTTTCAGAGCCATCTTCAGTCCATTTCTTCCTCCAGAAGTCCAGAATCCAGTCTTAATTTAATGGACTTCAATTTAGCGGACTTTAGATACAATAGAAAAAACATCTGTCAACAAACTGCATGCTTTAATGCATGAGTAAAAGCCCATTCATCATTTTGTGCATGTATAAAATACATATAATATGTAAAATATGCACATGTATAATCCCATTTGGATTTATCAGACATTCTGCTTTAACAGACACCCTTTCAAATTTTGAAAATGCAGTTCATGGATTTAGAATTAGGTTATGCTTACTGTCTTGGATATTTTACTCTATAAAAATCCAGTCTTCTCTCTGTCTAAATAACAGATTTGAGGGGCTGGGGAATCTGTGTGTGTGTGTGTGTGTATGTATGTATGTATGTATGTATATATATGTATGTATGTATGCATGTATGTATGTATGTATGTATATGCGTGTACATTTTAATTTCATCAGTATTTGAATGTTAATTCTCTAAGGATCAAATGAAATATAAACTTCTTTTCCTGTGAAACTTGATTTGTAGTGTGACTATTGGTAAAAATCCAAGATATACTAGAAATTACTCATCCTATCAGATCACACTTACTCAAACTTCTAATGGCAAAGATGCTTATAAATTGAAAAGATATTAAAATTAATATCAGGAATTTTCCTGAAAGTACAAAGATTTACTGTATGTTAATAAAATAAATGCATGGGAGATTATATTTAACTTTTCTCTCTCTCTGGGTGTGTGTGTGTGTGTATGTATGTATATCTCTGAACCCTGACATGTTGCTGGTCAGAGATACAAACATTGGCAAAGGAGACATGCTCTAGCAACTCATTATTTTATTACTGAGTTTTGGGTTGCCATACATATTTTATAACCTGCATTTAAAAATAATGGATAAACATTAGAGATGAGTTAGGGCAGCCCAGACTAATGTCTTGTTTACATCTAGAAGCAGAATTGCAGACTCCCCTGTACGTAAACATTATTGAAATTAATGGACTTTCATTGGGCACAATGAGATAGTTGGCATTTCAAGGGAACCATTTTCCTTAATTTAGTACAAGGCCAGCATTCAAACTGAAATTTTATTTAATATAGTTAGGGTTAGGATTTTAGTAGAGTTGTAATTGTTAGTATACAGGTAATTTCTCTAGTTTCCCAATGTAATGTGACAATTTTGACTGTGAATGCTAGGAGGAATGTAGTTGTACATGTATAGTATCTTCACAAGTGTATGTCATAAGTAATAATTGGAATATTAATGGGGACCAGAACCCATATGTCCCCATGTATATTATATCACCGACCACCAAAATATGGTTTGCAGCAGGGAAATAAATTCTCTGCTTATACATATTCTCCTCCTTTTTTTCATATCTCCTGCTTCCTCCCTGGAAGAAATTCGTTTTTATTTGGCAGCCAACTACATTTTCAATCGTTGTTTGGAGTTCAAATACTGTACAATTACAACCCAGTTTGCCCAAAGCAGGCATGCAGAAGAGGGAGAATATAACCTCGGATAATCTTTTTCAGAGCCAAATAATGCTTAGGTACTGTATGTAAACCAAACTGCAGTCTTCTCAAATATTAATGTTTCAGTTTGAGAAATACTTATGAAATATATGAGGTAGTTTTAAATGTGTACAGGTAGTCCTCACGTAACGACCACAATTGGGACTGGAATCTCGATTGTTGAGTGAAGCAGTCATTAAGTGAAACACTCCTGGTTGCCGTCGTTAAGCAGTCCGTCCCCTCCGCTTGCAATCTTCCCTGCTAGCTTCCCCATTGACTTTCTGGGGGAGCCAGTAGAGAAGATTGCAAATGGCAATCACATGATCGTGGGGTGCTTGGCAACCAGTCGTAAATGCAAGCTGGTTGCCATGTAACCGTGGGGGGCAGCACAATGTTTTACAACAGCTGGAAGTGCTTTATGGTTCAAAAAGTCGTTAAACAAATGGTCGTTAAGCGAGGACTACCTGTACTGAAAAATTTCTTCCCCAACCTTAATAACATCTACCTCTAGTGTATTCCAGTCAGTAAAGTACTTAGGTTTTGCAGGGGGGTATAGAGAAGCCTTAGCTTTACAAACATACTGGCTAGGGCCTTGATAATAACTGAACCACTTTCAGCTTTATTTCTGGCTGATGTGGGAACATAAAACTAGAAGTCACTGCTGCCTTCTTCCTTCCATCTGCCTATACATCTTCTTAATAGCCTGTTAATTTTGAAACCTAATTATGATGATATAAATGCCAGCACCATTAATTGCAACTTTGCCAAACAATTAACCGCTTTTCCCGGCATAAAATGTTCATTTGAATGGTACTCCAGTTGACTTGAGGGAGATGTTTGGAGCTCAGAAAATGACACTTGGCATTTGGGGATGCATGCAGTAGAATTGCTTATGCTTTGCCTACTCCCATCAGCAAGTCTGTAAATATATTCCAGTGCAAATAAGCCTTGCACTCAGTCTTCTGTCATAATTTTAGTAGTCTCTTCAGATGCTGCCCTGTACTTTCAGTTCTTTTCATATATACACTGTGCATTGATTGATGGAATGGAAAAATATATGTTATAAAAACCATGAATCTTGAAAGCTTTTCTCATCAACTAATAAAATGCACTCTTTTGACAAAGTTTCAGTAGGTTGAAGCTTTTTGAGAGTCTGTATTTTGTAAAAGATGGAAGTAAGTGTATTTTCTTTTTTTCTAAAATCCCGACTGTAGATTTATTTTCAAATCAATTTTTATATGCATTGTATTTCCAGAACTTCCAACAGCAGAGAGACTCACCCACTGTGTCCTGCAATGGAGCCTTGTACATCTGATGAATTTTTTCAAGCACTCAACCATGCAGAGCAAACTTTCAAAAAAATGGAAAATTACTTGAGACACAAGCAGTTGTGTGATGTGGTATTAGTGGCAGGTGATCGACGGATTCCAGCGCACAGGTACATACGCATTCAATCCTTTCAGCTATAGTTTATTTTGAAATATTTAAATATATAAATCATTCATTTGAAACATGTTCATTTAGTGATTCCAAGTTAAAATTGGGTTTTTTGTTTGCTTGCTTGCTTGTGATACCTGTCAAGAGAAAAGCCTAATCCAAAAGGCTTATTGATATTTCTGAAACCATAACAAAATCATTAACATCACGCTCTTTGCATAACGGCAGTTACACTTTTAGCATGTAGCTCCTGCCACCTATTTTAGTAGTCCTTCATAAAAAAAACCTTTTTTGTCCTTTTCAAACACGTTTCTTGTACTTGCCTGAATATGGATTAGCTTTCCTCGTGTAATAGTTTTCTAGGTAATTTATGAAGAAGTAAAGCACTAAAAAGTTAGATTTAAGAAAGATTAACTTTATAGAAAGATTATATCATAAGGTTCTATGATCTTAATTGTACTGAGTGTTTTTATTATGTTTATTATCATGTAAATGCTTTTACATCAATATTTTACATAAATATGCTTCAAAATAATGCAGGAATTAATTGTCTTCTCTTTTGAGCCACTTCTGTTTCATATGATCCTAGGCTGGTGCTGTCCTCTGTCTCAGATTACTTTGCAGCCATGTTTACAAATGATGTCCGAGAGGCGAGGCAAGAAGAAATCAAAATGGAAGGTGTGGAACCAAGTGCATTATGGGCTTTAGTGCAGTATGCATATACAGGTAAAGCAAGTAGTGGTAAAGTCAAGCAAATGCTAACTTCCGTAGTTCATGTATCAAAGCTGGAGATTCTCCTTACTGGCCACTTTGTGTATAGTGTGAATTATAATAATAGCTACACACATATACAGTGATCTAGAGATAGCAAGGCCTGGAATAAAAACAACAAAAAAAGGAAAATTCAGAGGGATAAAAGAGTGTTTTTCCTCAAATTACTTTAAAGTGCTTTTTCAAAGAAATGGAAATATTAAGATGTGCTAATTATGAAATACTTTCTTTTTGAACAATGAATAAAGTATTTTACACAAAATATTCCTTTATTCATTTTCGCAAAATAATCTCTTAACATTGGGCTGTTTGAAGCTTGTTCTGCATTTTTCTGTACTGTGAGCAAGCAGTTCTTAAAAGTTCAAGACGCATTTTGTTTCAGGGGGTATTGTCCTTTTTTACAAGAGAAGAAAGTAGGAGTCAGTGCCTGAATTCACTCATTGTGCTGAGTCATGGCTTGTGTAACTATGGTTTACTGAGAAAACCACAATTGATTGGAATCACATGCTATGCTGAATAAAAAACAAACCATGTTATGATTCAGTGCACGTTGCTTGCTGTCTTGTTCATTTCTAGGGATCAGTGGATCTGTTCCTATCTCTCTGCCAGCTTGACTAGGACCCAAAAGATTGGCAATGCCCTTTGTTCCATTAAGCATTGTTTCTCAACCTCAACAACTTTAAGATGTGGCTCAGTGGGGAATTCTGGGAGTTAAAGGCCACACATCTTAAAGCTGCTGAGGTTGAGAAACGGTAGTAGAATTATAGTAGAACAAATACTAGGGGAAAGACTTGCTTGAGTCATGTTTCACTCGTGGTGACTACTATAGACACATCCATGTAATTTTCTTGGTGAGAAAACAAAGTGATTTGCCATTGCCTTCTTCCAGATGTTTCTTTGTCTTCCCAGTCTGCCTGGTGGCCTCTTATCCAAGTCCTAATCAGGTGGGGGCCCCCTTAATTTTTTGGGACCAGCTAAGGCCACTAAGATGCTGCCATCTACCACATCGTTACACTGACTTACTGATAAAAACCTGGTATGGAGAAAGCAAATAGACAGCATGATGGTTCCAGAATACTTTGGTTTGTGTAAGATGGATTAGAGCTCAACTCTTGGTGATGCCACGGATGTGTTGTTTTCTTGGCAGAAATGCAAAATGGTCTGCCATTGCCTTCTTCTGGGTTGTTTAGTTTACAGACTTGAGATTTACTGGTAGTTAAATCTTGACCCTGCTTCACTTTTTGAAATCAGCCTAGACTGGCTAGGTGCTGCCATTTAAGTTCCTTTTTAAATTGTACATAGATATAATCTATTATGTACAGTTTTCTCCATTTCAGATGAACTTTTTCTAGAACTTTCTCAAGAACCAACTGAAATAAGGCTACTTAACAGGTAGTTGCCGACTTAAAACCACAATTGGGACCAGAACTTCCATCGCTTAGCAATGTGGTTGTTAAGTGAGTTGCGCCTGATTTTATGACCTTTTTTGCCACGGTCATTAAGCAAATCACTGCGGTCGTTGAGCAAACCGTGCGGTCATTAACTGAATCTGGCTTCCCCCATTGACTGCTTGTTGGAAGGTCACAAATGGTGATCACATGACCCTGGGATGCTGCAACTGTTGTAAATACATGCCAGTTGCCAAGCACCCGAATTTTGATCACGTGACTGTGGGGACGCTGCAACAGTCATAAATGTGAGGACCGGTTGTAAGACACTTCTTTTAGTGCCATCGTAACTTCAAACACTCATTAAACGAATGATGGTAAGTCGAGGACTACCTGTAGTGTTATAAACTATAGTAATGCCTTCATGCCCATATGCTAGACTTTCCATAAGCATCTCTTATGGTAGATTTCCAAAATATGGAATTAGGTTGAAGGGACTGTTCTAGTAACGTTTTCCTTATTTTTATTTTGTCTAAATCATGACTGATTGTTTGACTGATTGATAATGGCCGCCCATCTCACAGCAGTGACTCTGTTTTTATTTTAGGTCGTCTTGAATTAAAAGAAGATAACATTGAGTGCCTGTTATCCACAGCTTGTATTCTTCAGCTGTCTCAGGTTGTAGAAGCTTGCTGCAAGTTTTTAATGAAGCAGCTTCACCCTTCGAATTGCCTTGGAATCCGCTCTTTTGCCGATGCACAGGGTTGTACAGATTTGCACAAAGTGGCCCACAATTACACCATGGTATGCAGTCCATATCCTTTCATTTTATTAATGAAAAAATTATCCCATGATATCATCATCATTATCCTATATATGTTTATCAAGATTTCTTTTTTCTTTTCGAAGAATATAGGGGAGAGAATAGAATGCTTCATATTCTTTCCTATATCACAAAACCTTTATTTTAAATAGTTGGTGTAAGTTCTGAACTTGGAAGCCAATAATTAGGTCTCTTTCTCTGCCCTGAGCTGATTTACACTGGGCAAGCTACTGTTTCTTAGTTCAGCTCATTCTCCTCCAGATATAACATGAAGATTGACCACTTCCTGGCTGTAACGATTATTACTAGGATTGTGTGTGTGAGGTACTTTGAACTCTTAGGAACAGCACTTAAATCTACACAAATTACAAATATTTTAACATGATGACAAACCAAGAGCTCAGTGGCACAGAGATGATTGATTATTCAGATAATTTAACCAGTATCCTTTTGTTGTTTGTACTTTCCTTTCACACAATGGACTGTTTGCCATGCAGTGCTAATCTGTTGTTTAGTATTATGTGAACAGCAGGAATATTCTTGCTCAGGCTCAAGCAATCTTAATGGTTGGAGAGGATATGAACTAGAGTATAGTTTTATTTTAACTGATTCTTGGATTGCCTTTTCATGTGGTCAGTTTGTACTCAACTATCTTTAAACCATTGCTCCTTTATGTGGTTTGTTTAGCAAATTACAGTTTATTTGCAATCCCAGTTCTTGCTCATCTGCAAGGTTAAAGAACCTGTTTGAAGATTAGGCAATTTCTGGCACTTCAGATATCGCTCAGCTGCAACTCCCAGGCGTCCTAGAAAACATGTGCAGTGGATACTGGGAACTGTAGTTGAGCAACATCTGGATTGCCACAGATCACCTTCTTCTGTGCTAAACTGAGCTAAACCCTGACTTATTCCTTCTCTGATTCTACTACAGGAAAGAAAGTTTGCTCAAAGCATTTTTTTTTAGTTTTTTTATCCTGCCTTTATTGTTTTTATAAGTAACTCAAGGTGGCGAACATGCCTAATACTCCTTCCTCCTCCTGTTTTCCCTTCAACAACAACCCCGTGAGGTGAGTTGGGCTGAGAGAGACGGACTGGCCTAAAGTCACCCAGCTGGCTTTCCTGCCTGAGGTGGGACTAGAACTCCCCGTCTCCTGCTTTCTAGCCTGGTGTACAAATTCATTCCTGCTCAGCTACATAACGCCAGATATTTTCCTGTCACTGTATATGGAAATTGACAGGAAACCTGAAATATGGTCCTGACTGCCCAATATTGGCAATATTGGCAAATACATATAAAATACAAAACAATATTGGCAAATACATATAAAGGAGTTGAAAAAAGAGATGCCTTGGCATAAATAAATTTCAGTGACATCTGATATTCAGAGGCACACCTCGTTTTCTCTTTAGCAGTCACAGTAATAGGTTGACTCGTTCTTTATCAGTGTGTAGACAAACACTGTAAATGCTGTTTAAACTACTGGTGCTTAGAGCTGTCCAGCAGTTTGCTTCGTTCGAAGCGGGCAGGGCCTGGATCTAGGAAAAGTCTAGTTATAGATGGGTACTAGGTTCATGCCTCTGTGCACTTTGAGGAACCTTTTGGAGAAAAGCTGCTAGGAGATTTTGGCAGCCAGCAATACGACTTTAATAAATAGATGCCGTTTAGCCATGAATTTCACAGACTGATTTATTTACAATGCTTATAATCCACCCCAATCCCCGAGGACTCGGTATGGCATACAGCTATATGCAGAATAAAAAATACATTGTCATAAAACCTAAAAATCAAATGTAGAGACTAAACTCAAGATTTCTCTCTCTGTCCCTCATTCCCCTCTCCCCCACAAAGCAGCAGAATCACGCAGCGTTTCTCAGAAAGTTAAATCGATCGCTTGCATAGAAGGTTTGAAATGAGGCTGGCTTAAAGGGGGGTTAGCATCAACAGTTTTTACTATATTGCTGAAACGGATGCCCCAAGAATGTTGACATGTGAACTCCCCCTTCTCAGTAGCGTCTGATAAGTTATTTTGCTATTCCTTTGCATTACTGATGCCTTCTTTTCCCCTCTGTTAATTTCTTGGGATGTATTATAACATTTCCCCTAAAGCTAAAGCCATGGAAATCACTGTTTCAGGGCTATTGCCGTTGAAAAAAAGCCAGAGACACTATTCTAGCCTTTAATAGTGTGACTTGAATACAATTTAAATTAGATGGTTTTTAAAAAGTGATTTTCCAGAGTAATTAGTTGTGCTACACGAATCCTTCCCAGGGCCTTTTTTAATATTGTTTAGTTCCAACAGAGACATGAAATTGAATTTTAGTAATAATGAGCAACACAGAAGCACCTACTTTGGCTGGAAAAGTATGTTGCCATGGAAACAGAACAGAAATGTGTAGGCCAATTGAATCTTCAATTAGAATAAAGTCCTACTAATTTCATTCGCTTAAAAGCTGTTTGAACTCAGAAAAACTTTCAAGTAGCAGCCATTTTATGTTCCTTTTTTTAAAGTCTTGCGATATGAGTTTAGTGGATCTATACCACTATTTAATCCTAGTGTTTATTAAAAACCATGAATTACACATTGCACTTCAAATGGGAGTTAATTGCAGAAAAGGTATAGGTGTAGAACATTTGTGTCTTACTGAATTTTCACAGTACACTGCTTACGTTTAAGACTTTCAAAATGGGAATGGAATGAATATCAAATATTTATACCTACCATTTGAATTTAACTTTGGTCTACACAAATCTGCCATTAGAGCAGTCAGACTCTTAAAAAAGCACTATGCTAAATATACAATTAATTTTCTTATGGACATATGAATAATTCAGTAGTAAAACTTGGTATTTAATTTTAGATTATAGTAGCCGAATAGAGTTGTTGAAATGAAATGAGTATTTCTTGATGTAAAAAATATACCAGAATTCCTCAGAGAATTTCTGGAAAATGTATAAGCTTTCAGTTAGGAAGTTGTATATTCACATATCAAAAATGTTGAGACTGTTTTGCGTTTACGTATCTTTGTTTGATATATTAGGACTCGGAGTATAAAATAAGATAGTGCTTTACATTTAAGTTTACAAATGGGCACTGCTGCAGTATTAAAAATATATAAAGTAGTTCATTATTAATATGTTACTTGATTTTGTTTTATGGAAACAGGTTTATTACAATTTCAGAAATTAAATCCTATTCGTCTGAATAGGGGCCTTAGGCTGGTGGAGTTTAATTTCTTCCAACTACACATAATCCTTGAATGTGATATTGGACACGCATAAATGGCACGTGATCTAATTTAGTTGACTTACACTGTTTCCATAGTCCTTAGAGTAGACTATAGACAGTGGGTACGCACACTTACCAGACTGTAATCCCCATTGAAAATAATAAGAGTTCTTTTTTCAATAAATGTGTAATAAACAGAAGTTAGCGGGATACGTAATTTAATTATAGTCAAATGATTTAGCTGCTCAACATTTAGGAGCCAGTTGCCCAGATATAATCTCAGTAGTCTTTCAAAGCTCAGATGATATGCTCCCAGTCTTCACACATGTTTAAAATGTTGTGAAGACAAGATGGTATTATAATCACATTGCCTTTAGACAAAAGGAGGTTTCAGAGTTTCACACTATTTAAGGTCTGCAATTTCAAAGAATTCAGGCATAATATTGATAAATATTTCTGGGCATGTGCTGCTCAAGAATCTTATTTCTTTCCTGGTATCAAGAGATAAGACAGAAACTGCAGTGGGGCGGCAGAGACCTGACACATTGTGGTACTAACAGGTTTGAAGCTTCTTTGACTTGAGGCATAGTATTAATATATCTGCCCCAATATTAATTATTAGACTAATATTTATTAATAAATAAATATTAATTTCTGGCACAGGGTCTTTTCAGAGTTTTAGACAGGAAAGGTCTTTCATCTACTACCTGATCCTTTTGAGTGTAGGTGCCAGCATTGAACTTGGGACCTTCTACAATGCAAGGCAGGTACCCCCATGCCTGAGAGGTTATTTCTTCTCCGCTGGAAATTAAGTTAGTAAAAACATGGTCAGACTGAAACCCGTTTTTCCTTCTTCACAATTATTTTATGATAGGCAGATAACAATAACTGTATGCTGCATGCAACTAAACTGAAATTCCTTTTAAAAAGAAATCTCAAACTGCTTTTTTCACCTCATTTCTTTTGTTTTGTGACTATTTATTTCAGATTATAAATCTGTGGACAGTACTGTCTGTTTTTAATCTACATATACTGCTTAATTAATTTCGGTGCTTTCTAATTGATGAGAGTATGGCTTAGTTTATATTCATTCGTGGACTTTTATGTATTAGAAATTTGATTTATGAATTTGCTTCTTAATCATTCTCCTATTTAATTTTTTCTTAATAATATTTAGGTTTAAGATATATTGCTATTGCTTGATATAAAATAAATTGCAAAATTATTTATGTAGAATTTATGTACAGTGCCTGACGAATCTCAAAGACGACTGGATAAGACATCCAAAGGTTGAGATACGATTTAAATACTATGCAGAGGTCCAGACAAAAATATGCAAAATAGAAATGGCAAGATAAATGATGCAAAATGAATAATTCCTATTTGCATAATTTATCAGGCCACAGAATTTAAGATTTCTTAGCACAGAATTTGCAGTCATTGTGCACAGAATTTATTTTCTTAACAAAAACAACCTTGCCCTCAACAGCCATCATTCAACTTTGGGACCACTTAGACTATCAAGTCCAGCCCCTTGTTTGGTGCAGGAATCGTGATCCAAGCATTCTAGACAGATGGCTCTCTAGCCCCCATTTGAACACATCCAGTGAAAGGGAGCCACTGCCTCTTTAGCTAATTGGTTCCATATGATATTCCCAAACTAGCAGGTTTCCATTGTCTACGAAGCACTATTGAAACAGTTGTCATAGATTACAGTTACGATAACTGCTTCATGTAGCACCATCCATATACCTAATGTTTCAGCAAGAAGACCTGTGACAACAGCAGTAAGAGTAATGTTTGTCTTCTAGATTTTTTCTGTAAACTGAATTTTCTATGAAGCCTAAATATTTGATTCAGAAAAGCTCATTGTACAGATTTCAAAATATTTATTTACAGAGGAGAATGCAACCATGTAACTTTCTGCAGAACAATAATTTTTCATGAATTTTATTTAACTGGGTGACAGAGTGCTAATTGGTAGCTTCCTTTGTAATGCCAGTGAAGGAAGATTGAAAAATAAAAATATTTTGATGCATAATATATGGATTAATCTGCAGTATTCAGGTCTTCCCTCCATTTAATATAAACATGGTTTTATTTATACTTCTTAATGTTTTAGGAACACTTCATGGAAGTAATTAGAAATCAAGAATTCCTGTTGTTACCAGCCACTGAAATTGCAAAGCTTTTAGCTAGTGATGATATGAACATTCCTAGTGAAGAGACTATTCTCAATGCATTGCTTACTTGGGTGCGACATGATTTGGAACAACGAAAGAAGGATCTCAGTAAACTCTTAGCATACATCAGATTACCATTACTTGCACCACAGGTAAGTAAGTGTAATTCTCTATAGCCAATCATCTATCTTCAGATCTCTCAGTCACTTAAGATAACATGACTTAATGGTATCTTATCTGGAGAATTTTCCATTTTTTTTAAAGTGTACTTCTCCTAAGAAACTGTAACCATGCATGTGTTTTCTGAATTTAAAAAAAAATGTTTTTTGAATGGTCAACAGAGGAAAGGTCAGGATCACAAGACTAAAAACGTGCTAGAAAGCTGGTAGGTTGTGATTAAATTATTGCAGTAATTTCAGTGAGTGAAAATTAGAGGATAGATTTTTGCATCAAACTGAGAAACACAGGCTAGTGACAGAAATTTAAAAGCTGCTGAATTATCAGAAGGGAGACAACTTGCTGATCCAATTTTAAAATTCTGTCAGAGTAAGATTTTATCTCAGACTCTACATGGAACTGAAATCTTGGGCTGAAGTAATCATTTCATCATAGTTGTGGAAATATATAGAACCAGTGTTTTAAATGTTTATTGGGACTTCCACCAGGGATTCTAATTCTTCAGACAGAATATGGCCTATGCTCAGTGGGAACTTAAATTCATAATGCCTTAATTAAATACTTATAAGCATATCTCAGTGAAGGGTGATATATCCTTTGTTAACTAATGCTTCAAAGCACCAAAACATCAGGAGATACGGAAATGAGTATTTGGTGGTCTATTCCAATTATCATGGATATGTCTGTGTTTAGTCACCTGGGGAGCTGAGAGCTGAATTTTTTTCAAATAAGCCATCATAATGTAGATTTGTTCTGTGGCATGGTAGATTGAAACAGACTACCAAAGAGCCAGTAACTGATACTTATAACTTTATATAAATTGCTTCAGGGTTTAGAATCTTAAAATGCCAAACTGTGCCAGTGGCTGTAATTGATGGGAAATACTGCATGTACTCTCAGTCCCACATTGAAGGTCTGCCCCATTATTTGCTTCACTGTCCTTTATATTCACCTTTGTAGAAAAGATTGTCAAAGTACTGGGCTCCTGTCATCTAGAACGTGATAAGGACAGTGTTATGTTCTTGCTTTCAGTCCATATGGCTAAGATCTCTCAATGGCTTCTTTTGCCATGTCAGCCTTAAAATTAATTACAAACCAACTGCCATGTTATGTGCATGGCAATCAGTTGTAAAAGGGATTCCCTCATTAACATGGTACACTTAGAAAAGTACAGAAAATATTGATTCTCTATTAAGCAGTCAGATCAGATTAACTTGATTATTTTTGTCTTGCTCTGTGTAAACTTCATTTAATGATCATGATTTTGAGCTTAATAAATCAAAAATTAAATTTTAAACTTCAGATAGGCACTGTGTAGTGATGCAGTTAGAGTTTGAATTAGAAAGGAAAAAACCCAAATTCAAATCATCTGCGACCCTCACTGGGTGATAATTGGTCTATTCTCTGTTTCTTATCTAACATACCTTGCAGAACTATTGTGATTATAAAATAAAAAGAAAGGCAGAACCACACACATATAGATTTAAGGTTCCTGTAAGAAAGGAAGGACCAAAAAAAAAAATGATAAAAATGTTCGATGCTTCTGATGACTACACCAGAAATTTTAATTTGTTATATTACATTAAAATAAGGTTCACTAAGTTGTAGATCAATATTTGTAGACGACGTTAATTTACTAGGAGAGATTAAAAGAAAATTAGAGTAGCAACATCTTAAGTAACAACCTATGTTGATTTGGATAGAATGAAGCAGATCTAGATAATTTTAACCAAAATTATTGCTCTTTAGTGAAGATTAACACTGTAAAATTTGATTTTGATGTGTGTTAATGTGTGTTACGCTACTCTGTTCATTAGGCATTATGTCATGCAGAAGCACTTGAAGCTTATATTAGTTGAAGCTTATGATTCTAACAAAATTTATAATAGCTATAAGCACATAAAGTATATAGCTAGATAGCAGTAATGTATAATATAATTTCTATATTCTATATCTTTAAGTTACTGTAGCATTAGTTAGCATTGCTGCAGCACATATAATAGTTTGTGTGAATGTTTCATCCAACAGAGCAATTAGCAGTTTGGGGAAATGGATTTTCACCCTAGAGAGAATGGTTGAAGCATGGTACAGAAGCTGAAATGTCTAGAAATACAGCTTGCTCTTTTGCCTTGATTTTTGCAAGACATTTATTAACTGTACTGATTACAGGTTAGATGATATTTGTATCTGCATTGCTAATTAATTTGCATTTAATATTGGCTTATTCCTGACCCACTATTGTTGTTTAGCAATTAAGCACATTTATTTCCTCTTTTTCCTAGTTCTTAGCAGATATGGAAAACAATGTACTCTTCAGAGATGACATTGAATGTCAAAAACTTATAATGGAAGCAATGAAATACCATTTGTTGCCAGAGAGACGACCCATGTTACAAAGCCCTCGTACAAAGCCTAGAAAATCTACTGTTGGTGTACTGTTTGCAGTTGGAGGCATGGATGCAACTAAAGGTATAGGTTTACTAAGGTTTATTAAATATAAAATCAAATCCATCATATTTAGAGTGATATGGGTAGCTTATTAGTGTTGTCACCTCTTTAGTACAACTATCTTTTTTTCTCATGAGATAAGAAATGGAAGATTGCATCTGCCAGTTTACAGCATGATGTGGCTTTAAATTGGAAATACCTGTGCAGGGTATCTGTTGGCAAGTATCTGTGATATTATAGCCCTATGCTCTCTTCCCCACAACAAAATATTGATAAGGTAAAATATGAACCATGTTTCTTGATTTAAAAAACAGCTAGACGTCTTCTCCTGAAATACGTTGGGAAGGTCAAAACTAAAGGTAAGCCAGAATGATAAATGATATGCAAACTCAGATCCAGGAGTATATTATGGATGCATAAACTTGTGGTTAATGTAACCTAGAATCCTTTGAAACAAACACATGTAAAATAGTGTTTTAATAAAATAACAAATTTACATTAATGAAATTATACCATTTAAATGTTTTGATGTATTCATTTAATTTATAAATGAAAAAGGGAAACGTGGAAACATGTATTACGCTATAATCTGAAATTATTTTACCAAACTCTGCAGAAATCTTTAATTATATAATATAAACATTATTCCTAAAAATGAGTGTATCAAGTTACAAAATTATTTGTTGATTTTTGTAAGTTTCTTGAAGTTCCAACCATATATGTGCATTCTTAAGAATAAATTTCATTGAACTCAATGCATATCTAAGTATTTGTTGATTATGTATTCTGAATTCAGTTGAATTTGAAGCATTTAATAATGTATCAATGAAGAACTGATATTAGAAATGTTAAGAGTGCAGATGAAAATTCACAGAAGTGAAGTGGAATCTGTATGCTGCATAAATTAGATCTGCAAATCACTTGAAGTTACAGTGGGGCAAAAAAGTATTTAGTCAGCCACCAATTGTGCAAGTTCTCCCACTTAAAAAGATGAGAGAGGCCTGTAATTTTCATCATAGGTATACCTCAACTATGAGAGACAAAATGGGGAAAAAAATCCAGAAAATCACATTGTCTGATTTTTAAAGAATTTATTTGCAAATCAGGTGGAAAATAAGTATTTGGTCACCTACAAACAAGCAAGATGTCTGGCTCTCACAGACCTGTAGCTACTTCTTTAAGAGGCTCCTCTGTCCTCCACTTGTTACCTGTAGTAATGGCACCTGTTTGACCTTGTTATCAGTATAAAAGACACCTGTCCACAACCTCAAACAGTCACACTCTAAACTTCACTATGGCCAAGACCAAAGAGCTGTCGAAGGACACCAGAAACAAAATTGTAGACCTGCACCAGGCTGGGAAGACTGAATCTGCAATAGGCAAGCAGCTTGGTGTGAAGAAATCAACTGTGGGAGCAATAATTAGAAAATGGAAGACATACAAGACCACTGATAATCTCCCTTGATCTGGGGCTCCATGCAAGATCTCACCCCGTGGGGTCAAAATGATCAGAAGAACGGTGAGCAAAAATCCCAGAACCACACGGGGGGACCTAGTGAATGACCTGCAGAGAGCTGGGATCAAAGTAACAAAGGCTACCATCAGTAACATACTATGCTGCCAGGGACTCAAATCCTGCAGTGCCAGACGTGTCCCCCTGCTTAAGCCAGTACATGTCCGGGCCCATCTGAAGTTTGTTAGAGAGCATTTGGATGATCCAGAAGAGGATTGGGAGAATGTCATATGGTCAGATGAAACCAAAGTAGAATGTTTTGGTCTAAAAACCCGACGTGTTTGGAGGAGAGAGAATGCTGAGTTGCATCCAAAGAACACCATATCTACTGTGAAGCATGGGGGTGGAAACATCATGCTTTGGGCTGTTTTTCTGCAAAGGGACCAGGACGACTGATCCGTGTAAAGGAAAGAATGAATGGGGCCATGTATCGTGAGATTTTGAGTGAACACCTCCTTCCATCAGCAAGGGCATTGAAGATGAAACGTGGCTGGGTCTTTCAGCATGACAATGATCCCAAACACACCGCCCGGGCAATGAAGGAGTGGCTTCGTAAGAAGCATTTCAAGGTCCTGGAGTGGCCTAGCCAGTCTCCAGATCTCAACCCCATGGAAAACCTTTGGAGGGAGTTGAAAGTCCGTGTTGCCCAGCGACAGCCCCAAAACATCACTGCTCTAGAGGAGATCTGCATGGAGGAATGGGCCAAAATACCAGCAACAGTGTGTGAAAACCTTGTGAAGACTTACAGAAAACGTTTGACCTCTGTCATTGCCAACAAAGGATATATAACAAAGTATTGAGATGAACTTTTGATATTGACCAAATACTTATTTTCCACCATGATTTGCAAATAAATTCTTTAAAAATCAGACAATGTGATTTTCTGGATTTTTTCCCCCATTTTGTCTCTCATAGTTGAGGTATACCTATGATGAAAATTACAGGCCTCTCTCATCTTTTTAAGTGGGAGAACTTGCACAATTGGTGGCTGACTAAATACTTTTTTGCCCCACTGTATATCTATTGTTAAATTGGTTGTAATCTAGAAAAAAAACTTTAATAAATTATTATTTGAAATAATATTTGTTGTTAAAATAGATTCTGTCACATCTCAAGTAACGGCATAGATATAAATTAATACTGTCATACAGCATTGAATTCAGATTTAGGACATGCAGTTGGACTAGCTGAAGCAGACTTGCTCTCCCATTTATTTATTTAATAGGTTGCCTGACTCCCAATGACTCTGGGCAGATTACAATTCCGGCAACTTCTCCAAAATATAAAAATGCTAGGTAGAGGTTCAGGAAGTGCCTGATGCTGCCCACCAAAGATGCTTCCACTCCATCTCTTTTGGTAGCACGTGTCTCAGTTTGGATCTAACTGAGTTAGTATTACTCGGTTACATTAGCAAGACTATCGTTAACCCTCAGCCTGGAGTCGTACCTGTTTTATTTTCATAGAACTGTAATTATTGTGCCAAGTATTGTTTTTGAATGTATATTATTCTATACTATTATTCAGGAGCAACAAGCATTGAAAAATATGATCTCCGTACCAATATGTGGACTCCTGTAGCAAATATGAACGGGAGAAGACTACAGTTTGGAGTAGCAGTTTTAGATGATAAATTATATGTTGTTGGGGGTAGAGATGGACTGAAAACATTGAATACTGTGGAGTGTTATAATCCCAAAACAAAAACTTGGAGTGTGATGCCACCTATGTCAACTCACCGGCATGGGCTTGGTAAGTATAATTATTTGCATTTTTTGAAAAAAGGGTTGTGAGTTGTAATTTTATCAGATTAACTCAAGTAAGTGTTTCTAAAGTTTTATTTGTGGTTCACTGTTGTGGAAAAAAAAATCTAACTTTAAAACTCTCAAATAATTTTAATTATATGGCTGGCTCTAAATTTAGAGCCCATGCACTTGTACTGGTAGGAGCAAACTTTCCTACTTACAGTAAGAATCTGCTTACACAGTTATCTCTGCCTGAGACTCCCTTTCTTTCAAATACCCTAGTCCTAAATTTTTAAGTGTTTTAGGTAATAATCAACATTTTGAATATTAAAATGATTTGAATTCTCATCTTATTTGCATCCTATTTGGGAGGTAAAGTTGTGGTCACAGTGTTGCTTATAGGCATGTGCATCTCTCTGAGATATTTTATGTGATCTGGAAACTTTCATGAAAATACTGAGATCTGGCTTTTATTTCAAGAGTGGGGAAAGCCTGTGGTCCAGGATTGAGCATCTTGTGATCCATAGCCTGCATAATTCTCCCAGTCCTGGAGCCCAAGAGCCACACTGTCAAGACTACGAACATTATGATACTCAGTACTTGTTTGCTGAGAAATCAAGAAAATTATTTCTTTCTTCTTTTTTTTTTGTCTGCGCTCAGTCATTGCTGACCCTGCAGTGACTGCTTGGACGAGTCCTTGCAGTTTTCAAGGCAATTGTTTTTCGGAAGTGGTTTGCCAGAGCCTCCTTCCTAGGGCAGAGCCCAGCTGGCGAGCGCAGGAGGTGGGGTTTCCGTTGCTTCGCGCCCTTTTTGGGCGCGCGCGGTTTTTCGCACTTACTGCCAACTGCTCCCGACTCCTTTTGCAAGGCGCCGCCAGCATTTTTCCTCCCACCGGAATGAGAGTCCCCATTTATCTACTCATGTGAGTTTTCGACCTGTTGGGTTGACAGGAACTGGGGAGGAAACAGGAGCTCACCCTGTTTAATGCGAAGGCTGGACTCAAACCACTGAAGGATCGACCATTTCTGGCCGGCAACTTTCAGCGTCATTAAGCCGCTGCGCCACCGCGTCCCCCATTTATTTCTACACTTGTATTATTATTTTACAGCGACACACTGAAGAGCTTTTCACATTCTGTGTTAACAGTTTTAGAATAAGAATATTAAAGAATTAATGCAGTGCATTCTCCAGTTATGACCAAGTGATTTCCCTGCACCTGTACTTTGGTGGCTTTCAAATTATTCTTCAGAAGATCATTGCGTTTCTTGGATGCTATTGAGATTTCTTTTTGACTTTCCTAAAAGGCACTTAATCCATCTCTGTAATACCCCCATACAAAATATGATGTTGTAATGTAGAGAGCAGGAAGGCAAGATGATGATGATGATGATGACGATATTTTTATCCCACCTTTTTTATCTCTCTCTCTCTCTCTCTCTCTATCTCACACTGTGAGGAGGGTTCACCTGAAATTGACTGATCCAAGTCACCCAGCTGGCTTTCATGCCTAAGGGAGACCTAGAACTCAGAGTCTCCTGGTTTCTAGGCCAGCACCTTAACCATAACACCAGACTGACTCTTAATCTGATGCTGATTGTATCTCAGGATGCCTTCTGATAGTTTGTCTAGTACTCCATTTTGATGAATTGGAGGTCTCAGAATTTTCTACAGAATCTCTGGTTCTTCATCAAAAAGCTTGATGAAGAAATAATTTCTTGGTAAAACATCTGAGAACATCTAGACATGATACAGAGTCAATTTCACATTCAGAAATTATATTTGTTTTCTTTCAAGGAGTAGCAGTATTGGAAGGTCCTATGTATGCTGTGGGAGGACATGATGGCTGGAGCTACCTGAATACAGTAGAAAGGTGGGATCCACAGGCCCGTCAATGGAACTTTGTGGCTAGTATGTCAACTCCAAGGAGTACAGTGGGTGTAGCAGTATTAAATGGAAAGTAAGTAGAACTGCAGAGAACCAAAAGTTAAGGCTTCATGGTACTTTACTCAGAAATGAATAGCATATTTAAATTAGGGTCACTCTAATAATGTCACAAACTAAAATAGGACTGGACAATTTTGGGAGCCCTGATTGCAGCTTTAGGAGTTGCTTACAGGCTGTTCGTGTATGTAGAAAAGCTCTGCCTGCTGTCATGGAAAAGAATAGACTCCTCTTTTCACCAGTAATGAGAGAGAAATGTCTTGATAGATGAGAAAATGTGGGGTAGCCTGTGCAGTGTTCACTTTCAAAAGATTGTATAGTGCAGTAGTGAAAGACAGAGCCATCTTTACCACAACAGGAGTAGTTGTGTTCCTTCCACTCCATGAAAAAACTGCTTGGGCTAGAAGGTATGTCTTATCTAAGATTGGAATTATTACCTCTGCCTTGCCTTCCCTCCCCTCCCCTCTCTCCTCATCCAAATATAGGTTGCATTGCAGTAGCCAAAATAGAGAGATTAAAAGTTTTCTTTTCCCTATCCCAGTCAAGACAGCTTTACAGGCATTGCTATGCAAAAAGGAGAAAAAAGGGGGAGAAAAACAGAGACAAAAGGGGGTGAGGGAGAAAAAAAGGGAATAACAAGCACCATATTATATTACATATATTTAAAATTCAGGCTAATGTTTAAACATAGCTTTCTGTCTTGACTGCATGGAATATCTTTCCATTACATCAATAGAGAACCAGTTCATAAGCGAAGAGTAAACACATAACAGCAATCCAGGATATACATTTGGAGTCACACTGTGTGTCTTTGCTCCACTCCTCATGCTTCTTTAAACCATATTGATCTTTGTAACACCTTATCAACAACATTATGGTTATCAAATCAAAACTGGGCAACGGTAGGATAAATTGTATGTTTCAATGAACCCTGAGGAGAACAGAAGTTGACACAACTTCATATTCCAACATTAAACACAACATCTTTCTGCAGATGTGAACACATACTTACTATTTATGCACAGATGTTTACAAATTCAGAGAAAGAAATTTTGAGCACTTGTTAAGAGTTTCTACACCTCTAGCAGATTTTGAATTTTCACCTTACGTATACTTGGCCAACATCCTCTAGATAAGAGATCTTTCTCTTATGGAAGAATATGAGTTTTTTGTACTTCAGGTTTTAAGTTGACCAATTTGGTAAGTAACGGTCTTCTCTTGGATGGATGTTTAAGCCCTTTATTTTACATTCCATGACATTAATAGAGACATCATATCAAACAAACTATATGCATGCACATCCTCACACAATATTTTATGTGTGTGTGTATATATAACATATATATACTATAAATATGTGTATGCACATACATTCATATAAATATGTAATAGGTGTGTGTGTGTAACACATAAATATAAACATTAAAAAAATTAAAGCTAAAAAAAGAAATATAGAACAAAATGCTTAAAAAAGAAACAGACACACCACTTGGACTCCAGGATGGGGTAGACTGAAATTACAGTACAGGAACTATACTCTGAAGCCACGTCAGTCTATCCCCTTCTAAAAACTAAAATGTTAAAAAGATTTCTGTTCCTTTTAATTCAGATGATACTAGAACAATAAACTTCTCAGTAGCAACTGAGTCATAGCATTTTTTCAAGCCAGGCTCCAGAGAGAAATTGCTGAAAAAGAAAAAAAAAGATTTGATCCCTTTTTTTTAGATGCCAAATGAACAGATTTTACTTCATGAACAGTTTCTACTTCTGAATTATCTGTGGAGCAAAATCTTGAAAAATTATTATCGCCTTTGCTTTCCAGTCAAAAATTCCCATTTGTCCAGTTCTATATTGTAGATCTCAGGAATCTCATAGTAATTGGGCTAGATTTTTTTAGCTGTTTGGAAACAGGAGCCCATATGATAAGCAGCTTCAATTTCAAGTTTATACTCCAGCTTCAGTGATAAAATCTCATGCGTGCATTTTTCTATTTAAGCTATTAAAGGCTGATCTTGCTCAGCAGAATAAGGAATGATTAGAAAACTAGACAGGTCACTTCATCCTGAAGAACTTTACTTGCAAAACATTTGCAACATCTATTGCAAGTTGTTTTTCAGAGTTTTCCAGCTGAGTAATTCCTGTCTCATGTGAATTAATCACCAGGCTTTTCAGCTCTGCTTTTTTTTTAGTCTAAAGTATTAGATTTCTGATTCAAATCCTCAATTTTTTAATTCAACGTATCCAGTAAGGTTTTTATATTCAACAGTTTAGTCATTCTAAAGTTTGGGTATGAAGAGAAAGAGCTTTTAAAGTCATAGACATACAGTTTGCTTTTGTTTTGTTTTTTGGGATCCCATCTGGACACAGCTAAGTCTCTTGGCTGTGATGCCAAATCAGGAGGTTGTTTCCCTCAAGCAAGTGGGGAGATATGCATTCTCTCTCTTCTTGATTTTGGACCAATGATAAATCAAGTGAGAGATACGCTGGTCATTATTTTAGACAGGGAAGGTGTTTTGTTTATCAATTAAGTGATAAAGCAGTTAAAAGAATAAATAGGAAGATTGTTATTTAACTTGGAAGTGAGCCAAAATCATAAATTTAGCATGTTGGCATGTCAGCCAGCCTTAATGTGTTTCCTGCCCTAAATAAAAGCAAGTTTCCCTCAAGTTGAGCTTGACTTCTGATGACTACTTGGCTACAGCTGTTGGGGAAAGGGAGGAGATTGGCAACAGTATGAAAGTGGTCTGCCATTGTATTTTTCTGGCATTTTTTTCAGCTTCCCAGTCTACTTTTCAGCCCTGGGATTTCCAGTGGGTATCCCATTCAAGGATTAATCAGGTCTGACCCTGCTCTGAGATTAGCCAACATCAGCAAGATCCTGCCATCTTTCTGGTATACTAAAAGAACAGGGTTCAATTATGGATTGTGTGAATGTTTTTGTGGTTGAGTTTATACATTGCACTAGGTTATAGTTTGCTTAGCTAAGGTTTGTTGAGTAACCCACAATTGCCTGGTTTCCGAACATCACACTAATTTGTAAACTATGGTTTACAAATCAAAATGGCTGAATTCAAATAGTATATAAGGCCAAAACAATATACTAAGCCTCAGCACACTCTATAAATCCAGTCATAATTTTACTTACTCTGTATTATGTTACACATTAGGAAATTTGTCACACACATTTTATTCTTAAAATTAATTGCTCCTGGATTTTAAATGGCTTCAGGAGACAGGTGGGGTTTTAATTAAGGAGGTACAGAATTTGACATAGTGATGCAGAAGTGCATAAAAGGTGTAATAGTAAGTGACAAAATCTGAAGAACTGAAACATAAACACTGTCCTGCAATTATATGGGGGCTGAAAAATGTTTTAAAACAGAAGAGAACAACAATTTAAGTGGTTTTAAGGGAGGGGAAACAAAGCACGTGTATTTCACAGTATTAACAGCAGTGATGAGAAACCTTGCTTTGTTTTCTATAATTTATTTTTGCACCAAATGATTTTCCTTTGATTTTATTTATTTAGCGTTGCTTGCATCTTTGCACTGAAACAGAAAAGACATGTTCCTCCAATGAAGAAAGTAAAACGAAAGAGAGGGAAGAAAATACAACTGGCACCTAACATAAGCTCATAAATATGGCTAGGATTTAATTCTTGCCCTCCAAAGTAGTGCAATGACAAACGACAAGCAGTACCACCTTAAAAACTTATGAGGGTGAAAATGGGTAAAGCGAAAGAAGAATATAGTTAGGGTCTAATAAAGGCAGGACTGGAAAATAAGCAAGACCTCCCCTTTGAAAGGCAATCGGCATTCCTAAAGCATCAGATTCTTTTGCCTCTGAGAGAGAACTGGGTTTGTTTGTCTGTTTGTCTGTTTGTTTGTTTGTTTTTAGCTTTCACTTTACTTTTTTCCTGCAACGTTAAGACATAATTCAGTACCAGTGTGATCCTTTCCTCATTATTTTGTGCGTAGAAGCTGATAGCTAACGTCACATCCTTAACGCTTTTATGTACGTTTACAGGCTATATGCAATTGGTGGCCGAGATGGAAGTTCTTGTCTGAAGTCCGTAGAATGCTTTGATCCTCATACCAACAAGTGGACACTCTGTGCTCAAATGTCAAAACGAAGAGGGGGTGTGGGAGTAACCACCTGGAATGGGTTCCTGTATGCTATTGGGGGTCATGATGCACCAGCTTCCAATTTGACATCGAGGCTGTCTGACTGTGTAGAAAGGTACTGTCCCAATAAATTGGTGACTCCACTTAAGCAGAGGAAGCTTTCATAAGCTTGAGGACTTGGCTCAATCCTGTGTGAATGAACATAACAGCACTCCATTGATTTTAATGGGAAGTTTGGGTTTATATGTAAATATTTCCCAGTGAAATCAATGGGATTTCAAGAGCTTAGCTTTCATTGGATCATCAATTCACACCCCCCCCCAAAAATGGTTTCAAGGGAGTACTATACAAACCCATACAACTGAACTAACTGAATGGCAGCAAGAATGTGTGTAAAATTGATTGTGCTCTGCCCCCATTATGTCATAGACAGAGTCAAGGGATGTAGAGAGTAAAGGAGAGGACGGTGCCAGAAATATTTGAGGGACCACCTTACTCCCATTATTTCTTCCTGTCCCATGAGGTTGGGCAGGAAGGGCATGCTCCAGGTCCCATCTATTAAGGATTGTCATCTAGTGGACCTAGGAAGCATGCCTTTTTCGTAGCTGTGCCTACTCTCTGGAACACCATCCCACCTGAGGTTCAGCTGGCCCCAACTCTGCTCACTTCTGGAAAGCCCTGAAGACCTGGCGGTTTTCTTGAGCGTGGAGGCCAGGAGAGTAATTGAGGCCACGCTATTAGTGAATTTTTATTAGGGAGCCATTTTATGTTAGTTGAGTGAAATATGCACACACGCATGCACACACACACACACACATATATACAAATATATATGTATATATACACACATACATACATTCATTCATTCATTCATACATACACATACACATGCATACCTATGGTGGTGCCTAAATGTTTGTGAACCCTTTTGAATTTTCAATATTTCTGCATAAATATGACCTAAAACATGATCTTTTCTCCATTTCTTTATTGAGGAAAATGATCCAGAAGTACATATTTGTGTGTGGCAGATTCTGTTATTATAGCCTATTTCAATATAACGTAGTTCTAGAATTCCTGTGTTGATTTTCTGGTCTGATCTACCTAATGGGGCTGAGAAATGAGCAGTTGTGAATAGGATTAAAGAACTGTTTAGTAGCCATTTCAGGCTGATGTAGGCATGCCCCCTTCTATCTGCCCCCTTCTCCTTTTGTCTCCCTAGAAAGCTGAATACAGCGACGTGGGCCAATAGTTTATCAGATCTGTGCAGGAGTGTTAAACTGCTCAGCCGACCATATTACAAGTACCTTAGCTCTCTGGCCCTTACTGATTCAGGCCAAAGCTAAAATAGCAAAACAGTAGAAATTGGGTGGGTTGATCTTATCTGTTGCCTCCTGAACTAAGGATGAAGAGGTGGATAACACTTTTATGTTACAGTGGGGGGGAACTCTTTGCTTAAAGCTTTTATTCCCGATTATGCCAAAAACCAGGGAACTCTGATTTAGTTAG
Organism: Python bivittatus; assembly: GCF_059951505.1. Classification (NCBI taxonomy): domain Eukaryota; kingdom Metazoa; phylum Chordata; class Lepidosauria; order Squamata; family Pythonidae; genus Python; species Python bivittatus. The sequence goes on from NW_028277121.1 coordinate 525,388, forward strand.
CAGGATCTCAAGATAGTTTAAAATCCTAGTTAACAAACTGATATTAAATCACAATTCCCTTTTAAATTATGGGGACATGTAATTTAACGTAACCAAGATCAGCATGCTGATGAAAGGAGAAGGTGGGGAATGAGCTCATAGATTCTGTGCTTTAGCAAGCAGAAATGATTAACATTCAAACGGGCTTCATTTACAAAGAGCAATGACAAACTGCAATAAAATTAATACTAGCAATGCCAGCTTACCCACTATGCAATAACAAACCTAATTGTATAATATTTTACTGGCAGTTCTTGAGCTAAATAGAACGAACACTTTTTTTTTAATCAGATATGATCCCAAAACAGATATGTGGACTGCTGTTGCATCAATGAGCATCAGTAGAGATGCTGTGGGAGTCTGCCTTCTTGGAGATAAACTGTATGCTGTTGGAGGATACGATGGACAAGCCTACCTTAACACAGTCGAATCCTATGATCCTCAGACAAATGAGTGGACACAGGTAATGTTAAGATCAAAAGAGTTGGCTAACATGTCTGAGACTGCTGTCGGGAATTATTGGTATTCAGCAGGTAAATCTGTGATCTAAATGAGTAAAAGGCAGTATTGTATATTGTCTGCTTTCTGGGAGTAATCTCAGTCTTTTTTTCAATCCTGTAATTGCAGATAGCAACTGATTTGGCAAATCTATGTGACTACAGGTAGTCCTCACTTAATGACGGTAATTGGGACTGGAATTTCTATCACTAAGCCAATGTGGTTGAAAAGTGCAACATCATGTGGAGTGCTGCTTAGTGACAGCAGTTCCAGCAGCCCCCCGTTACCGTTGTTAAGTAAGGACTTCATGTGATTGCAACTTCTGACTTCCTTCCATTGACTTTGCTTATGGGAAGCTGGCAGGGAAGATCACAAATCACAATCACGTGACCACAGGACACTGCAACGGTTGGAAATCCAGGCCGGTTGCCAAGCACTCAGATCATGATCATGTGACCACGGGGACTCTGCAACAGCTGGAACTTAGAGGACAGGTCATAAGTAATGCTCATTCAGCACCATTGCAAGTTTGAATGGTCACTGAATGAGTGGTCATTAAATGAAGACCACCTGTAATGATAGCAAGCAAAATTTAAGTTTTGCTCTACACTGAGATTGCATTTACTTTCTGTAATTTGGCAGTTTCTCTCTCCCTAATGCAATCTTTGATTGTCTTCTGTGTACTTCTCTGTGTACTTCTCTGAAAGAAAGGTAGAAGAAAAGGAAAAGAACTAATAGTTAGATGATCCATTGATATCACCAAGAAAGTAACCAAATTCTGTTCTATTTGCAGTTGCTGTCAGGAAAAACTGAGTTTGAACTTGACCTTTTTTTCTTTTCATTTAAGTATCTTCTTTTTAATTATTATTTTTTCTTCTTTTTAAATTTTGTATTATTCTGTTATTGTACCTGACTTCTTTTTTTTTTTTTTTATCTTTGACCATAAATATTTTCTTTGAGTGGTAGAATCAGGCTTCTTGAAAACTGCCTTGTTTTTCAAATATATGAGAAAGGACATGGTATTAATAGGAGGCAGAAAAACCTTCTTCATATATTCAGAGCTTCACCTAGCCCAGGACCCTGAGAACTTCTTCCTAGTTATGATATAAGAACCACCATATCTACTCAACTGTAATTTAAATTTGAAATATTTCCTTTTATTATTCTGGCTGTGTAAATTCTGGACTACACACTCAGAAATCTAATAAAATTGATCAAGGATTCCAGTGTAGCCTAGCAGGAAAGAGTTTGTAAGTGAAAAAAACCATAGCAAAATAATTAATGTTATCAACAACAACAAAAAAGACTTCTGTAGAGTTGCTGGGAGTCAGGTGGCATATAAATTTAATATATTATTACTATTGATGGTCACACAGTCAGCCAGCTGTTTAGACTGGATTTGGCATTTTTATCCACCTATCAAGGAGTATTATTATTATTATTATTATTATTATTATTATTATTATTATCCACATTTACAATTTCTGGAATTGAGATTTGATGCCAGATTCTAAGGTTGAACCTAGGTGAGCTCTGATTCTAATTGGACTCTAATTTGAGCAAAGAATATCTTGCTTCTCATCTTTTCCAAAATATTTGTGAATCTATAATATTGATCAATTTGTCACTGACCTTTTTCTTCTTTTGCTATTTCAGGTTGCACCATTGTGCCTCGGAAGAGCTGGGGCTTGTGTTGTGACTGTAAAACTCTAGTTGTGAAATAATTGTCTCTTCTGTAGACTCTTTGGGGATTTCACATCAAGTTATTAAAATATAATCAAATAAGGTACTATGTATCTTCACAAGGCAAAGAGACTGGTCTTAAATCTATTTGTCTGAAAGTTTTTTTTAAGGACCAATGTTATGCACTTTTGAAAACGAGTAATGCAGTTTATGTACACATATATGTATTTGTAATGGAATACACTACAGATAGGTGGCATGTTTGAAATACAGAAATCAGAAAAATACGGCACTAATTTTGATTGTTGTCCTAGAGGCACCAGAAGGAACTTCTGTTGTTGTTCTTGTTGTTTGGCCTCTATCCACAGATTTGCAATTTTATGTGCTTTTGGCAAGATGCAAGAGGTAGTCTTGCTTTGTTCCAAATGTTTTTTGATGGTTTGAATTTTTTTTTTACATGGTACAACAAACCAAATGCAAAGGAAGTATCAAGTGTACTTCTTGTCTGGGAAATGCTGTACATTTGATGCCTACACTTTTTCAGATAGCTTTTGCATTCTTTTCTGTTTAACTGAAGCCTTATTTTAATTATTGTCTTATGCTTGGAAATATGTTACAGAGTCTATTTTTCAAGAACTTTGCGTCACTGAGTACCCCTTATCTTGTTACAAAATTTTATGTAGCCTAGAAATAATCCTGCATATCTTTCTGAATTTGGATTGTATTGTCACTTTATGGATCACTCCCTCAAAGAAGTTATGGTAAAAGAGAATTTGGGGAGGTTGATTAAAAGTGACTCTTGTGTATTATTCTGAAGCATTCCACGATTTAAAACTGTGGCTAACTTCAGTTGACTCTGAATGAGGGGTTTCCACAGATCTTATATAGGCATTGATATAGTGTTATTCTAACAAAAGAAAATGGGTGTGACCCTACATACATTTGAGATGTTCAATTACTTTCCAAAACAAAGACTGGTAGATTTTCCCTAGGATCAAATTTCTGCAGCTAAATTATTTCATATTGTAATGGGTTCTTTTTTTTTTTTTGAATTTCCTAATGTTGATATTTTACACTACTATGAAATATTTGGATGTTCCAACTTGCTGTCAGGTTTTTATATTTTCTTTTGTGCCTTGCTTCACAACTATAGTATGTAATCTGAAGTTGTAGACTCAAGCAGATTTTCTGAAAGTAAATGGAAGATGTCTAACAATAAGCCTTTGCACATCCAATTCTGAACTTTAAAGTTTGCCATTTTTATTAGTTTAAAAGAAGAACTCCAGCATATGTCTTGTTTATAATTATTTCTGTTTACATATGATTTTATGATTCTTTGTTGAAACTACAATGCAAAAAAAAGAGTTATTTTCTAGTTTTTAAAAAAAGAAATAAGTTGTACTGTACTGAAACTTCTGTTTTCCCACCTTTTTTTTATCACAATTTGCTAAATAATAAATAATATTCTATATGCATAGAAACATTTCTGGAAAGCTCCAAAGCCTAGTAAAAGATTAGCTAAAGTGTCTGAAAGAGATCTCCCAAATCTGGTATCATTTACTTTGAGTTTTTCTGGAATGCTTACCATTTTATTATCATTTGATTTGATAATAAAAACATTTAAATGTTTTTATATTTTACTACTTTGTTTAGTTATCACTAACAAGTAATACAGAAAGTAAGAAACATAAAATTGTCGAAGGCTTTCACGGCCGGCATACGATGGCTGGTGTGGGTCTTCCGGGCTGTGTGGCCGTGGTCTTGAAGTCTTGTTTCCTAACGTTTCGCCAGCACCTGTGACCGGCATCTTCAGAGTGCAGGAGCACAGACAGGAGCAGTTCTCTCTGTGCCCAGGGTGATGTGACCCTTTTGTGGGTATTTATAGAGATCTGGGGGGGTGGGGGGGGTGGGGTTACTGAGTGGCTGCTTGCTTTGGTGTCAGCATCTGTGTGTATCTTCCTGGGGATTAGGCAGGGTTTTTTCTTCTACTGAATTGTTAACGAGGGGCTGCTGGGGGTGATTAGCAAGTTCATTGTGTGAACTGTTCACATGTCCTGGTGGTTGAGCTGAGTTCGTTGACCTTTTGCAGGCTGTATTTTTCAGGATTGGTAGCCAGGTTTTGTTGATTTTTAGACTCTCCTCTTTTTTATTGAAACTGTGCTGGTGTTTGTGAATCTCAATGGCTTCCCGGTATAGCCTGGTATAGTGGCTGTTGGTGTTGTCCAGTATCTCTGTGTTTTCAAATAGGATTTTGTGTCCAGTGTGCTTGAGAGCATGTTCAGCTACTGCAGATTTTTCTGGTTGCTGTAGTCTGCAGTGTCTTTCGTGTTCTTTTATCCTGGTATGGATGCTGCGTTTTGTGGTCCCGATGTATACTTGCCCGCAACTGCATGGTATGTGGTATACTCCTGCGGCGGTGAGGGGATCCCTTTTCTCTTTTGCTGATTTTAGCACTTCTTGTACTAAAAGGGATCCTCACCACCGCAGGAGTGAGGGGATCCAACAAAACCTGGCTACCAATCCTGAAAAATACAGCCTGCGAAAGGTCAACGAACTCAGCTCAACCCAGGAAGATACAGTGGGGCAAAAAAGTATTTAGTCAGCCACCAATTGTGCAAGTTCTCCCACTTAAAAAGATGAGAGAGGCCTGTAATTTTCATCATAGGTATACCTCAACTATGAGAGACAAAATGGGGAAAAAAATCCAGAAAATCACATTGTCTGATTTTTAAAGAATTTATTTGCAAATCAGGTGGAAAATAAGTATTTGGTCAATATCAAAAGTTCATCTCAATACTTTGTTATATATCCTTTGTTGGCAATGACAGAGGTCAAACGTTACTTTGGTCCCAGCTCTCTGCAGGTCATTCACTAGGTCCCCCCGTGTGGTTCTGGGATTTTTGCTCACCGTTCTTGTGATCATTTTGACCCCACGGGGTGAGATCTTGCGTGGAGCCCCAGATCAAGGGAGATTATCAGTGGTCTTGTATGTCCAAAGTAACAACGGCTACCATCAGTAACACACCACGCCGCCAGGGACTCAAATCCTGCAGTGCCAGACGTGTCCCCCTGCTTAAGCCAGTATATGTCTGGGCCCATCTGAAGTTTGCTAGAGAGCATTTGGATGATCCAGAAGAGGATTGGGAGAATGTCATATGGTCAGATGAAACCAAAGTAGAACGTTTTGGTCTAAACTCAACTTGTCATGTTTGGAGGAGAGAGAATGCTGAGTTGCATCCAAAGAACACCATACCTATTGTGAAGCATGGGGGTGGAAACATCATGCTTTGGGCTGTTTTTCTGCAAAGGGACCAGGACGACTGATCCGTGTAAAGGAAAGAATGAATGGGGCCATGTATCGTGAGATTTTGAGTGAACACCTCCTTCCATCAGCAAGGGCATTGAAGATGAAACGTGGCTGGGTCTTTCAGCATGACAATGATCCCAAACACACTGCCCGGGCAATGAAGGAGTGGCTTCGTAAGAAGCATTTCAAGGTCCTGGAGTGGCCTAGCCAGTCTCCAGATCTCAACCCCATGGAAAACCTTGGGAGGGAGTTGAAAGTCCGTGTTGCCCAGCGACAGCCCCAAAACATCACTGCTTTAGAGGAGATCTGCATGGAGGAATGGGCCAAAATACCAGCAACAGTGTGTGAAAACCTTGTGAAGACTTACAGAAAACGTTTGACCTCTGTCATTGGCAACAAAGGATATATAACAAAGTATTGAGATGAACTTTTGATATTGACCAAATACTTATTTTCCACCTGATTTGCAAATAAATTCTTTAAAAATCAGACAATGTGATTTTCTGGATTTTTTCCCCCATTTTGTCTCTCATAGTTGAGGTATACCTATGATGAAAATTACAGGCCTCTCTCATCTTTTTAAGTGGGAGAACTTGCACAATTGGTGGCTGACTAAATACTTTTTTGCCCCACTGTACACACAGATGCTGACACCAAAACAAGCAGCCACTCAGTAACCCTGTATCCCACCGGACTCAGATTTCTATCCTGGGCTCAGTGCTCTTCAACATTTTTGTAAATTACTTAGACATGGGATAAAAGGGATGCATATCAGATTTGCAAATGATACAAAGCTAGAGGAGGGATTGCTAACACTCAGAAGACAGGCTCAAATTTCAGAAATATCTTGATAGATTTAACATTGGGCCATATCCAATCAAATACAGTTCAGTGATGAGAATTCTGCACTCAGGTAGAAAAAACCTGATGCACAGGTGCAAGATAGGGATACCTGACTTGGCAGTAATACTTATGAGAAGGATCTGGTAGATTACAGATTAAGCACACACCAACAGTGAAATGGTATCCTGGCCTACATTAATAAGAATATAACGTTAAGTGATAGTTCCATTCTGTGCTATACTGGCCAGACCACACCTGGAATACTGTGTCCATTACAAGAAGAACACTGAGGGATTGGAAAGAGTACAGAGAAGAATGACAAAGATGATGAGAGGTCTGGAAGCTAAATTCTATGAAGGAACTGAGTATATTTAGCCTAAAGAAGAAAAGGCTAAGGGGAGAAATGATAGCAGACTTGAAGATTGTCACAGGGAGAAGGTGTGGATTTATTCTCCAAAGTTCCCAAAAGTAGGACAAGAATCAATCAGTGGAAGCTTTACATAGGGAGATCCAAACAGAAAATAAGAATTTCCTGACTATGAGATTTATTAAGTGGTGGAATAGCCTGCCTTCTGTAGTCATGGATACTCCATCAGTGGAGGTTTTCAAGCAAACATTGGACAGCCATTTATTTATTTATCATGTTTATATAGCCACCCATCTCACATAAAGTGACTCTTTGTTAGAGATGGTCTGAGGTTTCATACCTTGAACAGGGAGCAGATGAGAAACTGGTCAATGCCCTTTCTAACCCTATCATTCTATGATTCTATGACGCACACACACCAAGACTCATAAAAAATTCTTCTGCCTGATTTCTATTCCATCTCTGTATCATTTGGAGCAATAGGGAAAAGTGAGCAGGCATGCCTATTTCATTAGGCTCAAATGCATATGCTAAATCTGGATCAATATTATTGTATTAATTATTTGTGCTTCATAAGAGTATGTTGTTTTAATTTCTCATGAATATGCATGTTCTGTCCAAATGAAACCTGGGTTTCCCTCTTCAGAAATTCAGTAATGACAAATAAGGTTCTCTCATACAATGTCCACTGCCATTTTCAATATACAAAGGCAGTCAGGGTACCAAGTCTTTGTATGAACCATGTACAGCCAATCTAGAATACTCTGGGAAAAAGGGGTTATGTGCTGAAGTGGAAAACATTCCCTGAAAATACTGCTGTGCATAATACAGAATAAATATCAGAAAATATCACTTAATGATCTGCAGCAGGATGCAGAAAACTATCCTATGTATGTCTAAAGTAAGTTTCAATTAGCTCACCAATGACAGCCTTGCTGTCCTTTGTAGCTGTCACACAGGACAAATGCATCTTGTATCCCAAATTCTCCTATCATTAATTTAGATGGAATGTGTCAGTCCTCATTATTTCTGGTATGTAATCTGAATTCCGACATAACTACACTCAACTTTTCATCTCTGATTGCCCTACTGTGCATCAGGAGCTAGAGCAAGTCATGATGACAAGATTATTTGAAATATTTGAAGCAACAAACTTTCGTGTCACCTTGAAAATGAGAAGGCTTTGTTCATATTATTACAAACGTTTGGTAAATGTCCTTTTCCCTGTGGTTTGAGCCCCACTACATGTGAACTTAAAGCAAGAATTTCCTTAATTGCATTATGCTCATGTGTCCATAACTGAACATCCTGTCATAACAGACACTGTGATCCCAGCCTGGTGCTTAATGTATTAGGAAGTGGCTTTAACTGTAGGGAGCTGTGATTGAATGGTTCCTTTCTGCAGAGAGGCATGTTCACCAGTGGATTAAATGAACTGAATACAGTGTGAGTGGGTTGTGTGTGTGCGTGTGTCTGAGTCAGTGTTTGTTTCTGGCAACTACATGGCCAGTTCCATACAGTTTTCTTGGCAATGTTTTTGGAAGTAGTTGGCAGTCAGGAAAAGTGCCACAGATTAGCATTTGGTAAAGTAGGAATGAAAAGATCAGAAAAGATACTCACATGCGGTGACAGATCTATATCTACAAAAAATCATGGAGGCAGCTGTTTTCCTTCTGATGCTATCAGCGCAAAAGTTGGGCTTTGAAGAAGCAGGATAGAAAGAGTACTGGTGCTTTTGAACTTTGGTATTGGAGAAGACTCTTGAGAATACCATGGCTAGCCAAGAAGATAAAGATATCACCTAAAAAATCATCCCCGAGTTCTCACTCAAGTACAAAGGCGAAGACCTGGCTCTCAAGAAATCTACAGTGCTGGGCAGGGTGGAAGGAAAGAGGAGGAGACCTTCAGCAGCAAGATGGACGGGCATGGGTCACTGGGGGGCGACTCGGAGGACTATGTTATGGGAAGACTGTCACGGAGAACGTCCAGAGTCAACACGGACTTGATGACCCGTAATCGATTTTGTTTGTTTGTTTGTTTGTTTGTTTGTTTTTTGAGAAACGACATTAAAGCATTCCCGGGGATGAAAGTGATTCCTAGAAATCCGCACATCATTTCTGAATTATCATGACCTCTGCAGTAGCCTCCGCTGGGCCCGCCCCAGCCTCCAAACTGAAGAGCCCATCCCAGAATAGTCGCGCTCTCCCGCTCCAGACGTAAAACAGCCGCCGGGCTGAGCATCGCCGGTCAACAGAAAAACCGGGCGGGAAAGAGTGAGGAGAGCCGGGCATTTCTTCCGGACCGGGTGTCCTGCATCTTTGTGGCCGGAAAAAAAGGGGGGGGGAGAGATTTGACCCTGAACCTGCCCCCCCGATGAACCTTAATAAGACGCCCCCCGTCGGTCCCTGTTTCGGAATAACAGCGGCGACTTGGAACAGCCTCCATCCCGGCACGATGCCTTCGACACCGTCCAACAACAACATCTGCCCGTCCCGGGTCCTCGGGGAGGACTCCATGGGCGGATAAGAGTGCCAGATCCACCGGCTGCGCGACCGACCGCGCCGCCCCCCGAGCTCCGACGGCAACGGCGGCGGCAGCCCCGCCCTCCCGATGCGCCCTTAGAGCCAGGAGAGTAGAGACGCGCCTCGACTCTCTCGCGCAAGTGGCGTTTGCCAAATGGATGCGGTGATCCCGAAGAGCCAGGCCCCAGCCGGTGACAGACATGAATTGAGATGATTCAGTAATTCATGGATACTCACCAGGACGCGAAAGGCAAAGACCAAGGGCCTGTCCTAACCTGGGTCTTTTTGTGTGATAAGTAGGTTGAACTTTGCGCAAACTCGTTGAATTCCCCTCTCCTGAGGCCGGGCTGCACTTCTGCAGGCCGCCCTTCTCCTGTAAGTCATCAGTGTGTTATTCGCTCGCCCGTAACCCCTCCACGCAACTGTCGTGTCTTCTATTTAACCCTCTTTCTATCTCTAGGGCCGCGATCTCCTGGGTGACGCGGACGCTCTTGGCGGAGAATTCCACGCCGGGCGGTTGAGTGCGCATGCGCACCCATTTCGGTCCTCCCCCCTCCCTTTTTAAACGCAGCCCCGTCACGGAGGCAGAAAGATGCAGGTAAACTCCGAGGCGGCGGCGTCGGGGAGCCGAGAGGGAGGTTTCCTCGCCCCGTCGAGGCCGCGGGAGCCGAACCGCCTCCCCCGGCCTCGAAGGGCCGTTGTGGGGTGAGGAAAGCGTCCCGGGACGGCCGGGGTCTCTTCCCTCGCGGGGCCGGCAGCCTCCGCCCGGTTTCTGTTGGTAGTAACGGGCGCGGTTTCTCCCCCTTCCCTCTCGGGGCCCTGTCCCCTGCGCGGTGTTTCAGAACAGGCAGCCATTCAACAGGTGGCGTCCTCCCCCGCCCGGAGCGCGCGCGCGCGTGCGTGCGTGTGTGGGGAGGCGGGCGAGAGGGCCGTTGACCCCCGCCTGCCTCCGGCCGCGCCCCGAAAGAAAAAGTGTGCGAGGGCGCGTTTTGCGGGAGGAAGCGGGATTCAGCCGCGGCATTCACACGACACGTGAAGATCGCGTGGACCCAGACCGCGTAGGGGCCAGCGCGTGGGGTCATCGCAGGCGAAACCGCAACAGGGTGAACGAAGCGTGTTCTGCGCGGCGTCCCTAATTTAATCTTTGGTTTACAGCAGGTTCCTCAACCTTGGCGACTTGGAGATGGGCGGACTTCAACTCCCAGGATTCCCCAGCCAGCAAGGCTGGCTGGGGAATCCTGGGAGTTGAAGTCCGCCCATCTCCAAGTCGCCAAGGTTGAGGAACCCCGGTTTACAGTACTTCTCAAGATGCTTCCCTCGTTGTGTTTTGCAAGCCGCCAAAATGAATCTGGGTAACCTTTTCTCTCCCTTCTTTCTGCCTCCCTGGACAAGACAGTTTGGATAAGCGGCGTCCGAGACGAAGCTTTTTCCACTGCACAGAGTTGTAATTATAGGAGAAGATATTTCTGATCGGATTTCTTCTAGTTAATAGGATGCATATGATGGCTGTCAGAAGGGGGGGGGGGAAACAGAACTGAGCACTGTTTTTGAGGATGGCATCTTGGTCACTTGGGAAAAGCGAATGTGCGCGGACCCTCTTTGCTATGAGCAGAGAGCAGTTTGAATATAATGGCCTGTTGCGATCATGAACAGACTTCTGCCCCCCTAAATTTATGCCACATTAAAGAAATCGATCTGTTTGATTTCATACTGTGCTTCATTTCTTGAAGACCTTCCTTTAATATATATTATATATATATATGTTTTTAATGTTCGGTGTGAGTCGCCCAGAGTTCCCCCATTGGGGGGAGATGGGCGGGTGAGCAATTTAATAATAATAATAATATAATAATAATAATACATGGCATTTAATGCATGAATGTTGTTTGGCAACGGCCAGTGCAGCACACTCATTAAGATGTTGAATTTGAACCCAGGAGATCGAGGTTCAGCTTCCCTTGACAGCAGAGCTCACTCTGAGTCGGTCATTCTATCATAGAAGGTTGGTGGGATTAAAATTAGGGGAGATTCCTATTATGTTGTCTTATGCTCTTAGAGAAAGGCAATACATAGATAGATAGATAGCCCTTTGTACATAATGTGCCACTGGAAGAGGCCTCTGTTTTTTGTTTTTTGTTTTTTTATCTTTGAAGTTCTTCCTTTCAGATTTTAGTTCCTGGTGTTTTTTAGCTTAATTTCATGTTATGGGTGGCAGAGGGTGTTATTGTTTTCTACTGTGTATCTTTCCAATTAGAAAAAGCCTAGACTGAACTCCAGGCCAGTGGAGAGATAAGTGTACAGTTAAAGAAAGAGTATTCACCCACATTTCTTGGCATCTTATAACTAAACAAACACTCCATGACAATGTCACTAAGTTTCTGTTTTTAAAAACAGATTTCAAAGGGAGGAAAATGGGAAGTTACTTGCATAATGAGGTGAGAACTGATAGGGAAAGAAAGGAGAAATCTTCAGGCATTATTTGTACCAGCCGGGGTGCTTTAATCCATTTTTTCTTCTCATGTTCCAAAGTTCATCCAAAACTCTGAAAATGGATGTCAGAGTTGAATCTTCATAGAAATTAAAACTCTGCAAGACTGGCTGTTTGCTGCCACTGCTAATAATTGTTTTTTAGGAATATGCATTAGAAAAGAGTTATACAACACACACAAAAATATGAAGTGTTACTGAATTTTAGCCATCATTGTCCTCTACCATTGGCCATACTGGCTATGGATGGATAGAAGTTCAGCAACATCTAAAGGTTCAGACTGTACCCATTCTTGCTTCAGCGTCTGTAAATGTACAACAAACTTAATAGGATTTATTGCAGATATAAGGGCACCATTTATTTATTTATTTATCAATCAGTCATATTTATATAGCCACCCATCTCACACAAGGTGACTCTGGGCGGTGTACAACAATTTACAACCTTTGTTGGGATACCACAAATTCTTTGTGCCACAGGTCACTTAGAGTGCTGTTATTAGCAGCAGAATTCTATTTTTCCTTTGAAATATTTGTATCCTGTTTATTATTGTCCAGTGAGGACAATACTTGTTATTAGAACAGGTGTGTTCTCGATTATACTAATTCTAAGAATGCAAAACATTTTCAAAATGTCTTTTAAAAAATGTGGAAACATATTCATCAGAAGGTATCTGCTTCTACTGCAGAAACTGGGGGCCATCAGCTTACTGAAACTAATTTGTTCTTCTCTTTGTTGTTCTCCCATGTTGGGAATACATTTTCTTCTGCATTTGTATTCAAAACTGCAGTTTGTTTATTCGCTGTTTTGAACATCCAAACTGAAGCTGTTTGGAACATGGATGGGCTTATATCTCCCAGCAAATAATATGTGGTTATGTTTCTTTATCCTGCCAGCAAGATAGCGTGCAGTGAGCTGGCATTTATATAGATGAACTAAGTTCTATAGATTGAAATAAGGCATTAAAATACACTACAAATTTATAATTGTCACTCTCTTTCCATAGCGCATATTTACCCTTTCAGAAAAGGATGCACCTAGTGCCCCTGTGCAATTTGCTTGGCAAAAAACATTAGGAAACTTCATTGCTGTTACAGGGTAAGATAAACATAAAAATTATTTAAGGATCCTAGATGTGTTGATTCTGCTTTGCAGAAATGTAATGTGTGGAATGAAAATTGGTTGTATCTCCTTGTTTATATTCTTCCAAAGAGATGCAAAAATTCACTGTCATTCACTGTTTTCAGATGCATGTGAAAAATGTCATTATTATAATTCTTATAATTTCTTCTTTATTTGTTTAAAGATACAGCCACACTGTAAAAATCTTTGATCGCCATGGTCAAAAGAAAAATGAAATTATCTTACCAGGGTAAGTCTTAAATCTGATTTGATGACCTTAGAAGTTCTCTAAATTTAAAATCTCACTTGTGGATAATCTAAAATGGATAGGAAAAACTTTGAAAATAAGGTATCTACCCAATTAGACTTTCTCCATCTAGGGTGTCAGTATCTTCAAATGTGGTTTGGGAGCAGGTTATAAAATATGACTAGGATATGCAATAAAGCAGTGATGTTTTATTAAAGAGCATTTAGACACTTTTATGCTTCTTTAGGAATTGCATCGCTATGGATTGGGATCAAGATGGAGATACTCTAGCAATTATTGCTGATAAATCCAGTGCTATTTATCTGTGGGATGCCAACACAAACAAAACCAGCTTGATGGATACTAGCATGAGGTAATTGTAGGGGGAAACCCATATTAATCTACCAAGAGTTTGGTAGCATTCTTTCAGACTAACAAATACTATTAAAAGGCATAAACTTTTGTGAGTTTCAGCTCAGTTCATCAAATGCATGTATGCCTTTAAATAATTTTTTTTAGTCTGAAAAGGTGCTACCAGATTCCTTCTGTTTTTTAGCACAAGGTATGAACTCGTGCTAAATATAAAATGGAATCTGGAGCACCTTTTCAGTATCAAATAAAAATACATATCCAGTTTATATCTTAAAATTAATACAGGGAGCTGATCTCTACTTAGATGAAGGAGATCATAAATGATGTGTTGTTTGCCAAAGAGGATTTAATTTATCATGAATTAGTGTTGACAGCTCTAACACATGCCAATTTGGATAACAAGGGCATGTATTTATTTCTTCTATCATCTGAATAAATCTCTTTAAAATACAGACCATTGAGCAAATATGTCTTGCTGGATCTTCAAGCTTTCTTCCAAACTACTCTTCTGTTGCCTTCTTGAGGGATCTGAAAGTAAGAAAAAATTACTGCAATGAATCTGAGGGTTCCTAAATAGTTTATGAGTGTTCATTACTAATATTGGAAAGAAGTGCAGCATATAATTGTTAGTTCTTCAATAGTTAATGTTGTAAATCTTCTACTCATTAGGTATTGCTTATCCTGACCTGTATCCGTTTAATTTAATCATTGTTTGAAGGATGTTTCCTTGGTGTTTATCAATATTTCTGTAGTAACTGGAATTTGTGTAATTTTTTTTAGAGAATCTTTAGTATTTTACACATATTACTATAATAATACAATTTCTTTTAAGATAGGCCAGTATTATGCAATTAAGAGTTTAGATTGCATTAATTAAACCATTCCCTCAATCTGGTGCCTTTCATTAGCATTGTAACCTCATTCTTACCATTGAATATGTTGGCTGGTGGAATGGAAAATTGTAGTCTAATGTAACTGGAGTTTATCATGTTGAGGCAGGAAGTGGACATATATATCTAGGACTAGTTGGGGTATTATTAAAATAGTAGTTGGGGTATTATTGTGCCCATAGACATATCTACTGGCTCCTGTTAGGCTTCCTACCCCGCCTGGCTTAATTTATTTGAATTATATACCCAAATAAATACACAGAATGTTAGTGCATTTCAGAACAAAACACAAGACTCGAAAATCATTGTTGCTGATAAGAATGCCTTCAGGTTGCCTAGAAGCTGTATAGGCATTCTTAGAAAACAAAAATGGCAGCTGATAGCAGTCTAATGCTTTGTGTAGAAACAAACCTACCAAGCTAGAAGAAAGAAAGGGATAAACTGGAGTAGCAGAGGAGGAACTGGGAGTCTAGATGAGTAGGAGGAGACCACCTTTCTTTGCCTTGTATTTTGTGATACGTGCATGTTTTGACTCATCCCTTCACGGTTGTCCAGATCAGGAAACAGATTCCACAAGAAGATTAGAACTCTACTTTCTTGTGACAGGCTAGAGTAACAGAATCTTGCAAGTCTGCCCGCGTTTTCCCTTCCTTTCCTCTTGTACCTCAGGGAGTCGGGATCCAGTCTCTTTCTAATACTTTTCCTTCACCCTGGTCTCAGCACGTGCTTCTGCACCTTTTGTTGTCTTAAGGGTTTCTGGATAGTTTCTCCAAAGTCATCTCCTTGAATTATTATCTGTTTCCCCATCTTATTTCATTTCCTTGCTTCTCTCAGAAAAACTGTTAATTTTAGGCAGGGATAATATCTATATTTTTAAAGAATTTATCAAATGTAATTGTTAATTTTTAATTTGGTCATTTCAACATATGGGGTTTGATATGAGAGTTCTTTATTGTACTACTTTCTTTTCTGTTAATTTTATGAATCGCTCACACCCAAAAAGTGCTGATAAATATCATAGACATATTTTATGCTCCATTTTCTATTACTTTAATTATAATTGAATCATGCTAGTTATCTGAGTTGATCTTGATACATGGGCTTTTTCATTTTACTGTTTATTCCTCAAAAATAAAGTTGTAATCAACTAAATATTCTTTAATTGGGCAGAGCTTATTTTTATTTTTTATATTTCAGGGAACCAATGTCTTTCTTACGTTGGTCAAAAGCTGAAGCCTTACTAGCTGCTGGAACAGCTAAAGGAAATGTACTAATATATAATCGCCAAACTTCTCGCAAGATTCCTATCCTTGGTCAGTAGCTTGAAAACAGTAGAGAGGTTTTTTTTTTTTTAATGTTTAAGAGTTGTATTTAAAACTGGAACAGGTTTAAGTCATTAAAAAAACCAAATATGGGGAAGGGGGATGTCGTTTGCATCCAATATGTAGAAATCTCTAGAGCTCAGCTGCAGTCAATAGGCACACAAAGTTGTGCTTTAATAGAGTTCAGTCATCCAGTTCAGAAACAGAAGCAGAAACAATTTATTCCCAAGATATTTCAGCTTTTCTTCCTCGGAGGAAAGTTTCTTATAGAATGTTCAGGCAGACATATAAATGCTCTTTTCCTTCCAGCGTTCAGTCACTGGCATGTCTCAGTTGAATAAATAAAGCTGGGGACGTTTCCTTTGTGAAAGCCAAGACAAATGAGTTGGGAAGACTTTTGTCATCTTAGAACAAATTGGCAGATGCTGGGATCTTCAAAGCAGTATTTAGATAGTTATCTTTTTCAGGTTGTGCCTTTGGCCTGATGTTTTTTCATTCATTTCGGAGTCTGTTTTTCATTCCTTTGATTCAGTTTTGATAAGCATTAGTTAATTCCTGTTGAAAGCTATTCCAAGATTTTGGATTAAAAGAACAAATTTCTTGATAACCTTAGGCTAGTCCAGATCTTTGTTCTTGAAACAAATTTGGCATTTATCACAGTTTTTCTCTTTTTCAAGCCAGGAACATATGCAGTCCACGTTTTGGAGAGAGGGCACTTTTTTCCAGCATTTTCCTTGAGAACAGAATTTTAAGTGTGGAAAGAAAAGCAGAATTTTATTCACAAAGTTAATCACCAGTTAATTAATTATATTTTTAATCCACCCATGCAGAGTTCTTTGGCTGTTTAATATGTGTCAGTTTAATTAGGATTAATTAATCTGTCAGTTTAATTAGGGTTAATATCTGTCAGTTTAGCAATATGCAATAGGGAAATTCATAAGTGACATTTATTTTTATAAAAAGTTACTGTGATAGTTGCCAAAATGATTGTACTTTTTTTTAATAACTAGCAGTTTCTTGGACAATGTGATAATTATAAAATTGAATGTGCTTATTCAAATGATATTTTTAACACCTGAGCATTGTTTAATATCTTCAGAAAGCAAAACTTTTCACAGTGGACAGATGCCATTTATGTTCAAAAGCAGTACTGATTAGCATGGACCAATTTTGGCACTACTCTATGCCTTTATTAACAAAACAGCCTGTCTACCAATGATTGGGGCACAGCATTTGTCTTCCCTACTTACAGTAAAGGTGACAGCGTGCCCCCCCAAATTATAGTCCTATAAGTCTCCTAAACAATATCAATAAATTATATATGAAACACCTATTTTGGAAGCTATTGAACTGGATGTATTAAGGGGAAGAACAGGCTGGATTTTGCATGGGAGAGACAGACAGACAGAAACTTTATTTCAGTCACTGACCAATAAAAATACATTCGGTAAAACAAACAAAGCAAAGTTAACTCCTAAAATCAATTACTATTGGCAATGATTTGCGGGCAAAGCTTACACATTATGTAGCAGATTTTTGCTAATTTTAGAGAGATTTATCCTGACTGTCTAACAAGTAATGCAAATAAAAATGATCGGAGTGCCCCAGAAATTTAGATAAAAAAGGGGTAATGAACGGCGGCGAATGTCCCTGTAGAAGTGACAATACAAAAGAACGTGGGCTGTGGTTTCTATAGCCCCCATGTCACAGGGGCTGCGTGGGATAAGATCATATACTGCAGCATTTGGTTGAAAAGTATGCCATTAAATCCAGAACAGCCCCCCAAGCAGGCGTTACTAATTTCAAGTCTGTATTTGTCTCTGTTTTTAGAGTATGATTATGGGATAAACTTAAAAATTCCTCTACTGACAAGCACTTGTTACTACTTACTTGTAATTTACATGGAAATACAACCTAGAGGGCTAGAGGTAGTGCTAATGATGACATTTCTAGCCCTGTTCTAAGCCCCCCCAAAAGTCAAGCAGGGCTCCCCCACTTTTCAACATTTATGTGTTTGCTTGCAGTTTTATGTGAAATCTTTGGTGAAGTATCTCAAGGAAATGGATATGCTCCCAGACTAACTAGGGAGTGACTGCTTATTTTCCTTTATGCCAGTGTTGTCCAAACTTGGCCACTTTAAGATGAGTGGACTTCAACTCCTAGAATTCCCCAGCCAGCCATGCTGGCTGGGAAATTCTGGGAGTTGAAGTCCACTCATCCTAAAGTGGCCAAGTTTGGACAATGCTGCTTTATGCAGATAATGCCATGATGCTCTCACAGCCCCAGTTGGTCTCAGGAGAGCCTTGAAAGTGGATGGGCAATGCAGCCCTAATACCCACTTTGTAATTAATTATAATACTGAGGATATGGTCTCTGCTAAAAGATCAAGGGTGTACAACTAGACACTTGATGCTAACGCTGTGGAAGAAATCAAGCACTTTATATACATAGATTTTTTTTTTTAATTCAAAAAAAGGTGCTGACTGACCAGGCAATTTTTAGAGAGTCAGCTATTCTGTCATTTGTTTCTCACCAGGGCTTTTGATATCTACCCTTTAAGAGAGGGCTGGAGAGTTACCTGTACAGTGCATCACAGACATGAAAATGCATATTGATAAAGACTATCTAACGTGGACATAAGAGAGCCAGTTTGGTGTGGTGGTTAGGGCACCAAGCTAGAAACCAGGAGACTGTGAGTTCTAGTCGTGCCTTAGGCACACAGCCAGCTGGGTGTCCTTGGGCCAGTCCCTCTCTCTCAGCCCTAAGAAGCAGGCAGTGGCAAACCACTGAAATCTTGCCAAGAAAGCTGCAAGAATTTGTCCAGGCAGTTGCCAGAAGTCAACGCTGACTCAAGGGCGCACACACACCAAAAAAAAAAAAAATGGACAGAAAACCCCTTATGTGACCCCCAACCTGTGATTTAAATCGCAGAGCAATATTTAAGGCCTGAAATAAGGTGGTATCATCTGCTCTGCTTAAGGGGGAACTCAGTAATATACCATATAATGAATGTGTTTGGTGTTTGTCTTCATGGACTGGGAACAAAACTATTGGACATATCCTTTTATATTGCTCCTTTTATAGGGATCTCAATAAAGAATTTATACTCCCATATTTTCCTGGGCACTGTTTGAAATGCTTGTTATATTTTTCTCCTTTTATGAACAAACTGTTCTCGCCTTTAAAAATGGCCACATTTTGTGCTTGTGTTTGTAGAATCTGTTGGGATAGTCTCACTGATTCTGAGTTTCTGTTTTAAATGAGGTATTGTATTTTATTAGTCTTCTGATGCATTTCAAATGTATCTCCTCATGGTAAAGGTGTTTGAAAGCTGGTCTTGGACCATAATAAAGAGTTGTTAAAAAGCAAACATTGGTGATTTTTCTGCATGTCTGTCTTCTTTTACCAGGAAAGCACACCAAACGGATCACTTGTGGTTGTTGGAGCAATGGGAAATTTATAGCATTAGGCGGTGAAGACAAATTAATAACAATTAGCAACCATGAAGGCGACACTATCAGAGTGGTAATAAACTTACATTTTTGTTATGTACAAGACATGAAAAAGTACAGGAAACAGTGCCTTTGTACTTTTCCTCCATTTATTCAGTATATGTTCTTAGTATGAATCCCAAAACAGTTATAGATTTAAAATAATATAATATTTAATATATGTAATCTTATATATAATCTTACTCAGTTTAGGGTTTGCTTTTGAATTACAGATGATAAATTCAGAACATGCACACAATTGACCGTTGTGTGTAAAATGCCCTGAACTGGATTCACATTGAGTTTTATGCAGTTGAATTGGTAAAACAGGCACCCCTAATCCCCCCAAAAAGAGAAGGTTCAAGGTTCCTGCTGAATGGGGTGGACTAGAGCATGTGTGTCTTGCTGAGGCACTTTCTCTGGCAAAAAAAGAGAAGCCCATGAGTCACGTGGATTCCCAGTGACAACATACACACATCTGTGTAGGTTCCTAGTAACAATATGAACAATATGGTTTGCAACTGCCTTCTTCTTGGATTTGTTTTTTTAACTCTAGCTACAGCCCTGAGATTTTTTTTTTTTTTTTTTGCTGATCTTCCATCCTTTGGGGTGGCTATAATAAATCTAATTCCTCCTCCTCCTCCTCCATGAAGCAGGCATGTCCAATCCTGCTTGTTTTCTTTTTTTAAGATTAGCTAAAATCAGCTAGATATTACCACATGTTACAGACCTTCTATGAGTGATCCTTAAGGTAATGTTTTGAGGTAGAAACTTGAGGAACTGCCACGGGAAGAGGAGTTTTTGAAATCTGCTTCCATCAGCCCAGTTCTTCCAAAATCTAGATCCAACCCCACATTTAATGTACAAGAACAGTGCTTACCTTTATTAGAACTCTGTTTATTGGAGAAACTTCTGCTAGTAGAAGTTTCAAGTTCCTTACACTAATTATATCAGCCTTGAAATCTCATTAGTGATTGCTGACCCCAGAGGGGTTTTTTAAAAGATCACTACAGATAATGACTGGATTCATATGTAGAATTAAGTTGTGCCTCCTTTGGCTTTGATTTAGTGTGATCTGTAAACCTGGTACCTTCATTATTACTTGGCAGCTTTCTCTGTTTATTGGGAGTGAGAGCAATGAAAGTACATGCATCCATACATTATGTTAATAGCTAAATATCTATACATAAAATTAATATTGTATTGTTATTGCATAAATATTTGCCTTAAATTTTGATATAAATTCTTAATTGTCCAGTCTTAATTCTTGATATACCATAGAGTTCTGAAATAAATTACTACTACTACTATTTACTGTTGAAGCCACCCAATTCCAAGAAGACTCAACTGTTTATGTTCAGGGCTTTCTAATATAGGTGTCCTTTCTTTCCTGATGGTGACTTCTGATTAAAGCAAGCAAAGAGCTTTATAAAATAAACTGAGAAATGCAAAGGCTGCATTTGAGACATTGCATTATCAGCAAGTTAGTCACTGACTAGACTCACATATATTAAGGTAGCTTAACTATAATTATTAAATAAATCTTGATTGAATGAGTTTTCATAAACACACAAAACCAAGCCAAATTTTATTTATTTATTTATTAAATTTATCCCCGCCCATCTCCCCCTAATGGGGGACTCTGGGCAGCTTACAACTGATTAAAGCAATAAATAAAAATACAGTTACATAAAACCTAAAATTATGTCTTAGAGCAATCCAGAAATCCAGTTAATGCCTAAAACTGGTTTTGGAATGCTTATTGATAGTTCCTTGATAACCCTGTTAATGCTCTATTTCTGTCATTTTTCTATTAGTATAGCTCTTTACAAAGAGATACTATAAATTAAACTGGAATCTTATTCTTGCAGACAGCAGTGAGAGGAGAACCCAGTGATATGGAGTTTATAGTGATGAAGACTGATGACAGAACAGGAGGAAATGAGACCACAGTAAGTCATTAATGACAGTGCTAGAACTATATTACACCTATAGACTTCATCTCCTGAAATCAAAGATCATTGAAAAAGAAAAAAGTTAACACTGAAAAATCCAGTTGAAATTATGTTCTGCACAACAAAACCAACATTTGTTACCATGATTCTTAATATGGTAGCTTGCTTTTGGGGAATTTAACCTGCAAACCTTTGCTTGTGAAGTATATACTCTGCCACTAAGCTATAGCTTTTCTCAGTTGTATGATTGAGAGTTTTTTAAAAAATGCAGTCAGCCTCTTCTTCCATTTGACTTTTGGCCCCAGTGTCATGTTCATATTTCCACTTTAAGTAATTTCATAAGTGGTAAGGCAGTATCTTTGCTACTACAGATTTTGGACTGGCAAAAAATTAACACTAGCACATTTGTCAGTCTCTCAAGCTTGGTTTTGTTGTTATTCAGTTTGGTTTCAACATTTGTTAGTAAACTGTAATGATTTCTTTTTAAAAATACTTCCTTTATATTCATTTTCCACTCTTTCTATTGAGAGAGTCTATATTCTAATATTCTTTTATACAGGACTTGTAATTTCTCATCCTGCTGTCATTTTACTTTCATTTCTTTTTTCCTTTTCTTCCATGTCCATTTTCTCTAAAATCCACTCTTGACACCACCAAAAAATATTCTCTTCCACTTTCAGAACCTCTCACCAAGCTTGTATCCTTCACTTGTTCTCTCTACTATTCAACCTAAGCAATCAGATCAATCATGCTTTTAGCTGTAAATTCATTCCTTTGCTATACATATATATGAATAGACTGACGCTTAAACCAGATATTGAAAAAAAACAACCTTTTTTTAAAGCAGATATTCAATAAACAGTCACCATCCTCATTCATTCTTGAATCCCTGAAGCTCCAGTCACTCTTTCTGTACTCTCCTATCTTGTTCCCACCCATCCATTCACCCAGCAAAATAATTTGTTCCCCTAGTTTGCATTCATTCAGAATGTTGCACAATTTTCCCCAAACCTGTCTCTCTTTTAAAACAGTATCCCAGATACAGAGGTGGGGAGGTGTTTGTGCTTAAGTGGTTTTCATAACTAACTAGCTTGCATTTTATGGAAACATGGCGCTAGACTATTCTGCTTCTTGTTCTACCAGCGTGATTTTATAAATCACTACATTAACCACTGTTGATATTAACCAAACTAAAGCCCATGTTAGATTCTGAGGAAAAGGGACTTTCTGTTTTACATTAGTCCAACTATAACATTAAACCATTGTTAAACTAGACAGAGAAGGAGAATGGGGAGGCAGGTACCATGGTTGAGTTTAATATATATCATTGTACCAGTATCAAGTTTTTACCTGGTGCGATTGGGACAGTTCTGTTTCAATCTTTATAGCACTTATTTGTGTTGGGTAATGAGATTAAGAGGGGACAAGGAATATAAATTATCAACCTTTATGTCTATTTAAAATATACAAAAGGAAAAACTTAAGCATGAAATATATCTACAACAATACAAAAGTGACAACAAAGAATATAAATAATACAATACAAATATACCAGACAGCAGGGAATAAGCAGTGAGCCTAAAAAGGTAAAATCAGGAAAGCAGCAGCAGAAGTAAGAGGAAGGATGCTTCTCTTATACAGAGTTTGCCACCTGATTCTAATAGTTCACAGCCAAAAAACAATCTCTATAGTTAATACTGTTAAAGGTGTAGATCTTGCAAATGTCCAACAATTTGGGGTGCTTTCTATAAGGTACATGTTACAGAAAGAGAAGAAGTAACTGTGGCTCTTCATCTTTGTTAGAATTTATACTGCAAGTAATGTTGGCCTCATTCAGTATCTTTCTCTTTTTGTCAGGTATGCATTGTAGTTGCACAAAAAACATTATATTTTTATAACTTCAAAGATCCAGATAACCCAATTGAACTAGCATTTCAACAACGTTATGGCAACATTGTGTCTTACAAATTGTAAGTAACCACTAAAAAGTCTTTATCAGTGTTTCTCTGGAGTGACTGTTTTGGTCAGTTGCAACAAAAATGAGAGTACTGCCTGGCGGCTTAAAAAAAGAACACAGCAGAAGGTTCTGTGAACTGAAACCCACTTTGTCAGCCCATGGAAGTTTATTTCATAATTTTAAAGTGAGTTTTGGGTTTTGGTTGTTTTATTTAGTTGGATTTTGTGATTTTTTAAATAAAAGTGGTTTGAATATTTTACAAGCTAAAACGTAGTATCCTTGAAAAGAGATTTGCAATCCTGGTAATGAATTAGGTTAATTTTTAGATAATCCTTCTAAGTTTCTATGGTCACTTTCAATTCTTCAGCCATTTCACAATTTAAGATTGTCTCCACATTATTTCTCTCAATAGCTATAATGCCTGATTGGTTTTTGGGTTATATTTATTATCTTTGCAGGTATGGCGAAAATTATATCATGATTGGTTTTTCACTTGGCTATTTTGTGGTGATTTCAACACATGTTCAAGAGATTGGCCATGAGATCTTCCAAGCTTCTGATCATAAAGATTACCTGACCAGCATTGCAATATCTGAATCATTAAACAAAGCTGCATCATGTGGAGATAACTGGTGAGGCATAATATTTTCATGTAAGACCATTTAAATTACCATTGTCACAGAATCTTTTAAGTCTATGAAAAGGCTTGCCCTGGATTTGTGTGCCCTACAACATACGTAAGAACTGTATGTATGCAGAGTACTGGTTGTGTTTATTTCAGTACAGAGGGAGCAAGCAAACACACACACACACACAGACCAGATGAATGGAGATGGAGAAGACTTAGGTGCATGTTTGTTTGTTTATCTATTTATTTATATCAATATTTAAACTGCCAGGTAACTAAAGCCCTCTGGGCAGTTTACAATAAAAAATACTAAAATATACAATTTTTAAAAATGTATATAATATAATTCAATAAAATGCATAATTAAAATAGCATAATTGGAGTTTTACCCTCACTTCCCTCCTTTCTCAACATCTACATGAAACCACTGGATGAGGTCATCTGCCAGTTTGGGGTTCATGATCATCTGTATGCTGATGATTCCCAATTGTACCTTCCGACTCTGGGCCAGCCAAGTGAGGCTGTCAAGGTTCTGTCCCAGTGCCTGGAGGCTGTATGGGGTTGGATGGAATGGAGGAACCATTTCCAGCTCAATCCACCCACGTAACATCTCTGCTTCATGAGCTGTACTGGTTGCCAATTTGCTTCTGGGTGTGATTCCTGGAACCCCCAAATTATTATTGTTGTTGTTGTTGTTGTTGTTATTATTATTTTAATAGACTTGTCCCCGCCCATCTCCCCACAATGGGGGACTCTGGGCGGCTTACATCAAATTAAAATCATAAATACATGATTAAAAGTTATAAAAGAACCACACTTACAGAGATAAAAAGGCTAAAAAATCCAAGAGGCTGATAGAGGCCACACCAGGCCGCTAAGGGGCTAGCCAACCCCATTTCTGACATCCTCCCTCCCCACCCCAGGCCAGATGGCAGAGCCAAGTCTTCAAATCCCTCCGAAAGGCCTGGAGTGAGGGGGCCTGTCTCACCTCCAGGGGCAAGATGTTCCAAAGGGTGGGGGCTACAGCAGAGAAGGCCCGCCTTCTGGACCCCGCTAATTGAAGTTCTTTTACCGCGGGGGTCCAGAGCATGCCCTCTCTGTGAGATCAGGTGGGACGGGTTGAAATCGCGGGGGCGAGGCGGTCCTTCAGGTAACCTGGCCCCATGCCATGTAGGGCTTTAAAGGTGATAACCAACACCTTGAATTGGACCCAGAAGCAAACCGGTACCCAGTGCAGCTCACGGAGCAAAGGTGTTATATGGGTCCTTCTTCGGGCCCCAAAAATTGTTCGCGCAGCTGCATTCTGGACCAGCTGTAGCTTCTGGATACTCTTCAAGGGTAGCCCCATGTAGAGCGCATTGCAGTAGTCTATCTGGGAGATAACAAGGGCATGAGTGACCGATCGCAGGGCATCCTGATCCAGGAAAGGGCGTAACTGGTGCACAACCCAAAGCTGTGCAAAAGCCCTCCTGGCCACGGCTGCCACCTGTTCTTTGAGCAGGAGCCGTGAGTCCAGGAGGACCCCCAAATTACGCACTGGGTCTGTCTGGGGCAGTGTTACCCCATCCAGCTCCAACAATGACAATGTCCCAGATACAGAGGAGCCATTAACCCACAGCCACTCCGTCTTGCCAGGGTTCCCATTACCTATGAAGCCCTACATGGCATAGGGCCTGGCTGCTTGAGGGACCGCTTGCCTCCCGTAATTGTTGGTCGCACAGTCAGCAGTTGTTTAGACTGGATTTGGCATTTTTATCCACCTATTGAGTCCTTCCCAAGAATCTGGGATAGGCAGATGTTGTTTGATGGTGTTAAAGGTATTGTTGCAGGATATGAGCTGTTCCAAGTAAAGCTGCCTTTTGCAATCGACTGATAGTGATTTTGTCAGTGCCGATGGTCTTCAAGTGATGCTCCAGATGTTTTGGGACTGCACCCAAGGCACCTATTACTATTGGTACTATCTTTGCTTTCTCTTGCCACAGTTGTCCTATTTCTATTTGCAGGTCTTTGTATTTTGTGATTTTCTCCAGTTCTTTCTCTTCTATCCCGCTCTCTCCAGCGGTATTGCAGTGTCCACTATCCAGACTTTTTTGTCTTTCTTATCAACAGTTGTTAAGTCTGGGGTGTTGTGTGGCAGGTGCTTGTCTGTCTGAATTCTGAAGTCCCAGAGCACTTGAGCTTCTTCATTTTCTAGGGTTTTATGATCCCACCAGTTCTTGCTTGCAGGCAAATCAGACAATGTGATTTTCTGGATTTTTTCCCCCATTTTGTCTCTCATAGTTGAGGTATACCTATGATGAAAATTACAGGCCTCTCTCATCTTTTTAAGTGGGAGAACTTGCACAATTGGTGGCTGACTAAATACTTTTTTGCCCCACTGTAGTTTTTTTGTGTACTGGCCATGTAATACTTTGCCTTGCCATGTCTCTTTTCTATTCTTCGTTTGGTCTTTTTTTTATAATAGTTTTATTAAGTTTTAAAAAGCAGAAAGATAAAAACTAACACAAACTGATAATCAAGGGATAAAAACAAAGAAAACTAGAGGTAGAAAAGAAAACAAAAGTGCTAAAAATAGAAAAAGAAAAGGTGAAAAACAGAAACACAAAAAGAATGACTTCCAACTTCTTATACAGCAGATATAAATGAAATGTAAAATAACCTCTTACTCTAAAACTACATCTTAATGTACATTTTCCATAGTCTATTAATTTTACTATTCATCAAATCCATACATCATAATTTCATTTTTCTCTGTTTCCCACAAAAGGTTCTCTAATCAAAACTGTCAATTCTGCCATCTCAGCTAGCATCCAGTTTTCCATTGTAGATAATATCAAATCTTTCCAACTTTGAGCATATAAAAGTCTAGCTGTGTTTATCGTATATAAAAACAAAAATCCATGAGCTTTTTCCAATTGTTTATCCATCAGTCCCAAAAGAAATGTCTCTGATTTCAATTGTATATTAATCTTCAAAATCTTCTGGATTAATATATGCATTCGGGTTCAAAAATTTTTAGCTTTATTACATGTCCACCAAAGATGATAGAAAGTCCCCTCTTGTCACATTTCCAACATATCTTTGAAGTCCCTTTATACATTTTTGACAGTCTTTCCAGTGACAATTACTATCGATACTTCATTTTATAAAAATTCTCTTTCAGATTATAACACAAGTTATAGAAGGTAAATATTAACCATTTCATCCACTATATTTTCCCATTGTTTCATTTGTATATTATCCTAAAAATCCAAAATTTTTAGCCCATTTTATCATACAGTCTTTAGCTTGTTCATCTCCTGTTTCAAATCTCAACAAAAGCGTATACGTTTTAGTGATAAGATGTTCATCATGCACAATTCAGTTTCAAAAACAGTTTTATTTCATTCAAAACCATACGTCCTTTTATCAACTATAAATCTTTCTACCAGTTGTACATGTGTAAACCATTGACTTATATCCTTCTGATATCAAATCCTCTCTTGATTTTATTTTAAATTCTCCCTGGTGAACATCAGGGATATTATCATAAGTTAACCATTTCTGCCTAGTTACCGTTTCTTTCCTATAAAATGCTTCTTGTGGAGATAACCATAAGGGTGTTTTCAGACACAATCTAGATTTATATCTATTCCAAATTCTCAGAATGGCGCAACTAATAAAATGGTTTTTAAAGTCTACATTAACTTTAACTTTATCGTACCATGGATAGCCCTGCCACCCAAATCTCAATTTGTGCCCTTCCAAGTTCAATTATTTACTATTTCTCAGCGATACCCATTCTTTCAAGCAACAAATACAATTTGAGTTCATTTGGTCTTTCATGTAGGCCAGTTTGGTCTCTTCAGTATTCACTAAGCCTTTGTGGTGTACTAGCTTCAGTGCATCTTCTTCACTGTCCTTCAGATCTTCTTCCAATGCCCTTTTTTCTTCTTCAACTGTCTGGTGTACTTGCGACATTCCATGCCCACTCATGCTCCTTGGTAAGTAGAGTCTGTCAACATTGCTGCGTGGATGAAGAGCATGATTCATTGTCATTATTTTTCTGGTCTTCCTATCCAGGGCTTCTAGTTCTGCTTGAGTCCAGTCCACTATTCCAACTGTGTATCAAATGACTGGAATTGCCCAGGTGTTAATTGCCTTGATAATATTTCCTCCACTGAGTTTGGACTTTAAGATCTTCACTCTCATGATGTATTCACTACTGACCTTCTTCTTGACTTCAGTGTGCTTAATGTTGTCAGCTTGAAGGAAGCCCAAGTATTTGTAGTGATCTTCTTCATCCAGACTCCTGAAATTATTTCCATGGGGTGTCTTGATTCCTCAGTTTTCACTATTTTTCCCCTGCTGATGGTAAGGGTGGCACACTTGTCCAGTCCAAACTCCATTGCAATATGTTGGCTGTGTATTTGGACAGTGTTGAGTAACAATTCTATTTCAGGTGGTGTTTTTCCATACAGCTTCAGATTGTCCATGTAAAGGAGGCAGGATAACCTGGCAGATGTTTTTGATGTTTGATAGCAGTATTGTTGATAGAGGAATCAATGCCATGACAGTAGTGGTGATAGTAAGTCTCCTTGAAAGATTCCTCTCTTGATGTTAACCCTCCCAGTCTATCACCATTGACCAGCAACTATGTCTTCCATTGTGCCATTGATCTTTGCACAAAGCTTCTGATGTTTCTACTGGCTCCCGTTATTTCTAGGCACTTGATTATCCAATCATGTGGCAGGGAGTTGAATGCCTTCTTGTAATCAATCCAAGCTACATTCAGGTTGGCCTTCCTTTCCTTGCAGTTTTCCAAAATCATCTTGTCAATTAGGAGCTGATCTTTTGTTCCTCGGCTGTTTGGGCCGTTTCCTTTCTGCTCAGATGGAAAGAACTTGTTTTCAACTAGATGCTGTTGGACTGCATCAGCTACCACACCAGTTAGCAATTTGAAAGTTGTTGGTAAGCAGGTAATTGGCCTGTAGTTGCCTGGTGCTGCCCCTTTTGTTGGATCTTTCATTATCAGGTAGGTTTTTGCCAGATGTTAACCAATATTACATTTCAACTCCTCGCAGTATGTTGTTAAACTACTTGGCAATGAGTGGGTGCAGACCAGTCAGATGTTTCAGCCAAAAACCATGCAGTTCATCTTCACTTGGTGCTGACCAATTCTTGATCTTCCTTGCCCTTTTCTCCACCATTTCTGCTGTTATTACAAGTTCTTTCACTTCAGCTTCTTTTTTATTCTTATCTACCTCCTTTATCCAAGCTGCATTCTTGTTGTATTTCTTTTGGTTGTCCCATAGCTACATCCAGAACTGCACTGTTTCTTCTTTGTTACTTCAAACTTTGTATCTGCTGATCTTTGTGGCTGTGGCTGTTATTTGCTGCTTTATTATTTCCAGTGCTTCCTTGATGTTCCTTGTTTCTAGGTGATATTTCTTGATCAGGTATTCTTTGGTCTTCTTGTTCTTCAGCTTCTTTTCTTTCATCTGTTCTAGCTTGCTTGCATCTGATCTTAACATACTGATTTTATTTTCCATTTTGGTGGTGCACTGTTTGGCTCTTTCTCTTGTTTGTTGATTTTCTATCCAAGGCACTCAGTTAGAACTGCAGCTGTGCTGTACATCAGTTGGTTTGTTTCTTGCAGTGAGCTGCTGCTTATATTTGATATTACAGTATTGGCATCTTTTAATACTTGTGCTAGCTTTTTCTTTGTAACAAGCTTCAATGCAGGCAACCTTATTCTGTTGTTTTTGTGCTGTTCTAGATGCTCAGTTACTCTTTGTTTCAGTTCCTCTTGTTTTTGAGTTAGAGGGCTTTGTTCTTTCTGAAGAGAAGGCAGAGGGGAGGGTGCCGGGTTTGGGAACAAAAACGATTCAGTAGCTCTGCTGGCTTCCTCTACTGCCAACTTCCCCTGGTTTGCCTCTACAGTCTGAGCTACTTCTGGCAAGGCTTTGGTTTCTTTGCCCTGGGTAGACCTTTGCAGTTCTTCCAATTCTACTTCTGTGAATTCTTTATTTCATATTATAAATTGACATTGATGTGCTAGCCTCTGTTGTTATTTCTGATTCTGGATATTGTTCTTTCCAAAACCGGTGCATTCTTTTCAGATATCCTCTTCTCTTTGGGCTTGATTTGTAATAGCGGATCATTATTTCTTTGTTTTCAGTCTTTGTATATTTGCAACAGGTAAACAACTTTTCTTCCAATCGTTCTGCAGCTGCTGGCCCTGGTTGCTCAGCCAACAGTCCTGAGTCTTGTAGCCCACTTGTCACCAAACGTCCAGGAACTAGAACACCTAGCATGGTCCTTGTTGACCTGGGCAACGACCAATCTGGTATAGGTTTCTGTAAATTACATCTCACCATATTGTTTATGGGAGAGATACTCTTCATCTGGCTCCTCTGATGAGACCTGTCCAGTACGGTTGGATCTCTGGCTTAGCTCCCATCCTCCTTGGAGCACACATGCCCCACAACCCTGTCAAGGTAGTGCCTCACTGGGAGTTGTTGTTGTTGTTGTTATTATCATTATTATCAAAGCATCCATACTGAACCTACTATATGGCAGTTTTTGTTGAGTTGGGAATTCATCCCAATTCTGATTTAGGACTCTTATTCTGAACAGAAGTCTTTTGATTGGTATAATATATTTCTGTATTTAATATTGTCCTTTTCCAACATAAGAAGTTTCTGAATTTTGGAAGGAGGGGTGCTGTTATTCACAACTGGATGCAGCATCAGTGTTGCTTCCTTAATGTATATATGAACTGGAAAGCTTCCACTGTCTTGTCAAATCTGGGCAAATGAAGACCTAGACCAATGGTTCTCAAAACGTGGTCTGGGGACACCTGGGAGCTGTCCAGACTCTTTCATGGGATTTGTGAAGTTAAATAAATAAATATTTTAAAATGTCTCAGTTTTAATTTCTAATAAAATAAATATCAATAGATACAGTATAACCCATATAAACCAATGCCCTTTGGAGTCCTCAATCATTTTTAATAATGTAAAGGGGTCCTGAGACCAAAATGTTTGAGAACTGCTGGCCTAAACAAACGTAATATCCAAATGAAAGTCTGCCTGCATGACTCTGTATGTTTTTCACAGTTGTAAAGGTTTAGCTGTGAGAGTTCATGAATTTTTTATTCAATGTTATCAGTTTAATTTTGAAAATATAGCTCTCAAGAAATCCCTGTGATTACATTATTGATTTTATGTAGTTTATTATTACAATGAAAAATACTGAAGAAATTGATTTTTCTTTTATTTTAGCATCAAGATTCACGACTTGTCCGATCTGAATGAAATGTACGCAATCATAAACTTAGAGGATGAAAATAAAGGTTTGACAACTTCCCAATTTGATGGCTTGCCAAATTAAGTGTTTGCATTAGATCAAACAAGACTAATTTTCAGTAGCTACTCAGTGCTGAGCTTTTCTGAAAAGTGTCTTTGAAGGACTGAGAATGAACAGTACCAAATTTGACCTCACATGCTTCATGCTCCACTTGTTTCAGCTTTCAGTTAATAATAAATCTTAGCGGGTGCTTACATTGGGATAAAGCAAAGAATAGACTGCTGAAGCTGCAGCTTCCCCCCAGATCAGGATCCTTAGGAAGCAGCACGTTTTAATTTCTCCCCCTTTGTATGTGAAGGGAAGGAGGGGAGCAGGCAAGCCAAAATACTGGTGCAACCTGTCCCAAATTTGGAGAACCGTTAAATGGGCAGCCTTGAGGAAGCCTAGGTCTCCTCCCTACCTTCACACAGTAACTAAGATTTTAAAAAAGAACTCTTTCTGCCCAATAAGAAGAAATTATAACCAAACACAGGTCTTAGGCCCAAATTACTTGCAGGATTGCCTATTTCTGTACAGTCCATCCTGCAGGTTTAGCATCGGAGTGGGGCGTCTTTTGCAGGTCCCACCACAGATTCATTTAACATCAGCAGCAAGTTATGCTTTTTCCCTGATGGGACCCTTAATGTGAAATAAATGGCTGTTGGGGCAGAGATAGGCTCCCTCCTTATATCTGTTTGGGAGGGGGATTAAACCAGTCCTTTTAGTTTCTGAGATTGTTATGTTAATTTTATATATGGGGTTTTTTAAATATCCCTAGAGCTATTGGAATGTATGCATTTATAAATAAGTAAATACAAGTGTAAACATGCTAAAAGGTATTCCCTCCTAATTTGCCAGCCTCTGGATGAGTTGGGGCTATAACATCCAGAATTTCCAACTCCTGCAGCAAAGGCAGCTCAAAGATACAGGAGTGTGCAAAATGTACTTTTGGGTATAGTCTTCATTGTTTTTTGGCTTTCCAAGACAAACACTCTTTTTCAACATGATATCATCAACATTTCAGGTCTAGACCAGCTGTCGTGGACAGATGACGGGCAGTTGCTGGCAGTGTCTACCAAGCGAGGACTTATCCATGTGTTCCTAACAAACCTTCCCATCCTTGGAGACTCGTACAGCACACGGATCGCGTATCTCACCTCCCTTCTCGAAGTCACCGTGGCCAACCAGATTGAAAGTGTATGGCACTTTATTCATTTTTAAAGTTCACATAGAGATAAAGGTTTTGATTTACCATACTCAGTCCTCAGCGCAAGCAATGTGGTCTGTCTTGGCAGGAACTACCAATTACAGTTTCTGTGGAAGTTGAGCCCAACTTTGTTGCGGTGGGTCATTATCACTTGGCTGTGGGCATGAATAATCGTGCATGGTTTTATGTTCTTGGAGAGAGCAGTAAGTATATCTCTAGCTCCATTATTTCTCAGTAGTGTTTCACTGCTGTATTTTTTAGTTACTGCTCATCTTATAAAAGGACATATTTATTGCTTTATGCTGTGCTCTTTTGCACCACTAATTTATATGACATGTTAAACTGTAATTCAGAGAATGGGAAAAAAAGAAAGTAGAATAATCATTCTTGAAGCTGTGATATTTCATTCTGGCATAGGTTAGATAGTCCTAAACTTCACAAGTTGAATCTGCTCTGTCAAACGTTCAGAGGTATTTTAAAAGGCAGGCTAAAAAACGAACAAAGAAAAAATACCAGAAAAAAAAATATTTTTTTTTAAATGTTGCAGGTGTAAAAAAGCTCAAGGACATGGAATATCTGGGAACAGTAGCCAGTATGTGTCTTAATTCTGATTATGCCGCTGCACTTTTTGACGGTAAAGTTCAGTTGCATATGGTAAGTATGTTAAGAATTTTGAATCACCTGAAGTTTGCATGAAGTATGGCTAAAGAGACTTTTAAACTGCAGGCAGAAATCTGAGCCAGCAACTTATGTTATATCCAACACAGCAGTAAGATTATTTTCACTCCCAACAAGATGGAAAAGCAGGATTACATTTTCCAGTGTAATTTAGTAGCAGGTGAGAAGACAAAGAGCTAGATTCACTAGAACGTGTGAGTTTAAGGTATAGAATTGCCAGCCAAATATATAGATCTAACTGGTTTGGTTTGAAAAATCCTAAGATTTTTCTGCTGACTTTTTGCTTTTCTGCTGACTTTTTAATAACAAGAAAGGATAAGATTAAGATGTTTACTGATTTCCTTAACTTCAAATTATGAATTAATAAAATCTATTAACTTCTTATTCTGAAACAAAACGTTTTTGTTATTATTTTAGATAGAAAGTGAACGTTCAAATACTCAGGAAGAACGGGAGACTAGACTCTTCCCAGATACAGATGATAAAAGTAAAATTTTGTGCCACTCTTTAACTAGTGAGTTCCTCATCTATGGTACTGATGTAAGTATATATCTGCTTCAACTTTCATATCATTACAGCAGTATTGGTTGCTATTTATATTATTGTCATCTTTTTGCAGTCATAGATTTTGTGATACTGCTAGAACCGACTTTGCATCTTGTGAGAATAGATACAGCAACTAGCACCTAATAGAAGGAAAGGAGCAAAAGAACAAAGAAAAATATATGTCCTTCCATCTGCCTACTCATTCCAGGTTGCATACCTGTCCCATTACCTCCTTTCCCCCCCATTCTATGTTCTCATCGTCTTTCTTTTAGCTCTTCTTCAATCATCATTCAATCATCATTTCATTCTTCTCTTGACTATCTCTTTCCCAATCACTATCTCTTTTACTTTCTGTTTGGAACTAGGCCAGGATAACAAAAATGAGTAGCTTTTGAAAGATGTTGCTTGGTTCCTTACATTTGTGGGAATCCTGAAGTATCTTTCAATAGGTAGCCTCTTTTTTCTCTCTCCGCTAACATAGGAAGGGAGAAAAGTGGGAGGGATCTTTTGCTCCTAAAAAGATCCTTGGGATAGAAAATGAGTATCACAGGTCAACCTTCAGAACCCAATTTTGTGGAGCCTCTCCAGACAGTGAAGTCTAGTCTCTCCTGAAATCTGTATTTGTAAAGATAAGGGTTTCAAGAAGAGAAGTCCTTGAAGCTCATATTCCAGTCTGTTTCCAGATTTTGGTTTGTTTGACAAACAATCTGAAGATTCCCTTTATTGGTAAAATAGTCTTTCTCTACACGGAAGTAGCAACAGGAACGGGGACCAATGTTGACTTTGTCCTGCATATCTACTTATTTCATAATTTTCCCTTCAGCCGTGAGGCTTGCACTTAAATGCTACACCTCCTGTTGTTTTTTGCAGCAGCATAATGGAAGCGTATCTGCACATTGTCAGATGCAGTGTGAGAATTTTGAATCTGCCCCTTGTTAAGTTCCTGCAAGGGTTAGGGAAACTGTCTTTTTGACAGAAAAACCTGTTTGCCTTTCACCAGTGGCCCTAAAATGTTGACCGGAAGGTAAACTACTTTAGGGCCATCTTTGCTAGAGTGTCTAGCCTAGCATTTTGCTCTCACAGGGGTGAATCAGGTGCCTAGAAAAAGGCAGTAGCCGGGGCATAGACCTAAGAGACCCCTTCATCTTGAGCCCACATCATCTGCTGTTGCTGTTAGTCCTGTATCGATTGATGATAACTTCATACTCCATGAACTGGTCTAGGTCCTTTTGAGGCCATTAAATTGGTTGGCATCACAACGCTTTGTTCTAGCAGATTTGATGGTGCCCTGTTTTCCATAGCTTTATATCCTGCAAATGGTTTCTCCTTGCAATTTTTCTAAGCTAACTATTCCCGAATGTGGTCTTTCTTCAAAAAAATTGCTTCACTGCTTGATCATTTCAGCTGACCTTTTCTTCACCTTTTCTGCATTAACTTTTTTTTTTTTTAAGATGTGGTATTCAGAATGCCACAAAACATTTCAAATACAGTTATATCCTAAAGATCCCTAGCATGTAATTTACCGTTTTTCACAGCAAGCAGACACTGGGTCAACATTCATATCAAAGTAAACGCATCTACACACTCCAAATCTCTTTACCGACTAGTCATTGCCAACAGAGATCCCATTCAGAATATAAATGTGAAATAAGGAATTTTTGTGCCTAGGTCTGTACTTGCTTTGAACTTCCTTTATTTCAGATACTTTCATTCTGCTCTTCATTTTGCATACAGTCAAGGAAAACAAAATTAGATTTTGCTTTCATGGTTACTCAATAAAAACCAGTTACTATGTTAATGCTCATTTACCCAATTCTTTTCAAAGCACCAATAGTAATTAAGTAATTACGTGCCATCAGCAAAGCTCACAACTCACCTTTAGTCCTATAGTATGTAGTATCTAGTTTAAAAAACACCTAACCTTGAAGGATACCAAAGTTTATATTGCTCCATTTTGAAAACTGTTTTACTGTCTTTATTCCTATTCTACTATTGTAACAAGAACAGTGATTTCAGTGAAGGGTATATATATTTGACATTCTGTAGGTTTTCAGATTAAAAGTCTTTTGCAAGTCAAATATGGATAACAAGTAATACATCTATATTTTATATGATTTATATTATGTTTGTTCATTTACTCTCTCTTTCCTTCTCACTATTTGTTAGATTGGCATTATTCGATATTTTTACATTGAAGACTGGCAGTATGTCAATGAGTATCGGCATTCTGTTGGTGTGAGAAAAATCTTCCCAGATCCCAATGGATCCAAATTAGTTTTTGTTGATGAAAAAAGTGATGGTTTTGTTTACTGTCCTGTAAGTTTACTCCATTTCCTTTGTACTTCTACATTTTAGCTTGAATTCTACAAGTATTACACTCTTACTTTTTCTTCAGTAATTTCCTATGTACTTTCTACCAAATAATGTAAATATGGTCTCATTTTTTTCTTCAATGAACTATGAGATATTTAGGATGAAAAAATAACTAGAGCTGTCACACAGGCACCTGAACCTGCATCTTCCCCATCTAAGTAGAATTTAAAAAATAAACCACATTGTAAGACTGCCATTTCTTTTATGGGATCAAGATTGCAGTTTAGTTTGTAAGCCAAAATTACACATAGTTTCAAATGTTTTCCACATTATTGGGATTCTTCCCGGCTTTATACTTAAATAAAAGTGTACAGGTAGTCCCCAGGTTAAGAATGCCTGGTTTAAGGACAATTCATAGTTAAGAACTGAGCCTATTGTAGCAAAAATTGAGTTAAATACACAATGATTTGAGTTAAATACACAATACTACTTATCTAGTATTATACAATAATACCATTCCGGCTTGTATACAAATTCAACTTAAGGACAGACCTTGGGAACGGAACTCATTCTTAAACTAGGGACTACCTGTATTATTTTTGGTCACAGAATAAAAGCTGCTTGCTACATACCCTCTACAGTGGAGCAAAAAAGTATTTAGTCAGCCACCAATTGTGCAAGTTCTCCCAGTTAAAAAGATGAGAGAGGCCTGTAATTTTCATCATAGGTATACCTCAACTATGAGAGACAAAATGGGGGGGAAAAAATCCAGAAAATCACATTGTCTGATTTTTAAAGAATTTATTTGCAAATCATGGTGGAAAATAAGTATTTGGTCAATATCAAAAGTTCATCTCAATACTTTGTTATATATCCTTTGTTGGCAATGACAGAGGTCAAACGTTTTCTGTAAGTCTTCACAAGGTTTTCACACACTTGCTGGTATTTTGGCCCATTCCTCCATGCAGATCTCCTCTAGAGCAGTGATGTTTTGGGGCTGTCGCTGGGCAACACGGACTTTCAACTCCCTCCCAAGGTTTTCCATGGGGTTGAGATCTGGAGACTGGCTAGGCCACTCCAGGACCTTGAAATGCTTCTTACGAAGCCACTCCTTCGTTGCCCGGGCGGTGTGTTTGGGATCATTGTCATGCTGAAAGACCCAGCCACGTTTCATCTTCAATGCCCTTGCTGATGGAAGGAGGTGTTCACTCAAAATCTCACGATACATGGCCCCATTCATTCTTTCCTTTACACGGATCAGTCGTCCTGGTCCCTTTGCAGAAAAACAGCCCCAAAGCATGATGTTTCCACCCCCATGCTTCACAGTAGGTATGGTGTTCTTTGGATGCAACTCAGCATTCTCTCTCCTCCAAACACAACGAGTTGAGTTTAGACCAAAACGTTCTACTTTGGTTTCATCTGACCATACGACATTCTCCCAATCCTCTTCTGGATCATCCAAATGCTCTCTAGCAAACTTCAGACGGGCCCGGACATGTACTGGCTTAAGCAGGGGGACACATCTGGCACTGCAGGATTTGAGTCCCTGGCGGCATAGTGTGTTACTGATGGTAGCCTTTGTTACTTTGGTCCCAGCTCTCTGCAGGTCATTCACTAGGTCCCCCCGTGTGGTTCTGGGATTTTTGCTCACCGTTCTTCTGATCATTTTGACCCCACAGGGTGAGATCTTGCATGGAGCCCCAGATCAAGGGAGATTATCAGTGGTCTTGTATGTCTTCCATTTTCTAATTATTGCTCCCACAGTTGATTTCTTCACACCAAGCTGCTTGCCTATTGCAGATTCAGTCTTCCCAGCCTGGTGCAGGTCTACAATTTTGTTTCTGGTGTCCTTCAACAGCTCTTTGGTCTTGGCCATAGTGGAGTCTGGAGTGTGACTGTTTGAGGTTGTGGACAGGTGTCTTTTATACTGATAACAAGGTCAAACAGGTGCCATTACTACAGGTAACGAGTGGAGGACAGAGGAGCCTCTTAAAGAAGTGGTTACAGGTCTGTGAGAGCCAGACATCTTGCTTGTTTGTAGGTGACCAAATACTTATTTTCCACCATGATTTGCAAATAAATTCTTTAAAAATCAGACAATGTGATTTTCTGGATTTTTTTTTTTTCTCATTTTGTCTCTCATAGTTGAGGTATACCTATGATGAAAATTACAGGCCTCTCTCATCTTTTTAAGTGGGAGAACTTGCACAATTGGTGGCTGACTAAATACTTCTTTGCCCCACTGTATTTTCTGGTTCTGAATACTGATCTATAATGTGTTTAATTTCAGATGCAATTCCACCTTGTCATGGTTAGTGACAGTTCAGTCCCCTTTTTTCTATTACCTGCCTTCTCTGTTCTTCTGCCCACTGCCATTTTCTTCAGTGTTCATTCTTCTGGTCTCTAGGGAAACAGTGTATGGAAAATCTTTGTCAATTTCAGTGATATCTCATTACTTAGTTATTCCTTAATAACCTATATACAGTACTGCTGGTATGCATACATGTGAAACTGATAGAAAACTTTCAATGATTCTTTGGATATTAGAGTAGATAGATAATGCAGCAAAATGACCATGACATACCATAGATGCCCATGGTAATAGAAAGAAGGAGGAGTTAAATAAAGGGACTATATTGGTTAACAGTAACAAAGCAGATTTCTTTATTAGGGAAATTATTAAACTGTAAAAAAAGAACTATTTCTAAATCTCTTTCAAAAATCATGCTTATGGTTATAGGTTGGAATATGGTTTGTAAGGTCAAAATGCACTTCACATAGAATACATCTGTTTACAGTTAATATAACTATGTGGAAAGGCATTTGAGATTAACAATGAAAAGTTATAAAAATAGATTTATGATAGATCTAAAACTAAATGCAAATATATTTGAAAGTACATTTATCTCTTTTACAAAAATAAAATCACTTCTCCCATTCACAGTGCATGTGTATAGGGTCGGGGGATGGGGGGAAATCCAAAACTCTTTAATATAACTTATTCATTTTCTATAAAGTTATAAATGTGTAATTCCAGTTTTAATGGTCTTCAGACAAATTCTGTTTTCCCTTAAATTGCAACTAGCTTTCTCTCTCAAATACTGTTTTAAGATCCTTTTCCATACTAGTTCTATGGATAGGATGTTATCTGATATCATTAACACCAGATTTAGATTAATCCTTTAATTTGCAGAAGTTTTGTTTGTCCTGAATTCAAAATTAATTTACCAATATCTATCTATCTATCTATCTATCTA
The DNA here is from genome assembly GCF_059951505.1 of Python bivittatus. Lineage (NCBI taxonomy): Eukaryota > Metazoa > Chordata > Lepidosauria > Squamata > Pythonidae > Python > Python bivittatus. The sequence goes on from NW_028277121.1 coordinate 564,449, forward strand.
TCTATCTATCTATCTATCTATCTATCTATCTACAGTATATATTTTCATTTTGTCTCATTAGTATTTTCTCACTCACTTAACATGTTACCCTGTTTAAACAACCCTGTTTTATATCTGTTGAAGATGTCTGTGTTTCTGTTGTATTGTGACCAGTGGATTTTTATTTAGTTCTGTAAACTGAGATTAATATTTTCCTAATTCTTTGACAAGCACCTGTTATGTTTGTTAACTCAGAAATGGAAGAGAGATATACCCATCTTATTCCTCCAAAAGCAGTCATATAGCACATAATAGAAAATTCACCCTGTTCTGGTTGGCTTTATTTACTAGCTAATTTTGTGCTGCTGTCTTTTGTAGATAACTGATATTGCCATTGAAATTCCAAATTTCCAACCAACCATCAAGAGCATTCTGTGGGAAAACTGGCCACTGGATAAGGGTGTATTCGTTGCCTATGATGATGACAAAATATACACTTATGTATTTCATAATGATACCATACAAGGTATTGCAGGTGTTTTATTATTCCAGTTATGATCTTAGAATTTTATAGAGCAATATAAGGAAACAAGAAATTACCAATTCATAGCTTTAATGTTTATGATTGGCAGGAAGACAGAAAGAGCGCAAGAATGAGAAAAACAAACAAACCCTAAGATGCTATTTTGTATATCTTGTTGATCATAATAATGTTATTATATGTGACAGTGAGGAACTATAAAATTTCTGATCTTATGTTTAATAAGTATTTATTACTTGTTAAGTTGTGGAGAACTCCATCCACAGGATGCTCAGAATTTTAGGAATAAAGCATGGGCTTTTTTATTGGGGGGAGATAACAGGGGTGGGGTTACAGAGGGGGAGCGTAAAAACCACATACATGGGGGCATGACATAATATAATATTTGTATCTCTCTGCTCTTAGAGCTTAAGGGTGGAGGGTCTGAACCCAGTAGAATAACATCATGTGAGAGTCCCAATAAAAACATAGATAGTCACATGGGGCCTCCTGGTGTCAGGGTCTCCTTTTAGGGTGACTCACACATTATGCTAAACCATGGGGCTAGGTTTACACATTATCAATCATAGTTTATAAACAACCATGACTGGACTCAGGTCTATATATATATATTTTGGCAATAGAGCAGTATTTATATATATTTGGTTTTCATTCCTGACTGATTCTTAGACATTAAGGACCTTTTACATTGTGTGTGTGTGTGTGTTTACCATAGAGTTTTGTAAAGACTAGTTGTAAGAAACTGAAAATAATGCACTTTTTTCTCATGATTATAGCAATTTAGTGCTGATGTAATCTGATGTGAACAGCAAATTTAACTAATTTTCTCTTTTAGGGTCTAAGGTGATCTTGGCAGGAGCTACCAAAGTTCCTTATGCACATAAACCGTTGCTCTTATATAACGGAGAGTTAACCTGTCAGACCCACAGTGGGAAAACCAGCAATATCCTCCTTAATACTCATAGCTTCCTTGGCACTTTGAAAGACCTGGGGTGTAATGAGCTGAAACAAATGCTAACTCAGACTTTAATTTTGAAAAGGTGAGTTACCAATTGATTATGGAATATTTTCAAACATATAGAAGGCAGGCTTAGTATCATTTTTACTTTTAATGTTGTCTGACCCAGATTTTCAGAGGCTTGGGAGATATGCAAACGTTTGAACAATCAGTCAAGCTGGAACGAGGTAGCCAGAGCCTGCTTACATCACATGGAATTAGAATTTGCAATACGGGTATATAGGACGATCAAAAATGTTGGAATGGTCATGTCATTAGAACAAATAAAGGTACAGATTTATGCGTTCAACTATTACGGTTCAGTTTTTTAAATTTATAAATGGTATGGGATTACGATGGCCCTGAGCCACTTTACTGCTCAGGCCAAGTGCGAAGTACAACTTTAATATTTTGAAAAAACTTCATTAGCAGATAATTGAGCAGGAAAAATAATCCCAGAATGGAGACATTGTACTGAAAATACGTACATCTTAACAAAGCTCAAACGTTCTCAGAATACTACATTGAGGATTCCCTGCATGCATAGGGTTTCCGTTGCCCTATACATCTCTCCAGTTTTAACCCACTTGTTAATAGGTGAAAGACATGCACCAGATACAGATTCAGTCCATCGCTCTCATACAGCACATTTCCTCACTTTACATCTAAGACAGAGATACAAGTTTCTCTGTTTCATCAGTTGTTTTGACTTCTATGTAACAACAACAGTACACACGCAGCTGCATTTGCTTTAATTGAAAATTTTAAAAATCTTACAGACGCCCATGTCTTCTTTCTCAGGGCATAGAAGATCACAGTCTTTTAGCAGGACATCTTGCCATGTACACCAATAACTTTAATTTAGCTCAGGATTTATATCTGGCATCTTCTTGTCCTGCTGCTGCACTTGAGGTAAATGCTTAAACCACCTAATATTTCACTAGATGCTATTTTTTTTCTTTTTTAAATATACCGTACTGCTTTGGGAAAGGTAATTGTAATTTGTTGAAATCTGTACTATTTCTGATATTAGATGAGAAAAGATTTGCAACACTGGGATAGTGCACTTCAGCTAGCTAAACGTTTGGCACCAGATCACATACCCTTCATATCAAAGGAGTACGCTGTGCAGCTGGAATTCACGTACGTTGTCTCTTAAATGCACTAAACACATTTGATAAATACAAATTTGTTAGCTAAACTGTTTAATTAATTAATTGTAACTTAGAATCCATTATAAAGTGCCTTGCATTAGATCTTTAGCATCCATTTAACATCTTTATGGTGTCATGGCTGAGGCAATGCATGGGTCCTGATTCCTGCAAATAGATTATTTATTAGAGATAGACAAGAGAGTAGGATCTCCATTGCCTGGAAGACCTGGATGAAGGTGGTGGTCTTTAAAGAGGTTTGAGCTTGTCTAGGACTTTAGTTGGTTCTATATTTGACCTTTAGTCATTAAAGTTAAAGGCCCAATATAGAACCAACCAAAGTTGGTGAAAGGTGTTCTAAAACAAGCATTACCTGAGCTTCATCCAGAAACAATGGAGGGTGATGGAGCATTTATCCTACTAATCCTGAGAGAAAAGTAAAGCTCTAAGCAGTTTTTGAAAAGCAATTAAAGCCGTTTCTAAACTAGGTTATTTACTGAAAGTAGAATGGAGAAAGGCATAAATTGACTCTCAGGAGAATCTTATAAGAGCATCAAATAGTCCTACTGTTCTTGCTTTCTCTTCTAGAGAAATGTATTACATATACTATAAAGTGGTGTTTATAGTATGTTTGGGTATGCTTTCAGATACAGATGGGTCTCTTAAGGACGCAGTAACATTTTTCAAATTATTATTTTTCAGTGATAACTCTAGTTCAGCAGTTTATCTAAGTACACAGTGCTTGCTGGTGGGGTTGCATGCAAGTGCTGAGGAAAGAGCAGTGCATTGACTGAAATGAATTCACATGGTCACAACTTTATGGTTACACCTGATAGAGTCTCTGCTGTGGCATTGGACATGGGTCATGATGCTTATCATCCCAGTTTTTGCCTAGTAACAATACTCAATGAGAATAATATTGCTGGATTATAGATAGAAACTCCATGAGTAAGATGTGGACTGAAACCACTGTTCAGTCTTGCAACCTGGGTTTATAGCTGGCACAACCAAGCTCAGAGAACCCCAAGGACTCCACAGTTCAACCCTGAGCTACTCATATTCTCTTCTATTGATTTGTTTGTTTGGCTAGCTTGCTGTACGTTTATGGAAAATTAGTCATAACAGATTCATGAACAGCAAAGAGTATTTCCATCAGTTTTCCTAATTAGACACTTTTTTCCCCGTGGTTGCTGGTTTGACACAGAAATGTAAGAGCTTTTGCACCCTTCTTTTCATGATATTCTCTTGGTAAGTTTATCAACCCCTAGTAATGGAAATAAGACTTCCCTTGGGTTTTCTAAAAATAAACTGCTATCCTGTAAGACATATTCAGCCCATGGAGTTCCAGGGAAATAGAATATGTATAAGAATATAAGTAAGCCGTGCCCTGGCCCATCTAGTCCAGCAGTCTGTTCTCACAGTGGCCAACCGACTGCACAAGGAAGCCCACCAATCTCCCAGCAGATGGCCTTCATAGGTAGTCACGCTGCCATCAAGGCTAACAGCCATTGATCCTCATGATTTCCTTGAATTGATCCAACCCTTTTTTGAAGCCAGCCTACCTGGTAGCCAGCACCACATCTCATGTATGTCTGTGACGATCACAAATGCCAGAAAAATATCCTGAGACTGTATTCAGACATCAGGCTCCCTTAATATCTGTTTGTTATACCAAAAGGGGGATAGGCATATACATTACATTTACATGTGATGCAACAGTCAATTATTTGGTCTGTTATGTCCTTCCTACTTCAAGCCACAGACTACATACAGATCAATACCACCTTCCAGGTTTTATTGTTATCACCTGGGACTTCCAAAGCCCTCCACTTGGAATCTCTTTAAATGTCTTCTTCATTCTATAATATTTGATAAGATTCTAAATATGGTTGACTTTTAATTTTAGGGGTGATTATGTGAATGCTTTGGCACATTATGAAAAAGGAATTACAGGCAACAATAAGGTAATAAATACACTCTTGGTGATGGTTTTAGAGTGGGTGTTCACATATCTAATTATATTAACTTTATGGTTTAAAATCTTAAATAATTTAAAAATTTATTGTGCCTTGGAAATATTAGAAAAGCTTTTGGTCAGTTGAATATCATTGTGAATATTAAAGGAAACCATGCCAGATATTTACAAATGTATAAAATCTTATTTATTCCTGATTTTTTTACTTAAACACCATAGCACCATTTGGCGCAGAAGACTAGTTTTTTCTTGCTTATGTAGATTCAACTGTACTTTGTATAACTATTTTTACAAAGGGTGATTTTTAGGATAGTTGATTTGTTGAGAACTCTTGGCATGAGAAACAAAACGTTTTTCCTTTAGTAGGTTTATTTCAGAATTGATATTGTTTATATGCAGTTTGAACAAATATACTTGAACAAATACATACTTTATAGGTGAAATATAGTGTACAATTCTTAACAGAATAAGTGCTGATTTTTCATATTTCCAAAGTAGTAACTGGTGAATATGGCTCTATATTTTATAGGACTTTTTTATTGTGCTTTTTGCTTTGTTGCCATTTAATGTGTTACTTTTGATTGTCAGTTCCAAGAACATGATGAGGCATGCCTAGCCGGAGTGGCACAGATGTCCATTCGCATGGGGGACATTCGGCGTGGTATTAACCAGGCCATCAAGCATCCCAGCAGAATATTAAAGAAAGATTGTGGAGCTATTCTGGAGAGCATGAAGGTAGCTAATACATGGTAATATATAAAGAAAATATTCGCAAAGCGAATTGCTCTAAGCTGAACACCTGTACCATTTTTTATCTCAGCAATTTTCAGAAGCTGCCCAGCTTTATGAAAAAGGACAATATTTTGACAAAGCAGCATCAGTATACATACGTTGCAAAAACTGGTAAGTGTAACTATATAATTGCAGATGGCAAATTAAGTAGTGAAGGTTTGCTGACTCTCAGGACTATTAAACTGGCATATCCTCTCCATTGTTATTTGCCTTTCAGACCACTAAATACTTTATAATATACTAATTCTCTTGTGTCATGTAATGCAATTACAGAGATTTTACAGGCTCAGAAGTTGAATAAGTGGTATTGGAGCACTTTATTTCATTTTTTTCCCATTTATTTTTATCCTAGAAGCTCTGGAGAAGTTCCAGATATAAAACTGGAGTAACTTCTGTCACTAAGTCCTGGCCCAAATAAGAAAGTCTTTTCATGCTTCTGAAAAATGCTAATAGAAGAAATTTCATAAATCTTCAGAGGAGGGAGAATTCCAAAATTTGATAAAAGAGCTGGACAAATAAGGATTTAGCCATGTTTCATGACTGGGGCTTTATTGTTCATATTTATTTATCCATTTATCAGTTGCTCAATACCTTTTGTTACCTGGGTGATGCAAAATAAAATAAATAAATGTCTCTATAGCAAAAATGACTTTAAAAATAGGTGTTTTGAATCCAAGAACTCTAAAACTCATGATAAATACCTGTTGACGTAAGGCAAGCATGTTCCATGGCATTATTGCATCAAGACACACAATGATGCCAAATATTTTGTACAATTTTAAAATCCCATTGAAATAAAAAGTTCTTGGAGTAACGCCTGGTACATTAAAGTGGGTGCCAGTTGAGTCTTTCTGGGGTAGGGCATTTGGTGACAGATGCCATTGCTCAGCTTTTGCTGAGACTTTGAGGAAAGTTGTTGACCTCAGGACTTGGGAGGATCTTTCAGATACTGCAGTTTCAAGCACTTCATTATTGCCCCAAGTTCTTAGGATGCTGTTGGTTCTAAGCATTATTATAAAATGTCATTATCAGACACCTTGAGGTTTGCAACTTTTCTTCTTCTCTCTGTCCTCTTCATGAGGTTTTCCTTAAAACGCTACCTCTTGTACAACAAGTAAGATGGGATATAGGTAAACAAAGTGATTAATGGCCTAGCTTTCAGCAGAAGCTAATTCTTCAGTGTATTTTTCAAATGCATAGGTAAACTTGACCTCCTGCCTTCTCATAGAGTCTAGGAGTATCTAAATTCAGCACCTATACAAATCTAAGTTTCCAGACCTACATAAATTAGGCAAATTGAAAACAGTAACATAATTTCTCTTGATTTGCTTTGTTGGTTTTGCTTACCACTTTCCAGCTGTTTTAAATCATTTAATACAGTTTGAAAAACGATGGAGGGCAAAGGTAATAATTCCATCTGTATTCAGCCAACTCTCTGGCTTTCAAGATGTAAGCAGGTGTTGCCAGACACTTCTAGTGCTAAATGCCGTAAAGCTCTTTAGACAAGGAAATAGTCATGAAATGTTCAGGAAGCAAAATTTTCCTTCTGTTTTTATTTAATCATAGCATACAGAGGATTTGACTCCAACCCAGAGTAGCCTGATCCATGAAAAAAGGGGCTGGGATCCAGGGGTGCTGTTTTTGATGGAAGTGGAAGGGACGGATAACTGGTCTGTTCCTGCTTCCCCTTGAAGGCTCCTGCCCCTCTTCCTCCTCTTCTTTTGAGGAAGTAAGGATTGCAAGGGGAAGCAATAAAGCAACAAATTGCTTTTCTCCTCTTCCATGAATGGAGGAAAAAGTCTGCTCATAGGATCTCTGGGACCTGGGCCTTATTGAATAAGATGTCCAATTCCCTTCAAGCTCATCTTTAAAGTTTTGGGACTTGTAGGCGAATTATCTTCATCCTTGATATGATGGAGTGAGTATAGCAGAAATAAACTGAGAAATGTACTTGTTTAATTACAATTATAAATTATAATTTATTCCTATTGTTTAGGGCAAAAGTTGGTGAGCTTCTTCCTCATGTGTCTTCTCCAAAAATACATCTTCAGTATGCCAAAGCAAAGGAAGCAGATGGCAGGTATACCGTCCTAGAGTTACATTCAAGCATGTGTTTTATACCTGCGGTCATAAGGCTAGCTATGCTCAGCAGGATTTATATGTGTGAGCAATGACACCCACAGGCTTTTGCTGTTTTTAGCAGAATCTTGAGAGCAGCATCGTGGCACAAGCCCTGCCCTCTTTGGGCATGAAGGCAGCATTGCAGCGCGTATAAAGAAGGGCACTCTGACCTTCCTTGCTGTCCCGCACCCCCCTGGACACTGCTGTGAATAAGAAGGGGTGTTTACCTCCTAAGACTGTAGCGTTCCAAAATGGAAATTTAATGATATCTCTTTTTCTGATAAAATGTTTTAAGTCAACTGTTCATACGTTTATTGCTCACTTCTGCCCTGAGAAGCATCCACAGACTAAATGCTGTTGAATAACTACTGTTCTTTCTTGCTTTTTCCATGAAAGAATCACAGAAGGTAGTTTCAAAGAGAATTTGAATACCAGGGAGTGGAAAATGTGGTTTGCTGAACCACTGTTGCCAATTTAATTGTTGTGTTTGGATGTGGCTTACGAAGACAGGCAGCTGACGAGGAGTTTGGAAGCTCTAACTTTTGATTAATTATGTCTGTATTTTAAACCAGTCAGCTTCATTAACCAAGATTAATGATGTTTTGCTGGGTATAGGTGATACAACAAGCTGTAGTTCATCCAAAGCAAAAGGGAAAGCATTTGCTTGCTACTGTACTCTTTGCTGTTGTACTGGAAGAGAAAAGGGGGTAAATATGCAAAGCCCAGGTGAGGCTTATTCATGTTGCACTAGACCTTAATTTAACATGCTGTCTGAATAGCTGCAAAATAACACCCAATAAGATTTTACAGTAGCTTCCATCACAGGAGTGATTATTGATGAATGCAAGTTACTGGATATTACATCACTACACAGTGTGATGAAGAGTATCACTTATATAATAGTAACCTCTGATGATCTGTCCTTCTAGATACAAAGAAGCTGTTTTGGCCTATGAAAATGCTAAACAGTGGGACAACGTTATCCGGTTGTATTTGGATCACCTGAACAATCCAGAAAAAGCTGTTACCATTGTGCGGGAAACACAGTCTCTTGAAGGTGCCAAGATGGTAGCCAGGTAACTGAGTGATAGATTGGAATTCTGTAATAATTTAATAGATCTATAAATGTAACCAAATTAAATTAATAATTTAATAGATCTATCATTATAACCAAATTAAATGGATCAATGTGTGAGCATATAAGTACAGATCCCTAAAATTAGTCTGACTTTCAAACATACTGTTTGGGGTATTCCTCTGTATTTTCAGTGAAAAAGATCAGGCCCATGTTTAAAATTTTTTTTAAAAAAACTTTCTTAAAAATTAGAGGTATATAAAAGAACCTCTAAATGAAAAATTGTGCATAATGAATGTTACTAAAAAATGTCAGCTGATCAAGGTAGACCCAGTCAGGAAGCAGATACCACAAGAATGCTGGAACTCTACTTCATAAATGTTGGCTGTAGGGACAGAATGTTGAAAGTCTGTGTTCTCCCTTCCCCACCTCTTATATCCAGGGAGTTAAAGTGGAGTCAGTTTGAGTTTCTTTCTAATGTTTTCTTTATCCCCTGTGCTTAAAATATGTTTTGGTAATTGTCATTACATAGCTTCTCTAAGGTCATCACTGTGGTTTTCCAGAAAAGGCCTGATAACGCTGATTTCCTAGCATCGTTGCAGGGATAATTTTCAGGGTTAACTGAATTTCTCCAAGTGTGTATCTCCTTGTATGCTGTGGGGAGGGGGGGTGAGTGTCAAAAAAGTCAAGATGGTGGCTGTGACCCCATGGTGAAAGCCCTACCCCTTTTTACATCACGATGCCCTTCAAAAAGGAGCAGGGCTTTGATCGCACAGTCACAGCTACCATCTTGACTTTTTTGACATGTCCCTGCAGATGCCCCTGGGAGAGAACATTCAGCCCTATGGTCTGCGGAATATAGAGCCAGGATTATTTAGAACAACTAACACATTCACAACTGATACCAGCTTAGTTAGATTTTATCATCATTTTTCATGCTTGGCAACATGCTGCCATATTTGTGCACGGGATGCCTTTAGGGGAGGGCAGCCTAAATTCATGTTTAAGCAGGTAATTTTGAGAAATATACCTGGGATGATTGGACTATGTGTGATTGGTGTTTTTACAGGCTAAACAGCAATTAACCCATGAAACTCTGGCTGCCTCTGCTCCTAATGATTTTGTGAGTTATTCTCTCAGCATACCTTGGGAGCAAGATTATTCCATGGTTTTTTAAAATAGAGTGATAATCTACAAGTTATGTCTGTCTTAAATTATGGAGCATTGGACAACCTCTAGAGGTGTTACACTGATTTAATAATGATAATAAAGATGATAGGTTTAGAGAGATGAGAAAACTCTTCTATTGAGGTTACTTTTGTATTAAAATATCGTAGACTGCTTTTTTGAATTGTTACCTTGACTGCTTGGGAACATAAAGCCTTGGGATTCTGTTCACTTTTCTTTTAGAAAAATAAAGAAGCATTTGTTCTTCTTAGGTTCTTTCTGCAGCTGGGTGATTATGGGTCTGCCATCCAGTTTCTGGTGATGTCCAAATGTAACAACGAAGCTTTCTCCCTGGCTCAGCAGCACAATAAGATGGAGATCTATGCAGACATCATCAGTGAGTATCGCATCCTAGTATAATGGTCCACAGCGTGGGCTTCTGCAGGGGGGTAGCAAGAGGAACCAGTTGGAGTGCACGCACAAGGATGCCGTCGTTGCATAAGAGATTGAGAGCCAAGTATGTACCGACAACGTTTGTGTGATGATGTCATTTTGGCATCATTGCAGTCTGTTGCAGATGCTGCCCGTTCACAGTTCTTATTAGTAAATTAGCTTTTAACTTGACTGCAATGCATTATGGTTTTGCTGTTGCAAATTTACTGGATACGTTTTAAATGCAGGCAATTTTAATTATGTGTAACATTTTGTTAGGAAGTACAGTGCAACCTATGATGTTACAATCGAAATGATAAGCCTTGTGGTTCCTTCACATGTTTAAATTGCAAGAGAAAAACGTGCCGTGACATAGTTGTGAATCATTCTTTACTGTAATAATCATTGGAGATTACTGCTGACTCCCCTTCTTGCCTGCATTCCCAAACGTTTCTCACCGTCTCCAAAAGGACCAAGAGCGTATTTTCAGAGCAGAAGAGATGGAATTGGTGTGTGTAAGAGAATGCAAGTCTTGGTCTTTCTTCACAGAAAGAAAGTTAGAATCTACTTCCTCAAAAGGGAAATGTTCTTTTTGTTTCCTTCCTATTCCAGGTTCTGAGGAAACTACTAATGATGATTACCAAAGTATTGCCTTATATTTTGAGGGAGAAAAGAAACATTTTCAGGCTGGCAAATTCTTCCTTCTCTGTGGTCAATATGCCCGGGTTAGTACAACTTGAGTAAATCAGATTAAACACCGAGCTAGACAAGTCGTGGGAGTTCTGGAAGATGATCTCTCAACATCTCTTTCTGGGAATTGGGTGGGATTCTGTCTGAATCAGAGTGTCAAGTCCACAATGTCCAACTCCCCATTCTGAAGCATTCTCACGCAACCAGGCTTGGTTCAGAAAAATACTTCTTTATTACGTGGTACGTGTAGCTTGTAAACAGAACATTGCTAAAACTAACGCCTTGGGTAAACCTCCCTCTATTTATCCCCCCTCCCCTTATTGCCTGGCATCGTGACTCCTCTTCACCTGTTGTTGACCTCTCTCCTTCCTCCCCGAGCTTCTTCCTGGTTCTTTGGGCCCCAGCTGCCTGGCCGGCAATCAAGCCAGTCTAAATTGCCCATATATGGTTAAGCTGCTTCCCAACTCCCCTTACAACCATTAACAGCCACCCCCCCTCCTTAGTTACCAGTGGCAGAAACAAATCAATCCAACTCCCAACAAATGCAATACAATGGAAAACCACAACAGTTGGGTGATGCAGGTTCTGACACAGAGCTACAGTGCGAGAGGAAAGCTTTAACTTTTGTTTTTCCTTCCTGCGCCTGCACAGAAAGTTCATCAAACATGGAAGGAGTGGGGAGAGTTGCCTATTTCAGGGTGTCAGATTTCAGCGTGATAAACCGAAATATGAATCAGTAGACAACTCCCTACCCCAGCTATAATCCAAATGCCATCCCTCCTTCAGCCGTAGGCATCCCTGTCTTATAAACTAATCACTTCTACACCGTAAATATTTTGCAAAGTGATCAGGCTGGACCGTGATGCAGATTTTAAGAATGAGGATTATATGATGAAATTTGAAGCTATGTCTGTGATGCCTTTTCATCAAAAGTCTGTTCCTTCTAGTAGAAAATATAGGAGTGTACGTGATTCCTATCTCTTGTTTCTATTATTATTCTAAACTGCCATAAAATACTGCCGATTACGTGAAGTGAAAACATTGAGGAAATAAGTCATTAGCCATTTAATGGTATGTATGCTTTTTTCAGGCACTGAAACACTTTCTGAAAAGTCCAAATACAGAGGATAATATGGCTATAGAGATGGCAATAGAGACGGTAAGAAAATATCATTTAGGAAGAAGAAAGACGTTAGACCTTCTTTTTTTACCAACATTCAGTGTCACTGCTGTAGTAAATTTAAGCAGAAAATGTAATGCTATATTTTATATTACTTTTACATTTTATAACCTGCTTTTGTTTCAGAACTGAAATTTATAGTAGTTATTTTCAATATGCAACGAACTGAAGGCTTCATCCTGGTGAATCTTTTGTAAAAATTCCTCAGTGGCAGGCTGATACTATTAATTGTGGTTTATAAGAGTTACTTTCCATTATTTCTCCCTACATATATGATGTTGTTCCATTCACTTATTTTTTGAACAGGTGGGCCAGGCGAAAGATGAAGCTCTGACAAACCAGCTGATAAATTTCCTTATGGGCGAGAATGATGGTATACCAAAGGTACTGGGTTCCAGACAGAACGTATATCCCATTTTTCAACCAAATCTATACCTGGTCTAAATTTTCAAACTGGTTTACTGGGGAGTAGAGCTACTTGAACATTATAAGCAAAGTATGTCCATGAATGAAGCTTAGTCCTCTCTGAAGTAATACACGTGTCTGAGCTCTATCACCATTGACCTTCCGGAGGAATGTGCCTGCATATAAAAGTATGCCACAGGAAAAATTGGCATAGGGTGCGCCATCATTACTAATACAGTGGTACCTCTACTTACGAACACCCCTACTTACAAAATTTTCGAGATACGACCAGCTCCGGCCCCAAAAATTTACCTCTACTTACGAACTTGCCTCTACTTACGAACCGGATCCGCGGCCATTTTCCCTGCTGCCATGTGGTCGCGGCTTCCTGTGGGCGAGATCGCAGTAGCAAGGAGACGTTCGGTGAGGCTTGTGGTGTGTTTTGTGGCGTTTGGAAGGTTTTTGTGGCGTTTGGAAGGTTTTTGAGGTTTAAAAATAAAATGCATATGTTTCAGAACTGTTTAGCCATATTTACATTGAACCTCATGGGGGAAATTTACCTCGGGGTGCGACCAAATTCGGAGGGCGGATTAGCAGTATTTACACTGAACCTTATGGGGAGATTTGCCTCGTGGTGTGACCAAATTCGGAGGGTAGAACGGATTAACCGTATTTACATTGAACCTTATGGGAAAATTTACCTCGACTTGAGACCAACTCAAGTTGCAACCAGAGTCACGGAACGGATTAAGTTCGTAACTAGAGGTACCACTGTATTTACACTGTATTCCTTTATATGAATATTTGGAATACTGTATTTTTATTTTACTTATTTTTAATACTGATAGGCCATCATTTTGTTTGCAGTGGTCTATAAACCAAGGGTTATTCCTCTCTAGATAAAAGTTAGTACTAAGGGCAAATTCAGTACTTTAACACAAGTACAGCTAAGGATGACCTCAACCTTTACTCAGGGAGCGGGACAAGATGAAGGCACATGGGGAGGTGACAGAAAATAAGATTTTGCCAGGGCATCTTGTGCAGTAGTTAAGTGCAAATGGAAAAAGGTCCTTTGTTCACATTCACAAGTGCAACAAATGGTATTCAACTAACAAAACAGAATTAAGCCATGCAATGGACACAACTGTGGAATTAATGGGAACTCACTTGAGTCAGCATTTTGTGAGAGCACCACACTGTGGAGATTCTAGCAGTTTCTTGAGATGAGATCACTGAAATCTTCTGAGATTAAGCAAGCATTAGATTATTTCCATGGGTACGGGTATGGGGTGTCTTGAGTATTCATAGCATCCCATGATTCTTTCTTGTACCTGAAAAGGTTGATAAGCTCTAGACTAAGACTTTAAGATTGACTTACGTAGAACACTTCTTAAGTTGGTCTAAAACATTTTTAAATGTACACTTAAAAATGTAAAGTACAAACTTGGCAGATGTTTATAAAACAGGAAGTTATCCAGGTGTATTTCCTATATGAACCCAGTTGCAAACTAATTTTTGCCTCTGCATAATGTGTTTAACACCCTTTGTTTGAAGGCAGCAATTTATCATTAGATTTCAGTACTGGTAGTGATGATTGATTTGTTTGTTTGTTTGTTTATTATATTTCAAATTTAGTCGCCGCCCATCTCACTCAATGAGCAACTCTGGGCAGTTTACAGTAAAAACAAGAATAAATTTTGGTTGCCTTACTGTCTACAGTATTTCTCAATCTCTAGCTTTCATGCCACAGTTTAAACTCCTCCTCCTTTTATCCATGTTAGATTCACTGGTGAAGGGAAATCAAAGCTAGAGTTGAAGAACAGTCTTAGAAATTATCTAAAGATTGAGCTATGGATGCTGTGTTTTTTTCATAAATCACTTCCTCCTACATATAGAAAATAACACTGAATTTGGTTCAGATTATGACACCTTCCACAGATAAACTGCACAGTACTCCTCTCAGTCATGTCTGTTACTCTAGTAAAATGGTAGGACTGCTAATACTATGAAACAAATAACTATTTTTAAGTTGTGTTATCTTATTTAATCTTACTCATTACATGTTTTATTTTTTTCTACCACTTGTTTTACTTTCTTATTAAAAACGTGTTTTGTTTTTCTAATTGCTTTACTGTAACTGCCATAGTCTATTTCTGTGAGTACTTTTATTTTAATTATTCTAGATAATTATAGTTGTTACTTCATGTTTGAAAGAAGTTTTAATGCTGCATCCCTGTGCCTATGTACTTTAGAGCCATGATTTAGAACTTACTTAAATGTACTTTAGAACTCATGACAACTTGCCTTCAAATGTGCTACCCTCATCTGACACAAATGATACGCAAAATTCTGAGCCCAAAGACTGATGCTTTTTTAAGAGACTTTATTGAACTCAAACTGTGCTGCCTTCATTAGTTTTCACAGCAATATTTGTTTAGATCATTCTTAGTTAAATAGCTGTAGAGAGTAAGGGAGGTGAGCTTGATAGAAATACGCAAGAACCATTGCTTAGGCAAAGAGGGCTGAAATGTTCTTTAAGTCCTGGGAAGCAAGATAGTATCTGGAAGCAGTTCAGGCAAATGCCTCCCTAATTCACAGGGGTATAAGAAAAAGGAGAGACAGCACAATCACTTGAAAGATTCTGTTATTATAGCCAGTCTCAATAAAGTATGATTCTAGTCTTCCTATGGAGTTGATTCTCTGCTCTGGTCCACCTTGTGCGGCTGACAAGAACAGAGGAATGATACCTCTGAATAAAACTTCATTTTTGACACACACAAATATATGGCATATATTTAATTAATGTGCACTGTTATACACCATGTTAGCAGCATACTACTCTACAATGCTTTCCCACTATGTGCCAAAATTTCTCAAATTAAAAGAGATGTTTGGCATTAATAGAGCTGATGCAATTAACTTTTTAATGTTTTAGTCATTTGTTTGGACATTTTCCAGGCAAATGGTTTAAAAATTTTAATAAAAATTAGAAAAAGTTTCAAACTAGAAACAGGTCTAAAATTAAATAGGAAGCTGTATCCCTTTGAAGTAGGACTACAAAAACATTCAAATCAGGCCCCTTTTAATTTACGGTGTTTACTTTCTGGTGGATTGCAATACCACAAGTTGCTGCTGTAGAGATGCTCATTTTGCACAGATGTCAGTAGTTTCGGTACTAATTGCATAATGAAAAGGTTGTATGGAGCCAACACTCACTGTGTACTTAGGAACTCTAGCCAGAAAAACGGCCAGCAGTTTATTGTATGAACGCTGGTTAAAATCCAAGCGGTGGTAGCAATGATTTATATGCTCTGAGATGCAGCTGTCTTTTTGTTCTAATGAAGGAAGCCAAGTATCTGTTTCGACTGTACATGGCACTAAAGCAATATCGAGAAGCTGCTCGGACAGCCATCATCATTGCTCGAGAAGAACAGTGTGCAGGTATGGCTCTTCTGTTGGTTCATTTCTGGAGAGTAAATCTGACAAGACCAACACATGAGGTCATGCATGGAAAAAGAGCGCATCGTTGGTGCATTGTCTTTCCACTGTTAAAATGTATTAAAGGTGGAGTTTATGCTTTGCTTGCCAATGTCTCCTCTTCTGCTTACTAAGAATGCTGTCCATGTTTTCCTTTGCTTTTACTCAAGGAATTATAAATGCATTTTGTATGATGGCACTGCTCAGGATTAAACCAAGTAGCTAGTTTAACCTCAGGAGCATTTAACAGCTAGTTAAATGCTCAGCAGGTCTCATTTGGAGAGTAAAGAACTAAAAGATGAATCTATTTGTTGACTATTAAATTTTCACATCGGCATTCCATAAACCCATTAAATTTATGCTGACTTTTTCCCTTTGCTGCTGGAATTTAATGTTTTATATCCAAGCATCCAACTCAAGTGAATTTGTGGATAAGACTTGTGACTAATGTCTGAGAAATCAGTAACCAAATTTAATATTTAGCTTGATTCAAAAGTGTTTGATAGGTTCCTAAATATTTTACTGAAATGTAATTGCTGTTTTTGTTTTGTTTTCTTAAAAAAGGGAATTATCGAAATGCCCATGATGTTCTCTTCAGTATGTATTCAGAATTAAAAATCCAGAAAATTAAAATACCCTCTGAGATGGCTACAAACCTTATGATTCTACACAGTTACATTTTAGTAAAGGTAACTACTTTGATTATGTAGATATTAATACAGAAAATTAAATCCAAACTTATGTAGTGAAATTTAATGCAAAGTTACTATGAAATGCATATTAGGGATATAGAAGGCCCTCCTGGATCAATTCAGAGGCCTTTCTCATCCAGCTTTCTATTTCCAGATAGTCCATTTGGATCCAAGACAACTGTAAGAAATAAACCACCAAGTATTGTAGTCCTTGTCTACTTACATGCCCCAACAATTACAGTAGTATTATGAAGCCTATAGTTGCTAAAAGTAGTATTGAAAATAGCAGATGTGTAGTTATGTAAAGTGTCATAATTCAGTCTGCTTCTAGAGATACCTTAACAATTTTCAGTAATTGACCTTATTCTTACAAGATCTTTAACTTGGTCAATAACAAGGTTAACTTATTGTAAGTACACGAAAAATATATTACTTGATGCAGAACAGGCCTGGTCATGCCCAGGGTTAAAACGACTTCACCTAGTCACCTGTTTTGTGGGAATATAAATCTCAAATCAGTTGATACATTTTGCATTTCGTCTTCCAAGAAAAAGAGTTGGAGGGAAAGAACAGCCCCCCCAAAATGCCTTCTTAATTATAGAACAAGGCCTGGCAGCATAAAATACAACTCCCAAAGTCCAGGCTATTCCAACTGCTCCTTGCTGAGCCCACATCTAGTGATATGAGGCCTTGTCCTTACTGTTTTGGCAGAAGAGATCATGGGATTCCATGAAAAATAGTGGGATTCGGTATTCCTCAAATCATGAATCTTTTTGTCCTAGTTGGAGAATTAGTGACTGACTGGATTAAGAAGGCCACAAGAACAAAGCTGTGTGCAGATTCTTTGGTGCCCATCTAACTAACCATTTGTTGCTTGAGAAGGATGATATTGATGTTTCTCACGCTTACTGACAAAGTTCAGATACTCTGTTCACCCATAATGTGGCTTTGTTATTTATGGTGTGTAGGTTGCCTAATTGCAGCCAATTATAGTTGATTCAGCAGACAAGTGAGCCATTAACAGCATGGGTGAATCAGATCAAAGTGGTTTTTTTTCCTGCAGTAGAAAATCAAAATAGCCTCACATCATTTCCTCCTCCCACCTGCTTCAAAAGGCAGGGCTTCTACAAATCAGGCCTGATGGCCTTCTGGAAAGCCTTAAAGACCTAGCTGTTCTCCCATACTTTGGGCTAGGGTGGTTGAGGCCCCTGTTGAAGTTGTTTGAGGGCATGGGTGTGGTTAGCTGGACTCAGCATTGGTTCTTGTTTTTCATTTCTTTTCTATTTCTGTTATAATTATTGTATTGTATTTTCGTTTGCTTGGTTTTATTGTAAACTACCCAGAATCAGTTCAGACTCAGGTGGTGCCTAAATTGAATAAATTAAATTAAAATAAAATAAATTATATACCATACTTCCCTGGGTATAATAGAGAACTGCCTCCCAATTTCACTCCTTCCTATTCCAAATTCCAAAGATTTAGCAGGAAAATCACAAATCTTCCTGAATTGCTACACAAAGAGAGCCACTTGAAAAGGGGAAAGGAAAAACTGAGGATATTCTCTGTATGAGCAGAAAAAATCAGTCTTACAATGGGGATTCTTTGAAGGACTTTTCCAAAAGGGGCTAACACAGTTGGCAATCGGGTATATTCTATAGAAATCCTGTGCCCAAGGAGCAACATCCTCTTATTGTCCAAAGGCAGAATACATAGAAAGGAGCAGCATTTCCCCATCCTAGTGTGACTGGTTCTTCCTCACCTTTCTGGAGACCTGGCCCAGTCCAATGTGATTTACCACAATATGGAGTCCTTGCATAGCGATTTCTTGGTGCTGAAGGAAATTTTGAGTGGTTTCAAGCATTAAGGTTTTTGGTCTCAGAGTTACCCCATATTTCAAACGGAGGGTGGTTGGGGGGTTGTAGTGCTGTTTTAGATTACTGCAGTTTTTTTCTTTAAGAATGACAGTCCTGGCCTGAGCAAGTAGGACAGGTCATGTCGGTTAAGTATCAGGGATCTCAAATTGGGATAGCTCTGACTCTCTAATGGAGATGTACAAACAACTCTGCTTTGCTTAAGATCTATATATCAGAATAAAATGAAGGAGTAACCAATTCAAGGACTTGTAGAAAAGGAAGTTACTATAACATTCTGTTTATAGCCATAAAGCTTGACAAATCCTTTCACGGTATGCTGCTTTTTCCTTGTTTACTCTGGATGGCCTCTAAATATTACAGATAATGCCTAATTCACATATATATTTCAGATTCATGTTAAATGTGGTGACCATATGAAGGGAGCACGTATGCTTATTCGCGTTGCTAACAATATCAGCAAGTTTCCATCCCGTAAGTGTTAACCACGCTGGAAGAGTGCCCCCGTGCAGTACTGCAATCAGGGATATTTTCATCTTTGTAAGAGGGTTTAGCATTGCAGCTTTTGTGAAGTTATTGTTTTAAACTGCTAAATACGATTCCTATTCTGTCCTTTCCTTTTCCTTGATAACATGATCGTCAGTATCTTCTAAATCTCCTCCGACATTTTTTATTGTTGGAAGCATAACAATTTGCAACATAGATAAATGGAATTTGTCAAATTATTTAGATCCTGTTATAAATAGTTAAAATGTAACTACTGCATGCATTATTATGCATTATTATGCATTATTATGAGATTGAGGAGCAAGGCAGTACTGCTCACAGAAATAAATTTATTGGGGATTGGATATTGTTCTAATGTGCATTATTTATATGCTTGTCTTGAATATCATTGCTATGCTGTTATCACTTTGACTATCACCTTCAGATAGCCTCTCATTCAAATTCAGGGCAATTACATTTTATCAACAGCAACTCTAAAATCCAGGAAGCTTTGACTGCAAACTGAAAATGAATTACTAAACTATAAAACTGCTTTGCTACTAGAAGCAACATGATTTCTGTTGTTTTACTTTCAGATATTGTGCCCATCCTGACCTCAACAGTAATTGAATGTCATAGAGCAGGACTGAAAAAATCAGCCTTTGGTTTTGCTGCCATGCTGATGAGACCAGAGTATCGGAATAAAATTGATCTGAAATACAAAAAGAAAATTGAAGCAATGGTCCGGTGAGCTTATGTTACTCTGTCTAACGAAGGTTTGGGAATGTCAGAGTCACCCTCTGGGGAGATGGGCGGCATATAAATTGGATGGATGGATGGATGGATGGATGGATGGATGGATGGATGGATGGATGGATGGATGGATAACTGATAGGCGGCATATAAATTAAATAAATAAATAAATTGATGCATAACTGGACTCTTAAGATAATCCTGTCTATCCTAACTTAGTCTGTGTATACTTTTTTTTTTTTTTTTGTCTGCGCTCAGTCATTGCTGACCCTGCAGTGACTGCTTGGACGAGTCCTTGCAGTTTTCAAGGCAACTGTTCTTCGGAAATGGTTTGCCAGAGCCTCCTTCCTAGGGCAGAGCCCAGCTGGCGAGCGCAGGAGGCGGGTATACTTACTTAGGAGTTAATCCCATTTAATTTAGGGAAACTTCCTTCTGGTAAATGTATGTAAAAGTGAGCTTTTTAAAAAAAATAAAACATGAGTAAGATTAAGAGGATGTCCTCACCATTAACTGATTAGAGAAACTAAGCTGTTGTATGTTTTCCTTACCAAGGCCTCTCCATGCCATTTGTGGCACCACCGGTTCCATTGTGTGATTCTCCTAAACATATTCTCTTAGGTTTTTCCATCTCTATATGACTAGGTAGTGCTTAGCCTGATGACAGTTGCTTACCAAGGGTACCAAGTGAGATCTCAACCATAGAAACCTCTCATTGTAGCATAGCATATTTCACAAGCACTGGTGCTTCCCACACATCATTAGAGGACACTGAAAAAAATTGCTAGAGTCACAGTTGCATTACGGGGTTTACCTACTGAATTCTCACTGGGATAGAAGGAGGATGTAATCGTTCAGGATTTGGAGTATCGAAGACATAGGATCAAGCAAAAGATGTGTTTTAAATATTTAGAGGGGATTTTTCTGGCTGAGAGAAGGCATAAGAGTTGTATTCCATATGCCTTCCAGAATTCCTAGTTAAGCTCATCTGCTATCGTATCAAGTGAGGGCAGTGCTTAGATCAAGTTTAGATAAACTTTGGGATTCAGTGCCATGTGATATAGTGCTGGCTACCAGCTTGGCTGGCTTCAAAAACGAGTTGGACCAGTTCATGGAAGTCATGGGTATCAGTGGCTACTTGCCATCATGGCACTGTGACTGCCTCTGAAGGCCATTGGCTGGGAGACTAGTGGGCTTCCTTGTGCAGTCAGTTGGCCACTGTAAGAACAGATTACTGCACAAAATGGTCTGATCCAGCAGGGCACTGCTTATATTATGATCTCAAATAAGTACTCTGAAATTGAGCACAGCCAAATCTTTACTGCTCATTGCTGCATTTGATACTCTACTGCCTACTCGAGAAGACAGTTCTTAAAAGATCCCTTACAACTGGAGAATGAAGCCTAAGTACTGGACTCTTTAGTCCATGTCCACATTGCTTGTTTCATAGAGATGCCCAAAATACATTAGTGGTGCTCCATACTCAAAATTCTTCGGTTGGCCCAATGAAGTCAATGTTGAATATATTTTATCTGATCAATGCCAAATTTACTGTAACAGTTCTAACTCAAGGGTACCTTAAGAACCTCTTGTAATAGGGTTTTACTCAACTTCCTGGCCATTTGTTTAAGCACTTTGAAATGAGATACGATGGCTAACATGCCATTATTTTGATCTTGGACCATAATACTAAGACTGACTGACTACTTGGATGGGAAACCAGCAAGAAATTCTTGGGTTGTACATTAAAGTTGGAGGAAGGCAATGGCTAGTTGACAAAAAAAAAAAAAAACATCATGAACATGACTGTGTATCACCAAGTCAAACTCACCTTGAGGGTTGCTTTATCTTACAAGCCAACAATGAAGTTGCTTCCAGAGCAACCAGCAGAAGAACATTGATATTCCATATATTCTTATGTGTGCTTATTGAATCTGAAAGAAATAAGCTAGACTTGTTTTAGCTAGCAGTGTATGGAGCAGGGAGATACCTCTACTGACAATAACATTGAAAATAGATCTGAGGGTCAAGAACCATTACGAAGATTCTTGCAATGTGAGCAAACATATCTGTGATTAGGAGATCACAGTATACTTTTAGGCAAGGAAAGCAATTGTGCTACTTTAATATATGTTAAGAGGTAAAAATTGGTCAGTTCTTAATGGACTTATGTTTTGCTAATAGACGGCCTGACACATCAGAAGGTGAAGAACCAACCTCGCCATGTCCATATTGTGAATTCATGCTCCCTGAATGTGAACTTCTTTGCCCAGGCTGTAAGAACAACCTCCCATATTGCATTGCAACTGTAAGTACATTGGATATAACGGGTAACTCATAAATAAGGGCCTCAGCCTTTCCATTTTTCAGCCTCTGAAGCTGAAAGGCTAAGTGAAGCTACTTTGCATTTTGAATTTTAGCTTTGAGATACAAAATCTGTTTTGTGCTTTAAAATGCTCTTTGAGATTTGCCTCCCTGTAGCGCCTCTGGTGAAGCATAATTAATTACAAACAAGGCACTTAATGTTTGTAGTTGCTGTGGCCCTTTCCACTGGATACTGACTTGTCACCACATTGCACTCCTTCCAGGGACGACATATGGTTAGAGATGACTGGACTCTGTGCCCCCACTGTGAGTTCCCTGCACTCTATTCAGAGTTCAAAAAGTAAGTTGGAATCTTTTTCATTTGCAGATTAGTTACATGCAAAGAACGTTTTCCACTGCAGTTCTATAAACCTGCAACAAATTTCTGTTTGATTTCTACAAGTCAAAATGTAAATTTACTGCTCCTTATTTCTCTGGCTCTTGACCATCTACAGTTCTTGTTTTCACACAATTTTTATCATTTTCATCTTCCTAAATCATTTATTTCAACCAACAGCAGCCAAAGATTTTTTTTTGCCGCGTATGTGTCTGTAGGACAACAGCCAATTTTTCCCAGAAGCTCCATTACAAAAATCCTATATATTGTATTAGGTGTGATCTGAAAGTACATATACACATTTGTTTTATATTTTCTTTATTGAGTAATGATTGATTAGGATAACATATATGATCCATTTAGGAAGTATTACCCTGACTTTAAACCAATTTGTGCACAGGCAAATCACCATATAGACAGATCTTACTGCTTGCTTAACATCATTTTCCTTGAGTAACTGGGATAACTTCTGCTACCAGCAGAGACATGATGGTTTTAAAAACATTGTATATTTGCAGATAAAGGGATTTAAGCGGAAGATAGCCTTCTCTTCCTGACACTACCACGTGCCTCCAAAGCACTTTTAAGCTGTTGAAATGAGCAAACATTTGACATGGTTCTTTTCACAAAAGACACAAAAGAAATAAAGCTAGAGTTTACTTTGTGTGTGTTTCTGTACACACACACAGACATGTCTGGACTTGTCTGTGAATCTGCCGGGGTACTTCTAATGTTCAGTTTAGACAGTAAGTTGATTTTACCAAAATACTGTGCAGTATGTGAAATTAGTTATAAAGTATATTATATTGTCCTTCTATTTGACTTTCTTCTGGTCCCCTCTCTATATTTGGAAAATGCCAAATTTGTTGAAACATGGGCATATTAACGTTTTTGGGACATGTAGCCTCTAGTTATTGAGATTAAAAATATAATAATAAATCATAGACTTGCACACTAGCAATTTTAGTCCTATCTACCAACTGCTTGGAGAAACAGAAAACCTTCTCCTGACCCATTTTAAGGCATTGAAGTGGATCAGTTGATGGAGAGACAAATAAAACCAAAGAAATTGACATACTATTTTGCAACCTGCATAAATTATACTCATTATGAAAGGTAGTGAAAGCATATTCTTTAAAGTTTGTTGCAGAATGAAAACATATGTCCCATGTGTTCAGAAAAAGTTGATGCCATCAGCCTTAAGAAAACGGCTGATTGCACACCATACCTCAAGCCTGAAGTGGAGCAATAATTTTAATCAAGTAAGTGATTTAATCTGTTCTCAAGTTTAGAACTCAGAATAGCAAAGAATATTCATTTGTTTATGTCTAAAATAGTAATTGGCCTATTCTCTCATTCATGCACTCATTTCCCTGTACATACTACAACATTTGCTGCTTCTACACAACAAAGCTTTCTTCACTTCCTTCCCACGACATGTTCTGTATATGGAAAGAAGTGGACTGTGTGCTCGACCTTCTTCAAGTATACCACTGATTCTGCAGTGTATTTTTTTGTGTTCGACATGTGCAAAGGGACTCTTGAGCCATGTAAATGGTAGTCATGTAAATTGGCACCTTGTACACTTAGGAGTCTGTAGACCTATAGGAGTGGTTATGGGGTCAGTGAGGCATCAGGACGTGACCAGTGGCATCGTCTCTCTTCTCCGCAAAGACATGCTGCATACGTGAAGAATGAGCACAGCGGACTCCTCCTTTAGAGCTCTTTGTATTCTAAATTGGTGCAATCCAAGTTTAATATACAGAGCTAGTTCTTACCAAAATGGTGCAGTTCAAGAGTTCCACAAGTTACTTCAAGTAACTGGGGAATATGGTGACTCACAGTTCTTCTAGAAAGGGTTAGGAAGTCTAGCAGTGAGTTCTGTGGTGGTTTTTGGCTGACTGGTTTTCATATTCAAGTCCATATAGTTCCATACTTGGAATCTACAATGGATGCCAAGGCTGAGATTCTCAAGCATGCCATTGCCTCTATTTTGTTCCTTCCTGGTCCCATTTTGGCTCCTGGTTGCATTCAGCAGTTAACTTTGCCACATGGGATGACCAATATTGGGTTTATGAAGGTTATCCAATTAGATCTGGCTCCACCACTGGAGAGCCAAAGATCACAGATCACATCTGAAGGCCCTAATGTAGCTCCCTTCCAAAAGTTGCAGCAAGTCTGTTTTTTACATGGCAGAAGCGGAAAACGGATTTCATGGGGAACCATCATCTCAAGTGCATTTAATTGTTTTAATTTAAATGTAAACTGAAATTTATTTAGTGTTTACCGTGGCTCCACCCCAAGAATGGCCCCAAGAATGTGTCTCAGAGGCCAGTCATGGCCACATGCAACCCTCTGCCTGGAAATAGTTCTGCGCTCCTGAGATGCAGTAGGACTAGAGAGGGTACTGCTCAACATTTCATAAAAATTCATCAGCTGCTACACTTAGATGATGATCTGACTATTGTATTTCATTTACATACTAGGTGTTTTAGTAGAAGAAAATGGTAGAAGAACTGAAATATTTTTTGGTAACATGAAAGAATCTAGGCAGGAAAGTTAGGAAATGCAAAGGCACGCTAGCCTTGTCATAGTGATCCATTTGCTAGCCTAAAATGAAGACTAACTATAGACAGACTCACCATTGACTTCTAACCCTTTATTAATATTGGAGACCTCAAAACTCATTATTTGGCTGTATTTTAGTTTATCCTAATATTAGTGTGGAATTCAAAAACTAAGTTACTAATGCAAGCTTAGGTAGAAAAAAGCCCAGTGGGGGATTTATTTTAAAGGTAAAAATTTTATATCATTTAACATTTAACAATTTACTACTTGTTTCTTTTTTGCTAAAGCTTTTAATGTTGATCTCTGTCTAGATATTTGTGACTGTGCTTTTGGGTCCATGAACTGAACCTAACTAAGATGCAATACAAGTATCTAATTAAAAAATCTATGCTTATTTTCAGGAGATACTAGCCGGTCAAATGCTGCAATAGTAAAAGAAGCTTCAAAGTTTAAGCTGAATTGTTATTACACTTGAAACTATTTCAACGTTACCAAATCTGTTTTAATTATGAATCTGTAAATATCTTTTATAAAAATTTTATACTCTGACCTTTTCTGTTTACAATAAAATTTGGAAGCTCAAATTAGATTCTCCACTTATTATTTCTGACACAGAACTGCTAATCTGCTTCTTGTCATTTTGCTCCACTTACTGATGCACGTAAGTGCTTTTGTGATATTGTTTTTAATTATATATTTCCTACAACCATGCTCCATGATAAATTATAGAAACAAATTCTCAACAGAGACCAGAGCTACCAGAGTAAAATGTCAGATAGACTATCCAGGCAGACAGCTTTCATGTGCCATTTAGAGGTGAAGAAAGTTTTTCTCTTCTCATGCTCATCTTGTATATTCATGTACATTTTTTAAAAAATGCTTCTGTTAAGTGTCAGCTATATAGTAAGAACTGAATAGTGAATGTTGCTCCTTTAGACTGGAAACATTGCTGTGAGCTCTTGAATCCTGTTTCATGAAAAAGGGAAAGGTTAGAATGTTGAGTTTTAAACGCAGTCTCAGATTCTCAGAAATGAACTTTGGATTTCCACGAAGTTTATTCCTCTACTATGGATGGAGAGTATTCTTAGCTGGGTTGGTCTTTCTACCACTTCAGCAAGCAGGACCAATTAATTTTCTTTTTTTAATTACCTAGGAGCAATGAAGAACAGCCTACTGGCCAGTTAAGGAACAAATGGTATTAGAAAAGAGTTCTGTATGTGTGCTATAGATAGGTGTAAACATTGATGTTGATGACCTGTCCTGGTGCCTGGAAGCTGTGGGATTCTGGATGGGGAACAACAGGCTTTAAACTGAACCCTGGTAAGACTGACTGGGTTTGGGTTTAGGGCCTTCTGATTCTGGGACTCTGCCATCTTTGGTACTGGATGGGGTCGCACTGCCCCAAACAGACCCGCTGTCCAATCTGGGGGTCCTTCTGGACTAACGATTCCTGCTTGAGGAGCAGGTGGCAGTCATGGTCAGGAAGGCCTTTGGACAACTTTGTGCTGTGCGTCAGTTGCACCCATTCCTGGATCATGAGGCTCTGCTCAGTTACTCATGCCCTGGTCATCTCCTGAATGGACTACTGTCATGCGCTTTATATGGGCCTGTCCTTGAAGAGTATCTGGAAGCTTCAGCTGGTGCAAAATGCAGTGGCACAGAGGGACACCCATTACACCTCCGTGAGTTGCACTGGTTGCCAGTTTGCTTCCAGGTGCAATTCAGGGTGCTGGTTTTGACCTTTAAAGCCCTATATGGCATGGGGCCAGGTTATCTGAGCGACTGCCTCTCCCCGATTACTTCTTCCCACCCTATCAAGTCCAGCAGGAGAGGCATATTGTGGGTCTCGTCTGTTAGTTCCATCTGACGGGACCCAGGAAACACGCCTTTTCTGTTGTGGTGCCTGCCCTCTGGAACATCATGCCCCCTGAGACGAGGTTAGCCCCAACCCTTATGACCTTTTGGAAAGCCCTCAAAATATGTTTTCTTCATTAGGCCTAGGTATCCCCTGGCAGCAGAGTGCCCATGCATTGGTTGCACCATGTATAGCATCTTAATTAAACCTCTTGTGATCTTGTTTTTACTTAATTGTTTTAACTGGTTTTCATGTTCTGTTTTAATAGTTGGTTTTATTGTATGCTGCCCAGAGTCACCTTGCGTGAGATGGGCAGCCATATAAATTTGATAAACAAACAAACAAACAAACATGGCTATTAAAGAGAGCACTACCCCCTCACTGAAAAAAACATGTCTTAGCTAAGGGGGAATGTGGCTGGAACCCCTCCATCCTGAGTAGAAAAAGGAATCTCATAGTGAATCCTGTAGCTGAAAGGTATCCTTAGCTAGGACCTACAGATAGATGCTGTGTTTACACCTTCCCCGCCCCAAAGGCCTTCTTGGAATCTAATCCGAAGCAATTCGCAGCCTTATGCACTATGGTGGTGTCCTTCCACCTTAGTAACTTTAAGATTTGTGGGCTTCAATTCCCAGAATTCTCCAGCCAGCATGTTGCTAAGGTTGAGAAAACTGCACTATGGGGACTTCCAGGCAAGCAATGGCGGACTGAAGACAGCTCCACAGAGTGGAACCGATGGCTGCAGCGGAAAGAGGAGCCAGTGAATGGATTAGCTCTTTGGAAGCCCTCTCCAGATTAAGGAGAGGGAAAAGTTTTCAATCAGCAATAATCGCACCTTGGATTAACCTCATTGACTACGATACCGCCACTGCAATCACAAGGACTGGATATGGATACAAGTTCAAGAGCGGAACTACCATCAGCCACCTCCTCTACATGGATGACATCAAGCTGTATGTTAAGAGTGAATGAGACATCGACTCACTGATTCACTGACACCTATCTACAGTGACATTGGGATATCATTTGGACTGGAGAAGGGTGGCCGGATGGTAGTAGAGAGGGAAGGTATTTAAGACTGATGGGGTGGAACACAGCAGACATACAGACCAGCTACAAGTACCTTGGTGTATCTCACAGTCACATGGAAACCATGAGGAGGAGGCAAGGAAGACAGCAACATCCAAGTACCACCAAAAGATAAGACAGGTCCTGAAGAGCCAGCTCAATAAGAACAAGATCCACGCCATCAACACGTACACTCTACCAGTTATTAGATACCCTGCACCCAGAGACTATATACCAGCTGGAAAGAGGGCAGGCGGGGTCTGGTGTCAAAGACACTGTCCTGGACAAAACCCAGAGCATCCAGGAGTACAGTAAGATGGCACCCAAAAATAAGTTGCTAAGAGAATGCCTGACACAGCAGCAGACATGGGAGGAAGTTCAAGCAGAGGAAGTGCCGTGGCAAGACAAGACCCTGCATGGAATGTACCATCAACAGATAAGTGGCTGACATTGGGAAATACTACCAGTGGCTGAAAAGGGCTGGACTAAAAGAGCACTGAAACACTGATCATAGCAGCACAAGAACAGGCACTAAGCACCAGATCCATAGAAGCAGGGGTCTACCACACTAGACAAGACCCAAGGTGCAGACTGTGCAGAGAGGCCTCTGAGATAGTCCAATATGTAGTGGCAGGGTGTAAGAGCAGGCAGGAACAGCATATACTGAATGGCACAACTAAGTAGCTGGCATTGTGTACAGGAACATCTGCACAGTGTATGGGCTAGTCCCCCCAAAGTCCAGATAGGATATTCCACAGAAGATCATAGAGAATAACAGGGCTAAGATCCAGACGGACTTCGGATCCAGACGGACAGGCAGGTACTGGCCAACCAACCACACATCGTGGTAGTAGACAAAGACCAGAAGACAGCGGTGGTGATAGATATAGCAGTGCCAAGTGACAGCAACATCAGGAAGAAGGAGCATGAGAAGCTGGAGAAGTACCAGGGCCTGAAGGAGGAACTAGAGAGGATGTGGAAAGTCAAGGCCAAAGTGGTCCCAGTGGCGGTAGGAGCACTTGGGGCCGTGACTCCTAAGCTGGGGGAGGGGCTCCAGCAGATCCCAGGAACAACATCAGAGCTCTCTGTCCAGGAGAGTGCAGTGCTAGGAACAGCTGAGATACTGCGCAGAGCCCTCAAACTCCCAGGCCTCTGGTAGAGGACCTGAGATTGAGGAAGACACACACAACCCATCAGGGTGAGGGGAATTTTTATATATTTCTGGTAGCTCTTAATGGACTTTTGCTGAATAGGACTGAATTATGAGTTTTTACAATTTGTTTATTGATAAGAGATGAGATATGGGAAGAAGAGGGTTTTTTTCTTATTGAAACACTAGAGAAGATGTTAAGTTATTGAAGTTGTTTATACTTGTCTGGAGGGAAGGAGGAGTCATTCTTTTATATATCTCTTTTTCTTTCTTTTTTTCCCCTTTTTCTTCTTTCTCTCCTTTTTGCGCTTTTCTTTCTCATCTTCACGTTTTATATTTTTCTTAGTTTGTATTAGTCTTTTATCTTTGTACTTGTAAACTTTAATAAAATTACTACAAAAAGAGAAACACTGTACTGTGGTATTGCTCTTGAGCTCACCCCCAGGTTTGCTGTCATGCCCAATAAAGTACACAGAATTGTGTCTCAGTTGTGCAAGCTACTGCTCCAGGGATTAGCTTCTAAGCAGAGGTACAGGCATAAGACAACTTACAGTAACGTGCAATGCAATTTTTTAAAAATTGGTTAAAAATATGAAACTAGTTTTATTGCAACTTTTACACAGCGCTGCACTTTCATATACAAAAATGAATAACCAGTTAGGGTTTGTTCATTATATGTTATATACATGGTTGGCCACATAATGAGCATTTTAAAAAAATATAGGAGCTCTGTGAAGGTAAGCAGAGAATTAACACAAGCAGCTTGGGCTCTTTCTCTCCCAGGGATGACTGAGCCTCTTTCCATATTTACAGAAATCAAACAATATAGATCCTGCATCTCCTTTTTCTGCAAGCAGCATATTATATATTTGTCATTCTTGTGCAATGATAATAAAACAAGGCAACTGCTGAAGAGTTTGCCCAACCATTTACTGTATCCACAGTCAACAGTAAGCTTGCATAGACAATTTATTTAGATTTTTTCTTTGACTTTCCTTTTTTCCTTTCTTCATTTCTTTCTACTTTTGGTGGCTTGACAGGTTTGGTCTTTTTCTGCCAAAAAAGAACATACTTTAGTTTTTAAATGCAGTCTGAAGTAACAGCGCCTCAAGCTACTCACAAATTCAGTTTTCGGTTCCAAACTGTACCATATATTTACAAGCACTAAAAAGGAAAAAAACACCCCACTGTAGCTATAATTTCTCCAAAGAACTAGCAAAACATATGGACTAGAAAGCAAAATGTAAGCAAATGTGGGGAGAGAAAGAAGACAACAGAAAAGGGGGAAAAAAGTAAACTCTGACTAATCCAGAACCAAATCTCCTATAATTATTCAAAAACATTCAGCATTAAAGATCAAAGTTCTTTAAGCAAATCTTTAAAAGATTTCTAATTTTCAATTCTATCCAGGTAGTCCTCACTTAACTATGGTAATTGGGGCCGGAATTTTCAAGGGATGCGGTCATAAAGAACAATGTCATGTAACCGCGCCACTTAGCGGCAGCAGTTCCAGTAGTCCCCAGTTACTATTGTTAAGCAAATCCCCGCAGGCCATTACGTGAGGACCTCCTGTGATCACAACTTCCTGCTGGCTTCCCCCATTGACTTTGCTTGTGGAAAGTCAATGGGGGAAGGTTGCAAATCATGATCATGTGACCGCGGGATCCTATGATATTTGGAAATCTGGGCCAGTTGCCAAGCACTCGGACCATGATCATGTGACCACGGGGGCACTGCAACAGCCAGAACTTTGAGGACTGGTCGTAAGTACGTACCACTTCTTCAACACAGTGGTAAGTTCAAACAGTCACTGAACAAGTGGTCGTTAACTGAGGACTACCTGTAAATTTAGATATTTAAATGCGCCGCCCAGGGGAGTGGTACCTTAATCATTGCATCGCTTTCAACGCTTGCTTGCTCATTCTCAGACTCAGCTCCATTAGCTTCCAGTCCTTCCTTCATTTCTGAATCCACTGATTCCACTCGTTTTGATTTCTGTGCAATTTGCAGGGAATATGGTGTAAGATGCACAACTTTATTATAGGCTCGTGTGAATGCCGATTTAACCTGTTGAGAGCATAAGATTTCATTTTTAGTTTAGTCATTACTGATGAGATACAAATTGTATTACACCTGCTCCCCATTTAGTGACTACCCCATTTAGTGACCATTCGCAAATTCAACTAATAAAAAATTCATTTTCTGCCTAATGTGTGCATTTATGACATTTTTTGCACCTGACAATAACGCATACTAGAGTGAGAGGTGAGAGTTAACACTGACATAAATGTATAAGAGAACTTTATCCGAATGAGACCGCAGCAACCAGTGATCTTCACAGTGTTTCTCTCTCTCTCTCTCTCATTCTCTGTCACACGTTCACTTAGAGACCATTTCACTTAACAACTTGGTCACTGGAACAGAACTTAGTTGCTAAACAACAAGTGGGTGTATGGGGAACTCTGAAATACCTTGCAAGTTATCTGGAATTTCTCAGTAGAAAGTCTAATAGTGATAAGTAAACATTAACAAAATATAACATGACAATACCAACCTTTTCCAGTAACATGCAAATGAAGGAGAGGGGTAAGTATTTTCCATGCTAAACTCACTCACATGAAGTAAAGGAGAAGCCCAATAGGCTTAAAATCTTCCACAATGCATACGATTTTCATGATAGATCTGTTGACGTTATTTCTTAAAGCCTGGGAAATTGGGGCTTAATAGATTCAACTACAAAACAGAGTGCCCAGCCTGGTGTGTTCTGAAGAAAAAGCTAAATTTTTCAGGCAGAGTGGAGAAAAGAACTCCCATCAAAAGAGAGCAAGATCTTCAAGTCAAAACATAGATTTCTCAGACCTCAAGAATCATTACTTTGTTGCTATATAACTTGGACAAAATGGGCTCTTCGCATGCTAGAAAGAGATGCTCTCAGAGTTCTCACCTGCCTACTTCATCAAAGAACAGCTGTTTAATATCTATCTGGTTCCACCACTGAAGCAGCTGGTTGCTGGATCAATGAAACCCACATTCTGATCTCATTAGAAGAACAAATGCAGCACTCTCTTTTGCAAGCTGTTTTTGTACCATAATAGTGGACTAACAGAAATAACATGCAAAGCATCCTTTTTACTTTGAACCTTTTTCTGAAGTGGCAGAAAATCACACTTGTGTGTCAAAGACAGAACTGCCTGGGACTCGAGGGGTGTGTGTACGTGTGTGTGTTTAGTTTGCTTTATTTCTTGGGAGCTGGGCAGACTGTATTTGGAAGTTGATTAACGGTCTTTCTCAAACCATTTCTTTCAAAAACTCAGCCAAATGCACTGAAAGGCAGGAAAATCCGTAACTTGCCTTGGAATCTAATTTGGAGAACGCGCTAGGCTTGCCTCCCCAGTTGGTGGCTTCCATGATGGTTTCCACATCTTCCTTTAACAAGCAGTAAGAATCCATGAAGGCTACAGCATCCTGGACTCCTTCGATGCCTTGGCAAGTCAAAGGCCTCATAACCGCATCTCGTAGATAGGACAGATACTCCAGATTTACTGCTCTCTTACTTGCATGTGTTCTGCAGGGAGGGAAAAAAATAATTAGTGGTTTCCCCGGAAGTTGGAGTGGGCCCAGATTTTGCCATATGTTTAAACTTTGGCACTGATATCATTTTGTAAATATTTTTAAAAGTACTTAAAATAATGACTGGAAATCTATGGGATGTAGAAATGGATGGATCAGATGGCCAGTGATCTGACTTGGCATAAAGCATATGCAAATTTGTCTAAATTCATAATGCTGTTTTTGACCTTTAAAGCTCTACATAGTTTAGGACCAGATTACTCGAAGGAGCACTTTCTCTCACATGTACCTACCCAGACCTTAAGATCATCTAACGAGGCCCTCCTCCAGGTCCATTCGCCAAAGGAGGGGAGGTGGCCTCTGCAAGGGGGAGAGCTTTTTCCATGGGGGCACCCCATTTCTGGACTCCCTCCCCAGAGAGGCTCAAGGGGCGCCTAGATTAGCATCATTTCAACACTGGGTGAAGGCCGTTCTGTTTTCCCAAGCGTTTAAACTGGCTTTAAGTGTATTTTAATTTTAATTCACATTGTTTTAGTTATATTTTCATTCCAATTGTATTTTTTTAATTTGTTTTATTGTAAACCACCCAGAAAGCTTTGGCTATTGGGCAGCTTGATAGGATAGGATAGGATAGGATAGGATAGGATAGGATAGGATAGGATAGGATAGGATAGGATAGGATAGGATAGGATAGGGCCAGACCAGGACCAGGACCAGGTGAACGGTGCTGAGCATCATGAAGAAAACCTGCATGCAAGATGATCAATGAGGTTTGGGAAGCCAATGCTAGTAAGTCATATACAACTTTCTTTTGTAGACCTCACATCATCTAAATAAATGATGAACACATAATATGCTCCAACCAAAAATACGATATGCTCAAGATTTACCATCTTGCAAAACAGAAAGTCTGCTTCATGCCAAATCAAGAGACAAGCAATGTAAGAACTTGAGGAGAAACATGGAACTGGTTGATCAATATTTACGCTGATAAATATTACTCTACAGAATTCTAATTGCAGAACAAATTCTAAAATACAAATGAAATACAAAAGTATTTATGTTAATTAACAAAAAGAAGTTCATACAGGTAGCTTATGACTGCTGTAGGCCTTATTTTTTAATTATTTCAATAGTGAGGGATATATGAAATAGAGCAACAACTTAATATTTACATCATCTCTGTGTATAAACCCAGTACGAAGCGTAACGTATCCTTTTTCCTTTGCTTTTTTAAAACTGGCATAAATTTGCAATTTTGTGTTTTAGTGGTTTGCCACTAACGCCAATGACACAACCCCTTGGAACTTGAGGTATGTGTTTGGGTGTGCCAAAATAAAGGGAGAGGGGTCCAAACGGCATAGAGAACCCACAAGCTATATATTCCTATATTCCCTATAATGTATTCAATTCAGGCACCATCCGACTCCAAACCAACTCTGGGCGGTGTACAATAAAACCAATAAAATAAGAATGGAATACAATTATTATGGGAGGGAGGGAGGGAGGGAGGGAGGGAAGGAAGGAAGGAAGGAAGGAAGGAAGGAAGGAAGGAAGGAAGGAAGGAAGGAAGGAAGGAAGGAAGGAAGGAAGGAAGGAAGGAAGGAAGGAAGGAAGGAAGGAAGGAAGGAAGGAAGGAAGGAAGGAAGGAAGGAAGGAAGGAAGGAAGGAAGGAAGGAAGACCAAGAAGTGATGGCAGATCCAGCTAACCACATCCACACACAATCTAGAGGGGCCCCAACCATCCTAACCTAAGGCCTGGGAGGACAGCCAGGTCTTTAAGGCCTTCTGGAATGCCAGCGGGGTGGGAGCCACATGGATATCATAAGAAATCTCATTCCAAAGGGCAGGCATCACTACAGAGAAGGCATGCTTCCATGTGCCCGATAGGTGAAACTGTTTAACTGAAGGGACCCAGAACACACCAACTTGGTTGGACTGAACCGGCCTGGCTGATACCATGGAAGACAGGTGGTCCCCCCACTAAGCAGGCCTGTGCTACACAGGGCTTTTTAGGTTACAGCCAGCACCTTGAATCGCACCTAGAAGCATACCAGTACACCAGTGCAGCTCACGAAGCAAAGGTGTCACGTGGGCATACCAAGGCATGCACATCACTGCCCACGGCATTCTGGACCATGTGAAACCTCCAAGTGGTCTTAAAGGGCAGCCCCACGTACAGGCCATTGCAAGCATCAAGCCATGAAGTGATCAGGGCATGAGGGACTGTTTCAAGGGCCTCTCGATCCAGGAAAGGGTACAACTGGTACACCAGATGAAGCTGTGCAAAGATGTTCCTAGCCACAGCTGTCACCTGATCATCAAGCAGTAGCCATGAGTCCAAGAATACCCCCAGATTTCCCCCATTCTTGAATGAGGAAGTGCGGCCCCAAACAAAACAATTCACAGAATATGTAAAATGGATTCAAATTCACAGAATTTTAAGCAAGCGTTTGAGTTAGACAGTTTTCAATGGCAAGCAGTTTTGTAAATTCATCTCTTGGGGTATCTTGGGGTAAAAGAGTAAAAGATTTGCTGCCCAGAGCTGTACTCTAAGATGGGCAGCCATATAAATCTTTTAAATAAATAAATAATCTATCTATCATTATATTGTGTTTGCTAGCTAATCTCAGCCAGTCATATCGCCCAACCAGGGACCTATTACTAGAGTAGCACCATTACCTGAGGCTCATATGCATAGAAAGCTCCTGTACGATACGGTCATGCTTTCCAGTGGATGAAAATTTTCCCAACCAACTTGGAAAGCTTGGAAATTGCTGCAAGTAGCCTCTCATCAGCTCCCCAGGGAGGACACTTGAATAAATGGCCTGAAAGGAAGGAAACAGTTTTACAACTTTTTCTGTTTCTGAGAAAATACACTTGAAGAGGCAGAGCAAAGGGCCAAGGCCGATGTACCAATTAAACAAGGAGAACACGGATGAAATTAATCGTCCCATCAATGATTCAGAATTATTCTAATTTCTCTTCGTGCCTTGCTTAAATTCATCCTCAGGAATACCAAAATAAAGGATCCTTCTTCCAAAGGCATTATTCCAGGGTCTATCAGACTTGTAAATATCACTAGATTCATATACTTGTCAAATCTAACATTTATTTTGTCTGCAGCTCTGATTTATAGCATCTCATCCACAAGAATACTCTCAAATGCTCTAGAAATATATTTACTCTACTCAGCCTTCTATTATTTGAAAAGAGAGTGTGAAGAATAAGAGTCTGTATGTCTTACAACAGAATAGAGTATACATCATATATGCTATATCAGCTATCGGACAATAAAACAGTTCCCCACTGACAATCATTATTCTTATAACAAACATGACTTTTAAGAAAAGATTTGTTCTAATCTGAAACCAGATAAATTGGCACTGCTTTGAAATTCTAAAAATGTGCTACTCAAAAGAATTTCAGGTTAGAATGCAATCTAACATTAGGATTGAACGATGAAAAAAATTGACATTTCTTTGTGTGATATCTGTCGACATATCTTTCAAAGTTTATGCTAAATAAGTAAATAAAAATACAGGAAAAAAATAACATTCTGATATTTTCCTTCCAACTTAAAATTATTTTTCTGATTATGTGCCATGAAATCATTGTCAACCCTTAGCGACCACATAGATAGATCCCTTGGGTTGTGCAGAGAAAAATAATGAATAATGAAAAAAATAATAATGAATCAGAGCTGGCTTTTAAGGTGACTGCATTTTTATTTTTGCAAGAAACAACTTTTTCCTGCATCGAATCTATATGCAAAACAAAAGAGCGGTATAACCTGGGTAGGTAGAAGGCTCCAGTTTTGTCGAGTGCGAATCTGACGCTCAACTAAATCGCCATCGCAAATACTGTCAGCGGCTTTGCTAAGTAAGATTAGTTCTTTCTTTAGGTTGTTTCTGGAAAGGATGAAGACAGCTCATATTATTCCCCAACAGAAGTTTTTGTCCTACATGCCAACAACGCTATCAAAATAACTATCAGAACTTACCCAGCAGCAGCGGGTTTCACGTGTACGTAGTTTTCCTGGACAAAGAGGGGCGCTAGAGAGTAGTCGTGGAAGAACAGGTCTGCTTTGTCTATAAGGGACATGTGAGAAGCCTCCTCTCCCTTGGCAAAAACCTTCCTCACAACATCAAAAGGGCCCTGGAAAAAGAAAGCCTCTGAAGTCATCAAGGAAAGCCGCTGCAAGGACGGATCAGATTCGCCTCAAGCACGCAGACTGTCTCTGCAAGAGGTCACTGGAATGAGCTGGCCTTTGCATTAAACAGTTCATTGCGACAGGTGAGTTAGAACTTGAATCAAGAGGCTGTCATGTCCCACCACCTCACTGTTTGTACCACCAAGCATGGGGAGTGGAGGATAATAGAAAAAAATCTCCAACTCCCTGAAAACTAAGAAATATCCCATATCTAGAATGTGGAGTATCATTATTAAATTCATTCCATGGCCATTAGTCTTTGGTCTTTGAGCAGGATCATTCTGCTATCTCATAAACTTCATCAGGTCACTTAGGGAGAGTCCTGAAATATATCTTCTGCTATGTGCTACTGAAAAACTAGTTTTTTATTTCCACAAAGTATTGCTCACTTGTTTAAGTAAACAACCGATTTTTATGTAAAATAGCAAACCATATTTTCTACATTCTTTTCTTGTTTGCATTGCAATCACACGTCAATTCCAAACATGTAAATCAGCATGGACTTGCTTTCTTCCTTGGTACAGGTGAGGTTCTTGAACCTTGTTGAAATCTTGTAACTGTTTTTTTAAAAATGTTCATTGTAACTGGGTGTCACTGGATTTTTAGTAGTGACATACAAAATGTTTCGAATTTAAGACCTAGATTTCAAAAACCTCCCACTTTGAGATCAAAGCAATAGTTCTAATTCTGCTAGGAATTTTCTGATATTGCTCCAACCATTCCAGAAGTATTCCGGACTCAAAATACCCATGTGTAGAGCTTGGAACACTTCCGGGATGTTACTCTGGGGCACTTCCAGGATGGTTGGGACAAGCCATTTCAAACTTGAAGCGTTTCTAAAACCTCCAGAACCCTTTCCGAAATATGTTGCATGGATGTGGCCTTCAATCAAACTTACCAGCTTAATATCCTTTTTGGCTTTACTGGCGTCTTCTTTGACACCGTCATAAGTCAAGTTTTTGTCTCTTGCACACCACATGCTGAGATTATGCAATACCTTTCAACAAAAAGAAAGTACAAAGGTTCAAGTTTTCTCATAATACCTAAGAAAATGAAAAAAATGGATTACCTACATATCAATTTTCTTATAAACACACGCTGCAGATTAATACTTCCCATTAGTCATCTCAATTTATAAAACAATTCCTTTCTTTCAACAACAAAAGCTTTCCGTATCAATGGTTTCTGCTTCCAGTTGCCCCAAGTCCCTCCATGCTGCCTATCTAGAACTATAAATGGCAGCTCTGTTCTTTTAAATATCAGTATTGATAGGTAACTCACTTGTCTGATATCTTGATTAGCTGCCAAAATGAGTTCATTCATTGCTGGTGGTGGAATCTTTAATCCTTCTTTGAAAGCAATGGACATCATAGCACCCTGCAAGAGCCATTTATTTTGAATGAGCAAAAACCAAAAAGGTGCAGGTAAATACAGAACTTAAAAGTAGTATCATCACCTACAGCGTTGGAAAAGGCTACAACAGGCACCTGCTAGCTCAACATCAACAAATGTGTTCTTTTTGCATTAACAGATCTTACTGTATATGAAACTG
Source organism: Python bivittatus (assembly GCF_059951505.1). Classification (NCBI taxonomy): domain Eukaryota; kingdom Metazoa; phylum Chordata; class Lepidosauria; order Squamata; family Pythonidae; genus Python; species Python bivittatus. The sequence continues at coordinate 602,907 of NW_028277121.1, forward strand.
TCTAAAGCTCCTACTCTATGGGAGTATACGCTGTTCAGTCAAAAGTTGGAATATCTGCAACTACATTTCTGAAAGATTTCTGAAAACAACTGATGTCTTCAAAATAGCAAGTTGAAGAAGAAAGACTTGTTCTTTCTGTTCCTGCCCCAGCACTGACATTTCATTATCATTATTTCTTCTTCTTCAGCCTTCTTGATTTGACAACTTCAAACTGCTGTTAAGGGCTATCTGTTTAAATGCTTCACTTCAGATATTGCCTATAGAAAAACAGCACATCAGGAACTGACTGTAGTCCAAAAGGCTCAGACGTGCTTGGCACAAGTGATAAGTTCTACAAGCTTTATTAAAGGATTTATAAGCCACCTTTTATGTTAACCTTCACAAGATAGTACATATATTTACAAGATAAAACATAACAGCAGATTGAGTACTCTAACAAACTTACCTTAAAACAAACAATACAAATTAATCAATAAAAATAGTTTGAAATAAAAATATATTTTAATAATGGTAGGGCCATCCACATTTCCAAGGAGATAGTTCTATAAGTGTAGGTCCCCTCCAACAAACCATAGCCCTGGTTCTCTTTCACCAATCAACCAGACAGCAAGACCTCATATTTATTTACACCAAGGCAGGCTCCTAGAGGTGGAAGTAGTTAAGCTCATGAACGAGTTTTCAGCAGCCATTAGCTTTTACTGTTCTCCCTAAAAGTAACCTCCGAGAAAATATACCCCAATACTAGAAGAGACCAAACACAGAGCCTTGGCAATGAATGTTTTAGGCATAAATGAGCCCTACCATACTAATTGTCAAATCTTTACCTTGATCTGCTCCACCCTTGGCCTTGGAAAACGAAGGTCAAAACAATAGTGGACGAGAGAACGGATCTTTGGATGATTCCGATCGTTACACATACAAATTATTGGAACTTTTGTGTGCTTAATAAGATCTATTAGCTCCTGCAAAAAAAGACAAGATATTATGAAATCATTTGTTCAGAACCACTGTACTGACTACTGAACAGATTAATCCACATTTAACAGGAGTGTCACCCAGCATTCAGTTATTTAAGAAAGGACTAGCTGACTAACAGATCAAAATTAGTTTCCCAGACATTTTAAACAGAAAAATTAAAGTTTGAGCTTTTTGTTAAGTTCCTTTTAGCATCAGCTTAAAACAGCTGGTCAAATCGAAGGTCTATGCAGAGAAAGCAGGGATCTGTAGTTACTAACCATAAGAGATTAATGACCAGCACTTCTAGTAGTTGCTCCCAGCAGAGACTGCTCTGTTGGGAGCTTGAGTGCTGCATGTAAACGCTTTCCTTTCTGAAATCTGGGAGGTAGCTACTATAACATGCCTCTTGAAAGTCACCTCTTCATATGGACTTTTCTGGAACGAATGTTGAAAGTCTCCCTCCCCATCCCCTTGTTAATGAATATGTCTTACTGAATGTTCTTTATATTGTTAAAAGTATTACTTTCTTTCTCTTTTTATTGTAAGCTGCTACAAGATGCCTCAGCACAGGAAGCAAGATACAAATACACTTTAATAAGAACATGCTATTCACTTCTACTGATTTCCATGAACTTAGTATGGCTAAGTATGGCTCCCGGGGAATCCAATCTTGAGGGCATCTGTACGACATGCTAAAACCACATTAGTACCAGCCAGAGAAAAGGCAACTCTCGTGCTAGTCTGACCCATCTCATGGCTCACCAGTCACATGAACCAAGCGTATCTATCAGCTCAGAAGCCACTTATCCAATAATTAAGGCCAATTCCGCGACAACAACATATTCTTTCATATTTTATCCCTTTAACTTTTGCCTGAATTTGAATGATCCCCCTTTTTACCTGCTAGGTTTATCTGATTTAAGTTTATTAGATCTCAATGATTCTTTAAGCTCATTGAATTCCGGCCCAAGGGTCATTCAAAATTGCTTCCTCTCCCCAGTACAAAACAGCCCACAAGCATTCATTTGTTTGTTACCTGTATTCCACCTCTGTCTTCGTTGCCAGCCATTCCATCAACCTCATCCATTATTAGGACATGCTTTGTACTGACAGAAGGTGACGTCCCTAAGGATGGAGGAGAAACAGAAAGAAAGAAATTGCACTGAAATCTAATTACCAATGCAGAACTGCTACTGCTTTTTAACAGTGAATTAAAATACAGAGGTGAACCAGCAATTCTGATCATGAGGAACTGTTTATGACCTCATGCACATGGCTGTCATTTAACCATGAATGGGGACCACCAAATCCATTTAGATTTTCCAACTAAGCAAAAGCAAAACCTACAGTGATAAGGGAAGATACCTGAGCAGAATCCTTTTATGCTGGTATTATTCAGAGATTCCGCAACCACTTCCTTCAGGCTGTTCTTACTGCGAGTGTCGCTAGCGTTTAACTCCACATAACTCAAACCCAGTTCCTAATTTCAGTAAACAATAAAGACAACAGCATTAGGAGATGACACTAACAACATCTTGCACGCAGAATGATTTTACAGGCAGGCAGAGTCCTATCCATCACTTGGCACATCATTTGCTTCACGTTACCAATGGCGAACTAGGCAATGCTCTTTAGGAAGCCAGATTCAGCCTTGGCTCCTCCTCAAATCAGATCATTGTCCTTTGCCCAAAGCAGTCATTTTTATTACTAAAAACATTTACACTAAGCCACCAATACAATTGTGTCAGTGGAGAGAAAGAAAACTAGCCTGAAACACTTGGTGTTTTCATCTTGGCTTCATGATCAAACAAATAATCTTGTAATTTCAGTTAAGCTTTATACGCCAACTTGGAAATCCCACTGGAACTATACAGGCGAGGTAAACCAAGAAATCAGGTAGACCAGGGTTCCTCAACCTTGGCAATTTTAAGACGGGTAGACTTCAACTCCCAGAATTCCCCAGCCAGCAAGGGGTAGACAACTTCTTAATGGTTGAAGAGTAATGGTGCAAATTCAGGCAGAGACATCATATACGCCAAATGGGGTGGGATTTTCATTTCTTTTTCCCCCGAAGTTTTTTCTTTCTAATTATTCAACCTACTTTAGGGCATCCATTGTGTGTTTCATGCATTAAAATGGCAGCAAACAAAGGAGTTGATTCTCAGTTTTTGCTATAAGAGGGCAGACTGGAAGCCCCACAAGCAGCTAAGGAGAGAGAGGAACAAGTCAACACAGAGTAAGAAAGCCATCCTGCCTATGTAACAGAAGAACATAGGCAGTAACTTGCTGGAGCGGGCCCCTAGCCCTTCTAATCTAGCAGTCTGTTCTCAGTGGCCAACCAACTGCACAAGGAAGCCCGCTAGTCTCCCAGCAGATGGCCTTCAAAAGACAATCTCACTGCTATCAATAGCCATCGATCCCCATGACTTGGTCCAAACCTTTTTTGAAGCCAGCCATGCTGGCAGCCAGCACCACATCTCATGGTAGCAAATCCCAAAGTTTAATTACATGCTGTGTAACTTTGATCCTGTCCAGCTTTTGCCTCCCATCAAATGAGGACACCTTCAGAATCCTCCTTAGCTGGTAAGTTTCACATGGCAAGCATGATGGATTAAAATGGGAAAGCTCTTACAAGGCCTAGCATATTTCCAAGATACCCAAACATTTCTGCAACCATTCAGTCTCCAAAAAGCCTTAATGCAGATCAGGTTTCCCACCTCTTCCACTTGCAAGCTCATATTTGTGAAAACGCAACTCACCTGACAAACTAATGCTGCAGTTGTGGTTTTACCTACTCCTGGGGGCCCAGAAAGCAAAGCTGCTTTGGGACTAGCGCCGTCATCTTTGCTTCCAAACTTACTGGATTTGACTGGGGAGAAAATGAAGGGAAGCTTTATCCAGCTATGTGACATAATGACAATGAGAGACAACGCCTAGTGTCTTTATTCAATACAATAATACAACTCCAAGTCTCACAGCCTAAAGAACAACTTGCACAGCCTCAGAAACATGCCATTCAATGCTCTCTTAAGATTCATCAGCTTGATAAACACAGCCAAGAAGCTTAGTAGTTGTAGCCAAATATCCAGTTAAGAAAATGTTGTAGTTGTAAAGAAAGTTCCTTCTCTGCATTCTTGTTACAAGTTGCCACCAGGCCAAAAATGATTAACAGGGTGTGCATAGATATGTGGGCTTGTCATTTTTAAGGACTTTTGTGCAAACCTGGAGTGAGTGATTCAAATGTTTGAAATTTCTTCTACTGATACTATTTTAACCATGGGATTAAACATTAATATCTGAGAATATTAGTCTATAATCTATGCTAATCTAGTCTATGCCCTGTTGAAATCATGCCATTTTAGGTTCGGGGAGGGTCTGCTATGTTAAATGCCTCCCATTTTAAAAGTATGCATATACAAACCAGCAGCTTAGAGAGAAAATTACCCACACTAGTTTTCAAGGATTTTTTATTTTACCTGAGGAAGTATTCAATCTTATTTTAGATTTTCCAGATTGGGATGTAGCCTCATAGACAATCCTGAAGCCTCATTTTTTTTTTAAATACAGTGTTTGAGGAAAAAAGGATTTAATTTACAGCCGAACATCAACTGGTAATCCAGTTTATAAGCTGCTTTCCCCATCTGACGATTCACAAATCTTGGGAAGGATGGCCCAGATAGTCTAGAGTGTCCTATCCTTGTTACAGGGAATCAAGATACTCTAAAAAAGGTCAAGTGCCAGAAAAATACAATTACCCTGTTTGTCTTCTAAAGAATTCTTGTGCCAGTTTTTAAGCCAACGTAAAAGTTTATTAGCACAGCTATGGTCGCCTTGTTGTCCAATGATACTTCTGAGAGATGTGGGCTTGTATTTGTCCACCCACAATAATACCTCCCCTCCACCATTATTTGTTTCACGAACTGAGCTCTTTTCATCCTTTGGAACTTGCTTTTTGTCCAGGAGTTTCTGGTCAAAATCCAGCCCCCTCCTTACTGCCCCAGCTTCCTGTTTCACGGATTTAAAAGAGTCCACATCTTCTGGAAGGAACCTTTTCTTATGAGAGTTTGGCTTTGCCGGGCTCGGTTTCCATTTTTCAGCTTTAGTTTCTGGGGAAGTTCTTTCGCACTTGGACTTTGTTTTCTTTGCCTTCAAAAAGAAAAGGAACACACAGGCTGGCCTGAGAATGAAGGCGATTCCTTGCAAACTGATGTGATGGGCAAAAAACAGGAAGTCAGAAACTATGGAGCACAACAACTGGAATCACACGGGATGTTCAGCCAAAACCAAACATGCCAAATTACTGCTCAGCATGAACTCAATCACTGCGATTCTTAGGAATCCTAGAATTCTTTGGAAACTTATTAGGAGGCTCATTCAATGACATCAGTCATGCCAAGCCAAGAGAATTCTTCCTCCCATCTCCCTCTGCAAGCACCAGATTTATTCTGGTTCACAGTTACTTAATTTATAGAGGGAAGCAACGAGGACTAGCATCTGTTCTATACACACCAGAGAGGCTATAGCAGAATGCCCTTATGGGAAATTTACATTTTAAATACTTGTTTAGCTTACTTATTTAGAGCCCACATTCTTTGATTCCAACCTCCTCTTCTCTCAGAGATTTATCCAGCATAAGTTCAATTCTAAACTGGCACATTCTTTCCCATGCTCCCCTCCCAGATTTCAATCAAACATCATACCATGACTTAGAAAGAAAGGAACAAGTCTTTAGCCCATGACCCATCTCCTCCCCCTTTATTTGATTTATACCTGGCCCTTCTGCCCTGGTGAGCACATAAAAATGAACTTCAGCACCTCCACCAGGTCTGGACTTAATTTCACCATGTTATCTTTCTTTCAACCCATGAACAAACTTAGGTACTATTCAAGAAACCAACTACGTGAAATTGGATGGTAAAGAGCAATACAGTTGACAGAGTATTATTTTTAAACCCCAAATAACACCACCCTCCACCCCATGGTTTAATACAGGCATTGAAGAACATGGGGAACAAGATGGAACCTCTGGGATGCTACAAGTCAATAGCCTAGGTGTCAAATAATCCTGCAGCACCATTGATAGGTTCAAGGAGTGTATCCACACCAGGTCCAAAGCACCTTTCCTGCTTCCAATCCAAATATCTTCATATCCCTACTTTCCATGGATGCACAAAAGCACATAACCTCCTACAGAACAGCTATTTTGTTGGCTGTGAATCTTCTTCCCCAGCACAATTGTGGGAATGGCAGAAAGTAAAAATGTTGAGCCAGAAATCAATCCAACGTGTACCAACCTCTGTTTCAGCCGCTATTTCATACTTGGACCTCTTGCCTGGTGTATTTCGTATCAGGTCAAATAACCCATCTTCATCAATAACTTTTGTCCCTAAGGCTGATGCCTGTAACAAAAACTCAGATTGATGCTAACTCACATTTACACAGTGTTTATGTGTCAAAAAAAAATTGTAAAGACAAATACAAAGGAGGGACTTCTCTCAGTTATACAAGTAAAATGTACCTGAAATCAAACAGTTTCTACTGAAATTTCCCCACTTCATCTCTAAACAGCAGCCTCCAGTTGAAACAGAGGAGGGCAGAACTGGCTTAACAGAAAACAAGGGGCAGTGACAGGACTGGGGGTGACAGGAAGTAGCCCTGGGTAAAATACCTTTCAGGGATCCTCCCCCCGCCCAACAGCTGTACTGCTTTCTTTCCTTCCATATGGCTCTGACTATGTGCCCTCCTTATCTTCTCCCCTACTTAGAAGAAAATGCCTTTTTTCCCTTTGTCCCTGAAACCCACTGTTTGTGAAGCCATTGTTCAAATGGATACATGCCACTCAAGCTAATGCCCATCTACGCGGCTACTCCCAAAAGACAGCTCCAAAAGAAGGCTGATGAACTGAGCCTGGGGAAAAGTTTAAACTTGTAATCCTAAATTCACCTGTTTGGAAGAAAGGGCCCTTGAACTTAGTGAGACTTGCTTCCCAGACAATACCCTTGTAATTTCCTCAATATGCTTGGCTTTGTAGCGCCATTCCCTTTGCTTCTGACTTATTCAGTCATGCTTGGATTCCCAGTCTTTCCTAGTGCCTTCAGAAAAAAAGACTGTAGGCCAATGCTTCCCATCCTCAGCCACTTTAAAATGCACGGAGTCCAACTCCCAGAATTTCACACATCTTAAAGCTGCCAAGATTGGGGAACCACCATTCTAGGTGCAACTCATGTAAATGCCAAAAGATTATTCCATTCAACGTAGCCTTTTGTCATACTCAGTGGACGTCGACAATGTTTAATGGTCACAACTCCTGCTTTGAGGTCAATCCTATTAGTAGGGCCACCAGGGTAAGCCTGTAATCCAAAGACCTCTGGGGGTTCCCTCCAAGCAATAGTGCTGTAACAGCCAAGCTTCTCATATACTATAGCAGTTAGAGAAAACCTCCCCAGAGAAGTAACCATCACCTTTATTCTTCAGGAAGCCTGATGTCTTCTAACACACTACAATGAACCGCTCCTCCAAAAAGGGAATTTTAAAAAGTGTGGGGGATTATTATTACCTGGAAAATGTAGGGGGGCAGAGAAGAGACGGTTCAGGAAGACAGAGATATGGGACAGAGGCCACTAACTAGGATTAAGGAAGGAGGTTCTATGATCAAAACACTCAGGACCCTGGTATCTGGAATTACTTACCTTTTCACACTTGGACATGCCACAGTCACGACCTTTAACAAGGTAGTTTGTTTTCTTGCTGATGTTCCCAGTAACCTTTCCCCCATAGCGCTCAATCAGAGACTTGGCCTCATCACGTTCAATAGATTCCAAGATTCCTGTAATCACAAACGTCATACCTTCCAAGCAGTTTTCACCACCCTAAAAATCAAAAAGGGATGACAAGTACTAAGTTTATGGTGCCAGATTCAAAGCCTAGAGACACACGTCTGAGAACATTAATCAACACTCACCAAGAGGATGCGCTACCATTCTGTATCAAATTTTTGACTTACTTGAGGTATTTCTTTAGAGCCGAGTGCCTTTGGACCTTCTCGATTGAGGAAGTTTCTATAAGCCGTGTAATTTGTTCGCTTCTTTTCAGAGTCCTCAGGACTTACAGACTTCAAAAGAAAAAAAATCCATTGCATAGGCAATTCTCAGATTCTGTCCTGAGCAATCTTGGCAAAGGAGGATGTATTAATAAAGAAACAAACCCAACTACATAGGGATACTTTCTCCCTAGTCTGTCAGAGTCCATCCTTTTAACTTCTACATTCAACACTTTTTCATCCTGAAGCATTTACACTAAAGAGATTCAATGTGCTTTCACCCGCAATAGAGTTACTGAACCACATTTGAGCATTTACTGTATCTACATGGACTCTCTGGTCAATGATTATGCATCTATCCATACTGATCTAATATGTCTTCCACGTGGACTACACCATCCTCTCATCTTTTATGGCTCCTGTCTGCCAGCACATCCCCATCTCCCTTCAATGCATTTATTTCTATTGACTTTTCCAGCAGAACAGTAGCATGGTCCACCAAAACCAGCCTGCTCCTGGATTATCCTACTGTGGTGATCGTTTAGAGAGAGAACAAAATATTTTAAACTGCAATGAGTCAATTCATTTAATACAGGGGCAAAAAAGCTTAATAAATAAATGAAGTTGGTGTTGCACGTAGTGCTTCTTTGTTCAATAAAGCAATTGAATTACTTTGAAATGTAAAACATTCACTCCCTTTCTTACTTTGATACTTTCATGCTCCCAGATGAGGGGACAAAATACAGGAGGCTTAATTCACACGTTAGTGTATTTCTCTCTTACTTTCACTGAGTTTTATTTAAGGACAGATTTGGATCCACAATCTAGCCAAAATGTGCAAAAGGATCAAGATGTTGCCCTAATTCCAAGCCATTTCATACTGGAGGTGAAACTGACTGGCATTTCCTGCACTCCTGCCAATATGGCTTCTTCTTATTCACACTACGGTATGTAGTGAATGAGTCATCACCCCAGTACCCCTTCTGCCTGATCCTGCTAAGTCCTCAGATGAGGCAGCTAGAGAAACATGGAGCTTCAAGGAAAAGTTCCTATCTGAAGCCTAGAAAGCCACTTTCCATTTCCAGCACATCATAATACTGTGCTAGATACACAAATATTTTAAGACACACAGGAAGCCTCCTCAGACCAACGTCTAAGTGGGTGTCTTTTCCCCCCGAACAGCCACGCTTCTGTTATTTCCCTTCCAAATCTTTATTTATTCCGTTGGCCTTGGAGGGCTGCAAGGAGTGCAGCTAGACAGCCCAGTGATACTGCAGGTGTAGGCGGAGAGATGGGATTTTTTTAAAAACACAGAACAGATCTCAAGGTTTAATGCACATTATTTAAGGTTTAAAGAAACATTTCTTTCATTTAAATTCTACTGCCAAAAATTTTGCAGACTCCCTCCTGGTGGGTTCTGGAGAGTGCACAAATGGTGATGGGAAGATTTTATGCAGCCCGCAGAGGACCCGCTCCTGGTGTACAGGGTGTGGAACAGCTCTGCAGGTTTTAAGCAGAAGCCTTTCCTTCCCTAACCTGGACATGCCCATACTGAACTGGGAGACCTTCTGCATGAAAAATATGTGCTTCTACCAGTGAAGTACAGAACTTTCAGAGCCAGAAAACAAAATGCAGCTTCCTAATTTCTGTGTAATATACTGTATAACCTAGGACATGAATATAAGTTAAGTGTAGTGCTTATACTTCACTGTATTATCTCTATCTGTTAATAAAACGGAACTTAAACCTATTCCTCGGTATCTTTCAGTTATCTCACAGACATTCACGATTAATGATAATACCAACCAATATCTTTTTTTCAAGAATGCTTCTCAAACCTACCTTGGATTGTTCAGGCGAAACCTTCCCCTTTGTAGGCGTCTTGGCTTTGGGTGAAATTTCTTTTCCTGATGGGGTTACAGCTCTTTTCTTGAAGTTCTCTCCTTTTGGGGTCCCATTTTCAGTTTTAATAGCCTCTGCTTTTTGCTTGAATGCAGCTAACCTGGAGGGAGCCTTTGATGACACCCATTTATTCCCCAAATCCATCTCCTCCTTGGTAGAAGAAGATTCTGGGTGAAGATTCAACACTTTTACGCTTTCTGAATGAATCTGATCTTTTGCAGAATAAGGTTGTGAATCAAGGGCTGAAATGGCAGGTTTCGCTACAGAGAGAATGAGAGTTTTAAGTATAAATAAAGGTGACACAGAACCCATCAAAGTCTTTTTTTTTTTAAGTAATTACCTTTGTGAGCTTGTTTATTTTTTTCTGTTTCACCTGATTTTGACTGCTGAAATTCTTCTTTTCGAGGCTAAAATAATGAACAGACGTTGTGTTTTAATTTCATTTTGGTATCTTTGTGATGAAGTTATTACTGGCTGCAATTTCAGAACATCTCTGCAACAATGCCAGCAGACTGACACTTTTTCCCAAATCATCGAAGCAAAGCATTCAGCATTCAGTTTGTCACATTTGCTTCCCTTATACTAAACAAAATGTTAGTCCATAGCAAGTACCAGAATTCAGTCCAGACCCTGGGGAGCTAGCATATACCAAACTTCTTCATTCATCAGACCAGATGGGAAGAGGCGTGCAAGGGGAAGATGAAAATAGCCTGAAGTTTCATCTTCACTCATCTGTCCATCCCCCCCGCCCCCCCCAAAAGACAGGCCTACAAGCTATTGAAGAAACAGTGAACAGAAAGATAGGAGAACTTGATTTATAATTGCAGCCTTAGAAATACAAACAGCAGTGCAGTGAACAAGTTGCTTACACTTTTTTAAGTTATCAAAACATAAAAAATAGACTGAATCTTAGACTTCACTTTTTCATCATGGTGAATGTCCATCCTCACAGATGAAAACCGGACTGTTTTTCCCAGTATACCAAGATTAGATAGCCATGCTTTGAGATCAGGATGCAAAAAATCAATCCCTCTGTTTTCAAGAGATTTTTAGCATTATTACTTTTGTAGCCAATATGTCAGCAATTACTTCCAAGAGGGAGCACAAATAGTTTTCAGATATGCAGAATAGAGAATTGGAATCCAAGGTCTGGCCCAATGAAAGCAAGAATACTCAGTGGCCACTGATGATGAGGTGCAACCGACAAAGTTGGAGAATAACACTGCATTGCTAGAATCCTGCACGTTTGCTCTCAGTACTGCTACATTTTGCTCTGGTCTCATCTGTCTTACCTACACTGCTTCATTTTTCCCCCAAAGCTCATTTTCAAAGCTGCCTTTTCTCCCTGCTTTCAATAGCCTAATTCCAGTAGAAACAATGTTAAGAGGAAGCCTCCAGGTAGTTCTGGAGCTATTTCTTCAAGAAACCAACCAAAACTCAATCTGTACCCTGTAGCAAGTTCCGTTAATGACTTTCTATGAGGAATATATAGCAAAATGAAATTCACTCCAGGCATCAAACTGCAGCTGATTCTGATACTGCCATCTATTTCAGTGCTAAAGTTTTAAAAAACTTTAAAAAAGAGAATGTTAAATGGATAAACCACAATAAATAAAACTAAAGAAACAGAGGTGGCCTCCTCTGACATTTTGACCATTCTACACAAATTGACCCAATGTCACACATCAGTTATACTATACACAAAGCAATTACTCCTGATTTACCTTTTTCTTTCTGGGTGTTTCATCCAACATAGCCAACGTTTGTGCAAATTCTTCATCTTCATGCAATTGCCTCTCCCACTGCAAAGAGTGCAAAACATATTACCAGACTTCCTGCCTGTTTCAACCAGCTGCAGGTCTGGCAGGAGAGAAAAAGAAGGGCATCTCTGTCTGTCCATCATCTTACTGTGGTTAGGCATAAGGAATACTGGGGAATCTCAGTACACTTTGTAGGATTCTGGGAAACGTACATTACCAGAACTCTTCCTCTGTCTTTAGTAATGAGGGCTTGTAAGTGGGTAGTCAGCTAGAACAAGGAAGCCCATTGGGAAGATGTTTGGGAGAAGAATTGGGCCCCATTTTGTCTCCTGGATCCAATTTAACTCAATGAGCTTGAGAAAGCTGTTTTCCCTCTTTTCTACAGACACTGGGTGGGGAAGATACCCCATCTTATTTGGAGTCAGTCAAGGAAGATTTAAATTTAGCAATGAACATTAAAACCAACTGTTTAATCTACACTACTCTGCAACCAGTAATATTCAGCCAATATTTAGAAAACAGATAAATACCAGATCCATAGGTTTTAACCTTATCTATTTTCAAATCAGAAACTTCCCAACATTCATTATCACGTAGAAGCTCTACAGTAGAAGAGAATATGTGTAGCTGAGGGTTGAACTGTGGAGCCCTTGAAGTTCTCTGAGCTTGGTTGCACTGAAGATCTTACCTGGCCAGGTAACGAAACATTTGCCAGAAAACAACCAAGCTCAGAGAACCCCAAGGACTCCACAGAATCTCTACAGCTATTCCTACTTTAAGCCAACATTATCTCAAATTACAAGGATAGCTATCTATATAATACCTTGAGAAAGTTATGAAGCAAACAAACAAACAAACAAACAAGGTTTGGCAATCTTTTTCATCCTACAGGCTGTACTTTGTCAGTGTGTTTTGCATGGTGGGCATGAGGTGTGATAAATAATATTGCTAGAAAGGTTGGAGCCAAAAGTTTTGGAGGGTTTTTTTTGCATTTGGAGAGAAGGTACCCCCTTTGCCCCCTAAAACTATGAAAATAGGGAAAATCAGTCCAATATCTGGGAGGAGGGGAAGAAAAAACTTCTTAAGATGTGCATTTCAGCCTTTCAGATCTCCCTGAAGTTTAAAACGTTTATGGAAAAAAAAAAAAACTTGTGACCACCCTGGAGAAACGCCATGGGCTGCAAAGGATTACATACCCCTTTCATGGGATATTGGACTGCAAGCCACATACCCCTGATAGAAATGAATAAACTAACAAAATTCTGAAATGCATTCGTTTCCTGGTGCAAATATATGACCAGATCTTATTTTCAATAATTCAGTTGAACACACTGAGAAAAATTAGTCAATTTTTCCTTCATTTTGCTTCTTAGCACAATACGGCATCCTGTTATTATCCATTATTGTTTTGTTTTGTTTTGTTTTTAGAGGAAAGCTAACCTGTTTTTGCCAAGTGACGTTGGGAATATTACCCAAATCTAATCTTTGGCCAAGAGTAACATCAAAACCTGCCTCCGTGCACAATTCAGACAGATAACATTATTAGCAAGAATCCCACAGGCTCTACTTTAATATGATCATAAGCCGCAGGAGGTTATTCAGCTCAATAGGTAGCATTAATCTTTCTTTTTTTAGTATGAAATTGAAGCCAGAACAACAGTAACTGTGGAAATCAGACCAAAAAATGAAATATGGACACACACATCTTTCTCACACACAAACACACAAACAATCTTTCCAAATGATCAGTTTGACAACTCTGCCAGTATCTTAACATCTGAAATGAACAAAGAATATTTCTTTTTCTACTATGGCTTTTCTACCACATGCCTATCAAAAATTGAAGCTGTACTACAGCAACTTTCTTCCCCACTACATAATTGGATTAAAAAGAATACCAATTTGAAAATAAAATTGCACATTATAATAACATAAAACTGGGAGACATATTCAAAACAATAAAACCAATTCATCCTCAGGAGGTAATGACCATCTCTAACCCAAAACTGGCTCATATCAACTTCCAGGAGAAGTTTCATATTTTACAAACTCTTATTTCAATGCATTTGCAGTTAATACAGGATATTTATACTAAAGCCCAAGATTACTCCAAAGGAGTTAAATTCACAACCATCCTGATGTCACACTGATTCAAATTTTGGACACTACACCACCTCAGATATAGTATCTTCTGGAAGTTATGGCCATTTTTCCTAGGCCATAACTAGGTTTAAATATTCTAGAATCCATGCATGCACTTCCTTATCCTTCACTTATTCTCTCCTGCATACTATCAAAAGGACTTGATTCCAGAGTCAAGCAAAATTATATAAGAATTACAACAAACTTGAGAACACAGAATTTAAAAAAGCATTTTTCAGGGGTTCCTGTTAATATTTTCTTTATCAGCAACTATTATTCTATGAGCACTGCTCCCAAGTAACATAAGAGATCAGTTTAAACTGTAGTTTACACCCCAGCAATGATATTTCAATTTTGAACAATTAGAAGGATTTAAAACTTCTTAAGGAATTAGGTAAAATAACAAGTTATAAAATTAATCTGAATGTATCATGATTACTGGAGTTTAATTTACAAAATTGCACTGAAATAGCAAGAACACATGCTCTTCCTCAGAAAAGAAATATCAGTAAATTACTATGGGTTTTGGAGAAGTTGAAGAATTTAGCAACAATTAATTATAATGAATTGTTTTGAGGAACTGAGGGAAAAATTACACAGTGGAGGCAGTTAAGCATTTCTTACATGAAAAGAATTTACTGATAAAAATGAATGTGGTATTTTGTGGCACATGGATTTTAGTGGCCTGGCCTGGCTGCTTTTCTGTTGGCGTGTGCCAGCCGTTGGGGTGAGTAAAAGGAGAAAAAGAAGCTCAGTTCTGGTCTTGAAGGGCGCCTGCACTGTCACAAGGCCTGATGAACTGACCCGGTTGCTGGCCAGGGCTGGCGTGGGGAGATGTCGAGACAGCAGTCCCACTGGTCCAGCCTGGTATACAGATGTTGGGGACTAGAGCCCTGCGGGGACGCCCACCTCCTCAGTTGCTGGGGGACAGGCAGCAGCTTCCTCCAAGACTCAGGAGGAGGGGATCGGCTATCGGTGGCCAAGTCCTGGTCTCTGGGGAAGGACTGGGCAGAAGACTCCAAGAGAGGCTCTTCCTGCCACAGAGAAGCAGTCGGTATTCAGCTGAGCAGGAGAAGGTGAAGCTATGCAGAGCACCCTACCGTAAATTCCAGCCCATTCCTTTCTTTTCACTCTCTTTTGTCAAGCCAAGAAACAGGAAGGGAGAGAAAAAAGGGGAGGAAGCAGGAGAGATAGAGGGGGATCTTCTGGGAGGGAAACTTAGAAGGAAATCTGACCCTGGGTCAGATACTGCGCTGTGTATACCTGTTGTAAATCCCTGCTGTAAATAACATCACTGAGTATAGTAAAAAGAATAAAAGCCATATGTATGTATGTATGTATGTATAAAAGATACAAACACTAAATTAGTTGCTAACTGAAAGAAGGTGAAGCACTTCCCTGTGAGAAATGGTATTATCAAGCAACAATGCATTGCTGTTTAAAATATATTTTAGTTATTTAGTTATTTATGGCCACCCATCTCATACAAACGACTCCAGGCAGCAAGCAGAGGTAAATCAATCAATATAATCATTAAAAATGTCAATACACAACAAAAATAAAAAGAATGTCAGCCAAGCATCAACAATAATGAAACACAAACAACAATATAATACACAATGCAGCACCAGAAATAAATGAAACCCTACGTTCATTAAACTCCAGATTACAGGAGGGAGCAGCTAACAACGTTCCCACCCCCAAGGCATGTTGAAAAAGCCAGGTTTTGATGGCCTCTCTGAAAATCCTGTATTAAACAAGGCAACTTCACTTTTGAACACAAACATTTCATCATAACTGGCCAAGACTATCACGGACAGCCAGTGAGTCTGGGTCACAAAAAAAGTACCTGTATCAAGGGGATGTTTAGGGATTGAAGGCAGGAAAACAGGGCAAAATTCTCTGGCCTGGAAACAACCTGTGGCTATGCAGACATTCCCAATTTCTGAAGGTTTCAGAGTCAGAGGGAATGAACACTTCTCCTAACTTTAGGTATCAAAATCAGCATCAGCATGTTCAAAGTCTTCCCAAAGGCCAAATGCATCCATGGTGGGACAGAGGAAGATGCACACTCTTGCACTCTTATACAGATGTGTGTGGCCAGATCAAATACGTCTGTCAATTTGATTTGCAAGGGAAGTTATCTTTAGACAGTGTACCTTTCACATCATTTTAAGTGACTAATTCTGTGCTAGTTTTGAATTACTATTTACGATATGGCTCTGTCTTTATTGTATCTTATTTTTGAAATGACAACCAGCTGGAGCTTCTACCAAGCTGGCAGAATAAATATTTAACAAGCAGTAAAAGTGAAGCAGCATGAAAGAGAAAGTCAAAGAGCCAGATACATGTCCATGATAATCACAACATTTATTTTCACTCATTATCAAGTCTACTCCTTATAGGTGACATTCAGAATTTGTCTTCAAAGCGTCAGGGTTTTCTTGTAAGGCTATAAAATTCTTGACTGAACAGTTTCAGAGATACCTAGTTCCACCACAACAGTTCTGACTAGTGCAGCAAAGCCACAAAACTGATATAAGTTATGGCAACAGTCAAGTCAATTAGAAAGCCTTCGACAATACATCAATTAGTTAGCACAATATTTTGCCATGATCTCAGCTCTGTGAAGTCGAGTACCGCAGGGCATGGTTAAGGAAGCAAGAATCACACAGACGCAGTTTTAATTCAAGAGAAAGTACAGAATCCTTGAATCTGTAATCAGAATCTCCATTCCTCATTTATTAGTGAGTTTGTTATGGCAGAATCTCCTAGAACTATTTGAATCTCTTCTCCCTGTTTTGTTTTGTTTTTGCAGCCTGGATCAAGCTACCTTCTTTACTCCCACCTGTTGACTGTTTGAACGTAACAACCGTTGCTTTCTCTGCTTCCTCACAATATCTCACACACTTGCAGGAACATACAGGTAGTCCTCACTTAACAACCGTTATGATGGTCTTGGGAAAAGTGCTTTATGTCCCCCGCAGTCACGTGACCACGATTTGCAACCTTTTTTACAACAGTCATTAAGCAAATCACCACAGTTGTTAAGCGAATCATATGGTCATTAAGCGAATTCCGGCAAAAAATGTCCATTTGGGAAGCTGGATTCGCTTAACAACCATGTAATTCGCTTAACAACCACGGTGATTCACTTAACAACTGTTGTAAAAAAAAGTCATAAAATCAGCTCCGATTTGCTTAACGACCAAATCGCTTAGCAACCTAAATGCCAGTCCCTATTGTGGTTGGATAGCAAGGACTACCTGTATCTAGAAAGGAATGCTATTGGTGGATGCTGTTCCTGGAGACTTTTATTAATTCTTAAATTCTTTAACCTATTTCATTGGACTGAGGGGCCATTTAAGCAAGTATGGAAGTGCTACAGAGGGAGGAAGGGAAAATCAAAATGTTCCTGTTTTTCCCTCATACTCACATTTATTCTGCCAGAAGCTGCACTGGACCTCAGTTCTATCCATAAATGGAAGATCCCTTCTACTAACAGAAGCCCAGCTTGAATGCTAGTCAAATAAACCCAAAGTAGGAGTTTTAATAAATAGTTTCACTGATCCATAAAATTAAGATGTGAGTACACTGAGGATACTATAAGTCGCTCTTGAAAAATATGCTTCTAGGAAGAATTATGCAAACGTGGAGAATGAAGGAGGGAGAATGGCATACAAATGGGGGAAAAGCTAAATAAATGGGGAAAAAAGATTGAATAGGAATCCTGTATTAAACAGGAAAGTATGTAAGACTAGAGAATTATACCATGTTACCTCTGTATTCTCTTCGAGCTGTAGTTGTTTGGCAATAGCCTCATCATTGATGGTGGAGTCTCTGCTTTGCGAAGGCTGCATCACATAGAAAGAAGAACGACAATGAGCTTGCTCTGATGCTCATATTTACATTCTACCTGTAACCCAGTTAAGGCAATAATAATTTAAGGTTTATTTGTGGTCTTCTGTTCTCTACTAGACACATGCTCAGAGTGTCGCTCTCATTTCCTAAGAACCAAGGCCTAACTAAACAGGACCACAGAACATTATAGTCTCTATTCTGTTTATAACCATATATGAAGTAGGAGAATTTCTGGCTCTTAAGTAGGAGAAGAAGTAACATTCTTGCATTACTCACTTCTTTTCGTTTGCTTGATACCAGCTTCTTATCTGACCGTTGAACACTACTAGTCCCAAAGTAATCAATTACAGATGTTGGTGTCAGTTTCATGGGAGATAAGGGTTTACTTTTTACTTTCGGTTTGGAATCTGTCTGGGATATTCCTGTTGTTCCTTGATTAATCTTCACCGATGTTATATACTGTCCAGCTTTCTGGGTGGCTTTCTTGTGCACAAAGTCCTCATCTTCATCTGAGTGCCATAAACAAAATGAAGGGACATTTAATTATTCCCCAATACTAAGACCTCAAGTAAGGTAATCCTAAAACTGTATTTTCTGTTTCTATGTTTGCAACATTTTTAAAAAATAGCAAGTGAAAGCAACTGATCAGGTCATACATTTCACAGAGAAGTCTCAATCTAGTTCATACTTTCCTGAGTATAGATCCCTCTGCTAAAGGAAAAAATCATTTCTATTTGTTCAAATAGATTCTGCTTTTAAAGGCTGATTTTGGGGGAGGGAGGAGACTCGGGGGCAAAATGCTCCTTCACAAAATGTTTGATATTTAGCAGCTGACTATAAGAAGAATTCCTAGCAATGCAAACTGCAAAAGCCATCCTGTATGGAGTTTAATTTGAGACACAGGATTAAACATTAAATATTCAGGATTCAGTATTTATGCCTCCACGGAGAGAAGTAAACAACCATCAATGACATCTCTAACAGCAAACGTTTACCAAAAACAAATTTTCAAAACTGGCAGTCAGTGTTCTTGGCAGAATCGTTTTTGTTCTGAAAATGAGTATTTTCAGTTCCAACTTGAAATATTACAATGCCTTTGTTCAGTCATTGCCCTACAGTCAATGATATATGAAGAGGATTTTACACTTTCCTACAGCGATGTTAAAATTGCATGCAATTCTAGCGTGTGTAATTCAAGTAACATGGTTATAGCTCTCTTAAGGGAAATGTCAAACTCTAGGCTATAATAAAAACATAAAATTGATCCATTGAATCTATTTAGACATTAGTCCCATTTTTCACTCTAGAGAAATTTAAACAAATATGAATAGGCCTTCAAATCATTGCAACAGCAATCTTAACCACTGCCTCCTGCTATCTTTACATTATATTTTTAAAATATTACTTGCTAGCACTGTGATTAAGCCCTTTTGGCAACTTTCATCAGAATAGACAGTATAACCTTTGTGCTTTTTTTTTTTTTAACATTAAGTTTCTCAGAAGAGCTAAAATGTAAACAACACATTTTCTAAAGATTTGGAGCTGGTATTACAGTTGAGATGGGGTAGAAATGCTTCCAAGAATTAATTCTCTCACACACACACACACACACACACACACACACACACACACAGCCTTTCTTCATTGCAACATCATCAATTAAAGCATTAACTTTTGCGTACCACTTTCCAAAATACTTAGCTAATTCTGAACAGTTTATGCATACAAGGATCAATTTATTAAGTTCCAAATATCTGATGATCATTGTGCAAGCCTAATTTACTGGAATAAATTTATTTATTGCAAGGGAATTTATTGAGATATTGTTATAGGAGTTGCATACCTTGTAAGTTAAGAATAGAAACAGCCCTAGGAAACTCTTTAAGAACAACAAAAATCACTCCCTATGATAATGCACTGTTCTATATTCTTTATTTTGCTGTCCCTGAAAGGGATAAAAGGCAATTCTCAAGACAATAAAAATAACTGAATGACTGAAAGGAAATGAGAACCTACAGACAAGAATATTGGTCTACACACATCTCTCATTCACTCATTCTTTCTTTTCCTTTTCTAGCTTATCCTATTAAGCCCACCTATTTGCAATGTAAATGTATTTGGCAGCAACTAAGAGATTCTGGTTGATCTTGAAAAAGCTAAGCATGGTCAAATCCGAGCTCCAGAAAAGTCCAGGATTACAGGTTAGTCAGTGATGTTGAAAAGGGGGCATATATACATTGTATGTGAATTGTATAGAATTACAGACTTGGTGGCCACCATTTAGACCACTGAGTCCAACCTGTTACTCAACAGAGGATCTCAAATTAAAGCATTCCAGATCCATAGCTGCCCAGCCTCCAGTTGAGCACATGTACTGAAGGGGAGTCCACTCTCTCTCTGAGCCACTGGTGCCACAGTCAAATGAATCTTGCTGTTAATAAGGTTTTTTTTCTAATGTTCAATTGGAATCTGCCTTCCAGTAACTTAAATCCATTTTCGTGAAGGGTTTTTTTTTTTATTCAGAATGTTCTGTTTGCAGATACAAGTGTAACTTGCTCAACCACCTGGGATATGTTAACTGCATAAAAGTAAAATGCAAGCTAACTATGGCGTCATTCTCAGCAAATGCAAGTATGTCTTGAACAAATACAAATATGTTCTAAATATGTCCTAAAATGAACATGTGTTTCACTTCTATTTATTTACAACCCAAATCAAAGACATGCCTTATTCGTGCAAGCAATCAGCCTGAGTGAAACAGAGCAATTGTTTAGATTCATAACCAATAGTTGTATTGCTGAATTGCTACAGCTTACTACATTATTCATTTCCAAAATGTTTGGATCAAAATGTGGTAATAAAACACTGTTATTACTTGGGCAGAGAATGATGGATACCCAAAAACCACAGGAAAAAAATCCCTTCCCTTGTTTTGTTTAACCAGAGACTGGACTGCCAAGATGCTTTATTTTGGATTCCTAATTTGAAGCACTGGCCTTAAAACCCTCAGTGGTCAATTCCAACTCTAGAGTACTATGAAATATTGGGTATATCTTTTATAGTATTGTTTTAATTTCAAATTCCTATATTTCTCTAGGGATAAGTTTCATTCATTTTTTTTCCATGATGATCCCTGTTTGTATTCCTCAAAACAGTTTGAAATCTGCT
The DNA here is from genome assembly GCF_059951505.1 of Python bivittatus. Classification (NCBI taxonomy): domain Eukaryota; kingdom Metazoa; phylum Chordata; class Lepidosauria; order Squamata; family Pythonidae; genus Python; species Python bivittatus. The sequence goes on from NW_028277121.1 coordinate 623,736, forward strand.
AAAAGAAAACTCTAGTTATTGGGTGGATTAAAAATATAATGCATAGATTACCAAAGGAAGTTAAAATACATTACAGTACATTGAACAATCAGAGAAAAACTCCTGACACTAGGAGAAAACCCAAAGTTTCTGCTATTAAAATGCACTGGAATACTGGGCAGAGTTCAACACAATATTAACAAGTCATTTTTTACAAATAGCACTCAAGGTCTCATATTACACTAAACAATGGAACAAGGGAGTTACTAAATAGGCTGAGCAACTGGATGTCTCCCAACATTATGCTAATTAACTTGGGACTGGTTAGCAATGAAAATATTTATAAGCCTATTCTCTCTTGGACACTCAACCTAAAAAAGAAAAGAGAATTGTTTGACCAAACACAGTAACGATGGAAAATGTTTTATATGGAGTAAAATGATCAACCAAATGACCTCAACAGCACTGTCTATCTATATTGAGAAATAACTGCAGTTTTATGTATGATCTTCAGCCTCTTTAGAATAGGTTAATGGACAAAAGAACTGCAAAAAGTAAAAACTAATAAGCACAGGAAAGAAAGGAAATATAAAAATTGTGCCTTAAAACAAAAATATTTCAGATGCTATTGGAAGCCAATTAATAACTACATTTAATGTAACAAATCATTCTATGAGCAAACAGTTTGAAGACTGTGGTTTAACAGTTTTTAAGGTTAAAGCTTTTAGGTTTAAGTGGTCAAACTAAGAACTTCCCATCAATCCATTATAGACTTGAAGAACATACACACATACTTACACACAGGGAGAGAACTGTTATCTTTTGAAGTACTGTAAAAGCTTCTGTAAATTCTGTAGCACAGCACTCAGTTCATTTAAATGCAAATTTTAAAGAAAGCTTTAAAAAGCACAGAAAATAGGAGAGAACAGGTTTATGTTTGAATTTGTATGGAACAGCCATGGACCAACATTATCATCAATACCTATTTGAAAGCACTCATTTATTGTTGCTTAGCATACTGTCAAGATCTTAACTTCAGAAAACTATCATGCTATATATTCTTTTGAGCTACCTACCTAATTTATGGAAATTGATGGGTGGAATGGGTGGACAACAGACGTAGATTCTCTGCACCCTTCTTATTGCTAAAGGGTTTGTCCTTCAACATTGGAGAGATAAATTCAGGCCCTAATTACTCAGTGGATTCAAGATCTAAAGTTACTTGTGAGTTATGAACGGGCTGCTTACCAATGGAGATTGAGTATGTATGATTATAATGAAATATAGTAACCTTTTATTGAAACTATTGGGTAAAATTTTAGGTGCATATACACAGGTATGAGAAGACTTTTGTATACATATTTGTTGTTTTGTCTTTTTTTCCCTTTTATCTTTTGTAAATTGGTTAAATCCTCTTTCAAAGCTGTCTAAGCTCATAGACATCTTACATCTTGTGGCAACAAATTTATTTTTCCTGAATCTCCTGCTCACTTCATTCTTTAACACCGAAAAATAGGAGAGGAACTGCTCCATCTAATTTTTCCATCCAGCATGTTATCACCCAATCACATCATAGATTTAAATAGCAGAAAGAACTCTTAGAAGTCATGTTATCCAATGCATTATTTCAGAGCACAGCAAGCAGCTACAGCAATTCTAAAAGTTGGCAGTCTTGACTCCAATTTTTAAAAATCCATCTTAAAATACCCTTCCCACTTATTCATCTTTTCTAAACTAAAATATCCCAATATTTTAGCTTTTATTTTTACAGAGTATCAAAAATTATCATTTATTTCATTTATATCACACTTTTTTTGCACGTCAACAGTACTGTCTCTGAAATGTAGAAGTGGAATGTGTTAGACAAAAAAAGGCAATCAGATTTGACAACAGTTTGAAAACCAAATAATTAGAATTGAATAAAATACTGCTGCTTTAAATATAGTTGCATCTGTGAAATAATGGACCAACTTGATTACCAACTTCAGATATAATGGAGAGTAAGAATCTGTAGCTTCAAGTATCATCTCACTGTAACAAAGACAAGACTTATAATATTCAGCAATAGCGCAGAGTAAGTGACCACCAAAAGTAGTTCAGATATTGGTCCCATACCAAGTCCTGAACTTGTTTAGATTCAGCATTTATGTAAAAGCTATCAACAACACATCTGGAAAACAATGCCTCCAATCAGCCATCATGCCTTCAGTGTAATTAAGTGCTCAGGACAGTAAAATATTCTGCCCTGGAAATAGATTCTTTCACATCAACTAGGGTCTAGATTCAAGGCCAAGACATATCTATTGATTTGTAGCAGGCACACAGCTGAAAATAATGTTGATTGTTTTTCAAAACATTGCTGAGAACCAGTAGACATAATCAACTACATGTTGATGATCAGCCTGCATGTCAAATTAAGTAGTTAACCGACAGGTAATTTTTCTTATCACTAGATAAAAATACTCTTGCTTCACAACTGACCTTGACCAAAGTTTTCTTACATATGTACAAATCCACTTCCAAGAGCTCAAGGCAGCTTACAGTCAGACAAAAGAAATAATAAAGTGGATAAAAACAATACATCAGTAACTTTCCATCTTACCTAGCTAAGATAGGTGGCCCTTTTATCTCATTAAGGTTAAAATACCCTGCAGAACAGTAAGTTCTTCAGTGTCTTCTTAAAGGCCAAGAGGTTAGGACACTCTTTATCTTGGAATGCAAGGTATTACAAAGCGGGTAGTCAATCACTGAAAAGGCACTTGAGAAACCAAGAGGTTTGCTGAGATTTGCAAGGGAAGAGAAGCCACCTGAAGGCAATCTCACCCAGCATCGTTGCCATCTCAGATTGCCATTTCAGCAAGGAATGCAACAGAGCTGCCTGCAAGATTGCTGCAAAATTCCCCACACACCCCTTGAAAGCACAAAGGGGCCATGAGACTCCCTGGAGAATCATCATAGCCTATCTACAACCCTTCTAGAGGCAAAGCAAGCTAATGAAACCTACATGTGCAGGATTCAGATCTCCCAGGGCAAGACCATGGTCTCCACAGAAACAATGAATGCCCAAACCCATCCCTGTCACTAGGGAATGGGGATTAAAATACCACAGGACCAAAAGGAAATGGAGGACTCCACTACAATGCAGCAATTAAGATTCAACAGCTCAGGCAGGGCTGGGCAACAGGGCAGTCAATGTAACAACAGCAATCCCACCTTATCTCTAAGGCTCAGTGTAGCAAATACCCACCCACCTGTGAGTCAGTGCTTCTGGTCACTTTAAGAGTCTCAGGAACAATCATCCCCCCACCTCCTCTCCAAACATGGCACTAAGGGTGCTGTAACCTCCCATTTAGATTACTGCAACATGATCTACATGGGGCTGCCCTTGAGAACATTTGGAAGTTTCAACTGGTGCAAAATGTGGCTGTGCAGGTAGTAAATGGTGCTGGATATATGACACATGTAACACCACTACTATGGGAGCTGCACTGATTATCAGTACAATTCAAGGTGCTGGTTGTCACCTTTAAAGTCCTGCATAACTTGGGACAGGGTTACCTAAGGGACTGTGTTCTACTAATAGTTTCTGCCTGCCCAATTTGGTCTAGTAGATTGGGGATGCTGCGGATCCCGTCAGCCAAGGAATGTCAGCTGGTGGGGACTAAAGACATGCCTTCTCAGCAGCAGCCCCTGCCTTATGGAACACTCTTTCCTTGGAGCTCAGGATGGCCCCAACCATGCTAAACTTTCGTAAGGCTTTAAAAACCTGGTTACGTGCCCGAGGCTGGGGTCCCGAAAGTGTTAAGGGCCCCATTACCTGGGTGCACTGTTGATTTTTATGTAATGTTTATGATAACTGTCAGCTCCCTATATGCATACTTTGTAATTGTTTTAATGGTTTTAATTATTGAAATTGTTCGCCACCCAGAGTCACTTGGATTGAGATCGGTGGCTATAGAAATTGCATAAATAAATAAATAAATACCCAGGAACCTGGTGGACACAGTTAAAATCTTGCAGTCTTAAAAGGTTTTGAAACTGGCACAAGTTTCTAGATATCCAGGTCAGGGGAAAGAACAAAAAGGTCTTAGAAATTCTAAGAATGTTATAAGCTATCTTTGTTTAACAGGCCATAATAACTAGCTTCACACAACACTCTTAAGCCAGAGCCAAACCAATCACATTACAGGTCAGTAATATATGCTCAAAAATGAACTCTACTGACTCAGTGGAACTTATTCCCAAACCTGCAACTATTCAGATAGGGCAAAAGTAAACTGACATCTATACTTTTATCTTATTCCTGTACTGTAATCTGCAAAAGAGCTATATCCAATATATTGACTCATTTCTTCTTTGACTTTAGACTACGATCAACATACAGTCAGGTCCAGAAATATTGTGACATCGACACAATTCTAACATCTTTGGCTCTATACACCACCACAATGGATTTGGAATGAAACAAACACAATGTGCCTTAACTGCAGACTGTCAGCTTTAATTTGAGGGTATGTACATCCAACTCAGGTGAACGGTGTAGGAATTACAACAGTTTGCATATGTGCCTCCCACTTGTTAAGGGACCAAAAGTAATGGGACAATTGGCTTCTCAGCTGTTCCATGGCCAGGTGTGTGATATTCCCTCAGTACCCCAATTACAATGTGCAGATAAAAGGCCCAGAGTTCATTTCAAGTGTGCTATTTGCATTTGGAATCTGTTGCTGTCAACTCTCAAGATGAGATCCAAAGAGCTGTCACTATCAGTGAAGCAAGCCATCATGAGGCTGAAGAAACAAAACAAACCCATCAGAGAGATAGCAAGAACATTAGGCGTGGCCAAAACAACTGTTTGGAACATTCTCAAAAAGAAGGAACGCACCTGTGAGCTCAGCAACACCAAAAGACCCGGGAGACAACGGAAAACAACTGTGGTGGATGACCGAAGAATCCTTTCCCTAGTGAAGAAAACACCCTTCACAACAGTTGGCCAGATCAAGAACACTCTCCAGGAGGTAGATGTGTGTGTGTCAAAGTCAACAATCAAAAGAAGACTTCACCAGAGTGAATACAGAGGGTTCACCACAAGATGTAAACCATTAGTGAGCCTCAAAAACAGGAAGGCCAGATTAAAGGTTGCCAAACGACATCTAAAAAAGCCTTCACAGTTCTGGAACAACATCCTATGGACAGATGAGACCAAGATCAACTTGTACCAGAGTGATGGGAAGAGAAGAGTATGGAGAAGGAAAGGAACTGCTCATGATCCTAAGCATACCACCTCATCAGTGAAGCATGGTGGTGGTAGTGTCATGGCGTGGGCATGTATGGCTGCCAATGGAACTGGTTCTCTTGTATTTATTGATGATGTGACTGCTGACAAAAGCAGCAGGATGAATTCTGCAGTGTTTCGGGCAATATTATCTGCTCACATTCAGCCAAATGCTGCAGAACTCATTGGACGGCGCTTCACAGTACAGATGGACAATGACCCAAAGCATACTGCAAAAGCAACCAAAGAGTTTTTGAAGGGACAGAAGTGGAATGTTATGCAATGGCCAAGTCAATCACCTGACCTGAATCCCATTGAACATGCATTTCACTTGCTGAAGACAAAACTGAAGGGAAAATGCCCCAAGACCAAGCAGGAACTGAAGACAGTTGCAGTAGAGGCCTGGCAGAGCATCACCAGGGATGAAACCCAGCGTCTGGTGATGTCTATGCGTTCCAGGCTTCAGGCTGTGCTTGACTGCAACGGATTTGCAACCAAGTATTAAAAAGGGAAAGTTTGATTTATGATTATTATTCTGTCCCATTACTTTTGGTCCCTTAACAAGTGGGAGGCACATATGCAAACTCTTGTAATTCCTACACCGTTCACCTGAGTTGGATGTACATACCCTCAAATTAAAGCTGACAGTCTGCAGTTAAAGCACATTGTGTTTGTTTCATTCCAAATCCATTGTGGTGGTGTATAGAACCAAAGATGGTAGAATTGTGTCGATGTCCCAATATTTCTGGACCTGACTATATTAACACCAGAAAGACCTTTGTCTGATCTAAGTTCTTCCCTAGATTATCTATTTTCCACATATAACATGCTTTCAATCTTTTATTTTTCATTAATCTTTCCATGGGTGATTATACCCAATTTAAATAGTCAAACAGCACACAAACAAGTAACAAACAATTGCATTCCCACAAACATACACCAAAAAAAAGAGACAGAAAATATATGAGATCATGAGAAAATATAAAAACTTTTATAAGTACAGGTAGTCCTCACTTACCAACTGCAATTGGGATTGGCAACTCCATCACTAAGCGACACGGTCATAAAGTGAAATGTTACATCACCGCGCCGTCTTACAATGTCAGTTCCAGCTGCAGATGTTAAGCAAATCACCTGCGGTCATTAAGTACAATGTTATGTGACCATGACATGCAACTTCCTGCTGCCTTCCCCATTGACTTTGCTTGTCGGAAGCTGGCTGTGAAGGTTGCAAATGGTGATCACATGACCACAGGACGCTGCAACCCTCATAAATGTGCGTTGTTTGCCAAGTGCCTGAATCATGATCATGTGACTGTGGGGACGCTGCAATAGCAGCAACTTCGAGGACTGTTCATAAATCTCCTTTTTCAGCAATGTTGTAACTTTGAACGGTTGCTGAATGAGCAGTTGGTAAGTAAGGACCACCTGTAAACTATCCATAGTATCAGATGAATTAAAACCATGGCAATCTTCAGGACAGCAATTTTTGTTTTACACTGTTACATATGTTCTAGAAGTTAAAAAAAAAATTATAAAAACAATTTCATATTCAATAGTCACATATAAGCAGGGTAATAAATAAGCCAAACTTAGATCATATATTAATCAAATGTAAACCCATTTCTGCACAAAGTTTGTAAGATGTCACAAACTTAATTTCCTCATAGTTTTACAATATGACCTTAATTTAAACAAACTAAAATATATATTTCCAGTAGAACATAAATCTCACATACTAGTATATCTTATGCTGAATCTTTTACCTGTTTCTGAAACGTAAACAACAGGATCCTTCTTTAAAAGCTTGTCAGCTTTTGAAGACAACTTTCTCTCTGGTGGCTTCTTAGATTTCTTTATTAACGGTACCTCCTCTTCAGAATCTGAATTAAACCAAATAGCACCATTATTCTTTTCTGTATCAATCCACAAGTAAAAATACTCTGAGAGAAACCTTTCTACAGTCACTTTTGACTTAGACAGTCTTTGTTCATAGTACCTCCTAGCACAGATTAGGAGGATGCAAATCTTAACAATCTTCAAAATAATTATGACTAGCCAAATGGAATAAAAAACCAAAATGAAATCAAATTACTGGGAGTTTTTAAAATCAATCTCCACAAGCAGATTCAGGGGAGAGGAATCTTCAAAAAACACCTTCTCCTGTGCCACTGACAACAGCCTCCACTAGATTAAAATTCTTCTGTCTACAGAGAAGCACCAGTATAATCTAACTCATTTATGTGGAGACTCCAATACCCTTAAAGAGTGACAATATATTCACAAGGGCTCCAAACAGAAATACTGGATACCATAAATTACTTCACTTGGTGTGATGTTTAAAGATGCTATTTAAAACGTTCCAATCTTTCTATATTATGGCTCCAGGAGAATTAAGATTCAACTGATTTTTGTAATCCAACCCATTTATGGAATTTTCTAATGCTGTATTATGGAACTATAGATGCACTGAAGAAGGGACAGGCAACTTGGTGCTTTCTAAGTATTTTGGATGTCAATTTCCATAACCCTCCATACTCAACAGTGAAGAATTATGGGAATTGGCCTACATATTAGAGTACAAAGATCACACAGATGGACAAGATCTTAGCAATTATTTATGTCTTAGTCCACAGAAGGTCCCTAAATCAAACCCTAGAATCACTGCAGGTACAAGAGATTAGAAAACTTTCAGAGTCCTTGAACCAAAGTTGCCAGTTAAACAGATGACAGTGAACTGACTGGGAACAAGTCCAACATAAAAAAGCACTGATATTAATGTAATGTTCCATCCTGATGCCCTCCAGATATTTTCTACAGTATTTCCCATCATCTCTGGCCATGGAGATGGAAGCTGTAGTTCAAACCATCTGAAGGGCACTGCATTGCAGAAGACTAATAAAGAATACCATTAAATACAATTTTTATCCAGTTAATTTCATGTGAGATGAGTAGTTTCATTGTGAATCCAGGGATGTCTTAATTCTAGATACACATTTTATATAATTAATGAGTGAAAATTATTGGAAAAACCTATCAAGGTTTTCCAGTTGTTTCTCCAAAAAAAACTCTAGCAAACAGAAGTCATTTTAGAGATGAAAAATATAATTGGAACATTAGTTATAAGTTTTACCTGAATCATAGATTATCCTCTTTTTCTTGTTCACCTGTTTTTGCTTGAAATCATCTTCATGAGATGAATTTTTCACCTAAGTACAATGGCTCATTAATTATTCATCAAAACAATTATTTCAATTTTAACTCATTTATACAGTGCTACATGAATCAACAAACCTACCTTATACAGGATCCATTTTCATTACAGGCGATCACCCCAAACTAAGTATTCATAACAACAGGTTCAGCTTTGCCATTTGGGGAAGTCTTGGCCTGGTTGTTCTTGAAATCCTCCCTAAACACCAAGTGAACCCACCCCACCTCACCCATTCCAGTGCCTACAATTCTGTCCTTCACTAGCTCACAAGTCAGTTGGCTCATTCCAGCATATTTGTAATGGTGCGGGGAATACCCACCCTTCCTTTCAAAGAGCATTCACAAGCACACAGCTCAGAAGGTTGTTGAGAGATGCTCAGAGAGAGCTCATGGATAAATAAAAAGGAGGCTGGTTGCTACAGGAGTCACTGCAAAACAGGGTGTGGACTCAGGCAAACCATCAGCTCCCACAGATCTTCTATGTTGTATGGTAAATATGCAATCGCATGCTTCTCTGTCTCCCCTGGTCTCACTGAATGTTCTGCTATGTATGTATGTATGTATTTGATTTATATAGCCACCCATCTCACATAGTGACTTTGCGTGGCTTACAGCAAGTAAAAATAATACAAAATATAATGTGAAGTGCAGCAACATATGAAGCATCCAAGAAACGAATCTAACAATGTCGCACATCATGTACTCCCACTAAGACTCCAACCCCCCCATGTCAGGAACACAACCATGTCTTCAAGGCCTTCTGAAAGGCCAGTAGGGTTGGAGCCAATCTTATTTCAGGGGAAATGGGGGCAGCAACTGAAAAAACCCATTTTCTCCATCCCACCAGATGACATTCTTGTCTGTGGGACTCATGGAACCCACACTAGATATTGGTCTGTTGCTATCTGCCTGTCAGCAAGCTGAATACATCAACTCTTCTCCCATACTCTTTTACAGCTAAAATAAGTACAAATGAACCTCATACTTAAAATTTTAAATCACATATCTTTCCTTGTTCTATAACATCCTTGCTAGGTAATACACGGGCTCTACTATAGGAAGTATTACCATATGAAAAAAGCCCTTTCTTTCAGCATAAGAAATTGTCTCTCACAGCTCAGAAGGCAAAAAAAGGAACAAGGATGACAGGGGTGAAGCAAATCTGCTTGTCCTAACACGTTATTTCACTGGGGAACCAGAATGTATGAACAAGACACGAGACTGACTGAGAAAGGGAAAAGATGAGGAGGAGGAGGAGGCAAAGTCTCTGCCTCTTCTGCTTTAGGTGCACGGTGTGACCCTATTCAAGAAGCAATTTCTCAAATTCAGAGGGCACACAGGATTAGGATGATAGTTCTGAAAACCTAGAACACTTTCTCTGGAGTATAAAATGATTCAGCCAATCATCATGGAAAGTCCTATCAAATTAAAAACACCAGGAAAGGATATTGAGACAAAAACATCACAAAACCATGATCAAACTCCAAAGTATTTTAAACTAAACATTATATACTCACCTTGATTTCCTTCCGTGTCGATGTTCCCCCTGAATTTCTCTCTTTATTCTGGGGTTGTTCCTTTTTTGCAATGCCACATTCAGGTTTCTTTCCTGGAGCTACAACTCCAAAGAATTTACGGATATCCTGGTAAAAGAGTAAATAAAGTAACACAAAATTTGACCTTTCCTTCTGCAAAATTTCAGGACATACATTTGGAATACAATTCCTAATGCAAAGCGTAAAAGTCTGATGTTTAAAAACTATACTGAATTTTATTTTTCAAAGCAACTTACTGAGAACACTATAATTTGCTAGCAAATTTAAACAATCTAAAGCTCCACTATATACTGCAAATCAATCAATCTCTCTTAGAAATACTGACTGCAACTTAACAAGTACTTAGGATATTTTTTTAGCCCCTTGCTCTAAACAAGTTAACTGAAAAATAATTATGAAAGCCATTTATGTCCAAATGTATAGGTGCAATTTCAACAGATATAACTCAATCGTCAAACTTTCATTAAGTCTTCGGGATAAGATTGTTACTAAAACCAGTTTTGGATCAAGATCAACATACATCTTAAGTGGGATTTAAATGTTAATTCCGTTTAGATATTTTACACAAATACATAAGTTAATGAGATTTTTTTTTTTTTAATGGCAGGCTAAAGTCCCTAGATTATCTCTGGCTAAACTGTGTTTACATTATGAGGATGGTGGCTTTAACCTATCAGATTTTCAACCATATCACTGAGGTTTTATTTTAATTCCTACATTTTTTGTGGAGTAAGATATATTATGATTTCTCTCCTCTTTGGGCCTATTTGGAGAACAAATGCATAACACCTTTGAAATCTTGGAAATTTTTAGAGTCCAAGTATATTAAATCAGTATCACTGTTTCTTGCTTTGAAAGCTGTTAGGCATATTTAGTAATTAATTGGTACACAATTATATTTTTGATCCTACATCACAGGAGAAGTTGATATTGTAGTATAACTTAAATTTGAAAATAGCAGGGAAGATGTTCCATTGGAATGCTTGGACTAAATAAGGAATTAGTACATTAAATGAATTGATTTTTATTGGCTGCTTTAAAGATTGAGATATTACTTTTGTGTTTGACTTATCTTCAATATATGCTTGAAAAAATAGATATAATTGAAATATGTATTAACTAAGCAGTATGGCTCAGGTGCTGTAGAAGTCTCTGAGATACCTGCAATTCTAGCTTTTTAGAGATGCTCCACTTTAACAGAATCCAACAGTGCAATTTTATAAAGTATTAAAGGGTGAAATTAAAGTTAGTATTAATTATATATTTGATTTATAGAAGGAAGAATTGAAATATTGAATTCTGGAAAATCAATGGGTCCACATATTTAAAAAATCTGAAAAACACTTTCTATGATTTCAAAATGAATTCATCAGAAACAAATTTCAGTTCTACTGGACCTCTCCAAGAGTGTTTAAAAATGGATGGATATTAGATTTGTTATAGTGGCAATGTAAAAAACCTGAAGAAACTAACTCACATGATTTAGTCTTGTTCTGGTATACCTTTATTTTTGTTTCAAATGAAGACATACGTTAAAATAATTTAAGGACGAAATATTACATTTAATAATCTCTAAGTGAATCGTATCTCTAAAACGTATCTATTAAGCTTAGGGTACAAGCAAAGGAGATAAACCTACATATCTGGAAAGAAAATCATTATCTTGATTTTAAGGAACAGAACCAGGTGAGTTTGTTATCTATTTCTGAAAATTCTTTGTGTTCTAAGAATAAGATGACATAGTACATTACTGTACGATCCAGATTTAATAAGCTTAACAACTGAATTAATTCTATACAAGTATTCATAATTATTATACGGATCTTTTTTCTATTAATTAGAAAGGGAATTTTATGTTTAGGTCATTTAATCACTGTCACATACTTTAGGACTTTTTTCCCACTCTATGAGCATTATTCAATATCTTTTTTTTCTTTTGTATTTCAGTATTTTGACAAATAAAATCAATAACAAAAAACTACTAAAGCCCATTATTTATTTCCAAGTAATTTGTTTCCTGAGGAATTATTCCATTGGATTCAATAAAATTAGGCCCGGGCTATACACACAAGCAGCTAATCAAACAGTAAAACAGTACTACTTCAGTTCAGAGTTGGAAATTGTATGTTCAAACACACATTCATTAATTCACAGACAAAGCAAATAATTAGGAAGACATTACAACAGCTCATTGTAACAATTTTCTGTACATGGGAAGAATCGAATGGAAACACAAATATATGGATGTTTCCAGAGGTGCAACCTACAATATATTAATCTTTATTCTCCATGGTTTCTGCAAACTGTGTGTGCCATATAACATAGGCCAACAAAATCTCTTTGGTTATAATTCTATCTCATTAGCGGCCAAAACAATATGTACATATTAAAGTGCTTAAATATGATTCATGCATCTGCTCCCTCTTGCCACTCAGTTAAAGTGCCTAGCTATCCACTGCATTTTATGGTAACTACATGCTTTCCAGCTGACAATCAAGAAAACCTCTCTCACTTATTTACCTTAGGTGCTAGTCCACATTATCCTACAAAGAGATTTAAATGCATTCTCATAACTACACATTTAATATCTCATGCTAATGGCCATTTCGCCCTGGATAGAACTGTCAGAAGTTTGATCAATGCTTTTGCAATTTCTTTTTTTATATACATATATATTAATACTGAGTGCATATGTTCTCTTTGGAAAGCAAAGATAAGAAATAATGGAAGCAAGAAAAAAGAAACTGTCAGATGCCGTTCTCTTCCCACATCAGCAACTTAATGTTTTTTTCCTGAGTTCGTCAATGTCATCAGAGAGCAAAGACAAGATTAAATAAATGTGCACCAGAGAAGCCAGCAAGTGTATGCTTTGGCACACACCTGTATTTACAAATACTACCACACAGAGAGAAAAACGAAATGTTCTTGAGAGGAAAGAAGCCATTTCCAAATATTACTCAATAGGAAAAAACAAGGTATTGGAAACTTCAGTAGATATCAGAGGGACTATAATTGTTCAAAAGCAATGCAAAAATATCTGTTTTCCTGCATGGTCTATTTTTAAAAAGATGGATAAAAATGTATTTTATATTGCAGTTCTGTCTTTTCCAGAGGCACACAAGCACTGCAAAAGAGGCTCTATAATGCTTTGTGTCATATATTGTTTAAGCCTACATACAATTGCCACTAAGGAAGCAGAACCACAGGCCTGATCCCGTGCTCAATTTGCTATTAGGGAGTTTGTCACCATCGTGAGCATCCCTTTCTCAGCTAATTATACAAAACTGCACAAAATATATTGAATTGAGAGTTTAGGATTTCGGCCTGCCCTAAAGACTGCTAGCTTCCTAACAGAAGAGACAAAGGTTGTGAAACCACTATCTATATTTAATTATATAAAGATTGTATCTGCAAACATGTTAATGGCCATGTTTACCAAGAAAATCATTTCCACTGGGTTCACTAGGACCTGCTTCTAAAAATGTATGCAACTGGTCTAATCCATCAGTACTGATAACCGTCTGTGTCCTTGCCCTATATCCTTCTGAACCCAGACTAATATCAGTCAATTATTGTTAACTGACACTCAGAAAATAACTGGAGAAAAACTGAAGGCAGGATGCTTCACAAGCAAAGTTTGCAATATTTGTCATGATAAAATCTAAACAGCAACAAAAGGGCTACTTCTAAACATAAATGTGTACACATTTTAAACTTAAGGGCATCTGGGATTATTTCTATTCCATTCTATTCAAGTATGTTTTTATCCAAATTAAGCTACTGAATCTGATAATCAACTTCTCTGCGAAGAGTTTTTTGAAAAAAACTCAGAAAAATGCAGACGGTTGAGGAGCAACTGCTCTCATCATAAATAGCTTGGATAACCTATTTTAAAATTAACAGGACAATGAAGGCAATGAATCATTGCTTACAAACTGCTGTAGAAGCAAAGTATAAAAAGAATTGATGTAGGTGAAATTCAGTTCTTCATACTGATGAACACTTCCATTTTGCAGCCATTAAATAAATAAATCCAAACTGCTGAAATTGGTCACACAAGAAATTCCAACAAACTCTGATTTACAGTTAGGAATATTCAGCATCTCTGTGGTTGTGCAAATTTAGCAGATAAATATTTTTAAAGGCACAGAGATAAGCATGATTGATATATGCTTATAAATGAGGAGAATGGGACACATATACCCTCAGAAAGAAAAGCTACCACTGAGGGGGGAAATGGTTGGGAATATCACATTCAAAACTGCTTTTTAAGAAAATGTTTGACATCACTGGAAGTTAAGAGATCAGTTAGATAACTACCAAATACAACATTAATTTTAAGACACAGAAAACAGCATTTAGGCTCACACTAATAACGCAGCCCAATTTACAACTCCCAAACCTGGAATTTTATCAAACCATGGCATTTGTAGGCAAATGCTCAAAATGGATAGGTTATTGGAGGGGGAGGGGAACTTTAAGCTCTTGTCACAACTTTTACTTGTTTCCATGAACCACTATCACTGTAGCAAAAGGATATTTAAATATAACAAGCCTGTAAACATCCGCAAACAAGAGAGCAGTGCCATTTATAATTTTGAAAATTCCTTTTTTTGAAACTGCCATCTAACTTGATACCTGCTTATAATCTCTGTCCCCAGATATGGCAGCCATCTTAACAGAAGCCATTGAAAGGGGAGCAAAAGAAAGCCAACTTGGTGGTTTTATGGGGAAAGAAGGTGTGGCCAGTGACTAACAATTCCTACTTGGGAAATACTTTCTTTTATGAAAAGTCATAACATAGTCCTTCAGAAGTAGCTCCACTACATGTTCAACTGAATTATCAGTTAAGTAGTATATTCTCTTTCTAATCAGCTAATTATAAGTAATTCTATAATATTTGCAAGAAGACGCTGCATGCAGTTTTAATTTTTAAAACTGTAGTTATATAAGCATATACTGGCTAGATTCACACATTGCATTAAGCTATGGCTTATATAAAGTAAACCAGAATTGGCTCAGTTCATACAACATGTGAAACCAAAACTAATCATCAATATTTTAGTTCATCCCCAAACCAGGAAGGTTGAGAAGATGCATTATTTTTCTTAAAAGAAACTATTTTACTAATTATCTTTCCTTCCCCCAGAAAGATAACTGATGTTGATTTTTTGAAGAAGAAAAAAAAGTTCTATCGGATTTTCTGTATGACACGAATTGCTTAAAGAATATTTAAGGAACGCAAACATTCACAGCTATGCACATACTTTTTTGAATAGCGGGGGAATATCAGAACCAAAGTGCTGTGATTGGAGGTGTTTAAAAGCCATGCTCACATCAGTAGAAATATACCCATCTTAGGATATGTGCCCAGAAAGTCTCATAAATAATGGTTCTCTGTACCTTTGGCTAGACAGATAAGATGGTTAAGAGGATTATTTCTCTTGAGGCCACTCTGTCTTAAGAAAATAACTAGGCCGCAGTGACTTCCTCTGCTTTTAAAGCAGATCACGCAGAAAGAATGGATTACTTTACAGGCTCTTAGCAAGAGAGTCCTCTAAAAATAGCATTTTTTTGGTGTCTCTATTTAAACAGGCATCTCAAACACATATCCACCTTCCTCTGCGCACGTGAAAGACTTCAGTGGGATTTGCATATATGAAATCAAGCGTGTGCGGGGCAGCGTTGCGTTGCAGCTGAATTTGTTCCCGTGCGTGCGTGTGTGTGTCACTTCGCTGCTGCTGGGAGGGGAAAAACCTGCGACGACACCCTGAACCGCAGCTTCGGCATCCTCGGTCAGCGGGCCGGCAGGGAACGGGGGGCCGCGACGGCTGCTGGAAAGGGCGCGAACTCCTTTCAGCGTGGCCAGCCGGTGCCCGTCCGCCCGAGGCCGGGCCTCCCTTTGCAGTCAGGCGGGGTTGCTTCGCCTTGGAAAGCAAGCCCGGACTCGAAGGGGCGGCTGGCCTCTTGGTGCCCTTCCTCTTTCGGGGGGCTTCGGAACAAGAAGGGTGGACGGACACGGGGAAGGCCGGACTGACCCTCCTCACCGCGGCTTCGGAAGCGAGAGGGCCGGGGCTGACCCTTGCGGAAACCGGGGCCTCTTCCGAATCGAGCCCGAGGCGTTAAGGCGGCGGGGCCTGGGCGCCGCGGAGGGAGGGAGGGAGGGAAGGGGCAGGAGGGCGAGGCCGCATTCTCCCCGCCACATGCCGACCGGGAGGAGCAGGAGCAGTCCTGACGCCCCCTCCCCGCTTTAAGCCCCCCACAGCGCCCGAGAACAACCCCCCCATCCCCGCCTGCACCGAGGGGCAGCGCGGGCGCCGCCGCCGCCGCCGCCGCCGGGCCCGCGCGCGCTCACCATGCTCCGGCCAGACGGGCTCCCGGCGCTCACGACGTCCCCAACGGCCGCGGCGACGGCCGGGCAGCGCGCGGGGCCATCTTCGCGCCAACGGCGAGGCCGCGGCGCGCGCGCTGATCCCGTCACGACGTCGGAAGTGGGCGAGGCGGAGGCCGCCGGGGGGGTCGGGCTGGGCCCCCCCCCGGGGCCTGCGGCGGGACGGGGCTCTCCCGCCCCGGGCTCTCGGGGGAGCGGCGCCGGCCGCGAGGAGGAGCGGGCCGTGTCTGAACGCGGACGCCGGAGAAAGGCCGCCGCTCTCCGGGCAACCCCAGAGAGCCTCCAGGTCGAGCCCTGCCGTGCCCGCCGAGGGTGGCAGCCCAGACGGGGTGGCTCTAGTTAAACCAGGATGGACGGACGGATAGATAGGGAGGTGGATGGAGAGGTGGACAGACAGACAGGCCTTCCAGTCAGTCTTGACCCCTGGCGACTGCCCGGACCGACCCCTGCGGTTTCTTGGCAAGATCCGGACGGGGCCTGCCGTGGCCGCCCCTTTCCTGGGGCTGAGGGGGGCTGGCCCCGGGTCGCCCCGCCGGCCTCGCGCCCCAGGCCACGCTAGAGCTCAGGCCTCCCTGTCCTGACCGCCGCCCCGGACCGGTCCTGGTCAAGTAGGATCGGCGCCATCAAGAGCGCCTCAGGAGGAAGTCAGTTGGTCACCTTTGGACATTCAGGGGCATCTCGCCATGAGCACCGGCCAGCGTTGGCTGGGCTGGAGGAGCTGAAACGCCAAAGAGCTGGAGGGGCTTCTGGAAAAAGACGATAAAGGGCTGCAAAAGCTGTAAATCACACACCCAGGCACCCCCATCGCTTGGGAGGTCTTTACCTGGAAGGAAAATCCTGTTGCCATTCAGAATGGTCCCAGTTCATATTTATAAAAGGTATTCATTAACCTCATTTGCAACACAAAACCGGAACGGATTCAATCGTTCTGTCTTCAAAAGAGAGGAGATAAGAATATTAACACTGATTCATAGTTGACCCGGATAGAACAGAAAACTTGCTTTACGGTTCCATTCAGAAAGTACCCTATTCAATCCTTGGATGGGGCAGGGGGAACGGGGAGGTTACTTTTGCTTTTGTGTCCCTCGCTCTGGAGATAATGTGGAGTATCTCTGTCCAAAGCCTGGAGAGTTTCTAGCAAGTGAGTTCACACAACATAGCCACATTATGCTTGGCCACATCTCAGGTGGTAGGGTGGAAGGCTGGAGATCCCAAGCTGCCTATTGCAGAAGCCCTCTGACTTTTTTCCTTTGTTTAAAGCATGCTGGAAAACATGTCATGGAGGGTAGCAATTGTATATGTCTATTCCAGGATAGCCTCTTATAAAGGATAGAAGAGGTGGGGAGATATGTTGATAAAATCTGCAGGACACATTTCATACCACAGCCTCATACCTGCCCTTTAGCAGAGAGCCATCTTTGTATTAATTCTCCAGAGTAATGAACAAGCAGAATTGCAACTTACCTGTTTTGTTTTAATTTGCTATCTGTGAAGTTGTTTCCTGTTTCCTGTTATATTATTTCCTGTTCCATTTTAATGTATGCTGCCCAGAGTCTTTATGAAGTCAGGCAGCCTTACATATTTGACAAATAAATAAATGTATACTCCAAAGAAAAAATTATAATAACATCACTTATGAATCATGGCAAATGGACAAGGGTTTGACTGAGGTCAGATTTGAAGAGATCAGTTTTCTGCCTCAACTGATGGAGTGGGGGGAAAATGAGGATTGGCTTGTTTTGAGGTGTACGTACATACATATACATTCAAGCCAATTATAGCATCCTGGAGATACTGACACCCATCTGCTTTTGTGCAGATACTGCCAAGACCACATACGGTTCCAACATCCAGAGATACAAACTGCTGCATTACTGAAGATTTTTTGTTACCTGCTGCAGCTTTTGCCCTTACAGCTGCCCTTTTCTCTGACTGAGCACAGGTTAAAAAGTGGCAAATGATTCCTTATTTGAGGCCATTGTGTCTCAAATGCAATTACTTTCTATTCCCTTAAATATAATCGAATCAACAGTTAGCAGCTCCTGACAGCTAAAGCTACTACAACGGATGTTTCACACATTCAGAAGCAGATATAAATTGACAGAGAAGCATTCAGGGCGAGATACCCCACTGGCATTCCCCGGTGGCAGTAAAAAGCAGAACACATGCTTGATCCTAAGTCCTGTAGTTCAGGCTAATTATTAACAAGGCTTCTGTAGTCACAAGCTTTTTACCGAAGCTTTGATAAGACACTTCAGGGACGAGGGGCGAATGAAGACAAGCTATGCAGCAGGAATCCAGGGATCAATTTTCAGCAAAAAAGAAATGTGACTTTTAGCATCTGCTCCAGAAGTATACAATGGCTTGCTGGCATCTGGAAGGACCTGTAGCTTTATGGGCTTTCGTTTTCATACAGTCCATTCCTGGATTTCACAGGAATGGCAGTTCTGTGTGGGAAAAGGACCCCAATTTAAGTCCTGTGAATGAAACGCAGTTGTTTCTGTATGACACGTTTCCTCCAGATTTCCTCTGGGGAGCGGGGACCAGTGCGTTTCAGGTGGAGGGGAGTCAGCACAACGATGGAAAGGGTCCCTCAATATGGGAACACTTCCTTCCTTCATACCTCCAGGATGCTTCCAGAATGGAGGACTCGAATGACAGCTACACTTTTCTGGAAAAAGACTTAACTGCTCTGAGTTTTTTGAAAGTTTCTTCCTACCACTTTTCCATTTCATGGCCAAGGCTATTTCCTACTGGGATGGTAACGGCTGTCAATGAAAAAGGACTCAGCTACTACAACCGTCTCATAGACGCTCTCATCCACAGACATATTGAGCCTATAGTCACTCTCTACCACTGGGATTTGCCTTGGGCATTGCAAGAAAAATATGGGGGCTGGGAAAATGACTCCCTCATTGCTATTTTCAATGATTATGCCACTTTTTGCTTCCAAGTCTTTGGAGATCGTGTGAAGTACTGGATTACAATCCACAATCCTTATCTAATTGCTTGGCATGGGTATGGCACAGGGCTTCATGCTCCCGGAGAGAGGCGTGAAGACGCCGTCTACGTGGTAGGACATAACCTGATCAAGGTATGGCAGAGGAAAATTTTGCTTTAAGAGGGAAACTATTACTGCAGCAAATAATAGTAGGAAAGGAAGTTATAAGAATGAAAGGTGATAGTAGGAAGAGGACAGGTAATGCTTCTATACAATCTTTGCACATGAAATGTATTTCTTGCTTTCTTACAGAAATTTTAACAGTGCTATATTTTAGTTGGAATACATCCCTGATTCTTGTTTGTCTACTGAAAATTTTGCATTTTCCTTTTGTCCTTTCATAATCAGAACTCTAGAAATGTTGAGATTATTTGATGAGCCCAAAAAACATAACTGATCTTTCTAGAATCCCAGTTCAAGGAACACATAATTCCGGGGTGATAAAATCTCATTGCAGATTGTGGCCACTCTGCTAATCTCACACATTCTTGTTAATTGTTTGAAGATAAACATGTCAATATTTAAGAACTTCAATATGACGTCAAGCTTGTTCTGCTTCCAGGTATTTCTTTCATTTAAGGTATTTCCCTCTCACTTGAATTGTACTCCCCAAAGATGTTACTTTCTGTGTCTGAATGTTTATAAAATCAGAGTGCTAATTCAAAGATTGCATCAAACCCACATAGTCTGCATTTTTTTAGGTTTCTCTGTTGCTTAGTAGAATGGAAGCATGGTGCCATCACACTGACATGGCATCATATGTGAACAGAGGTGCTGTATCAGGATAACCTTTGTTCTGTTCAAGGTAGCTTTTATTACAGATAATCAATACTGCTTCCAATCAGAACTGAATTCTTTCCGAAACTTATACTTCCCTAGATAACTTAGTCCCTTAGAAGAGAAAGAATAACCACACTCTAAAGAGATGTTGCAGATTTTTGTATTGCAATTAGATCTCATACATGAATCCCATCCTGCCTGCCACTCACCAATTAAAACTAATTTATTTATTTTATATTTCAAATTTAGTCACCGCCCAGTTCACTCAGGGAGTGACTCTGGGCGGTATACAATATATACTTTAGATCTGAAGGTTAAAACTACTCATCTTCTACCTTGCATGCTTCACCAAAATTGAACCTCTGGCACAAGAATACAAACAATATCACAACTGGAGCTGTCATGTTCCCTTTTTCACACTCTTTTTCCCACCCCAGATTGGTAGTTTGGACTGTAGAACTAAAGTGCTGATGATGCTGGAGACAGTCATACTCCTAAAAGGTTGACAGAGTAGAGAGTCTTGAAAGAAGTCTAAAACACAGTTATTCCATTCTCCTTTAGCCTTTAAATCAGTCTTCAAAACAGAGAAGTAGCATGCACTTGGAAAAAAATTGTAGCCTGTCTGTATAGATATGGATGTTTTCTCTAATGCTGATGTGTAAGATTCAGAAACAAAATCTACCTGTCATCCAGGTGATGGAAGAATTTCAGGAACAGTCCCTAGAAAAGATTCTTCCATGTGGCTGAACAAAAAGTACATGTGAAGGAGGTAGGGGCTGGTTAGCTTTCATCTGCATGTTCATTATTCAGTGGCTGCAACTTCAAAGAATAATGTGCTCATGGGAATCCAAAGTCAACTACGTACCAAAATTGCATATTGTCACATCACCTTCTTTGCATGTGAAGGTGCAAATCATAATGTGCTGTTCATGGGAGGACCACAGATTTTAGCCCCAAAGTGATCCATTTGGACTTACCAGGAGGCATGGAATCGGCCACCATGATTGGTCAGCCATGGTTATGGCCCACCACAGTGCATGAACCGAACATTTTGTATCTAGTTAAGCAAATGCTTAAGTGCTGTGACTACCCTTTCATGATGCCTGGAGGCTGTGGGGCTCTGGATGGGGAACAACAGGCTTCAGCTGAACCCTAGTAAGACGGAGTGGCTCTGGGTTGGAGGCTTCTCTGTATCTGGGAGTTTACCATCTTTGGTTCTCGATGAGGTTGCCCTGCCCCAGACAGACTTGGTACGTAATCTGGGGGTCCTCCTGGACTCACGACTCCTGCTCAAGGAGCAGGCGGCAGTCGTGGCCAGGAGGGTCTTTGCTCAGCTTCATGTTTTGCGCCAGTTACACCCCTTCCTGGATCAGGAGTCCCTCCAGTCTGTCATTCATGCCTTGGTCAACTCTTGTTTAGACTATTGCAGTGCACTCTACATGGGGCTACTCTTGAAGAATATCCAAAAGCTACAACTGGTTTAAAATGTAGCCATGCGGGCACTCTTAGGTGCCCCAAGGATAGCACATGTAACACCTCTGCTGCGGGAGCTGCATTAGGTTCCAGTTTGCTTCCGGGTCCAATTCAGGTGTTGGTTATCACCTTTAAAGCCCTACATGGCATGGGTCCAGGTTACCTGAGAGACCGTCTCACCCCCATTACGTCAACCCATCCCACCTGGTCTGGCAGAGAATGTTACGGATCCCGTCAGCGAGAGAATGTCAACTGGAGGGTCCCAGGAGGAGAGCTTTCTCTGCCGTTGCCCCCACCCTATGGAATATTCTCCCCCCACAGGTGAGGCGGGCCCCTACTCTCCCAATTTTCTGGAAGGAATTGAAGACCTGGCTCTGCCAACTTGCATGGGGCAAGAAGAGATACAACCAACCCTGGGGATGGCTGGTGCCTTAAAGACGCTCCCCAAGTTTATTAACACCTAATTAACATCAGCCTCTTGGAAGTATTATATAGGAAGTTTGTTGTTGTAGTGTATTTTAATTAATCAATATTTATTTATTTTAATTCATATTTATTCCGTTTTTACTGTAAACCATCGCTCAGTAGTGAGATGGGCAGTGACAAATTTGAAATATAAATACATATATAAATCAATCAATCATGGTTAGTCACTGTGTGGCTAGCATCACAAGATTTAGAGCAGGGGTGCCTGCTGGTATCCCTCCTGTAGCTCATAAAGCTCCTATCTTTGAGGGAGGAGGGAGCTGGAAGGGGGTGCTGCTGGCAGGCACTCCTGCACCCATTTTGCTCTTCAACCCCCCCCCCCAAATGCTCCCTAAAAACTAGATCCCTCAAGCCAATAAATTTAGACAAGAAGCAATGGACTTGGTTGCATTTGAAAGATGTGAGGAATTTCCAGGGCTGGTCTCATTTTGGTCTGAGGAAATGAGATGCAAGCTCTTGTCTATTTTCCAGACCGATGTGGATGCCCTTCCACAACCCTTACAGTGTGTTTCATTTAAAAACCAAAATAAAAAACTGATTTTTTTTTTAAAGCTGAACATTTTATTCATTCATTCATTCCTCACATTTATAAGCCTTTCTATATAAGAAAGGTGAAAAATATATTCAAGATGAGAAAGAATGGTAGAGCTGCCACAGGAAACACAGATTTGTTGATTCCAAAACAAAATCATCTTAGATGCCAAGTGGAAATTAAAACAACACGTGTTGCTGTTTTGTGGCAACCTGTTTTCTCTGTGTGTGTGTATGGGGCAATGTCTACCTGTTTCGGATGGATCTTGAAAAGCTAAGCAGGGTCAAACATGGTTAGTACTTGGATGGGACCTGGATTCCCAGGGCTGTAGGCTACACTTGGAAGTTAAAAGACATCCTTGAAGAAGGCAGCAGTAAACCACTTCTGTATTTTTGGTAAGAAAACTCTGTTCATGGCTTCTAGCAGAAGTTACATTGCAGTCCACAAAGACTTTACCCTTTACCTTGTTTTGAACTCCATTTGAAGTTGGTTGGTGAGGTTCTCTCTACCTGTCAGCAGGTGATCAAATCAGATAAAAATTGTTTTGCCAACATCACTGAAAGGAGTCACTTGGACGTTTTCTGAATGTCCTACTTTGTAGCACCTCACTGACTTTCTCTGGGTTTGGAAACAAAGCAGGTTCAAGCCTGCTTATCCTACTTAGTAGTTGAACGGGAGACCTCCAGAAAATGCCCCGTTTGTGAACTAGACTTGGGGGCCAGTGGTGGGGAGAGGAACACCCCAGAAGGCAGCAATGAGAAATCCCTTCCATATTGTTGGGTTGTTAACTATATGGACAAGTCTATTAAGGACTTTTTCCCACACAGGAAGGGTATGTCTGTTTTGTGAGTTTAACCCCCACACTGGTATTTTTTAAAAAAGATATATTCAAATTAAAATAGTTGCAAGGACATTTAGAGACTGCATCTGTGGAGGCAAAGTCATCCTAATTGCTTGATTTTTGCTGGCTAAGTGGCTACTTGGACTTGGACACTTCCTTGCCAGCACATCACAGCATTCTGGGAAAAGGCATCTAAGTGAGGGAGTGTGCAGAGGAGCTGCCGGATCATCCATGCACTGTAGCAGGGATCACCTATCGCCTTTGAACCTATCTCCTCTGCTTATTGATGCACACTGGCACCACTGTTGTCGTCTGGCAGGACTTGTTTGAATGGATGGATAACAAACACCTGACTGGTAAACAACTGCTGAGGAAATGGTGGAGGGCAGAACTCAGCTGAGCCTGCCCTGGACTTCTAATCTAGTCTGCTTCCCTCGGGTGCAGCCGAACAAGCTGACTCATGCCAGCAGTGAAGCTGAATGCCAATCTACATGACTGAAGTCCTTTCTCTGAGACAACAAGATAGGTTGGCGTCTCCTCCAGATAGATCATTGGCATGCAACATTTCCAAGCCCTGTTCCACCACTGGCTTGATAAGTTAAGGGGGCTGCTCTAGGCCTAGCCCAAACTGAAATAATAGATTAAACAATATTTGAGCAAAACAATTTCTCAGAGATGCCTTCTCCATCAGTGCCTTCCAAGTGTGCTGGGACAATATTGATCTGATAAGTCAGCATTCTAGAAGTTGTCACAGCTGGCAAAATGGTGATGTGATCATCTAATGCAAGAGGTAGGAAAGCCCACTAACTTAGCTCTGAAAATTAAATATATGGAGGATAGCCCAGTCAATAGTTATTAGTCATAGCTATTCATATTGATTATTACATGGAAACATTAAGGTTCAGAATCACTGAATACCAGTTGTGGGGGAACAGAAGCAAAAGGGGACTATTGCTTTCATGGACCACGTGTGATCCTAGCAGGATCATCCAGCTGAATATTGTGGGTAACAGGATGCTGAATTAGATGGACCTTCAGTACGGATCCATTACATCTGTTATGTTATCAGCCCATTAAGCATCAGTCTTTCCTCAGGACAAATTCCCACAACAGAAGTGACCTAAATGTGTCAAAAACACTTAGGGAGAGAGGGAAAACGTGTGAACAGAATGCTGTGGCTATAACAATGGTGTATGGCTTAGCATGTTGTGTGAACCTAAGCCATAATAGGTTTATTCAATATATCATAAATAAGACAAACCATGGCTTGGTATGCTGTGCAAACTCAGCTTTTCTTTCTCAGGTAGAATGGAGTCAGTGGTCAGCATCCAATTTCACAACGACTAGATTTTGCTGATAACTGAATTAGGAGAACAATCACCAGGTTTGCTGTGTATCTGCAGTAACATTGAAGCAAGAGATCTTTATTTAATCTGACTATGTGCTTTCAGACCAATGAATGATTTACCTCTACCTTATCATAAGATATGGAAGAATTCTACAAAGAAATCTCAAGGATTATGAAGCCATTGTAGGACAAATACTCACTTCTTAAATTCTTGCTCACTAAACATTTCCCACAAAGTAATAAAGTAGGAGTTGTTTGATGGATATGCAAAACTCATCTGTTCTCTTATAGACTTATCTTTCTGGGTGGAGGCAGGTCCAGATAAACAATCTAAAAGGGTCTTACAAGCAGACCTGCCTTGCTGCTTTGTACATTCTTTGATTCCACAACTGACCCAAGCAGGTAGAGTCGTAATTGTTCTTCTGCTATAGCACTTTGATGCCAGAAGTGGTCAGGTTAGCCCAGGGCAAAGCAACTGGATGCTGAGTAGAACTCAGAAGACCTTTGAGACGTATTAACAAATGGAGATGTGTGAAAAGCTGCTGTTTTTGGATGCGTTATTTTTATGATATCCCATTCCATTTTTCTTCTCACCAATTATTTCCCCCCATGGGGTTCCAGGAAGGAAGGAAGGAAGGAGTCTAAAATATGTTTTCTCAGTAAAAAGTGCTTGTTTTTGCTTACAATATAATGCAGATAAAATCACTGAAGTTAGTACATGCTCCATGGTTTCTAGTTGGAGTAAGAGCTTTGCTTCTTGGAAAGGTATTGTCTTGAGTAGATCCTTGGCTTAGTTAGTGTCAAAGATTGGACTTGGTTAACTAGCCCAGTTTCTCTTGCACAATAGGGAAGGTGGTGCAAGATAAACAATTGCCTCTGCTTAGACTGTTAATCAACAGTCAACAATAATTAACTGTTACATAGCATCTTCCACTTACACAGTATTTGGAAAGGGTTTTAAGGCTGTAGTTGTACGCACACGTATCTGAGCATAAGTGCTAGCAGATGCAGGAGTAGGACTTCTGCACAAATACGTTAGTTAGATGCAGTGGGTAAAACAGGTGGACTTGGGCCAGGCCTTCCTGGGTAAGAAAAAATGGCCATCCATTCTGCCATGTTTTCCTTTCTGCTATCCAGGCAGCCTTTGGAGAGAACGGAAAGGAGGTCAAACACCACCCTCCAACCTATCTTTACGGTATTTACAAGAATACCTCTGGGCTGACATAAACTTAAAAAAAAAAAAAGATTGATGCATTCAGTGGTTTCTTTGGAAGTTCACCCCACTGCCCCCCCCCCCCACAAGAAGCTGAACTAAGAAACAGCATTCTGGGGGGTGGGAAGAGAGAATGGTGGGGGAAAACGCTCTCATGCATTTTCTGGCCAGTGGATGTTTTGGGACTGATCACTCCCGCCATGGCTGCCGATATGCCAGTAGCCAAATTCTCCAGGGAAGCCATTTTGTGACTGGATCCAAATTAGGCTCATAACTTTCCAAATGTGTTGAATAACCCACAAAGTTGAATAGCCCCCAAATTTGCTATCCTGCTTGTAATGCAGCTTTTCCAAATCTGACCCCTTTTGGATATGGGGGACTACAACTCTGATCATCCCTAGCTTCCACACACAGCTGCCATGCTCTAGATGAGTTGGCCAAATCTTGCAAGCCCTACTCGTCGTTGCCCAACTTTAGGGAATAATATTATTCTCCGAGTAATAAATAAGATTACTCAATTTTCCTAATAGTTAACTACTGTGAGTTGACTGAGGAGGAGCAAGAAGATATGCAAAAATTAATGCAGTCAGTACTAGGTTGTACTGTCATTTATTGATTCTGGTTCCATTGTTTACTTAACTCCTTGCCTTGTCATCAAGAGTCAAACAGATTAAACATTAAGCAGCAATTTCGGGGGGAGAAGTTGTTAGACGAATCTAGGCTTCTATAATTGATTTTGATATCACATCTCCCAGAGTTCTCCATATTGACCACAAGATTGGGAACTCTGGGAGTTGCAGTAATGTATCTGAAAGACACCAGCTTGGAGCAACTTCTGTGGACTCCAAAGTACAAGTCAAGACTAGGTACCATCTCCCTGTTTATTTCTGTCAACTCTGTGTCTCTTGCCCCTTCTCTCCAAGCATTTAGAGAAGCACATGTAAGAGTTACTCCATGTTATTTTCAGAAAGGACAGATGCAGAGCCACTCATTAAGTTTAATGAGTAGTGTGATTCACTTGTTGATGGTAGAAGCAGGGTTATTTTCCATCTCAAAGGTTAATGTCAATGTCGAGGCCTTGGATAAATGCTCCGAAAAAGATTATCACGCTGGAAACTACAAGGGTTGATACTGGTTTGTTCCACATTTATCATTCTGAAATGTTTCCTCAAGGCTGACAGCTGTCCTAGTTCCGGTTCCTGTCCTGCCACTCTTAATGAGCTACATCCTGCTTTGGGAAGGAGATATATTAGGCTGGTACAACTTTCAAAATAAATGTTGAAGTGGGCTTGCTTTGCTGAGTCACTGATGTTGGAGTTGGAGAAGTCTTACCCCACACCTATCGTATTTCCTTTGTATGTAAAGCGCCACTCCCTTTATCCCAAAGCAAAGGGTTACACTTAAACCACACAAATAATCACGTAGTTGCCTTTACCTAGGAAGAAGAGGTCAAATTGCCTCCTGTAAATCAAATACATTTCTCAGAAACCTTATAACCAACCTTCAGCCCGTTCCTACGAGCTTTTCGTTTTTTTAAGTGCTGCTGTTCTTCCACAGTGTTTTACTTTCATGATCATGGACTCCTGAGGTGCCCTAAGTGCAGTGGCCGCTTCCTTGTCACATCTGACTTTTATTTATTTTTGAAAGAGTCTTTGAATTAAAAATGAATTGGTGGAAAACCTGGTATGCTGCAAAACTGAGAACGGGTTTCAAGTAAAAAAATGGTGGGTGCGCCGCAGCCCAGGACATTGTCTGAACATTTTTCCTTCTGCTTTAAGAAGACGAAAGGAAGGGTCCTGGGAAGTAAAAGTCAGTTTTGGGGCTTCTACATTCACCCTCTAGTGTTTTTCAAACTAGGCAATGTTAAGTTGTGTGGTCTTCAACTCCCAGAATTCCCTAGACAGTATGCATTCTGGGAGTTGAAGTCCAACATCTTAAAGTTGCCAAGTTTGAAAAACACTGCTCTGGTGTACTCCAACTGTTCCTATAGTCACTTTGTGAGAACACTGAAGACAAGTTCTTAAAAGTCAAATATGTCCACCAGCCCCAAGTGGTGAGGGAGTCCTGATACTGAAGGGAGAGACTGACATTTTAACTGTGGACAGATTCAGGGTTAAATCATTTATCATTTACTAGATGATGGGGGGCACAGCAACCCTTCCCAGCCAGATTTCTGACTCTATTCCTAAGAATACAGCTTAGTTCATGGAAAGAATATATTCCTATCACTTGGAAATTACTGACCAATAAAATATTTCTATAGCAATAAATTCCAAATGAATGAACTAACAGATTTATTGTGCTTGGAGCTTTCAGGAAATTAATTTGATAAATTGAATACTAGCTTATAAAGTCCTATATCACAATAAACCTGTTTGTCTTTGTCTTTAAGGTAGCTCAAGTGTCTTTGTCATTAAAAAGCTGTGATTTCTTAATAAGCAATAATTAATAAACACATGTATTTTAATATTTACATCTAACAAATATATTTGTAGCTCTGCAAAAACTGCAACTAACATGTATAATATATTTAAACTCCAAATGTATTTTTCTTCCTTAGGCTCATGCAAAAGTCTGGCATAATTACAACCAACATTTTCGACCCCATCAGAAAGGTTTTTTATCAATCACGTTGGGATCCCACTGGATTGAACCAAACAAAATCAATGATGAATTAGATATTAAAAAGTGTCAACTGTCATTGCAGAAAGTGCTAGGCTGGTTTGCCAAGCCAATACATGGAGATGGAGATTATCCTGAAGAGCTGAAGATCGAACTTGCATCTCTCCTACCAAATGCTACTCCAACTGAAAAAAATTTTTTTAAAGGGACCGCTGATTTCTTTGCATTTTCTTTTGGCCCAAATAATTTTATACCTCCAGGCAAGCTGGCGAAAATGGGACAAATTTTCTCACTCGACTTGAGGGGAATACTGAACTGGATTAAATTGGAATATAATAATCCTAGAATCTTGATTGCTGAAAATGGATGGTTCACCAATAAAGATGTAAAAACAGAAGATACTACGGTTATTTACTTGATGAAGAACTTTATTAATAAGGTGTTGCAAGGTTTGTAAGGAGATTGGGGGATTTGAAAGTGGTCAGTCATGTTGAAAGAGTGCCACTTAAATGAGACGGTATGGAAAATCTAACAGAGGAGTCAACTGCATGTGATGGCAAATTCATCACTATATCTAACTTTGCAGAATGTATTAAATATAGATAGTATCAACTAAGACAGTGTTCCTCAACCTTGGTAGCTTGAAGATGTGTGGACCTCAACTCCCAGAATTGAGCTATGCTGGCTGGGGAATTCTGGGAGTTGAAGTCCACACATCTTCAAGCTGCCAAGGTTGATGAACACTGAATTAAGAGGCCAATAGGTAAAATAACCAATTGAAGCATGCAAATTTCCTTCTCTCCCATTGCAGT
This sequence comes from Python bivittatus, assembly GCF_059951505.1. Lineage (NCBI taxonomy): Eukaryota > Metazoa > Chordata > Lepidosauria > Squamata > Pythonidae > Python > Python bivittatus. The sequence goes on from NW_028277121.1 coordinate 653,255, forward strand.
CCTAAAGAAAATCCCTTTGGGATCCTATTGGAAGGAAATATCTGGGGTCAAGTGGTTGATGATAGATTAGGAGAGAGCCTCCCAAGCCCCTTGACCTAAATTAAAAGCTCTTGGAGGCAATTAGTCTAGATTAGCGTTCCTTAAAGTGTGGTCCAAGGACCACTGGGGGGTCCCCCAAGACCCACTCAGGGGTCTGCAAAATCAAAATTATTTGACAGATATTGAAGATATTTGCAAAAATTTAAAACAATGTCCCTCATCTCATTATTATTTTTGTTAAAAAAATATAGGGTTTTATCATGAAAAATGTTTTATTTACATTAATATCTAACGGATTTAATATTTTTTTCATGATTCAATAAATAAATATCCTACAAATGTGTCAATCTTAATTTTTAATATGGTAAATATTGATAAATGTAACCTATACCAACAAAAGCTTTTTTGGGGTCCTCCATAATTTTTAAAAGCGGGAAGGGTTCCTGAGAGCAAAAGGTTGGTGGCAAGAATAATCTATGCCTTCCTTAGCTGCTCACCAGAGGTGGAAAAAAAAATAACAAAAAAGGGAAAAGTGAAAAGGTATATGGTGGACTGGACTGATGTGATCCCACCTACCCTGTTGCTGGTCCATACAATTGTCAATCAAAAATAATTCCTTAGATTGGAATTAGATGAACAAATCAGGAAATTGCTAAGAGAAATCCTGCTTCAACCCCTCCCCCCTTACTGGTTCACGTTTGTGATGTATGTATGTCATAGTCTGGGTTTAATTCGACAATTATTTTTATTTATCTTATGCAGCTATTAAATATGATCAGATTGATGTGTTTGGTTATACGGCTTGGTCCCTCCTGGATGGATTTGAATGGCAACATGCTTTCAACAACAGACGAGGTTTGTTTTATGTAGAGTTTGATAGTAAAGAGAAGGAGCGGATTCCCAAGTCATCTGCCTTTTATTATAAGCAAGTCATTCAGGAGAATGGATTTCCTATGAAGGAATCGACCCTGACTTCCCATGGCCAGTTTCCCTGGGATTTCTCCTGGGGTGTGACAGAATCAGTTATCAAGGTAAGCAAACTAACGTAAGCATCCCAACTGTTTGGGGGGATGAAAATTAAAAACATGTTGATGCAGAGTGTTCAAAAATGTTGCAAATATTAAAGTCAGAATGCTCCTATCCCTCATGGTTACATTATCCATTATAAATCAGTCACTATATCTAATCTGCTGCTCCAAACAATAGGTTTTTAAGGCATTTGCTATGGAACTGATACACCATTAAGAGGAGAACATAAATCAGATGATCAAACTCTAAAATATAATTTGAAACACATTCCTAAAACGCACAAGCCATAATACCATTATTAGGTTGGGGCTGTAAAGATAGTGCCAAGTGAAAGTCTCAGGTATGGTTATCCCAATACTGGAGTGCCATTACAGAAAACACCCTTTCCTTATCAATTCTTCTTCTGACATAGATGTGTTCGGGAGATGGGAGAAGACACAACTGAGAAACCTGTTACCCTCCATAGGCGTAGCAAGATGAGTAATACAGAATTGTGGTTAAGCGACAGCTGGAAAAGGTTCCCCATCTCTCTTTTAAGAACATGCACTCTCTTCCAGAACAGGTTGAATACCATTCATCTATGTGGATGAACTATCCACCAGTACTTCGACCTTGCCTAGATATACTGATTTCTTATCCTTCATCCAGTATGTTGTTGTGTCCAAACATTAATTCAGGACACCCCAACCTTCACCTGCATCTGATGGAAAGAAATCCATCATGTCATTTGCAGATTAACATCCCAACTCATATTTTTATATGACCTTGCCTAGATGTATTAATTTCCTATCCTTCATCCATGACCTCCCACAATGGTTGAATCGGCATACAGACCCGCAGCTGCAGAGGTTGCCTCAGCATTGCGCTATTTGACCATGCTAGATGTCCTCCTCTTAGAGGCAATCCTGTATTTCCTTAGAGGAAAAGACTGGGATGCTGTTCAGATCATGCTACGACTACTCTTGTCAATCTCATAAATCTAGAAGAATGAATTCTAGATGTATTGGAAAGAAGATCTTGGGAGACAGGGCAAAGAGATGCCGCCTAGGGAATGGTCAGATAAGAGAGGGCATAGCCTGCAGCTAGACAATGGGTGGAGCAAGAGGCTCAGAAGGGACCCTCCCTAGTTTATCGGGCTGCAAAGGAGGTGGCAGGAGATTGATACTTTCAGACTTGCAAGATTCTGTTAATGTAGCTTTACAATAAAGTAGAATTGGTTTATTCGTGTTTCCTGTCTGATCTACTTGGTAAGGCTGACAAGAGGGAAGCCAAATATGTAAATCAATATTCTTTATTAATTCTCATTTACAGGCAGAATCCATAGCTTCCTCTCCCCAGTTCTGTGATCCCAACCTGTATCTCTGGAACATCTCTGGAGACGGTAAATTCTACCAGGTGAAGGGAGTGAAATTGAAAACCCGGCCAGCTCAGTGTACAGACTTCATCAGTATTAAAACACAACTTGAACTGCTGTCAAGAATGAAGGTCACTCATTATAGATTCGCTTTCAATTGGTCGCTGCTTCTCCCCAATGGTGATATGTTGTCCCTTAACCGGGAGGTTCTTCGATATTATCGATGTCTGATTAGCGAGATACTTAAACTCAATGTGCAGCCTGTGGTCACCTTGTACTACCCAACCTATCAGTCACTGAACCTGCCAGGTCCTTTACTTCAACATGGCGGATGGTTGAATCAATCCACTGTCCAGGCATTTAGAGCTTATGCAGAAAAGTGCTTCCAGGAATTTGGAGACCTGGTTAGATTTTGGATCACAATTAACGAGCCCAATCGATTCAGTGATATTTACAACAGCAGCAGTAATGATACCTATCAAGCAGCTCACAATTTGTTGATAGCTCATGCCATGGCTTGGCAGGTGTATGATAAACACTATCGGTCTTTCCAGCAGGGCCAGGTATCTCTGTCTCTGCATTGCGATTGGGTGGAACCCGCCAATCCTTATATTGATACCCATTTGGAAGCAGCGGACAGATTCCTCCAATTTGAAGTGGCATGGTTTTTAGATCCACTGTTGAAGACAGGGGACTATCCACCAGCCATGAGAAAGTATCTTGGTTATAAAAAAAGCAAAGGCCTTTCCAGTTCATCTTTGCCTTTTTTCACGAACGAAGAGAAGCAGCTTGTCAAAGGGGCTGCCGATTTCATTGCTGTGAATCATTTCACCACTCGATTTGTGGCCTACGAGTCAAAAAACGGGAGCCGGTATGAATTTGATCAGGACATTCAACTAATGCAAGATTTCACCTGCCTAAGTTCCCCCCTTCGCTCAGCAGTGGTGCCTTGGGGATTACGCAAAGCCCTGAACTGGATTAAAAAGCATTACGGCGATATAGATATTTATCTCACAGCTAGTGGGATAGAGGATCAGTCCAAAGACAACGATGAGCTACGTAAATACTATATTGAAAAATATGTGCAGGAAGCCTTTAAAGGTGAGTGGATGGCAAAAGAAACTCACCCCAATAATACAAAAGTGCCCCGTGCATTTGTTCAGTACACTTTAAAGAGGATTGCTTAATTGAATCTCCGTATTTCAATTTGCACCTTAGAGTTGAATGAAATTTTGGCTTGAGACAGACACACGGGAAAGGTGCACTATTTTGATTGACTGGAATAATATTGTTAGAAGGTTTTCCTGTAGCACGAGTGAGCTGGATATCCAGTTCTAGCCATAAAGACCAAAATGGGAACAGGGATCAGAAGTCTGGTAGTAGCTTTTCAGACTAAACATTTTTTATCAAAAGGCATAACCTTGATTATGCAGATGGCAGTTACATGTGAGACAAATTACAGGTACCTTATCAATTAATGATTGTAGTTTGTGGCCAAAAATCAACCTCCTCCTGATTTTTGGCCACAATAGACTAACATGGCTTCCCTCCTACAATGTCTAAAATGGGGACAAAGGATTCATTCGTACTTGTGTCATGTTTGACACAACAGCATTGTGTTTGATTGTTCCTTACACTTCAGGTCCTAAAGTAGCCTTCCTGTCCCTACTGCTCTCTGGATGTGTCAAACTATGTGTGTTGTGCTGGCTGAGCATGGGATTATAGTCTAGCACTCCTGGTGAGCCCTAAATTGAAAGAGATTGTTCCCATTATATTCAGAAATTCCAGGCCAAACACCACCCTCCCTTACTAAAAGTAGTTCACTTCTGCAGAAGTTATACATTCCTGCCCAAAACAGCCTGGTTCATCAGCTATAAAGCTGACTTCAGCAACCATGTTTTCCAAGCCAATTATTTTTCATCATGCAGCTGATTAACTTTCTAAAAAAATACCAAACTATTCCATCCAAATGGGAGAAAAATGAATTGAATTCTTCCCTTCTGCCCATTACTCGCTCATGAATTGAAGAGGCTGGGGTCTGAACTTCTGCCAAGTAGCAATACCTACCAGGGTGGGGGAAAACAGGCAAAATGGCAATTGAGGCATGTACAAAAGCGGTAAGGTTTGGACTGCAATGCCGTAACAGCCACCTTGCCTGTTCTGACCCTGCCCCGGGGATGCTGCTGCCTACGAGGATGTGCTGCTGTGAAATGACAGGCCTGTCATTAGGAGACTGTTTTCTGTCTCCTGGTGTTTAGTTCTCAATATGGCCCAAAGTTGTCCTTTTACCAAACTTTGGAATGTTAAACTTAATTGAGATGGGTGATTATTATCTCGCACTGTGGAACGTAAGTCATGCAACTTTATATACCAAAATCTACAAAACAATAATCAGAGCAATAAAATACAACAATAACCAATATATTTTCAGTAATCGTATCCTTTTTTCACCTGGACTTTGAGATACATTGTCAGAAGGCAAGACTAACAATGGAAGACATGGCATTATAGGGTTATGATGCTGACTGCTTCTTACTTTAACAAATGCAAACATAAAAATCTGAAGCGGCTGGGTGAATAAAGGTATAGTTTTCTGATTACTACACTTTGTTCCACTTAGCCTTATCCCAGGGAGTGGTTGTTCTGCTAACAGTGAACTAACAAGGTTTAATGTAACTTGGCTTTGTATCCTTATTCAGCTGTGGCTATGGAATAGGTCAGTGTCTTTTCAGTTTACTCTATCTCAAAAGACTATTGTGAAAGTCATAGATTACCTTAAGTAACTTGAAGGAAGGGTTGATTTATGAAAAGTTTATGAAATTCTGCAAAACCGCTATATTTTAACCATGAGGGATAACAAATGGTATTAAAAGGAGTGAGGTACAGCAGAACAGGGCAAGAGAATAGGGCTGGGAAAATATTAAGAGATATCACATCAGCAAATTACCCACAATCTTGTGTTGTCAAACCTTAAAAAACCTATTATATGTTTTTGAGGACTATAGTCCATCAGATGCCTAGATGCCTATAAAATACACACAACTCTTATTTGAGGAAAGGAAGGAAATGATAAAAGGAGATGTGAGAGACAGTAAGAATTACTTTTAGAGACCATAAACAAAGCAGTGGTTGTCTGAAACACAAACCCTTCTACCCTCATGAGCTTCTTAACCTACGTAGTGTGACAAGAAATCTTAATGAACATGAAGACCTACTCTAATTCATGAAAGCTTCTAGAAAAAAATGTTAGTTATTGTTAATAACAGCAATATACTTTTTTTTTTTAACTGCAGGAGTCCAGGGAGGCTGGAAATTTTTACACTTGTTTTTTCGAATACTATAGAATAGCTTTTCAGTTCATATAGAAATGAACTATTAACATGAGCTTTGTTGTCCTTTTCAGCTTATCATATTGACAAAGTCAACATCAGGGGCTACTTCGGATTTAAGCTAACAGATGAAATATCCAAACCCAAACTTGGGTTCTTCACGTCTGAATTCAAAGCGAAAGCTTCCGTCCAATTCTACAATCAACTGATCTGCAACAATGGCTTCTCCACGCAGCCTACGAGTAAATGTAGTCGAGAAAAGGAAAAGGCGTCCTGCACGCTCTGCCTACTTTTAATGCAGAAAAAGCCTCTAATATTGTTCGGATGCTGCCTTTTTGCTATGCTAATAATGCTTCTAAATATTGTTGCTTTTCATAAACAAAAGAAAAGAAAACGGCATTGGTCAAAATACTTCCAGCACATCCATGTTTCTGTTGAAACGAGACATAAGAAAGTTCTTAGCCAGATATAGATTCTTTTTCTTTCTCCATTTGTCGACAAGGATTAGAGAAATTATTGGAAACACTCCCAAGTCACTCCAATTAGTGTTCAGCGAGATACTTATGATCAGAATGCCAAATTCAGGATTCTGACACAGAACCACACATGGGTGTTTACAGGGATCCACTCTTCACTCACTTCCTTGTTCCCTGCTCTCAAATAGTTCCAGCTGTTTACTACAGAGAAAATGTCCAGTCAACCAGCTTGGCTCACTTTCTTTAGCCTGATTACACAAACCAATCCAACAGATGCCATTTAAACTACTGCGATGCCTGCACATCTCCACACAAGAGCAACCTATTCTTAAAAAGTGTGCATGTTGGTTTGTTATTTTAATTAGAATTCAACCAAATGCTTTCATTGTTTATATTGGGATAACTACAGTGGGGCAAAAAAGTATTTAGTCAGCCACCAATTGTGCAAGTTCTCCCACTTAAAAAGATGAGAGAGGCCTGTAATTTTCATCATAGGTATACCTCAACTATGAGAGACAAAATGGGGGGAAATCCAGAAAATCACATTGTCTGATTTTTAAAGAATTTATTTGCAAATCATGGTGGAAAATAAGTATTTGGTCACCTACAAACAAGCAAGATGTCTGGCTCTCAGACCTGTAACTACTTCTTTAAGAGGCTCCTCTGTCCTCCACGTGTTACCTGTAGTAATGGCACCTGTTTGACCTTGTTATCAGTATAAAAGACACCTGTCCACAACCTCAAACAGTCACACTCCAAACTCCACTATGGCCAAGACCAAAGAGCTGTCGAAGGACACCAGAAACAAAATTGTAGACCTGCACCAGGCTGGGAAGACTGAATCTGCAATAGGCAAGCAGCTTGGTGTGAAGAAATCAACTATGGGAGCAATAATTAGAAAATGGAAGACATACAAGACCACTGATAATCTCCCTTGATCTGGGGCTCCACGCAAGATCTCACCCCGTGGGGTCAAAATGATCACAAGAATGGTGAGCAAAAATCCCAGAACCACACAGGGGGACCTAGTGAATGACCTGCAGAGAGCTGGGACCAAAGTAACAACGGCTACCATCAGTAACACACTATGCCGCCAGGGACTCAAATCCTGCAGTGCCAGACGCGTCCCCCTGCTTAAGCCAGTACATCTCCGGGCCCGTCTGAAGTTTGCTAGAGAGCATTTGGATGATCCAGAAGAGGATTGGGAGAATGTTGTATGGTCAGATGAAACCAAAGTAGAACATTTTGGTCTAAACTCAACTCGTTGTGTTTGGAGGAGAGAGAATGCTGAGTTGCATCCAAAGAACACCATACCTACTGTGAAGCATGGGGGTGGAAACATCATGCTTTGGGGCTGTTTTTCTGCAAAGGGACCAGGACGACTGATCCGTGTAAAGGAAAGAATGAATGGGGCCATGTATCGTGAGATTTTGAGTGAACACCTCCTTCCATCAGCAAGGGCATTGAAGATGAAACGTGGCTGGGTCTTTCAGCATGACAATGATCCCAAGCACACCGCCCGGGCAACGAAGGAGTGGCTTCGTAAGAAGCATTTCAAGGTCCTGGAGTGGCCTAGCCAGTCTCCAGATCTCAACCCCATGGAAAACCTTTGGAGGGAGTTGAAAGTCCGTGTTGCCCAGCGACAGCCCCAAAACATCACTGCTCTAGAGGAGATCTGGATGGAGGAATGGGCCAAAATACCAGCAAGTGTGTGAAAACCTTGTGAAGACTTACAGAAAACGTTTGACCTCTGTCATTGGCAACAAAGGATATATAACAAAGTATTGAGATGAACTTTTGATATTGACCAAATACTTATTTTCCACCATGATTTGCAAATAAATTCTTTAAAAATCAGACAATGTGATTTTCTGGATTTTTTTTCCCATTTTGTCTCTCATAGTTGAGGTATACCTATGCTGAAAATTACAGGCCTCTCTCATCTTTTTAAGTGGGAGAACTTGCACAATTGGTGGCTGACTAAATACTTTTTTGCCCCACTGTATGTAGTTTGATTTGAAATGACAGGATTTAAGAATTGTGCAGTTTTAAAGAAATGTCTCCACACTTCTCGAACAGAATTCTCCTGGGAGGTGGTGTGGTTTGTAGCTGGGACATTCATCATACTCTTTATTTCATTTTTTGCAATCCAATTAATATTCCAAGTCAAATATCTACATTTAACAGCAACTAGCTATCACCAGTGCTCACCTCCCAATTTGTCTCCAAAAAAAAAAAGAAAAGAAAAGAAAGTACATTTAGGTAAATGCAATTTTTAGTGGTGAGACTGCAGAGTTTAATTCAGTTTCCAAAATAAGAGACAAGTGAAAAAAAAATTGGAAAAAGACCTGAAATATCTCATTTCAAGTTCAGATGAAGAAGGAACAGCAAATGAATTGATTTAAAAGGTAAAGCTACACTTTAGTAAGCAACTGACATCAGACAAAGTCAAAATTAATATTGCAAGGCCCCCGTCTGGGATTCCAGCAGATAGACTTTAAGATGACAAACATAATATTAGAAATTGCTGTTATACTACTAGAAAAAAAGACCTTAGTAGGAAAAACCAAACATTCTGAGAACTCTAGTTTTGGGAAGTATTACATTTTTTTAAAAAGTGGGAATACTATCATAAATTGTGCATATTAGTCCTGAATTCGTCATAAACAAATATCCCATTTGTTAGAAGAAAATGCTCTGTAGTAGTGCATACTTATGTAGTACTAAGTAGAAGCTGTATTTTCACAAGCTGAAAAATTCACCACCCCCACTAAAAGAAGCTAATGTGCATCTTTATAGTCAAGTGATTTCATCTTAGGTGCATATTGCTAAGCTAGAAAAACTCCTGAGACATGTATAATACTTAACATGTTTAGTAATTTATTTAAATGATAAACAAATGAGCAAATGGGATGTTTATTGTGCTTTCAATATCTACCTCTGACAACTAATAGCTTTAAATGGGCTATTAGACTTTATGTTTTTGAAAATAATCAGTAATATTTGGAAACCGACCCCATTGCTCTAAAAATACTGCACTTGTTTATGACTGCAAAGCATTTTTACACTTGCAAAAGTATAAATGTGTACGTTACGGGTGTATCTTTCTCTGCTTACTGGGTAATAATGCAACCTCTGGTATACACAGCACACTCCCACGTTCACATCATCTTAGGCTGGTGAACCAAGAACAGCCCTAAGTGCTCAAACTCCATCATATTCCCCAGCTGTTCTAAAGAACAGAACCTTGTACTACGCAAGGCATATCTTACTTGCCTGATCCAAGTAACTTTTTTTAAAAACCAAGAATATGGATATCAGAGGAGTGCATATAATGCTGCAAGTGAATGGATGAAACCTTTATTTTCACTTGTCCCAGTCTGGAGTTGTGGTCATGAAGCAACAACAGAAAAGCGCTTGCTACTCCTGCAGTGTATCCAAATGAAGCAGGTACTTATCTCCGTGCTTCTTTTATGATGGAACTGGGTACGTACAGGGCCTTCCTGAGGGGCGTTCTTTTAGTCAAGGTGATGAATCTGAAGTGAGTATCTGACTGGCTGTATTTACAACTTTTACATTTGTTTTATTAATCTATGTTGTATGCTACCTTGCAAGCTTCAAATGAAGTGGAAAGGTAGGCTTTAATTTTATAAAAATGAATATGATAACCAAGTAAACTCTTAACAGTATATATATTTGTAGGCACACTGGCAAAGTTTCCTTTGAGCCAACCAATTCTACTTAACAGTATTCTATTCCTTCCAGATTTCAAATGGGCCAAAGATAATATTATTCCATTGTCCTATCATGTGAGACTACCACATAACTCCTAATGTGCATGAAAAACTTGAAAATGTTCACAGTGCAACCTAAAGATACTTATCTTACCGTGTGTGTGTGGTTATGGGCAACTAAGCAGTCCATCCTCAACATTACCAGTGACTCAAGAGTTAGAACTATTCCATGCTCAATCACAAAATACGGGATATTGCAAGATTATGGTTTTATTTTTCTCAAAACAATCTCAAACTGTTCAGTTCAAACAGGCAACTCCCAATGTGGATAGGCAAGATGTGTCATGTTCCCAGTTTCCCATTTCAGGACCTAAAACCATAAAATAGATTATATTGTTGAAGCAGATAGAATATTAAGAAAATAACATTACTTCTATTCTCTGACAATCATTTTCAAGGTAACGTGATAAGAGTCAGGGTTCATATAAGTTGGTTTTCTTTCAACCAGAGTTTACAAACTATTTTAAAACATTGTTTCAATATCTAGTTTAATGAATAAAAACAGATGTTAATCTATGCATGTGTAACACTGTTTTGCATCATTAAATTACAAATACCAGGATAGAAAACGTTCAGTTTTTTGTTTTTGCTTTTTACAGAAAATCAGTTTCACCAATATTACTGATTTCTGCCATACAAAAGCGTTCTGTTTGGCACATATAGCCAGCTCTAGATCTCACAAACAGACACACTGATAAACTACCCTCTAAGAAAGCACAGGATGCCCCAGTCAGGCTCTAAAAGTTTGTAAAAGGATCCAGCACAGCATGGAAAAAGCTGGAAATACTACGGCAAAAGCTTTCCATTTCAGCCTATCAGGTGTTCCAAAGAGGTAAAATAGGCCCCATTCATGGCAGCCTTGGAATCTGCTACGCTAATGTTACAACTGAGATGGGAGAGTGTTATCAAATTAACACACATAACACCATTATGGTTGTTTTTTTTTAAGTAAAGTTCTTAAAATTTGATCAAGATGTGATGGCAAGAGGGGGATGAAGGGAGAAGACAGACGTAAAACTAAGGCCAATTTTATGAATGAGTTGCTTACGGATGTAGATGACATACGGAAGATTACAGTGAAGCATGGCCATCCTCTACTGAAACTGTGGTGTAAAATTTTGTACACATATATACGCGTATGAAAAGCTCTTACATATATGTTTATGTTGTACTATTGCATTTTTTCTCATTTTGCTATTTTTCCCCATTGTCCTGTTTTGTTAAATAAAAGCAAACCAATCAAAATAACTTGACAGTATCAGTCTGTGACGTCAATAGGTATCAGGAGATACATACCCCTGTTGATGGGACTATTGGATATTTTAGATTTCTAGAAAAGTTTCTATTTCTAAAAGATTTTAGAAAATATTTTAAAACGAGAACTTATCCATTTCATCACCACAAAGGCTGAACAATAATCTCAGATGCAAATCACTGCTGCAAATTGTAATTTTAACTGTTTTGTGCCATGACGGGAGACTGTTTTTTATTGACATTACCTTAAACAGTAGGATATACATTAATGGCATTATAACTTTGGCAAATCTTGAAAAGCTAATCAGGACTCAACATAGTCAGTACTTGGATAGGAAAGATCATCAAGAAGCTGTAGGTCAGACCAAAAAGCTAAAAAAACACTCCAGAAGGGCAACCGCAAAGAACCATTGGCAAGAAAACTATTTAGGTATGTTTGTATGGTCACCATGAGTTGAGTTTGATTCAATGGGGCTTCGTCTTCCCCTTTTATGGTAAATATAAATGGTTCAAATGACTGTAATAATGCTTTCATCATTACCTACTTCAAACACAAGCTAAAATGAGAAATATCCTTTCTCAGCTATTAACTTTTCAGATGGGATGAAGAAGAAAATTTAAGTGCCTTCCCACCTACCTGCAAAATTTTATGAGCAATACTTCGCTACTCCAATGTATGGGATATATATGACCATTTACCAAATGGTAACTTACGAAGTTGTGCTAGTAAATCACTTGATGAGCAGAGTGTCTATTATAACACCAAGCCTTAAAAAGTTTCTTATCACTCCCCTCCATGCCAGACTGTTAATCTATCACCCAGTTTACCTAATATTCACTGCAATGGTTTACTACTACTTGGTAAACAGTTATCTCTACTTGCTAAAAATATCCTTAGAAATGGTCCAATAATATGTGGCACTTCAGAGGTTCATGGCTGAGACAAGAGTTGAAGTAAGGATTCACTGAATGGTTGAATTATTCCATTATACTGGTACAAATGTCCCTGCTCTTCTGATTATCAAAACTCAGTCCTGGATACAGCATAGTGTTCATGGATTTATGTAAAAAAGAATGTCACCAACCTATTTAACAAGTTTTATTCATCTGCTTGTTGTACTGTTCCCTTCTCAGAGACATAGATACCATCCAAGAATTTTCTGATATCTTTATTCTTGACAGTTGTGGCCTGCTGGATCAAGGCAGCTATAAAGAAAACCAGATGGTTCTATTTAGCTTGGTCTAACAAAACAGTTACATCCTCCAGAATTTAAGCAACTGATTTAACAAGAGCTAGGGCTAAAATCAAATCAAATTGGGTAGCGAAGCCAAACTCGGTCCCATTTGTAGCAAGATAACAATGGGAAAAAGCACGGAGGAAAACATTTGCAAACCTTGCTAAGAATGCTAATCGCAATGCAACAAATAATGTCCCTGATCTTCGTATCTATTTAAACAAACTGTTTTCAAATGTTTTGCATGACATGATACAAATTTAGCAACAGGATAAAATGTATTACATAATATAAAGCTCAACTGACATACCAGAGTTAGATACCAATTCAATGTCATTTCCTTCAAGGATCAGTTCATCCTTTTGAGCTTGAGACACTGCACAATTAACACCTAAAGCAGGAAAAAAGAACACTTCAGAAAAGATAACTGAAAAAGAAATGAAAATGTATTCAAATACATACATACATATATACATACATACCTCTCTTAAGAAAAAATAAATATATTATTAGTGCACCCACCATATTTTGCCTTTCAAAGGTAAGAATTCTTTTCCCCTTAAGGAAGCTTGCTAGCAAATCAAGAATAATCATTACAAAAATGTCATCCTCTATAACAAGCATACATTACAGCAATGACATATGGTACAGCTGCTTCTTTTTGTATTTGGTGGTAATTCAAAATGCTCTAAGTGCTCCATAATACACGACAAACCTCCAGGACTATGAATACCATCTTGGCAATTCTGTAGTTGCGTCAAGAAAAAAAATTCTTTGGCTGACATACAGTACTATATACTATAAAACTTGACTTTTTGTAAAAGTAGCAAAATCAGCATACAGCAACTTTTCAGAGTGATCCATCTAAAGCAGTGTTTTTCAAACCTGGCAAACTCACATCGAGGTAACTAATCTCAGTGTTAACAAACTCCTTACCTGGCCTCATGCGTACTCGTCGGATATATTTCTCCCCAAGGAAGTTACGGATCTCCACCAGTGAGCCATTTTCCTGTATAACCACGTTGATGGGGAAGTGAGCATACACAGACCTCATCTTGTAACGAAAGCCCTGAAATTACACACATAGATCAAACCAAAGAAACAAACGTCGTATCGTTGACAGTTCTGAAAATTACACTAGTTCATCCAAAATGAGCAGCTACAAAGCTGAATTTAGCTATGTAAATATATTTTGTATTTTAAGTTCAGTTTTAAGAAACTTACCAATGTAACCCCCTTGATCATGTTTTGCACATGACTGCAAATTGTGCGAACAGTTGCCAGCTCCTTTCTGTTACCCCACCATTTGTCAACACGCAGCTAAAAAGTTTAAAGCACAGAAAAATTATTCATTTCCAGTACATAACTAGAGTCAAAGTTTTTTTGAAAAAATTTACAAGTCTGGAACATTTCATTACATTGAGAGTCTTCTACACCTGCACCTATTTATATACAGGTAGTCCTCGCTTAATGACCATTCATTCAGCGACTGTTTGAAATTACACTGGTGCTGAAAAAATGGACTTATGACCTGTACCCAAAGTTACAGCTGTTGCAGTGCCCCCACGGTCACATGATCAAAATTCGGGCACTTGGCAACCAGGGCTGGGGCTGAAATAGAGCCCCGGGGCTTTCAGCAGTCTCAGCCAGCTGCCAATGCTCCCCAGGCCTCTACTTCAGCCCCAGCGCTGCTGCCGCCACTGAGAAATGCTGCCTCAAGCCCCACACCTTGGCCAACCACCCCAGCACCATTGTGCAAAATCCCAGTTGCCCCTGATGCCCTGTGCTCCACAGGCTCTGCCGCGCCCAGCTGACCTTTGCCGTCTTCCTCCCACTGCTGACGAGGAAGCCCAGCTTGACCCTACTGTACGCGAGGCAGTTGCTGGCCACGCCAGGCCTTCTTCCCAAGGCCGCTTGCGCCATTCTCCAAGACACTCGCATCATTCCCTCTCCAAATCGCACACCCCATTCTCACGATCCTTCAGAAACCTTCTGGTCTTCCCCAGGTCTCGCAAGAACGGGACGCTATCTGGAGAATGGCAGGAACCCAGCTCTTGTGATGATTCAGAAGACCTCATTCTCCAAATCATGTGCCCCATTCCTTCCCCAAATATTGCACCCGCTCTTGCCCCAGCACTGGGGCTGCTGCTGAGTGTTGCTGTGCAGGGCGGCCAGAAGGACATAGATGGGGGGAATAGGCAGGTGGGGGAGTTGCAGCACCCCTGCAGTTGTAAGCACGGCTGGTCTGGTCTGGGGCAGCAGAGGCTTCCAGGGGCAGCTGTGGCTTTGCGCCACACTGCCGTACCTCCAATTCGCGTGCAGCTTGTGCTAGGTCTCCCAGGGCCTCCCCCACCCCGTGGCACCCCTGCACTCCTTACGTGGGACTCCCTCCGCTTAACACCCCACAATTCTCGGTTAACAACAGCAACCAGGAGTGCTGGGATTGTGGTCACTAAGCGAAGTCATGTGACATCTTGCTTTACGACCTCATCGGTTAGCAACGTAAATTCTGGTCCTAATTGTGGTTGTTAAACGAGGGCTACCTGTATTTCTAATGAACCAAAGATATTATTACATTAAGCTATATTATTATTAGTTTACAGACAGCATACACTAGAAATCAGAAGTGACTCAATGGTGCCTAACAAACTATTCTTAGATTTATACTATATCTTCATTCCCATTTCAACCAAATATTGTCTCCCAGGGTTCTTTCCACTACAGTAAAGGAAAAACCAGGGGTGGATTATGCCCTCAACTTACAAAGAAGGATAAAATGCACAGTGTGGAGGTGAAATGGACAGAGAACTCCTAAAACGTAAACCTTTGTTGGTGGCTGAACTCTGAGAAACGGCAACTGACGAAGTTCTCTTTTTCCTTCCAATTGGCAAACTAGGCCAGAGTGGTTCCCTACACATCCATATTCCCAGCAAGCCACAGAGCAGTACATTCCTACACTGAGAGTCACCTTGCTCCGTACCACTGAATACATGTTAGTTAACTACAAGATTTCCACAGTTGCAGACCAGCTTCCATGCCCTAATCATACAAAACACTATCATTTCAGTAAACCAGAGACTGCTTCACAAAATACAACGCATCTTTATCCAAACCGTGCACGGGAACAAGAGCAATACTGTATAGCCAGTAAATAGATGTACAACGTGTACGTATGTCCAACCGGCTGTCTGACAGGAGCAATTTCCGAAACCACATTGACTTGTCAAGCTACTGCAATCATAGCAATTGCTTCCAATAGTTTGCCAATATCATCTTTACATACTCAGTTCACATATTGCAATATCACAGGCATAATAAGAAGGAATGTTCAGGAATCATCCAATCGTATGCTAAGATAGATCATTCATATGTCAATTTCATATGCACCGCAAGTCCACTGAGCATGTCAGACTTCACTAGATTGTGTTTGGAGCTTTTTCCACTTCATGTTTTGGTGTTCAACCCTATAACCCTAAACGTGATTGAAATTCGAGCTATCATGGGTTAAATAAACAGCATGAAGGAAAAGAATGAAGGCCAGTATCTTCAAAAATCTTATTAGAATAGATGTATAATACAAACACATTCTGTAAAACAATTTGTGCACACAGTCAAGAACAAAGTCTATGAAAAAGACTGAAGCATTAAGTAAAAAATAAATAAATAGCAAGCATGAAAATACTTGGTTTGAGACACAAGAAAATCTCTCTCAGGGCTCCAGAATTATAACACTGCAATGATTCACATGGATGTTAAACATTGCAGCTAACCAGTAAGAAATTTATTTCCAACAGAACAATTCTTTTAAGTTCCACTCCTGCACCTTATTGCAATACAGGTAGTCCTCACTTAACAACCATTTGTGTAGTGATCATTTGAAGTTACAATAGTGCTGAACAAAGGAACTTACAACTGGTCCTTGCACTTACAACTGCCATAGCATCCCCGCAATCATACGATTGTGATCTGGGTGCTTGGCAACCAGCTTGCACTTATGACAAATGCAGCATCCTGGGGTCATGTAATCACCATTTGTGACCTTCCCAGCCAGCTTCCGACAAGCAAAATCAATGGGGAACTGTGTGATTTGCTTAATGGCCATGTGATTCGCTTAACAGCAACAGTGATTCGCTTAATGAATGCTGCAAAAAAAAAGTCACAAAATCGGGCATGACTCGCTTAACAACCGCCCCACTTAACAATGAATTTTCTGATCCCTATTGTGGTGGTTAAGTGAGGACTACCTGTACTGAGCCATTTTACACCTTTTGGCACCTATATCTGAAAACTCCTTTCTACCATGTCTTATTTTTACTGATTTATAGGGATACAAACTACATCAAAAACATTCCCTGAACTTTGTTGCCTAAGACAGACTGCAGATCCCTTAATCAACTGACGCTTATTAACAGCTAAGAAGAAAAAAGTTACTCAGAAGCCTTTATAGTGCTTCAGAAGAAAGTATCATATGTAGCCCACAAACAGCAGGTCTATATTTGCTCCAAACAGTTTCAAAGAAATGGAGTGATGGGATAATTTGTAGCAGGTTGTGTTGAATCTCTCTGACATTTTTGCCCACTGCCTTCCAGGCAGAGGGTAAGGGCTTTTAACTCATCACAGGGTTGAGTTGCACGCAGAAAGCCCCAGGTTAAATCTGGGCAGACAGAAAACAGTATCAAAGCTTCCTTCAAATCAGGATGATTCCAAGTGACTTAGTTCTTGGTGCTCTCCCATCCGAGCCCTTATCTGGTCTAACCTTACTTAACTTTTTGAGAACAACCGAAATAGCCCTACTGGAAATGCTGGTAGTAGGCACAGACCATACTGAACCATTTAGATAAACATAAGACAGTTACCTATATTTAGCACTTTTGCAAAGAAAAACTGGAGATAGGAAAATCAAGCTTCTTCTCATCCACTAATTTTCCGCTAAAAGTTGTTCTATTTTACAACTGTTAAACAGATTCAAGTCCAGAAATCTGAGTCAACATTCAAATGTCAAATTCTAGCCATACAGCCTCAATAAACTGTGAATTACATGAGATGTGACAGGGAATCTGGAACCCTGACACAGGACTGATACGTTTCACACCAGCAAAAGCAGGTGGACAAGCATTAATATTCAAGACCTTCTCACCTTCTTGCGTTTTTTCCCCAAGAGGGAAAGCTCCACGTTGATGTGGTTGAAGTCCCTTCTCAGAGTTCCTCTGGGACCTTTGACAGTAACTGTCCGCCCCTTCAGAATAACGTTGACTGGAGGGAAAAAATTTAGCTTCAGTAAAACATCCAGACAATAGGCTATATACATTTTTTTTTAAGTCTTTGTTTTAGGAGAATCACTAGCTATACCCTTACCTTTCTCAGGGATGTCAACTGTCTGGTTACTAAGAATGGTCTTCATTTTAAATCTAATAGAAAAAGCAGAAGTTACGAGATATAATTTTTTTAAAAAACAAAACTTCAACAGAATTTAAAGCATGGCACTTTGCAAAGAGTTTTTGAAAAATGAATTTTAAAGCTGAATTGCACTGTTGCACAGCAGATCACTAACACCTTTTATTTCGGCACCATTTTTATACGATTGTCCTATCATCCACCCTTTTCTTGACCACCGATTCCAAAGATCTACAACTTTTAAGTCCTCAAATTGTTTAACCCACTTGTGTTTCCCTGTATTTTCCTCTTATTAAAAGAAAGAGTTATAATACTGAACTGTTTGGAAAGTTGTTTTAATAAAATAGGGTTTCTATGCACATCCCTGTAAACATACCATATTTCAATTGTAGTTTGAAGCTGGCCTAATAATGCATGTACAGTATATATATGCTGAAGTTCTTTAATTTTGTATGGTAGTAACTGTAATTTCTTGATTGGATGAAACAGCTGTGATTAAAGGCAGTGGAGAGGGGGGAAAATTTTTGCACACTGTGGCCCAGTAAGATGACAGAGAGTCATTTCAATGCTGCCATTCATTACTCTAAATATTTCTAATGCACACACCTATTACCAGCTCTGGGAATCCTTTAAAAAGTTCTAGCGCAGACCCCATTGCAGCCTTCCCCAAACAAGGGAGGATGTTCGGATTTGAAAACTCCCAGCCTTTGGAAGCCAGGAGTTGCACCCCAATCCATCTCGACTTTCCTCCATGAATCCAAAGCGGTTTACACCTTATTTACCAGAGTTACATCTTTTTTTCCCCCCCCAGGAACTCGAGGGGCTTCGTTTTACGTTCCCCCAGTCTCAGTCCACCTTCGCTATGAAGCCGCGCTCGCTCTCAGTCGAGCCAAGCTTCCCTACTTACTATTTGGGCCTATGCAAAAGCAGCATAGGAGGGCCGGCGTTATTCGCCTGGGTTTACAAACAGAGCAACGTTTTCCCCGGGCACAATAAGGCGGGGGACATCCGAGCAGTCAGAGACGGGGACAGCGGGCCAGTAGGGATACCCGGGCCCGTTCAGCGGGTCGCGCAAGCGCAGACTACAATGGAGCGCGCCTCCTCTCAGCCAGCGGGCGCGCGAACGCAGGGGGGACAATTCCTGGGGGCCTCTCCCCGAAACCGCGCCGGCCCCAGCCCTGAAAGCATCCCCACTCCTGGCACAGGGCCCTGCGCGGGCTTGGCCCGGAGCGCCCGGGACACCCGGCGGGACCAGCTCCGCAGATGGAACCGGATTCTTCCGCCTGACGTGAAAAGCAAAACCGGCCCTCACCTTCGCGTTGACAGAAACGAGGAAAAGAATTGCGTCTTGCGTCATCGCGCTTTTATAAGGCTCCTCACGCTTCTGACGACGTCACCGCGGCCGGGGTCAAGTCCCGAGCGAAGGCGCGGCCAATCGATCGCCGCGCAAATCGCCAGCCGAAAAGGGCAGGTAGTTGGACGCCGAGGCCCTCCATTGAGGGACTTCGGCCCGAGGAGGCGTTCGGTCGCGGCGGCCTCCGGCGGGAAGACGACGCGGGCTCGGCCGGGCCGGGATGGGACCGACCATGCCGCTGCTCGGTCGCGGAGTCCCCTGCGGGATTGTCGCCGCCGCCGCCCTCGCCCCGAGGAGCCTGGCGAGGCTGGGAGCGGAAGGCAAACCGGTGAGAGGTCGCTGCAGAGGACGAGAAAGGCGTCGCTTGGCAGGGACTCCCCTGTTGGCCTCCTTTCCCTCCCCGGCACCCAAGGCTGTATTCGCCGCTATTCCACGATTAACGTGGGCCGCACAACACCCCTGTGAGGTAGGATGGGCCCAGAGGGAGAGCCCCCGCATAGCGGAGCAGTGATTCCTTGACCGCCCTTTCCGGAGGTCCGGCGGCGATTAGACGGCCTTGGCCGATGCGAACAACTTAATAGGATCTGGTCTAGTCAAAGCATGGATGGGGCACCACCAGGAGATCCCAGGGCAGGAAAGTCCTAAAAGGCATTGGCGAACTTAACACGTTGGCAATGAGGCGGGTTCGTGGAGGCATCGGCAGACTTAATATTGATGGCTGTGTCATCTTTAACGATGGGTCCTAGGAAGGGGTTGTGAAAGAGGCTTGTGTGCTGCTTCAGCCCTACTCCTGCGCTGCGTAACACGGATGGGCGGCTGGCCTGATCCAGCAGAGCTCCTCTTAAACCGGGGCTGGGTTGATGCTGCACCTAAGCCGAAAAGCGAGTGGCTTATTTATGGCTTAGTGTGTTGTATCAACCCTGGAGGTGTGCTTATTTAAACCATGGCTAGCATGCTCTGTCAACATAGCCTGTATCTGTAAAAGAAAAAAAAGAGGCTGGGTGCCCTTTGTTTATTCCTTCCCCCTTAACCTGTGGCTTCCCCGAAAAGCTAACATGAAATAAACCAGAGAAGGCAAGCAAAGTGTTTGCTGATAAAAAGGAATAGGTTTCTCTTGCTTCCCCATAGCCTGAGTGGCCCAGTAACCATTGCACAAGGACAAGAATAAAGGAGAGAGCAACTGATGGAAAGGCCCAAACTTCATTACTGCATGCAGCTAATTCAACAGCATGCTGCCAACCCCTTACGATAAAACCTTCCTTTCTTTTTCCACGTCTGATCTCCGGCACTTTTCGGCCACCCGCTGCTCACCTGAAAGGGAGAGTCAGGTTTCTAGCGATCACGTAGTCCCATCAAGGGGTATTGCAGAATGCAAACTCTCTAATATTTGGCTGGAGGGAAGCTCATATGGGCAGAAGCAAACAAGGAAAATGTGCTTCTGGTTCCATGTAGTTGACTTTTGAGGCTGAGCTCTTACAAAGTGTAGTAATTGTACATCAGTCAGACTTGGTTTTAATTAGAGTGACTTATAAGCCTTGTAAAATGAATATTAATGGTAAATAAATAGTACACTAGGGAGATCTTATAAATGTGCAGTAAATATCGGCTGTAGGAGAAAACTACTTTAAAACAGATAACCTTCAATTCCCTTGAAAAAAGGCAGCATGGACACGCCAAACCAGCATCCAGTAGAAGTTTGTTCCACGGATCTAAAGCCCGCTGCAGCCCTTCTGTTCTTTGATTTATTGATCACCAAATTTATACCCACATGCTCCTGGCATGCCAACCCACAGCAGATTACCACTCATTGGACTTCAAAGCATAACAACAGTTCTGCAAAACAACAGAACAAATAATGTCAATGTAAATAAAGATAAATATCTGGCCTGGCTGCTAGGAAAAGGAGAACTGCTTCTGCATAACTGAAGTGTGATTGATCCTGATTCTTTGAGTGAGGCTCTTAAAGCTGCTTTTCTTCTGAAAGCCACAGTCTTTTAAAATGCTACATCGCATTTGCAAAGCAATTCCATTTTTTCCCCTAGGTGTTTGGGAACTGTTGGCACAACCAGTTGAGAACATTAAGTTCGAATTCACTGCCAGAGGAACAGATGAGACTTTTTCAAGGTGGTCCTGATTTGAAGGAGTTTATATCTGGAGAGCTTTCTGACAAAACTAAGTGGGCAGAGTACAAAGGCAATTTAAAACGCCAAAAAGGGGAAAGGTATGGAAAAGTATTTCATGCTTGTTTGTTAGTGACCAATTCAGAAGCAGTTAGTATTTCAGGTTTTTAGCGTAATAAAATAAAATCTCCCTTATTTGAGTGGCATATTGACTATTCAACTGCACCTCATTTACTTAAAATAAAATGGAAGCTCTGTAAAAAGCATAGTATTGAAAGATATATACTTCAAAAACTGTAGAATAAAAAGACATGTTACCATCAGATTGGTGTCATGAACCTAAAGAAGCCTTAAGAAGTCTGTCACACATCTTGCATTCTACCCTGTTCTTAACTTGGTATAAAAAATACTAGTAGCAAAAAAACCCGTGGGTTTAGAAACCCACGTCAATTCTTTGTTTAGTTTGTTTGAAATTACTTGCTGAGTAATAAAAGAAGGTGAGAACGCAAACATTGGATTTACAAAATGGGATTGATGTGGAAAGACAAATAATTTCCAAAATGAGATAATTGGTGAACTAAAGCAAAGTGTTTTATTTTTAGGTTACGGCTTCCTCCCTGGCTGAAAACTGAGATCCCCATTGGAAAAAACTACAATAAACTGAAGAATACATTGCGCAGTTTAAATCTCCATACGGTATACTACCACTACCAAACCCTTTCTTGGTTTGGAAATTTTTATTTTTCTCGTCTCTTTTAGACATTTGAACAAAGAATCTACTTCATTTAAGTTATATGTTAAACGTTATCAACAGTTTTCCTTAAATTTCCAGCTTAGGTTAACTTCTTTAGCATATTTTCTTAGCTCAGTGTGATCATTTCAAGTACATTCTGTTTTGCAAAGGCCTGCAGGGTGCTGATCCTTGCCTTTCCTAGCATGAAAGGTATCCCTCTGGCAAGTAGAGGTTTTCCTAGGGCTAGGATGTGGAACTCCTCTCAGACCCATCTTTCCACGTACACTTCCCCAAATTCCTGTCTCCTCTGTCCCCCTCTTGACTCAGAATATAACCTGTGGGGAGGCTCCTATGTTATCAAGTTTTGGTAGTCCACAAATGCCAGTATCTCTTAAGTTCACTAAACAAAGATAGTTATATGATGTGACCATCCATGCCATATAGCTAAATTATTAACTTAAGCTACTCACTTAATGGAAATTATATAAGCTAGTATGTGCTTTCGGCTGCCAGCTATGTGTTTGTTTCGGTGTTGATATGTTTTTAAAATTACCGTTAGCCGCTCAGAGGTGAGCTAGCCGTATAAATTGATAATAACAACCATAACTTACAATAGCCATCCCTCACACCAGACTAGAGTTGAGATGGAGGAGAGGGAATTAGATAGGAAAAGAAAGACAGGAGAAAGAAGCCCTGTTTAGGCATTACAAAAAGGGTGAATATTCCTGCAGAAGCCACGTTCTCACAAGCCAGCAGAGATGTGTTCGGTCATTGGCCCTTGGTTGATGTGTTTGTTTTCAACTGCTTCTTCTCTTCTGATCAGGAAGCACGAGATGACCCCCCCTCCTCAATTCTCAGACAAAATTGGGGAGAGAAAGCTCATATCTCCCCATGGAATAAATACGGGGAATTAGGGTACTAACTTTCCTGCCGTGAGAAATAATACTGCAAGCTCAAGGGCTTACCATGGCAAGTTAGTTCCTTTCCTATTGCTAATCGTGGTGTCCTTCATGGCAGGTGTGTGAGGAAGCCAGGTGTCCAAACATTGGAGAGTGCTGGGGAGGAGGTGAATATGCCACTGCTACAGCCACCATAATGGTAAGTTGATCGCCAACCTCTGAAGGTCCATCAGGAACAGGAAATCGGGGGGTTCAAAATCTTGTCTTCTGTAGTAGTTTAAGGCAAGGAATTGGCCTTTTGTCCTTATTGGAAGTGACATCCTAATGGGGGACTGAAGTTTGGATCTAAGAAAAGCTGGGTTGCATCAGATCAGTGGCTTAATAATGTGACAGCCTGTTTCCCGCAGCGGCCATCTCCCACGATGAGAGTTAGTGTGGCATAATACTTAGGGAATAGGACCAGGGAGACCCAGGTTCTAGACCCAGATTCAGAGCCAGAGAATCTCCCTGGGTGGCTTTGGGCTTCCATGTTATTCCCTCCAATTGCATGAATGTCCCCACAATGCAGGGAACATCAAAATGGGCATGATGGCTGAAGGAGCGTTGCGAAGCGATCCCGCCCATTTTGTGTGTGTCACATCACACACATGTTCCAAATGGGTGGGTCTTGCCTCATGATGTCCCATCTGCCGTCTTGCCTGTTTTGATGCTCCCCGCTCCCAAGTTTTTCTTTGCCTCTTTGCAAAGAGATCTGATACCTCTGGTCTTGATGCCATCTGCTATTGACATGTTTCAGTATTTACATCTTGATTCACGAGTGGTTCAAATAATTTGAAAAACCATTTTTTAGGGGGGAAAACTTAACTCTTCTATTTTAGTTAATGGGGGACACGTGTACAAGAGGCTGTCGCTTCTGTTCAGTAAAGACGTCAAGAAGTCCTCCTCCGTTAGATCCAGAGGAACCGCATAACACAGCAAAAGCAATTGCTGAATGGGGACTGGATTACGTTGTACTGACCTCTGTAGACAGGGATGGTAAGTTGTATTTCTTTCTCTGAGAGAAGACTCAGCCATGTTATATGCAAAAATCTTCTACTTAAAAGTTTCTCAGAGTTAATACAAAGGAAAGAACGCCTGTAGTAAATGCTTTTCATTAAAGTTGCAAATGCTTCTCTGTCTCTGCAGTTCCAGGGGCAAAATCCTGCATAGGTTTTGGATACTTCCAGTGGAATGCTCTGATTTTTCATTTTTCTTCTTTGCTGTTCTGATTTCTCTGTCCTTAAAAATGTGTGCATAAACATACACAAAAGAAATGGGGATCTCTGGTGAGAGAACATACACTGTAGTTGCAGAAACGCACTGGAGCCGTTTAAATACATTGTTAAATCCTTGCAGAATCCTGGGGGCAGCACCTAACCAACCTTGGCTGATCTCAGAAGCTGAGCAAGGATGGGCTAGTACTTGGGTGGTAAACCACTAGCTGTGAGCTAGACTGGGAATTGGAAAAAGGCCACTTCCACATCATTGCCAAGAATGCAATGTGGTCACATTCCTGAAATCAACAGAAGTTGAGCTCTAGGGCAATTTTATTTTATTTATGAGTTGACACGGGTGAATAGCTTTTGCTTAATGCTCTCCTCTAATACACTATAGTTGGAACGCTTTTAGGGGTGATCAGCACCAAACCATATTTTTCTGACAGAAGTTGCACTTCCAGCAAATTGTAACTTGCTTTGAGATCTGGGTTGACAACAACAGCCTGGCCAGCAAATTAGAAAGCTGAAAAGGAAAAGAGTCACAAAAATTGAAATCCAACAACTTAATAAACATGCCTTACATTCCTCCATTAGATGTATGTAAAGATGGCCTCTGAGGATTTTTTTTTCATTATTTTCGAGACCCCAAGTAAAATGAAACATTCACACAAGCATCTGGTAGAGTAGAAACCATTGTGATGTCACAGGCATCATAAGATCATGCAAATTATGTCGATGATGTAATTTGCTTCAGTTGCATGCACGTGATCTTACTCAGCCCCTGCTTCCATCTTGGTTGCTTTTGAACGTACAGAATTATTCTTGTGTACCAAACTTCCTCAGATCTGCATAAAACACATATTTGTTCAGCATGTGAAATAACTCAAGAATAATCTTTGCAGATCTTTCTGATGGAGGAGCTGAACACTTTGCAAAGACTGTATCACAGTTAAAAGAAAGGTACATGTAAATATTAATACACTGAATGAAAAATTGTAGTTCTAAAAAAAGGTCGCCGCAGCAGTTTTCTAGACAATTGTGCGTATCCACCGTATGTTCCTTGCTTTGCAGGAATCCAAAAATTCTTGTGGAGTGCTTAACTCCTGACTTCCGAGGGGATCTCAAGGCCGTGGAGAAAGTTGCTTTGTCTGGGTTAGATGTGTATGCCCACAATGTGGAGACAGTTCCAGAATTGCAGAGGTGATTAAAGGTGATACATACAAACAAATAAGATTTATATGATCGTTGTTTGCTATCAGCTAGAGATGTCCTCATTCAAAAGGACACTGGTAGTTCAACCTCGCGATCTTAAGAGCATAAGCTGTGCCCTGGTGGATCGGAGCCCTGGCCCGTCTAGTCCAGCAGTCTGTTCTCACAGTGGCCAGCCGACTGCACAACGAAGCCTTCTGGCCTCCCAGCAGATGGCCTTCAGAGACAGCCCCACTGCCATCATGAATCCCTGTGACTTTCATGAACTGGTCCAACCCTTTGTTGAAGCCAGCCAAGCTGGTAGCCAGCATCACATCTCATTGTAGTAAATTCCAAAGCTTGATTACACGTTATATAAAAAAATACTCCCTTTTGTCCTGATTCTTCCAGGATTCAGTTTCATGGGTTGACCTCTGGTTCTAGTATTTTGGGAAGGGGGAAAGAGCTTCTCCTTGTCCACTTTATCCACACCATGTGTAATTTTGTATACCACAATCATGTCCCCTCTTGTTCGCCTCCTTTTTGGGAGATCAGTAGATCATCAGGACTAGGCTATTTTCTGCTCAGAGAAGGTTCAGTTTTTGCCTTTTTTTTTCAGGCATATTCAAAAAGCTAACTTTCTACAGTTTGTGTTGCTGCTCTAGATTGCTAGTTGTATCAGGGCAACTGTTTTGTTTGAATGTGCTTTAAAATTCCCTTCTATTTTTGCTCCATATAGTCAGATTTTTCAGAATTTATCATAACCCGTCTCTCTAAGTCAGCTTCCATGCCTCCTCTAGAACTGAACCGCCTCGATTCATGTTCAGAGTCAAGGACTGCATTTTTGTGAATTGTTTTTAGGCCTACCAGTGCTCTAACATATGTTTATATTTTTGAAAGGTCTCTCCCAATTTACATCTGTCCAGGTGTTTTGGGCTATAACTCCCATCAGCCATGATCTATGCTGGCTGGAAGCCATTGGGGGTTTTGTCATAAATCCAATCGTTTATTCAAGGAATTCACACCAAGAAATGTGACTTCCTAGAGATTAATTTGTTGGAGTTACCTATTAACACAATGGTGTTGGAGGAGACCTGAAACCCCTAATCCAGCATTCTCCTTTACAATAGCCAACCACATGTTTAATAGTAAGCCCCATAAATAATATTATTTATGTTAGCCATTTTCTGCTGAAATTGGTATTCTGAGGAACACTGTCTCTCGTGCGGCAAGATCTCTTTCCACTGTTCTTCTAAACGTTCTTCTCTCTTAGAACATGGATAAAACTTAGCCAGAGATGCGGCAACTAAGATCCATGCTAAAGTTTACCCGTATCATACTCAAAACTTTTATTATTCGTTTTCTTGCAGCAAAGTTCGTGACCCTCGGGCAAACTTTGAGCAATCCATTTGCGTTTTGAAGCATGCTAAGAAAGTTCAGCCAAATGTAATTTCTAAAACATCTATCATGCTTGGTCTGGGGGAAACTGATGAACAGTTACATGCCACACTGAAAAGTAAGTTGAGAGCAGAGGTGACGGGGGGGTAGAGGGTCAAAAACGTCAATATAGCAGCTGCAAGTGTGCAATCAGTGTCCCACCCTTATTTACATTTGTTGCACACGTGATTCCCATTAAAAAAGGACAGGGCTTGGATTGCACAGCCACCACCTTGACTTTTTTACACTCCACCCCCTGGTTGAGATCAATGTATTAGTATTTTCAGTCGTAAGTTTGCCTCATCCAATTTTCATATCAATTGGCATATTTTAGAGTGCTTTTTATATGCAATTTCTTCCTGATGCACTTTTAGTTACACAGTGTTTGTGTTGAGGACTACACCACGAAAGCCATTTTTCTTTTGCCAGCAAAAAGAATGGTGATATGATCTGTGTGTTAGCCAGGGAAATGAAAATTAGATCTCTTAAAAATGGAGATGAAATTAATTTCTCCCCATCCCTCAATGTTAGTAATGATTTCGTGTACACCATTAGCAAGAAACCCTCATACCCCAAAGCCATGATTCATAGTGGATCCTTGGGTTAATGGCCGAGGATTTGTTTCAAAAGAGCTTAAGGCAAGTGAGATTTGACTGTTATTCTTTGCAAAGGTAATGTTTTGACACCATATTGGGAAGCTTATGCTGATGTTTGACTCTAAATATATCAAGTGTTGATACGTATCTTTTATATTTAATAAAACCAGCATTATTTAATAGTCCCCATGAAGAGTTCAGCACGAAGCAGGGTTGAACCTGGTTAATACTTTAAGGGGAGAACCATTTACTTGCTTTTTAATGGGAATCTTACTGCATTACTTGAGAACAAGGGCTAGTGAAATCAGTGATGTTTACTTCCAAGCGAACGGGAAGTAGAAAATAACGCCAAATCATGGTTCTATCATTTACTAAAAATGTCTTTTTTTAAAAAAAAAAACAGGATTACGTGAAGCAGACGTGGATTGCTTGACCTTGGGACAGTACATGCAACCAACAAAGAGGCACTTAAAGGTGATATTTTAAAAACTAAATTGGAGGCTTAAAATTCATTGCTTAAAATATTCTAAAACTTGTTGAAAAAAATCTGGACTAATATTGATTGCATTTAACTGAGGGCAATAAACATTTTGAATTTAGCCTCGCATTTTGGGTTCACAATACCCTAGCCCAAGCACAAAACAGTTAATTGGAGCATTTTAGAACACATTCCAAGATTAAAATGCAATCTTTTGAGCCCCAGATAGCTTTTGGAAGCTTCCAAAATGCTCAAACACCCTGTTTTGTCTTCAGAGCAATTGTTTTGCACTTGAAATGGGACATTTCAAACTTGAGGTGAGATATTTCAGCTTCAGAACAGTTCAGATTGAAACATTTTGCATAATACTAGTGGCAAGCTCTGGATTTCTTTGGAGACAAACCTGGGGGGCGGTATTAAAGGGTTTAAACGTGGCCATTTGCCCAGTTGTGAGGTTTAATAGAGAATCCAACAGCATCATTTTTCCTTCCCTTTGCACAGTGCACCTGAGATCAAAGAGAGGATTCTACCCTGAAATGTATCTGAACGGAAGTACGAAAGTGCTTTTGTGAAAACAATTAGAAAGCAATCCTGCTTCAGATGACCCATAACTTTTCTGCCGTTGTAACATTATTTTATGCAGGTTGAAGAATATATTACTCCAGAGAAGTTTAAATACTGGGAGAAAGTTGGAAACGAACTTGGATTTCATTACACTGCTAGTGGGCCTCTTGTGCGTTCGTCTTACAAAGCAGGTAAAATGTGTGGTTTGTCAGATTAGCAGGACCATAAATGTGTCACTAGCCCCAATCACAATGGTTATGAGTGCAATAGATTGTTAAATTATTATTAACTAAATATTACTAGGCAACAGTATTTGGATCTGAAGTGGACAAAGGTGCTTTGAGTCCCTCAGGGACACCTTTGTCCCTGTTAGGTATGAACATTGCTTGGCTGTGCAATGTTTTTTTTTTTTTTTCAAGTCAGTCTTGACTCCTGGTGACTGCCTGGACTAGTCCCTGCAGTTTTCTTGGCAAGAATTTGGAAGTGATTTGCCATTGCCTCCTACCTAGGGCTGAGAAAGAATGACTGGCTCAAGCTCACCCAGCTGGCTGTGTGCCTAAGGCAGGACTAGAACTCACGGTCCCCCGGTTTCTAACCTGATGCCTTAACCACAACAAACTAGCTCTCCTACTAAATATGCAAGATTTTTATTTTATTTCTACTTATTAGTTGAACTGGTCTGGTATTTCAGTTATGCTCCATATTAATTGGGCCCTGATGCCAACTTCACGTATCCAGTGTGCAGCAGACTGTAGCCAGGGTTAATTCAGATGTAAATTGCTAGGTAATTTGTAACATTATGAGCACCTCAGCCTTACGTTGTTAACCCGTGCTGATTGCTGCTAGTTGAAATAGAAGTACCAGTGTGTAGCACAATGATGTGCGAAAATAATATGATTAACATTTCTACCAGTACTTGGTGTGTCTTCTCCCAACAGTTACCCCATCACTTTGCTTGCTTGGTGTTAGCCTCGTCGCAAAAGCCAGCATCTATCAGGTGTCCTGGCACTACCATCTTCTGGTCAGAAGTCTCCTGGGATGAGGTTACGTAGGAGGAACAGGATTTGGCAAATATGGCCATTCAGAGTAGGGATGTCTCAACTGTTTTGAAGTCTCTTGTAATAAGCAAAGGTACAGCTAGAGCCCTGCAGAGTTTTGCTTGGGAATAAGTTTCGTTCAAGTCATGGTATTTTGTCCTTTCTGCAAGCATGGGTAGAATTGGCTTATTAGTTTGTTGAAGACTATGGTTGGGGACTTTTTTCCAGTTGCTGAACACCTTGAGAGTTATTCTAAATTAAAATTCCTGAATTCCATCACTCATCCTACATATATTTATATAGGCCTGTGGCTGAAAAACAGATTTCATTTCATTTCATCTTGCAGAAATATGATGTAGAAATTGTGAGTGAGCTGCTCCCTTTAACTTAATCCCTACGGTGCTGAATATGGCTGTATGGAACTTTGGATCTGATTTCCCCAAAGGCGCTTTGAAATGCTTGGGGTGTAAACACAGCCCCTGGCTGGGTATGTTCAAGAACTACCACCTTTTCTTGGGTGCAAGGGGGAGCTGCACAGCCCCAGCAAAAGGGAGAGCTGCCTTAAAGACCGTTGGCCAGCTGCTACGTTTGGGCTCTCCCACACTCTGAAACCCTTTTGGGGAATGAACCCCAAAGAACTGCACAGCCTTTGTGCTTGAGAACAGAGAGCCAGGAGATCTTTTCAGATTCCTTCCCATAGTTGATGCTTCTCCTGTATTTTCCTGTAATAATGAGAACAAGTACAAATGGAGATTTTGCTGCTTAGTTAAAACTCCTGCTTTTGTTTTGGGCTGGGCAGGTGAATTTTTCTTGAAAAACTTAATACACACGAGGAAGAAAAAAGACATCTGAAGTGTCAACACCAACAGGAAGAATTCCACTACTTTAATTGTAACATTCTAGATGGCAACATCACAGATAAACCCAATAATCAGTTTGGAAGGCTTGTGTTGCTTTATCAAAATTAAACCTCGCTACAAAATATTTGATTTGTTCCTGGGCTCTTACATGTTCTAATGTTGTACAAAAAGTAATTTGTTATACATTAAGTGGCTTTCAGACTTATCAAGAAAAACAGAAGTAGCATGAGCATATACATTAGGGAATCAAAAGATTCATATGCATCTTTTAACTATCTCAGCAGTAATCATTTTTGGAGGAGGGATGCTCTGGTGACCCCCACACACTTTGCTAAGCATCTGTTCAATTCTTCTGAACAATCCCACTCATGAGATAGCTCTCTGTCATATCACTGTTTATGTGAAAGTTCTACGCACAGAGTACATGTATTTTCTCATTGACCATAAATAGGATGAAACGAAACTGCATGGTAAATGATGTTCTTGATGGGTTAGGAAGCCCAATGCTACATGTTTTAGGGAAAATGTTGATGCTATTTTGATTCTATATTGTGAACCATTCACTCCTGTCAGCAGTTGTGTGGCAACGGGACTGACAGAACTAGCTGTAGTATTGTTACATTTTAAGGCAGAGAATCAAGGGATTTTCACAATGCAGTAATAGACAGATAGAATAGAATAAAGTAATGATAGTATGCTGGCAATAGGCTGAAATTCAAGGAGGCATACTATGGATGAATTTATAAAAATCTATGGCATAGATGCTCTTAAGAGCAAGCTAATTCTCAGACTGACAGGAGGTATTTATAGAGACAATTACTATATTCTGATGTCATCCCTCACCCTAAATAACCTAATTGCTGGAAGTGTGAGGGGGAAAACTTCAGATATAGAAAGCAGAATTACAGAGAAAAACTTGATTGTAGGGTCCATAACTGTTCATCATGTTCAATGCAATACCAGGAAACAAAAATGAATCCTGCCAAAAATAGAGACTTTACCAGACAAGACTGAACTCTGAAGCTCGTCAAAACATTGGGAAAAACTAGGTAATAGATTAGGTCCAGAACTTACTTTTCATAAATGGAAAGTCTCATTGGAACAGAATGGGAAAGAAGTCGTGCCTCTAATCCTAGATAATTACCTGCTCTGGAAGTTTGGGGAAACTTTTGGCCCAAAAACTTCTGTTCTTTCTCACTCCCTGAAGCAGAGAGTGTGTTAGTTTTGGGAGAGTTCAAAATTAAGCTCCAGACTTCAAAAACTGTAGGACATGAGCCAATGGTTAGCTTTTTACTTTCAGTTCCACAAGGCATTCGTGCCACTTTTTAATCCTATATTTCCACATTCATCTCATATCAGAGATCATGAGAATTTCCACTGGATTACCTGTTTAGATTTCTATTTCTTAGGTGTTTCTTTGGGCTAGTGGAAAAGAGGGCCATACGTAAGGGGAACTGCTGTATTATAAGCAATGACAACATTGAAAAAAATGTTGGAATCCTCTCACTTTTAGTAACAAGATGCAATTCAAAACTTTAAGACAATACATATGCTGTCAAACAAAATATATTAACCAATCCTTTTGGGGGGAGGGAGGGAAATATGTTTTCTTTTGGGGTGGTGATCTCATGCTATGAAACACAATATACTGAAAAATGTGACCTTATCTATGAAGAACTGCCTTTTTAACACTGTAACAAACATGAACAATACATTGGCTTAATATCACTAAACATAACACAATTATTCTCTCATTGCAATGAGGTAGTGAGCTGATTAATACATAATATATGGTTTTGTTCTCTTAGAGGTCTAGAACTTTTGCTCCTACAACATTCTTGAATGTTAACTCAGTTATCAAAAAGGAAAAACCTAAATTCTGTGGTAGTCGGGTTAAACTGTTGGCTTCAAGCTCAGGTACAATGTTAGCTTTTTCCCAACTAGCCAGACTACTTTATGCAAGGTATCAATGAGGCTGAGTCAGAAAAAAGAAAAATGATTTGACATTAATTTTGAGGCAGTTTTGACAAAACGGCAATTTGGAGAGATGTTTACAGCTGACCCAAGGAGAAGGTGGATTTCTATTCTGATGATTTTCAGTACAAATGTGGGTGAGAATTACACAGTGATCCCATTCCAATGTCATACTAAACACACTGGAAGTGAGAAACAGAAACACCTCCTTTTTGCCATTATCTACAGCTCTTATGTGCCATAGTTCACTGGCACAACAAAATGAAATGAAGCAAGCTGCAAAAGAATCAGATCCCCGGAATATCTCTTGTAATAAAGACAGGAAAGGATATCAGTAGGACTAATGTCTCAGACTCCCTGAAAAAGGAGAGGATGTTCACGTTCCAAGATATTTAAGGGTATTCTTTGTCCTAGTTCACACGGCAGGCTTAAACCATATTCTACCTTGTTTGGTCTTGACTTAGTGTGTTGTATGAACCCAACCATTTTGATTTATTCAGTAAACTATGGTTAAACAAATCAAAGCTTAATATATTGTTTTGAGATCAGATCAATTCAATATGTGGAGGGAACTACAATTAAAGTCCCGAGATTGCTTTTAACCACAATAAGAAACATACTTAGCTTAGCTTCTAAGGTAGGCTTCCATAGAAAACTCTGAAACTGATGGACAACATATCAGCAACTGAAGAGAAAGCAGAATCAATTATTTCCTATCTTGGGCCCCCTCTGGAATAAGCATATTTTTATGCAAATACCCTCAACCATCATTCTATTAATATCTTGACTTCACTCTTATAGCAAAAAAGTATGTCTTAACTGAATAAACTGACCGTACCTGACAACAGTCTAATTCAAACTTCCAACATGAAGAATGTTACATGGTATAATATAGACTACAATATCAAATAGGATAGGGGGGTTCTTGCTTTCTTCTAATTTTAACCCAAGACATCAAAAACTAAAATGAAGTTTGTGAGTCTTGCAAAAACCTAGTCTTGAAGTTTGAAGCAGACAGGTTGTTCTCTTAAAAAATACTAAAACTTTATGGCTGTATAGTTTCACTTCATTGATAGAAGTTACAATATTAGAAAAATAGACATTATAAAACACAATCTGGATTGAAAATGTCCCAGATACAATGCTACTGTATGGTTCTTATAAAATCCTTTTAACTATGCAAAAATACTAAATTCCATTTAGCCAGAGCTGAACATGGTCTCGCTGATTTCAGAGGGAGATATTTAAATCCCCTATTGAAATAAAAACATTTTAAATGCTTTATTGTGGCTCAAAGGTGCCTATTATTTTCTTCTTCTTTTTTCTTCTATTCCAACTTTTCTGTACCAATGAAACCTATACTCTTGGCTTCTTAAGAGGAGGCTCTTGCAAGCTGAACTTTGGTATGTCGCAGGAAGAAGCAAAGGGAATTCTTTTGGCTGATATTTTCTTTCCAATTGTCTCAATCTGAAGCGAAAAGAAAATTAGACAAAGTCAGCTGACAAAACATACCATAAGCTGATCTTCCCAGAGAAGTTCTTTCTGAAGATGGAAAAAGAATGAAATTTGTACTTTTTTTCTAATGCCACGTAGTACAAAAAAGGACTTTTAACAGTTTTGTGCAAATGAATTGGCAGTGGTATTAAAACTGCATTAAGATTGTCATCAGTGGCACACCCAACCACCTACAGCCTTTTTGCAGCTCCTTTGGACGCTGCCCTTTCAAGGCCCTCCGGTGGTCCCCACCTGCACCACTGGGGAACATGAAGGCTTAGGGCAGACTTCGATAGCTTCTCTGTCACGGGGCCAGGATGGAAAAAACAAGCATGGAACTGATGCACCAAGGCAGCAGGAACACCTTGGTGCAGGGTTCGCACCTGAGCAGAGGCATCTGGGACAAACTCTAACGATGCAAAGATGGTGGAACATGCATCACAAAGCAAACCCTGGCTGTCCCTGCTTGTGTCCCAAGGTCACGTATGTCACGTGCTTTGCACTGTGATGCGAGTTTCAACATTTGCCTCCCTGTGGACCCCGTCTACCTGTGCCAGAAGGAAACAAGCTGGATATGGCTCCCTTTCCCAGGATGCCTGACCACCTTGGAGCAGCAACTCCCTGCCCCTTTCTTGAAAAGCAAGAGGTTGAGTGAAGCTGTCAGTAGCTGTTGCCTTACCGACAGCAGGCAAGCCAAGCCGAATGAGCTGTTCTCCTGTAACGATGAGTCTGAACCTTTCCCATCAGGCTGTGGATGGGAAAGGTGCAGAGGTGAGTGAGGCTAGGTCTCCCAGTTCAAGGTACAGCAAGGGTTCTGAAGTGGAAGCTTTGATGGTGCCCAGCCTTGTCTTTAAGGCAGTGAAGCTTCAAGCTTTCAGGATGGAAAGAGAAAGAAAAGCCAATGTTCCTTCTTTCCTTGCTAACGTTTGGAGAAGCTCTCGGATAAATATGGCAACCTACTGGCTGTTTTCACATGAGATGCTGAACTACAAACTAACCACGCATTTTACTCTTAATTTGTTGTGCAAACCCAACCCACGTGGCTACTTTCTAGTTCAGTGTTATGCAGACTCAGAGATCGGGGTGGTTCAAGGAAACCATGGATTAGTTGAAGCTGGTTGCACTGTTAGTGAGCAAAAGAAGGGAACAAGATAATACCTGGAAACCAATCACTTGCAATTGATTATGAAGGTCATCCAGGACTCTCCTGCCATCAAAGATAAAAGCTGGCTTCAACATCTTTTTGTGAATACGCTCGTAATCCAGCTCCTGAAAATGATCCCAAATAATGTTTCAGCGGCAGGAATGACTTGCATCGGATACTCTGCATGGGGCTTCACCGTATTTACCTTAAACATGTCCCACTCTGTGCAGATGACAAGAGCGTGGGCCTCATCACACGCTTCGTAGGGGTCCTTACTAATGGTGACTAGTCGTGATACTATAATGGATAGAGAAAGAGAGACAGAAGAAGGCATCAAACAATGAGCATTATTTGGCCAAAGAGAAGCCCATTTAAACCTGTTAATTTCAGTGGGAGAGATTTAAGCACTGGACAACTATCCCATCAAAAGGAAGCAGGACTTCAGTTGTGTTTTCTTTCCAGCTTTCTGTGTTTGCTCTGCTACATTTCACTGAATTATATAACCAGGTCTGTTTGTACCCTGCGCGTACAGTACAATACACCCTCCTCCCGCTATTCTCTTTTAGAGTAAACAGTGTCACACAGAGCATAACTGAAGCAACTGGGGATAGGAGATTCAATAAGAGAAGAGGCAAGGAAACCTCACTAAATCTACTCTGTACTGATAAAAATAATTCTTTACGTACCGAGACACCCGAAATTCTCTGCCTAATACTGCACATATAAGTTGCATCATCTGATTTTGCATGACGTATCTTTCTTTCATAAACAGTTCATACAGGAGCGCAGAAGCCTCAACCCCAATCAGTGGAACTGTTCTTCAGTTGCTCCCTGGCCTTCAAACATTTCAGCACATTCAAGCATATCATTATAGCAATAATGGGTAGATATTTCCAAGAAATATCCCCATATACCGTATTCTTTTGACTGAATTACAGCATACAGGTAGTGACCAGTCTAACCTCTGGCCTCACTCAGTGATCACTCAGTTTTTTGAACTCCTTCTTTTAAGTATTCATTAGCACTCTTTTCCCCCAACGTTGACATGAATGATTAACAAAGCTTTTCAATATCCTGATTTTGCTTTGTTTTAAAGTGTTGTTTATCTCGTTTATTCTGTCTACTTGCCTACTTTCTCCGACTTGGAAATGCTTTTAGAAAGCAAATCCCACTCACCTTGGTCATCCTCTGATACACCTGGGTGAGAAAGATCAAGAATGATTTGCTCTCTCAGCACTTTGGGATCATAGATATGAAGTCTTGCACCTTCGTCCATTAAATATTTGCTGATGTAGATGCTGGAGGATTCTCTAAAAATAAAATATACGACCTCATGAAATCATTACCTCTGGTAACCATCATCTAAATTTGACCGAGGATACCTAGGTTGAAAAGGCAAGTTTATACTCTACAGGGTGGGAGTTGTTAACAACTTATCAAAACAGATGGGTATTACAGACTATGCACCACTGAATATAATGGGATTTACTTTTGTGTAAAGACACATAGTATTTGCCTAGAGAGTTTGCAACTAAAGCTCTATCCATTTTTTAAATCTAATCTTAGCACGCTGGAATTATCAATGTAGTTTTGCAAGCAAGACCTTTAGAAATTAAAACATGTATTTGTTTTTTGGAATTTATTCTCCTTTGGAGGAAAACACAAAATTATGGCCTACAACTACTATAACTCTTGATAACACGGGTGTCTGTGGGGGCAAGGTGCAAAAGTTAAGAGGGCAGCTGGACCACATGGCCCTTTCTACACGTGTTGCTGCTTGATGGCCTGTTTGCAGCTGAGCTTCTAAACTCCCTCCCCAGGGCTCCTACTAAAATGGGCTGACACCATTATTCATGCTTGGAAAAGGTTAGTTTTGCTCTGGCCATTGCTAGAGCAGGGCTCTATGGCTGATGTCCTCTCTAGCATGAGGTTCCTCTACTGCTATTAGTAGCAGGGAAGAAGATACCCTGATAGTTGTTGAGGGGGGGATTAAAGCTTTTTCTTCCCTCTATGATCCTATATACATCCGGTATGCAAGCATCTGGAAGACACCCGCATGTGTACACACAGGCGCACTCTGGTATGGCTCCCAATTTTGCACCACGTGACAAAGCCAAGCAGCTGGAATTTATGTTATGGTCAGAACCACACACCCCAAATCTCCATAACCTTCTTATTTTCACATTGCAAGTAGAATTATTAGTAATCAAATATAAAACAAAAATATAGCAACAGAATGAGTTTATATTTTCCCGCTCACCCTGTAATCAAACGTTGGAAAGTTTAAAGGGGAAAAAAACAAGCAAGCACCTTGTTTATTTCAATCTCAGGGGCTAAGAGAAGACGGTTTAAACTAGAAATTAGAGATTACTGTTAAATCAGAGGATTGTATGCTCTGTTAACCCCAGGACCATAAAAGGAGAAGAAGTGAAAGGTAACTAGCATCAGGTTCATCAGGTGATAATCTTCCCGGCTTGGCCTGGTATCCTCACGGGAGTGTATTTACCTACTGATTAAATGAAACTCACACAGCTTTGGGGAATAGATAGTTAAGTTGCAGAGAGGCTGTAAACCCACAACCTTGAGTGCTCTGCTATTTCAGTGCTGGGGTGCAAAAAATGCCCCCCTGCCTCCTTTTTGCATCTGCCAGAGTGGATAGGCCCCAAGCTTTCACCCTTTCCCTCCTTTCCTGTTTTTTGAAGGGGGGGAGGGCACTAATTTCACTGGGGAAAATTGGGGCATGCTGGCTGGGGAATTCTGGGAGTTGAGGTCCACGCTTCTTAAAGTAGCAGAGGCTGAAAAACCCTGCCCTACAGCCTCCACACATTCAGGCAGGCTGACTGAAGGGAGGTTGTATTGGCTTGAAAAGTTCTCCTTTTCATCCAGGACTACTTTATCCGGGTTGGGGCTTCAGGCCCGTGCCTGAATGCAGGTGAACTGGAGGGAGAGGGCATCGATCATGGCCTTGTTGCCTCCTCTCTTTGAGCCTCCTGGACTGCTCCGCTGCTGTACACATTTGCAATCCATGCACTTCTCTAGGTTGGACAAGGCACGTCCCCCATTAGAAAAGGAAACCTGTGTTTGGGCGTGTTCCACATGGGAGTGCAATGGGCCCTGGTCCTGTCCTAGGGGAGCAGGCATTCTTCAGTTGGCTGGCACACCGCCAAATGAAAGCCAGGTACACAATGCCATTGGCAGAGGTCCCTCATCCCCTGGCAAGAACAAGGGGACAGAGATGGACGCCACAGAATGGAGGAGATCAGCTTGTGCAAAGGCAGGAGGAAAAGAGCCAGTCAAATGGGGACAGAAAGAGGTTGAAAGCTGTACATGCCCTGCATGCCAACTGTCCACCAGGACCCATATGTGCCCAGCAGCCGTTTTGGGAAGCCCATACTTGGAACAGGCGAAGAGGAGCACCTTAAGGGGATTACAGCTAGGGTTGGGGGGTTGATAGGAGGAACACTGAGGAACGTCTGGAAACACACCAAGAAGGCTTTTGGTTTTTATCATGGTGGCACCCATCCCCAGGTTCTTTGGCAGTGTCTGATGGGATGTAAGATCCAAAAGGTTGAGCA
The DNA here is from genome assembly GCF_059951505.1 of Python bivittatus. Classification (NCBI taxonomy): domain Eukaryota; kingdom Metazoa; phylum Chordata; class Lepidosauria; order Squamata; family Pythonidae; genus Python; species Python bivittatus. The sequence continues at coordinate 691,868 of NW_028277121.1, forward strand.
TGACTGCTCCTCCCAAGTGTTAAATGCAGAGTCGGTAACCCAAAGGTTGCCCAACTCTCTCTGATTGGGTCAAAAGCCCCACACCAGCAAGCTACAGAAGGTCATCGCTGGCAGTCAGACCCTGGGGGGCCATTTTTGAAGTTTAAGGGTGGGAACAGGAGTGGCTTATCCTAAAAGCAAAAAAGTGAAGTGAGCTCATTCAAAAATAGCAGGAGATCTTTGAATGGACAGATAGGGTAAACATGAGAAAAAGAAACAAAGTCAATTCTTGAAACTTATTTGGTTTTGGATTTCCTCTGTGTAGGAGTTGGCTTTGTTTGGGATCAATGTAGGACAGAAGCAGTTGGTTTAGACCCATGCTGGCTGGGGAATTCTGGGAGTTGAAGTCCACCCATCTTAAAGTCGCTGAGGTTGAGGAACCCTGGTTTAGACTAACTGCTGTTTGAGCTTCCCTTGTTTTACCTCGTATCTCCAGTGTCCTTTTTAAATGCAAACCCCAAAATAGCAATCTTCTTATCGGTGACAGTGTTGAACAAGCTATCAATGATCCGAGAAGCAAATCTTCTTCGTTGATAATCATTCATGTCAATTACCTGCAATTATTTGTTGAAAAAGAGAAAGGGGGAGAGAGAGTAAGGGCTCCTTCTTTGTAAACATCGAATGAAGTTTACTCTAATTTTTCTCACATCAGCGTATAAAGCCCAAAAGCTGGGGAAAATATATGCTGCTCAGAAATATAAATGTGTTTTCTTTGTACAAATTCACACCAAGGATATCCAGCCTGTTTTGGTTCCAAGAGCTGCACTTGGTTGCCAAGTTAGGAGATGCATATGTCCACACTCAGACACACACAGATGCACACACAATCCCTTTCTCTCATTCCTGCTCAGAGATACGGAACATGTCTTCCCTTATACAACAGGCAGCCTTCTTTCTGAGACAGATTCAGCCAAGACTCTTTTAGCCAAGGATGACTTAAGAGGAAGGATAAGATCTCAGTCGTCCAAACTCTTAAAAAAAACCCTCTATTTTTCAAAGCTAAAGACATTGTAGACCTCACTCCCTAGAGAAGAATGGGGAGGGGGAAGACCATATAAATCTCTTCTCAACTTGTAATGCTAAGCATTTTGCCCAACAAGCCTGAATTTGCTAGACAAATTCTCCTATCTTCTAGCAGGTCATAAGATCACGACTACCCATAATGTAGAGTGAGGCAACAAATATTGTCCAATAAAACTGCATTTATTCAATATGTTTAAAATCTTCTCTCACTTTCCTTTCCTCCTAATTCTTTTAACTTCTTTTAATTGCCATTTTTAATGACAGACATAAAAATTTAGGTATATACTGTATGTGTTTATGTACACACTTGGTCAAAGACCGCAATAAAGTTTACCTACTTGCCTACCTAGCCAATTGCTGTGTTTTTTCCAACCAACTGGAAAACTTGTAAATCTTGGAATTCCTGTAAATCTTGGAATTTCTAGATTTCTCTTGCTTTTCATGCAGAGCAACTCAGTAAACAACTAATTGGGAGCACCAAGAATTCAAGGCTATTCCAAGAGAATGGATTTCTTTCTGCAGAAGCAGAAATGAAAAACGGCAGATATTTGGTGCACTTATATTCTGCTTTTCCTTCAGGGGATCAAAATGACATATATAGTTCTCGCCCCAAAATTTCAATTTAACACTTAATCGCCACTAACTGGATTTTTCAAAGAAAGTTTACAAGCAGAAAAGTAAAACTTTCTTCATCCTTTCTGGCGTCCATAATTTCAAATCATTTTCCTTCATGCTTCAAAGCCAAGACAGATCTGCAGCATATGTTAGTTGTCTAGGGATGAAGCTATAAATAGCTTAAAAATAATAAACAGCCAATAAAATCATACCCAGGGACAGCATTTTTTAAGGGTGGGGAGTTTAAAAGGCTGACGCTTAAGGCTTGACATCTCTACCCAAAATAGGTTCTGGCTCTGCCCACTTTTGGAAGGCACACAATGGCGCAGCTCTTGAGAAGATGAGAGGTTGCACTCCTGTAATCTATACCACAATACAACCATCCACCGTGCTTCCCTTCCTAGCAAAACTGTCAGTGATAAGATGGGAACAAAATTATATTAAGCATATTCTGTTAGGATTAAATCACCACCCCCCCCTAAATACACACACGCGCTTACCTGTTGCCAGTAGCGAGCCACTTCCGGTAAGTTCAGAGCCTCACAGAGATAAACCAAATTCAGGACATCTTTTTGAAAACAGCTCCCACCAAATCCTGGGGAAAAAGAGGTAATGTTGATGCTGCACTGCACAGATTTCTTTCTGGGCGTCTTGATTCCACGGATATTTAATCAGCAGGATCTCCCCCAAAGAACAACTCTTTCCCTCTGAGGGTGAGCAACCCTAGAAGTAGCAATGATGATTAAAAATAACGTTCTTGGGGCTACAACCAGATGTGCAGCTGTTTCCAGGGAGAAATCTGCTTGAGAAGTACTTGCAAGCATGACCTTAAGCATATTCATATTTGTGTAGTGACTTGTTTTGTATTTTTGATATGCTTTCATTTTTGTCATCTGGTTTCTTATGGCATAAATGCTACACAGATAAAAAAGTAACTTGAATTACCAACAAGTATTTCGTATTCAAGCATTTTTAACCTAATCTCTTGTTTCAGACTCAATCTGCTTTAACGTGAAAGATTTCACTTCTAAGAGTGTTCTGATTGGGTTCATCAGATAGACAAACTCGCCATTCTTTTCAAATTGTATTATAGATACGATTTGTTTTAACAGGGCTATATCAATCGTTTCTGTCGAGCAACAGTTCCTTCCCCAAAAGATGCAAACAGGTGTAAAAAAAAAAAAAAAGATTAATCTAGAAATGCTGAGAAAACTTGGTAAAGGTCTTCAGAAAATCTGAGCTGAAGAGCAGCACTAAAATTCAGCTGAAATTGTTTATAGAGGTCTGTTAAAATAACAGAATTAGTTATTAGTACATTGCATAAAGCAGAGCTGACAAACCAATGTCCCTCCAGATGTTATTGGATAAAATGTTCCCACCATTCCTACCTACTGATCTTTGCAGTCTCCAATCCAAGGACTAACCATTTTTTCTTTGGATTAGCCTTTTGAGATTAGCCAAGGTCTGTTAGGTGCTACAAGAAGTCTCAGGTGTAACCTAGAACTGGGAAACTGATCCCCCTGCCCTTCTCTAGCAGTAGGCAAATGCAAAGCACTTCCATACTGTTTCCAAGAAAACAACATAGCAGAGACATGTCCATATAATCCCCAGGAGTTGAGTCCAATTCAAGGAAGACGTTATTTATTTCGCCAGTACCTCCCTGTCCTTATCACAGCCTTTTGTCCTTGTCTACCTGAGGTCAACAAATTTAGTAAACACGGGGAGTCTTTTCTGTAGTTGGCCCACAGCCATGGGATAGCCTGTATCAGCACCCTGTCCTTATAGGTTTCTAGGAAAATGCTGAAGACCTGCCAGTTTTTTTGGCCTTTCCTCAAAAGTACTTCTCCCATTTAACATGCTAACACGTTTCTGTACTATCTTATCCCTTTTGTTTCTGCTGATACACGAAACTGTATTATACAAGCCAGGCTCAAGAAGGCCTTTGCCCTTCAAGGTGGCCTACCTAAAATGTTTTAACTAAATCCAGTAAGAATACATTGCCCACCCTTGGATTGCTCACCGCTAGAAGGTTACCACCCTTCCAAGCTTACCAACGCTGGCTTTCAGAAACTTGTTTCCAATTCTCTGGTCCATTCCAATGGCTCTGGCAACCTCTTCGACATCAGCGCCCGTGGCTTCACAAAGGGCACTGATGGAATTGATGCTGCTAATTCTCTGGGCAAGGAAAGCATTCGCTGCCTGGAATTGAAGTAAAGGGAACATAAACTGCAAAGGTATTTCTATTGAAATGCAGTCGGAAGACGGTAACTAGCAGAACAAGACAACAGGAGCTGCACTGCAGCAAGAAAATTATAAAGAAAATGATAAAGTTGCCATTAGATAATTACCCTTGTTTACTATTATTGATAATAGGATTGTGCCTGCCTTAAAAATGATTCAGAGACTTTTCATGCACAGGAGTGTCCACAGGGGTAGCCAAAAAGGTTAAGATGGCAGCAGTGTAAAAAGATGGGGGGCTTCAGTCACAAGGATGCAGCCACCTTCTTGAGTTTTTTTTAACCCCCCCGGGGGTTAATAAACACAGGCACCATGCTTGTTTGCTACTTATTAAAGCAGCCCCTCATTTTCAGGCTTCCATACCAGCCTGAGCAAAAGATGCAGCTGCCTTAAGAGTCACAACTATAATGAGCTGACTCCTTAAAGCAGCCACATCTTTTTCAGACTCACTTGGAAAAAGAGGGGCCGCATTAATGAGCAGCAGGGAGAGGTTGTGCAAACATTTGCAAGAGGGCTCAAGCCCTTCTCATGAATCCCTTTTGAAGTGTGCACAATCCTGGTTTATAACACATGCTTGCACAAACCAGGCAATGACAGATGCAAAAATATATCTCCAGAGAATCTCAACTCTAGTTTATAAATTAAGAACTTCCTCAGCTTTAAGTTGATAGAGGTAGCCTCAAAACTATGGCTGGTTTCACACAGTTGTGCTATGCCATGGTTTGAATCACTGCTTATTGAACAAACCATGATGACATGTCACACATGATGCTAAACCATAAACCATAGTTTGCAAGTGTAGACTACTAAATAAAAAAAAATCAGGAAAGGAAAAAAAGATGTCTGTATTGTGTGAACCAATTTGTGTAAACAGAGTCTTAGTGGTCAATTATCCAAATCAGAGAATGGGACTGGGAGGCCCGGCTTCCAGCATCCAATGGCTTAATAAAGAGGTATCAGCGTACTATGGCCCACTAGAAGATCACTTAAACCAAGAAAGTACTGCCTAGACGCTTTCAATTTTTGAATAATCCCGTGTGACTGTAAATCAGTGAAATTATGAAAAGCACAGGCCATCCTTTCTCTATTTTGCAGTGAATATTTTGCTGTTCACTGCCACGCTGATATACCGTTCACCTTTTCCCAGGATACCAACCAGTTTGGAAAGCTCTGAGGACCATGTATTTGTTGTCAGGATCTTCTCCTTGGGCACCCACTGCTCATAGACAGCACTCAGAGCACGGACAGCTTTCTGGCCCTCCGGCGTCTCGTCTCCACCTATCAATACTCGGTCCGGATTCTTGAGGTCCTTGACGGCCGTGCCCTCTGCTAGGAATTCCGGATTGGACAAAACCTGCAGCCAAGAGCAAAGACTGAGTTCCAGACACACAGACAAGAACGGCATCTCTTCTGTTCAAAAGCAAGGGTATTTTACCTGCAAATTTAAATTAGGTTTTGTGTTGGCATCAAATATGCGTCGAATGCTCTCCGCAGCCCGGACAGGAACGGTGCTTTTCTCGGTCACAATTTTGTAACCGTTGGAGTTTTGCACTATCCTTCTTGCACAAGCCTCAATATATTTCAGGTCTGCAGCCCGGCCTTTTCCCATACCGTAGGTCTTTGTTGGGGTATTAACCTAGGTTTCAGATTTTTAAAAAATGAGACATTTTTAGAAAAACCTGTTATTTCCTTGGCTGCCATACCATCATGTAACAATCTGATTCAGCTTTGGATCATTAAGAGAATCATGTCCTTATTTCTGTTAAGATCTGGAGAAACAGGGCTGTTTCTGGGATGTGTGCCTGAAGTCCTTCACATTCAAGTATTGCCAGTTGTCAGAATTCAGTGTTTACTACATGGCTTGTCTGTGTATGTTAAGTTATTTAAATGTAAGTAAATTCAAAGTAGCTTTGCTGCTCAGCATTGAATTAAGGAAGCTCAACATTATCTTTCCCGCTTCTCAATTTGCACTGAACCTCCCCCTTCCTTTAACCCAACTTCCCTAAATTGGACCCGCAAATACATTTTAGCAGGGGAGCCGTGTGCTATTATATTTCCTGGCATTCTTATCCTAAAACACAGGACCATCCTGAAACTCTACATGCACGCAGGGTCTCCCTACAGACAATATTTGTGGGGGGGGGGGAGGGGGGACGCATAGCAAACCTTTGACCTCTATCAGCAGTGGCTATAGGGTGGGGTCCAAATTGGCAAGATGGTGGATGGAATGTTGTGAATGTGTGTGCGATGTTGATTGGTGCGTAGAAGGGGTCGAGCTCACATCACAATGTTCCATCTGCCATTATGCTGATTTTGACTCCTCTTCCCTCCCCCAGCAGAAGTCCCTGGTTTGCATGCCAGAATTCTCAGTTTTAATCCTTGATCACTTCGAACAGGGCTGGGGAAAATTCCTATCTGAAACTCTAAGGAGTTGCTGTCTCTTAGCATGGATAGCACCGAGCTAAATCAAGCAAATTGTAACTTCTTGTATTGCAAAAAGGCGCATACCCAATTGTCACTTGTGAATAGCACATGTAAATGCTAATTGTTGGGAATATAAGAAACCTCTTCTTAAATTCCAGTAACTCTTCTATCACTTAATAGTGAATCATTCCCACTGAATTTAGAGGAACTGATTTCGGTCATTGTGGACTCAAGCTATGAATTTTCTGCATCAAATATGGAAGCAGGAACATGATCCTTTCTTAGTCCCCCTTTTTATGTTGACTCTGGAAAACCTATCATTAAATGAGGATACAGTATAACCCATTATTAGCACTCTGCAAATATTCTGCTTTTTAAACTATCTGTGCTTCTGGAACCCACAAAAACGGAGTTTTCTTGTAATCCCCTCCTATCTCCTTCCTCCAATGAATTTAGGAGCTGAGTGAAAACATTGCTTGCATTTGTGAATAACTGGGCCTCTCCTCCTGATTTTCTCCTGCTTCCCATAGCTGCAGATCTGAACTTTTAAAAAGTAAAATGAATTACTTACAGAAATAAACACAAGATCAGCTTCTCTAATAGCATCATCAATATTGGTGGAAAAAAAGAGATTCTTTCCTCTGCAAGATTCTACCACCTCTTTAAGTCCTGGCTAGAAAAAAAAAATCAGCAAACAAAGCATTTAAAATGTGCTTTATTCATGAGAAACATAGCTCAGGGGCACAAAGCAGGATAAAGGATGTTGCATGTGTCTTCTCCATGCAACATGACGCAAGTATTTAACTTGTGTCATTTATGCAATGATGTCATGATGCATGCAACATCACTTTGATGTCATTGTGACTTCTAACGAATGCTTACGCTAAGCAAGCAGCATGCATACTTCATTAAAATATGCCCCTCCAAATCACACTAAGGTTTGATCTGGCTCAGGATGATGTGAGACTCTTTCCATTATAGCTAATGTCACATAGAAATCGAGGACACTGCCTGACGGTTAAAAAAATCCCTTAATATTACTTGTGAATAAGGCTTCCAAGTCTGGCAAGTATCAGGTACTCATGTTCTGTATCCTTTTTAATAAATATTTGTACTCACTAGGGATATATAAGTTGGTCCAGGGTCCTGATAGGAGTGAAGTTGTGCATTTAATTCTCAACAGATCTATACTTAATATCTGGAGAGCATTTGAAAGCCCCCTTAAAAAAACCCATACTTGGACATCCCTTCTGCATTGTATGGGATGACCAGGCCTTCTATATACTGTTTCTTTCCTAGAATGACTCTGTTGTGTTATGACTAGGGTGATTTCTAAAATAAGCATGAGGTCCTATGAACACTAGGGCATTGAAGTGTTAAGTATCAGTTCAACTTAACTCCTTCAGTTTGGTTCATCAGAGGTTTCTCTGGATTTTAAAAAGAAAAGCAGACCTCCAGATGGAATGGATTTTACTTAATCCACACCTTCCTAATGCCCGTGCAAAAGGATAGCCATTCAACGACTATCTGCCATCAACCTAGTTCCTGTTCTGAAAATAACATTTATTGAAAGGTGCAGAGCAAGTCCTTGTCTTCATTCTATTTTGCCCAGTGGGCAGTTGTGAATGTATAACAGGAAGTCCTTCTGTTTGCCACTCTGAACAGGACATAAAAATGATTAACCATAAGAACGTATTTAATAAACACAGTAGCAGGGTTGCAGAAATCCATACAAATGAGATGCAGCACAGAAGAGAGGCACGAACAATAAAGCAAGGATGGAAAAATATATTGGTGATCAACTATACCTCATAAATCGGAAGTGTGTCAGAATTCCAGGCATTGATTCTAGCTTCATTGACATCAACAACAGTGACCTTAATTTTTGGACACATGTGAGCAATAACACTACACGTTGGCCCACCAACATAACCAGCACCAATACAGCAGACTTTCTTAATTTCAAACATGACTGATCTGGTAAGAATTAGGAAATAAATTGGAACAGGATTAATTCTGAGTAGTTTCAACACTGCACAAATTAAAAATCGTTTTTGTAATGTGTGTTCATATTCGTTCATAAATTTATGTTCATATTCGTACAATGTGCCTGATTTCTGTTTGGAAGTACTTTCAAGTCCTACCTGTGCTAACTTGGGAAGGATGCAGTGGTATGTTTGTTGCAGGAGGCATATTATGATCACCACAGCCAGTTTTCATGGAAAGGCCTCAGAAGGAACTCTTTGCAAGAGCCACTCATCTGGTTATCCTTTCTATTCACACATGATCATCCCCTCCTGAGAAAATGAAACCCCGCAATATGGCATCAACTAAGTTCTTTGCACACTCCTTTCCTACTTTATTGTAAGTAGCGTAAGAATCACAAATGCGGTATTGTTCCCTAGCGAGAGAAACACAGTGCAGCCTCATGATGGTTGTCCAGAGTTTCTCAGTCAGTATTTCAATAGGATGGCTCTGACTGGTCTGTGCAAATGATGGCTTTCTACAGGATTTATGTGGGACGTTAGGATTGGGTCTAATGGATAGGTAGGCTTTGAGGCCCAATGTTCACCCACTGAGCATCATCTTCACATTGGAGTTTAGGTGCTTAATCATCCCACCCATGTGGATTCAGGTCACGCAGTCAGGCTTTGTGGAGCACCTATGACATAATTTGGGCTCGCACATACACACACAGGCTGTGTGCAGATAAGATGTCACAGATACTCATGGTGGGAATACTGAAGAAGGCTGGTTCAACCTGGCATAATCTCAATCCTCTTTGCATACCCAGAATACTAGTGTGTATATAAGGCATAAGCTTAAGCAAAAAGGCTTTTACAATCAGAGGTATCTTCACTCTGTGACTGGACAAGAAAAAGAGGGTCCAAATAAGATTACACTCTTTGTTAACCAGAGAGATTCAAAAGGGTGGTACTCCAACACCCACATCGTAAGTCCCACCAACCACACTACCAAGAACCCAGTGCTCGCCACAACAGAAACAAAAAGCCACTCTTTCCAAGGACGCTAAAATTCTGCCACTATTATTTACGGTGAGTGGTAAAGTTTAACTAACTTACCCTGAGTCTTATCTACACTATTACTGATTCACACCTATAGAATGTGTATCAGGGCTGAGAACTTCTAGCTTAAAAAGGATCAGAAACTAGCCTCTGCGGTGCAACATATGTCCTCAATTTTTGAGTCCGCTTGAAATGAATAAACATAGCAAGATGCTTGATTCACTAGTGTAATCCTAGTGAATTACTTAATGACTACACCTCCCAAAAGGATCATTACAAAGCCCTATTTTTCAGAGTACTGAATCACAAACCATGGGAAAAGAAATCTAAAAAAAAAAAAAAAATCAGACAGGCTTCTGGGGACTCTGCAAGAAACAGCGTTTGATGAAACAGTCATTACAACATGGCTATGGAGTGAAATTTCTTCCGTCCACACCCCCTCCTCTTTTTGGAAGTGTTTTGAAGGGAGTGACCTCCCTTCCCCCAGGCCAGTATTTTTCTCTTGAAAACAGAAGGAATAAACCATCTGAGAGGGAGGAGTGAGGAGAGAGGTATTGCTCAACAGAGGCACACGCACTCAGTGGAATATGTGAGGACTCCAGAACTGGTTGGCCTTGTGGATTAGACTGTCTTCCTGTAGCTGACGAATCGCTTCAAATTGCAAACATTTCTCGGTTTTCTTTTAAGGGGCTCCACTGAGGCTGACTGGGTTGGATTTACACATACTCCCAGGCAAAAGATTAAGCTGGATTCATTTACTATTCAATCAATACGGGTTTCACCACTGACCGCTATATGGATCACACTGGATTTAAAATACTTTCACTGCAGTAATCACATCAGCTCAACTGATCTGAAGACCACATAACTTCCTCTCAACCAAACTACTCACATTGCCAGGAAAATAGATTATCTGCTGTGTAATCACTTCCTAGAATGTAAAAATTGCCAAGGGTCACCTAATTAGCATTTTATATTCTATACTATCCAACCAAATAGCCCAGGATTCATGATGGAAAGAGCAATTTCCGATCCTTTATCCTGAGCATCTGTCAATCAGAAATCCCCAAGCTCTGAAATAGGGAATATGAAATGCTTTGAACATTTTGAAATGTATTCAAAATGTTCCAAGCATTTCATAGCTACCCCATAAGGCAGAGTTGAGAAATGTTCTCCAGCTGTTACTGGACTGCAACCCCTGCCCATCCTTATCATAGCTAAGGCTGATAGGAATTCTTACAACATCTGGGAAGCCACACAACACTTTCGGGAAGGACAGGATGATTTTGTTTACAAGGAGGAAGATGAGGCTGTCGGGACCTGGCTTGCCTTAGCCGCCTAATCAGTTCCCAGCAGGGGTAAGGTATGATCTAGAAACTTCTGCTTCTGCCTTGGGACTTACTGCTAGGTCCCCATTGGACTAAGAAAGGGGCACAAGGCAGAAATGGCTCTACCCTCATACAAATATGGTAAGAAATGAAGCAACTCTGTCAAAGTATGAATATACATATATTCCTTTATAACTTCTTGAAATAAAGCGTAACAGTCTGGTGGGCCAATGTTTGAACTTCAAGTCTTGAACTTGACTGTGAGGTCTCAATAACTCTTGGTCAATGAACACGGACATTCACTGCAGTGGAACGAGAGATCCTGTCTCAAAACTAATTTTCTCTTTGGTCTTTCATTATGGCCCACCCACTGGTCTCACTTCATAAAAGAAAGCTTTATTTCAACATAGATGAAGCATAAAGGATAACCATCTTATTTTCATCTATGTCTACTGCATGAAAAAAAACAGGGCTAATACTATAGAGTTCAGAAACACAAGAGCAAGGTTAGAGCGACTTACTATAAACCCTTCCTATAATAAATATATATAATTATAACCCTCAAAGATTTTTTTCCACGCAGCCTGTAGAATGTTAAAAATAAACCACAAACCATAGAAACTACAAGGGTAGTATAGATTTACACCTCGATTGTGCTGGTGCAGAGATTCGAACCGAGTAAAAATGAACTGTAGCCGAAGAAAAAGCAGGATACAACTTAGCAGCGCCGTAATACTGATACAGCGATACGGGGGTGAGTAGGGTGAAACTAACGTGGTGCTGAAAATTAACGAGGACAAAATATAGATTACTTTAAAAGAGTCTCTTGGAAATGAAGGGATGCGCGCTAAATATCCTTCCTGAACTCTATCCTTATGGAGCCGGGGGTGATCATCACTCCAGATTAAGCAGACTGTGGTTTGATGGAGGGAATGAATGAATGTTGCAGACTAAATCAAGACTTTTACAGGTCACCCCGTTTTCGTAAACCCCGAAGCGACGAAATCGCCCCTCATCAGTGACAAGGCGTGCAAAGCAACTCCAGGATAAAGTGTTTCGCGAATGGGATTCCACGCAACGCGGAGCCTCCCCCCCCCCACTTCTGTGCGCACGTGCAAGGGCGACCCTCAAGGGTGAGCTCGCCCCATCCCGAGGGCGGCATCTGCAAAGCAGCGGAGAGAAGCCCCCTCCCGCACGGGTCGGCCTTCGGGCAAACTCGGCGGGCCGTCTCCCGATCGCCTGCCCCGAGTCCTTCGCGCGGCGCCGGGGAAGGGCGCGGAGGCGGCCGGGCGCGCGCGCTCATCCTCCGCGACCCGCGAAATGCAGGAAACGGAGCATTTGGAAGAGGAAGGAACGGGGGAGAGGAAGCCCGCCGCCGCCCGCCCGCCCGCCCGCCGGCCGCCCGCCCGCCCGCCGGCCGCCTTTCAGCGGAATACCTCCGAGCACAGCGATTCCCGGCGCTCGGCTAGAAGAGGCGACGCCGCAGCTGGAAAGCGGAGGGGGAGCCGGGCAGGAGGCGGCGGCGGCGGGGATCCAGCAGGCGAGCCGAGCCGGGCCGGGCCGAGCCGAGCCGCCAGCGCCGCCCCTCTTTAAAGAGTCGCCTCCCCTTGGGCGGGGGAGGGAGCCGCGCCGGCCCTCCCCCTGGGTGGAGGCGGTGGGCAGGAGGGGGGCCGCATCAGTCCGGGGCGGCTGAGGCGGCGAGGGGCGCCCGGCGCCCTTCCGGCTCTTCTTCCCAGGGGATGGAAGACGGCCGATCGCGCCAGAAGAAGCGCCGCCGGAGAAGCCTGGAGGAGGCGGCCGCGGCCGGAGCAGGGCCGGGCAGGGGGAGCCTGGGGCCGAGGCGGCGGGCCCGGCGACCGGGCGCCCGCGCGGGGGGGGGAGGAGGAGGAGGAGGAGGAGAGCCGGCGGGCCTCGGGGGCGCGTGGAAGGGGCCAGGGCGGGTCAGGCCCGGGAAGGGCGCCTGCCCGCCCCTCGCCTCCTCCCCTTCCGCCGGCGAACCAGCCCCGGAGGAGGCCGAAGTCCGGCGGCCGGGCCTTCTGGCTTCGCCGAGGGACGGGGGGAGGCAGAAAGGCGGCGGGGAAGGCGCGCCGGGCTCGCCGAGCGGGGGGGGGGCAGAAGCCTCGCGCGCCCGGCTGCCTGTCCGCGCGCGCCGGGTTTGGGCCCCGCGTGCCGGCGCCCGTCCCCATCCTCCGCAGCGGAGGCTTTCCAGACGACCGGGGACGCGCCGCGTGCTTCCCCGCCCGCCCGCCCCGTTTATTTCGTGAGCTGCCCCGACGCCGCCGCCCCTCCCCGGCGGTCTCCGCGGAGAGCGGTTCCCTCGGGTTGCGCAGTAACTCCGGTTTGCGAAGCACGATTGCCCAAGGCGCAACGGCGGAACGTTGCTTCTGGCGACTCCTGCCCGAGGAGCTGTCGAGTTGCAGTGAAATCCTAAGCGAGTGGCCGCTGGTCAATTCAGTAAACCATGGCTAATTCAGTTCTCTGCTGATCAGCATCGTGCGCAAAGACGGCCTGTAGCTTTCAAGGGCGAGCTTCGGGCGCGGGCTTTCCGTGTGGGGCCGAGCAGCGACCCCCTCGCCGCCCCGTCTGCTTCCGAGCCCGGAGGCCAGCCCTGCCCGGCGTCTGAAGTAGCGACCTGGCGAGGAAATACGACCGTGACACGCGATCACATGCAGATGAGCGGCGCGGCGCGGCGCGGCGCGGCCCCACTTTTCCCCTTTAATCTTCTATGTGGGGCACCAGACCCCTTCCTCCATCGGTTTCCCGTACCCGCAAATGAAGTTACGACTGATGTTTACGGATCAGCAAAGAGAGTAACGTTGTTTTCCTAAATATGCCATGATTTTCAAGACTCCCAGCCTGCTAAGTTATAAAACTAGGTTTACAATTGATGTCGCTTGGGGTCACACAACAGGCTAAATCGCACATTAAGGCATCAGAGCTCAGCAAGCAGAGCCAGCTAACATCTGGCTTCCTGGTTAGACGTTTAGAAAGACGAAAACAAGCAGCTGATTTTGAGGGAAATCTGTGGTCTCTTAGAAGTTGCAAGCTCTCTTTCTGATACAAGTAGCCTGGAAATGGGAAAATTACATAGTCACTCTGCCCTTTCTGACCATTCAGTTGAGTTTCCCAGTTTTAATTAGGAGCAAAAATTCGTGGAAGAATTTTAAGTTTTGGAAGGGTATTGGGAAAGGAAAGCTCTCAGCCATTTATCGGGACGATGCCATTTTACCAGATTTTCTGGAGGACACTGTTGTAACCTTAGAACGAATGGCTTTATTATTGATCCTTATACATACATTGTAGCGGCGGTCACCTTTCTGAGAGCTGTTTCTGGCTCTTTCCTTGTATGTATAACGCAAAACCAGTTTTGATAGATAACTGTAGATACCAATTAATTCATCTGCTCCATAAACAAGAACCCTATGTAACTTTTGAGAGCAAGATGTTAATCTCTCAAAAACACAACCGTGTAGTTACAAAATAAGATCAGAACAATGTTGTAACAGATACAGAATCTCCACGGCGCATGATTTGCCCTGCTCTGTCTCATTCTCTTCCCCCTAAAACTCTCACACTAGTTGCTGTTAGAGAATCAGGAAGCAGCTGCTATGCCGGTAAATCTGACCTGCTCAGTGCAGAAATCCAAATTACAGCATTGCTGATAGATGACTGTGACTCACTACTGGCTGAAAGAAGATGCTTTTTGAGAACCTTCAGTGGGGCGTTCTTTGGGAGGAGACTCAGACCCCACCCCAAAGGTGAGTGAGTTTCCAAACCTCCCAATGCCTTTTCAGCGTCTAACAGGTGCTTCTGTAATCTGTCCACGCACTCCTGGACAGCTCTGGGATACGTAAATACGCTGGCATTTTTGCCCATAGGAAGCTGCAGGACGCTTTTAATTGGGATTTCAGAATAAGGGGAAATAGACCGTTTTAAGATCACAGTCTTGTATGTGAATCCACTGAACACAACACACCTACACAACTCTTGATTTTCAATAAAAACTGGATAAACGCTTAGTCCCGCTGAGGTCACTGTAAAATCACAAGTGGCTCAGAAATCAGAGCACAGGCTAGTATAAGGGGGAGAGGAGCGAAGTGTTAGCAAAGGAGACCAGTATTCCCCCATCCCAAAATGAAATATCAGGAAATATAAAATCCAGACTTTCAGAAGTTTATTAGTGGTTCTCTTTATTGATAGATAAAAAGTGCATAGAACAAGCCCTTTATTTCAAAGCAAATATTGTAGTAAAGGATTATTACATGGCACAGATCATTGTGTTTGGCATGATTCAAATAATTTAAGCCACTAAAATCCATCACAGTATTACAAATCTTTTTGCCCAAGGGAATTATCCTAAACTAAGGCAGAATGAGCTGTTGACAGTCTATATATGAATGTGAAATATTGATTCTGACACCTAAATATTAAATGCTGCAGAAGTTCACTAAGTAGAAAAGCTATGATTTAAGATCTCTTTTTTAAAAAATTCAGTTGGAGTTGGCGGCTGGCATTTCATACAAGCTGCAGTGTCAGTAAAAAAATTTCTAAGCCTTATTTTCTGCATGGTATTTTCACAATTAAACCCCACCACCACCTTTTTTTGAAGCAGCTTAGTGGGAGGAATGGTTTCTAAATGTCACCACTCTGCTAATTCTATCATTATCCTGTAACTAACTTTTTAAAAGGCTTTATTTATTTATTTAAAAGTAAATCTTTTTTAAGTTTTGAAAATAGCGATCATAGATCTTCCACATGTCTAGCTTGCTCATTTAGAGCAGAAAGAATATTAGGTGATTATAAACTAACGTATATGCTGTAAATTTACCTTGTCCTGTACCGAACCTTTAATGCAAAGCAGATTATATTGTAGCTGTGTGAGAGCCTAGTTTCGTAAGGCGGTGCTGGTGTTTCCTACAGTGGGGAACTGTCTTCCAGTTGCTCCCAGCTTCAGAAGGAGACTGCAGTTGGGGCATCTTGCCGGCCTATAGTTGCTAATGAACCATCTGTATACTAATGTACATCTTGCTTTTCCAGTCTCTCTCTATCCAAAATTTTATACCAATAGTCTTATAAACTATTCTTACAACTATATACTGGTACAGACTTTCATATGTGGAATCAGTGAAGCAGCAATGAGTTTTCAGGCTGAATGGCCGTGGTCTAACTTTGAGAATAAAATAAAACTAGACCACGGCCATTCAGTCCGAAAACCCATCACTGCTTCCCATTCTTAAAACTATTCTGCTCCCTAGAAGGGTGTATTTTACAAGGTTGATAAAGATGAATAAACTTGCCCGAAAGGCAACCCAGCCACCGTTTTTTTCTGGAAAGTTGTAGAAAGGTTCTCAAATGCTACTTTATGAAATTCCCAGCGACAGTATTGTAATCCTTAGAACGGTTCCCAGAATCCTTTAATGCTATTCCATGGCAGAAGATTCAGAATGGATTTCTGAAATCTGAAAAACAGTATTTGATGGGCAAATGTTGGGACAGACCAGGCTGCTCCCAGGTTAAAGATAATACAAACAGTACATTCATTCATTGAAATAAATTGACCAAATGCAGGTATAATGGATGGGCCTGTCACCAAGCTGGCTCAGTTGTGTACGAACTGAGAAACTTTTTAAGCATATGTCTTTAATCCTTGTACAAATATATAACAGATTAATGAATTAGGTTTAGTTACAGGATTGGTTGAAATAGATTTTCCATCCTTCAGATCCACGACGAGTTGGATTTTAGACTCACAGGAGTCACCATTCAAAATAACCCATGTAGCCAATTTCTACAAATAGATCTCCTGCCTGCAAGTTACCATC
The DNA here is from genome assembly GCF_059951505.1 of Python bivittatus. NCBI lineage: Eukaryota > Metazoa > Chordata > Lepidosauria > Squamata > Pythonidae > Python > Python bivittatus. Next base: position 708,383 of record NW_028277121.1, read on the forward strand.
TTCCAGTTTGGAGGGGGCAGATCTCAACAGCCCCCTACCTTCAGCAGGTTTCCATATTTTTGTCAAGGGAATGGAATAAAGTGGAACTGGGAAGTTACCTTCAACCACCTCGTTATATTCGTTAGATTTATATCATGGCTTTCCTCCAAGAATTAAAGGCAACATACAGAGGTCTATCTCTTCCAGTTTTTTTAAAACCACCACTTAGTGGAATAGGTTGAGCTGAGAGAATGGTCCAAAGTCACCAGTGAACTTCTGTGGCTAAGGATGAACAAGAAGCTGTGATGCCCAGCTCCTAGTCCAACCCCTTAAACTCCTGCACCACCTGGACCCAACAAAAGAGATCAAAGTGTCAGGGCTTCTCCAATGAATACATGAAAGAATGTTCTTGTCCTTACACCTTAAGGCCAAAATAAATAAATAAATAAAAAGCACTGTAGGCTTATTAAATGAATTTGGCAGGTTGGAGAAAATTTTTGTGTGTTCTTGAAAATAGTCAAGAAAAACAGGCAAAATTCCTTGTAGTATTAAGGATGCAATGTTATGCATGTTTACTCAGCAGTTAGTCTCGCTGAACAGAACAGCAGACTAAAGCACAGAATTTGCCTGCATGAAGATTCTGAAATTGCTTAAAACATAAAACTTTTTCAAAACTTACCCTGGAAGTATATTCACGCAAAAAGTCAAGTCATTCAAACAATCCTGTATTGCCCTTGCCAGTAATTCAAGGAAAAAATACAGCAGGAAGGCTAACATTATGCACAAGAATGTAAACTGAAGCTTCAAATTCCACTACTGGCAGGCCCATTATCTCACTGAACAGTCAGTTCAAAGGAGCCCAGCAGTTACATCCCTCAAGCCATTTTACACATCATGTGTTCTGAAGTAACAGAATTGTGGTTTGAATCAACTTAGATTACAAATGAGAACACTGTGATTTTGAACACTGTGGGAAGAGGGGGTTTTCTAACTGGCTGGCACCCCAGTTGAATAACTAAGCATGAAACATTTTAAATGGCTCAGAAACATGATTCTGTACATGATTCTGTACATCTAGACTGTTATTCATGTTGATCTGCTGCTTCACGATGCAGAATAGTGGGAAATACCCTCTATTTGGGGCATGCAAAAAATACTCATCCCCCCCCCCCACAAAATCCCATGTGTTCTCACAAATGGGGGTTAAATGTTTGCTTCGTGTATTTTAGGGAAACCTATGAAGTGACTGATAATGCACAGAACATAATTTTTAATTAAAAATGGCAGTCACTAAGGCAAACCTTAACGTATGCCCTTTTGTGGGAACATATGGCAATCGGCAGATACGCTGTTGATTTCCATTCATAAAAAGACAGCATGCTATTTCTCTGCACTACACTAATGCACAGACCTGGAAAATATCAGAAAAGTACCAAAATATCACTTGCACAAGCACCTTAGCCTACACGCACATCCCAGGGACGCTGTAATTTCTTTTCAATACTCAGAATGGAATAATTCAGTCCTTGATTTTAAAAACTGGTACGGATCTTAAGGTTGTAGCAGTGGTCATTTAATTTCATAATTTACCATGCTGCGAGGGTGGGTCATCTTTTTACAGCCAGAGGACCTAAGTTATCTCTGGTATCTGATCAGCTTTCCAAGAGCCACAAACAAAATGGCCAGCAATGCAGCAAGATCATCGGAATGGATATGGCCGAAACATTTAGCTCATTTTTAGGGAAGGGACAAAATCAATGTGTTGAGCTTCACAGAAGCTTAACATGCCACTTTTACTTCTTAACTCTAAGTGGTGTATCACCCAAAATTTGCAGTTTTGTCACCACATTTCAGGAGTGCAATCTGGGATTGTGCTATGGCCACATGCAGAGAAGCATTTGGTTGTGTCAGTTTTGAAACAGAAGAAATTACTCTGTCCGCTCAGTTATTTTTCTTAGCGTTTGAATAAAATGTAAAAAGTATTAACCTAATGTAATCCAGAGTTTACTTTCTACTATAAAAGCTTTTAAACACTTGCAGGGAAGGAGGCAATCCTATAAATGCATCAATGTGCATGCCACCTTTCAATTTCTTTCAAATTGAGGCTAATTCCAAATAGATATCCCGGGCCCAAATCCCAGGAAAATCACTGAATAAGGGTAGTGCTAGTTTACAACGTAACAATGAATTATTCAGGCTTTATTTGTTAACATCATTCTAATTATTTTGCTTCCTTTCAATATATATATATAATTAATTTGGTGTTTATAGCAGACAAGAACATAGTGCGGACTAATAGAAGACGAATTCTAATATGCAAGAAAACAATTTTGGTAGACAGAAAAAGATAAAATGTCTCACTGAGAAAGTACGACTAGGATTCTTGTACATCACCCTTCCCAGTTTGATGTCATCCAGATTGCTGATTTTGCTAGCTAGGAATTATGAGAGGTAACATGCAGCATACGTGAAAGGCACTAGGTTGGAGAAGGCTGTTTTATATGAACTTTTGAGAATGGACACACTGGAAACTTTTATGGAATTTTCCCAAAAAATGGGTACACAAGGATCAGAGAGAAATTTACTGGTGGCTTGTGCCACTGTTGCAACGTCCACTCTCTGGACCAAAAAAACCCCCCCTACTAGTATAAAAAAAGATCAACGGATTATCAATATATAAATTTAACTTTTTCCTTTAAATATTGCAGTGGACATAGGTTCAACAGTCGTCATTGAAATGCTGTTATTTCCCACCACATCATGTTAATTTATTTAAATGTCATTTAAGAAATAGAAAAAGCAAATGGATGTTACATGTACAGAACAGAACCATATTGTACAGTGATTAGGAATATTGTGGTCATTTTCTTTCTTTTGGTCACTGAAGGTTAAAGTTGTTGAGCTTTTCCAGTAAACTTCAGTCCACGGGTGGAGCTGGTGGTTCTTGTCCCTGTATGTTGAGAATATACTGAATTAGATGCCTTTGAATTATGCAGAAGAGGAGGAGTTGTCCACCTAAAGATCCTCATATACCCTTACAAATATTATTTGTATTTGAAATATATTATTTCAGGGAATAAAAGAAATCATTGGGAAATTATGGGCAAATTGCACACTAGTCAGTGAATTATCTATCACGCAGGGCCTTTAGGTCTCTCAGCTGTATGTAGGGCTGACAGAAAACAGGACGCCTAAAATCAGTGTCCTTGGTAGACACTTGGTAGACAACAACATTCCAGATTGGCCAACGCAAATTATTAAAACCAGGAAATATCCCAATTGTTAATAACCTGTCTGTACTTCCTAGTCAGTCTAATGTGGGAACTATATGCTGGTTTGCAACAGGATCTCTAGATTTGAGATTCAGGTTTGCATAGAATAGGGTGAGAATGCTTGGAGTAAAGATGGGCTTTGACTGTGTTTGTGGCAGACTGGCCAGGTGTGCAAAAACCAACCAGGGCTGTCGTTACAATTATGGGATGCTGTACATGGTAGGGATGAAGAGCAGTGGTCTAGTGTAGTCTAGTCTAGGCTTACAGCAGAAGAGCGATAGTAAAAAGAACTTATCAAAGCATGAAATGAAAGGAAGGCTACTAGGTGTGTTTGTGAAACTAAAGGAAAGGGGGAAAATGTAATAGACCTGAATGGTGATCTAATTTTGTAGAGCAGAATTGATGAATGCATGTATGTAAATTAAAGTGTAAATGTAATTATGGAAATGAATAATTATGAACAAAAGGGCTCAGGTGTATATTTGAAAGTATGAATTTATGTCATTTAGATTGTTGTGGGTATATGTGATAGTAGGAATTAATCATTGCATGTTACCCTTGAATGAAATCTGGGAAAATATTATTCTGTTAGGTAATATGAATGGATAGGAAACTTCGACTGGTGGGGTCCAGAAGGCGGGCCTTCTCTGCAGTAGCCCCCGCTCTTTGGAATACCTTGCCCCCAGAGGTGAGATTGGCCCCCTCACTCCTGGCCTTCCAGAGGGATTTGAAGACCTGGCTCTGCCATCTGGCCTGGGATGGGGAGGGAAGACATCAGATGTGGGTTGGCTAGCCCCTTAGAGCCCTGGCATTTGCTGCTCTGAACCATCGGCCTCCGGGACTCTTTCTTTTTTAGTAACTGTTTTATATAGGTTTTATGTAATTGAATTCTTATTTATTGTTTTAATCAGTTGTAAGCCGCCCAGAGTCCCCCATTAGGGGGAGATGGGCAGGGATAAATTTAATAAATAAATAAATGAATAAATAAAATCTAATAGCAGAGATCTATTGAAAGTTACAGTGGTGATGAGAAATTCTGAATGTAAAACAGGCGATTTTTTTGAAAGCGTGAAGAGAGGATCTTTGGAAAATATGTACAAGGAAGAATGGGACAGAACTAAAAGAAACAAGTGAAAACTGTATGACAGCTAGAAGAAAAAAATATGAGTACTGTATGAAAAAAAATAGAAGAATAGACTTATGTCCCAGTTGAGTGACTAGAAAGTCAACAAAACAAAACATGATGTGGAGGTTACCTGGAACAGAATGAAAAGAATCTTATTAGTGTTAAAGAAGCACCCAGACTTACACCAATGGGAAGTACGAAATAAGATGTTTGCTAGAATGATGAAGCAAAGGAGGTTGGGGACGAGAAAAGAAATGTGTGTAGAATGACTGCTGCAAAAAGAGATGAGGGATATTGTATGGTGTGTGCAGAGAGAGAAAAAGCAGCAAAGAATACAATCAAAGAGAACAAGGAACTGTTAAAAGTTGAAAGAGGAAGAGAAAATGAAGAGCTATTTTGATTGGGGGAGGGGGAAACTGAGGAATGAAAATAGCCAGCAAGGAACCTCCAAGAGAATGAAGGGAATGCTATTCAGAATCCTAGCCTGGATCTGACAGTAGCTTTAACCAGGTTATCATGAGTAGGTTCAAAGTATTATTCAAACACCCCTCTCTGTTTTCTGGAAAGTCCTGTGCAAGAAAGTCCACTGTTCTTCACAAGCCCTGGTGATATAACACCGTAATACGTCCTAACCTGAATGGCTTTAGTAAACAGCAACGCAATATTACAACATCTTAGAAACCACTGTTATTGAACCAGTGTTCTACAAGCTAAATCAGGATGACCATACTATAATTTTCTCCTGTCTGTTTTGCAAGGGTTTGCATTTTTGCATTTCCTTCCCATTCTGTATTACCCAACCAAGGAAAATAATCCATCAGGAAACAGACTCACGTTATGTGGGCTAGACGGCTTTTCAGCAGCAATAGATCTCCTTAAGCTGGTAGGTCTCATCAAGAATAAGACTAGTGCCAGAACCAGCCAGCCCACCATTATCATTGTAACACTGATGTCATTATCAGCAGATGGATTTGGTCCTGGCACTAGAAAAAGAAAGACAACACAAAATGAAATGGAGGGCAGGATCAACTCTAGACATGTCAACAGATTAGAGCAACGAGACTTGGTTGGGGTAGGGCAGCACTGTGAACCAGGCTGAGTAGCCTCCCCAGGTTAGATCTACTCTATTAACAGGAGACCAGAGAATGAGTATAGCCTTTTCTTCCTTTATGGTTGGCTAGATTACTCTGAAAACAAATCCCAACTTAATAGGTTGAAGCCAGACTTGCGTTACAGAGAACACAGACAGATTGAAATCAACAAGGTTAGTAAATTCTGACTTCTGACCCATTGACTTCACTCAGGCTAGGTATGACCATTTCTACAGCCAATCTAATAACACTGCCAGGTCTTTAAAAAAGCACCTGAAATAGAAAATACATTAATGAGGTAGTACAACACATTTTTCTACACCTCCCCCCAAAGCCTACCCAAACCAAAAAGAGGTATTTTTGGACAATCCAAGAAAATGCATAATTTCACACTTAAATGCACATTTAATATGATATGAGTTGTTAGGCAAGAGCTTCTAATACAGCCTCTCTCGTTGTGTTTCTAACTTAGGTTTTATGCATAGCCACGACAATCAAAATCTTAGCTGAGATTAATCATCAGTAGACAACATGTGATGTTTCTGCTGCTGGATTTTATGTCAGACTATCAGAGGGGGATTTAATGTCTGGATACTCCCCCAAAGTAAAAATCATGTCCTAACTGAAAATTCACCTACCTCATAAAAAAATGATATCTTTAGACCGTAACTTTGGATGTGCAAAGACAGATACATCCATACAGGGTGTAATGACTCGGTGCAGTTCATCCGCAGAGATATCAATGGGACTCCATATTTTTGCTTGTCCCAGGGGGTGTGCCACTGCCCTCTAGAGAATATAAGAAGGCCTAGGCTTATGTCAAATTCTAGAGCTTGGCAATGACCTCTATTTCAAGATTAAAAGGGAAGCTGGGATTATTGGGTGCTCTGTTGTGGAGATATCTGAAAGTCCCAACACAGGGCCAAACTGACACACCCCTATTGCTCATTCCTGCTACAGACTTGGAGCAGCAGTTCTCTCTGACACCCCACAGAGAGAAACCTGGATCTCATCATTCCGATAGTCAATTCAAGAAACAAGGTTGTTGTTGCCCCAACAGTGTCCCCTATGAAACTAGAACTGAATGGATTTGCTGCAAGGATTACTGTTTCTAGGACTTATTTGATTTTCCTCCTCTTACAAGGACCCTCTGTTGACACAGACTTATTTATGGTGCATGCACTCATCTCAAGTGCCTACTACCAAGTGATCTTCTAGGTATAGGAGCAGCACTAGGAAGATTTTTTTTTAATCAAAAAGCCCATAATATAAGGGGATGTCATGGTATGTGGGAATGTCACGTTCAGCCCAAAGAACTCCAAGAGACAATACAAATACAATTTGGTTGTGTTTATTAGCTTCAACCTCAAGACAGAAATCTCACCAGACTGAACCCTAGTTTTCAAGCCAGCCAGCCACAACACCGTGAATTCCTTAGGGAGCTGCCAGCCTCATCTTGAACTTCCCACTCTCCTGCTGGGGGCTAAGAACACGCTTATCTCTTGAGCCTGGCCTTTATAAGTCCATTCCATCACAGGGAATGACCTTGGGAGAGCCACAGACTGGACACCCAGTGTGTAAAAGGTATATCAGCCCACAAAAGGTGGGAGGTCATGGGAAATATTTCAGAAGGGACCCATCCTAGTTTTCCGGAGAGTAAAAGGAAAGGAGGGGAGAAATACTTTCAGTCTTGCAAGATTCTGTTAATGTAACCTTACAATAAAGATTAATGCTAGTACTCCTGGTTGTGCTTCTTGTCTAGACTACCTCACAGGGATAACAGTTGGACAGGAGTTGAATATCAGCAACTGGATAACCCAACTCCTTGTCCTAGGGGAATTCACACTAACATTGCCTACCCAGGATCCCACATCTGCCAGTGATGACCACGGGATAGTCCCAGTTGTTATCTGGCCACAAGTATACAAAAGGGCCCATGCTGGATTTCATATTCTGTTGGCCTGATCTGAAGGAGAAGGAGTTTAGTGTGATTCCACTGTCATGGACAGATTGCTCCTCCATTAATGTTAGTTTGGTGGCTGGAACAAACTTCTGTTGTGGTTCCTACCTTAATTTTTGGCAGTATTTCTGAATATCCATGGCCCAGATATCTCCAAAACTGCCTTTTCTGGTTTAATTTTGTTCCCCAGGGAGATTAGGGAGAGGGACTTGCTCTGAGAATGCCATCTGCGGACACCTCACTGTCAAGGCTTCCCAGTCAAACTTCCCCTTTTGTGGAGCAACGTATCCCAGACATTCAAATCACCCCTTCCTTAGTATGCTTCCAAAGAACAGTGAACACGTGACTTGTCAAGAGAGCATTTGGGGACAAGTAATATTCTAATCCTGAATGACAACAGCTCAGGTTAGCTGCAGTTATGATTGCTGTGGTTCAGCTTTTAATCCTATGTTGATTTGTTATAATCCACAGAGAGACTGTGCAAATAGCACGGCACAGAAGCCAACATGAATAAAATAATAAGCCCTAACTGAGCTGTGGAATATGGAGTCATCCAAAACAGTTAACACTATCACTCCTAAGTGCTTCTTCCCTGTTAACTCCTCAGTTTAAATTAACTCCTCAGTTTAATAGGGAGCTAAGAGCAAAGAGGTGGACAGTATATCAGTTGGAGTGCCACTGGAAGAACTCTGGGGCTAGATTAGCACAGAGTGAGGCCCATCTGAAGTTCACAGCAGTGAAGGCAGTGAAGACTGCCCACCTTTACCTCCACTGCATATACACTGAGCAGGTTGGTGTTGCTTTTCCCTACTGTGAGATCGTTCCTTCACCAAGAAGATGCAACAACTCCAGAACAGCGAGTGACTTATTGGCAGTACATGCATCATTCTTTGCATCACTGGAGTTGGACTCCAGTGTTGGGAGAGGCCACAGAGTTACAATCTCAGCAACTGTTTATTCTTTTATTTTGGAATCTTTCTGGCTTATAAGTCTTGTGGATAACACAGGAACAGAGATAATGGCAATCTCTTTTATTTCTTCAACCCTTGCTCCCCCAGCTGATATAATCCCCTAGGACAGAAGGCTGAGGGTCTAACCATTAAGATCTGTAAAAGAAGCCCTTCTGAGCTACTTTGTTATTAGAGACCTGTCTGACTGGTCATGGGAAAGGGACTTCTGCCCGGTTCCAGGCCATGGAACCCATCCCAATGGGAGATGGAAGTGACCCATGCAACGCTCGGCATTAACCACAAATTCTTTATTAATACATTTATATGGCCACCCAACTCAAACTCTGTAACTCAGAGTGGCATGCAAAAGACAAAAAAACAGAAATTATTAATACAAAATAACAAAACACATTAAAACATACAAAGCAACCAACGGGTGAACAGAACTGAAAATTTATACAACTCACTCACTGGGGACTCCACTCAACCTGACCCCAAATCTCCAAATTTAATGTTTTTAAATTTTACTAGGTGCTTGTCAGAGCAAAAAGATGGGACTTTTTGCTCAGTCTCCAGTCCCAGAAGGCCTACTCATTTTAAATAAAAGGCCTGTGATTTGCAGATAATCCTCTGGAGCATTCTTAGCAAGTCTGACCTTTTGGCAGAGCCTTCAGTACCGCTCTTAAAAAAAAAAAGTTTTTGCAAGCAAGCTGATGCCTTCAGGTTTGCTTTGTGAAAACTTGGTAATACTGGCTGAATTCCATCATGTAACATTGAGCCAAATTAGGCACAAGGAATGCCTGTCAGATGGATGAAACCTCCTCCTATATTGGTTGCACTTATCTTCATATGGCCTCATTGGTAGTGAAATATCCCCCATTTACATATGGGAAAAAACTGTATTAGAACAAATGTGAAAAAAGGTAGAGACTAAGCTCTGGAAGAAAAATCTGAAATGCTACCACTATGATGCCAGAAGAAAACCCGGGGGGAATGGAAGAGTTTGCAGTTGGAAGTCCCAACCAAAACTTCTGAAATATTATGGGTAGAGCTCTGCACTGACACAAAATTCATGTGTGTGGGTCACACTCTTGGAAACAAAGCAGGGCCCAATTTGGTTACTACTTGCATGGGAGATCTCTGAAGAATTCCAAAACTGTAGAAGTCACTTGGAATCAAGTTTGATTGTACTGAAGAACCATAAATTTTCAGTTTTGAAGGCTAGCTAAAAGGTTGGGCCCTGTGTACCGTGCCAATATGTTGAACTTGTAAGAGACTAGAGTAGAAAATCAGAGAAAAAGAGTTCTCTCAGTTTTCTTCAGACATGTTGGCCTTCACTGTTCTAACAGCAACACTGATCTTCAGTTCAGAGACAGTTTTTATTATTTATTTTTCAATTAAAACATGTATCTGGGATATTAACTTCTGATCTTGATGTAATATGCTAATCAGCATCTATCACGAGTTATATCAGCCTTCTCAGCTTCCAGGTAACTTAGCCTCAAGTAGTAGTAGTAGTAGTAGTAGTAGTAGTAGTAGTAGTATTTTGGGGCATTCTAAATAAGGATGCCTATCTATTTTCTACTGATTAATTTGCCTATCTCGAGAACAGCCAATGAAGTTTCACATATAGTCAAAATATAGGGCTTGGCTCAAAAAAGTACTTAGACAATGCCTTCCTATCCATACTAAGGACAGAGTTCATCATTCTAGTTTCTAAATCAGTTGAATCTTTTAGAGTAAGTTATTTAAGTATAGCATAATTGAGGGCAAGTAAATCCTGAGAGAAGGGCAATATTTCCTGACTGCTGTTTCATATACAGGGTTAATCAGAAGCAAATGCTCCAAAATTCAAAGGACCTTACTCCAGAGTAAGTGTGATAAGATTTTACCATTAGTAGAATGACTGCTGAGATGAATAATTTTTTTTTAATGCTAAGAAACAACGAAGTTGCAAAAGTGAGCGTACAGCTTCTCCAGCAGCCAGCAATATAGAATGATGCACATAAAAATTTGGAGTGTAACTTTAGCAATGCGTTTTAAGGTCAGGACAGACACAGTCAGGCCAGGTCCAACATTCTAGCTGGCCATGTTAACAGTTTGACAGTGATCTGACATAACCACGGAGGCTCATTCTGAGACTTCTACCTATCACTCATTCATGAGTTTCCCCAAATCCTGCTTTCTCTTGATTTCTCTGCTACTATACATTCTCCTATTAAAAAGGGAGCAAAAGAAGTTCATCACAACACCGCTTTTTTCCCTTTAATCTTGCATAATCCTGAGAGCAGTACTGAGTTAAAATCTTGCCATCTACACAGAATCATTTTCGTTCAAATATCAAACGTGTCCATATGTCCTCCGCGTATCAAGAAGTCTTCCTAGTGTTATTTTTTAACTCCCCATGGTAGATATTCCTGAGGGACATTACCAGAGTGTAACTTTCAGTATCCTACCAAATACAACATCGGAGATGATATCCTAAGTTGTTTTTTAAACTCTGATCCTTTGCAGGACCCTTTCCCTGAAGTCGTTCTGACTTAATTCTTCATGAAGAAAGGGGCAGACAGGATCCCAACCCATCCCTTGGCAATTCTTGTAAGTTTACTGCCGTGGTAATAGCACGTAAGAGGCTGGTTGGGAGGAGCACAGCAACAGACCTTGGTCCTAGCCACAATCCAAACTCAGGCGCAGATGAATCACTAATTGGGTGTTAACCACAAGCACAGGGAACAGCTTTGTAAATGCTGTCTGGTGCCTTTCCACTTCACTTTCGGTTGATTTTCAACTGAACATCTATTCAAATCTCAAAGAACCTACAATCCCATCTGGCAAATGTTCGAGGATCTTATTTTCTCTTTCTTCTGTATCTTCCTTCTTCTGGTTTGCTAGCTCAGCCTTCCCCAACCACGGCTGTAAATTATAGGAGTTGCAATCCCAACGTATCTAGAAGTGATCAGGTTGGAGAAAGCTAAGCTAGCTGGTCCAGAGGGCTTCTTATATTAATGTACAAGCAACACAACTTTTTCTCAATTCCAACATCATGCCAAATCATTCATGGCATTTCATATTAGCAGGCAAACTAGAGCCAGAAACTGTATATTTTTGTCTTGTAGACATGATGCTTAACATGATTTGATGCATGTCTAGATAAAAGAAAGGCCACCATTTTTAATTTTTTATCCTACCCTAATTACCATAAGTAGCTTAAAAACGAGGCAGCTTATTCTTAAATCTTCATTATAACTTTCCCCCTCACTGATCAACCAAACCCATCCATTAAACTGATGAAATCTTGCAACTATGCTGACTCACCCCCAAAACTAATTTATTTAGATTGATGGTATTAGAAAATTGCTGCTGGAAGAAATTGCCATATGTAGCTAGACAGCCCTAAAACAAGTACTAATTTATAATCAAGGTGAGCATTTATCAATATTCTTTGAAAGGAGACTAGACAAGGCGGTGTCCTCTTCCACAGCCCACAATTGTGAACCCTATCTCAAGTTGTGGATGCTGCTACATTTCTAACTAAAATATAAATAGCAATACAAAATCATATGATAAGACTGTTCTGTGAGATATTAGTCACAGAGAAGGGCTGCTGAAAAATAGCTTTCCAGAAATTGACATCCAGGTAAGCAATGCGGCAAAAAAAGAGGGAATGAAAGTGAATGCAGCAAATAAATATACACAATTTTGGGTGCCAACTTCTAAGCACTCAAGGCTCCTTTCTGAATGCAAAAAGTCACTAACAGACCTTGGAGCTATTTGCATATTCCAAACCAGGCATATCCTGTATGACAGCTCTCTTCATGAAAAGAGTATTTGTCAAAACGATGAATGGGGCTTTCAGCTTTACTGAGCAAAGGTATTAGTGATGAGCTTCACGGGGGAAAAAAGGCATAGCAGGAAAACCAACACTTGGATAGCAGGTTTTTTTTTCAGCTCTTAAATTAACATATGCTGGACATCTCAAATTTCATGCAGAAATATGAACGTGTGTACTCAGCAACAAAGTAAGGAATAATTATTACTCTTCACCTCTCTATAGCATATTGTAAAGATTTCTGACACATCTGAGATTACGGGAGAAGAGCTGTGGTAGTCTACGATAGCAAAAATAAATAAATAAAATCAGGTGTCTGGGAGCACCTTTCCTGACTATCAAATTTTACTGAAGGGCCCAAGCTTTCGTGTGCTGCAGCTGGCTTCTCATATGCATCTAATACATCTAATTTCTGTACCAGTCCTACTCTGGAATGCCTTCTTGCATGCTTTATGCCTCTTTGAGTGATAAGAGTTTCCAATTTCATTTGAAAAAAAGGGTTGGGGTATGTACAATTCAAGAATCGCTGCTCCCCAGTCACTTCTAACAAATGACATCGTTTTCTCGCAATTGCTATTTGGGGCTGTCTGGAAACAAAAATTCATTTCAGCTCCCCCGCCATCTGAATGTGTTAAATTCTGTGGCAGGCTAGGATTTTCAAGCCTGACTCATTCATTTATAACAGCAGTGCAGACGTCATTCTGACTTCAGCTGACCCACAACTCACTTGCTTTCTCAACCAGGCCTCACAAAACTTTCCAGCCCTTCTTGCTGTAATCCTTAACCAAAAGGGCGTGTTTGCTTAGAAAGAACATCTGGATCTCCATCAGGGAGCAGAAGAATTACAGGAACGAAGACTCAGAGGAACTCAACAAGCAGCTTAAAAACAGAAAACCAGCAGTGAAGGCAATTCCCAATCAACAGTTGCTGAATCCTCAGTCTCACACTTCAGATCTTTGGGGTTGAATGTTGAAGGGATTTGCTACAGTTTACCTATCTCCCATTTTCTTTTCATCCTTAAGTATTTTAAAAAACACACACAGCGTCAATCAGTTATTCAGCAGGCCTCTAAAATCCTACTAGAAATAAAATGATGAAAATGATTCCAGTTCATCTCAATATTATTATACAGTAGAGTTTAAACGTTTGTGAACCCTTTTGAGTTTTCAATATTTCTGCATGAATATGACCTAAATTTTGATCTGTTCTCCAACAAACCCTGAAACTAGATAAAGAGAATTAGACAAATTAAACAAATGAGCCAAAACAAACTTGTTCATTTATTTATTGAGGAAAATTATCTAAAGCTACAGATTTTTGTCTGGCAAAAGTATATGAACCGTTGTTCTCAGGAACTGGTGTGACCCCCACCCCCTTGGGCAGCAGTCACTACAACTAAACATTTCTGATAACCGTTGATCAGTCCTGCATGTCTGCTTGGAAGACTTTTAGCCCTTACCTCCTTACAGAACAGCTTCAACTCAGAGATGCTGATGGGTTTCCTCACATGAACTGCCCACTTTAGGTCCTTCCACAACATTTCTATAGGATTAAGGTCAGGACTTTGATTTGGCTACTCCAAAACATTAACTTTGTTCTACTTAACCATTCTTGTGTGTTTTGGGTTACTGCCTTGCTGCGTGACCCACTTTCTCTTGACTGCAGCTCAGACAGATACCCTGACATTTTCTTGTAGAATTTGCTGAATTCTACAATTCAGAATTCATAGTTCCATCAACAATGTCAAGCTGTCCTAGTCCAGAGGCAGCAAAGCAGACCCAAACTGTGATACTGCCACCACCACGTCTCACTGATGGGATAAGATTCTTATTCTGGAATGTAGTGTTTGCCTTTCACCAGTGTAATTGCTTTTTATTGAAGCTAAAAAGGTCTATTTTGGTCTTATCCATCCACAGAACATTCCTCCATTAGTCTTCTGGCTTATCCACATGGGCTTTTGCAAACTGTAGACGGGCAGCAATGCTCTTTTTGGAGAGCAGTGGCTTCTCCTTGCAACCCTGCCATGCACACCATTATTGTTCAGTGTTCCCCTGATGGTAGTCTCATGAGCTCTGACATTTGCCAATGGAATAGAGGTCTTTAGTTCTTTAGACATTACCCTGGAGTTTTTAAAGGACCGCCCCCCCCAAGTATTACACGCTCTTGATGTGATCTTGGTTGGTCGACCACACCTGCGGAGGGTAACAATGGGTTGAATTGCCTCCATTTGTACGTGATCTGCCTGGCAGTGGAGTGGTGGAGTCCTAACTCTTTGAAAATAGTTTGCTAACCTTTTCCAGCCTGGTGAACATCAACAACTGTTTTTTGGAGGTCCTCAGAAATCTCCTTTCTTCAAGCCATGACACACTTCCACATCGCTGTGCTGTGAAGATCAGACTTTGATAGTGAACACCCAGAATTCTGTTCCTTAAATAAGGCAGGACTTCCACACTCACACATCCCACACTCACACATCCCATTGATTGAAACACCTGACTCTAATTTCCCTTTCAAATGACCTTCAAAATAATCCTAGAGGTTCACATACTTTTGCCACACACACACACATATAGCTTTGGATCATCTTCCTCAATAAATAAATGAGCAAGTACTATGTTTTTGACTCATTTGTTGAATTGGGTTCTCTTTATCTAGTTTTAGGACTTGTGTGGAGAACAGATCACATTGTAGATCGCATTTATGCAGAAAGGTTGAAAATTCAAAGGGGCTCACAAACTTTTAGGCACCACTGTATCAATATCTATTTATAGTATTTTCAGATATTGCTGGGGGCTCTGCAGCTTTACTTTCTAATTTATTTATTGTAAAGGATAGATTAGGGCTCTGCCAAACTCCAGAAAACTACTAGATGGCAGCAAAGTGTACTTTCTGTAGCTCTGCTGCCATCTAGTGGCCTACATTGACAGTACAGGACAACTAAACCTACATAGAATAGGTTTAGGCTCAGGTCTTGTTAAAACCAGCAGCCTTGTTTGCCTGGCATTCTTTGTTTCAGTATGTTTCATTGCTACAGTTCAGAAATCAATCTGTAAGTTGTACTGGATGTTTTATAAAAGAAAGGAAGTGCATTTAATTTTCTTAATCTAAGTAATTAATTGATAAGACACAGGAGAGATACAAGGGCAAATGAAGCAGGCAATCACCCTGGCATCTTTTACAAGGTTAGGGTTAGGGTGAGGGGCTCAAAAGGTCCCTGTCTTCCATGTCTTCATTTTTCCCTACTACTTTTGCCATCTTTTCTTATCCTGGAAAATTAACCTCGGAAGAAAATACTGAATAGCTACACAACATGTTTTGACTGCTAGCACTAAGAGCTGGGTATCTAGAAACATTCAGAAACTCTGTTACAGACCTGGCAACTGAGAGTCACTGTGAAGCATTTAATCTCAAGGTCTTCTTCCTGCGCAGAATAAGTATACAATCCGCTCCTATGTCTAGCTGACAAACAACATAATCCTTCCAGACTGCCAGTACTGTATTTATATCAGGCTGAACCTATCTGGCTTTATAGCTTTCCAGCTGCATAAAATTATGTGATCTTCTTGTGGAATTGCAAGTTGACCATACCGATCAAAATGGAGAATTTCAAATCTTCAAGCCTGGATTCCAATTTAAATGTCCAGAACCTTAACTATGAAACTGGTACATGTTCTCGCTGATCATTGCTTCTTCCGTTATGAACATTTGAAGGGGGATGGATAGCCATCTTAACCTGCTACAGCAAAAACTGACATTTGTGAATCCTAAACAGATAAATTTATTCTGGTAAAACAACTGATGAAATAAAATTCAGTCCCTGAGAGCTTATGCCCTAAAATGTTTTTAAGTATCTGAAGTGTAACTGCTGTCCCGTCACTACCATCCCTTTTTGGGGGCAAGATTATTCAGAGCATGGTGGATGTACAACTCCATCCAACTGCTGGTGAAACAGATCCTCTGGATCTCAGTGCTGATTTCAGAACAGAAACTACTACCTTGATAGAATACTTTGAATCAGAAAGGCATAGAGAGAGATGAATGAGTGCCACCCTGTTGATCCTTCTTGACCTCTCAGCGGCTTTTGATATCATGGACTGGCTCCATAAATTGGGAATTGGAGGCACTCCATTGCAGTAATTCCATTTTTACCGGTGGGGCTGATCCCAAAAAGTAGCGTTGGGGATTTCTGCTCAATCCCATGGCAGTCATACTGCAGGATTCACAGGGTTTAATCCTGTCACCTATTCTTCATGAAGCCATTGGGGGAGATCATCCAGAAGTCTGGAATAAGATGCTATCAATATGGAACTGATACTCAACTCTATCTACTTCAGCTGATGAGTCAGCTATCAATTTCTGGATAGAGATAGGCCGACCTTAATGGTACCCCTTAAGGGTACCCCAATGGGCACGTAACCCCTTGACTGGATTACTGTAAATGCACTCCATATGGGGCTGCCCTTGAAGACAATCTGGCAAATACAGCTAATGTTGAATGCTGCAGCCAGAATAGTACATGAGCTCCAAAGACTGGTGCATATTACCCCTGCTCTGCAAGCAGAGCACTGACAATCAATAGTAAGCTGGTCCCAACTTAAAATGCTGATACTACCCTATAAAGCCCTAAATGGCTCACATGTATATCTAAGCGACTACCTCACCCAGTACCAAGCACACATCTGCTTGACAAGTCTTCCTGATTGTTCCACTGGTACGAGAGTGTTGTTAGGGCATATGTTCGTCAGCAGGCCTTCTCCAAGTAGCACCAAACCTTTGGGATAATCTCCTAATGGCCCTGAGACATTTTCTCTCATGCTGGATTTAGAGAAAGGCTAAAGACATGCCTGGTTTTTCCCAAAACTGGAGTTGCCCAATTAAATTTGGCTTCACATATTATTAAAACTTTAATAGTTATAAAAAGAAGAATCTTTATTGGGGTCAATGACCAGTCCATAAAACACTGTACATACATAAAGCAGATATTAATTAACCAATTAGGTAAACAGATCAATATTTATAATATTTAAAGGTTTTTTAGTTTTATTTTATTTGCAATTTTATTTTGGAAGTCACCCTAAGCTTTGTGAGTACAAATCTTTAAAAGAAAAGTATAAATCTTAAAAAAAAAAAAAAAACCCAGCAGCTTCTCTTCTAGAATGAGGAAAAGATGTAAAATATACTATAGCATGTATCTGAAGTGAGGACTCATTAACTCTTTTGTGTGTGTCCCTGATCAGAATGTTAGTATGTTCTGAAACTGAAATAACAAGCCACAATTAAGAAAAACTCTGGTATTCCTTATTTTCTTGAGCTCAATATTTTAAGCTGCACAACGATCCTTAATTAATATAAAAATTTCAAAGTGCTGACTCAGATACATTTTTTGTTATCATATACACTACACCTGAATATAGGATGAAAAGCAGAGGTAGCAACTGAAAAATTAGCATACGACTGTTTCCCCTCCAGCATTTTTAAACAGACAGTTCAACTCAACCCTCCTCTATCGCCTGGAGAAATAAGCGGGGAGACATTTTAGATGGGAAAACAATGGAAGTGAATAGTGAGCTCAAGAATTTCTATAATCTTGTTTTGTAAAACAAATATTTGGTTGGAGGACAGATGGCACACAATTCAGTAGACCAGTGTTGTCCAAACTTGGCCACTTTAAGATGAGTGGACTTCAACTCCCAGAATTCCCCAGCCAGCCAACTCCCAGAATTCTGGGAGTTGAAGTCCACTCATCTTAAAGTGGCCAAGTTTGGACAACACTGCAGTAGACCAACTGAACAATCACATCATCTCCCCCTTCTAAGAGAAATATCCCAAACATTCCTGCTCCCATTTGGTGAGGAACTTCGTGCCAATGAAAATTAAACTTAAAACTTCCAATGAACTATACAGTTTTCATGTTCATCTGAACTGGAAAGTTATATTATCAACTGGTAAAGGTTGTGTTATCTTGGAACCAAGCTGGTGATCTATTTTTCCGGTTCAGATTAACCATAATTAACAAGCCAGGATTCCTGGCTTAATCATGAGACAGGACAAAAGACAGATAAAAGATAAATGTATTTTGGCTTATCTAAACTGGTTAGTGTAACATATTTGTTCCTCAACCACCATGTTTCACTTGTAACCATCTGTTAATAGTAATTATTCTAGCCTTCCTATTACTCACATTCCTGAAGGCATTCTGTATCTGTGCAGTAGGACTGGGACTGTCGTAACTGAAATGAAGAAAATGACACAAGTTTAATTAGATTTGACCAGCTCTGAAGTTTGTTGGAGAATTTCCAAAGATTAAAATACACTGGAGAATGAAATGTAACTTATAAGAAATCCATTTTTGCCATCAATCATAGCAGTCTGCCCTGTGGTAAAACTCTGCTTGTACATCTTATTCCATGAGCTCATATGAGCTGTGGTCACTCATGGAAATGCGGATATTCATCAGTATTTCTCACCCTTCATAGGAGAGCCAATGGAAAATTTCTGAGAAAACTGACATTTACTAATAAATCTCAAAGCCAACATAAATTGCTCTCAGTAAGTCTGCAAGTTCATCACTACGTATAGTTGGAATGCTGATCATGATATCTTTATAGTATTTCCTAAAACTCTAAATGATTCAGTTTAGGACGAAATAGGGCCTACATGTAGCATAACCCATTTTTGTGACCCCCTTCCCACAACCCAACACTGCTGTATCCAATTTTCAGCCATACAACTTTTGTTGACAATATGAAGGGGAACCTTGACACCTCTGGTTTGTCCTTAAAAAAAAAAATCCCAACTTCCAGCAAAGGGCTCAAAATGTTATCGTGTCTCTGCCCTGCTCTGGCTGAACATTTAAAAAATAAAAAATCACAACAATTATGTCTTTGTGGCTCAAACGATTGACCCTCTCTAAAGAAACTGAATATGCAGTGAAGCTGCAATGGGTTGCCATGTTATCTGGCTCCTGGATCTTGATGAGATTTGCAAAACTTGAGCATTAAATTGAATCAGAGACTGCATTTATTTTGCAAAACACGGAAAGCTCCAGTCCACCATTCTTCTGTCTTACAAACAGACTTAACAGCTTACCCCATTTTTCAAAAAAGGGGGGGGGAACCCTGCCCAGCCATTCTTCTTTTTGGGGAGAGGAGATTACGCAACAGCAGCAGGATACAGAAATCACACATGTGCAAATCCGTCTGCACTTGCTTTAATTTTTAATGCTCAGTCCATTCCTGGAGCACCCCAAACCGCTTTACGTAAAAGCAGAACATGAGAGACAGATAGGAGAGTGAGAGTACTAGCCTGCTTTAAAAGAAAAAGTAGAAAAAGACAGAAACATTTGCTAAGCCAACAGAGCCCCTCAAAAATTACAGAGCACACAAACCAATGCCCTACTGTTGCGAGAAAAATTGCATGGATGACTCTGTTGTGTCCCTAGGAAGGGAGTCTGACTTTTTATTGCTTCTAATGAGTCCATAACATGCCTGTACCCTGCAGTGGTTTTTACAAGAGAGGGCAACATCAACGTAAGTTAAAGCAGATAGAAAGCCATATGGTTGCATTAGCAAACTCTCCAGAGATCTCCTGTTGCTTATTACGCTCTGACTCGTCATACCATCGCCAGCACCTCCACTAAGAATCCCAACTCTGCTCATGGGAATTAACAAGCTGAAATCAAATCAAAAGAAGACACAGCTACCATGTTATCAGTTGGAAAGAAGACCTGAAGTGGTGGGCCTCTCTTCTGAAAGAGGAGAGCCAACACCGGGAAATCTCCTTCAACCACTTGCTGTTTGGAGAGTGATAATGGCAAGGAGTCTCTTTGCACACTTAAGCGCACCACTTGCCCCAGTTCTGAGCTGGTCACACCTGGTAAGAGTTATTTATGTCTTGAGTACATTATTATTAAACTACCACAAGACGTAGGTGTCAAGCCCTCATGAAGCTGGGCAAGACTAGGGAAGCAAGAATCACGCAGATTTCAGCAAGATATTCTTAATGTTAATTGGGGTAAATAAACAGCTTTGGAAATTGTACGAAGAGTTTCCCAGCCTCATTTATTGTTAATCAATTAACTGGAGTCTCTTTGAATGATCTGAAACGCTTCTTCCCAGATTCCTTTCCACCTGGGGTAAGTTGCAGTTTATGAGATAAGCTATCAATTGACTCGCCTGTTATCCTAAATGTCCTCTCTCCTGTTCCTTTCCCAGCCTCCCCACAATCACTCCCCATAGCTCTACTCTGTTTTAGAAGCTGCAAAAGATGCAAAACAAGATAACACATTTGCTAATTGGTGCATGATGCCGGGATCACATTATGCCTGCACTGAAAGGCCTCCGCTGGTTGCTAATCCTATCTGGAGACAAATTAAGGTTTTGGTTTTAACCTTTAAAACTCTAAACAATTTAGAGTTTATCTGTATCTAAGAGACTGCCTTTCTTCTTATATACCTGCCCACCTATTAGGATCTGCAGGAAAGCCCCAAATGTCATACACACAGGAGAGGAACTTCTTCTGCTTCACTTCCAACTTATGGAATGCCATCACTCATGGTTCGTGTCTGGTCCCCATTCTCAGGCTTTAGAGAATTAAATAGTTGTTATTATTATTATTATACTTTAACTCTGCTGGCTTTACTGTTTTCTGTTTAGGTATCTAAGTATACGTATATGTTGGAAGCCACTTTGACCATTCTTCTCGGACAGAAAAGTTGGCAATAAACCAAATGTATAAATATATAAATAAAATGCTTGACACGAGAATATAGGAAATGTACTGGCCCAAGGAAAGGGACAAGCTGACCTCTGCTTTAAAAAGGAGGCAAGCTTCTAATTTCATGTCGATACATCATTGTTCATTTTCGAAGTTGAGTGCCTGTTTTTTGTTTTAAAAAACCCAGCCATCTCTCCTCTTTGCTAAAACAGAACTGTTTTGGCCTGTCTATATTATTCGATGTGTAGGCCAGGCTAGTTCATTATAAAGGAAGTTACATCAAAGTTGGTTTCCAGTGTATATCCTACGAATAACAATACTGTAACCCTGACAACATGACTGATGGTTGGAATGCAGACATTGTTGTTGTTGTTGTTTAGTCGTTAAGTCGTGTCCGACTCTTCGTGACCCCATGAACCATATTGCGCCAGGCCTTCCTGTCCTTCACTGCCTCCCTGAGTTTGCTCAGTTTCATGCTCATTGCTTCAGTGATGCTATCTAACCATCTCATCCTCTGTCGTCCTCTTCTCCTTTTGCCTTCAATCTTTCCCAGCATCAGGGTCTTCTCCAAAGAGATCTCTCTTCGCATTAGGTGGCCAAAATATCTGAGCTTGAGCTTCATTATCGATCCTTCCAATGAGCAATCAGGGTTGATTTCCTTTAAGATTGACTGGTTTGACCTCCTAGCAGTCCAGGGGACTCTCAAGAGTCTTCTCCAGCACCACAGTTCAAAGGCATCAATTCTTCGGCACTCGGCCTTTTTTATGGTCCAGCTCTCACAGCCATACATTACTACTGGAAAAACCATAGCTTTGACTATGCGGATCTTTGTCGGCAAGGTGACGTCTCTGCTTTTTAATATGCTATCTAGGCTTGCCATAGCTTTCCTCCCAAGGAGCAAGCGTCTTTTAATTTCATGGCTGCAGTCTCCGTCTGCGGTGATCTTGGAGCCCAAATAAATGAAGTCTGTTACTGCTTCCATTTCTACCCCTTCTATTTGCCAGGAATTGATGGGTCCAGATGCCATGATCTTAGTTTTTTTAATGTTGAGTTTCAAGCCAGCTTTTGCACTCTCCTCTTTCACCCTCATCAAGAGGCTCTTTAGTTCTTCTTCACTTTGACTACTATTATAAGAATCTGTTTCCACATCACAAATGAGCTTCATGAAGAGACTTCCTTATACTATACTGTTTTAGTGTAGAAGATACCCTTTGCATGGAGAAATATGCCACATAAGGGGGAATTGTTGTAGCTTAGAATCTTTTATATACCTGCATTCATGCATTATTATTTTTGGAGAATATTCAAGAATGTTCTAAGAATCCTGAAGCTTAGGATAGGATAGATTTAAAACAGATTATAATTAGGGTACAAATATCATCCTTAAAAAATGGGTTGCAAGTGTGAAATAAAAGATGGATACCCAGGTATTGTGCTCAATGGCTCCCCCTTATGGACTAGGTCAGTGTTGTCTAAACTTGGCCACTTTAAGATGAGTGGACTTCAACTCCCAGAATTCCCCAGCCAGCATGGCTGGCTGGGGAATTCTGGGAGTTGAAGTCCACTCATCTTAAAGTGGCCAAGTTTGGATAACACTAGACTAGGTGTTTTTGTCATCCTCAAGACAAATATAGTAATGTGGTAAGAGTTAACCAAGGGATTGACAGTATGATGCTACTCTTGTGTGGGGTGTTGAAAGACATCTCAGAGCTGGATCTGAAAACAGCTTGAGATACAATAGCTTTAGAAATGAACAAGGAGCACTTATTGGTTTTAGGTTGGAAAACCTGTCAACGTGGCCTTTCCCACAACTTCCACAGAGAAATACAGAGTTTTTCATTACACTGACCTCACTTGAGCAACTGTGGATTAGCATAATGGAAAAAAGCCTTATGTCGATGGCAAGACAGGAGAATTGCTATGGGGAAAAAAATCACACAGGACTCTTCGTGGTTGTAGCAGCCATCAGAACCTGAAATTCCTACAGTCACACCAAATTCTGTTGTGTGAACTGTTGCTGTCACCAAAACTTTATCAAAGACCACAATGTTCATCTTTATTTTGTGTGACCTATGGAAGCATATTCCTGTCTTCTGGTATTCTTTTGTGCATGTGGAAAGAAGGAAAAAGAAAAACTGATGGCCAGTAGAAAGGCCTTCCACAAGTATCCAAGTTACCCTGGAGAGAAAACATTCCTCACTTCTGCATACGCCAGATATGGAAATGCCAGTCTCTGGATTTTCTTTTAATCAAATCAAAGCAAAAACCTGATATAGTACTAGGCCTGCTGGAAATGTACTGTTTTCTCTGGTTGAAGAAGTTTACGAACAATTGTTCCAGGTGTAAGAATGAGACAGTTATAACAAGAAAAGGAGAAGTCCGCTTAATCTCTGATGCATAACTACTACAGATTACATGAAAAATCTCACTGCTTCATTTCTATTTTTAAAAGTCTCATATAAAATTTCAGGAACTAGTAAGACCATTGTAGCAGAACAGCTAAGCCTGCAGAATAGAAGGCTGGAAGTCTCAAACCTCCTCTCCTAGAAAATCTCTGAGTCTTCATACTCTAGCCCTGTCTCCTACTTTGGGAGATACTCAATCTTACAAGAGATAGACAAAATAAAATTTTATTTTAAAAAAGAAGAGAAAATGTAAAACCTGTTTAAACTTCAAAAAGTCACTGTTAATAAAGATAAATGACAGAGCTGTTCCAATCAGAGACAGCAACTTAAAAGAGAATTACAAAAGCAAAAAAAATGGTCGGGGCGGACCACAAAATGGTGGTCTGCCATAAGTGTCTCGTTTCCAGCCAGAACCTGAGAATTACAGGAAGATTCTATAGAAATATAACTTCATGCATCCAATCTGAAAGAATGCAGGCTGAGATTTAAACATCCAATTCTATAATTCATACAGAGAAATAAATATAGAAAGCAACACATACAGGAAAATAATCTTAATGTAAATTCCTGGCTAAACTTATTAATTTTCGTGTTGTGCATCAGTTATGCCCCTTCCTGGATCAGGAGTCCCTCTGCACAGTCACTCATGCACTGGTCACCTCCCATTTGGATTACTGCAATGTGTTCTACATGGGGCTACCCTTGAAAAGTATTCGGAAGCTATGGCTGGCGCAAAATGCAGCGGCGTGGACAGTTTAGGGTGGCACATACAACACCTCTGTTACATGAGCTGCATTGGTTGCCGGTTTGCTTCCGGGTCCGATTCAAGGTGCTGGTTATTACTTTTAAAGCCCTTCATGGCACAGGACCAGGTTATCTGAGGAGCCCTCTCGCCCCCGTTATATCTGCCCGCCCCATTCAGTCTGGCAGAAGGGGCATGTTGTGGACCCCACCAGTCAAGGAATTCCTGTTGGCGGGGTCTAGGAAGAGGGCCTTTTCTGCCGTGGCCCCTGCCCTGTGGAACAGCTTGCCACCTGAGGTGTGGGCTGCCCCCACTCTCCTGGCCTTCCAAAAAAATGGAAAAACATGGCTATGCCAGATGGCTTGTTGGAATTGGCTGGTGGGATGATTGATACCTATCATCTTGGAGTGTATATTGCCTTTTTATACAGAATTGTTATTTGTTATTTTAAGGTGGCTATTTATATTTATTGTTTTTATTGTTTTGGATTTTAATTGTAAGCCGCCCAGAGTCCCCCTGAGTTGGGCGGCACATAAATGTAATAATAAATAAATAAATAAATAAATAAATAAATAAATAAAAAAAACTTTGGAATCCCTTGAAACAGATTCTGCCTGAGATGAGGACGGCTTTTCTGTGTCTGACAGGAGGACTGGCACATAGGCTACTTTACAACCACTATCCACATGTAGGCTGCAACTTCCAGTTGTTTTTGAACACCAAACATACAGAGGCATTATTGTTGTAAGGGATTCCAAACCTTCCTCATGGAAAAATAAGGACATTGCCTTATTATTCCGGGAAAATGGCACTCCCCACTCTGCCTTAACCATTAAGTCATTGCTTTAAGAATTGCTTCTGAATGTCAGGTATATACAGAACTTTAAATAAAATGAACTGGGGAAACACTAGATAATGAACTTTCAGCTTCCCTGCCTGACTACAATCGTTGCATCTTCCCTGTTCTTCCCTCGGCTCTGCCGATAACACCCTCTCCGTCCCAAGTGCTGTAGTATTCTTTTCCTTATAAGTTAGAGCGAGAAGAGGTACATAAGGCAGCCTTTTCGCAGATGCATTTCCACTTTCGATAAACAAATGTGGTGAAAGTCTCAGTAGGAAACCATCCTGCATAAATATATGTCCCCTCCAAACAGATGTCCTAGCTGAAACCCTCCTTCCTCTGATAGCCGGGGGAGGTAGGAGTTGTAGTCTATTATACCTGTATAGAACTACAGTAGATGAATGTCTGTTTGTTTGTCTGTCTATCCCTCCCTCCCTCCCTCCATCGCACGTAGATAGATGGGACCATCAGGGAGATGGGAGGACTCTTCAAAATATATTGTGTTGGTGTTTACATTTTACAGTATTCTATGGAAAAACCAACAGTGGTCCACACTTAGCCGTGCAGATTTGATCTAAAGACGCTTCAAAGCAGCCCATGCTATAGAACAGGAACCCATTCCCCAGATTATCCTTACCAGATTGATCAGCCTCCTCATGGCATGCTCATGCGAGCAAATACATTCACAGGGGTCAAAGCCGCCTTCTGCCATGTTATTCAGATGGACCCGGACTGTTAATCCCTAGAAAGACAGAAAAGTTGCTGTGTTAGCATATTTTGTCATTAAAAAAAACCCTACTCGTTCTCATTTGATCTAATACGGATGTCCAAACAATTGTAACACTACTCTATAAATGAAGGACAGAGTTACATCAAACTGAACCAAGGGAATGGGGCTTTACTACATGTAATAAAAAGTTTCATCAGGACTTTGGCTGCGTTGTTTGGTCTTCTCAGAAGCCCAACAAAGCTTCATCTCTAATAAGTTGGGTGACTGGTTTAATAAATAAATACATAAATAAATATTTAACTTGAGGACTGCATTCTCTTTAAGCCTGTTTGGGAAAGCATAACCTTAGGTGGACGGCAAGGTTTACCAGAGAGTTACCATAATAATCTTAGGAAGATAAATAAATAGACAGATAGATCCAGTATATAATTACTACTAAACAAACTGTAATTTTAAAAAAATTCAGTTTCAGAGCAGGAGGTTTAAACTGCATCATCTTTGATACTTGTATCTCTTGGGGATAATAAAATTGGGCTTTTTGCAGCAATGCTGTCCAATCAAATAACAACTCAGCATAAGACCCCATTTCTTTGACCCAGACTGTGCCATGAGACGTCTCCTGCTCTGAGCATCCTTTCCTTTTACAGATCTTAATGGCTGAAGCTGGGAGGAAAAAGTTGGCACAGCGGTTTTACCACAGCCCAATGCACCACTCAGATACCCTGGATTACAACTCCACTCATACCTGGTTCATATAATTCTTACCCAGGACTGCAGGGTGTCATCCAGTAAATAACTCACAACTATCCACAGAAGCGGCTCTCTAGGGCTCTGTTAGCCTAATGATTTGCTTTGTTGCCCCAAGACCGAAAAAGGGGGCAACAGATATCTACTAGACCAGTGCTCCTCAAGCTTGGCAATGTTAAGGTGTGTGGACTCCAACTTGCAGAATTCCCCAGGCAGCATGTACTAGACTAATGAAATGCTTTTGGAAATTTAACTCAGTGGACGCCACTGACCCTGTTCTTAACTTCAGAACTCCATCCCTTCATTCAGCCTCGGTATTGTTTCTTAAGAAAGCCTTCCATCCTGCATTCCAAGATACTTCCATGCTTACATTATGGAAGACAGCTTGAAAATAAGGAAGAGCAGATAGAAAAGCCCACCTGCCTCCATTTTCTCAAGGAAAACCAATACCCCTGCCCATTTTAAAGATACATTATTGGGGGAGGGAGGGGAAACTTGCCCTTTCAGATAAATGCAAGGAAATGCATCTCTAGGACACAGCTTCAGCTAACTTATACAAATGACATTTGTTAACTTTTTTCAACGCAAAATGATCAAAAATAAACCCAGGATGTTCCTGTACTCTGTAGTTTTTCTGCGGGAATTTGCTTAGGAATAGTCAATGCCTGATTTTACTCATGTAACAGAGGCCCCAAAGAGATATTAGGAAAAGTACATCCAAGTGACATGCCATTATAAAAATTATAACAGAACACTGCTTTCAGGTTGTACCTATTTAACGAGAAGAAATCCTATTTTAGATTTTAACAAGCAACAAAATCCTAACTCTTTACCGGATGTTTCCTGCCACACCTGTTTAACTAGTATAATATTACAAAAGAACTAAGGTAAATACAAAATGGGAACGCAACATGGCAAATTTTATTGTGCAATAATTATTCATATAGATTATGCCATCTAGATGTCAACATTTTCTCAATTCATTCATAATTCCAAAAGTCATTTTGTGCGGAACATTATTATTTGTAACGAACGAAATATTGTGGGCTTGTTTTCTACTGTTTTAAAACAGTAGTAGTCTAGCAAGTGTTAAACAAGGTGGTCAACTTTTTGGTACTTAAAGGCTGCTTTTTCATTATTGTTTCTGGGTTATAATCTAATGGCACTCTAACATTGCTCCTCAACAGCAGAGAATTATGTTCTAAGGTCTATAGTCAGATTGTTTGAGACTCGTCATCATATAAAAAAATTACAAAAATCAGACTTGATAATACAAATTGAGGAATTATGCCAGAAACATCCCATGTATGCTGTAGGGTACGATTCCTGGTGGAACACAAACTACATTTCAAGCAAGATGTTAGTCGTTCTTGACTGCAGAAACCTAACTGAAAATCACAGACACTGAGAATAACTGTAATAAAATAATGAAGCATTATCAGCAGCTTTGTTTCAAAATGGATGTTTGCTTTGCAAATACTATATACCACAGCTGCCAAATATATAGATGAAAGTAGGAAATGAGAAATTTCCCATAAGACAAAACAATCTTTAATTAAAAACAGTATGTTATGGTAAGACAATGCAAATTATTTGGTCATGGGGAAATGTATCTCACAACGTTGCTTATGTTTTAATACCCTGCGCAGTGAAGTGTGCCAAAATATATTTATACCATGGTTGCAATTATGAACCAAGCCAGTTTTAATTCTACTGATATGAAAACAGGACTGAAATCATTAGGGTTTTGTCCTGACCTCCTTGTAAATAACAGCTTTGGACAGAATGATACAGTGAATAGACCCCGAAGGCCTTTTCCACTCATGCCCTCCAGATACAGGTCCCACCTTTTCCAGGAAGGATCACCAGGCCCCTTTTTAAATGCTCACTTGTGTTCTTTTGCCAATTTATCACCAGTCACAAGTGAATTACTAACTGGATCTCTTCCTTTTTTAAAAACTAGACTCAATTTGCATTTCAGCACAACTAATAATTGGATGCATTTCAGCACTGAGCATACCGCTCTTTATAGTAAAATCGTCCTCTTCTGCCTACCAGAACATCAGTATTATCAAGATCCAGACAAAAATGCTGGTCAATCTTTAAGGTATCTCTCTGTCCATTTCTCTGTCACATATGCACATACACACATACACATCCAGATGTGTCCACATCAGACAATTCCTGCATGTCCTAGTCAATATAAAAGGAAATTATTCTGGGAAGTGTCGTTCAAAAACTCTGGAGAGAACCAACTTTTTTGGATCCATGGGTGTTTACAGAAGGGCAATTCATAATAATATGCACCAAACCTCTTTTCTGATCTTCCCCTCTCAAGTGCAAGTGGTAATCATTCTTCTCCTTCCCCCCCAGCTGGTTTTACTGGATTTTTTAAATCTATAACTGCTAGCATTTCCTGTAACCAGTTTCAAAGGGACCTTTTATCATATGTTAATTCCAATCTTCCAAAGGAAGGAGTGCCATTACTGATATAGTCAAAATGGCACAAAAATGGGAGTAGGGGAGTTAAGTACAAAAGTCCTTCCAGGAATAAAATGCAATGGGAATTGGGGGGGGGGGGAATCCAAATGAAAACGAGAAAGACAGGGAAAGGGCAGGATGAAATTCAAGGGAGGGGGCTAATAAACAAATAAAACAAATCTATTACTGGACACAGTGATTTTAATTTTCTGTATCCGCCTCTATCCATTCTTGAAAACCTTTCACAAGTTCAAAGTACATGGTAAATGAAAATAAAGCAGGCAGGAAAACCTTTCGCTGGTCATCCCTGATAGTCAACCAGCTACCACTGGCTACAGTCCAGAAACCTCACAAACGGCTCTGTTCATCCCCTGCAACTTTAGACTTGGATTTCGGCATATGTTTTCTTAAGCAACAATAAACAGGAGGGCATTTCAGAAGCAATAAGGCTTTGGGAGGGGAAGAGCAAACATTTCAAACAGAAAAAAAAAAGCAACTAGAACACACCTGGGATAAAAAGGTTGTCTTCCTTAAGCGGAGCTCAACTTCTGGTGGTTTCATGGACACATCCATGAAGTTTTCTTGGCAAGAATACAAAAGTAATTTATCCCTGCCTGCTTTTTTTGTTTTTTTTACACTTTCCAGTCTAGTACGGCTATTATCCCCCATTCACATAGGAAGTTGGACCCTGTTTAGCTTTTTGAGATTAACCAAGGTCAACTAGGTGCTGGGAATGTATGCTTCCCCCCGCCCCCCAAACTGAGCTGTGTATACATACAAAAATATTTTTGATGAGATTTCAATCCTGACCTTGCCCGAGAGGGCCTGAGACAAAAGAACAGTTTCCCAGTTGTTCAGGCACATGCATTTTATGGTTATATTATTTTTAAGAGGCTCTGCTTGATGGTTTGGAATATCTAATAAAATTATACTGTCAATTAAGAGTTTGACCTCAGAGTAGGTATGAAGTTAGGATCAAGGATAAGTTCACCACATTCTGAAAAGCATGAAGATTTTATCAGTATAATAAACTTGCAACTCAACATGGATACCTTGGAATATTCAGCTTAGATTGCTCAGAGTATTAAATGGTATAATACTAATGGTATTAAATAATAGCAATATTATGTTAGACTCTTTTTCCTACAATCAGGTCTGCTTCATCGTGTTTATTTCTAAGTTTAGTCTCATTGAGCCTTTAACCACTACATCACAGAAAACACTAATGTAGACTGTAGTAGGACTGGGGAGACATTCAAATCCACACTCACTAAGTGCCTTTAGCCCATCACCCTCATGCAGGGAGGAATTGGAGGATGGAGTGCTACCTATATAATTTGCAAAAAAAACTTTAGGACAGCAACCTTAAACTTGTTTTTTGGAAACAAAAGCATTATGTATAGCAGAACTGACACAATCCCACCACTTGGTGCCTCTTGAGTCCTCTCCTTTACAGACAAAATAGCTTCTATGAAACTCTTCCATAAAGACCATTAAATATTTCTTTATAAAGATTAAAGAGGAAACAGATGCTCAAAGCTGAAAATGAAGCTTCGTTTTATCTCCTCTATTCACACGTCCCATAAACCCTTAGCAGGTTGTAGTTTAATGAATTAACCCAAAAACCTGGGTTAAGCACCAACCTGCTTATGACATTGGCTAGATTCCTACAACATAGTGAAGCACAAACAACCCCATTGTGTCAACTGCGTAGTTCAGCACATGTGAGGAGGAGGAGGAGGAGGAGGAGGAACCGCACGATCTATCTGATTAATATCCTACACAGTCCAACACGGGTTTACTCCGAGGTGACTCCTACTGAGCCCATCCCCACTCAAGAGTCCAGGTATGCAAGCCCAGTCCTGTTAATGCAGCGGACTCCTTATCCCTGCGCACAGAGTCACCCGCGGACCTGCTCTTACTAAACGCTACTCCGGGTTACGCTGGAGGCATTCTAGGGAGCGAGGATCCCCCGATGGCTTAACTGAGCTCGCCTAAATCCTGCAACTTCACCTTCCAAGAATTCCAGGAAGGCTTTTTTAAAACAGCTATCCGCTGTCCACTCCTGTTATTCTGCAAAATAAATTGTACCGCACGGGACGAGCAAATCTTAGCCGGCAAGCGCAAGGCCGGCTCCCTCTTACGCCAAGCCGCCCGCACAGACGACACCGCCGGGGCGCATTTGGCCCCGGGGAAGTCAGCCGCAGGGTTGCAAAGCAAGACCGCTATTTAGCGAGAAGCTCCCCCCCGAGGACTCTGCGCAGGACACCGCACAGACGGGTGATCCCTCGCGAGGATCCCTCTGCGGAGCAACTGGCACCGTGGTCTAGAAGCAAGCAGCGGGGAGCGCACGGCGACGGGAGGCGGGAGGGTTCTGCTTGGTTGCGGACGCGAAACTTTCCCAGTCCCAGCACCCCGCGAAAGCATCCGCCGCCTGGCCGCCCGGCCCTCCCCTCCCTCCCTCCCTCCCTCCCGCAGCCTCCCTCTTCCGGATTCCTCCACCGCAGAAGCGACGCGCATCCCTTCGGGCCGAGGCGCGGGGACAAGCGGAACTCACCGAGGCCGCCCGCTGCTCGGAAAGGGCCGCTGCGCTTCGGCGAGGGTGCGGCGCGGCTCAGGACGCCGCCGGCCCCGCCGAGTCTCCCCGCCCGTGTTTTGGTTCGACTGACCACGTCAGACTCCGGCCCCGCCAGAGCCCCGGATCTGCCGGCTCCCAGAAGGGGAGGGGCGTACTGGGCGCCCTCCCTCCGCCGCCCACGCCGTGGCAGGGGCGGCGCGGCCACAAGCGCCTCCCCGCCGCGCCCCGCGAGCGAAGTGGTGGTCGTGATTCGTAGCCGTGAAGAGCCTTAATCTCCATGCATTTGTCCAAGTCCCTTTTAAAACTGTCCGTTACTCCTCTTTGTGGGAATAAATTATGTAGATTATTAATACATTATGTTACATGTGAAAAAATTCCCCTTATTTGTCCTAAATCTCCTACCATTTAGCTTTATGGGATGGTCTCAGATTTTAGCACTTTGAAAGAAAATAGCATCTAAGTATTTTTATTACCATATTACAGATAAAGAGCTTGGGAAAGTATGGATTCCTACAAATCGATATTTAAAATAGTACTTGAAATGAGGACTTTATAATTCTTGCTTTCAACCAAAGTCTTCTGTACCAAGAGAGGCGAATATGTGTAGCTCAGGGTTGGACTGTGGAGTCCTTGGGGTTCTCTGAGCTTGGCTGTTTCCTTGCAAATGTTTCGTTGCCCGGCTAGGTCACATCTTCAGTGCACTGAAGATGTGACCTAGCCGGGCAACGAAACATTTGCAAGGAAAACAGCCAAGCTCAGAGACCAATAGAGGCGAATATGAGCCCAGAGAACCCCAAAGACTCCAAAGTCTTCTGTGGTTCTCTTATCAGTTTAATTAACCCAATTTACCACAGTTTGGGGGACCTAATTATTTCTTTTCTTTGATAATATATCAATGTAGTGAGATCTTCATACTTCCATGTCACATGGATCAATTATAAATGTGTGTGTGTGGGGGGGGGTATTGCAACCACTCAGCTTTTTTCAAACTGGCTGGATATCTAAGTCAAATAATGGTTCTCCAATTCAGAAGAGTCCTAACCCTGGCAAGGTTTAATGCCCTCCAAACAGCTGTTCTTGAGGGACATTTTGGGGCATCCCATTTGAACAAAGACTTTGCCCTTTTGGAGAAGGCGTTCCTGAAACATTAACTCACACATTGCTCTCCGATTACAAAGATGCCTGGCTTCAGGTAATCACGCCCTATCCTGTCTGATTTCCATGTCACCCGGATCCATCTTATTTACAATTGTTATATGATCGCTGAGCTTCTATTTCTTTCAATACACCAAACTTTTGTTTTCCTATTTGTAAAACAGTATTTTGACCACTCCGGTATTATAATTCTTGGGTTTACTGTGGTCTTTATTTGCAATCTCATCATTTTTTTTTTTTTTGAGCTGGTCAGTGACCATGATCCTACTACTCTGTATCATATTCCCTCCCTCCCTCTTTCTATATACTACTAAAACTCTCGTGTCTGTTTGTAACCTTTAACTGGGCAAAATGGTGTGTTACAGGGCAACAATTTTTGAACCAAGGTGCCTCAAATAGGCTAACTTACAGAATGTGTCCAAAATCCGGGACCCATGACTCACATGGAATTGAAATTTGGCAAAATTTATAAAACATAAAAATTAACATAAAACATTTTATGACATCATACAAAATGTCATAAAACATTTCCTGTGGTCAACTCCTGATGTTTGACTGTGCTATACAGTTCAATATGAATGACATGGGCTATTTTCAAGGCAGATACATCTCTGAATATCTCTCTGAATCTTTCCCTGAACTTTTAAGGACTTTTCAAGTAAAGGCAGCACATTAGAAGCGCTGCCATTATTGAAGGCACTGAGGAATCTGCTAAGGAAATCTCTCTGAAATGATGACCAAACGGGTCACAGGTTGTCTAGTTATATATTAGTATATTGAGGAGTAATTTTTTAAAAGTCAAACTCATACTCAAAGACATTTACATATAAATATATAGTGCCTGTAATTGTAGGACATGCTTATCCAGGGTTAACTGAGCTATAATTTACTCAACCCAATTGTCTAGGTTTGCAGAATACATATACTTAAATTAATTATATGGGCTGCCTTTTCACATCACATTTAGGCTAAAATGTATTTTAGTACATTTTAGTAGTAACAAAATTCTAGTTAAATACACAATGGTTCAAGTTAATTACACAATACTACTTATGCAGTATTATACCATACTGTTTCGGCTTACATACAAATTCAACTTAAGGACAGACCTTGGGAATGGAACTCATTCTTAAACTGGGGACTACCTGTACTTCCTCATATTTTGTCTTACTGCTATAAGGATGAAGAGCACAATCTTGTGACACTTTCTTGTTGTAAGTTCCAATGAATGCAGTGGAACTGCTAAAAAGACACATACAGAATTGAATTGTTGTAAGGGTGCTGTCTTGGGAATAAGCTATTTTGACACTTGCTTCTGAACCAACATTCATAGGGTTAATTTGTACATAATAAAATAATAAACTTCATGATATTATATAATGAGATGTTACAGCCTTTACTGTACAGTGTTATTTATGTTAGTCATTAAGCATGACATATACAAACAATAAAAAACAGAACAGTCTAAATTGGTGTTTCTCAACCTTGGCAACTTTTAAAGTCGCCAAGGTTGAGAAACACTGGTCTAAATTGTCTAATTTGGCAAGCCAATTCAAACAGGATATTAGGTAACCCAGTAAAGACAAAAAATGGAATGAGCCTGGCTTAAAGGTTTTTATTACTGAAAGACTGGTTTAGTATACAGAATATACCACACCAATTATTAAAATAATGTACAGGCACTTTTGCAAATACATAATTACAATTTTAAAGTGTTTCAGCCTTAGATAGATATATAAATAGATGTCCCACATTACTCCAATATTTGTTTAGTCTCTCCAGAGTCTTTTGGATCTTTTAATTCTCATAAAAAGTTTAATCCCTAATCTGTTTGTGATGATGCAACACAGCACCTGTTGCTGTCCAGAGAAATTATTTTATGCTGCTTCACTTTTACTTAAATCAGAAGTGGCCTCTTATATGAGGGCTGCTACTCATGTAATATATAACCATCTTGTCCAATGTGACATGCTGTATGTGTAGATTTTACTCCCATCATCCCTAGTAAACACTACCAAAGATCATGCATAAGAATGCATCATAACTTCTAAAACCCTTTATCATGTAATGATGTTTCCAATTTTTCTAAGTTCTGATATTTAGAAGCAGCAGGTTCACTCCAGAATTCTAAGTTGAAAACTGTTTTCTTATAGTTTGGCTATATTCTCATGTTAACCCCAACTGTGCAAACCATGGCTTAGCATGATGTGTAAATTAGCCTAAAAGGATCTAGACAGGCATGACCTCAATCTTGCACTTATGGGGAGGTTCACAAGCAAGTGAGCAACTGGGCAGTATGTTATTTGACTGAATATTGGGCACTTTACTGACCTTGCCTAGGCCTGAAACTAAGCAGGGTCAGGCTTAGTTATGGATGGGAGAAATCCACAGACTATTAGAGCTGCAAGATAGACCAACCTCACAGCTTAATTGGACTGGTGGGATGGACACTCAAAGATGACTTCAATTGATACGTTACCATGTTACACAAATATAGCCTATGTTTATCAGCACCGAGATGAGTTTTGGAACTGTAAACTCACAACCTGGAATCTGGTGACAGGTAGAAATTTACATTATGCCTACATGGTTTCCTAGGTTGTACTTTTGTATAATTATTGTTTTAATTAAAAAATCTGACTGAAGACTTCATGAACTGTGCCTAAGAAGCATCAGAAATGTAGCTTTATTAAATTGAAACATTTTAATGTTATTTACAGAAGTTGTGTCTTCAATGATCAATTGAATACAGTACCCTGCAGAGGGCACTAGAGTACCCACTTTTTAGCCCATGTAACATTTTACTTTTTAACATTTAAAAGGTACGGCATCTCCTATTCCCCCTTGATTCCCTTATCACAAACACCCAATGTGCTCCTTCCCTTTTTGGGTTTTAGGAGACCAGTTAAGACCTCATTATTCCATCAAGCCCAGGACAATGGTGGGCTGTGATTGAAGATCTGCATTTGCTAGACACATGTTTTTGTACATTTTCTTTTTTTGTATTATTTTGATACCGTATTTGGTTAATTTTAAGGAGTTTATTGTTTTTGAGGAGGTGTAACTTGGTGATGTTTCTGTGTTAGCCATCCAGAGCATTTGGGTATGTGTGCTGATACCCCAAAATTAAATAGCCGCGAGAAAGATTAAATCCTGCAGTTGTGCCTTATTATGCAATCTGAGCTTTACCTAAGTCCAATACAACAATTCGGGTTAAAGAAACACCCAAAAAGGTGTACTGTGTCTTCACTGAGCCAACATTCCCTGTCTTTGTTGGAAAAAAGCACGTGAAGCTTCAGATGCAGTAACTGGTGGCGCTTCTGTTATTAACCATTTCAACAAAACATTTGATGTACCTGTTCATTTATCTTGCATATCAGCTTGCAGGTATTTTGGTCCATTTCTCTTAAAGAACTGCTTCAGTGCTTGCGTGAAGTGCCCATTCAAGGTGATGCCACAACATTTCAGTTAGGTTATAGTTAAAGCTTTGACTTAACCATTCCGAATTGTGAAATTCCTTCTGCTTCGGCTGTTGTTGGATTTGTGTCTTTGGGTCATTGTTATACTACAGGACTCACATTTAAGCTTTCAGTTCACTGATAAATATTAACATTCTTCTTTAGAATTTCCTGGTCCAATCCAGAATCCATTGTTCCTTCAACGATTGAGACATTAGTGTCCTAAGGTTGCAGGGCAGCCCCAGACCATAACATTTCTATTCCCATGGCTTGTAGTTTTAAAGTCATTTTACAGAGTTAGGTTAGGTGGCCCAGAAATATGACAAATAAAAAACAGATGAATTTCCAATCACACTGTAGGTCCTGGTCCCATCTACTTTTTACAGTGTGGCTCTGAGCTGATGCACACTGGATAATCGAGAAAGCCAAAGAATACCCCAAAGAAGCCAATATGTGCTTCACTGATTATAGAAAAGCCTTAAATTGTGTCAATCATGTCAAGCTGTGGAATATGTTTAGAAAAATGAAAATCCAAGAATACCTCATTGCCCTCACGTGAAACCCATATACAGGTCAAGAAGCCACAGTACGGATAGAACATGGGAAAACAGACAGGGTCCAGGTTGGTAAAGGAGTGAGACAAGGCTGTGTACTCTCCCCTTATTTATTCAGTCTATATTTATGAATATATATTAAGGGAAGCCTGACTGGAAGAAGAGGAGCATGGTTTTAAAACTGGAGGAAGAAACATCAATGACCTACACTATGCTGATGACACTATGGTGATGGCTAAAAATGCAAAGGATCTGCAAGGTCTAGTGATAAAAGTCAAGGAGCAGAGTGAAAAAATGGGACTAAGATTAAATATAAAGAACACCAACGAATGTCAATAGGTGCAACAACCAGCCTTAGAACTAATAAGGAAGATATTGAAGTAATAGATAGCATATGCCTTTTAGGATCAACCATCACCAGTAAAGGAACAAGCAATCAAGAAGGTCTTGGAAAGATATTCAAATGCCTTCATGTGTCTGTACCTACAAAGATCAGAATAGTGCAAACAATGCTATTCCCTATCATATTGGAGGCCAAAGTTGGACTTTGAAGAAACAAGATAGGAAGAATATTGATGCTTTTGAATGTTAGTGTTGGAGAAGACACTTGAGAATACCATGGACAGCCAAGAAAACAAATGGATCGTTGAATAAATCAATCCAGAGTTCTCACTCAAGATACAAAGGACCAGGCTCAAATTATCCAACTTTGGAAACATGTGAAGACCTAGCTTTCTGGAGAAAGCTCTAATGCTGGGAAAGGTTGAAGGAAAGAGATGATGACCAACAGCAAGGTGGATACACTCACTTACAGTGGCTACAGGTGCACCAGTAGAAAGCCTGAAGGATTGTCATGGAGAAAGTCTATCTATATGGCTGCTAAGAGTCAACACTGACTTGATAGCACATAATAAATAAAAATCTGAGCATACCATCAAGAATCAAGTGCAGCCCTCAGTTTGTATGGAAGGATTAAAGATAGTTCTAAAGGGTTCACTAATTTTATCTCATTACTATAAGGGATGAAGCAGCAAAGCTGATGACAATGCTGAGAAGTCTTGTAATTGTATATAAACAGATGGCCGAAGCGTATCAAGTGTTACATTTGATGTGTTTCATTTCACTGCAGTAATGCTGTTCAAAATTAACAAATTTTAACAAACAGCACTTTCATAACCAGTTTAGGCCCTTCAGTTACTGATACCATTTTTTGTGTTGGATGAAATGAAAGAATTAGCAAATTCTTGGCAAAGACCTGGCAAAGGATTCTTCTGGAATTCACTCTGCAAGACAAGGGATCAAAGAGCATTTTCCTGATCCAGTTCTGGAGAAAGGGGCAGTATAATAGTGCGTGAAGGTGGTATCTCAGGAGAAAGCTTATGTTAGGACCAGTGGGAAATTCTTCGGGGAATGGCTTTTTAATTGTTAGTTTCTAATTTTTCTTATCATTTCACCATCTTCAGTGATTATTTGATAATTAAAAAAACATGCAATTCACATACTTTCCCTTGACTCTTCTTTTTACCAGAGATCTTTCAATTCTAAGAAATTTTCTAAGGAATGAGCACCACTGTCAGCCTTACTTCCAAATGCAAATACAATTCCAGCTCTTCTTGCTCTTTCTCTCTCATTACTGTTTTTTTTTAATCTCCCAGTATTACACTATTTAAGTGGGTTATTGCTAACTTGACAAAGATTGTAACCAGAGATCAAGAAACTTCATTTTCTAAGTTTTACAATGTATAATTTAAAAATATTAGTATCACTAAACATTACTAAAACAAATGACAAGGTGATAAATCTAATGAGATAGCAGTTGGAGAAGAAAGAGCCAGAAAACTTAATTTATGCATACAATTGTTTGCAGCTAATTTTTCATGAAATGTAAAACTGACTTTAAGATTAGACTGTCTCAGAATCACATACAGCACAAGTGTGTTGATGAACGTAGTCCTATGGAATCACATGAGCTTGGTTCCATTAAAGTAAATATAATTCAACAAGTATAATTTATGTTCAAACGATTGCAGTACATTTAAAATCTAAATATAATTTTGGCATGTCTCACAATCCAAGCCTTTCATGTGCTAAGAGAAGAACTAGGGCAGAAAATTAATTAGATTAAGAGACATAATAGCTGAAAGAGACATCTTCATTTTATTTATATTCTTGAAAGAACTGCCTCAGGTTGATTATTATTATTGCCACGGCCACCTAAAGCTTTTTAAACATATCCTGAATTTCTGTATGATTCAACATACTCTGAATGTAAGATCAAAAGCTGTAGAAAATGGAATTGTTTTTTGAATCAGAACACTGGATTGGGACATTATCTGAACTATCCCTCAGACCATAATATATGTAGATTTATCCCATTAAACAGATAACCAGAATTCATGTTTAAAGCACAATACATGAAATAAGCACTTTTCCCAGTTCACATACTTACATAAAAAGGAGCCTGTGAGGAGGTCACAATTTACTGTTTCCTTCCTGCCTAAGAAGTTGTTTCCCCAGCTGTGCTTCAACATATGAAGGTAGGTACAAAACTGTTTAAATGCTCCCCTCCCCTCTACACCTTTTATATCAGAAGTGGATTTGTATCCGAACGAGATAAATAGTACATGTATTTGAAGTATGTAGCCAGCTTCAGAATGACAGAAGGGATGATCTGCAGGACTGTAACATCGACATAAAGAAGGGACTGCACTGTAATTAAGGAGGTCCTTCCTGAGCCCGGAGAAGACAAATGCTTCTCAGGAGAGGAGGCATTAGGCGTGCATGCAAAATGCTGACACCCATTTGCAAGACTTGCCGTTGGATTATGCCGCGTTTCTAAGCTTTCCTGAACAGGCTAAATCTTGCATGGGCTGACCCGGGATCAGTCCACCGTCTCTGAGAGTGCTACCACGGCCCCCCGCCCGTCCACCCGCCCGAGTCCCGGCGTGTGCTGAGAGAAGGGCCTCGCCGCTGCCCGTCAACACGCACCCACGCCCGGGCCCGCTGCTCCTTCCACCCGGCCCATGAGGGAGGGCAGTCTGCACCTCCCTCTCTGGGCCTCAAGCCCTCCCCGGGATAACGCTTCCCAGGCCCAGCCGAGGGCCGAAACGCGGGCGAGGCGCCAGGACCACCCCTCCCGGCCTCGGGCGGATTTCCTCACGAGACCCTCGGCGCTGGCTCGGCTCGGCTCGGCTCGCCGCCGCCACGACGGGCCCTCGCCACTCACGCCCGAAGACTTCCAGCCTCGGATTTCCGAAAAGCGACCCACCCCGTCCGTCGTTCGCGGAGGACGGGCATGGCGGACTCCCGCCTTCGTCAGGGAAGAGGGGCCCGGGCGCCCTCGCGCCAAGGCCGATGCGGCGACTCCCCGCCCCCCTCCTTCCTCTTGGGGCCCCGCCCCCGGCGCCGCGCGCGCGGAGCAGACCGGCCCCTCCCTCCCCCCTCCTTTTCCCTCCTTCTGACGGAGAGGAAGAGGCAGGCCCTGGGCGCCGCAGCGCGCATGCTCGGCGCGGGCGCCATTTTGGACGGGCCGGAGCTGAACTAGCGGGCGCAGCGGTGGCGGTAGTGACGGGCGGCGGAGCTCGGCCCGGCTCAGCGGCGGCGGGAGCGGCCTGGGGTTCGGCGGGTCGGCGGGTCCCGCTGCCGAGATGGCCAATATCGCGGTGCAGCGGATCAAGCGGGAGTTCAAGGAGGTGCTGAAGAGCGAGGAGGTCAGGTTTCCCTCCTGCTGCCCTCCGCGGTCGCCGGGCGGGGGTGATGGGCGGGCGGGCGGGCGCATCCCGGCGGTTGTTCCTCGTTTCCCTTCCGCTTCTGCCGGGCGGTGCCGGGCGAGCCCGGCGGGAGGCGGCCGTCGCTGCGGCTTTCCGGGGGACGGGCGCGGTAGTGGGGGCAGGCGAGCGGGGCTGCCTCTGAGGGGCGCCCGCCGAGAAGGCAGCCAGACCGGGAGGAGCAACGGCTGAGGAGGGCGAGCCGGGCCTCGCGGGCAGCCCGCTCCGCCGGCTTTGGATCGCCGGGAGCCCCTCCCGGGAGAAGAGGCCCATAGCCCGGGCGGGGCGGCTTAAACCCTTTTCGTTTTAAGGGTGGGATCCCCCGCCCTCTCCCTCCTCGGAGGGCCGCTGAGCCCGTCTGCCGTTCCTCCCCTGGAGCGTCAGGCCTCACGTCCGGCTGAGGTGTAATCTTCTGAATTACTGTATTCGGAGAAGCAGCCCCCCCCGCCCCTTTGTAGGCCCAGCCGCCCCTCAGCCGGGTTCGGGTGCAGCCCTTGCGGGTCTGCTGCTCCGTCCATTGACCAGGGAATCGGACGAGGTCAGGGGAGAGCTTTGCCAGCGGGACCCGTTTAAGTTAAAAGCAGGGCTGCGTGCCCCTGGTCCCGAGAGTTACCCTGGCACTGGAACCTGGTGTGGGTGAAAGTGGCAGAGTTTTCTGTGTTCCGTGCCTGTGTGGAAGCGGAGAAGAGAGTAAAAGATCTGGGTATGCGAAGCAGGCAAAGCTTCATAATATATTTCCTACTGCGGCAGGTTAGGAAAACCATGGTTTGTGGAATAAGCCAGAATTCAGGTAAGCAAATAACTGTGGCTTACTTGGCCAGTTCCTAGTTCTTTTTAAGCTAATCTTGCCTTGGATTTTTACAGATGGGTTAGGGGCTTGAGCAAACCAAAAATATAAACTGGGACTAAGGAAGGAAATTAAAAAGGCCCCTGTGTTGATGTAGTCTGCTATTTCATAGTTGTAGTGAGTAAACCTTAAATTATGGTCTGTTGGCTAACCTTATCTGTACAAAATGCTAAGCCAAAAACAAGTCAACAACGTGGCTTAATGCAGTGCATGGGATGAGGTGTTAAAATGCATGGACTAGTGGGAAGCTATTCTTGAATATATAAACGATTGGAAAAATGATTGAAGGCAAATATTTAAGATGTAGCACACCTAATTTCCCCATGATACAGACATGGGAAGAATCAGATGTAATCATAACCTACAAAACCACCGATTGATTAAAAAATCTTAAAATACATTTAGAACTGCATTTCGTTCTTTCACACTTTAAATGCTCATGAGAAACACTCTACTGTTTTGATGAGGATGCACTGAGAGGATGTTTTTACTAAAAAAAAAAAAAAAATTCCTCCCCATACTTACATAATGGCTTATAAAAATTGGTGAAGTAGCACACGTTAAAAAGTAGTTCTTTCAATTAAGAATATAAGTGCCTATATTCTTTTGATGCTGTGTATTGTCAATTAGCATAATATTCTGTCCAAAGGTCCTTTAACCCTTCACTCAGATATGTATATTAATCTCAGTGGACTAAAACCATATAGTGTTG
Source organism: Python bivittatus (assembly GCF_059951505.1). Lineage (NCBI taxonomy): Eukaryota > Metazoa > Chordata > Lepidosauria > Squamata > Pythonidae > Python > Python bivittatus. The sequence goes on from NW_028277121.1 coordinate 750,322, forward strand.
ACACAGCTGATAATAGTGAAAAAGTGGACAATTATGATACGTCAGATTTGTATCCTGGTCTTCCTCAAAATTTACTCAGAGTGGTATGTATGGTCTTAGTCTACTATTTTCTATTGTTTCACTACCATTTTTACTTATTTTACTATTTTCACAAAGTGTGAAATATTTTGAACCAAACAATATTCAGTATTCCAATACAAGTCTATTTTACAATTAAGAAATTCAGTATGGGGTCTCCTGGTCCAACCCTGCCTAAAATTACTTTGTCTTTCAGAGCATGTAATAGATTTAGGGTATTAATAATTCTGCTTTTCCTCAATATCAGTATTTTAAATGTCAACTAGATAGAATTAGATGGCCATGTTCCCCTGCCTTTCCTTGTGATGGAGTATATTTTAAAGAAATATGATCTCTGAGCTCTGAAATACTGTTTAATATTTTATATTAAAAAAACAAAGATGATAACTGAAGACTTCTTATGGTACTTCTTATGAACATAGGTGATTTTTCTAATAGTCAGCGTTAGTAACGTGAAACAATTTCAAGAGCTAGCATAGAACAACTTGAAATATTGCTTTTCAGCTTTATTGTACAAAAAGATCCAATTAACTTAATTCTAAATTTATTGATGTGACAGTTATAAAATAAAATCCAACAAAGATGTGTCACATGTTTAATCTAAGTATCTTTAGCTATCTTCCATATTACCTTTTCCAATGTAGAGAGGATACATTTACTTACAAAACCTATTTTATATCGCTTAGTGGATATTCAAAATTCTAGAAAATCAGGAGGGCTTGTAAATGGGCTGATTTCTAAAGTATATTTGAATCCATAGTGGTTTATATAAGAATGTGATCTCTGTATCTGTCCTTGCTTTAATAGAAGATATATCAGTAATAATAAATTTGGCTGGATGTTACCTATTTTTACAATGGTTTTAAACCTTTGAGATAGTATTTATTTTATTGAAATAGTTCTACTTTTCCCTTCGATATTGCCGTCCTAATGTCAGCTGAACAAATAAAAATATAATAGTCAGCTGATAATGCTGTTCCTGCATTACCATCTGTAAAATTCAATAGCTGAGTAAAAGTAATCCAGAATGATACAACAGTCAGTGCTCTCAAGTGCCTGAGAGTTCTGACAGCAGATCTTGTACATGGTAAGGAAAGGGCAACAATTCAGAGAAATTGGAGAAGACTCCAATTCATATCATTCCCAGCCAGTACTGAAGGCTGCAGGTTTCTTATAGCTGGGAGAGACAGTACTGAACAAGGGAGAACAAAACTCTGATAGTTTTAGAACTTCTACCAAAGTAACCAAGCAGTTTTAAGTTTTAAAATCAGGACCAAGGTACACAGAATATAATCTCTGCTATCTAGGAATAGATGGAGTTGTTTATCCATCATCCAGTTGAGCATCCTACTTCTAAAAATTTGAGTGAGCTGCTGATATTTTGGAAAAATAAAAGTTGGGTCCATTTTTTTAAAGAGTAGACTTACAGTCTCTTACTCAACTGTACTCAAAAAGCTAAAATCCTTTTGGATGTTTGATTGAGCATCAACCATGGAAGCACTGTATGTTGCAAAAGACTATGGAGCATAGTTTAGAGTGTACACTTAAGGCTTATTGTTACATCGTATTACTTGAAATGGTAGTCTAAAATATGATTTTCTGTTTTCTAATACAGTACCAATTAAATTAGGAAAGCTTCATATCATCAAAAGTGTTTTTCTTGAGCTTACTAGGTTCTTTGAAATGCAGTTTGAGAACCACATATTTTGCATTTCCCTCTTTAGAACACAAAATAGTTATAATGTAGCTTTTTTATGCATTGTGTCAATGTATGTGTCTGTCTCTGGAGTGGCCTAAGGAGCCAGACCACTCCAGCAACAAAGGCTGATAGACAGTTACTTGACAAAGGAGCTTAAAGACTTTTCTTATTATTTATTACTCAGGGATCTATACTGTTCCAGTGAGATGATTCTGATCAACTTATAAGACCTCAGTACTGTATTATAAAGTACAACACCATAGGGCCCTCCTCAACTTCCCTTGTAAACATTTGACCAATTCTTGGAGGGGGAGTAATCCTTCCATTCCATCTCCATATAGGCACTCCTAAAGAGCCAAGTCTTCTCTCAGGGCAAGTGATTCCAGAGGAGAGGGCCATCACCAAGGATGCTTACCCTCAGGGTCCCTGATGTTCAGTCTCACTCCATGGAGAGATTCTGCACAGAGCAGGTAGACTAGAATACCCAAGTACTAAACAGGAAAGAACTTGAAAAGTGTAAACATGGATCAGCTTACAGTAGTATATAGAACAGAAGCTCCTAAAATCAGGATTTGACTCCCAACATCTGTAATATTCCATTTAGTTTCAGTCATACTTATATAGTATTTACTTTTTGTACCATATTTACCATTTGGTATCATAAGAGCCAGTTTGATGTAGTTTTTAATATGCACAGAGGCACAGAAACTGGCTAGTCAATTTTGGGCCAAATCTCTCTGTCTCCACCCCACCTCACAAAGTTATTGTGAGGCAAACAGAAAGAGGGAACATTGTGTACACCACCTTGAGTTGTAAAAAATAAAAGGGAGCTATAACTCTAACATAAGACATTTATACAGCTTGTTACATATAAATCCCATGTATTTTTTTTTGTTTTTAGCATAATGTAGACATGTCAATTTTTTATCTTCATTCAAACAGTATATAAAGATAAAGGAGGTATTTTAACAAAACTATGAAAATTGACTTTGCAATCATTTATTCAACAAAAAGTTAACAGAAATAAGATATTTCCTTCTGTGGAAAAAGTAAGTACAGCTTTGGCGCTAATGGCTGGTATTGCCCTTTTGGAAGAAACAACCTCAAGTAGGTGTTTCTTACAAATGTTTACCAGTCCAATGTAGATTGGGAAGATTTTTTTCAGCTGTGCGATGTTTAAGTGGTTTCTTGCATGCATAGCCCGTTTAGATTACCCCAAAGCATCTCGATGGGATTTAGATCTGGGCTTTGACTTGGACATCCCAGAACTCTCCATTTCTTTCTTTTTTTTTTTAGCCATCTCTTGGTGGATTTACTAGAATGGTTAGGGTCGTCTTCATGTTGCAAGGTCCACTTTTGGTTGAGCCTCAGTCTTCTGACAGATGGTCTCATATTATCCTCTAGCACCCTCTGGTACAATGGGGAATTCATAGTGGATTCTGTGATAGTGAGTCACCCAGGCCCTGACGCAGCAAAGCAGCCACAGAACATAACATTTCCACCACCATGCTTTACAGTTGGTATCAGGTTCTTCTGGTGAAATTCTGATTTCCACCAAACATATCTTCTGGTACTGTGGCCAAATATCTCTCTTTGCCTTGAATGTCCAGAGCACATTGTTCCATAGATCCTGGTCTTTATGTAGGTGTTTATAAGCAAACTTTTAGTCTGTCCTGATGTTCTTTCTGGACAGCAAAGGTTTCTTCCTGGCACACCTCCCATGTGGATCTAATTTGTGCAGCTTCTTTCTAATGGTAGACTCATGCACTTTGACATCAGTAGTGCCAAGAGCTACATGTATGTCATGTGATGAAATTCTGAGGTTCTTAGAGACTTCTTTCAGCATCTTCCATTCTGCTCTTGGGCTGAACTAGCTGGGACAGTGTGGCTTGGGCAAATTGACAGTTGTTTGAAATCTCCTCTGCTTGTAGATGATCTTCCAAACAGTGGAATGATTGATGTCCAGTTGTTTGGCAATCTTTTTAAATTTCTTCCCAGGCTTGTAGGTATCTCTAACTTTTCTGAGGGCCTCAGAGAGCTCTTTAGATCTAGGCATGGTGATACCACACACTTCGACAACAAAGAGCAAACCAACTAAATGAGTTTTCAATAAAACAGGCTCCTCCCCGATCCTCTCTGATGATGATCTGATCATTTGCACCCGATCTGGTGTGCTTGATTCTAATCACAGGAAGTGATAGATGTAATTTTCCACATGCAAAATTTGAATTTATGTTTATTGAAATTACACAATAGATTACAAAATGTAAATGGTGCATGATGTTTGTTATAATATTTATGAGTATTGTTGAAATAAGTTCAAATACCACTAAAACAATATTTCATGCAAAGTCTTTTAAACAGATGGCGTAAATTAAAAGATTTCCTAGAAAATATAATTTAATAAAACTGGATTAATTTTTTAATCCACTTTTTGATTCTGCAATGTGGGTTTTCCCAAAAATGTTGAATTGGAAAATTTATCCTGTGTTTAGTCAATGAGACTTCTTAAAGTCTGTTTAGAAGTAACAGAAGATACTGAGCATGTTTAATATATTGAGTTCAGCATATGTTGTTGTTGTTGTTGTTCAGTCGTTAAGTCGTGTCCCCATGAGCCATATCGCGCCAGGCCTTCCTGTCCTTCACTGCCTCCCTGAGTTTGCTCAGTTTCATGCTCATTGCTTCAGTGATGCTCTCTAACCATCTCATCCTCTGCCGTCCTCTTCTCCTTTGGCCTTCCATCTTTCCCAGCATCAGGGTCTTTTCCAAAGAGTCCTCTCTTCACATTAGGTGACCAAAGTATCTGAGCTTGAGCTTCATTATCAATTTCAAGAGGGACATCTATGTTATTTCCACTTAGATATTTTAAACAAATCAACAAGTTAATAATTACATTTTTATGGAGCATTTTTATCTTTACTCCTAATAATACATATTAGATTTATTAGCACTTACACAAAAGTTTAATACCCTTTCCAATCCATGGTTGTTGTTGTTGTTGTTTAGTCGTTAAGTCGTGTCCAACTCTTCGTGACCCCATGAGCCATATCGCGCCAGGCCTTCCTGTCCTTCACTGCCTCCCTGAGTTTGCTCAGTTTCATGCTCATTGCTTCAGTGATGCTCTCTAACCATCTCACCCTCTGCCGTCCTCTTCTCCTTTTGCCTTCCATCTTTCCCAGAATCAGGGTCTTCTCCAAAGAGATCTCTCTTCGCATTAGGTGACCAAAGTATCTGAGCTTGAGCTTCATTATCGATCCTTCCAATGAGCAATCAGGGTTGATTTCCTTTAAGATTGACTGGTTTGACCTCCTAGCAGTCCAGGGGACTCTCAAGAGTCTTCTCCAGCACCACAGTTCAAAGGCATCAATTCTTCGGCGCTCAGCCTTCTTGATGGTCCAGCTCTCACAGCCATACATTACTACTGGAAAAACCATAGCTTTGACTATGTGGATCTTTGTCGGCAAGGTGACGTCTCTGCTTTTTAATATGCTATCTAGGCTTGCCATAGCTTTCCTCCCAAGGAGCAAGCGTCTTTTAATTTCAGCATATGTAACATGATTTAAAGATATGCTTCCTAAGAATTATCTGAAAAGGGCCATTTACATCTTTAAATTTGATTGTATTTTATCCATTCTAGTTGCAGTTTCATTTATATTCAGTTAATATATTCTGTATTAATTTTATAAAACTATTTCTAAAAATATTAGGATTTCAGTGAAAAAATATAACATGATCATTTTTCTGCAAGAAATTTCCATCTTCTGTCACTTTGTTTTATCCATCCCATAACATATGGTGTTTCAAAGTGTTAAATGGCAACAAATTATAGTTCTCTATAATTTGTAGCCTCTATAAACAAGGGAAATGCATCGCTACTGCCCCCTCCCTCCCCCCTTCTGTATTGCTCTATGGGTAGCCCCAGTTTAAGAACGAGTTCCGTTCCCAAGGTCTGTCCTTAAGTCGAATTTGTATGCAAGCCAGAACAGCGTGACTGTATAATACCGGATAAGAACCATTGTGTATTTAACTCGAATCATTGTGTGGCTAACTTGAATTTTGCTACACCAGGCCCCGTTCTTAACGATGGGTCGTCCGGAAGCCAGCCGTTCTTAACCCAGAGGCTACCTATATTCAGTAACCTGCTCCATGGAAGCTTCCCATATAACTTAGCATTATAAAAATTAAAGAATAAACTGAGGTTTCCTGTTGAGGCTTTGTAGTCAGTGTGACATGTTCAGATGATTAAATGGCTGACATTACAATACACTCGATAGATACATTTATTTGTTTGTTTGTTTGTTTGTTTTAATGGTAACTTACCTTTCTATGAAAAAAATGAAATAAAGGGTAACAGAAACAAGTCATTAAAAGTAACATTATGCAATATCACAAATATGATTGTAGAATAAAAAAAATCTGGGGAGAATACTAGAATAAAGGAGGCAAAAGTGTGTTCTGTCAAATTTCTTTGGAGAGGCTATTCTGTGGTCCTGGTGATTCAGTTGCGAAAAGTGTGGGGACAGCAGAATCATCATGGTGTGATAGAAATCTGCAGCCTATGTGAACTATGTTAGAAGATCGACAGCTATATAGTATAGAGCTTTTAAGGAACATCAAGGATTCAAGTTCAAATCAACTGAAAATGTATGTAAAATGTTATAAAGGTGAAACGAATGGATTAATCCTAGCAAATCTTGTCTCTGCAGAAGATACAGTCATTTCAAGGTCATAAAATTATTTTCAGTAAACAATTATATTAAAAGTAAAATAGGCAATCTGCAAGCACTCATCTTAAATGTTATAGGTTGTAGAGAAAACTGTCAAAGGTGAAAATATTAGGTACTTATTGTTGAGAAAGTGAGCAAGAGTTGTTTCCCTCATATTCTTTTTGTTAGCAAAATGCAGATATAAAATTGCGTTCTTCCTACCTACAGATTTATTCTTTGGTGATGGATTTGATATCAAATACAAAATTCTGAAAAAGCAAGTTTCCTACTTTGAAAGAAGAAAATGGCGAAAGTTGCCCTTGCAATACAGAAGCTGGTTTAAAGTATTTCTCACTGTTAGCATAAAAATAAATAGAATTAAGAACTTTTACCTCTCTTTGGATTACTGTATATTTTTGGCTGCTGCCTCATACCACTTGTCCTAAGAATAAACATTCCTGTATTTACAGGTAGTTATTTTGGAATTGACATGTACCGTATTTTTCCGACTATAAGACGATACTTTTTTCTAAGATCCTTACCCTAAAAACTGAAGGGCGTCTTATTCAAGGAAGTCAGCCGAGAATCGTGGTTGCAAAACTGCCAAACTTTGTTTCTGCAGAGAGGCTCCTTCCTACTGCTAGCCTCCAATCACGAGTGAAATAGCTTGTCTCCCCAACAGACTTCCTCCAATCACGAGCCTGATGTAACTGACGTCAGCTGATGCTGAACAAGCCAATTGGAGGAAGGCTGTTTGCAGAGACAAGCTATCTGCAGTTTTACTCGTGCTTGAATGGAATCAGTTATGCAAAAGAGCCTGGAAATAGAGCTGCAGAGAGACGGTTTGGACCTCCTCCCACCGAGTGTACCAGGTAAATGTTAACTAATTACTAAATAAAAATGTGTTCTGCACTATCTTTAAAATACTGATTTTTTAATTTTGGGCTGGAAAAGTGGGGGGCGTCTTGTACATGGGGGCGTCTTATTGTCGGAAAAATACGGTAAGTCTTCTTAGTGTTCATCAATCTGCTGTAAAGTGATGTGGCATTGACTTGTCATGTACAAAAAAATTATTGTGCAGAATCTTCCTTGACTGCGCGCTTCAGTGTTCACGAAGAAATAGTACACAGGGAGTGACTGGGAAAACTGTATTTGCAAACTAAATGCAAATGTGATTGTGTTTTTGTAACAAATCGCCAAAGAATAAATCTGTAGGTAGATCCATAAGAAATAGATGCTTTATGCTGCACTTCCACGTAAACACACTTCACAATAGAATAGGTCAGAAATGCATGGTTTGCAGAGCATTTCCCAAATAGAATGAGGGTAGAAACTCAAATTGATTTCATTTCATTCATATTAAAATTTAAATACAGTCAAGATAATTCCTTTCCATGTATTGAATACATTTTCCATCTGTCATATTAGAAATTAGAATTTGGTGGCAACTTTGGTGGGAACTTTGACTGCCGTCTCTGAGGCATTTGGAGTCATATGGCCCTTGGATCGAGTGAGATAGGCAGACAGCTAGAAAGGCAATTCAGGTGATAAGATAGATGGGTCTGCAAAAAAAACGGTAATGCCCAAATGTCCATAATCTTAGCTGCATACTCGCTGAGAAAGGCAATGAAATATGTTCTTTTTCTTCAGAATTCATCTTGGGAAAAGCCTGTGCTGCTTATTTTCAGCAAAAGCTATCTGTTAGCAGCTTGGCTGGCATGTACACACCCTCTTAATGGACTCACATTTTCTTGCACACAGCTATTAATTTCACCAAGGTTTCTCAAGCTGTTTTTTGTTCTTGTCATTTTTAAGTGTTTACAGGTTGCTTTTAAAACCACGTGTTCTCAAGGCAGTTTACAGTAGTGTTAATAGCTAGAAATTTTAAGTCTGGGTGGGGCACGTTGTAGTCTCCAGATTCCGATGGGATGGATCTTCCATCAGCCTTTGACAGTGCGATTAGTAGGAAGTGTTGGTGGGACTTGTAAGTGAGCAATAAACAGATGCAGCATACAACAATTTCCACTACATTATAGAGTGAAAACATCCCAATAAAATGTGAATTAAAATAAATGTGAAAAAAACATATTCACTGTCTCTGCTAATGTAAGTGATTTTAGAGGGAAGGCCACAAAGAATAAAGAAAGGTCTCTGCAGCTAGTATTATGGGGTTGTGTAGTTCATTTTGACAAAGACAGGTCAGCATCAAAAAGGCTAACCGACTTTGAACGTAGGTGATTGTGATGATGCAAATTATGTGGTGATGTAAGTGTATCTTCATGTAATATGCATCACACAAATGATGTAAATGGATGCAAAGGGCACACTTTGCTTAATGATACAAATATGCAAATGATACAGATGGCAGTGGAGTTTTGTTCAAAGTTTACTCAGTCAAGGTTTGGAAATTGGAAATTTCACCATGCAGATTTTTAAATAAATGCATGGACGTTCGTTTTAACAATTGAAAGCAGAAAGTCTGCCCTAGGAACTTGAGGGTTGCATGGAGATAACAAGATAAGACTCTAAATGAGTGTATATGCTGATTGGTGTGTTTGCTCAGTGCATTTCTAAAGCAGGTGGAAGAAGAAAAATGATTGAATCTGGACTTTGAGGTGTAGTTCAATGGAGGCTATAAATAACTGCAGAAAATAATGTTTCATTAAATTTTATTTTTTTCACAATCGGCAATTTTAAAAGATATTTACCTACCGTGTAGCTATAACATGCGGAGTACTGTTACCCTTGATTTTTGGAGGGTAGGAACCTCCATTACAAATGGAAGAGGAGTACATTTTGTTGCTACTGGATTCTTTAAGCCTTCATTCTCGTTCTTCCCGAGTGGAAAAAAAGAACCTAGCATTTGCCGATGCACGCTGCCAGATATGTATTTGTAAAGATTACAGGGCTAAATCTATTAAAGGCCGCTGGACTACTGAGCAGTAAATTAGTTGTACTGAACCAGGGTGACTTGTTTAACAACATTATTTTATACAGTAACATTTGCAGTAAGATAGACCCCATGCTAAGATGGAAAAAGTGCAGAGGGTATAGGCTAGCCACATAAAAACAACTTACTGGAAATATTCAAAATGAAATGAGTAATATAGGGTTTTATTTATAAAATTGTTGTTTTAAATCATTTTTAAAATTATTGAAACATCTTTAAAACAGTTTAACCAGTTTAACAAGGAAATTGTTATAAATTGAGGTCATTTTGCCAAGCACCAAAGGACACTGGGAATCTTTCTCCTTGTTTCAGTAGCAACAAAAGCAGTTTAATGGTTTGCACCATAACCTAAGTATAGTTCTGCTCTTCATTTCCAAAACCCATAGGAAACTTAAGTAATTCCTGAACTGTAACTAGTAGATACATTGGTAGTTGATTTATTGTACGTGTGTAACTGTGGGAGATTAAATTACCAAAGCAAATATATTTATATGTCTTATGAAAAGTAATACAATCCAAAAAATTATATTATGTAGAAATAAACATGTCATTACTTTTTCAAATATCCATGTAAACAAGTCAGATATAATTAGGGACAGTCACAAAGGTATGCATGACGTAAACAAGCAGCCCATGCTTGTATTAGATGACTCAAAAACGATAGGGAGGTTTGAATCCCAAAGGAAGACTGGCTAATCAGGAGGATTTCCATCTTCAGTTAAGCTCACTTAGTGACCAATGAGATTTAGGCTCACATTTAACTTCTTTCTATCTGTGAAGAGTTTTCAAGAGAGAATTTGCGGTTTTCCCACTCTTCACTAATACACGATTCTTTCAGCCACAAGTAGAATTCATTGTCCAGTTTAGGATATAGAGATGAGAGCAAAGCATACCTAAATTTGTACCTTTTATAGACAAATAAAACTCCGTTATAAACACAGTTAAAATTTCAGGAGAAATTACTTACTCCTTTTTCCTTGCATGTTTTTCCCTTCAAACAATTTTGTTAAAAAAATTCAGAAGCCAGACACTTTTACATGATGTAGGGTAGCTCTGCTTTCACCAAAATACCATCATAATTTTTCTTAAAGTATATTATGTACTGTATGAAATGCCTAGTGAAGTAGATATTGGTGAATCATCTTGTTCTTCTGCTTTTGGTTTACATATGGAGCAAAATAGCCCAAATGATGTTGAAAGGCAGAGAACAGTGGAATATATAACCTGATTGCTGCTGCCACTGTTTGAAAATGTTTTGTAATAGTTATAATTAGAAGTTGTTATTATGTTAAAAGATAAATATGAAGACATACTAAAGTTAAGCTTGACTTTTGAGGACTACATGGATGCACCCATAAAGTTAATTTGCCGTTCTTTTCTTCAGTAAGTTCCTTCACTTACTAGCATGGCCTATAGCCTTGAAATTCCCTGTTGCTCTATCAAAATACTAACCAACCCTAACCCTGTTTAGCTTCCAAGCCCAAATCATGTTGGTTAGATACTTCTGCCTGTTGAGACACATTAAAGAATATGGATCTTTAAAAATACCAATTCATTATATTTGAGTAGTTTGAGGAGTTCAATGTAAGTTTCAAAGATAGCGTATCCTATTCCAAATAAAATCTAACTGTAATTATGAGGAAGAACTAAGAATCTTAACAGAATTAAGCATTAATAACTGTATTGCCCATGAGAAAAACATCCAAAATTTATAGACACAATATATTAATTAGGCTAACTGAAGTTTCACAGAATCATTGCAACTTTGTAGAAGGTCAGTTAGCTTATACTAAAGGTATTTTGTCTATGGATTAGGAATAGTGTGTTCTTTTATACTGCACAAATTGTGTTTCATAAATGAAATTAATTTCATATTTGAGAAAAACCAGTGAAGTGTAGTGAAGGGAAATATAAACACTTCAAAAAATTGTTTAGATGGGGTTGATCGAGGATTTCTGAAATTTTTTATCCTACAAATAAGTTTGCCTGTTATGTTGCAAGACAGACATGAATATGATATAGTTTATTTAAAGAAAATCACACTTCCATTAACATGTCTTGAAAAACTAGTTTGTAAGTTAAGCAGAAACTTTGCTGAGGTGAGTGGGCAGAAGAGATACCAGAGGGCAGGGTACGACAAGGCAGCAAAATGTTCCCAGATACCATATGAAATATGGAATTCTGTCACGACTGACCCATATAGTACATGTTATAGAAGCATTGTAAGTTCTAAATAAATATAAGCTACTAAATCTTGTCTAGGAAAACCTGCTTGGATGAACGATTCTTTTAAGAAATGCAATCCAGTTTGCATGCAAATTATTTTTAAGCCCTTCCATGTATCAGCCTCTACTATGTAGAATTCATAAATTTGGAGCTACTGGGATTTGCTGTTTTATGTAGGCTTGCATTTATGTTACCAGGACTGTATGAGAATGGTTTCTTCCTATGATTACAATACTGTTAAAAACCCTGGTCAATATGAATGGCTAACACCAGTATAAAATGCTATTTTTAAGGGTATGCTGACAGAAGAATGTTGGGATGTAAGAGCCCCTTCATTTGATTTCTGATTTTTCATGTTAACCTGTCAGCTCAGGAATAAGTGATAATATGATACGTTCCCATCAACAGAATGCCATGCCATATATTATTTAAAATATACTTTACTGAATTTCAGTGATTGCGTAATAGGATTATAGCCTTGATGTGCTAGTGAAATCACGAAGATATGGTATAGGCCAGTATTTCTCAACCTTGGCCGCTTGAAGACGTATGGGCTTCAACTCCCAGAATTCCCCAGCCAGTGCAACTATAGATGTGCTGTAATTACAGTGGTGTTAGGAGACATCTATTACTAGAGAGTGATCAGGGATCAAGGGAGGGCCCAGTAACTATTGCCCAATTATTCTGCGAATGAGAAGCATGTTGATACTCCTCATATCAAAAGCTTAGGCTGGAAATTGCTAGCAGCAGCAGCAACCATGTGGTTTACATGGCTTTGTATCTCCACTGTTGTTTTCCAGCTGGTAAGGAGTACTGTGCCCTGAAACATTTTCTAGGTGTATCAACTAGAATTGGGTATTTGACCAATGTAAAGAGACTGAAAGGGGGTAGGGGAGGGGATGCCTCTTGGTTGAATCCAGAGCTTGTTTTTCATGATGGAAGAAAGTCTTCCAACTACAGTACAGTGATGGAAATCTACAGTATGTTGGGGAGGTTATTTACACAATCCCCTCTACAGTTCCACATGCTTTGCATTATTTCATTTAATAATGACCCCAGAGCAACATTTCAGGGAGCTTCAGGAGAAGGAAAAATTATTGCCAATGTCCTTCCCATTCTTCCTTCATGTGTCTTATGAGTTGAATTTCTCATATGGAACTTAGATCCAATTTTTAGTTAACTGACTAAAATGTATGACAACATTTGTTCAAAGCACTTATATTAAAAATACAAGGATAATTTTCAGCAGATTTAATACTAATATAATTACAAGTTTAAAAATTAACTGTTGTAAAACAATAACATTAGTAGTGTATTAAGGGCACCTGATTTGTTGTATTCCCCTCATTCTGTATTTTATTCCACGTATCATTTACCACATTTAGAGTAGTTTGCATGCTCTGTCATCTCCAGTTTTATTCGCAAGCTGTGTTGGGCTGAGTCTGTGACCAGTCCAGGGTCATTTAATGAACTTTATGGCTGAATTTAGATTTGAATTATGATCTCCTTAAGTCTGATGTCCACACTATAGTTTTTTGGCAGTGATCATTAAAATCAATAACTGCTGGTATTTCTATTTGGGGGTAGCTGCTATTACAGCAGATTAACGTTGCTATTCTCCTAGCTCTGCTAGTAAATTGCAGAAGACTCAGTGGGCATTGCTATTTTGCTTTTTCCTAAGAAAAAATTCTGAAATGAAGTAATTTGAGACATCATCTGTGTGGACAGTGGATAACAGTCTATTCTCTGTAAAGCTCAGGATGTATTGTTTTTATTGTATAGATTTTTTTCCTAAGGAAAAGTAGGTTCCTCAAGCTGTTTTTTGGGGGTCATTCTGTGTAGTAGCTTGTCTGTTAGGACTAGTGCAAATACCTGTATTACTGCATGATGGGTACTTTGACAGTGAAGCCTTTGGTATGATCCCTCAGTATCTATGCCTTTTTATAACTCTACTGGTTTGAGTTTTTTTTTTTAAATAGGATACTGTATACATATTTTAAATAATTATAATAAAATAAATAAAAATGGACCTTAAGTAAATGCAACATGAACTTTACTTATATAACCTTGTCCCTTTTCTCTCTTTCTTTAAATGGACTATATATGCCAATTAAAAATTATAAGCAGTGAATTAGAACTATGATAATAGTTGTCCATGGCCAAATGGTAGACTTATTGGAAGAAACATCAAACTTCTCAAAGTCCTTTAACCAACAACAAAGTGTACTCTTGTTCCAAACTCTCATGACAGTATAGTATGTACTTGGAATTATACCTTGAATGTGCTAGTTTATAAGTAACTTCTGAATGTACATGGTTGCCCTTTTAAGAGACAGTAAAGCAAATGTGGGTTTGATTGTGTCAGATTGTGATGTTCCTTGCCATAAATGCATTTTCTACTTCCCATCTATTCCCTGTTCTCCTCCATCGCAGACACTGATTGATATGTATGTATGTATGTATGTATGTATGTATATGGTTTTTTTTATACACACACACACAAACACATATACACACGAGTTATAAAAAGGCTGTGTGTGTGTGTGTAGTTAAGAGATGAGTGATTCTTGGTGTGTATCTGCATATACATTGTATTAAGCTAAAAAATTATTATGAAAACGTGTATGCATATCAATATTTATATATGATGGAAACCTAACTGCCACGTCTATCCTTTCTTTCTAAAAGAATAATCAGTCTTGCTCTGTAGAATAAAAATGGAGATCCAATGTGTTGTAGTACTTAAAGTGTTGAATTGGAACTGGGGAGATCCAGAAGGTCACTGGGTGACCTGACCAGTCAACTTCTCACAGTTCAACCTACCTCACAGGATTGTTGCAGGGAAGAATATATGTGTTATATGGTTATACAGTGGGGCAAAAAAGTATTTAGTCAGCCACCAATTGCGCAAGTTCTCCCACTTAAAAAGATGAGAGAGGCCTGTAATTTTCATCATAGGTATACCTCAACTATGAGAGACAAAATGAGAAAAAAAAATCCAGAAAATCACATTGTCTGATTTTTAAAGAATTTATTTGCAAATCATGGTGGAAAATAAGTATTTGGTCACCTACAAACAAGCAAGATGTCTGGCTCTCACAGACCTGTAACTACTTCTTTAAGAGGCTCCTCTGTCCTCCACTCATTACCTGTAGTAATGGCACCTGTTTGACCTTGTTATCAGTATAAAAGACACCTGTCCACAACCTCAAACAGTCACACTCCAAACTCCACTATGGCCAAGACCAAAGAGCTGTCGAAGGACACCAGAAACAAAATTGTAGACCTGCACCAGGCTGGGAAGACTGAATCTGCAATAGGCAAGCAGCTTGGTGTGAAGAAATCAACTGTGGGAGCAATAATTAGAAAATGGAAGACATACAAGACCACTGATAATCTCCCTTGATCTGGGGCTCCATGCAAGATCTCACCCCGTGGAGTCAAAATGATCACAAGAACGGTGAGCAAAAATCCCAGAACCACATGGGGGGACCTAGTGAATGACCTGCAGAGAGCTGGGACCAAAGTAACAAAGGCTACCATCAGTTACACACTACGCCACCAGGGACTCAAATCCTGCAGTGCCAGATGTGTCCCCCTGCTTAAGCCAGTACATGTCCGGGCCCGTCTGAAGTTTGCTAGAGAGCATTTGGATGATCCAGAAGAGGATTGGGAGAATATCATATGGTCAGATGAAACCAAAGTAGAACGTTTTGGTCTAAACTCAACTCGTCGTGTTTGGAGGAGAGAGAATGCTGAGTTGCATCCAAAGAACACCATACCTACTGTGAAGCATGGGGGTGGAAACATCATGCTTTGGGGCTGTTTTTCTGCAAAGGGACCAGGACGACTGATCCGTGTAAAGGAAAGAATGAATGGGGCCATGTATCGTGAGATTTTGAGTGAACACCTCCTTCCATCAGCAAGGGCATTGAAGATGAAACGTGGCTGGGTCTTTCAGCATGACAATGATCCCAAGCACACCGCCCGGGCAACGAAGGAGTGGCTTCGTAAGAAGCATTTCAAGGTCCTGGAGTGGCCTAGCCAGTCTCCAGATCTCAACCCCATGGAAAACCTTGGGAGGGAGTTGAAAGTCCGTGTTGCCCAGCGACAGCCCCAAAACATCACTGCTCTAGAGGAGATCTGCATGGAGGAATGGGCCAAAATACCAGCAACAGTGTGTGAAAACCTTGTGAAGACTTACAGAAAACGTTTGACCTCTGTCATTGGCAACAAAGAATATATAACAAAGTATTGAGATGAACTTTTGATATTGACCAAATACTTATTTTCCACCATGATTTGCAAATAAATTCTTTAAAAATCAGACAATGTGATTTTCTGGATTTTTTTCCCCATTTTGTCTCTCATAGTTGAGGTATACCTATGCTGAAAATTACAGGCCTCTCTCATCTTTTTAAGTGGGAGAACTTGCACAATTGGTGGCTGACTAAATACTTTTTTGCCCCACTGTATATGGTTTTGTATGAAAAGTGGGCTATAAATAAAACAAATTTTAAGCTATTTTAGAATGTGATTACATTATAGTAAACATGACGAATGAAAAAAAAATGTAATCCATCCTTAACTGGGATATATTTAAAGTCATTTTTTTATCACAATGCATCTAGAGTACATATTAATCAAAATTGTCAGTTGCTGTTTAAAAAGCATGATGTTAGCCCTACACACAATTAGGCTACATAACAATCCCATTGTTATGTGAGCTTTAAACAGCTTGACCCATAAGAAGATTTGGTTAATTTAATAAAGGGAATGTAGTATTTTAGTTTGACCCCAAACTAATTTTAATACTGCAGAAATATAATTTCAGAATTGTAAAGGATTGGACTTTTATTGGCTCAAATTTGAAATTGAATATCAAGTATTAAAACAAACTTGTATGGCAAATTCACTTTTCTAAATTTAGGTGAAAAAACAATCTAATTAATAGTAAATCTCTAACTGTCTTTTTTCTGTTTTATTTTTAAGACAAGCAAAAATCAAATTAAAGTAGATCTTGTAGATGAAAATTTTACAGAACTAAGAGGAGAAATAGCAGGACCTCCGGACACACCATATGAAGGCAAGTAATTTTTTTCTGTAAATCTAAAAATTTCAAATCTTGTTAATTTTTAAAGTTCATAAGAAAAGTACAATATGTCTCATTTTGAAAGTTCTTTGCAAACTTAAATATTTAATATAACCTTGAAGCTAGTCATTCATATAGGATAACTGAAAGTTGCTTTCTGGTTTATATTTCATACCTACTCAAGCTGATCTGTAGTTCTTACAGTTCTTATGGTCTGCTTTTTGTGGAAGCTTTGCTTAATTTACCAGTGAAATATCTAAATATTTAAAACAGCATTCAATCGTTATTCCTTGGTGATATTTGCACAATGAAACAATTACATAAGGATTAGGTTTTACATTAATAAAATAGCTAGGGCAGGCAGAACTGCAGTGTTCTGTTTCCCTAAACCAGCTATCTGGGCATCCTCAGGATACGTGCATTTCAGTTCTGAGATTCTCAGCAATAGCCCTCTGGGGATTCTGAGAGTCGGTCCATGCTTCTGGAGAACTCCCAAGTTGCAGAAAGCTGCCCAAAATATTTGATGCCAGATAGCACTCAGAATGGTTTATGTAAGATGCTGCCATTTTGGGGATCAACTGTGTAGGGCTTTAGTTTTTGCATTGAAAATGTAACTGTTTCACAGGTCTTTCAGCTCACTTTTTTCTCTTCTCACCTTCCCTTCCTTGACACAGCATAGCAACAAAATTCCAAGCAGCTGGTGGGTATCTGCTGACATGTGAATACTTAGAAAGTTTAAGTGTATTTAGATCTGTCTCTTCTGCTTATATTAAATAAGTAGTTTTCTTAATGTAAAGCTGTCCTGTAATTTCTGAAAAATATAAAGGACAAATGCTTGGCACTGTAGTTAATGCAGAATGTACCTTAAGGAAAACACTTTTTTAAAGTCAAAGCACAAATGTACAAGTCTTCTTCCTTCATTGGGTGTTCATTTAAAATGAATAGTGAATAGCTGTGGAAAACTGTTTCATCAGTGTAACTCCTTTTAAAACAGTTGTTTCATATTGTTCTTTTTGGGGGGACTCTTAAGTTGGTTTTCCCTCAAAAATAATGTAATCTGAATTCAAGTTTTTTCATCTTTGTTGTGGTTTCTGTGCAGGCCCCTCATATAGGCTGTATGCTGATATAAGCTGTGTACTTATGTTCATGACTCCAGCTAGAAAACATCTGTAGTTAGGCCAGATGGTGGAAGCTTGAATGTCTTCAAGGAATATGGCTGTAGTGTTCCCACTGGATTTTCCTCTCACTGGTAGAGCTATGCTTTCAGGGAAGTCACTTGTGAACCATTTTTTCCTTTCATGTTCTTTCTGTCTTGGCCTTTGTAGACTGTCAGTTTGCATAGCTTTTAATTTTAATTTGTTTTGTGGATAGCCTAAGGAACCATGACTCAGAGACTGCCTTTTATCTCAGAAGTGCTATTTTTGCTAGAGCACATTATCATGTTTGGATGCCTATGATCATAGTCTTCTTTTTTCAAGCAGGCAATTACCTAATCAAATTTTGTGGGTGTTGCTTCATCTTTGTTAGATACATCAAATTAAACACCCTGTTCTACAGAGAAAAGTGCTTCAGAATAGTTCCTTCAGGACTTTTGCTTCACTTGGACAGGCTTATATAAGAGGGCAAGATCACTGGACTTTCAGCAAACTTCCATCCTCTTCACTCAGATTGGTCTGCCTGTTTCTGTGCCATTGTCCAGGTCTTGCCAAGTCCTTCCTGGTCCATGATTATCCCCTTGAGAACACTTGTCAAAAAGATGACCTAAGACTTCTGGAACACAATCAACCTTTCAGGGATACTAGGAGTTTTCCCTTGGAATTGCAGGGCAGAATCACAGCCGTCCAGTATACCAAAGGAAAACCACTGAGACCATGCTAATTACTACTATTCTTTTTACATAATTAGTGTTAAAGTTGTTGTTTGCTCAATACCGTTGTTATTAGTATGTGGTCTCCATCATTTGAGGAACGTAAACGCATTATATAATAATGGAAAGTTATCATGATATAGGCAGATTGGAGATCAGGTTCTCGGTTTCAGTATCATCTTTTCTTTCTGGGAGAGGCCTATTTTGGTTCAGATAGCAAAACTACTGAATACTCTCATTGAACCTGCCATACTTTCAGTGAAGTTGCAGAACTTTTCTAAGACAGTCTGGAACGAGACTTCTCCCCCTACTTAACCCAATATTACATTCTTTACCAATTGAGATTTCTTTTATTCAAATAACAGATAATTGAGAATTCCTCTTTGAGGAAAACACCTTTCAGTCAGCATCAGATAGAATAGGAATATATCCATCATATGGTTTGTAACCAGATTCTTCACATATAGATTTGTTCCATAAAAGGTCTAGAAATACCCCAAATACATAATTTCAAAAACCTGAACCCCACAAAAGTCCTCTGTCATTTTTTTCCTGATTTATCCAATGCTAGCCAATCATTTATCCTCATTTCTTCAACACCTCCAGCCATTACAGAATTCTATATTTTCAGTTTGAATTTCAACCTTACTTATAAAAAGACCCAATTGTACATACGGGTCTTGCATTGCAGTGGAATAAGAATGCTTCGTTATTTCTTCTAGAATTGCCATGCTTGATAAAAAGATTTTCAGAAGATGTATTTGCTGCCTTTACAGTTAAGTGATTTTGACTTAGAGGCATCTTGTGATTGGTACAGATTGCTAGATGTTTTTTTTTTTTTAATTTATAGATCAGTACTCACCCAGCAGCAAAAATGTCTGTTACTAGGACGTAAATGTGTTAACTTACACTTCCTTACTGCTAAATTTAATGTCTTCATTCTGCTTAACGTGGGCAGTATCATCATGCAATGTTTTCTCAAATTCGTCTTTCTTTCCTAGGGCTCCTAATGAAATTGTTGGGCAGAAAATGAGGGGAGGGAGTTCCTTTAACTGAAATTTGGTTTTGCCATTCATTGTCTTTACACTGAGGTGTTTTTTTTAAAAAAAGTTCCTCAACTATGCAAAATATATAAAATTCATAATAGCTTGAATATCCTTGGGCAGAGTCTACTAAAAACTTTGAGGGCTCATAAAGGCCAACCCAGACAGGAAGTAAATTGTAAAATCCTACTTCTCTGGTTCAAATCAAATCAAATCAAAACCTTGAGGATTACCTAATGTCCCCCCCCATATCCAGAGCCCATCCCTGCCCATATCTCCTTATCCCAAACACCCTTCCTGTCTAACAGCTGCAAAAGTGAGGGCAAGAACAGAGGCTTCTCTTCTTCTCCCTCCACTTTCTGTCTTTTTTGAAGGCCATGGTAGTTTGGCAATTTCTAATTCTTGAAAGGCTCTTGTGCTACTGCCGTTGTAACTTTACAGGGGAGGGGAGAAATGTTTGGGGTGTGGGGGATAAGCACTTGACAACAAGGATTGTAGAGGACAGGGAACAATGTATGGGAGAAAAGAGAGGTTTATCTCAGAAAAAAATACCTAGTGTCTTCAGATCTTTAAATCTTTTCCAGAGAAACTCTGATTATTCTTGTGCTAATACTGTATAAGGGGATCCTGGGAGATTTGCCACTCCTAATAATTGTTTATTCTCCTTGCCTGTTATTTGGGGGAGGTAGTTTTTTGGCATCATCAATTTACATTTAAATTTGTGTTTGTTCCTTGCTAAATTGTCACTGGAATATTGGAATAATCTCACAAGGGCTTCTCTTTTTTTAATCAACTGAAGTATTTTATTAGTAGCTTTTAGTAGATTGTACCATGTGCCAAGAGCTTCTCTAGTGAGTAAAAGACAACAGGAATAAATAAGAACAATTATTGTGCTATTGTAGTGGTGCTCTAAAGGATCTCCACCCCAAAGGGATTGCAAACTGAGTAAACACTATGTAAAAGGAATAATGGTAGGGGTAAATACGCTGGAAGGCTACCAGTATAATTTCGAGCTATATTATAAAAGGAATCTATCCTGCCTTAGAACCACAAATTTAGAAGCTAATATAAGGTTTCCTTCTGTTTGAAGTTAAGTGTTACTTATTTCTCCAAAACAAACTTTTAAAATCCTATTTTATTGACTTAAATTAAAATTCAATGCTGTGATAAACTAATGCCTGCAAAGTATTTAGTGGTTATATGTTCTGGTTTTTATAGGAGGAAGATATCAATTAGAAATAAAAATTCCAGAAACGTATCCATTTAATCCTCCTAAGGTACGGTGAACATAATTGTTATGAATAATTCTTTGGATTGTTTCTCTAGAGTTGACACCTTTTTATGCAGTCCTGTTTATTTGTCCTGGCTCCCCCTCCAAGGTCTTTCTAGCTGAATACAGACCAAACAATAACTTACCTTTTATACTACTCTGTCAAAAGTCCCTGCTTATGAAATGCTTTACATACAATGAAACTTCAGTGTTATGGAGAAATAATTCATTGTCTCCTTTGTTTTATGTGTGATAACCTATACTAACGTCATTTCAATTAAATAGAAATTTTAATGAGATTGCTTGTTATAATGTTCAAGTGTAATAGTAGAAAATTGTATATATACTTGTTTAAGAATATTGGAACTGATATCATTGGAATAACATTGGAACCGATAGATGAAAACACTTATTTTCTTGGATACTTTAAAAAAAGCCAAGATAGATTACTGATAAAACGGTAGTAATTGCCAAAGTAATTGTGTGGGGTTTTTTTCCTGTAACAGTGATATCAGTTTGCAAATAATAAAGAAAAAGACTATCATACAGAATTACCACATTCTTATCTGTGGGCAGTGTCAGCATTGTGAAAGCTAATACCAGGATACCAGCTTTAACTTAATGTGGGCATTTGTAAATGATCTGGAGAACCTATACTTCTCACTTAATTCTTACAAATGGCAACACATTTAGAAAAGAAGCTTCATGAGACTGAGTGCCCTACATAGTTGGATGGTACAGTACACAATATGATGCACAATCCCACCAAATTCAGTCCTTAGTACTCCAAATACAGATGACTGAAACTCAGGAAGGTCACTTAGTGAAGACCACATCTGGGCTCCCTGCGGCATTTAAAGATTGTCTCCCTCTGTCCAATACATTTTCTAGCAATCCCCACAGTCCCACCATTGCTGCTGTGCTTCATCCATCCGATTAAGTGGACTTCATTCACAAAACCTGATGTGAAATTAAAAGTTACTCTCTAAAATGCCACAAGAACTTGTATTCTAAAATTTGCTATACCCTTCACCATACTTGGTTCTTCTCAAGAACAGTATTAATAGCAAAGGAATGGAATGCAGTAAGTTAGAGTGACAAAAAGATAGTTCTTTAGTTCTCAAATTCTCTTCTCTTTTCTTTGAAAAGTTAAAAAAAACCCAACAGATTGAAGTGATTTAGAACTTTTTGAGCAGGGAGAAGGAAGTATTTCCTATGCTGAGAAGGTGAATTATGTGATGAGTTTAGGTTTCATCTCCTTAAGATTCCACTCCTCCCCAAGCTATTGGAGGTAAGGATAGTCTGGATTTGTGTACATGTGAGAAAATCTGAATGAGGGGACTATGGACACGTTTGTATGCAGGTAGCGGTGGGCTCTGCTCTTTACCAGCCTGTGCTCGGCCATATCTCTTTTGTCACAGGGAGTCTTCAGGGGCAAAAATATTACTCTTGACAGTATTGAGCAGATGAACCAATAACTTGGGGCAGCTTTCCTCAGAAATCTGGATGAAGATTTCTGGTATGTAGGAGCACATAACTGAATATGTATTCAAAATAAATATGATTCTGACTCTGAATCTGCAGAACCCAAATGTTAGATTATCACTGTTTGTGGGAATAGCCGCCATTGTCCATTAAAATACTGTAATATTGTCCTGTATGGAGTTTATCCATTGTGTAGGAGCTATTTTCATAACAACTTCTCTTATGTTCTAGGTGCGGTTTATCACCAAAATATGGCATCCTAATATTAGCTCAGTCACTGGAGCTATTTGTTTGGATATCCTAAAAGATCAGTGGTAAGGTTCCATACAATGTTCTGGAAGATCCTAAAAATAATTCGAGAACCCTCTACAGGTAGTCCTCAACTTACAACCATTTGTTTAGTGACCAAAGTTACGACGGTGCTGAAAAAAGTTACTTCTGACTAGTCCTTGTACTTAGGACTGTCACAGCATCCCTGTGGTCACGTGAACAAAATTCGGGCGCTTGGCAACCGGCATGTATTTACAATGGCTGCAGGATCACATGATCACCATTTGCGACCTTCCCGGCCAGCTTCTGACAAGTAAAATCAATGGGGAACCATGTGATTCACTTAGCAACCATGTGATTCATTTAACAACCACTGCAAAAATGTGGAATCGGGTGTGATGCCTTACTTAACAATTGCACTGCTTAACAACAAATTTTCCAGTCCCTGTTGTGGTTGTAAGTTGAGGACTACCTGTACTGTAGACATGGGAAACAGTGATCCTTTCTTAGGTTTTAATTGTCAGTAGGGTTGATAGATTTGTCCTACACATTTCTTAGTTTTATTTTTAATTCCTTATATAATTTAATTGAAAAGTAGAAAATCTAGTGGCCATTAACTGTAGGATTTATTGATTTGAGTATCTGAGCTAAATTACTGAAGTCAGCCAAGGTTTTGCCATATAAAAGGTCCTCTGTAAGTTCCTTCATTTGCTAGTTTTATTAACTATAGTTTACCATTACAACTGAAGTCACAAATTGGCTATTGCTAGTCTCCAGATGGTTTTTCAGAGTGGTTAAATTGTGATTTTTAGGTAGCTTTGATAATAATTTCTTGAGTTTTATGACAAACTACACTTAGCAAAAGTGATAAAATGCAGGAATGAAGCATTGAGAGGACCAAAAAAAAATATATGGTGGGAATATTTTCATTCATGAAACTTAATTCTGGCAGTACATCTAAACTGAACTACTAAATTCAGAGATTTAGTTGAGTGTTCATTTCTGAACTACAGAAAATGAATTTAAAGGGGTGCTGCTCTGTATTACAGTGGGGCAAAAAAGTATTTAGTCAGCCACCAATTGTGCAAGTTCTCCCACTTAAAAAGATGAGAGAGGCCTGTAATTTTCATCATAGGTATACCTTAACTATGAGAGACAAAATGAGAAAAAAAAATCCAGAAAATCACATTGTCTGATTTTTAAAGAATTTATTTGCAAATCATGGTGGAAAATAAGTATTTGGTCACCTACAAACAAGCAAGATGTCTGGCTCTCACAGACCTGTAACTACTTCTTTAAGAGGCTCCTCTGTCCTCCACTCGTTACCTGTAGTAATGGCACCTGTTTGACCTTGTTATCAGTATAAAAGACACCTGTCCACAACCTCAAACAGTCACACTCCAAACTCCACTATGGCCAAGACCAAAGAGCTGTCGAAGGACACCAGAAACAAAATTGTAGACCTGCACCAGGCTGGGAAGACTGAATCTGCAATAGGCAAGCAGCTTGGTGTGAAGAAATCAACTGTGGGAGCAATAATTAGAAAATGGAAGACATACAAGACCACTGATAATCTCCCTTGATCTGGGGCTCCATGCAAGATCTCACCCCGTGGAGTCAAAATGATCACAAGAACGGTGAGCAAAAATCCCAGAACCACATGGGGGGACCTAGTGAATGACCTGCAGAGAGCTGGGACCAAAGTAACAAAGGCTACCATCAGTTACACAGTACGCCACCAGGGACTCAAATCCTGCAGTGCCAGATGTGTCCCCCTGCTTAAGCCAGTACATGTCCGGGCCCGTCTGAAGTTTGCTAGAGAGCATTTGGATGATCCAGAAGAGGATTGGGAGAATATCATATGGTCAGATGAAACCAAAGTAGAACGTTTTGGTCTAAACTCAACTCGTCGTGTTTGGAGGAGAGAGAATGCTGAGTTGCATCCAAAGAACACCATACCTACTGTGAAGCATGGGGGTGGAAACATCATGCTTTGGGGCTGTTTTTCTGCAAAGGGACCAGGACGACTGATCCGTGTAAAGGAAAGAATGAATGGGGCCATGTATCGTGAGATTTTGAGTGAACACCTCCTTCCATCAGCAAGGGCATTGAAGATGAAACGTGGCTGGGTCTTTCAGCATGACAATGATCCCAAGCACACCGCCCGGGCAACGAAGGAGTGGCTTCGTAAGAAGCATTTCAAGGTCCTGGAGTGGCCTAGCCAGTCTCCAGATCTCAACCCCATGGAAAACCTTGGGAGGGAGTTGAAAGTCCGTGTTGCCCAGCGACAGCCCCAAAACATCACTGCTCTAGAGGAGATCTGCATGGAGGAATGGGCCAAAATACCAGCAACAGTGTGTGAAAACCTTGTGAAGACTTACAGAAAACGTTTGACCTCTGTCATTGGCAACAAAGGATATATAACAAAGTATTGAGATGAACTTTTGATATTGACCAAATACTTATTTTCCACCATGATTTGCAAATAAATTCTTTAAAAATCAGACAATGTGATTTTCTGGATTTTTTTCCCCATTTTGTCTCTCATAGTTGAGGTATACCTATGCTGAAAATTACAGGCCTCTCTCATCTTTTTAAGTGGGAGAACTTGCACAATTGGTGGCTGACTAAATACTTTTTTGCCCCACTGTACATGTTACAATCTATTGATTTGATTTGATTTGTGTAGCTGCCCTGAGTAGTCTAATCTTGAATGTATCTTTTACCATTCAGATTGCCCTCGTTTTCGTAAGAGCAATGATTGAATGTAGAGTATAACGGTAGTTCATTTTGAATAGGAAGAGAGAAAAAAAAGAAAATGTAGAAGTAGGCACTTTTTAATATGCAGGGAACATGGAATATCTTCTTATAATATCAAGTAGATAGTTGGTATACAGAAAATGTTTAGCCAAGTTAATATCAAGCAGAGTGTCCTGTTGGTAATAGTTGCTTGGAGCATGAACGCTTGTTCACATAATTTGATTGGCAGCAGTGGACAATAGCCTGGAGCCTGACTTCACCTAGAATGCTAAGCAGCCACGTGCTCTGTAGGGTTTGGCTTAGCATGCTGCATGAACCAAGCCATTATGACTTGTAAACTTTGGTTTATGGCTTAATAAGTCTAGCCAGCTGTGGTTTATTCAGTAAAAGATGGTGAAGCAACCGGTAGCTTAGTACAATATATAAAGAGTAGTTACAGTTTAGCACTAGCTCCTTCGGGCTGAGCCTGTTTCAGTGGTGAATAATCTCTCCATCCCAAAAGCCGTGGGCCAGGGAGGCGGGTTCTAGCTTGCTAGATTCTAGGCTGGAGGAAATCATCCCCTCCCTGGGAAATATTTCCTGAAGGCCCCACGAGTGATCTGAAGTGCTCAAATTAAAACCTGGGTTTTGACTTAAAATATGGGTAGGTGGGATACTATAATGATCTTGTCCTGTACTAAACAAAGTGTATTAAATAGGTAATCAGAAGTTATTTATGTAAATAACATCCTGTTGGCATCCATGTTGGGCATGCTACATAAATTTTATTTTTGCTAATGGCGTGGTATTAGGAACAACGGCGATTCCTTGTGAACTTGTTCCAAACGTGTATTTTCAGGGCCGCGGCGATGACTTTAAGAACAGTGTTGTTATCATTGCAAGCCCTCTTGGCAGCTGCAGAGCCAGATGATCCCCAAGATGCAGTAGTGGCCAATCAGGTACAACTTTTTTTCTTTCCTCCTAGAAAATGCACTTACAGTTTCCAAGGGTTGGTTTGTTTTTTGCAGGGAGAGGGACATTAAAAATCTACAGGAAACAAGCTAGTGAAAGAAATGCTTTTTCTTGCCGGAATGGCAAGAAATTGCATACAGCTCCTGAGGAAGGAGATGGCCTTAATCTGAGTATCGTTCATTTCTCTGTGCTAGCTACAGGATTGTCCACAAGACTTCGATATGTTTTTTCTTTCCCTTTGATATAGTACAAACAGAATCCAGAAATGTTTAAACAGACAGCTCGGCTTTGGGCACACGTGTATGCTGGAGCACCAGTTTCTAGTCCAGAATATACCAAGAAGATAGAAAACCTTTGTGCTATGGGATTTGATAGGGTAAGTCTTGCTTCTCCTAAGAACTGCTATTTTTACTGCTATCAGGTACAGTAAATTTTTTGGGTAAAATCTGCTTCCTTAAGATCCAGAATTGCTTTCTTTTGTGTGGGAGCTTCTATTGGAAGATTGTTATATTATGCCTTAAGTAACAATGTTCTGCTCTTTGTGAAATTTCAGGGAACTGCAGTCACTACGCGGTTCTTTGTTAAGTGTCTTGCTTCAATTTAGCAGTTGTCATGTGTGTGCTTTCCGTTAGTGTACACCGTCCAGAGTCACTTTTTTGTGAGGTGGGCGGCCATATAAATATGATCAGTAGATAAATAAATAAATAAAATAAAATAGTGCCATGCTGAATTGAGTTTGTGTAGGTGCACCTTCTGACACAAGTCACTTGTTGTCTTTTTGCAGAATGCAGTAATAGTGGCCTTGTCATCAAAATCATGGGATGTAGAGACAGCAACAGAACTACTTCTGAGTAACTGAGCCATGTGCTGAAAACTGCTTCGGTAGCCCAGCTTGCCCCTTCTTGAGGAGCGTCACCATCTCTTCTTTTTAGGTTTCGATATAGATTCTCTTTTAAAACTGGCATTCTTGCCTGATGCTATCTAGGCACTATTGGAGACTGACAAACTGCTCTGTAAATAAAGCTAATTAAACGTCTGTGTAAATTTAAGAAAGGGGGAAATACTTTAATTTTTTTTCTTATTAAATATTGTAAATTCCTTGAGCTTGGCTAAAACGATGGGGACAACTTGCCTACTGTAGTGTTAGCAGTGTGACCAAGACTAGCAGGAATTTGCATCAGGATTTTGACTTTATTCAGAACACATCAGATTGTGTCTGTAATCATCAATCGTTGTCACTCATCCCAGCTCCCTTACCGTTTTTAATATGGATCCTACATGCCTGTGGACTGACCTTATATTTGCATGCTTGTACTTTACATAGACAATTTAAGCAAGTAGGGTGAACTGAACAGAGCACCATTTGAAGTACCGGAGCATTCCTTCTTGTAACTTTTTACCTAAAGTTTTCCAGATGGGCTCAAAACTCAAAAACGATGGCCTACTCCGCTATTTTCACCACTTTAGGAGTAACGATCCTGAATGTCCTCCTTGCTCCCAGCCCCCCTTCAGCTGCACGCACAGTTGCAATAATCACACCAGGACCTCTCCGGAATCTGTGGGTATCTGTGCCATCTAGCCTAGTTTTCCACTTCATGTGGTATATTTTGAATAACCAGTAAAAGTGTTTCCACCATTGTAATTTCTACACAATTGTATAAAGGTTTGGTATATTTGGACATAGCACAAACCAGTGGAGCTGCTCTTTTATTTCTTATGCAGAAATCAAACCTCTTTCAATAAATTCTGGCTAGAATGAATTCACTGAAAAGAACTGGGTCTCTGTTAACACTGAGAATGCCACCCCTTTTCTCTAGCGTATGCTGTGACGCAGTCAGCTTTTGGGACATAATTTCAAATAGCAGTTGCTTATAAAGGGTTGTAAAAGACCCGCTTGTGTGCATTTTTCCCTAGCTGACATTTGGAAATCTTGTTGGTTTTTTTACTGTACATATATGTTAAATGCCAGTAGTAGTTTCTCCAGGATGACTGTTCCTGCTAAAACAACTGTACATACAGTGTATCTTTGTATTCATTCTGAGAGATCTGAACTCTTCAGATTGTTAGTTTTCTATAAGTCCAAAACACATACTTTTTGTTGAAAGACGGAATATTTCAGAGGTGCCCTGAGAATTCTTCTGAGCAAAATGCAGTGGTACATTTGGAGCATATCAAATTGTTTTCCTCAGTCCGATTCTTATGTACTGTAGATAGAAATGTTTACATTAATCCATGTTTTAATTGAAGAACAGGCAATGGGCTACTCATGGTTTTTGCTGACCTGTCATGTTACATTACTGTAAGAAAATAATGAGAAATAGAGATGGGCATGCAGGGTTCTTTTCTGCAAGATATCCAAGTTACCTGTAGTTTCAGATGTTAGGACACAGAATATAGTAGTTACCTGTGCAATATGAAGCACTGATTTTTTTTCACATCCCATTTCTGCATTCAGTGATTGTGTGGTTTATCTTACAGTCATGTAAATCACTGGCAGATGCCAAAGGAAATGTGACTCTCCTCTTTTTTTTTTTTTTGGTATTTCCTTGATATTTATTTTTTTTAAACGAATTGTTGCTGCTCAACATTTTTGTTAAATACTAGCTGGGGCAAATATAACCCTGGCAATCTGCCATTTGTGTTTGTGTTTTTTTAATGGACTATATTTTGATGAGCTCATCCACAATATTATTTACCCTGGTGGTAATTGTGTAAATGCCGAATAGATTACATTTTTCCTTGTTCTTTGCACATTAGTAAAAGAAAGAACTTGGAAGTAGTTAGTTGGGATAAAATGTCTTCTGCTTTTACATTTAGATAATCTTTCTAGGGAAAATTCTGTGATTGTGTCAAATGAAACTAGAAAGGCTTTGAATGCAGGAAGGGTGCTCATGGTGTGTGTGTATATATATATGTGTGTGTGTGTGTATATATATACACACATACATACACATGCATACATACATATACATACACATATATACATATAGGGTGCTCATGATGTATGTGTGTGTGTGTGTATACACACACACACACATATGTGTGTGTGTATATATATATATATATACACACACACATACACACACACACACATCACTATGAAGCTGTTCCCTTGCCTACAGCGATAATTTCGGCCTAACTTTAACTTACGCATAAGAATGTGAGCATTGGAAGACAAAGAGCAAATTTATATGGAAATTGTAGAAGTACAAGGTTTCCCTAGTGGTTCAATCAAAACTAAGTGGGTGGAAGTTTCTGAGGGGAAAGGAAGAGCTATGTTGATCTACAAAAGAGTCAGTAAAGATATTTGTGTTGGGCTTGGAAGGCAGTTGAGCTGAATAGGTAAAAATGCTGTCAGGAAATCTAATTGCAGGTAGTAATAACTTGGAAATGATTAACATTGACCAGATTTTCATTTTTTAAACAATTCTAAAATATAAATTGAGCAACCTTTTAGATATGGCATGTGCCTATGCAGTAAAGGAACTGCTGCATAATTCATCTGGTCCACACAATGTTGTTCTAATTTACCCTGCATGGAACACAGCCCTGGGCTAGACTGCCCTGTCCAGCTCTGGCTCTACAGTGATGCAGGATTCTCCTTTGGAAAACATTCCAAAAGACAGTTGCAATCAATTGGTAATTCAGAAAAGATGCTCTTCCCAGAGTCCTCAACAGATCTTAGTAAGTGCACAGATACATCATACGGTTAGTTTCCAAAAACTCCTAATGGAAGACAAGCTCCTCTTTCCCTATTACAAGATTTTGTTCTAGGTGTGGAGTAATGTACTACTGTTACAAATAAAGTTTCCCCATTCCAGCTGATCTGTAATCAGAGGCACATTTTTTTCAGCAGTGCTTAGTATTTTGTTGAAAGCTATCAGGTTTATATTATGCTTTTTTTTTTTCCTTGTGCTTCATTTGGGAAATAACTGAGGTACAAAATTGCAGCTGGAGTAAATGAAAGGAATAGTCTTCAAATAAACAGAATTGCTGCAATGTGAGTAAACTATGCAAACCCTGTGCTTATTAGTCAAGACAGAATTAGCATCCTGTTTTGGAAAAGGCAGCACCAACCTGTTGCTCATATTTTATAATGTAATTGCAGAGAGGCACACTTCTTTTGCCAATGGCACTTCTTACAGCCAATGGGACTTAGCAGCCACTGGAGCGTGTTTGGAAATGGACTTGTTGGGCTCAACAGATTAATTTGAAGGCTTGCTTGTTTTCATTGGGAAACCAAATAATGACACAAGTGTGAAGCCCATTGCTTGTTGGACTTGCTCTGTACAAAAGGCCCTTGGCCCAGTAACGGCACAAATCATATAGGAAATGGAAGCAAGAAATAAAGCGCTCTCTAACAAGTCTTGGATAGAGATTTTGCACGGAAGAGTATGCGAAGTGCTACTTGCAAGATCTCTACGGAGGCATCAGTTCAGTTGTCCTGCTCAGATATGACTTTAGCAAATCCAGCAGATTCTTCTATTCCCAATGCAATTGAAGGGATGTGGTGTGATACCTATTTTCATGAACTGGTTTGTAGAACTACTTTCCCTCCATTTTCAGCTGTTAGAGCTTTATGTTCAAGTGACCTTACCTTATTTATTTTATTCTAAACAGTTCTGAATCCATTCCTGAAAGATAATAGACCTCATTTTGGTTAAATCACCTGCTCTGTAGTAATGGGCGTGTAGAGAGGGGAGAATCTGCCCAGTGGTTCAACAAGTAGCCATTAAAATGCTAACAAGATAAAAAGTCCTGCAAGAGCCCATTTTAAAATCTGCAATATGGTGCTCTAGATCACTAGTGAGGGCATCTCTCTGAAACAAAGTGGTAGGGTGGAAGATCTTGACTCATCTATTTATTTTCCATCCCGGTTTGGGATTTTTCCCTGACCAAGACAACAAAGGATACTTGTAGGAAGTGCTTAATTAGCATTTCACTTCATTGTAAGCCATTGGTGGGCTGGAATATAGCGTTGGTGTGTTTGTTGAGAATAAAAGCTACACAACACTTTTGTACACACTTTTTTAAAATAAATACGCATTTTAAAAATGTTGATTTCCATTGCAAATGCTTAACAATAAATGCATGTTTCCTGAAAGCTTTTTCATCTTATTTTGTGCCAATAAATTACTGGGTGGAGGTAATGCATCATTATCAATTGTGTTGTAATATAAAAAGTTGCCAACGAAGTGTAACTTTAACATAAAGGTGCAGATGTAGAACTAGTTAAGCATTTCTTAAAGGGTATTTTTAAGGAACAAATGCCTAAATGAATTTGGGGCACAGTTGTTTTTCATGCTTCCTTATTCAGTGGCTTCAAACACCTATGTATTTTAAAAGACAGCAAATTCTCTATGGCTCATTTATATGCAGTTTGGTAAAATTCTATTTGGCAATATAACAGGAAAAATCTCATTCAGATTCCACTACTGGTGACTTTATTGACATGTCTCTGTTTTTCTGGGCAACAATACAGTGGTTTACTATTGCCTTCTGTGATATTTGTCAATTTCTCAGTGTAACCTACAGGACTTGGACTTTGTGCTGTCCCTCATCCAAATATTAATGAGGCCTGAACTTGTTTAGCTTTTCTGAGAATAGTCGAGTAGGTGCTGCCTTTGAATAAATTACTGCAGTAGTAAAACCTTATCATAAACTTGAAATTTGTTCCAAGCTCTGAGCCAAATAAGAACTAGTTGCCATTGAAAGCTGCTGGGTATTTAACAATTACTTTATAGTCAAATATTGAAGTGACACAGAAAATCAATGTTTTAAATACTTCTGGTCAGTAGGATATGGGCAATAGTAGGGTGGCTTGAAGGGCTTAGAGATCCTAGCTGAATAGAAGACCGAGCATCCTTTGGGGAAAAAATGGGGATTTGGTTGTGCTTGTGACATAATGGTTAAAGCGTGCCCAACTGTCTAGTACCATCCTTACTGATAGGCAGGAATGCTCAGTCTGGCAGGAATGTGGCTCAGGCTGGTCTCTTACTAAAAAAAAACATGCAAAAGCCTTGATCAATCAAAGTCACGAGGGGTGATGGAACTAATATCTGGGCTCCTCTAATGATGATCATAGGGTATGGAAGCTTGTGACTTTGAACAAAAAAATGGCAACAACATGAAATTTAACTGTCTGAAAGCAAGAAAGGGAAGCTTGTAGGAGGTCTGAATGAAAGTGGACAATCTTGTGGAGTTGATGAATATAGGTAGAGGTGAAAGTATAGGCTTATGAATGAAAGATCTAAAATAAAAGGTCCAAAGCATGAATTGGTGGAATTCATAAAATTAAAAAAAATAAAAAGTAGGAATCTCTAAATCAGTGACAGCTTATATTTAACAATTGTGATAGTGGAAGCAGGAATGAGTTCTCGGAAAAACTGAATAGCATTCGAAATGAATGTGATGCAAAGGGGAAAAATTCATTTAGCTAACATCAAGATATGGATGGGAATGGGATGAGAGAATACAGGAAAAGTGATTGGGACATTTGGAGAGCAAAGAATGAATGAGACTGGTGACTTAATTATTGGTTGAGAAAAAGTTCTGTTCATTTCAAATATGCCTTTTAATAAAATTAAAAGTTGGAAAAGGCACTACCAGACTCATTTTTTGCTGCCAGACTAACATGTTCTCATCCTAAAATACCTACAATTTGAAATATGTAGGTTCAGTAAGATTTACCATGCATTTCATACAGGATTACTGAAAATCATATAAAACATTCGGTCTGGTGCAACATCCCAAGCTTTGTCATGGTGATCTTGAAATTGGAAATTGCTTTAGCAGTACTGAAGCAGGGTCTTCTGGGGGAAACTGAAGAAAGATGTATTTGCATGTTTGTGGGAGAACTGAAGAGAAACTTAACCAAGGGTGTTCAGCAGCCGAATGTGCTGCAGTTTACTTTACTGCAACAGCTATATCCGAGATCTGAGCAGTAAGTTCTAAAAGATGTACAGTAGTCCAGAAAATAAAATCCAAAAGGAATTTGGAATGCTCTGGGTTTCTCCTGAGTGAATCGTAGGTAAAATATCCTAATTTGTCCTGCTACTCTTAACACTATTTTAACAAACTATAACCAGCTTTCAGGGTCTTACAAAGCAGAACAGGAGGCTTTTAGGGTTAAGATTAGTTATTAAGGGCCAAAGGAACCACAACTTGTCTGGTCAGAACAAACAGGTCTAAGTTTGTCTGACTTATTACTGTACTTCAAAAGGACTGAAGTTCAATAAAGGATGGGTATCTATAGCTAGGGAGATTTCCTATAGGCAGTAGTCCTCTTTCAGTAGACACTTCTTCACTAATTATATATATTTAAATTGTTAAAACTGACAAGGTATTAAGCAGAGGGCTAGAAGATCAGTCATGACAGGATCAATAAATGTCAAGCCTGTATGCTCTAAATATCTCCAAAAAGGGAGCAAACTTATTTTCTAGAGTAAGATCCTCACCAAAACAAGCAAAATCAAATCAGTTAGGCAGTTAGAATTACGTGCACACGCATCAGTTCTGCTACTACAGCTACTTCTCCATTCCCGTTTTTCTAATGCGCTTTCTCAGGGATGTGTAAACCATTCTGTGCTCAAACCGTTCTGTATTTTGAGAACAGCGGTGCTCAAGTGGCCCACATCCGAACTGTAATAACTCTCCTTGTGATGCTACTCAGTCTCCGAGGAAACAGAATAGGCACAATAAAGCTAACGTAATGGGTGATTTCAATGTTTCTAGAATAGAAGCCCTCAAGAGTCTCAGGGCATGGAGATTTATCAGTTTGACCTTACCTGGAATGAAACCGCTGAATACATCTTAATGTTTTGTGAAGTTCTAAACAGGTGGCTGAGAAAAAAGGTAGCCAGCAAGCCAAACTATAACATTGCTTTAGGGTTTTTTGTTTTGCTTTTCCTTTTTTGTCAAGAGCTAAAAATAAATAAGGGAGCTTTGGAATGCATACATCTTCCTTGTAATTAATATTTTAGATTGTATTAAGTCTCAAAGACCCCAATGCAAACAGGAAGTTGCATTTGGCCCAGCGCTGGGCACAAAGGCCCACTGCACCTTCTAACATCTCTACCATTTCAACGTTGCTCCTGTAGTGCCAGGCTGGCACTTAATGAATGGTGGAGAATGCACAAAATTGAATTCACTGCCCATGTTATGCTAGAAGACTGCTGCAAGTTCAGAAAATATGTCTTCTCCTCAAAGCAATAGTGAGGATGTTTACATACGGAACATTATAATCCACTTTTTGTCCCTAAAACAAAGCCCAAAGTTAGCTAGGTCTGTTTACAAATCAGATGGAGAGGTGTTTAAGGAAATAGCTGTTTCAGATTTGCATCCTATGCTATTTTTATTGCTTTGCTGATATTGTTTTAAGCTGACAACAATCAATGAGTCACTGATCCCCGATGGAAGATCCCCAGAGAAAGGAAGTGCCCATCAAGTTCACACAGCCTGCATCCTGATCAGGATTACTCAGAATGGAGACCAATTGTAGAAGATGGCCTGCATACATAATTTTTCTGTGTTACTATGGGGTGACCAACTTCATAGGCTTGAGACCCACAATGTGGTGTCAACAGACACTGATGAGTTCACAGCTACTCCTGTTAAATGTTTCCAGGCACCCATGTCAAGGAGGGAAAAAAGTGAACTTGTGGATGATGGGCTTGAAAGCTGAGGAGAGTTTGGGGGATAGGAAGGGGGTGCTGAGCAATCTGAAGTGGCATGAACAAATCTTATAGGGTGCTGGAAGGGAACTAGAATAAAAAGAGAGTCTTTGATACTTGTTTCTTCTAAAGTATACCTTCGTTTACTGAAAATCATTATCATGATAAACTTTTAAAATAGAGAATCCAGAGCAGAATGAATAGTTTCAAATTCTCCTAGGAAACATCTTTCAGCTTAACGAGGGAATGCTCCAAAACATCTCTCAGACAACGCCAATGCTATCTTCATCCGCCATGCCGCAAATGACCCATGGTATAAAATGGCTCATAGTAACTTATCATTTTAATTCTGCATTCTCTACTGTAATTATTTATGGTGATAATGTCTGAAATATCTCATCACAATAAAATCAAAGATATTTAGTGTCACTGAATGGAATCTTACGGAGAATGTCTGTGGTAACAAGATGATTGAATTTTAAAACATTTAGAGAAGACATGAGTCAGATACAGCTTTCTAAATCTTCAACTGATATACAGTCTTTACTCATTGCATCATTTGTGTGTGCACATATAAAACCTCCATTTTTTTGGATTGGTTTAAATTGTATTAGAATTTCAGGGAAAGACGTAAACGATCATCTCTGTAACATGGTAATGAATCTCTATCACTTTGCCCCAGCTTATCTTCAAGAGAATTTGTTAACGTAGTTCTAAAACACACAATGTAAAAAGACCTGATGTGGTGAAGAATTGAGGGTAGTATGAAGTTGTAAAGTCTTCATTATTATGACGACAAAATAACAGTACTGTCTTTTTTGAGATCTAATGGTTCCGACTGTGTTTTTGGATTTCATTGTCACAAAGAAGCTCCTTCTACACCACTTTATGCATAACAGTGCAGCTTTATCAACATTTGGCTCCACATTTTCTACAGATAAAGTAGTTCAAAATAAAAGTGGCCAATCTAATTTTTCAACTACCTCCCTTTCAACATTTCATGAAAATTGGTTAAAAATAATCTGAGTACAAACTATAACGGTAAGGAATTGACAACAGCTTACCTTGGCGGCTACATTTTTAAAATTCAAAGGCATTATTATTTTGGTACAGACAGGTAGTGATGCAAGTAAAAAACGAACAAATTTCTGCTTAAATAAGTTCAAAGCTTAGAAAGACTCCCTGACGACATCCTCCGTTCCTTTACTATTCTGCCATTTTGGCACCTTGAGGTACCTGACTATTGGACCTTTCTGACCATTCCAGAGGCCTGAAATGGTTTTGCGCTGGCAAATGCCAGCTGAGATTCTGTTTGTGCTGCAATCTTTCGAGGTTGTGTTATCCATCAAGGAAGTTGGACAGCTAGTGAGGGATGCTGAGTAACTTTCACCTTCACTTCTCCTGCCTAGCTCTAGACCGTAATCCGGCAGACCGAGGGGTTCTTAACTGGGCTGCCATTCCACATTATGCTCCTTGAAAGCGGCCAATGGTTTTTGTGCTAGATCAATGTTTAGGCAGCGGTGCATACAGGTCAGAAAAACTGTTGTGTGCAATTGGGGGAAAGCAGAAAGATACCAAATGACACCTAGAAGCATTTATTTTATGCAACAAACTTAAATATGATCGCGTGTACTTAAAAGTGTACACTGTATGCTGAACAATGCCAGGAAAAAAATCAATATTGATGCAAGTTTTCTAAATTAAATGTTAAAAAAAAATGAGATGGGTCAGGAAGGAAAACGTAGAACAGACTTAGTTTCAATCAGCACAATGCTTAAAATTGAGAGCAACCCTAAACGTTTTCAATGTTCCTTACAAAGCTGCCAAAAATCCAATATTTTTAAAAATTGATTTTTTACATCAATAATAAAAATCTGGTGACAAACATTATAAAATCAAATGCTGGGATGACTTTACTCCATTTAGATTTAGAATATTCCAACAAAACCACAGGAGTAAACCCACTTAGAAGTGATATATGTTTTTATAAAACGAACAATATGTACATTTATTGCAACTTATATTAAACTAAAATGGAGGGGAAAATTAAAAAAGATGAAATGTCTACTTGAAAATCAATCATCAAATGATTAGTCTCCCACTCTTGATAAAAGTCAGAAAGCAACATGTATAAAAATTGCCACTATGTGACTTCTCAAAGCAGGAACCAAAATCTGTACATCTTATTTTGCTGGAAAAAAATTATACATAAGTCTTTAAAATGAAAGCAGATGAGAATTCAGTTTTGTTTTTATGTCTCAGATTAAAATTCATTCAGTAGGCTTCTACTTTTTCTTGAAAAAAGAAGATGGGTTAATACCCAATTACAGGTATGCGAATTTTTAACAATGCTGTAAGGACCTCTCTCTGACTTTCTTAAAAAAAAAATGCAGCATGAAAATTAATGGAGTAAAACACTTTTAAACTCCAGATGTGCAGAAACTGGAATTAAGTGTTAAGCAATTTGCTTAATTATTGACTTTTCATAAAAAAGTCTCTGGGGAAATAAGTACAGATGCTTTTAGCCTCTCTCAAGAGTTTCTGCAGATTAATTTTATCTGAAAGGGAAGCAGAGTTTTCCTTCTGTTTTCAGAGCTGAAAGCTGTATGATCTGAAGTATTTTCAGTTCCTATACAGGAAGTTTCTTGGGTTTTGCAGAAGCTTGGAGCATGCCTTCATTTGGCCCTCCTCTCTTCCTTTTGCGAGAAAGCTTTCTTTTTACCTTGTGAAGGAGGGAAAAAATAGGTTAAACTCAGAAGATCATTCAGTTCAAAAATTAACTTTAATCATCTTGAAGG
Organism: Python bivittatus; assembly: GCF_059951505.1. Lineage (NCBI taxonomy): Eukaryota > Metazoa > Chordata > Lepidosauria > Squamata > Pythonidae > Python > Python bivittatus. The sequence continues at coordinate 788,189 of NW_028277121.1, forward strand.
ACCTACAGTAAAACATCAATTGTATGGATCGGGGTGGGGGTGAAGGGAAGCAGGAGGAGGGGTGTCCATTAGAGCCAAATGTCTATTTAATTTGAATATATGTAAGTGACATTACTTACACAATTTGCATTTGCACGAATGACAAATTATGTCAATTTTTTGAGTGCTTCAGAAACAACAAACTCCATTACTTGGGGTGAAGCCTAACCTAACATTTTGTTTGTTGCATTAAAATCCATTGAATTGGGAGTCCATAAAGCTCAAGTGTTATTATATTTGACTGGTTACAATAAGGGCTGCAGTCTCTGCGTGAGCTCTTCTCAACCTGGGTGAGACTTCGGATGCGTTGGAACTGCAGTGGAAAACCCCCATTCAGACTGGGGGAAACTGGTGTAAGTATTGGATTGCTAAACCCTATTTAGCACGGTGAGACTTCTGAAGATACACGCTAAGTCTGCATTGCTAGCTTAGGTTTTTATATCAGACCTGTATTATAGAAGACAAAAAATTGATCTCTGACGGCAGCTTGTTGCTGAAATTCACTCTGCAATGTTTTGTGAAAGCCTAACCACCGCGAATCTAAAGTCATTCAGAAGCCAAGTCAAGTCAAACAAAGGGGAGGATGGTATCATGTATTTCTGGTTTACCAACTTTCATTATCTAAGTTAGCTAAATTTGTAAGATGTTGTAACAAGAGAATCATGATAGCCGTTATTTCTAACAATTGTCATCATCTCCTTCCAGCATTCAGACTTTAATGACCAACAACGTAGCCCTGAATAAGCTGCCTGGTGCACCTTCAGAAAGCCTCCCTCTGTTAGATCTGTATCCTCAGTGTCGTCCTGGCTGCTCTCACAAAGCTTAAAAAGATCCATTTCACTTGGAGAATATCCTGGACTTGACTCTATCTCCAACACTGAATCTCCATCACTGCCCAGCACCTGGCTTCTGAAAAATGTTAGAATGGCAATATCATATGGGAACAAAGTTCTGTCTTTCATTCACAGTTGAGCACAGTTAATTTCTGTTTTTCAAAACTGAAATCTAAGTAGGCTCACATGAGATATTTCCAGGTTTTTAAAAACTACAAGTGTGTTTTACAGACATGTATACATGTGCTTGATAAGACTGCTACAGCAAGCTTTAAACTGCTTTTGAGGGAATCACAAGGTACAACTTACTTGGGTTGAGATACTGCAACATTGATACCCAGCCCAACTTCAGATATAAAGAGATACTGGCAATAATCTCTGGTGAGGATATTAGGGAATCAGTAAACATTGACTTTGTGCATTTAATTCACCAAGGAATTGGACATAGGCAAATGTCCTGCTAATGGCAACAGAGATTTGAGATTCCTCTCTTGCTTTGAGTCATTTGTGTCTTGACTTATGCGTAGAAGACAACAGCTTAGGTGAACAAAAGATTACCAGATCCTTAGCATTTTGAATGGGAGTGCTTATGGGGGAAATAAAGTTTTAAAAGTGCAAAAACAAGTTTGTAGGATAATCTCTCTTGTTTCTGATAATGTACATTCTTAAAAGCCCCTTATCACTTTGTAATCTACAGTATTTCACAGCAGCTGCCATTGCTGGCGAGAATGAATGCAAACTTTTAAATGAGAAGAGAAATTCTGCTTCCTTACTTTATGCACTGTATGTCATAAGATCATGGCACTGGTGTGAATCCTACTCCACCCAATGGGACAGCAATTAAGCAGAAATACACTTTGATTTGTGCATGGCTACAATATGAGTTGCAGTATCAGATTCCCACAACATGGGTGGTCAACACAATTGGACCTACTAGTGTAATATTACAACTTCACCTGTTTCTTCTGCTGATGTTAAATTAGATACAGCCCCCTGACTCTGATGTTAGACTTGAAAAAACCATGAAGGTTGCTTTTATCCAAAGGATCTAAGTATTAGTGATACACTTTTTTTACTGCATACTAACAACTATGTCATTACAAAACCTCGGATGATTCTAAGTAACTGAACACAGGAGAGTGTTCAGATAAGATAACAAACAATAAAATTGTAGCATTGTGTCTGGGTAGAATTCAGCAGGAAGAGAAGGGTGGTAGGGAGACACAGAGCACATAGTAAGAAAGGTAAAAAGCTGTCCCAGAGCTAAAATCACAGACTAATAACCAGTTTTTCTCCCCTAACAAAACCAGTGAGGGCTAAAGCCAGCAGACTATGTACTTCACTGGTTAGCCCTCAGGACAATAAACCAGCGTGTGTTTACCTTTGCAGATCAATCTGTCTCTGTGCCGGGACTGGTTTTTTTGCGGCCTCTTGCTGCTTTGGTGCCTTGGCGTTACTTGCCTCCAAGCCCCCTGGACCTTCTTGAGTTGGTGCTGCCCTTTTCCGCCCTCGTCCAGAGGGTTTACTCATTTCAGCACCTTTTGCTGTGCCGCCCTGAGATTCAGACTTGGGTGGACGTCCTCTCCGGGGTTTGGGAGGAGCAGGCTGACCCGTTTCATCTGTTTTCTTTTCTTCTGCTTTTTGATGAAAATTCTCTGTTCCGGCTGCTGTCGTGATTCTTTTTTTGCCCCGATCAGCACTGACATTTCCTTGTGGTGTCTGATCAGAATTAATCTCCTGGGGAAGAAAATGACTTACTTTTTTGTCAGCTGAGTGGCTAAAATTCAGGTAAAGATTGTATCTGTTTTAATCAGCTTGCACTTCTGAAATACATTTTCAAGGCTACTGGCAACAACAACTACCTTGAGAACATCACAAAGTAATTAATCCAAGGGGATTTATTGTTGCAAATGGGATTTCTCATCTCTACATCATGCCCTAAGAGTTTGTTTATAAAATACATAAGTCATTACTTGGACACCTCAGAATGAAAAGTCAACAGCTTTGAAGAGGGTTCCAAAATGTCCAAGCACGGATCCAAGTGCTGGACCTCACATACTGTTCCTTTAACGGCAACAGGAAGAGGCAATCCTGCCTATGCAATCTACTGACTGTGCAAGACTCTTTGTAGTCCTCTATTACATTTGGGCAAATGAGAAACCCAAGTTATTTTTAATTAGTCTCTCTGATCTTAAAACTTATACTGAATCCAGTTTAAAGAGTTCTATCCAAGTACTACATTTAAACTATATTTTTATCTTGTCTTTCCTACAGGGTGTTCAAGAGGGCAGCACACGTGATGCTCCCTCAACCCGTGTTGTCATCACAGTAAGTGGGAAGTGGGAGAGTGGGAGGGGGAGAGGGGCCCACAGTGAGTGGGCTTTATGGCTGATCAAGGAACTGACCAGAATCTCTCTGATCTATGTCCAGTTTCTACATCCTATGGCTTGCTGGTTCATATTTTATACTTAAAATAAATTAATTTACCAAACTGCAAACATTATGGACACAACATGTATTGCTTAATTATTATATGCTGGCATAACGAGCACATTCATAATCCTACTTCATGTGCACTAACAAGTCTATCAATCTCATATTTAACATCATTTTTTCCCATTTGTCAGAACAATCGGTATCATAAAACAGCAATTCTAATGGTTTCTTTACTCAGTTTAGCTAAATAATAAATTATGAGTTTGAAGTATCTCGTCCATACCTTGTTCTTTACAGGTTCTATTTTTGTTGGAGTGACTGAAATAATTCTTACTGGATTTTCATCATTTTCACTGACCCCAGTCTCTGATAGGTCTGAGCTCTGCTCTCTGTTGGACAATTTTTTAAAATATTAATGTACACTTGCTTTTTCTTTGTAACTATGAAACCAAGTGATCAACAAGGAAATGCTGGCCAGCTATTTTGGGAGTTAACTGTCAAATTCAATGAGTTTAGAAAGCATTCCAAATAAACTTTCTGTGCTCTTAGTCTGGTCTACCTTTGAGATTTTTAACAAATGAAAGTGAACATTTCCTCTTATGTAACCATCGTTCTTTATGTAGGCAATGTGAGTTATATTAGAGTTGTACAGCAGATTAAAAGAGGAAAGGTGGACTGGAGCACACACGAGCATCCACGTTGTACTTATCAGCCCTTCCTTAAAGCAGCCATGTCTTTCCCGGGGCTGCAGCTCTAGCGTGATTCCAGGAAAAGATGCATTTGGTCTAAGGAGGTGCATGCAGGTGCCACGTGCACTGCTTTGTGCTCTCCAAAGTACCATTTTGCCTCCAAATCTGAAAGGCTGCACAGCCCTATAAAATACTGCAACTGTATAGAACAATTTAAAGCAAGCTTCCCTATGCCAGGTGCCCTCAAGGTATGTAGAAATACAACAGGAATGGCAAACCAGTTAGCTGGGAATTTCAGTTCAACACTTCTGGAGGGGAGATACGTAATAGAAAATACTTAAATGGCAGGACTCACTGCTCCCAAAATGATAATGAGGTTTGGAGAATGGAAATTATGGAGAATGGAGATTAAAAAGGTTTCAATTAGTGAGTTTCAATTATTAAAGGAATATTATTTATTCACGAGATACATAAGTATCCGTATTTATGTGCTCTGTTGTATAGTACGTTCAACCAAGAAGTTGTATTCAATGCAATGATTAGAGGGTGAATCAGGAAGTTCAAATATTACTTATATTTCTGCAATCAGGTTTAAAAAAAAAGGCATCAATAGAAAAGGTATTTCTTTTCAAAATTAAGGTGACTTCAGTACAGTTTCATACTGAGAAAAAAAACTGTTTTAACACAAAAGCCTATTTTAACGCCTCAACCATATTACTGAAGCATGTACCTTGTTCTGTTTCCTGTAGGAGAGTTCAGCTCTGAATTTACACTATTATTGCTTCCAGTTTCTGATCCTGTGTTTCGAATATATGGTCTCCTTCCAGTTGCAGACAAAGGTTTATTTACTGCCCCTAATACCCCAGTTGGTTTCGGCTGTAAAATATAAATGTGGATTTAAAAAAAAAACACCGACACAAATAACTTTATCAGGGTATAATTTAAACTTTTGAGTATTAGGGAAGTACGAACATTCCATGCACAAGCTATGCACAGAATAGCTTATTTTAGGGGGTTGGTGAGCGAACCAAAACAGGCAATTCAGATGTCCCCTTGTGGATGTGGCTGAGCTCAGGGCCATTTTGTCTGGACACGATGCAAAACTCAGCTGGACTGGATAGGAAGCATTTCCAATGCTTGATTCTGTTGTAGCTACTGCAATTGGAAGTTATCTTGTTTACTGCAAATGGGGTGTTATCTTTTGAATTCTCTTCTCTGAGCCAGTACGGCAGGAGGGCAGTACGGCACAGTCACACCCCTACTGGTATTAACTGAGGCTGGGTGGGGGTTAATCTCAGTGGATTTGGGGACTGAAAAAGAAGGCATTTAGGGAACACATTTTAGATTCATAATGAAGAAAAACCAGCTATAGAGGAAAAAAAACTGCTGTGAAGAGACACTGGACCCAGTGCTGAACTAATGCTTCTGTTGGAGTGGTGCTAAGTGATGGTTAGGTATCTGGTTGCCAGCCTGTCTACCTCTAAGGAAACCACCACAATCCTGATATCCCATCTTAGTTTAGTTTTTTAAAATCTGTTTTGCTTCCATATACTCGGGTGGGTGCAGGGTTTCTCTGCTGCCTTTCATTCCCTTATTCTCAAATTAGTCTCCTTAGGATTGTTTTAAACTCCAAGGAGTTTAATCCCCCCGCCACTTCCCAGTTTAGTGCTAGCCAGGTGCATTTACCAAACTAGATCACCCTTTACAAAAACCCCACTGAGCAAGCCATGAATGACAGTGCTAGTCGAGTTAGAGGGAAATGCCAAGGTTTGTTGCTCTAGGGAAGGGGAGGTGGGCTGCTCTAAGGAAACCTGCCTTTAGTACTCTGACTGCCGGGAGGCAGCAGTGGGGCCATCACTAGCCCCAGGAGTGAAGAAGGGCCCAGTGTTGGGGAAGAAGCTCTTTCCTACACATAAACAGAGGAGGCCACAGCGGTGACCCTTCAGGCAGGCAGGCAGGCAGGCAGGCAGGCAGGCAGGCAGGCAGGCAGGCAGGCAGGCAGGCAGGCAGGCTGCTTCCCTCCTTCAGCAGTCCAGAGGCTGCAGACAAGGAGAAGGAGCTGACCCCTCCTGAACCTGAACCCACGTGTTCCAGTGGATTAGCCAATGCAATCCAATGGACCACAGGGCATGGGAGCATTGGAAGTGCTTGTGCTTGAAGATTTACACTGTTCTGTTTCTACCCACAGCAAGACATGGGGAAGCCGCAGGAAGGCCACCAACCCTTTTTTGACCTTGAGCATTATTCAGATGTCCTTCCCACCTCTGGCAGCATTAGGCAGCCTATGTTACCAACCAGCAGCAAAATACCCATTTTCAAGAGGAGTAAGATGCCTGCACTGTGACTGAAGCAGTCATCAGGCAGCAAGTGGCAGATCATCAGAGATGATGCATGCTACTAAACAGAAGATAGCTTTCAATGTTCAGCCATTCACCAGATGGGGGATGCCAGATCCTGGTTCCTTCTCCATCTGGTTTCCTGACTTCCACATCCCATCACTCACCACTTGCAGTAGGCAGGTGATACCCTCCCTGATGCATAGTAGTACTAGGACTGCTACAAGCAGCAGGCCCTGACACTCATCTTCACTTCACCTCAGACATTTTGTCCAGTGATGCACAGGTGGATGCTACTTCATGCCAGGGCACTCACATGGCAGATGAGGTGAATGTCGAGACTGGCTTTCTTGACAGACAGATTTCAAGCATGACTTTACAGTCATGGACAATGGGCTCAACAGGCAATGGGCAATCAATTGGCGCAAGTTGTAGGCAGTTTCTATCCTTGAACCTCTCAAGTGCAAAGACAGCCATGTTGAACCAGATTCTGTCCTTAATTCTTCCAAGCTGACAATCTCCCCTGCTGGGGAGATCTCTGGGGAATCTCTTCCCCTGCTGGGGAAATAGCACAGGTGGAGGACTCTAGATTGAACTGGGCATTCAATAGATGCTCCTCTCTTAGCAGAAGCAGCAGCTGCCAGGCCCTGGTTCTCTACTTAGGGCAGCACATTACCAGGAAGAGGTATTTTCCATCTGCTTGGCTAATAGCACAGAACACAACATTCTGTGCTATCTAGAGAGCCAATCTGGGGCAACCAATTCCAAGGTTTGGCCAGTTTTGGCAAAGGTTACCTGGCAGTATGTCTCTTGCACATTAACCAGTACCCAGGTGCGAGTGATGGACTGTTACCATATCTCCTGCTCTGGAGATCAACCGATCATTCACCTCCCCTTAAAATGAGCTTCCCCTTTTTGGACTTCCCTGACTTGCCATTAGAGGGAAACTGAGGGTTTACCCCTTAGCTCACTCTCTAGACCACTGGTAGCAGCCTCCCTATGCCCAGGTATGGGCAATGAGTGGTGAACAGTCATTTGCTCTCTAGGGCAAGTCATATTTGGATGACTCCCTGGCTCACTTGCTGGCTGTCCCTTTCAGTCCCTGAGCAGTACCACTGAGTGAAACACGCTGGAAGACTACATGTAGGTTCATCTGGAGCTTAGACCATGTGAGGTGCAGTGGGATTCATCCACCTTCACTCTATGACCCTTCAACCAGGTGTGGTGGTGAAAGGTACCCCCCCATACACATGTAAGCTGCATTCGCTACCAAACCTCTGAGTGTCCCCCACACACATATGAACTGCTGAAAGTGCCCTAAGAAAACATTCGCAGCAAGCTGAAACAACAGGTAGAAGTATCAGTTAGAAACCTGTGGCCCAGTAAACAAAATTGCTTCTATTCACTGACCATATTTCAAAAAAGATAGTATGGCTAGCATGCTGACCTAGTAGAAGGGATAATCCTTTTTCTGTGCCTTATCCTTGCAATGTAGTGGGCCAAAAGTACGTAAGCTCTGGTTCTGCTCTTGCTCATGGCTGTTCAGCAAAGTACCAATGCTTTGCTTGGAGTCCAGTATATACTGTTCATTGATTGCACATAAATAAAATTATATTGTATCTTCAAAGTAATTTGGCTGCTTTAGGTGAGACAGGTTTTGGCCACAACGCAGGCTACCATGACCATGCATGGTGTCGGTCCCATTAGGCAGACCAGACCAGGAAATCAACTCCACAGGAAGGCTAAAAATACTTTTATGAGATTGACTCTAACAGAATCCTGCAAGTCTGATCAAGCTGCACGTCCTCCTCCTCCTCCTTATAGTTCAGTGAATTAGAGAGGCATCTGCCTGAGCCACTGCTGAGTGTTATCTTGTTCTGGATTTTAAAAATGCTATCAGCCCCTTTTGCTTAGGTAACAGTTCCTGCTTATCTCCATCAAGGTCATCTTCCTTACTTTCTACACCTGCTCAGTGATGATCTGATAATCAGAAAAGGGCTCACAGAGGGCCTGGTTACTTGAGGGACAAATCTCCCACAGTATCTTGAGGGACAAGTCTCCCACAGCCCATCCAATTTGGTCTTGCAGGGCTGGGGGGGGCTCCAGGCTCCTTTGATTAAACAATGTCCTCTATCAGTACCCTGAGAGTGCACCTTCTCTGTAGCAGCACCTGCCCTCTGGAATGAAGTTCCCCCTGAGATCCAGACGCCCCTCTCCGTAGTTCAGAAGGGCCTTGAAGACCCGGCTCTTCACCCAGGCCTTTGGCAAGGGAGAGTGAATACCCTTTGCTTTATCCCTGTCCAGCTTATCATTCTCACCATCTTTTATTTTTTTACGGTTATTATTATATTATTATATTTAGTATAATATTTTGATCTGGGTGGCATACAGATTTGATAAATACTAACACTATGCACTAGCTTTTAGGGCATATAAGACACACAGAATACATACATGAAACATGGAGATGCAGTGTATGTACTCTATGCATGTTTAAAATGCAACTCTACGTTGACTGACCGACTAAATATTGGTGCACGGTCTATGCTGATGCCACCCATGGTGCATTCTGCTGCAAGGACATATTTGAACTTGTCTGTTTGTCCTGTCTGTTGCAGTTCTTCTGTCTCTTTCGCACTTCATGTGTAAAAACAATTATTTTGCTGAGCAAGGCTGTGTGCATAACTTAGGATTACTCTTTTGTACTGGGAGCTACTGAGGATATAAATGACAACACCAGACAGGAAGGGATTTGGGGGGGGGGTGACAGGCCTCTCCTTGCTTTTATTTTCTTTCTTTCTACCAGGTAAAAAATTGCAAGTCTTTTCTTGTTTGTTTTTGGGAACTAGCCAGAAAAAACACCCAAGGTAAATGTGCAGAGGAGCTTTTAAATACTGGGGTAGAGGGATATACTCCATGTTCCTATCTGCAATGCTGGGTTTAGGCAAAAACAACATAGTTTTAGAAGAGAAGGTATATTTTGAAACATTTTTAAAGTAATCCCTTAATGGACTGACTGGAGTGTTGTTGTTTTTTTTGCTTGCCCTGGAGGATTGGCTGAGAGGGAAGCCTGTTGCGTGAGAGATCAAAAACAAGGGCCGGTCTCTTCTCTTCACAGTCCTTTCAATCAGAATAGCGATAAGACTGTAGAGCAGAAATGGCTTATTTTGAATCCCACCATTTTCCAGGAAGAAAACATCCAGAATTTTTGGGGGTTTTGTCTCAGTTGAAACTTGGAACAACCAAAATCTTCCAGGTTTTCTTTTGGCTAAAGCACAGCCAGCCCACAAATGGCTGACAGAATTTCCAAAACGCTTATTAGTTTTTTTTGGGGGGGGGGGTGGTTGGGGGTGTGTCAAAACAACACTTTCCATTTCATAAAGCAACCACTGAGCATGCACACACTGCTGTATGTACAACAATCAAGACATGCATATACTTGTTACCAAAGTTTCAACTTTCCCTTAAAAATCAGAGTAAACTCAAATCCGCCCAAATTATCTAAGTTAAAGGTAACTCATTCTTAGATTGACACCACCCAGCATTCTAAGGTCATACTGAAACCTGGAGACAAAATGATGATTAACCTCCAACCTGGTCCAAATTGTATCCCTGACATTGAGCTATTCTGTTGCCAAATGCTGATGTTATGATTCTGAGCTACTGGTGAGGTCTTAGAGTTATTTTCAGAGTGAGTGTCAAAGGAAGAAGGTTGTCTTCCAGAGGCTTCCTGTTCCCATTCCCAGTCTTAAAACCTGGCCCCACCTTTTCACTGCACCACTGGAAGGCATCCTACAGCCCTCCAGCTAGTTATGGGAGCAAGAAGCAGTCTTTGGTAAGTGGACTGCTACCTCTGGATAGAAGTATGGGGGAGAAAACATGGAAAACCTGAAGACTGCTCATCCATAATCGAGGCATTGTTTTGCAATATGATGTCACCTTCTAAAGTATAAGTAAGTATACACGTTCCATATAAAATTGAAAATTATTGTCCTGTCAGTACAAAGTGGTGATGCAATTCACAGCTTAGCTGGCTTAGTCCTTCCAAATCCAGAGGGCTAAGCTTATTTATATGGAACCATAAGTGCTTTGAACAATACAATCCTAAAATCTGCTCCCTAAAATGCTTGGGATTTCCTCTCAGTCAACTATCCAGATTGCACTCCATTTTTACTTTCTCAAAAACTGAAAGACAGGTAACAAAGTGTGATATATGTTAAATCAAGAATTAGATTCATAAAACAATACCTTTCCTGTTAAAAGAAGAACTCTCAACTCTTCAGAGATATAATTTCTGTCATTGCAAAAATCCTTCAAGGGAAAAAAAAAAGCATTTCAAGTTAAATTGAAAAACAAGTATTTAGTATTTTCAGGATTTGGTCATTCAGTTTGACAGTAATCACACTGGGGCTTCTATATTGTCTCCCCAAGTAAACAAGGGCTCATCTAAGAAATAAAATCACAATCCCACCACAGTGAAACCAATACCATAAATCCAATAGGGGACTTACCTTCTGTTTCTGTGGCATATCCGCAAGATATTTATCATGCATTAATACCAACTACTTTTAAAATGAGAACAATTTCAGAAACAATTTGTTTTAGAACATTTCAAATTCCCACAGGAGGAATTAAAAACTGGATTCTGGGTCCTTTCTGCTAACCACAGGATCCAGCGCTTTAGAATATTCTAAGTTTATAAAGATATCAAGAACCACGGGTACTCCATATGGTGCTTAAGCTAAAAGGGATCTTATTTCCCCAGTTTCTGCCTTTTATGACTGGCCTGTATATGACTGGCTTGTATAATACGTGGGATGTAGAGCTTTTCTCTACATCCCATGTATTATACACACCGGATTTATTTTTTTCCTTAGCATTAGAAATTAAGTATGTATGAACAATCATAAAATGTAAAGAACCTTTAGCATTATGTTTTCACTGGAGAGAAGAGAATCTTGGAATACAGCATTTTACTAGGTAATTATCTTAAACGGATAATTTAGAAAACATAATCCAAACATACACAGTGTTTTCTTGGCATAGCCAAAGGTACACTTAAATAAAAAATAAAGTCAAATATTTGGCTTGATTACTTTCCAACTTACCTTTTCAGGTTGTGTAAAAAATTTGGTTGGCAATACAGGATCCTTTGGAGATTCTGCATTACATAAAGCACTTTTGCTGTTGATTACACAGAGGGCCACATCACATACAGTGTAGAGTTTCTGAAGCAAAAAAATAATAGTAATTTGGAAATTATTTTGCAATTGTAATTGAAAACCAAAATGCTATGCTAATCCCCATCAATAAGCCACATATATTAAGAACTTTATGCTTTTTTTAAAAAAACCTGGCTTGTACTTGGGAACAAACTAAAGACATCCATTTGTTCCAAAACAGCACAAATACTTTAAATAACTATTGATCAAGAGGATTCTGGCCCACAAAGGCACAATTCGTAATACATGTGATATCTCTTCAAGTTCCCACCGGACTACCTACTATTCTTGCTAACGCAAGTTGCCCTCCAGGAGATTCTACTAACAGTACTTTTGGCATGTAAGCTTGTCGATCTCAGTGATATTATTTCCCCTTTATAAAAAACCATTCTCAGTTTAGCTTTGCTAACAGTTAAACTAACTTTTTTCCTCTGTAAATTGAGATTGCTAACACAAAATGCTTACAACTAATTTTCTCTCTGGAGAGAAATGAGAGACTGTCTTAGTGCTTGCCGTGAAGCATTCTGTCCATTCGTTCAATAACTGACTTCAAACCCTTTCTCTCTCCACATTTCTTACTTCATTGGCCTTTGGCTCATCTGGAGACTGTGCATCCCGTGTAAGTTTGATACTTTCTGTCATCTTTTTCATGAAGGCGTGACTGTTGTTTTCATTCTTGGTCATTAAAACTTCCAACATGAACCACAGGCACCTAGTACAAATACCCAAATGCCATAAGATATAAAAATACTTTTCCCTAGATAGAAGGCACACTTCAACCTGACAGAAACAACAGCAGACCTGGCCTGGAAGTTGATGATTTAGAATTCCGTGACCCCCTCCCCTAATGCAAAAGATGGTAAGAAACAACCTGAACAATCTTAGGAGTTACAGAGAAGTAAGATGAATGAAACTCAGAGGAGTGCTAATAGCAGAAAAATATACTCTGTAAATGTAGTTAATAATACCACATGGAATGGAAACTTCTCAAGCCAGGAGAGATCAATAACACAAAACCAGAAGACTTCAAAAATGTCCTTACAATCTAACAAAACAAACAATCTAGTTACTCAGAAAACCATACTGCAACACAGCATTGAACCCGTTGTACCATTTTTGAGGGGAAAAATCTGCCTAGAGAATAGCCTGAAGACACTGAGGGAGTTCTGCTGATAAAGCTAAGTACAACTGGTAAATTAGAGATGAAAACTGCTTATGAATCATTATACAGATGGCATTCTGAGCAACTCCAAAGAGAATGATGTAATTCAGTTAACAAGCCATGCACAGAGCATGAGCAAAGATAACTACTCTTTGTTCAGGCAAAAATAATTGCTCTTTAATCCCTGAAGAATTCTTAGTATCGTATGCAGTGCTGTGAAAAAGTATTTGTCTTCTTTGGGATTTTCTGAATTTTTGCGTGTCTTTGCAACTGCTTGTAAACTGAACTTCATGTAGATCCTAGTGATATGTAAAGTCTGAACAAATAACATCAAAGTTAGTTGCTGTTCCAGATATCCAATATGTCAGGGTTCCTCAACCTCAGCAACTTTAAGATGGGTGGACTTCAACTCCCAGAATTCCCCAGACAGTATGGCTGTCTGGGGAATTCTGGGAGTTGAAGTCCACCCATCTTAAAGTTGCTGAGGTTGAGGAACTCTGACATATGTGACATGCAGCATGAAAAAATAATTACCCCTCAACAACTGATTGTACCACCTTTATAACAGCAACCAAACACTTTCTGTAACTGGTGTTCAGTCTCTCAGATCATTGTGCTGCAACGCTGACACATTCTTCCACAGCAAACTGTTCCAATCCAGAATATCTGAGGATTTTCTAGCGTGAACTGCTTGTTTCAAGTACAACTAAAACATGTTCATAGGGTTTAGGTCTGGAATTGGTCATTCCAATAAGTTGATTGTTTTCCTTCTTCAATCATTCTCTTTTAGACTTCCTTGTATGTTTGGATCAGCATCTCATTACATGACCCACCTGCACTTCAGCCTTACCCCTCAGGCACACTGACTAATATTCTCCAGTATAATTATTTTATACAAAGCAGAAGTCATACTTCCTTCAATGATGGCGAGCCTATCAGGTCTTGAGGTAGCAAAACAGTCCCAGACCATGACACTACTACCTCCACGCTTGACCCCTGAGATGAGAGTCCTATTATAGAATGTAATATTTGGTTTTTGCCAGATGACACAACGATGTAGTCCCAAAAGGTCTACTTCTGATTCATCTGTCCATAGTATCTTTCCAGAAGTTTGGGGGTGCTGTCCTGTTTTTCTTTTTTCTTTTTGCAAATTTGAGATGAGCATCAGCATTATTACTGAGCAATGGCTTCCACCTTGCAAGTCTTTCATGAATCCCATTTTTACCCAGTGCTTTTCTAAGGATAGAGTTGTGAACAATGACTTTAGTGTTGTTTCCTTCTTAGCTTTTTTACTATCTCTTTTGAGTGGTGTGAAATATGGTTTATTTCTATGTGTCTACTAATGGCTGATTTGTCTGAATGCCAAGCTTCCAGGAATTCCCTAGTGCTTTTGGATTTAGCTTGATCAAATTTTGGATTTAGCTTGGTCAAAAGGAAACAAAAAGACCAGAACACTTCCTATCCAGCAGCCAACATCCAGTTAAGCACAGATTAATACCAGGCAAGCAGTCAAGCAGAAAGCAATACCCTAATTAAGGAACTACCAAGGAGAAAACCACACCCCCACCAAAGCTGGCAGGGCAAGCTATCGTATATAAACAGGGGGCAAGCCCCACACTTACACTGATGATGTTACCTAGTTGGGTAATGAAACATCTGCAGACAAACAAACAACCTCGGAGAGCACCAAGGACTCCACCGTTCAACCCTGAGCTACAGATATTCTCTTCTATTGAAAAATGTATGTTAAGAGAAACCCAAATTTTGGGTGTGGTAATAGCCTGTATATAGACTACAAAAATTTAAAAAATAGCAGGTTGGAGCTTTTACAACTTCTTTCATCCTATTATAAATAATTTTCCAAAATTGTTGAGCTTTCCAACGTCCTACCAAATATGGGAAAATGATCCAACTTCGTCATTATATTTCTTACCATTTCTAGAGAAAGAATTGTCCATTTTAGCAATTAATACTGGAGTACTATACCAGTACTAAAAAAATAACTTATATCAGTTTTCTCAAAGTGTAATATATAGCATGAATTTAATGTTTTTCTTCTATTGAAATTCCCATAGTTGCATATCAACTATTGTATTTAAAATCTGTACTCCAAGTTAGATAACTTATTTTATAATACAGTTTAAAGTTTGGGCTGCCAGACCACCTCATTCTTTTGAATCTCGTACATTTAAATTAATTAATTTAAATATATTTAATTAATTAGACAATATAAAAATTGTTATTTGTCGCTGCCAGATATTTAATGCCTTGGGGGTTTGGGGAAACAGAAAATTAAGCCTTTGCAGAATGTTCATTTTAACAGCTGCAATTCTCCCTAAGATAGTTTTAACTTTTTCCATCTTAAAAAATCTGCCATTAGATTTTTTCCAGATCTGCGAATGATTTTTTAAAAATATGTCTTAATTGGATTTATTTTGGTCAAATCAATTCCCAGGTATTTAACCTGTTTAGGAGTGATAATAAACCCCATTGTGGCTTCTTGTCTGCAAACCTTTTATTTATTTTGTTCTAATCTGGCTGTTAATTTGTCATATTTTATCATAAAAGTAAGCTTTAAAAGAATCCAACTTTACTTCCAAACCTTGTTTTTGTTAATTAATTTAGTGGTATTCTACTATACACAATTCACCTGTCTTCCTTCCTTCCTTCCTTCCTTCCTTCCTTCCTTCCTTCCTTCCTTCCTTCCTTCCTTCCTTCCTTCCATCCATCCATCCATCCATCCATCCATCCATCCATCCATCCATTGATTGAAGCTTTTTTTACACTGGCACACTGCATGTTTAATTACTTTGCTTATGACATAAATGAAACAAGTATGGTACTATTTGTTCTCTCAGACTCACTCCCTTTATGGATCACTAGAACCTACATGAAGTTCAGACAATGCTCAATGGCAAAGATGTACAAAAACTCAGAAAATGCAAAAGGAGCTGAATACATCAGAGAACTGTAGGCGCACTGGCGATGAGAAGTATTGTTCTCTTCAAAAATCAAGAAATTAAATTTATATTTAAAATGTCCAGAAATGTAGCAATTTGAATCCGACATTTTAAAGCGTTTAAATATAAGATGACACATACTCTTTGATATCACGAAGCTGATCAATATCTTGTTGTTTTGTAAAATCTGGATCATGAGCCAGCAAATGAATCATGTATGGCACCACATACTCAGGCAGCAGAGATAAGAGTTTTTCTGAAAAATACACAATCTAAAGGTTATATGAGTAACTGGTATATAAACTGTCGTTTACTTAGCATCAGAGACTTCACTATTTTATGTTAAGCAAGCAGGGAATATACATGTCATATATTTTATAAAACTATAAACAATTAGAAACAGAAGCAGAAATACAAATATTATGAGAGAAAAATAATCTCTTAAGCAAATTTACTAACCGTTTGCCATAGGGTTCTGCTTAATGTATTCTCGCCGTATACTTATATTTTTAAGCAAGCATTGACGTGCGTGTGCTCTCCTTTCCTTTACAGGGTCTTTGGCACACAGTGCAAATATTGCCATGTACTCCAATGGGAGCAGTAATTTTACTAGTGCCTTATGTAGCTTCTGAGCAAATATCTGCCTCACCTGGTAACATTCATCCTATATTAGGAGAAGAAAACGACAAGGACAACTGAACAATTAGGATAAATGGGGCAAACAAACTTTCAGGACAGCTATATGAGATGTGAAAACACGTTTATCTACAGTAGAGCACTGGCACAATTTGTTAAGTTTTATTTTTGTTTGCATCTCATGCTTCCTTGCAAGGGAGCTTAAAGCAGTGCACAGAAAGAGAGAAAGACAAAATCAGCCCAAGTACTAGTTTTATGTTCTAACTCAAATTGCTACCCCTTTCGAACACTACGTCAAATACGTTAGCTTCTTACGTTAATGACCAGTGCACAGAGTTGGAATTGCTCTGGGGTTATAATTTCATGATAACAGGGCTCCTGTGCAAGCTTCATTATGGCACTGCCAGCCGCCAACCGTAGACGGGACATGTCTGATTTGCTGTAAATGAAAAGAAAAATAAAATTTCTAAGACAGACAAAATGTTTAAATCTGAAGATGCACAATTTGGCTGATAATTATAACAAAATGTATCACATTAACACAAGGAAATCTGGCTGAGAGATTGATTACAGTATCACCCTCCCTTAAAATTACTACATAAAAAGGTCTTACATTAATTAACAAACATAGATTTTCATTACCAACTTTGGCTATTTTTTTTAAGTGGTTCATCTTTACACACTGCAAGTTTGTGCTTACCCCTAAGGTTCTGTGTTGATTTATGGTCCACAAGGGACAATGTATACCTGTGATAAGATCTTATACTTCTGCCAGACCTGAATCAGGACACTTAGGCACCCCTTCAATTGCAAGTGGAACAATATTTCCAAATTGAGTCAGATTCAAAATAGAAAATAATACTTCAGTATAGCCTTCTGTTCTTTTCAATAAGGACTGTACAGAGTATCATATTTTCTCCCCTTAAAGCAGCCATAAAATCTGCTTAAAATGTATCCTACAGAGTCCAAAATGTATATAGTGTAGAATATTCCAAAAAATTACATTTCTTATTCATACTGAAAGAGAAAATTGAAAAGTTCAACCCATGCTGAATGTCTGGTATCCATTCTGCATTCACTATTCCAAATTCAACAAGAGGATGCAAGTATGGGCCTTTGTTTGCTTGTGTGAATAGCTGTGCTTTGCTGGATTGAGGCATATTGATATACATTAAGAGATCAAAGCACTGAAATACGTCAAAAATCTTGCCTAATTCTCTTCTGTTCTGTCAAGTCTCCTTCGCTGACCAACATGGCTGATAATAACCGAAGAGTTGAATTTGCAGATTTTGACTGGTTGTTTTTCATACCCAAGAGCCAACGCACAAGTAGTTTAATTGCTTGAACCTATATAAAAATATTAATACTGCTGTGAAGAAGTCTATTTTATTTCAATTACTTGTTTGAGAATCAGTTCTATATAAAAGGAATGGTTTGAAAAGGATGAAAAGATTTTAACAAAAATTTAATGTATCCTCAATGCAAGGACACTGGAAAACAAACTAACATTTTTGTTCTCTGCTTATTCCAACTGCACATCATTTGCTATATTATTTATCTAAACCCATGTACCGATTTACAGGAAATCCAGCTGTGGTTTGATTGTATTGATAGTTCTGACAGAACTCCAACTCTGAAAATTTCCCAAAAATTGAAATACAGAGGACAAATTTAAAATACATAGCTGCTGTATAAGAGAGCCATTTTAATCTAGTGTTGAGGTGCTGAACTAGGAGTGGGGAGACCTGAGTTCTAGTCCTGCCTCAGGCATGGAAGCTAGCTGGGTGACCTTGGGCCAGTCACTCTCTCTTAGCCCTAGAAAGAAGGCAATGGCAAAAACTTCTGAAAATGTTGCCTAGAAAACTGCAAGGACTTGTCCTTTAGTCACCAGGAGTTAAGACTGACTCAAATCCCTGCCCTTCCAAATTTATTGTTCCATTTGATTTTTATGCGAGTACTATAAGATATTCATGAATATCTAATATTAATGAAAATCAAGTTGTTACCTCTATTGTTTAATTTGAAAGTCACAGGCCAAATCATACCTGTTTTAGCAATTTGGTAATAGATACCACTCAATCTTCAAAAAGCATTTAACATAAACTTGCTAGGAGACAAGAAAGCAAACTACCTTTTTATTTGGCACACTAAAATTGAATTTCTTCAAAAGCCGAGATGTCTATTTTATATAATTGACTAACAGAATGTATAAGAGTGCATGAGGATTTTAATGTTTCATAGTTAAAGGAACTATATACCTTTGCTAGGACTTCTGGGGAAACCTCTTCATCTGGAGACCATAATTTCCCATTTTTGTCACCTGTAGACTGCGAGATTTTAAATAATTAAAAATCTACAAAATACAGTAATTTAAGTATCAATGTTAATTATCTGGTTTTTTTCCCCTTTCCCATCATATGGGGGAGATGGGCGGCATACAAATTCAATCAATCAATCAATCAATCCATCCATCCATCCATCCATCCATCCATCCATCCATCCATCCATCCATCTTTTGCAAAATTATACTCAACGTACCCTGTCATTCATAAGAAGATCTTTTACAATAAAATTCGCAACTACGGATTTCATTGGTGATGCAAATTGGTCTGGTGCCAACATGGAAA
The DNA here is from genome assembly GCF_059951505.1 of Python bivittatus. Lineage (NCBI taxonomy): Eukaryota > Metazoa > Chordata > Lepidosauria > Squamata > Pythonidae > Python > Python bivittatus. The sequence continues at coordinate 807,129 of NW_028277121.1, forward strand.
TGTGACCCAAGGAAACTAGAGGAGTTATGAGTTGCTCTGGAACATCAGCATTCAAACTCCGGCTTAAAGGCTGAAAGAAGAGAAAACAAACAATTAGCTATTGCAAATTAGGACTAAATATAAATTATTGTACCATCTGATAAGTTTATTAAACATATAAATCTCAAGAAATGAAATGCAATGCAGGCTCAGTTTCTTAATTAATTTGATATACTATTACAGGAATATACTAGAAGAGCTTCCAAAAAACTAACAAATTGTCTTTAATTTTCAAACTACTAGACACTCAAATAGAATTTTATTTATCTACTTTAAAAAAATCTTGCTGTCTTCACTTTAATGGGAGTAAAATGTTCATTAGTTTACCCATTTTTTTCAAATCAAATCAATTTGATTTCTTATGAAATTCATACTGTTAAAATCATAATAGCCCGGCTCCAATTTTTGATAGTATTTTTAAAAGTAGTAACAGAAAGTTACCTCAAAGATTTGTGCCAGCTGAACTTCTTTATTTGAAAATATGGCATGTATGCAATGGACAGCTTGCTTGGCTTGGTGAGGCGTTCCTCTCTTTGCTTTCTGATGCAAGATTGGAATTAGGGTTCTGCAAAGATTCAGCACACACAAAAAGAGAAGTTTTACACATACTCACACATACTTACAAAAATCAAACATTTTTGGAAATATATTAACCTTTCTGTAAACTGTAAAGTTAAAATAGAATCAAGTATAGTACACTGGAAAATTCTTATTTTTAGTATAATTTTTCAATTGTTATCTCTTACTGGAGGCAAAATGTGAGTAAATTAAAAGCTAAAATGAAGTGCTTGAATTTTATGCATTCCATTAATAAATTTGTTGGCATATTCGGGAATCTTTTTGGAAAGAAAAGAATACATTCCTCTTCTACTTACTATGCAATATGTATCAGTTTTAATTAATATCTAAACTATTTAATTGTTTCATATTTTCCCAACGCACTAACACTTCCTCAACTCTTTTATTAAGAAATACCAATAGAGGTGTATATGTGTAGTTCAGGGTTGAACTGTGGAGTCCTTCGGGTTCTCTGAGCTTGGTTCTTTTCTTGCAAACGTTTCATTACCCGGCTAGGTAACATCTTCAGTGCTAAAATGGGATGGGGTTTGCTCTCTATTTATGTGCCGTGGCCTGCCTTGCCAGTGCTGGTGGGGGTGGGGGTTTTCTTTTGCTCCTCTGGTAGTTCTTTGGTTAGCATATGTTTGCTGCTTGATTGTGTGCCTGGTGGTAACCTTTGCTTATCTGGGTGATGATTGCTGGTGACTGAATGCTGGTGAGGCGATCTTCTGGTCTCTTGTCTCTTTTGATTAGTATGTAGATGCTGTTTATCTCTATGTGTCTGTTAATTGCTGCCTTGTCTGAATACCAAGCTTCCAAGAATTCTCTTGCATTTTTGGATTTAGTTTGCTCTAAAATGCTGACAGTTTCCCAGTTAAAACTATGGTTGAGTCTGTCCATGTGTTGTGAGATTAAGGAGTTTTCATCATGTCTTCTGGCTGCTAGTTGGTGCTCGTGGATGCGCTCTGCTAGTCTTCTGCCTGTCTGCCCTACGTAGTGTTTGTTACAGTCCTTACACTGTATGTTGTAGATGACTCCTGCTTTTTCTTCTTGGGCTACTGGGTCTTTTGGTTTACTTAGGGTATTTTGGAGTGATTTTGTTGGTTTGTGTGCTACAGAGATGCCATATGATTGTAATAATCTATGGGTGGTTTCTGAGATGTTTCTGATGTATGGCAGTGTGAGAGAAGACACATGAAACCATTAACAGCATCTTCAAAGGAATAAAATTCACCAGAGAGGAAGAAAACAGCAACACGCTACCCTTCCTGGATATCCTCATCAGCAGAGGAAAAAACAGGAAATTAGAAACCCAAGTTCATCGGAAGACAACCCACACCAATCAAGTACTCCATTACCAAAGCAACAACCCAACCTCCCACAAGAGGAGCTGTGTAAGAACATTATTCAAGTGAGCACAAACACATTGCAGCAACCCAGAACAGCAGGAAAAAGACCACCTATACAGCATCTTCCAACAAAATGGATATCCATGGAATTTTATCAAAGCGTGCCTGACCACTTAACCTACTACAACACAACCCACACAAGCCATGAAAAGGATTACACTGCCACACATCAGAAACATCTCAGAAATACGTGTTTTATTTCCAAGACAAAATATGCTGTGTATAGCACCAGCCTGAATTCCTTCAAATACTTTCTTTCAAATACTTTCATATGCTTTAGTGGATGCAAAACATTCAAAATTTATACCATTTTGCAGTTGAAATGGCCACATCAGAAATAATAAAAACAATAAATTTCAAATTCAAAATAGTTGTTTCCAGCTCACAACAGAGTACTATGTTTAAAGCAGTTTGAATCTTAAATGTTTTGCATGCACTTAATATGCTGTATTATTACCAAAATTTTGTAAACACTCTCCTATAAAATCGGTCATTCTGATGGTATCATTAGGGGGAGATGGGCGGGGATAAATTTAATAAATAAACAAATAAAATCATTCAAGCTCTGTACTTTTTTGTATTTCAAAGAAAATATCAATATCAATCAATAAGTTTATTACATTCAGAAGTCCCAAATGTTTCAAAGGAGATAACACAGAATCCACTGATGTTTTATTATTAAAAGTGCTATTAAATATTGTATAACAGATGGTAAGATTCCATTTTGTTCATACCCATATCAATCACTCTTCACATCTTCTTAGGCTCTTAACGAAAAGCAACTGCTAGTACGCTGCTTTTATTAGACCAAATGCCGTAACATCTATTTTATCTAAACTAAGCTTGTAACGCAGATGTCTTACTGTTATAAAAACTTCCCACTTTCATTCTATCTAGACCTCAGGCTGTGACTCCACCTGTATAACAGAGGTAGAATACACATACAGTAGCTAAGCCAATATTTTAATTTATTCAAATGGTAATTGCACACCAAGAGATGCAATAATCATGTGCATCAATAAGAGATTATACGTATTTGGCCGAGTAAGAAAGGGGAATATTTTATTATTAACACATTTACTAAGGAAAACAAAAAATCGCAAACACTTTTGCATGTAGAAATGCACTCACGATCTTATCTGAGGCAGATCGGTCTCTATTTTGTGGCCAGTGTTCCTGAATATCTGTATGGCTGCCTCTGCTACCTTATCATCTTCCATCCTGAGGCACTGCAGGAGAGATTCGTATGTCTCTGCGGAGTGGAACGAGGTAGGATGTGTGAAAGACAAAACCTATGGATACATATCAAACCAAAAAACATTTTAATAAATGCACCCTGATTATCTGAAACAGTGGCAGGCTATATGCATCTAGACAAGCTATACTTTCTTCTCAGAGGAGCTCGTTTTAAAGGTAGGAGAAAAACAACATAAGGCAATGAAGCTGTCTTCTAAACATTCTAATAATTCTTAAGATTTCATTCTAAAAGAGATTTTATCTTAACCAATGCAGACCTTAGCTTGAATAAACTGGTGAATTCAACATTGGCTGAAATACTTTTGATTTCCAGCGTAAACCAAGTTGAGCTGGAAATGTAGTTTTAAATACTGGAAGGGAACCACTGATTCTTTGGCAGAAAACATTCTGAAATGGGTTGAGCCACAGTCAATTCATATGTAATACTAGCTGAGTGATTTAACATGCAATACCTTGAGAAGTTCAAGCCCTGAACGAATTGCTGTATCAGGACTTACGCCCTCCTCTTCATCATCGGCGGTCCCTTCTATTGATTTATTCATCAGCTTTACTAATGCACTAAAGCAAGACATTAAAAAAAAAACGTATATCTCAGTTATATGAAGAATCACTGCTTATATATTTTACACATTCAATCTATTCCCTTTTTACAACTCACCCATTTATCTATCAAAGCCAACATTCTCATTCTCATCCAACAAGCAAGGAAATTCTTGTTTATTTTCACAATTCTTTAGATCTTGTGTTCAACTATTTCTATTTCACTTTTAAAAGGAAATTTCCACCAGGAGTATGCAAAACTTTCCAACCCTGGAACAAGCTATTCCAACCTCAGAATGCCCTTTCCTGAGAGAGACCTCTTCTGAAATGCTGTTCCAGGATTGGAACATGATGAAATGCTCGTACACTCCTAACTCCTATAATCTTTTTCATGTGTTACTAACCTTGTAACGAGAGGGCATTTTGTTGTTCTGCTAGAAGGCAAGTGAAGAATTACCTGGCCATTTTCTTATAAGAAAGATAGTTGAAAAGCTCAAAGAACTTAGGGGGTAATAAAGGAGAATGGCATATTATTATTATTATTATTATTATTATTATTAATATTTACAGACTGCTGAATCCCTAATGGGAAGTTGACAGACAGACTGAAGGGGGAAAAAGGGAGAGGAACAGGAAAGGAGATAAACAGTACCTCTGAAACACGAGAAAAGAAGAACCCCTTGTGACAAGCTAAACATTTCATTTTGTAATTAAGCATATGTTGATCTGCCTTTTTAAAAAGAAATAACTTATCAAACCCTGTTCATACAATGCTATTGGTAAATAATGTTGTAATTGTTCACGATAAACTTGTCCTCTGAGTAAATGGGAAGAGAATATAATACGTGTCCCCATCCACATCTAAGATAAACGCTGCCAGATAAAGAGCAGGCAAGAGAGATGACAACATCAATATACATTCAGGCCTCAGTACAAAAACTCTTGAGAGCCAGTCCTAATCGAATTCTTAAAAAGAAATCAACGTATGGATCAAAATAAAGAGATACTCCTACCAGCCAATGACCTGCTATTTTTAAAAAGTTGTGCTGTGAAAATTGCTACATACTGCACTTACCTGATAGCTTCTGAGTCAATATGTACAGGAGCAATTCTTTCTAAAAGAAACTTTACCATCTCTAGGAAAGGATTAGTTGGTTGCTTAGGATTTGCAAGTTTCCGGGCTATTTCCCTCTGAAAACACAACAAGGTTTATTGGACAGTAAGATGAAGGTGCTCACACAATATGCCAAATAGAAATAGTTTTTAAAAATCGTGTTACTTTCATGACACACATGGGAGATAATTAAACACTGCTAACAGAACCAGTTTTTTTGCAGTCTTTGTTAAGTATCTGAAGGAGGCACAACATTTCACATCAGTGGCTACTGGTTTCTCACTAACTGCTACTGCAGTCACAAATGTAAAATCTCCTTGGGCTATGAAGGACAAAAGGCCCTTGTGAACTGGTGGTAGAAGTAAGGATGGTTTGTAATGACAGGGGGTGTGTTAAGAGTATAGGGAATAATAGTACTGTAAACCAGATTCAGCTAGATTTGCTTTTCTTTTTCTTCTCTCATGCCTTAATTTATTTATCTTCTTGAGTCTTATTGAAACAAACCCATCTTCTTTTCTTTTGTTGGATCAGAATGACTTTGTTTTTATGTTTCTAAATTTTATTATACTGCCAATAGAATTCATACCATATGGAGATGATTGTCTAGTACTTATATGTCATTTGCTGACTCTGCCCATTTTTAGTGATTTTAATTTTTTTAGTAATTTTATTCATTATGTGATCTGTATTCTTTTGATCTTTGACTTTAATAAGGAACTGAGTTATAGCTTGATTATTTTTAAACACTTTGGATAATACTGCTCAGCCTAAAAGGGGATTATGTATGAATGTAGTCCAGCCTACACATCTAGTGCTCCCAGTTGGTATCCCATTCAAATACTAACTAAGCCCAGCTCAGCAAACTTAGCTTCCAAACCCATCCAGGTCAGCCAGATATTGCCCTTCCTGGGACTACAAACCATCCCAGTGAACTGCTAGATGCATGGCTAAACATTTTACAATTAAAACATAATCTAACAAGCTCTCTTTTGCAAAAAAAAAAAAAAAGAGGAAATAATAAAATTGAAAATTATGCTGCTTATAAACCCATGTCCAAGAAAACTCAAAAATGGCTAAAATAATTTCTTCCAAATATCAGCAGACACTCCTCCATGCCCACACAAGCAATTTTCAATCTATGAGATTTTCAATCTATGAGGTAGATGAATGCAAGGATTAGCAAACTTTTGGTGCCATTATTCCCCAAAAAATAAAAGAACCTGCATGCCTTCCTGAAAAAAGATATTGCTTTGTGAATAATAGTAACAATAACATCAAGAACAACTATAGCTGCTAGAAGGCTTAGGGTTGATGTGTGCAGAGGGCATAAGGAATGGCTATGATAGTTAAGGTACTGATCTAAGACTGGGCAGATCCAGATTCAAGCCCACCCTCAACCATGGAAACTCAATGGGCCGCTCTCTTTGCCCAGTCCTCCTTACAGGTTTTCTGCTGCAGGAATAAAAGTGAAAGGAGATTCCTATCTAAGCCATCTGGAGCTCCTTGAAGAAAAATGGGATATACCGTATTTTTCCATCTATAAGACGCCCCCATGTACAAGACGACCCCCACTTTTCCAACCCAAAATTAAGAAATCAATATTTTAAAGATAGTGCAGAACACATTTTTATTTAGTAATTAGTTAGCATTTACCTGATACACTCAGTGGGAGGAGGTCCAAACCGTCTCTCTGCAGCTCTATTTCCATGCTCTTTTGCATAACTGATTACATTCAGTCACGAGTGAAACTCCCGATAGTTTGTCTCTCCAAACAGACTTCCTCCAATTGGTTTGTTCAGCATCAGCTGATGTCAGTTACATAAGGCTCGTGATAGGAGGAAGCCTGTTTGCAGAGACAAAGCATGGGCAGTTTTGCAACCACGCAGTTCTGTCCTTGGCTTACTTCCTTGCATAAGACGCCTTTCAATTTTTAGTGTAACGATTTTAGAAAAAAAGTATCGTCTTATAGACGGAAAAATACGGTAATTTAACAAATAAAACAGTCTCCCTTGATTCAAAATGAGCTCTTGATGACTTCATGGGCATGTTCAACTTAGATTTTCTGAGTTCAGCAAGGGTCAGCTAGGTGCTATACCTACTGTGACTTCTTAGCATGGCAAAAACCTAAGTAATTACAAACCTTTCAGAAATGTTCTAAACTGAATATGGTATCAGCATTTAAAATAAAGAAAAAAGCCTTACCACACAGATATCTGCCTGTTTACAGGAACATGTAGGACTGATTAGCACCTCAAGTTGAGAACGAAGTTTCTCATCATCACCAAGGACTTGATTGAACTTTTTCACAAAATCCTGGGCTTTTCCAGGATCAGGAAGATTTTCTACAGAATTAGAATTTAAAAGTGTCAATTCAAGTAGCACCTTTAAACCTATACTGAAATTTTAATTCTGATCAAGAGATCTTACTTGCTATAGTCATCAGCTTTCCAAACATAGCAGCACTGTTTGCCTCTGACTGAAAGGAGAAGTTCAGATGAGCATTCACATAGAAAATTTGTCATATAACTCTTGTTTGACCTGTTTATACTGATAATAAATCCACCCTCCCCCAAATTCCCCTTTAAGATTTGGAAACAAATGAATGTAGCTATTATCAGGTATCCTATAAAAGCCAGATTGCAATGTTTTAAAGAGATTGTTCTTTCTTCCCATATTCCATCCATATTTTGCTCATATATTATTATATTTAAAAGTTGGTAGTAGTTTTCCCTTATAGGAAAGGACATCATCAAGATGACAGCATATCATTCTTGGTGCCATAGATTTTACCACATTTATGTCTCGTTATTAAACTCATGACCAAGCTCTTAATAGCCAGTTATTTTGAGAAATAATAGTAGTAGAATTCAAAGAATACAGTCATTTAACATATTAATTTTAAGAGAGAGGCAATATTAAAAAGCAAAATATGCAAAGTACAACAATTATGTTATTTTGAAACCTACAGTGGGTGTTTTATGCAAATCTAGCAATTCCCGCACATGACTCCTAAGCATGTTCTGGCACTTCCACATTTCATTCAATGCCCTGGGCATAAAGACATGAAAAATAAGTTAAAACGTGAAAAAAATTAATGATTGTATAAATAGCATATGGTGCTCCATGGCACTCTCCACCCAGCAGCTTCTTTTTTATGAGGCAACTCTTCTACCCTCAGTAATATCACATGCTTTTTTCAAAGGGTATGTTCGTATTTAGTTCAATATTCTTCCCATCTCTTAATTTTTAATTCTGACACTCCCCCATCCATGTACACCAACAATACCTAAGTATTCATCCCAGAGTACTTTTTTTTTTAAGTAGCCCTGAAACAGCACACTGCCTTGACTTGAATTCTATTGGATATCCAATTTAGCTAATTACTTCAACTATCTGGCCATCACGCCAGAGAAGAAACCCTGCTGAGCTACAAGACATTTGACTTTAAATGTCTATGCACAGAATATTTAAAAGTACTGGTGAAACTGATTTAAAAATGTAGCTTTCTCCCAGTAAAAGCTATACTCACTTAACAGCATTTGGGTCTAAGCTAGCATATAAATAATACAAGCACTTCATCCTCTCTTCTGTTTCCAAATTATGCGGAACAAGATACTGAGCAAAGATTTTCTCCACCAGTAATCTGCAAAGGAAAATAAATGCAGGTATTGTTTAAATTGCTTAGTTTAAAATATTAAGTTTTTTAAAAGGCACACTGTCCTAAACATGTACATGCAGCAGAGCAAGACTTGCAAGGCACAGTGGCCAAGGGATGCATTCCATTCCCACAATACATATGAGAAGGGGGAATACGTGAACATGCATTTGTCAGACGTAACTTGCCAGCCAAACGTCTGGTCTCTAATAAAGGATGGGGAGAAGGTCAGAATGCTTTGTGATTTTATTTTGGGGAAAAGGGCTGAAAATCCATCAACTTACTTGTCATCAATGCTATTCTGATAATATATGTGCAAAAGTTTATCCTTTATCCAGCTCACTTTCTCTGCTGCATCCTTTCCAGCTTCAGCATGAAGGCAGTATTTCTTGTACAGCTGAGCAAGTCCCATCATTGCTTCTTTTCTTACCCGCCACTTAAAAAAGAAACACATGCCCAGAAATGTGAAGTTATAAATAACTTCAGCTTAAAAATTAATGACCAGAACACGCCTGAAACTTTGTAGCCTAAGTTACCATGGAAAAGCCAACATTTTTTATGTTAACGGCATTATAAAAACTATATTGATAATTGAGATTATAATTTTTAAATGATAAAATCAATACAGTATTGAGCAGTGTAACTGCCAAAATGTTGTGAAATTACTTTTATTTTGAAAAACACATTGCAGCCATGGTAGGAAATGATCTCACATACAGAACAGACTCATGAGCAAAAAAATGTTGGTTTTGTATTTTTCAATATAAAATACCAATTCAATACCTCATCAATTTTTACAGACTCATTCCAAGATAAAAGAGGATACTGATAACTGAGTGATCATTTCAATAGCTGACTTTCATTTTTAAAACAACATGGAATTTCTTTCCATCCATATCCCCAAAACATCCAGGTAGCCTCAAATGCTGAATTATAAGATGCAATTCACTTTACCCGCTTGTCCAGTGTCCTTTCTCTGACAAAGCCAAGGAGCTGGTCGTTGACTAAAGAAAGGTCCCTTTTGCCAGCAGTTATTATTGTAACAATGACATCATGACGGATGGCTTCTTCTGGATCATGTGATCTGACTTTTAAGTACTCTATTTTAAAAAAAAAGTATATAACTTCTACTGAAAAACAGAAGTTATTCATGTGCCTGCAACTAAAGAGCAAAGCCTTCAGGAATATTAAAATTACAAGGGTGTAATTTGATGTGCAGAACACATCAAAAGCTGACATTAGCATTAGTGAAGTCAATGAAACTTACTTCTAAATATGAGTTCAAGAAGCACATACAAAGTTAAGTAAGTAAGCAACTGAACAAAGGAAACCAAGAGGAGGTCCCGTTTGTAGAAAGCCTACTGCACTGAGCTGATAATTTGATCATATTTCACAAATGGATTGATAAACATTTACTCTTATTTTATATGTTGGGCAGTGCAAGATATAAACATGATATCATTTCCTATCCTTTCTATGAAGATGTACCTCCAACAGGCCTTTTAAGCCTCACAATGAACAAAATAATCAAGCCACCTGACATATTATATCACCACATTATTTATCTGAACCCATTATCCTCATGCTTTTTTCTTCAGTTCTTCTGAATTAAAGTATCTTACCAGTGAGGTCTTTTGCTAAATCTGGATGGTTCATTAAACAATGACTTGCAAATTTCACACTTTCTAATCTCACAGGAACATGAATATCATTGAATCTAGAGGAGAGTAATATATTAATCCAAAATTATATTTGGTTTCAATGTTGAATACAATAAACTAAATATGCTTTTATGAAAATACACTTTCAGAATGCAAGATACTGTAAATATATCAAAATCCAACATACTGAATATCCCACAAAATAAGGCAAATTCAATAAACTGAACAAAAAGTAAATATTTTCAGTTTAACATGGAAAAAACAGGAAAACTTGTACAGAAATAGCTAAATGGATAATTTCTGAAATCAAACTTGATTTCTTAAAATAAAGCAGAAAATAATTACATTCATCTATCAAAGGGAATGCATATGCATATATATATATATATTCACTGTACATGCATATTATTTCAAAGAATGAATAACAGCATATTGTATAAAACCAAGGAAAAAAATCTATTTGGTTAAAACATGGAAATTCTAGGTGGCATTCTGACTCTCAAAATAGCTTTGCTTCAAAATATGTTATATGAATATCAGAAATAACTTCTCTGAAAAACTGATACATAATATTTACTGTATTACAAACAAATTTTGTATAGGGTTTTTAAGAAGGAGGAAAATAAAGTAAAAAAAAATATTACAGAAAAAGAATGGCTAAAATCAACCCAACTAAAAATATATGGGTATATTTCTCACCGGCCAAGAAAACACTGCCAGAGTGGACGATTTTGTGTTGCTAGGTCAGAATCTTTAGAGCCAAATAACTTCGCTAAAAGCCTTACGACAGCTAAGCGTTCTTCTCCATCATTGCTCTGCCGATTGAAAAGGAAAAGGGTCCCCCCCCAGGTTAGCATTAAACTGAAATGTACAGATATAACATTTATGTAATTAGACCATTTGCTCTTGTTCCATAAAATAAGCTACATCAAACTAATGCTAAGTTTTTAAGTTATGCATTCCACATGAAATTCTTTCCCATGTTCAGTATGTTACTCTACATACGGACTACAAAAATGTCACAGAAAAAAGGCATGCCTATGAAGAGATACCTCAGTTTAGGCGGACAAAAAATGGCATACAACATAATGAGGGTGATCTGGGCTGGGATCAGACCACCTTTGGGGGCAACAGGACACACTTAGAATTTTAAGAGATGCCCTAAGCGTTCTCAGAGAATAACTGCCAGAGGGCCTTGCTGTTTACAAAATGGCTATCATGGTGGCATGGCCAGTCATGAAAGAACTTTGTTACCAGAAGACAAATGGGTGAGATTGCTCCCCGTTCTCCTGTACTCCTCCATCTGCTTTATTCCACCTCAAAGTAACTTCATTTTTTACTGGCAGGTGGGCATTTGAAACAAAAAGTACAATACTACAGCCACCTCTTAATTTGTATTTTCAAAAAATGCCTACAGAGTCGATACTGAGTCCAGACGTTCTCTTGTGAATAAGTGAGATACTGAAGGCTGCTGTTTTGCAATGTCCACAATGTGCAATGTGTTTTTTAAAAAATTAGTTTCCTAGTTTTTAAAAATAAAAATGTTCAGAAAATGTATCCAGGTCACCTGGGGAACTGATGGAGGCCAACAGAAGCATTCACAGTTGAACTGATGCTTTAACGAACTCGGCCTCATGCTTTAATTGGAACAAATACTTTTATCACTCTATCAGGCAAAAGACACGACCAAAATAGCTGTTTCAGACATGGCTGTGCCTTGTGACTGCTAGAAAATTTTAAGAGGTAATTCCACGTTGTATCATTGACTAGTCCTATCCATCTATAGGTCCCCTCATATTTCGAAAGCAGTCTGCCATTCAGCTATGAACTTATTCTATGTTTCATAAACATGCCAGTGAGCCAGTGATTCTTTGGAACTTGCCCAAGATATAGCCACTTCCATTGGCAAGTGCAAAAACAAATTTGTTCTTAAAACCACACAGCTTCCTGCTAGCATGCATGCCTGTCCTTAACCATAATTATGTCAAAACAGCAAAACACACATTTCAGCGCAACCTCTCCACTTCTACCGTTTTGTACCTGCTTCTCAACAACATGCAAAAGTGCATAACGAACAGACTCGCTTTTCCCCTACCTGCCTTGTGCAAATGCTACAGATTTTCACATATACAGAATCTGATGTAAGATGAATTCTTCTTACCTTCAGCTTGAACTCAAGCTGTGGCATGACAGACAACAGTAAATTAGGATCGATAGCGAAAAGTTCTTGTATTAGATCAAATATGTGCTCAGACAAGTCACTCACAGAAGACTTTCCTAGTACCAAAACCTGATTAAAAAACTAATAAGAGAGAAAAAGGTTATTTTAAAGAGTAAATATTTTCAAAGAAGCGCCTACAAATTTTAACTGCTTTGATTGTCACCATAACTCTATCACATCTTTGCAAAACTGTGTTAAGTATTTAAGGTACTGTGGTTTCACTATAGAAACAGACAATTTCTATTCAACAGGCAGTATCAAAGATGAACTTCTATCGCTCTCACACATGCGCTGGAGCGGACTGCAGGATGCCAATATCCTCCTCAAGGCAGTGAAAGCCATTAAGAATTCCTGTCTCAAGTTGTAGAGCCAATTAAGAAAGGGTAGACACCAACAGTCATTAAAAAATGGAGAAATAATTTCCAAAGTGCCAAAGCAAGACTCTCCTGTGGAGTTTAACACATTTTAGGCAGCAAGTCTATTTCCCAAGGACACTACAAATTAAAAGATTAACATTCTATTTCAATGCAGAACAGCATTGTCTGGTAGTCAGTCTATTAGTATCTGATATCCTGCAAATGAGACTAAAGCAAGCAGCTTTGAAAAGAGAATTAGCCATCATACTACAGATAGTCCTTGACTTACAACCATTCGTTCAGCAATCGTTCAAAATTACAATGGCACTGAATGAAGGGACTTATGACCTGAGCCCAAAGTTACAGCTGTTGCAGCGCCCCACAGTCATGTGATCAAAGTTCTGGTGCTTGGCAGCCCACCTGCGCTTATGACCGCAGAGGCGCTTCAACTGCCTCCACCCGCCTATCTCCCCCCCATCTCTGCCCTTTTGGCCACCCTGCACCCTGCCTTGCGGAGTGACAAGCAGCCCAGGACTGCACAGCTCTGGGGCTGCAAGAAGCATGAAGCCCGAGCCTGCCCCAGCAAGCATGCGTCCACCCAGCTGCCTTCTCTCCCAGTTCCCCACACCGACCTTTCACCTTTTTCGCCCAGCTGCCATGGTCAAAGCAGAAGTGCCTTGCTGCCTTTGCTGTCTCCTTTTCAGACCCAGTTTCTCTGGGGAACATATCCTTTACGTGGCTCCCTGAGCCTTCAGAACGCTGTCTTTGGAAACCTACACTGTGTTCACGGAGCTTTCGTAAAGACAGGGCAGGTTTCTGAAGACAGCACGGAGACTTTGGAAAGAAACCTGCCCTGTGGAGGATACATTTGCTAGAGAAGCTGGGTCTGAAAAGGAGACAGCAAAGGCAGTGAGATACTTCTGCTACGGCTGTGGTGGCTGGGTGAAAAAGGCGAAAGATTGGTGCAGGGAACTAGGAGAGAAGGCAGCTGGGTGAACGAATGCTTGCTGGGGCAGGCTGCAGCTTCATGCTGTGCTGCAGCTCAGGGACCTCTGAGGTTCTGGGGCTGCTTGCTGCCCCAGGCAGGGTGCAGGGCGGCCAAAAGGGTAGAGGTGGGCAGGAGATATGCGGGTGGAGGGAATTGGAGGCAGACCCTTACCTTACTGAGGCTCAGGATTGGATGACTTGGATTGGGGTGGGTCCTTGGCTAACGAATAGTGAAATTCACTGGGAATTGCCAGGATTGCAGTCATTAAGCAATGCAGTAACATAGCATCTTGCTTTATGACTGCATCGCTTAGCAATGGAAATTCCAATCCCAGTTGTGGTCGTAAGTCGAGGACTACCTGTACCCAATTTAAGAGGTAGCTGCAGCTAGAATCATATTGATGGGCTTGTATAAGATGATTATTTTGTAACATGATACAACATAATTAATAATTTTAGCTAACAGTATTTTTAACACACAAAACCTTTCAGTTCCATCTCTGCATCACAAACAGATTCATAGTTAACAGATAATCCTATTTGAATGAATTATCTTTAGTGTTTTATTTAATGTAGGTACAAGGCTTTAAAACTAGTTTTTATTAAAAAACTCATATTTTTCTACAATTTGCTTGCAGTTTTTTATTCAGGCACTTTGTAAGCATTTATAGCAAGTAATACTTCCAGATAGACATATATAACCCACATCACTGTTAATTAATTCTACCTCTAGAAGTAGGAGAGTCTAAAAATCAATGTGCTACAGCCACTATTTTCTTCTGTTTACCAGCAGACAACGTCAGCTAGCTAAGCTGGCCAACAGTATGATTCTGTCATGAACCTACATGAGTTTGGCTTATCTCTGACTGAAAAAGCGGGAAGAGAGCTGTGTAAAAGAAGGGGGATTATGATTGCTAAGTAACTGTCTAATAGAGCATGTAAAGTATCAATACTCATTTTCAAATTTTACTAATTTGCTGTGATGAATCCACGGAAATATTCAAAACAAGTAAAGATTTAAAAATGTAGCAATCACTAGTATGTTAAAACATATATTACATACATTGGCAATGCATGGCTCAATGGTTTGGACTGTTCTTTTCAACAAGACTTTTGCAAGATCAAATGCCTGTTTATTAAGGTTCTAGAATAAAGAGAAAAATGTTTAAGAAAAATACAGTGGTTATCAAGTAATTTATACTAGATAGAGATTTCTGAACACAAGATATGAGACAGACCTTAAAGTATGCACCTATACAAGAAAGACAGACAGACAGACAGACAGAGAGAGAACAAATTACAAACCTCTCTCCTCCCCGCCCCCCGGTGGGTAAAAGATGCAAACCTTGCATTCATGAACAACCTTACTATACACCTGTCCTCTTTATAGATAGTAAAATATGATTCAGCAACATTCTAGTTTGGTATGTACATAAAATCTTCCTAATTCCATTGTTTAACCTTCTCTTTTTGGTCAGGAAGAGTCATAAATTCTAAGTTGGTAATATGGTACTCAGAGATCTCCAAAATTTAACAAAAAATTAAACAATGGCCTAAACCTCATAAGTTCATCAAGCTCTATGATCTTGTAAAATTGTCTACATCATTGCATGATTCACCCAATGACTTAACAGACCAATCGCTAACCTCCAATTTAAAACAACTTTTTAAAAACTGCCCTAATAGGCCCACTAAGTATAACTTCACTAATTATATGTTGACAACAAAATATAAGATAAACACATGCCAAGTGCCTAGTTGTTGCTTTTATCAACATCTCCCTTATAACTCTTCTGAACATTTGTGCATTTAAAAATGAGATTGCAACCATTAAGCACCAGTAGGAACAAGAGAAAGCAAAGATCAGCAGAAGGCCAGCAAGCTTTCTATTATTTTGGCAAAACATCCTGTAAGATAAGACTTTAAATTTATATCACAAGAATGGGAGGAAGAACTTTTTTGTCTTTGCAAACCTTGTGTGCAGGAATGAGGTTGATAAGAATTGAGTCCAATAGTTCTTGAGTCACTCCATCGCCTTCCATGATGATAGAACTCATCAAATCTAGCATATGCATTTGGACTTTCTGGTTGTGGCTATTGCTAAATATAACATTAAAATTAGAATAGATTATTAATTGACAATAGTGGTGCTACTCAATTAAAAAATCTTGTTACTAAATTACAGTCAAGTTAATAATTTTTTCCACCTGATTTAATAAAAATGACTGGGCCATATGAATGACATTTTAAGTTTAGACATAACTATACATTTAGATTATTCAAAGGGCTTTCTCTCCTTGATTGGACTGGGAAACAGCACAACTGAAAGTTACTCTGGTTCTTCTGTTTTTCCCATGCCTCTCCCACTAATCCAGGTGGTGCTTGTTGTTGCCTCCTCCACTGCAGCATTAACACTGATTACCAAAATCCCTTCCTTAGGATGAAGAGACAGGGGTACACTGTATATCACAAAGATTCCTAACATCTCTGCTCTGAAATGAAGTCACTCTTAATGCAAAATGAATTTACCAATTCCGGGTGAACAGTTAGTTTCTTCTCAATATAGCAGCACCCCAAAGGCAGAAATATGTATTTTTATATGGGAAGATAATGTGTTACAATTATGGACAATGCTGGATAAATAAATTAAAACTGCCCTTGGTTCTTTCAGATTACTATATCTTTGTCCTCCACCAATTGTCTTGCCAGTTAATTATTTTGACTCACAGAACTGAATGGAAGCTATAGAGAAGCAAAATGTTCACAAACCTCTTTCATGCTCATTACTTGTATATTAGATTCATAAGATATAAAGACCTTGACTTTGATGTTTAAGCATGCCTGTGGTTGCCATGGTGCAGTTCTCAGCTAGGTAATTCTGCCATTACAGAATTTATTTTTGCAATCCACAAGGTTCATGTTTAATATTGCTAGTACTGTTTTATAAAGTTGCAATAAAACATAATTATGTTGTATAAGAATACATATCTTTATTAACATAACACAATTAACATATGCCGCCCAAAGTCACTTTGTGTGAGATGGGCGGCCATATAAATGTGACATATGAATGAATGAATGTCTGCGTAAGAGGTGGGAGTACTCCAACTTACTTGATAACTGAAAAGAGAGTCCTAAAAAGCTGAATAAAAATTTCATTGCAATCTTCCAACTCAAAGCAGATGTTGTAAGATTTAACCCAAGCTAAATTCTATAACAAAAACAAAGCATTATCATTATCATTTCAAGCTGAACTCCACATATATGGCAAAAAGTTAGCATAATCCTCAAAATAGCTTGCCGATATGATAAATAAAACACTGGTTTGTTGAAAAATGCATGGTAAGATATCATATTTTCTGTATGCTGTGATATATTAAAATAAAAATAGGAGCAAAGCCAAAAGTATTTTGTCTTGTTGGTTTTCAACAGAAATTGAAAAAGCATATATTAAGCTACAACAATCATAAACATAACTGCAGTTCTGTTGAGCACTGATATATATTTGGTTTAAATTGATAAAGATTCTTACCTCTAATAAGTAAAAGTATCTGTTAAATTGAGGGCTTTTAGTGTCCTCTAATCCTTTTAACTGTCTTGTAATAAACAAAAATATATCCTGCAAAACAAGGAGGAAGATTTTTAAAAAGTGGATCAAGACATGGGAACATTGCTGTCATTAGAGTTCTATCTAGTTCTTTTTAATTTAAGCGATACTCTCAGTATTAAGAAAATTCACAAAGGAATT
Source organism: Python bivittatus (assembly GCF_059951505.1). Lineage (NCBI taxonomy): Eukaryota > Metazoa > Chordata > Lepidosauria > Squamata > Pythonidae > Python > Python bivittatus. The sequence goes on from NW_028277121.1 coordinate 824,674, forward strand.
CAGATATAATGATTAACTATAGTGGTGCTTAAAAGTTTGTGAACTCTTTTGAATTTTCAATTATTTCTGCATAAATATGACCTAAGCATGATAAATATGACCTAAAATGTGATCTGTTCTTCACACAAGTCCTAAAACTAGATAAAGAGAACCTAATTAAGCAAATGAGTTTGTAATCTCCAAACATCTGTTCATGCCAGTTCCTCCATATATTGAAATAAATATCTTTTGTGGAAGGTATTTAAGCACCACTGCTTAACCTTACACAAACAAAGCTACATATGTCTTGAATTCATATACCCCTCCCCCTTAGTTGGCAATATCTTAAATTTTATGTCCATTTCTGATTCATACAGTTTGTATCCAACAAACGAAGGCTAAAATTAAACACATTTTAAACTCTAGAATTCAGTCTCCCTGGGGTCATATATACAATCTGCATTTTTTTTCCAACAAAAAACAAAGCAAACACTTCTACTTATTCTCCCTTTGGGAGGGGAGGTTGCAAGGTTAAAAGCTGCCTCAGTTTGTTCCCATAACAATTAATCCTGGTTTATTATTACATCTGCATTATGGTACTATCTGTTTCTGAGGTAGTGAGACAACTTACCCATTTCTTTGAAAATTCCAAGAGCCAAAGAAGATGGAAATAATTTGTTTTACCTTGAGTTTATCATGTGAAGTATATGGTGCTTCTGGGGCATAAATTCGAAAAATATCAGCCAAGCAACAAGCTACAAGGAGACGGACATCTTTATTGGGATTCCTGAGGAAGAATTCTGATGCAAGGTGCAAGGCTAAGGGGAGATATTGTTGTTTCTCATCTTCTGAATCCTGGTCCATATCCATAAATGTTTTCACTACCATCTAGGAATCAACAAACAATATAAACATTTCCTATTTTCACCCAACTCATAATATGATATACGATTAATTGAAAACAACAATTTGGCAATTGTATGCCTTACAAGATTCTTGTTTAATGCTCGCATAATTAACTTATTCAACCTTTAATATACGTATTGCATCTTCAATATGACATTTTGCAGACATGTTTAAAGTCCGAATAAAATAGAGAAAAACAAAACAATATAATGGAGTATATAAAAATAAGATTAAAAGCAACAAACAAAAATTAAAAATAAAATCATTAAGGAGGCACACCATGATAACATATCTGTACTGTTTAAGAGTAAGAGAAAAAAATCTCCACCGCCTGGAATATAAAAAGATACTTTTCCTGATATGAAAATGGAATGCATATAAGCTGAGGAAAATACTCTAACAGAATAAGACTATCACTAAAAGGCTGCTATAGAAGATAAGGATACCAAGAAGAAAACCTCAGATAACAGATGAATTCATATGTCAAAAGGACCAATAGATTGCTTTAATAAACTTAAAATAATTAAGCATTTTCTCTAAGGTAAAGTACTCTAAAGCAATGAAAAGTTTAAAAAAAACAAAATTTATTATAAGATTAAAGACAAGAGATTCAGTTAAAAGTCCCCAAAATGTCAATAGTTTTCTATGCAAACAAAATTTTGCTTGTGCAACCAAAATTTCTCTTCCTTCTTTCAAGCCTGAAGATTCCCAAGTATGGTCAGAAGGATTCCCTCCCCCCCAATTTTTAGATCAAATTTAAATTATTTGGGGATCTAGAATGGAGAGAGTCTGCTCCACTTTCGTTTCCGTTTTTCAGACCAAAAGACACTAATGGATACTTAGAGCTGCGCAGCACTTCAGATTTGTTCTCAAAAGATGCTTTGGAATCCTCAGCAATATAAACATGGTATCAGTATGCAACTCCTTAAAGAAGTTGAGTCTTCTATAGTAGCCTTTTCCAGTTCCCAATCAGCTGTTTGGAATCAAGTTCAAAGACTGATCTGTGTCTTTCTGCACATTCTGGGTCTTCCACCATAGGTCCACAGCAGAAAACCTAGCTTGCTTCAGCAACTTTCTTGAATAAAGCATACTTAGTCCTCACAAATGTAAGGTGAGACTGATAGTGTCTTCTTCCACCTTACAATAGCCTCTGGAAGTGCCTAAAAACAGTGTCCCTGAAGCATCTCTTTTGTCAATCAAAAACAGGATGCGTTGGTGATGGGTAGACACTGGCCAAAAGAAAAAAGAAAAAAAAAGAGCAATGTCTAAAAATTAGATAATTCTGTTCATAGGCCTAAATAGCTTGATCGATTGATTGATTGATTGATTGTGCTATTTTCTTCCAGTTCAAGGCACTCTACACAGCATTCCCTCTTCCAATTTTTCTCCAAAACAACCTAGTGAGTTAGGTAGGCCTGAAAAAGAGTGACTGACCCAAACTCACCCAGTGGACTTCTGTGGCTGAGGGTGGACTTGAACATGGATGTCCAGGGTCCTAGTCCAACACCTTCACCACTATACCACATATTGTACTAGACAATAAAAATCAAACAGGAAATTACACATTAGGATGTTGTGTTATATAATGTGCTCAAAATCCAGTCATGTACACTGCATTCAACTGATTTAAAAATCATTACACTCATGACAACTAAAAAGTGATAGTTATCTTATTATACAAAACTCATGATTTTATAGCACCCTGTATCAGTTAACTCTGTGAAAGAAAGCTAAAATTGAATTTCAAATTTAAATTTAAAACCTAAGATTTAAATTCAGGTTTTCTGAATTCTCTTCAGGTTATAAGGTTGTCTCTCAAAATATGAGAAATATATATTTATTCTTCTGAGTTGTTGCCTCAGGAGTTGTCTCCAATAGATATCTCGTTCAAGGAAAAAAAAATCAAACTATGTACCTGCCCTAAATCCATGTGATTCAAAGGTTAAAAAACAAAGACTCCTTGAATGGAGTTAAACTACTAGTGGACAAATACAGGTAGTATTCTTTGGCAACATTATGGAAGCTCTTTACCATTACTTTCTTCTAGGTAATTTTTTTTTTCTACTTCCTAGTCTAGCCAACAACCTGAAGTGTTCTTACTGATCTCCCAACCATACTTTTCAAGTTCACCCAAGGTCAACTCATACATAATTCAAACATCAGGTCCCATCAGGTCTTCCTTGGTACTTAGGAGCCTGAATTCTACCTCAGCGATATACTTCCTATATTCTCCCCTAACTGATCAGAAAATGTACTATCAGAAAGAAAGTATATGGACATAACAGCATTAACAATATTTGTCCTATCTTATATACAATTAATCAATTATAATTCCTCATGGAATAATTTCCATTAACAGGCTTTAAGTGCTGTTAAGAGATTGATGAACTCAACAACAAACAAGACTCAAAACTATTAAATTAACTTTTGTAAGATTTCTTTTGTAATTTTATTTGTCCCTAGGGAATTTTGACTTTTTTGTTGCTTTCTCTATAGTCTTCAAACTCTGTAAAAATACCCCCTCACACAGCCATATAAATATATCTACTTAATCTCCATAAGTGCAACAATATTAGAAATATGTGCACGCAGAACAACCTTAAGTACAAAACATAGATAAGACTACAATTCATACTTTTATCAAGACATGTAACAGAATTAATGCTTTAATTTCTGTTTAATATCCACATTAATTTATACTTTTACACTGAGTATGGACTGCCCTTCCTCCAGAGAATGGACGTTGCTCATTCAAGAATAAAAGCCTCCAGAATTCCAACTCTATCTCCAAGACAATGTTCAGGAGCTCAGGTAGGACTGCTGCTGACCAGCAGTCCTACTTTGTCTCTGTAGCCCAGTTCCACACACAGGCACTTACATACAACCTCTTCTGGGGCAATGTACCTCATCACCTTGAGAGTCTCATCTATGATTGTGTTTACCTTTCTTCCTTGGCCTTGGCACTGCAGCTAGATCTGAATCCTGGGTAGTTACATCTTTGACACAGCAACATTCCTATTGCTGCCCAGCCAGATTTTAGTAATATATACCAGATCTTCCCTTCTTCCAGCATTTTATAATGCTGTTTTTTTTCCGCACAGCCCTGGCATTTATAAGCAGGAGCTAGAGAGTAAGGCACGGAACAATTCAGACATCTGGGCACAGGACTGAGGCAACAAATTTAGAAGAACAGATCCTTCTCCTATCTTGGCCTACACAGTGCTCCCACCATACCTGCCCCTGCCCATCAATTTGAACCTACATCATTTCACTCCTCTCCAAAAGCAAACAAAGGACTTGTTCCCAATTTCAACCCTACATGCCCCAACAAATGCCTCACAAGCATCCACCACCATGTGCAGGTAACTTCTGCAAGTCTGACTTGGTCATCACTTTTAATGAACCCTGCAAAAGTCCATACACACTCTTCAGCTACCCTTCTCCCTGCCTGTTCCCTCTTCTCTCACTATATAGAGGAAACCACCTTTTGCTTCATTGCCTGTTACCCAGGGAACACAATGTTATGGTCTAAATCACTTTGGTAAGATCTACCTTCCAGTTTACTACTTTTTCTGGCTTAGTTTCATGTTGGTTTCTGGGGCCAGCACCAGGCCCTAGCTAAAGTTATCTTTTCTAGCCTCATTGCCCTCTCAATTCCACCAGCAGCCATTACAAGATCTCTCCAATGGAGCAGGCAATCTCATTCCTCCTTCTCTGCTGAGGTTACTCTCACTGACCTCTGCAGTGGCAGGGTTCCAGAAGTTTGATTCTCAGCTCCAGTGTCTGGTACATGTCTCAGACATTGTTCCTCTCACTTCCCTAGTCCTCCCAGAATGAGACTTGCTGGAAGTGCTGCCAATACATCTCACCTCCAGCTAATAGTCTCATCACCCTTAGGAGCTTTTCTCAGGTGGCTCTGAGATGGGTCCAAACACAAAAGCAACAATTTCCACTATAGGTAGTCCTCAACTTACGACCACAATTGGGACCGGAATTTCCATCGCTAAGCAATGTGGTCATAATGTGAGACATCACATGACTGCATCACTTAGTGGCTGCAATCCCGGCACACCTCATTGCCGTTGTTAAGCTAATTCCACCAGCCATTAGCTGAGGACCCACCCCAATCCAAGCCATTCCGGGCTTGGTCTATCCCAGTCTTGAGCCTCAGTAAGGTAAACAACTGCCTCCAACTCTCCCCACTCATCGATCTCCCTCCATCTCTGCCCTTTTGGCTGCCTTGCACCCTGCCATGCAGGACAGCAAGCAGCCCCAGAACCATGCAGCTCAGGGGCTTCTTGGTCCTCCTTCCCTGTTTGCTCGCTTGCTCACACCAGGGCCCTCCTTCCCCCTTCGCACACATGCCCCAGCGCCCTCCTCCACTCACTCACACGCACAGACCATGCCGTCTTTCCCTCACTCGCACCAACACTCTCCTTCCCTCCCTCACATGTACCAACTCATACACACCAGCGACCTCCTCCCCACTTTGCTTGCTCACACACACTACACCCTCCTTCCTTTGCTCAAGGACTCTCCAGGGGCACTTCTGGCAAGCACTCTGCAGCTCATGTTGGAAGCTGCTGGATGTTTATGATGCTTTCTCCTTCCTCCTGCAAAGCCTCCTCCTGCAAAGCCCCAATGTGTGTAAGCAAGCGAAGAGGGAAGGAGGGCACTGGTGCATGTGAGCGAAGGAGGGCGCAGTGCATGCAAGCAAATGAGGAAGGAGGGTGCTGGTGCCTGCGAGCAGAGGCATGGTGCAAGCAAGCAAAAAGGGAAGGAGGGCTCAGTGCGTGCATGCGAAGGAAGGAGGGCACAGTGCATGCCTGCCAGTGAAGGGGAAAGGAGGGCACTGGTGTGTGTGAGCGAGTGAAGGAGGGCGCAGTGTATGTGCATGAGCGAAGGAGGAAGGAGGATGAGGTGCATGCGAGTGAACAAAGGCCAGGGTGGGTGGGGGAGACTTACCTGAGTGACTTGCAATCTCCCCTGCCGGTTTCCCCATTGACTTTGCTTATGGACAGCTTGCAAGGTTGCAAATGGCGACCACGTGATCATGGGGTGCTTGCACCCAGATCACAATCATGCCCAGATCACAATCACATGACCACGGGGGCATTGCAACAGCCATAACTTTGGGGACCAGCTGTATGTCCATTTTTTCAGCACCATCGTAACTTCAGTCACTGAACGAGCGGTCATAAGTCAAGGACTACCAGTATCCAAATCTTATTTCACTGTCTCCTCCATCTTCTCCTTCAATTTTCTCTAAAACAGTCATTTTGTTGTTTAGTCGTTAAGTCGTGTCCGACTCTCCGTGACCCCATGAACCATATTGCGCCAGGCCTTCCGGTCCTTCACTGCCTCCCTGAGTTTGCTCAGTTTCATGCTCAAAAACAGTCATCTCTACCACAAATGACTCAATATTTCACTTTCACATTTTCTTCTCTTTGTAACTACTACTTTTCCTTTCCTTTCCTTTCCTTTCCTTTCCACTACTAATAATCTTATCTGCTACAGCAAAAACCTGCAGTAACATTCCTATCATGTGAGAGCTAACTAACTAGACAACTAAATTTGGTAAATCTTTTTAAAAAGTTGCACACACAAAAAAACTAGGCTGGCCTGTAGCACTGAGCATAAGAAGGAGAACATCAGCAGAAGAGAAGGAGGCTTTCTCTTCTCTTGCTAGCATGTGGAAGGCTAGTTAAGCTAGGCACTTTTGTGTCTTCTTTGTTGATCGTTATTTCTTTTCACAGCTATAAGTGAGTCAAGTTGACTGCTACTTTTACTAATTGGTAAGGTAGATTGTTTCATTACTCTATTTTTGAAGGAAAACAGAAAAGCCATTATGTTGAAAAGAATGGCTCTAATATGGTGCATCCTAAATAAATATAATTAGAGCATGCTAGTAAGACAAACCTATGAATTCTGCTGCCTGCCATCTTTCAAGTAAGGCTGTATTTTTAAAAGGAATTATTACTCTTTCCCTAATACATTAATAAATGCAGCCCCTGGGGCTGAAGAACACAGCTATACAGAGGACATGCATGGTACAAATAAGGCTATTGTGTGCAAAAATGTTTTGAATGTTCGTTTCTCCCTCAAGGATGAGCACTCAGCTGGTAATAGCTGATCTCAAGAAGCTAACTAAAACCTGACTAGTACTTGGATGAGAGTTCAGGAGGAAAGTTTAGGGCTGTAAGTCACACACACATGAACAAATAATCCAAAAGGTTAAAGATACCACCTACAGCTGCCTTCCCCTTCCTAATTCATGCAAAAATTTAATGAACTTTTCTTACTTTTGCCAACTGAAAATATTTTTTGCCAATCCACATTACATTTTTGTGTAGATATTCTTTGCCCTTATATCCTTTGTCCCATATATCCTGTCCCCATATCCTTTTTCTACACCTTTAATACATATGTTAATTAAGATTATACTATGCTAAAATCAAACCAAGTAAAGAAACCAAATACTATTCTTTAATAACTGGAATCTAATTAAATGGATGTATGTGAAATTGTGTTATTAGCATCCTAGTCAGTTGCTCCTTAATTTTCAACTCAGGAAATAATCTTCCCTTATCACACACATCAGGGTATAAACCTTATGTCATATGGGGACTGAACAAACCACAATAAAACATATTGGGGGCCACATGCCATTGTTCTGGAGAGCTCAATTCACCATAGAAATATACTCCCCAATGTGCTTTCATGCTTATTCACTGCAATTAGGCTTTAAAATAACTTCTGCTAACAACAATGGAGGTTATTTTAACACCTGATTACAGCATATGGGGGCTGCCCTTTCAAATGAGTGATCTCATAAATGCCACCCAGATAACCTTAGGGCTTTAAAATAACCTCACTAAAAACAATGGAGGCTACTTAAAAGAATATGAAAAACAGAGAACTTATCAGTTAAGTGATAACAGTTTCTCTCTTTTCCCTGAGGATATGGGAGCAGAACAGAGTCTTGAAAAAAATGAGATTTCCTTTAAGGAGCTTGCAGGAAAACTGGGAAATTTCTGGAGTTCACCATACTTTATATATATCATTTAGGTGATATTCAGGTGCTTTACAACTGGCAGATGTTTACGACCATCGCAGCATCCTGTGGTCACGTGATTGCCATTTGTGCACTTCACAGCTGGCTTCCAACAAGCAGAGTCGATGGAGAAGCTGGCAGTAAAATCTCAAGTTGTAATCATGTGATGTCTTGCTTAATGATGGAGTTGTCAGTCCCAACTGTGGATGTTAAATGAGGACTAACTGTAGTTTGACTCATATTGTAAATATAACCTTTCATTCATCTGTTACTAATTTCAAAAGCAATGTCAATATTGCTCCATGGATTAAAGCAATGAAAACGTTCTTTAAAAATCAAGTATACCGGGTGTCCCCAACTCTTGGGCAACTGGCATATTTGAAATTTTAAGAAAATGTTCAATACTGCACAGGGAAAATATTCACTTCCAACATACAAGCATCTTTAGCTCTTCAAAATCCTTCTTGCATGCGTCTAGCCCTCAGGATGCTACCAAGCACATACATGTAGCAGCTTACTTATACTGTATTTTCTGGATTGACTGACACACAAAGCCTAAGACTGCAGTCACACACACCATTTTTATTTTCTAAGAATATGCATAGGTTTCCTATGAGGCCCAACCAGCAGCATCTGGAAGGGGGGAGTCAAATGAGGCAAGACGGCAGTCACAGTATAGAGATTTAAGCCCTGTCTCTTTTGTATATGCATCAACGTAACACATATGTACAAAAGGGCAGAACTTCAATCATGATGTCACAGCCATTATTTTGTATCTTTTGACCTCTTTCCTAACACTACTGGGGGAAATTAAAATGGTGGTAGAATCTGATCCTTTGCAACCTGCTGATTTCACATTTATTAAGTTTATTAAAATAATTCCAAAAGCAAATTAAAAAGATACGGTTAGGGAACCTGGTGGGAACTAAGAGGAAGAGTACCACAGACCTCAGCTACATGGCCATTCTATTTCTTGGTTCTATCCATGGTCAAAATATGTACTTTGTTTTATCTGCTAATTTTAGCATATGTTTAAGGGACACTGAAATATCAGAAGAGGATTGAAGGCTTGGAATTGTGTTTCTTCACATTTCAGAACTTGATTCACCATCAAGCATCCCAAACTATTGGTCATTCTGTCTGTAGCTGCTGTGGACTACAGGTCAACATCTGGAAAGCCACAAATTCCCTGTCATATTTAGAATAGGGCAACTGAAACAAACATTATTTAGCTATGTCTAATTCAACTTTAATTATTTCAGTGTGTCTACTCTAAGTTTGCATGACATATTTAACAGTGCCATCATGGTATACAAACACTATAACCCAGTCAATGATGAAGAAGAGCTCAACTAATTTCGGCTGGTCAGCTGTTTTATATAGTCATCCTAATGCAAGCACAGAGATGAAGCTATTAAGTAAACCCAAAAAAACGGGGTGCCATAGGAATTAGTCACCATTTCACCCTCTATCCTGTGGCCACATAGGGTGGATTAAACAGAGGCAGAGAAGAGCAACAGATGGGCAATACCTAGTAGGTCATCCTATTATCCCACTTTTATCATCGGGAAGTTATTTAACCATCATCTATTGGATGTAATGTATTTTCAAAAAGTAAAAGTCAAGACTGTGTCTGACCAAACCAGAAGACAAATTCAGCTAAGGCACAGTTCTCAATCTGCATGTAAGACTGATATATATTTTTAATCTGTAAGGGCCTCCTGGCACTCTTCCTGATTGCCAGGAGACCTTTACAATGATACTGCATGGGCATGGTTGCTATTAATTAATGCTGTGCATACAACAAGAAAATTGCTGATGAAATACTTGCATTTCCAATCCACCTCAACAACTCTAATGAATTAGTCTACAGAAGGTCATGGTATTGACTCACAAAATCCACTGGGGTCCAGGGCAGCAAGAAATTTTTACTTCAAGTCTAGTGTTCTATCCAGTTAAAAATAATACCCAATTATACATCTCCATCCCGGGTGACCTAAGTGATGCTGTGACTACCCTCCCGTGGTGCCTGGATGGGGCCAACAGGCTTCAGCTGAACCCTGGTAAGACATAGTGGCTGTGGGTTCGGGGAGCCTCAAGATCTAGGAGTTTATCACCTTTGGTTCTTGATGGGGTCGCACTACACCAGACAGACCCGGTGCATAATCTGGGGGTCCTCTTGGACTCACGACTCCTGTTCGAAGAGCAGGTGGCAGTCGTGGCTAGGAGGACCTTTGAGCAACTTCGTGTTGTGCGGCAGTTACGTCCCTTCCTCGATCAGGAGGCCCTCCGCATGGTCACTCATGCCCTGGTCATGTCCTGGTTGGATTACTGTAATGCGCTCTACATGGGGCTACCCTTGAAGAGTATCCAGAAGCTACAGCTGGTGCAGAATGCGGTGGTGAAGACAGTTCTGAATGCCCCTAGGAGGGCACATATAACACCACTGTTATGTGAGCTGCATTGGTTGCCAGTCTGCTTCTGGGTCCAATTCAAGGTGTTGGTCATCACCTTTAAAGCCCTTCATGGGACAAGACCAGGTTATCTGAGGAGCTGTCTTGCGCTGGTTACTTCAGCCCGCCCCACTCGGTCCAGCAGAAGGGGCATGTTGCTAACCCCACCGGTCAAGGAATTTCGACTGGTGGGGTCTAGGCAGAGGGCCTTTTCTGCTGTGGCCCCCACCCTATGGAACAATCTGCCTCCCGACGTCCGGTGTACCACCACTCTCATGGCCTTCAGGAAAGGGGTGAAATCCTAGCTGTGCCAGAAGGCCTGGGGGCCGGATGGGGGCTCACACCAGTGGAGGTGGCTTGTGGGGTAATTGACCTTGCACCCCCCCATCATCTTGAATGTTTTAGTATTTATGTACAGATTTGTTATCTATATCTGATTTTTAATGGATTAATTTATTTTAACTATGGGAGATTTTTAATTGTTGATGGGGTTTCTGATTTTAACTGTGAGCCGCCCAGAGTCACCCGTTGGGGGGAGATGGGCAGCATACAAACTTAGTAATAAATAAATAAATAAATAAATAAATAAATAAATAAATAAATAAAATAGCAGCAAAAGATTACAAATAAAACATACACACGTATACTACACAGAGACTGCAAGAATTACTGCAATCTGAAGAACAATTACTTATGTTAAATTCCAAATAAGACTGCTTCAAACAAAAATTTGAAATAGTTGTTTGCAATCATCCAGAATGTAGCCCATACTGTATTAGGCTATCTTCCCAAACTATCTTCCCAAACTAACAATAGCCCAAGCTATTCATATGATAGTTTGTAAAATATGTTTTAATGTACGTATCAGGAACAATAATAATTTGCAATACAATCCATTTTCTCTGCTCCCAAGCCCAGTCCCCCCAAATTTTTAAAAATTCATTTATTCCCATTCCACTATGACCCACCTACCCAAATTGTTTCCAGCCCTTATTCCTTCTAGTGATAACAATGTTTTGTTTTAAACTGTCCTGATTTTCTATTCTCCATGTTTTTCACATCTGTATAGCAAGCAATAACTCAGTACATCATAAAGCTGAATCAAGCACAAAGAAGCAGCTTCTAAGGGCCTGAGCAACTGCAACTAGAAGCTGAATGTAGAAGGCTCTGAGCTGAAACTATATCTAGATATGACAGAAAAATGACATTATAATTATGTATAGTAATAAAGTCACACACATTCTGTTTTGATCTCTTTGCACTGTTCTTCACACATCTGACACAATTTCAAGAACCTATTCCAGTCATTTAGCACAATGCATAACATACATAGCTTTGTATCTCAGTTTATTCATGAAAACTCTAGTTAGCAACATGCTGGTTATATTCATGGTTCATACATCTGACTTAAAATTATCACCCACAGCTGGCTGACAGAAAAACAGAGAAGGAAATTGGAGACCAATTTTGGATAGGATTTCAACTGAAATACTTATAAGAATTTAGAATATTTGCAAAAGGCTTCCTTTTTAAATTCACCAATTGAAATATATGTCATAATTTTTCAATAGGTTAGTTTTTTTGTAAAATTAGAAACAACTATAGGCCTGTGAGAATTTTTAGTTTTTACAATTTTTATATTTTGTTCCTGTAAATCACCAATAAGATTTACAGGAAAAATATATAAATGTGAATAGCCACCTTAATGAACCTCAAAGTATACATTCTATTAGAACATTATCTTGTGGGTAGTCAGTTCCAAATATTATTATTTATTCCTCAGACTTTAAAATGTTAATAGGACATTATCCTCATAATTCCTGAGAGAGGAAGTAGTTTGCTCAGAAAACAAAAGTGTGCAATCTCTCAACTAAGCTTTCCTCAAAAGACTTTTCTATTTATAATTTAAAAGTTGAAACTGAACTCTAGAGGTAGGTGGATTTTATTTGCATTCCCCTTGTTTCTGTGATCTGGGTATTTTGTTATGCTACACAGGTTCATAAAATCAGTTTGGTAAGTGTACTCACTTTTAAAGCAAATTATTTGACCTTTGTGACAAGGCAGAACCTGTTAACAGACTCTTTAAAACTAACCATGGTCTCATGCTGGCCATTTTGGGTATCCAAACAGTTTCTCAGATTTCTAAGTGTGGATAAAGGCCTGAAAACATTGGAACCCACGTCTTAATTATACAGAGTGTACTGATTCACAATCCATTCTGTATAACTTATAAAATTCCATTTCTTACTGTTCAAATAATTCAACAGGACCAAAAACAACAACAACAGAGAACTCAGCTGATGAAAGTTTTCTTTTTATGCCAGGTACTAGGTTCTCACTGTTATGGAAGAAAGGCTGTGTCTTCTATAGGTGTGCCACTGGTTTCCCAGGGAAGTTCTGAGTAATACTCTACAGTCAAAATCAGAAAGCCCATCTTTGTTGTCTCTTGAACTTTCTCTCTTGATGGGAGGGTGTCCCACGTGCGTTCTACTAAATCTTCTCTGAGTTGTATGGCACAGTGCAATCCCCCATTGCTGCAAACTTCCACTCCCCCACACATTTGCATCAGGCAGCATACACTTGTTTTGTGAGTGAAGACCCAACAGAAACCAGGTGCCTTACACTGTGAAGACCTGAAGTTCATTCTCACACTTTCTGGTGTTAGTCCTAGCCAGGATTTCATGATAGTCTTAAATAGTACAGATTTGTCCATATTGCCCCAAGACATTTCATAGGCCATAGACAACAGGGAACTAGTTAAACATGATCTCAGAATCTGCACATACTATTCTACCATTTTGTAGCTGTGGTATTTTCAAAGTTGACTACAGAGGGATCTGGATCCTTACCCTCTCTATATTCTGGAAATTTGTACCTTTCACAGAGCTTTCTCCTCCTTCACTAACTCCATTTGTTTAAAGGCTTTCTTCTTTCTCTAGTTCCATTTTTTTTCATTCTATCTGGGTCTGGATTTCTAATTTCTTGATCTCAATTTAGTTGGCACACCAGTCTTGGAATCCAACATTTTTTCCCTGACATGTTTTCTGCCAGATGGCATCTTGCTTCTCAATAGCATACTGGAGAACTTTGCTGCCAACACTAACCAAAGTTATTGTATCAACCCCAGAAGCTAAAAATAAATTCTGAGTGTGCAAGCCCCCTTATTTCTCTAAAAATTAATTAATGGGTGAGGGAAATTTTGCCTATCTGATGCAACTCAGGCACCTGCCACACACAAAACAACTTCCTTTTAAAAAACTTGAAAACCTCATCCTATCTCCTGTTTTGTGGTAGTAGCTTAATAGTTCTTGCTGGTACCACCTGTCTTCTCAGGGTGTGCATCATCTGATGTCTTAACCCTGGTGTGTGTAAGAGAGGGCTCTCGCAATCTGTGCTGCCTCTCTGATAATTAAGAGGTAAAAAAGTAAACAATAGAAATAATGCTACTTAACACATAGGCATGTAACTAAAGTTTTCAGCCCTTCATCCCCCAACTTGGGACCAAAGATAAATAAGAGCAAACTTTATTTTTAAAAGATAAAACATAAAAACCCTGAAAATTATAAAAGAGAATAATGCTCCAGGCAAATTACAAGATAGTGCCAGCTTGAATGAAATGAATGCTTTTCCTCTCCGAGACAGGAGATATTGCATTTTAACGTTAGAGATTAAGGTTTTAAATAAAATGAATATTTTTCTGGCCAGCCTGAATAATAAAAAGTGAGGCTGAAGCTACATAGTATCCTAATTTGTACAAAGAAAGAATGTTAGCATTTCATATGTTAGCACAAATACGGGGGAAAAAAGGGGGGAAAATCTAATACAAATCCTAGCTAGAATATAATTACCTATTTCTAAAGGGGGAAAAACTTTTGTTTTTAATCAAAGACCCTCTGCTTCTTTTTAGTTGGATTTCCTTTTTCTTCCCCCTTGGAAATTTCAACCTTTAATTTTAAGCTCTGGGGAATAAAGTCAGCCTCTCTTTTCTGAGTCTCGTTGCATGGGTTCCATCTCAAGTTTTAAAATAGCCAAAGCTTTTCTATGTATCGTACAGAGGAAGAGATTGAGAATATGTGCATTTGTGAACATGATGGACATCTCTCATTAATTAACATACACTGTATGCCTGACCCTATGGCAATATATACTGTGTGTCTAAGCTGTTAGCTTGTGCAGCTACAGTCACAACAACTCTGATAGTGTTCATAGGTCTGCCTAAGCCCATAAGAATTACTGCAAGGAAAACACTGTTGCGTGAAAATCAGAAACTACAGAATTTATTGCATTTTCAATACATAAATAGAATACATTTGTCCCAGTTTTAAAGACCCATAATCTTTTACCTCTGTTGCAAAATCTGTTGAATGACTCTAACTTCTCAAATAAATACATATCCAGAGATACTGGAATGACTTCTGCACAATATTCAATGTACACGTCAAATTTAGATTTACTGAACAAGTTCTCTTACATCATTTTTTCCAGAATAGTGAGGAAATATAAAAGCTTTCCAATTTGTAAATTTACATCAATGCAAATAAATAAGCAACAGCAAAATTCAGATTTGCATTTGTGAATTTTGAAAAATAAAAAACACTGCTAGATTTTAATTACTAAAATTTGCTTAAATATATTGTGTTTGTCTGCTTATTGCCACTACACCTGTCCACTTGGGTATGGACACGTTGGAGTGTGGGAGGCACACTCATTTCTTTTATAATTTATTTTCACTGCATGTGTTCCTAAGCAATTGTAGCCAGGTGAACTCGCCAGCTACCTTCTTTCTTGCTAAAGTTTAAGGGCTTCAATAAAATGTCTTATGGTTCCTTTTGAATTTTTTTTCATTGTAATACTAATCCTACCACAGTGACTAATCGTTAGTGCGCGTTCATTGAAGCTGGTGAAAACCAGCTTTCTCAACACATGGCCAATCCATTCCCATTGCCTGAATTTTCTACAATCTGTAATAGCGACTACTTTACACTTTCTGCAGACTTTTTCATTTTGTATGATTATTGGAAATTTGATGCCATGAATATACAACACAATGTATTGTCGAAGGCTTTCACGGCCGGCATACGATGGCTGGTGTGGGTCTTCCGGGCTGTGTGGCCGTGGTCTTGAAGTCTTGTTTCCTAACGTTTCGCCAGCACCTGTGACCGGCATCTTCAGAGTGCAGGAGCACAGACAGGAGCAGTTCTCTCTGTGCCCAGGGTGATGTGACCCTTTTGTGGGTATTTATAGAGATCTGGGGGGGGTGGGGGGGTTGGGTTACTGAGTGGCTGCTTGCTTTGGTGTCAGCATCTGTGTGTATCTTCCTGGGGATTAGGCAGGGTTTTTTCTTCTACTGAATTGTTAACGAGGGGCTGCTGGGGGTGATTAGCAAGTTCATTGTGTGAACTGTTCACATGTCCTGGTGGTTGAGCTGAGTTCGTTGACCTTTTGCAGGCTGTATTTTTCAGGACTGGTAGCCAGGTTTTGTTGATTTTTAGACTCTCCTCTTTTTTATTGAAACTGTGCTGGTGTTTGTGAATCTCAATGGCTTCCCGGTATAGCCTGGTATAGTGGCTGTTGGTGTTGTCCAGTATCTCTGTGTTTTCAAATAGGATTTTGTGTCCAGTGTGCTTGAGAGCATGTTCAGCTACTGCAGATTTTTCTGGTTGCTGTAGTCTGCAGTGTCTCTATAAATACCCACAGAAGGGTCACTTCACCCTGGGCACAGAGAGAACTGCTCCTGTCTGTGCTCCCGCACTCTGAAGATGCCGGTCACAGGTGCTGGCGAAACGTTAGGAAACAAGACTTCAAGACCACGGCCACACAGCCCGGAAGACCCACACCAGCCATCGTATGCCGGCCGTGAAAGCCTTCGACAATACATTGAACGCCTCTACGGGGAGGAAACGTTCCAACAGACACGGAGACTAGGAACACTCCGGAACAAAAAAGCACACCTACTATGCTCCTTAACCTTCCTACTACGATGCAGAGACACTGGGACCATCCCAGCTTTTCTCAGAACGAAAAGGACTCTCAAATCTCCACAAGCTAACCGCATTTATGACCGACTTGAACAAGCCCTCCTACGTGAGAGAATACACACAACCCGCAGAAAGCTTGCCATCACAGACAAAGAATTATTTGACACACACATCAGCATCAGTCAGAAAATGAGAAGCCAGGACTGGGACAAGATTGACACCCTAACCTACAGGAAAATGGAAAAGGATATCATTGACCACCCAACCAGCCCAAAGCAAAAGTTTAACAAATGCCAAAACAGTCAACCAAAACCGGCGCTGGATCCCGCCCGCATTGTCATCAATTTGACGGAACGCCAACTCGCGCCAGAAGAAACCGCCATCCTAGCCAAGGGAGGAAACTTCGCAATCACACCCCCCAGAATTCCTGTGGAAGATATCATCGCCAATGTGGAATCAGCCATCCGCCACTGCCCTGAAGAGGAAGCAGAGGAAATAAGGGGTGAGATAGCAAGGATCCTACGGAGAGCAAAGCCCCCCACCAGCAACATAACGAGGAAAGAGAGAAATGCCATAGAAACCCTCAGTTCGGACCCTGATATCATCATCCTGCTGGCTGACAAGGGCAACGCCACGGTAATTATGAAAACAGATGAATACAAAGACAAAGTTAGAGAACTACTAGACCCCACCACATACAGAAAACGAAAACGGGATCCGACCAGCAAAATCATGAAACAAACCAACACCCTGACGAGGAACTCCTCCCTTCACCCCAACGCACTTCAACGCATATGCAAGACAGAAGCCCTTATACCCAGACTATACGGACTCCCCAAAATCCACAAAGACTCGATCCCACTCAGACCCATCGTAAGCGCCATTGGCTCCCCGACATATGAATTATCCAAACACCTGGCCACCCTTCTACAGACCCACATGGGACAGACTCCAGCCCATATCAGAGACTCAGGACATTTCATCGAGAAAATCAGCACCCTGAAACTCAACCCCACAGACAAACTGGTCAGCTTTGACGTGGTCTCCCTGTTCACTAAGGTACCAGTGAGGGACACCCTGGCACTCATCGAACAGATCTTTCCAGAAGACATCACAGCCTTATTTCAGCACTGCCTAACAACCAGTTACTTCCTATGGGACAATGAGTACTATGAACAGATGGACGGCGTCGCCATGGGAAGCCCCCTGAGCCCAGTCGTAGCAAATTTCTACATGGAACATTTTGAAAAACGGGCTTTAGAAACCGCACCCGTTACCCCAACAGTCTGGTTCCGATTTGTGGATGACACCTTCGCAATTTGGAGTCAGGATGAAGAAGACCTACAGAAGTTCCTGAACCACCTAAACAGCATCCACCCCAATATACAATTCACCATGGAAAAAGAAGTGGATGGCCAAATTCCATTTCTAGACACGTTGGTCATACGCAAACCAGACCTCAAATTAGGACACAAAGTCTACAGAAAACCCACCCACACAGACCGGTACCTACACAAAAACTCCAACCACCACCCACGTCAGAAAAGAGGCATTATCAAAACCCTCATGGATCGTGCCAATCGGATCTGCGAAACCCAATTCCTAAACTCTGAACTTAACCACCTTAATTGGGTCCTACAAGCGAATGGCTACTCCAAGAATGAAATAAAAAGAGCCATCAAACCAAGAAAGCAACATGCAACTGAAGAAGAAAAACAGCCACCCACCAATAAAGTATTTCTGCCCTATATCAAAGGGGTCACAGACCGCATGGGAAAACTGATGGAAAAACACAATTTCCAAACGATCTTCAGACCCACCAGAAAAGTGCTAAAATCAGCAAAAGACAAAAGGGATCCCCTCACCGCTGCAGGAGTATACCGCATACCATGCAGTTGCGGACAAGTATACATCGGGACCACAAAACGCAGCATCCATACCAGGATAAAAGAACACGAAAGACACTGCAGACTACAGCAACCAGAAAAATCTGCAGTAGCTGAACATGCTCTCAAGCACACTGGACACAAAATCCTATTTGAAAACACAGAGATACTGGACAACACCAACAGCCACTATACCAGGCTATACCGGGAAGCCATTGAGATTCACAAACACCAGCACAGTTTCAATAAAAAAGAGGAGAGTCTAAAAATCAACAAAACCTGGCTACCAGTCCTGAAAAATACAGCCTGCAAAAGGTCAACGAACTCAGCTCAACCACCAGGACATGTGAACAGTTCACACAATGAACTTGCTAATCACCCCCATCAGCCCCTCGTTAACAATTCAGTAGAAGAAAAAACCCTGCCTAATCCCCAGGAAGATACACACAGATGCTGACACCAAAGCAAGCAGCCACTCAGTAACCCAACCCCCCCACCCACCCCAGATCTCTATAAATACCCACAAAAGGGTCACATCACCCTGGGCACAGAGAGAACTGCTCCTGTCTGTGCTCCTGCACTCTGAAGATGCCGGTCACAGGTGCTGGCGAAACGTTAGGAAACAAGACTATTTTGCATGTCTTTTTGCTTCCAGAAGCTGGAAAGAATATTAAAAAACTAAGACATTACTTCTTCTGGTGCTTTATCAGTTGTGCTTACTTCACTTCTAATTTATTTATATTTCAAATATGTCACCACCCATCTCCCTACAGAGTGATAATCTATGTAAAATAATCTACTTATTCAACTGTTTTGTTTGCTGTCTTTATTGCACCACTGAGTGAGTCAGGTGGAGCACAGAGAGACTTGCTTTTAGTGATATTTATCTGGAGGGCAATTTTGCAAGCTTCATCTGCCACACTGTTAACCATTTCTTGCAGGTCTTCTTGAGTGCTGCTTATGATGGCCACATCATCAGCAAAGATTAAATAAATAAATTAATTAATTAAAGATTAAATAATGTAATTATTGAACTGCTTGGATGTGTAACAATGCCACTGGCCTTTTTATCCAATGATTTTCTCAAAATATAATACATGAATTGAATAAAAGTGGCAAGAAGATACCACCCTGACAAACTCCAGATGAAATGGAGACATTTTGATTATGGTCTTCATATGCTGTAATCCAGTATTTACAGTCTGGTAGTAAAGGGCTTGGATACTTCAACATATTTTAGGTAGTACTCCATGTCCCAGAAGCATTGCCCGAATGCTCTCATGGTGCATGCTATCAAATTCTGCTTTGAAATCAATAAATGGTGTATGTGCTCCTTGATGAAATTCAAACCACAATTTCAATAATTGCCAGAATGCAAATATTTGATCATTGCAACTACACCCTGGTCTAAATCCAGCTTGATTTTCTCTAATTTTGTTATCCCTTTCAGATAGCATTCAACTGAGAAGTATTCTTTCCAAAATTCTTATACTGATCTACAAGAAATTTTGTTTCCCTTCTTGTGTAAATGGGATCATTGTCATTTCCATTTTTTTTACATTTCAATTTCCCATATTTTCCTGAATAAAGCTTCAAGTCTAGGCACAAAAGATACTATGGCAGGTTTATATATTTTTGGCCTTAGGTCATCTGATCCTGGTGCCTTTCCATTTTTCAAATATCTAAGAGTTTTTGGATTACATCCAGCCTTGGCAGGTCTTTGCCTATAGAATACACTGATTTTTTTTTTATCTGAATTGTAGTTAATAGTACTAGGATTCAGAATTGCTGGAACTGGATAGTTTAGTTCCTTGAAAGGTTTTTTCTGCCATTCTAACTTGTCTTCCTTGTTGCATAGAAGTCCACCATTTTCATGTGTGATAACATCACTAACAGGTGCTTATATTTTCTTGCTAGTTCTTTCATGGGTTGAAATAGGTTAACTTGCCTTTTTTCTCTTGCTTGTTCTAATTCTGCTGCTTTGGTTATACCTCCTTATCTCATCTAACTTGCTTTTTTACTAAGCCAGCCAGATTTCTGGCCTTATATAGGTCTTAGTTGCTTAGAGTGATAATTTAATAGGTCAATTGTTTCGGCACTTATCCAGTCTTTGCTTACTTTCTTTGTGTAACTTATTACCTTGACATCAGCACGCTGATGATACCCAATTATGCATCTCTGCCTCTGGCGAATAAAGCGATGCTGTTGATGTCTTATCCAGGTGCCTGGAGGCAGTGGGGGTCTGGATTGGGAATAAGAGTTTCAAATGAACCCCAGCAATATTGAGTGGCTTTGGATTTTTGGGCCTGCCGGTTCTGGGACTATGCCATCTTTGGTACCGGATAGGGTTGCACTACCCCAAACAGACCCGGTACACAACTTGGGGGTCCTCCTGGACTCACAACTCCTGCTTGAAAAGCAGGTGGCAGTCATGGCTAGGAGGGTCTTTGCAGTGTCTCATGTTATGCACCAGTTGCACCCATTCCTGGATCAGGAGGCTCTGCTCACAGTCACTCATGCCCCGGACTACTGTAATGCACTCTACATGGGGCTGCCCTCGAAAAGTATCCAGAAGCTTCAGCTGGTACAGAATGTGACAGCACAGGCAGTTATGTGTGCCCCTAGAGCGGCACACGTTACACCTCTGGTCCACGAGCTGCATTGGTTGCCAGTTTGTTTCCGAGTCCAATTCAGGATGCTGGTTTTGATCTTTAAAGCCATTGATGGCATGGGACTGGGTTATTTGAGGGACCATCTCTTCCCGACTGCACATGCTCGTCCCATCAGACATGGCAGAAGAGGTACGTTGCAGGTCCGATCTGCTAAGGAGCTACAACTGGCGAGACCCAAGAGACAGGGCTTTTCTGCCATGGCACCTGCCCTGTGGAACATCATCCCCCCCGAGGTGAGATTGGCCCCATCTCTGCCAACCTTCCGGAAGTCCCTTAAAACCTGGTTGTGTCAACAGGCCTCGGGGGTTGCAAGGGAACAGTAATCTGATGAGGTGGCTCCAATGTTTGTAACATTGACACTGACACTCTTAGACTTTTTATAATAATATTAATTTTCTACTTCCTGAATGTTTTTAAAAGTGTTTTTTATGGTTTGTTTGTACTCCACTCAAGAGTCACATCATATGAGATCGGCAGCCATATAAATATAATAAAATAACATTTTTCACTTTAGACCTGTAAGGATAACTACAACCACTTCACGTTGTTTTTGCATTCCTTTTGAAAGGTATCAGTAAAATCTGGGCACTTTAACTTGGTTATTTCTGTCTAGTTGTTTAATTCAGTTTGATCTTGTATATTTAACCAGATGGATTTTTTTATTCTAGTGTATGGTATACTAAACTACAGTCATTGATAATATTTATTCTCCCAAAACATCAACTTTGAGTAACAGTCTACCTCATCAGAATATGATTTCTTGTTTTACCATCTGGCCTCATCCAGTTTGTAAATGTTGAGTTTTGTAATTAAAAAGATTGTTTGCTAATACTAGATCTTTTTAATTTTTTTATAATAACTTTAATAAACATTACAATTAAACAGATAAAAACCAAGACAAGCCAAAAAAAATAAAAGAGTAAAAAGAAGGAATAGAAAGTGCAGGAAAGAAAAAGAAAAAGAAAAAAGAAAGAAAAAAATAAGAATACTGGTAGAGAAAAAGAAAGGGAATATATAAAGAAATCACTTCCCCCTTCATCACAACGAATATAAACAATTTTAGTAACAAAATTCTTCAGAATTTTAACAGGTCTCTTTTGTAAGAGAGGAAAGGAAAATTATCCAAATCATTCTTCTGGTCTGTATATCCCTTTTAATTATTAAGACATCAGCCGGTTTAATTTGTATATCTAGTGTAGCATCTTTTTCCACATCATTCTTGTAGCCTGTCATTTTTAAATCTACTTTCAAATCAGTCTCAGTCTTGTCAGATAAAACTCGTTCCTCTTCCATAACATCTTTTAAACACAGTCTATCTACAGTGACAGGCATTCTTAAAATAAACTTCTGAGTCCATTGTTTACAAATATCCTTTAATACGTCTGATGTAAAAGTAGTTTGCTCCATTCTGTATTAATAAGTCAAATTTAAGTGTTATTTTCCTTTAATTGTAATCTTTAGTTCCTTCTGGTTCCCTCTAGAGTCCAACCTTCAAAGTCCCATCTTATCATGTTTTTGTTTTTTAGAATTCAAAACAACAGCATTTTCCCACAGGAAGGATTCTTATAATTAATTTCAAAGTCTTATTTCAGATCTGTCAGGACCCTTAGTCCATTTTTAACTTTCTAAAATCAACATTCTAATTACCCTTTTGCTGTTTATTCCAAAAGAATAATTTTTTAAGTCCTTAATCTTATATTTAAAACTTCTTTCACTAAGGATTGAAGGAAACTCACTCGGTGAGTGCTATAAAACATGTAACTCCAAAGGTTCTTAATAGTACAATAGTTCTTAATAGTTGAAAAGCAAATAAGAAGTAATTCTGAAAGTGATTAAGAAATGAAGTTCAGCGAACCTTGTGTCCATATAGGCTACATTATGGTTGTGAGTTTGGTTGAAATCCCTCGATTTCAACCAAAATAAGTCAACCACAAAAACCACAGTTCCTGCAGTCTACTCATGAGGAACAGCTGTCCAGAGTACATGTGGGTGATCTCATGATCTCTCCTTTTCTTGGAGAGACTTCACCAGTCAGAATTCACCAACTGGTCACCAATCTCTGCCGCAATGCTGTCCTCGCTCCTTCAGGGATGTCCAGTTCGCCATGAATCCTCACCAGAAGTCCCAACAGTTGCCAGATCTCAGAAATATCAGTGTTTGCACATTTGGCATAAGGTACAAATGCATCTTATATCTTTACTGAGATTGTGACCAATTTGGTCACTGAAGTCATAGGCACCTGAGGAAGTCACTTTGTGGAACTGCTGTGATCTCTGCATCAGTACTGAGTAAAAGGCCTCTGCTTCTTCATCAAAAGCACTATTTTATGGTACATAGGCAGACATCATTAAAAAATACATGGTTAAATATATTCTCGCCCTACAGATATTGCATAGCTAAGCCATTCATTCACTGGTTTCAATTCAAGACTGCATCAGCAAGCTGAGCTGATAAAGCTACTCTAACTCCATGACTGATCAGTTCTACTTATGGATCCATTATAATACAGCTTAAAGCTCAAATTTAAACTTGGTACATAATAACAACAAGAAGTTGTCTAGGTCACCCCACTCCAAACAACTCTGCACAGCTTTGCAGAATAACAATGAAAGCTACTGAACAAAACCATTTGTTCATATCCCTAGCAACTTATGGGCCTTGTCTATCCATCTCAACTCAAGGCCTGAGGGAAAAGCCAGGTTTGTAAGGAATGCTCAAAGATGGATAGGCTGAGAGTCATGTGGATCTTCAAAATGATAAAGGGCCAGTGAAGTGACAGTGAAGGCCTCCTTCCTGTATCCTACTAGATGATTCTACTTAATTAATGGGACCCAAAGCAAGCCAACTGTTGGAACACCCAGGTCAGGCATTAAGGGAGACAGGCAGTCTTTCAGATAGCTAGGCCCTATGCAATGTGGCGTTTTAGAAGTAATAATCAGTACCTTGACACACAAAATAAGGTAATATCATATTTGGTAATCTTATTTCTAATTCGCAACAAGTATTACCTTTTTTGTCATTAAGGGGTTTTACCAGTAAGACCTGCAAGACAGTTTGGGTATTTAGGGCATCAATACTGCTTGGCCCTAAAAACGACCACTGGGTTTTCTTGGGACGTTCTCAAAGGTCAATGTTATAGACAATTTCATTGGCTCTTTTACTCAGTGACCTTTGAATGTTGCTCACTGGGGGACCCCACAGCATGGCTGCTGGTTTGTACACTGTGTCTGTGAGGTATTTTGGCTGGAAACTACAAGGATTCACTACTGGTCTGTACAATATACTACTAGTTTGACCCTGACTTTGTAACTGAAAGCTTGAGATTTTCAATAAATTATTAAATAAACAAACATTATCTGCAATGTTCTTACAATCATCTATATTATGAAGAATTTTAGCTATAAATTCATTTTCTTTACTTCATAAGCAGTGAGTAACTGTTTACTTTTTAAAAGTAACATTTTAACTTGCCACTCCCAATACTATCTTTCACATGATGTTTGGGGCTAGTGAGATACAGACAGACAGACAGACCAGACAGACAGACATCACAATTACTTTACAAAAAACCTGAATACTAAGGAACAAATAACGAATAGGAAACAGGTTTCAATTTTACCGTATCTTGTATAATACTTGGAATTTGGCTATTTAAACAGTTAATTTAAACAGTTTCATCATTTGCAACATCTTTCCGAATGGAACCATGAGAGTAAGGGACAAAGTTGAATTATTCTGTGAAGTTACCAAATTAATAAAATTATACCAATTCTCATAAATCATTAGCTGCATTATTTCATAATTGTTCTTTTCACTGGTTAGCCAAATTATCAGATAGATAAATAGTCCAAATCTTCTGATATCACAAGCCCAGTATTAAAATTTGATGCTTACATTAATTTGTCTTGCTGCTAAAAGGAGAACTGTTGACAAAACCTTATGCTTTACCATTTCAGGGGCTGCTGAGAGTTGATTATTAGCAAAATGTGGAAGGTCAATGTTTCCCCATTCATGGATTAACTAATCCCATTAGGAGCAGCTTTTTAGTCACTTTGAATACTTAATCTAAAAGGAAAAACTAAGCATTCCTATAAATTGCAATTTAGTTTAATATCTATAATATATTAGAGGCTGGACAATGGTCTGCCAGGAAAGCTTTAATTTGGATTTCTTCATTAAGCAAGAGATTGGATTCGATACCCTAAACGACTCCTCCAACTTTATAATAGTTAACACGTATTTCAACATAAGAAACAGTATTCTATTCTGGAAATAAAATAGAAACAAGATGTGGAAAATTAAACATATGCATGTTTAGAATGAGTAAACACAATTCTAGACAGTAATAAATAGCAACTGATTTAATTCAAGAATGCATGTTTTCTTCTATCCTGTTCTATTTGCATCATTTCTAGTAACATATTAATTTCCAGGTTTTCAAGCTTTGTGAAGCTAGTTTTTTAAAAAACAGAATGGTGATTATTTGAAAACTATGAGAATACTGTTACATTCATAAAGTTAAGTTACAACATAAAATGTATAAAAAGCAGGGGGGGGAGGAAGGGGAAATGGTACCATTAAAAGGGCCATCAGATCTGGGCTACAGAACTCTAGATGACCACTAGACGGCAGCAAAGAGGAATATTCTGCATCTTTGCTGCCATCTTGTAGGC
The DNA here is from genome assembly GCF_059951505.1 of Python bivittatus. NCBI lineage: Eukaryota > Metazoa > Chordata > Lepidosauria > Squamata > Pythonidae > Python > Python bivittatus. The sequence goes on from NW_028277121.1 coordinate 850,275, forward strand.
CTAGGATTTAAAGTTAGTGTTCAAATTAGAACTGATTCTTCCCAGACTTTAATGTCTGCAAAGATCATAACTCCAGTTCATTTCTGTTATCAGCCCAGGACCGAGAGAAAAGTAGCTTGTAAAATAACTGGGATTTATTTATTTATATATTTATTTATTTTATTAATCCTATTTATATAGCTGCCCATCTCACAAAAAAGTGACTCTGGGCAGAAAAACCCATAAATACATATAAAACAATCATAAAACTATAAAAACTATAAAAACACACACAACAGGAGAGGATGATGTTAACCATAAGAAGGGAGCCATCGCAAAATCTCCCCGGTCCCCTAGGGCCCCCAGGCCTGATCACATAGCTAGGTCTTAGGGACTTGGAGAATGTTAAGAGAGATGGGGCTGAGGAGAGTGAGAATTCAGACTCCTCATGCACTGGAATCTCTCAGTAAGAAAACTAGGCAACCAACCCTTTGGTTGTCTCTTATGACACATCAAAAAGAAAACTGCAAAAAAATTACCCCAAGCAGATTCTGAATGAAAAACTCAGAAGAAAGTGTATAGAACAAAACCCTACCAGTGTTACTCAGGTATTGGGTAGGAACTGCACCTTCATTATTGTTAATGATGAACTACTTTGATATTAATATATCTGTCAGAATTAGGGTATTGTGTGTCATTCTAGTCCTTAGCATTGGTGTGCTTTAGAACAAAGGGTCCTAATATATAGTGAAATAAAGGAAACTTTTAAGCATCTCTCATCATTTTCCAAAACTATGCCAGTTTTCTCAGAAACAAGCTGTTCAGGATAGACATGGTAAGTCTGAAGTTTTTTTCTCAAATATATATGTTTCATGATTAAATGGGCAACAGTGACAGATTTGTTACATAATTTTGCTTGAAAGTAAAGTTTTGGTAGAACATATACAGAGTAAGTTAACAAAACAAGGAGTTTTAAGGTAAGTACATGCCACTATAGACATACTTGTTGAAAGTAGTCATAAGCAAAGAGAGAGAGAGTAGGAGATAAATTAGATTACCCCAACACTATTCACTATAGTTCTCCATACTTTTCTATCTACTGAAACCATCCTTGCTTCCACTATATCCATATAGCACTTCACACAAGGCCTTTCTTTTTAAACTTCTCTCACCTCTCTCTTTTTGAAGATCTCACCAACACCATCCAACCACAATTTTCTTGGTCTTTCACTTCCTCTCAACATATTCACTCTCTCTTCACACAACTGTTTTGTTATTTAAACTTCATTAATTATCTGAAACCAAATCATCTTAATGTATTTCTTTCAAACTGTCACTCAGTTTATTAAATCCACATTCATTCAGCATCCATTCATTCTTGATCCTCTCTTATTTTGTTATACATATTCAGCTATGTTTCTTCCAACAATCCAATATTCAATTCCATATAATGAAGTGGGCAGAAGCATGCTCTTATACCCAGCCATTTTTGTTTCTTTCACAACAGACCACGTATATCCACTGTGTTTCTACCAAGATTTGCATGTTTTAAATTTTCTCCAATTTCCCCATCTCTAGCAAACATTCTTCCAAGGTATAAAAAGCTATCCTCCTGCACTAATTCTTCACTAGTTATAATGTGTCATTACGTGGACTAATGTCATGTATTAGGGCTCTAGTAAAGTATGTTCATGGCTACATATCTTCTGAGCTTTCATAAACTGTTAGCATTTACCATCCAATATACTATCAGTGCAATCTGAAGAGCAATTAAACTAGATGTAAATTGAGTGAGGCCCTAACACAAAATGAGGTTAATTTAAAAAAAATTAACTGAAAGATAAAAATTAAGTTTTCAGTTTCTTAAAACATTTAAACATCTCAAAATTATCAACAGGTAGTTAATCACATACAGTATCACCATTCCCAGATGAATTCTTACCAACAGTTTTAGAGCAATGTGCTTCTTCCTAAATGCAGCATGATCCTCTCTCAATTACAAAGGAGAATAAACTATACTTCCAGTTTTCATACATCTCTGAGTCACATTATCTTTTTCATAATTAACCTTTTTTTCCTTGCTATGGCATCATTCTTTTTGACAAAATACTTGCCAGGTCATAGAGACCACTTTTTTAAACCAGAGTTTCCCAATCTGGGCAACATGTGGACTTCAGCTCCCAGAATTCTCAGCAATGGACATGTTAGCTGGGGAATTCTGGGAGCTGAAGTCCAAACATTAGGAGGGCATCCAGGCTGGAAACCCTGTTTGAAACCACCTTCTGTTCAACACAATTTCCCCTTTATTATATTTTCTAATTTGTTGTTCATTTAATTCTAGCCAGTTTATTTTCTTTGCTGCAACTGTTTCTGACAAAGACAGTAACTTGTATTATGACAGATTTAAGCATTACTTCTGTTTGTTTCCCTTTGCCTTTCTAAAACATTCAGTCCTTGAGCCAGATATCCTTACACTCTCAGAAACATTTATCATTTCTTTACTACTGTTTATTGCATTGGCTTGAGGGCTACAGTGGACTTTGTGACCACCACATTCCAAACATGGATAGGAAAGCCTGTGGGTTTTTTTGGATGTGTGAAGGGATAAATACATCTTAAACATCTGCCAAGCTTAGAGCACCCATTTTTTCTTTAAATCCCCCCAAATAAAAAAAATGAAAATAAAAACAGCTGAAAATTTCAGCCTTACTAGATATGATAGCTGTAGAAGGGATTTGTATTCTGCACTTTATGCACCCTGCTTTAAAATCACCCCTCACAGAATATAACTTGAATCAGAACTAGCTTGGAAGAAGTATTCCAGGCTGGTAGACTTTTTAGTAATTTGGCATCTGATGGATGCTCTGAATATGTCCAATAGCATCACTAGTTGTGTAATTCCAAAAAAAATATGGCATTTGTTTTAACATTTATTACACATATAGAAAACATGTCCCTAGCAGCTGAGCAATCATAATCATAACCTACTCCTGCAGAAAAGCTTTAGCATACTCTACTCTATAGGGAGTCAGGAGGAAAATGCGACTACTTATGTCAGATTTGCCCCTCAATCCACAACACGACAGGTAATTCCAGTGCATTAAAACACTAATTCTTCTGAGCATGTTTTCACGTGCCAGAATTTCAGTGATCTTGCAAAAAGGGAGATGACACAGGAGTCCAATGGAGAAGGAAAAGAGAGAAGCAACAAAAAAGAAAGAAAAGGGTGTGATACAAATCGTAACAAATGAATACATTTACATAAGGCAGTTTCTCTAATTCAGTTCCATAGAAAGACTTACCCTTCTAATATAGTTTTATTTTATTTCTTAGATTTCAAGGCCACCTGACTCCAGAAGGCTCTGGGTGGCTTACAAATTTGAAATAATACAGAAAATAAAAAAGAAACATGAAAGTTGCCCAAGAAAAGAAATGTAGGAAATGGTTTGAGTTGTAAACCACTTGTTAGATGCCCTGAGCTATCTAGCCAAGATTTGGCCTACTGGCTAGGATGTAAGGTCAGCAAAACAGATGCAGTCTTCCTGGTTCGCTTAGCAAGCTCACCTATCCAAGACCTATAAAAGTCTTCCTCGCAAAGTCAACCTTAAGGCAAAATGGTGGAACAATTTGTAGTAAAATAGTAAAGAAAAGATAGGAAGAATCTATTACTTCATAGGCTCTCTTGAGGATTGGAGAAAGGAGAAGGAGATAACAAACATAATGGATCCACTTATTCCCTACCTTCTACAAAAGTCTGCTGAAATATTCTAAGAATATTATTGCTATTCATGATTATATTGACTAAGTTCAGACGTCACGCTAAGCTATGGCACAATATGCGAGGTTCATAAAAAATAGTAAGCAAAACCAAACAAACACATAATAGCTTAGCACAAGAAATAAACCCTCTCACTTTCTCTACAGCAGGAGACAAAAGCAAATGCAGCCAAGAATTGGGTTGGATCACAAAAAAACCCAAGCAAGAGGTCATGTTATGTAGAATAAGCTGTATGCAAAATAGAGACAACTAAATTCCTCCTCAACAAATGATCTCCCCCCTTTCACTAAAACAGAATACCAAGAACATAACTCCTAGTTAAACATTAAAGTAGTAGTTTCTGCAAACTAACAATGCAATTCTTGCAATTGCCATACCACATGTTAATAAAGTGACATCATTTTTCATACTAATATGTTGGCCACTGAAAAGCATCTTCATACAAGAATACTTCATAATATGTAGATGTGGTATCACTCACATAGTTGATCTTTGATTGTAATAAAGACTTGTTGTTGTACCATCCAGAGCCTCAGAAAAATTCTGACATTATGAATTGGCTGGGTTCAATCATAGTCTGCATAGCCATCTTTCAAAACAAACAAAGATACCTGCATTCATACAACATGCTAAGCAAAACCTAAATAAACTACATTATGATTTAGCACACTATGCTTACTCTATCATAGTAAAAATGTCTGGCTATCTGGATACCATCCTGAGGCCTATGGCACCACTACTCTAATATCTAAAGGGCTCCACTGCCTTCCTGAGCAAACTACACTCTGCTGATGGAGACAAGGTTTACACACTGGGCTAAGCTAGTTTGTTCAGCTAAGCTACAACTGGTTATCACATAATATAATGTGATTATAACCAGGTTGCCGGTTGCTGGGGGCAACGCAACGGAAGAGACTTGATTTCCTGCGACTGCCAGCTGGGCTCTGCCCTAGGAAGGAGGCAATGGCAAACCACTGCCGAAAAAACCTTGCCAGGAAAACTGCAGGGACTCGTCTAGACAGTCTCCATAGAATCAGTCACGACTGAAAGCAGATAAAATAACAACAACAACAACAATCCATAAAGCTTATTTTATAAAATGGCTGGGTTTATACAACATGCTAATCCAAAACCAAACAACCCCTGGTGTAATGTGTGAATCCAAGCAAATTCTACCTACCTGGCAGCTATAGATCTTGAAATAGTGTATCTCAGCATCTCTTACATTGAAAAAAACCAAAAATTTAATAATCCAGGAACACTATTCCTATTAATGCTGTAGCACATTGCACCACCAAAGTTTGCTAAACTTTCCTTCTGGTAAGTAATAAATGTCCACAAAACTGTCGATTCATCCAACTGTCTCTTCTGAAATAAAGGGCATGATTTGAAAAAGAAATGGAAATGCAAGCTTCCAATCCCCCAATCCAACATTTTCCTTAATATTTAAGAAAAGAGGCCTGGTGTGGTAACAGTTTCTTTTCTGAAAATAAAACACCATGTTGTTTCCAACTGTTTCTAATCAAAATTGTCACCTCCATATGGATAGAGCAGATTGGGACAGCCATTTCACCTCAGCCCTAACCTACATATTTTCTCAACCTGTCCACATCAAGAACCAAATGACAAAACAACTTCGACTGTATGCCACACTGAACCACAAACTAATCACACAAATTGACTTTGCATAGCACACTGGCCTACAGGGTTGTCTAATTTGTGGTTCAGTCTGCAGTATAACACAGCTACTCACTGCCTGCAGTGTAATTTGCTGTTCAAAGCCCCAAGAAGCTGCTATGTTATAGTACTCTGTGGTGCATTATCCAAGTTCTTCCCTGGAGCCTTGGACTAAATGACTTCATCTCCACTTCCTGTCTTCTACCTCTGGCTCTCACATTCACTTCCTGCCCCCTACTGTGCTCAGATCAAGCTAATTTCTGTAGAAGAGAGAAGCACGTTTCTCCTTTCTGCAAAAAACCAAGCAACAATAAGCACATACTTAACCGTTCTACCATTCCCACAAATTCATGAAAATTTGGGGACAGGTATTTGTCACCGCTGAATATGACTGCAGAATGTTTCTGTTTTCAGCTATTATTTTCTAATAAGTATTATTAGGCACCAGCATGTTATTTATATTTGGTATTGCACAATTGCCTTCTGCAGCTGTTGTGCAATTTCATGAAAAGGCACATCTGATTTAAGGTGTTTCCAACAGGTGCCATGTGCGCTCCAAACCACATTTTCCCCTTTAAATCCAGACCACTAAGGAGCCCTATAAAATATACACACTCGGGGGGGGGGGGAGAGAGAGAGAAGGTTTTATAGGATCTATCTGAAAATTGTAGGAACAACACTTTAGATCATCAAAGTGAAACCAGAGAATGAACCGGCATGTACAAATTAAGAGAACAACCCTGAAGCGCAACAGAGTGATGTGTCCCTGCTACAGGGTGAAATAAACCACACTGGAAACCAATAGGAGTAGCAGGCCAGATAAACTCCTCCTTGTGGGGGAGTTGGGCAGTGATATAAATTTGATAAATAAATAAATAAACAAATAAATAAATGCGATCGGAAGTTAAGGCCCACGCGAGGCTCTCACCTTTAAGCGTTTGACCACTTCATCGTTGGATATTTTATCGGTGATCTCCTTAACTCCAGGAGGGTAGAAGATGATTTTGCCGTCGGGGGGAGGCTTTGGTTGGGCAGGTGGGAAGTCCATCCTGGCGCTGCTGGTTATAAAGTTTCCTTCTGCACAGTCTTCTACCGGCCTCTATCGGTCAGAAAACAAAAGTTCAGCGCGGAGGCCACTTTCTAAACCGTCTTCCTCCCCCATTTCCAAACCTCGATTGAAAGGAAGGCCCCGCTGCTCCTTCCCGAGGCCCGCTGCCTCCCCCCCGCCGGCGACCCGCACGACTCCCACGCCCGGGCCCCGCGGGCCGGGCCGGCCGGGCCGCTCCTTTCCCCCGCGCCGCCTCTGCCTGGGCGTCTGCGCGGAGCCCCGCCGGGTCCGTCCTCCAGCCCCGCGCCTCACAATGAAGGCTCAACTCGCGCGAAGCGAGGGAAATAAAGACCCCCGTCCCCGCAAAGGAGGGTCCCGGGCAGCGGCGAGCGGCAGATCGAGCCCCGCCGTCGGGACTCGTTTCCCCGGGCGGGGAGGCGAGGCCTAAAGGTTAGGCCGCAAAACTATCAACGGGCGCCGAAGCCGCCGGGGGGGTTCCCCCGCAGCCCGCGCCGGCTGCCCCCGGCCCCGCCCGCGCCGCCGGGAGGCACCGCCGCTCCCGCTCCCGCTCCCCCCGGCGGCGCAGGCCACTCTCCGGCCACTTCGCCCGCTCTCCTCGCAACTTCTACCTCAGGACCTCTGCCCAGCCCTCGCCCGTCAACGCCCGGCTCCGGCCAAGATGTCGCCCCCGCCGCCTCCCGCACCTCGCCACGCCGCCGACCCAGGCGGCGAGGGAAGCCGGCGGCGGCCGCAGACGCCCGCGCCCGGCCCGCCTTTTTACCTCATGCAGCTCTGGGAGGCGCAGCATCGAGCGGCCGCCGGGGGAGGCTGTTGCGGCGGCGGAAGGCGGCGGTCGGGGTCGCCGCCGCCGCCGCTGCTGCTGCTGCCACGATGCCCGCTCCCGCGCCGACGACGAGCGGCGCCCGGCCTCCGCGGCTCCCCTCCCCGCGCTGCCTCAGGCCCGGCGGTCCGGCTCTCGGGAAGGCTCGGCCGAGCGTGCGCCTCGCGCGGGGAAACAGTGCCGCTCCTCGGCCGGCCGGGGAAGAACAGCCCAGGAGGAGAGGAGAGGAGAGGCCGCCGCTCGCCGCTCCTCTCCGGCGGCCGCCCTTCCACGCAGGCGGGAGGGAGCGAGCGCCCGCCCTCCTGGCGGCGGGCCCGGCCGGACGGGCCCTTCCCCCTTGCTCGGGCCCGCGGGGCGCCGCTCGCTCGGCGCCCAGGTGAGCGGCGCCCGGGGCCGAGCGGCCCGCATCGTCCTCGGGCCTCCGAGGTCGAGCGCGGGACGCCTCTCGGGGCCCTCGCTCTCGACCGAGGCCTCGGCCTCGGCCTCGCTCGCTTTGTGCCGGAGGCTACCCAGGAGGGGTCCCCGAAGGACGGAGAGGTTGGAGTAGGAACTTCTGAAGGAGGCGCAGGCTTTCCTCTTTTTCAAACCGACCCCTCCAGCGCAGTGCCATTTACTCCTGAGTAAACGCCTTCAGGAGGGCCCTGCGCGGGGGTCCGAGCGTTTCCCCAGGTAATGGCGCCTAAAAGGAATAAAGGTTTGTTTACAGGAAGGCTGGGATAAAAGCTGCGCAAAATGCTGCTTCTGGACTTTAAAAAAATAGCTGTTTATAATATTCCAGATATGCAATTGGGTACCAATATGGGGAATATGCCAAGAGGGGAGACTGCGAACGCAGGCTTCAATTTGCACAGCTCACAGGCAAAATTCGGCCTCACCAGTTCGTTTCAGCCTGGCGTGTGGTGTAACGCAGCCGACCCTGGTGAGCTGCTCTCGCTTAGATTACATTGCTGGGATGCTGTTTTCAATTGCAGCTCATGCTATGTCAGCGTTACAGTCAAGATCTTTCTTAACCCTTTGAAAAGTAAAACATAAAAGGAAAGTCACATTTGGCTTCCCCTTGATTGCTGGACATTTCACCACTATGTCCATGCAATTTTCTTGGCAACATGAAAGCATTGGTTTGTCATTACATTCTTCCTGGGCGTTGTTTCAACTTCCCGGTCTAAGCCTGCAACCTTTTCCCGATTCTCTGATGGTCTCCCATCAAAATACTTAACTCAGTCTCATCCCATTTAATTATTTGAGATCAACCAAGGTTAAGAAACTCTGACAAATTTCCTCAGCGGGTTGTCCTTATCTTCCTCATGTGATCACTTTATATAAAATACCTTCAATGAAAATTTGAAGAAAGTTCATATAAAAAAGAAAAATGGAGTTGACGGGCACTTGAAGATATAGGTGACTTAGTTCTGATTTGAGATCTAAGAGACAAGAATATCAGGCATTTTATTTCAATCCAATGCTATGTTCTTAGGTTTGATTTGGAAGCTGTGACTAGACATGTATATGTATATATATCAATCCCAAATATAGTCTGTTTGAATTTGGCTTAGTGTGACTACAACCACTGTTGTTTGTAAGCCATTTATTGGTATGTGAATCTGACCAATTTCAGTAAACGTGGTTAAGCAAACCAGGGCTGTGTGTGATGTGCCAGGTTGATGATTTATATCTAATGAAACTAGCCTTTGCTTTAAGAAGTTAAACGCCCAATAAACTGGTTTTGTTGGTTTCACAGTAGTGCTTGGACATAACAGGGATTACGCAGCTGAAAAAACACAGCTTATCATAAGTAAGATTGTTCATAGCTGGTCAGTGACCGATTTTGTACTCATTGCCAGAAAGACTGAGGAAAACAACAGAACTTTTTTATCTACTGTACTCTCTACTGGACTGGCTATTGTCCAGCCACCCGTTCCCTCCTTTGGTATCACTATGTCATGCTATTTCAGTAACGTTTCTTACCTCTGCCAACATTATGTATGTCATGCTCTGGTATCAAGTAACTTTACATAACTTACTGACCACATGTGAAGAAAAAAAAATAAATACAAAAAAATTGCCATAACATTTTTAAAGCCAAACTGTAGTCAGTACCTGGGGTTTTGAGGCCCAGATCAGTTCTAATCATTTGATATTAATACATTTCACTTAATGTGTCTAATATTAATATCTACTACTAGTGTCTGTAATGTATTTGACACTAATATTTTTCAGGGATAGTATCTATCAGATATGTGTGCCTGTTTCTTCCACTGGTCACTTTTTCTGCAGTTTCCCCACTGCCTCCTGTCACCAAAGCAAGAGGAAAGAGTATGTACAAGACAATTAGCCAACTTCAAATTCCTGAACAATAAGGAATCAGTGGAGATGCAGGATGACCCTTGTAAGCTTGTAAGTGGCTATGAGTTTTACAGTTCTCAGAGTGTCTCATGTTTATGAACTCTGAAAGCAGAACCCAGAAAGATAATGTAAAAAGGGCTAGTTTACTGTAGATTTCAGTGGCTTCAGTTTAATTTTGTGAGGTGCAAATAAACGTAGTTTGGAACATACTTCAAAAAGGGAAAGCCTGTTTGGCATTTTAGGACTGAAAAACAGGTTTAGCTGGAGTTATAAGCAGGTCCTTCTCCTCATACCAGTCTTGTATAATTCCTGTGCAGTGCTCTGGATTTCATTCTAGTGAGGTGCTTCAGAAGGAATAGGAACGCAAATGTGTTCAACTTGTGAAAGCAGCCGGGGCTTTCTCCAGGGTCACAGAGCAGCTGATACAGTTGCTTTCATGAGTTGCAGACAGATATTATAGTCATGCCTCTGTGTGCTCCAAAGTTGTTGTTTGCAACAGAATCCAAAACATTGCCCAGCCCTAACTACAGATAATTTACTAATTTCAAAATAATGTCAAGGTTGTAGTATTCTAATGTACATTTCTTTTACTACAGTACCATTTTAGATTGGGAAGCTGGAAACGTCTTGACAGTGCTTAATTTAAAAGGATTTCCTGTTAAGCGAGTGATACAATTTGAGGTTTAAAATAGAAGTTGACTCCATAAAATTTAGCGGCTGAAGTCCGAAGAGTCATTTTACACCAGTTACACCAATTTTGCACTGGTTTCCATTCTTTTCTGGCTTAGTTTAAAGTACAAGTACAAACCTTTAAGGTCATAAAGACTTTGGGGCTAGGTTTGAACTGCTGTCTACGCTAATATTAATCTGTTCAGGTTCTGCATTCTGCTTTAGAAACCATCCAGCCCAACCCGGTGGGCTCAACTCAGTGAATGAATTCAGAGGAACAGAAAGTTCAAGAAAGTCATGCTTGAATAAAGCTTATTAGACCTAAAAAAAAAAAAAGTGGAGAAGTTTAAAGAATAAAAGGCATCGTATGAATTAGTGATGGAAGCAGGAATGGTTTGTAAGGACAGGAAAGTATGGAGAGGGCGTCTACTTTAATTAACTGCTAAAACACTTTAATATTTTTTACACCTCTGGGGGGCACACTTGATGAAAGAGAATCATCACTCAGCGGCAAGTCTGAAAATGTTTGGCTTTGAATCCTGCCAAATTTTGGCAGCACAATCCGGGTTGCCCTTTGTTGCAGAATAGCTGCATGCAGCTTGTCGGTGTGGTCTAGTGCAGGGTTCCTCAACCTTGGCGACTTGAAGCTGTGTGGACTACAACTCCCAGAATTCCCCAGCCAGCATGGCTGGCTGGGGAATTCTGGGAGTTGAAGTCCACACAGCTTCAAGTCGCCAAGGTTGAGGAGACCTGGTCTAGCGGCTATGGTGTTGCGCTGGCATCAAGGAGAGATCCAGGTTCAAGTCCACTCTCGGCCCCCCACGTTCACCGGGGGACCTTCGACCAGTCCTCTCTCCCACCCAACCGCCCCACGTAGCTGCTGTTCCGGAAGAAGCGCGGTGCACACCACTGCCAGCGTTTGAAGGAAAGGCGGGACATAAACCTAGCAAAATCCTTTCCAAACCGGACAGCCGCTCTTCCAGACCGGCTCGAACTGGACGCGCGGCCTTCACGACTCCAGAGCTCCCAAATCCAGGCTGCAAGGCCCTAGCAGGCCACTAGAGGGCAGCCGCGGCGTAGGTAGAGAGCGAGCTCTTGACCGCCCTCCGCGGGCCGGGCGGCCGTCCCGCCGCAGTTACGGAGCCTCGCTGGTGCCGGCCCGGACGGCGGGCGCCTGGAGAGCCCACGGCCCCGACCTGGGCGGCGTGCGCGTGGGCCCGGCCGGGGTCGCCTCTCCCCGCGGCTGAGCGGAGGGCCTGGCCGGGGGAGGGCGCGCGAGGCACGCGGCGGCGGCGGCTCCGCCTGAGCCGGCCGAGGAGCGGCGCGCTCGGGCCTCCTGCGCGGCGGCCGCCCTCCCTTCCCCGACTCGCCCGGGAAGCGGAGACGAGGCCCGCCCGGCGGAAGGAGGCGGATCGGCCGGCGAGGTAAGGGCAGGCCGCGAGCAGCGGAGGGAGCGAGGGAGGGGGCGCGGCGCGGCCGTTTCCTCTCGCCGCGCCGCCGGTGGCGGCTCCGTTCCCGCCAGAGGGGCCCGGCTGCGGGGCCCCTCCTTGGGCGACGCCGCCGCTTCCCCGGCCCCCTCTCCGACAGGGCGGGGGAACGGGTGCCGCGGAAAGGAAGGGCCCGAGGCCCCGGGCGGCTGCTGAGGGCGAGCTCCCCCCGCGAGGGGGCGGCGCGACCCTGGAAGGGCCTTCCCCAGGCCTGCCCTGCCTGTGTGCAGCGGGGCCCCCCGGCAAAACCGTTGGCGGCTGAAGCCGAGGGCCCCCCGCGCCCCATGCGGGCGGCGTCACGGGAGCGCCCCCCGGGCGCGCGGGCCTTTCCCGAGGAGCGGTTTCGGCGGGCGGCTCCTCTGCCGCCGCCGCCGCCGCCGGAAAACATCGCGCCTTCCCACCTGAAGGCGCGCGAGGAGCTGCCGTCTGCCCCCTCCGCAGCGGCAGCTTCGCTTCCAAGACACGCAAATGCTTTTTTTCCTTTTTTTGGTACGGCCGTATTTATTACATTGTGCAGAATAGAAAATAAGCTTTCCATCCCCTGTCCTGCCCTGCGTTTTTCTTCTTCACTAACTTTATGTCAGGCAGTCATGCCTCGGGATTAACGTTCCCCTTAGATAATAAGAGGGAGGCATCACGATTTTTCATCTGTTTCTGCTTATTCCAAGGATCTCCATAGTTACTATTCCTGTTTGGTTTTAGAGTGAAATGCGTGGAAAGTCATTTCTCCTTATACCAAAATTGGTCTGTTATTCGCTGTGTTTTAGAAATGTATTCAGTTTCTCGGGATGTGTGAACTTAGCATTTTATCATCCGGGCTCCCCAAAATAAGTTTGGTGCTAGAGTTCTTCCGGCTGTGGAAATTTTGCTTTTTTTCCATTCTCTGGAACCTAGATAGTGAATAAGGTTATTTATTTTCTCTACATATGCAGTAGGCAGTTGTCTAATAATAATAATGACAGCATAATAGTAATGCAGATTAAAATAAAACCCGATAAAAGCCCTCAAGTCCAGCTTGACTCTTGGTGACTACACAAATACATCTGTTTAATTTTCTAAGCAGTGTTACAGAAATGGTTTGTCGTTGTTTTGTTCTGAGATGTTTTCTGACTTTTTAAAGTAACAGTGCCTGGAAACATACAGACAAGAAAATGTACTCAAGTTTCTTGAAATACCTTTCCCTTGTTGAAAATACAGTTTTAGTTAATTAACTTTATTTGAGTTACTGACCAGCATTTTGTACAATTATTGTAAGATATTACAGAGTACAAATTAAAAAGTATAAACGTTTTCTAAAACCAATAGAAATGTAAAAGAATTCACTATAATGCTAATAAGTGCGGATAATAATATGATACTGAGGAATCTAATTATTAAAATCAACAGGATTATAGAGCTACTTCATGAATAAAGGACTAAAATACAAACTAAATATTAAGCTGCTGAGCAAGTGTGTATGTTCATAGATATTATATACATGTATACAACTCTTATTAGGCCTTACTTGGATCAGAGATTGGTAAAAATACAAACAGGCCTAAAACATAAAACAACATAAAATATACTTTAAAAAGGAACAAAAATTGAATTATGTATGCGTAGCATCATAAAAGATAAGAGGGTAGTTTCCTGTGTAAAGCAGCGGCAACTGAAATAAATTTTGCAACTCTTTTAGAGATGTTAGGGTTCCTGCCTGGCAATAAGAAGCAAATGAAGCCATCTTCAAAACTAGTGAGACTACTGTTAGTAAGTGGAGGGTGCAAGTTGCAATAGAAAGGACATCTAAGAAATACATGGGCTAGAGCAGTGTTTCTCAAAGTTGGCAACTTCAGGATGTTGGACTTCAACTCCCAGAATTCCTCAGCCAGCAGTGGTGGTGACCTAATTTGCCCTGCTGTGTGAAACACCCAGGCTGAATAGTAGCTCTAGTTCTTGGTAATTAATTCCCTGGCTAGGAGAGCTGTATTTGAGAAGCCACACTGGAATCCTGCTTTCCCAGAAGAGGAAAATGTATTGGGAAAGATCATGGCAGCCATGGAGTCTCTAGAAAAGTGGAGCCAGAGTCAAAAATAAAACTAACATTTATGAACCCTGGATTGTAGGGGGATCATCCCAGTTTCTAAAGGCAGTGCTGCATTTGAGACACAGCAGATATAGACAAACAGCAATCAAATGCTACAAATTGGGAGTGGATTTCTCTTTTCCTTGTTACATATTAAAGTTAAGTTGACAAGCCTATGAATTTCAGACCCAAATATGGCTATACCATGATAAGCCCAAATTATGTCACTTCCAACTCTGGAAATGTTTATGACCAGCTCTTAATGTGAATTTTCTGTAGTGTCCAAGATGCGCAAAATATTTTCAAGATCCAAAGTGTAACAGCTTGCCACTGCTTTACAAAAACAGAGTATTGGAGCTCATTGTTCCAGAGGTTGCAAAAGTAATAGCAATTTAATTTTCTTCTTTCAGCTTTTGAATATAAATACTTAAGAACCTTAGTTAATTTGTCCAATAAAATTAATAAATGTGAATCTTCAGAGGCTACAAAAAGTCTGAATAATGATTATTGAATAAACTATCACAAAGTATTTTAACTTAAACTCAGTTGTAAGTTGTGCAAAGGTTTAACATAGTTTCAGAAGGGATTTGTAGGTTTTAGGTATGAATATTATGAAAGGTTCAATTTACTCCCTCTAAAATTACCTGCTTTTCTTAAACCTGACTTACTACATAATGCACATTTTTAATAGATAAACAGGATCAAGGCTTACAATACCATCTTGCAATACTGAACACGGATATGAAACCCATGTTTGAAAAACAAGGAAGTAGCCAGATTTTCATAGGGGTCAAATAATTTCTCAGATTATCCCAGTTTAGTGGAGTTTTTTTTTTAATTCTTTATTCCAGACTATAAACAAAAGTAAAATAAAAACCCAAAGATAATCTTAAAAGTGCAAAAATTAAATCCATCTTTTCCAACAGGCAGTTGTTATTTATCTACTGAAAATCTTGAAGAATGACTCTGCCAAAGGGGGGAAAAACAGTAATTTATGAATTACTTTAAAATCGAGTGAAGGAATTTAAAAAAGAAGGCTTTTAGTTTTAACCACACTTACATCACCCAAATACTCCAAGATATTACAGACATCTGTCTAGATCTTTTTTCATTTGTACCAAAATTGGAAATAATTTAAATGTACCAAAAGAGAAAACTTAGGAATGTATATACCAAGATAAATGAAAGAATCAGAACGTACCCTAAAACCCCAAGCCGTAAATGTACCAGAATTATTCATCTGAAATACTCTATGCAGTAACCAGATAAGATACCAGATATTAAAGAAGACTGGGGAAAGGTTTCTGTCTTATTTATGAAATGTAAAGCATCATCTGTGTAGTGAATTGCTGATGACACTAGCAAGAAGTCCTAAGACAAAATCTTAATATCCATATTAAT
Source organism: Python bivittatus (assembly GCF_059951505.1). Taxonomy (NCBI): domain Eukaryota; kingdom Metazoa; phylum Chordata; class Lepidosauria; order Squamata; family Pythonidae; genus Python; species Python bivittatus. Next base: position 865,560 of record NW_028277121.1, read on the forward strand.
AAACGAAATGGATCTACAATTGTAATGCATAGCCTGTAATATATGGCCCATTAAAAATAGAGTGTAGGACTATTAGAAAAAATCCCTTATAATGCTAATGAAATATGGTAGGACAGGGGTTTCAAACTTTCTCAGGCCATGGAACCTGCCGGTTTTTTAAAAATCCCCAAACCTATGATCAAAAGGCAAAACTCCAGTGAGAAAAAATTGAGTTTGTTCAAGTGAACATATTTAAATTTTTATTTTCCCTTAGTCTTTCACAGAACCCTGTCAAGTTCGTGTGGAATCCTAGAGTTCCAGGGAATGCAGTTCGAAAAGTCCTTGAAAATAGGAAATTAAAAGCAATATCTCTATTTGCAGTAATGAAGCGTTGCAGAATTTGGGGGTCTCTTATTTATGTTTTATATATATATTTCATGTACTGTTTTCAATTTGATATTTGTTGGTAAATTGCTGCTGTTGCTATGGTGTACACTGGGTTAGAGCTAAGACTAAAGCAGTATATAAGTCTTATTAAATAAATAAAGATTAACTGTGTTATCTTTAGCTCTGTTGTTCTTTTTAAAAACATATGCAATAATACCTTGAGTTAACACAGATCATAGACTGTGATGTGACTGAGTCCCTGTTAAAAAGACATAATGGTCCCATCTGCTTAATAATACATTTTCTATAATCCAGGAGAGATGGAGAAACCACTCAAAATATGTGTTTAAATTAATATCAAATAAAACAACTTCACTGGGACATGGTCCAAAATAGTTATGACATACATTGCATGCTTGAACTTTCAATATCAGAAACTTTGTCCTGTATCTTACCGTCAACTTGGAAAATGATGAGAAAGAACTGAGCATTGTGTAAAAATGCAAGAGCCTTTCTTACTGTTTTTAAATTAGACTATGACTAATTTGTTCTTAGTAATTCTGTTCTTCTTGGTCCCCAAATGCCTCAGAGACTATTGAGCAAATTAACAGTGTATAGGAGTTAATTAAAGGTTACATTGATATAACAAGCAATATGGGTGTTTCTCATTAACTCACACTCTGTCCCTATCTGTTCAATATATTAGACCAGTTTAAGTGTAAGACTTGTTTAAGGGGATATGTACAACGTATTTAGAAGCAAACAATGTGTTTTCTTTTTAAGAAAACTTTTACACCCAGCAAATTTTCCTGCAGATATGCCAGAGTTTTCTTTAGCAAATACATACAGTGAGAACAATATACAAATCATTAATTATTCATGAATGTTTATCTGGGAATTGCAGCCTACTTAGATGTCCAAGCATGTTCATCATTGGTCTTTTGCTTTTGATCAATTTAATTTCAGGGAACTGTTAGTGATGTGGAAACATTATTTGTAATGAACATAATTACTACAGACCTATAAAATTGCTAGTTTTTGTGTTTACCTTAATCACTTCTGTGTTTAATTATTTGAGTTTTCTCAGTTATTCCCATTATTATTCTTTTATTAAAGGAGCAATGAGTGGGAATTTTTCACAGAAGAGTTAGTGAAGTGTGTTATTAAAATAATAGTTGCTTCTAGAGTCAACATTATCAGTAACAGTACAACTGGTGAGGCATGCTGGTTCACTGAAAATGTGAATTCCTGGAGAGACTGGCCTGGCCCCATTGATCCATATGCTGACTACCTCAGGATTGCAACAATACAACCTGCATTACGTGGGGCTGCCTTTGAAATTAGTTCAGATAATGGTGGCAGGAGCAGAAATGCTGAAGAAAGCCACCATCTGTGAAAGAGCAAGACAGGACAGAAGGGAAATGAGCAGAAAAGATAACAGGGAAAGGAAGACAGCGAAAGCCTTATTTAGGACTTTGAAGGCAAGTTGTCCCTTCCAAGCAGTGGGTAAATTAGTTGGAGAAAAATCTTGTCTTCTTATCAGGTAAATAGCATGTATGTTTGGAGCTGTGATACCAACTTGGCTTGAAAGTCTTTGAATGGTTGCACCAAGTTCAAGGAATTACACCTGGTTGCCTTTCTGGAGAAAGACTCTTTGATTTATACTTAAAGAAGAAAAGAAACTAGAGAAACAATTTTCCTGAAACATGTTGGACTTTATAAAAAAGACCTTTGTAATAGCACTTGAAACCCCTTTTTTTAATGTTATAAAAAATTGGCATGTGCCTCCTATCAGACCGTAACGGATTTATTGTTATTTTTATATTTCCAGGAATGCTCTGACTTTAACTACATTGATTTTTCTTACTGTAAACTAATCCCATCATAAAAATGAACAAATAGAGGGGGAACCCCCAAACTAATTAGGTATATTTCTGTGGTGGTACTAAGAGAGGTTAAAGGTCTGTGTTGGTGTCTGTTTAGCAGTCAAGCAGATGAAGGGTAGAAAGGAGGGGGGAGGCTTTTAAATCTTATTTTTGTTAAAATTAATTGCATATCTAGAAGTTAGAAAAATATGTTCTATGTTTTTTTTAATTCCTGAGGGTTTTTTCCCCAGCAAAATTTGTGCTTTAATACTTAAGGAGTCAAATGTTGTTTTTATCAAGAACTCTTCTCTTACCTTGTACATGCTTAGATGCACTTTAATGTGGGTATGCTAGCTGTATTTTGTGAATTCTTAAAAAGACTTCTGAATTCTAAAGCACAGGATTTGGAGATTACTGTGAAGTTTGAATTGTTCCTGAATTTCCTGAAGTTACTATGGTAGAGGTTACTTTGGGGGAGGCAAGAAAGGGGTGCTTAAGTCCCTGATTTATAGTTGTGTCTGGGTGAACTGGTGAGATTTAAAACAGACCAAGTTGCTTTTTATTACTCCACTTACCTGTTAAGTTATTTTATAAATAATGTTAAATTATTTTATACTAATCTTTATTTCATAGTTCTGTAAAGTGTTTCTTAGAGGCCTTCATATATTTCCAGCTTCAGTAACTTAAATTAAGTGCACTTAAATTAGAGGCACAGTCAGCAAGGAGTGGTTTGGTAAATAAAAGAGTTTTATTTTAAACAATATGGCAACTTTTGTTTGTATATCACCCAAGTCACAGTTGTTTGAATTGATGGCCAAACAAATTCCTTAAATAAATAAATAATGAAATTGTGATGGCCCATGACATATTCTGCACTGTGCGTGTGTTTACATGTATAAAATTATAACATTCTAAATGGAATTGATTGTAAAAGTGGACTGTATTATTTGTGCATGTTACATTCCAGGCTCTATGTGTTACCATAGATAATGATAACTTGAGCACATGGGAATGAGGGGGGGACTTTCTGAGCGCTGTGTAATGATTGAAAAATCACCTCATATATAAGAAAAAAAGTAGAAATGAGGTTGTCATATCTTGGTGATCTCAGCTCTTCTACCCTGTTTTATTCAGAGTAAAATAAATGGTTGCTGGGAAATAAGGGCTTGGAGGCTGGATGTGTACTTCTACACAGACACAAATTGGCAAATGAATCAGAACTATGGGCTGAGAATCACAGATACACAAAATCATTTATTGTGGAGAAGCAATTCTGATCTATATATATCAACTGTGAATACATGAGATAATCACTGAAATATCCATAGCATTCATCCTGGTGATGGGAACGTGCAGAACCAAAGCTGGTGAATGTGGAGCATAAAATAGGTAAAATACGGTATTGCAGGTTTGAATATACCTTTTTTGTTGAGGAAGGAAATTAACAAGGAACTGATTATGAACAAATGCTGATGAGATTTTAATGAAAATGGGGGGGGGAATAAACAGGCAGGAAGTTATTTTGTTAATGCTTACTGAGTTTTGACAGTTTTAAATGGGAACCTTTAACAAAAAGCCTGAAATTATGCCCATTGCATCATCTTCCAGATCTAGCTCTAGAGCTGATGATGATTTTAAGTCAAGCCTTTCCCATCCCGTCCCATCCCCATGACATTTCATGGAGAATCTGAAATTCTTATGCAAAACCTCTTGCAGATTTTCCCATTTAAAATATTCAGTGAAATAACAGTGAAATGTTTGCCAAGTACTAAATGAGTCTTACACAGTTAACTGATGCTGTTTGATATCTCTTCATATTTTAATTAAAAAGATGTTACAATCTTTTTTTCCATTTTGATGTAGAAGAAACAATGTGTAGCAGTCAGTACCTGTGGAATAAGTCTGTCAGAGCACAATAGAAGAGCTGATATTTTGTTCTGCTATGTTGTTGTATTGCTTTTGTAGTGGGGTCTTTCTAATTTTTCACAAGGAGTAATTAATGTTTTTGTCTTTTCATCAAGTGGGCTTTAAGGACTTGTGCTTTATTACATGTGATATCTATGAACTAATGAACTGTAAGCCCATCCTATCAGCCATGTTGGCTTGACTCCTTTTACAATTTCAGCTGGATAATGGCTGTGACTGTGACATTTCTTCCTTTTTTGACTGGTTTTTTTGGAGGTGCATGTGCACTGAGGTAAATCAAGTTTTCCTTCCCTCTCTCCTCCTAGAATGTAGTAAAGTGAAATATTTCAGCTGTTCATAAATCTGCCCTTGTTAAGAGACCATTTTGGCAATTAAGCTGTCTACAATATTTGTTTTATAACGGGTAATAGATTTTTAAAACAATTTTTGCTCTGCAGGTGATAACACATCCCTATTAGGGTTCTTTTGCTATATTTTTCTATATTTGCTATATTTAGTTATTTAGGGCTAGGCATTTTTGTTTATGGGGTACATAATATCAAGATTCAGTACTGATAATATCAAGACTTAATTATACCATTGAAGAATACTGGTCATAGTCAAATCATGTTTGTCTGTTTGGTTGCTTATATGCAGCATTTTACCCTGCTTTTCAGCCTTAAAAGTTTCCAGAGTATCTTACAGAATAATTAGAGAGACTAATTTACAGAATAATTAGAGAACCAGTTTGGTCTAGTGGTTAAGGCACCAGGCTAGAAAGCCGGAGACTAGGAGTTCTGGTCCTGCCTTAGGCATGAAAGCCGGATGGGTGACTTTGGGCCAGTCACACACTCTCAGCCCAGCCCACCTCACAGGGTTGTTGTCAGGAAAATAGGAGGAGGAGGAGGAGGAAGGAATATTAGGTATGTTCACCACCTTGAATTATTTATAAAAATATTAAAGGCAGGATAAAAAAAATCTTTAAAAAATTAAAAACTAATAATTCTATTATTAGAATTTTGTGTGTAAATATGTTACATATTGTTATATGAATTTTCAAGAAGTTTGAGCACCTTATAGTTGCTTCTCGAATATTCAACAATTATCTTTTTTGCTTTAATGTTTATATTTCCTTTACATTTATAATTAAACTTTTTCAGTTTAAAATGTAAAGAATTCCCTCTTTTGTGCATGCTAGAAAGCATGGGGAAAATGCTTGATTCATCTTCATGATTCAGCTGCAGGTTCTAAAATCCTTGTTCCATCTCTCTGTTCTAGGTTGCTGTTTTCGACCTAGAAATGTGGTCTGAAAAAACCATTTTGTCTTGTTCTTGACATAAGCATCGTGATGTGGATTGAATAAATCAAAGGAACTGTTATTTTGAAAAAGAAAATGCCAAAGAAAAAGAAAAATCTTGGAGTGAGCCCATCAAGAAAGAATATAAATTCAGAGACAGTTGCTGCTACTGTTGCTGACTCAGCCTCCTCGCCAGCTGATCCAGCTATGTCACAATTATCCCATGGGATCAATAAAGAAAAACTCATCAGCAGGCTTTCAGAAATGTTCTCTGACTTGGATCCTACTGTCATTTACATGATGCTGTCTGAATGTGATTTCAGAGGTAAACCAAATCAATATATACTGTCAATTTTGTCATTTCCCTACACCAAAGGCAAGGCGATCTAAAGTGGTTATTTCCCTCCCTCCCACTCTGTAGGCAGGGCTAAAAAGGATGCTGACATTGATTCCTGTTGGAGGGAACAATTCCAGCTCCAGGGAATATTCCATCTAGTGGCTGGGACCGCTTCAGCCATAGGTTGGTTAGATCTCTTTGGTTTTTCTTTTATTTATATAGATCTCTTTGGTTTTTCTTTTATTTTTCTGTTATTTGCCTTTCGCCTTCTGTTTTTGAGCTTTCAGCAGAGCCAGTGCATTATCCAAGGATACCTCAGGAAATTTCTGATGGGGGAGGGAGACTGGCCAAGGGACTCAGCCTCCAACCATGCTGCAGTGTGCTGTCTCACCTCCCCAGTGGTCCCCCAGGATAGCATGTTTAGTGCCGTGGTTCCTGATTTGGGCACCTGATTCCCCCCTCCCCAATTTGTTGATGGAACGGCAGCATCTGAGTTACTAAATTGGCTCTACCAGATAATGCACCCTGATGAAGCCCCGATGACTTTTTGTTTCTCAGAAGCCCCCAGGGTAGGCAATAGGGCACTTCGTTGGACAACAACTTTCCTTTTTCAAGTTGGCAATCAGGGAGAAGTTTAATGTTGTTACTTGAATCATGAATAGCTGATATTTGTAGGATTTTCTCCCTGATTTGGGGAGAGTTTGGATGAATTTCATAAGGATTGTGACAGGTGCAGTGCTGGATTGCGTTCCAGTTAGGACTGGAGGTTTGGAACAAAGTGCGAACAAGTCAGTGCTCTCCAGGGAAGTGGAAGGAATTTGCTGATGGCCTTCCAGTGTTGGAGACGTGGGTCCTTGTGATGGTGATTTAGCCAGTTCAGTGTGCTTCCATCCATGTTGGGGAAGTGGAGACTGGGTTTGTTGAGGTGGTGTGTGACTGGCCTTTCAGGAGACCTGTCCAGACATTCCAGTCCACCCGTTCAACAGAAAGTTCCTTAGATCTGAATACCAAAACGTCTGTTACAATCTCTAGACCTTCCAATTTTACCCGTTGTTGGCTCTCAGAGTATTCATGAAAGAGATGGTGACTCTCATAGATCATCTCAGATCTCAGAATCTTGGACAGCTTTCTGATTTCCTTTTGACAGCTTCATTGGGGTCACAAAGCCTCTCAGAACATGACTTATAGGTGGATCAAGGACTGCAGCAACTAGTTTATGGGACATAGACTAAGTCTGCCACACAGGGGATTGTGGCTCCCTCCACTAGAAGTCCAGCCATCTTAGTCACCCTACATCCAGTATTGCTGCCTGCCTGGGAGACATCTTTAGGATGTCACATGATTTTCTGTGTCTTCCTTAATAAAATAATATAAGATTACATCTTACACCTTGACTGAAGCATAAAAGTTTGGCCGGGGAGTACTATTGAAGATAGTTTGCAACAAGAATGACCCCCCCCCCAATGGATTCGTCCCCCAGTGACAGCTCCAGTGTGTCCCATTTCAGAATATCCTGATTCTGCTGAGGAAAACAGTACAATAGCTTTACTATGAAGGTTTTTCTACAGCAGACTCAGCATTGACAGAAAAAAGGAGATACTTATCATGGAGCCTATCCATATTTGCAATTTAGGTGGGCTGTAATATACACATCTCGTATTTCTATCTTCTCTTTCTGAGTTGTCATTCTAAAACCAGGGAAGAAAACTCCTTCCACATGAATCAGCGTTAGAATCCTTTCTAGACCTCTCTCTGGAGCGGGAAGGAGATATTCACTTCAAAATGCCTTGTCTCCGCTGTAGAAAAAGCATCTTCTCAGTAAATCCAGTGTATCACTGAGCTGCCCTAGAATAGTTGTGATTATATTTAGCATGTTTAACTTTTCAAAAGGTTATTTTACCTTTAAAGGTAAATCATAATAGAAGAGGTTATGATGTATATATGTATCTCTCTCACTACTACAGTAGCCAAAGTATTTGAACAAGAGTTGATGAGGGGGAAATAGTAAATAAAACACATTTATTTGGTTTAAGAATTGTGGTGAAATTCTCTCTTAATCCTATTTAAAGGTGTCCATTAACATTAATCAGAATGGTGGTAGTAGTCATTGTTTTAAATAGAATTGAGAATCTGATTTTTGCCTTATATGCAAAAGAATTCCAATATAGGAATTATTTTTATACAACTATTTAAGGTGGAACAAATTTGTTTCTTCTCTGTTAACCTTGAAAGAAACAAACAGCAACATCCTAAGAGCCTATGGTCTCCACAACAATATTTAGATGTTAAGGAAAAAAATGCAGGTGCTGAAAACTATAATTTTCCCAGTAACGGTCATTTGAAAAAGTTATAACTTTGTTTTTGTTGTTGTTGTTTTGACTGGTCTTATTAAGTAATTTACTAATGATTTTTATGAAATTATGTATTTCTGAAATGGGAAAGAAAGAATAGAGAATTCCTGCTCTATTAGGCAAGACTAATTTTCATATGCCATTTTTAAAAGGGTTGTGTATCAAAATCAACTGGTTATATATGTCCAATTTTCCCGAAAGAGAGAAGACTGAATTAAAAATGACCCCCAATCCGTAAAAGAAGGCTAGCCAGGAAAAATTAGAAATACTGTGAAAAATTCTAAGCAGTGCCTATCTTTACTACATTCTTAACATAAGGTGGCTGGACTCCAGCAGGAATTAATTCCAGAGACTTCCCCCTCCCTAGTAAATGTGAATCTATGACACACTTGAACATAGCTGTACCTATACACACCTGCCACTTGCTAAAAAGGAGCAGAGCAAATGGAGGAATCCGTTTTGTACTTAGTTACTATATGTTACAGGGAATTAATTTTGCTCCATAGTTATGAATTCAACCAATTGGTAACAATTGATTAAAATTAATTCCCTGTAATATATTGTAACCAGTTATAAAACTGATTCCTGCATTTGTTTACACCAACCGTTCTCTCTCATGTGAACGAGCCATTCCCACCCCTAGAAACAAACCAGCAGACACACACGCGTTCCATTCTCCTTTCAGTAGAAATAACAACAAAAGAAGAAAAAGAACTAGGATGGACACGGGAAAGGGATAGTTGCATTGGGAAGGAAATGGAGAACAAGACTGGATGGGGAGGAGGTAGCAGGACAACAAAGGAAGGAGAAAAGCAAGGCACTTTATATTTTATTGGAAATCTTGAAATTCACAGGCAAGCAGCCTCTCCTAAGCTGTGTCTGTTTTCTTAGCAGTAGCAATTGTCTGGAGGCATTTCTGTCTCCCACCTCTTTCCTTTCAAGAGTATTCAAGGACAATTCTTCCCCCTATCCATAAGGATTTGGGGAAAAGTTCCTACCTGTATGCTTACAGATTGCATCCTCTCAATTCTGTTTAAAGTCAAATTTCTGGTAAACAGCTTAGTTCTGATTGCGGGGGTAAAACAGCATCGCAGCTCCCCAAAATGAGGCACTGTACAATTGAAGCATTGGAGCAGGCACGTTGCTTGGACAGAAACATCTTCTGTGTTCATAGAAGACTATCAGCGGCTGCTGCAATGAGTTGATTAGACATGGAGCACCACTTTGCTTTGTGGATCAGTATGAAAAGACCTTTTTGTCAAGATTAGTAGGCACCGCTTCAGAGTTTTTTACAAGCCTAATACATACAAGAAGTCTACAGGCAGGACGTGGAGTGCTGCAGAGCCTCTAGGAATGTGAGAAAATGATATTTAGAGGTACCAGTGTCTTTGATACTGGCAGTGATATATCTGTCATGACTAGTAGCTTTTGTTAACTTTATCTTCATGAATTTGTCTGATCTCACTTTTACCAAGTTCTATCTTCAATGGCTATCAAAGGAACCAGATGTATTTTTTTAAAATGTGAGTCCTCTCTTCTCAGTGACATCTTAGAATCCACATTCTTTAATAAATCCATAACTCACATCGCTTTGTTTGTTAAAAAGACTTTTTAGCTGTCTCAATTTTTCTTTATTCATTAAATTTGCATGAATATTCAATGCCATTAACTTAATGTAATACTTGCAATTTTCTTTTGAAGTTGCATCTAACAAATGGTTTTGCACACAAAACACCTAATTCAAATTCATGTTTAATTGAGGCACAATATTTAGAACAAGTATTATTTTTTAAAAATTGCTTCCTTGTAGTTCACTCAGTTAGTTCAAGGCACTGCTCTTTGGCCCTTAGGTAGCCGAAACTATGAAGAGTATCCTTTAATCAATCTTTTTTTGAAGAGAGGGCAAAAGTCACTAAACCAGAAGCTGCAAGACGTATAGAGAATCAGGTAATCTTTGAATGAAAATTAACTGCCTTGTTTATTACTGCAGTGCTGTTGAAGTTGGTGTGTAGAATAAGGAATAAGTAAAGTAATTGTTTTCTTTCTTTGTTTTTACTAGTGGATGACACTATGGATTATCTACTAGAATTGTCCACAGCTGCTAAGGATACAACATCTTCATCAAAAGTCTCAGGTTTTGATTCCCTGTCTGCATTGCTAGTTGGTGAAAATGACTCAACCTCTAGTACTTATGAACTTGAGGGTAACAATACTACTGCAGTTGCAAAGTCTGGTGAAGAATCACAGCAGCCGTTGTCATCTGAAGAACTGGCTTTCTTCATAGATAATTCTTTTGAGAAATACAGTCTACAGAGTGAAGCAAAGGAATCAGAAAAGGATAATCTCTTAGATAGCCTGACTCTGGCTTGGGACCACAGTAATTCCGATTGTACTGAATTATGTGTAAAATCCAGTTTGCTTTCTTCACAACAAATGGAAACAGATGGAAAAGAAATAGAAAACTGCTTCACTCCATTGAAACCAAGTTACTATGAAGCATCTGAGTTGGCTTCCACATCGGAGATTCAGAAGGATATTTTTGCACAAATCCCTGAGAATTCTAATTTGCCAGAAGTTGTACTTGACAGTGGTGCAGTTTCAGAGATCATTACATTAGCCAACGAGGCAGTGTCTTATATTGATCCAAGTCAAATACAAAATGTTTTACTTGACCTTACAACAGTAAGGACCATGACTGCTCAACACTGTCAGGGTTTTGCGAAAATAGAGACAAATGTGTTTCATAATTCTCATTCTTCTTCACAGGACACTGAAGAACAAGAAAATGTAGTGGCTGTACGTAATAATCTTAAAAAATCTTCAGTTCCTGACCTATGTGCCGAATCTAGTTTTAAATTAGCACCTTTTACAAATGTTGATTCTTCTCAGCAGATGTGGAATTCACAATTTTCTCAGTTTCAGAAACATTCTCAGGAGCTTACTTTTTATCCAGCTTTCGATTCACAATGTACAAATCACAGTTTTGTGACTCCTATTGCAATCAGCCCTGGGAAGTGGAGACCTGCTTCAGACTGTAGGAGTCTTGGAAAGACATTTTCCTCTCCAGCAGTTTCAAAGACCTGGGAGAACATCTCTTCTCTACCAAAGAGATGGGGATATAAAGATGGGCGACAAAGAAATAATTTTTCTCAAGTACATCAGTTGCCTGGTGGTCACATAATGAACAGAAAGACTTTTACAGGTCACGTGCTTGTTCTTCTTCGAGGGCTTCCGGGATCAGGCAAATCATATTTGGCAAGGTAGGTTAGACATACGGAAGGTTCAGAAATAGGATGTTATTCTCTCTTTCTTGCTCACACACAGATGCATCATTAAATTATGTCTGTATCCATACTCAAACTCAGGGAGGCAGTGAAGGACAGGAAGGCCTGGCGCGATATGGTTCATGAGGTCATGAAGAGTCGGACACGACTTAACAACTAAGTAACAACAAATCCATACGCAAGCCAGATTCTCTTCTAACCATATATTGCAGACCAAATCATAGTTTTATCTTCTCATTTACTGTACACAGAAGCCATTGCTTCCCTTCAATTCATGATCAACTCTCAAATAGAAGAGTTTGCTGTTACACAAAGCATGTAATTTTAAAATCGTTGCTTGACTTACTAACCATCTTTTGCAAGGACTGAGGGCTTCTCGTTTGTTTGTATGACATTATAAATTGCAACCATTATGGTATGGATATGACAGCTTATGAATGTGTTGCTTCTCTTACTACATCAAAAAAACAACACATTATTTTAGTTATTTTCTGAAAGATCTAAATAGTGAGAGTCACAAGGATGAAAGAGATCCAGTTTTACTTTATCTGTGATTTTGTAGAAGATCAGAAGAGTGTGTTGAAAAGAAGATTAGAGCTTTGTTTATCATTTTCCACAGGGCTTTGCTTGAGGATAACCCTTGTGGGATCACTCTTAGCACAGATGACTATTTTTATCAAAAGAACGGGCAGTACCAGTTTGATGCTGATTGTTTAGCAGAAGCACATGAGTGGAATTGGAAACGTGGTAAGAATTAGATACAGCAGAAGAGCAGCTGCTTAGAAGTACAAATTCTACTAATCCTAAAGGCTTCCCTGGAATATTTGTGCCAGGATTGGTGCTAATTGTATCTGCAGTAGGCACACATTGAACATCTGCAAAATTAGAGTATTTCAGATAAAATACACATGCATTTCATGTCCCCATGCCCCTAGCCAACTGAAAAACTCATCCTTGGTGAATCATATATGGAATTAAACTAACAAATAGTGAGATGGGGGGGATATAAATTTGATTAAATAAATAAACATATTAAAGTAAGGAAAGACTGCTCATAGTCACTCACATCTTAGTCACTGCCCAAATGGATTACTGCAACACGCTTTACATGGGGCTGCCCTTGAAGAGTATTCAGAAGCTTCAGCTGGTGTAAAATGCAGCTGCACCGAGAGTTATGGATGCCGGTCATTCAGCACATGTTACACCCCTGCTCCACAAGCTGCATTGGTTACCAGGATACTTCCGGGTGCAATTCAAGGTGCTGCTAGTCATCTTTAAAGCCCTTCATAGCTTGGGGACAGGTTACGTACGGGACCATCTCTCCCCTGTGGTGTCTGCCCATTCTGTTAGATCTGGCAGGAGAGGCATGCTGTGGGTCCTGCTTGCGAGAGTGTCATCTGTCAGGACCCAGGAGGGGAGCCTTTTATGCCATGGTGCCAGCGCTCTGGAACATCACCCCTCCCCGCCCAGAAATTAGACTTGCCCTGGCCTACTAGCCTTTTGCAAGGCACTAAAGAACTGGCTTTGCCATCGAGCCCATGTCATGACTTATTTGAGTGGTTGTGAGACTTCTCGGCTGCTATTTTTGTGTTATTTTTGTTGCTTTTACATGCCCAGAGTCAAGTATATGAGATGGGCAGCCTATACATTTACTAAATAAATAAAAGATATGTTGTTTTAGAGAGAGGGAGTTTCTTTTAAAATGTACTGGAGTTTTAGTTCAATATGTAGTGCATTACAGCCATGTGGATTATTGTACACATTGTGAATTATATTATGTGTTTTTTTTTTTTACTCACTTTGCCTGTATTTGAAATTCCTGCAAATTATTTCAGAAACAGAGAACCTGAAGAATTTAAAACAGATTGTCAGAGAAGAGCTTCATACATCTTTAACTTTCTTTTAAATAACAGTAATATAAATTGTTGATTTGTTTACAGTTAATTTTTTTTTCCTCTCAATTTATTCGTCAGCCAAAGAAGCATTTCAGAAGAGGATCACTCCTATAATCATAGACAACACAAATACGCAGGCTTGGGAAATGAAGCCTTATATTGCTTTGGTCAGTATTCCATATTTTTAGTGTTATTGAGCTGAACCTTGTTTAAGTTTTTTGTGGGTGAATGGATGAGTGGTACTATAGCAGCATTGTTCACAGGGCGTGGTCAAAAAAATAAAGACGGCCACGATAGTGCAGTCAAAGCTCTGCCCATTGTCTATGTGTGTTGCACAAGCACATAAAATACAAGCAGAGCCTTGATTGTATTGTCATGGACACCATCTTGAATTTTTTTGCCATACCCTGTGGGTACACTGTTCCTATAGTATTCCAGTCTGGGATTAGGGAGCATGACAGCCGCAAGTATCGTTGCACCTGCTAATACTGTACTGAGTTTAAACAAAGCAAAACAAAAACAGGACAATTTTTTCAGGAAGGTCAGGAGTGCTTTGAAGTTAAGCGTTCTTTTTCAGCAACCTGCCATCTATCCCCTTGGCTGCAACGTAATGTTGTGGTCTATGTTCTTGTGGACTAATTAGGTTTTGACTGACTCTCCTTTGTCTCGTAGAGAATCCAGTTTTTGAACTGGAAACCTTTCCTACATAAATACATATGATTCAAATTAATTCCAGGGCAATTCTTTTATTTTGTTTTAGCCCTATCAGGTTAGAAACCCCACCTTTAGGCATAAGCTATGAGAGGATCCTGATGGGAGAGAAGGACTGGCTTAAAGCTTGCACATTCCAAGCCACAGGGGTAATCCTCTGAATGGAGCCCAGGTTGGAGAAGTTGTTAGTGTGTCACTTATCAGCCTTTTGGCTGAGATCAAGTATGACTGTGTAGTGTGGTGCAATCTTATTCACATTTACTCTAAAATAAATTCTATTGAATCCAGTGGGGATTACTTATACGTAAATATGATTAGGTTTGCTGTCTGGGCTTAAGCTCTGAAGACACTGTAGAAATGAGACTTGAATTTTACATAAGGTTTATGTAATATTGCATACTTTTATTTTATTTTATTTTAGTATTTATTTGTGACTTCAAGTCAGTGTTGACTCCTGGCAACTGCCTGGACTATTCCCATCAGTTTTCTTGGCAAGTCTTTGCAGAAGTGGTTGGCCATGGCCTTCTTTTTCCTAGGGCTAAGAGAGAGGGACTGGCTCAAGGTCACCCAACTGGATTTGTGCCTAAGGCAGGATTACAACTCACAATTTCCTGATTTCTAGCCTAGTGCCTTAACCACTATACCAAACTGGCATCACATCATTATTCAGGCATAATTGTTTTGAACCATTTAGGATAATGGTTAAAAAGGTAAGTCAGGTTGAGTTTGATTCCTGGTAACACCATGGATAATTCCATGGCATTTTCTGGGCAACAGTACCAACAGGATTTGCCATTGCCTTCTTCAAAGATGATTTCCAACTTCCTAGCCTAGCCTACAGTCTTGGGATTTCTTGAGGTTTCTTGACCCATTCCTGCTTAGTTCTCTCACCCAAACAAGGTTGTCCAATGCTCTACCTTTCTGGGGTGTCATGACAGTGGAGCCTGGATAATTTCAGGAAGAACGAGTTCATGAAGAACTTGTGACCAGCAGTGATAATGAGTAGAATCCTTTCTAATTAGCAGCTGATCTGATATTTAATTCTTTAGCTGCTCATTTGTAAGTGTAAGGATGGTGATATGTCTTCTTTTTTTGTTTTTACATTTTTCTTCAGTCACAGCAACACAAATACAAAGTTATATTTCGTGAACCAGATACATGGTGGAAGTTTAAACCAAAAGAATTGGAAAGGTAATAATAGTAAGCATAATAATAATTCTATAACAACATTACTGTGTAACATAAATTAGAAATAAATAATAAAATTATCTCAGCTAGGAATGAGCTTAACTACGCAAGGGTAGTTTTTACTGAGCCTATATATGCCTGTTCTAATTATCTATATTGCTGCAATGCTATTCATTGTTTTTGCTTAGTGTTTATTGGAATTTGTAAGGTTTCATGGAATAATTATGAATGGCAACTTTATTTTCTGAGAAGTTGTTTTTACCTCAGAAATATTACCTTCTTTTGAGTGTAGGCATTCATTTAAACAGCCTCAAGAGAACGTATTATTGTTTAAGTTGGCATTCACAAAAAAACATTTGAGAACAACTAATCTTCCTGTGGACTAATTGTTTCCCTAACTGATATAAAATGTAATGTTTTAGAGGTCAGTCTTTTTTTTTTCTACATTTAAAAAAGTCTGTAAATAGACTTTGCGGTGTCATGTAAAAAAAAAAATTACAATTCAGTTGCAATTTTGGAAGGGCTCTAGAAGTCATACCTAAGACTTTGAAGAAAAAACCCTTGTTTAGATGTGACCAGAGTGTGAGAAGTATTAAGTAATGCTCTTGAACTGCAAATTGACATGAAACAAATGTAGTTAGTTTTTAAAAACATATCTCAAATATATTAAAATTGCATGCAGTATGCCTGTATTGTGGTGGTAGCCTATCAAGTATTTTGTTCTTTTTGATATTTAGGCGAAATATTCATGGTGTATCTAAAGAAAAGATCAAAAGAATGTTGGAACGATATGAACATTGCCTGACTGTTAATTCAATTTTGAATTCTTCAATCTCAGATGAAATGAAGAAGAGTGCAACCTGTGGTGAAGCTCTTCATCAGGAGAAAAGACAGGGGTAAATTGAACGTGTCTCCTCTCTACAATGTTTTGAGTTTGATATTTAAAATATGAAGGTTATTGTCAATGAAGCTAAGTCCTTTTGTCATAACCTAGTGTCAGCCCCACTAGATGGGCTAAACCAGGAAATCACTCCACAGGAAGACTAAAACTGTTTTTATTGAGATTGATTATAGTAACAGAATCTTGCAAGTCCGATTGTGCTGTACTTCTTCCCCCTTCTTATGAATTAGGTGAATTAGGAAGGCATCTGAGCTGCTTCTCAATGTTATCTCACTATTTTGGACTTTAAAGATGCTTCAGCCCCTTTTGCCCAGCCAACGGCTCCTGCCTGCCTCTGTCACAGCCACCTGTCTCTGCACCTGTCATTGTAAAACACAGTTATGGGAAATGTTGAGTGTCCTCCATATCATACTCTTAGTTCATGGAGCGCAGTCAGCCGTGGTTGGCATGAGCCAAACATTTCTTCTCGATTGGCACTGAGACAGTCCAGCTCAAATACAGCTTGGGTGGATTTTTTTCACAAGCTATCTCCGCAGGCCTTAAAGAGGTTCTGTCTCCAATGAACCAGTTTCTCATTTCCAGGCTAGTTAAAAATCTGATTATTGTATTGGATAGCCAATGTGATCAGGGCCCTATTGGGGAGGGAAGAAGTAGCTTTTCACCTCCCCAGTGCCATTCCTCCTTCCCTACATCTGAATCATACCTCCATACTAATTTTAAAAAGGCTCCATCAGGTTCAGAGGAAGCATTTATCATATTTTATAATGGGATAGGTAATTTTCAAAAGAATTGGGTGACAGTAAGATGAGTGTAAATGAGGAGAGAATAAGGATGTGTGACACCAGGAAGGTGCACTGGGCACTTATGCTCTGCAGTGGAATAGTACTACCTACTTTGGGTTGTGACCCATAGACCGGGGTTTTCAAACCATTTTAGGCCTGGAACCTGTTAGTTAAAAAAAACAAATCCTGGGACCCCTGATCTGCAAAATGGATGCTGTGATCTGTTTTTTTCATGGGAGAACAATGAACACCCTTTTCACTGTACCTTAGAAAGAATGGTACAGAAGCCCCGGCTGTGCTCAAGTTAACCTTTTTTAAAAATTATTACTCTTGGTCCTTCATGGAAGCCAGGTTCTCACAGAACCCTAAGGCTCCATGGAACTCAGGTGGAAATACCCTGCCATTGACAATCTGTAGGCCCAAATGACTTGGCCATAAATCAGTTTAAGAACTTGCCCCAGAATACCATGCTCTACAATGATATTTGTGAGAGTTCCTAGGCAGGTAATTCATGGAACAGTTTCGACGAAACCTCTAAAATAGAAATGATATGATTTGCTTTGATATTTCCATGCCGCTTTTCCAACGTTTTCCAACTGAGCTCAAACTGGTTCTCCACACTAGCAAAGTAAGTAACATATAATATTCTGTGTAGATAGTTGCTACAGTTATCGTAAAAGCATATTTTTATATGTCAAGCTGTAGACAAACTTCATATCTGGCAACAGATTTTAATAAGAAAAAAATTAGAATAATGTGCATAATGCTAATAATAATTTCTTCATCTGTTTAGACCTCCCTATTCATTTCAGTAGAAGCAGCAGACTGAAATACACATATCTTTATATTCACATATTGGCTTTTTCTGTCCATCAGCTCAAAACAGATGCGGTATGCTCCATCTGGTTTTAGTTTAGAACCTTAATGAAATTTTAAGGGAAACAGCTGTCTGTGTGCTATTTAGTATGGGATTCCTTAAGCATCCAGTCTTTGTTTCAACAAAAATCCTCTTTTGTCCAAGGGAAATAGTTTTCAGTCTTCAGCCAGTCCTTTAACATGCTTTGTCTTCTTCCTTTTATATGCCTATGCCATTTTAGGTTATGTCCTAAAATGTTTTAGCAGAAGTAAACTTCACTGATATATGCATTAAAATATATATATATATATATATATATATTTGTCTTGTAGGAAAGAAGAACAGGAAGAACATTTTGCTTCCTCTTTGAAATGTGTAGAATTAAATACAGATGAAAAAACTGCTTTAGAAAAAGCTATGGTGGAAAATCAGAACCTTCAAAATGGAAAGAGAAGAGTTGGGCATGATTTACAAGAATGCAATTCTGAATGTAGTATCCCTTTAGATTGCTTGGACACTTATAGTTTACCAAGAGGAGACAAAATGTATTCCATTCTTGAAACAGACTTAAGACCAGTCTCAGATTCCAGTGCCAGTGAAAATATTCTGTTGTGCAATAACAGTGATGTGAAAACTCAGGTTGAAACAACTGTATGTTATGAAATAACAGAGACAGAATTAACAGAAACAGAAAATAAAGATGGAGATTTAAATTCTGGGAACTCAGTAAAACCTGAGATGTTAAATTTTGTGGGAGACTGGCCAGTAGAACAAACTATGGGGCAAAGGGTGAAAAAAATTAAAAGATTAGAAAAACGTTTAAGAAGGGACAAAGAGGATTTAAGTATGCAAACATCTACTCTTGATTCATTAAAGATTCCAGGTGAAGATAAACAATTGGATCTAATTGATATTTATCAGGAGCTGCCACTTTCTGAAGATAAGTGTGAAGTGCCTGATATTAATACAGAAGTCAATACATCAGGATGGCTGATGGTAGGAGACTGGCCTATCCAAACCTTAGAGCAAAGACAACACAAAATGAAAAGAATAACCAAGCAAGGCTTTAGTGAGTCAGGCAGTTTAAGAAATAGTCAGCATGATGTCAGCAATGATGGTGTGAATGCAGTGTCTCTGCTGCGTGGAACATCTGCAGATGTTGAAGAGCAGTCAAAGGAGGAACGTTTTCAAGGATCTGAAATCTCAGCTTCTGAACCTGTGAGTGAGAAAAAGCCTGTACTGAATAAAAGAATGCATAAGCATCATAAATTAGCCTTAACGTTTACCAATAATTCAGCCCTTAACAAACCAGGGGAACCATTGTCTCTGTGCAATTTGATGGAAGAAAAACCTAATGAATGTGTTGCGTCCGAGGCTACCAAATATTCACAGACAGAACCAGGAGATTTTGCACTTCTGTGGAGGCTTGAAAGAGAAATTATTTTTTCGGAGGATACAAAAGTACTACATGGCAGACTAGATGGATTTGTACCAAAAAGCATTGAAACTATTTCAGATTGTCCAGAAAAAATACCCTATAAAGTAACCTATGAGAGAAGCACATATGTAGAAGAAAGTGAACTTGTTAGTATTGATGAATCTGAGAACCTAAATATTTTGTGTAAACTCTTTGGGTCTCTTTCATTTGATGCAATAAAAGATTTGTATGAAAGATGTAACCGAGACATCGATTGGGCTACAGGGATCCTGTTAGATTCTGCTGAGAAGTTGTGCAAAGACGATGACGTTGAATGCTTGCAGGAAGCAGGAGCTCAGCTACCTGACATGTCTCTTCTTTCTAAGAGAAATGCTACATATGAAGACAGACTTGCAGACTCTGTGGCAGTCACTCAGGAAACTCTGTTTTCTAGAATTATTCACAAATCAGAAATAACAAAAGTCCCAGTTGATGATGACACTGAAAACATTTCTGACTCTTCTGCAGGAAATTGTGTGAATTCTTCAGGAGAAAAAATTAATCAGTTACTTGCTGCAAGAGAATATGTAGACAAATCAGATAATGAGATAGATACTTTGAACATGCAAACAAAAAAGAGAAATTCTGTTACACTATCAGAGAATGAGCAGCAGAGCATATCTTCAGTTAATGGAATGGATTTAGCTATTCCTGTGACTGTACCTGATGAAGTTGCAGGCCCTGCTGGTTTGGAATCTACCTGTGATGTAGAAAAAAACAAGCCTCCAGCAAACCTTCAGGAAGGCTCATTTGCAGAAGAGACATCTGATTTGAAACTAAAGGAAGACCCTAAAAGCCACAAAGGGAAATTTGAGCAGTACAAAAAAATGGATTGTAAGCCAGTCTTTTCAGTTCCAACACAAAGAGAAAAGAAAATGTCTAATCAAGATTATGGTACAATCAAGTTGCAGAACTCCATATCCCAATCAAAATCTGTAAGCATAGATTGTCTCGAACTGGTCTTACCGCCAGAATTAGCCATGCAGTTAAGTGAAATATTTGGACCTGTTGGAGTTGATACAGGTAATAACATCAGTAAGTATTTTACTTAAAAAAAACAAATTCATTATGAACTGGGAACTGATGATTGTACATACCTAACAGATCTTAATATTTGAAAGAACTTAAGAAGTTGAACAGTAAAAACAATTTTTTTAAAGAGGTTAAATAATTGATTTAGATTAGGAAATGATATGCAAGTATTCCAGGCCTTTATTTTGAGTTAAGCCACTTTAGGTCATTGTTCATAGTTCATAGTTTATTCTTGTCCTGCTACACGGGTTTGAAGTTCATTTTCTGTGAATAGTAGCTGTTAACTTATGGAGAGGTTGCTTTGAAATAAAAGCTTTAATGTTATTTTATCTTGTAACAGCAAAATCTGTTCTTACTAAGGCCCAGCACCTAGAGTAAGTAGGTAACCTAATACTATCCAACTATTTTGGACCATCTTTTATCATCGTAATCAACATTTCTATGTAAGCTGCCAAGAGATTGAAGCAGGACAGAAATGTGGGAAACAAATGTTTTCAGTGTTGGATTTGCGCTTGAATTTATTTCCTATTTTATGTTAACCTTCTGGTTCATGATGCTGTTATTTCCATCGGTTCCCTGAATAATATCAAGACTGCATTAAAGTTTACAGCATTTCTGTGCTCCCACATTGTTTAGATGGTGTAATTAAAAAAAAATGAAAGCACAAATCACATCTTGTAAAAAACAGCATCAACTAAACACTAGTATAGTAGAAGAGACCAAATTAAAAATAGCAGGATTCTCCTTAAATTTGTATGAGACTTTACCTCTGTGGTTTTGTTTTGTTTTTCCCCCTTCCGTAAGGATCACTAACTCCTGATGACTATGTGGTTCATATTGATCTGAATTTGGCCAGAGAAATTCATGAGAAATGGAAAGCATCGATTATGGTTAGTCAGCCTGTCTCTCAAGACAGGTTTATTGTTGTTCATTAGTTATTACATGGCGTGCATTAAATTACAGCATATTTATATTTTTTGACTCCAGGTACAACATTTCTGTAATATATAGAACATTTACATTGCACTTGGTCCAAACATATTTTAAAGAAATATGTTTGGACCAAGTGCAATGTAAATGTTCTATATATTACAGAAATATATATGCAAATAAAACTATGAAGCAGCTGTTTTTTTGTTTTTTTCTTTCTCCAAAGGAGAAACATTTGTATTTGTACACTGGAAGTATGATGTTACATTCCCCTTTTCACCGATTTAGACAAATTCAGCATTTCATCAGTGATAACAGGTTTTTCCCCCTGCTCTTATTCCTTGAAAATTGAAGTTCAGTGGCTAGTTCCTTCAAATAATTATTAGAAAACTTATTTTAATTAGAGCTTAATGTTGGTCATTAACACAGCATTTGCTATATTGACTGAAAGATCAGAAGCATTCCTACTGTAGCTGCTTTGGGGCAGTTAATGATTTGGGAGCAAGCTCTTGTTTGCTGACCCCTTTACCACCACCCAGAGCAGCCACTTTATTGCATGTAAATGCTGACCTGTCTGAAAAGGCTGTCTGCCCTGACCAACCATCCTGTACCTGTGACTCTGTGAATATAGGACTGCTGGATTTCTCCAGAGAAGGATTACATGCAGGAAACATGCAAGGAGAGCTGTAGATCCCCCAGCTTCACTTGGTAATTCTTCTACCTTAAGTTGTAGGATTGCTGCCCCATTGAGGATTCCAACAAATCTGGAGGCACCAGGTTGGGGAAGGAAACATGAAGGTGTGTTTAAATCTATGACGTATTAATATTATTATCAATTTTTTTATTTAGAAGCGTCAGAGGAGAGAAGAGGAATTGCACAGACTCCTTGAAGAAAGTAAGTATTGCCCTCAATTATAATGGCTCTTCTGTTAGTAAAATCAGAGAGAAACTTACCAATGCAAAGTTTTTGCTTCCGCCTTTGCCCACTGCCTGTACTGTCTTATCAGTTCTGTGGGACTGGAGATCTTCCGGAAGAGATTTTGAGAAGTGCAGGGAGAGCAGAAGTTTGCTTGCGTAATGTTGGCTGTAGCCCAGTATTCGTATCTTTGCATGCAAAACCATGTAAATAAGAGAAGTGGTGAAGGTACTCTTTAATTTTTTAAAAAGATCAAATCAACAACAATGATGATAATGTAACAGCAAACACTGTGGGCAGTAGGTAGGCTAAACTGACAAACGGCAATGTGTTTCAAGACTGAGAAGGTATTGCTTTTTTGGCAGAAAGGTATCTTCCTCCATGACTTCGTTCTTTTTGTGTATAATACAGTCCATGTTGTTTACACCCTGCCTGTTTGGCAATTTTTTAAAAGTGCAGCATCTAAGGACCACAGACTAAAAAGGAGTGGAGTAAGCAATCCATGAAGTTTTGCAACTGAGATGCATCATGAGAAACACTGTATTGTGATTGTTTTTTCAGTGCCAGAATATGTTTGTGCTTTTAATTCTGGACAAGAAGAAAAGATGGCTGTAGAAATGTTGTTTTTCACCCACAGCGATGGAAATATTCACCAGTAATACTAAAATATAATTGATAGACATGATGTATTACAGGATTTAATACAATAAATTTATTTTATTTTCCTGTAGTTTTACAAAGGGGCAACGGTCTGATTCTAATCCTTCATTTCATAATGTCAGTTGATCTTTAAATATTGCATTAATTGATTACATTAATGTTCCTTTTCTTATTTTCTTGAAGTACTTCTTTAAAAAAATAAAATAAAATGCCACATCATCTTCAACCGTTGTTTCTTCTAAAGGTCCCATGCTATTTGAGCAGCTGCATCCAGGCAAACTGGATGACATGCTCTCTCAATATGCTGACTGTCAAAGGCAAGAGAATGAAAGGCGACATACAGCTGTACCGGCTGAAAAATCAGCAGCTTCTGAAGTTTTTCCTTTCATGGATCATTGGAATGTCCAGACTCAGAAAGTATCACTTCGGGAGATAATGCGTGAAGAAATAGCTTTGCAAGAAAAGTTAACTGTGGTATGAGTGTTGCTACTACTTCTGTGTATTTCCTGTCTCTCTCAGCCTGAGCTGTGTTGTGCAAACCAGCTGTCAGTCTTCCAGTGCACTGGAGCGTTGTTCTCCTGCTCTGGTTCTCAATATGGCCCATGGATCTCACCTTCCCATTCCGTAAGAGTACCCACTAGAAGCACAAGCATCTACCGAGGATGCAGATGATGAAACGTGGATCACGCTACAAACTTGCCCCTTCTGGATGCACATCATGAAATCACACGCACATATGTTAGGAGCAGAGCTTGCATCATGACAGCACAGTGCACATTTCCTCATTCTAACAAAACTCTGGATCCAACAGAAATCTGACTAAAATAAGACTCGGGATGTTCCAGGGACAGTGTCTGATTTGGCAGAGGCTGGGTAGCGTTGGAAGGCAATCAACCTTGCCTCTGGTGTGCAGGGGCCACAAGAACGGCCCTGTTGTCATTACCACAATGGCTAAGGCTGCAGTCCTCTACAGTTTTCTGTGGATTAGGAGAAAATACATAGAACATAACAAACTAGTATGGAATAATAGAAAGTAAGACTTAGATACATGTTTCTGGTATGCTCAACAGAATAGGACTAGGTTGAAATACTTACTTTTACTAGTCTCTAGTTTTACAAATTGCTGTTATATAGTTTTGTAGGGATCAAGTTATCTGAAGGTGTTTAATTTCTTCTAGCTCAGATCTTCTTAGGTCTCCTTGCACACACTATGTTTGAGATCTCCTTGCTGATTTTCAGTAATATTCAAGCATGGGGACTGAAGGCTATTTCAAATCCCTGTCTATTTTTATAATTACCCCACTCCAAAATGAATCTGGACAGAATCTGTGGTAATACTTTTTTAAAGTACCCATATTTCCCATACGTGCTTGTAGATAAGCCCATCGGCAGATAAGCCAACCCTTGAATTTTTAACCAAAATACCATGTAAAATGCATGTCAACTTATCCACAGACGGGGTTACACACAAGTATATACGGTAATAACTGTAATGCAAAAATATGAAAAAATTGTGGTTTATTATTTGTATTGTATCTTTATAGAAATACTTTTCTAGGGATATAATTCTTTTTTTCTTTTCTTTTTTTGGGGCGGGAATTAGAAACCTTTTCCTTTCATTGCTAGAAAAGACTGTGCTGCTAAACTGAAGGAAAAACAACTTTTGGAGCTATTCCCAGCCATTAACCCAAACTTTTTGATGGATATCTTCAAGGATTACAAGTGAGCTTTTCTTTCTTAATATGATGAACATCAGTAACATAAAAGCTATTCTGCCTGAAAAATTGGTTAATACTATAAATTGATATAGTAAAACTTTGAAGCTTCAGAGCACTAGTGCTATACCTAAAACCCTCAATGGCTTGGGACCTTGAGCTTTTAGGGCAGATATGTACAGTTTGAGGCTTCAGGGCCTTAGTCTCCCCCTGAAAAAACTTGGAGGTGGCTCCTGGAACCCCTCAAAAAGTGGACCCTGAATTGTCACTTGTAATGTGATTTTAGTGGAAAAGATGAAATGCATGAATAATGTTTGCTAGGTTTGACTTTTTAATAATTAAGCGCCTCGCGTGGAACTTTTTCAGAATGTGTCCGACATGTCCCCCGTAGCCTAAAGGAAGTTTTGGGTTTGGGCCTCTAGAACTGCTTTGTCCTGTGTGCCAAAGGGTCCAGTCCAAGCACAGCCTGAGACCAATAGCAGTACAAGAGAAGCGAATATGTGTAGCTCAGGGTTGAACAGTGGAGTCCTTGGGGTTCTCTGAGCTTGGTTGTTTTCTTGCAAACATTTCATTACCCAACTGGGTAACATCTTCAGCGCTTGAGTGGAGTGGGGCAAACTCAAGGACTCCACAAATAGCAGTAATGGCTGGGTCTTGGGTTGCAGTGCTCCAGCTGAAACCCTTGCCCTGTCTAGGCTTGTTGGGCACCAGATCTGAAGTTGCCTTCTTTTCTTCCTTTTTAATCATGTATAAAATACTAAATTACCACTAGATTTGCCGATTAATGTTTTGCATTGATTTTCTGAACTGCCCTGGGATGCTTTTGGATTGAAGTGTAGGATACTGTACATCTCGGACAAATAATACAAAAATAAGTATTTCCTCCCAGGGTGAAAATAATATTGGGTAGGCTAAACTAACCAAGCATATCTGCTTTGTAGACATTCTTCAAATGTTTCCAGTGACAAGTGTATTCACACTTGTCATTGTTTGCTATCTTGCTGGGTGTTTGTTGCCGGCAATTTAGAGTGAAACTCATAAACTAAGAATGAATAATGAAATTAAAAGTCAAGTATTAAGACTGATGTTCCCCTACTTCTTCCTCTTCAGTATTTGTTACAATTGGATTTTATGGTTTTATTTTCTGATAATATGTCTGACATGATTCCTTTTGCTTTTTTTAATTTGTTAGTTATTCTTTGGAACAAACTGTCCAGTTTCTCAATAGCGTTCTAGAGGCAGATCCCATAAAAACAGTTATAGCTAAAGAACCTGCTCAGGGCGCCACCCTTTCTCCTGGCAGCGCTTCAAAGACCCAAGAGAAGAAGGTAAAGGCTGTTTTGCACAACCATCGCAAACGTATTTTCTGAAAAGAGCTTTACAAATACTAAGGGAAGCTCACTTTCCATGGGACTACGCAGGATGGCTTCTTCTTGGCTGTTCCTGAGCTAAGCAAATAAGCTTTGCTTTGAATCATGTCTAAATGCTTTGTTGTCAATCACAGGCTAGGAAGTCCAAAGAACTGGACGATATTCTCAATGAGAAGGGATTCCAAGACTTTGAATATCCAGGATATGACGACTTCAGGGCGGAGGCCTTTCTTCACCAACAGCGCAGGCAAGAGTGTCTGAGAAAAGCTGGAGAAGCATACCGCATGGGGATGAAGCCAGTAGCAGCGTTTTATGTACAGCAGGTAACTTTATTTTAAGCAGTCACGAAGCAGCATTTCACCAGATTGTTGGCATGGAACTACCCACAAAGGCATCCATTCTAGAAAGCCATAAATTGCATGTAAACGTGAGGAAGTATGACAAAGTTTCTCAACTTTTGTAATACTGCGGCTCTCAAAAATTATTTTAAAATGGCTATAGTCCTCCTCCCTTGAATAAAATGAATGATTTCATGGTGGCACTAGAGGTGAGGACCAAATAAATACTGTATAGTACTTTGAATAAATAAATTTTAATTTATATATCACAAGGGTTCTCATTTTTCAGTACCTGATCTGCCCACTGTAGTCTTGCTATCAAACTCACTCCTCCTTTGCTGGGGCAAGCTTACCAATGACTTGCACAGGGCAAAATCGCACGACCTCCTTGCCCCAGCATGAGGACAGCCCACTAACCATTTCCAGAGGGCATGTCCACATGCTGTCACCTGCAAATGAGGCGGTCTGAGGATCGCTTTAGGTGTCTCAATCTGCAAGTGGTGTTTTCCTTATAATCCCACTTTCAGATTCTACATGTTGACTATGTAGAATGCATTGATGTGCACGGGGGACATACATGAAATGAAGTGCACCACGTTGCAAAGCTTGTGGCTCTAATTTGTTTGCCTAGTCCCTGGCCGCTTCTCCAATCCCAGTCCTCTATTGGCCGCAAGGAAGGCCAGACTTCCCAGCTCCGACAACTTCTCTTTTTTTTTGTTGTTGTTTAAATGGTTCGCTGAGCAGTCAACCAATCAATGTAGAGACCACGTAACCTTGAAAGAAATTTGCTTATGCCCAGCATCGAGCATACAGTGGAAGCTGTAACTGAAAGAACTTGGCTCCTGTGTTTTGTCTTCATTTTTTTTTCTTTCTTCTTTGTTGATCATGCAGTTCACGGTCCTGTTGATCCAGGTGCTGTTGATCCAAGCAACAGTCAATGCAATGGCCACCCACCCCATTCTGGGCTCTGCTGATGCCTCTGGATCAGCCGTATTCCCAGTTGCTTGTTTTACAGCCGCTGCAGGAACTGGGGGGAGAAAAGGGGGGGAAAACCAGAACCAAGCTGACTCCGCTGCAGCTAAGATTCTAGTCAGTTCAGCGTTAATTGTTGATGCTTGTGAAAAGAGGTGCAGGCCAGAACCAAGATGGGCAAGGAAAATAAAATGCACACTGGCATCACAAACACTGAGCTGGGTTCCCCAAGCTCCGAAGCAAGAGGGAGGGGGTGGCGAGAGACTGTGCAGAGGCCAGCCAGCAGGGCCAGCAGAGCGGAGAGCAGAATGCCCTGAAGAGCAGCCTCAACCACCAAACTGAGGCACCTCCGCTTCTGCCATTCTGCACAGGCTGAAAGGGCTCCTCTTCATTCTCCACGCACCGTTTCTTGATGTGTGAACTCTCCCTACTTTACTACAGGGCTAGTTGTATTCAGTTGCATTAGAAATGCAGTCTTACCCAGGTTGCTCAGATCGATATGCAAGAAGAGGTGTAATACTTGCTGCCACTGTCCTGAACTCCCACTTGCTGCCTAAAAAGTAACGTGCATTGTTCTTAATACTGGCAGCAGCATTAAGTGCCGGCCTCCCCGCAGAGATGTGGCAAAGGGGATGCTGTGAGGGCAGCAGGCTTGCAGATGACATATTTAGCCTGTGGGTGAGCTCCCGGCCAAAATAGGAAACAAAATCCAAGCAATTTTTGACCGCCTCCCGGTTTGCCTGCAGAGCTTGCTCAGGTTTGAAGAGTTTTTTTTAACCTGCCCTCTAAGCTGCTTGCGACCCTCCAGGGGTCCTGACTTCAGAGTGCGAGAATCGCAGAAGTGGGAGGCTCTTCTTCCCCAGGAGATCTTTTGAAGGCTTTGGTACGCAGAGCTTGTAGGCTCTGCAGAAGTCGAGTCACAGATCTGCTTTTTGAAACCCATTCTTTAATTTATTCATTATTGTGGTTTTAAAAACAGAAATGCTGATTTGTAAATTTTGAAATGTTACTCTCACGAAGCTGACACTAAAAGGGTTCTAACGTGAACGACTTTTTTATGTGTTTTGAGAATGCAGGAACAAGACACTCTTTTATTTATTAATTTGATACACCTCTGACTAAAGAAGACTTTCACTGGTTTTAAATGGGAGGTGTTGGTGGTGCTGGTCTTCCTTGTTAGAGCAGGTAGCCTTGTTAGTCTTCCCTACTGTCAGGGATTTTCGCCGGGGAAGGAGAATCTTCCCCGGGTGCCATCCCTTTATGATACACGATATAGACGAGCATCAGGGCATGTCTTGCCGTGTGAGAGAGAATCTCCCATGCCATTGTCACAGACCAGTATCGAATCTCCCTTTAGTTTTTCAAAGACATGGTTTTGTTCTTTGGGTTTTTTTGGAATGCATCCTTACCTTGCACTTTCTAGATAGTGCTTTTAAACCATAATTCTGTACTACGCAGAATAAAGGCAGACTGTGGTTATTCTCTACCAGTTGCTCTTTGTGTTCAGTCCCGGATAACATAATGTTTAATTCCCTCTATTTTTCATTCCTACCTTCCTTATTCCTATTCCTGCTTCATACGGTTATGTTGATTTGCCTCTTCCTGAAACCCTCCTGATCAGGCTCTCCTTGATCTAACTGACGGCTCATTGTTCTGAGGCACTGAGAGGTTTCAGCTCTTTGCAAGTGGTGGAATGCTGCTCCGCTTAGCCAGTATTGCATTTAAGTTGCTGATGTGTGTTTGAATAAAGGGTCAGCTTCATGAGCAGAAGATGAAAGAAGCAAATCATGATGCAGCACAGCAAATCTTTGAGAAAGTAAATGCCTCAAAACTGCCTGACAACCTTTTGGACCTGCACGGTCTTCATGTGGATGAAGCTTTGGGTCATCTGTGCAGAGTCCTGCAGGAGAAAACCAAAGGTAAAGTAATGTTTCTACGTACATAAATCAATCCTTCTGGAGCATAAAAATGAAAATAAAGATATTAAACGTTATTGGAATAATCGCTACGGCACAGTTGCGTTATGGAGTGGGTTAATGGTAGGTATTTGCTTTGCCTTTAAAACATCTTGCCATTTTGTTCGGAGGATATTGAATAGCTGAACTGAAGCAGATTCTGATCCGAACAGGCAAAACTGGGTTAGAAGGATGTTTACCACTACGGCATTTTCATTTGTATGAATTAGTCATGACTATTTTCAAAATGTCCATGTTCAAAGCTCTTAAATGTGTTCATTTTTAAAAATGCTGAATCTCTGAAGAGAGAACATTATCATTCTTGTGAAACAGAGCGCAGCCTAGCAGGTGGTAAGCCATATCTCTACGTGATCACAGGAAGGGGAAACCATAGCCAGGGAGGAGTCGCTCGTATCAAACCAGCAGTTATGAAATACCTCACCAGCCGCAAGTTCAGGTGAGTTCAACATCTTGTAACTGACAATTTGCAGTCTACTTTTAACCACTTCAAAACTGATGCTTGTTTTCTAGAAAGACTAAATTGATAGTTTAGGTGACTCTATACTGCTGCTTCCTTGCACATGCTGTTGTGTCTTCAATGTGCCCTCTGTTTACCAAGTTTTTAGGAAACGGTTGTGCCATTGCTCACGTGGTGACTGGTCAGTTAGTCTGATACCAATATTCTTTTCACTTGATTGTGAAAGATAAATGTGAGAAACATGAGGAAATAAACCTAAAAATATGATATTGTGAAACTGGTGGAAGAGTTAGAGGTGAAATCTTGAGCAGAGATTTAACAGAATAAGTCTGTGAATTAATCTGAAAGACAGCAGATACACAAGGACTGTGGGGGGGAAATCCTACTTTGTAATTTTTGTTGTTGTTTCTGTTTCCATGTTGAAAATTCTCTTTCTGTTACATGAAGGAAGAGTTGCTTTATTTTATGGTAATTGAAGAATTTGACAGGTGCAGAAAAGCTTGTGCGTAACCAGGGGGATTTTTTCTTTGTAGTACAATAGATCTCCATCCCACTGCATCCGACTGCTTTTGAAAGTTATCCCTGTTTTTCAAAGTGATGTACTGCCTTGTGAGTGTTCAGAAAGCACAAAGCCTCAGAGCATCCATAAAAGCACAGAGCAAGCTGAATGATTCATGTGATTCCAACCTATTTTTTAAAATGAAACCTAGCTTTTTATAATTGCATATTGTTATTCCAGCCACCATCAAAAACTAGCTGGACTCCAAAACTTTTGTCCATGTATGGAATAAACTTTCCATTCAGAAAAGGGCCAGCTTGATTATTAAAAATTGCTGAAGATGAAGAGATCATAGAAGTAATGAAAGTTGAACTACCGTAAGTTGTGTGTTTTAATAGATCAGTGATTGTTGACGACACTGTGCCTGTCAAACCATGCTTAACAAGCTGAAATGGTTTCTCATTTCAGTTGGATGCAGGAAGCTAGCTTGAACCCTGACCCCCAAATAATTTTAAAAAGTGGCTGGAGGGACGTCTGGAAGTAACAGAATTTTGAGGGAGAATGAGTGCCCTTCATTTCAGAAAAACAGTCCTTTGCCCACACAAAAGGAAAGAGAAATCCGCAAGAAGACAGCTGCTGATATTTTATTTCCTCTTTCTTTTTTATGTTCTCCTTCTTTCTTTGTAAGAAAACATATAGATGGGTATAACACTATCAATATTCATGGCAGCCTTTTCACGATCTGCTCTTTCTCTGCACAACAACCATTGCACCTATGATACTTTCAAAAATGCCAACTGTAGCCACAGTCACCCCCCCCCCAAAAAAGGTTGGGAATCTCATAGTGTTCGTGAGAAAAATGAAACTTAACCCAAAGATTATGTTCTTCCTGCACAGCCTCTCATATTCATGGAAGCATGAGAAGTGCTAAAGAGCTTCTTGTTATAACATCATAATTGAAGCAGAAAGAATAATGGCTTTTTTCCTTCTATCCACAGTTGTTTGAATTCAGCCTTAAGTCATTATTCATAACATTATATTTAAGTTAAATCTCTTCCTGATCTGCAGGTTCACAGAAATAAAGCCGGGCTATTTGAAAGTCTTGCTGGAATAAAAGAGTGTCACCAAGAAGATTGCAAAAGCTGATGTTAGTGAAGTAGAAATGGCTTCACATTTTAATGGGATAAATGTGTTACTGTCAAGAATGATGTTTCATTGGAAAGGGTTTAACATTTAGCAGGTGTTTTTGTCAATGTGTTTTCCCCACCAAATCTAAATGGTGTGTGTACGTATGTTTTAATGGAAAGTACTTTTATAAGCCTTCTGCTTATCAAGAAGTGCACCTGATAACTATTTTCTGAACAAGAAATAAATTTTCAAAGGGAAGCAAAGGTTCCAATCTGAAACATTCTGCCCTTTTCAGATTTAACAAATATCCATAAATGCCTTGAATACTGTGCTTTTTAAAGTGGTCTCTATTACCTTTTAAAATAACTCTTGAAATTATGGCTGAGGTTATATCAGATCCTTTGAAGGATTCTACACGGTTTCAAGTCATAAGAGCTAACAATTATTTGCATCCTGTGTATTTTTCATAAGAACCCTTTGCCCTCTTCCAAAAGGAAGAATAAAATTAAGCTACATTTGTTTTCAGTGCAGAAAAATATAATAGCTGTATCTCAGCTTTTCAGCTTTTTTTTCTTCCTATTTTTTCTCTAATACATTGAAGAGTTGACAGTACTGTCTGATGGGACAGTAAAATTTTGTTGTGAAAGAAGGGTAGCCGATTCACGTAGAGATTTGATCTTTACTGCTTATTTTTATAACTGTCATTTGCTAGAATCAGTGGCCTTCTAAAAGGACCCTGTTACTGCAACTCTAATTTCACTACTCTGTGAGCTATTGATACTCAGACACAACTCAAGATGAGCAGGGGGTCGACTGAGTCTGTCAATATTAGGAACTCCCATAAGCGCAATAAGGACTGAACCAAGAATATGGAAGTGTATGTTCAGATACACCTTTGCATTGTGACTGCTAGATGTGTGAGTGAGCCTCTGGACTGGAATGGTTATTTCCAACGCTTCTGAAAAAGAAATATATGGAAACCCCATATTCTCCATTCTAAGTCCATAAAAACGATACATGTCCTATTAAAGAAAACACCAGCATAGGCTATATGACAGCATATGAAAGATTACCAGCTCTGGGCACGTACACATCGTTACGTGTGACACAAGTAGAAGAATTCCTCTGTGGCAGCTATTCCCATTATTCTGCATCAGCTGAACTGTTCCTTGTCATTCTGCCATGAATTTACACCAGTCTTGTTCAAATTAGGATCTGGGAAGCCAAAACACTGTAGTGCATCTATGCAGGTCTCGGTGGTATCACTGGGACCTGATTTTAAAATCTTTTCTTAGACTTGATGTACATGTAGTGTGTTTTTTAAAAAATGGGTGAAATCATTGTAGGGAATATGTGACTATTAATGGTATTTTTAAAACACATTTTTGAACAGGAAAACATAGGATGATGCCAGAACTAAATTTCTGCTATGGTATTCAGTTCCTCTCTACCAAACAAATTAATACATACAGAAATATTTTTAAATTTATTATTTTCTTGAGGAAAACTGAATGTACAATTATATGTTCCTTCTTTCAAAATAGAGCAATTTTCTTTAAAATAGTTTTCTCTTTTCACTAAGCTTTTTTTTTAAAAAAATACAGATTTTATGCAAGCCCGCATGATGAGTTTCAGATATTTTTCAGATCCTTAAAACTGCATTTCAGTAAAATGTGGAACTAAGAGCAAGAAAGGAATAAACTATTGCAAACAGTATTATCCCATCAAACTCATATTTGAAATAGATTGGTTTACAATTGTCCTAATTTTTCAAAAAGCATGATTATGCATACGGGTCTGTCTTGCCCCCATTGGTGCAAGGACCGTAGGGGCAAGGTAACTTTAATATAATGGTGTAAAGGGTGTCCTGCCATTAGATTTTGTTTTTTCCCACTTGCTCTGATAGAGCTGCAGAAAACTGAGATATAACTCTGACGATGGAGCCTCACCCCGTTCCCATCCTGCCTTGCCTTAGTGTGAAGCTGGGAGGTTCTGTTCTTTGGGGAGGTGGTTTTGCTGTTTAACGTAGCCTTTACAAGGAGACAGGGCAGGCAAGGCACGTGTACGCTCTTCAGTGCCGTTGCTGACAGGGTTGGCTCCCCGGGAAGAAAGGGAAGGGAAATGTGTGAGTAGCCCTTCCACCTGGGATCTTATTTTTCCAGGTGGCGAAGTTCTGAGGATAATGATGAAGAGTCCTTGTTGGGACATAGTTAGCACTGAAGACCCAGATAGGTCTTCTTTTTGAGTGGCTTCAAATTATTTCACTCAAGTTGCTTTTATGGAAGGTGGACTCCTTAGGACCACATTATGACCCAGATGGGATTAAGAACTGGGGCTCTTTTAGTCAGGAAGAATGGCATGCTTTTCAACCAGACTCAGCGGTCATCAGTTTGACCCCAGATTTCTCCCCATGATTAATACCTTATTCCACAGGTATCAGGAGGTGTTTCCCTTTCTCCACAACCCACGGCCATTTGACAAAATTCAGCCTTTCAGACAGTTATATTTTTATTGTACACTTTTTTTTTTTTTTTACTTAGTTGGAGTTTGCTTGCTTCTGTTACTATAGCTGGGACAGGGCTCTGTCCTCCCAGGGATATATCTTAGAAGACCTTTGTGACCTTTCTTATCACAGTGAGTAGCAGAGGACAATGACAACATTTTCCATCCACTGTCAATCACAAGAAAGCTCCAGTTGCCTCTTGGTTTGTAAATACATGGGATTATTGGGGGAGGGAGGCCAAGGGTCAAATAGTTTTACAGATCAACTATTTTCTAGGTTTGAAAACCACAATAATTGGCTGTCGGCCAGAGAATGTTAACTGGGGAAAAAAGTCTGATTGATTAAAATAATTCTGTTGCCCACCCCCAATTCACTAAGAAATGTGACGTATGTTTGTAAATTTTTGTACATGTGTGTTGAACAAAACAATTATTCGGGTATCTGCTTACTTCATTAATGTAATTGTTGAAACAATGCCTCTTTAGTCAAGGCTTATGTGTTTCTAATGAAATACTGCATCTTGTAGCGTGAATAACGTTGATCATACACATCACACACACAGAGAAGTAACATTTGTATAGGAAAACTAAATATGGGAAAGATTCTAAGTGAGTTGCTTTTAATATGGCAAAATGAATGGCAGATTTTCTTTTGGGACATTGTGGAATTTAACTTCATTTATGTTAAGATTCTGTGTGGAACATTAATGTGCCTTTGTGCAAATCCTTCTTCTTCAACAGGAGCTACTCAAGATGTTTTATATTGTTCAAATTGTCTGCAAAAGGTTTAGAAGGTTATTACGCAAATAAAATTCTGCGATTAAAAAACTTAAGAAAAATGTATATTATAGTAATTGAAATCTGAAAAGATATTAAGGGAATTCTACTCTTAAATACATTGCCAGCGCTTCCATAATTATATTATTATTTTACTGAGCTCCAGTAAAAGCATTAATATTGTGAGACCTTAATTTAACCTTACATTGAGGAAAAAGATAAAATTTTCTGTACCCATTTTTATTATCAAACATATCTCAGATTAGCCTCAAAAATATGAATGAAGTAGGGTTTTTGCTTATGATGCAAGATTTGCAATATAGGTTATATTATTGGGGGGGGGAATTTCTCAGGGCAGTAGTTTCTATGAGAAGTGCCTATGGAAAATAAAGCCTTCCCAGACATTCTTTTCAGCAGATATAATCGTGACTAAATATTACTAGCATGAAATGTGTGCTGTTAAATTTCACAGATGTTTGTTACTTGCCTTTACTGAGGAGAATTTACATTGAAATACTGAATACTATAAAGACAATGTAAAGTAAAGCATTAAATATTAATGTACAGAATACATCTTACAACTTGTCACATGGATTGATATGAATAGGTGATCACAGACATGGCTTCAATAATTGGTGTAGTCATAACTGCTTTTGGTATGACTGCCAGTTTTGGAAATGCTATTAGTGTGATTACTTATATCACATAAAATGTGATTACTTATATCACATACTAATATTTATTCATGTGGACCTATGCTACAAGTGAATGTTCAGAGTGATGAAATTATTACTGATTCTTTTCCTTTCAAGAGAAGAAAACCTTCCAAGTACTGAACAGGAAATAATTTTACCCTCAAAGTGCACGAAAGAAAATCCAGTATTGCATCACTCACTGTCATATTATGGGACATACATAACTGAATTCCTTTTCTTTTTGTTAAGTGTACAGATCTCATCTAATTCCCTATCATTTTTATACTGTTTGGTTGTTAGGACATGGAATTTTTTAATGAAGAATTTCGAATAAAATACTTTAATGAAGAAATTACATGTCACTTATTTAAACATTTTTCATTTCCCAATTTTCAATGAAACAAAACTCACATTTGCATCAGAGGATTATGCTTCCTATACATAAGGAAAGAAGCTGATTGTTCAGAAATTAAAGCATACGTCCAGCTAAATACAGAGCCAGATCCTGAGCAAACGGTTCTAGTTTATAGCCTGCAAAATACGCTTTTGCCTCTAGATGGATTACTTTTGCATTCGTGGGGAGCATTCAAGATGTGAAGCTGCCATTTGCAAGTTCAAATTGTATAGAGCACGAGCAGGTCGTCTCCTTCAATAATAACTAGCACTCCGTCCCTCAAAAATTCAAATAATCAGAGAGAGATTGGTACCTTTCAGTTTCTGGAGGCTTTTCAAAAAAACTCAGAGATTGCATCTTTTTCTGCTTTAGGAACTGGGAGTAGGGGAGCATGATAAACCTATTGCACAGATAGGTTCAGGTTTAATTCCCTGATCTCAGAATTCCCAGAGCATATAGCACCAAAGTGTTTTGTACAGTAAGTGGAAAAATCACTGAAGGCCTTGTGTGCTGCCCAGAGAGCTGATTCTTGAAAGTCAGCAGCATTAGAGATTTTCCCCACTCAAAGTCTCTAGTCCGAGAGACTTTCCCCACTACCGAGTGAAACTGCTGTCCGTCTGTCCTTGAATTCGCAGAAAACTATGTTAGTGTGGCATTTTCTGCCCGCGTTACTGATCCCATTCTTGGGTCTAGTGCACGTGAGGGGAGTCGCTGCCAAAATGGGACCATCCTGATCACACCCATGCAGCACATGACAAGCAATGCAATTGGTTGAGTCCTCCACCTTTACTGCCCTTCCTCTTCATCAAGTCACCAGCTGGTGGGAAGTCATGATATAGCTGCAGGAAAGGGGGATCTAACCCCAGAGCTTGGTCAAGCATTTTTAGACTGCCACGTGAGTGCCTGCTGACCCATTCCAACTTGAATGAAGCAGTGTTTTTTTCCTTTTGTTTAAATCAGTAATGACAAAGGGAACTTTGTTACTTGCAGGGTTTCTTGAGAAACTTCCATAATTTCACTTGCAGCCTTGCACAAAACTATAAAGGCAGAAAATCCATTAGAACCAAATCCAACTAGAAAATCCACAGCACAAGCTGAATGTAGAGTACAAGAAGCAGAAATTGCAGCCTTTGTGTCTCTTCCAAGACTATGTTCAAAAGCAACATGAATTCACCCTTACCTGGTGACAGCCGTCCGTTACCTCGTTGAAGAAACTTGGAAAGATGCGTGAAAGTGGGCATCTGTTCTGAGAGAGAAGCTCCCTCTAGGATCACCAAGGCTAGGCAGACCCCCGCCTTCCGGTGGTACGAGTTTCCTGCACTTTCATACAGAAGTAAATCAATCTGAGAAAAATGGCACCCTCCACCACTCTTGTGCAAATCCATGGGGGGGAGGGGGCACTCTTGTGCCAATTTGAAAAGTGTCATAGAGGCCTTTTCTAGTCAAGCAGGAACCCTGGTGACAAGTCCATGTAGTTTTCTGGGCAAACAAAACACGCCAAGTATTTTTAGTGACATTTGCAGACAGCTGTGCCTGGTTCTTCCAGGAGATGGTAGCAGAATGACGGCAGGGAATGCTGACCAGGGACTGCTGGGGAAAGAGCCTGCTCCCGTGAATCGGAAAAAGCCAAACAAGCACGTCGGTTTCCACATGTTCCTGGACACCTGACATTGTACCTGATAGAACAGATCCACAATAGACCTTGCCCACCTTGAGGCTGCTGCTGGCCGATGTTGGAAGAAGAGGGAAAACATCGTAACGGTGCAGCCAAGGACGATGCTTCTAGGCTGGGGGTCGGATCAGATGAGTGCCGCATTGTAGGGAAAGGGGGGGCTTCGCTTTTGTTCAAAAAGGGTAGGCTGCGGCTACGTGCAGCTGGGGACACGGCCTGGCCTTACTGAAGACAGAAATACACGTCTTCGGTTACTCTGAATAAAACGGTCACCTTCCTGACACCTCATCTGCCCTTCTGGGCTCGGGGAGAAGCATCTGGACACCCATCTCAAGCTTAAGAGCCGCGTCCGCTCTGAACTGTCTCTCTCCTAACAGGTGTATTCAAAATAGGCTACGGCAGAGTTTGTGTAATCCTTAGTACAGTGGAGGCCACTAACATTTTGGGAACATGTTCTGCTTATTTGCATCGTGGTTGCCGCAATGAAAGTGAACCGTTACAAAATTTCCATTGACTAGAAAACAAACCTGTCTCCCTCCTCAGCCCTTCAGGTGGGGGTGTTTGCAGGGCATGGTTAAAAAAGTCAAGATGGCAGCCGTAGCAGTACAATTAAAGCGCCTCTGCTTTGTGTGTCTCGTGTGTGCGACACACTTGCAATGTAGGCAAAAAACAGCTGCAATTGCAGCATTGTGATCGCCACCTTGACTTTTGGTTACCCCTTGCAGATGTTCCTGCCTTCAGGAATTTTCTCGCTCACCCCAACTTAACGTTGTAATTTTAATGTCAAGAAAGCACACTTCTAAATGAAGTCCTGGGTTGCAGCCACCCACCGTTTTTATTTTCTACGAATGCCCATGAAGCTTACATGGGATTCAGACAGGTGTGTAGATAAAGGCTCTAGCAGCTGCTGGCGGTTTGCTTTGCACTGGGCTGTCTTCCCTTAACATAATCACAGTCACAATCATGCAAATTCAATTCAAGCGGGGTACGGAATCTGATTGCCCACAAACATCCCGTTGGTCATGCCTGCCGTAGTATTTGTGGGTTTTCACTTTCCTAAGGTTTTTCTTTTAGGCTAATTGTCCTTTTTAATCAAAACTGCAAGAAAGGATTATGTATACAAATCTGAATAGCTCTCTCTTGAATTTAGAAAGGCTCAAATTTTTAAAATTAATTCCTCCTCAGATTTTTATATCCAAGGACCTACTTTCCAAAAAACCAATTTGTGAAAATGTAATGCTTTGGAGATGTGTTCTACGGTGCAAATGCATTCTTTATGGTGAG
The DNA here is from genome assembly GCF_059951505.1 of Python bivittatus. Taxonomy (NCBI): domain Eukaryota; kingdom Metazoa; phylum Chordata; class Lepidosauria; order Squamata; family Pythonidae; genus Python; species Python bivittatus. The sequence continues at coordinate 904,092 of NW_028277121.1, forward strand.
TTCACTAGAGATGGCCGACTGCTCTATCCGGCGGGTTTCCCCCCCCTGAATTCAGGAAGCTCATTTGTATATAGGTTAACCATTACATGACCAGCTCCTGTAAATCCAGTCCCAATTTATAGCTGCCTCCCTCAAATGGCACATTACATATTTTTCATCCCAGAGTCACATGCTAGTTCTTCCTATCATTTTCAAATCAATTTTACTAAAAGAGCTTAGTTCTCAAATCATACTGGTTTAAGTCAGAGGTGCATGATCTGCAGCATCGTTATAGCCCTCAGAACTCCGCGCATGGGCCACTAAAATTCAGCAGTGAGTCATATTTTTTTTCCTTTTCAAATTATAAGCGTAGGAATCAAACTGCTCTCAGCCCCTCCCTTAAAATCTCACCCAATCCCCACGGTACCTTACATTTTAAGTCTCCATTAACTGTTGGGTATTGTAAATCAGATCAGTGGGAAAGTCACTGGAGCTGTTCAGCTAAAGTTATCAGTTGTTTCCCCTCCATTTGGAATTGCTGCTGCTTTGACAACCGGGGTGCAGTTCAGCCATAGATTTTAGAAATCAGGCTTTTGATGCACACCTGTACATGATTGCACAAGCTTTTTAATGGTAAAATGCGCATGGCTGTACAGTTGCAGAAATTTAAAACAATCTATGTGATCTCGCATTTCTCCCACAATTTAGCTCTATACCTGTGAATGGTCACGTGCTACTTGATATCAGCAGAAATTATAAATGCAATCTGATGCAATCTCTCAAATTCTTCTTTCGGTTATAATATAATGCATCAATATATAGTACTGGACTGCATATAGATTGCACTCAATGTGCCGCCACAGAATAGCCATTTAGTAAAACAAAACAGAAGATGAGACAAATCTATGGCAAATATGTTCTGAAATCAAAGACCTAAAAATAGAAGAAGATGAAATTATTATTTCATTAGATGTCACAGCACTCTTCACGTCCATAGATGCAGAACTAGTGAAACCCATGGCAGCAGAACTACACAACACCCCTGATCTAGCCAAATACTCTAAGACTGAAACACCCAGACTCATGGATCTCGTCACCCTTTGCCTCACCACCTATTTCCAGTTTGATGGACGAGTGTACCAACAAATCAGAGGAACACCCACGGGATCACCACTCTCGGGACTCATAGCAGAGACTATAATGCAGTGTCTAGAAACTATAGCACTCCCACACAAACAGTACAACCAAAAATATGGATCCAGCATGTAGACACCAACTTTGTCATAATAAAAAAGGAACAACTAGAGAAGACACATGAGACAATCAACAACATCTTCAAAGGAATAAAATTCACAAAGGAAGAAGAAAACAACAACACACTACCCTTCCTGGATCCCTCATCAGCAGAGGAAATGACGGCAAATTAGAAACACAAGTCTATTGAAAAACAGCCCACACCAACCAAGTGCTCCATTACCTCCAACAAGAGGAGCTGTGTAAGAACATTATTCAGATGAGCACAAACACACTGTAGCAACCTGGAACATCAGAAAAAGGAAAGAGACTGCCTATACATCTTCCAACAAAATGGACACCCATGCAACTTTATCAAAAAGTGCCTGACCACTCAACCCACTACAGCACAACCAACACAAGCTATGAAAAGGATCACACTGCCATACATCAAAAACGTCTCAGAAACAACCAACAGACTATTACAACCACATGGCATCTCCGTAGCACACAAACCAACTAAAGCCCTCCAAAACATCTTAAGTAAACCAAAAGACCCAGTAGCCCAAGAAGGAAAAACAGGAATCATCTGCAACATACAGAGTAAGGACTGTAACAACCACTACGTAGGACGGACAGGCAAAAAACTAGCAGAGCGCATCCACGAGCACCAACTAGCAGCCAGAAGACACGATGAAAACTCCTTAATCTCACAACACACGGACAGACTCAACCATAGTTTCAACTGGGAAACTGTGAGCATCCTAAACCAAGCCAAATAAAAAAATGCTAGGGAATTCCTGGAAGCATGGCACTCAGCCAAATCAGCCACCAACAGGCACATAGAGATAAACCACATTTACACACCATTCAAAAAAGACAATAAAAAAGCTAAGAAGGAAACAAAAAGACCAGACTGCATCCTCTCCAGCAACCAACACCCAGATAAACGGGGATTAACACCAGGCAAATGATGAAGCAGAAAACAATACCCCAATCAAGGAACTACCAAGAAGAAAACCACATCCCTACCCAAACTGGCAGGGCAAGCTACAGGGAGTAAACCCCACACCCACTTGCACCAATGATGTTACCTAGTTGGGTAATGAAATGTCTGCAAGCAAATAACCGTGCTCAGAGAGCTCCAAGGACTCCACAAATAGTTTTCTTGTTGTAATTGGTTGCAAAAGCCCCTTTTAGGGATTAGCAGCCTAATCTCTTGAGTCAGGGGCAACTGTACTCCTGAACACTGTTCCTGGCATTTAACAACGTAGCAGAGCTATTACTTGCTTACTTTGCTACTGGGCATCACAGAAACCTCTGCCCCCATGAAAAACAATGGATGTATCTCTTTGCTCTGATCCAATTTCTACATATCTGCTTTTACTAATAGGAGCCATGGCCTGGGAAAATATGTATTTTGTCAAAAAATAATTGAACTGTAATATTACCAGATACAATCCTGCTGAAGCTAGATACAACCATGTCATTTTCCAGCCTCTCCCATCAGCAATTTTCCAAGGGTCCGGGGATCTAACTTGCGTCCTTGATCAGCTGGAGTGCCTCAGTGATGTTGCTGGAAGGGTGATGACCTCCCTAGGAAGCGCCTGGGCATTTTGGAGGTTTTAAAAGTAGGATTAGAAAACCTCTGGGAGGCTTCCATATCTACCTTTCAAAACATCCTTAAATCCTCCAAACTTACCCCAAAATCATGCAGCCAAAATTCACCAGCAAAATGACCGCATTTTGGTAGTGTGTGTTAGCTTTGGGGAGAGGGGCTTGGGAGTTATGAATGGAAAATCAGAGAGATTCCCCTCCCAGAAGCCCCCTGCTGCCGGATCTCCCAAATTTCATATTTTCACTGCAGTATATTCTTGGGTTATTGGTGATTACATGTGGCAGAAAAGGGGTAAGACCGGGAGATCAAAAATGTATCAAGGAGCATTTGTGAGGGTCAGCTGCAGATTGACTTAGTTTCTTGGGAACTGATTGTGCAGTTAGTAGTTATCTGGTTCAGCAATAATGTTTCACAGAAAGATGACAGGAAAATGATTGTCCAAACTGTGCAACTTCCTTATAAGCTTGACACTGGGGCAGCTAGTAAAAGCTTTCTCACACAGCTTTCATGAGTAACTGACACTGTATAAATCATGACAACTATCTTTTACATCATAGTTCATGGAAAATTACTCATACAACACAGTGGTACCTCGGGTCACGAACTTAATTCGTTCCCCGACTCTGGTCACGACCCGAATTGGTCGCAACCCGAATCAAATTTTCCCATAAGGTTCAATGTAAATACGGTTAATCCGTTCTGAACCATATGTTGTTGTTTTTTTAACCACAAAAATATGACACAAAGTACAGTACAGTACACTATGAAGAGAGAGAACACTAACCTTGCTCGACGCGACTTCTGGCGTGGAGGACAGGAAGGTGGGTGGGGAGGCAGATATTGCTTGGGGGGAGAGTCCCCCTCCCTACAGGAAGCCACGACCACGTGTCACGGCAGGGAAAATGGCCACGGATCCTGTTCGTCACCCGATGCGGAGTTCGCAAACGGAGGCAACATTTTGCGAACGGAGCTGTTCGTGACCTGAACTGGCCGTGAACAGAAGCGTTCGTGACCCGAGGTACCACTGTATTTCAAATTCAGTTTTGTTCAGATAAAAAAAATAGCTCTAGTCTAATTGTCATAGACTTTAAGGTTATGCTTAGCCAGGATTTTTAACCAAGCCATAACAACCTTGTAGTGTATGTGGCAGATTCACACATCACCCTGAATAAAAAATAAAATAGGTTAAGACTCAGCCCACTATATAGATTCTCCTTAGAATGACATCTAGAGTAAACCACAATGACACCAAAATGGCACGTACACAATGAAATCATCGTATCAAGGCCACCCTTAGAAATTCACATCCCGGTGTCTGATGTAAGTACGTAAGTTGTGGCATTTGTGTGATGCCATAGTCATGGGGATCTTCCCCATAGGCACCCATGCTTCTTTACCTTTTGTCTTCTGGGAGAAGTTACTGCCAAATTCCAGGCATTCTAAGATGAAGCTGATTTCCTGAATCCATGCAATCTTCCTATAGCCCAGTTTTGGGATGGCAAAAGCATGAGTCACTATGTGGAAGGATCTTCGCAGAGATAAAGAGATAGAAAGAAAAGGGGAATATCTTCCAGTGCTTTTAGACTTCTCACCAGCTTCTGACACTATTGACCATGCTATTCCTCTAGGCAGGCAATGTTTCGTCTTGATTCTGTACATGTTTAGGGAGCCATTACCAGAAGGTGGTGCTAGGAGATTATTGCTCTGTTCTGTGACAACTGCATCACATTGTTTCACAGGGTTTAAATTAAAGTCCCATGTTACTTAACATCTATACAAAATACTGGAGAGGATTATCCAAGTTTGTGGATTGGCACCATAAATATATGAATAATTCACCACTTCTCCATTGTCCTTCCTAGATGAGTGGCATTCTACGAGTACTACTCTCTTTGAAACATCAGTTCCATAGTTTGGGGACTTTGTCATTAGAGATACAAAAGCCTGGGTGTTTTCAAGTACCTTGTAGTAGCTTAGATGATATATTAGGGATTGCATAAAGTTTGTTATTCATGTTCCAAAATATTCCAGTTGGATTATGGTAATGAGGATTCACCCTAGTAAGGTTTAATTCCTCACCATCTTTCAATTCTTCGCAAGCTAGTTTTGAAAACATTTCAGGAACTTGAACCAGGCCCAAAGAATCTAAGATATTATTGATTGTGTAATATGATTAAGAATGCCACTGCTTTCTCTGTTGCATGGCTTCCAATCCCTTTCTAAATTCAGTCCAAATAAACTTTCAAGCATTACATGATCTTGGGGCAGGGTATCTAACAGAATATCACCTCCCATATGTATTTATCTGGATCCTTGAGTCCTCTTTAGAGGCCTTTCTCTACATGTCCTCACTGAACAAGTTAAGGAGGTGGCCACAAAAGAGAGGCCCTTCTTGGTTCTGTTGACTTGTCAAGAGAATGCCATCTACAAGAGACTTGCTGGTGCCCATCTTTTTTATGATTTTTTTTTCACCCAGGCATTCTAGATTTAAAATGGTTAAATGCCTGAAGAATGTAGGAATTGTATTTGTGTGTGTCTATACACATTTTTATATAGTATGCTATTGCTAAGCTATGGTTGTGTATTGTGTTTTTTTTTTCTTTTACTTGCTTACAATCTGGAGACACCAATAGAGGTGAATATGTGTAGCTCAGGGTTGAACTGTGGAGTCCTTGGGCTTCTCTAGGCTTGGTTGTTTTCTTGCAAAGGTTTCGTTACCCGGCTTGGTAACATCTTCAGTGCTAAAATGGGTTGGGGTTTGCTCTCTATTTATGTGCTGTGGCCTGCCTTGCCAGTGATGATCACCAGCAATCATCACCCAGATAAGCAAAGGTTACCACCAGGCACACAATCAAGCAGCAAACATATGCTAATCAAGGAACTACCAGAGGAGCAAAAGAAAACCCCCACCCCCACCAGCACTGGCAAGGCAGGCCACGGCACATAAATAGAGAGCAAACCCCATCCCATTTTAGCACTGAAGATGTTACCTAGCCGGGTAATGAAACGTTTGCAAAGCTCAGAGAACCCCAAGGAGTCCACAATCTGGAGACAGTTATGCTTTTGATAAGTTGAACTAGAAATATAAAATAACAACTTAGGCTGCTGTTTCTTGCTGACTGCAACCCAGAACTTCAAGAGAATATACTGTAGTATTGTATTGGGGGTCTCATTTGTTCATTACCTATTTCTTTTAAAATATATACCACATTTGTTAACATTTAATAACATTCACAATAGAGATAACAATATATATGAAAAATAATACTGAAGAACCCACTAACACAATTAAAAATATATTGTTTCCGAATGAATAAAGACCAATTAAGATACAAGTATAAAATACTAATTAAAATCTTTGATGAACATGAATTCATCCAAGAGTAAGGAAAGAATCGATGGATGGAAGCTTTTACAGAGGGAGATCTAAACTTGAAATAAGGAGCTCCTGACTTTTGAGACCTATTAAACAGTGAAACAGCCTGCCTCCTGAAGCTGTGGGTGCTTCATCACTGGAGATTTTCAAGAAATACTGGACAGCTATTTGGCTGGGATGGCATGTGGGTATCTGCACTGGGTAGGAGGTTGGACCACCAGGATCTTCCAGGTCCTTTCCAACCCTATGATTCTATTAACAAATCCAGTTGAATCTTAACATGCAAAAAAAACTGCCACTCAGATCTTCTCAGAAAGCATTCCATAATCATGACATTCTTAAAACAAGTAGTACTGTGACCATAGTGCTGACACTAAGAAACTATCTCCTTGGTCATTATCTACCTTGCTTCTGAAGGCAACAATATTCAGAGAAAACCTTATGCAACAATTATTTTAAAACACACGTTGTATTAATTTATTGTAATTTTCCATAACTTGGTTTGGTCATACTGGGTGAGATCATGGAAGCTATAGTCCAATGCAAGGCACTAGAGATGGAAAGGCTGATTTCTTACACTGATATTCTACCTTTCCTCCAAACTACTCTGAGAAGGGTGCATTTTCCCTTCCCTTTCCTTCACACTCTGTGAGATAAACTAGGCTGACTAGATCATTACCAAATTGGGATTTAAACTCAAGTAACTTAGTCCTAGTCCAACACTTGTATTACTAGAATTCCTGATGACATCTCAGTTTTGATATTCATTGTCATATCCAATTTTAAGCACCATATCTTAACTACACAAATGATGCAATTATGATTCCATATTCATTCTTAACTTAGACACATAATATTTAAAGTTGGCAGTTAGCCTGCAGACATTTCCTTCCACTCCCTAGCATAAAAACAATTAACAATTACTTCTCTTTCATACCACTGATGAATTCTGTTCAAGTGCATAGCCAGCCCAATTTACTTGCTGCTACACTTTTAGTCCTCCTCAATGAAGAAAAAATAAAACAAGTTATACAAAACTCACTTATCTCCACTTGGAAAGTTGGACATGGAAAGTCTTAAGCACATCACAGTCTAAGACCTCCTCCTCCTCCTCCTCCTCCTCCTCCTCTTCTTGCCTTTGAGTCATTGTTGACTCCTGGCAACTGCCTGAACAAGTCCCTGCAGTTTTTTTGGCAAGATTTCAGAAGTGGTTGCCACTGCCTCCTTCCTAGGGCTGAGAGAGAGTGACTGGCCCAAGGTCACCCAGCTGGCTTTGTACCTAAGGTAGGACTAGAACTCACAGTCTCCTGGTTTCTAGCCTGGTGCCTCGACCACTACATCAAACCAGCTAAAATCACTTTACTAACCAGCTACTTTAGACAGATCAATAATTATGGTCTTGGAAGTCAATTCCAAGACCATAATATTTTTAATCATCATGATCATTGCCTCACCAATGCTATATTTTATTATGTTTAGGCTTAGCTATTTTAGCCATAATTTACACAGGAGTAAAGAATTTGTGGTCCTCCCAGATTGTTGTTGAATGGGGATTTCCATCAGTCCTTGCCAATATGGCAAATAGTGAAAGAAGCTTGAAGTTCATCAACATCTGGGGGGAGAAACCTTGTCCCATCTTATGTGCTGCATACAGAGAAGCTTGTATCTTTCCATGAAGCACAGAATATTGTATATCACTTACAGTTTGTTACTCATACATACAACTGTGTCTCACCCGTATAATTAATGAGAATTAGGTACATTCATCCATCCGTGTAAAGGTCTAACATTCTGTTTCCTGCAGCGATGAGAGCATGAGCTACAGGCTTCTCTCTGGGTCCTACAGTTTGTAGCAGACCCCTTTGTTTTCATTCAATGGTTGCTAACTGACATTCAGTGAGGATTAACAGCTGTCTTGCTTCTCCAGATGCTTCACAGGTGGCAAATTATTAGTTTCAATAACTGTCATTATGTTTCAGTTTTGATTAAAAAAAACCAAATATTTTTATCTTGACTTTTAATGTTAATGATGCTCACTTAAACCAGATGTTTCTCTCTGCTGCCTGCAATGCAAAATTAATTGAATAAAATTCCAGGACAGTTATGTTACTTAGGTGCACCAAAATATCACTTTCCCACAGCCTTCTGTCAATGACATTAGTTTGTTTAAATGGTTAACAGAGTCCATCAACTTTTTCTTACTTGATCTTCAGCCCTTGTCTATGTTCTTCTTCTTCTTCTAAGCTGAAATCTATCACAATCTCTGCTAAATCTTAACGGCCACCAGGAGGAGAGCAAATACAATATTGTGTACTGTGTGCTGGATTCCTGTTTGCAGGAATGCAGTAAAATGATCAAACGTGGCCGCAGAAAACTTTGCCTAATCACGGAGAAACATCCTGAGACTGTGAAGAGTTACTGTCAGCCAGTGCGCATACGGAATGACCAAATCAAGGGCCAAATTAACAAGAACTATTGATCCTTTTATGAATCATGAATGGTTGGTTCATCTTACTAACCGATAAAAAAAAATTCCTGAACATGCGTGCTCAGTGATAGAATGCATCCCCTTGCCAATTCATTGGAAAATCTGGTTATCTTTAAGCAGTTGGGGATATTGATTTGTAGTTCAGCGACGTTTAGAGCCCCACCGGTTTGTTTTCAAGACTACAAAGGCAGGAGTCGAGCATTCACATTCTCAGATAAGACTGTTGCGAACTAGAGGGCTCAACATCTCATTCAGTGAACGTTGCCTTTCCCCCCCAAGTCCCAAACGGCGAGCACAAAGATAATCCTGAACACGGTGGCAGTTAGGAACAAAACCCATACATGAAAGGGACGGCCGGTGGGCTGTCCTCGGCGGTGCTTGAAATCCAGCTCTTCCGTTCTGCCTCGCAGCAGGCCAGAGGGTGGCCCTGCACGAGGCAGGTGGGGGGGTCACGTCGGGAAGACCGAGGAGCTCTGTGGGGCGAGAGGTGATCGGAAGGAGAGAGGCGGCTGCAGGCTGACAGCGTCGCCCCGCTTCCCCCTCACCAAGCTTGGGCACACTTGCCCTGCCGCGCATAACCAGCCCAGGGGAACCCACGCGGGCAGAAGCGCGAAGCCCCAGGAAACTGACTCAAGCGGATGCCCCGCCGCCCCCCTTTGCCCCGGCGGCGGTGCTCTGAGCACCAGCGCGGCTGAAGCTCCCGAATTCCCGCGGCGCCCGCTTCGCTGGAGTTTCTTCGCTCTCAGAGGCCGTGCGTCTTGTCTGCTGCCTTCCCACGAAAATACACGGCTACCAACCTTTGCAAGTGACCTTGTTTAGCAGCCTCCGTCTGGTAAGTCTGTTTCCTTCCTTCCTTTCTTCCTTCCAAAAGAAAAAGAAAAAGAAAAAGAAAAAGAAAAAGAAAAAGAAAAAAGTCTGGCTCTTGGGATAGTTAATGACAAGCTTCAGTGCTCCTGTTGAAATCAACGGGGCACGAAAGAGATTAGGTGTGTCTGTGTTGCAGAGTTGTTTTTCTTACCATTAACTGTGGTTACTCCTGAGCAGAGACGCCACCCAACAGTCAGTTCAGGGCCCTGAAGCCCGTAAGAGAGACCTACAGCTGGGCAAGTGATGTTCTTATTAGCTCAGTACCGCATAAATGTTCAAAATTAGGGGTGGCTAGCCTCACCAAACACTGCCTATTTCTACAGGCAGGAGACCTCGAGGAGGACAAAAATCACAGAATCACAGAATGTGTGGGGCAGGGGCCTGATCCTTCGCTTGACACAGGAAATGTGTTCTCCTTATCCACTGGAATAACGTTAGTTTGTGTACACACACACACAACATAATAAAAAGATCAGAGGATTGGTTTATTTATAGGAAAAGAAGATTTTGAGCAAACCCTTTGAAGGGAGGAAGAGAGGTGATATAATTCAGATTGCCTGGGGAAGACTTCAAGTAGCATTACCATATCTGGCTACGAATCTGGACAAAAGCTACATGAGAGCTAAGAGAAACCGAAACTCCAGCTCTTTGCTATCAACTAATGGTCATCCAGACTGTTGCAGGCCAGATCTGATAGTCCTAACCACGGGAGGGTGGGGAAGAGTAGAATCCTTTGAAGGATGGATCTTCACAAAAGCTGGACCTAGAGGAAAAAAGTCACAAACAGGAAGAACGTGTGATATAGCAAACCTTACATACATGTTTTTAATGTAAAGTGCACGTATTTTATTACTGTTAGATAAGTGATAAGCCTTTGTAAAAATGTTTAGAACACTGAGGAGCATTAGAGCTTAACCAAACATCTGAACCCATATATGAAGCTGTATCCACCAACAGATATGACATAATTCTGCCAAAATGTTATCTCTATTATCGTCTTACCTTTCCATTTGGAATTCTTAGCGGCTTTGCTTCGGTTGGGATAAGGGACAGACATATGCCGAACGTCTTGCATCCAGTCTTACAGCAGACTCATTCCCATAAATTAGATTGAACGGATCTAAATTTATTCACATTAAAAGTATATCCATTGAAAGAGGGCCATTGGATCCAGAATTAATCAGACAAGACAATGGGTTAATTCTAGCCAAGATTAAGCCTAGACTTCCCTAAAGCAATTCAAAATAATAATTTAGATTGTGGTTTGAATTACTGCTAAAAATTACAGGAGTAGTGAAAATGATCCAGACATTTTGATAACTTCATAATGGATTGTTAACCAGGACTGGCAGAAATGAACACATTATGTAATTTACACTAGCTATAAGTCTTTTTCTGGTTTTAGTTCAAATGCTGCTGTAAACCTCTAAGCTTGGAATTAGTTCATCTGATGGAATGCCTTCTCCCAGAGTTATTAACCTGGACCCATATATAAGATAACCCATTTGCATGCCCTTCTGAAGAAAACCAAAAACGAAAGCCTTTTCAATATCATCCACTCGTGATAGTCCCCTTTAGCAAAACCTGCTGATGCTTACACTGTAGCTCTTCTCACTTATTTTCCCATGTATTTCTGTCTATTAAAAAATTAAAAATTGGCAGTTGTCCAGGTTCTCAGGGGATTCACACGAAGAATCCAAACCAATATTCTTATAAAGTATGAACGATACCTGTTTGGAAGCTTAACTAAAAATAATGCAATCAAGACCTTCTCATTATTCCTATATTCCTGAAGAGTAACTGGCCGTTCTAAAACTTAGAGGCAGTGATTAAAAAGGTTGATCCTAGGTCACTGTCAGATGAATCTAGGGCTACCAAAGAAAGGCCAGGCCTCACTTCCTGATCTTAATCAGCAGTGGGGATCAGGGAGAAAAGGTGGTCCTCCCAGGCAATTTGGACCTGTGATTTAGATCTGTGTAAGTAAAGCACTTTATGTTTGCTTATAAACAAATAAGAATCCATGTAGTAATTCTAAGACTGAGATGATAGGGACATTTTAGGTTACCCAAGAGATCAATTTGGTTGCCAAATTTTCCATAACTCAATTTTCAAACTGTACACAAGGGCAGTTCCATGTGGAATAGACAGAACCACAGGATATCACCAAGTATATATTGATTTTAGATTTTTTTTTTCCAGAAACAGGCACAAGTGGGTTTATCAGCCAGAGCTAACAAAAGCACTCCTGACTGCTGTTTCAACCTAAGGCAGTGTTTCTCAACCTTGGCCACTTTAAGATGCATGGACTTCAACTCCCAGAATTCCCCAGCCTGGCTGGGGAATTCTGGGAGTTGAAGCCCATGCATCTTAAAGTGGCCAAGGTTGAGAAATACTAACCTAAGGTATCAGAAAAAAAAATACAAATCCAGAAACACTCCCAAACTACATACCTATTCCTTCTTGGGGTGTGTAAACCCATTACAAACAGATAGATTATTCACATCCCCAGAATGAGCAACTCTGCCTTGCTTGGATTCAACTTACTATCCCTCACCCAAACCATTACTTACGACACGCAAACATTAATGAGAAACCATGCCATTTCCCAATGGAGTAACTGAGAAATAGATTTGACATCTCTAACATTCTGGTAGCATCCAGCTCCAGATCTCCAGATAATCTTTCCTAACTGTTTCATGTAAATGTTGAAGAACATTGGAGGCAGAATGGAGCCATGATGGACGCCATGCGATAGCTTCCATTTTGAGAAGCAATGCTACCTGGATTCTACCAGAGAGAAAAGACTGGAGCCACTCCAAGTATTGCCTCTTAGATCATGTCTAAGATGATTTTTTTTCCTTTTTCTAAAATAAAAACTTATTTAAAACACATATAGAACTATAAACTATGAAGGAAAAAAAGTAGCCAAGAGAATATTTGTAGTTAACTTAAGTATTACATTTAGCCATATATTGAAACCTGACCTGTAGATGAGGAAAATCTAATTTGTGTGTTTCCCCATCTGTTGCAAGAATGAATCAGGGAAAAGGGAGATGCCTAGCACAATACTGTAACTTAGACTGAACGGGCAAAGAAAACAGAAAAAAAATGGGTCTCTTCTTAGGTATCAAACAACCTGAAACTGAGAAACCTTCGAGGCCACTATCTACTACATTACTGAAGATAGAGTTAAATCAATATAAGTGAATCTGACTAAATTCATGCAAAATAGTAACAGTACCCTTTTAACGGGTTACTTTAAAAAATATTTACAAATGACTGAAATGATTCTAATTAACGTGGTGTCATTTCTTGTATTATTAAAGCCTAAACTTAGAATTTTAGATATTAAATATTTTACTAATTCTCAGAAGCAAAGCCTAGACCTTGAGTGTCTCAGTTTCATCTTTTATTGAGTTGTTCAGATTTTTAGAACCAAATCCCATTGATTTAAATGGGAACTAGATTTTGAATCTTCTATTGAAATCAATAGGATTCAAACTGGTATTAGAGATCCTATCCTGATCTCTAACTTGCTAGTATCTAAAACAAGACATTCTTATTTGAATCTGCTTGGTTGGCCATTTTCAGTCTCAGAAAACTCAATTTTTTGACTACGCAGCACAATTGTAGAAAATGCAGTGTTGGCACTAAACTGTTGTTGTCATCAGACAAATACAAAGAATGGCCAGCTTAACTGCAAGTCAGAAATGCCATCAGTCCTTCTTTGAGGTATCACATCATTGTTTTTCTTGTTGATTTAAGCAATTCCACTTTCCATATTCTTTCAAGTTCAGTGCTTTTTTCTCCCAAGTTTTTCTGGCTGGCAATTTCCATTTTGATTGCTTCTCAGATCTTCCTTTGTATTTATTGACTTCAAAGACTATGATTTTTGTGTTTACCTACTGTGATCTTCAGTACCACTTTATGCAATGTTCAGTGGGTTTATTTTTTTCAGCCATTAGTCCTTAACAGCCAAGGTTCATGATCACTTACTTGAGGTTAAAGGGAAATTGCCAGTACATGGCTGTCTGGAACAATGAAAGAGGCAGAGTTAAATTTGTTAGCATGAATTGATGGATAATGAAAAAAACAAAAATAAAAAAAACACCTTCTCTAAATGACTACCTGCACCCCTAGTCAACCTGGGCAAGTTTGGTCATCACTTCCTAAGCCCCATCTTTTGGGTCCTTCAGGAACAACTACTAAGCTTATGAATACTAGGGTCCTAGGTATATTCTACCCTCTTTGGGAATATCAAAAACAACGGTGTGCATACTTACCAGTGTGTATACATACGTGCAGAGTATAAATTTTGTAAATGAATGAAAAACTATATAAATACATAAGATCATATTTATTACATAGTTATATTAACAAGCAAACTCCTTACCAGGAATTAAATCTTCAAAAATTAAAATAATTAAGCTAAACTCCACTAACGTCTACGTAACAGTGGCAGCTTGAATAGTCGTTACCTCCTTTCTGACATTACAAACCATTACACAGATATACTTGATTTTACAAAAACATTTGCTTTGTTATAATTGTATAGAAAATGCTAACAGATCTGCATATTTGTAATGTTAAAATGAAAAAATGTGATATACACCCGAACCATACTTAGGGCATAGCTCAGATTCTTGAATTATTTGCTTTTGATGAATTTAAACAGCCTGATATCTTTTTACATATTTTGTACATATATTTTCAGAATGAAATAAAATTGCTACAATTGTAGCAACATCAGCAGTAGCAGAGAACACGGTGTCTCTAATCAAGAATCATCTATCATAGGATTATTTAATAAAATAGTAACGCTGCAGTAAAGTTATAACTTACTAAGTTCATGATCCACTGTACTGTAAGAATTAGCAAAGGCAAAAAACATGTATAAGCATTTCTAATTTAAGTACGTGTCATCCACACCTTTAACGTTCCAGTTATTGCCAGATGAAATGGGATTGTCAGGATTTCTATCTAAGTAGAAACTCAATTCTGGGGCAAAAATGTGGCTTTGGAGTCCCTGGTAGAGGACATGCATGAGAACATAGACAGAAAGTGGGCAACCTAGTTAATCAGGGGAGAAGCAGTGTTCAGACCTCAGAAGTGGTACCTTTATGGATTTCTGCTCTAAAATAGAACAAACGTGCCACCACCCATTCCTGGGAGGAAATCTTAGCAGGTAGTATTGGAAGACTACTATTCAGACTCTTTGCAATTAGCCTAGGAAGCACTCTCCACTCCAGCTCTTTGGAGAATATTCAAATTATTTTCACACTGACATAGCAGTGGAACGTAGTGGAAAACCCTAATCAATTTAGCATCAGAGGATGAATGTGAAACCACACTCTGAAACCAAGTCCAGAAAGGGCAAACGGGCTGTTGAAGCATTTGTTTAATGTATTTAATATTATGAGGGACCAGATACATGGTTCTACAAGGCTCCTAGAGTCTTTATCAAGTGCTCTCTGTGGCCATGAGTGCCTTTAATGAACATTGGCTGGTATGTAAGCTACATCCAGGAGGACAGGGACATCTTGACTACCTTTATCCATACACTGATAACCTCACATTTGGATTACAGTAGGAGTTCCAGATCTGAGTGGGAAAAAATCCAGACTAGATGGCAGCAAAGAGTTTTCGGTAGAGCTCAATTGCCACCTAGTCATCACCTGGATTTTTGCGGCCAAGATCTGGTAGCCCTTGACTACTGTAATACGTTCTATGGGACTCTGCCTTTATATCTGGTTCAGAAGCTGCACTTGGTGCAGAATCTAGTAGCCAAGTTGCTGAGTGGGTTACAAACTGTACTGGTTTCCAATTTGCTACTGGGCCAGATGCAAGGTTATTGGCATATACAGCCCCGAACAATATGGGACTAGAATACCTAGCAGATTGCCTTGCCTGCTTTAAGCCTGTTAATTCTCTAAGATCATCTGAAATCTTACTGTGGGTGCCATGATTTGATGACTGTCATCTTGCAATCATTTCCAGAGAGGCCTTCTCACTAGCGGCATCTTTGGAGTGCTCTACCCTAACTTCAAGGTGCACCTACTGTTACATATTTTAGGTACCTACTAGGGATCCATAGGTCTTCCCTGAGTGAATGGTAAAGACAGACAAAAAATAATTTAATTAATATCTGCCACCCATTTTAATATATGCTTTATATTAACTAGTTTAATACTTTGGTTCTGTTATTGTTTTGAAACGTGATGACTTCAAATATTTTATGCAAAGGGATATATAAATAAGGTCAATGAATGAATAATAAATATATAGTTAAGCAGGGGCAAATCTACAGGTTATTTTCTTCTAGTGGAACAGATAGATTCTGAGAAATGATTCATATCAACTTAAGCCTCCTCCTGCAGAACCGCTGCTCCTGTACTAATCGGAGCCTCTAGAACCAGTGGAAGAAACACCGGGGAAGTTGAATAATGAAAAAAAAAGTATGTGTGCATGTGTTCACCTTGAGGTGGCTTTGTAATAACAGCCGAGAGTCTTTTTGAGCAGTACGGGTACTCCTTGCTTACCAACTGCTTCGTTCAACAAGCGTTCAAAGTTAAGGTGTTGAAAAAGTAGGTTTACAACTGGTCCTTGAACTTGTAGCCATCGCAGTGTCCCCACGGTCGTGTGATTCCCCATTCGGGCACTTGGCAACCAGTGCGCATTTACCACAGTCACAGCATCCCAGTCATGTGATTGCCATTTGCAAGCTTCACTGTTGGCTTCCCACAAGCAAAGTCAATGGGAAAGCCAGCAGGAAGTCGCAAGTAGAGTCACGTGATGTTGAGCTTAACCACCACAGGGATTTGCTTAACGACTGCAAGTGGAACTGCCATCCTAAGTATGGCACGATCATGTGACATTTCACTTTATGACATTGTTAGCAACACAGCTGCTGGTCCTGATTGTGGTTGGTAAGCGAGGACTGCCTGTAATCCTTAGTAGAGCCCAGACCTTGTTGTGGGGATTGACACCGTGGCTACCATTATTCTTCTGGCGCTTCATTCTCCTCACTACTTTGACTCTGGTTGGGTTTGCAATGCAGATAAGGCAAGATATAGGTGCTTAAATCTTGAACTGAGGACAAGGCAAAGCAAGGAAGATGGTGACAGGTTGTTATAATAGTTACCAAACTAGTCCAAATGAAGGACTATTGTAGCATGACCATTCTTACCTAGGATTAGATAAACACTCTGGGCTGTTGAAACAAGACTAGAAACCACTAGAAATGTTTGGATGTAAGGGGTATTTATTGCATGCAATATGGGCTCACATTAAACCAGTAGAAAAGCCCACATTGCCATTCAATGCAGAATGAGTTGATTAGAACCAAAAGAAGATCAACATTAGTGCAATAGTGATGAATGCTAGAGGAAGCTCTCCACATTTCATGTACTTTGAGCAGGATAATGTCATACGCTAAATAACTTAGATGGAAGTTCTTCATATTTATTTGGAAGTACCATTCTGTTCAATGAGCCTCATTCATGTTAGTATACATAAGACTGTGATCTTAGACATGATGCAGACACATTATCAGAAGCCATCCACACTGAATACAGTAAATATGTGTAGTGTTGTTTTGAATGAGTTGAAACTGTTTTCCACATTTTATAATCTGTCATTTGATTATTCTTTGGATAGGGTAACAGGGGAAAGCAGAAGGTTTATCTGTCTATGATATCTGTGGAAAGCAGTACTGTCACCCCACTTAAAAAAAAAAAAAATTAACAATTTTAAAGCAAGAGCAAATGGAACTGTATTGTTTAAAACCTGACATTGAAATCTTTCTCAACCAAAGAATACACTACACCCTGAATTCGCATGATACTTCCAACTGTGTGTGATCTATCAACTGTGGCCTTTTTGAATATGGCTACTATTATCTATGCATTTGTTCTTTCTAATTTAGAAATATTGCAATGTGCTTGACGTGGGGATGCCTTTGAAGGAAATCCAGAAATTGCAAATAGTCCCAAATGCAGCAACCAAATTTATTTGATTTATGGTTCCCAAAGTCAAGGAGACCTCTGTGGGATGCTTCAAGTGCACGTGACACATGTAGCGCCTAAGTTGCACTGACTACCAACAGATACCCAATTTAAATTCATGGTGCTTTTTATTACATGTAAATCTATATGCAGCTTGGACCCCATCTACTCAAATAAATGATTGCCCCTCTATGGTAAATTCTGAAGGTTTTTATATATGTGGAATGTTATCCCCTCTGAATTAAGATTGGCCCCCACCTTGATGTTATTCTGGAAGGCGCTGAAGACGTGGTTCTGCCAGTGGGCCTGGGGGCCCCAAGCCGAAAAGTGGTTGTGTTGCTTGTATTTTTGGCCGCCGCGCGGGTGGGTGTTGATGGGTTTGTGTACTGGGGGCTTTACTTTGTCAGCTGCCCAGAGTTACTGTGTGTGAGTTGGGCAGCCATATACATTTGTTAAATAAGTAAATAAATAAATAAACTAGAATTTAATTGCAACTTTAAAAAGAGAAATACAAAAACAAATGAGTAACAATAAATAAATAAATAAATAAATAAATCCAACTAATTAATTATGAAGCCGTGATACCAAAATGAAAAGAAAAAACAAATAGAAAAATAAGATAAAAAACTGTAAAAAATTAAGATACTAAATTATATCACCTAAATATATCACGTATTCATTTCATTTTGAAATAATAAGGTATCAAACTGTGCACAAAAATCACCTGTTCTTGTAAAATGTTACAAACTCTATGGCAAGTATACTATTTCTGATTCATAAACAGCCTTTTCAGAAATGGATACATTACACATTTCTGGAATCCAGTATTTGATGTCCAGGGTAATAGTACTTTTCCAATCTCTCAGTATAATACTTTTGGCTATTCCCCATGCTCTATATAATAGATACTCTTCAAAAAGTTAGATTCCATAATTTTGGAACATAATTCAAAATAACACTGACTTGAAAACATTTACTCAGTCATCTACTTATATGTTACAATATTTTTCCAAAAAGAAACCAAACACAAATATGACCAAATCACATGTATAATATACATGAGGCTTTGAGCAATTGATCAGTTATTCAAAAATGGCCTTAAAGAAAAAGGTCTTCCTGGCTCTTAAATGATTAAACATTGACGGAAGTACAAAACTTCATGGGGAGAAGCTGCTCACAGGTTCTTTATTCAGTCTTTGCCATCTTGTTTTCCTTTCGAATGATTTTATTTCAGACATGCTGAAAGGCTTTCTAGCTATTTTATTGAGCGACATTTGACTGTTTTTCACAGATATTCTGGAAATTCATTTGGTTATTAATCTTCTGTTAGAAAGCATTTGCTGTTTGCTACTTAATTGAAGTTGCTGTTAGATGAAGGACTCCTGGTTCTGTTACCAATTAAATGATATTGTCCAGCCATTTTGCCTTTTCCTCTGTATTTTCTTTCAGTTAAAAAAATGCAGTGGAAATACAGCTGGGTTACAAATGGTAAACGTTTGTCAGTTAAGCAAGAAGGTCTTGATCACTGGGATTCTTGTAACACTGATTTTTTGAGCTGCTTTGTGAACCAATGCTGAAAGACAGGATATAAATATGTTGCATTATACCCTACAGTTAAAAAATGTATTTAAATCAATAACACACTCAACAAAAACCTACTATCAAATTAAGGTCAAGAGGCCCTCAAGGATAACTCAATCCCTAGTGACTGCTCCACACTGTTTTCTTAGCACTGTTCTAAAAATGGATTGCCTTCCATTTTCCCCGGTCCTTTTTCCAACGTACCGGTTTAGCCTGCAGCCTTAGAATTTCCAGTTGGTCTTTCTTTCTTGTAAGAGGCAGGTCGATCATGCTCAGCTTTGGAGACTAAACGAAAATGTTGGTCCCAGAGCTTCAACCTTCACTGAAATAATAGTGCAAATCACCTTCCCAACAACTATATTCCTATTGCCACTATATGCCGCCATGAGTATTGAGAGGGTAGATCAAGTGCATGCATGCATAAATAATGGTGTTATTTGTATTTGAGAACTGTACATCCCAATCACAGAGAGATCCTGGTCTGTTAATTTAATTGGGAACTATTGCGGCTGAAGTTGCAATCCACTGCACGCCTTCCTAAGAATAAGCCTCGCTGTTCATAGTGAGACTTACTCCTAAGTAAAGTACAAAAGGTTGGGCTGCTTTTCTAAGCACTGGGCTTGTTACTTCACTTTTGCTACAATTAACGGCTCCACAGTCTTGGAGAACTTATGGCTTCCCAGCAGCCTCATCCTCACGTGTCTGAAGAATGGCAGTGAGATGCCGAGGGACAGAATATGAGTGCCACGCGTGTCACTCTCTGGCCTTCCAACTAGACTGCTGGCCTCAGCTGAGATGAAAGATTCTATTCCAGTAATGCCAGTGTAATATGTAAAGTCTGCCTGTTCATACACTCTGGACGGGGCAAAACACTGTTTCCAATATCGTTATTAAGATCAAATGTATAGTTGTGGGGGGTTGCGGGATGTAAAGGAAATAAATACACAAGAAGCTTTGCCTCTGAGGCCAAATGTCTTGGCCCAGCCCTGCATGTCAGTACCTGGGTTGATAAGAAATTAATAGAATAAAAGCTGTTGTCCTGAAAGTATTTTCTGCCATAAAGCAGTCTTCTCTCCATAAGCAGTAAGGTTTCTTGGAAATCTGTAAAAAAAAAAAGTGGTGTTGTCTTTCACTCAGATTCCATCTAATACTTTGGGATAAATATTCCCACAAAAATATCAAATCAAATCCTTTATTACAGGTCCATGACCCAGAATAAATAAAACTGACTAAATAAAACCTAGAGCAGAGCTACAAAATAGAACATACAAAATAAAGCATAAAAGATTAAAAATATACAGCCATGCTTGTACTATTTTGCTATCAGCAATATACGAGTTTTACAAGCTGCAAAAACAAATTTTGCAATGACAAGAATTACCTTGGGGTCCTTATCTGCTAGTAAAAATTGCACATAAAATTCTTCAGTCTATCCTGGAAACGGAGTTAGAAGAGACATTAGGAACTCTTTGTGTATGTCTCGACAGAAATTATATTGCAGAATATGAGTTTGTGTTTCAATATTACCATCTTTACAAGGGCAGAGCCTTTCTGCATACGGAATTCCTTGAAATTTTCTCTCCAGCTCTGCTGATGGTACAATATTGAACCGTGGTAATGTAAATGCTTGTGGAAATGTATTGTTTGTAAGTTGGTCTAGGTAACAATGCTGCTTTGAAGTGTGCATTGCCAGGAGCCGATTGTACCCTCAGTGAGGATTTACTATATTCTGACTGTAATTCTGTATCAAGGATCCTTTGCTTAAGCACCGCCATTGCCTGATTGTGTCCCAAAACCCAATTTATATATTTTTTTCTCACTTTGGGGATTCCAGGAGGAATCGTATTTATCGATTAATGTTGTGTCAGACCTTGAGGTTGGGAATGAACCTTTAGCCAGTATTTAAACGCACATAGCCATGCCCTTGTTTTGACTATTGTAAGTCCTGCCTACAGCTGTAGGGCAGCATTAGACACACATTTTACCGTTTGGAATAGATTTTTTTAGGAATTTTGACTGTACCCTTTCCAAGTTCTGATAATTAATTCCTGAGTTTAACTGGGCTCCGTATAACAACTGGGATGATGTCTTGGCTTCAAAAAGCTTGAGGGCAGCTGCTATATATAGTGGGCACCTCTGGAGAAGAAGAAAGAAAGGATGGCTGCTGAACTCCTCTGGGCATGTGAAGCAACCTGGGCAGTAAGCATATGATGCTTCCCAGGGTATTATTATTGTCCTGAGCACAAAGCCCAAGTATTTGAAACTGGGACCTGCTCTATTTTATATCCTTCAACAGTCCAATATAATTTTTAAAAATCCATTGCACGCATAACACATGATCTTTCTTTTGTCATAATTGATCTGTACTGAATGTTCTTTACAGAAATGGGGCGAAGCTCCCAGGGCCCTTCTGAGGCCAATTGACGTTTGTGATAATAGGACTGCATCATCTGCATAAAGCGGTACAGATATAGGTCTTCTGCCCAGTTTGGGGGGATGAAAATCTCCCTTGTTAATACTGGTACTGTACTGATATAATTAAAAGAGTAATGGGGCCAGAATACGCCCTTGTTGAACCCCCTTGCTGGTAATCACCGTGTCTGAGAGATGCCCAGCTACAGTACATCTCAACCTCAAACTGGTATCGATATACATGTATTATTTGCCACAAAAATATCCATTTTGATAGATCTGAATATTTCAAATTGTGTGACACAGATTAATAGTGATATTAATAGATGGTTGAAAATGTTTACGAGGCTATGGGGAAGAATAAATATCATGAAATGAGTATTACCACTATGTATTCTAAGATTTCAAGAGGGTTGTTGTTGTTTAGTCGTTAAGTCGCGCCCGACTCTTCGTGACCCCATGAACCATATTGCGCCAGGCCTTCCTGTCCTTCACTGCCTCCCGGAGTTTGCTCAGTTTCATGCTCATTGCTTCAGTGATGCTATCTAACCATCTCATCCTCTGCTGTCCTCTTCTCCTTTGGCCTTCCATCTTTCCCAGCATCAGGGTCTTTTCCAAAGAGTCCTCTCTTCACATTAGGTGACCAAAGTATCTGAGCTTGAGCTTCATTATCAATTTCAAGAGGGACATCTATGTTATTTCCACTTAGATATTTTAAACAAATCAACAAGTTAATAATTACATTTTTATGGAGCTATCAATCTCCAAGACTTTTCAAAGTTATGATTTTTAATATGAAAATGGAGCATTTAATTTCCCTGATTTTCAGTTATACTACTAGACGTATTTACTAACCTCTCTATTGTACTTAAATGAAAATTATATGGATTATGTAATGTAATCTGCCCATTTTAAGAGCTATCATTTAGCTCCTTTGAAATCTTGAGAAGAGCGTGGTGCTTAGTAGGAGCTGTTTAATCCAACAGGGTTGACATGCCCTGACTCTCACCAATTAATCTGTGGCATCTAATGGACTCAGGAAGTGGGCCTTCTCTGTTGCACCACTTACCCTATAGAATCCCTCTCAAGATCCAGATGACTCTGATGCTACCAGCTTTTAAGAAAGCCCTGAAGAACTGATTCTCCCCCATGGCATTGAACCTGCTTAGTAGATAAGCCACTTATCATTATACGAGGTCTGCTTTTTGTTCCTGGCACAGGGTACTTTTATTATTTTATTGTTTTCTTCATATTTTGATGTTTTAAACCTTGCCAGCAGCCTAGGGTTGCTTGGCAAGTGGGTGGTCAAATATGCTGAATTAATTAAACTATTTCCATCATTAAAAATGGGCAGACGTATTTGGACAACACTGGGTAGGAAACTCAATACTGATTCTTTGAAATAATCCTTATTAAAAGGGGGGAAGTCTTTTGTTGGAAAGCATGAATAGAAATCAGATATTTATCCATAATCAGCTCATTATTAATTCTAGTGTTAAAACTTTTGAAGTTACAAAAAGAATATAATTTGCCAAAAACAGCTGAGTGCAATACATTCAGCTACAACATTTGTTACGTCCTTTGTTTGGACCAAATACATTGACACCCTCAGAACCCCTTATCGTTCTGAATATATTAAAAAAGTATTTAGAGACTAAGGAAACAATTCAGCTTTCCTGACAATTCAAACATTTTATTAAAAAATATGGACAATATAAAAGAAATTTGAAATGAAGCACTGGAGTTTCTTATATTACAAAATCAGTAATCTAATGTTTAAGGAACATTAAACATTATGATCTAAAAATGAAGTTAATTCATCAAAAAAACTGTTTTGGGTCTATTGGATTCCTCAACAGATATATAAAGGATTGGTAGTCAATTGCTAGAGATGCAATAAATCTAAAGGTATAGGAGTAGACTTGCTTTAGTATTTAGTCAAATTCCAAATTTTTGGTCTATAAGCGAGCAGCTCATTAGCATATTTAAATTGGGTATGATTCACAAGTGATTTCATGTGAAGCGAGCAGCTCATTAGCATCTTTCTTCTAATAAACTGATTTATTCTGTTATTTCTAGAGCCTATAATTTATCTCTCTCTGTCTACACACACACACTCATTCATTCAAAAGCTACAGGCAAAACAGTTAATACATTTTAAGCTAAAAGAGCAGATAAAAGCAATTAAAACAGCTAAAATCATCAAAAACAATTAGAGCCACAGCTAAGAAATGCGCTTTTAGGACCTTCTTAAACATTGCCATACAGTTGCAAAGAAAACAACATGGACATTTTACTGATTTAGTACTTAAAATCAAAAAAGAAAAAAATCAATCAATAAAACAATGCCCAAATAGGAAAACAACCCCATTCTCCAACTGAGTGGTGATCAGGCCCAATCATTTCTGATAGCAATAGTGAGTGAACAGACCTTTGCTACATTCTTGGACATTTCAAGTGAAAAGTCTTCAAAAAAAAGGTGGTTTCCATTTCTGATCAACTCATGCAATCGGTAAAAAGTAGGAATAAAAACTCAATGCACCAAAGAGAGCAAAGGAGTCAATGGAATAAGACGTGTTCTGCTGACTCAATAACAGCATTTGAGCAAATACAGAAGTGCTCTGCATTAGGAGTGTTATTAAGTCTTCCCTCCATCAACACTGAAGGTAAAGCACAAATCTTGCTAGTGTGAGTACTCTTTTGTGTGTGGCAGAAGCACTGCTGTAAAGACACTTGGGGGCCTCAAAAGGGCTATGAAAGAGATCCTTGAGACAATAGTTGGAAAATTTAAATCTATCACTTTGCATATTGAGATCAAGGTCTCTAAGTTTAACACTTGGATAGCTCTGTCAAACAAATTTAAGAATGAAACACAAAGCCCACAAAAGGAAAGGTCTTTCTTTGGTAATATTTTTTCCAGACAGAAATACACTTATCAGCAAGTCAGCTGAGCCAGCAACTCACCCCAAAAAGGTTTTGTCAAGTCAAAATTTCAGGCATCAGATTTTCATTTGAGCTGTTCTAGAGGAATATCCTAAACTGAAGGGGGGCATTTGGAGTAGGGCAAGGATCTTGCAAGAGTTCTAAAAAAAGTGGCTTCAAATTGGATAGATTAGAGTGAATGCAGTGATCAGCACCAGATAACAAAAAACTCAGCTAGCAAATCTAATAATTATGTTTGCAACCAGCTGTGACCTCATGAATTTGGTGTGTCCAGGAAGTATAGGACTGGGAAGGATACCCAAATATTTGGATATTTTTACCTGCTCAATTTGATTTCCCACTTATATTGGCATCTCTTGGTAAAGAAGAGCACTTTCATTGTGCAGTAATTTATCTCCAAACCCTCAATAGCATTGTGTTTTCAGCTAAAGCCCAGAGGGAGCAGTGGAGGCTGATTTGAGTAAAAAAAACAATAGCTGTGCTGTCAGTATAAAGAAGTGTAGAAATTCATCTGTGGTTTAGCTGAAGTGGGTGAAAATCATGTTTAGAGAGGGCCTGTACAGTTCCATTAACACAGAAGTTAAATAGGAGGAAAGGAAGGATACCATCTTAACTTTTTTGTTTTGTATGGGAAGTTGGGGCATGAGGGCACCATTAAGATCACATCTGACATGTGTAAGGTATCCTTGTGAAGCATTATAAATAAGCACAGTAAAAGGTAGTCAACAGAGGAAACGGCTATGCTCTGATGAGAGCAGCTAGAATATTTTTCTGCCAAATGCTGAAGGATAATGCCTTGGTCAAAAATTGAACCCCAACCTAAAGCCAGCCTGTTACTGCTAAGATCTTTTCTTGAGCTATCTATTCCTTCAACTTTACATAAAGATGTATTGACTATACTTTTTATTATGCTTAGTAAGATGATTGGGTGATAATTAGATGGGTTGGCCTTATGAAAGATTAGTTACAGAGTGGAATAGTTACCAAGTGCTTTCCATTCTTTAGGCTTGAATAGCAAGGCTAATAAGGTGGCCCATTTTGAATTTGATATTAAAAATTATTTCAGAATTAGATCACCTCCAGCAACTTTACAGAGACTTAAAGATGTTAGTCCTATCTCAGTAGGAAAGACTTTCCTTCAGTGCATCTAAGGAGGCACCTAACTCTGAATTGCTACAAAAGCAATCAGAACAACAGCAGTTGGACTTCCTCTGATGACCTTCATGAGCAAGGGGACTGTGCACAAGATGCTTTGGTGGGTATCAGCAGGCCTTGATAAGGTTTTGTTAAAGGATTTACATGCTATGACCAGCATTTCCTATTTCATCTAGAAGAATAAAAGAGTGGTTGTAATATTTTAAGTATCAGAATATATTTGTATGCCCAGGCTGCAAGAAGTGGCATGCAAATAATTCCAAATATATAAATAAGATTACCTCTTTGGTCATCCTGGAAACCAATCTGGCTGCTTCATTGTACATCAATTTACATTTCTGGACTGTGCTCAGTAGCCCACATACAGTGCACAGCAATATCAAGTTAAGGGTTTCCAGTATGTGTACCGTTGTTTCAAGCCACAATGCCTTGGGCTATTGCAGCAATTATGTTTTATTGTAAAACTGAATTTCTAAAATATTAAGATATATTAAGATTATGAATATATGTGGTATCCTCCTCTGTGTAACTGTTCAGCAGAAAGTATGATGCAATTATTCCTATTGGAACAGCAGTAGGGAAACTCCATTTGGAATGTCAGAAAAGTGGTTAGAGTTTGTCAGAGAGAGAAAGAGAAAGGAGGTTTTGCGTGTGGAAAAAACAGGTAAGTTAAAATTAGTCTGAATGGAACCGAATCAAGAAGTCTTAGTGGTTACAGCACAATTCAACTAGTCTAAAATTATGTCTTTCTCCTGCATCTAATTACACACAATCATACCCTGGGAAAAATGTTTTCCCCTTTGTCCCCATGATATTGCTTTCTTCTCATCCACCATCCATGGGTGAGACAGCGGTAAGTTATTAGCTGCGTTATTTCCCTTCTTCCAATGCTATCCAAAGATACTGTCAAGATGTATAAAATCTATGAGACTTTGCCAATCATTATCTTGGAAGGAAACCAGGTAGGGACTTGAAACCGGGGCAGGAAGAGCCAGGATGGGGATAGACAATGGATAAAGCTAATTTCATGGCAGGACTATTTTCTGCCAAGTGAAGAATGAGTGGATAACACTTTAACTCAGTAGTGGGTAAAAGCTCTTAGAAAGGCTGGACCTTTGACCTAAAAAGGGGCTACACAAAGCTGTGTATCTGCTTGCTTATGAAGTACATACAGTAGTCATGTCAAGAACCAACTAAAAACTGAAATTTCAATAATTATTGAGATATTACAAGATACAAAAGCAAGCATCTGAAAGATTTTACTTATGAGCATTATGCTTGAGGAACCAATTAAATATAAAGCTATAATCTGAAGGACAATATAAAGACAATTTTTCTTCTTGTTAAATAACAGCAGCTCTGAATGATGTCTTCACACCCATGTACTTCCTATAGTCCAACTACTATATTAAAAATATTAACTAGTAAACTGGATGGGGTTGTGTAGGATCTCAGCACTTTTGAGAGGTGGCTGTGGACAAGGAAAGATTATCAAAGATATTAATAAGCTAGTAAGAGCTGGTAACACCAACACTCATATACAGAGCAAGACACAATGGGTAGTTTACAGTTAACAAAGCCAGCAGCCACTAATCAAAGATGGCAACAGGTGATGGCCATGAGAGTTACAT
The DNA here is from genome assembly GCF_059951505.1 of Python bivittatus. Taxonomy (NCBI): domain Eukaryota; kingdom Metazoa; phylum Chordata; class Lepidosauria; order Squamata; family Pythonidae; genus Python; species Python bivittatus. The sequence goes on from NW_028277121.1 coordinate 931,378, forward strand.
TGGCCAGAACTGTTTCTGAATGAGTAGCTGTTGAGTTTCTTCACTAAAAGCCCCCTTTTCCTGTTTTGTTCATCAGTCTCTCTTACAGTTTCTCTTTTCTCTTTCTTCCCACTCGTATATGAAGCCAAATGCAGAGATACTAGTCTATCCTCCCAAATGTTGTTCTTTCCCTACTATTGTTTAGTACTATATGTCCTGTTCCCAGGAAGTCGGGACCAGGAGAGGTTTCTGACTGAAGTCTGCCTTTGACAACCTAATTTCACCATCGTACTTATTACTTTCACTTTCCCAATCTTCAATCAGCTCTGGCTAGAACGCACAACTATTTGGGGGCATGATCAATTATTACATTTTTACAGTAAGGACAAACCCTCCAGATTTTATCTAAACTATGGCTTTCGTATGATAATAAGGGTTTTAATTTTCATGATGTTCAGCTTTACCAGCTTTATACATTTTGATTTATATTTCTTTATGGAATTCAATGATCAAATTCAACAACCATTATGGGTACAAGTAGAAATATATGATATGAATCTCTGGAATCTTGGCAGGGGATTGGTTTCTTCTTCAGTCAAAATTCGGTTGTATTTCCAGCATTACTGGCTGGAAAATATACTTAAATCTTGACCTTTATTGTCATGATAGGCTGTACTTTGTGGAATACTTCCAATTCAAAAATTGCAATTAGATCCTTTCTCTGGAGTTTATAAGCTAATAAGGGTATTATTGGATCAGGTTACTGAAAGTCAAGTTTTCATCATCTTGTCTAGAACTATGACATGGCCACGATTCAGTCAAAGCACAATGCAACCACAGCATCTAAAATGCCCAAATTAGCTCTGAAAGATACCAGCTCCTGAATTAGCAGTGAAAAGTATCTGGGATTATTTGCTCTGTAGCGAAATGGGCGGTGACAAATTTGAAATATAAATAAAACAAATAAATAAAATCTACAGTATTTTTAGACAGTTAAAGAGTGTTGCTAAGGTGAGTATTGGTTATTTGCATGTACTTTAGAATAAAGAGTTGGAATGCGTCATATTAACAATCTATGGTTAAAATAAGACTTAAAGAGCATTAAGTATATTTCTTATGAATTTAAGATGAGATTAATTCAACATAAGCATGTTTATTGGACATATTGGAAAATGATGCTGAAAACATAAACATAAAATAATGGAAGAGACACTTACCCCTTGGATATGGGCTTGTTCACCACTGACCTCATTTGGCTAAATATACGTATGTTTGTTCATATAGTTTTGGGAATGAAAGGAATGATGTGATGTCGAATTAGATACTGATAATTTTGAATTTATCTATCTACAAAGAACTCTGAATTTATGGAGCGTGGATTGTAGGGATTATTATTCTGTTATAATGAAAAATAGTGCCATCCCAGATTGACAGTTTTTAGCTGATATGTGTTCACGCTCCACTTAGGAATTGGCTCTCTAGCGACACAATGGAAAGACTGTCCAATATTATTCTGTTACTCCATCAGCAAGGTTTATTTATGTGCTTAAAACCTGAGCTGTTTTCTATATATAAAAGATATGTTTTGTCCTTCTTTTTCCCTTTTTTAGTTTAGTTTTTTTTCCTTATTTGCATTTTCCTTTATTTCTGTTTAATTTCTGTACATTTTAAAACAACTAAAAATCTTTTTAAAAAGATACCCACTCCCACTATTTCAGACACAGAGGTACACTTGATTATAGAGTCCTGTGAGAGGCGCTTCTTAAAGGTCTGGCTAGGAAAAAAGAAGTGGACTTGGCTAGGGCAAACACCAAACTGAATGTCATTCTGTGTTTATTTTTAATTCAGTTAATTAAATATACATGATTATCTAGTTTTTTAACATTTTCCTCCCTCTGTTGCAGTAAAAATTACAAAGCAGTCACAAATGGGGAAGTGCTCTGCAATTAAATTTGTTCCAAGTCATTTATTTTTAAGGGCCTCATATTAAAAACAACCACCACTGATTCTCTAACTTTGCTCTGCTGAGATGCAAACTATTAACAGAGTTGCCACTTGAAAAAAGCTTTGAGGAATGTTTGCATATCTGGAAGGGTCAGCCTTTTTCAAAGTATTCTGAACCATTTGTGTTGTATGTATTTCTCATGAACCAGGAAACGCCTTCTGTTGCAAAGATTACCTCATAAATACCGTCAACCAGAAGTCAGGAGAAAAGCCACGGGTAGATTGGAAGCTATCTGAGAGATGTTTAAAATCTGTCCTCAAAAGGAGTAGCAGCAAAAGAACAAAAAATTATCAGTGGCATTGTATTGGGAGCAAGAACTCTTTAGGTAAGAAGCTACTTACTTCATTAGTTGGAGTAAACAAAATGAATTTGAGCTGAAGGTTTTGCTTCTTTTTCTCAGCTTGGCCTTAAGAACGAACACAAAATAAGGCAATTGTACATTAGGTAAGATTCAATTTCCTTCCAGAATAATGCTAAATCTAACTAGTGTTGTATGACACTCAAGCAACTAATATGTATGCATTTGGGTTTAAAATCTGATGAAGAGATTAGAAAGCAAAATAGCAAATGGTGTACATGTTGAGCAAATGACCGAGAAAGACATAATCCGAGTTTAAGGGCTATCCATTGTATGAAAGATACCTCAAAGTAAGGTGGGTTTGGTTAAGGAATCTTGGGGAAGAGAGTTTACCAGCACTCACAAAATGGAGACAACTAATATTATTTACGAAGTAGTACAACTGTCCTCAACAGGCTGTGTTTCCACTTTAGTTGACAGTTGATCTGCTCAGTGGTTTTGCTTGTATGTTTGATTTTATCTGAATCTTAAGACACTTTCATCAAGAGAAGGGAAACAGCTTGCATAACTACGAGGGGCCCCATTCTTAGCTACCGTGAACAGACACTGGGGAACTATGGAAAATAAAACTGGTGGGTTCATGGAGACAGCATTCATTGCTCCTGCTGCTCTTCTACTGTAAACTGCTTTCACTGCAGTTTCTCCGATCTCAGGCAGAACTGATCTCTGGAAGAGGAGTGTCATTTGCTGTGCTGCTATGATTCAAGCGATAGGTATAGATTTCTCCTCATTAAAAGCATGACTGAGATAATGAAAGGAGGTCTGGTTTACTCTCTGCAACTAAGCAAAAGATAATGTGGCATAGTAGATAGTGTTGGACATGGAATCAGTCACAAGGTTTATTGGGTGATATTAGTCCAGTCACTATTTCACTGTCTAAACTACTGCACACAGGTTCACCAAGCGGTATCTCTATTGTCCTGTTGTCAACAGCTGAGTCTGCCATTCAATTTTTAATGGAGGTTAATATAAGTTTGGTTGGTACTTGTATTCTAATTTGTCAGAGTTATACTTTGATTTCCTCAAAGGAATTCAAAAGAGTATATAACCTATGGTTCTTCAGAAAAATGATCCTGCTAGGCAGGTCGGGTTGAGATAGCTCCTAGTATGCTTCCACTCCTGACTGTGGACCTGGATCTAACCTTCCCTGCCTTAGTCTTAGCCTTAACTACTAGATTACACTGCTCTAGATGTCAGATTGTTGGTTGTTAATTGGTTTGGGCTTGTATGTTTTCATTGTGATTCCTCTGCGTATTTAGCATTAGTATTAAATTAAAGAAATTAGCTCTTTTAACCAATTATGTAGTAATATATGATGTACACCACCGTGAACTCCTTCAAGAAGGGTAACATATTAATGGACAACAATATTGTTGTAAGGATTTATGCAAAAATTAAACAGGGTGGAATGGGGAAATTATGATTTGCAACAAAAATGCCAACTGTATTCTCTTTCCATTGTAGGAAATGCCTCTGACTCAGTGAATTGTGGAATTGTGGGCAAAGACACCAAGACATTTTGATTTTTTGAGAGAAATGCCACAAGTCATCTGGGCAACCTAGATGGGTTCTTTCTGAGTAGCACTCCCAGGAGAAGCCCCCATCTCCCAGGAATAGCATCTGCAAATTCCATTTGAAGAAAGAGCAGGTTGTGAGGAAATGTTGGATTCTGTCAAATGTGTTCTGGTGGGCGATGCTGCTGTGGGGAAAACAGCCCTGCTGCTGCGCTTTATTTCTGAGACATTTCCAGATGCTTACAGGCCAACTGTTTATGAAAACGCAGGAGTTGATGTTTTCCTGGATGGCATCCAGATTAGTTTAGGCCTTTGGGATACTGCTGGCAGTGATTCTTTCAAAAGCATTCGTCCTCTTTCCTATCAACAGGCTGACGTGGTATTAATGTGCTATTCAGTGGCCAATCACAGCTCATTCCTAAGCTTAAGGAACAAGTGGGTGACGGAGGTCAGAACCCACTTGCCTCGAATCCCAATTTTAGTGGTGGCTACCCAGACTGACCAAAGGGATACAGGTCCTCATAGCGCAGCCTGTATCAGCCCAGTGCATGGCAAACAACTGGCCAAGGACATCCGAGCTAAGGGTTATGTGGAGTGCTCATCTCTCACCAATCGGGGAGTTCAACAGGTATTTGAACATGCTGTCCGGACAGCGGTGAATCAAGCAAAAAAAAGATCAAGAAGGAATATTTTTTCAGTTAATGAATGCAAAGTTTTTTGAATGCCACTCTGCATCAATTTCTGTCTCCATGTCATTGAACGATTTCAACATGGAATGAAGAACAGCATCCCATTCTGTTAGCATTAGGATGGGCTATTTAGCACTGGCACCTGGAACTTTCTGTGGGAATACAACAACGATGCCATCTGATTTCCAGCGGCATAAACTGGAGACTATGAGTAGCAATCCAGACCCTCATTTTTTATTATGATGGGAATATCAGAGTGTATTTACTACTAGAAGTTTTGTAGGTTTCATGAAATGAGTTTGCTTTCTACATCCGAGATAATGGATGGATAATTTATATGGCAGACTTAACAGAGGCTTGAGAGCTGGACAGTACAGAAATATGTGAAATAAACAAAACCAATTAAATGCCCTTTTCTCTAAAGTATTGTAGAGATTGTTCATCTACTAACGATTCTGAACATTCTGTACTGATATCAATCTTTTCTACCCTTTGCAGGTCATAGATCAGATTTCTGGAGAAAAGAAAATATAGATGCACCAGCTAATTTTAATTTGGTTTAATTTATACTTTATTTCATTTTGCCAGAATTGGATGTTGCCCTGATAGTTCTACATTCAAAAACGAGCTGCCAGTGTGAAAATCAGATATATATTATATCCTGTGGCTTAAGACAGAGATTAGCTCTAGTGTGCCCAGTAGGATGCGGATGGAGATCTTCAGACTATGACTCCCATTTTTTAATCACAATGCAATAGAAATAATAATAAAAAACATGTACTGAATTGTATGCAAAATTCTATTGTCTACCATCTTAGTGAAAGATGATAGACAATGATGGAAGCTAAGCTTACCTACCTTCACAATTAAAAGAAATTCTCTCTTCCAAAAGGGGCTATTGACAGCTGAGAGAAAATACATAAACTGAACAAAATAGTAAATTGATTGAATGATTCCTGTACAAGTAGTAGCTTCAGAATTGGCAAAAATACAAGACTGAATCGCTCCTTACCACTGCCACCCCGTGCAACACTGGTTGGATTCCCTCTTACCAGAAGTGGTTAATGGACCAGGATGCTGCCTGGAAATCAAACAAACAAAAACAGACACAGTAAACTGTTTAAATAGAGTTTTCTGGTAGAAAAATATGTCTGAAGCTAGATGGAAGAGTAGACAAGATCTGGATATATGAATTCATGATTTAGAAAATATGTTCATAAAAGCTGTTAAAACTCCCCAAACAAAGCTTGGCAATCTTTAAAGGAAATATTTCATTCAAATATAAATAACAGCACCAGTAGCTTTTCAATAGGAAAGTCAGAAAATCAGTTAAGACCATTCACTGGAATTGTTAATAATAAGAATCTTTCCTATTTATCTTAGGAGAAGGATATAATAATAACCACATAGAAGTTTTGAGAGGAATGGATTTCCTCCCGTTACTTATCTGATCCTCGCAGTCCACATGTTGACTATTTTACCCGGAAGAACATTAGTGTTGCGTTGCTGAGTCAGACAAGGGTCTGTCCATTTAAGTTAACATCTTGCTTCTAGCAATAGTCTCCTAAAATTTGGAAACTCCTAAGTACAACTTAAAAATAGCCCTCCTGTCTCATTTGTTTCAGACATTTGCTAAATCTGTTTAGATAGCATAACTAAAGTCACTTATAAACTAAATTCTATGAATGCATCTGGCCATTGTTGGGAAATGGTGTAAAACCCCCCCACCATTTTGTGGTGTTAACTTCTACCAGTTAATTATACATTGTGTGAAGACTCCTTCCCTTTTTATATTTTACAGTACATCTGATATTCTTTTTCTGATAATTCCATTCTGGATAATCAGAGTTAATCAGAAGTATGACTTCCCAACTTTATTAAAGGCCCACTCGTGGGCTTTTGATAGTAATTTGTTCTGAGGACATTAATGAATACGAGGTACCTTATCATCATGAAAGGCATCACTTGAAAATGTTTGCAGATCAAGGTATTCTTTAAGGCATAGGAGCAAGAAGAGGCCTTTTTTTCTGTAAAGCCCTAGTGTCCTTTGCACAGTAGGAGCTGTTCTGTGATCATGCAAACTTTCTGATATTTGATGGTTTTTTACTTATCTGAATTAATATCACGCATGACAAAGGGAGAAAGCAAGAAACTATCTAGAGTTGTAAGGCTCTGAGAACTCTTTCAGAACTTTATTCTGAGCTGTGTTTTTGTGGTTTCAGTTCAACTACTGGCAATTACCTTGACAGGTTTATCTGTCTTTAGTTCTTAAGAGCTTGTTAACTGACTGTCACTCTCAAGGGACAAAGGTTGAGTGGGCTGAATGGAAACTGCTTCATACTTTAAAGTGTTCTGTCAAGTCTGTGCTTAAATTAGGAACTGTTGTTGTAGATGCTAACAAAAACTTACGTCATTTCCTATATAAAGTAGAAGTTTAAGCTATCTAAAGTACCACTTATGTTTCCAGTGGGCAAGGAGTGGGCAAGCTGGACATTATAGTCTTTTTTTCAAAATGATCATTTCTAAATCAACACTAAAATGGTGTATTCTGTTTTAATATATATATGTTCCTGAACTATAGGTTTGCTGAAACTAGTTAAGTTCTTAAAGTAAAAGGGTACATGCAACATCTGTCTATTTTCATTTGTTAAGAAAGGGTTCTTTAAGGATTCTGACTAATGAGAAAAAAAAAAACCCAGCCCAACTCACGTCCCTTTTAAGAGCAGGTCGTCTGCAGAAATCTGTACAGTACAATTTATTTAGGACATAGAAAGGGATCCTCTTACTTGCTCATGACTGTAACTTGATGAGGGACAGAGGAACCTCTGCCCAAGGACATCTAAGTTGATGCCTAAAAGATGATGGCTGGGATGCAAAGAATTCCTATTTTAGTCTGCTCACTCTTTTTAAAAGCAAGAAATCCATGAAGTAATATTTTAAAGCATTTTACTGTGTTTTATGTTTGAAATGAGGACAGCTGTGGTTTTCTTACTGGCAGGTCTGACTATTTTTTGGGATGCATTTCCAGAGCCAATTTCTTGTAACATATGCAAGGTAACAAAAATAAAAACACCAGAGAATGAGCTAGGAAGGCTCTTGAATCATTGAGCAGCAAATATCAAAAGTACCAGGCCAGTCTCTAAGGACCAACTTGGCTACCCTGTATCTCCACATTATTCTAGTCATCACTACATACCGGAATATAGTGGTGAAGTATCTAAGACGGTACACAAAGCTAAAATATAATTTCTTTAGTTTGGGTGGAATAAATATTAAGGCTGGGCAGCACTAGAGATCTGAAGGGGAAAAGGTATGTCAGAGTGCACACAGGCACACTAGTTATGCCATCCCAAGCAAACATGGCTGCAATAAGGAGTGGCTGCTCACAGCCCATTCTGAGGAAACTTTTCCCTTTAAATCAGAAGCATAGCCCTAATGTATAGTCTGCATCTAGACAACTACTGTTTCTTTGCTACAGCAAGATAAATCAAAACATGATTCAACATTAAGAGTGAACCCAGCCCATAATGTATGGATGTTCTGCTTCTAGCAATCAAGACTAGCAAAGAAAGATGGTAGAAGCAGCAGACAGTATTATCTGGAGTTGCGATATTCCCCACTCCTAATCAGGTTGGAAAATGGGAACAGATGTCATGCGCTGGCAACTGTTTGTCGTGTTTATAAGAAATCAAACAATGCTATAAGTTAGATAAATTAAATGAAAACTGTCATAGTCTAGTATGTTGTTTCACAGATATGCATTAAGAATTTAATTTGATCCAAAGAAAACTCTACCTTTTTTTATAGGAGAGGAAGCTCTAATAAATGCATGGGTGGGGGGACAGAATCACAGAAGTAAAACCCATAGTTAATTAAGGAGGTTATATTTGTTCCCTGAGTCAATCCTCTTCCTCTGTATAGTTACACCTAAAATCAAAGCAGAAAGTATGTCTATTGCAACCCTATTCAAAATAATAATTCAAGTGTGAGAAATATCCAGAAAAGAATGAGAAAAGAATTTCAGAGTATTAGAAGATCACCATCTAAACAAGAACTAGCAGTATGATGCAGAAGCTAATGCAATCATGGATTGTCAGTGACCTATATTAACAGAAGCATTGTGTCCAGTTCCATTATAACTCTGCACTGGTTAAACCATGCTTTGGAGTATTAAATACAGTCCTGGGCAGCCCATTTTAAAAGAAACATGGAATGGGTTCAGAGATGTACCAGAATGATAAGGGATCTATGAAACAAGCCACACAAATAACTGTTAAAAGCTGGGCATGTTTATCTTGCAAAGATAAGACTAAGAGGAAATATGACAGCAGTCTACAAGCCTGTCATATGCAAAAGGGAGCAGAACTGTTCTCTGTTGAAATTGTTAAAAGAAAGAAGATGCAGTCTGAATGTTAAAAAAAAAAAAGTTCTTCCAATAATGCTGTAAAGCAACAGAATAGTATACCTACAACAACTCTGCCACACTGGAGGTTTTCAAATAAGGGCTAGATGGCTACCTGTTGAAGATGATTTAGCGGATTCCTGCACAGAGCAGGGAATTAGACCAGGTGACTTCCCTTCCAACAAACAGATTCTATAATTCTTTTAGATTTATTTACATCTTAATGTTTTTCAACAGGCTTAGGTTCTCTAAATCTACTATGTTCGGATATTATTGCTAAATATTCATTGCAATCTTCATCAGATATATTAATCATTCATCTATCAAGGTAAATGGAGTGGAATTGTTATTCTACCTAGAAACTACTGTGATTACTTTCATTTGTTGTTTAATTAAAGTCACATTTATATGGAAAGTAACTATTAAAAGCAATTATTTTTCTCTCATCATAGAGGGTAAGACACAACTAAATTAGGTTAACTATTTTGTGTGCGGGGGGGCAGGAGAATATTTGGAGTTGAATAACAATGCAACCAAACTGGCTGCATTTTATTTATTCAGCCATTTTGTTATCATAAGCCATACACAAAAGTACTACAAAGCCAAAAGGGAACCTTCTGTCTAAAGTTGATTGCAGAGTATGTGTACTATACAATTTGCTTTAGTTTATTGCCTCTGTACAAATATAGACACAGCATGCATTTCCCCCAATTTAGCAGACATTTCTTTTAACTGAATCCATTTCTTAAAAACATATTTTGTTTAAAATAAAATGTGATGAAGTACTGTATAGGAAAACAAACTCAGATCCATGATGAAAGCCCAAATCGTATACGATCAGCTGTTTATATTGTTATTCTATTTGCTTTATCAGAAATTGAAAGCCATTCTTGATATGATGAAACAACATGAAAGAAATTTACCTACCAATTCTGCAAATACTATAGGACTTTTGAGAAAAAAAGGTGGGTAACTCTGCCTGCAAAAGTGACTATTAATTCACACTCATTTTGAGGATAATACTATTAAATAGAGCTGATGGTTTTCTCTTTAGGATTCTACACCTGTAAAAGTTGATACATCTCTTTACATCGAAGATAAATGTTTATTGCTGATGCTGAGCAATATATTATTAACTAAGCAGTTAAAGGAACAAGGATCTATCCCACTAACAATGCCAATCAAAAATTCTGCTTCAAAATCTGATTTCAGTATCAGACTTCCATTTGGCAATTTCTAAGACGGTAACAACAATTTTCTACAACCATGAGAGATTCTGCAATATACTGAACCCTAATCCAACATTAAAGAGCCAGTTTGGTACAGTAGTTAAGGTATCAGGCCAGAGACTGGGAGATTGCAAGGGACCTTGGGCCAGTCCCTCCCTCCCAGCCCCAGGAACCAGGCAATGGCACACCACTTCTGAAATCTTGCCAAAAAGCCCTGCAGGGATTTGTCCACCCCGTCACCAGGAAACAACTCTGACTCAAAGGCGCGCACGCACACAGACACACACACACAGACACACACACACAAATCCAACAGTCGCAGGATGCTTCAGGAACATTTACCTGCTGATTTATATAAATGTTGTTACTAGGAAAGTAGGCACCAAAGCAGGCAGGTCTGATTTCATAATTAAAGAATAAGCCTACTTTCAAAATAATAGAAACTATCTTTTATTCATTTCATAATCCATTTCAGTTAATGAATGCTTTGAACAAAAAAAGTTCAGAAGGCTGAAGTATGACTTGTTTTTATTAACTTCTATATATAATAATATAATAATTTCATTGCACAATCAATAAGCATTTGTTTGGTTCCTAAAAAAAGATTTCAATAGGTTTGGTTATACACATTTCTACACATGAATGTGATGTAATTAATCTTTATTTTGTAAAGATGAATCTCTTTTGAGCTTCAGTTAACAACAGAAGGCACAAACAGTGTAGATTTTATGTTCATTATAACCCAACTGAAGGTTTCTGTGGGAATACCACAAAGTAATTTTAAAATGCACCTTACTTTAAAGAATTTACATGGTGAATTTAAATTAGTGAATTTACATGAATTTCACTTAAAAATAGTTTTTTTTTCAAAATACAAAACACCCAGTTGATAGCACAGCTGATAGATTTTCTACTGTAGGAATAAAAAACACAAGAGGAAACATTAAATATTTGTAAGCCATTTTATGAAGACCAATGCAAAACTGGTTTACCATCATCTACCTACAGCAAAATTCCATGCATGTTTACTTAGAATAGGATCCCCTATATTTGATGTTTATTAGTTTATAAGTATTTAACAAAAACTGCCAAAGGTCCTGAATGCATAAAAACATCTGAATCAAACTTGCAAATAAAATACATTTAGAAAATGAAAACACTAACAGTTTTGGGAAAAGAGGTTGTTGCTAATGTTATTTTGCTAAATGTCAATTTACAACTATGAACTGTGGATTACAATTCCAGAACATACAATTGAGTATTGTAATCACACACATTTACATTTAATCAATTACACTGTTAAAATACAATGTTATAAACAGAAACCAGTCTAATCTCATCCATGGAGGTTGCCTCACGACCTTCTTTTAACTGCAAACAATAGCGGGTAATCCTTTTCTGCCCCATGCAAATTTTGCAAATCCTGTGCTTTACCCCCTCCCCAATCATTCCCCAAGCGAATTCACATTGTTTTTATAAAATATACAACAAAAATGCAGGAAATGTAGCTACAGTAGCCATTATGCTTCCAAAACTGGAGAAAACAGTAGTTGACTCGTGAGCTTTTTTATTAAAGTATAAATAGAAATGCCATTTTTTTTACATAAAGGCATTGAGTTTCTTTCTACTGTATAATAAGCAGAAATTAATAGGTGATAGTTCTTTCTGACAATGTTAAAATTTTAGTAATTAGGAGAAGTTAATCTAAATCTATTTTCCCCAAACTTTCTTCTCTTAATTCTCTTACTAATTACAGACTAACACATGGCGTATTCAAAAGGTCCCTTCCCAACTTCATCCTGTGCTCCCAAAGATTTGTGTTAGACTTATCAATAGAGGCGAATATGTGTAGCTCAGGGTTGAACTGTGGAGTCCTTGGGGTTCTCTGAGCTTGGTTCTTTTCTTGCAAACATTTCTAGGCTAGGTAACATCTTCAGTGCACCAACTAGCAGTCAGAAGACATGATGAAAACTCCTTAATCTCACAACACATGGACAGACTTAACCATAGTTTTAACTGGGAAACTGTCAGCATTTTAGAGCAAACTAAATCCAAAAATGCAAGAGAATTCTTGGAAGCTTGGTATTCAGACAAGGCAGCAATTAACAGACACATAGAGATAAACAGCATCTACATACTAATCAAAAGAGACAAGAGACCAGAAGATCGCCTCACCAGCAATCAATCACCAGCAATCATCACCCAGATAAGCAAAGGTTACCACCAGGCACACAATCAAGCAGCAAACATATGCTAATCAAGGAACTACCAGAGGAGCAAAAGAAAACCCCCACCCCCACCAGCACTGGCAAGGCAGGCCACAGCAGTTAAATAGAGAGCAAACCCCATCCCATTTTAGCACTGAAGATGTTACCTAGCTAGGTAATGAAATGTTTGCAAGAAAAGAACCAAACTCAGAGAACCCGAAGGACTCCAAAGTTACAATTATGTCTTCATAATTATCTTAAAACTTTGGGCTTTTAATATTAGGTCTACTCTTTCCTTTCGTTTAATAACTAGACTGAAGAGTTCCAAAGAATATAGACACTTGATCTTGACTCAATATTTCTGTAGATCTGGTACTATTTTCCTATTTTTTAAAATTATTTTAGTCCAGTCAAAATGAGATATTTATATTTTGTTTTGGAGTCCAAAACATTTACTCCTGGGGTGGGCTAAATATTCACTTGGAGAATTAGCTATCTGTTCCTATAGCCAGGTTGGATTTTATTATTAACATTATTAAGTACACAAAATTTGAAGTTCAACTTATCTTTATTTCCACAAATCTAGAACATTTTTTAATTAACTCAATATAAAAAAGTTATCTTGCTTGTGGCTGACACAAATGTTTGCACTTTCGGGCATTTCTGTATCACAGTTGAGTTCAGTAGTCATATTGCAAATAAATGGACACCTCCTTAATAATGGCCCAGCTGCTAGTGTTTAAAAAGGCAAACAATTTAAAGTCAGGCAGGTAGAAATAAAGTGGCAACATTCTGGAGGTGTTAGGACACCACTGGATGATGCTGCCATTTTTCAGAAACACTTAAAATAACCACATCAAATGAAAAATTATACTATAAGCATTGGATTTTTTAATAGGTCTTAATGAAACATTGTGCTTCGATCTAGTGCAGAAGAAGCCGGTTGGTGAATGTGATGGTGCATACACTAAAGGAAACAGGGTAACCACAAACATGTTTTTCTTTTTATACCGGAAACACCTGCCCTGAAAAGAAAATAAAAACTAGTTCACTCAAACTGTGTTGAAGAGAAACCAAACAATTTTCTTCCTATTAGTCCATTTTAAATTTGATTGAATCCACACAGTTTATCTCAAGCAATTCTCCCTAATTGAAACACTGCATGTTTGGGAAAAAGAGCAGAAGTATTTTCTTGAGGAAGCAGGTAGTTTCATGTTCCTTATGAAGCTGACTTCTATGCATGTTTACTCAGAAGTTACCCTGTCACTGAATCCTGAAGACGCTTGTGGGTCTAAACAGGAAAGTGGACATTAACCTTAAAGAGAAATTTTGTGCAAATATGCTTAGGAGTGCTTGGGGTTCTCTGAACTTGGTTGTTTTCTTGCTGTGTAAGAACATTATTCTGATGAGCACAAATGTACTGCAGCAACCCAGAACAGCAGAAAAAGGAAACACACCACCTATACATCATCTTTCAACAAAATGGATACCCACACAAATTTACCAAAAAGTGCCTGACCACTCAACCCACTACAGCACAACCAACACAAGCTATGAAAAGGATAACATACATCAGAAACGTCTCAGAAACAACCAACAGTCTATTACAACCACATGGCACCACCATAGCATACAAACCAACTAAAGCCCTCCAAAACATCTTAAGTAAACCAAAAGACCGAATAGCCCAAAAGAAAAAACAGCAATCATCTATAACATAAGGTGTAAGGACTGCAACAGCCACTATGTAGGACACATAGGCAAAAAACTAGCAGAGCGCATCCATGAACACCAGCTAGCACTCAGAAGACACGATGAAAACTCCTTAATCTCACAACACACGGACAGACTCGACCATAGTTTCAACTGGGAAACTGTGAGCATCCTAAACCAAGCCAAATAAAAAAATGCTAGGGAATTCCTGGAAGCATGGCACTCAGCCAAATCAGCCACCAACAGGCACATAGAGATAAACCACATTTACACACCATTCAAAAAAGACAATAAAAAAGCTAAGAAGGAAACAAAAAGACCAGACTGCATCCTCTCCAGTAACCAACACCCAGATAAACAGGGATTAACACCAGACAAACGATCAAGCAGTAAACGACAGCCTAATCTAGGAACTACCAAGAAAAAACAACTTCCCCACCAACACTGACAGGGCAAGCTACTGTATACAAACAGAGAGCAAATCCCACTCCCTTCTAGCACTGAAGAAGTTACCTAGATGGGTAACAATGTCTGCAAGAAAACAACCAAGCTCAGAGAACCCCAAGGACTCATAGTTCAACCCTGAGCTACATATGTTCTCTTCTATTAATATGCTTAGTTCAAAAACTTATTGTGTAAATGTGGTTAAGTAAATGCCCTGTTGGACCAGACTTATCACCAGGCTGTAAAACTGCTGTCCAAAGATTTTTATGTAGGAACAAATTCCATTAAATGCAATGATTGGTTATTTTCCTCTTGCATAGGATTAAGCTGCATAATTGTTTCCTAGTCTCATTAAAAAAAAAAAAAGTGTTGTCAGTGGGCAGCAGATGTTACACAGCATTATTCTAAGCACTTTTGGCTTTCATCCACAAAGATATAAAATCTTTTCTGAAAATATAAAGTTTAGATGAACCACTAAATGATATGAGTATGTTGTACCAGGCGTAGCTGTTACAGTAAATAAGTATAAACATGTTGTATAGCACAGTAAGTCAGTTTCTCAGCAATAGTTTATTAAACAGATCATAACCAACTGGACTTGTGTGTGCGTGTGCACCTTTGAGTCTGTCTTGACTCCTGGCAACTATATTGACAAATCCATGCAGCTATTTTTGGCAGAAGGGATTTGCTATTTCCTTCTTTCCAGGTGTAAGAGAGAGTGACTGACCCAAAGTCACCCAACTGGTTTCTGTGCCAAAGACAACACTAGAACTAAGGTCTCCCCATTCTTAGTCCTGAGCCTTAAGTGAAGCAAAATCATAAACTATGCTTAACAAATCACATTGGCTGGGTTCAAATAGCACCCAATGCAGTAATCTAATTTGCTTTGTTTTGGTTTAGCATGTGAATTCAGCTGAAGAGTGGTCCTATGAATGTTAGGTCCACTAGATTTATTTAACCTCACAGGATTTATCTATAAACAATAGTCCAAGCCCATAATTCCTTCAAACAGCACATTTAGCAGCATTCTGTTTGTAAATAATAAAAAAAAAATTAAAAATCAACAGATTCAAACTGCTAAGATTATTTCAATCACTTAATTGATTTATGTTCCATTTTTCCATACAAGCAGGATGAAATAGCTTACTAACAAACCTAACCTCTCAAGGGAAAAAACCCTCAATCATACACTATTCTTAGGGTCAGAGAAATAATAATTATAAATAATAATAAAAATAGGAATAAAGGCTTGGAAATAATAATAAAGGATTTGTCTTCATACTTTCCTTATGGGTTTCTGTTAGTACTTGGAAGGCCACTGTGAAAAAAATACTCCAAGAGAATACATATAGCTGTGGGTTGAGTTGTGGAGGCTTTGGCACTCTCTGAGCTTGGTTGTTTGCTTGCAGACGTATCATTACCCAATTTGGTAACATCATCAGTGCTGATGATCTAACCTAGTCGGGTAAAGAAATGTTTGCAAGCAAACAACCAAGCTCAGACAGTACTAGACTCCACCAAACAAACAAACAAAAAAAAGAATTAAGGTTTTATGTGTTTATATATTTTATGTTTTAATGTTTGTTGTGAATCGCCCAGAGTTCCCCCATTGGGGGGAGATGGGCGGTTGAAAAATGAAATAAATAAATAAATAAATAAATAAATAAATAAACAAACTAGATTTCCTGGACCATTGGTATCTAGTAAGATTTTCATGACCAGAAACCAAACAGACCACAGAAGACCATGACTCTATTTGGACGATGCACTTACTCTTGGGCATCTGAACTATAGTTTACTGCATGAGCTCATTTGTTTGGATTCATATATGCCATTCCACTATAAACCTATTACCAAATGGGCTGCACTTGCACATCAGGCTAGCCTAATATGTGGCTCAGTGCGTCGTGTTAGTACATACAGTCCATGATTGAGACCAGTGGATATACAGGATGCATGTACAGTATGGCATCTGAAAATAACCTCTTCCTCTAAAGGAACATAGGAACTAACTGACTCAAGCACATGGTAACAACCACGTTGGAGGGAAAATGAGGGCACATCTTAGATAGCACAAGGTGACAAAAAATGGACCTTTTTCCTCTTCCCCTTCTCTGATCCCACACATTCAGGTTAAGGCTGCTGCTCTAGCACAACACTGGACATGTTGCCTTCATTCTAAATCAATTACATTAAATTCTCACCCCTACTTCTGAGTCTCCTCCTGGCCCTGAACAATACAGGACCCTGCATGTGATCATACGGCCTACTCCGGGGTGAGAATAAAGGGCCGCCTACAATATTGAACTGCTATACCTTTTAGGGGATACATTGATCAAGTTCATTTTACAGAATACAAACCACCACAATTCCTTAGAGAAGTTTAAATTTGGAGGACAAAACACATTCAGGAGCTTCCCAGATTAACCCGGACTCCCTTTTTCCTCAAGGGCCTTCGGAGAAAAGAAAAACATTTTAATTAACGTTACTAATCTTTAACTAGCTGGCTGGAGGTAAGCCTCTTATCTAAATAGCCTCAAGGCACGGCGGTTACGTCCTCATTTGCATACGTACCCAGGGCCTCTGGAGCTGGCCGTTGACCCCAAAGGTCACAGCCCAGAATTTTAAATTCCAACCGCCGAGGAAAACTGACCGACTCCACGCCCCCATCTGGCCTCCAGGGGCATTTGAATTTCAAGCAGCCAATCAGAACGTGGAAAATATCCGCCTTGACAGCTCATTGGCTCACGGGAAATCCCTCTTACCTATAAAAAGGCCGGTCTTGGGCCTTTAACTCAGACTGAGTTGGAGTCTGAATCACTGTCAGCTGTTCGGTCAGCCTGAAAATGAGCCACGCCAGCAACGTGCTTTCGAGGCCCGAAGACCTGAACTGCTGTTTCTGGAACATGCTTCTGTTACTCGCCGAGGAGCCGGCTTTCGAGGGGCTGCGGGAAGCGCTTTCGAGCGGGAGCGCTGCTCCCGTGCATCCCGGCGCGCCGGAGGAGGCTCCCCCCCCGTCGGAAGCGACGAGACCGGGGTATCATCTCTTCGTCGTCTCTGGCCACGAAGCGAATGCCTCCGCCGAGGAGGCGCCCGAAGGCTCTGAAGGAGCGGCCGCTCTGCCGGGAAGAACCCTCAGCGCTGAGGGCACCGCTCGTGCGGGAGAAGCGAGAGGAAACCACCCTCGCCCTCCTAACTGTAAGTAATAAAAGCGGCGCGATCCTCTTCGGGCATGCGCAGAAGGCGGTATCTACACGGGCGCGTGCTAAGCAGGTGCTACCTTCTTTTCCCGCTCGCGGGTTTGTTAGAAAAACGAAGCATGCGCGTTAAGGGAGACTGTTTCCCTCCAAAGGGCGTGCTTGGTTTTGGCGCGTGCGCAAAGCGCTCGCTCCGCTTTCCGCCGGGCGCTTGTGTGCCGCTGTGGGCATGCGCGCCGAGGCGGCTTTTTCGAGGGCCGGGGGAAGCGCGCGGTTGGTTGCCCGGGGAGCTCGTAACCCCGAGGGCCGGGGGAACCCGGGGTGGGGTTGACGGCCTAAAGCCCCCTTTTGGTCTTCCGTGCGCTCCTGGTCCGCTGTCCCGTCCCTGCTGAACCCGAGCGGGCCCAGCGTTCTTGTGAACGCGCTTCACGCGTGTTTCGTTTTTCACGCTCCTGTCCTCGGCTGCGTCGCCGGCAAACTGCCCGCCGGTGCGAAGAGGGCCCTGGGGAGGGGCGGGGCGGGTCCTCCTCCCCGCTGCCCCCCTCGGCATCTGGAAACGAGAGGTGGTCGCGGGGCGCCCAATAAACTTCGATCAAAACGTTGCCGGGGCTTGGGTGGACGGCCGGTGGGTTAAGCCTGGGAGCGATGCCGCGGCTCCGTACGACTCGGGTCTGCCCATCCCGTTTCAAGCGCAACACGTGAACGCCTCGTGCGCTGTTTCTGCGCGGTGCCCGGGAGAGGTTTCCTTTAGCAGCTTGTATTTCCCTGGGGAGAAACTTCCTTCTAGGCTGGCAATGGGGAGGGGGTGGAGGGGGCGGCTGCCGCCCTGCTCCCCTTAACCTTCCCGAGGTGTCCAGTTTCTGGGGGGGCTGATTGGAGCCGACGTTGCAGTCCCTGCTTGCAGACCTTTGGAAAGCAACGTTGCTCCTCGTGAATAGTTGCCGATGGTTTGTTTTGTTCGTTTCTTTCCAGGGGACCCTGTTACTGAAAACCAAGCCCCCCATGGCGTTTCCCCCGGTCCCGAAGGCCCAGGGTCTATCCAAGCCCTGAGGCTAGTTGAGCGGACAGGGCACCCCAGGATTTGGAAAGCATACAACAGCGGCTTGCTGTCGTTCCTTACCTTCCGAGAAGACGCTGGAATGCCTTCTGTTTGGCCAATTCCGGGAATTCAGATCAGAGGCTTTTTGCTTTCTCTGGATTCGCAGGGGGTGTCTGCAGCCAAAATATTTACATATCTGGCTGGCCTTTCCTACATATCCCAGATGTTTAATTTCCAGGATCCCCTTCAGGACTTCTTCACTGTTAATTTGGTGGTAGGACTGCAGTGGCAGCGAGGACCTCCAATCCCGTTGAGCCTGCAGACCCTTGAATCTTTGATGGATGCGCTTGAAAGCGTCTGCCACTGTTTCTATGAGTGCCTTTTATACCGGGCAGTATTTTTATTGTCTTTCTTTGGAGCACTTCGACCTGAAGAGATGGTGGCTGAGAGGGGTACAGCTCTGCATACGGGACTCCTGTGTTTGAGTGACATTGAGATCCAGCAAGACTCCATTGGCCTTCATCTTCGTGCACCACAGATGAGCCAAGGATGGTTCACTTTCTGGTTGGGACTGTCAGAGAAGCCGTGGCTCTGTCCTGTTCTGGCACTTCATAATTATTTGGCAGTGAGGCCTTCCGGTGAAGGGCCTCTCTTCTTGTATGGAAACAGGCATCTACTGTACAGGGAGCGATTCTTGAAAATCTTTCATGCTGCTCTAAGGAGACTTGATCTCCCCTCAGAACGGTATGGTATACAGTCCTTTTGGCTGGGTTCTGTTACCAATGCAGTGCGATATCGCTATCCTGAGAAAGTAATTCTTCATTTGGCAAGGTGGCCATGTGGACCACTTCCTGATGGCCAACTCTAAAAGCCTGAAGATAAAATTATTATATTGATTTATTGGCTCTCCTGCAAGTCAGTATTACTATGTATTATTATTATGGACTGTAGTTAATTCCTTTATTTTGAACAATTACAACATTCCCAAGAGATGGTATCTTGGAATCATCTGCCTCATGAAAGACTGTTGGTTTTTAGCGAGACTGTTTGTACAACAGTCATGACTTTGTCTATGGCATACTAACACAATAGAGTCTAGCTTTGAATCTGAAATTTGTTTCAGATGCTGCACTGAAATTCAATCACTCCTTTGCTCTGGCTGCTTCATTTTAAGACTGCTTAAGTTTTTAAAAAATTTGGCTCTAGGGAAATAGCCATGTTGTAACTGTGTGGACTAGCTGCTAAAGGTTTGCATTTACAGAGCCCAGGTGTGGAAGATTTGCAATACTGAATGTTGCACAAGCAAGCACTACTGTATTCCTCCCAGGCAGGAGAGTAATAATTTTTAAAGTCTTATTCCTTAATTGAGAAGGGAAAGGACTGGCTACTGTATATTATCCTATGTATTAGCTACAGGTAGAGTCCAAGCAACACATATTTAGAATGTTTGTACTGCAGAGTCTGGATTTTAATTTTGCTCAATGAAGTGAACTATTTTGTTTTTTTACTATGAATGGATGAGCTAATATGGTGTAGGGGCGAGAGTCTCAAGTGAAGATAAAACAGATCCTCCTCTGCCATGAAACCTGTTGGGTGACCATGGATCAGTGCCTTTCTCTCAGCCTAACTTACCTCACAGGCTTGTGATGAAGAAATTGGGTAGGAGAGACCCTGAAATGCTACTTGGAACAGAATATACATAACTAGCTTTTTGAAAATTTGATTTATATTAGTTTTTTTTGTTTGTTTTGGTCTGCTTTTTTGAGAATTTAATCCTGTGTATGCTGCTGTTGGGAACGTTGGTTTCCAGACTGCTGTTGGTTTTGTAATATACTCTGTAACTGACAATTTTGTAATGTAAATTTTTGTAATAAAAAATTTGGATAAATAAAGTATATGAAACTTCAGTTGTATCAAGAGATTTTCTAAAGCTTTTACTCTTCTTACTATCTCGGCTTTTGGTTAACATAAATTAGTTTTCTTCATCTTGTCCCTTATTTGGACTGGACTCTCTGTAGCTCATTTTCCCCATCCCTTGAAAGTGGTATGGAAGACAGGCATTGCTGGGTTGCACAGGAAAACTACCTATTTCCAAGGAGAATGTGGAGTGCTTTTTTTTTCAGTAGTTCACTACTGTGGCTTGTAAAGCCCTCATGTCTACCAGCATAAAACTTGGCCAATGATGCATCAGTGAGCTGTGGCCTAAAGATCAGGTCCCCCCACATCCTGTTGACCAGTAGTGTGCTGGAACTAAATCCCACTCAGTTTGACATGCAGGTTTTGATTTGTGGGAGTTAAGAACTGCATGCCAGGAGAACAAGCCCTGTTGTGTAACTTTTTTAAAAAAAATCTATTCAATCATGTCCAATTCTCCGAGACTGCCTGAACAAGTCCCTGCCATTTTCTTGGCAAGGTTTTTCTGAAATGGCCTGACATTGCCTCCTTCCTAGGGCTGAGAGAGTGTGACTGGCCCAAGACTGGCTCTGTGCCTAAGGTGGGACTAGAACTCAGTCTCCTGGGTTCTAACCTGGTGCTTTAACCACTCTGTTACATAACTAGGTTCATATGAGATAATGAAACCCAGTGAACCTAACTACATTCTAGTCTACTATGTGCTGTGAACCCAGCCTGTGTGGATAGTGTAGGGTTTAGTATGTTGCATGAACCCGAAGTATTAGGTTATTTGAATGAAGTCTGGGGGGACGTCAGCAAGCACATTCACAGTGAGAATGCTGCCAGTAATAAGGCACAAGGAAAGAATGGAGGGAAAAGGGAGATGGCCTGAACAGCAACTTATTCTGTGGAATTCTTCCACGGGAGAGCGCATGCGTGTAATTCTATTACAGGAGAAATGTGAGCACTGAGCTTGAACTGAGCGTGGTAGGGTGGTTTCATCCTGCTACCCTTCCCTTTGTTACCTGATAGCTAATTCTGAGGTTACCGGATCTGCAGGAGCACGAAGGATCAAGGGGGAGGCTGACAAAAAGTGGTCCTGCAGAAGACATATCTAACCAGCTAAAACCTGGGAATGGGCTGTTGCTGTCCCTTTCATGGATCTTGAAGGAGGGAGAATGAATCTTTTCACTGGTAGGGCAACATAATTTCTCCATCCACCCACTCTCTGCAATGAGGATTAGCATGACCTGTATTTGTTCTTTCATAATTTTTACAGCAGGAATGCTTCAGGGTAAGTCAGTCTCTTTGCAGCAGGATGGATGAGAGGGACTGCTGAAGCATGTGTGCTGGTGTAAGCAGATAAATGGGCACAGAGTTGACCCCTGCAGTGCTGCTGTTTCTTTTAAAGTTCAGTGGAAATTTTAGTCCTGGAAGAAACAAATGATTCTTTATCAGAACTTTTTAGAACTGTAGCTTTCAGGATTTCTTAGCTGGGATCTATTAAAATGAAAAAGGTTTTTTAATTGTATAATAAGGTAACTTTATTCTTAAATCATAAGAAGAATACAGTATTTCAAGTTTCTTAAAGACTTGAACCCATTGATTTTCCAAAATGGGGTAATCCCATTTTTCATTCCGCATTTCAGGTATATAACTAATGCTAACCGTCATCCTAATTCATAGTTCTGCAACTCTTGTAACAATATAGAACATCTTGTCCCATTCAATGCTTCATAAATTATTCATTGCTTAATAAGAGGAGAATCGTATCCAATCCGTCTTCTTAAAAGGCATAGCGATAAAACAAATGCTTTAATTCACTTCACCATCCAGTAATTAGGAACCATTATTGCTGCAAAGGCAAACAACAGTGCCTGGCACAAGTTTCCTGAACTGCTGTTCCTCGGATCTTTTTTACTTGAAGTTTAGAGGGAAGCCCCGGCAGCTGAATGAGAACTAACAATTAAGTTTGATTCAGTTCATTTGATCATGAATAAGGACACTTGTTTCCTACGCACAATGGGAGATGGTGGTGTTACCACAGGTTATGTCTCTGGTGAGTGAGCATTGTGCTTATTTTACACGCATTTAAGCTTTACCTGAACATCTGTAATCTGTCCTTCCATCTTGTTGCAACTTGATTCCCCTGAACAGTGTCTTTTTTACATGTGTCTTTTTTTATCAATTGTTTTTAAGAATATAAATTTGGTTACACCCAGGCATTGACGCAGCACAGGGAAAATACGCTCAAATGCTGTTTAATGAACTGTTTGAAGGCTACTCAAATGCTCTCCGACCTGTTGAAGATACAGATATGGTCCTGAATGTTACTCTTCAGATCACACTTTCCCAAATTAAAGATATGGTAAGTATCAAAATATAATATACAGAGTAATAATATGTCTTGAAGGGTTGTTGTTGTTTTTTTCAAATCTTGTTGGGATAATTGGAATTTAAAACAAGTTGTAGGCAGTTTATATAATTACTCCTTATGCTGGCCGAGGCAGTTGTTTAATTTCAGAACTATTTTTTCCTAAGCACATTATTGCAAGCTACTCTCTCTCTCTGTGTGTGTGTGTGTGTGTGTGTGTGTGTGTGTGTGTGTGGGACTGAGTGATTGGAAGAGAGAAAAGATTCTACACATGTTTGAAAAGGACTTTATTACTGCCTAAACATGGAACACCATTCTCCCCCACCCCCCTGGAGATCTGGATGGTCTCAACCCTGTTGATCTTCTATAAGGCTTTAAAGACCTGAGTGTTCCCCATGCTCTGGGCTAGGATGTTCAGTGAGCCTGGTTCATGTGATTTCTATGATGGGAGGTTTTTGAATTAGACCTCAATGCCTTTATATTGTGTTCATGGTTGTTTCCGATATTTCATTTATTTTCATTTTTGTTTATTGTTGGTGTTTTAAATGTTAGCCACTCAGAGTCATACAGTAAGAGGACAGCCTTACAAGTCTTAATAAATACTGCTGAAAATGATTTGTCAAATTAATTTTTTACTGAGGAATATATGAATAAATATGTTAGTGTGAGAATCTCCTTTCTTTACATTAGATTTTGTTTAATGTACAGAGAGGAAAGTCTATGAGCCACTATGGATTGGAAATGCCTGGTTTCCTAAGAGTATACATGCCAGAAATTTTGGAAATCTTCACTGTATTATAGTGAATGACTGTTTTGTATGTAACACAGCCTTCCCCACTTCCAAAATCTATTGGCCCAAATCTCATTAATATATTAAAAGCAATCAAGATTTGAAGGCGAGCCTGCAATGGTACATTCCATTTTATGTCCATAGCACTTTTGATGACTGATACATCAATGGCAGAAATCAAAGACAAGCTTGGATATAAGAGATCCCATTTTTAAACCCTGAACTTTCTGGGCAGAAAAAAAATACACACCTGTAATTCTGGTAGGCTTTTTCCAGTCCAGACTGACTACCGATGGGCAACCTTTTAATGGCCAAGAGCCACACTTAATATATAGGAATGGGTCTGATTTCTATTATAGGACTTATCCTACAGTGTCCATGTAATTTTAATTTTACTATGTCAAGAACTTCTGCTATCAATGTTCAGTAATCGTGATAAGAGAGTTTGAAGGGATAGCAAAGGTCAGGAAGTCTGATCATAGACTGGCCACAGATAATACTAAGCTAGATGAACCACCAACTTAAACTGGTATCAGGCACCTTCCTATGTTCCTAAGTTAAGGCCTTTATGTTACAGGATGAGAGAAACCAAATTTTGACAGCCTATCTGTGGATTCGCCAGACATGGCATGATGCCAATTTGAAGTGGGACAAAGACCGATATGATGGATTAGATTCTATCCGGATCCCCAGCAATCTGGTATGGAGACCAGACATTGTTCTCTATAACAAGTAAGTCTATCTACAGTATTTGCTTAGCAGGGTGCAGAAATGAAATTAATAGTTCCGCGCTTTGTGTGATAATGATCTTTTAAAAGCCTACCCCAAGAATTTGGTGAATCTTTGATGCAAGAAACTTAGGAGTCCTACTCAGAATGAAAGAGTTTGGCAAAAAGCCAATTGCTGCAAACATCAAAGCCGGTTGAAGTATTTTTCTGGGTCAGAGTTGGTTGCCTTCTCCAGCTTGAACTAATGGATCAATGGGAAAAGTGCAATCCTGTTTTTATATCAAAAGTAAATAAATAAGCAAAGAAAAAGAGTAACATCCAGGAAGTCTTAAAGACAAATGTCAGTTTCACAGAACTTTCCCCAAAAGCGATCAGCAAGAGAAGACGAAGAAAGTTTATAAAGATTTCTTATTTAAGTAGGGTAAACATTGTAGGTAGCAGGCTGATCCATAGGAGAAATCAAAACAGTATCCAAAATAAGTTGGTCATATTTAAATGAAATGCAATGTCATACAAAGCCTAGCCAGATCTAGGATGCAACCAGAGGTATGGATCAAAAAGAGATGGCTATGTCCCACCTTATATAACTCTTAGTAATTATTCTAATTACTATTTGCAACTCCAGCAAGGAATTAGTAATTAGAATGTTTGGTATCTGCTCTTCTGGAGGAAACCAATGTTAACTACATTTTGTCTGAGTCTTAAGCTTGGAGGGGAAAATCATCTCTACTACTTTCTGGTTTCTGAATCCCTCCTGTTGGTGGCAGTCGCTTGTGTGTTTCCCAGCTTCACGCTCCTCCTGGTTATGATGTGCTCAGTGCTGAAACGCTGAGGGCCCAAGCAAAGGCTGAGCAGGAAAATGCAGTGTTAGCAGCCAGCCCGTGCTTCTGAAGCAGTATTGCAGAGAAGGCATTATGCAGGGAAGCAAGAGCTCCTTTATGCATCCCATCACTCCTCAGGACTTGGAACACACGCAGTAAAGTTCTGCATCACACCAGGTAGCAAGCAAGGTAGATGCCATCACACGTATCAAAAGTCTGTCCAGTATGGCCTTAAAGCCCTTTATGAGGCAACTCCCATAGTCAATATATTCCGCTCTTCATTACATTGGGTGTATTATTCTGTCTTTTTTTTAGGGCTGATGATGACTTTTCTGAATCGGTGAACACAAATATTGTATTAAGGTACGATGGGAAGATCACTTGGGATGCACCATCCATAACAAAAAGTTCATGCGTGGTGGATATATCCTACTTTCCTTTCGATAGCCAGCAGTGCAATCTGACCTTTGGTTCCTGGACCTACAATGGTAATCAGGTAGATATCTTCAATACGTTAGACAGTGGCGACCTCTCAGACTTCATAGAAGATGTGGAGTGGGAGATTCATGGCATGCCAGCTGTTAAGAATGTGATCACTTATGGCTGCTGCTCAGAGCCTTACCCAGATGTTACGTTCACTCTTATCTTGAAAAGAAAGTCAACTTTCTATATATTTAACCTGCTGCTTCCTTGTCTGTTGATATCTTTTTTGGCTCCACTGGGATTCTACCTTCCTGCAGACTCTGGAGAGAAAGTATCTCTTGGAGTTACTGTTCTGCTTGCTCTAACTGTATTTCAGCTAATGGTTGCAGAAAGCATGCCTCCTTCTGAAAATGTACCCTTGATAGGTAGGTATTTGCATATATTTATACTAGGTTTCACAAACCACAGTTTTTCTCTCCGAGCTTTCAAGAAACATGATGATGATATTGAGGTTTCTGGAATATGTGATCATTATAACTGAATGCAATTCCTTTGCTCTAAAGCAGTGTTTCTCAACCATGGCAACTTGAAGCATGCTGGCTGGGGAATTCTGGGAGTTGAAGTCCACACGTCTTCAAGTTGCCAAGGTTGAGAAACACTGCTCTAAAGCAAAGCCAGGTTTGAGGTAAGTAGATTCTGTTATTGCTGCTGAATTAGAATGATGGAGATCAAACAACAACTAGCCTAACCCGTTTCTAATGCTATTATAGCATTGCCTGCGTATGGCCAACCTACCACATTAAGTAGTTCTTGTTTTATGTAGCTCTGTTGTATAGTCAAAAGTCTCCTAGTAATGTGAGCCTTCTCTTCCCAATCCTAACTTCTGGAAACAAACAGAACCAATTTGCTCCATCATCAGTAGGGATAACAGATATTTGAGGATGGCTATCTTATTGCCTTTCCAAGTCAATTCCTGAGGTCACACATCTCCAACATGTTCAACCTTGCCTCTCGGTGTTTGGCCTCTGGCTTCTGGTTTGCTGATGGTCTAATTTGCATTACTTCATGCAAGGCTTTGAAGCAAATTAATCTAGAGTTCAATTCTGTGAAGCTCTTAGCTGCTTTACAAGCAGCTTTTCATGCTATAGAAGTGAGAGGGAGAGTCTACATTGGAGAAGTGATGCAAATTTCAATTTAAATACTTAGCATTTCTGTACACCATGTAGCTTGCCTATTGTGGACAGCATACTAAAATGAGGGTTTTCTTTAGTGCCAAGTGTTGGACTATTGACACTTTCCTCCCAGTTACCATTGATGGCTGTTGCAAAATTGATATTATCAGGTCAGGGCCTGAGCCCAAAGTACATTTGAACTGGTAACTTGAGGAAGAAACTATTAACTGTAGGATAATGTTCATACAGATAGTCCTTGACTTACTACAACAATTCAGACTGGAATTTCCATCGCTAAGCGATGTGGTCATAAAGTGCAATCACATTGCTTAGCAACGGCAATACCTGCAGTCCTGGTTGCTGTCATTAACTGAATGCCACGGTCATTAGGCAAGGCAACTTCATGCTGGCTTCCCACAACCGAAGTCAGTAGGGAAGCTGGCAGGAAGTTGCAAGTCGCAGGCCAGCAGGCAGATAAGTGGCTGCTGCCAGGTGGGGGAGAGAGTGAGGGGGTTGCATGGGGGTGGGTCAGGGAGGTTGCATGAGAGATGCTGCTCAGGTTGGGGAAGGTGTGTGAGAGGTGCTGTGAGGATCGGAGATGGTGCGTGAGAGGTGCTGCGGGGGTGCGCAAGTGGCTGGTGCAGCATGAGCACAGAGGAGCTGTAGGAGGATATGTGGGTGAGGGAGACCTACCCCAGAGACTTGTGATCTTCCCTGCAGGCTTTCCCTTTGACTTTCTGGGGAAGCTGGCATGGAAGATTGCCAATGCTAACCATGTGATCGTGCGGTGTGTGGCAATTGGTCATAAGTGCGAACAGGTTGCCAAGCACCCAGATCATGATCACGTAACCATGGGGGTGCTGGGACAGCTGCAACTTTGAGGACTGGTCTTAAGTCTCCTTTTTCAGCACTGTCGTAATTTCAAATGGTCACTGAACAAGTGGCCATAAGTCAAGGACTACCTGTATAGTATACAGTCTTAGCAGGTAGTAGCATTTAGTTGGCTGTGGCTGATCTCAAGGAGAGTTGGATTTCTTTGGTATTTGGCAAACCAGGAAATCTTGGACTATAGACTAGACTAGACAGTCTAAAAAAGAA
The DNA here is from genome assembly GCF_059951505.1 of Python bivittatus. NCBI lineage: Eukaryota > Metazoa > Chordata > Lepidosauria > Squamata > Pythonidae > Python > Python bivittatus. The sequence goes on from NW_028277121.1 coordinate 959,453, forward strand.
GGCATTGGCAAGCCACTTCCACATTTATACCAAGAAAATAAGCATGTAATCACCAGAAACCAAGCCTGACTTGAGGGAATCCCTCAAACAGGACTTGAGGAAATTATCTTTACTTTAGTAGACTAACTCTGAGCAAAGAAAGGAATATATGCTCACTCTGCAACAAATGGCTAGGGGAAATCTGATGGTAGTACTTAATTATTCCTGTAAAAATTTCAGTATTTTGTTGTCTGTTGGTTTGAGCAGAAAGGAGACGTTGCTCTTGTTCGCACCTTGCTGCCAATGGATTGCCTTTGAAAGGTGCATCAGTATAGCGTACTGCAGTTGCCCACACAGTATGGTCCATTGTTGGGAAGTTTGGACAGCAAAATCTGGACATCAGGAGTGAACTCTAGTCTAAGCCACTCCAAATGGGCTAGATTTCTGCAACTCTCAGAAAGTTTCAACCGGTATGAGAGGCCATGGTGATACCAGGTTGTGGAAGGCCACATTAATATTATCAGTGGTTTTCAGAGATCACATAGCCTCTGTAAATCAAAGAGATGAATCGGGGTCAACTTCGAAGTTGTCCATGCACTGTACTTAACATCCAAGTATCAAATATAATACTTGTTCCCAAGTCACCAGAATCATATGTTGAAATCATCTCCTGATGGTCAAGCTACTATCTGGGCTACAAACATCTAGATGACTCTAGATGGCACCAAAAACATTGCAGAAATCTCTAACTCTGCTGCTGTCTATGGTCACCTAGGCCTTTCATAGCTGATCCTGTCTTCCAGATCAGAGAAGCAAAAAAGAGAGGGCCTCTGGTCCCATTTTATCAATGTAAATCTATTTTAACTCACAAATCTCATTAAGTTCTGCTCCAAGGCAACTGGGCACTTCCTGTGGAACAATCCTATTGAAAGCAGTAGAATTACTTCTGAGTAAATATGCATGGGATTGGATTGTATAGGCAAAATTATTTATTAAATTTGCCTCCCATTGTTGCCATTCTTTTATGCTACTTGCTCTGTTATTACTTCTTTTTGCATCTGATTTGTTTGAATATGTTGTAAGCTGCTCTGGTATTACTGATGAAAGATGCGATAGAATTTTAAAAGACATTTTTAAAAAGCACAAATCAGATTACACTTGGCTGTTTTGGGAGACAGCCTGCTAAATTAGGAGAAACTTTAGTTTGAAGACACATGTATACATATATAGATTGAAACGATTTTTCAAACTCATATGCACATATATACTTAGCATAAACATACTGTTGATGGAGATAAATATTTTCAGTAAGGGTGTGCGCTCCCTGGATGCCAAGTATGGTAAAAGGATTCTAATTCAATCCAGGTCATCTGCATAAGTACTGATCATATTTAATAGTGTTCTTTTTGTTCTTTTTGTGGTTCTGATTTTTATGTCAGGTAAATATTACATCGCTACTATGACAATGATCACTGCATCCACAGCACTCACCATAATTATAATGAATATTCATTATTGTGGATCAGGAGCCAAGCCCGTCCCGCAGTGGGCAAGGGTGGTCATTCTGGACTACATGTCAAAGATCTTCTTTGTTTACGATGTGGGTGAAAACTGCACCAGTCTGCAGTGTGTCGGAGAGCAAGACTCAGAGTCAGAAACAACACGCACAAGTTCAAAAGAGCAAGGCAGAGGGGAAGGCAGAAGGAAACCCCTCAGTAAGGGGAGAAGCAGCGACAGTGACCCCCTCGAGAAGCTGCGTGAAGGAGGGAAGGATGGTTCTGGATTCCCAGGTAAAAATGCAAGGGATGTTGTTGGCTGCTGCTCTTGTTACAGAACATTAATCAAGAATATTGAATATATCGCTAATTGCGTAAGGCGCCACAAAGCCAACCACGCCAAAGGAGTAGAATGGAAAAAGGTTGCAAAAGTGATGGACCGATTTTTCATGTGGATTTTTTTCATTATGGTCTTTTTCATGAGTGTTTTGGTTATTGATAAAGCTCGCTAACGAAAAAAGTAGATACCAGGGCTGCAATCCGACTGCTTATTCCTGGAGATGCACCCATAATTATTTGATGTTCTTTAGCGTAGCAACGAAACAACTACAGTGGTACCACGGGTCACGAACGCTTCTGTTCACGAACAATTCAGGTCACGAACAGCACCGTTCGCAAAATTTTGCTTCCGTCCACGAACGCCGGATCGGGTGACGAACAGGATCTGTGGCCATTTTCACTGCCGTGACACGTGGTCGTGGCTTCCTGTAGGGAGGGGGACTCTCCCTCCAAGCAATAACCGCCTCCCCACCCGCCTTCCTGTCCTCCACGCCAGAAGTCACCTTGAGCAAGGTTAGTGTTCTCTCTCTTCGTACTGTACTGTACTTTCATATTTTTGTGGTTTAAAAAAAAATACATATGGTTCAGAACGGATTAACCGTATTTACATTGAACCTTATGGGAAAATTTGATTCGGGTCACGACTAGAGTTGTGGAACGAATTAAGTTCGTGACCCGAGGTACCACTGTATTTTGTTTTTAATTTAGCATTTGATTCTGCCCCTTCAGTGAGCAGAACATGTATATTTAGGATTTGAGGCTGCAATTTGAACCATTAGACTTGAAAATAAGTCCAAGCAAATCAGTTCAGAACAATCTGAACTGATGTTCTTATGTTTAGCTTGTGTACGTGATACAATATCTTGCTGGGATTTGAGAGCCTTCAGAAATCTACCATCTCCAAGAAAAGGTAATGCTGTAGAGCAGTGATTCTCAACCTTTTTGAAGCTGCCACCCCCCTAAGGAGCGGAAAATTTTTCAGCACCACCCTTTGTGAAAATTCTGTAATTTAGGGTATGGTGGGGGAGTTACTGAATTATAAAAGGCAAAAATTTTAAGTAATTTAATTCGAACAAATCCGAACTTCAAGTACGTGGAACTGTATTGATGATACTTCTTTTTATTAACCGACATCGTTGGCGGCTGCAAAATATGATGAGGGAAAGATAACTATTTCTCAAAATTAATAATTCACAACCATGATAAAGAACTAATAAGCGCACTTACCTAGCCGACTGGCCAAATAAACAATGAAAGTAAATCGAAACTGAGGGGAAAAAACAGAAATGAAGCGAACGAAAAGCAACTCAAAAAACACGGGTTAAATCAAACATTCATATTGAAAGGACGCTCAATGCACGCACTGCGATTAATCGCGCGGGAAGACAGCTGACGCACGCGCTGTGCTGGTTGGGATTGGAGAAGAATCGTAGTGTCGAGTTCTTCAAGGTCATCCTACCTAGAATACAAATTCGTCTCACCATTCTTAGAAGTGCGTGAGGGCAGCCGTCGCGTAAGTTCGTTTTATTGCTGGTACAAATGGTGTAAACCAGATCATCGATTTAATAAATTTTTTTGGGAGTTTTAAAATTAAGTTTGAATGCCAAAACATGCTCATCGCCCCTCTACTGCCCAAAACATGCCCACCACCCCCCTACTGCCCAAAACAAGTTCACTGCCCCTCAGCATCCTCCCACCGCCCCCTGGGGGCGGTACCACCCCCATTGAGAACCAATGCTGTAGAGGACAAAGTGTGTGATTTGAACAACTCCATATTCCGATCCACACTGAACTTATTCCATGGCAGAATGCAAGTTATTCTTTCTAAAGATTAACATAACCTTAAAATAATCTCCTTGTATATCAGGTCATCCCTTGGAGCTGAAAGGGAGCATAATTGTGATAAATAGTAAATAAGGAAGGTAACAAATTTAGTATAAATATAGGAAAACATTATTAGAACCCAATGTGTGTTGAAAAAATACATGTCTTTCCGAGCAATATAATAACATAATAGTTATAAACAAAAATAAAAACCAATAAAATAATTGAATTATAATAACTAGATTTGTCTTGATTTTTTTGCTGTTTTTCCCTTTTATTTCCACACCTTTGCACCAATGTTCTCCTTTTTCCAACTTTAAGATTATGTTAATGGTGTGTAACCCAAGTTCTGTGAAGAGTAAGATCCCCCACTATTTCAGATAAAGGACACCAGGTGGAATTGGGGGGAGTCAAAGTCTGCAAAATGGAGGGTGCAAAGTCATGATCGAAACCCCACCCCTTTTGTGTATGTGCATGCATTGATGGAGGTATAAAAATAAGTCATCGCTAAATTACGTACATATGATCTAAGATGATGTAATATCTTTTTTACAGGGCAAAATCTAGAAATTAGTTTATACCGTTTGTATTAGGACTTCAAGAATCTTCAGGCTTCACTGTGCTGTTCTATGAAAGCACAGGTAAACTAAGCTAGAAATGGAAAATGCTAGCTGTTCTTCAGCCAAGCGATGACTTGTAGGTTTTGGAAATGCTGACATTCTAGATGGGGGGTGACAGCGAAAAGGGATTTCAACATAAACCTGATTTCAGCATAAACCTGCTTTTCATAATGGTTGCAACCAATGGGAAACGCTACACAAAAGCCAACATAAAGATACTGCAGGATCCAAATTAGGCCATTGCAATTGTTCCTCATTCCCTTGTCCTGAAAACCCAACAGATGAAATTTAATAGAATGTGATCGAAATCCGTGTTTGTCAACCTCAGCAACTTTAAGCTGGGTGGACTTCAACTCCCAGAATCCCCCAGCCAGCAGCTGTTCTGGGAGTTGAAGTCCACACAGCTTAACATTGCCGAGTTTGAAAAACACTGATCTAAATGATCATATAAATCCTAGAATTTTAATGGTGGGCCTTTTGTGTAGAATAATTAAAGATGTAACTGTATCAGGGCACTCATACATAATAGAAGCCTCACAGGACACATCTAATGTACTGGAACATCCAGCAAAGGGTCAGGTTGAGTGCAAGCTCATCGGTTACAAGCGGGTGAAGCCGCATCAATCAAATCACAAAGATATAACCTATTAACAGTGAAAGGTTTTTAAAAAATAAGCAAAAAACTTGTCAATGTTCCACAGTATCGCATACATAACCTAGCTTGGTTTGATGTGAGTAAACTGGCCCTATTTATCCCTGTATAGTGCTTAGGTTCTCTACTCGATGCATCAAGACTAGTGCCAAAGTGAGAAAAGTATATCTCTTTGGCCTTCAGCCTGGTGTCAAAAGAATAATACATAACGCAACAGTTGTGTGATGGTTCCAGCACTGGAAGGCATGCCAGAATTATCCCCGGTATTGGAGATGGGGCGGGAGAAGAGAAGAGGAAGGGAGCGTTCTGCCCAATAAATGGCAGAGACAAGATTCAAACTAGGGCGTAGTGATTCATAGCACCGTCTCCTTGCCGTGCAACGTGAGCCGTCCAAGACATGTCTCACAAGAAAGGAAATACTTAGCAAGCAAATATTTCAGTCTATCCTTGCTGTTCCCTCTTCCACGTATCTAAAAAGGACTGAGGAGGAACTCCAAATATTTGTAAAAGTTTCCATGCCTGGAAAATAGTTTTTCTGCTGTCAGGAATTATTAGAATACTTGCATATCGCATTTCCTGGGAGTTCCAAACCATTTGAAAGAATCTTGATAAAGTACGAACAGCTATCTGCATGGGATAAAAACATTATGGGTAACACAGATATTAATTATATTTCCTTGAAGCAAGTTTACAGACACGGATAAGGAAAGTGCAAAGGGCATTAATGCATCCTGACACCGCTGTGCAAATGGCATAAATGATCTAATTTGCGATCTCTCCTTTCTGCTGATCCTGGATTTTGCAGAGACAGGCTTAACAATTGGAGAATTTGGGGAAGTAGCATAGGATGCCAAGTATTGTATTGGCATAGTTTGTCCATCGATAATGAACTGCAATTTCAGAGAGGCATTGGGCCTCTATATTTTACATTATCTTTAATGACCCATCAGCCTCACACTAACATAAGGTAAGGGGAAAATTTATGACTTTGTAATACTTCTGTAGTTTTGGAGGATCACTATCGTAATATAATCCACACACACGTGCAAATTGAATTCTGCAGTTCATTGTCTTCACCAGCCTGCCCTATATGAGTTGTTCTAACATGTTCTGATGGTAAAATAAGCACAACAATTTGTTAAGACTAAATAAGTTATCTGAACATGCAAAACCATATTCCTTCAGTAATATTTACTCCTTAGAAACTAATAAGGACTGAAGAAGGAAAGTGGGTTTCTGATTCAAGAGCTGTGAATAGATTCAGTGAGAAATCCCAAACCGTCCCTCCCCCTAACCCTTCAGATCTTGATTTTGGGACATCCAAGGAGAGGACTTCAAGCAACTCAATAATATCCAGACCTTACCATTAGAACTCCATCTGTTAGAGTTTACAATCCTTTATCTATTTATATGTAAATATATGATTTTTCATATCTTGGAGCATTAATTTGCAATTCAAGATTCTGAAACTTTCTGAGACGCTTTGTTCTCTGATCCGGTTTGAATCATGATTAATCTCAGCTGCACGTTATGTTCCTTTGCAAAGTCTTACTCAGATTTACAACTGGTGCCCAAATTCAAGGACAATTGTCTACTTTGCATCAGGGACAGCGAAGAACTCTGTGACTGAACTCCAGGTGAAGAAAGAGAACAGAAGATTCAGGCACGTGATGAATGGCCAAGGTGGGTCCTTGTGATTCCCAGCAATATTCAAATGATATTAATCCAGTTCAAAGGTGCTCCCTGTTGTTTTTTTGGAGGCTGTTCTTTTATCATCCTGCAGAAGTTGTCAGATTCTGGCACCTCTCTGGAAAATTTCCTTTTGATCAGTGGAAAAGATGATACTGATGGAGCTATTGCTCCTTGATCTTCCACAACAACAACATAGAAATGTGTCATAGTATTAGCAAGATACTTCAGGCAAATGCCAGCATAGACAGAAGCTAAGACATCTGAGGTCCTCTCTGACACCATGCTTGTTTTATATACATACAACTGTTCACTGGATTTTCACAGTTGGGTATGTCACACATTTAAATGCTTTTTGATTTCATTTTGCAGATTCTTCTTAAGTTCTAAGTACATATAATAAATACACAGCAATTAAGGGCAGCAATTCATACATATGATTAAGTGAGCTCTAGTTCCCAAAATCATATGGTATCATAAAATCAAAGAATGCAGCTTTTATCATCCCCAACCAGCATGCCCCAGGGTAGGAGATTATGCCCAATATAGTCTAACACCATCTGTGGCTTTCTTACCACTGGATAAATATAAAAATAGATCATGATAGAAATTTGAGAAATATCAAAAGCACATTGATAGGTATTTTGTCATTCAGTATGGTTCAAGGACAGGAAGGCCTGGCGCAATATGGTTCATGGGGTCACGAAGAGTCGGACACGACTTAACGACTAAACAACAACAAGTGTTTCCAAAAGACCTGCACATATTCCTTGAAACTAGTATACTATTTATGAATAGAGCATAACTCAAGGCATAAATTCTTCTAAGGGAAACAGAATGCAAATGTTGGTTAACATGATCGTGGGTCAATTGCAGGGTATTAATGGTGCATATGTACTTGTCACCTGTATCACAGAATATGGATATACCAAAATATCAAGAATTGGGACATTTTCAATCAAGGAGGCTGGCTCAAAAGAAATAGAAGAATTCTGGTTGGAGAAAGCCCACACCATATTTGCAGCAGGAGGTTGTTGATCTATGTTGTCTGCCACATCTGAATAAGTTCATTTTCTTTTTCCAGGCAAAGAAAACTTTTGAGCCACATGGTCAAAGTTGTTGAACTTCGTTCTGTTTCTAGCGTAACTTTCCAGATCCTTCCCCCCGCTTTCCTTTTTCTTCTTGGGTTGCTCTTACATTATTTCATTCATACTCTTTATATTTTCCTCTGGTTAATTAATTTAACAAAATAGAGTTTTAGAATAAATACAAGTAGATTGCTCCAACATCTGCTTTATGGTGTCAGGAACCAAATTGCTGCCATCTAGCGACAAGAAAGGGAAAACAGCCCGGAAGCATGGAGAGCTTTTATTTCCATTGGTGGATTCCACAGAAAGGGAGGGTCACGATCTATGGTATTCAGGCAGCTTCTTTGAAAGTTAGCCCCACTGACTATCATAGGGGAAGTAAGCCTCTATCGGCTTGTGCTGGGTCATAAAAGGAGGTCCATATACATGCTGGAACTAGGTAGAGTTTCCACGCAGAAGGTCTCTTGTCCCTTTTGACTCCTGAAGGTTCTGTTCCCACACTCTTGCTGGCCCTCCTTCATCCCTGCCTTTCTGATTGTCACACTCAGCGTTTTGAAGGTCTGTAATATCCATGAGATAGCTAGACCATTTCCAAAGGTGATTAGAAAGTGAGTGAGCTGGCTTAGTGTCCTTTTTAAAGGCTCCACCATAGCTGAGAGCAAGAAATTGTCTCACTCATCTCCTGGTGCTCAATCCTGCAGGGGACTGCTGTTCTACGATCCCCTTGCAAGGAACTGCCATTGGGAGTGCTTGTGGGCAATCTCCTGTCCTCTCCTTCTCTGGAGAGGCTCTGAAGGACCGAACTACTTGCTGGTCCCTCGTTCTTCACTGCGGTTGTCTTCAGTCAGCCATGACTTACTTGGAAGCTGCTGTTGAAGGTTTCTTCCAAACTCCTTCCAAATTATTGCTGCTTGTCTCTTGTCATTTGCTCCTCCATTTTTCTTGAAGGCTACGTTCTCACTTATACCTAACTATAGCACAATCATGCTCTGGTAAGGCTTATTTACCCCTTTCCCTTATGATGATGCTCTCATCTCCTCTCCATCCCATGAATGAGGGGGTGGATGAATGGATTCTTTTGGTACAAGCTGTATTAATTTGTTGTCTGCTTTACAACTCTTCCTCCATGTCCCTTGAGTTTGGATACTGTATCCCTTAGCTTGTTTCCAAAGTTGTTTCAGGTCCCCTTTCTTGTTTGAGATGTTAATCCTACGAATAGCGATCAATTGTGCGCAGTGTTCCGTAAGAAAATCAGAATTCTGCCAGTATTACTAGCTCAGCCAGTTCATATCAGAGACTTCCTTGCACCAAGCTTCATAGATTGGGTAACTGGGTTGAAATTATATCTTCCTGTTGATATAAGGGAAATCCATATAGTTCCACTGTGCCAACACTTTACCATATATATCCCCAAAGGAATAGAAAAATAGCAAAACATTCCTCATGCAATGGAGTTTATGGCAGTAAAAATACTGATCATGTTGCAGTTACAGGCAGTCCCCTGGTTAAGATCACCTGGTTTAAGGATGACCCATGGTTAAGAACAGAGCCTAGTGTAGCAAAATTCGAGTTAAATACACAATGGTTCAAGTTCATTACACAATGCTATTTGTGCAGTGTTATACAATAATACTGTTCCGGCTTATATACAAATTCGACTTAAGGACAGACCTTGAGAATGGAATTGTCCTTAAACAGGGGACTACTAGTACTTACTAATAAGAACCTTTGTATTTTGATAACAAAACTGCTCACAGAGGGCAAAGTTGTTAATGTTCAGAAATACTGTGACAATGCATATTTCAAGCACGGTGACCGCCAGGGGGAGAACAAGCATCGTGTTCTTTTTTCTAGACAGCAATTTGAAAAAGCATTTGGAATAAGATGAATTACATTGCCCTGTTTATCAATATAGGAAAAGTGTATATGGCACCTTGTCCATGTGGCACCTTCTAGATAGCTGGACTATAGCTCCCAAAATTTCTAGCCAGCATAGCTAACACTTAACTAGGTTCTGTGGGAAGTCACACTGCCAGCTTCTGAAGACTGCCACTTTTGAGAAGGCTGCATTTCACCAACACGGATTCAATCTTCCTGAGATCTTTGTTGCGGCATATGAAAACATTGCACACCTCTTGTGAAGTTCCTCTTCTTCCTCTTCTTTCATCTTATACAGGCACACCTCTCTCTCAGTAGAGGGCTGACTTTTAACCAAGTAATACTCCTTTTCTTCATCTACCTAAGCGTAGGTAACTGTTTTTCAGGCACGGACATGTATGTATGTATGTATTTATTTAGTTGTTGTTGTTGTTCTGATGTCTGAACACCACAGAGGGTACGGAAGTCACCCAGGGATGCGTTCAGAATTTTCAGCCCTTTTTGTTGTTGTGTCAAAGTAAAATAGATGTGTTATGTACATTGGAGGCATTATATACCCATTTTACTTTTCACTTGGACCCCCCCCCCTTCCCACCCTGCAGAAATCATTTCCCTGTTCTTTGGTGGTTAGCCATGAATTTCAGCATCATGATCTTGAGAAGAACTGTGGGCCACAGAAAGGAGGCTGATACAGCTCAGTAATGCTTGCTTTCACTAGTATCTGCTTTCCTGGCCCTTTAGCGAGGCCTTTGACCTCACTTACCACGTGGTCTTTATCAGGAGATGACAAGAATTGAATCTGCCATCTTCCGCAGGCAAAGGATGTGGTTTGCTATTGAACTATCTCCCCCCATTAGCCACATGTCAGCATAATGCCACCTTGTTACTTTCAGTGTTAAATACCAGGACTGTGTCAACAGTTTGGGTCAGTAAACTTTATTTCATCTTAGAAAATTTTCCTGGGGTCACCTGGCCTTTTACCTCTTTGAATGTGCCATCCATTCTTTCTTCATTATTTGGAATTTCTGCCCTTCCAGAGTCGTACATAAAACAAAATACACATTGCTAACTGTAGCAGATATTAAGTTTATGACTAACATCTTTCATTTCTTTAAAGAGTTAATAGAGCCTCTTCCAGGAGATAGATTTTTACAGTATTGTTAATTTCAAAGAACAATAATTTAAACTATCTGTGACTGTTTCCCCCCCCCCACTTTAATTTTTAAATGCTTCAGCTAAGAATAGAATTCAAGTGGGGCAGGGGGAAAGTACTAAGTGTTTCATTCTGTACCAGAATAATGCAGGGGAAAGAAAGATATTTCAGAAGATCTTGCTTGTGGTAGACTGGCTACAGATTTTATAACGTTTATTCATCCTAATTCAAAACTTTAGAGTAGTCTAAAAATGTAATCTATGGGAAAATTGCAATAAGACAATAATACGTGCCATTACTTGAGAACAGGCTCCATTGAATTCAGTGGAACATACTTCCAAATAAATATTAATAGGCTCAGACTGCACAAGTTCAAACATAGTGATCTCTATGGAGTTTAAACTCCAGTGTAATTTGAATGGCCAACCGTTTGAGCTGGTCATTTTGAATTCAAAGTGATTTGCAATGCATTGACATTGTCTCCAACTTAAAATGGGACAAAACTTCAATATACCCTGTCTTAATTAGTTGGTGAATCACAACCCCGTCCAGTTCACCAGACCCCAGAATAAATTAATGATGATGTGTAGCTTGTGCCCTAGAAATGAAAATATGTTGTCTTTTCATTTCTTGTGATGCCCCCGTTTTCTTCCATTTTTCTGTTCTTCTGTCACTCAGAGATGAAAGAGCACCCATCTTGGATTGGGGAGGCAGGATAAATAGTCTATCAACCAGTTTTCTATAACTGATTTACATTTCTTTCTTTTTTAACTATCATATGGAACGGCTCTATCAGCGTGTAAATAGTTTTACTGTCAGGGAGTTCTGAAGGTGAATAAAACAGGGACGCAACATGCTTTTCCTTCAAGGAGAAGCTGGCTCCTGGCTCTTTTCAGATGATGGAAAGCTCTTCAGTCTGATAGATGGGAATCAGCCTCTCCTGGAGCGGGGAGAAGCCGAGTCATATGGCTTGGTGGCCAAGAACCACGTCAACAGGAAGATGAACTTGGTAACAGGTTGACTGAGGATGGTTGCTGGATCCCAGGTACCGAAAATACTTCCAGAGTTGGCTCCACACCACGAAAGCTGCCAAAGTAAACTGTGTTGTTCCACGTGGAGCAAGCGTGGGCCTTTCTACTTTTTTTCATTAAAAAAAACCCAACACACCTTTGCCATCAGGGAAGCCCACCGTTTCTGTTTCGCCCTGGAGGTATCAGAAACATCTAGAATTAAACGAGGACATCAGAGGGGCAATGTGGTTATTACAAGGGCTCATCGCTTATGTTTGAAAAGCGCTGCTTTTCACTGTCAGTTTTACAACTTTTGTTCTTGGTTGGACTTCAGATGGCCTGTGAACATAAGGTGACATGGCAGCCAAAGGGTTCTCCTTTTCAAACGTGTAGACTTTCAGGGAGGAACCCTCTCCTTACAACATCCTCCTAACTCAGTCGGTCTTATAAAGCAGCTATGCGGAAAGCAGAAAGTCCCGATGCAGCTTTAAGCTCCATTGGGAGGGTAATGATGTTGATAAATTCCTTTGGGGAGCAGGAAAGACGACCCAGGAATTCAACTGAGAGGGGGTTATTTTTGAGAGCATGAACATTAGGCCAAGCTGCTCCGGAGGCCAGAGCTGAGGTAGCAACGTGCTTTTGGAAATGTCCGTTTTGCTCCTGGTTAAGCTGCGAGAGAAGCATCTGATATTCGTGCCACCTGGTCTGTCTTTGGACGGAAGGCCGTGCCTTTGAGAGTTTCCTAACATGCAAAAAGTTGAGTTGAAATGTTCTCTTCCATTTATGATTCATAGAGAGCAGCGTTTCTCAAACTTGGCAGCTTGAAGATGTGTGGACTTCAACTCCCAGAATTCCCCAGCCAGCATGCTGGCTGGGGAATTCTGGGAGTTGAAGTCCATACATCTTCAAGCTGCCATGGCTGAAAAACATTGATATAGAGACTTTTACCCATTCTGTGTAGTTCTTCAAGGCATAGACAATCTATTAGGGATTGATAATTAAGCAATGGTTCCATATGACTAATTGTGCCTCATTCCCCTGTGATAAGTAACCCCTTCCCTTTGGAGGTGGATAAAAAATTAATTCCAGCCAAGGAGCCTTTCTATTCACTCCTTTATTTCTTTATAAAATAAGATACATAGGTTTAATGCAATTATGTCTCCTGTTTTTGTCCTCTGAAGATGCAATTCCTGATTTGATGCACTAGGTGACCTCCTTATCTTTTTTTTTTTAATTTCATAGCGGATCATGGCCATCAGAGTAGAACAGATTTGTCAAATCAATAATTAGTAGATTAGAATTATTATGTTTAGCCTGTAAAAGTCTGAACCACCATTAGATTGCACCAAAGAGGGGTTTCTGTGTCTGTTTACTTCTGCAATGGCAGTCTGGCTGTCTGGCAGGTATGATAGGCTTACTTCAGATAAGAATATAGTCTTTTATAAAATAAAGGGCAATTATTTAATTGTTAGAGTTTGAATTGCCTTATATATGCAGCTATCATAACTCCTTATATAGTTAAGGACGTTGTATACCCATTATGTTCCGTGGGTTGAAACACCAGGCTTTGGACATATTAAAAAAAAAAAAAGATTTCTTAGACCTGGAGCCTTTCCAGTGCCATCCATTTCACATTTATTCTAAGCAAGTTGCTCTGTAGTTTATCTATAGAGAGCGAACGATCACAATGCAAAGTTCAGTGCAAAGATGTGACAATGTATTAATAATATTTTCTAGGGAAATGAAGGATCTGAGTTTCATACTGTGAGAACAGCAAGTAGCATTCCTTTTTTATTACTGTTGGCATCCAAAGTTATGTAAGGTAAAGTCTATTTTGAGTTGAGCTTGACTTCTGGTGACTTTATGAACATGTTCATACAGTTTTCTTGGAAACAGTACAGAAGTGACTCACCATTGCCTTCTTCTGAAATTTTTTTCAACTTCCCAGTTTAACCTACAGCCAAGGAGTTTTATGGTGGTCGCCATCCAAGTAACAACCAAGTCTGAACCTATGTATCTTTCTGTGATAATCAAAGGGCTGATGGATTTTGCATAATGCTTTTTGCTAACATAGAAGGTATAGACCAGTGATTCTCAACCTTGGCAACTTTAAGATGAGTGGACTTCAACTCCCAGAATTCCCCAGCCAGCCCTCAGGATGGATGCTGTTTGACTTGCTTAAGCTGCGTGCCTGATGATTGGAAGAACAACATTATTGTTCCATATACCTAGGGAAAAGTAGCAAGAATGAATGCAAAAACTACAGGGGAATTCTGTCCGGGGAGGCGCTTGGCAGAATTTGGATTGAAAAGGAACAAGGGGTGACAATAAGCAACATTTGGGAAGTGGCAGGTGTTGGTGAGCAGATCAGACTGTTGTCTGCAGCAGGTTATTGAGAAATTTATGAATGGGAGAGAGGAAGTTTACAGTATTGTACCTTTGCAGAGACAAAGAAAGCCTATGATAATATGAATAGGCTGAAATGATGGAACGTTTTGTCCGAGAATGGAGCTGAAGGTTGGTTGCTGAATGCAATGAGTGGAATATGACTGCAGTAATGCATACATGAGGATGAATTGAAGCTTAGTGAATGATTCAGCATTCAGCAGGGAATAAGACAAGAATGTGTGGCATTTCTTGATTGTTTAATGTATTTAAGGATAACTGTATGTATGTGGTGAAGGTATAGCTATGTTGGTAGTCCTTGTTTAGCAACTGCCTCAGACAGCAATCCTTCACAGTTATGACGGTGATGAAAAAGGTTTCACTTTGCAACCAATGCCCACATTTATGACCTTCACAGGTCTGTAAAGCAAAGGAAAGCTGAAGTAAAATTGTGACTTAGCAACCGCTTCACTTAACGACCAAGTTGCTGGTCCCAGTTGTGGTGACTAAGCGAGAACTAGCTGTATTGGTTAGGGATGAATGCACATGTACTTTTATATTCAGATGATGTCTTCTTGTTGGCTAAGAACCCAGACTTGCAGCAAATGTGAGACAGATTATATCATACAACAAGGACTAGGAATCTGAAAATTAATGTATCAAAAAGCAAGGCATTTGTGTTCCCAAGGAAAATGAAATGAATCATTGCAAATTATACATAAGTTGTGGAAAAATAGAACAAAATGAATTTGTGTCCCTTGGTAAAGACAAGAAAAGGGATGGAACATTTTTAAGACATGCTAATGCTGACAGAAAGAGACCAGGAAATGTGTGACCGTTACAAAGACTGCCTGCTTGTCAAAGGAAGTGAAAACAGCTGTGTACAAGAGTGCTTCTTTGCACTAATTACATGGAAGTGAGAGCTGCGCATATCATGAAATACGCTAAAGGGGAATGCAGGACTTAAGTGCACGTGGCAAAAGAAGAAGAGGGAATGGGTGCTAAATGAATGTGGATTAAATACAAAAGTGAGGTGGTTTGGTCATATAGAAACAGGGAATGAATATCACCTTTCAAAACAAATGTACGAATGAATAGGTTGATAGGATAAACTGGGATTAGCTAGACTTAACGGGATCCTGAAAACAGGCAAGAAGTTTAAAGCACAAAAGTCAATTTATGAATCGGTGCGTGGATCTGGTGGAAGCAAGGACGATTTGGAAGGATAAAGAGGTATGGAGAGGTATAATGACTTTTATTGCTGCACGCTCCATTTAGCTGTATTTCCTTTCCTTATCTTAGGGATGTCCACAAGGTGTGGTTAAAAAAGCTGCACGTAAAAAAACAGGCAAGCTTCAATCGTGCTTTTATGGCCCCCATTTTGACTTTTTGTTTATCACACTCTGCAAACACCTCTGCCTTATCTCATGCCTTTAATTGCATCTGTTCGCTCCTCCTTACTCACTTTCTGTGCTCTGCATCATGTTGCTCACCCCTAAAAGGGGATTTGCAGGAAGGACATGTATTTATGGGAAAGACAGATCGGTACTGCTACGTAGCTATCAACAGAGGCATTTGTTCAGGGAGCTGAAACCAGCGAGGTTCAAAGAGAGAGCACAAAACAGGTCTGAGCCCCCAAAATCATCTCACACAGGAAGACCCCCCCCCCAAATCTATTTCACAGAAGACTGATACTTAGAGGAACACAGGCTCACACATAGAGGCAAACACATTAGATGTTCACATAAAAAATCAAAGAAACAAAGGCCCCTCGTTCAATAATTTGGTCCACCCAGTTGATCAGCCATACCCTTGGCTTGATGAGACAATAAAGCACGGTTTCTCAACCTTGGGAACTGTAAGATGTGTGGACTTCAACTCCCAGAATTCCCCAGCCAGCATGGAAGTTGAAGTCCATACATCTTAAAGTTCCCAAGGTTGAGAAACCACTGTAAAAAAAAGGGGGAGAGAGACGGAGAAAATAATTCCCTACCTGAGAAGTAGTGCTATGAGAAAGAAAGCAAGTCGTTGGTATGCATAATGCTGGGAATGGAGAAGGGAGATTAATATGGTAAGTAATTGAATGTAATACATCTAAAAAGTTGATCTTCAAAGTGCCACATAGTTATATATTCAATGCTTTGTGATTTGTGATGACAGCTATTATATTAAAATAAGGCAAGGCAGCCAGAAATGGTACTGCGCTGCCTGGAGCTACAAAAAAGAAGCATAATTCTACAGAAGTAGAGAATCCCGTTGGCTGTATCCCATTTCAACAGTCCTCTCCTCATGGAAAACTAAAGAGGACAATACTTTCACTCTCGATTTCTCCTGGATGGGCTTTATAGGCAAAGGGTGTTTGGATGGAGGTGTTGGGGAGGGCTGACAAAGTCAAGAACTCAGTCACAATCACATGATCAAAGCCCACCACGTTTTTTGACATGTTACATGATACGCGTAAAAAGGGTGGGGCTTCAGTGGTACAGGTGCCATCTTGCTTTCTTTACCCTCCCCCCCCGCCGATGCCCCTAGAAGGGGAAGCTGGGCACTGGTCTAGAGTGCCAAAGCTTAAGGAACACCAATATCGCCTGTCCTTCCAAATTATTCTAAAAACGCAAATCTTCACATTGGCAGGAGATGGCACCATCAGTTCACGTGCTTTGAGCTGGCACTAGTTGGAGGCCTAATTTTAAACTTTTCTGATGCTTCTCCGCTTGCTGCTCTTCTACCTGTCATCTTAAAAGCGCATGTTCTTTTTGTAGCATTTGATGGGGTCTAATAAAGGTCCTACTCCACGTTCTCACCCCCTTTGTGGGCCAACACAGCTATAGTGGTTTGGCTTTGTTGTATTTGTTGTTGTATGGAGGAACACTAAATCAAGGGACTGCCACTTAAGTTTGTGCTAAAGTTCTTTGAGATCACAATATTGCCTCCATCCTGCAGTTTTCTGAAACCATGAAGGCCAGCTAGAGTCAGGCATGCTTTGATTTCAGTGTATAGCAGGGTTCCTCAACCTCAGCAATTTTAAGATGGGTGGAGTTCAGCTCCCAGAATTCCCCAGCCAGCCATGCTGGCTGGGGAATTCTGGGAGTTGAAGTCCACCCATCTTAAAGTTGCTGAGGTTGAGGAACCCTAGGTAGAAGATTGTAGCCATTGTAATGTGTGTTGGTCTTAAATCTTCCATCTTATTGAAACAACTCCGTCCCCCTGCCTTGCTTTTTCTCTCTGCCTTTACACCTAGTTACAACCCTCAGATATTAAAGTCCTCTACCAACCCAAGTTGAGGAATCTTTAGACTTTGTCCTCCTCAAGATAACTTATTCCTGTTTCCTCTGTTAAAATTCTACCTTGAGATCAGCCTTTGGCCTCTGGTGCTCCCGGCCTCCTCGGAGAAGGTGTCAAATCTCCATTCTGTTCCTTCTGAAGAGCAAATCACCCCCTGGGACATATTAGTTCTCCTTGAGTCCATCTTGTGCTTCCCATGAACAAGCTTAACCCCAAAGAATAGTCACTGTTGCATTGTTTCAAGTGTGCCAACCACAGGCTTTCAGATCTGAAGAAGCTGCTAAGTCCTGTGAAAACATCCTTCAGTGACCTTCTTTTTCGTTCCCTGGACAATCAAACAGGGTCTTGAATGACAGCATCAACAGCCTCTTTCTCACAGAAGAGAAGAATGGTGCAATCAATTTGTACTTGATTGCATAAACAGTACTCTGTCCATTTCAGCAGATTTGGGTTCAAAACCCCTGAAAAATTAGCATACTAACAGCTTATGCTTTTCTTCTTTTAGCAGACCATGAGTACCAGACTCAGCTGTGCTGAACAGGCCTTATACAACAAATCGGGAGTCTGGTAGCACTTTTTCCAGCTAACACATTTTGTTATGAAAGCTTATGATTTGTAATAAAATGTATTAACTGGAAAAGGTGCTACCAGACTCCTCCTCATTTTTTGCCACCATAGATCAACACAGCTCTCCTCCTATAAGGATATATACAGACATTATCTTCAAGCCACGATACAATATAACCTATGCAAAGCTATTTCGTATTATTCCTTTGGAGCAATTTTCCCCTTTAAATGAGGCTTCCTCCCCCCCTCCCCCCAGTTTATTTCCAAAATACTTCTTCCGGATTTCTCTTAGTCTGCATTATGACGTCATTGTGCAAATGGTGTGATTACATTATAACATGTCATTGGATCCAAGTTATGGAAGTTGCGTCATTTGCATTATGACATTATAGTGCATGCACCAACATTTGGCTCAGCCCTGGGGATGGTCGTGCCAACAATCTGTTAAAGGAGTGTCTTCCAATGATCTAAAGTTTGCCCAATCCTGGTCTACGGAGAGCTGTCCAATCCTGCTGAGAATCTAACACATCTAGAAGAGATGCAGTTGGAGAAAGTTAGCCTAATGGTGCCTGTGCATTAGGACTGTATTTCTACTGTCCAGATTTCCCTTAAGAACTGCAACTGTAGTAACTGCTAATTTGAAATCAATGTCCCTCTAGGATAGCAGTTCTCAAAGTGCGGTCTAGGGAACGCTGGGGGTCCCTGAGACCCATTCAGGGGATCCGCAAAGTCAAATAAATCAAAAGCTCTCTGTTTTAATTTATAATACAGTAAATAGCGATAGATATGAACTATAAAGCTGCCTTTGTGGCTTATATTTCTTAATGGTAACTTGGCAGGTCTGTCCAGTTCCTCCCCATAATATTATTTTCTTCTGGTCCCATTAACACAGACACCTCTCATGCAATTTTTATTTTCTTCTTTTGGTTAGTTATTCATATCTAAATACACAAAATAATAAGGAAATGGGTGATTACAAGAAAAGCTAATCTGGATGGGAGACCACCAGGAAATCTTAGCACCAGGCTAGACTACGATGCTGAAAAAAACATCCTGCAAGTAGAAGACAACAGGCAACCTTTTTCTATTATGCATCTATATTGAAAAAGCTGAGTTGATTATATCTGATTAATACTTGAATGGGAAATCACTAGCACATTCAGATTATAACCTTCACCGGGAGATTGAAGAAACTGTTTCAGTATTATTGCCAAGAAAATGACATGGTCATACAGTATTCATATTGCCACTAGGAACTCAGTTCATTGCAGCTATAGAGATTCTTTGCTCAGTTGTTGATAAAAATTGTGTCATGTTCTTCCAGATAATACACATTTTACTTTCGGTGAAACCAGTGCGTTTATGGCACTTCTCCATTGCTACTGTTTCCACTCCTCTCCAAAGCAGCTTGAAGCCCAACCATGATCATCTTCACTTCTGCTCATCTTCAAATACATGCAAAAATCACTCCAAATCCAGCTAACCCATAAGAAAGTATTTAAAACAAATGCCACCAGGGTTTACTCAGTACTCTATGCCCTGAGCTGGTGGTGTAAAAATCCCCTTGCCCCCCCACTACTCCACAAAAAGAAAAATAAACAGTATTGCCAATTTCTCTCCTTTGACGTTTTTAGTACATACCTGCTGTTGTCTAGTGAGCTGGCCAAAAAATCTGAGCGGTTGTCAGAGGGAAAACTACAAAGCTGCTAGCCCTTCTTTCCTCTGCTACCTTTAAAAGCCCTCACGAACCGTGATGGTGAAAGGAAAGCCACGTCAGCATTTTTGGATTGAGACACTTTTCTCCATCATTTAACTTGCACAATGGCTGGTGTTGGGGGGACAAGCTTTAGTAAAAGGGGAAGATTTATATGATCTGAAGAGAAACCAGAGTATTAAAGCAACAGGAGGGAAACTCTGAGAGAGTGAAGTCTGCCTTGAATCCAAATGAAGCAAGAGTTTCTGCCAATAGGAAGGTAGCTTGCTCAGAAGCTCTGCAGAGTCACAATTTTTTTTTTAAAGAAAGCATTGTTTGTGGTTTAAGTAAGCCTCAGCAGAACCCCAAAAGCACAAACCCGGGTCTGTGAGCCAGCCAACCACATCGCGCAAGCCCAATTCCAAAGCATCATAAACCCCTTGTGGAGGGATGGGCTTAATTTCTGATAAACTCTCATTCTTAAAAAAGCTGTCTCAGGTGTTACTTCTTTTAGTCAACTTTTCCATCCCAAAAGCCATTCACAAACATACAGTCCAACTGAACCAAGTCGCTACTGGCCCTTTTGCTTTCTGGGTGAGAGACTGACTAGCAAGAAGGCCCTTTGCCCGCTCTGGGGACCAGATCATCTTCATAAAAAGCAGAAGGAAGTGCCAAACATAATGTCCAACGCTTCAGTTGTCAATCCACTGAGGAAAATCCTTCTTTCTCTTTGCTACAGAGGTTCAGAACAGCATGTGCATTGGCAATAGTGGGTGTGGGAGCTTAGCAGCCCAAGAACCAAACCAGGGTTGGCGGAGGAACACATGGTTCCTCAGAGTCATGCTTCCTTTTTTTAGCAGGTCCCTCTGACCATTACAGGGTAGTTTTCTGCCATTTTGAGAGGGTGAGGAACCATACAAATATTATTGCTTAAGTCTAAGAACAGGTTTACACAGTTTTAAAGAACAAACAATAGCGTCCACAGGGCGACTCAAAAAGGTCGAGGTGACAGCTGTGATCTCCTAAAAAGGAGCAGGGCTTGGGTTGGGGGGGGGTCATGGCCACCATCTTGGCATTTTTTGACCCGGTCCTGAGACACCCCTGAAACCAAGGGAACACCCCCAATCCTGTCCCAACACTAGGAAAAAAAGGATGGAAAGTCCTGAAGATGTCCATTGATGTGATGTGACTACCATCAATCTCCTCAATGAGGCCCTCAGAAGAACCTCCATGCTTGGTCACCACATTGCTCTTCTTCTGGCAATTCCAAAATGTTTTGCTGAGTTTGGGATGTTCTTACATTATCAAGAAACTGTATATGAAACATGTGAAGTTCTCCCCCTGGGGAAGGCAAGATCAACAATACACTCCATTATTCAGCTATGCAAATCTTGGCCTCCTGACAGTTTCTTTTCTTCTTAAACTTTCATGCAGCCAATCAAAATGCCAATCTTGTGTGAAAGGCCCTACAGAAAAGATGGCCTCAAATTCACACCTTAACTAAGCTAGACTTCCCAGTTCAGTACCAGCTCTGTATTTGACACCTTCCTTTGCAATCTTCCTCACAAAAGAACTTTTTTGTTTGTTTAATTGTTTTCCTTCCAGGAATAGTTGGAAATCCAAAAGAGAATCGATTCAGTTGTTTTTTTAATGATTTGTTTAACCATCATCCAGCAGAAAGGGTGTGGGAGCAAACTGGGAGAGAGGAGCGAAGTGAAAACCCTGAAATCAAAGGTCAGGAGGAGAAAGTGGATCTAGCTGAGCTTTGCTAGCCCTGGGATACCGAAAGCAATACCAAGCTCCACGGATAACAAAAGGAGTGAGAACCGTTGAGGTTTCTCCAAGGTGTGCAACGTTTGGATGACTTTCTCTCCAATGCCCTCCAAAGTTGGGCCCATCCCTGATTGTGAAGCAAAGTAAACACCAGGATATAACAAAAAGCAGCAGGCCGTGGATTCTCTAAGACCTTTCGTCCACTTCCACAAAGCAAAACCAGTTTTCTCTCTCTGACTTCTCCTGGAGAGGGAGAACTAACTGGGGCAGCGTGTTGAATTCCCACAAGTTTGTGTTCGGGTTAGTCCTGTATCAGCAGCAAAGAGATTCCATTTCAGAGTATTGAACGATTATGTAACTTGCCAGGAAGGCATAAAAGGAGGAAGTTTATGAAGGGTGACCAAGTCTTGCAAAAAAAATATGAGTCTCCAGCATCACATGAGGCCCTACTTTTATCCCCATGAATTACAGCTGAAAAAAGGATAAAGGCACCAGCAAGAATATGGGAAGAAGTTAGGATAACAGGATGAGGTTTCCTGTGTCTATGATTCTTAAATCTTACCTTTTTCTTGACTGGATTTGAGTTACATAAAGCAATAAAACTCCCTATCAGGGAATTATTCAGAAACTTAAAGACTAATAATTTAAGGACACACAATTGGCACAGCAGTGCAGCAAGTGCCTCAAACGGACCACTGCTGTACTCTGAGATTTATTGATGACGTGTGCAGTCTATTTGATTTTACAGAAAAATATGGATTTGTGTCCAGAGGAAAACAACTAAAACTTCCCCAAACCCCTAATAAATAAATACATCAATTAGCAGAGATGATTGTGATGGTCATCTAAGATAGGAACAAGCAGAGATAAGCCATCAGAGTAAGTGAGAATTAGACATCTAAACTCTGTTTGTTAGCCTTTGTTTCCTTTCCTGGGGTTTGTGTTCAGGATCTTTAATTGTACAATTAGGCCTAATCATGAAATTAATGGTGAAGGTCAGGAGTCTAGCAAAGCTCTGTTGGCAGAGGATTGTTGATAAGGATTTGCTTTATCAGGGAATAATATAAATTGATCTCCATATGAATTGATGTCTTTAAGGGTTTCTACGTTGTCAAAACCAGTTCTCCATTCAATTATGATGTTTCAATTATGTCCAGGGGCAATAACTTATCTGCAGTGTGATAGCTATGTCTCAGATGATTAAATTGGATTTAAATATATTGTTACTAGAAATAGCTATAGGTTCAAATAGATGGGCCTGACTTAAATTAAAATTGGAGGTAAAAAGAATGCTTTTGCCATGAGTGATATACTGTACGTTACAGAAGACATGTCTTTATAGTTTCCAAAACTGTATTTTCCAAACCTATTTTGAAATAATTCACAAGTGTTTTCAGAGGATTTCTTGGGAAGACTTCCTTTTTCTGACTTAGGAATCCTCCATTACCACAGGAGGCTTCTGTTTTCAGCTGTTCCACAAAACATATCTTCTTACCTGATCTGGATCATGGACCCTACCAATATGGAGGAATAAGGAACACTTGATACATGACTATCAATGAAGGTCATTTGGCATCTCTATGTCATCTGTTTATTTAAAATGATAGTTGATTTAAATATTATTTCACACTTCTTGGATACCTACGGGCCATTTTCAAAAGAAATTGATAGACAGTGATTAATAGCCATGTACAAAACTCACAAATTTAAGAAAGGAGTGGGTTTGTTTCAGGCCTGATCATCTCTGGACCACTTCAGATCACCTTTGAGTATAGAAGATTTACTTCCAGAAAACCACCAAACCAAACCAAAGCACACTATTGTTGTTGTTGTTAGTCACACAGTCAGCCGGGTGTTTAGATTGGATTTGGCATTTGTATCCACCTATCGAGTCCTTCCAAGGACCTGGGATGGGCAGATGTTGTTCTTTGATGGTGTTCAAGGTATTGTTGCAGGATGTGAGCTGTTCCAAGTAAAGCTGCCTTTTGCAATGGACTGGGGGTGATTTTGTCAATGCCGATGGTCTTCAAGTGGTACTCCAGATGTTTTGGGATTTGCACCCAAGGCACCTATTACTACTGGTACTATCTTTGCTTTCTTTTGCCACAGTCATTCTATTTCTATTTGCAGGTCTTTGTATTTTGTGATTTTCTCCGGTTCTGTCTCTTCTATCCCGCTGTCTCCAGCGGTACTGCAGTGTCCACTATCCAGACTTTTTTGTCTTTCTTATCAACCGTTGTTAAGTCTGGGGTGTTGTGTGGCAGGTGCTTGTCTGTCTGAATTCTGAAGTCCCAGAGCACTTGAGCTTCTTCATTTTCTATGGCTTCGGCTGTTTTGTGATCCCACCAGTTCTTGCTCGCAGGCAAATGGTATTTTTTTGCAGATATTCCAATGCACCATCATGATGATGATGATGATGATTTCACTCTATAAGGCCACCTAGCCAAAAACAACTCAAGGCAGTGCACAGTGGATTAAAAATATTGTAAAAACAAAGGACCCTAATATAGCAAGAGCACTGGGGAAATACACAGGAAAAGAAAATTCCAGGAACTGTTCAAGAATGGCTTGACCCAGAGCAGGAAATCGTGAGTCTTGCACATGCTTGTGGTTTCAGGTGATTGTTGTAGACGTGCTCGGAAGGCAATACAGTACCGGTTCATTAGATGTCATCGCATTTTGTTTTGGCTCCATTTTGAATAGAAGTTCTTTGCCATATTAATTTTTATTCTGGAAGGCTTATTGATTCTTGTTGGTGTTGTATGGCTTGGAAGCTTACAAAAGGACAACAGGTATTATGTGCTTTAACGTTAATGAAAATGTGGCATTACAAGGCTGGAGGGACACTCATTCTTTGCCAATCATGCAATCAATCTTAGGAACTCACCTCTTTGTCTATTTCAACAAGGATTTTATTGTTGTGGCTCCTGTTGGTAGGCTTCTTTAGAAATTGAACTACTTAAACTACTGTTTAACTTTTGGTTTTCCCCCTTACAATCAGGTGGCTTAAATGTTAATAATTTTAATGCTTAACATATAGTGTATAACAGGAAAATAACGGTGGATCTTATTATTTGCAGTTTCACATATCTGTGGTTGATAAATATAAATCCAAATTCATTACCTCCCATAAATGATTTCACATATCTGTAGGTTTGGGGGCACAGTTCTGATGTGTCCACCATATGAGGCCAGCCTCCATCCCCACAATTTTCCAGAGATCGCAGCAATCTGTAGCATTCAGACTTTGTACGCTCCCCCTCTTCCTGCATGTGACTTCCTGACAGTGAAAATGAAAAGTGCACAGTGGTGAGCCCTGCTGGGGGAAGTGGCAAATGTCCACACTATGTGTGGCCTTGGAGGAGAAGGCGAAGTTCTCTATATCTGCAGCTGGGGAATGCCTTCGTGGACCTTGACACAGCACAGCACAACATCAAGTTCGACAGACAGCTGGAGTTGCTTTGCAACCCTGTAAGGACACCTAGCAGGCTCTACAAACCAAGATCAGACAAAGCTCCATCATCAGCTACTTTGCAAACTTAGCCACACAGCTGTGGAGTATTGACACCAATATTTTCCATGGCTTTGAGAAGGAGGAACAAATTGAATGACCCACTGCTTCCTTATTTTGATTCTGTAGTCTTCATTCCTTATAAACTAATCTTATTTCTGCTTTTTCCTTGTAGCAATGGTGATTTTGAAGTCATTTTTCAGGGCTCTGAACCTCCCCCTTCCCCATTTCCATAGACTAAAGATCTCATTATCTGCAGTTCTGTTATCCATGGTTGTACACTGGGTCGTTACCCCGCAACAAGGAGGCCCACCTGTATTTGTAATAGGCCTTGTTTAACACATAAGAGACTTTCTTTTGTGCATCCACTAAGAAGTGATGTGGTCTTCACTGTATGTAAAAATCAGGAGGGTTTTATTCTTCTGCTGGGATGTTAAAAGACCAGCTAGCTAAACATTGCATGAAAGCAAGAGGGAGAATGCAAGCAAACAGCTGGATACTGGGAGGGGGGGGGCAGGAGATTAGGAAATTGGATTATTATGGTCTTGCTTCATCTCCTCAAAAGAGAAGAAAATATCCAGCCCAGCGTGTTCTTTTTTCCCTTCCCGAACATGGAATGACACATCTGAGTCTCCATAGAAAGCAGGGTAGTGCTCAGGATCTTTTGCATATATATCAGGGCGGATGGTGGATCCACATCACCTTCAGAGGTTTGTCCTCTGCAAAGACAAATAACCTACCTATTGAATCAACTTTGCATCAGCAGGGCTTGAAATTTAAATGTCAAGATAAAATAGGATGTTTCCATTCACGAGTTTTAAAACAGTAATCACAGCCAACTTTCTGGACACTTTCACACGAGGTTCATATGCCAGTTTGATGGCAGCTCCCGATTATCGTGTTGTCCTCAGGGCTGGCGAGTGGCTCTGATGTTTTTCCCAGCTCTGCCGCAGTGCAGTTGAACTCACTGCAACTTTTCTCTGTTGGAGAGAATGTTTTACTCACTCTCTTCCTCCTGAATAGTGAACTTTAAGAAAAAATGCTAACTTTACAGCTTTGCACCTCCCGCTCAGGAGCCCAGAGGAAAGGAGCCGGCAGGAAATTGATGACAGTGTTGCTAATTTTGTCCTTCAGTTTCCACAAACCAGGTTGCAAAACATCAATCTACTGAGGTGGTTTCTTCTTGTGTGTGTGAGTGGAGTGGGATCTTCTTGCGGTCCACTGTGATTGCTTTCAAACCGCTTCAGTGGACCGGGGAGTGGAATTGATGGAACGCAGGGCCATCCAAGAGGATGTCAAAAAAAGTCAAGATGGTACCCACATGCTCAAACCCTGCTCTTTTTTTTTTTAAATCAGTGATGCATATAAAAAAGGTGTGGGGTATGATTGTGTTGACACCGTCTTGACTTTTTTGACACCTTCCCCACCTGCAGATACCTCTGTTGGAAGGGTAATGCTCTCTCTCTTTTTGCAATCAGACTTTATAGGTTTCAAAAAAGCCACAATGATCTTCTAAACACACCTTTCTTTCTGGGAAAGGGTGATTGTAAGTCTTCTTTTCTTGTGTACCACATGACTAGACCTTGTTGCAAAATGTTGAAAAACTAGTTTAAGATGGACCCAGTGCCAAACACTGTAAATTTCCTTATTCTCTCGGCTTTGTGTACTAGCTACAAGGACATGGCAGAGGAACAAGGAAGTTTGCTTTCCTTGGGAGGTGAATTAAAAAAAAAAGCAATCTGACTCCACTGAAATAAGAACGTCTTTAGAAACACTCCCATTTCTTTTTGCGATCTTAGCTGCAAAAGGACGAGCAGGAAGCTTAAAACAGACCAAGAGATGTAAGTTCAGGAGCCTGTGAACAACATTTTACATGTTCCAGGCTATAGCTTTCATTGGTCTTTTAACCTTAGAGAAAATATGCTGACATTCTCACATCCACATCCATATAATGTGAAAAACACAAACCAGGATCTGCCCAACAGTGAAAGTAGTTTTGTAAAATCCAGGACTTATTTTTTCCTCAAACAATAGCTAAACCAGATTCACACTTGAGACTAAGCCATAATAGGGTTTCATTTAGCTTTCATTCAGTACAGTACAGTGTGTGAGCCCAACCAGGGTTTGCAAGTCATACTTCATGTCTTAATGTTATGATGATTTATTTAACAAGCCACTATTAAAATAAATATGGCTTAGCACAAGGGTAGAGCAACCTGTGGTGATCAGGTGCCATATTTACCAGGATGGTGAAAGGCTGTGGCGAGTAGGATCACGATGCACGGGAGGTAGGAAAAGCTGGGATTATCCATTTTTATGTGGGCCAAGGTGGGTGGGTGGCTGGCTGGGGCACAGACTATCATTGTGTCAAATCTACTTTAAGCCTTATCCTACAATTTTCATGAGTTTCGTGCCTCAAAAAAGGCAAGGGGCTCTAAACACCAAACAATAGATGGGTAGGTCATCGAGTGAGGCTTAGCATGCTACCCGAACCCAGCCCCCAAAATGAGGCTGCTAGTGGCAGATGTATCAAAGTCCCCAGGCCTCTCCCCCAACCCACGATGCAGTTTATCCAGTCTGTAATTAGCCATGATTATAAAACTGCCTTCTTATTTTTGTGGTCTGAGGAAATGCAGTTGGGCACCCACCCAAGTCATTTCCAAAAAGGACTGTATTGCAAAGAACGCTGTGATGTGGCAAGGATCACCAAACACCTCTAGGCAAGGTCTGCGTATGTGGCCGCCTAAAAGCCTCCACGAGTTAACAGAGGGGAATCATATTTTTTTAAAAAATGAACGTATCTCCCACTGCTGAGACCATTCTTTCCTCTGAAGAGAAAAACCCGAGTGGTTTCCCAGGCTTATGTTGAAACAATAAGGTTGCAGCTTCCAATACTGCCCAGACAGGAACAATCGGTGACCATCCTGTCTTTTTAGGAGACAGGAGAAAATCGGTAGTGATAAAGACCCTTGCTTATAAGGAAAGTTGCCTTCTCAAGAGCAGCAAGGGTCCATTTCAGAGGATTTTCTTTATACCTTGAGGATGAATTGAAAGTTGGCACACATGGAGAAAATCCAATACTTAATATAGAAAAATAATTTCATCTGGGTTTTATGAATTGCTTTGGGCATGTCTCTGCTTCTGCATCAGTGAAGCCCCCGAGCTATCCCTCTAAACCAGGGTTTCTCCAGCATGCTGGCTGGGGAATTCTGGGAGTTGAAGTCCACACGTCTTAAAGTTCCCAAGGTTGAGAAACCCTGCTTTAAACTATTTAACAGCATACAACGCTGCATTTGTAAGAAATGTGATATTAGCCTATTTTTTGAGGGATCTGGTGTAACTTTCCATTGAACTCTCAAATAGGGCCAAGAGCTTTCCTTTAGGCCAGGGTTCCCAACAGCAGCAACTTTAAGATGGATGGACTTTGACTGGCTGGGGAATTCTGGGAGTTGAAGTCCATCCATCTCAAAGTTGCTATGGTTGGGAAACACTGCTTTGGACCAACAGCGCCCTGTTTGCATGGGGCCATAAGAGAAACCCTTGAAATTACTAGCAGCAATATGCAACCATCTGAACCGAAGGGTAAAATGTGATTTGGAGCATGAATGAGTATGCACCTTGGCACCCACTGGGATCATCATAGAGCAACAGCACCTTTTCCTGGGCTTGCACAGCTGCCTTCCGCAATCCTAGGCAAAGACTTATTTATGGCGTTTCCAACAGTTGCCTCACACGTGCTTCAAATCACGTCTTGCTCTTGGAATCCCAAAAGTTATATAGTCTTTAAGACAGTTGGCTCCAACTCGGAGGTGCATTCCATTGCCGGTCCTAGTTGCCCTGCTACCTTGGCATTTGAAGAGCGGAGGCCCCCATATTTGGAAAGGGCCAGGTTGGACAGTCCAACATGAGATGCAACTTTGTGTGCCTCTGTTGCTCTTCACAAACTGCATCTGAAGACATGGAGGGCCAGCAGATAGATTCACAACACCAGGACACAGGTGAACAGGCCAGATGTGTATGGAAGCAGAAGCAAGCAGAGGAGTAGGTGCCCAAATCTCTGTTTCTGGCCTGAAGTGTGAGCAGAACACCTGGAACCCTTTTAATTAACTTGAACAGTGGTAAAATGCATGTCTAGAATGGAGGACAAGGGCCTGTTTTTTAAGGAATGTTTTATTGACTACATCCTAAGAAAGTACTTTTAAATGAAACCGCAACAGCACATACAAAAGAACAGAAATACAGTAAAATACCAACTCTAATACCTTAGAAAATAAGGAGATTTTATATCTATATATCTTTAGATATATAGATATATAAACATTTCTCTCGTTTGTTCTTAATCTAAGAAAAAGAAAAGTTCACATTTCAAGTCATAACCTGTCTCAGTAGTGTATCAATGAAATGGTTCAGAAACTGTTGTAAAGTCAGACCTCAGACTGGGCCGGTCCACGATTGAGCGGCCAGTGTCCGAACTGGTACCTGGGCCACGATTCTGAGTTCCTACGGGGAAGTGCATTTTTAAAAACGATGCCCGGCGTTCGTTTGGGATCCAGCATTTCTTGCAGGTTGGATGCATGTCTATATAAAATGCAGCGAAAGCTTCCTTGGGTGGTTGTTTTAAGGGTACCTGGGTAATTGGCACATCCTCCTTCCTTTGAGTTAGTTAAAAAAACCCTGCTCCCTCCCTCCCTCCCTCCCTCCCTCTCTCTTTTTGCAAGCCAGAGATTACAAATAAAGCCAGGGTAGAACTTTGTCTTCAGCGCCTTATTTCTCAGTTAAATCAGGGCCCACGGCGCTCGGATTCAAGGGGCTGGGAGGTTTTTCCTATCAAAAGATCCCCCTTCCCAGCCCCCGGCCACCTCCCATACATTCAGCGGCAGGAAGAAAAGTCGTGACCTTGACAGTAGTGTTCTGGGTGAAGGCCAGGCACTTGCGGTATGCAGAAACCCTGAAATATTTGAGCTCACAGGGAACTAGAGCCCAGACCTTAACAGCAAGTTGGCCTTACGATCCAACTGGTGGGTCGTTCGGACTCCCAGCTTAGAGCGCACTAGCTCTGTTGGGGGAAAAAAATCAGTAGTACCAGCAGCCCTTTGAGGTAGGGTGCAGCAGTAATTCAAGCCACGGGAGATATTTCCTAGGGCCACCTTTTAAAAAACCATGACTGCCATTTCTCTCTTTCACAGAATACTTTACAGTTTTTGTTTACGGTGGGAAGACGCTTCTTGAAAACATTGATATTCTGTGTTAGGGTTTCAGTTCAGTCAAGATTTGCTGGCAAAGATTATCCTTAAAAGCATATGAACTTGTCACCTTAAATATACGCCACGTGGCATATCCAAGCTTCGCCACAGAGGTTAATGCACACTCGAGTTGGGATCCCGGGGAATTGCACTTAAGCAGTTGGGCACACCATGACTCGCATTTCCACACTTGCTTTTGCCCGAGCCTCTATGTTGCAACAAGCTTTGAGGTTTGGGGGCCACGCTTCTTTGGGACCATTGGGGAGGAGGTTTTGTTGAAGGTCCAGTGTATGCCCAGAGTCTCCTTCCACAGCCCTTTCGATTCCCCCACCTTTGGCGCATTATTGCACACCCCATTTCAAAAAAGGCTTTAGGGAATATCAGGCATCTCACAGGAGGGGGATTAAACCACATTACAAGGTGCGCAAAAATGGGGTGGGCTTGGATCACCTGGGCACAGGCACCATCTTGATTGTTTTGACCCACACCTGGATGCCCCTGAAAAAAAAAGGAAAGAAAGCAGCATACAGGTATGCAGAAATACCTAGGCGAAAGCGTCCTCTGCATCTGCAGAATAGTTGGGAAATGGCAGAAGAAATGAGAGGGGAATAGATCAAAACTGGGTCAAACAAACCACAATTACTCTGGCTGTCTGCAAGACTGACCCTAGCTTGCTCGAAACGCCTGGAATCCATGTGAGCACAGCCATTGTGATGTGTCTATTTTAATGTCTATTTGATCTGGAAATATGGACTTCAAATAAATATAAATTTAGGAGCCTCTGACTGCCAGTAAAGATTTCTATTTTTCAGGAAGAAAACAGCCCTTTCATTCTTACATTAGCTTTTAAGCAATAAAGGAAGTTAAGAGACAGAAGATCTAGAGAATCTGGATAAAACAACTGCTATTTGCATATGGACAAAAGATTACAGGACTTTTTTGATTCAACCAAGATAGTCATGGAGTGGCTAAATAGCCCATGATTCTATGCTTGAATAAATAATGCCCCAGTTTCAGGATAGGACAGGGCTGTAGACCAAATCTGGCTATTTGTCCACGTTTCCAATATTGTCTACTTTTTAACAAAGTCAGCACTCTGAAAAATGAAGCCTGCAGCTAGGGCTTGGGGTAATTAAAGCCCTCTCTATGTTCACATATTGTGGGGTTTTTTTCTTCTTCCATCCTAGGAATATCAACTTTTGTAATAAATGAAGGAAAATAATATTTTTCCTACTACACCAATGACTTATACACCAAGTGTGAAAATCAAAAAAATGAATAAGACTCTCTGGAGAACGCAAAACAAAAATTCTCCTTAACTTTAAGGGTAGTTTTAACGGGGCTGGTACTTAATGAGAGGTCTCTACAACAAAACTCGTGGCTCTAGATTGCAAAGAAATCTCACCAATTGCAGAAGATAATGCAGAGGTCTCAGTAACTTTCAAATTGCACTTTCCAGTTTAACTTCTTAAATAAAACACACATTTGTATGTATATCTATCTATCTATCTATATCTTTTAAAAAATCTTTTGCATGTATTCTTTAAATATTGAATATATTCTTCAAAATATATTGTTTAAAAACTTTTCCCTACCTGCTCAGGTGCACTTTTTAATATTTAGTTGATATATTATTAAAGGCACTACAAAATAGACATCTCTGGAGTGCAGGACTTACTAAAAATAACCTTCATACCACAAATACGGTGAAAAGAAAATGGCTAAAAAAAAACAAAAACAAAAAACTACAACGGTATATAAACCTGTATGAAAACGCGGCCTTCAAAAACCAGCCACGTTAGAAACGTAGGAATACAGGCATGTTACTTTTTTTAAAAAAGCCTAAAAAGTTAGTAAAAACTTCGTCTGTATAAAAGATTTCAAACATGATGCTATATTTGTTATAAACTTCACTTCCAGGTTTTATCCTCAGTTTACTGATATCCAAGCATGTAATTCTACAGTGGGTTTTTCTTCATAAATAGTAAAATGTTCCTTCAGCTTTGCCCTGCCGTGCCTCTGGCCAGCAGCCTCAGTAGGTTTGGTAGACGTCATGGATTGGGACCTGGATCGCGGCAGCCGGAAACGCTTGGGGGATATACCCCGCGTACCCCC
The DNA here is from genome assembly GCF_059951505.1 of Python bivittatus. NCBI lineage: Eukaryota > Metazoa > Chordata > Lepidosauria > Squamata > Pythonidae > Python > Python bivittatus. Next base: position 991,753 of record NW_028277121.1, read on the forward strand.
CGTAAGCTGCAGCTGCCGCTGCGGCCGCCGCGGCGTTCTTCTGTAGTGTGGCAATAGTTGTCGCGGCCGCTGGGGCAGCAAATGGCACGTAACCTGCGCCGTAGATTCCCGCGGCTGGAATTCTCTGCACGCTGGGCGCCATGGCGTACACGGGAGTTATCGGACGGCCCTGCCGAAAACAGCGTTCAAAAGTTAACCCTGCCACACTCTGTAAGGGACCAGACCTCATGGAAGGGTGTCTGCGGGGGTCAAAAAGGTCAAGATGGTGGCCACCACAAAAGGGCGGGGACACCATCTCGACTTCATCTGACGCACGCACGCACTCCGCAGACAACCGTTTCGTATGCTTATGAATCACATATTGGGAATCAGGCCAGTGCCTGTTTTGGGAGGGACTGTAGATTCATTCATTCATGTTCTAGATTTCCTGCCTTTTGTATAGGAGTTCAAGGGGGTGCACAGAGGGCTCCCTCCTTCCACTTTTCCCCACAACCACCACTGTACGAGGTAGGATGAGCAGAGAGGCGGCAACTGGCCCAAAGTCACCCAGGAATCCTCCTTGGCTGGCATCTAGGTCTGTGCAGTGCCAACCCAGCCCCTTTGCCACTAACCCACGTAGGTTCTCTACTTAGTGGCTGTGCATACTTGAGATTGGCAGTGCCCCACTATGTCCAAGTGATACGGAGGGGTATCGAATCCTCTCTGCTGAAATTACCTTTTCTTCTGAGACCATCAAAACTGCGTTAGACTGAGCCGTTGCACTGAGGCTATTCTTAACAACAGGCTCTCGGGTACAAGGGAATTTGCAGGAACAGGCCAAAAAAAGGAACAAGTTGTGCAACGGCCTTTTGTGACGGACGTGAGGCGTTGCTGAGCCTAGGCTGCTTGCAAACGTTGGGCCCTGGCAAAGCCAAACGAAGCACCCAGCGTACTGGGCGTAATGGTTCTCAAAAGATCCCAGCGGGCTAGCAAAATGATTACATCTTGGTGAAAGATACACTAGTTGGTTTGCTTTATCATCCATAATACACTCTGGATATGACTAGTTCAAGGAATAAAAATATGTACCAAACTGGAGAGATAAAATGCTGAATGCTAATTATTTCAGGGCAGAAATGGGACCGAGAGCTGAGGAAGGCGTCCCTCAAGTCGAGCTTGACTCCTTGGGAACAATATGGAAGTGGTTTTCCAGCCTTCACCCCTCAGCTCTCCTAGTGGTCTCCCATCTTTCCGACTGCAATTGGGACCGGCAACTCTGTTGCTAAGTGACTTGGTTGTAAAGTGAAACATTATGTGACCGTGCCCGACTTATGCCAGTTCCAGCTGCGGTGTTAAGTGTGACTGTGACTTGTGTCTTCCTGCTGCCTTCCACATTGACTTTGCTTGTCAGAAGCTGGCTGTGAAGGTCACAAATGGCAACCATGTGACTGCGGGATGCTGCGATCATCATAAATGCGTGCCGGTTGCCAAGCACCTGAATCACGATCACGTGACCATGGGGATGCTGCGACGGCCACAACTTCAAGGACTGGTTGTAAATCTCCTTTTTCAGTGCCGTCATAACTTTGAATGGTCACTGAACAAGCAATCGGTAAATGAGGACTACTTGTATGCCAATAACATCCAATTGCAGGAGACCAAGCTGGGTCTGAGACAGGGTGCATTATGTTAGCCCTACCAGTGTTCTTTTCTGATGGAAACAGGAGGGATGTCTGTAGGGAGGGGGTCAAAAAAGTCAGCATGGCAGCCAGAACAATGCATGTAAAAAAGGCTTTGACCACATGGTTGTGGCCGCCATCCTGACCTTTTTGACCCCCTCCCCATGGACATACCTGGAACACAGCAAGAGTCGTGAAAAGCAGCAGGGTCACGGTGACACATAAATGGCAGCCTGCACATAGCAACATGATGCAAATCTTGCCCTTATATACGTGAGTTCCAATGCCTGATGCAGGCTTGCAAATCACATTATTTGCATCACGACATCACAGCTCACAGATCATCCCTTGCATCCCCTCCTGCGTAGCTGCAAGCTTTAGCTTCTCCTTCCTGCTAGAGGCCCTGTTTCTCTCAGTGAAAGCCTTAAAATGGAAGCAAAATTACATTGTGCAGGTATTCAAAAAATAGCATTTTTCTCCTGCGTTGTAGAAACAAGTAAATTGACTGGGAGGGATGGAAGCAAATCTCTTTCAGAGCCAAGACCAGACGGAATGCTGATAAGCTCACATCCCATAATAAATCAGCACTATTCACCCTGCTCCCATTACCTCTTGGTCCCTTAATTCTCGCAAGTGCCCGTGCCTGAATGCAGCATAATATTCAATGCAAAATAAATATCATAACTGCATTTTAGACAAAACTAGAAAAACTTTTTTCAAAAAACCTCAAGGAGTCATGATGGAGGGACGGAATATTGCAAGATTCTGGCACACCAGGGGATTTCCAGAAAAGGAAGGGCCTCATTTTGACATCAAGCAAAGTTTTACATGTTTCGCGCCAGCAAGAAGCATCCAGGATGTTCAACAATGGTTAGTGCTAACTGCACCGAGTTTCAAAGGAGACGGCTTCAAAGCACGGTTTCTGAATCTGGGTTGTTTCAAAGCACCATCGTTAAGGTGACCACAATTTTGAGTTTGGACAAGATTAGAAGCTGCAGTTAACTAAACATTCAAGTTTCCAAACACAACCCCTCCGTCCTGTAGTTCCAACGCGAGTTCAAAAGGGCAGAACTTCCCTCGTGAAGTCAAGGCACGTTTCGTCGTTCTGATGGCGGAGTAACTGGCAGCAGACGCCCGACCGCTACGTAATGCTATTTCCTTCCCAAAGGCAGAAAATGAATTGTGACCTGATGCAACTTGGAATGCTCAAAATGGCTTTAAAGGCAATCCCACCTAGTCTGCCAGGAAAGCAGTGTCTGTTTAACTCGTCTACCATTACCCGTTCCCTGCAAGCAAAGAGGGCTTCTTCCCTTAATGCGAGCAGGGACCTGCTAAAGGGACCTTAATGCGGTACTTGAAGGGGTCGGTATTTCTACACCTTAGGAAAACCTCTTGAGAACCTTTAGATTAAAGAGCATACCTGAAAAGGAGGTGGGGTGGAAACCGCAGGTATTACTGCAGCCGCCGCCGCCGCCGCCACACTTGCCGGATCCTGCTGGACAGCGATGGGGCTGATGATGTGCTCAACCGTGTGGATCTTCCCGTCGTCAATCACCTTTGCTGCTGGCGTGGCTTGAAACATGGAATACTGGGTTCCAATGGTTGGAATTGCCACTACGACAGACCAGAGCAGTTCACGATCAGGCGAGCCTTGACAGTAAAACGGTAGCTTTTAAGCGAGCAAAAGTGTCGCTTGAGTTGTCCTGCACGCCGTGATCAAGCCTTAGTTATCGGATCAGAAACAGAGGCCCTGTTTTGATTCAACGCAATACTAGAATCATTCTGCCTGCTCTCTTTGGTTCAAGTACAGGGAGTCCCCAGGTTAAGAATGCCCGGTTTAAGGACAACCCATAGTTAAGAACGAAGCCTATTGTAGTAAAATTCGAGTAAAATACACAATGGTTTGAGTTCATTACACAATACTACTTATACAGTATTATACAATAATACTGTCCCAGCCTGTATACAAATTCAGCTTAAGGACAGACCTCGGAAACAGAACTCGTTCTTAAACTGGGGACTACCTGTAGTAAATACTCTCCTACGTGCATACTGAAGGGAGGATGTTTATTTTTTTCATAGAAGGATATGAAAAACAGCCCTGGCATATAGCCATGAGCCTCACTTCTGCATATTTCAGTACAAAACACAAGGAAATCTCTCCACTTCTCCATCGTTGTCAGCAAGAAAGAATGTGCCTCAGCAAAATTCATCATCTCATAGAAAATATTAGAGACGTCTGACAGCTGAGGAAAGAAAGCTAATTAGAAAATAGACAGAACTCATGCAGTCCAATTTCTGTCCAATTTTTTAAAGAACCCAAGATGGTTTCAGAAATAAGATGCGATAGTCCTTCAAAATATTAAAGTGTCACTTATAGATCTGAGGTGCAATTTGTAAGCTATGTATCTTGGCTGGCAGAGAAAAAATAGGACAGCATCATTAGTCTCCCCTGTTGAGAAACTCTCATGATGACTGTTTTTCCCCCCTAGCTTCTTTGAGTGGAAAGGGTGAAGATTTGCCTGGTTAAGCTAGATCCTCAGACAGAACAGGGTGGGGAACTGATGGTCCATAGCCCACAGTATATATTTCTCTGGGCCCAATCCCAAATCTGAATCCAGAAAGTGAAATGTCTACTTAGACGGAACAAGAACGTTTTCATCTCTTTTTGAAGTATCTAACAGCAACGGCGCAGCGGCCTTGCATGAAGAAGGCCCAGGGTCCTCTCCAGTGAAATGATTTTGCTGGGAGCTGGACCACCACTTCTGGTCAGAACCAGACATACTAGGCTAGATGAATCAATGGTCAAATTAAGGTGTGGGTTCTCCATCTCTGGAGGTTTTAAGAAGAGGTTCTCCTGTATAGTTTACATGGTATTCCTGCCCATTGCAGAGGATCAGACTGGTCTAGCTCTACATTTTTACGATTCAGTGCTAAGCATCTCTTGCACATCTCATCACCTGCTGCAGCCATTGGCTCCACAAAGACTTTCTTAAAGAGCCAAATTGCCTACGAAGCAGTTAAATTATGCTGTGGCCATGGCTAGAAGGACGACGTGGCCAGAAGCTGGCATTAAAAAAAGGACACACAAAATCACACAGTGTGATATTGAGTAATACAACCTCATTTGCCTTCACATCTTTAACAGAATGTTCAGAAGGAAATTTGTAGGCTGTTGCTACCTAACTTGGTGAATTCCAAGTACATATAAGCCAGCTAACAAGATTTAGATTAAAAAAATACTATGCTCTCTTTTCCAGAAATAGAAGTAACTTTGTTTTGTATACATATACGTACATATATACATGCATATACACACATACATACATGTGTGTGTGCACGTGCCTCTGTGTATGTACACACATATATGAATATATAAGTAGTTGGTATTTACACTGTATTTGGGTGAGCAAGGGACAAAGTATACAACGTATTAACTACATAGCATGCTACATAGCATAGCATCCACCTTCTGGATTTATTTAATGCTCTGTATTAAAAGCCCAGTGACTTGATTTGGACCAAGATCCCACCATTCAAGAAATTTTGGATGATTCATCCCTTGCATCTGTGGTAGGATGCCAGCATTAGGGGTGATGAATTTTCTCAAAGAGGAAACAGGGTTTATGTGGTTGTAGCCATTACAGTAAAAGCATGGTGGGCCAGAGTAGATACATAAATAAGGCCAACTCCATGTTATAATTGGAATTTATTATGTAGTTTGCTGCCAAGAGAACCTCTGTAACTCAAACTGGTATTATCTTGCTACTGTACGATCTCAGGACAAGCCCTGGGTCCTTTAAGAAGCGCTAATCAGTGCAGGATGGTCTCCATGCTGGATCTGAAGCACCGGTGCTCACTTTGGACCCAAAAGCTGCACACTTCTTTTCTTTTTTTTAATGTATATAATTTTTATTAGAGAGGTTCTCAACAGAATAAAAACAGTACAAGTTTTGAGCTGAAAGTAAGAAGAATAAAGAAAAATAAGAAGTGAAGAAGTAAAAAGAAAGAAGTGAAAAGGAAAGAAAAAGAAAAATGGAGAAGAAGAGGCTTCCAATCTTCTTAGCAGCAGTTATAAATGCATTTATATTTTATCCTCTCTCTAAAGTTAAATCATAATTTCCTTCTTTCCATACTCTACCCTAATAATCAAATCCATAAATCACGTTCATTTTTCCAGCAAAAAGTCCACACGGGGTTTCCCGTCACTAGTAAATGTAGTGGTTGATCTTTCTCTGAGCAAGCAAGTGAATTTTGCCATCGCGGCTAGTCCTACCTCCTTCACCACCCATTCCTCCAAAAGCTGCACACTGTTTTAGAGGCACCTATAACTCTTACCGGAATAAGAGGGTCCACCAGTGCAAGAAAAATAACACAAGTTTCTTTATATCCTTTCCCACTACCTTCTTCCCATCTCAAGAATCATACTGACCTGTACCAGGTTTAATTGCAACTGGGTTGACGGCAGGCAATTCCAAATTGGGAACCAGTTCATAGCCTTTTTCTTGCTGCTTTCCTTTCCCTTCGTGGTATCTGCTATATATGCCACGGCCTGCCGAGTAACCCCCCAGGTATGACCCTCTTGGACCGGGCGCTCTGTTGCCTGCCGCACCTCGTCCTCTGCCTCTAACACTGCCTGCTTGTAAATAAAAAATACAGAACAGACAAATTACACACAGAACCGGCAAGAGTGTTCGCTGAAAGGCTATGATGTAACACTAGCAAGGAAAAAGGCATTGCAAGACTCTGAAAACATTTTGCCTGATTTCTGATATGGAGCACGACATCCAGGAATTGGAAAGATTTGGCTTTGTTTGTTTTTAGCATTTTAATACTCAGCCACATTCTCATGTTATTTATTAACTATCCAGGCTGGTTTTTGCAATATTTTCTAATTCCATTGCTCTAGGACCTGATTTTGCAGAATAAACCTCGCAACTAAACCTAATTGGGACATGTTCAGGAGAGAGGACAATCTAGAACAGCGTTTCTCAACCTCAGCGATTTTAAGACGTGTGGATGCTGGCTGGGGAATTCTGGGAGTTGGAGTCCACACATCTTAACGTTGCAGAGGTTGAGAAACACAGATCTAGAAAGTTCAGAGGGAAGGCGAAGTTAGGAGTGGATGAGAGGACATGCTATGCTGAAAAGGAGCCTGATCTATACAAGCAGGTGCTTTGAATCCTCCCATTCCTACAGATACTCCTTAGCTTGATCTTGCTGGGATTGTCGCCACAAGTTCTCCATGGGGGCCACCACCAAAAACAGTTCAGGCATTTCAGCTTGTTCAAAATCCTATAGTTAGGCCACAGTTCAGGTTAGATAGGCAAACATGGAACTCTACTTTGAAAAGGAACACTAGCTGGGCAGCTCCATAATCCACAATGCTAGTTATGGCCTAGATGCCTTGATGCTAGACTTACTGGTTACAGCCCTTGGTGTCTTGCAACCAGGCTATCTGAAGGAGTCCGCCCGAACACTGAAAACTTTGGGAACTGCCTTGAGGGCTTTGGTGGCCCCAAAGAAAGGGTCTTCTCGGAGACAACCCAGATTTAGAAATTGGTTAGCCATTTGTGTGTAGTGTTTCACTGCCAAGGGAGCCAAAGGAATAGAAATAGAGAGGATGTGTGGCCATTTTCCCACTGTTGGGCTGATCTCAGTGCTACCCTCCTCCTGTTATGGAAAGAAAGATTGCACTGTGCCATCAATCGGAGCATTGTTCACTCTTCCCTTTTGCCCCGCTCCTACAGTCTAGGCTGCTTTTCTTAAAGACGCAGAAATAAAAGCAATAACAGACCTATGTAGAGAGAGAAACACATACAAGCTTACAGACACGTTGTAACATCTGATTTACAAACAGCAGCAAAACTCAATCAAAAGTTTCCTGAGAAGCAGCCCTGTTAGTAAGATCATGAGCGCAGAAAAGAAGTAACATTCAGTGTTTTTCTTTTTACTGTTTTCAGACAGAAAACAGGCTTTTAAAAAAAAAAAATTAGTGAAGAACTTTTTTTATAAGATAAAAACAACACAACTTTAAAGAAAAATTAAAGAAAAGTAAAAGTGATAACAGAAATGAAAGAAAAAAGACGAAGAAGAAAAAGAAAAAAAGATATAAAGAAATGGCTTCCAATCTTCTTTACAGCAGTTCTAAACACGTTTATGTTTTATCCTCTCTGAAGTGACATCGGGGCTCCCTTCTTTCCATATTCTACCCTTTCTAATCCTAAACCCATAAATCTCGAGTTCATTTTTTCTGTTTTCAGCAAAAAGTCTGTAAGGGGTAGAAAACAGGCTTTTCCGAGTCACCCTTGGAAGGCAAATCTGAACCAAATTGTGGGTGCGTCAGCAATATTACGGATAAGGGAGGAAAATCTATACTCCATCATCATCGAACTGTCGCACTCACGCTCCTGTATGGGATTCGGGGCTCACATACTATTTTGCACGTTATTTCTCAGCTCGGCTACTTTTATTACTGTTGGGTAGCAAGTGTTCCAGCAAGGGCTGCAATCGAAAAAGGGGCTCCACCTGTTTTGCCTCCTCCCGCCGTCTTTCTGAGCTCAGGAAAGGGGAAAACATTTACAAGCAGGAAATGCATGGCAGGCTTTTTTTTTTGCTCCTCTCTCTCAGTTGTCGTTGTTAAGGAGATGTTGACCCAAAGGACAGTGCAGTTGGGAAGAACCACACCATCTTTATTTTTTAAATCGACGTTCCTGGGCAGCTGTGTTGCAGTTGCTGGATTTCCCCCCCCCCCCAAATCAAAACCCAAACAACTTCAATCTCATCGCCGTTAGAGAGGAAAGGCTGATAATGTGTCCCCTGGACTCTAAGTTGCGAGAGAAAGTTGTGCTGAATTTGCTGGACTGCAATGGAAGCGTCGCAGGAACTTGCATTCCTACACAGGGATCAAGATTTTTGAGGATTTTTGTTTAAAAAAATAAAAGCAGCCTGAACAACAGCGTGTCTCCTCTTTGGCCTGAACCTTCAGTGCTGTAAATCAGGGTTCCTCAACCTTGGCAACTTTAAGATGGGTGGACTTCAACTCTCAGAATTCCCCAGTCAGCAAGGCTGGCTGGGGAATTCTGGGAGTTGAAGTCCACCCATCTTAAAGTTGCCAAGGTTGAGGAACCCTGCTGTAAATGGCTCGCTCTCGCTCTGCAAGCACAAACCACAGATGTACCTTTTCCAGCCCTGCCTGCTTCTCCTGCAATTCCAAATTGACATACTAGCCTGTCAAACGGTGTCATGTCAGAAACACAGTGGCACGTGTTCCAGGTTGCTTAATTTATGCCCACCAAACCACAGCAGTGGCACAGCTGAGCCCTAGCACTGGAAAAGCCCAGATGCAGTGGTGGTGCAGGGACTTCTAAGCAACTGCAGGTATGTGGAGTCTGGTGCTCTCTGAGCTTGGCTGTTTGCTTGCAGACGTTTCATTACCCGACTAGGTAACATCATCAGTGCTAGTGAGTGTGGGGTGTGGAGGGTCTCTTTTTTTATACAGCAGCTTGCCCTGCCAGTGTTGTTGGGGGTGTGGTTTTCTCCTTGGTAGATCCTTGATTAGGGTATTGTTTTCTGCTTGATTGTTTGTCTGGTGTTAATCCCTATTTACCTGAGTGTTGGTTGCTGGAGAGGATGTGGGTCTGGTCTTTTTGTTTCCTTCTTAGCTTTTTTATTGTCCCTTTTGAAATGGTGTGCCATTTCTACTGACCATTCATTTTGTCACAATGAAAACTCCTTAATCTCACAACACACGGACAGACTCAACCATAGTTTCAACTGGGAAACTGAGCATTCTAGACCAAGCCAAATCCAAAAATGCTAGGAAATTCCTGGAAGCTTGGCATTCAGCTAAATCAGCCATCAACAGACACATACAGGTAGTCCTCAACTTATGACAATTGAGACCAGAATTTTCATCGCTAAGCGATGAGGTCGTTAAGTGAGTCACACCCAATTTTACTTTTTTGCTGTGGTCGTTAAGCGAATCACTGCAGTCATTAAGCAAATCACACAGTTGTTAAATTCGGTTCCCCCCATTGACTTTGCTTGTCAGAAGCCTCCTGGGAAGATCACAAATGGTGATCACATGACCCCAGGATGCTGCAACTGTTGTAAATACATGTTGGTTACCAAGTGCCCAAATTTTGATCACGCAATTCTGATGTGTCAATGAATAATTTATATAACTGGAAATAAAGAACGCTTGTAGACTGCACGTATCTCTGAGCTGGTAAGAAGTGGACAAGAGTAAGTTGATTTGCAAGGTAGCCTCCCAATTAGAACATCTAACTTGCACAGAATAATGTGGGCATGTTTAGATAACACCTGTCTGCTATTGTGTCCTTACCTTTAGCAGGGAAAGTTGTATGTGGCATGGATATGATTAAGGCTGGTAACCTAAACTTATCTTTCCTTATCTTTCTGAAAAGCATTGTAAGACATGATTGACCCAACCGTGATGGGAGGCAAGAGAACAGCATTTATGGTCCCATCTGATTACTCTTTTCCTCTGTGTAATGCTACTAATCATGAAAGGGAATAGTATGATATGGACGGATGGATGGATGGATGAATGGATGTAAAATTGCTCTTATTGGACCACCCCAAGCTAAGGGTGCTCAAGTAAGAGAGGAGTTATGACATTTTGCAATTTGAGAATGTATGTTTTGTTTCTCTAAGACCGGGCCTAATTCTTGCAGTTGATTGGTTAGTTTACCATATTATTCCCTCTTTACATGAAGTTCTTCATGGTTCCAAATGACATCCAGAAAAGGAGAGTATCACTGGACTTGGGGATGTCCTAAGGTTTGCAGAAGTACAAACATTCTACGGGAAAAAGATAGATGGGCAAGTCCACCACCATGAAGAATAAATACTGAATACACCTAAGAGACTATACAATAATGATGGATCAAAATGTGACGGGAGAGGGAATGGAATAGATTACAGTGCAGGCAGGCATGGGTGGCTGACTAGAACGTCAAGCTGGAATGCTCAACACTGCAACCTTTTATTTCATCTCCACTTACGTTACCAATCAGAAATGTATTCTCTAATTGCTTATCCTTGGATCACCAAAATACAGGCTCTTAGAAAGGTGCCTTAAACTGAATTCCAGTATGGCTGGCACTTGACCGCAGTAGTTCTCCAGACAGATCCACTGGACTGCTTCTGCAGCCAGAGCATGTATTGGACCACCCACAAATATAGGGACAACATCTGTACACACAGATAAACCCTAAAATCTCCACCAGTACAACAGAACCATAAAAGAGAGAGAAAGAAAGCTATGAGCGAACAAAAGCAGCCCAAGAAAAATTGAGCATGACCTCTGGGCCACTGGAAAGCTGGAGGAGGACGAATGGAACGGACCATCTTGGAGAAAGGTATGGCTGGTCAGCTGACTGAAATACTCTTTCCTGAAGACTTTTCTTGCAGGTCTCCCTAATTACTAGAGAATACACCAGGGTTCAATTCAAAGGCGGTTCTCCTTTGAGTTGACTCTTCTAACTGGATCAGGTGTTTTTGAGTTGATTAACGAAATGATAAAGCTTCAAATCGCATCAATTCAGTTTGACAACTCATATCAAATCCCATGTTTAATCTTGGTGATTCGTATCACCCTAGAATACATCACAACCTGTAATAACAGTAAATACTAAATAAGATACTGAACTATTTTAGTTCAGCAAAGTATATTATGGTATGCAATTATTTGATTACATACAAAACATTTCATTTATAGAGAGGGAATGTATAAGGAGAAGCCTGTTTATATTCAAAATTTCTAAGAATTTTGGCTACTTTGTGGCAACAACCTTCACAAGGCTACTTCTGTTAGTTTGTTACAGTAAAAACAGTAATAAAGCAAAACAAAACAAAACAGGTTGTGTCATCTAAAAACTAGCAGGAATTAAATCCAAGGTAAATTGATTAAAGCATTATGCAGGTAGGCAACTAATAAAATCTTCTAACCTATATGTGAAATAATTAAAAATGGAAAGCTGGCATGATCAGTGCACTCACATCCTATCACGGATACCAATGGAGTTATTCATTTCTGTGCCCAAACGTATAAGCCTGTGTAGCTTTAAAAATATAACATATTAACTCCACGCCATGGACCTTTAGACATTCTATTGTCCAAACAAATTAACCGAATGGCTGTGCAATTTTACCTAAGTCACAAGGAAAAAAACATTTCCTGCTTAGATAAAATACTGGCAAAATGCATATCATTATCAATGAATGGGATCAATAAGATAGAAGAAGACCTCCAGAGTCAGGGTTCTTGGAGAGCCCAATTCATTTCTGTTTTCTCCGGATTTTGCCGTAGATTCCAGTCGGGAGAGATCACAGATTTTAATCTGCTGTGATCCAAAATGCTGGAAACTTAGATTCAGGGTCAAAAGATAAGACTTGTTAATTAATCACTCTGCCTCATTTATGGAATTTTACCCCCCGAGGACAAAAGTAGGAATGTAAAAGAAATTTGCCACAGATTTGCTTAGTGTTGGTCATCTATCTTTCCTATGCAGCAGATGCAATAAATTTGAAGGACCATTAACACATATGATTTGGTCATGCCCTACTGCCTCATTATTCTTAATATCCAGGTAATATTTTAATATGATTAAGAAGCACAAATGATTACATGGAATTCATTGGAAGAGAAAAAGCAATTACAGGATTTAATGTCCCTGTTAAACTGATCAAACATTTGGGAATTTACTTAACAAAATATATTTCACAGATTTGGAAAAATATAATGGCAGATACCTTAGGATGGAAAAGGTTAAACTTATTCTGATTAGGGTGAATATCAACAGTGAGAATGAATATTTTACCAAGGAGCAACTTTCTCTTTCAAATGATTCCAGTAAGAATTGAAGGAAAGATATTAAATCAATGGGCAAGACAAATAACTTACTTCATTTGGTCAAGCAAAAGACTGAGGATTACATTTAGGATTTTGCAAGACACAAAAGAATGAGGTGGACTGGCTGTATCAAATCTCCAACTATATTATCAAGTCAGTTGTTTAACTTGGATTACAGATTGGAGCATATCACCATATGGCTGGGTTACCTCTACTGAACGAGCAGGTCTCCTGAAGGCTTGAATAAATATCTTTGGTTGGATACAAACAGAAGTGTCCAGTCTATAAGAGATTATTCAATTATAAATAGTGTACTAAAACATGGGATAACTACAGAAGAAGTCCATTTCTAGCCCCTTGCTTCAATACTTTTTTTTTTTCATGAAGGTAAATGTTAAAAAAAAAAGATCAATGGAGAGACAATAATTCTTGGAGAGTGCAAAATTTATTTTTTAATAAAACAAGGGGGAATCTTTCGAGAATTTCTCCTTGGAATGTCAGAAATTGGCTCCAATATCTTCAAATAAGTAATGTCGTTCAAAAGGAATAAGGTGAAAAACTCAGTGGCTTGTCCAAATTCAAAACACTTATCTTTGCTATTTATTGATTTGATTTCAATAATAGTTAAAATATAAGATTATCTTTATATATACTATTAATCTAATGTTACTTGAAAATTCTTGTTCAATTTTGCACAACCTGTAAATCTTTCTTTTTTGTTCCTTTGCTCCTCTTTTTTCTTTGGTGGCACTTTTAAATATCTGTTAAAGTACAATAAAATGAACTTAAATAAAAAAAAATGATTAATAGGAGTGTTAAGATTTAAATATATTCACATGTTGTTAAATTATATACCCCAAACTTGGAATTTATTTATGAACTTTGGATATATTATTCTTGGATTTTTGCAAAAAAGGGAGGGAGGGAGGGAGGGAGGGAGATTGTTATGTATTCCTGGAAAGATATCTGTAGCAGATATCAAAGGTTGGTTGATGAAATTACACCACTGCATTCTCGGCCATTGAACTGGCTTTTTATCAACTCACGGAAGGACTAAATAGTATGATTCCATGTAGTTGAGGTTAAATTTGTTCTTTAAAATCTGAGCGGTGTTATTTCCATAATATTCCATTGTTGCATTTCACTTAGTCATCATTCCCCCCCCTTTTTCTTATGTATGTTCCAGTTGTTTTTCATGCTATTGTATTAATATTTTAATATTTTTAAGGTAATCAGATTGCAATATCTACCATAATAGATGGTAGAATTAAATGTAAGTCAACTTCTAGTCAAAAATTCACAAAGGAATCCCATTTGCTTATGAGAGATACTGTACATCATTTTTCATTTCTTTCTGTTAGTCACCTTCCAGTCAAGCTCAATTCCTAGTAATTTATAGAACAAATTCATGAAGTTTCCTTAGTATGATATGGAAATTGCTTGCAACTGCTTTCTTACATTATTATGGTCAGTTGCACAGTCAGCCAGATGTTTAGATTGGATTTGGCATTTGTATCCACCTATCGAGTCCTTCCCAAGGACCTGGGATAGGCAGATGTTGTTTGATGGTGTTTAAGGTATTGTTGCAGGATATGAGCTGTTCCAAGTAAAGCTGCCTTTTGCAATCGACTGATAGTGATTTTGTCAGTGCCAATGGTCTTCAAGTGATGCTCCAGATGTTTTGGGACTGCACCCAAGGCACCTATTACTATTGGTACTATCTTTGCTTTCTTTTGCCACAGTCATTCTATTTCTATTTGCAGGTCTTTGTATTTTGTGATTTTCTCCGGTTCTTTCTCTTCTATCCTGCTGTCTCCAGGTATTGGAATGTCCACTATCCAGACTTTTTTGTCTTTCTTATCAATAATTGTTAAGTTTGGGGTGTTACATGGCAGGTGCTTGTCTCTTTGAATTCTGAAGTCCTAGAATACTTTAGCTTCTTCATTTTCTATGACTTTGTTTTGTGGTCCCACCAGTTCTTGCTTGCAGGCAAATGGTATTTCTTGCAGATATTCCAACGCACCATTGTTGCTACCTTGTCATGCCATTGTTTGTAGTCACTCTGTGATCTTCTTGCGGCAGCTGACTAGGTGGTCCACTGTTTCTTCAGCTTCTTTGCAGAGGCGGCATTTGGTGTATGTTGTTGTCTTCTCAATTCTGGCTTTGTATGTATTTGTTCTTAAGGCTTGGTCTTGTGCAGCCAGAATGAGCCCCTCTGTCTCTCTCTTCAACTTTCCTGCTCTTAGCCATTGCCAGGCCTTGTTGTTATCTGCTTTGCCTGCTAGTTCTTTTGTGCACTGGCCATGTAATACTTTGCCCTGCCATGTCTCTTTTCTATTCTTTGTTTGGTCTTTCTTGTAGGCCAGTTTGGTCTTTTTAGTATTCAGTAAGCCTTCATGGTGTAGTAGCTTCAGTGCATCTTCTTCACCGTCCTCCAGATACTCTTCCAATGCCTATTTTTCTTCTTCAACTGTCTGGTGTACTTGCGACATTCCACACCCACCTATGCTCCTTGGTAAGTAGAATCTGTCAACTTCACTGGGTGGATGAAGGGCATGATTCATTGTCATTATTTTTCTTCCTATCCAGGGCTTCTAGTTCTGCTTGAGTCCAGTTCACTATTCCAGCTGGGTATCTAATGACTGGAATTGCTCAAGTGTTAACCGCCTTGATGGTATTTCTGCCACTGAGTTTGGACTTTAAATCTTCCTCACTCTTCTGATGTATTCACTACTAACCTTCTTTTTGACTTCAGTGTGCTTGATGTTGTCAGCTTGAAGGATGCCCAGGTATTTGTAGTGATCTTCTTCATCCAAACTCTTGATGTTATTTCCATTGGGCATCTTGATTCCTTCAGTTTTCACTATTTTTCCGCTGTTGATGGTCAGGGTGGCATGTTTGTCCAGTCCAAACTCCATTGCAATATCTTGGGTGTATATTTGGACAGCATTGAACAGCAATTCTATTTCAGATGGTGTTTTCACATAGAGCTTCAGATCATCCATGTAAAGGAGGCGGGATCACTTGGCAGATGTTTTTGATGTTTGATAGCCATGGCCTGACTTGTTCAGTATTGTTGACAGAAGAATCCATGCCATGACAAATAGTAGTGGTGATAGTGAGTCTCCTTGAAAGATTCCTCTCTTGATGTTAACCTCTCCTAGTCTGTCGCCATTAACCAGCAATTGTGTCTTCCATTGTTCCATTGATCTTTGCACAAAGCTTCTGATGTTTCTACTGATGCCTGTTATTTCTAGGCACTTGATTATCTAGTCATGTGGCAGGGAGTCGAATGCCTTCTTGTAATCAATCCAAGCTACATCCAAGTTGGTCTTCCTTCTCTTACGGTTTTCCAAAATCATCTTGTCAATTAGGAGCTGATCTTTTGTCCCTCTGGTGTTTGGGCGGTTTCCTTTCTGCTCAAGTGGAAAGAGCTTGATTTCAACTAGGTGCTGTTGGACTGCATCAGCTACCCTACCAGTTAGCAATTTGAAAGTTGTTGGGAAGCAGGTAATTGGCCTGTAGTTGCCTGGTGCTGCCCCTTTTGCTGGATTGTTCATTATCAGGTAGATTTTGCCAGATGTTAACCAATCTTCAATTTCACTTCCTTGCAGTATGTTGTTAAACTGCTTGGCAATGAGTGGGTGCAGAGCATTCAGATGTTTCAACCAAAAACCATGCAGTTCATCTTCACTTGGTGCTGACCAATTCTTGATCATTCTTGCTCTTTTCTCCATCATTTCTGCTGTTATTACAAGTTCTTCCATTTCAGCTTTTTTATTCTTATCCACTTCTTTTATCCAAGCTGCATTCATGTTGTATTTCTTTGGGTTGTCCCATAGCTCTACTCAGAACTGCACTGTTCGTCAGGTGTTGACTGGTTCATTGCAGTCTCTCCATTGATAGACTGGTAGAAACGTTTCTAATTCAACTGAAATTGGAGATTCTGCCTGTAGTGTGCAATTCAAGCTTCATATCTGCTGATCTTCTTGGCTACAGCTGTTATTTGCTACTTTATTATTTCCAGTGCTTCCTTGATCTTCCTCGTTTCTAGGTGATATTTCTTGATCAGGTATTCTTTGGTCTTCTTGTTCTTCAGCTTCTTTTCTTTCATCTGTTGTAGCTTGCTTGCATCTGATCTTAGTATTCTGATCTTATTTTCCAACCTGATCTTCCATTTTGGTGGTGCACTGTTTGGCTTTTTTTCTTCTTTGATGATTTTGCACCCAAGGTATTCAGTTATAACTGCAGCTGTGCTGTACATCAGTTGGTTTGTTTCTTGCAGTGAGCTGCTGATTATATTTGATATTACAGTATTGGCATCTTTTAATACTTGAGCTGTTTCTTTGTAACAGGCTTCAATGCAGGCAACCTTATTCTGTTGTTTTTGTGCTGTTCTAGATGCTGAGTTATTCTTTGCTTCAATTCTTCTTGTTTTTGAGTTAGAGGGCTTTGTTCTTTCTGAGGAGAAAGCAGAGGGGAGGGTGCCTGGTTTGGGAATGAAAATGATTCAATAGCTCTGCTGGCTTCCTCTACTGCCACCCCCACCCCCCTCCCCAGTTTGCCTCTACAGTCTGAGCTACTTCTGGCAAGGGTTTGGTTTCTTTGCCCTGGGTAGACCTTTGCAGTTCTTCCAATTCTACTTCTGTGAATACTTAATTTTGTATTATAAATTGACATTGATCTGCTAGCCTCTGTTGTTATTTCTGATTCTGGATGTTGTTCTTTCTAGGACTGGTGCATTCTTTTCAGATATCCTCTTCTCTTTGGGCTTGATTTGTAATAGCAGATCATTATTTCTTTGTTTTTAGTCTTTGTATATTTGTGACAGGTAAACAACTTTTCTTCCAATAGTTCTGCAGCTGCTGGCCCTGATTGCTCAGCCAACAGTCCTGAGTCCTGCAGCCCACTTGTCACCAGATATCCAGGAACTAGAACACCTAATATGGTCCTTGTTGACCCGGGCAACGACCAATCCAGTATGGGTTTCTGTAAATTACGTCTCACCATATTGTTCATGGGAGAGATGCTCTTCACCTGGCTCCTCTGATGAGACCTGTCCAATACGGTTGGACCTCTGGCTTAGCTCCCATCCTCCTTAGAGCACGAACGCCCCACAACCACATCAAGGTAGTGCCTTGCTGGGGGCATTGTTATTGTTACTGATTATTATTATTCCCAGTCTATCTTAAAGCTGTAAGGTTCTCTGATAGCCTCCCATCCATGAACCAACTAGTTCTAACCTTGTCTAGCTTCCTAGATCAGCCAAGGTGATTCGACAAACCATTTTAAAAAACCAGCCCATTGTGTGCTCTCACAAGCCTGCATCATAGATAAGTAACTATTAGTATTATTTCGTTCACTGGATTTATATCCCACTTGTTCTTTCCTCCAGAAGCATAAAGCAACCTACACCACGTTCTCCTCCGTATTTTTCTCTCCTCACAAACTAATGAAACAGGTTGGGCTGAGAGAGAGAGTGATTGGCCAAAAGTCGCTAAGCTGAATTTCCATGGCTGATGGTAAGTTTGAACCTGGGTCTCCTTGCAATTAAAAAAAAAAGTAAAAAAACCCTCCAACCCATGGGAATACCGCCTTACTCTTGCAAATGGTAAGAGACTAGCCTTCCCCTGGTCCCTATTTTCTTGGATTCCCCTTGTAACCCTCCCAAACCCCTAAGCTACGACTCCCAAACCTAGTAACTTTATTGTTATCAATCATATGGCAGGGGAGGGGAAGGAAAAAAAATCAGGAGAAGACATAAAGTTATTGTTCCTTCCTTTCCTCAAATCCTTCCACACTGCATGGAAGGATGCTATTTTAACTTTAGGCATAAATCACTCCCAATTAAACCAGCACTAAAAACTATCTATCTATCTGTCTGTCTGTCTGTCTGTCTGTCTATCTATCTATCTATCATCTCTCTCTATTAACTATTATCTCTCTCTCTCTCTCTCTCTCTCTCTATTATCTATCTCTCTCCTGGGACGTCAGAGCAGACTTTTGGAGGATTCCTTTCATCTCTCATTTTCCCTTTTAATTGATACAAAAATATGCCTCTGTGCCCCTTGGAATCTTCCAAGAACACAGAAATAACTTTCTTACTACTGTTTGATTTTCAAACCCACAGACGCATAATTCCAAATGCAATATTAGAGGGGTAGACAATTAAAACGGATAAAGATGGGGGTTGCTACGATTTCTCTTTTTTCATTCATGTTGTGTGTTGCCTCTTAAGTCAGAACTGAGCTATGCTAGAGCTGAGAAGCTGGAAATATTATTGACAGGCAGGATTTTAAAAATGTTCTATACGAGTTAAGCAAGGTCAAAGATCGAACTTCCCCAGTCTGAGGCGTTCCTCTGGGCCACAATGTTTAAGAATTCTAGGAACTGTATTCCCAGCACATCTGGACAGCATTCAAATGAGGAAAGCCACTTAAGAAAAATAGGCCTCAGCAGTGGAATAAATATAACAAAAATAATCTTTTACTTAACCTCAGCTCTTGGTGACTTCATGAGCGTGTCTACATTCTTTTCTTGGTAACAATACAGAAATGCTTTACTAATGCCTTCTTCCGGGTTGTTTTCTCCCCCTTCCCAGTCTAGCTTACAGCCTTGAGATCTCCTCGTGGTCTGTCATCCAAGTGCTAGTCAGGCTTTGTTTTTCAAGATCATGGAGCTTAGCAAGATGCTGCCAGCTAGCCAGACTAAAAAAGATATCATCTAGCCAAGCTTCAACCTTGATGACTCCATGGACACTCCCATGTAGATTTCGTGGCAACAATGAGGAAATAGATTGCCATTATCTGAATGCATATTACTGAATGCAGATTTCCAGAGAATAGCAAGGAGAGATAAGAAGGCCTTCTTAAATGAACAATGCAAAGAAATTGAGGAAAACAATAGAATGGGGAAGACTAGAGATCTCTACAAGAAAATTGGAGATATGAAAGGAACGTTTAGTGCAAAGATGGGCATGATAAAGGACAAAAAAGGCAGGGACCTAACAGAAGCAGAAGAGATTAAGAAGAGGTGGCAAGAATACACAGAAGGACTATACAAGAAAGATCTTAATGTCCCTGCTTATTTAACCTATATGCAGAGTACATCATGAGAAATGCCAGGCTGGAAGAATCACAAGCTGGAATCAAGATTGCAGGGAGAATCATCAACAACCTCAGATATGCAGATGATACCACCCTAATGGCAGATAGTGAAGAAGAACTAAAGAGCCTCTTGATGAGGGTGAAAGAGGAGAGTGCAAAAGCTGGCTTGAAACTCAACATTAAAAAAACTAAGATCATGGCATCTGGACCCATCAATTCCTGGCAAATAGAAGGGGTAGAAATGGAAGCAGTAACAGACTTCATTTATTTGGGCTCCAAGATCACCGCAGACGGAGACTGCAGCCATGAAATTAAAAGACGCTTGCTCCTTGGGAGGAAAGCTATGGCAAACCTAGACAGCATATTAAAAAGCAGAGACGTCACCTTGCCAACAAAGATCCGCATAGTCAAAGCTATGGTTTTTCCAGTAGTAATGTATGGCTGTGAGAGCTGGACCATAAAAAAGGCCGAGCGCCGAAGAATTGATGCCTTTGAACTGTGGTGCTGGAGAAGACTCTTGAGAGTCCCCTGGACTGCTAGGAGGTCAAACCAGTCAATCTTAAAGGAAATTAACCCTGATTGTTCATTGGAAGGACTGATAATGAAGCTCAAGCTCAGATACTTTGGTCACCTAATGCGAAGAGAGATCTCTTTGGAGAAGACCCTGATGCTGGGAAAGATTGAAGGCAAAAGGAGAAGAGGACGGCAGAGGATGAGATGGTTAGATAGCATCACTGAAGCAATGAGCATGAAACTGAGCAAACTCAGGGAGGCAGTGAAGGACAGGAAGGCCTGGCGCAATATGGTTCATGGGGTCACGAAGAGTCGGACACGACTTAACGACTAAACAACAACAACAACAATCTTTTTCCAGAAAGTTTTTTCAACTTTCCAGTCAAGCCTACAACCCTGGTACTTCCTGGTGGCCTCAAAGTCCCAACCCTTCTTAGCTCCCAAGCCCAGACAAAGTCAGCTATCGTTGAGATGTAACTCTAATCCCTCCTGACCTGTGCCAAAATTTATACACTCACCTTTCACAAAATATTCTCGATTTGGACCAATCAGGGCATTGTATGGATACCCGTAATAGGCTAGAGTGTACGGATCGCAAGAGTAAACATAGTTAGGTTGCTGAGTCACTTCAGCTGCTGTTGCTCCTCCTCCTTTCGCTGCTTTCTGGTATCGGGTGTACTGCTCTTTATCCACCGGCTTGGCCAAGGTGACTTCCAGACAGGATCCTTCGAGTTCAGTGCCGTTGAGGTTATTCATGGCGTGAACAGCATCTTCCCGGCTCGTAAAGTGTACAAAAGCGTAATCTCGGATTTTCTTAACCCGTTCTACGCTGCCAGGATTAAACTGACCAAAGACTTTTTTTATTGTATCCTCCGTGGTCTCAATCATTAAATTCCGCACATACAAGATTTTTACAGTCTCCATGACATCTTCGTCCACATCGATCTCTGGTTCGGCCCAGTCAACAGCTATCTGGTGCCCCCACAGCTGGATTCTGCCAGGCATCAGCTTCCTTCTTGCCATGGCGGCTGCTCTGTGGCTTTCATATTCCACAAAGGCAAATCCTCTGTTTTTCATCTTATCAGCTGCGCTGGCATAGACAATGACGTCGAGCACCCCTTCCGTCACCTTGGAGATCTCTTCCAAAATCTCCTCTCGTTTTTTCATCTTGGGGATTCCGCCAATGAACAGCCGGCAGTTGTCCACGCTACAACACACTCCTAACAGTCTTCCTGGACGGATCTCGTAGTTGTTCAGCTCTTTGACGGCACGCTTGGCTTCGTATTTCTGGGTGTACATCACAAAGGCGTAGCCACGGTTTTTCCCATCAAAGTCCATCATCAGGCGCATTTCGTAGATTCGTCCTGCAGCCTCAAACACAGGGACCAGCTCATCTTCGTAGACATCCCGAGGAATTTTGCCCACAAAGACTTCACATCCCCGAGGAGGATGTAAGCCTTCCCAGCCAGGGGGTGGACCGCCGTACTTTCGCTGCCCGTTCTCCTGAACCATGGTGTAGCCAGTACGATCTAATAATTGCAACAGCGCGGCTTCATTTGGAGCTCCAGATAGACCTTCGGGGACTTTATTTGTCTGCATGCTGGAGGAATCATTACTCATCCTTGTAGTAGAATCTTCAGCTGTCATTATGTCCTAATCATTCAAAGTGTGGGGATACCTGAATAAAGAGATCAGAAAGAATTCCATCAATTAGATGCCATTAACAAGAACCTGTCCATCCAAGTAATCTCATCAGTCACTTCTCAGGTTAACAAAACATGATTACTGAAAGACTAGTGCGCAACAAATTTAAGATTCATGCATTTATGATTCAGCTACAAACCTCGTTTCATGTCTCACTGTGTCTCCCCAAACACCCTTTCATCCTCTAATACTACTGGAGGTTTAAGACAGGTGGTTCCAAGATGAGGCTGACTGTGGATCTGCGATTTACAAAGTCCTGGAAAAACCCTACTGTAGCTATACAGTTTGTAAAGATGAATGTTATGTTAGAAAATCAATTTGCTATCTATTGGGTTTATATAAGAAAACTGCTGTAGAGCAGATTTCCAAACTGCTCAGTGCTTTTCCTAGTAAAGTTGTAGAATTGCTGCATTAATTGTTATTGCAACTCACTGATGAAAATGCTAACACAGCGGACTTTGTAGGGGACATTTAATTCTATTATTAAATGCAGAGCAGCCACCAGGAGCTACAAGAAGAATCACTGATGATTAAGGGCTACCTTTCAAATTAGAAAGAAGCTGTCACAACAGAACATCAGAAATATCACCACGCATTTCAATATGCAAAAGCAGTCTTCAACTAATTTACAAAGCGAGAGTCCAGCTGTTGATCTAGCCAAGCTCAATTTTTATTGCTGCAGAAAAAAAATTATTTTGTTGCAAATGACACAGTTGTTGCTGCCAACAAGATTATTCTAGTATTGAAGGTATCCTGGGCAATTTCTTAGTTAAGGGAAGATCGTTCTGTCGTGAGACCTGCATCAATCAATCAATATAAACCAGCGTGCACAGGAGTGCACTGTGAGTCCCGTGGAGTAAATTGATCAATGTGTTGCATAACAAATGTAATTTCACTCAATATAAGAAAGCATGCCTTCCTTCTGCCTCTCCTAATTGCCTGTTCAGAGGTTAATTAATAATCTTTTAATACATCCAGAGAACAAATTTCATGCTTTGAAATAATACACATCATGTCTGAAAATCTTATCAGAATACATGATTTGGAAATGGAGGAGGAAAAAAGGCATTAAAAATCTTAACACGTCACTAAAAAAATACTACAATTCTCAGGACAATTCTTACTAGCCTGCCATTTTTTCAAGGTCATTTTAATCAGAGTAATTTTCCGATCAGAACATGAAATACCATTTGTATAATAATGTATTCTTTTCTAAAAAATTCATGAACGTAAACTCGGCATACAGTACACATACAAAGTCAACATTTCCAGTCTATACTATTGTAGGTGTTAGATGTTATTTTATTTTTTTCTTGCAATAAGGTTTCGTGATATATCAGGGGTTATAATAGCAAGGCTTTGTTCCCATTTTATTTAGTTAAGCTTACTCTTCTCCAGTAGCCATGACAATGGAAGATCAGAAAAGTTAAAAGAAAATTGGGGAAGGAGGGGAGAGATCAGAACATTTCCTAAAATGTTCCCTCTAAGAAATAAAAGTTAGGGTTAAAAACTTAAATATATGATACTCATTAACATAGTAATGAATATTTCAGTTCTCTCTGTCAGACATTTTTCAAGCCATTCCCAAAATCCCTTAAAGGGATTGTCTCATTATTTTTTTTAATGCAGTGGGTAATCAGAATATTTTGATAAAAATACACATGATGTGGAGACTTTATTCTTTGACAGTGTATTTCCCCGCCAGACTAATGGCTCATACAGAAGAGGGACAAGTTGTTTATCTGAAGCTTACAGGTCATTTCACAACTGCATAAGAGTCCAGTTTTTGTCACCAGATAATTCCAGCTCTACAACCAAGACACATATTGTGGCTTTTCACACACATTTTAGCCTCCAGCCATTTCCCTTCTCCTCCAAACCATTCCTTTATTTTGTCAAAAGAGGTTGTTTACTTGAAGACCTACAACTCCATGGCCATTGCTTACTTAAGAAACAGGCAACTTTCAGCTTAGCAAAATGATTAATGAAAGTTATGGTACCTCCCCAAGAAATAAATAAAATAAATGTATCTGAGATTTCCTTCTTCTGTGACAGAATTTGCTTTGGCTAAGTAGACTTCATCTTAGCATGGATGGCAACAGCTGACCAACCGCACTGATGTTCATCAGGCTTTGGTGGAAAGGTCCCTAAAAACAGCATTTATTTTGAAAAGTTGCATACAACATCTGTATGCATGGATGATTATGGGGGAGGAATGTATCCTGATATTAATCAAATGGCATGACTTAAAGACTTGTGCCAGACACAATAACATGTTGCATTGTTTGCGTGATGACATCATGATGGACGTGTCACGATTATGACATCAGTGGTGGCTTGTTACAAACACCATTATTAGTATTTTTGGGGAAAGTTGTATACAGAAAATACATTGGCTCACTGTGTTTAAATAAAGCACGTATTAAGGATCACTGCATAGAAAAGTATATGTTAGGGACAGTTGTAGGCAAAACGACTATGTATACCAACAGTCATATAAGGTTGGATTTGGGTGATTTGCTGAAAAAGATTCACAGAATCAAGTGGTACACACATAACATGTAAATTCAGGCAGCATTGAGAGAGATCAGAATTACGCTTATGCCATCTGAGGAAGATGTTCAGAGCAAGAAGGAGGGTCAGGATATTCGTATGAGCCCCCTTCCCTGGATGAACCGGGCCCTATCATAGAACTGGGCCACTATAAGTCCCCATTAACCTGAAATATTCTGCCCACTACTCACCAGTAGCACTACCTAGCCCATCTGAATGCTGGTACTACTGGGTTGAATTATCAGAAGGAACAGTGCCCTTTCAAGGAAGAACACCTTAAGAAGAAAGGCTGAGAGAAAAAAGGTTGATTTGAGAGAAGTCCAGCAAGTCTGGGTGACCTTGGAACCAGATCACCTTTGCTAAACACCAGCTGAGTAAGAGTAGTATGGCTACAATTCCCATTATAAAGTTCTCTGAAGAGTTGCTCATTGTTGGAATTAACGTCTTCTGTTTGTGAAGATGGATATCCTTGTGCATAGAGGTGCTTTTCTGTTGTTCTTGTGCCTTCGAGTCAGTTTTTGACTCCTGGTCACTGCCTGGACAAGTTCCTGCAGTTTTCTTGGCAAATGGTTTGCCATGACCTCCTTCCTAGGGCTGAGAGAGAGCAGCTGGCCCTACGTCTCCCAGTTTCTAGCCTGATGCCTTAACCACACCACCAAACTGGCTCTCACATAGAGCTCAGACTCTTAATAGACTTCCTTGGTGCACTGACTCTCTGTTGCTTAGACCCTGGTCTTTGTTCTTTGGTCTTTATTCTTCAGAGCTTTATTTAGATTGGTTTGGTTTCTGACTTCCGAACTGTCTGACTCTTCTTTTCGAAGCCTGTTTAACTTTGGGGAATTAGACCTTGAACTGTCTCTAACCCTCTCTTCAAGCAGAACAACCAAGCTGCACATTCCTACTTGGAACTTTTTGGACATTCAAGCATGTGATTACTGAAAAATCAAACAATGCTGAAAGAAATATTGTTTCAACTAGTAATGTGCTCAGACCACATTGTGATGGACTGGTTGCAGCCAGGATCAGTTTGAATATATGTCAGTCATGCTAAGCACAACACATGTAAAATTACTTATAGAAATATCTCCTGAAAGAACATTCTCTGTGCAAGTTTGATTATTATAAAGCTGCACTTAATTTTTTTTTTTGAAGATTCAAAATCCACTTTAACGTAAAAAGTTAAACCATGTTCTTGTCAAGTTCTTGGAAGCACAATATCACAGCAACTGCTACAAGGATTGGCAGGTTTCTACTATGTCAAAGTATAACTAGAATAGAAATCAAGAGTTGCTGAGAAAGCAATCTGTTCTGCTATAAGAGCAGACCAAAATGTGTTATCTAAGGGAAGGGTAAAATAAGGTTTTTATATAAATAAAGGAAGTGAGAGACAAAATATTCAGATATGATGAGCCTAGATGGTTCTGCACCTTGAGTGTTGATGCCACCATAACAAGTTCATTCTTTTGAGACAAGCTCTTGAATTTTCCCTAATAGATGGAAAATGGAACATTCTAGAAGATTCTATGCAAGCTTACTTCATGGCACACCCATATTTTTCAAACAAAAGCACTTTCAGAAGCATTTACTTTAGTGAAACCATCTCCCTACCATAGCTGCAAGATGACTAAACTGAGTCCCACAAGAGGTCACCTACATTAGATAGTTAATACAGAATCTGTATGTTGTAGCAAGTTAAACATAGTCATGTAATGGAAGGCATTTTCTTCTGGCCTGCTGGATGGTTATGTCTGTACATGTGCTCCATTTATAGATTGCCTCATATACTTGGTACCCAGAAAGCACCAGGTAAATCCTTGGTATTTTCAATTAAATCTAGCTAAGAAATAATATGTCTTGAAATGCAAACGAGCTATTGTCAATCACAGTAACATTGCCAAAGAACAGTGGGATAACTGCATAGTACAGAATTAGTTGTTTAGGTTAAAATACAAGCTTTAATACAGATAGTCCTCGTTTAGTGACTGCCTCATTTAGCAACCGTTCACAGTTACAATGATGATGACGACGACAAACTTGGGCACAACTTTCACATCAGGATTTAAAACCAGGTCAAAACAATGTCTGAGCACTTCAGTTTCCCAGGACACTCCATTACAGATCTCAGAGTAACCATTTTGGAAAAACAAGACTTGAACAACATGATTGAACAACTGTTGAACCCAAATACATCGTAAGGTTTCAGACTCAACGAACACATGGTTTTTTAACACATAGCAATTGCTAATTCGTAAAGTACTTGTCATCTGTTTCTCTAGTATAAATCTACATCTGCCTAGCCAAGCTGCCTTCCCCTGCCCTCCCTCCCTCCCATCTCAATCCAATTTAAATTTTACATCATTTTAGCCACTCTGTGCATCTGATGAAATCAGCTACAGGTCACAGAAGTTTATCCCTTTTAATGACATGTGCTGGTCAAAAACGGTGACACCAGACTCCTCCTGACTTTCATCTGTAGGTAAATGTAAGAGTTGTAAGGAATGTGCATTCTTAAAGTTGCAGTACATGACTAATCAATCTTCGTCTGTTTATTCCAGAGCAGTGAGGCTGATTGTCACTAAGGCTGTAATCCTATGCCTGGGATTATTTGTGTCTCTGAGGTTGGAGGCAAAGCCCCCAAGGTCACAGGAGGAAACTCAATCATCTTCCATCTTGACTTGGTATCCAGCTCTTCCTGACGCGGTTGGAAAGCCCTGAAAGGGCCACGACAGGGTTGGACAGGGCTGTGGCTGAAGATGTGATGGGCTCCAAGCCCTTCCAAAGTTCTACCCATTCACCTTCTATGGAACATTTTCACCCCAAATAAAAATAGAGTTTCCCAATCAAAGGATGGAGCAATGTGTTCTTCTTTGGCATAGATTTTATGATATTTTATGATGTTTTACAATGATACCACTCTATCATTAGGTAATTTCCCTTTTTTATCTGATTATAATATATTATAAGGTTGGGTTTTTTGTTTTTTGGTAAATCAGTGACTATCTACAAGTACAACATATACAATACATCTTTAGTTTCGACCCTAATCTTTTTGTATTGTAATTTGTTAAATAGTGTTAGGGTCTAGTGGGGGGGTGTCTTTTTCCTTCCTTCCTTTTATTACTATTCTTACTGCTTGGATGGTTTAGTTTGATTTTGTCATTGTTGTGTTTTGGTATTCTGTTTAAATTTTGTAACCTTATAAAAATAAAGAATAGCATTTGGAAAATTAAAACAACATTAACGTTTCCTTCAAGTCAAGCTCAACTGCTAGGGAGTAATACAGACTCATCCATGCAGTTCACTTGGAACAATAGAGAAATACATCACCACTGCTCATTTTACATTTTTCCCCCTAGTTTTCCATCTAGCCTATAGCTTTTGACTTCCCAGATGATCCCCATCCAAGTATTAACAAGGTTTGACCCTCTTAGCTTCAGAGTTAGACAGTTGGGGACAATGCCTCGTAGCTAGGCAGATCCAAATATGGAGAAGATTTCGATGATCTGAAATCCTTTCCAGTGGGTCATGTATTAAAGGTGAAGCTATATAAATCAAACAAATAAATAAGTAACAGTTAAGGAACAGGAAAAAAACCCACAGTACAGCAAACGTGGTTTTTTCTGTCCTTCCACTCAACTATTTGGTGGACTACCCAAAACTTTTGAGCATGTTAAGGAGCTTCAACAGCAGAATATTCCAAAATTACCTTAAAATTACATTTTTGCTCTCCTATACATCATTAGTCAGAAATAAATCTCACTCTTTTTAAGTGTGCAGAAAGCGTGTAAAAGAGTGTGCTACTTTTTGAAATGTCAGATAAGATTCTAAAATTCTGATGCTGAGAAGTAGCTGGCAAATGTTATCAGCATATATTCTAACTTGTTTACAACACCTAAAGGAACGGCAAATATATTTTCATAAATCAAATGAAACTGACTTTCATCTAAGAAAGTTTTTACCTTATAAATTTGACAGTCTTCAAGATACGGCCGGATGCTTTGAAAATTAAAAATGCATGCACATTAATTTGGTGCATCAAAAAATAAATGATCTAAACCCCAAGAACAGAAGTATAATGCAGCTAGCTTCTTGATTTTCAGGATAAGCGCTATTTCTGTATGTAATGAATCTGTCATTAAAGTATGATGGATGTAAGAGAGGAAAAACTGTTATACTGTATAAGTGACTCCATATAACCCTATACTGATACTTGGCTCCAAAAATTAAGCAGAAGCTGGTCATTTTCTCAAAATCAGCATTATCTGCTCCTTGAATTTATGATTGACTGAATGTCAGTTAGCCAAAGTTTTTGAATCTTCTTTTAGAGGCAGCCAATATAAAGCATGTTGATTAACTGATTACATGCCATCAAGTTGTTCACATAGATTTTCACCCTGACATAAAGCACGTTAGAGTAATCAAAACAGAGAACAAGGAAAGCGTTTATTATGTGAACACTCACCTTCAGAATCATAGCACTGGTCCTTAGAATGAACAGAATGGGATAAAAATTGTCTAATAAAACGAATTGGCATGGATTTCCCCTTATGGTAAGCAAGACTATCTCTCGTGACATATTGATCAACTTGATTAAAAACACCCCCCCTTTTTGGTATCTTCACTACAGTGGCTTTATGGCTTGCCAATTCTCATAGTTCATTCCCGCTGTCAACCTACTGCAGCGTTTCTCAACCTTGGCGACTTGAAGATGTGTGGACTTCAAGTCCCAGAATTCCCCAGCCAGCATGGCTGGCTGGGGAATTCTGGGAGTTGAAGTCCACACATCTTCAAGTTGCCAAGTTGAGAAATGCTGACCTACTGGCTGAAAAACTGCACTAAAAGGCTATTCAAACAGACCATTTTGGTTTTCGCTTGATTTACAGTGCAGCATCTTTTGATGTCAATCAGACAACAAGAACTTCAGCAACAATTATTGTGGGTAAAGCAGCCATTTATTCTGCAAAGCAAAATAAGTTAGGACTAAAATGTCAGCATTTTACCTGATTTACCTTCCCCACTTCCTTCTCTCTGTCTTGCACACGCATGTGTATGAAGTCACCCCAACCCCCACCTCCAGACTCACCCTGCACTCAAAAGCTGAGTATCATTTAGTTATTCATTAAACCTGACTGCCAATAATCAGGTTGCACACATCATGCTTCAAACTGCCTGACACTGCCTCTGTGTAGAAGGGGAGAATGGGTGGACAAAGTGAGCGAACGCAATAATTACAGCTGTGAAAAGGCACCTATCACCAAAACCAAGCTGCGGAGCGTGGTAATCAGTGCCTGATCTCTGATCTGTGAAGTCTGTACAAACCTTTGAACCTCTGGCTGAAACGGAGAAATACAGTTATTAGCTCTGCTAACCAATGTCAGATTAAATTAGCTTCACCCAGGGTTAATGTACATTTGGTAAAAATGTTTAACCAGGAAAGGGTCCTTTCAAAAATATGCGTATGTTTCATGGGCTCGGAGAGATATCAGTATAAATCACATCTAATTTCAAGTTTGGTTGCTGCTGAAAATCAAGAGATTTTGAAAAAGTGACGATTTCATCGGTTCTCCGAATGGAGGAAAGTGAAAGACAAACTTTGAAATCTGCCCCTTCATTGGACACCACCAATGTCGTCATGCATAAACTTTGAGACATCTGAGATAAGTCTCTGGAAAATCAATGTTTTTGCAGCATAAGGAAACATCCTTTAAATATCAGGCAGATCACCGCATACCTGTTAATCTTTTCAGAAGAACAAGTGTGTATTAATGAAACATCAAGTCATTTCAGAACACGTGTGATACTTTCTCTTTCCCATAAGACTCAAGTCACAACTTTATACTCTCTTTCTGAAAACTGAAACGCTCTATTACAAACGTGAAGCTGCGTCAGGCTAATTCAAACCAAAGCCAACTCTACCTGCAGGGATTTTCAGCATTTCCTTTCCTGCACCTGAAACCCATCTCATACCCAGCAAGAACTGAGAAGTCTGGTCAGCTTTCTTATCTACCCACCCATCCATCCAAACGGAACCTTTAAGAAATAATTTAGCCAAACGTGGATCCTTAAATCCACATCACAGCGAGTTTTTCTTGATGGGAAACCTTTAGGAGATTTTTGCTGCCGTAAAAGTCCCCTAGAAGTAACATACAGCGCACCGAGTCAGCGCAGCAACCTACTGCAGAAAGAAAGTCCCGTGGCATTATTCTTACATAATACAGCAACTCTGTTTTCACGTCTTTCGACAGCAGTGGGCTAGCTAGCCTCCTTGAAATCTGAAAGCCCCAGGGGTAACGCCTCATTGTTTCAGATCTCGGGACCAAACCCATCGTATCTGCCAGAAGAACGAATTACTCCACAAGGCCAGGAGAGTCCGATCCAAGAAAAATAACAAAAGGTAAATTAATCCTGCTTTGCTCGGTTGATTTCAAAGAATGGCAACGTTACTTTAGGCATGTTCGGTCTGAAAAAAACTATTCCCATTGCATTTTAAGGTTGCTGAAGTCGGCGCGCTTGGCGTGAAGGTGGCTTAAGACTTGCCTACTTGGTGACTGAATCCTGTCCTCACCTTTTCCCATCCTTAACCCTGAAGAGTAACATATTTTAACAGACCAGAATAAGGCGCACATGTGCATTTAACCGTAGTTATTTAATGTAACATTAAGCAGACGCCTGAGCCGAAAAGGAACTTTCCACTTACCGTCCCAGTCCTGCAACAGGTTAGCTCCACTTCTACCTTTGCTAGAATAACCTTTCCTCCTCGTCACGAGGTCTGAGCAACTTTATTATACAGTACACATATCACTTTATTGGTCAATGAGCTTTGGTGATTTAAATTCCATGGCACTAGATTGCTAAGGGCACTTCAAAGAAACAGGAGGAGGTGGAGCAGAGAGGACCAACCACCCGCCCCGCCCCGAAAGTTTGCCGCAGCAGTTTGAAGAACTAATTGAGAAGTCCCTCTGTAGCAAATCCCTTTTTATACGGCCAGTTGGAAGCCTAAGAAAAAGAAAGAGGAGGCAGACGCTGACATTTTCCATCTAGGAGTTAGAAAAGAGGAATCCGATTTTGTGAAAAAGGGCAGGAAAGAAAAAAAGAGTGAATCTTATACAAACAACTCCTTCTCAGCACAAGGCATTGTGCAAATAGCTGGTGTGACTCAAAACAGATAAGATGAGGAGGAGGAGCAAATTTTGCTTGGCAATGAGATTGGTTTGGGGGGGGGAATCTATTTTTATGCCACTTTAGGCGACTGGTCAGGATCTTTCCGTAAAACCAGCAGAACTTCAGCCGGCGAGCAGAGAAAACAAATAGGAACTAAAACCAAGCCCCACCTTAAAGGGTTACAAAACTCCATGTGCTTAGTTACCCAGTATTAGCTATTTCTCAGCAAGCAAGCCGAAGGAGTCTAGCAGCACCTCTCCAACCAACACGTTTTATTAAAAGGCACCAGCTCCTGCGAGCTGCAACTCATTTCATTAGAGCCTTTTAATAAAGTATGTTAGTTGGAAAAGGCGCTACCCGATTCCTGGTTTTTTTGCCACCCACCATAGACTCTGATGGTTCTTCTCCTACAATGTCAGCAAACCAGGAGTCCATCATGATGAGAAACATATTGTATTTTAGTAAAGAGAAAGGGGGTGTACGTGAAGTGTGATCTAGGGCCCAGAAAGGCTTAAACAAGGTAAACATCACCCCTTTTAAAGAAGAGGACCAACCCCCAAGTCCTGCGGTGTTCAAATCTGTCCGTTCAGCAAGCTAAAAACAGCTCAGCCAGCTAGAGGAAGGTGAGGGGGGGAGGCTTGTTCTGAAATATGACAAATTATCAGGAGATTCTGCATCCTCCTACACAAGGCTAAATCCAAACACAGTAGCCTGACAATTTGCCCTCCATCTAGGATAAGCAAAGAACAGCTCTTCCCAGAAAGAGATTCATCGTTTTGGTCTTTCCTTTGCCACAGTCACAAATTCTTCAGAAAGCTCATTTCAAACGGGCTCAGAAATCATTGCAATCAGCAACAGAGCAAGTTAGTTTCTTAACCGGGCAGAAAAGGAGCGAGTGAGAAGACACACCTCGGCCATGCACTCCCTGAGCAAGGGAGGTCTTTTCCATCCCTGATCGTACTGTAAGGAGCATGGAGTTTTTGCAAATGCAGAGGAGCTGGGCATGGGGGGGGGAGCAGCTAACAAGTGAGCTATGGGCTGGGCCTCCACCTCTGGAATCCCCTCCCCAAATAAGCCAGGACTCCTATGCTGAAAATAACAGAGACTTTCTTCTGTCCTTCCCCTCTGGGGAATTCTGGGAGTTGAAGTCCACTCATCTTAAAGTGGCCGAGTTTGGACAACACTGCCATATGAAATATGAACAAGACCAAGGAAGCTGCAGAGCTGATAAACCTACAGCAGATGTTTCAAAGCAAAGAGGAATAAATGCAGACTGCCCAAGGAAGGCAACAGTCAAGCGGATAGGGAAGAAAGCTTCAGTATATTAGTGTACCCGTTGGAGGGAAGTTCTCTGCAGCCTACAATGTTATCTGAAATAACCCTCCAAATCTCCTGTACCTTGTGCTTTGCATACACTGAGTCATGTGCAAACGAAGGCTTTTTTCTTCTTCTTTCTGGGAGACCTGCCAACTTAACATGATAATGTCACAAAAAAGTAATGATATATTTGCAAATATGTGCTGACAGGAAAATGTGAAGAAATTCAGGTTGGACATAGCCAGAAAGTAAGGGAGCTCATTCCGCAGAAACATGAAGGCATCAAGCTTCCGTAGCTTTCTCCTCCACACCCCGTTTATGTCTCTCCTCTTGTACCAAGTGAAATTTGGAAAGCCGTCACCATCCTTTAGCTGGGTGGATTGTGGTCATCCACAGTGTCAACGAAAGAGCGTGCAAGTTTTCAAGTTCCCCAGCATTCTTGACCAGGCAACCTCTTATAAAATAAGGAATGGGAGCAAAGCAAGAAAGTTAATAAAATTTGGCCAGATGTCTCCACCCTGAAATCTGCAACACGGACACCAAACTGACTGCAGAGTGAGATCTGCTCATGACGACAGTGAGTTGCATGAATCTCAATTACGGTATTCAAAATGTTCAACCGTTAGAATATATCTTTGCTCTGTATGACTTAATCCACGCTACAGATCCTGACATCCTGCCAACAATAGTCTGTTTGGGTTTTAAGTATCAGTTTTATTTTTAATACTGTAGCATTTTCTTGCTGATTCACACATATAAGGAGGTAACAGCAAAAGCATTTTCCATGTGATAACACCGCGAGGGAAAAGATGCACTACTCTTAAAATTTACATTTTGCCACATTCTGGTACATTTTTGAAGATTTATCTTGATTGCTGAAGTTTTCTAGTTGTAATAAACAATTTTTTCCCCTCATGATTCATCACCAACACAGCAATTCAATGTCTTTACATTTAAAAGCGTATTACAATCATCAGACGACTGATAGAAAAAGGCAGACACCACCCAAACCTTGAATAAATCAGGCAATGAATGTAGCACGAATGGCTCCAAAGCATTTTAAGAAATATGTGTTGAACACACAAAGCTTAAGCAATATGGTTAGTGCTATTCTGATAAGAATAGTATATGCCTTTTCTGATCTGCGCTTCCTATTTGCTAAGAAAAATATTGTATAAACGAAGCGACGGTCTTTGTAAAATGAACATCATCGTGCACATCTAACCAACATGCTCGTTTTATTATGGTGGCATGTTCAGGTCTCAAATGGTTTATTCCTATGTATTCCGTGATGGTTTCAGGTTTAAGCCCTTGAAAGAGTATCTAGCAGAGGCCCAAAGTATATGAGCAATAACTAGGAATCTCTCCACGATCTTGATAATTTGTTTTTTCAGAAATTATTAGCTGGCCAGCCAAAGAAGTAACGGAGTTGAAACAAAACAACCCTGGGAGAAAACACCTGACTCTGAACTCTCCTCTCGGAAAACAAATGAAGCTTGTCATCTTCAAAACAACGTTGAGCTGGCTGAGCTATCGCAAGAGTTCAAAGGGCAGAAAACACAACGGCCACTTTTGATATTGGTGGAAAAGAGCAGAATCAGGCACAGCAGTCAACTTACATTTTGTAGGCAATCACTGGAAACAAGGATAATTTCTAACCTGGGGTAGGACTTTTGAACCACATGGCCTAGCTGAGCGATAAAGGGATCACCAGTCGGATGTTGTAGGAGCAACAATATTTACCATTAAGTTTGGGAGAAAAACCCTTCTGTTTCTAGCTTGAGAAAGAGAGACTAGTGTTCGGCTTGCAGCTTCCTACGTATCGCAACAGATTCGCTCTTCTGCTCTTTTTCTTCACCCACCTGTAAAGAGGCTCAAGATTGCCCACCATTCAGATTATGACTTTGGAAGTCTTGGGGCATGGTTTACATAACCTTCACAGTCCATCAACTTATTTTAAACAAACTAGTGGACTACTAGTTTGACATTAGGAAGAGTCTAGCAGCACCTTTGCCGAGTAATGAAGATACAAAAAAGCATCTGATGAAGGCAACTTCTTCAGATGCCTTTTCATAATGTTTATTGGATGGAAAAGGTGCTACCATACTCCTTCTGATTTCTTACCACCACAGCTCTCCTCCTACAATGTCTCCTCCTAGTTTGAAAGAAAGAGCTACTGCCCACAAAGGGATTTTCCATTTTTAATAGATATAGAGGGAAGAGATTTATTTTGGGTTCTAAAGTTAGCAGCTTTTCCATCTGCTTAAACATGTGTTTAAACAAGCTGTGTTTGTTATCACAATAAGATCTGGAATCATTAGCACTAACAAGCCATTTTATGAAGGTGGGCGTTGAGTAGATTTGAGCCTATAAAATAATATGTATTTCTGGTAGACCTGCCAGGTATTTATCGTGCACTTTATCCTAACTCACTGTACACCGTGCACTGTTTTTCTACCAAAATTGCCCATTGGGTAAAAACTTCCTTATCCAAACGGCATTTCTTATAGCTATCCCTCTAGGTTACAGCTCAAAATCCCACCTAAAAGGGAAGGAAGACAATCACAGCATAGAAGTCAAAAGCCATCTCTAATTCTTCCCTAAGACACTTGATTTTTCTCTCTTTTGCATACTTCTAGTGCCATTCATTTATGATATTCGTTGTCACACATTTTCAAAAGGCCTGGAATATATGGTATTTAATGGCTGGCAATATCTTGTTGATTAAGTCCTTCCTTGATATCTTGTTATCTGGCTGATATTTATATGGAAACATAACACTTTCCTGGTAAATATAAATACAGTTTATGTCCTAGGGCAGGGTTCCTCAAGCTTGGCAACTTTAAGACGGGTGGACTTCAACTCCCAGAATTCCCCAGCCAAGGCTGGCTGGGGAATTCTGGGAGTTGAAGTCCACCCGTCTTAAAGTTGCCAAGCTTGAGGAACCCTGTCCTAGGGAACACATAGGAAGAAAAAGCCTCTAATGAAGAATTGAGTGTTAGTGCTTTATTCCCATTCAAGCATGAAACTGCAGCTCCTCAGCTAGTAAGGACTGAAATTCAAAGAAGTGAATTAAGATATTCATTTGATATTACTCATGGTCTGGATAAAGGGGGAAAAATGCTTAATTCAGAGAAGCCAGATGTGTTCTCAGCCAGCCAAAGCAGCCCGAAGAATTACTAACTGCCTTAAGCATCCTTTTGGAGAGATGAACAGAATAGACATCAACTAAATATCTTCCCTTGCTTGCTTGCGTCCCTCAACTAGGTCACTTAATCTGGCTTTTGGACAGGGGCTCCAGAAGTTTCAGATCAGACTGCTTGACCACAGCGTTACGTGCACCTGTCCCACCAGGTCGGGCAGGAGGAGCGTATTACTGGCCCTGTCTGCTAAGGAGCTTCACCTGATGGGAACCAGGAGAGTTTTTTCTGCTGTGGCACCTGCCCTTGGGAACATCATCCCCCCCGAAGGTGGGATTGGCCCTGCCCCTGTTGACCTTCTCGTCACTGGGCCTAGGGGTCCCACGGAAATAGGGAGCCTGTAAAGTAGCCGTATGGCATGTAAGAGAAAGCACTCACCTGTGTTTCTGTGCTTTATATTTAGGGTTTTCATTGTTTTTAACAGTCCTAATTGTTTCGGTTGCTGTTATTTTACTGTCCAAAGTCACATATATGGCATGGGCATGCTATATAAATTAAATAAATAAACACTCAATAAATAAATGTCATACCGGAGCCCCACAAACAGGATTGCCTGGGCTCGTCCATTCATTCACTTACTCATTCATCTTTGTTTTAAAGATTTTTTTTATCCCGCCTTTCTTATTTTCATAAATAACTCCAGGCAGCGAACATGCCTCATGCTCCTTCCTCCTCCTATTTTCCCCACAACAACCACCCTGTGAGGCGAGTTGGGCTGAGAGAGAGGGACGGGCCCAAAGTCACCCAGCCGGCTTTCATGCCTCAGGCAGGACTAGAACTCACCATCTCCTGCTTTCTGGCCCGGGGCCTTCCCCACTAGACCAAACTGGCTCTCCTTCCAAACCCTCTCCCCCCTTCTTGGAGAACAGAACATTGTAGAACTTTTCTACAGTGACACATCCTGGGAGTTCATGAAGTCTTATCAGTCGCATTTCACATACTTTCAGAATTTACTCAAATACCCAGCTAGTTTCCAGAAAGAGAAATGCTGTGTAAGGGGAAGCCAACTGCTAACCCATTCTTTTATTTTCTTTTCACAGAGAAGAGGAAGAGATTTTTTGTTAAATTCTGGACTCACGAATGCTGAAATGAAATGGGGAAGGAAGCTGCAAACAGGACAATAACTCAATTCGGATAGGCACGAAGGCAATAATTAATTGATTAGTGTACTCTGCAAATACTCTGCCATCTCTACTCACAGAAATGGGCAGAGCAAGCAATAGGAAGATGAGAATAATAAGGACAGGTAAAGACGACATAATGCTCATTCAGATGCTTTACACCAGGGCAGGGTATTCCTATCTGGAACACATGAACTTTCTAGAGAACTTTGGTTGATCTGACGTTGTATAATACAGCTTCAGAAGTTCAGAGATATAAATATAATTTTAGAATTTTTCCCACATACCCGAGTAAGGTAGACAGATCAAACATTTTTCACAATATTACCGAAGGCAGGATTTCAATCGTCGACACTTCTCAAGTTATTCATATAGGAACTCTACAGTGTGTCATGGTGATCACCAAAATGGCTTCAACTGGTTACAAACATTTATTTATTTACTTCAGTTTGGACACTACCCAGCTCCAACTGACTCTGGGCAGTTCACAAACCGTAACATAAAAACCACTACAAACAAAAAAACAAGATGGGATCTAGACACAATTTATAACCAGAAAACAAAAATAACAAACACACCCAAGGGGGCCCATCTCATCCCAAGACCTGGGAGAACAACCAGCTCTTCAAGGCTTTACAGAATGCCATGGGTGCCACATGGATTTCAGGAGGCATTTCATTTATAATTTAGCTCACATGGGCACACAACACACACACACACACATGTGGGACAATCTGACTGAACCAGATCCAGGGAAGTTTCTGTCTTCACAAATAAGCCCATTTCTAAGAACAGACCTAGTTTCTCACCTTTCAGCTTGGTACTAATTCCAGCTCTTTTCTACTGGTTGTAAAAATGTCCTTTGGCCTTTTTTGGATAATTATTAGCTCTTCAACAATCCATGCTACGCATATAAATAACTTCCATGAATTGCAATACACGCATTTAATTAGCTTTGCAGTCCTCACAACCACTGTGAATCAGTCATCCTTTTGATTTGTGCCATATAAATTACCGAAAGGGGGCCCTGACCCCCAGAATTCACAGCCGGCGCAGTCTTCCACCAACCAGAAAGGGGACAGTCCCACTATAAAAAGGTAAAGAACAGCAGAGGAAGCTTTAAACTAAGTAATGCAGCAGAACGATTTACTGTAGAGGATGCAAGACCGAAAAGAACCGAAAAGCATGGCTTGTGAACGGCCATTTCTCATTCACATCTAGACCAATGCCAGGTTTGATAAGACCCTTCAAAGCTCCAAGCTCTACAGAGGCTAGAGAAGCAGGAAGATTCTCTCCAGAAGTGGGAACAGCACAGATGCTCTTGACACTGGAGCCAGTAATTTTTTCTTTAACTTTCGTTGTGTTTAAAAATGTATATTGTTTAATTTTGCAATTATTTTTACGCCAATTCTTTTCATCACTCGGTGGCTTACAATAAATACAATAAAACATCCATTAAACATTCATAAAGGGAATTAAGAAGTTCCAACCATTAAATGCTATTAATAAAAACTATTAATAAAAGCTGCCATAAAGCCTGTCGCTACTCTTCAAATGTTGCCCTGAAGAAGACTGTCTTTACTATTTTGGGGAACGACACCAGGGTGGGGAAACATCTAGCCTCAGGGGCCAAGCTGTTCCAGAGGGAGGGAGGCTGCTACTAAAAAGGTCATTCTGAGTCCTGATCCCCCCAATATCTTCCAGAGGGTCCCTGGGTATCCTATCCTTGCTAGATCACAGGGCAGGCCAATTCAACATGAAGAAGACAGAGCTGAAATAACAAAGACCCAACAATATACAGGTAGTCCTCGCTTAATGACCACAACAGGGACCGGAAAACTGGTAGTTAAGCGGGGCAGTCATTAAGCAAGTCACCATGTGACCAGACCCAATTTTATGACCATTTTACAACAGTCATTAAGTGAATCACTGTGGTCATTAAGCAAATCACGTGGTCATTAAATGAATTCCAGCAAAGCTTAATGACCATGTAATTCGCTTAACACAGTTTAACAACTGTCATAAAAAAGTCACAAATCGCGATCACATGACTGTGGGGGGTTAGTGCAACAGTTTGTGATGTTCGTAAGTGCGAGTACAGGTCATAAAGCACTTTTCCCAAGGCCATCATAACTTCAAACCATCAAAGTCATTAAATGAAAGGTCGTTAAGCAAGGACTACCTGTATGCCACTGTTCCAAATAAAATTTTCACACCGCGGTTTGCACTCAAAGCACTGCTTTTTAAAAAAATAAATATCTACAAAGTTTAATTTACAAATAGCACCATAAAATAAATCTCAACACAGACAACACATAAGTGACATACCAATGAGTTAAAGGGTTAGTTAAGAGCTGGTTAGGATGTTCTTGGACTGCAAATAAATACATACATTAAATTAAAATAAAATAAAACAAAAAGCTGGTGTGACACAGTGGTGAGGTATCAGAGTAGGATTTGGGAGACATCAGGGACTCTGAAGCTAAGGTAGGTCAGGGTTGGTGAGTATTTGAATAGGAGACCACTATGGAATAGCAGAGCTAGATGCCAGGCTTAGAAGCTGAAAAAAAATCCAGGCAGAAGGGCGAAGTAAATCATTTCCATGTTCCTGAAATTACAATTCAGGCCCATGAAATCACCAGGAATCAAGTCTGGTGTAGAGGAGCCTTGATTTAAAATGATGGATGTAGAAAGAGCAGTTGCTACTAAGCCCATTTCTTCCTTTATGCGTAGCCTTATTTAAGAGTGCGCCCA
Organism: Python bivittatus; assembly: GCF_059951505.1. NCBI lineage: Eukaryota > Metazoa > Chordata > Lepidosauria > Squamata > Pythonidae > Python > Python bivittatus. The sequence continues at coordinate 1,031,719 of NW_028277121.1, forward strand.
GTTACTCGCACCTGCTTCAGCAACCACCCAGAGATGTCAAGGAATTGTGTCTTCTGATTTCCCACCATCCCTTTTGGCAAATGAGGGATGGTGCAGACCTCTGACATCAGCCTGTCCACAAGCACATCACACTGCGAGCTTAAAAGGGACCCTCAGCATGGATTCACTGTGGCCATCTTTTTCTGCCCTCAATATTTTGGCTGTTCTGGAAAGCTATGAGCTCGGCACTCGTACAACACCGCTAAGGATGGGGGACTTCCTGCCTTATCCGGCCAATTCCACTGGATATTTTTGCAATACTCCTCGACGCGGAATCCACAACAATTCACATAGTAACTTGTGGAACTCCAAAACAGCAGCAAACCCAGAACAAGAAACCAGCAGACTAGCTGTGGACCTGGCTGACTTCAAGAGTGTGAGGATTTTCATTCTCAATCTGAGGATAGCTACACGGGATGTGACATCACTCTTCCGGAATTACATACTGCTCCAGATACCTCTCCCAAAGCTAACAAATACAAGAACAGTCACCATGGAAGATTAATAGACACTAACTTGAAGAACAGCTGAAAATTACGACATCACGCTCATGGATATACTTAAGCTCACCAAAGAAAAACACACATTTTACTTTGCATTGAGGCGTCAGTTCATTTTTTATCCAGTAGATCCACCTGCTTTTCCTTCCAGGTTTTCCCATCCATTTTCTTCAACCGGCCTCAACCGTTTTCTCCATGTGGACCTAGCATGCGACCAACCCGAATATGACCTGATCTGAAAAAGGTGGTGAATCCCTGCTTTTGAAAACTGGGTAGATCATTGCCAGGACACCACTACTGACCCCTGAGGGGCCAGTTGACCAGCACCATGCCATGAAGGCACCCCAGAGTGCCCGCTGCAAATTTACCAAATGATTTGTTCTCCTGCCTCTAGGAAGTCCAAATCGGAAAAATTGTCTGACCGTGACTGTGTCCCTGAGCTAGGTGAGAAAACAGAATTCTCTCTTGTGTACGTTATGGGGTGGGACTCAATGGAAGGGAATTAAACTGACTGGTTTTGCTGCTCGACACCAGCAAGAATGTTGCTTGTTTTGCAGCAGTGAACGTAACATCCAGGACTAGTTTGGAGCTCACATCCTGATGCTATTTTACATTAATTTTGTGGGATCGGTCAAGACCCTGATCTCTATCTTCTCCTGCATTTGGTTGCTAAATCATGTGCATTGTGTTCAGAACCTGAACTGGTATTTATCTCCAATATGAGTCCTGTCAGTAGTTCAGTCCTGCCAACAGATAATCCGCTCCTCTCCTTGGATGTAGAAACCTTACTCAAAAGTCTCCTACTCCTACTCACTCACCATTCCGCTTGCATTTAGTTAATCATACAATTCTACTGTTCTAAACTGCACGGCCTTCATGTTCTGAAAAGTGCAATAATAGCACCTTTCACTTCTCCAATCTATCCCTGACTTAACCCATATAAAGAATGACTTACAAGGAAGTGATGAGAAGCCAGCTATTCGTATTTTGTTAGGAAACACCCTTCTCTGTATAGCAGACAGAAAATGTAGCACTGGCAACGTACTCTTATGGCAGTACACAGAGAAGATCTTTTTTTCCACTATTAGGTGCCTTCTTCATTTCGTGTCCCTGTATTTTACAGCTTGTTCAAACAGGCGTATGTAGTGCTTCCCAGTCCATTGGTTTCTCATGTTCTTTAGGCTTACTGCTGTTCCCACGTTCTTCTCCACTGATCTGTCTGCCCCCCAGAATCTGTCTGGCAATATCCGCTGGAGCTGGCATCTCTACTTACAGTTTCACCCAGGATCCTCATGAAATCATATGCAACCGTATTTTAATTCCTGCTATGATCAGGGGTGCTGAGACTGCATTGGACCTCCTTTGTGATGGAGAAAGGAAAGAGATATCCATGTGCTATGTTATTTCAGCAACTGCAGACCTGATGAAGTTCTGATGACCAAGCCTAACTTTCAGCACTTGACCAAATAACCTAATCATTTGAAATCTAAGAATTTTGCATGCAGTGAAGTTCTGAGAATAGAGTTCCCTAGAGATCATGTCAGATATTCAAATCAAATTCTATATAGGAATTGGGGACAGCTACCTGACCTGCTCAGGTCTATTGCTTTTAGGAGGCTAGTCTTCCTGAAGACCCATCTTTTGATGGTAAAGATGCATAGGCTTAAAACTGTTGGTGATTTCTCAAGTCATCGGTTCCACACCTATTATAGGTTCAAGTGTTGACAGTCAACTGACTCATGCTAAGGAAACACCTCTAAGAGTAGAGTGACTTAGTTAGAAACAGGCTTTGTGTAGGTCTGAAGTGTGTACAACTTCTTCCACTTGAATGTTAAGAGCTGGCCTGCCACCTCTTAGGGATTCCTAAAATGTAATTTTTGGGCTCGTCCACACAACAATTCTGTACTTCAAAAACAGTATCAGATGTCTGTGAATCCACAATATTAGCTGTTGTCAAGACTTGGGCCAATTTATATAGCATGTTTAAAACTGTGTAAAATTAATATTTTTGTTTGTTTGTTTGTTCTGAAGCTGGGGCTTTGTATAAAATTGTTTTTCCTCTTGCAGGAACTCCTGACTCAGCCTTCCCATCAAATCCTGGCCTGCAGGTCCTTCAAGGAGAAAGATGGCCTGACAGCTTTTTAACTCCTCTTAGAAGCTGCTAAGATTTTTTTTTTTTTTAATACATGACCAGACAAATACACAAACCATGAAGTAAACCCATGGATTGTGTGTGGGTATGTGTGTGTGTGAATGCACATGCACTTTATTTTATTTTCCTTTTTGGTTACTTCAAGGCCTACAGAAGATCAGGTAGAGCTTCTTTTCAGTGTTTCAAGTTTGGCAGGGTGGTTTTTGAATCACTGGAAAGTAGCAGCAATGGTGGTGTGGACATCCCCCTTAATGTTTTATACCATCATAACATTACATTATAATATAATAGAAACCCAACAAGCAGACATCATTCTGAACCCACGACTTATCTTGAATGCTAACACAGGAGAACATTTACAAAATCAGGGCTTCAGATAATTGCAAAGCAAGCATGGAATCCAGGGTTTGTTTGTTTTTTTTAATTAAAAGCAATAATTCTTCACAAAGACAAGCAAAGTAATAAAACTTTCCATTCACAAATCTGAATACTGTAGAGAAATCCAATCACAGAACAACATTGCCTGTTGGTGAATTTTTTCCACAGCATACTCTTAGATAAATCTCTGAATTTCACAATACCACCTCTAATAAATCATCGTTATGTGAACTGGTCCTTTATGCACCTTGACCAGAATCTTAAGGTTCCCAGTATTATTCACTGGGAAAATGGTTTTCAACCACAGTATTATGGAATTTATCTTTAGATTCTTCTACAAAGTCATATACACATTTTATAATAGATCATATGGACTCAAAAACATCACCCTTACATTAATTAAGCCTTTGGCTTTACTCTGGTTGGCTGAATGGAACCGAATAGTAGTGAATAAACCAGTAAGGGCAATAAATTAAACTCTCTTCCATTGTGTCTCTTCACAGTTTTCTTATAATACATTCTGTGGGTCAGATTTTCGTTTGGTGAAATGCATTCCATTCAAGGAATTTTATAGGCAAAATATCAACACAACCAAGCATCTGTCTCTAGATCGCACGGGACATTTACTGCGTCATGCAAAAATCCTGCTTCCTGTATTTGTTCACGGAGCACATTAAACTAACCCTAACCTCGATCTACTTTATCCTCATTAATATTGCAGGAAGTGATACAAATGGTCCAGAATTTCCACCACACAACAAGGGGAAAAAATGCAGCAGTAACATTGCCTATCCGTCTAAAAAATAAAGTTAGCACATGAAACAGCCTTGTCCGCGCAGAGGCAATTATTTTCAGTACTCAACCACAGTCAGAGATAAATTACATTGCAATGGTTTGAAGGCACACACTCGCTCGCTCCGGTCACTTCCACCGGTAACTTCTAAATTCATCAACAAAAACAGCAATAAATATGAGGCAAGGTAGAATATTACTCTAAATGTGAGGAACTCACAAGACTCCACTAGAAGACTGGGTTAAGGGTAACCAAAATTGAAATGGAATGCAAAGCAGCCATCACACCTTTTCATTATCATCAAAAGTTTTACAAACTGGGGAGCGAGTGAGAAGGCAAAACAACCTTGCCCGTGTGTGGCGCATTGGGCTGAGAGAAACTGGCATTGTGCATGTGTGTATGTGTGTGTACGCACATGAGAGAGAGAGAGAGATGATGATGATGTCTTTCTCTGCTTAAGACAAAAAAGTGCCAACGAGCTTTTTTTGCAATATGAAGAGAAGCTTCCAGATTCCAGTTTTTTAAGAACATGGTTAGCCCTGATAGTCTGGAGGAGAAGCGGGGACCTTCCCCTTCCCTTCCTTCCTTCTTCCTAAGATCACTGATTCACCAGTTTCATTAGTAATAAGGATGCAGGAATCTATTCCCTGACATCCAAATGATGGCTGATTATGGGAAAAAGGGTGAAGCCCAAGACATAATCGGAGCAGCTGGAAGCACACCAGACCTTCTGTGATGTTCCTTCATAGGGTAGAGGACGTATCTTCTAGCTGCTTGGGGTTAAAAGTCCCACAGTTATTTTATACCTACTTTTCTGACTAGTCATGTACGTACATAAAAGTCCCAAATATCTTAGAGGGCACTATGTTGTTAAAAAAAAAGCTTGGAAAAGGCCATCCAATCACCTGGGTGAATTAGGAACTAATTTGACCGTCAAGGACACCAAGCTATTCTCCACACTTGCCCGTAACTGCTAGGGTGTTGTTACGCAACAAAACGAATCCTTTAATCATGTTGACACCCCTGATGAATTTGGGATGGATAAAAGTGGGATAAAAATCTAATGAACGAACGCATGAATTCACAACCACAAATGCCCACTCAATCGTTACTGACATCCTATGTCTTTTCCCCTTTCGCTATCTCAAAGCCGCACTGTCCGTGGGAAAGCGGAAAGAGTGACAGAGATGGCAAGGAAGGAGTGAGACACGTTCTGCTCCCTTAAGCTACAGGTCAACTCTGCTGCTAACTAATACAGCCGAAATGGTAAAACGGAAGACAGAAATTTGAGCAGGCATTCCAAAAACCACATTCCATAAGACTTATGAGCCTGATTATCTGAATATTTCTCTTTCTGCTACAACTTAATGCGAGAACGACACACTTAGAACCCGGAAGCAGATGACATTGAACTTCACAGAGGAAAAAAAAGGCCATTTCCTGCACACCAAACTCCGAAATCATATTCTGCTGAAATTGAACGCAGCCTATTTAGCAGAAACAGTGATGATTTTACATATCCCAGCGCTTTCTCTTGTCATCTTTCTTAATGCTAATGCCTCAAATGCAACTTCAAAATTTTACAGATGGTTTTACATCGCAATTTTTAAATTATATTACAATCTCACCCACTACATCAATATGGCCTTCAGCCATAAAAAAAAAATGGTCCTCAGTTGCTTGCTCTGGCTTTAAATAAACAGGTGAGACAGCATCCTAATTTAATTTAGTAATTAGGTGACTCTCGACTTTGTTGCCTTAAGTGAAGTCAAGCCCAAAGTCCTCATCAAGCTTTTTAACCTCCAAGCCTTCCATGATAGTTTTCTTCCAGCCCCTCCCTTGACAAAATTAATACAATCTTACCAGGGATGAACCCAGAACTTCCTATTATAGAGACTAAACTAACACAGGAGTGTAGTCATATTTGTGGACATACTTATATATTAAATCATTCAAATTAAGTAGGTTTACCCTAAAAAACAGTAACATTCACATCCTTTGCATTAGTCTCTCAAAAGAAGATTCTTCAGTTCGGTTGCTCTCTGCAAATAAACTACGCTTCAGGCCCCTTTTGTGTATTTGCACAGGTGTAACTGACTGGAACTTAGTAAACAAGGTTGCCCATGACAAATAGCATTGGGGTAATAATCACTTCACTCATAACATCAGAATACAAGCAAATATTCCTCATCCCATTTGTGAGCAACCTCAGTTTTCCTATTCCATGACCCCTTCCACAATGGCTGTGCTGCTATATCTCAGATGGACCTATTTTGGACTTTGTTGTCTCAAAAGAGCAGCAGCTCTTCTACAAAGTTCTGTCCTGAACAGAAAATGCCCTTCCACCAAGGAACTCAAGCAGTTCATACGTTCAACCCCTTTTCATATGCTCGTCTCTCACTATTCTCAAAACTTGACACCAGGTCAAGACATCTAATGAGCTTGAAGGTCAAGTGGATATGTTAATCAAAGTCGCCCAAATCCTGCTTCAGCCTTTTAACCAGAAACTGGACTCTAGACAAAATGTATGGATGACTGCCTTTGCAAAACTAAAGTTAGGATTTCTATTCTACATTTCCATGTTTACCACAGGATTTTTAAAAAAGTTTTCATGCCTACGTATGCTGACATTTAGAAACAAGCTTAAGAACTCTTCCGCAGACTAATCAACTGCAAGTGCAAACAACCCCCCCCCCAAAAAAGTCCCCAAACTCCAAGCCTAGTCAGAAAAAATACCCATACTTCCACATAAGTGAATACACCACAACAGTCTTAGGTTGCAAACTTAAATGTTTATGGGAAGTAAGTCGTATTAGATACAATCATATTTGCTTACCAGATGGTTTCATCTAGGCAAACGTGGCTGATCTTGAAAAAGCGAATCAGGGTCAGATTCGGTTAGTACTTGGATGGGAGACAAACAGGCTGTAGACCAGACAAGGGTGGGAGGGAGAATGTCCTTGAAGGCAATAGCAAATCATTTCTGCACTGATGCCAAGCAAGCAACACGGACTTATCCATGTAGCCGTCAAGAGTCAACTCAAACAAAGCTTTACCTTTTTAAATGCCTCTAAGATTGCATTGTGTGATTTCTCTCCTAAACCTACTTTAATTCTTCTGATTACCACTTTTAATAACCATATAATCATGGTTTTCAGTTATGCATTGAGGCTTTCCAGGCCCCAAGTGAAAGATTTATAAAAATGTTAAGTATGGCTATTTAGGTACACTCCTACCTTTTCTCACTGAAATTATAGAAACAGGCAGAAATGAAAACGAATTGAAATAAACATATTCAAGTTTCAGATTAGCTCCCTCCCTCTTAACATTCTGCACGTCCCTCAAGACCTGCCTATGTGATCAGGCCTGGGGCTCCCAGGGGACTGGGGGGATTTTACGATGGCTCCCTTATTAATCTTATCCCCTCCTGTTTTTGTGTGTTTTTACTGTTGTTCATACATAGTTTTTTATGTGTTTATTTTTTTAATGGTTGTATGCCGCCCAGAGTCACCTTGTGTGAGACCGGGGGGGGGGGGGGCTATATAAATAAGATAGATAAACAAACAAATAAATAATATTTTGCTTTAAGGCTAACCCTGTTCTTTCAGACACAGGGTTATGGAAAAACAATCATCTTTTTTACTTATGTTATTCCAATTTAAGAAGTGTTCAATCTGGGTGCTACCAGTTCTAAATAATCTGATGTACCATTTGAAATAGCAAAAAAGCAAAAGAAGGAAAGGAAAGGAAAGGAAAGGAAAGGAAAGGAAAGGAAAGGAAAGGAAAGGAAAGGAAAGGAAAGGAAAGGAAAGGAAAGGAAAGGAAAGAACAGAACAGAACAGAACAGAACTGAGTGCAATTCAGTGTATCAGTTGTGCTTGTGAAGTAATTGTGGTATGCTTTTCCCAGGCAATAGACATTTTAAATTTTGCCCAAAGCATTTGTGTAATATACCAGCAAAAGAAAAAAAAACCCAAGAAAAATAATGAATGGAAAAGTAACTCTCTGGTTGATTTCTGTAGTTTCTATAGTGCATTTATGGAGCAGCAATAGGGTTGGCAGCAGAACCAGCACAGGCAAGTTACAAATCAGATTTTGCCTTTGCCACATGTAATGGCTATGATAGGTTCTCAAAATTAAAAATAAAAATAAAAATACAGTGAGAGACATTATACCATCTGTGTAATCTATATCTAATTGTATATGGTGTAGTCTCCAATTACTAGCAAAAATCCTTCTTCAACCCCCTAAGAAAAGAAGTTTTCTTACTATCTCATTCTGACGTTAGAGCCTATTAAAGCACAAGATAACACGTAACAGAAATTGCTGGTTTCTAATGCTTCTGCTGCACAAACGGAATTGCCGTTCAGCAGACCCTCGTGCAGGGTTCAACCATGAACTTCGCTCGTACGGCAAACCACCATACATTTGCAAGCCCTAAACCTACGGCTATGTAGCCCTTTTAAAAAAACAGCATTAAAAAAATCATAACCACCCAACAGTGGGTGAACATTTGCTTCTGTGTGCCACGTTTCCTCCCCCTGCCCTTTATTTCGCGAAAGGAGTTGTGATCGCTTCCATTTCCAAGCCCAGCCATGCAAACAAGACACCCCTCCATCCATGTCTCTCGAAAACAAGAAAAAGAAAAATATTAGAGCGTACCTGGCAAGTACCTGGCGTCCGCCTGCTCACGTACTTTCGCTCTTCCCCCTCCCACAGCCAGCTTGGCAGTGGAATGCCCTTCAAATCTATGGCTGGCTGATTTTTGTAAATGTTTTACAAGACGCTCACCAGCCTCCCGTCCCACCCTCCGTGCAAACACGGTGGAACACAGGATCTAAGGACAACAAAGAACCTCAACCTTGTATGCAGGTAACACAAACACAGCAAGGACTTTGGATTTAAGGTTTAAGCCCAGCAGTCCCCAGGGTGAGCCAACCCCGGAGGCAAAAAGAGGGAACGGATCGTCAAAATTATTCCCACGTAATTGTTGGGCATAAATTATCGTAACCTTTCTCTTATTGTTAAATCTGTCCTGAAGTCAAGGCATGTTGGACTGGAAAAAACCGACAAGGAACAGTTAGTAAAGAACAGGCCACTATTAGATTTCTAAATAAATCTGCGGTCTAAGACCAAGACATCTCAATAGGGTTGTTTTGTTTTCTGGTTTTTTTCAAGCGAGCAATTCGTAACAAACTGAAGGCTGGGGGGGGGGGGAAGGTGAATGGGAATGTGACATGAAACTTTCACTGATATGATACACGCAAGACACAAATGTGGGCGCACGCGCGCGCACACACACAGTGTTTCCAGTAAGGCGGTCTGTCTTCCTCCCCTGTCAGTTTTCCACGTCTACCAAAAGTTAAAACTCTACTACCTTCAAACCAGACCTTCTGCATTCCATTCAAGTTAAAAATTACACAGGGGTGAGAACAGAAACTAGCACCACCAGTATCCCGAGAGTATCTAAAATGACAAGGTCCTTGTGGCAGACCAAAGATCAAACCTCCCCCAAACTGATCATCGCCAGATGTGTTGGATTTAACTCCCATAATTCCCATCCAGGAGTTGGATCTGAAGTCCAATCCATCAGGAAGGTACCAAATTATGGGAAAACTAAACAAGGTCTTCTAACCAAGACGAACCTTGTTCAATTTACAAGTGACACCAGCAAAAGCCTGAGGTTGCCACAGTCCATGAATGGAGCCATCCCGACATTATCAATAAATCAAGTACAAACGTCTACGATCCTAGCACAAGTCTAAAGCTGAGAAATTAGAAGTGTGGAATAAACGTACGGGTGGGGCGAAACAAGTCCAGGAAGAAAATACCCAGATATATTGTATTATAACTTATCCAAGATGAAGCATTCCAATAATACAGTTTACAGAGAAGATGAAGACGAGGACAAAGCTAACTCTGATCTGTCAACCACGTACATTGCAGCTGAACCCCACAAACCATAGCTTAGCATTCTCAGCTTGGGACCTTACAGTTTGTTGGACTATGACATCCATAATCCTCTTCCAGTGGCCACAGTGGATTACTGGCTGGGCTGATGGAAGCTGTAGTCCGACGCATCAGGTTGGAGATGCGGTTTTGGCTTATTCCAAGCATCTGACCAGCTTCCTTCAAGCTCTGCATGACTCCTTCCCCCCCCACCCCGTGAGATTGCTGCCATATTTAAGAGACAAAACTATTCCCAAGCAAAACAAGACTCCCTCTGCGTTCCAGAGCTATTATCACAGTGACACAAATAGCCAAAAGGTAATTTTGTTATTAAAAAGCCAAGGGCGGGGAGTCCTCTGACCTACTGAATATTTCAGCTTTAGATGCAACCTCTGCCACAGTCCACAGACCGCCCAAGGGCAACTTACTCCACCAATCTTTAGCAACGACTGGCGTGGGCAGAGATGCTGTGCGGCTTTGCAACCTTTGGGATGGTGGGTGCCCAAAAGAGCTTTATCGGCCAGCTCAATAATCCCAGAATAATTTAGAAGCCAGCAGAAAGAAAAGGTGGAATAGGGAGCCCAGCCTTGGAGCTGCAAATGCCTCTTTAAACCAGGAACTGAGCACAAGCGTTACATTTCAACAAGGGAGTGAGTATGTTGGGAGTGCTAAGCGGCCCTTCCCTGCCTCTGGCTGCGCTGGTGACATAAATGAAAAGATAATCTCCATGTTCACGGTGCCTGTAGCAAGGAGATTTTGCATATCCACAAACACTTCCTTGTGAGCGGGAAGCGTGGTGGCGGAGAGGTCCTAGCAGAAACACCAGGAGAGTAAAAGCTCTACAAGCAAGATACTAACGCTACATTGGGGGGGGCGGGTAGAGAAAAGATTGCACAGACAGAAATGACAACAGAGCCGAGACATGAGGGGGGAGGCAAGGCAAGGTGAGGAATCCGCCCCCACCGGAAAATAGTCCACCCCCATGGGCTGCATCAATTCCCAATGTCCTAACAGCAGCTGTAACCATGCAAATTCCAGAGGAATATCTGGCTTTTGATCATTTTGGAAAATACCAATGAAGGGCGGAATATTGGTTTAGAGATGGGAAGGCTTTACGTTTCCATGGAAAACTTTCTTCCCCATTTAACCGTGTTCTGCCTTTTTCCTGTTCATTTGGCTAATTTGGGCAACCTCGTTTCCCATGGCAAAGGGAAAGCGCCCTGTGCAAATGACGCTCTTTGGCGTCAGGAGAAATCCAGAGAATTTCTAGAAAAGCCGCATCGCCAGTGGTGTGAAATACCCAGGCGGTGAGGCATTCAAATGATAAAGATTACTTTGAGTTGAACTCGACTCCTGGTGACTACCTGGGCATGTCTATGTGGGTTGTTTTTTTTAGATTTTTCTTTATCCCGCCTTTCTGATTTTATAAATAACTCAAGGCGGTGATCATACTCCTTCCTCCTCCTATTTTTCCCACCACAACAACCCTGTTGGGCTGAGAGAGTGCGACTGGCCCAAAGTCACCCAGCCGGCTTGCCACAAGATCAATGTGATTTGTTTTTGACTTCTCAGCCTGGTCTACACTTTAGTGATTCTCCTGGTGGTCTCCCATGCAATACTAGCCAAGTCCTAATCTTTTTCAAGATCAACCAAAATCAGAGGCATTCTGTTGACGGAAGTCAAAAGATGCCTGAATATAAGTGCTGAATAATTCAGGGCATTCATAGCATTCATTCATTCATTCATTCACTCATTCATTCATTATCCAGCCTTCTGGTATACCAAGGTCTTCTTTTAGGGCAGCATTTCTCAGCCTTGGCCACTTTAATACGTGTGGACTTCGACTCCCAGAATTCTCCAGCCAGCACGCTGTTTTAAGGAACTGTAGCAGAGTTGTTGAAGTCAACTATAGCAGTACAATTCTGCAAAGGATTTGTAATATATCGATAAAGAGTTTTTAGCAATACTTCCGCTATTCCTTTGTTGCCTCAAAAGTGGGGACTCTGCCTGTTTTATCCCAGGCCTTGGTACCGGTCAATAAGAGACGCTCACAAATTAATGTTCTCTCATATTCTGTAGTTATAAAGAAAGACGTCAGTTGTAAAGGTAGCTAAATCTCTGGGCCTTCGTGAGAGATGAGCAACAGGGCGAAGGCAAAGAAACTGTTCTTTAGAGTTATAAGTTCTCTTTTCTTTCAAAATGGCACTCAAAGTGATTAGCAGCGGGGGGAGGGCCACTGGGGAGAAGTAAAAAAGAAAAAAATCAAGATGGGAGCCACACAAGTGCAAAAAACTGGCAAGACTTCAACCACGCAGTTGCGGCCACCTTGATTTTTCTGAACCCCCTGCAGGCACCCCAGTTAGCAGTATTAAAAATAACATAGAAACATACATATAAATACATCAAGTAAACCAGGTCGTAAGAAATCCATGAAATAAAACACATAAAAAGCAAACCATTTTAAAAGAGGTACGCCAGTGTCCTACCAAGTTCGCACAGTCAGGGCTATCTATCTTGGTTTCCCTGGATAGTCGGTCACCCACACCATCTTCCTTTTTCTCTGATGTTAAACGGGCAACCACACGCAACCTCTGGTTGGAGGAGCACACAAGCTAAAGGATGGCCACCGTTCCTAACTGAAGTAATGCAAAACCTGTATTGCATATCAGCTGATGACACAGAAAGTTGGAAAGCAAAGGAGAGCAAATTCCAACCCTACCCAAGTATCCATTTCTCCCTCTCCCCACTCCAAAAGGCCTCCCCGCATAGAGGCCGCGCTCTGCGCAAATCGCTGATGACGTTCAGAGAGCTATTCAAGACCTGGCTATTCTCCTAGGCTTAGGGGCCGAGGGAAGATTGAGCCTGGCTGGATGGGGGTTTTTTTGGTCGTACGTTGTTAGGGGGGCCATTCATTACTCCCTTCTGCCTTTTGTAATTTCTAACTGTAGGCTGTCCAGAGATGTTGGGACTCAGGTGGTCTATAAATTGTAGGCATAAATAAATAAGTACCCTGCTCAAGAAAGCTTTCAAAAAGAAGGGACGGACGGTTCCTTGGTAGTAAATATTTCCTTGACAGGCAGAAGGTACCAGGTTCAATCCTTGGACTTTCCAGATAAGGCTGGCAAACGCTGCAGAACAAACATGCTGCCGCACACCCCAGAGGTCCTGATAAGAGGCAACTTCCGGTATCCCTGTGATTCTCCTGAGAAATCAGATAGAGCTGCCAAGCTCCTAAGAAGAGACGTTCAGCCCAAAATAGTCCACATATTCTTAAGGTGAGGGGTACGGTGTATCCCTCAAGGAATATAGTAAGAAAAATGGGTCAGTGATATAGCAGGCTAGAAGTCACACCTCACGTTACTCGTCTATCTCTGAGAAAAGCTCCAAGGGAAACTCGCACTGGGCCCCTCTGAGCAGGAGGTCCAGCCCCAACCTGAAAGGGAGCGATGACCCAACCCTCTGTCCCCCAAAGTAGCCCTGCCAAACCACACAGCGGTAGCCCTTCAGTTGCATCTCTTCAACCCAACGGTGAGGACCTCTGCACCTTCCAGCCTAGGTAGATCTTCTCTTTGCTGTTGCCATGGTTCATCAGGTAACAACGGGGCTGGCAGCTCTGCAAACCCTGCTCAGGTCAAGTCGGGTCAACCCCAACCCTGGACTCTCGGTCCCTGCCCTGGGGTCACCAAAGTCAGCTCTTAATCCCCACTGAAGCTTGTCCAACCCAGAGTTCCCCAGCTCCACTTTCATCTTCGGTTCCATGTTGTTACTTTTATCACCAATTGTTTCTAAAGATAAAAGAGCTTCACTGGTTTTAAAGCCAAGATATGCCCCCTCCAGTGACCACCTCAAATCCCACTGGGTCAACCAAACTCCCAAGCAGAAAAACATCACCAACTTCAAGTTTCTTTGGTCAGTTAAAGTAGTTTTTCCCAGCCTGGTGCCCTCAATAGTGTTGGCATTGTGATTCCCACTCTTTATAGTGTTTGGCCACCCTGGACAAAAATTCTGGGAATTTCAGCCTCAAAACATCTGGAGATCAGATTAGGAATGATTACATTAGTTAACTGTGCTTACTCCTTCAAGCAGCTCCTGTTTGCACAACCACTTTCAAAGAAAATATCTGCTTTTAATTTATACATTCAAGAGCTCTCTTAATAAATGCTGTCTTTCCGTCTCCAGGGGCAGGTTAGAAAATTATATACCCTGTAACTTAGAAAATGCAGAACAGTTGTTTCACAACCTCTTCCCAAAGCCACCAAACCTGTTCCTACATATGCTTTAGTATTGCACCATCATGCCACGTAGGGTCATATTAAGAGCAAAAGCCCAGGGTGTAAGTAAAATACTTTAGGGGATGGAGGGCGGTGGGGGAAAGCAGAGAACGCTTTAGGCCTTTCTGGAAAGTTCAAATGTTGCCAAACATTTCTTTCATATTTTGAGAACAATGTAAGTATGCTGCGTCTTGCTGTAATAGTATTAGTGTATAGCAATCCAGTAAACTACATGTTTGGGCCAAAGGGAACACATTAAGGATGCCTGTTTAAAAAGGGCCAGTAGGTTTGTTGTCATTTTTTTTTTGGTAGTTATTTTTTTGTAAGGGTAAGTTTTTATTTAAAGGAAATAATGTGTGCGAGGGATATGCAAGCACATTTGCTTGGTTCAGTACAAAGAACATGATTTAGACCGTACACCAGCTAATGTGGAATTAGCACAGTACTGTGTATCCTTAGAGAATATATGGGACAGACTGGGATAGTTGACCCAGTTAAAGTACTCATTTGATCCATCTAGATTTGAAACAGAGATACCATAAAATAGTTCTATCAAAATGCCTAAATAGTTCATGCATTTGGGGAGAGTTGAGAAAAAGAGAAATTTGAGCAAATGGACTCATGTACAAAGCCAGGTTGCTCCTACCCAATCAACAACTCAGTTTAGAAGAAGGGACAACCCATTTACTTTCATTTTCCTTTAGAATTAATAGCATCTATTCATTTCCATGGGATAATCCAGAGAGACACCTGGGGACAACCAGACTGATAACAACTAAACTTCTCAATCTTTTTCTTAAATACATAGGAACGAATGGATATGTATTGAATTACTCCAATTAATTGAGTATTGTTAAGTAAGTCACTGAAGCAGAAAATGACATGCACTGGACATTCAGTAGATTTCCAAGTATGACTTTCTACAAATTAAGGTAATTCTGTGATAAATTTCAGTTGGAAATCTGGATGGAATTTTAGTATCTTCCTAATATTCCTCCAGTTGAATCTATAAAAATTGTAGATTCACTTGCACAGTCAGTTGGCAAATCTTATTCTACTTATCTATTTACTTGCTAGATTTCTACCTTGCCTTTCCTCCAGGAGCTCAAGGCAGTGTACATTGCATTTCCCCCTCCAACTTTCCTGCGCAACAACCTTGTGAGATAGGCTGGTTTGAGAGAGAGTGACTGGCCCAAAGTCAGTTAGCAAGTTTCCAAATCCATTCAAATCCCAGAATCGATTTGAACTCAGGTGTCCCCTGTTCTAGTCTATCACCTTAACTATTGCGCCATCTTATACACGACTACAGTTATTGCCCAAAAGTATGTAGCCGACGCTACCAATTGTTCCTTGACATAGCAATCCAACAGGACCATTTTAAATGAGAAGATTGGTAACTCAGAGCAGCTTTGCCTAAAAGACAGCCAGACTGCAGTGACTGATTACTCCTGCAATGTGAAAACTGTGAGGGAGAAGGTTGAGTTTTATTGTTGACATACCAGGTGGATCAAAATGTATGTGCCTTTAGGGACTGGTTAGTTCATGACTCTTGGCCAGCATGAATTTAGCACATACTCCCAATGGTTCACACTTCAGAAACTTTTGCCACCAGTTGAACATGGCAACCCCTTAAGTCAACTGATCAACGTGGAAAGCATGCTTCGAGGAAGATGGCTTGACAGTCCCTGCTGTTGGAAGACCAAGCATGTAGAAATCGCTGCAATGGTTTTAACTGGTCTCTTGGAAGGGCAAGAAGAATGATAAATTTAGAAAGTTAATATTTTAAATGCAGATGGGAAAGGTTGCTCGGAAGGAAAGAAGTATGTCCATGAGGAATATTACTTTCCCCACTATTAAAATACTAATTCTGAAGGTTATGAATTGGCTTGCCTTTTATGAAAAACTGTTCTCAAGTTGTAGTTGGATGAAATTGGTGCAGAGTAATGTCTAATTCATAAATTGCTTATGACAGGAATTATATGAAAGATTATTTTACATGCTAATTCAAATCTGAAGCAAGTAAAGGGTGTAAAATGTTACACAGAACTATGCCCAGCTCAAATCATGATAAATTTGATTTAATCTGGTTATAGCTCCCTTAACTTTCCTATGCTAGAGTAGCAGTTACTCTACTGTGTCAATTCAGAGAGCGCAGCCTCGAAATACTATTTTCCTCAGAGTCTTAAGGCTGAAAGTTTATTGACTTATGCTGTGAAATTTTAATTCTCTCAAACAATGATTTGATGCCTTTCTCAGCAAGGGCAGCAAATGTTGTAACTTATCCCCAGGCAAGGATTTTTATTTTTTTTCAGTTTTAAAGATTAACACTTAATGGGTGGAGCCTGTGTGTCTGAATCTTTTTGCAAATATGTGGGAAAGCTTCAGTTGCGGAGCTCTCCAGTTTGGAAGAAAGGAACAGAAAGCTGCTTGGCTACACCTACTGAAAGAGAAATCTGAAAGGGGGATTTGAGCAGCTGAAAACCAGAAATTCAGGCCAGGTATTAACAAATGGGCAGAAGCACAGCTTTGACCATTATCAGGCACTAAATGGAGGGAGCAAGTCAATCTTTGGACTTTCACTGGAGGGGGCAAATCTTGGCTTTAAAACCAGTGAAGCTCTTTTATCTTTAGAAACAATTGGTGATAAAAGTAACAACATGGAACCGAAGATGAAAGTGGAGCTGGGGAACTCTGGGTTGGACAAGCTTCAGTGGGGATTAAGAGCTGACTTTGGTGACCCCAGGGCAGGGACCGAGAGTCCAGGGTTGGGGTTGACCCGACTTGACCTGAGCAGGGTTTGCAGAGCTGCCAGCCCCGTTGTTACCTGATGAACCATGGCAACAGCAAAGAGAAGATCTACCTAGGCTGGAAGGTGCAGAGGTCCTCACCGTTGGGTTGAAGAGATGCAACTGAAGGGCTACCGCTGTGTGGTTTGGCAGGGCTACTTTGGGGGACAGAGGGTTGGGTCATCGCTCCCTTTCAGGTTGGGGCTGGACCTCCTGCTCAGAGGGGCCCAGTGCGAGTTTCCCTTGGAGCTTTTCTCAGAGATAGACGAGTAACGTGAGGTGTGACTTCTAGCCTGCTATATCACTGACCCATTTTTCTTACTATATTCCTTGAGGGATACACCGTACCCCTCACCTTAAGAATATGTGGACTATTTTGGGCTGAACGTCTCTTCTTAGGAGCTTGGCAGCTCTATCTGATTTCTCAGGAGAATCACAGGGATACCGGAAGTTGCCTCTTATCAGGACCTCTGGGGTGTGCGGCAGCATGTTTGTTCTGCAGCGTTTGCCAGCCTTATCTGGAAAGTCCAAGGACTGAGCCTGAAGGGCAGAGAGATCAACACCTGAATATATCTTAAATGCAACTGATGTGGCTCCAGCAGAGTTCCTCCAGTGCAGCTCCTCCTCTTCCTTCTTTTTAGAAGGAAAGAAGGCTGGTTGAAGGTGTGGTACGTTAAACCCTTGACTAGGTGATGCTGTAGACTTGTGTTTTCCAGTCTTGGAAATTTTAAACTCTGTGGACCTCTACTCCCAGAATTCCCAGCCAGCATGCTGGCTAGGGAATTCTGGGAGTTGAAGTCCACACAGCTTAAAACTGCCAGGTTTAAAAAACATTGCCATAGACGTAAAGCAGACTAGATAGTATGTTTGTGTGTGTGCATGCGTCCGTGCATGCCTTTGAGACAGTCTTGACTCTTGGTGACTGCCTGGACAAGTCCATGCAGTTTTCTTGCTAACCTTTTTGGAAATGGTTTGTCCTTGTCTTCTTCCTACGACGAGAAAGAGTGACTAGCTCAAAAATTCACCCAGTTGGTTTTGTGCCTAAGGGAGGACTAAAACTCACCGTTTCCTAGTTTCTAGCCTGGTGCCTTCAACTACTACACCAAACTAGCTCTCCTAGACAACATAAAGGCAGACAAATCAATTTCTACTTGATTCATGCAAATCTCTCTCATTTTAAGGCCCAATGTGTACCATATTGTGACTGCACATAATGTGTGGAACACACACACACACACACACACACACGTAGCTAACTAGAACCACACAACTCCTTCCCTGTCCATCACATCAAGCAGACTTAGAAAGGAGGATTTTGTCAGTATCATGATGTTGGGGAGAAAGTTAAAACCTTTTCCATGCACTTCAGTTTCAAAGCCTCCTCAGACATCTTTAGGGTTGCTGCTTAAAAGTCAACTCTTCCCCAAGAACACACAAAATGTAAGCAGACATTTAATGTACTGCAAAACTGCTCAGTGGCTGCGCCAGACGAGCTTCTCACAGCATGTGATGGCATTTGATCTGTTCAGGCACCTGGGAGTTGACTTGTTTGGCAGGCAGTAAAGGCCAAATCCAACTTTTCACCAAAAGATTTGGATTAGTTTGAGGGAGCCCCTGATAATTCTTGCATGGTGCAGTTTCTTTTTATTTGCTTTTTATTTCCTTACTTATGCATTTACTATGGCTGCTCGACTCAAACTACTGGCTTTGAGCAGCATACCAAAAGAAAACCATAGCTAATTAATACAAAATAACATATGTTTTAACGAGCTATGTTATTTTGTATTAATTAGCTATGGTTTTCTTTATGTTTTTCTGATATGTTTTATCAACTCACCCATCAGGGACGCCGCTCAACCTGAGCCCAAAGCCCAGATGATTAGGCTGGTAGGATCGGGAGGGACAATTTTGGATGGAAAGCCATGACGTGTATGTTTTTGACAGTAATGTGTAAGAAGCACTATGGATGTTGGAGAGGAAGACCCAAGTTTTAACTCCCTTGCTAAAGGCCTGTAGGGTTGGGCCAATTGTATGTCCAAGGGAAAACTCTTCCACTAGAGAGAAAACACACCTCCTGGGCCCCATAAGATGACATTGTTTCAGTGAAGAGACCTGTTCCTCCAGATCCCTCTCAGACTTTGCATTGCTGATTCTCCTTTCTATAACCACATGTAGAATCACAAAATCATAGCACTGGAAGGGTCTCTGGGGGTCTTCTAGTCCAACCCCCTGCCCAGAGCAGGAATCCCGTTACCCATCCCAGACGAATGGCCATCCAACCTTTGCTTGAAAACCTCCAGCGATGGAGCCCCCATGATCCCAGGAGGCCGGTGCTTCACTGCTTAACAGCTCTCATGGTCAAGAAATTCCTCCTTATTTTGAGTTTGGATCTCCCTCTGTAAAGCTTCCACCCATCGTAAGAGCGTCCTTTGTGCCATCCAAAGGAAGAGCGGTGTCAACCTTTACTAGATGGCGGGCCCAGGAATGTGACTGAAGCTCTGCCCCCTGAGCTCACCAACATCCATAGTGCTTCTTACACATTACTGTCAAAAACATACACGTCATGGCTTTCCATCCAAAATTGTCCCTCCCGATCCTACCAGCCTAATCATCTTGTGATTTCTTTTCCCTTGTAACTGTAAGCCACAAAAACACATGCTGAGTGCTCAGCTGTTCTGAGGAAAGAAGATGCAGAAAAGTATCTCGTAAGAGGACAATGTACAAGGTGACACTTTGAACAGCTCTTTGCTGCTGTACTGAAAACTCAGCCTGGTTGTGTTCACGTGTACTTCCAGTGGGACTGTCAACAAAGCAACGTGCACACACACACACGCACAGACAAGAAAAGCCTTCAAATCAACAGTACCAAGCTTTTGGAGGATATAGCTGTTTTGACACTTTAAAAATTTCATCTCAAAAGAACAACTAAAATAAGTGAAATTAAACAGCTATTCTGCTCCAATGAACTCAGAATCACTATTTGTCAATGGCAGCACCTATAGCTAAACGTGGCTGAATGCAGAAGCTAAGCAGGATCAGATCTGGTTTGGATCCTCGATGGGAGATCATTAGGAGAACCCAAGGATTATAGGCTAAACTGGAAAATCAAAAAAAAAAAAAAAAGGTTCTAGAACATGGCAAACCATTTCCAAATGGGTGCTAAGAAAACTACACTGGTGGGTCCTTGACCAAAAGTCAAGATTGACTCAAAGGAGGTTTGACCTTTATCACCCAGGTTCATATTTGGACCAAAGAAATTTGGACCAAAGATAACCAGTTTGGTCTAGTGGTGAAGGCCCCAGGCTAGAAACCAGGAGGCTGTGAGTTCTAGTCCACCTTGGGCATGAAAGCTGGCTGGGTGACTTTGGGCCAGTCACTCTCTCTCAGCCCAACTCACCTCACAGGGCTGTTGTTGTGGGGAAAATAGGAGGAGGAAGCAGTAGTAGGTATGTTCACCACCTTGAGTTATTTGTAAAAATAATAAAGACGGGATAAAAAATCTAAAAAAAAAAAAGAGAGAGGGAGATGCCTTATAGATTTATCAGTTGTCTTTGTTCATTCAAAGTCAGTGATTTCAGCTTTGGATTCCTAATCTTTAGAAATCAAAACAGTATGCCTGCGAGAATAATGTGAGATAACCGTTTGCACAATTCTAGTTGAAATGGAGAAGGAAGTTATTTACTGAGCGGCACAATTAATATTTTGCCTGCATATTTGAACAAATGCACCCCGTTGCTTTTCCTCTAGGCTGCCAAAGAACTAGGAGTTTGATGTCCTAACAGGAGGCCTCCAAGACGTTCTCTAGCCATCAAAACAAGCATCCCTCCACATCAAAACCTTTCTAAAGAAAGGACAAAAAAACCTTCCGTATCTGAAACGTCTGAATTATGCCGATGCCAAGAAAAATTCATGACCTACGCGTGCTGCTCCAGAACGCCCATTCCTGAGAAGACAGCCGCAGCATCGAACGCATTGGAGCAATCGCAACCAGAGAACTGAAGAAAGAGGTGCTCCAAAGCTGCTCCTAACGAACAGCTGCCTGCCTCTAAAAAATGCTGCCCTCTCATCGGGGAAAATCTGGGTTCCCGTTTATGGCTTTCTGCAATTCCAGTTACGCAGCTTGCGAGGTGACAACTTGAACAGGAAGTGCCACCAAATGGAAGGGAAGCGATAGAGAAGTCCAACAGGTTCTTCTTCAGATTTTAAAACAAGTATTTTAAGACCGGCGACGTGCCGTTTTTTGTTTTTGCTTTTAAATTCACCAGGGTTGGGAGTTATAACTGAGGTTATATAATTCTAGATTTAATGAAACTAATTATTTATAACTAGAAGCACAGTTGCTACTTTTCCATTGCAAAACAGGAACACCCAACAAGGTTTTTTCCCCCTGGAAATAAATTAAGCCATCAAATTAAAAACTCCTATAAAGACTTCTAGACTACCCTTCTTTATGCCAAGTCAAACAATATATTTCTTGAAAAGAGGTTTTGGTGAAAGGTTAATATTAACAATTCAGGAGTTTTAGCCTCTTAATCTAATTTTGAGTGCAAGTAGTCTGGGGTTTATCCCATTGCTTGACAGCATCTGTATGACCCTTGTCTGGACTTGGAGAGTATGTAGGTCAGACCTGATTAGTTATTTGGATGGGAGACCACCAGGAAATCTTGGGAAGTATTAAGAACACGTCAGAGATGGCAACAGCACATCAGGTCCATACCTTTGCCAAGCGGGTCAAATGGTGACCCTCAACTTGAAGGATTTGCCTTCCAGGATTTAAGAATCTATAGGCCATCTGAAAATATTCTGCCCCGGCCCAGTAAATTACTTGCTTTGGGAGAATGCTGTGGACACATTTACTAATTAAACTTTGCTATTAAAGTGGGACAGAATACCGAGATTTCACAGATATGCTTCTAGACAATCTTCTTTTTAAAGGATTTTACAGGACATCAATCAATATTACAGGAACAATCTTCTACATATTTATTTGAAAATAACGGTCAATTAAACCTTGCTGCTGAATATATATGCGGGCTTGTAGTCAAGGCAAAGCAGTTGTTAACAATGCCCTGGTTTCTCTAGCCAACTTCCTTCCTTTGGAATGAAAAAGCCAACGATTGAGAGGCATTTCAACACTGAGCACACTGCAAACGCAGGCAGTGATGGATATTTTGCAGAGCAGGTTGGGACAAACCACACGCTCCACAATATATCGTCGTGGCAGCTTCTACTCAGGAGTTTTTTTCCCTCATTACCTATTTTCCACTACAAAAAAACTGGAGAAATTTTGTGAGGTCAAAAGAAACCCAACTCAACGAAGCCCGCTGTCCCGTTGGACGCGTCCTGTTCATGATAAGGCCACATCCAAGGTGGCCCTTTTTAATGCCTTCTCTGGGTGCATCTCTTTAGGTTGAAGCAGCCCAAGGATTGGTCTCGATTGGCACCAGCAGCATGTTAAATATTGGAAGACACTGGAAGCCAAACAAAGCAGAGCAGAAATGCAAACTATCCTGCTGAGACGGCTGGGTCAGGATTTTCGCCAGTCACTTGAACGTGCGTGCCCTCTACCAGGACTGTGTCTCCTGTATTTGTACACACAGAAGGCCCTCAAGCGGCCACACGGGGCCTTTCAGAGGACTTTGGGCCACGGCTCGCCAAAGTACTTGCAGAATCCTGGTTTCCATACACCGTCTGCCTGTTTCTTTAGCAGCCTCCTTCAACCTGGGCTTCTCCAAAAATGCTGCCAGGAGATGTTGGGAGATGTCATGTAACATATTTGAAGGGCACTGTGTGCCAAAGGAAAAAAAAAAGACTGTATTTCCAGCAATGTATACAAAAATTGCACCAGTATTCCCTGCTCTTTCCATCAAGCTCTGCTTCCTGAGCTAGAAAATACCACCTATTCCATGAGTTGAATGTAATTGGAGGAGTCACTCTCGAAGCTGATTTACTCCAGAATTACCTTCCCATAGAGGTCAGTCCAGGGTTTCTCAACTTTGGCAAGTTTAAGACGTGTGGACTTCAACTCCCAGAATTCCTCAGCCAGCATGCTGACTGAGGAATTCTGAGAGTTGAAGTCCACATGAGGAATTCTGGGAGTTGAAGTCCACAGTCTTAAACTTGCCAAGGTTGAGAAACCCCGGGTCAGTCATTTGTACAGAAACAAGAGGAAAGGAGAGAAGGTCATTCTGGTTCTTAAAAGTCTTGCCAGGAGCAAAGAACTGCCTGCCTCTGGTTTTGCTCAGATGAGACCCAGTTTTTCCCTCATACTGCCCTACAACAAAGAAAGAACCAGGGGAGCGTGCCAGATCCGCCTTTAGGTAGTTTTATGGAGAATAAAAGGCATTAAGACTGAAAAAGAATGAAAGAAAAAAGAACAAGCAAAACCATAACCTATTTCCTCATTGCTCAAAATAATAGCCTGAGACAATTGAGAAATCTTAGTCATCAATCATAAGTGGAACTCTGGAGACGGTTTTTTTCTTTTTCTTTTAAGAGATGTGGAAATTATAATCACATGCCTGAATTTCATATTGAATCAAAGTGCTTCTCTTTATGGAGCCACACTTTGTGTTCAACCATTTAAACCAGATTGCATTTAAACCAGGATGTTCTACAACTCGATTCTTCTGATTTGCTACGTCACCACGGAAGGAGGTCACCTAGCTTTCATCTCAAGAGCACCAGAACACTGCGGAGATTTCTCTGCACATCTCAGCTTGGAATTTGACTATGGACTGTTGCCAATAAAAACTATGCTCTTAGTGTAAAATTAAGCTACAAAATAATTGCAACCGCTGTGGGTCCCTACATTCAAGGAATTTATGATCCAAAAGTTCAAGGCACGCTTCATAGCAGCCCAGACCTACAAAACTGATCTTTCTTCTTGTCATCCTATCTTACCAACTTCAGGAACTCAGCCCGTTCTGTCCCAAGGACTCGAGAATGTTGTAAACTCCAGCCTGTACATGGTTACAATTTAAAAACTCAGACAGTATCTTCTAAATAGCTCAAAAAACAAACTGAAATCAAACCAAAGGTGAATTCAAAGCAAGAGTTAAGACTTCTGTATTGTGTCCAGTTACATTTCCTTCTCTCTGTACCACTCCCCCACCCCTACCCTGAAAAACTGCTTTAAAAATCTCCAGTTTTACAACAGTAACCCACAACATATTTTGAAATCAAATGGATCTGTAAAATATTTCTAGCTCAGAGTAAACAAGTAAGAGCTGAAGAGGAATGTTGCAATGCACGTTTATATGCGATAAAATATCAAGATCTCCAACTAGCTAAACAGAAGCCCTCAGTTTAATATGCTAAGGGATGAAAGGGGTGTCCATTAAAGCAGAATATCCATTAAATCCAAAAAGGAATTATATACATGTATGGATATTTTACATATTTTACTAATTTTATGCCTGTGTGAAATGGAAATGGGTTTTTACTCATGCATGTACAATACTAGACAGGATTCTGTGCATACGCAGAAGTTTGAGGCATACAAACAGAAGTCTGTTAAACTGAGGTCTGTTAAATCAAGAGTGGATTGCACTGCATTCTATTACAATCCAATTTTCCATTTTTTCTTTTTGAACTGACATTCATTATTCTGTGCCTACTGAGCAAACTCAATTTTCTTTAATCTGGAAATGGATCCACGGATGTCAGGTTTTAAGGGAGAGGAGGTAATTCAGTAAATCTTTTGCCTTAACTGTCTGGTCCAATTTAGAGTGGATTGAGTTTTAGAGAGAACAACCAACTGGCATGTTCACGGACTGCTGTTTTTCTGCATTTGTTCAGAAGCTGGCCAATTGCGGATGGTGAATAAAATCCCAGAATAAAATGAGAGCTATCTTGCGTTCATGACTATGTGGAGAACAGGGATATAGGTACAACTGAGCCACTGTACCTGAAATGGGACATTACGGTACGTATTTAAATACAAATGCAACATTTCAGCACTTAATCTCTCCTTTTGCTTGTTGTTCCCCTTGACAAGAGAAACATCAGCATTTTTAACCACTGCTACCACCACCATCACATTTCCATATATGAGCATTCAGAAGGACCAGAAGCCCCTTTAATTCTTCATAGATTGCTATATTCTGTCTTCTAGAATAAAGCATTGACTGTTGGTGTTCTCAACATCTTACCACTTAGGTCAGTGTTTCTCATCCTTGGCAACTTGAAGATGTGTGGGCTTGGGGGAATTCTGGGATTTGAAGTCCACACATCTTCAGGTTGCCAAGGTTGGGAAACACGGACTTAGGTTCTAGGGCTGTTTAAGCAAATGAAAGATTTTGGCAGGAACAAGATACTGTACACAGTTGTGAAGACCAGAATTCATGATCCCCCAATGTTTAGCCTGGTGCCTTAACCACTACACCGAACTGGCTGTCACAAGAAAGTAGTATACCAATATATTGTAAATGAGGTGTTGAATTATACTTCTAAAATATGGAATTTAACATTTTATGAGAAACTTTGGCTTTATCAAGCCTGGAATTCACCAAAGAGATTTATTTTCCATAGATGGAAAAAAAAAATACATTTCTGATGTTAAAGAACAGATTCAAGATATAGGATCTTTATAAATTTTGGAAACAACTTTATATTCCATAAATGAGAAGATGGAGCAATGCGCTTCTATATGTTCTAGACTGAATAATAGAAGGATTGAATTAAATTTATATTGATCCTTTTTTTCCCCTTCCTTATGTTTTATTTTAATCACTGTAATGCATGTAACATTTTTAATGTACTCTCACTGATGTGTTAAGGTAGTTTTCATTTAGTGACTGCCTTGGATAGCAACCATTTGCAGTTGCAAGGTGATGAAAAAGGAATTTTGCAACCAATGCCTGCATTTAGGACAACAAAAGCCTTTAGTGTGAAACTGATTAAGGTCTGGTCAGTTTCACACAGCAGCTGCCAGCCAGCAGGAGGGCTCTAATCAACCAATTAAGGTCACAGAGCTGAGCTTAATTCCCAATTAGCATTCTTTAGGGACCCACTGTGTTGTGGAGAAAAGCTTAAACAAGAAGAGATGGCTTGTTTAAGCAATTTCTCCACCCTCCAGGGGCAAAAAAAAGCAGGGGGGAATGAGTTAGGTACAGGACACTGTATGAGAGAACTTTATCTGAATGAGACAGCAGCAACAGTGGTCTTTGCAGCATCTCACTCTCAGTCACGTGGTTCGCTTAGCGACCATTTTGCCGGAACCAGCTGCAGTCACTAAATGAAGACAACCCGTATTCTTTTGCGTTGTTGTGTACATTCTCTCTCTCTTACGCAGCGCTGACGTCTACATATACCAGTGACACATTTCATAGAAGTGATGCTTTCTCATCTGCCAAACAAACAGTTCATCCGATGGGTTTCCAGGCACTACTTGTGCGCAATGTGTCACTATCCTCTACGCCAAGTCTTGCATAAGAATAATTACCTCAGCAAGAACAAGCTCAATTTATTTCTGCAGGTTCACTTCTCTTTCAGGGTTAGCCTGAAGCTGTTCCTAGTTCTCTGAAAGCATCCTGAATTTTTATCTTCCGAAACTTGGCAATGCCGTAAACAAACCGTTGATGTTTTCAAAAAGCTAACATCCTTTTCTGCTTAATCCAGTAAGCTTAGCACACAATACAAGGCAGCCCTGATACTAGGCATAAACCAGCTTGGTCCCCCCCCCCCGCCCCAATTTTTCACCTTTCAACCAAGGAGACAGCAATTCCCTGTCCTCAGTGTTTGCCTTTGGAAATTCTTGGGTGTATTACCGCATAACAGAGTGGTGTGACAAGGATAAAGAGATTAGAATAATTTTTATTTAACTCCTTCAGCTCAGAATGGACAAAGGGTAATTGATTTTTTAAAAAATTGTGAGAGACTCTTAATTAAAAGTAGATACAATTCATACAATGAAACACAGGAATGGAAGGGGATTTTCTGGGGGGGGGGTCTTTTTCTTTTTCCTTGTTTTAAACACAGATACAGGCTTGTAGGCACAGGATTACCCAAGGGGAATAAAAAAGGAATCAAGCAGAATTTGCTTTGGGTGACGTGTCATACGCTCACAAGGATGACAAGAAACTTAGGCATTAAAAGGCAATTTTGCGTTAGCTTTCAAACCCAGCTATTAACTCTTGCTTTCTAAATGACGATTTTCAATTCAGGTTCCATTCAGAAATATTGATAGGACTTGGGATGATTGTAAAATGTTCTGGGATTCTTTGCATGAGTAACAGAATGGCAATTCTTTTAATGAATAAACAGCATTAACACTATCCGTGCACAGGGTTTAGATTATTCTGTGTACTGTTTACTCAACAAACACATATACATTCCTGGCAAAAACCATGGTTATGTAAGAACAAAGTACATGACCTCATATCTTGGACAATATTTAGCCATATCCCATACTGACAGCGTGACAACTTTTAAATATTCAAGTAAAATGAAAGACCCATGGGCAGATTTTAATACAGAGAAGAAAATCCAGATTTGCACAAAGGGTACGCTGAAACGAATAGTTCTACATTAAATGTACGTTGACTACTACGAAAGCAAATGAAACAGCCTCCAAGTTTCATCAAACTACTGCCCCCAGGTTTGCTTTACGCAGCATTACATGCACTGAACATGCACATATGATCAAACCCTGATCAAAATCAGGCCGGAGTTCTTATCCACAATTTAGTAATACATCTGAACCACACTTACAATGTAGGGAATCACCGCAATGGCAGCACCCAGGCAATCTTAGCTAATTTTGTAAGGAAAAAAAAATAAGAAGGGTCAAACCTGTTTAGCGACTGGATGGGAGACCACTAGGAGATTCTAGGAGGTTAGGCTAGAGCAAAAGTAAAGACTCTTTGAAATCAACCTGGATTCCTGGTGGCACATCCCTACAGCTTTCATGGAGCAATACAGAAATGGTTGCTCACTGCGTCTCCTGGGATGACATTCGACTTCCCAGTCCAGCCTACACCCCTAGAACTTCCTGGTAGTCTCCTCTCCATTTAGGACCCGAGTCCACCTCTGCTGAGCTTTTCCGCAATCAGCCAGACTCAGCGGTTGCCTCACGAGGGACCCGGAAGTTGAGAAAACATTTTGGAGACGTATTAATGACACAACATTGACCAAACAGAGCTTGTACTGTGGAAAGGAATGGAGGCTGAAAAAGATTAAGGAATTTCACCTCAGCAATTGCTTTAATTTGCAATTAATTCTTTCAAGGCAAATAAAAACGTGAACGCTATAGAATCCAATTTTAAGGTCCCATTTTAAAGTGGGGTGTTTGACTGGCCAATTTAATGCAATTTGTTGTACAAAAAACTCCACCTCACTCATAGTCTGTGAGAGACAATCTCATCGCCTCTGCTGAACCCACCTTAGGGTGCCAACGGCATCCATACAAATCCTTTTTTTTTTTTTTTTTACACTAACAGGAAAGCCATTAAAAGTTTGTCATAGTTTTGCTCCTTAATGTAAGGTTAAGACAACCAGCAGCAAATGTAAGACCCTCCCCAGGGTGAGCTCAAAATCCAAAGTCACAATATTAACGAAGCAAGCAAAGGATTTTGAGATTGCAAAATCCAAACGAGCAATTATGATCAAGAGAAGGCTGTAAGTATAATGCCTTTCTCATGTGGTTAATCATCTTTTTAACCTACTATACTTTTATTATTAACAGAAAGAACACTTCTATTCCATGGAGTCCTTGATGCACTCAAGCTGGTGGTTTTATTTCTTTTTTCTGAATTTTGCTGATCTGTCTGAATTCAGTTCTAATCTCCCCTTCCTATTATTCATGGTTGCAATCTCAGTTGATTGCAATTTTGACGCAATTAGTTTTTAACCGAGAAATTCATTGCAAAGGCACCCTCTAAATCCAGCTAGACTTCCAGAGTCGCTTCCCACATGCCAGAATATGATCTGTTTGATTTTACCTTGATATGACTTGTGAACACAGGCATTGGGGTATACTTGCATACTTGATAGTTCCCCACTGTGCTGGATAAGCCCAGCTCACTGTGTCTAATTCAACAAACTCTGCTTACCACCCACATTTGCAAGCACAGTTCATTTTTTAACAATTTTCTTCGTTTACAAGTTGGAATGTATTGATTGCCCAGAAAGACAGAATCACCGTTCTCCAAGCATGTGCAAAAATCAGAGGTTTTATGTTAAATTACTGCAGGGTTACTCAACCTTGGCAACTTTAAGACGTGTGAACTTCAACTCCCAGAATTCCCCAGCCAGTGTACTGGCTGGGGAATTCTGGGAGTTGAAGTTCACACGTCTTAAAATTGCCAAGGTTGAGAAACACTGAATTAATGGATGAAGAACCAACTAGGTGATGTTATTTGCCTGGGATCTGTAAAAGTTCTAAGAATGAAACTTATTTTAAATCGGTCAGAATGGGCAATTATTCTAGGCATATTCAGCTCATCTTGTACATTAATCTAGAGTTGAGATCACGTTGTACTCTGGCAGCAATTATTCCTTCACACTTATTTTATATTACTTTTTCTGCATCTGGAGAGCCAGATCACAGAAAGGAAAGCTGAACTACTGTAGTCAGTGCCAGAAGGACAGGGAGGAATCTCAGCAGGTTTAGACTTCAGCTAAGTCAGTGTTTCCCAACCTTGGGAACTTTAAGATGTGTGGACTTCAATTCCCAGAATTCCCCAGCCTGGGGAATTCTGGGAGTTGAAGTCCACACATCTTAAAGTTCCCAAGGTTGGGAAACACTGAGTTAAGCTTTTGAAGGGAGGCCTATGTAGGAGTGGACTTCAAGTTCTGTGCTTTTAAAACAGAGTATTGATTAACATTAACTATCAGACAGAAGTTGAGAAACTGTTACATTTCCAAACAGCCTTTCTGGAATTAATTGCTCCACCATTCAGAATATATATCTGTAGGGGTGCTGGAGCTAGAGACAGATGAAATGACAGACAAACCTCTGGGTTTCTTGCAATTTTATAAAGCAATCTCTTCTTAGGATCACAACATCAGACCTCAGTTTAATACAGAGCCTTCCCAAGGAGATTCATTAACCCTGCTGGCCAGGTTGATTTATCCTGCTAAGCAAAAGATCAGCAGCGTTTCAGGGACCGGACACCAAAATTTAAATATACAATTAAAAAAAAAAAAGATTACTGTAACAAGATTGTGGAGATCTCACCCTAAATCTGCGTGAAGATCTCACCCTGAATCATCCTTTCAGAAGGATTCAGTTTTTATTTGTCTGGTGTGGACAAGAACCAGACATCCAGAACCAAGCATGATGTCGCATGTCATGACAATCACTCAGTCATGTCATCCACACCATTTGTGCAAAGATGTTGTGACGCATGTGCTGTCATGTGCCACCCGGCCACCGCAAGGGCACCCCCACGCACCCCACGGCTGAGCCCTGCATTAAACCACGGCTGGATTTACAGCTCATAGCAAACCCAAATCAAACAAACATCATTATGGCTTCACGTGACCTGCAAACCCAGCCACCACTAGTAGATGGCAGACTGCTCTCCACGTTTCTGCCATTTGTACTCTTACTATTTTCCAGATAATAAAGATGGGAATCTAAGGGAAATATGCATGCGCTGGAATTCAGCTCTCTGAACCAGAACACCGGACATTAGGACACCAAAAAGCAGGCAACGGTCAATGAACTCATAAAGAACAGAAAGAGTTACAATTTTAATCATTGAATTGTATATATTTCCAAAACAAAGGAATCAAGGATTGTTTGCTTGCTTCTTCTTCCTGGCAAGCATCCATAAAGTTGCTGGTACACAGCTCACTTGGCCTATTTGGAGATACTACAAAGAATATGAGATATGGCTACAGATATGGTTTGAAAATGACTCATAGTTTTTCCTTTCTTCGCCCCCTCCCACCCTTTACTGGATTTTAAAATAATGTAACTTGATAAAGAGTCCTTGGAAATCCAAAAGCCAGCAATTCTTCAGTAAACATCCAGTTAGCCTAATACAGATGTTCACTCATTATGGATTTCAAAGATGTTGAAAAAACCTTTTCACCAAGCATCATCAGACGAGGGAGGCCAAGACTGAAAATCATGGGACGAAGGCCAAGATCTGTGAATTACACATCACCAGAAATGAATAGACGCCTGCACTCACAAGGGGGATCCAAAACGTCAAGATGCGGCTTCAGTGTTTTTATACTTTTTAGTCTGGGAAAAGAATCTTAAGTCTATACAACGGAGAACTAGGGTGCCTGTCTGGCAAGTTAAGCCACTTTTGGTATGCTGTAAGAAAGAACTAGGCCTTTTCAACTTTGGGCATGCTACTTACAATTGGGAAAAAATAGATTTAAGATAGTTGCTATCTGATAGTGTCATTGTGATTTAAGGATAGGCCAATCTGGAAGAATGTCTTCAGCCTCCAGCAATGCGGCAACCATTCTATCATGCTACCTGCATAAATCAGGATCAAAGATAATGATCCACCCTGGAAAGCAGAGAATGGGTCTCCTCTGTTCAGATGTCTGGATTAAGAGAACAGCAGAGGTAAGAGACGTGTACGCTGGAATAATTTAGGGGTGCTATTTAATAGTTCATCCATCCCATCTGTGGGAAAACATAGGCAGAATTTTGACAACCTGCTTCTCTCAATGGCACATGGATTTCACCCTTGGTAGGGTTGTGCACTTCACTTTAGAAATTTACAAGGAACTACTGACATAATAGCCCTTTGCTAGGGTTCCCAAGTATACGGTATAAGAAGAACATAAGATAGGACTTGCTAGATCTAAAATTGTAAGCAAAATCCCCGCTTACAGGTACTGCAGAGGGCAGAAATACTCCCAAGCGTTGGCAGTTTTGCTCATCAGGTCCTCTTCAAATGCGTTGGGTTTCAACTCCTGTTGACTCCCTGGGTGGGGATTATGGGAATGAAACCCTAACATATTTAAAGCCCCAGGTGACAAGGTTACACTAGCCCGTCTGTTGCCTTTGTGATTAAAAAGAGGCTGTTCTGCTTGACGCGTTATATTGTGTCACCAAAATCCTTTAAACTCCCTCTCTACAAAGCCAACCTTGTCTTGACAGTATTGAGAAGATGTAGCTGATCTCAGCAAGGGCTAGGTGTACCCAGAACCATATTATTAAGAAAACAGAGGATGGGGGCAGCAGGGGGAGAGACACAAGAAAAAACTCCTGATTACTGAAAGGGGGGGGGGAAACCCCTAATAGTATTATTTACCTTGTTAAAAAATTCCTAGAAGACCAACTTCACAATAAGTATTCTTGTTCTAGGGGCCAGGGTCAACTCGTGTGATAGTGTAATTGAAGACTTTTTTTTTTTAACATCTATTGTAAATGGCAGGGCTTCAATCACATGGTTGCACCAGCCATCTTGATTTTTTGGAGTCAATGAATGATGCTGCTCATACATAGGGGTAAAAACCCTACTCAATTTAGAAAACACTGCTTAATTTCTAGTACCGTTTAGGCCTGCAGGCCAGTAAAGTGCTGATAAAATCCTACTGAATCTAATCAGCCTTATTTCTAAACAGACACAAACAGCATTACGTGCATACATTTTATAAGGGCAAATAAGTAACTGATGAATGGGTTTGCAATAATATACAGTAAGAGCATGTATTTGAAAATCAGTCACTGAAGAAGCTAAACCAATAATAATAATTCTTACAAGTCTAAGTCTGTAAAGCCTCCATGGTTGAGTCAGTTCTTGCCTGACTCTGGCAAGTCAGAGCTGGAGCTGAAACTGTTACACAGAAAACTGAGTAGTTTGTCAATAAGTTTGAATGTGGAAAAAAAAATTCAAGTGTGTAATAGTGCACAGGTATATATGACTGCCAAACCTCACATGCTTACTTATTAGGTATTCCATGAGAATGAGTGCAAAGTTTTAAAAGTTAATTTTAAGCAAACAGTGGCATGAATCACTATTTTAAAGACCAGCACTTTGAAATTTTGATTTAGAAAATGTATTCCTCAAACTCATGCGCTCCAATTTTTGTCAAGTGTTGTGTCTGAACAGACCCCCTGGATGATTGACCCTCCAAGAGGGTATATTTCCAGTATCTAGATTCCCAAGGGAAGGCACACAAACATTGTGGAATTTCTTGAAATCACTTCCGTGCTCCACGTGGCTCCACGTGATTCCAGAAACAATGTTTTGGGAGCCCTTCGTTATATAGAACACATATAAACATTTTCCAAACCAGACCCCTACAGATGTATTGGTACTACAACTTGGAAAATTCCCAGCTGCACCTATCAGAAATGCTGAAGTGTGGCAGTCCCAACTTTACTCATTTGCAAGGCACCCTGTTGAATTTGGACAGAACCAGCATCCAACCTGACTATCCAAAAGTCTGTGCTGCAAAATCAATTTCCTAGTTTTTTCCAAAGGACGAAACCATTTCTGGTTAACCAACTGGTGCAAAATCAAGGCATCCTTAAAGCTGAAAAGCATGACTTTAAACAGATTTCAATAAAATAAAAAGATATGCAAATGGTCTAAACCAATTAGCTGGGAGACATGATTTAAAGAACAGGGTTCTCACTGTACAACTTGCAACAGGGGGAACAAAACCAAACATTTCCTCTTTTAGTTAGATTTATAAGCAACACACATTTTGCCTCCAACATTCTACCAAAAGAAAAAGAAACAAAACATCAGCCGATTTCTTCTCTTATTCTAATTTCCTCTTTCAAAGCATCCATTGTGTTCTGTTTCCCACCAGGCTTCGGCTCACACACAAATGAACATGCACCTTTGTGATCATGTGCACCTGTAGCCCCTAACCCTGAGCTAAATAAAACCAGCAAGACCCTAGGAAGGAATTAAGACAAAACACCTTGTTACATATTCATTGCAAGCATCACAATATTTCTGGTTCCTCCTAACGTCATAACCGCTCAGGGCCAGCAAACTTTGTTTTTAAACACACCCGTGCAAGTTGCAGGAAGAAAGTCTTTGCGCTCAGACTGAAAACTTTTCTGAGTCAAGATCAGGTGGATGGCCTCAATGGGCAGAATTAACAGCAGGGGCTGAGGTTAAAAGCCTACTCTGAGATGCAGCAACACTCTTCAATTTTTACAGTGCTGTTCTCCTCTTTCCCCAGTCAATATTTTAATTCCAAACAGAGGCAAATTGTTTATCCAAAGAGAGATTGATTCCACTATAAAAGAGCTCAAGCCTAATTTCTACTTACTACCTGTCCAAATCCCTCTAGGGATCAGACTGCCTCATCCCAGGCGTATTATGATACCCATGTTACGCAGGCTTCCTACTCAACATTGTAACCCAAATCACTTCAGGTCAAACTCATCGGTGCAAAAGGACCAGTTAAAGCCACCCATTTAAAGACCAGCCAACACTTACCCATGGATACTTACAGGGAAGCAAAAGATAAGTTTATTTTCCCTTCCCAGTAAATGTGCGCCGGTGAGTCGATAGACGCTCCAGAGGAGTGCCTATAAAAGACGGAGCCGTCTCCCGTTCCAGTTCCACCGGGAAAAGGGTCCTCTAAGAGGTCCCTGGTCAATCATCACCACCTCATAGGGGACTGGCAGGTTTACAGATCTGGAACGCGGGTTCCAGGGCAAGCCAAAGAGCCTTTCACGACATCCGAGGGAGTGCTCTGCTCATCATTCAGATGAACACACGCTCTGAGTTCATTCTGAGTCAAGAGGAGGCCGTGCCGATTTGGAAAGAGAATATTCTTGCTCACGGCGAAGATGATGATGATGATGATGATGATGATAATAATAATAATAATACTGTCGCTAAGAGACCGAGGCTTGACTTCAGCAGAACTTGCTTGGCGCCCACACGCACACCCTGTTGCCCAGTTAATTCAAAAGTAGCTCGGGCGGGGATGCGGACAGGCGAAGGTGCTCTGGAGGGGGGGAGACGGGATCGCGCGCGTCGGCCGCAGAAAGAGTTTACCTTCTCCGCCGTCCGCGGGACGGAGCGCGCGGGACAGGCAGCTGGCGCACCTTCGGCCCCCTCCTCCTCCTCCTCCTCCTCCTCCTCCTCCTCCCCGCACGCAGCAAGGGGGCAAGGCAAGGCAAGGCACGGCAAGGAAGGGCCTGCTTGGCGGAGACGAGGCGTCGGCGCTCCCGGGCCGCGCCACTCGCCGCGCCCCACCTGGCCGCCCTCCCCCGCCCACCTTTCGGCCCGGGGAGGGGAGGGGAGGGGAGGGGAGCGCCCGCCGGGACCTTGCAAGGGCTCAGTCGACCCAGCTGGGCCCGGGCGCTGCCCTGGCACCGGCTGCGCCGCGCATTCCGAAGGGGACGGGTGGCCGCGGCGCTGGCTCGGCCCGGGGTCCCGAAAGGCGGCGGGGTCCCCGCTCCGCGCGCCTCCTCCCCTCCCCTCCCCTCCCTCCCCTCCCCTCCCGCCGGCCCTAAACTCGCCAAACCAGATTTTTGCCTGGTTTCCAGCAGCTTCCCGTAAAGCCGGGCGGCTGAAATGCTCCCCTCCTCCGCGAGCCTTTTGTTCCCCGCAAGGTCGCTCACCTTGGCCCCGCTTTTTCGGGGCGGCTGGCGAGGCTCGGCTCGGCTCGGCTCGGCTCGGGGACACGGAGAGGAGCCCTGAACTCCGCTTCTCAATCTGCGGGTTCCCCCTCCTGTCCTGACCAGACCCAAATATTGATTGCCCGTGTTTTCAAAATCTGCTGCTTTGCTGACTCATCCGCTTCATTCTTGCAGGCTGTTGGAGAAACTCTAGAATCCAAGTGTTGAACAGTAAGCTTAATTCTTCCTCAACCTTGGACGTAAAGATGCCAACTTTCTACCACGTCTGTGCCTTTAGCGACCAGAGATAAGCACGGGAGAAAACCCCCATTTAGCGTGCGATTTCTGCCTATTAGGCTGCACTTACATTTATTCTTCTCATCTGACAGCTTTTCAGGCAGGGCACACTCAGTGTTTAAAATCCCCTCCAGCGCAAAGAGGGAGGCTTTCTGTGGTGACCCTAATAGAATTCAGCATCAAGGAGACACCATTTAGCCAGACAACCTTGTCTCTAATTGAGCTACCTTCTACAGACATTTGTAAGGAGGTTTCTGTCAGATAGCAAAGGCTGCATACAGCTTTCAAGATAAAAGTTAGAAACAATGGAGCTGGGCGGGTAAAAAATTGACAATATCAACCTCATACAATCATGTCTGCCCCACACCCGCCAGGGGAGATGAATTCAGATAGATGAGAGTTCCTTTAATCCTATCAAGAGCTTCCACCGTATGCAGTCACTTTTGCAAAGCAACTTAAGAACTCAGTGTTTACTCAGGAGTAAGTCACGTAAAAGCCCTGTGGGGCTTATTTCTATACAAGCGAACCCAGGGGTGTTGGAATCAAAGCGTATTAAGGAATTGCAAGCCTATGTTACGCAGACCGGAGTAGGCAATCTTAAACTTATAAATTGTAAACACCCAGCAAATGATGGCTAAGATACTCGCCTGGATCATAATGCGCCTCAGTTTTTGGAGCAATACGCGCAGCCTGGAACAACGGTTGGTTTCTCTCTCCTTTCTACGACGTATTTTGCAAAAAGCCCTTCTTCCACATCTCCAGACATACTATAGCACTTCTGGTTTTTAGAAATGAAAATAAAGGGAAGCAAATGTAAAAATAAAAATTAAGCTCTGTTTTAATCTACCTGATAGCTACACTGAGTCCCCAAACAAAATAAGAGAGTTGAGGAACTCCAGCTTCAGTCTACCCATGCTGTATTACCTACCCCTCTGTTGTGAGGCTAAAGTGATCAAGCCAGCGTACCCTAACATGCGAACAAGCTGAAGATCTGAAATCTTTTTTTCAGTCCTTGTGACTAAAACATCATACCACAAACCCTTAAAGAGGAAGCCTCCAGCATCCAAACTTTTTTTTTGAAAGTGGTAAGTCCTGCTTGTGCTATTATGCAATAGAAAAATGATACAGCGTTTTTCGTTTGGATGGTTGGCTTGATTTACAAAAATTAAATGATCTACTTAAATTGCACTCAGTGTTTCGTAAAGAGCACTCATAGCTATGAGGATTAATGAAAACCTAGGTTATCCACGGCTACTGGAATATTTTAACCCCAAGATTTCTTTTGACCAATGAACTCTACCTAATCAGTTAATTTGCTTTTGAAACTCTCCTTAGTAGTTTGAGATGATCTGAGCAAAAAGCTTGTAGTTCGTTCCTGTTTCTCATGGGAACACAGGGCAACCCGCTCTAGACTGCAAAAATCTAGAATATTGCTAATGGCAGCAATCTGGAAATGTTTTCCCTATCCTTTTGCTGCCAGGGGTTCATACCTCAGACGTAGCAGCCTGAATGTTGCAAAGTTTGATATACCTGTAAAATGTTTGATAAATTATTTTTCAGAACAGAAAGTTTTCATCTAAGGGCATGGCAAATCCTTTCCTGATTTAAAATGGTATCAGTAATAATGCTAATTATTCATTCAGATATCGGCAATTAACTTTTGAATGCTGTCAGACTACAATTACCATCATTCCTAGACAGCATGAGCTAATCATGATTGATGCTGGGAGTTGTAGTCCGACAGCAACTGAAGGCCTAGACCGGTGTTTCTCAACCTTGGCCACTTGGAGATGTGTGGACTTCAATTCCCAGAATTCCCCAGCCAGCAAAGGAGGAGGGATTTCTCGGTCAACAATGTGGTTTTGTAAAACTCAGGCTTAATCCAAGATGCCAACCTTGTCCAACTTTTGATGTTAAGGAAGCTCTTCGTAATTGTGGCAAGTCACCCCAAAATCCCAGGACTGAAGGCCAGGTCAGAAGACATCCAGAAGAACCCAGTGGGGACCCACTTCCAAATTGCAGCTAAGGAAATTACGTAGACATTTCCATGACCAGGATGTGAATCCGAGCTTAAATCCAAAAGAGAGACTGCATATTCACGCATGGCTTCGTGAGATACAATAAGTGTACAAAAATTATAATTTAAGAAACGGAACTTTCTACTCGCTGGAAGTGAACACTAAGTCATTAATGCAAGCTTTAATGTGTAGGTTTATTTATGGCAACCAATTATAAGTGGCCTCTACTGGTTAATCAACTGCTTAGTGGATGACTATAGCAGCATACATGGGCAGAATGAAGATGATATAGTCCACATATATTGGCAATTTGCACAAGATGGTTCCCCAAGTTAACCAACATTTGCCAGATTAATCTACTTGTCCAGCTGTACCTGACATGCTGAACCATAAACTACCCAAACTGGTTGCATTCACACAACACGCTGAGCCTCAGTTTTAGCTTAGCTTATTAAACACTTTGAAGCTGTGTGTATTTTGGGGTTTCCTGGGAACAAAATAGGAAGGGCCAGCCCTATCATTGGGCAGAATGAGGTAGCTGGAGGAAGAGAGAGGTAGGAAGGTGCTCCATCCAGCTGGCGTTCAACCCGCTAGGCCAAATATGGTGGACTAGTTTCCATGTCAGTTTGTGTTGCTCAGACCCAGAGTTTGTGGCTAGTTTATGGTTCAAGGGCTCATGGAAACCTAGGCAACCGCCTTACCTCAGTAAACCGTTGTTTGCTGAACTGCGATTTTGCATGTTGGCCAGCCTGTTGAGTTAGCCTTCCACTTTCACATAGAGTGGAAACAACTGGCCTTGAAAAAGGATTCTACACTGTCAGCTTTATTATGTATTATTTTGCTATCCAGCTGAGGAACTCAGGAGCCGGCCCTGTCACTGGACAGGCGTGGACAGGATAGCTGTGTTAGCGCATCAGTCGTGCATTGTATGTTACAAGCCTCTATAATACCAAGATAATTGCCACGGCTTCTCTCGTAATCCTGAAGATTGTCATTTGGCAGGGTTGTGAGAATAAGCTGCTACCCCAAGCCTCTTTCAGAGATTTGCAAACACCTGAGGGCTGCGTAGTGCTGAAAAGAGTTTAAGCATAGATAAGTTTCTGTTATCTGTAGATTGCCGGGTTTTTTAAACATCTTTCTTCAGTTCTCGAAAGCAGAGAATAAGATTTCTGCAAGAATAAAACGCATTTAACCGAAGAAGCTGAGACATCCCCTGCGTGCCTTGGATTTTCCTGTTTGACTCGAAAAATCATCGGAAGGGTTAAAACGTAGTGTTTCGATAAAGGCAAAGGTGATTAAAATTAAACCAAATAAATCGTCCCTTCTCAAACAGGATAAGCCATACGCTGTTGAATTAAAAAAAAAGGTGGGGGAGAAATACTAGTTCAGATCAACCTAAAATCAAATGTTAATGAAAGAATTCTTCTTAATGTATACTGTCCCGGAACTGGATAAACACTGAAATAAATAAGATCGTATTTGTCTATAGCAGTGTTTCTCAACCTTGGCCATTTTAAGATGTGTGGACTTCAACTCCCAGAATTCCCCAGCCTGCATGCAGGCTGGGGAATTCTGGGAGTTGAAGTCCACACATCTTAAAATGGCCAAGGTTGAAAAACATATTGGTCTATAGTATTCAGTGGCTTCTTTTTACATAGTTTAGTTTCAAATTGAGATCTGAGGACTCATGTTTGAATGATAGTTGGGGAATATTTTTTTCCATCATTTTTTTAGGACATGTAGCCCACGTTCCCTTTTCGGTTGTAACAACAGCTTCCCTTGGGCTTCTATAGAGCAGATACATTTATGGAGAGCAAAAATGAGTTCAGACAGGAAAATTGGTGGTGTGTGTGTGTGTGTGTGTGTGTTTCTTATTCATCTGGAAAGGCTCTTGGCATTCAATAATTCCTGCAGAAACGTTTGTTCCAATACGGAAGGGAAACTGAGGCAGAGATGTCACACGCATTTGATCAGGAAATGAGGAATTTGAAAGTTAGAGTGAGCTTCAAAATTATGTTAAAACAGAGTGCCACCAAAGTATAATATGGAAATTTTGCTGGGCTTTGATGCGAGGAGAAAAGTTTTTTTCCCAAAAAAGAACTGTAAAGCCATTTCAAGAATAAAATCACTTCAGTTCACTTCCTTGTTTTCAATTAGAGCTCGGACTTTAAAGAGCAGGTAAAGGTTTCTTGATATAGAAATCAGTGCAGTGATTGAAGTCAGATCTTCAAGCTGACTGGACTCTGGCTGATTTTATGGATCTTTCTGCGTTGGGTTCTTTGGCAAAACCATGGAACTGCTTTCTTCCACGTCTGACTGTTTTTTACTTCTGACAACCTGGATATTTCTTGGTGGTCTCCCATCCAAGTACTCATCAGGTCTAGCCCTGCTGGATTTCTAAGATCAGCAAAGATCTTTTAAAAATGTAAATGTAAAAATGTCAACAGCCAGGCCGTCTGGTTAATACCAGGGGGTCCACATAGAGAGGGGTCAAAAAAGTCAATTTTATTTTTAGCTGCTTTATTAGCTCTCACCGTTTGGGGATTTTTTTCCCATTGTTTTTACTGAACTGTGATTAACAAACAATATCAGGTAACTACATTAACATAAATCCAAGATGCATATAAAGAAAAAAAAGACATAGAAAATACAAAAAAGAACTATGACATTGTAAATAGACAAGTACTGCACATAGACAAATTTACCATATATGTAAAATATACCACATTATAGTCTTTTGCTATTGAGTTAAATCATAACATTCATCCAAATTTGATAAAATGGTGGTTCCTGCCTCTGATGTCTCATCATTTTAACTTTATATGTGATTTTTTTTCCAATACGTTTCGTTATTTTTCTTAAATATTGTCTGTTTGATTTTAGCAGTCAAAATAATACTTGTGCAACATTGGAAAACTCTAGATAATGTAACCCTTGAGATGTGGATTGACAAGGTCTCTCCATTTGGGGGATATGGCCAATCTTCCCAAACAGCCCTAGTGGAGCTCAGATTGGGGTATCTAGAGTTTGTTTGCATCTCTTGGATGTATAAGGAGCTAGAACACGTAGGCATGTGTCCAGTCTCCCCATACTTCCATGTGAAGGGACGGAGTTCGAGACATGGGTCCTTTGGAGAAGAGATAGCTTGCGTGAGAAACGTAGATGCTCAAAGAGGAACTCGTCTTGAAAAGCCTCCTCATTGGTAGGGAGCGGGGTGCAATTATGTGGGGTAAGGATGGTTATAAATAAAATATGCAATGCAGTGAAACTGACATGATCCTTGTTTGCAATCCACAATGTCTGTTCCACGCGGACATGTTCTGGGCCACACGGATGAAGAAGCAGAAGCTATCGCTGGCCGTCCAAAGACTGCCTGGAACGTACCATTCCGAAGCTCACTTACTTTAAAGTCCACTGACTGGACGTTTCATGCAGCTGGGTCTTCAGTTCTGCTTGCGCTCAGTTTTGCGCTCAATTTGGATTTGAGCTGCAGCATCTGAGACAACCATTAGGTGGTGGCAGAGAGCAAGCGTGTTCTCTGTCTCTGTACTGCCATCTCGTGGTCACCTGGAGCTGCACAACCCAATCTGGCAATCCCACACTTACTCACAAGGCGGTCCATTGAACACAATGGCCCTATTCTCCAAGCCGGCGTAA
Organism: Python bivittatus; assembly: GCF_059951505.1. NCBI lineage: Eukaryota > Metazoa > Chordata > Lepidosauria > Squamata > Pythonidae > Python > Python bivittatus. The sequence continues at coordinate 1,073,070 of NW_028277121.1, forward strand.
ATACCCTTGCGCTTTAAATCTACTGAATGAAAATGTAAGTAGCCTTTCTACTGGCAGGACTCCTGCCATGTGTTACAATATACTCTGCCCTCCGACTGGAGTGTTAGAAACTTTTGTTAATTCTCCTTTAATTAGAGGCCCAAAGTCATAGGACAGCTCAGTGTGGGGTGGGGTGTTTTTTTTAATATTGGATTATTTGGCATATGGATAACCAGGATGTCTGCTCCCTTGTGACGCCTTATTTTAAAGATCAGCTCCTTGAAAACAGAGCAATAGAATTCGTTCTTATAAAGACACTCAATGTTTTTATTTGACTGCATACCGATTTGGCAGTGTTACAATTATTGGTGGCTGTTCCTATTCCCAAGGTTGTCTCCATTCGCTCCCAACAAGACCAGTTCCTCATTCAACAACCAGTTTGACGTCCCTACACTATTTACTGGAAAGTGATTGCAGACACCCGCCCTCCAGGACTCCCTGCTTTCCTTTCTTGTACTTCTGGGTTTCTTCCGACCCTTCCGAATTTACATTCTTAATAAGTAAAGAAGATAGTTGTCTGAAAATAAATATAAATGGGCAAGTTATATTCAAATGTATTAAGAGTACATATCCTAACATTAGCTACAGCTATAAGGATAAAATTATGCATTATGTTAAAGAGATCGTGACTGTTTTTACTGTAAAGTCAGTTTGTGGGACCTGAGTCAGATCAGGGCCGGGGTTTAACTATAAGAAAGTATTTTTAGCTATAAAAATCGCACAAAGGAGGGATTGAAGCTCTGTTTGTTTTTGATGTGATGGCCATCTTGACTTCTTTGACCACACCTTGTGGACACACGTGGCTGTTTTCCCTCCCACCAGTCCTATAAACTTTTAACCGTTGAAACTCAGCCTCAAAAGCCACTTGAGCCTTTCCCGTTCGATTGGTACTTTCACATAACATACTCAGCCATCCGACACGTCTCCTTTTTGACTAGGATGTTGTACACATCAAAGCTATGTTAGTTAGTTTATGGCTTAGTATGTCTTCTGATTCCAGAAAAAACAGGGAAGCCATGGGGAAGCTTGTTGTACGTACCGGGCATTTCCATCGATGGTATGAAGGACCTCAAATAATCATTGCCTACTTTTGCAAAAACGAACGCCAATTAAAATCTCCATCAAGAAAGTTTCTCGAAAAGCCATTTTCGATCGTTTCCAGAGAGGAAGCAACGTTGGCCCGTGGCAGCCAAAACTTCAAGGTCTCGCAGGACTTTCCGGACTGGCAAATCCCTTCCCTCTCCATGTTCCCCCATTGTTGCTTACCCTTCCTTGCTAAGATGCCTTTCAGAATTTGATTTAGCATCGTGGAATGACTGCCCGTTGCTGGCAGAATGTTAAGCTGTCTAAATCTATTCAGCGCTGTTTGTGTGGAGCTGCAGTTCAAAGAGACGCTGGTTAATATAATCATAACAAAAGGGATGTTTTCAGACAAATCTTGCAGCTCAGTCTAATCTCGGAAGAGCTCAAGTAGCTAGAATGTAAAGAGGCTTATCTGGAATTTCAGGGTGACCAAAAGAGTATAAAACTGGTACGCCAACGCTTCTGGGAGAGAAGATCTGACAGGCCTAGACTAGGACCCAGGGATAAATCCACAGGTTATTTTAAGGTTCGATTCACGATGATGCCAAAGAACACTTTTCCATAATCTCCGTCACTCATAATTTGGTTGTAGGTTGCATGTTGATTGGCAACAAGGCCATACAAATAGCTCCACAGACCGATATCTTCCCACGACTTACATTTATGTAGAAAGTAGTTTATTCAAGACCAGCAAGTGGCAAAAAATCAGGAATTTGGTAGCACCTTTTCTGGCTGGCACATATTATTAGAAGGGCTGAGCTTTCTTGAGCTGCAGCTCACTGTATCAGATGTGTCCATGAAAACCCCAGGAGCTGAACTTGAGGAAACTTCTTTTTTTTAGATGATTTATCCTGCCTTCCTTTTTTTATAAATAACTCAAGGCAGAGAACATCCCTAATACTCCTTCCTCCTCCTATTTTCCCCACAACAACAACCCTGTGAGGTGAATTGGGCTGAGAGAGAGTGACTGGCCCAAAGTCACCCAGCCGGCTTTCCTGCCTGAGGTCTCACAGTCTCCTGGTTTCTAGCCTGGACCAAACTGGCTCTTCATGTGTCTTTAACTTCACCTTATCGTTAACTATTTGTGGCTATGCCCTCATTATATTTAATGCACACAGTGGAAAGTACAGGTGCCTTGATAAAGGATTCAAGGTCAAGATCAAGATTGCCTTGGATCAAGCCGAGCTTCTGGTGAGATGTTCATGAGGTCTTCCTGACCACAATACAGAAATGGTTGACTTCTTCTGGGATGTTTTCTTGACTTCCCAGAAGTTACTTTGAGTGTCCATATAGGGGATCAAGATGACTTTTTTGACCCCACCACCCCATTATCCCAGTGTTTTAGGCTACAGCCCTGGCCTTTTCCTAATCTCCCATCCAACCCTTCTTAACCTTTCTTGAGATCAGTGATGGCTGGTTAGGCGTTACCATATAACTAGACATACGTTATAATTGTGAAATATGGGTAACATGGAACATCCTCTTTTTTTTTTAACAATCAGGATTTCAGCAAACTGATTTAGGGCTAAGGACCACTACCGTTATTTTAGCTAAGTCAGTGTATATAAGATTGGACTTAGGGTTACTGATATCTGAATAGGCAAAGGAGGACACAGACAATCGGAAAGGAGGACAAATGGGGGGAAAGCAGGGCCATTGTTTCATTTTCTTGGCATCCGCAACAAAAAATAAAACAGAAAATTGCAAAAAAAATGAACTTAGGCCTACAGGTAGTCTTCGCTTAATGACCATTCATTTAGCGACCGTTCAAAGTTATGACAGCACTAAAAAAAAAGCGACTTACGACTGGTGCCCAAAGTTACAGCTGTTGCAGCTTTTGACCTAATACCAAAGGAGAGACTGCGGGATAATCGTCTGAGACATTCTACGACTGATAGAAAGCTGCTTGTGCTTATTCAGTCACTTTGTCCAAACACCTCCCTGAAAATGAGATGTACCCCTTGGGGACATTTATCTAAAGCAATCCCAACTTAATAGAGGTGTATAACAAGGTTGCATAGTAGCTCCGTTACTTTCCAGTTTATATCTAAATCCAATAATTCAAGCGCTGGCTGTTCTAGCCCATCACCCACCCATTTGGGCTGATCATGCGATCCCAGCATGACTGCATGCCCATGATGTCGTTATTATGTCTGCTTCACAGGTGGGCATGAGAAAAGCACTTAGGGCTCTAGCTTTATTTGGCACAGCACATAAACTACTAATAAATGATCAGAAAACCAAAGTCCTAGTTTTTGCCCGACGCTGTCATAAAATTCACAAATGGCAAATAAATGGGATTCAGACTGAACAGGTGTGCACCTATAAATACCCCGGAGTACAGTTCCTTGCTTCCTTATCCTGGCATGCTAATATTTTCTACCGGGTCACACAGCGAACCTCTTCAGCTCTCCAATTTGCTCCTTTGCAAAGCTCAGTATGATTGAAACCATTCAAAATCAGTTTATTGATGGTTCCAAAACGTGTCAGAAATGCTATCCCACATGGAGAAACAGGTATGGTTTTGTTGGATGGTAGGGCATGGTTTCTTATTCTTACCTTCTGGTTAAAGTTAGTTCTACTTCCTGTAAGTTTAGCCCCGTGAGTATTTGGAGACGGCTTTCAATCATCACGGCTTACAAAAGCCTTAGAAGAAATTCAGTTGCTGGGCTTCTCTAGGGAAAGTCTGCGCTCCTTAGGTTTTGATAATGCTAGAGCCGCCCTTAATCGATGAATTTGGGATATAGATCTCTAAACAAATTTAAGTAAGGTGCAACATCCCAGTACTTCTCATCTTCTCCCAAAAGTGTTCGTGGCGGCCTCCTATCTATCGTCTGTGGCAGTTGTGAAATTTCGTAAGGGCTCCACCTTGGCCAGGCTGGATGTGCGGCCTTCAGCAGTCCTTTCTGGATGTTCTCAGCGCCCCCCATGCACCTTTGGTTGTGCCCACGTGGGGATGGCTCAGCAGGAGCCCTAAACCATCTGCTACTGCATTGCTCCCTGTGTAAGGACTCTAGACAGACCGATCTTGAAGAAATTTCCAGGTAGGAAATGCGATTCCTATTTAATGTTACTTCTTTCGGAAAAGGACTCAAAAATGTTCGCCCAAGTTGCCCAGTTTTGTGTTACCATCTGTATGATATGTTGCGCCATTACCTAGGTTTGGGATTTTTTACAATAGTGTTTTATTTTGATTTGTTTTAGTACTTTTATTCTTAATTATTTTAGACCCTACTATATTTACTGTTTTTCTGTCATTCATATATATATATATATATATATATATATATACATACATACATACACACACACACACACACACACACACACACACATACAGTATATATATACTCACATATACATACATACACACACACACACACACACACACACATATATATATACATACACATATATATATGTAGAAGGATGTAATACTGCTGTTATTAGATATTTTGGCTGCATCTGACCTTAGGGCTGTAATAAACTTGATTGATTGTCACAGTGCCCCTGGGGTCACGCGATCAATATCCAGACACTTGGCAACCAGCTCGCACAACAGTTGCAGCATCCCGGGGTCATGTGATCGCCATTTGCAACCTTCTCAGCCAGCTTCTGGCAAGCAAAATCAATGGGGAATTGTGTGATTCGCTTAATGACCATGTGATTCACTTAACGACTGCAGCAACTCACTTGACAACTGCGTGATTCACTTAACGGCCATGTGATTCCCTTAATAACCACAGTGATTCACTTGACGATCACCACAAAAAAGTTTGTAAATTGGGTTCGGTCATGTGATGATTCGCTTAATGACTGCATCACTTAGCTACCTAAATTCCAGTCCCAATTGTGGTCATTAAGTGAGGACTACGACACTTCAGCGGTTCGAGTCCAGCCTTCGTGTTAGCAGGGTGAGCTCCTGTTTCCTCCCCAGTTCCTGTAAACCCAACAGTTCAAAAACTCACGTGAGTAGATAAATGGGGACTCTCACTCCGGTGGGAGGAAAAATGCTGGCGGCGCCTTGCAAAAGGAGTCAGGAGCAGTTGGCAGTAAGCGCGAAAAACCGCGCGCGCCCAAAAAGGGTGCGAAGCAACGGAAACCCCGCCTCCTGCGCTCGCCAGCTGGGCTCTGCCCTAGGAAGGAGGCTCTGGCAAACCACTTCCGAAAAACAATTGCCTTGAAAACTGCAGGGACTCGTCCAAGCAGTCACTGCAGAGTCGGTAACGACTGAGCGCAGATTAAAAAAAACAAAAAACCTGTACATGTATATGAAATTATTTTTTCTAGCATCAGAAAGACTGGTTTTTCAATTGCAATATTTTTCCAACAAATCTTTATTTTCAAGAACATATTCTAGTGATAATATAGAATTGATGATGCGCTTTTCAAATTATACCATGGACGCGTGCAATGAGTCATGCGATCTACAGACTGCAGTGATCATAGATTTAAAGGGCTGGATTGAAGCAGGTAATAAATTAAATAACATAAATCTAGGCTGTCAAGTCTGTTGACAGACAAGGGAAAAAAAGAAGCAGGCAATTTACAAGATCACAATACCCAAAAGTATGAATGACTACTGTTGTGAAAACAGTCCAGAATAAAGAAATGAGGACACTCAAAAAGCCAGACAATATTTGATTTCACGACTCTGCCTGGCGAACAGAGGACATGAGGACAATCAGGAGGACATGTCCTCCCTTTGCCAGAGGTCTGGTAACCCTAACTGGACTGCACGTTTTAAATTCTATAATGGATGCATTGATGTAATTTCATAATATGCTGACAAGTTGCATTTTAGTGGCACACAATTTAGGTGTGAATTATTATGATAACATAACAACGCATGTTCTTTTCCTAGAGAGTAATGTCAGGGAGTCTATTGTTAAACCAGAAATATCACTCCTTGGTATCCTCCAGAAGCAAACGTAGATACTTTCTTTGTGCCCCGCCCTACACAAAGGCCTCCATCACACTTCCCAGTGAATATATCCTGGCTTCAGGCCACAGGGAGCTCCAGGTTGCCAGCCACGCCTTTTACCGGCTGAAAACGTACCTGAAGAACTGTCGTTCTTGACTTCCAGGCAAATTAAAACAACCATTAAAAAAAAGCAGTTCTTCCAGCGGTTTACCTTGGTTTGGATGCTGACATCCTCCCCTTTTCTAAGCTGTTCCTTTTATGTTCATTCCCCCTCACTGCTGGTTTGCCTCTTAACAAATTAACTGTTAATTTTTTTTAGCATTCCACTCGGTGTGCATATTTTTTTAAACAAGACATGCAAGCAGACGGTAAATTTGGAATTGCTCTATGGAGAAGGACAGAGCACAATACTAAATGTGTTTACTTAGAAGTAAATGCCACTGAATATTGGAACATGAATTTCTGCTGAGACTGTATTAGATTTTTTAGAATGACGTGGCATGCTGAGAGGTTAGAAGGTAGCGCTGAATCCAGCCCAAATCGATTCTTCACTATGCAACAACAAAGCCCAATTTTAAGATCAGTGGTGATGTTAAGAGTAGGACCTGTCTGTATAGTGAAGTAATTAAATGACCTCTTCTCTGTAGATACATATCCAAGCTAAGAAGTTCAAATGAATTAGCCACAATGGAAGTCGAAGTAACACAAATATTGGAAAACGTTGAGCATCATGTATTTATGGTGCTGGTTTTTAATAGTTTTTAATAGTTATTGAAACAGTATCTAGCCATCCTCCTTGAAAAAGCCTAATAGGATCAGATCTGGTTAGTAGTTGGATGGAAGACTAGGGTCTTCTCCAGGTTGGAAAGTCAAAACAATACTCAGAAGAAGACAGTAGCAAACGAGGCCCATTTGCTGCTGAGAAAATGACATGAGCATGGATCACCAGGAATTGGACTTGATTCAAGGAAGACTTTGCCCACCTATAACCCAAACATGGGAGGGACAGTCTGTACATTTGAAAATAAAAATAAATTTGCCCAGAATGATGTCTCTGAATCTAAGATGATATTCCCATCAAAGGGGAAGCTGATGCAGAATAAATGTACTTGGCTCTATTGGGAATTCTCAGTGAATTTTCATTTCTATTTGAAAGATAAATTTCTCAGGGGAAAAATCTGGTCTTCCTTTCAGATCAATACAGTATTTTCAAACTTAACAGAAACCATGTATTTATCCCCCAACTTTAGCCCCCTCCTTTGGCATCATAGTAAGACTTGGCCAAAGTCTGTGCCACTTCCTAGGGCATCGTTCATGTTCTGTTAATGTTAAAGCCATACCCAAAGCATTTTGTAGAAGTTTCAGAAGTTTCCCATTTAAAAGCAATAAACACTACACTGTTTAAATTTAGACCAGTGAGCACCAGCAAGCTTCAGCTTTCCTACCTTAGGGATGCCCTTAATGTTTCATTCGTTCGTTCATTCATTCATTCATTTATGGTTTTGCATTTTCAAGGCTGTTCAAACATCCCTTGCAACGTTACACATTTTTGAAATGAGTGTTATCAATTTCAGTTGCTCTCTTTTTTCATTGACTCAACAGTAGGACCTATGGTTATTATTATCAACTGTACTTCCCACCCCTTCATTATTCCCTTCCCTTCCCTTCCCTTCCCTTCCCTTCCCTTCCCTTCCCTTCCCTTCCCTTCCCTTCCCTTCCCTTCCCTTCCCTTCCCTTCCCTTCCCTTCCCTTCCCTTCCCTTCCCTTCCCTTCCCCTTCCCCTTCCCCTTCCCCTTCCCACAAAAAATGGGAGAGGGCCACAGCTGTTACTTGCCTTGGCTAGCAAAATGTCTTGGACCAGCCCTAGAGAGCCAGGTTACAGTTAACCAGAAGATACTGGAGGAGGATTTAAAGCAATGAAAGCCTTCATCCCAATCAAAGACAAGGAAAAAAGAGGAGATTTCTTACCAGATGGCTTTAATATCAGTCTGACATAAAAAATATTACACCCCTCCAACTTGAGGGGGCATTTGGAAGAAAAGATCACCATGCAAACATTAAGGTAATATAATTCATGTCTGTCTCCTTGCTAGTTGTTCTGCTGATATGAAATAAAGTAATGATTAATTGCTACCTAAGGAATTCAAAAAGTGATAGTCTATACAAGAGCATAGAGCAAACATTGAATTAATGCAGAAATATGTTGAATGTAAAAGGAATAAATACATATGGAAACTAAACTACAAGCATGATGAATGTATCTGAAGTCTAAGTTCATTCAAAAGTTTCGTCTTTGGGAATTTCATTTTAAAAGAACAGTTGTCCAGAAAAAGAGCACAATTTGAGTATACATCACTGACTAGGTCCTCATAACTTGCTAAGCTATAAACCATAGTTTACAACCTACAGTGGCTCAGGTCACAGAGCATACTAAGCCAAAATGAGGTATAGTTTCATGAGATGTTACACCCAGTCAGTATAACCTGATCTAGAAGGTGCCTGACCCTGTCTTCTGATCAATTTATAGTGGGTCAGTATGAAGAGAATTCCATCGTACAGATCAGTAATTTAGTTGGAGTTCCCAGAGGTCACCATTTTAGATACCGATCAAAGCAGGATTGCCTTCCCTGCAAGGTGGTTGCATTATGCATCTTTTCACAGGTCTTCCTGTATATTTTTAAGTAGCGCATTATCAATTTTTGTCTTGATATTTGCTCTAATTCATTTTACCCCACCCCCAATTGGAAAACCAAAGAAAAATGACAATTGTGTACTGTCCTCCTTCTGCATTTCAAAATCAAAGGTCAAGACACCTTCAAGTTAAGCTGGTGGCAATATGGATATAGGTAGTCCTCAAGTTACGACCATTCGTTCAGCAACCATTTGAAGTTATGGCAGTGCTGGATGAAGGGACTTACAACTGGTCCTTGAAGTTCCAGACATTGCAGCACCCCCACGGTCACATGAACAAAATCTGGGTGCCCCGCAACCAGTTTGCACTTATGACCAGTTACAGCGTCCCACAGTCATGTGATCATCATTTGCAACCTTCCCTGTCGGCTTTCCCCAAGCAAAGTCAATAGGAAGCCAGCAAGGAAGGTCGCAATTCACTGGGGAAAGTCTGTTCCTGCCACCCCAGCCTTTCTTCGCTCGCTCACTCACACGCACTGCACCCCCTTCCCCCTTTTGCTCACACACACCCCGTGCCTTCATTCCCCGGCCTTTCCGAGCACCCTCTCCCCCAACTCCCTTACCTGGGACTCCCTCCGCTTTCCACTTAACGACCTGTGCGTCTTGGGTTACAATGACAACCGGGACTGCCTGGGTTGCTGTTGCTAAACGATGCAGTCACATGATGTTGCGCTTTACAACCGCATCGCTTAGCTATGCCAGTCCCAGTCCCAATTGCCGTCATAACTTGAGGATTAACTGTACAATGGTGTAGCTTCTTGGTAACACAAGGAAGTGGTTTGTCATTCTGGGATTTTTTCTGACTTCCCAGTCTAGCCTACAATGGTGGGAACTTCCCATCCAAATCCTAACTGGGCCCAACCCGGCTGAGCTTCTGAGTCAAGACAAGATTGTTCAACTATAAGTACTTAAAAATGCAGCTGTATATTTACTGTGCAAGTAAACATTGTTTTAATTTAACCTTTGTTCCTTCTCTGCCATCCTCTTTCCTGTTAGAATCCTCATGTGCTCTTTGGTTGATCTCTCCATCACAAATACTAATTTTTTGACACTGGATTTATGATGCTATTTCATGCTAAGAGCAACCTGGCACAGAGCTCTAGCAAGAGAAGATGTTCAGATAAATGTTACTTCCATGTTCAAAGTGTTTTCCTGTTAAAAATTCTTTGTGCCCAACTCTTACTGAAGATACCAAAGCAGGACGACTATTTGCAACCATGGGCCACAACCTGTAAGGAAAGGAGACACAGCACCCAGTACCACGGTGTTTAGAGGCTTGGTAAATGGTGGGATTTCAGGCCGGCCAGATGTCCTCACCCTCAAAGTGGCACCCGAGGCTGGAATGTGGGGTGCAAGAGCCCTGAAGCACATGGGTGGAGCAAGTGGGGAAAATCCAAAGGGGCTCCTAGAAGGGAAGCAGCACAGAAGGCAAGGGATGAGCAAGCAAGAGAGAAGGTGATGGTGGGTGGCCAGCTATGCAGAAGGGCTAGATGATATACAGTGAGATGCAGTGATGGAATGGTCAGGTGGACCTGTGGTTGTCTGTACTGTAAGGCCTCTTGCCTGGCTGTCCTTCATAAGTCATGGGTTCATGGCTCATGCTGGTCCTATAGAAGTTACCCTAGAAATTCTTTTCGGGTCAGGATCCTACCAGCCTTTTTATTGGCCAACACTTCCTTCTTCCTGCATTTTGAAAGCAAAAGTCCCCAAAGCCTGCCATGGACAGACTGAGCTCAAAACTATGGGGAGAAGGAAGGGGCATGCTTTACCCAGCTCTTTGGTTCTTGGAGAAGTCCCCCAATGTATGAAGGAAGTGAAAAGCAAACATGGAGCAGTGGAAATGAAGGGGAATGACCCTACCTCGCAGCTTTTCTTGTATCCCATCTTGTTTTCCTGGAGATCTACTAGCTAGTTAGCCATGAGCTAATCATTAGTCTGCATTTGGATGACCCATGAGTTAAGCAATGGTTGGTGCTGTGAAACCAATTCAACTCATTGTGGGTAATGGCTTGTCACACACCATGAAGTGACTGTGTGCTTATGTTTCCATGTGCTGATGAGAGGGTAAGTTGAATCACTGTGTAGATAGGTTACCATGTCACACTGACAAGGTTTGGACAGGCATAAAATCTGATCTGAAGGAAAGAAAGGCCACAAGGTAACCTGGTACCATCTGGTGTCTTCCTAACATCAGTATCAAGGTGTATGTATGAATTAGTCTAGTTTCTGTGCTGTTTGCGTTGGTTCGAGAGTAGCATTCAGAGCTCCAGAAGATAAAATTGAGCTATTGCATCTCCTGAATATTTTTGGAAACTTTTTCCTATGTTGGTCATATGTTTGAAATGATAAGCCTAAGTGATCTCTTATGACGCTGTGTGATTGTGCTGTAATAAAACAAGGACGCTTTCCAGATCTGCTCCTATTGCGAGCTTGAGAATCTACTGAAAACTTTGTACTCTGTTCCTTCTACACACTCATGCACACAACACACACGATTGATTGACTGATTGAGTGCCATCAAGCTTGGCCTTCTGAGTCTCTGTGGTGCCTTCATTGCTGTGGTGATTAAATCCACCCACCTCACCACTGCTATCCTCTTCCTCTTGTTTCTCCAACTTTTCCGAATATTATGGACCTCTCAAGGAAACAGGCCTCTGCAGGATGAGTCTAAAATATGATGGTTGGAGCCTGGTCCTTAATGTTTGGTGTGAGAATCCTGGCTTGCTTTGTTCTATGATCCATTTGTTTGCTTTCCTGGCTGTTCATGGTCCCCTTAAAAGTCTCCTCCATCATCAACGTTAAAATGCGTAAATGCTCTTTCTAGCCTGCTTCTTCCAAGTTCTGTTTTTGCCCCAAACAATGTCACAGGAAAAACCTCTGCCTGAACGATTCTAATCTTTGGTGGCATACACACCTCCCAACGTCTGAATATCCTTTCTAAAGCCTTCATTGCAGCCCTGCGAAGTGATAATGTGCGCTCAATCCTTTGCTTCTGCTGACTGATCTCTTGATTGATCCCTGCAGAGAGGGAAAGGTTCTGATGAGAACTGGGACAATTCCGCTCTGCCCAATGATTTTCTCGTGGATTCCTTAAACTTTTAGGGGTGGGGAGGAATACCTGCAGACCATGGGTTTCCTACTTTGTTCCATAAAGAAACTCACTTTGCCATCCCTTTCTAGTGTTTCTTGTTCTGTCCTTAAGAGGCTCTTATGGACAGTTAACATGGCTTGGACTACTTGGGCCAAATTCTGCCTCTTGCTGCATTTGCTTCAGCTGCAGGTTTGTGGCTTCAAGGCTGGCAAGCTAAACAGCACCTCTGATTCCACCTGAGTCCTTCTGGTTGCCAGAGGCTGAGAAACGAACAACAGAGGTTACCTTCCAGAAATTGCTCATAAGCCAGTAATGGGTGTGCCACAGATACGCTTGTAAAGATGATGTGATTAACTCTATTTGTAGTGTAATAAGGAACCTGAGTCTCTGTTTAATCCATGACAAATAGTGTCACGTCTCCTGCTGAATTCTTGCCTAACTCTTTTACAGTTAAAGCAGTCTTCGTAATGCTTACGCTCAAGAACGGTGATCACCTTTTCATTTTTAAATTCTGGATAAAAATAAGAAAAGGAGAAAGTCCACAAAACACACACCTCTTACTCACTAAACAAAACTGGTCTTCAATGCTTGTGCTTGCTGTTCAGTTAAATTCTTCACACTTAAGAAAAAAGGAAATGTTAAAATACAAACTAGATACAGAGTTGAAATACAGTATCTAAACAGCGCTCCAATCGGTAGTAAAATGTTGTTCACCTCAGACCGTTGCATCCTTGATGGAGAATAGGAGTCCATCCACTCTTGTAGCATCTCTATCGCTGTGGTCGTAAAATATACCAACAGAACATGAACCAGCAACTTAGCTGTCTCAAGAGTCAGGAATGGAGAGATTTAGTGCGTCATCCCCAGATGGCGTGCTCTGATTGTAGCTTTCGAAAATAGTCTAAGCATCAGGTGGACATCACTCAGAACCACCAGATCCCGAGCTACAGACCAGGAACTACCTACCGTTCCTGGGTGAAAGAGATGGATAAACAAGAGGATATAAATGCTCAAGGATCATGACCTCAGCCTAATCCACGTTCAACTTCAAATATGGGATTTCCCTGACAAGACCCACACCAGGTAACCCAACATGGAGGCCCAAATCTCTTCATCCAAAGGAAGAAAGGACTTGTTTGCTTCCCAGAATGCTACAGTCAGTTCTGTGATGGAGGTTGATGGTGTTATCTTTCATGGCCAATAGGTCAGAGAAGATGCCCCGCCAATCAGCTCTTGGCCAGTGACCCTACATCCCTCAGTTTCACGCTGAAAGCAAATCCTCCCCCAGCCCCACAAAGTAACAGTAAATTGTATTCATCCCCTTTCCCCGCTATGTTGGTGTTGCTACCGTAGCAATCCTATATTTTGAACCCTTTATCCAGTTTTGCCTCCCTGCCGTTGGACAGACAGGAGACCAAGAGCTGGGAGGTAGGTCAAGTCAGGTGTTCCTTCCAAAGGAGGGCCAGATCATCCCGCCCAAACTACTGGAGAAAAAGACAGCTGCTTCTGTAGTGCCATGCCTACATGCTACATATGGAAGTTTCCGTGTTTGTGTGTGTTGTGTGTTTTTGAGGAGGGTGGAATTTGCAGCAACAGAAAGACGGGACCGAATGTGATGGAAGGTACCCGGTGACTATCTCACTGATTAGGCTGGAAGATTCATTTCACTTGGCGAGGGGACTGGAATACGTATTTGGTAACACCCTGAATGATAACGCATTTGTAGAATCACGTTTTAAGGGGAAAAAATGTGTTATTTTTCTTAAATTAAGGGGAGCATATCGATTGATTAGGCTCCATCAAGTCGTTGTCGACTCTTAGTGACCATATAGATTTTCTCCATGATCGGAACCGTACAAACATTCTGAAATAAAGTGTAATAGTTACAACTCTCTATTCTACTATATTTTCTAACCTTCATTAGTTGAAATCAGTTAACACAGACCACGTCATTCTAAAACAGTAAAGACACCCATTCACATGTATACATCATACAAAGAGTTAATTCCAGAGATCAATTCTGAACACACATCCAGAGACACGATGGTGGACCAGGAGCAGAAGGCTCTGTTTTATATCATGCCCTTCCCAGACGGCTGGAGCCCAGCTCGAGGCTTAATCTAAATTTCAATCTTTTCCAAACATATGCAATACTGAAGGAAAAAAAGACCGTCGTTCTCTTTCTCTCCCAGTGCACTAACAATGCCTTTTTGTGCAAACTGTTGGCTTTAGGGAAGTTATTTAGGGTGCTGGCTTTTTTTCCCCTTCTCTTTTTTGAAGGGAGAGAGAAAAACTGTCAAATCCTTAGTGATGAATGATAATTCATATAATAATCTTTCTTTTTCACAGGCGCTGAGTCTCCACAGGAAGCGTACATCAAATGGCGATCCTGCTGGGTCAGCATTCTTACATTCTTTTGATGAAATATCTTACTTACTTGCTACACTAACTAACTTGGAAGCAGCTGGCAAGGCTGCTATTAGCGGGAGGAAGTGGCTGTGTAAGCGGCTGATCCTGCTGGCAATTATGACATCACTTCCTCCCCCATCTGGCTGCGCAGAGTGCTGATTGGTTAATTCTGGAAACACGCTTGATATCCCTGCCATGGCTCTTTCTTGACCTGGCAATGCTGGAGAGCCTGGGAATACCCCTCATCCACAGAAGCTCACTCACGTTGAGGCAGCCTCAGCAGTGACCTACCTCACAGGGTTGTTGTGGGGAAAAAACTGGAGGAGGGAGAGCTTTGTATACCAATTTGAGCCCCTGATGGAAAGGCTGGATAAATTATAGAGAAGGGGGGAAAGAGAGAGAACAAGACAGAGAGAGAGAGAGAGAGAGAGATGGTGTGCATGTGTGTGCAGAGAAAGAGACTCGCACTGTGCACTAATCCAATGAACTACACATGTGAATGCCGCCGAAAAAAAAAAAATCAAACAAGCAAAGCTAAAACTCTCCCCTCTTCATTTTTCCAAAGCAAACCATTAATTAGGATGAGAGGAGAAGAGGCCCTGCGTTATAAATTTTTGCAGGGTCAAAAGAAGGTAATGTTCTTTTTGGGCCAAAGATGCAGTTGCTCAGGAAAAAAAAAATGGAACAAATTTGGGGAGAAAATGGAACCTTAAAGGAAAAGAAAAGCACCCTCTTTTTTCTGTGATTTTCTGCTTTTCTGCTAATTTTTCTGGTGAGGTCAGCCAGGTGCAAACGAGAACGGGGCTCTTGAATCAATTAATCACTGTGCAAGAGGAAATTTCAGCAAAGGCAGCTTTGCATACAACTGTTTTATTCCCTATACACGTATGCCTTTAGCTTGGCCTACATTCACGAGGATCAAGCTGATCATATTCCTTTATTTTATTTTATTTTATTTTATCTTATCATCAACCTTTTAATGTCCAGCTCTCACAAGGCCCCGGTTTGTGAACACAAGATCAACTTCTGGAGATCGAGGCCTGAAAAAATAGCCTAATGAAATGCCCTGCATCCATTTCCATGGGACGTCTCAAAAGGCTTCCCAGGGCCTTTCTTTCCTTCCTCCGCAGGGTCTGCTGAAAAAGTCAAAAAAGTCAAGATGGCAGCCACACCCCAGGGCTGAAGCCCCACCCCTTTTCTACACATCAAACAATCTTGACTTTTTTTTATTGCCCACCCTGTGAGCAGAGTTTGGGTCAGAGGACCTGGTTTGCTCTATTGCAGTGTTTCTCAACGTTGGCCACTTTAAGATCTGTGGACTTCAACTCCCAGAATTCCCCAGCCAGCCAAATGGGAACACGGTTTTGCAGGCTGAAGTAGGAAAAGGCACAATGTGATCTTTGCTGAAAAATTTTAAAAAAGCAAGGTAGAGGTTGGGAAAGGATTTTAAATGGATCGCAGCTCCTACGTACCTAGGACCAAGTCCCGGTGAATTCAGGATAATGAAATAGGAGCAACACAAGGGGATCTGTGAAGGGGGGGCGGTCAAAAAAATCAAGATGGTCCTCATGAGCATGCCATTAAAGCCCTGCCCCTTTTTATGGGGCCGATGCATGTCAAAAGGAGGTGGGGGCTTTGATGGCAAGTAACAGCTGCCATCTTGACTTTTTTGACTCCCCTGAACCTCTTGGACCAAATGAAATGCCCGAACAGCATTGAGACACCATTCCTATCATCAAGAAAGAGTATTTTTTTCTGCTTCTTTATCCTAGCAGCCTAGGATAGGAGCATGCGATTTCTTTCGTGCTCCTGAAGGATAAAGATATTTTAAGAGCTTTTCCAGGGACGAGCCTCTCTCGGAACGACTAGGTTGTGATTTAGGATTTTTCCCTTTCTGTTTGGATCGTATCTCTATTGACTTCCTTCTCTCTTGCTGTGGTGCGACCCACTGGGAAATACCTACCCTGGCGACCTTAAAGACATAGAAGCCTGGGGTGTCCACAGGCAGGGAGTCAAAAAAGTCAAGATGGAGACCACAACCATGTGTTCAAACCCCTCCCATGCAAAAAAGGGTGGGGCTTCACTCGCATGGATGCGGTCACCATCTGTAGGACAGTGTTGCTCCAGCTTAGCAACTTTAAGATGGGTGGACTTCAACTCCCAGAACTCCCCAGCCAGCCATGCTGGCTGGGGAATTCTGGGAGTTGAAGTCCACCCATCTTAAAGTTGCTAAGCTTGAGCAACACTGCTGTAGGAACTCCACCATAAATAAAAAGGTGGCATTCCTTATTACAGATTTCAATTCTTTGACTGAATAGTGTGGCCTCTTTTTCAGCCTGCACTTATTCGTTTTTCATTTGTTCCTTCCTTCCTTTCCTCCTCTTCTTCCTCCTCCTCTTCCTTCTTCTTTCTCTCTGTCTCGGCCTCTCTCTCTCTGGCATTTAAAAAATTGACAGGAAATGTATTTCGTAGAGCATAACACGAGAAGTTTAACACGTTACAGAAAAGCAGTTTCAGCAGAAATTATTTGGAGTGGTAAATCGGTTGGGGATGAGACCTTCATCCCTTCCTTGTCCTTGTCTAATATTTTTTCCCGTGCTCTTATTTGAGAATTGAGAATATTCTTATTTGACAAAAAAGAAGAGGTGCCTTCTGATCTTCCTAAACTGCTTTTCCTTAAAATACTGTATGTGGCCCCCAAATACTGTATGTGGCCCCCGGTGTAATGTGCCCATGATCCACCATACTGGTTTTCTGGACTCTTTAAAGACAGTCAAGGTAGCCAAAGGTTCATTCCCTGAAAAGTCACTATCCAGGCATAATCCCTGGAGGACAGCAATTTATTCAGAAGCCAAGTTCGGGATTATCACGTGTTCTAATATGCAGCAAAATTTACAAACGGAAAAAAGAAATATAGGCCTGTACACCAATTTTCCAGCA
This sequence comes from Python bivittatus, assembly GCF_059951505.1. Lineage (NCBI taxonomy): Eukaryota > Metazoa > Chordata > Lepidosauria > Squamata > Pythonidae > Python > Python bivittatus. The sequence continues at coordinate 1,090,247 of NW_028277121.1, forward strand.
GGTGGCAGTAATAAATTGCTTATAAAAACATGAAGATATTGATTAGAAAATCAGGAGACTCCCCTCTAGGATAGTGACTAATACTGTAAGCAAAGGAATTGCAGGGTATTTATTGCAAACAAACTGCATTGACTTCAGTGAGGTTTAAATGTGAGTAAACATACATAGTACTGCACTGTAACCTGAAGCTGAGTCCACTGAGGTTTCTGCTTGCTCTGGATCTGGCACGTGACCATCATCTTCACATTCCAGGGTTACAGGCAATCCCCGGTTTAAGAACGAGTTCCATTCCCAAGGTCTGTCCTTAAGGTGAATTTAAGGCAGAACGGTATAAGTAGTATGGCGTATTCTGATCGTTATAAATATATGCAAGTATTTAAAATAGGAGAATTTGGTAGTTAATTCCATACAGAGTCCTGTATAGTCCTGAGATGTTGGTCTATACATTCATTTTGTTATTGGGGGAGGAAAAAGGAAGAGAAAAAAAATAGGCTAATAACTAAGTTTAATAGAAAATAATTGCGCTGAAGATGTTACCTAGTCAGGTAATGAAACGTCTGCAAGAAAACAGCCAAGCTCAGAGAACTGTACAAAAATAATAGAATTTCAAGTTTTCAAAAATGTTTTGCAGGCACAATGAGTAAAAATCCTGAATAAGAGAAGTGATGGTGGGGAAAAAAATACAGCAGACACATTCCTCCTTGCTTTCCGTTTTTGGCATTAGAGTTTAGCCATGTCACCCCACAAAGCAATTTGGGGATCTTACGCATTCTTGGGCCAGACAAGGCTTAAAAAAGAAAGACGCTGCCTTTCAATCAACTTTTCTCAAGGGACTTTCTCTCTTGCCCATGAAAGAGAAGAATTCTTCCTTAAGAGGATTTCGCAGTATGGTAAACTAGGTTATTTTTAAAAGCAGCATGTTCTACAAACTTGGACCTTGGCTAAAAATGTGGCTAAGGGACAGCTCTTCGACTATGCTTTTTAGATCGTATTCATTGGAGGCTCACGGTTGCTTGTGTGATCTGAACCTAGCAGCTTTCTGGACTTCCAGACACAGAGATGAGAGGCAGCCACAAAAATTGTCCTTTTCCCCCCCTCAAGGCTGAATTATGGAGGAGTGTGTGTGTTACAGAAAGGGGAATCATGCTAGAACTGCTTGCGAGGGCTTGGAGTGGCCACAACTACTTCTACGGACAAGCAGATCCAGAGAGGATCTTTGCTTAAGAGCGAAGCCCCCTCCAAACTATTTGCACAGGCCTAAAATATATCTGTGTTCTGTGTCTATTTTCTGATGGGAACAGGATATGGTTTGGAAAGTACCATATATACTTGTGTATAAGCCAAGAATTTCAGGTGGCAAAATACACCCCCAAAATAGCGTTTGGCTTATCCATGGATGGGCTTATCCATGAGTATATACGGTAATACTTTTTAAAAGTGCCTGTATATCCTCATGGATAAGCCCATTCGCAGATAAGCAGACCCTTGCATTTTTAACCAAAATACCAGGAAAATGTGCCACCCACAGATTAGCCAAATGTGGATATTAAAACATACAAAAGTTTCAAGGTAAAATCTGGTTAAAAGTTTGAGTGTTGGCTTATCCATGGATGGGCTTCAACCTGAGTATATATACTTTATATATTTTAACACTATTGCCTTCCTAGTAGATGGAGATCCCTTTTTCCCACTTTGCAGAAGGATTCAGGCAGAGACCTGTGAGAATGGTAAATGTTCTAGAAGACAAAGCACATGAAGACAGTGGGATGTTTTCTAATATTAGTCAAAAACAAGAAACTTCTAAAGACAGGAGTTCTCGTATTTTTAAAAGTCTATTAACAACAGTGAGGTATCTCAGGATTCTGTACCCGGCCCAGTGTTCTTCATCATTGTTATGAATGACTTAGACGAGGGGATAGGACAGATGTTCAGCAAATCTGCCTAAGAGCCGGGTGATTAGAGAGAGCTCAGTCCAAAATGGAACATGGGTCAGAGACATATGCATAGTCCACAACTATCCTGAAGTCCAGTCACCAAGGAGATTAGGCAGTTGGTCTGGGTCCAGGTCCACGATGCAGGATGGAATCAAGGATGCAGGAGCACGGACCCCAGGTTGCCATGGTCGTTTCCAACCAGAGACTGGCTGCTGGTAGCTGCTCTGATATAGCCCTGCCACAGATGGGGCTCAGTTAAGGATGTTCATCCCTTTGTCCCTGAGTTCCTGATGTATCCTTGGGCTGCGCGGTTGGCTGGGATGGGGACCCTCTTCGCCTGACTTAACCTGACTTGACCTGTACCCGCCCCTGCTGATGGCTGGCTGGGGGGGCTGATTGCGCACCAGCATCTGAGGCTGACAGTCAGCAGGATCAGGGCCCTCAGCCTCCGAGCGCTCCGAGTCAGGGGAAACCATAACAAAAGCTAAGTACATTTCACCTTGGCCAGAATCTAATCTGGGAGCTCTACAGAAAACACTGAGAAATTCCTGAACGCTGATATATAACCATAGTCTTGGGGGGACTGAACCTTGATTTAATGAAGCTCTGCTGGAAAATGTCTGTGAGAAGGCCTTAAGAGCAAAGTTAATGGCTAGGCTTGATTAAAGTAGGAAATCCCTTGGGAACACTAAATATCTGGATGGGCCATAAAATACCTAAGTCTTCAGATGACATTAAATCATTCAGGCCTATCCAATGGAAAAGAATTTGATCTGTCCAAACTGCTAAATGAGCAACAAAACAATAAATGTAGTTTAGAGAAAATAAACTTGATATGACACATAATTAAAAGAAGATAAGGTCATCTGCAAGTTTAGTTCTCGGTGACTTCAAGGACACATCCGTGTAATTTTATTGGCAATGTACAGTAGTGATTTGCTCTTGGCATCTTCCGGGATATTTTTTCAATTTCCCAATCCAGCCGATGGTCCTAGAATTCCCCAGTGGTCTTTCATCTCTATGTTTATCAGGCCCAATCCTGTTTAGAGCAAAGATTGATCAGGAGCTGCCACATACTAAGGCATGATACATAAAAATGGTAATCGTAGAATTCTAGAATCCTAGAACATAAGGGTTGAAGCGGATAAAAGATCTAGGATAAGCATCTTAACTTTAGACTAAGTAGGAAATAGATCTTGGGCTTATAATGGACTGTTCCATGAAAAAATACATCGCACGTGCAGTAGATCAGTTCCACACTATGGGTAGCAGAAGGGTTGAGAAAAAGTGCCAGCAATCCAGTGCCATTCTACATAATTGAAGTATTTTTCTCACTGGCACATCTGAAAAAGGGATGTTATACGATAAAGCTAGAAGAGAAGAAGAAAGAGACAGCAAAAATATCCTATTACTGAATAAAGCATCTGGGACTTTAGGATTTGGGGAAACAAAGAAATAAAGGGAGGGACCAACAGAACATTATAGAATTGCACTTGATGTGGTGATAATGAAGATGTCCTTTGTTTTCTTCTCTCATATAATACTAGAACCTGGGTTTATCCATCATTCATGTAAATGCATGACTTATAGTATTTCTTCACGTAACAAATATTTAACTGATGAGATTCATTGCTAAAGAACCAAATGGGCTCTTCGACAGCTGATCTCAGGATGTCCATCAATGGCTATCAGTCGTGAAAGTGTTACATTGCCTTCCTATTCAAAACTATTCCAGCAGCTGGAAGAGAAATTTAAGAGGAGGAACTGTGGTCCTATTCGGCTGTGGCACCTGGGGAACGGGATAACCAAATCTGGATCTAACCCAGCAAGATTCTTATGCTTTCAGAGGGTGCAAAATGTATCAGTGAGGTAGGGAGACAACCTGCTTCAGAATATTTTGCAAAACGTTTTATCTGTACAACCTACATTTTATCACCAAAGTATCCTCCTAGATATGAGGAAATTCACGCCAAAGCAAAATCTAGATTAGAACCCTTCATATTCGTAATCATTTGCTACGTGAAGGGAAATGGTCCAGATACAGTTTCATTGCTTGGGGTTAAATTCTACTTTTAAGAAAAAGATTTTTTTCTTACCATCCAAGATTGTAAGTTTCTCAATTAAAAGTTAACAAATTTGTCATCTTTAAAGTGCCACACAATTCTTGGTTGTTTTTGCTGCAGCAGATCAACATGGCTAATCCCCAGGAATTGTCAAAAAGAACCAGATCCTAGGTGCTGGGCAGCACCTAATTTAATAATAATATTAAATAATGTAATAAAATAAATAAATAAAATAATATAATTTAATAAATTTAATAAATAATAACGTAATAGGAATATCATTTCAAGAAGTGGATCAACTTTTTCCAAAGGGTCTCATTGCCCCAATCAGCAATTCCTCCATACATGTCTGTTCCCTTTGGATTGTTGAAGAGGAATTGGCTGAAAAGTAGCCATATGTCCTCTGTTCTATTTTATCTATTTATTAGGTTTATATCCCACCTGTCTTTCAAGAGCTCAAGGTATTATACATAGCTCTCACTTCTCTACTTTTCCCCAGCGCTATAACTCCATGGTTTTTTCTTGGAGTGATTGACAAAAAGTCAGAAGTAGATGTTTCCCTATAACACCATATCATGGAGTCTCAGGGGCTTTCCATCTATAACCTGCTTATAAGTACAGTCAAAACAAGTTAAATATCTCAGTTACTTTAAAAGTAATTGTTTTTGAACATAGCTGTAACTGGCTGTTTAACCAATATGGAAATGGACTTGATTTTGGCTTTTCTTCCTTGACTGAGAGTGACCGTACTCTGCGCACACCTCTTCATTCAGTTTTTATGCTGATTAAAGGGACTTGGTTCTCTTAGGTATAGATTGAATCTCTCCAGATCCTGGCCATTTTTAATTATATACGGAGAGTCAATATTCCTGTCCTACCTCTGAGATTCTTTTTCATCAACTTGCTGCCGGATGTTTTTTGGGCAGCTGCTTTTGTTTCTCAGTGGCCCCAATTCTGGCTCCAATCTCTAAGTTCCCTCTTGGAAGGAGTGGTGTGTACACCAGTAAGAACATTGCACTCAGTGCCGTTCCCCGACTTAGTACAAGAGCTCACGATTCGGTTACCCTTAGATACTGCAGTAATTAACTCAGGTAAGTAAAACAGTACATTACCAAATGCAAGATTAATGGCCAGGCAAGTTACCTAATTCTGTTCCATCTATTCTTCAGAAGAGTTTGCTTCAGCCCCATTTTGTGTGCAGTTATTCGCTTCTGAAACCTTGGCATCATGGGTAGAAATGGTACCCCACTGGCTCATAATGGTGTCTACCATAGTGTTTTACAGATTTCAGAGTCTCCTGTGAGGTTGCCAGCACAACCAGCAGCACAGCAGCCAATGCTGGTCAAAACGGACAGCCTGCACCACCACAGAAACCGAGATCGTCAACAGCCCTTCCACGCATGGGCATCCAGGAGAAGCCATGATGACCTCGTGGATCTCATGATGTAATTGTGCAACTGATGCAAATTATACCATTATGAATGATAACATTTGCATTATTTTGGGCAATTACATCATGCTGTAAAAGACGCCACTTGCCTTATCTCCAGATGCTTGCAAATTACATCATTTGCATCATTTGGGTGATTCCATCATGCTGCACATGACATCACTTCCCAACTTCCATGGGTGCCGTGCTTTCCTGAGGATTAAATAAGGTGAAGCACAGAACAAGAACTAGCAAGGGACCAACCCAAAGATTAGTGGGACTTGTTGAAGGAAACGTCCTCATGGCTGTGATGAAGATTTGATTTGGTGAAAGAGAAAATAATTAAACGTCAGGTCTTGAAGTTCTGCCAGCGCAGACGCGCTCTTGAAGCAGATCATTTCCCATCCCTTAAATACACAGTGCAAAATCCAAAGGAGTGTGCTTTCAGATCTTATGTAGTATGTTTGCCAACCAATATGCCCCAACTTGTTTGGTGGAATTTACCTCGAGGTACAAATGCACAGGTGACAGCAAGGGCCATGCGGAATTAGTCAAGCACCCTCTTCTCTGAATAGGTAGGAGCCAGGTGTGGGGTGAAAAGTTCACTTCTTCCCTCAAATTAATATATTTCGGTGTGGCTCTCACGCTCCATTTTCTGATTTTTGTTCCGCTCATACAGCGATCACCGAAATCAAGAGGGGAGTGTGAATACCACACATTACGCAACATGGAATATCAGAGCTTCGGTGAGGTTCTTACTGCTTCCAACCAGATTTGAGGATATGCGGCAAACCCCAAATATTTGATCAAGAGGTTATGGCTGCCATCTTGACATTTTTGACTCCCCCTGTGAATGTGCCTGCTTTCCTTCCCGAGTTGCTTTTATGCCTCCTCAGCTTCCCACTTCCATGTTTATGACACAACATTAACTCCAAGCTTCCAACAAAGGAGAGGCGAGGAGGCCCCTAATATTCTGTAATGATGGAAGAAAATTGGGCTTCTTAGATGTAATTCTATATGAAGAGTCCTCTGAAATGGCACCCCGGGGGATATGGATCTTTAAATCACTGTTTCTCAAACTTGGCAGCTTCAAGACATGGGGATTTCAATTCCCAGAATTCCCCAGCCAGCCATGGGGAATTCTGGGAGTTGAGGTCCCCATGTCTTGAAGCTGCCAAGTTTGAGAAACACTGAGTAGCCTTGCTTTGGCCATTGCAGTGCCCAGAAAAGGATTAGGGATGTTGACCCGGAGAGAAAACTTACAGTCCTATTTGTTTTGGGTTACAGTAATGAGTTTTACGTCAAGTCTGGACGACACTTCCATTTGGAAAGAAGAATATTCTGAAAATATTATGAAAAATGGAGTGCAAAGGTCTCCCTAGCAAGCGGCTGTGAACGGAGAGCAAGTGCACGAAAAGCAGTTAAGATTTGAATAGAAGCGATTGGAAGGAAGAAAGATAGCTTACAGAATGTAATTCCGTAAGGGCTCAAAGAGCAGAGTTGAAGAAATTGTTCATATTGAAACAGCAGAAAGAAGACAGAATCTAAAACAGCTAGACTGCGCATAAGTTTAGACCACACCCTCCCTGTCTTTGTGCTATTGCAGTTTTTTAACTGTAGTTTTAACTGTTTTTCAGTTGGTTTTAATGGCTGAATATTGTGGCTGTTAGTTGTGTTTTAATTTTTTACGCTGCCCAGAGTCGCTTGCAAGTGAGATGGGCAGCCGTACAAATTCAGTACATACATACATGCATGCATAAAAATAAAATATCTATGGTATTTTAAAATAATCTTTGGGATCTGCTCACACATCAACTTTGCAGGCATGTTAGAATAAAGGTGTGAAAGAATAGCTGAAAGACAAGGGCGATCCAAACAATTTTATGGAACAGGAGGTCAATTCTCCGCTGGGAAGAGCGCACCCCCAGATTACAATCTTGGATTGTCAATGTGCGTTCTCTTTCTGTATACACACTAACTGTGTAACGAAAAGACCGATCTCCGAGGGATAAAGCTTTTTCTGTGCTGGTACCTCATTTAAGGCATCCTTCCCCAGGGAGGCTTGACTGGCATCTACCTTAGTGCCATTTTAGTACCACCTTTCTATTTTCCCAGGCTTTTAAATGGGCTTTTAGTTGTATTTTCATTCATATTTTAGATCTGGAATGACCGCCTTGTGGATGCTTAGTTTGTATAGTATTTCCATTTTGCATTTGATCTGATTTATGTATATTTTTAAAATTCAAACTGCGTATTGTTACGTGTGTTCTTGAAAACCACCCAGAGTGCTTCGGCTAACGGGCTGCTTAAAACATTTAAATAAATAAATAAACATCATCCTGTGTGATCAAAGGTTAATGGTGTGTTTAAACATTAAGGATATCTGCAGGGAGGGTCAAGAAAATCAAGATGGCCACCAAGCCCTGCAATCAAAACCCTGCCCCTTTTATGTGTATCACAACTGCCACCCCCACTCCCAAGGCTGAGTGGGTTTTTTTGTCTCTGCTTACTGTGATATGTTTCTGCTGTTTCCTTTTTCTTTCTTTCTTTTCCTGTTATTGTGGGTTTTTTAATTTTTTCCTCTGTTTTTTCTTCTTTCTTTTTTGTCTATTAAAGGAATAAAACTGGCCAAAAGGACAATCAGACCTCAGGGCGGCAGCAGACTCATGTAACAGTACTAAAAATGAATTCCCAAAGCTTAGGATTATTAAGCAAATAAGGCTTGGTTCCGAATCATATGAAACCTACTTATTAGCTTAGAAGCAACAAACAACTGGCTCTGCATGGAATTGCTGGAGCACTGCATTGCACAAGGACCTTGATGCTGCCTTTTGCAAACCAGTACCAGAATCTGATATATATAAAAAAAGAAAAATTAAGAACTGTCTACTGAAAGGTTCGTTTGTCATTGTGTTGGTTCTTAGAGATTTACATGAAATGAAACTGCCATTCTGTGTCGGACTAAGGATCCATTGGGCTCAGCGTGAGCTACAGCCATCGCAGAGAAGACAGATCTGTTTGCAAGGAGATTTGAGACGCAACACTGGCCAAAAGGGAAGCTTATTGCATGCTAAACTCCACCAGGTGACTGTGCCGTAGCAAATCCTGCAGGTGCATGTTCCTTGCAGTCTCAAATCACTTATAAAATTCCCGAAACTTTACAAGTGGCTGTTGTTTTCACTACAGCAACCAAGAAAGGAAGCCGCAGAGTAAAAGTGCATGAGTTGTGCAAAATGTCTACGTTTGCTCTAGAGGAGTGGCATATTTGTCCAAGGGCTTTTAAAAACACGAATTCTCATATGCCTGGACAAGCTGTGAGAATAGAAACCATCTAACTGTATCACCTTGGGTTTTGAGTCAGTTGAAAAGAAAATAGTGAAAATTAGGTGGTTGAAAAAGTAGCACAGGTATCCACCGATTGTATCAAATAAACAGTGAATTTAATAAAACAAAGCAGGGTTGCTGATACCCAACCTAGTCAGAGGGACAAAGAAAAGGTATCCTGAAAAGAAGTGGAGTTAGCTATAATGGACAGGCTCCGATAGGCTCTGTGGTCTGAGACGAACCGTTCTAAGCCACTCCTCTGAATCCACACTGTTCTGCTCCGGCAACACAGAAAGGCAAAAGGAATAAAAGAAGCAAATGATATGGACAATGTCGTGTGTGCAGCCTACTCAGGACTGGTGGCAACAAAGCGGATGAGAGTAAGGGAGGATCAAACGAACATTTAGATCCAGTAACCCGAGAAGAAAAAACAGGAGTCATCTACAACGTACAATGTAAGGACTGTAACAGCCACTAAGTAGGACGGACAGGCAGAAGGCTAGCAGAGCGTATCCACGAACATGAACTAGCAGTCAGAAGACAGGACAAAAACTCCTTAATCTCACAACACACGGACAGACTCAGCCACAGTTTCAACTGGGAAACTGTTAACACTTTAGATCAAGCCAAAGCCAAAAAATGCTAGGGAATTCCTGGAAGCTTGGCATTCAGACAACTCAGCCATCAGTAGGCATATAGAAATAAACGCCATTTACATTCAATCAATCAATCTGAAGGGATCAAAACTAAATTGGCAATATTTAAATTGGCAATGTTAACTTCATAGCTTTAGAGTATGCGCAGAGTTCTCTATAGCCAAGCTTCAATACTAACAGCATTTAGTGAAATTGCAAGGGAAAGCAACCGACCACAGACGAGCTAGCTTAGATAATAGGGAAAACTCCTCCTGGAGAGACTAAGTCTGAGGCCTGAAAAGGAGGGAGGACCCAGAACAAGGGTCTGCAGGGACTGACAAGGTATAAGAGTTAGGGGCAACTCCTTTAAATTAATGTAAGCAAACAAGGGCGGGAAATAATGTATTCCATTTAAGTTTCTTTGACTGGCTGTAAAATTCATCTTCATTATAATGGTAATAAGTTCTGCCTTTTTAAAAATACTATAAAAAGGCTGTGGTTTTGTCTCCAAGGGTGTGCCACCCTGCTCTCTTGGTGCATGGTGTGAGCACCCAGACTTTTGCTTGGCCAAATAAAACGCTGCTTAGAGAAGTCCCTTTTGTGCTGCTGATTGATTTCAAGTTTTCTGGGTAGCCGTGAACCTTGCAAATCAATCAATCAATCAAAATACCATCAAAAGCCTAGGAAGAAATCAAACAGCTAGAACACATCTTCTCCAGCAGCCAACACCCAGATAAGCAGGAAACAGCACTGGATAAACCATCATGGAGGAAACATACCCTAATCAAGGAACTATCAAGGAGGAGCCACACCCACAATCAAGACAGGAGGGCAATCTTCTATATATAAACAGCCAGCAAACCCCACTCTTCTTTGCACTGATGATGTTACCTAGTTGGGTAATGACACATCTACAAGAAAACAACCAAGTTCAGAGAGCATCAAGAACCCAACAAAAATATATGTGCATATGCTCAGTTAAGAAAGACTGCTGCTAAGATATGTGCCTTTACAGCTGAATGCAAATAATTTTCAGGGAGCTGGAGGATGGGGGGACTAGGAATAGAAGATCATGTGGGATATGAGTGGGAGATGCTGGCGACTGAGAAGATCATGCTCCCACCAGATATAATGATCCACTAAGAAGAGAAATGATGGTCTAGCCAAACAAAATTTGATAGAGTCTCTGCCCTGGTGGATTATCTGTGGTGGGGATTAGTTGGAGGATACGTTGATTATCTTGAATCATCTACTGTCTTTTTGTAGATACACAGGAGTGCCTGGGTGATCGGTTGTAGAAACCATGCACCACAGTGATTTTACTTCTATTGTGAGGTAGATTCCAGATGTTATGGCTCCAAAACTCTTGCTCTGCCTTCTCCTAACAGTCTGCCTGAAAATAAAATAAATAAAAAATAGATCCATAGTTTGTTTTACTAAAATCCATGTAAGAACTAGGAGCTAAACTTCTGCATTTAGCTCCTAGTTCTTACATGGCAGATAGAATAATGTATTTTCTGAGATGTTTTTTAGATTAAGAAATGTTCTAGTTTCTCAGGGATTACAGGGTGATAAAGTACCCAACCTTTTTACAAGAGAACCAGGAGCACTCCTGTACAACCATTTCCACTCCCCAGCCTCACGAAAGCAGTCTGAATATTCTCTGCAATTGTCTTTACTTCTGTCAACCTCAACAAGTTGAGAACAAGGAGTAAGATTATCATTTAACATTGTTCCGCTCTAAGCTGCCCCAAGTTCTAGAGTAACAAAAATCCTCTCATTATTATTCTACACAGAATAATTAGAAGAATAAGTCCTCTCCACCAACCTTACATACGACTCTGTGCATGTGTGGTTGTGCCAAAAAGAAAAAATTCTCTTCTCCTATGAGGGGGAGCTGAATATCTGTAAAGCCACCATTCCACCTGAAAGACCCCTCAGGGAAGCTCAAGACCAGAAGCCAGGAATAGGATGAAGCACAAGGCAACAGTTCCTGAAAATGGGAAAACAGACCATCTACAAGCTCCACAGAACCTTGACTTAATTTTCACTGCAATTTCACATCTAGAAGTGTCCACAGGATGTGGTCAAGAAAGGGAGCCATGAGGTACAATTGCATCAACGCACCTACAAAGCAGGCAGAGCTTCAATTGCACTGTCATGGCCTCCATCTTGACTTTTTTGACCACACCCTGCAGACACCCCTGTCCACATCCACTATAGCTGAGCCAGAAATAAACCCCCGAAATTGGAATCATCAAGTTCCAGAGCGGCTTTTAGACTGGTGCAAGATCTTCATCTGGAAGTGGTCACGGCTAAAACGTTTGCTGACTGCGACTTGCCCAAATTGCTCTGCTTAGAGGTGTGTACATTTGTATGAAAGGAGCCACACCCTGCACCTTTTCGTGGGCTTGCACAGTAGCCACGTTTGAGTGAATTATGGAAGCCGCAATAGAGCAGCGACATGTGGTTGCCAGCCTGTTGCAGCTCCCGTAACGCCTCTGAGTTCCCAGAGCTCCCTGGAATTTTAGACTTCGTTATTAGCTTTTTCATAAAGGTGACATTAGCATTTTAGCATGGCATCCACGCCTCCTTCTGAAGTTCAGGAAACCACATTTTCCTTTTAACCAGAGCCTTTTTTACGTGCAAAAACTAGCCTATCTAGAAACTGAACATTAGGGAGCATATTCTGGAGACCTTGAGTGTTGCAAGTGTTAAGAAACAAGCCCGGAGGGGAAAGAAGATGCAACATATTTTAAGAGTGTCTGCCTTTTCTCACATCTAACAAAATGAAGCTTTTATTGCACATCTTATTGTTTGTTGCTTTGGGACGGATCACATATACCAAATGTATGTATCATTTGTTTCTGTGCTCTGCAGAGAGACTACATTAAGACTTGGGCCCCCTCAATAAAAGCTTTTTGCTTTGCCTGAAGTACTTGGTGATTCACATTTTCGGGAGGGCGAAAAAGCCACTTTGCAAAGATGAAAGCGTTTTCTCTCCCAAATTCAGGGGTCAAGTTCTTATCAGCTCCACGTCAATTCGGGGGCCTGAGTTTTAAAGGCAACGCCACAAATATGCTCCTGAGCCCAGATAGCTAAGAAAAGCTGCAGCAAGTGAGCACACACCGGATGGACACCCCCCCCTGCTCACTTCAGATCCGACCTGCACACTTGATCACTGGCAAAGCGATGTCCTCTTCATCTGCCCCACCTCTGCTTTTGCGTGCCAGGATCACGGCTAAGGCTGGAGACGGCGCGAAAGAATTCAGGGGTTTCTTTATATCAGGGGTCCCCAAATCTTCAGCTTGTCGACCCCTTCATGAAATTGAAATTTAGACTGTTCATCAACCCCCAAACATTTATATGAAAATCATTCAATAGTACTAATTTAACTAATAATACTACAATGACTTCATAAGAAATAGCTAATATTTAAAATATGAAAAATATAAGATTTAGCAACCTTTTTTTTTTTTTTTACTGAAACCGTTGATATAATTAATGGGAAGGAGGCATCTGGTGAGCGTCAACAAGGGCATTGATATTTGGCCGGAGATTGGCGAGTTTTAGTTGTAAGTCATCACGCTCTTCCAGGCTGTCTGCTCCTACTGACCCCAACATTTACTGACCCCCCTGCCATTTATCGACCCCTTGGAGAGTCCCGCTGACCTCGGCGGTCGACACTGACCACTTTAGGGAACCCTGCTTTACATGCTTAAGAATAAGACCTCCCACCATTTTTTCCTCTCTAGTTTAATTTGAACAATAAATCAGTAGCTAAACCCCCATCCCAAGCTGTACATCAGCACTGCTTAGAGGCATGGGGGGGAGTCATAAAAGTCAAGATGGTGGTCCTGACTGCATAATTAGAGCCGATCCCTTTTTCACATGCAAGGCACACCTTTTGATCATGCAATCCCAACCTCCACCATGGTTTTTTTTGACACCTGCCCCCAAACGCAGATGCCTCTGACTGCTCCCTTTGTAACTTTCCTGGCAACCTCCTCACCCCACCCTTTTCATATAATTCAGAGAGGACAAGAGAACTCTATAAAGCTTTACCTAATGTATACATTCCTTTCTTTGTCTTAGTACTAATTATGACTTGGCAACTTGGTAGAGGAAACGTCCGTCTTATATATCCCTTCCCCACTGTAAACTATGCGTATGCCACAATGCCTTGGGCAACATAACCCTGCTCAGGGACTTCCATCCTTGCACAACTCATTTGCTTAAATCTTAAATCAGGGTTCCTCAACCTTGGCAACTTTAAGACGGGTGGACTTCAACTCCCAGAAGTTGAAGCAAGGCTGGCTGGGGAATTCTGGGAGTTGAAGTCCACCCATCTTAAGGTTGAGGAACCCTGTCTTAAATGACTCGCGGGCACAATTCAGGTTGTGAATGGATTCGAGGAAAAGTGTTATGCTTGCGATGCGACCCGGCTGCTGAAGGTTGCCATCCCTATGCTTCCTTCATCATAAAGCTGATGAAAGGGTGGTCATCAAGTGATGGGATTCGTGAGGTGTTTACTGCTTAACCGTCTTGATGCCTGTTGAAAACCTGTTTGCCCAGACCTTTCCTGTTTGAATGTTAGATTAAAGGGTTTTTATTTTTTTACTTTTGTTTTCTTTCACTCCCTACCCCCTTTTTAATGAATATGGTTTTATCATGTTTTCATTTGCATCATATGCTAAGCTTGCTTAGAATTCTAAATCTGGGTTTGTTCTCTTTGGAGCTTTGTGCAAATCCCAATTTGTTTAGTTAGTTTATAGTTCCAATATATAGCAAAACGTCCCGTTAGCAGCTCTAAATACAACAGGCTTCACATTCAGTGAACTAAATTCTGTACCATTTCTACAGTTTCATTGCACAATTCTGTATCATTTTCATTCCGTATCTTTCCAATAGTTTCCTTGCACAAATGACAGAAATGATGTCACTGGTGATGTAAATTTACGCTAAGGAGGTAATTTGCACTGTTCAGGCAAGAGCCTGTCATGCAAATGACATATTTCCAGGTTTAGTGGACATTTGTGAATGACTGCCATCCTCATCTCCCACCAATGAGTCCATTAAACCAGAGTTCCTCAACCTCAGCAACTTTAAGATGGGTGGACTTCAACTCCAAGAATTCCCCAGCCAGCCATGCTGGCTGGGGAATTCTGGGAGTTGAAGTCCACCATCTTAAAGTTGCTGAGGTTGAGGAACCCTGCATTAAACCAAGGCTTCACTATATTGTGAGAACCCAGAAAATGAGTTAATAAACAACCGGATTGAGCATAATGTGTGAGTGCAACTGTTATTTAACCTTCTTCTTGTGTCCTAGATACAGCTGAAAGCAAAGAAAATAAGACAATAACTTTGTTTTCTTAGGCTCAGGGCTAAAGACGGACCTGCGCGTGGCAAGCTTGAGTCAAAATCATACTTTCTAGCTATTCTGACAGCATCTGGAGACCACCTCGAGGCCTATGGAAGTTCCTTTCTTTTGATATCCACAATTTTGGTGGAAGACCACCAAAGGCTGTCCAGAGAGTAGAAGATCTCGGAAAGGGACTGCCAACGTGGATGGCAAACAGTATAATTTGCTGCCAACTCGAAGGGTGAGAGAAGTTGCTAAGACAAGATGGCGGAGAATAAGGACCTTTCGGTCGTAGCAAAGTTAGCAGCTCCCACGCTGAAATTTTCCCAGTGGCGACGCGTGCCTGTGAAGCCTCATGCCAAGAGGAACGCTGTGCCATCTCCGAATGAAGAGATCCGCAGGGAGCGCCAAGGATCCAGCAGAATCACCCGTGGCCCGGGATCAAACCGCGGCTCACCGCCTGAGCAACGACCGGCGACCAGGAACTCGCATGCTTTGGGCGTGTCGTGTCGTGTCGTGTCGTGTCGTGTCAACAAACCAGGATCCGAAGCAAGAACTACGCCTGGTCGCGAGGAGAGTGCGAAGAAGCGGGGAACGCACGAGCCAGGCGGGGGGCGGGACCGCAGAGGGTGGCGACGGATACTCAGGGACAGGAGATGCACCTCTGAGGAGCCGCAGCCCGGCGGGGATGGCAGACCGGCCCCTCCAGACCCCGGGCCAGGCGCCCCGCTGCCACCGTGAGGCGAAGCGGCGGCGCATTTCGGGATTCCGACACCGCCCGTCTGCATCTGGGAGGAGGAAGGGAGGAAGGAGGGAGGGGCACGGGCACGCCCCCGCGAGGCGTCGCCCCGCCCCGCCCCGCCCCGCCCCGCCCCGCCGTCCGTCTCCAACGGAGAGAGCAGCAAACAAGGCGGCGGCCCGCCGAGCCCGCGGGCGGGCGGCAGGCTGAACCAAAGCGGCAGGGGCGACGAAGCCGCAAGCCGGGCGGAGGGGGAGATGAAGGAGGCGGACGCTAGGCGGGGCGATGGGGGGTCGTTAGCGAGGCTTCCGGACCACCCCCGCGGCTGCTCCGGAGTGGTCGCGGCCGGATTTGAACGAAACGGCCGGCGGGCTTCGCGCCCCGCCTCTCCCTCGGGCGGTGGGTGCGGCGTGTGGGCGGGGCCAGGCGACGCCCGCGCCCCTCCCTCGCGGAGGGGACAGGAGCCGCGCGCCGGAGATTGGGAGCGGCCAGAGGCGCCAGGAGGCGGCCGGCGCCGGAGGGTCGCCCGGAGTCCCGCTGCCGCCCGCGGTAGTGCGCCCGGCCGCTCCCCGGGGCCCCGGCGGGAGGGCGCGGCTCTGCGGCTCGCGGGGTGCCCTGAGGGACGCGCGGAGCCGCTCGGGGGAGGCCTCGACGCGGGTGGCGGGCGGGCCCTTCCTCTGGAGGCCCCCGAGGGCCCCAGCGGCCCCGCAGGGAAGGGTTTTTGCCCCCGGCCCCGCCTCGCCGCCTGTCCGGGCTAGAAGTTCAACAGGTGCAGCGGGGAGCCGCGGGGCCCTCGGCCTGCGGAAATTCCGCTTTTTCATCCCGTCCCAGGAAGGGCCGCGGCATCCTGACCGGGCTGGGCGAGGAGAAGACCCCAAACCGTGGGGCTGCCGCGTCCAAACGCTTGCTGTGGGTCGGTCGCCCTGCGGAGAACGCTTTCAGCCGTAGTAAACACTGGCGGCTGCTGCTGCGCCGCCGCTTAGAAATCCAACCGGTGGAGATTCGCTGCCCCACACTACGTTCGGGGCCTCAGATGTGTGCCTGATGCTGAGGACTAAAGTTCCTCCTCGCTGTTATGGCAAAACAGTAATAATGAGGGAGAACTTCCTTCTGGGAGATATTCCAAAGCCGTGATCAAGGAGGTCTTTTGGTCCTGCCATTTCTCCCTGTTTCTAGCATTAATTTTAGGGCAGTTAACCGTTCACACCTTTCCTTTCGGGATAGCAGTTCACCCACAGCAGCTTACCAGTAAGCTAAGGAATTGTTGCGTTTTCTCTTTACCGGTGAAATTTCGCTCCTTTTTTTCCAGCCGGTCTCCAAGGATCCCGGAGCAGGTGGGAAGATGGAACAAGAGACGTGGGACGTTTTCTGCGTCCCAGACCGTTGCTGTTTCTTAGTGTTTTTGGAATACTTGCGTTATTATCGAAGATGCTTTTAGCCTCTCCGTCCCTAAAGTCCGAAAGCCAGGGGAGGATGGTTTGAAAGGGCAAACTGCTTTTCCTGCGTTTGGAGAGAAATCCTGTAGAGATCCTCACACTAAAAACTATTCCGTGGGAGCATTAACAGCCTTGTGGTTTTTGGAGAGGAAATAGGTTTGAAGATGGGGAAAGTGCAGAGAAGCTTATTTTCTTCCTGTCAAGTTCTTGTGTTTTCAGGAGAACATTAAAGAAAAGTATTCAACAGGCACCCCCCTTTCTTTCTGTTGTCGAGATGTATCTTCTCATGGATATGAAAAATGGGATGTTTTGAGGGGAGGGAAGGATTGCAACGCTATGGGATTAGCCAAAGATTAGGTAAGAAATATTGTTGAGAAAACGCTGGCTTGTAGGACATTATTGTAAGGACAGCCACTTCACGCACAATGACTTTTCTCTGGTGGGTCTCACGTCTGTATAGTAGTCTGTATAGTAGTGATGTGCGTCGTCTGTAAAAACAGGTATCTGCATTTAACCCTATATACATAATGTGCTGATTTGGGATTTCCTGCGGCATGAAATAAAAGTCTGTGATTGCCAAGGAACAGCAGGAGTTTTAAATTCAGGTTGTAGGGAATTTATCTGTTGAAGCCTTGGTGCTGCTCCTAAAAGGCATTTTTTCAAAGTTGCGTTGCAAATTGCAGTGCTTGGCAGTTTTTTTTATCTTCCAGGGGAGATGTTGATGTCTCTTGTTCGATTTTCCAAGAGCCTGGAGGTGCTGGTTGGCTTAAACTGATTGCGTGGTAGTCCTTTCACAAGGAAGTAATCTGTGTAATGTTCTGCTTGTCACCAACAACATAAGCTTGGGAGAAATGTTGATTTGAAAAGTGGTACCCACTTGAAGTAGAAAAAGCTTAATTTCCTTTCCTCTGTTTGAAGGATTACTTTTGGGCTTGTCTATTAGCATGGCTATAGGTGAATTCAGTATTGGCTCTCTTCCCCCAGCATAAATGTATACGAATGCAACCTGTTTTTTTGTGTGAAAACTTGCCTCATATTACCTGACACATTATGCCTTTGGGGGTGGCTGTATTACATTTAAGTTTATCTTGCCTTTTCACTTTCAAGTGCAGGGAAATGACAGCTGTAAATCATTCAGTACAAGATGGTACATCTTCTGTTGTTTCAAGTCCTGCCATTTCTCCCTATTTCTAGCATTTTATGACAGTTAGTAGTTTACATCTTACCTTTCAGGATAGCAATTCACCCACAGCAGCTTACAAATAAGCTAAGGAATTGTAATTACAAACATGGTAAATAGTGCACGCAGCCAGGCTGAGAAAGGATCGTGCGTGAGTTTATGTGGCACGCGGTGTTTCCCCACATCGATGCTGCTTGTGGTACAATTGGCGCAGAGGCATTGTGGATGCTGTGCTACTTGGAGCGTGTTCTGCGATCAGTTTCCCTTTCTTTTTGCTGCTGTAGATGCCATGCATTAGTATTTGCATTTCCATAGTCAGCCCAGCTGATCGGAGTAAGACCTAACCCAAATGTGTAGGGTCTGTAGGAGTGTGATGATTGGTTGGAATTCTGGGAATTGTAGTCTCCCCGCATCAACATGCCATCAGTTTGGGAAATGGCACACTGGCGCTACAACAGCATTTCTCAAATATTTTGAATTTTCAGGTTGCCCATGGCAGACACTTGACCTTACCTGGAACAAGATGTGCTGCACATCTGATTGTATTAACTTTAAAAAAACAAAAACCATACTGATGGTTATCTTTAACTTTCCTTCAGGGGTGTAAAAAATGCCAGATGGGGGAAAGGCAGTTTTGGGAGAAAATATGTGCAGTGTATGTGGGTTGTAAATACTTGATATGTCTCCCACCTTCTCTCCCCCCCCCCCTTTTTGCTACTAGATTGCCACACTGGAAACTTACACCTATCGTGGAGAGTCAGGTTTTGCCACTCTGGCTGCGACTTCTTTTTTAAAAAAGTGGGTATTTTCTTTTTAATTTGCTTTGTCTATAATGATTTGGTGGTCTTCAAGACAATAGATGTGTTGCAAACCTGGATGACTGCTAGGTGACAAGAAAGAGGTACAGAAAATGCCAGCTGCTCTTCGGATTTTGTCACCCATATATAGTAGCTCTGTATTAGCCATGAAAGTGCAGGTTCTTTCTCTTTGCCGGTGTTATCCTCTGAGCAAAGGGGTACAATGTGATATTTAAGAAGTGTTTCCCTCCCAGCTCAAAGTGAGGTAGGCAACAAGTAATGCTTCCTTAGCCAACCTAATGTTTCTGCGTCTGGGAGGAGACACAGCTGCTTTAAAGGGTTGTAGGCCACTGTTATGAGTAGCTTTCAGAAGCATTTGACAGTCCTGTTTGATCGTAGCTGGTGGATTTATGTATTTATTTATTAGATTTATATCCCACTTTTATGTTGTGCAACTCAGGGTGGCATACGTAATGCTCTCGCCTCCTGTTTTCCCTGCCACAACAACCTTGTGGGGTTGGGCTGAGCTTTGGTGCCTAAGGGAGGACTGGAACGCAGGGTCTCTTGGTTTCTAGTCCAGTGCCTTAACTGCTACACCAGAGTGGCTCTCAGGATGACGATTATATCATCAGGTCTGTGATCCAAGTGATCAGAGGTACTCACGGGATCAAGGCTCTTGCCAAGATGGCAGAAGCAGAATCACGCTGTTGCCATGTAAGTTCCACTCTTTTCACAGGTCCTCTTGCTGCGTCTACAGAAGGGACACACTTCTTTCAGTATCACCCTCCCTGCAGACACCTCTGGATCTGATATAATTAGACAGAAATACAATACAGTAATGCACATTAATTGCTGTGGCCTAGCCTTCCTGTGTGAACTGCCTGGACAAAATGCTGTGTGGTTTCACTCAAGGAAGGGCACAAAGTGAATGTCAGCTAGATACTGTACTTCTTGTAATGCACGTTTGGCCTTATCTGTATTTCTACAGGGGTTTTAAGATTCTGATTCACCGCCTGTGACTTCTGCACACATCAGTACCAAAACAATGTCAATTCTAAGAAGCAGCTTGGGGTCCTCAGAGAGTAATATTGCGCACGAGCTTTCTAGTGTGCATGAAATATTTTCAAGTGAAATACTGCCTTCAAATTCAACAAGTTTGACAGGAAAGAATGGGTACCAGGACTCCCTGTACCTCAGTGCCGCTCACATTTTTCAAGGCATCCGTAATGAAAAAGCTCAAGATAAAATACTGGTGAAATACGGGATTGGGCCATCGCCATCTCTTCCAGACTTCAAAGACGAACAGTTCCAGCGTTTGTCCTACGAACTGGCGTTCAGTGCTCTAAAGTGTAAGTAGAAAATGCATTTTCAGGCCTTTCCCATTCTTCTTGAAGTTATCTCAAATTTATACTGTGCGTGCAAAGCTCTGTGTTGTGTTGGAAGGCCAGCAAGCATCAATGTAGTCTGATTCTGCTGAATATTTATTTAAAACATGCTGCAGTGTTTGATCTTTCCTCTGTATATCCCTTGAAAATTAGGTAGTTTTCATTAAAAATATACACCAGGGTTTTATTGCACACAAGGTCCTCAGTGGTAGCGAAAGAAGAAAAGGACGAATTCTTCCAATGTTTCTCAGCTCCCGGGAATCAGCTCTTGGCTAGAATAGAATGCAGCCTTTTGGCATCTCCCTTCTCCCTCCTTCAGTTAAAGGCTGATGTTGCACTGATGGCTTAGCCTTCCGTGCAAAAGAGCAACAAATAAAAGCCGCAGGTGCGCGCAAACCCAGACACGTGCCTTAAAACAGTAGCGCTTGCTTCTGCTTTCCTCGGTTTGTATTTGAGGCCAGTGGAGTTTAGCTCATTCCACATCCAGTGCGGATGACGTATTGTTGAGCTCTTCCTTATCTCGGGTAAATGCCAGCTCATCAGCAGTATCTGGCTCCTCAACAAAGCTAAGTAGGATTGGGTAGGACTTGGATGAGAGACCACCAGGAGGGCTAGAGAGGGCGGTTGAAAAATGTCCTGGAGGAAGGAAGTAGCCAGTGGAAAACCACCTCCACTTTGTTGCCAAATAAACTTGATAGAAACGTCCATGTGTCACCGGGAGTCAATCTCAATTCCGTCAAGTCCATTATTTCAAGAAGGACTGGAGTGCAGATGGAGTTTGTCAGCTGGGATAGCCATCTGCGTGCCCCACGCTCACTGTACGCTTGTTACTAACTGTGTGCTCTCCTTCCTTCCTTTTGGCCGGACTTTGCACTTACGTGCGCATTTTGCCTTCCTTGGCCTTGACCTCATTAGATCAGGGAATTTCAGCTTTGACCTAAATCTTGAAAGACCCCTCTAGTTTTGCTTGTCAGGTCTTAAAGAGTAGTTTTGATAGGCTTGTGTTTAAGGCTAAGCAGTATCCTACAACTTTTCTGAAGACCTTCCTTACTAACTTAGAATAGCGTGCTGGTCCTTAGGCCCTGCAAAATTAGCAGGAAATAGCTTCTACTTGAAAGACATGGTAGATCACAAATGGGAAATTACCAGGATCAGGTGGGAGGTGCTAAGTGGAAAATAATTAGAATTTGTCTGAGGGCATCCAGAGGAGGAGTCATGTGCTTTAATTGAGATGCTATGTCTGCCATCTTGTAGATCCCCCCCATGGATTTTTCTTTTAACCTGGTTATGTGTCCAAAGGAGGCTGATGCAAGATTTGCATAATTTATTATACGCCTCTTTTGCTGGCATCCCTGTCAGAAAAAATTCTGCCAGGTTTTCTCATACATTTGTTGAAAAGCGGACTCAAGGCAAAAATAGTCATTTTTCTTGATTTATTCGTGATTTATTTCTAAATGTGTGTCTTGCATAAAAAATACTCCCCATACAGGGTTCTATTGGCAATTGCCAACTATGTGAATGTGTTCCCTCCCACCCCCAAAGTCAATTTCTTTCAATTATCCTGAAAGGTCAATCATTAGTGAAGGGGGGCTGGTGAGAGTTACCCTTGGCAACTTGCTAAACAGAGATAGCTATGTCTGAATCAGTGTGCCAAAATGCAGAAACCCAGTCTGAGTCCATGGAAACTCCTGAAAATATGGTAACAAAAGGCTGTCTCACCTATGCAAGGGGAAGAATCTATTTCTTCCTGCAGTAATAAGTCACCTCCATGGGCGGGATTGAATGTAACCCAACAATTAAGTGGAAAAAAGTACACAGTTCTAACATATATCTATAGACAGGGTCATGAATTCAGAAGTGAAGCTTAAGGAAGTGTTGTGATTTCCTGATCTTGGTGCTGCAGGGATGACCCAGACCTTTGAGAGACAGGAGATAGTAATGTCCTTGTAAGGTATCGTGTGTCATGGCATCTGCTAGCACCTAGCTAAGCTGGGCTGATCTTGAAAAATCTATGTAGGATCGGATGTGGTTAGGGCTTGGATGGGAGACTACCAGGAGATCCTGGGACAGTAGGCTGGACATGCTTGGGAAACCATTCTCTAAATAAGCTGATGAATACAAGTGAATATTTGTGTTCCATATGAAAGAGACCTTGTACCTTAATTAGTACAAAAGATCCCAGAATGGAAAATGAAATCCCATACAGTATTATCACTTCCCTGCACAGTCAGAATTTGCCAAGCTCTGCTTCTGCTTGTTAACTGCAGCTCCGTGCCGGGATTAGCAGAGTGTAAAAATAAGAGCAAAATGTCTTAACAGTCTAGTAGGGTTTAGAACCCAAATAGTTATTTTCAGAATTTTTTTTAGACGTTTCAAAATGTATCTGATCTCTCCAAGATCTGCAAACTTTGTGATAATTTGCAGCGCCTTTCATTATCTTTTTTTCTCTCCTGTAGATCAAGATGTTTTGGAAAATATATTGATAGACAGTGGCGTTTATCCATTGCAGTCAATAGTGAGTAGATATTTAATTCATCCTTCAAATATTAATCTTGTTTCCATTACAGTATACTTCAAGCAAATCTTATCTAAAACCCATTGGATTTCACCTTAAAAAAACTATGATTTTCATATATTGCTTGGATGTTCTCTCCCCCACCCCCCCGTTAGACTGTTTCCTGCTGCCAGCATGGTAGCATTGCTTCCAATGTGTAGAAGACATCAAGGCGTACTGTCTTGAAATCCCTTCCTCTCCAATCTCTCCGCTTTGTGCGGGGTTGGGGGAAGGGTCAGGCAAAGGAGAGATTACCTACAGAAATCACTTGCTTTTTCTCCCCCCTCACAGAGCAGAGAGATTGGAGAGGAAGGGATTTCAAGAGAGTACTGTAAGCTGCGTAGTACGCCTGTGGCTTTTGATATGTGGAAGAGCAAAGAGCTTACTCTCTTGCAATCCCTTCCTCTCCAATCTCTCCGCTCTGTGAGGGGGGGAGAAAAAAACACAGGTCAGGCACAGGACAAAGCGTACTGATTGTAATGGTGATCACATGACTGAGGGACGGTCACATGCTGTGACGGTCATAAATGTGAGGTAGAGTTATTTTTTCAGCACCAGCATACTTCGAATGGCCGCTGAGCAAGTGGTCGGTAAGCAAGGACTACCTGTAGTGCCAATATGTCAGTGTGACTGTAGAGGTTTATGTTACGATAGTGTATTTGCTGATTGTTGAATCTTTCGTTGGATCTTTTTCTTGGAAAACCCAGTGGTCTAACCACTGGATGAGGATGAGGAAACAATAGCAGAGGTTCAAGAAGTTGAGCGTTATCTATGCAGGTATATCTCCAAAAGGAGATACACCACAAGGACCAGGTGTGCTAGTATCATATAGGCCCCTCTCCAACAATGCTAAATCTCTCTTTCGAGAGGACACCACAGCTGTTGGGACATTTCACTGGAGGCTTTTCTGCCTGCATCTTTTAATTCATGGCCTACTCTTAGCTTTTCCAAGAAGAGTAAGCCTCTATGTTTGCTTTTCTGACCATGATTCAGAGTCACCTTATCTGCAACATTTGAGGAGTATCTTTACATCCCAGAGGGAGGAAACGCTGCAGGGTTAACATCTTCCGTATTTGAGGGTGGCTGTTGGGCTGTTTCGTTTCGATGTTTCCTGGTCTTGATGTGCAACTGCTCCTCTTGCAGTCAGATGACTTGACCAGCTTAGTCGTGGTGATGCTCTATGATCTCCAGGATCGGAAGTTTGAAGCTCGCTCTGATCTCGAGGATGAGGAAACGATAGCAGAGGTTCAAGAAATTGAGCGTTATCTATGCAGGTATATCTCCAAAAAGCACATGCCTTTTTTGTGGATTGCTGGCACTGAAATTTAATTTTTTTCCCAAGTGAAAAAAAGACGCCTGACATCTTCTTATTATTTAATTATCATCTGCCCTATATAAGTATATACAGTGGCACCTCGGGTCACGAACGCTTCTGTTCACGACCAATTCGGGTCACGAACAGCATCGTTCGCAAAATTTTGCTTCCGTCCGCGAACTCTGCATCGGGTGGCGAACAGGATCCGCGGCCATTTTCACTGCTGTGACACGTGGTCGTGGCTTCCTGTAGGGAGGGGGACTCTCCCTCCAAGCAATAACCGCCTCCCCACCCGCCTTCCTGTCCTCCACGCCAGAAGTCGCCTCGAGCAAGTTCTCTTAGTGTTCTCTCTCTTCGTACTGTACTGTATTTTGTTTCATATTCAGAACGAGTATGACACGTTCCGTCGCGGAACGACAGAGTCGCGGAACGAATTAAGTTCGTGACCCGAGGTACCACTGTATAAGTAGATCTCAGGGCATCCACGGGGGTCAAAAAAGTCAAGATGGCAGCCATGACTGTGCAGATCAAAGGGCTGAGCCTTTTTTATATGCATTGTGCCGATCTCCGTATCAGTACAGCAGTTTATAAAGCAAATGCAAAGATTGTGTTTTGCTCTGTGTCTAATGAGGGAGGTATATTTGAAGCTGTTGGTAATCTGGGGCAGCCATTCATCCATTGCAACGGAACAATTTGTCCTAAATGCTTCTACCTTGATAGCCTAAACGACTGGAATTATTGCTGGTTTTTTGGTTGCGTACTCTCCAGTTATTTGTGCAGATATTCATTATGTAATGGCCATGGCAAGACTTTCTCTTAAAGAGGTTGGTTGGAAGGGGGCCAGTAAAAGAGGACCACCCCATGGGAAGGATCTCCCCAGGAGAGGGAGTGAAGCCAGTGGCAAGAAAATGAATGACCTAGTTAATGATGGGCTCGGGGTTTTGTGGTGTGGAGAGCTTTATGGCTGCAGCAACTCGTTGAGGAGAAAAGGGGGACAAACAAACCAATATTTGATCAATTAAAGAATGGTTTGATTGGCTGTGAGCCAGGCCATGGATTATTTGGTGATCCATGGTGAACAAACAATGGCTTAGTGCAAGTTCTGAACCAGCCACGACATTACTCTTAAAATTTGGATCTATGGCTGGATTCACTGGTGATGCTAAGTCAGAGACAAGTGGCTTGTGACCTCCAGCACCCTGCCCAAATCTGCCAGCAGTGATTTTCAGGGGGTGGTGGGGAGGCAGTTTGTTTTCCTTTTATTCGAGAATAATTCTGGGGGTGGGAGCTGGGAGGCAAAGAACACCCATTCCACCTTTTAACTCATTCCCCCCCCGCCCGTGATTGGCTCAGCCGTTTTGCCAGCAATGTTAAGCTGCCTGCCTTTTGGGGGTTTCCAGGAGTAGAAATGGGAGAGCGTTTGCCTCTCAGCAGCCTCTTGCTCACACTCCAGCTCTTCCAAGATGCCAGAAAACAGATTGAGAGGCCCTCCTGAGGGTTGCTGACCTCGTGCTAAAGTATAAGCGGCTTGTGCAAATGTAAACCTTTGGGCGAAGGAATCACGATTCCTTGCTTAATGCGATGCATAACCCTAGGAAATTGTGCTTTGGTCAATGATCCACGGTTTAAAAAAATCACGACTCGGGGCGATGTGAGACCTCAGCCCGTGTTTTGAGGAAAATGCATCTTCTGGGAATAGGATTCTTCATTGTAATGTTGTCAACACTGATTTTTTCCGGGGGCTGGAATTGCTGTTGTCATAAGTATGAATTCTGAACTTCAACTGTTCTTCCTTTCCTTTTTGAATCTCAAGTTTTAAGACCAAACTAGCCGCTGCATTAGCAAGATGCCGAATCAAGCATGATGCTCTTTCTATAGAACATATTCTGCCAGAAACTATTCGGAAGCAAGAGCAGAGGGCCTCCACCCTGCCCCTGTACACCTGGGTAAACACGCTGAAAGTCAGGTGAGGTCTACCGTCTTCTTGCTCTCCCATCTCTTCTGCCCACCGCTTCCCTT
Organism: Python bivittatus; assembly: GCF_059951505.1. Classification (NCBI taxonomy): domain Eukaryota; kingdom Metazoa; phylum Chordata; class Lepidosauria; order Squamata; family Pythonidae; genus Python; species Python bivittatus. The sequence goes on from NW_028277121.1 coordinate 1,116,419, forward strand.
CAAATGACATGACATGGTTTAATGTCCTATGAGCGTGACCCTTACATTGAAAAGGAATGGTGATTAAAATTAACTGCTCACTTCTGGGGAATGCTCCTAATCCCTTGAATTTGATGGTCAGTTCCTTAAAGCTCGCAGAGTGCCTTAAGGCCAGAAACCCAGACCAGCCTAGTTCACAAGGTAGTTCTTGAGATAAACTGGAGAAAGATCCTATGTAAGCCACCTCGAGTTCTTAGAGAAATGCTGGGAAATAAAAGAAAATAATGTTGATGATAATTAAATAAGAAAAGTAAGAGTACACTAATAAATATGAATGTATTAGTGTAAACAACACTAATAAATAGTGTTTATTGTGTAGTGTATAGTGTAGTGTAAACAACATTAATAAATATAAATAGAAGGGTATCAGAACCATAGATATCAAAGGGTCATTTCACTTCTACCAATCCTTGCTGGTAAGTGGCTTTTTTAAGATGCCCTGAAGCAAAATATTTCAGTTTACAAACCCAGTAGGACAGTTGCTCTTTCGTATTCCTGTGAGAAGTATCAAAACAACTATTTTCAGATATAAAACACGGTAACATGAGATTCAAGCATCATCTTTTCACAGAGAGTTTTGTCATCCTTTTCTTGTTAAACATTAAAGAGTCACAGGTATTCTTGCAAAATTGAGGTGCCCAATTCACAAACTAAAGGTGGATAAAGCTTACAGCCAATCTTGATCTTAAAGTTTTATCCTTAGGCTTAGTTCTGGAGACACTGGGGATTAGTCACAGGTGTCCACGAGAGGAATCAGAAAAGTCAAAATGGATGTTATAACTGCATGAGTGAAGCCCTTTTTAATATGTGAGGTCACCATTTTGATGTTTTTGGCACACACCATGGATGCCTCTCAATCAGTCTGGGAAAGAATGGGAGCAGAGTGAGCAATTGCAGACTTTGTAAAACCTGATTTAAGTGGCGCCAAAGAGGAGTTTTCACGTATGCCTTGATTTTTTGTATTACCCTGGTTCATCAGTGCCACCATTGCAGGGATTCAGCATTTAAAAAAAAAAGTATCCTGGAGCTGCAGATCTTGAGAATGATCAAGAAGTCTTATCATGACTATGAATGGTACCAAAGTTCTCCAGAAATTCCACAAGATATACTGGATCTATACATGCAAATGGCAAGGTGATTTTTCTTTTTCATTTCCATAAGGTGCCATATTAATAGCTGTGGTTTATTCTACAGCCTTGAAGAAGTTCATAGCCTTTTACGGAAAGAAGGCTTCACAAAAGTAGAATCTATCTCAGATTTTGATGGCTATGCGTATTGCCTGGATAAGCACTGTGAAGATGTACTCATTTTCCCGTCTTTTCTTAAAGAAAAGCTCCTTACTTTGGACCTCTTTACTAATTACAAGCTCCTACTGCAAGTAAGTGAATAGAAGTTTGCAGAACTATGAGTATTTTCCTTCTTAGTCTTTCAGTAGTGAATATTTTTTAAAATTTCCAGTGAGGCAAACAAGCCAAGAATAATAATATAATTGCACTGGATAGTACAACTGTACTATATTTCAGAGTAGTCTTCTGTTAATCGTAAAGTTGGAAGGGAGCTTAGTTTTCTTGGTCTTCTAGTCCAGCCTCCTTCCCAATACTGAAATCTTCAGACCATTCCAGACAAATGAGTGTCCAACCTTTGCTTGAGAACCTCCAGTGATGGAGCCCCTGTGACTCCAGAAGGCAGGCTGTTCCGCTGTTCAACAGCAGTGGTGGTGCTCTCTCACAAGTGATCTGGAACATTTGAAACAAATAATTAGGTTTGTTGTGCCTTACCCAGATGCAAAATCAAATTAGATCAGAATAAATAAAACGAACAATGGGTGTGTCCTTTGGTTCTGGCATTGAATTGAATAAATTCTTCTGTGATTTCAAGAACCATTTGAGAGGGGAAGAATGTCTCTTAGAAGCATGATGTGTTAAAAAATATGCACTGCTTGACTCTTGTTCAGCAAGTAAGTTCAGGTAGCACTGTTAGAATGCTACGATTTCTTCATTTTCTTTCCAGTATCTGAGAAAGTTTTTTTTTTTTAAATGTTCCTGTGTTACGAATTATGTTCCTCAGGAATTTGATTTGACTGACATGCTCTAAAGCTTGACAGAGAAATTCTACTTTTTAAAAACCTCCCAATTCTCATTCTGTTTGAAGATGGAGAATGGGATGTAAAAATTCCTTCAAAGAAAAGGAATTCCTCCAGAGAAATTCTCATGGGCAGGAAGGGGGTAGTGATGGTGGTGGCATTTTTACACTTATAAAGGCCAAGGTGTGTGTGTGTTGTGTGTGTGTGTGTGTGTGTGTGTGTGAGAGAGAGAGAGAACTGTCTTTTATTGTATGATTTTTCTCTCTAGTGGCTGAAGCTCCCTGATTTCTGACACTTCTATTAAATCCCAACGGGGAAACATTAAAATACAGTGGAACCTCGGTTTACGAACTTAATTCATTCCGTGACTCTGGTCACACCCCGAATTGGTCGCAACCCGAAGGAAATTTCCCCAGAAGGTTCAATGTAATTACCGTTAATCTGTTCTGGTGTGGAGGACAGGGAGGCGGCTATTGCTTGGAGGGAGAGTCCCCCTCTCTATGACCACGTGTCAGGGGCGGAAAATGGCCGCGGACCGTGTCACAGGAGGGAAAATGGCCGTGTATCCTGTTCATACCCCGAGGCGGAGTTCGCAAACTGAGGTAAATTTTTGCGGCCAGAGCTGGTCGTAACCCAAAAAGTTCGTTAACAGAGGGGTTTGTAACCCGAGGTACCACTGTATGGGAATTTTTCCCATTAGACTTTTTCAGTATCAGTACTAAAAATTGTTGGAGAATGCCCCATCCCACCCGTGAATGTCACAGAGAGCACCTACTCATTTTCTCTGGATACAAATTTGATGGTGAATTTGGACATTTCTGCCCAGAATTGTACATGAAACATAGTGAGCGCCTTACTCTCAAACAGAGAGAGTTCCATTTTTCTATAACTGCTATTTTTCTCTCCTCTCCCCACCCCCAATAGCTTATAGATGAGTTGTATTTCAGGGTTGGAAATTAACTCACCTTGAAGAAGTCTTTTAAGAGGCTGTGGAACCAAAGCAGCACGTGGTGAAACAATTCAGTAACTCTCAGGAGTGTCTGCGGGAAGGTGTCAAAAAAATCAAGTTCAGTCAAGTGACTGAAGCCTCCACCTTGTGTCCCAACACACATAAAAAAGTGGGTTTTTTGACGTTCTCCCCACGGATGACCTTGGTAGTCCCTTTCTGCTCACTTCTCAGCATCCCTTTCACTTAACGCACCACAGGGCGTTTATCTGTTGATGGCTATAGGGCACACTTCTCTAGAGAGAAAACTATTGAAAATGTTGCCCCCTCCCCCCAAAAATAGAAAGAAGTTGTCATCCAGAAAGGATATCAGGAGCAGACTTTGTGGACCATAAGCCCTTGGAGAAGGGGTGCCTTTCCTAGGGATGTCTCCAGTGCTAGGAAATAAATATAAGACCCCAAGTATTTAATTGTATTTATTTACAGTCAGTGACCAGTGAAAAACCCAAGTACTTAAGGAGAATGGTTGTGCTTCATTTATGAAGCGATATCTGCTTTCCAGCAGTTCAGTTTAGCAGGTTGAGTGTCAAGATGGTCATGCTGCTCCTGGAGTGGATCAGGGCATGCTTTGCAGGTATTGGCACGATTCTCACATGCCGATGGATGATTGCTCAGATGCTTGCTCAGGATGCCCGTCTGAAGCCACTTTATTGAACAAGTGTTTGAATCCTTCTTCCAGGATGACATTCGCCAAAAATAGGTAGTGCAACTACCTTAGTTTATATTTTGGGCAGCTCCTTCACTTGTAACGTGAAGGGAAACTCGCAGTGCAAGAACTGGCTACAGGTCTTCTAGGTGCAAAGTCAGTTTAACTGGGCGCATCAGTCAAACCATTGCTTTGACTTAGGTCACCCCACCTACAATGCCAATTCCGTTGCAAGGAATGAGGTTTGCTGGCTGAATAATTGCCATGCTGGTGTCCCTGTTTAAATACGATGGCTCAGTGTTCCTGTTTAACTCTTAGGATAACTCTCGGAGTCTTGCGGTACATTCGGTGAAAGCTCTGCTGAATATGGATGATGATATTTTAATTGCACATATGGGGTCATGGCTCACTCTGGCTCACATGTCAGTGCTGACAAATCAGGAGACCTGCCGAGTGTTTGTATGCGGAGTAAAGTCCATGGCCAAGGAAGCTGAACTGAAGGATTTGTTTGCACGGATGGAGTGTAGAAGTAAGTACGAGATCAGCTGCATTATCACTGTATAAAAGTGACTTACTTCCAGGGAGCAATTATTAACTGATGTGATAGTTTAAGTCAGTGTTTCTCAACCGAGACAACTTTAAGATGTGAGGACTTCAGTTCCCAGAATTCCCCAGCCAGCAGTGGGGAAGTCCATACATCTTAAAAATTACTGAGGTTGAGAAACACTGGTTTAAGTAATGATCACCTTAATGTTCTCTCACTCAACGTGCTTAACAGCTTTGATGAAGACAGAAAATGTCAAAGGTGTATCATCTCTTCAGCAGCATTAGTTCAAATTGCATTAACTTCATTTTTTTTCCTCCTGCTTCCCAAGATATTGAGCTGCTTCATGAAGATTTTACAAACATTGAACCCACTTATTCCAAACTGCAGAAAGTGAAAGTGATTTTGCTCCTGCCTCGCTGTTCAGGCCTGGGTGTTAGCAATCCAATTGAATTTATTTTAAAAGAGCATGAAGGTAACTTAGAGTTAATTACCAAAGATTTTTGTTGCCTAATTTTAGATAGTGATGCTTCTCTCTGTTGCATTTCTGTTCACAGTCTAAATCCTCCCCCGCTCCTCCTCCCCCTCCCCCCCATCTTCTCACATGGAAGTACAGTTTTCCACCATTTTTAGAGAAGCAATACACAAAACTTGTAGAATAAGTTTTTAAATATATTTAAGACAATGTCAAGAAACAAAAGCCCTCTTCCAAAATTGACCCCTGTTGAAGAACTCTGGTCCTGCCATGAGGATCATGTGGCCACATCCTTTTTGCTTATAGCTTGTTCATGGCCCTTCAGGGATTATCTTAAATAATGACTATGTTAATGCAGCATGTTCAAGTTTAGTGCCACATTACCTACAGCTGGGGACTAACAGCCCTGTTAGGCCTTGAAACAATGAAGCTGGTTGCCTTGATACCTTTCCTGACCTTCTCTGCTTCCTGGAAGGAAAATCATGATGGTCCAGGCAAGGTGGCTGCCAGCCTGTGGGGGTTGGGAGCGGCTCGGCTCCCGCTGGAGTGACTCCATGCTGTGACTCTGTGAGCACCCCGCTCGGTGCTTCATGGACCTATCGCAGTTTCCAGGAACCAGCAAACCAGAGATTGAGTTTTGGGCAAGTTAACCAAACTCAATCCATGATTTCACACTGAAAGGAGGTGCAACGTTGAAACACACTGAATTCTAGCATGTATAAACCAGGTTGATATCAGCCATCTTCAAGCACCATGCCTGACTTTGGGAAGCGCTGCGTAGCACTTTGCTAGCTGCTCCTGTTAATTTTAAATGAGAACGCAGATGGTAATCGTTCTTTTCTGACCACTAATATCCCATTGTATTTATTTGTTCTTTTTCATTTTCTCTTTAGATGCAGACTTACTTAGAGATCTCTCTCAAGGATCAGTAGCCGAAGATAAACTGAGCACGCTTGCTCAACAGCAGCTGAAAGAGCTGACACATGCAATGCAGTGTGAGTTTATTTGTCATGAACTAAATCATAATGACAGGTGAAATCGGGTGTATCTAACACACACACATCCTCCCCAATTTCTGTTACCCAGTTCCTTCTCTGTTATTAAAAGCAAGATTCTTTTCTCCCGTACACTAAATCCTCAGTGTTACAGATCTTAATTTAGCAGACTTTGGGTGTAATGGACAAAATCTGAATTTCAAGCTCTAACAGTCTCTGCCCCAACCAGCAGACAGTCTGTTAATTCCTGAATCGCTCTGACAGCATCTGCACATTTTGCATAAATTTCACATCCATTTTGCATGCATTGCAGACATTTGACCCCAGCATAAAAGCTTATTAATTGGTCAAGAGAGATTCAGCTCTAGTTGACCCCCCCCATTAGTCTTTAACATTGGTGGTTGAATGATTACAAGTGAAATTTAAAAGAAAATGTTGGGACCTATAATAAAAACCAAGTCTTCTTTTGTTCATTTGAAATGCTTCAGCACACCTTTGTCAAATCATTTCTGTATTGTGATGTTGGTCAGTCATGCAAGTGAGTGGTTTTAGGGACCACTCCGGAAGGACGAGCTGACACTGCTTGGCCACTTCTTGGGAGCAGGGCACTCAGTCTCCTGAACTGGCAAAGAAAAATTAAAAAAGGAGGGGGGTGTTGCCAGATCAGTTTTGTTCTTAATGATTTGGCTGGAATTGAGGTCCCAGATTTGTTCTAGCCTAGCCTGGGGGAACCAGGAGCGTCTGTAGTAGGGATTGAAGAGGGGCAGATGGCGAAAACAGTATTGTCCTGCAAGTCTGCCCCTTTGTATGAGGATTATGGCATTGCACACAGGCCAAAAAAGGATGTAGTTTATGGCATGATGCTCGTCTTGTCCCTTTGACGAAAGCGGGAAACTCTGCAGATACTCATGGGGGAAAGCGGACAAGAAAAAGACCAGCCGTCATTTGATTCTGCCTTTTGGTTAAACGAAAGGAGGAATATCCCGTAGGCAACCTTGGGGACCAGTGGCACAAAGTTGGATGCTGAGAATGTGGTGTGCATGGTCTCACCACTGGCTACCAGGGGAGCTGGCCTGTTTGCAAGATGGCTTGCATGGTTGGTGAGAAGCATCCTTTTACCAGAAGGCAAACGGGTGACGTAGCTCTGTTCTGCCAAGAGGTTCTCCACCATTCCATGCACTTCCAAATAAAGCACTGGGCAACCTTCCTTCCACAGGAGGTTGGGGGGGAGGGTCACAGGCATCCATGCCTTGGTCACTTCCCAGTTGGATTACCACAACACGCTGTACAAGGGGCTGCCCTTGAAGACCATCTGGAAATGACAGTTGGCCCAGAATGCAGCAGCATGAGTAGTTTTGGGCACCTCTCAGTTTGCCGGTATTATACCACGGCTGCCCAGGCTGCACTTTCTGGATGCAATATAAGGTGCTGGCTCTCACCTCTAATGCCTGGCACGGCGCAGGGCAGAGTTATTTACAGGGTTGCCTCTCCCTGAGGGTATTTGCCCATCCACCAAGTCAGATAGGGTGGGTGTGCTCTTCCCTTAAAGGTGGTCATCTAGTGCAGTGTTTCTCAGCCTTGTCAGCTTCAAGATGTATGGACTTCAACCCCCAGAATTCCCCAGCCAGCATGGGAAGGATGAGAAACACTCATCTAGCGGGACCTAGGAAGAGTTTCTTTTGAGTAGCTGGCCCTCCCCTCTGGAACACCGTCCCCTCTGAGATCCAGCAGGTTCCAACCCACTTAGCCTTCTGGAAGGCCTTAAAAAGCTGGCTTTTCCATCATGCCTTTGGATAGAGTGAGGCTGGAGTCCAGTGACTGTCATTTTTTACGTATTGGGGAATGTTATTTTAGGGTGCTGGGAATTGTTGTTTTGGGCTGTTGTGTTTTGTTGTGTTTTATGTTCCTATCACTGCTGCTATGAGCTGTCAGAGTTACGGCACGTAAGATGGGAGGCCATTGAAGCCTTTTAAATAGATAGTTGTTTTTTTTTAAGTCAAGATGGCAGGTGTGGCTGCAGGGTTGAAGCCCTGCCCCTTTTTACACACGTCCCCCCCAAAGAGGCAGGGCTTTGATCCCATAGTTTCAGCTGCCATCTTGACTTGTTTTTACCTCCCTTTTGGCTGCTCCCGTTCCCCTCTCTCTAATTCCTAAAAAGGTCTTGAGGGCCCAGAGATGTTCCTGGATATAAGAATTATGCTAGAAGTAGGTCCTTTGCTTTTCAACAGGACAGCTTTCTATTTGATTTGTTTACTCTTACCAATGAAATGTTTAAAAAATTGGGTGGGCAATCGTTCCCAAAATATAATAATATAAAAAAATTAAGAGAGATGAAAAATGAAAAGCAAAATAAACAATCGTTGCAACAGCAGCAGATAAAAAAAACGGCAGGCAAAGTATAAGAACACATTGCCGACTAAGTAATACCGCTCTAAGTAACAATAATAGTCCCTTGCCTGCTGGCTGGACGTTGTGGAAGAGCTGACAAGATTCTTTCCTAATGACTATCGTTGGTAAGATCCGGTTGCAATTAAAAGCTGCAAGGGGAGAAGACGATGACCAGAAGAAAAGAGGGCTGGTAGAGCCAAGAGTGAAGGGCTTGTGAAAAAGAGTTCAGTGCTCAATAATCTTGGAATGATGAAGCTAGCATGTGAACCTCAGGCAGTGAGTGTCTAGCAGAAAACAGGACTGCCTCTGATAAAGTGTGAATTCCTGGTTGTTTGATGAACAAGAATGTGCTTAATTAGGCCATTTGGATCAGCCTTTAGAAGTTTCTTCAAAGCTTGTTGTTAAATGTCATTTTAACTGGACTAAGCCTGGTCTTGAATCCCTGCAGTTGCTAAAGTGCAAGCCGTGGTCTACTGCACCTGCTCAGTGTACCCAGAAGAAAATGAAGTGGTGGTGAACAAAGCCTTGGCCTCTGGAGCGGAAGGAGCAAAGGCCCAGCCGTACAAGTAAAGAACACGCTTTGGCTACTTTCCTCAACAAGTATTTCCGCCTGTTGTTTGCAGAAGGCCTGTGTGAGGCACCCGTAGCCCCCACACGGCCGTTTGTGTCACAGAGGCAACAGAGTGCGCCTCCCTGAGGTGTGGAGGGAATACCCCTTTGACTGGTTGAGGCTCCAGATCTCATTCCTCCAGATGCCTCTGGCAGGTCCATTAGCAGAGGCTTCTGCAGTGGCATTTCTACAGAGAATTGGCAGCGCCAGAGGAGTCTGCTGGAGCAATGTGAGAGGTTTCCTTCCCTCTTCAGAAGAAGGCTAGTGCACAATGCCTCAGCAAGGCATCCTTCAGAGCTTGGGCAGCCCTGTCTGGGGCGTTCAGGGTGCCTCTGTATTTCATATCCTGGCCCAGAAGTGCATAGAAAGCAGGGTGGGAGTGTATACTCCACTTCAGCTGTATCGCTTGTAGCAGTGTCACCCGTTTAAAAATTCTACTCCTTGGGTGTGCTTCCGTACCTTGTTAACTCATGCTTACATAAACCATGATTTACTGAATGATCCATTTGCCTGCATTTGCACAATGCTGCCTGGATTCCATCAGCACACTGAGTCAGAAACTAGCTCGTTGCATTTTAGTTTACTCTGGGGGTTCTCACATTTGGTGCTACCATTGACCCCCTAAAATGATAGGCGAATTTGTGAAACCACCCAGAAAAAAAAAAACATACATAAAAGAACGGACATAAAAGAAAATAACATTTTTTTAACAGTGCCCTGTCCTTGACTAACCACAAAATATTGATCTTTCCATGTTAATAAAAATTGCCAGTTCATAGGCAGCACCAAGCACACGTTGGGGTGGGTTATCAAAAAATTCAGCATCTCTGCAATCTAAGCCCTGTCTCTTTTTTAATGAGCATCATACATGCAATGCAGGGAGAAGAGGGGCGAGGCTTTGATAGGTGCTCATGGCCACCATCTTGACTTTTGAGACAGATGTGCATCTGTATATCACTCCAGGATTTTAGATTAGGCACAGCAGAATCCTTCAGTCAACTAAAACACTATTTTTGGCAAATACAGGTAGTCCTTGACTTACTACCATTCATTTAGCAGCTGTTTGACATTACAGCGGTGCTGAAAAAAGTGACTGAAAACAGGCCCTCACACTTATGACTGTGGCAGCGTCCCTGTGGTTCATGTGATTGTGATTCAGGCTCTTGGCAACCATCACACATTTATGACAGTTGCAGAGTCTTGCAGTCATGTGATTGCCATTTGCAACCTTTCAACAAGCTTCAATGGGGAAGCTAGCAGGAATGTCCAAGTGGCTGTTGTGTGATGTATCGCTTAATGACTGCAGCAGAAAAGGTCGTAAAATTGGGTGCAGTCACATGATGCCTCACTTAACGTCTGCACTGCTTAACGATGAATTTTCCGGTCCCAATTGTGGTTGTAAGTTGAGGACTACCTGTACTTCATCTGGTCATCCTGAATTGATACATTCTGAATGTTCAGGATACCGTTTGACATCACAGTGACATCTCTGAATATGATCTTGAACCTTATACTGAAAATTCCCATATTAATCAATATTGGAACAGGCCGACAATATGTCCAACAATAATCCTATCAACACAAATATGCTTCTATTATACTAAGGTTGACAGCCAATCTTTATGAAGCATCCTCATGCTTACTATTGTGGATCTCATTTGGAAACTTTTGAAGGTGGATTGTAGCTTTGAAAAATCTTAAAAACTGCTACATTATATCTATAGTTAATAATTGCCAAATTATGGCATCATATATTTTCTTGGACTCTGAAGTAGATTTGCAGGCCTGAGACAGAATCCCATCAAGTCTATATTGTTAGATGGGCTCTGTATCATGTGTAGTTTCATATAATTCAAGCAAATAGAAATACTTGAATTATGGGGTATGTGTGGGAAGACGGGGTTCTTTGGATCCCAGCTTGTTTAGTTACTAAACAATTTAGTCCCAGTTGCTTAGTGTAGCTTTTGAAAATTACAGAGAATGAATTGACTCACGTTGATTTTACACGGCGGCCTCAGTACCATACGTTTGCATCCACCCTAGGCTTTGCCCACCAGTTCTTCCTTTGTGTTCTAAGCTGGAAGTCAATTCATCTGCGGAGAACTTTTTCCGGCTGGAGCCCTCGGATATTTCTAATAGCTGTTTTATAGCTGTTTTAGGCCGAGAGGTGAGTAATGAGTTTCCTCAGCCCACGAGAAAGGGGAGTGAAGCATGGCGTCTGTTCAGATGCTTAGTATTGGCGTAGATCAGCATTCAGGCTGCCTTGCACGCGTTGCCGTCGTCAGGCTTCCAAGACGAGAAGTCCTGCACTTTAGGTTGGAAATTGTGGGTTGGGGGGCAGGGGTTGAGATAGGGTTGCTAAAACAGAAGGCAGTCGGGGGTCGGCAAGGAACAAATTGTTTGGAAGGCTCTGCGAGTGTTGGGATTTTCCTAATTTTTGCTGTAATCCCTCAGGATGGCTTCTAAGTGCCAAATTATCCTTGCACACTGCATTTGATGTGCTGTGGAGAGTTGTCGTTTTGGGGAAAAGAGGGAGTCTCTGCCTCTTCCTCCAATCCTGCATAACATCCCATGAAGCCTTGGGCAGGGCAGCATGACCGAGTCTCTGTTACATCTGTGGGACCCTTTCCCCAGTAGCCAGGCAATGGGTGTGGCATGGATGCATGTCAGCACGTGGGAGGCATGTTTGGGGCTTCCAGATTTCAGCTCCCGGGCCTCCCCTTGAGGATTCCTCACTTCAAGAAGAGGAGAAATTGGCAGGATCACAGCTTCAAGAAAAGGCAAGATTGTGGACAAGACAGTAGAAGGTCATCTTGTGGAGTTTCACTCCAGGTTCTAGAGCAGTGTTTCTCAACCTTGGCAACTTTAAGATGTGTGAACTTCATCTTCCAGAATTCCCCCGCCAGCCATGTAAAATAAAGCAGACTTGGAGATCATTCTGCTTAGCCCTTAAGTACGTGTAGCTGTGTTTCTGATAGAGTCACCTCTTCCCAGTATAAAGACGTTTCCTTGGGTTTCTTCTCTGCTGGGAACAACTTTGAAGTTTCTGTTTTATTGCTCAGTCTCTGCTTTCTTATGTACAGAGACTGCTGAAATTATGTTTTTGAATTTGTGTGGCTTTTGACCCTATGAGCTGTTTCCGGCATAATCCTTAATTCTTGTTCACTTGGTAAATTAGATTGCAAAGCTTATTTACTTTCTATAATGCTGGGCTAAATTTTAATTTCAGCACCCATATTTTATTGCTGGATTTAGGCCATAAAACAGGACATGAGCAGTGAGTTTTCTCATATTTTAGCCTGCTCTGTATTGTCAATTCTTTTTCTTCAGATTTACACACTGTTGCACAACTAAATGAGTTTTGATGTTTGCACAGCGTAACTGACCAAAGGATAGTTTAGCCCACAACTACTCCAGCTGTTTGGGGTTAAAGATGCCCCTCTCAACCAACAGTGTTGAGTTTCACATTCATACGTTTGCCCCACTATTTACCCAGATAAGTATGTCATGCGAAGCCATCCTTTGTATCCAACTTAATAACTTTGGTAGCCATATCTAGGAATTACAAGTTTTTCATTCCAGAAAATGCAACTAGTTACAAACAGCCATTCTTAGAACAATAGCAAGTACTGTAACAGTTTCTGGATTCCAAATAATGCCTTTGATTTGCAGCTGAAATTGAAACATTCTGCATTGTGAGGCTTTGAGTAGACTTACTCACATTCCTTTATTTAGGGCTACAACAGGTAACAAGGTCACCCATGATTAAATGGTAGAGATGGGAAGTGAATTTAGGCCCAAAGCAATCTTTTTTGGATTGTGTTAACTGAGTATTGTGGGCTTTCTGATAGTATTTAAGTAGATAAATAGTTTTCTATTATTACAAGGATGAGTGACCATGGATTTACTAAATGTTGAGCTTACTTGGTATAGATAATGCTGAAGGATGGGAATTGTGACCCAGGAAATGAGGAAGACCACCTGTTGGCCATCCTTGTTGCACTTCACCATCCTTGCTTAATAGATCTGGAACACGGTGCCGCTTGAGCAGTAAGGCAAAATGTTGGAGCCCGCTAGATGCTTGTTAGGGGCAAGATTTGGCAGGTCTGTGTCAAGGTCTGGAAAACAGTTTAACGTTTCACGTAACTTGAATTTTCAATATTGCTATATATACAGTAGTTCACTGGTGGGGTTCAGCTGTGCTAATTTGCATTCTTTTATTTGTGTAGAGAGATCCATCTGAGTCTGTGTCCGTGAAAGATGTTTTAGCTCGTGCCGCAGCAAAAGGATTGCTGGAAGGTATCGATTTAGCAAAGCCCTCTAAGAAAGAAGAAAAAAAGAAAAAGAAGCACAAAGTAATCCAGGCGAAGAATCCGGTTAAAGAGGCAGTGATGCAATCTCGGATTCAGGAGTTCCTGGAACGAGAGATGAAACCTGGCATGACTGATACGGACTCTTCCATATCTAGCGTGGTTGCCAGTACTTCTCAGGTGATGACTCAAACCAGTGAGTCCGCAGCCTTGAAGAAACCAGCCCACCCCCTCTCAAACTCCTCTCTGCCTGTGATGGCAAAGAGTAGCCTCACCGCCACCTCATCCATGCAAAAAGTACTTGAGAAACAACGGAATGCCAGGAAACCCAAGTCCGATGATCGGGTCATGATCTTGAAACCTGTTGAGATTGTCCTGCCTCCCGTGATGATGCCTTATTTTAACCCACAAGGGAACAGGGCCCAGATCTCATCTAATCACTATTATTATCGTTGGGTTGGTGCAAAAAATGGAACACTAAGCCCTTCAGCATCCAAAAAACTGATTAAGTCAAAAGAGCCCTCCCCATCGTCGATGGCCAAGCAATCTCGTCCGTGGCTTTGAAGACGTCCCGATCTTTATTTCTTCAGAACTTGAGACCGATGTTCATCTTACTGTAAACTCCTGAATATCATTTGGGCGCTAAATGTAAGAAGCAAAGTGCTTTTAGAAAGCAATTAAAATGCTGATCTCTTCATGGCTATTATGAATGTAGCAGAGGAGCTGTTTTGCAAAGGTTTTTATTACGTAATGCTTGCATCCAGTTTCAGTACCTTTTGAATGTCAAAAGATCTAATATTCACACTTGGATTATGCAGATCATTGGAGGAAACTCTATAAAGGTTTATATGGGCAATAGCTAATTAGTTTTAAGCCACAACAGAGACATATTTTGTCTGAATGCATCTAAAGCTACTGAATTTTAAGGCTAGCCATTACCATTATAAATGAAAACAGGCTATACAGATAGAAAAGGGTGATAATTGTTTATTCCTGAGGTGTTTCACATCATTCCTCTTGGGAATTTGGAATATGTTGCCTTTTTCTGCCTTTAGAAGATCACTCCTGGCCTGCAAAACGATCCTTGAAGACTTCAGCCTGGTTTATAATCCACTCAGTCTTCCCTTAAGAAAGAACAGCTTTTTAAAAAAAGTTTATAGCTGTCACTGCTTTGAAAGATAAATGGTAACTACAAGAAAGTTAAAACATTTGGACAAAAGAATTTTTCTGGCTTTGTTGGTGTAACAGCATCATTATTACATCCTTTCATTTAGCTTCAACATGACATCGATTTTCATTAGCAAGTCAGTATAAATCATCAAGTTATTATGCCATATGGTTAACTGGAAACAAAGCATATTAAACAATTCCTGATTAATTATTTTCTTAACTGTAGTTTTTTATTTCCCCCCTGGAAAGCAGCAAATTGGTTGGCTTGGTTGTGACATGCACATTTTGGAGCTGATTTGTGCGTTACAGAAAAGATGAAGTTCTTCATAGGCTAATTGCAGACTTTCTAGAATAACTGATGGGCATTCGTTTGTTTAAGGTATAAACCTATTTCTTGAAGCTGGGCTTCTCAGATGTCTCTTCCCACATTTTCAAACTGTCCTTGAATATAATGAAAAAAAATGCAGTACAATATCGAAGTATGTATTATTTGTTAGAGTTGTATTAAGTTTGTATACAGCAAGAATGAAATATTTGTCCACAAGTGATTGGAACAGGATGCATCATAGGCAACAAAGCTTTGCTGTGAGTTGACTGGTGAGCAAGGACCAATAAACTCCAGGGTGAGCAGAGAATTTTGTTCCAGGGCAGAGAATTCTAATAGTTCCACTGAAAATGTATATTCTCTAGGATACTTGTAAAACCCAGTCTAGTCTACTAAAATGTAAGGGAAAATATAGGTTGGATGGGACCTTATCTAGTCCAGTCTCCTGTTTCAGTGCAGGAATGCACTAAATCATCCCTGCCTGGTGGCTGTCCAGCCTCTGAGAAACTTCCAGTGAGGGGGGTCCACTCTTGTTCAAGGAAGATCACTGCCCTGCATTACCACCAGCAAAATCTTCCAATATCCAGCATCAGCTCCTATCTTTTGATTTGAAGCTGTTAGACCTTCTTCAGCTCTTGGATTCAGGAGAAACCAGGTCTATCCTTAAGCTTGCCCCCTTATCAGCTTGATAGGCCTCAGAATCCACTTCAGGTTCTCTATGTCCCTTTTTAAGGTGTGGTGGCTAGTTCTGACAAAGTACTCCAAGTGAGAGCCAACCAGCACAGAATACAATGGGATCGCTCTGCTGTCTGTCAGTCTAGCCCAAGATTGCATTACATTGAATTTTTAGCTGCTGCATCACATTGCTTGCTCATGTTCAGCCAATGGTCAGCTAATAATTTTAGCTCGTTCTTACATGCCCTGCTGCCTAATGAGGTCTTGCCAATCCTGTATTTATCGATCTGATTTTTCTTACTGATACATAGGGCTTGCTGTGCCACAGTTGAACATCATTCCAATGTTCAAACTTGAGGTCATTATAAATTATCCTTGATGGTGTTAGCCAATCCCCTTCAAAATCTGGTAACCACCTCTTCCATTCAAACCCTGTTATTTATAAAGATACCAAACAGCTCCAGATCAAAAATGAAACCCTTCCAGGACAAGGCAGAACCTTCTACAGGTATACTTGGGGTCCGTTGCACCAATGTCCATAATGTTTGCTTGTTTAGGTGCCCCATAATACATGCTGAAAACTACAATTCTGTTTCTTACTTTTTAATCTTACCCAAACACTTTCACAGGACTCGAACATTTAGGGGCATTTATTTTTTCAAAAGCCTAGGCCTTTTTCACATTCAGAGCCATTTTGCCTCCTTGGGGGTCGGGGGGGCGGGATGTCTTTTGAAGAAGTAACGTCCTTCAAATTCTACATTCCATTCATGACTTCATACCACCAAGTTCCATGATAATGAATAGGTCATGTCTGTTCCCCAAATGTAAAATTTCTAATTCCTCTTTTGATTATTGAAGGGATTGTCCTTGTATAACAAATAGATAAATTATTTGTCTCCATGTGGTTAAGTAGGAATGGATACCAATAATTTGGTATCGTGCACCAGGAAGGCCCCATATTCCTTGCAATGGATAAGCCTAGTCTTTATTCAGCTGTGAAACAGTTGCTTAAGGTCATACAAGATGACTTGCCTTTGCTTAATAGTTCTCCATTACATGACTGAAATGGCTTTATCAATCCCCTTGGCTTAAGAGCCAGTTTGCACCAGGCAACACATTTCTGCTCATTCTGCCTGCGCATCCTTCCTTTCTACCCAGTCATAGTAGGTGGTGGTTCTTAGCTACTCTTGGCCTAATGTTAAACATGGATGAGCTTGGATAGCTCTTGGATGGGATACCATTAGAAAACCTCGGATGTAGAGTAGACTGGGAAAAGAATTGAATGGGTGTAGAACTCAAGCCTTCACCCACCTACAAACACATGCCAGATGTCAAGATCATATGTATATCCCACTTTCTTAGCTCACTGGCTGGGTCATATATTTATCTGGAAAAGAGCAGTATAATTATTTCTGTACCGAAGAAAGGTGACCCAAGCACCCATGATTCAGCAGATATTAGAACTGGATACTAGTTGAACTTCTGAGCCCTGGTCCTACAAGGGCTTAATGGAGTAGACAAATCTGTTCTGCAGTCTACTTGAGGCACAGAGTTCCTATCTCCAGCTGGGTTGGTTTCAGGTCAATGCCATTCATCAGATCAAATCTGGGACCTGCATTTGCATTGTATGCTTCAGGAAATACATAGATGTCCCTCCTTTCCAATAACGTTTCAAAAGTGTGGTGCTCTTTGATGAGCTCGTCTGTACTTTCTGCAATAGGGTCTATCTTGCCCAGGATCTGCTCAAAGCAAAATCAGAGAAATGGACTTCCACCAAGATTCCAGGCAGAACTCATTTTAATCTGGATATAGTGCCATGAACCACTACTCTGATTAAGCTACTGCATCCAATTTGTGAGGTAGCCCTGAATGGGCTTTACTTGACATCAAAATATTCAAATATTCCAAAATTCCTTTTCTTGCTTTTAAGATACTGGGCCTTTTAAAAATGTTCTCCATTCCATATTTTAAACTGGAAGCTCTAGAAGAAAGAATTACCATTTGCTTTCGCCGAGGGCAGCAGCATCCATGGTCGGATTAAAAAAAAAAGCCAAGATGGCTCTGAGTGAAGCCCCAAATCCCGTTTTTACGTATGGCCTTAAATCTCATGATTGCAGCCACCACCCTGACTTTTTTTACCGCCCTGGCAGATGATAAGCACGCTTGGAGCAATGCTGTCTTCTCCGCCTTCCTCCACTCAGCAGCAGCAGCAGCACCAGCACCCTAAAAGTCTCGACCTGGCAAAAAGAACGCTCAACTCCAACCTCATGAATGCGAGACAAGCAGTTAATGTAATTAAATTTATTCTTGCAATGGATTACATTTAAATGTGTAAGAGGTGGACAATGTTGGGGGGGGAAAGCTTGCTTTCAAAACGGGGTATTTCCCCTAGTACAAAGAGCTCTCGCTGATGAACTGTGTGCGTTTCGTCCCTTCCCCTTTGGCGGAAGACCTGCCTATATGTACTCTTCCTTCGAACTAATTCTGCCCGCCAAAGAGAGGAGCTGATGATCAAAATGACAAGAGCTCCAGATCAAGAGGCAGTGACCTCTGAGGCGAGCGCCATAAAAGTAAGACCTTTCCTTTAGGGGTGCCTGCTGACTCTTTGCCTTAAGAATCCTCCTGCAAAGACGAGGCCCTTGGAAAATTTGGAAAATGGATTTCGAGGCCGCTCGAAGCCCCCACCCACAACCCGCTCCTCTCTTCAAAGCATGGCCGTTCTGCACACAGTTTATCGCTCAGAGCTCCTTGCATTAGAAACAGGCCTGATGCCCTTCCACGCAGCTGATTTCTTCTTGTAAGTGGCTCTTCATTTTTATGAACAAGGCAAGGAAAGAAAGAGTCGGCGAAGGACTAGACTGCTTTAAAGAAATGCTGTGGGCGAAGGGAGAAGAAAGGCATTAAGCGATTACAAATGGCTGTAACTGATCCCCTTTCTTCGGGAGAGTAGATGAATGAGGCGGCCTATGAAAGCAGCATCTAACTCGGTTTTTGTGTTTTAAAAAATAATAGAAGTTATTACACGTCATCTTACCCTTTCCTCCTATGTAATTAAAAAGGTGACTACAAATAATTAGAAAAGTCTTCTGTCTTTTGGCAACCTACAGTACACTGAGTTTAGTTAGGGCTGGATTTATGGGTGAGCTTGCATCCAGTTCACAACCGATGCCCTGTAATCGAATAGCTCGGTAAAAATAGAATAAAATATTTAAGCTGCGTTGAACCGGTTAATCAAAAACAGACGCGAGATAGCCAAGGCGTCGGGCCTTGCCAAGAGATACAAAGAGTGCATAGATCACTGAAGGATCACCACAACACTGAGTAAAGTCACTGGTGTTTGTTCACACTTCAGCCATCATCCGTTTGCGGTGGGTGGGTGGGTCGCTTTATTTGCGAGGATTCAGAAATGCCCCGTGGGATCACGGCCAGCCCGCGCCCCTGCCAGCAGCTCCCTGAATCTTTTCCCGTAGCTAACGCTCAGTAGACGCTCTCGGAGAAATCCGATGGATCTCTCAAGCACGTTTAAAAAGCTTGACTTGAAATGGCTTTCTCTGTCAGCCAGCACAGCTGAACACTGAAATCTCACTGAAGTTTAAAACTCCTATTCATTCGGTAACCGGTCCCAAGACAAAATATTCTGTCTTCTCTACTTCCTGCCAAGCAGATTGCCATCCAGAAAAACAACTGGCTTATTAAATACACAGAATTCCTGGGTAGGGACATCGACAGGGTGGGGTGGGTGTCACAGAAGTGAAGATGGTGGCCAGAATCACACAATACAGCCCCACCCCACGTAGAAAAGAGGCGGGGCTTTGATCAGGGCCACCATCTTGATTTTTTTCAATATTCCCCACCGTGGATGCCTCCTGCATTAAGTATCTACATTGTGTATCCCTTATGAAATCGATTATTCCAAGTAACATGTGAAAATAATGTTGTTAGCATGCACTTTCTGAAAATGGGGGGGGGTATAAAAAGGTTGGGTTCTTCCAGAGTGAGTTGCAAACGGCAGCCCTTAAATCAGATCTACATCTCTGCACGTCCCTCCCACAGAAGTATATCTTCTTTGCATAGGTGGTTATGTCAGAACATTAGAAAATAAAAAGGTTGCCTTGCGCTAAAAGATGTATTGATTTTTACACATAGGCTTACTTCTTAGGACTCGACACCCTGAAATATACATATACACATATATCTATCTAGCCAGCTACATAGCTTAAAAACGGAGGAAGACTCTTATTGTTTTTAGATGTGGAGCCCCGTGGTCTAGTTCCCACATGCATGACGAACCAACACTTGAACTGGTGGACTTCAATCCACCACTGGATTGATGGGGATGTGATTCTGGTAGGGTGACACCATCACAGACGAGTCACAACTTGATGTTCTGGTGTGAAACACGCACAGCTTTCTGCTGCCTCTCGTGAGTATCGAAAGCTTAGCGTAACACTCAACCAGGCAGGAGCTGTTCCTCGGAGCAAGAGGAAGCAGCCGTGCGCTTTTCTGGGATAGGTGAAGATATGAAAGAACTTGCAGAGTGGCTGTTTTGGAGGTCCACCTCGACCTTCTACTCTATGCTGTTCCCGGGCACTTCTTTTCACTCGTGTTGTTCTCTGGCTCTTGCAGCTGAGTCAGGGCCAGCCCACAGGCAGCAGTCACGCCCTGTGGTGCAAGAAAAGAGCACGCCTACGTTGCAGTGGTGTTTAGGCCGACAAGTTACAATTGTGTCAAGTGCAAGCAGAACAGATGAGCGTTCAGGATGCATGGTTCAGACACACGCTTTTCCTAAACTGGAAACAAAATTGTCCAAGAACCTCTACATCTCTCAAGGCTGGATCCTGCTATGGCAGCCACATTCAGAGGACAACCATTTGGGGAAGGTTGCTTTAGGCCAATGTTGTTCAAACTTGGCAACTTTAAGACGTGTGGACTTCAGCTCCCAGAATCCCCCAGATTCTGGGAGTTGAAGTCCACACATCTTAAAGTTGCCAAGTTTGAAAAACACTGCTCTAGGCTGATGGAGATGGGATTCCATCTTTTAGATGGGACAGGCTAAGGGAGTGCAGTTTTGGCTGGTGGGTTTGCACTTTTCAAACGTTTGGTCGAATTGGAATTGGGGTCCCATTTCTCCCCTTCTCTCTAATGGGAGATGCCGAAACCAAGAGCACGTCAGCCTCGCTTCTCTTTCTCATTAAGAAAAGTGTGCAAGATCTTCCTCTTGAGACCACAGCCTCCCTCCTACCTCTGCCCCCACATAGGTCTGTCCCGACTAAAAAGGAGTTCTAAGGTTTTTCCTTTGGCAGAGCATCTGGTGAACTTGTGCTACACAGTATACACATGACAAATAGTACACACAAAATGATTAAACAGTCAACAAAAACAAGGGGGGCTGTAAGGTGGGATCCAAAAGTCAAGATGTCCGTCACCGTGGTGCGATCAAAGCTCCGCTTGTGATGTACATAAGAAATGGGTGGAGCTTCAACGGCAGCACTGTGACCATCATCTTGAGCTTTTTCTTGACAAATCCTGTGGACATCCTGGTCAATGGAAACAACACATCACGTAAGGTGCAATTACAAGGTAGAAGGGTGCTTGCCATGACACGTGCTACTTGGAATTTCAGAAGCCAACCACCATAATCTATTTGCATCACACCCAAAATCTATGAAAGAAAGCATCGTTTCTTATTTTAAACTCACCAGAAAATAAAGTTCCTAAGAAAGCCGCAAAGCAGAATGGATTTTGCACAGCAAAGCTGCTGCCTCAGCCCCCAACTTGGTGGAAAGAAATGAAAGGGCATGATGTGAATGTTAAGAATTCAAGTAAGAGGAAATCCGTGACTGTGTACCAGGTTGCCTCTGTGCAAGTCTATCAGTTAAGAAAAGTAACTAGTGAACATTCTTTTTTTTTCCACTGACATTTATATATATTAATGGTCAAGTACCAATGTACATTTTGAATGCACCAGCCGACTCTATTGCATGCGTTTTATAATGAGGGAAAGCCGTGAGTCTGACGTTACAGTTTTAGCCTCGTCTACCCCATCAGCCTGAAGCGACTAGCTTCGCGCGTGTATCCCAGCGAAATGTACAAAAGAACAGGACCTATGGGAGGGTAAGGGCACTTGAGCCTTAGCATCATCAGGGTTGGGGGTGGATTCTGTCCCAGAATAAAACCCAGCCTAACCTGCCCAACTTCTCAAATATGGATTAGTACACAAACAAATGCAATTCCAGGACTGAAGGCCACTTGAAGTACGGTATTTTTCCTACACGGGCAGCCCTTCTCTGAAAGAAAAACCACACAAACCACAGAGAGAGATTTTATGTGACAACGGTACACTTCTGTCTTCTTCACTGTATATACATTTGTGCTAGAAAGAAACAATGAAGGACGGATTCTCCACGCTGGCCTGTGCAGGGACCCAGACATGCACGGGGTTGCCACAGGCTGCTGGAGCCCAGCGGGGCCGTGCCTTCCTCCACCGAAGGGTCTCTCCGCTGCAGCACACCTACGCTCACGGGTCCGAGGTTAAGTTATTACTACGGTGCACAAGATGGAAGGTTAATTACGAATGTTCTTTTGTAAAAAATAAGAAGCTTGGTATTAGTAGTATAATAATACACCAGTAACTAATACTTGGTATGTATCTCACTGTTAAAAAAGAGGGCAAAGTGCTCAGGGAGCGATGAGGATCATCAGACTCGTTCTTGGCAAAGACGAGGAGCCCATGGGCTGCATTCTTTTCTTCCGGATGTGGGAATTTAAGTAACGTTCATACTATGTACAATCAGAAGGCAGGCCTTCTGCTTCTCGAGGAGCAGAGCTCACGGGGGGAAAAAAATCATGCTTCTTTTCGTATTACTTGGTGGCGGCAAGAGTGAGAACATGCTTGTCTAATATTATTTTGGATAAAAGACGAAGACGATTTCAATGGAAGGCCATCATCCAGTCCCCTCCCTCTGAACGCAGACGCTGCACCTCTTGCGCGACCTTTTCGGAACGCCGCAGGTCCGTCACGGCATGTCAGTCACAGGACGCTTCTGTTTCAGAGTGTCAATCAGGGACAAGACCCCGCGTTTTACGTTGGCGGTGACTCTCCTGGACACGGAGTCTGCTGGAGGAGGCGGCGGGCGGACTTTCTGAGAAAGGGGTCGGGCCACCAGGCACTTCTGATACCGCAGCTGCAACACAGCAAACGTAGTCAGCATTAGCACGCGTTCCCATCTCTAGGCTTCCTATCGCTGCAGGAAAAGATAGCTCAAAGGGGGTTGTTTAGCCCGGAGAAGAAGATGCCTCTCCCACTGAAGCAAAACTGATTTTATGGAGAACTTCGGTACCGGCGGCTGGCTGAAGAGAGGTGGAGTTAGGAGGCTTAGCCCTCTTAATTCACACATGCAAATCGTCTCTTCCATTTGATTGGTTGCCTTATAATTACAAATAATCAACTTAATAGTCATTACTGGTACGCATTGACAAAAACCACCTTTATTAGTGGGATCCAGTTCATTCTTACTTAAATGCCCCATTAGAGGCGTATTAGACGAGGTCACCCTCCTTTACATCATAGAAACCTTCCCTTTAAACAATGACCCCTTGAATTGATTTATGTTCTTTTTCCCTAGCTGCTAACTGAGAAATCCTTGGTTCTCAGCAGCCAGTCTGCACCCTTCACCTATCTTGTTAGCACCTGGTTAGTTCAAGCACAGCTGTGGCTTCCAGGCACCGGCTGGCTTCTGCTGAGTCTACAATACAGCCTTCTAATTGCTTACTCACATAGAACCTTACATAATTTGGGGTCCCACTTGAACCCCTCAAGGTTTCTCCTTCACGGTCAACCCTCGGCCGAGGCACACAGATGCTGTAGCATCCATTCCTAAGCTGAAAAACTGGCATTTGTCTGTGTGTGGAGCTGACACGCATCCCTCCGTCAGCTCTGAATGGCAGAGCACACCAGCATTGTCCCTCGCGCAACGCTGAAAGAGGTCCCAAGCTCTGCAGGTCTGTCATTAGATGCAGCATGCTTAGGACCCAAGGGCAAATGTTGCCTTGTTTCAGCAGTTTCTTATACACTGACCACGGGGAAGGGTGGCCACTAGGAAGAAGGCTTTGGCACACAGGAAATGCCCACTTGAGTGGCCTGTCCCAGCCTTCTCTCCTTTCTTATCCAAATGATTTTTATTTTTATTCAGGCTTGTAAAACATTGATCTTTTAAACATTTCCAACTACTGTGATTGCATTACAACATGTGTTAGCCTAGTCTGGATTGATTCTTCTTTGATAGATTGATTTTGCTCTTCTCAAAGCGTTCACAAGCAGAAGAGCTCTGATTGCAGAATGGTCTCCAGTCCAACAAATGTTTCGGTTGGAAGAACAGAAGAGAACACTTCCTTCCGAAGCTCCCTTGGCTGTCCCCAAAACTGGGATGGGTTCTGCTGGGCCACAGGCCATTCCTGCCCTGATAGGGTTAAACCATCTATTTTGTTCTCCTCAAGTTTGAAAAAAACAGGTCCCAGCTCTTCCACTGACATCACCTGTCACTGCCGTCTACTTCTCTGGCTCTCAAAAGCATTAGAAAAAGTGGGGATCCCAACTGCAGAATCAGTGAACTCTATTGTTCCAGAGGAACCCCCCAACTTTGGGGCACAGTTGGGGGGAATACAAAGGACTGAAGGGGAGATCACTGAAAATGTGCCTTTTCCTTGCAATGCTGAGAGAGTCCTATGCGTGGAACTTCAATACGTAGTCAGGTGACTGGATGCAGTTAAGATCCAAGCAATAAAAATTAACTAAGCAAACTTGAATGAACTCTTCAGGAAACATGATGGGTTAGACCTTGTATAGTTTATTTCACACAAGCAATGAGTTCTAAGCATGCGCACAGATTTGATCTAAGTCTCGAAATCTGGAGACCCAATTTGGTGTAGCGGTTAAGGTGCTGGACCAGAAAATGGGAGGCTGTGCGCTCTAGTTCTGTTGGATGACTTTGGGCCAGTCACTCTCTCTCAGCCCAGCCCACCTCACAGGGTTGTTGCTGTGGGGAAAACAGGAGGCAGGAGCATCCCGTACCCTGTCTAGAGTTGTACAAAATAAAGGTAGGATATAAATCTCATAAGAAATAAATTGGAACTACTTCCACTCTGAAAGTTATTTTGCTCTGCAGCTGCCCTGACAGAGAGAGGGGAACAGGCAAGGTGGTAGACACGTCATGATGCAAGCCCCAGTCCACCTGCATACGCACACACACGAACACGCACACACGCATGGAAGATCAGGGCTGGCATCATGATGCCACCTCCAGCTTCTTGCCCATTTTGACTCCCGTTACCACCCCACGGACATTTTGCTGTTGTATTTTAATTCAGTCAGGAATACTAGCCCGTGGGGGTCTTAGACAAAATATAAGAATGATCTCTGAAAGTAAATGCTGAATATCAGTGAAGCAGGCAATTCTGTCACTTTCATCAATTCTGCAGTCTATTTTTTTCCACTGTCCTTTTTTGGAAAGGCCCTTTGTTCCTTGCAAAAGGCTTGTTTCTCTACTGAGCGCTGAAGCATGGCTGACAGAGAGAGCTAACACTAATGTTGATTGATTGACTGATTGCTTTCCTGGCAAATTTAACCCTGAACACCACAAACTCAAAGGGATTTAATGTTCTACTCGGAGCGAACATGCTACTATTTATAGAATTGTCCCACTTACCATACAAGCAGCCTGAACAGCCTCTGAGACGTTGCCAGCATTGGGCTCACACCAGAAAACGTGGCATTCGAAATGCTGGTTTCCCGTATCCATAATGAAGGCAAATGTATGTATATCTTTACCCACGCCCATAAAAGACAAGAACCGGACACGACATTCTACCACGATCTCCTCTTCGTCCTGGTTGGAAAGAAAAAGTTCTCTCTGTCACCATTCAGTGTGAGAGGGAAACCTTGAACACGTGTTATAAGGCTGATAAACCGATTCAGGGCTGTCCAATCAGGAGGGTCTGCACCCATCAGGGATGTCCACAGGGTACACAGTCAAGATGGTGGCCATGTAAAAACCTGGCAGAACTTTCATTGTACTGTTGCGGTCATCTTGATTTTTTTGACCCTACCCTGCAGACGCCCCTGGCACCAGGGGTGGGGTCAATGTAAAAACCTAAGCAATCTTCCGAGCCATCCAGAGAAAAGGCAGGAGGATCTGTTAGGGTAGAGGACGTCAATGAAGTCAAAATGGCAACACAATCAGGTAACTGAAGTCCAGCCACATGTTGGGGTGGGGCTTCAACCGCCCGGTTGCACCTCTCATTTTGACATCATTGACCCTCCTGCTTAAAGGAACTGATATTGAGCATTCGGTGGTTGGAACTCATTAGTAATATATATAGGACCTTTACGCACCTTCTAGGACCCTTAAAAAAAATCTCGAAACGCTTTAGTGACAATAGAATTGATAAAACTGGTAGAGGGGAAGAGAAAAAAGAGTCACAGAATGGAATGACTGGAAGGGACCCTGATAATAATGTCCTAGAGCAGTGTTTCTCAACCTTGGTCATTTTAAGATGTGTAGACTTCAGGTCCCAGAATTCCCCAGCCAGCATGCTGGCTGGGGAATTCTGGGAGTTGAAGTCCACACATCTTAAAATGGCCAAGGTTGAGAAACACTGTCCTAGAGTACAAAGTTAGTTACTTAGTTCTTCTGTATTCATGTAGCTAAGAGGCAGAGCATATACTCTGCATGCCGTATTCCCTGGCTTAATCTTCTAGTTAAACTTAATTAACTTTATAGTTAATTAGACTGTAGGCAGGATCGATGCAAGTCATTTAATTTTCTCCCCAAAATCTGAGATAATTATAGCTTTAAGCCTCACTGGTTTTCATGTAATGCTAATTAAATTGACAGTTTGGTTATTTTTGTAAGTGACAATAGTAACATATGGCAAAAGGGATGCCTTGAAAACACAGTACAAATCATAAATTACCACCAAATCTGTTCCGAAGCTACATACGGACCTATCTTTTTTTCTCTAATAATCTTAAATAGAAAAATCTTGGAGAAAAATGAAGCTCTTGGTCAAGTTACAAATCCTAGTATTAAAATAAGACAATTTTAAGGAACCGTACTCCATCGCTGATGACTGTCACAGTAGCGTCAGCAACGTTCATGGTGACAGGCATCCAGTCTTCTTTGTTAGAGGACTCCGTCAAACTTTCTATAGCCCCATTCAGCGTGTCCATACCTTCAGAGGAACAGAGACAACAGAAAGACCCCCTTAAATCTTTGAGGGTCACAGAACATTTCAGTTTTCCTTTGCTTAAATTGCTTCTCCTTCCACTTAGGCCCAAGCTTGCTTCTTTCCTCTCCTATTCCCACCCCGTCATTTTCCCCTCTCCCATTGCATCTTCTAGGTTTTAAGTCTGGAAGTTTATTGATTTATTTTATTTATCGTATTTATATAGCCACCCATCTCACACAAAGTTACTGGTCTTTGTCAGCTGCTGGGTGAAAAACCTGCCCATTTGCTTCAGAAATGCAAAACAAAGAGAATCCATGTGTTAGAGCTGGGCTTGAAACTCTCTGTGTTTGCACAACACAGTGGGATAAGTTACTTAGTGAATGCACTCACGCTATATATTAAACTTGGTTAGTTTTAGCTGTGGTTAGATTCTGAGTGGTTGAGTGGGTTGTATGAACCCAGCCAATCTGGCTACCTTAGGATTCAATGTATCACATGAATTCCAGAAAATTCAATATCTAATTAAGCATGCTATGGGAACTAGTGTGTGATCTTAGGTTTATCTTCCCCAGCCTAGTTTATATACGGCTTGAGTGACAATCAAATTAGATAAAACCTAGGTATACTGCTCCTGAGAAATTTGGAGAGAGGAGACAGGATGATACAGGAATATCAGAGATGAAGGAAGAGTTTTTACTTCTTCCCAAACATGTAGACTTAAAATATAATTTTGGCAAAAGAATAGTTATCATACTTAACAACTGCTTCTTTTTGACTCCGTGAAATCAGAACCAAAGTAGCTGTTATGCTACTTTCCATATCAACATAGAAGTAAAGAAAGGTAGTCAAAAATCAGCTATTCTTCTTGCCTTGACAGATAACTCCTGATGGTTTTCTTCCAAATTTCCAGTAATCCCCAAATCTTAGAAAGACTAGATTATATCCTATATGGTACATCTATTATTCTCTGGACCCACACTAATTATTGCTAAAGATATTAGAACGGTTGTTCCTCGTGGGGAGTCCACAAGACAGCAGTCTTTGGTGGGTTTAGAGCTCCGGGAGATGAGGGAAGGCCATTTTCGCCCAAACTGCAGTCGGCACCTTTATGCGCACGGAGTCCGCATACTTCCTTTTCTAATCAGTTTTGGAAATTGCTTGTTGGCTGCTTTTCAGATATTAGGAACCTTTGGACTGACAGGTTTTATAGCACCGGATGAGTTTCCTTCAATCCCTAGCGAAAGTAGTTTTAAATACAAGTTTAAGGACTTTAAAAAATTATTATTTTTTTAGAACAAACAGCAAAAGGGTGATTAGAATGTTGATTTTGGAAAGTTACAAATGGACTAAGAGTCCAGATGGATTTGAAATAAGATTTTGGAATTAATTATAAGAATCCTTCCTGTGGGAAAATGCTTGTTTTGAATTCTTTTTTTAAAAAATGATAGGATGGGACCTTGAAAGTTGGACTCGGGAGAGAACCAGAAGGAACTAAAGATTACAATTAAAAGAGAAGAACACTTAAATTTGACTTACTAATACAGAATGGAGCAAAATACTTTATCACTGGACATACTGAGGGATATTTGTGAACAATGGACCCACAAGTTAATTTTAAAAATGTCTGCCATTATAGATAGACTGTGCTTAAAAGATGCTATGGAAGAGGAACAAGTTTTACCGGGCAAGACTAAGATTGATCTGAAAGTGGATTTAAAAATGACAGGCTACAAGAATGATTTGGAAAAAGATGCTACACTGGATATACAAATGAAATCAGCTGATGTCTTAATAATTAAAAGGGATATATAAATAACAAACCAAAAGAGTGACCTGGATATCTCTCCTATATTGGATTTACAAAGGGACTTGTTAAAGTTTTGAAGAATTTTGTGAGAAGGAACAAAGAAAAAATGAAAAGAAATCAAGTTCTAGGACATATCTTTAATCCCTTCAAATAAAGATCAAGATTGTTAAAAGTAAAAGAAAGGAATACAAAGTTGGTTTATTTGATCAAGGTTAAAATAGATACGTCGTTATCTCTGGTAACACTTAATGGACGTTTGCTGTTCAGGACTGAATGACAAGATTTTAAGGATTTATTTATAGATAAGAGATGAGGTATGGGAAGAAATCATTTGTTGTATTTTAAGAGAAAGTGATAAGTTACTAAAATTGTTTACAGGTAGTCCCCAGTTAAGAACGCCTGGTTTACAGATGACCCATAATTAAGAATGGAGCCTACTGTAGCAAAATTCAAGTTAATACACAATGATTTAATTACACAATACTACTTATACAGTATTATACAATAATACCGTTCCGGCTTACATACAAATTTGACTTAAGGATAGACCTTGGGAACGGAACTCATTCTTAAACTGGGGACTACCTATATACTTGTTGTGATGAAGGGGGAATTCATTTCCTTATATATTTCTTTTCTTTTTCTTTACTGTCTTATTTTCTTTTTCTTTTCTATTTTTCTTTCTCTTATTTTATTTTCTGTACTTTCTATTTTTTCTTTTCTTTAGATTGCATTAGTTTTTATCTTTTTAATTGTAATGTTTAATACAATTATTATATATATTAAAAAAGAACAGTTACCTCATTCCAGCACGTCTAGAAAAATCTAGAGATATTTTGGCCTGTATCTGCCCTTTTGACCAAATAGAAATTAACTCTCCAATCAGAAAGGACACATTTTAAGATAGTCATGAAAAAATATGCCTACGTACCCACTGGCTTAGTTACAGGTAACATGCCCAAGTACTGTACGTGAAATTTCTGGACCAACTCAGTCTTTGGTGTTGGAAAATCTACTGCAGGGAAGCAAAATATCAATTTCATCTTATAAACTTCACACCAGGCCACCCATCCTTATTTTAATGCCAGAAGACAATAATGTATCAGGTAGTTGATAATATTATTGATTCCAATAAATCTGTGCTCGAAGTCATATTAAAAAGGATCCTAATTGATATCTGGGGAATTAAGGAAATGAGTACTATAAATCTTCATTTTGTAAAGTAAATCCTCTCTTATTGTGACAGTTACGAGCCAGAGTCAGAGAAGAAGCTTACCTAAGCGTATCTCAAAATCCAGAGATTTGTGATTAGCCCGAAGATTGCAAATGGCACATGGTTTAGAGTCAGAATACAGCTCCTGTTAGAATTTAGGACTGGGCACTGCTTCAGATTTGATTCCCAAACGGTGCTATGGAGCACGCAGAGATGCAAACAAAGCTCTTGTCTAAAATTCCTCGGGATCACATGGAGCCTGCAGAGGGCAACCATGCTGTCCTGGGAAAAGACCAGGCTGCTTTCAAGGGTTGCAGACAAGCGCTATATTACATCTGCACTCTCCCACCCTCCAAGAAACATGTTTTCTGAATTATTTCCAAATGCTCCACAGCTCTATAAAATATATAAGAGACTAGACAGCTACAGCAAGCTAGGCTCCCTAGACTGTACTAAGAATGGTCCAAGGATCTGATTGAGTATAAGGCAGCAAAGGACTTGGAGCTATGATTTCCTTACTTGCCATAAACGGCTAGGATCCAGCAATGTCTTCCAGACAAGTACTCCAGCCAGGCAACTGATGTGTATGACATTAAAACCTGAGCACTGTTTTGTTCCACGTCACTCAATGATGCCATGACCCAGCAGGCAGGAAAAGCACCAGATACAGGCAGAGACATTGAAAAAGCTAAAGATTGTAAAGCTGTAGCAATGGGTCTATGCTTAGGATGGGAAACACCAATGAACCAACATCCCCCACAACTTATCTGAACCTTTTTTAAATGCTGGTCTAGTCTTTGACTCCACTGTATTATATATACATTTATTTGCAACCCTAGGTCTCAGCAAAATTCATATAAAATTACAACAATCCATATCAATTCAATACAACCCCTCTAATACCAGCCACACTATTTGTCAACATCTTCCATATCTTTCTTGTGGCTATAGTCTTTGACTCAATTAAAAACTGATCTATCGATTTAGTGCAAATTGTTTATCACGATTCTAAGCAGCACTGTCATTGATGAGCTCATCTCTCATGACTATAAACGCTGCTGCGTTGTCACAGGTTGTACCTTGCAAGGGAACATCGAGGGTGACATTTGTCCGCTCCTGTAATGAGTTGCAAGCCACGGCTTTGGCATTCTTCCGTTCAGCCATAATCTGCAGAAGATGGGAGAGTACATCTTTTTTTCCCCTCAGGCAAGAATTTTATTGACATTACAACCCTATTTTTGAGAATCAGCATTTAGACACCGATAAAAGGGAATTTTGTTGAAGGATTTATACCAGAACTCCAGTTGGTGTCAGAACGCATGCAGAACGGTTGAGAAGGAAATCTCACTGTGTTTCATGGAGGTCAAGTAATTAATGGCTCAGGATATTAACCTAATACGTTTGTAGGAATGAGCTTCATTAAGCTAAAGCAGGCTTAGGTTTTATGAAGCTTATGACAGTG
This sequence comes from Python bivittatus, assembly GCF_059951505.1. Classification (NCBI taxonomy): domain Eukaryota; kingdom Metazoa; phylum Chordata; class Lepidosauria; order Squamata; family Pythonidae; genus Python; species Python bivittatus. The sequence goes on from NW_028277121.1 coordinate 1,147,393, forward strand.
GGACAAATTCGTGAGCCATATCCTCAGGGCAAACAATATTGAGAGAAACATCATGACCGAACTGGTTGGAACGTTTTACATTTTTCTTTGATTTACAGGAGTTATTTGCTGCCTTTAAGACAGGTACTATAGCCAAAAAGTTAATAGAGATGATCTATTTGCAGTCAAGTATTCTAGTACCCAGATTCTTTTAGCGGCCCCGTTATGTGTACGTTGATAGGACTAACACAGCAGCAAATGCAACTGCAGAAAACAGATAAGGGACCACAGGCAGGTGCAACCACAGCTGTTTCTGAACACAAAGCCCTTTCATGGCCCATCAGTAAGTATGGGGGCTGCAAGATAAGGAGTGAGGAGGATAACACAGCTAGTGGCAATTTATGTGCCAGCCTTTGAGCTTCATGCTCCTCCTCTCATAAATCTAACAACGCTATCAGAACAGTAAGTCACTATATTCTGGATATAGCTGGATTCTCTCACCAAATTCTCTCTCGATTCTTAAAGCAAGTTGCCCTAGAAGTGGGCAAAACTAGGCTCGCTCTTAATTTCCTTCTCTTGTTCTCAAAGAAGAAACCCATTCATATAGGGATCGCTGAGCATGGAGTTTGGGTTCAAAACTCAGTCTCTGCGAAGAGGTGAGAATGGAAAACAGTTGCGAGGGGCTCTGAAGCAGGGACATGTTGGGTGAGGAACAGGGTGAGGGCTCCCTTGGAATTAGCTACTGAAAGGCCTTTCCTGAGCAACACCGTCTACCAAAGTTCTCCTACATGTATTGGTGTGGAAAGCATAAACGTTCTTGTAGTATCAGTAATTCCACATGAACTGAAATCAGTAAGGCTACATCGTTTGACTGGGACAGAATTAGAATCACAAAATCATAGATCCAAGGTTCATAAGGAAAATTGTAACTACCTGATGGCTGGACATCTATTTTCATTCTACTTTTTTAAAGAAATCAAAGGCTACTTTACCGCAAAGCTAGATGAGGGCTGACTGATTTTTTAATTTTTTTTTTACAAATTTGAAGCTGGCATTCCTTTTTCAATGGAGGACAATGGCAGCAGCAGGGTGGGAAGAATGGGGGATCTTCAAAACCAAAGGATTAAAGGACAGAGACGAAAGAAGGAGACTCACCTTAGAACAGATTTCGTGGAGGCTCGTGGCAATGGCTTTTGCTGGGGTGTCACATCGAAACACGTGGCATTTCAAAATTCTTGTCTCTCTGTCTCTTGCTACATAAGCAAAGTCCCTGTGCAAGTAAAAGAAACATACATTAAAACGTACAGCGCCACGAGAGAAAGAGCCAGCTCCCACTGAAGAAAAAGACGACGGACAGATGAGAACAATTCTGCTCCACGGCTGCGGCTACAAGGTGAAGAGCAAGAGAACATATTCTGACCCTCTTTTTCTCCATTAGGGAATGTTATCTAGCAGTTTGCAGGTGCTGGTTGCTAACCCAGAGCCCTGCGGCTTCAAGCCTTCCAGCTGTGTTGAAGCTGAAATTCCCTTTTTTCCACCCAACGGGTAAAATGCTATTCGAACACTTCCGGTGATCATAAGGATGGAGAACGATGATCCAGGATAAACATTTCCTCACACACTGCCCAACAACCAACCCTCCCAATTTCAGAGGCACCACTTACGCTCCCAATTTCAAACCAATACGATTATGAGTCCATTCTTCTGCCAATGCCCTGAGTGCTAATTCTAAACAAAGAGGACTCTGCTAGCTCTGTATGTCAAAGGCATAGTTCCCTTTGCTTCAAAGAAAGCAATACATCTATGACGGGTCTGAAATGGACAAATTACATGATAATACCATGAGAAATTAAAGAGCAATCATACAAATGCTCTTAATGAATCCAGGGTGGTTGTTTTTTCTATTATAATTTCATCTGGAACATATCAAAATGAGATCTTTAAATTTTGATGAGGACATGCTGTCCCCTAGAGGAAAACAAGTTTCCTCCCACAGTCTGAATTAGTCTCCCTCCTTCAATTATCTCCCGTAGTTGCCTGTAGTTATCTTCAATTATCTTCTCTGAGATGCTTCCTTCACATGCCACAATTCCACACAGTTGTCGCATTACCTGGTAAAGCTGCTTTTGCAGGCTGGGAAACCATATTAGAAGATGCCTTCCTTTCCTTTCTTTTAAGCCAGATGCATTAAGGGTAAATGTGTGGGGAGGCTGGAGGAGGGAACCAGCAGCTGTCTGCTACAAAGTCATCTGTCAGCATTATCAAATGTGGATCTTTCCGGCAAGGTCAAGAGATAAACGGACTTCAATAATTAATTAAATCAAAATCCATAGTCAAAACTATGTCTGACCAAGACAAAGGGTTTTTTCAATGCTATCAAGTCCCATTCAATTCCAAACACTTGTTCCCCACATGCATTATTAGATATCTCCAATTTATATCTTCTTGCATTACCACTAAGGTACCTTGACCTTATTCATGGAAATGATAATCCTCTGAACTAATCTTTGGGGGAGGTGTCCCAACAATTTGGTGTTTCTAAAGTTAAAAGTGTTCAGCACTGAATTGATTACTGGCACATTGAGCTTGGGTTTCTTATCCATCTTCTTACTGGGTCATCCACTCCATTAACCTCAATTCTAAGCAGCTCATTTCAAGTTGATTAACATGGAGATTTATGAGCAAAACTGCTCCACTCAAACTTCTCAAGAACATATTGGTAAGCCATGAAAGCAAAGTATTCACCCTAGATGTCACACCAAATTTCAGCAAAGTGAGGAGGAAGTCTCAGCAGGTCATAGTACTTGGCCAAACTTGTCTGGAGTAAGAAGCTAATCAGGGTTAGGCTGGTTAGTACTTGGATAGAAGATCTCCAGGGAATTTCAGGGTTGTAGAGGATGGTGGGAGCTGAAAAAAGTCCCATAAGAAGGCAGTGGCAAAGATCTTCTGCACTGTTGCTAAGAAAACAGTATGGATTTGTCCATGTAGTCAACAGAAGTCAAATTTGATTCTAAGGATTCTATTTCTAAAATAAAAATATTTTATTTTAAAGAAGAAATGGAGGTGAAGAATAACTAATACATTAAAATTAATGCTTAAATCACAGAATTTAAGACCCACATGTAGAAATAAGATTATTATTAGGGGGATGTTCCTAAATCACAATTGTATGTAAATTCTCCTATGTGGAATTGATTTAAGACAGAAGTAATAGTTTCTTGATGGATTATTATATATGCTTGACAGCCTAGTCCTAGCTGGGCAATCTTAACCTATATGTAGTTTTTGCTGGGAAAAAAAAAGCTAGCAGGGGGAATAATCTACACATTTTACTACAGGTGTTCTGAAAAGGTTCACAGTGTAGATATTCTACATTGACTGAGGGTTCTGCTCTATGAACCACTAAGATGTCATTGGGAATATTCTAACAATTTGGGGTGGAAGCTAAGAAATAAAGATGTGTTAACCTACTAAGAGATTTAATTCACTTTTAAAAGAAAAATCCCCAAGGAGTAAGAAAAATACCAATGAAAACCCTACCTCCTCTAGTAGCACCATTATTTTATTGCGTTATCCACTGCACTCCTTGGCACATGAAAAATACATTTTAAGAGGTTGCCCATTCCTGATTTATATGAGCCAGTCTCGCCAAAGAGAGGCATATTTTGAGATAGAGAAGGGAGCTTGTAAAGTTAGATAAAGGATGTTGGAGAAAATGTGTTTGAGGTACAATCCGCTAAAGTTATTCTTACATTCTTCAGGAATCTTCCATGTAAAGGGCGAAAGAAAGAAAGAGTGTTTTTCTACATTATTTTACATTAAATTACAGCCATTTACAGGCGGCTTCAGAGCAACCAGAAGATTGAGACCATTCTTGCTTCTTTCTACTGTGCCAGCTTGAAAGCCAGGAGATGATAAAGCGATGGCAGGCGTTCTTTGAACTTCAGGTGATGTATCTGATGAGCCACTAGCATTCCTGGCTTTCTATAAATCTCAACAAGACATCTCCGTGTAAAAGAAGCAACATTTTTGTCCTCTTGGACAGCCCTAAAGAAGGAGTTGTAAAATAGGTGCCCCAAACATTGTTTCCTACTCCCTTGCATGAGCTGACATTTACCAATCCTTTAGGCAGATACTCTACACCAGTTTTCTCCAACGAGGGTTACGGACGATCATTTCTAGCTCTGGTAGGTTAGCGATTCTGGATGGTGTCAGGCTAGCAAATGTTGTGCTTACTTAGCAGTAATTCTGCAATATCAGTTAAATTAGACTGCACTGTTGCTGTGCATTAAAACCAGGAAACAGGTTGTAAGGATGATCAATGAAACTTTATTGCATACAAGACTGTGGCTTGTTTTAGTTGATTAGCTTAATACGTTAAGAGAGTGCTTTCAATTTAAAGGGCCCTAATTGGCCAACTGCAAAAGAAAGGAGAATCTCTTTACAATTACAGAAAAGCAAAACAAACAGCAAGGATTTTTAATGCATTTACTTTTATTCTAGTGAATGGACTGGATCTGGAATTATTTGACAATCATTGGTAATGCTTATTTAACCACACTGATTTAGCATCCAATTAAGCACAATTTAACTGTGCAACAATGGCTCAATGCAGTGACATAAAAGATAATTTATGTGCATTTTGCCCAGTGTGAGCCACTCATTACATTAATTCCCCTTGAGATGTCCCTGTTAAATGCAACCTGAAAGGTATTACGAATTTCTAAAATGATGGGACCAAAGCCACAAATTCATTTCTAAAGTTTTCACTTTTAAAAGCGCTTTAAAGGCTCATAAAAAAAAAATTCTGAGCAATAACTTTCTCCCCCCCCCCCATGAAGGCAGTAATTGCCACAATTTCCTCCTAGCCAATCCAGTATCTTGCAAACCACACTTTTGTCCCGTGTGACCAATAACTCTGAGATTCAATCCTGTTGACATCAACATTTGATTGTGTTTTTTTCAATCCACTAATGAATCAAATTGCCTGCAGAAGTAATTTATAGTAAAGACATAGCTAATTGTGCTAACAGACCTTCTGAATAAATCTTTTTGGGGGTTTTGGTCTAGCTCTGTACTCATCCCTCGGAAGAAAAACAATTTCTAGATGCTCTGCAATGTTTGATAAGATTCAGAATGGTCATTGACAATACATATTAATTCTATGTGAACAATACACCAAAGGGACAATGTTACAACGCTGTACAAGGAAGAATACACTGCTGAGCTGATCTTCTGCAGATCTTTTTTTTTTAGAAACTAGTTAGCCACGGAAACAAACTCCTTGAAAGTCTTAACAGGCATGCTCTCCCAAGCCTTGGATAAAGAACCACATCCAATATCTTCTACTGTGGCAGAGACCCCTGTAGACGGAGATGTGGGGAGCTGACTAGTGAGAAACAGAAAGCCAGCGCTGGGTTCTCCAAGATGTAGAAAACCTGCTGAAGTTTATTCACCTCAGTCCCTTGAGCATCGAGGGACGGGGGTTGACAACAAAAACAGACTCTTTGGAGCCTCGCCAGTCCAAACCAAGTAATGCTCAAAGTAAAAGATCTAACCGAGGAAGTAGGTGGGTCCAGCAGCAACAGTTTGAGGCTTGTTCTCCCGCTTGTGGACCAACAGTCTCCATAAGCCTTCCTGATACGCTGGAAGCATATAGGCAACTCCTTACTTGCGTAGTCTCTGGCCCCTTCCTTTCCTCCATATAAGGCTTTCCAGTGTGAGAAACCAGCGCTCTTCTCTGCCAGGGCAATGAGCACAGGCCACGCAGCACAGAAAGGTGGGGAAGATGGTTTATACAGCAGATGCTTTCTCTACTGGCTTCTCTGTTGTCCTCTTGCATGCGCCGTCATTCTCTCCAACTGTTCACACCTGCCATTTCCACAGAGCAGCCTTCAGGCTTAACAAGCACTGAGGCTGCAGGCGCTCAGAGCCTGGTGCTGCGGCTTACTCACAAGGAGGCTGCATTCTCCCTTCACCCCACCTACCAACCCTAGTTGATATGGAGGAAGAACCTTTCTAGTTTACTAACTGGTTTCACTTTTCATTCTCCTTCAGCAGCCTATATAAATTCTATTAGTTGCAAAATATACACGCACACACTCTCCCTTCCAGCCACCTTCTAGCATCTCAGGAATTTTGCAGCTTCCCAAGAGTCCTCAAGTCTTCCTTTCAGCATGGAACCCCAGAGATCCAAGCCAGCAGTTGCTGGGAATGCTAGAAGCAGAGGAAGATATATCCACCCTCACCCACCAGTTCTATAGTCATGAAGGTTTTTCTCCTGTGAACCCACCCAGTGATTGGGCAGAAGGTGGAAAGATGCCACCAGGCCCACAACTGCTTGGGATGATTTACTTCTAACATCACATTTTAATCCTCTCCCTACTATTCCTACAAGAAACTCAGAGAAATATAGATACAGTGGGGCAAAAAAGTATTTACTCAGCTACCAATTGTGCAGGTTCTCCCACTTAAAAAGATGAGAGAGGCCTGTAATTTTCATCATAGGTATACCTCAACTATGAGAGACAAAATGGGGGAAAAAATCCAGAAAATCACATTGTCTGATTTTTAAAGAATTTATTTGCAAACCATGGTGGAAAATAAGTATTTGGTCACCTACAAACAAGCAAGATATCTGGCTCTCACAGACCTGTAACTACTTCTTTAAGAGGCTCCTCTGTCCTCCACTCGTTACCTGTAGTAATGGCATCTGTTTGACCTTGTTATCAGTATAAAAGACACCTGTCCACAACCTCGAACAGTCACACTCCAAACTCCACTATGGCCAAGACCAAAGAGCTGTGGAAGGACACCGGAAACAAAATTGTAGACCTGCACCAGGCTGGGAAGACTGAATCTGCAATAGGCAAGCAGCTTGGTGTGAAGAAATCAACTGTGGGAGCAAGAATTAGAAAATGGAAGACATACAAGACCACTGATAATCTCCCTCAATCTGGGGCTCCACGCAAGATCTCACCCCGTGGGTCAAAATGATCACAAGAACGGTGAGCAAAAATCCCAGAACCACACGGGGGGACCTAGTGAATGACCTGCAGAGAGCTGGGACCAAAGTAACAAAGGCTACCATCAGTAACACACTATGCCGCCAGGGACTCAAATCCTGCAGTGCCAGATGTGTCCCCCTGCTTAAGCCAGTACATGTCCGGGCCTGTCTGAAGTTTGCTGGAGAGCATTTGGATGATCCAGAAGAGGATTGGGAGAATATCATATGGTCAGATGAAACCAAAGTAGAACGTTTTGGTCTAAACTCAACTCGTCGTGTTTGGAGGAGAGAGAATGCTGAGTTGCATCCAAAGAACACCATACCTACTGTGAAGCATGGGGGTGGAAACATCATGCTTTGGGGCTGTTTTTCTGCAAAGGGACCAGGACGACTGATCCGTGTAAAGGAAAGAATGAATGGGGCCATGTATCGTGAGATTTTGAGTGAACACCTCCTTCCATCAGCAAGGGCATTGAAGATGAAACGTGGCTGGGTCTTTCAGCATGACAATGATCCCAAACACACCGCCCGGGCAACGAAGGAGTGGCTTCGTAAGAAGCATTTCAAGGTCCTGGAGTGGCCTAGCCAGTCTCCAGATCTCAACCCCATGGAAAACCTTTGGAGGGCGTTGAAAGTCCGTGTTGCCCAGCGACAGCCCCAAAACATCACTGCTCTAGAGGAGATCTGCATGGAGGAATGGGCCAAAATACCAGCAACAGTGTGTGAAAACCTTGTGAAGACTTACAGAAAACGTTTGACCTCTGTCATTGGCAACAAAGGATATATAACAAAGTATTGAGATGAACTTTTGATATTGACAAAATACTTATTTTCCACCTGATTTGCAAATAAATTCTTTAAAAATCAGACAATGTGATTTTCTGGATTTTTTCCCCCATTTTGTCTCTCATAGTTGAGGTATACCTATGATGAAAATTACAGGCCTCTCTCATCTTTTTAAGTGGGAGAACTTGCACAATTGGTGGCTGACTAAATACTTTTTGCCCCACTGTATCCCCGCTCACAGCAAATTTGCAGGACGTGTCATGCTGAGAATGACTGTCTCAATATCATGTTATCATAAAAAAATTGAGATCAACATTTCGTAATAAAAATTAGACAGAATCTTCACTCAAGGTACAGGTAGTCCTTGCTTAACGATGATAATTGGGACTGGCAACTCTGTTGCTAAGCAACATGGTCATAAAGTGTAATGTCACACGATCACATCGACGTATGGTGGCAATTGTAGCAGTTCCAGTTGATATTGTTAAGTGAATCCCGCATGGATGTTAAGCGTGATGTCATGTGACCACAAGTTGCAACTTTGTGCCAGCTTCCCCATTGACTTTGCTTGTTGGAAGCTGGCTGTGGAGGTCACAAATGATGATCACGTGACTACGGGATGCTGCGACCATCGTAAGTATGAGGACCGGTTGTACACCTACTTTTTCAGCACCGTCATAAGTTTGAATGGTTGTTAAACAGGCCAGTCATTAACCAAGGACTACCTGTAAGGCATTTCCTACCAACATGTGATGGTAGTAAAAAAAAAATCTGGAAATTAAACAGGAGTATACGTCTTACGTGCTACCTAGCTCAGCCTCTGGTGACTCTCATCTCTAACATAGTTTAACTGATGTAAAGTTTTCTTCAAGGGTCTTTCACAACATGCTTGTAAAAAAACAAAATCAAACACCTCACTTTTTATTAGCAACACTGCTTCCAATACCAAGGAAATGGAAAGAATTAAGGACGCCTCCTCTCCAAATGTTACTGTGGTGGAAGATACCATCTAGCACCTTCCTTCAGATACACCCTTCTTTAAAACTTACACATTATTTCTGTACGTCATGTACAAGGCCTCTTTAGTATCTTCTGGTCGAGATCTTGGCAACTCGTCATTCTAATAATTCTGCAAAGTAGGCTATGTTAGGAGAAGGGAGCAAGGGAGATGAACTTGAGAATAATAACTATTTAACTATTAACTTTAACTATTTAAACTATTTTGATCTTGGGCAATTATTTTGTGACCCAGAACGAAGCAGACCAAAGACGTGCTGTGCATTTCTGCTGAATTCTAGCCTCCAGTTTTGTGTTTGGCAAAATCTAATCAGATCTTGGGTTGCATCCAACCGTGAACTATAATTATTTATAATACTTGTGGCTCAGTAGTCCAGAATTTTGGTACTATAGTTCGTTTTCCACTTTAAGCAAAGTAATGCTTCTTCGATTTCTCCATGAAGTTCATGAAATATGAATACAGAGGAAAACCATTTTCTTATCCCTGAGCAGTGCCCTCTCCAGGGAATAGCTAGAAGACTGTGTAGCCAATATGACTCTGTGCTCCCTGATGGCTTCAGAAGCACTGAGCTCCATTAAGTACCTGGTCTTGCTCTTGACAGACAGCTAAATAATTCCTCTTGACTTCCTTCAGTAACTTGCATACAGATACAGTGGGTTCTGAAGTAGAAGCTGTATATTTCAGCTGACAGATGGGCTGTAAAGGTGAAATGATCCAGAAAGGCCAGCTAGATTGCAAACCACAACAATGTCATATCTGTAATAATTATTATTACAACAAAAACAAAACACCCCCCAAACTGTGACCTCCAATAATTGCCAAATTATTTCCAGCAATTCTGACCAGCACGACTAACGTAAGGGATGTGGGGAGTTGTACCTCAACATCAAGTAGAAGATCAGAGCCCGCCCTGCCATCCAAACTCACTAGGGTGCTGTCCAAAATGGTTTTTTATTTTTAAAAATAGTTTTAATTGAAAGGGAGAACATGCAATCAATCAGCAAGTAACAAGTTTCAAAGGGGTTCTGTGTTGGTGGCCGTCCATTTCTGGTTTTCCAGACTCTGCTTCTTTTTCATCCTCTTGCTTCTCCCAAAGCTGGTTTAAAGCAGACCTGTTCTTCAAAATCTTGAGCATTACACAGAAAATAACTAGCAGAGAGACCACAGTTAATTCCAGATCTTTCCAGGATCTTTCTATTGGCTTCCTCTGAATGTTGATGCATGACGAAATAAATGGTAGGCACTGCCAAGAGGGTAATGTCTAGGCTAAGAATAACAGCAATGATTTTTGCCACCCGAAAACAATACTAGTCCAATTTCCAGAATGCCTTCAGCTGTCAACCAAACATCTCATGATTCAGAACATGAGCTCTTCCAGATTTCTATCCTATCGAAGAGGACTCAGAGACCCCACCCCCAAAACCCAGCATATCTGTCATGAAAACTGTTATGTTCAACTTCAGAATATTGAGGAAGGTTTATACAGAGTACTTTTTAAAAAATTATTCAACAAAATATAAGTATGCCACTGTCCATAATTTTCCTTAATTTGGCTAATTCAGAGTTTAGCTTTTTTAAATTATTTTTTTAAATTATTCAATGGGAGAAGCCAGAAGCATGGTGGGGCATTAAATCACTGAATGATTAAAATTTTATTTGCTGAAACAGAAATGTACAACTTGTGCGGCTTAAGGGCCTCTCTCCAAAAGTACTGTAGGTAGGGGATAGGATGCAAGGGTCAAGATCCATAGGAAGTTAGAAGTTCTATGGGGCGGAATAGGTGTTTAAATCTTCAGCCGAACCTAAGACACTGATTTTATCTCTTACAAACTCCCCCAAATGAAAAAAATCCTGTGGGTCCTATTCTCTAAAGGGGCCTCTGGGGCCCACATAAGGTGCTGTTTATCTTTAAAATTTAAGATATCTTTAAATATGTAAGAATTAAAAAAAAAGAGTAATAAAAGCAGCTCAGAAGATAAAGCTCAAATTTGCATTCAAGACCATGCTGTAGACTTCTTTTCCTATTACCCTGGACATTCACAGCACTGTACAGGCATTCAGTTCTGCCACAACGCACGTGTTTTCGTACTGTCAGAAGTCACAAAGGAAAAAGACCAACCACAGACGTTTAGAAATGTCCTAGGATAATTTCTCATTATATGTAATTGCATATCATAATTTCTTAATGTGTGAAAGCCTAGACACACACACACTAAGACTTGACATTGACTTGATAATCAAAATTTCATATGTAATACAACACAGTATTTTATGTGTGTGTGTGAGGCTGTCCAACTGCAACTGGAAATAGAGTGAACTCATTTTCCTAGGGCAAGGTGGTGATCAAAACAGAAGACAGTGGAAATATTTCATATATCTAAATCATTCTTCTTCCTAGTTCCACATTGTTGTGACTTTTATAAATGAAAGAAGACACTATTGGGATCTAAACACACACACACAGCTTTACAAGTTTCTACCACCTGCAAGCTTGTAAGCATTTATAAGGTCCTGATTGCTTCCCAAGGAAGGAAACACTAAGACTTGCTACACGCAAGGGACATTCCATTTCTTCTGCTGCTGCACCTTCCTCTCCTACTCCCAGTTGTGAAATCTCTTCTAGAAGATGTCCCAGTCTTCCAAACGGGAGCAGAAGAGGTGCTGAGTGGAGGAGGAACCTACTCTGCCAGTGGACCATGTTCTATCAGCCTATGGAAGCAACTGCATCCGTCCTTTCGTCCTCTCCAAAGAAACTTTATTCTCATCCTTCTCACTTATTCTGACTCACTAAAAGCAGATTTCTTTATCCAGGATGGGCTATACATTTGTTTCCCAAGCCTACAGTGTACGACTGTACTGAGATTTAAGACAAACATGGTTTAAAATTCTGTCGAGTTGAAGCTTAAGGATAGGGGCTGAGCGTATCATTCAGAAGTGAGCAAATTTGAGGAGAAAGTCTCTTTTTTCTTTTCCAAGACAGATTGGTTACCTTTAGTTTTCTTTCTGTCTTAGAGGGGGAAAAAAACCCTTGAAGTGGGGCCACTTCAAGAGGCTGAAGGGCTGCAATCTGATCAGCAACGGGACACCAAGCCGTAATCAAACAATGCATTTGCTTCACCACAACTTGCAAGGCAACACAGTGACAAAAGGTAGGAAGGAAGTGAAATAGAGAAAACCATTTTACCTTTCTCTGAATCCGGAAAAGCATGGAAAAACAGAGCAGACAGGGTTAGAAGGCACGCACGCTGAGCAGCTCAGCCCACTTGACCCACCCCACTTGCTGCCCTTGACAAAGCTGGACGACAACAATTTTACTGCCCTCCTGCACTATTCCAGTAGGAGGATGTCCAAGTCAGCAAGTATTTTTGGAACTTATCATGAGATCGCCAACGATCAGCTGAGTGGCAGGCAGCACATGAAGTGAAATATGGGCTTAAAATATCACACGCAAATAGGAAGCCGTTGACAGATGCATTTGTGAAAGCATTTCTCTTTGCATTTCCAAGAGAAAATCATATTAAAAGAGAGAATGTCAAAACAAATGAATAAATAATGCCTTGATGCCACACAACGCAGGTCTTTCCACCATTCTTCATATCTTCCCCTCTCTTTAAGGGGAACACCCTGGAGTTTGTATTGATTCTGAAAGAAAACTGCTATTTTTTCTTCCTTTTTTCTTAAAAGAACAGATACATCTTTTTGTGCACAGTAATTCCACTTGTCATTTGGGCTGAATAATAATAATAATTTTAAAAAATCACAAGTTATACCAAGAAAACATTAATCTGTTAGTTATTACAATCATGAGAGAAGATACATAAATTAAGGTTGGATATTGTGAATGTTCTTATAAAATACAGCAAGTTCATCTCTTTCTTCTCTCCTAAATTCTTAATATTGTTCAGCAAGTCATTATCTCCTGCAATCCAAGTTAATACTGTGTCTGACCTAGTCTTCCGGAGAGGATGCACACCGGTATAACAAGGGTTTTTTCAGATATCACTATATATACGTAACATTGCCATGTATATAAGAAATGTCTTTTTATTCCTGTAATCAAATAAGTTAATGCAGGTACACAACAAAACTGATGTGGACTTTAATCAGGCAGGTATATTTCATCAAACCATCTAACAAGTAATGATGCAGAACTTTCTATCCACATAATTAATCGACTAATCTCCGATGTAAACATCTGCGAAGTTATAAAAGAAATATTATGATACTAGACTTAACAGCACCAAGAGTCAGTGGCTTAAGGCAATAAATCTAAATAACATTAGGAACTCTTGGTAGACAGTAGGAAAGATTCCCCATTTACAAAATGATTCCCTCAAGCTCTTTATAGTATTTCATACAAATAAATTAATTTCATTCATAGCTGGAAAGAAACGATGCTGCCAGATAAAGTAACCCCCTCAGTTTCTGGTGGCTGCATTTGTACCGTTACCAACCGAGAAATTGAAGCTATGCAATTGAACGCTTTGATTTAAAGACTACTGATTAATGGTAAGTTAAGTGATATATTCCTGGTCTAATGATGGAAAAACTTTAAAAGTCCTATATGACCTAGAATAGCAACTGATCTAGTTTTAACCAGGTAAATATCTTAATAGGCTTGTAATAAAACATGGCCAGAGGGCACGGGACCCCTCCACCCTAAAGTCGAAATTGTATTCTAATGCTAGACTATTAAAAATGGAATCCTGGTGAATCACGCAAAGCATCTTATCTATCTTCCTTGTTGTGTCGGATATAAGTACAGTTGTTTTATTTGGACTAATAAGAGAGAGCGTTTTTCAATAATCCACTGGCTTGTGGATGTTATGCTGTGAACCGCAGGCATCCTTTCAAGCAATGGCTATGAGAGCTACTGTAAATAATTGCTTAAACCCAGCAAAGAAAGCCAATATTGCAGGATGCTGGGTTCCCTACCTAATAGCACATCTGTCTAATCTTACAATGCACCAGAGGCCTAACTATTATTCTGCCCTGCATAGCCAGCAATAACATGCCAAGAAAAGGAAGGAAGGAAGGAAGGAAGGAAGGAAGGAAGGAAGGAAGGAAGGAAGGAAGGAAGGAATTATAGGTCCCTGGGTGGTTTTCTTAACAACCCAATAAGACCGTGGTTGCATTTACATCAATACGAGATCACCACGCATGACATCATAAGAAGCCAAGCTGTTACTCAGTAGTCATCAGCTGAAAATTGTTTTGGGGCATTACTGAATACGTTTTTCTCACTTTCAGCCTAACTCCAAACCCAGCAGCCTAACTAATTCTTCAAATGGGAACCTGTCAATGTATTTAAATGATCTGGTTTAGTCGAATGACCCAAAGCATAAGCCAGCTTCAGATGGAGCCTTTGTCTCCTTGCCAGTATGAAGAGAAGCAGCTAGCTATTAACTACAATAAAACCAAACTTATCTTTTATGAAAGGCCTGTTATCATTGCCAGCCCCGAGAATTAATGGCTGTAACATTAAGCCATTTAAGGGCTTTAAATATCTGGGTATGTATTTTCCAAGCTTTAGTAAAGAGAAATCCCAGCAAGGACCTACAAACTTGCAAAAACATTCATAATGGCAGCAATTACTTCTCTGTTCCCACAAAAACCTTCAGAGCTAAGGACATCAGCACTGTTGTAACTTCAAACGACTGTGCTGAAAAAAGTGACTTATGACTGGTCCTCACACTTACAACCATTGCAGTGTCCCCCACAGTTACATGATAAAAATTTGGGTGCTTGGCAACTGGCATGTATTTATGATGGTTGCAGCATTCTGGGGGTCACTTGATTGCCATTTGCAACCTTCCTATAGGGCTTCCGACCAGCAAAGTCACTGGGGGAAGCTGGATTCACTTAACGACCGTGTGATTTGCTTAACAACCATGGTGATTTGCTTAATGACCACAGCAAAAAAGGTTGTAAAATCAGGGATGACTCACTTAACGACTTCATCGCTTAGTGACAGAAGTTCCAGTCCCAATTGTGGTCATAAGTCAAAGACTACCTGTTCAGATGGATGTTCCATGTGTGGCTGATTGTGTTTTTCAAAAGATTTACTTCACGGCTAAAGCTGAATTTTAAAGAAGCTTTCTATAGCTTTCAATTTTGTCTTAACTATATGAAGACCAATAAAAATCTTGATTGCAGCTTAAAAAATATTACATCCAATAATTCATTAAAAGCATGCAAATGAATAAATCCATTTTATCAGCACCACTACCAGAGTCTTTTATTGTTCCTTGCTAAAAGGAGACCTCCAATCTACCACATATCCACCATGATTAAGATATACAGTTTTTGTTATGTATTGACCATGAAACTATATTTCAAAGTCCTGCTCTTATCAGGAAATTTTGAGGATATACATTCAGTTAAATTAATACACATATCTGCTATGCTAAATCTTTACCCGCCTCTCCCAATTTAATTATCTCCAAGCATATTTCAATCTTCACCAGCCAATATCAGCTATTTTATAAGTTGAAGCCCAACAAGTGTTGAGGCTACCAGATTGGGAAAGACTTACAGGATATTTACAGATACTTATAGATATTTCCTGCAAATAGCCCTAATTTGGTTGTGATAGCACCAAAGATTCCAAAGGACAAGGATGAGCAGTCTGAAACCAATGGGACATGTGAAGCCCCCGAGTCCTGTTTCTATGCCACACAAGCATCCTCAAGACATCTGAAATCTAATAAATGCAATAAATCTGGTAAATCTGCTAAAATTGCCAAACATAATTAGTGTGACATCCATCTCTTCATCCAAGTCATTTATGAAAATTTAATAGTGGGAGAACTCACTTAATAATTCAGTTTGATGAACAATCAATGATGACACCCTTTGAGTTTGGTTATCAAGCCAGCTATTGAACCACACATAATTTACCCATAGTTAACTAGTTTGCTAAACAGAATGTCACAGGATACTTTATCAAGTGTTCTGTTGAAATCAAGATATATTATGTCTACAGCATTTCCACAATCCACTGGGGAAGTTACTTGGGGAAAAAAAAAATGAGATAAGACTAGTTTGACAAGACCTGTTCTTGATAAACCCATTCTAACTTCCAGCAATCACTGCATTTTTTCCAAGGTATTTACAGAATGAACCTGCTCCAGCATTTTCCCAGGTACGAATATCAGACTGACTGATCTCTAGCTCCCTGGATCCTCCTCCCCCACCAACGTTTGAAGATAAGAGTATCATGATTAGACTTGTGCAAAGCTTTGGATTTGTGGAATAAAAGGTGCTTTGGAACATGGAGATGCTGTGTAGCACAAGTCAGCACCTCCTTGAAGTATCTGTGTATTTTTCTGGGACTGCAGGACTGCCTTCTGCAGCTGCAGCACAACCCTGGGAACAAGCATGCTTTGGTTTAAGGAATTTCTGACAGGTGCTCTGTGCACATCCATGTACGTTCCACATAATATCTTCCTCTTTGAATCTGAACCGATGCACATTCTCCTAATTATTATAACTTCCTCCTTCCTCCTCACCTTTTAAGCAGGGCTACAATAGTCTTCAACTAAGTAGAATGAAAAACAACCTGAAAAAGTTCTGTAATAATAGTTTTTAAAGATCTAACCAGATACCTACATTTTCTGAACATGAATTCATGTCACAAATCAGTAGCCCCTCTTCTTGTTATATCTAGCCCGGCTGCAATATTATAACCGTTACAGATATGGTGCATCTTTTTTGAAATTACACGCACAGCTTTTTAAAATGATTTATATATTCAAAATATAGGGCACAGATTAAGTTAGTAAAAAGAAAGTGCTTTCCATTTCCAAAGTAAATTATTTACAATATGCCTGCCTCCCAAAATACATTTCAGAAATTAATAATAAGAAAGCCTACCTTCTCACAGTTGTTGAATTATGTTAAGGGCGAAGTAACCACTATAAAGGCATAATTAAAGTCGTGGCTTTGTGTGATTTGCTATGGATTGTATTACACTACAGCAAAAAGTCAGTGATCTTTATCATTTATACTGGGAAAATCAATGCATAAGCACAGACAATAGATAAAGCAAAGAGATTTCTCAACACATGTCATCCAGCAAACTGAAGAACGGTTGTGCCGGATGGTGGGGAAGAGAAGAAAGAAAAAGATTGATGGGATCCTGTTCTTTTACATCTTAATGAGGCTTCCTAGATATATATTATTTAACACATCAATAAGCCTCCCTACATTTTCTATTCTTCGGCAGGTACCGAAAGGATACAGAAAGCTGAGATTTATCGCTGATTCTAATAATCCAGAAGCAATTCCATCCTGTGGAGGTGTTTTTTTTTTTTTTTTCAGTCCGAAGGAAAGAGATTTTATTCCTCTCCGAATGTGTTTGTGGGTCTTCAACTCGCAAACCGCCAGTCTGTGTTATTAATAATTCATTAGCAATGCAAAAAGGCGCAATCAGTCAAGCGGTGCCTGCAAAAGGACGGTTCCTCTTGCATGCTTATCCAATTAAGCACCAAATGCTCAAGAACTGAAAAAGGGGACTGGGCATCTAATACATCACACTAGAGCCACGTTGCCTCCAGCCAACTCTATGCCACGAGCCTGGGTATCTGCATATTTTAACATCGTCTCTGAAAGGTTACCATCCATTTGGCCATCTCAACATTTTCTCCCCAGTCTGACTACTGAGCCCTAAGAGCAAATGGTCAGAAGGTGCCAATTTAAGCCCAGTCGAGAGCTGAACCCGGTCATTGCCCCCAACCCAGCAGGGACCCAGGGGAGCCGGATAATCAGCCCCAAAAGCTTCCGAACATCAGTGGGATCTCGATGGACTAAAGAGCATCAGCTTCCTGCCAGCTTCTGCAAAGGGAGAGAAAAGACGGAGGAACTGTACTTACAGTGCAACTCTCCTTCGGCCATTAGGGCAGCTGTTCCCGTCCAGCGGGCGTTAAGTGCCATGTCTTCAGAAACGAGAGGCATAATCTGCCTTTATCACGCTCTTCAGCCAGCAAACCCCTGCTCTACATAGACTCGGGGAGGGAAGGCAGGACAAAGGCGCCTTGCCTTGCTTATATCCAGTGTGGATCTCTACAAATCCGCCCACTGCTGTCTTCTAAGTTTCTGACCTTACTCTTCCAGTGCAACAAATAAGGGGTTTTAACGCCCAGCGTGTCAAAAGCAACAGCTAATTAGGTAGGGTCTGCCCGACCCCCCCCACCCACCCCCTTTCAGACCTCTGCACAGACATCAGATAGCACAAAGCGTTCCCTCCCCTCCAAGACCCCAGCCCTGTTTCGGTGACACGTATCAAGCGCCCCTGGGGACCGGGGCTGACAGCTCATTCCGTCTGTATCTCGTTGGACCAGATCAACTCTTCCGCCAGATGCCCTAGTTCCCTCTTTGCTCAGCCAGCCCTGCTGAGCGAGGGGAGGCAGCTACGAAAGAGCCGGGGTATTTCTGAACAGCGCCCCGGCTTCCTCCCTGCTTTAAACCACTTAAAAAACGCCCCCCCCAAAACCCAACTCATGCTCTTCTGTCTAGGGAAAGGTCTCAGCCACTCCCACCACCTCCCCCTGCCCCATCATTCCTAACATCTATATTATTAAAGGGGATTCTCCAGTTTGATTGGCTGCTCAAATTAACTATTAAGGCCCCAGGATAAATGCAAAAACTCTGCCAAATAAATAATTCCGTCTTCGCACACGTTCATTGTGCAGACACCTAATTGTCCAGGAAAGACTTAGACATCATTATGGGCCCCTGTTAAAAAAATATCAATCATTCTGCTAATATATTTTCCCCCTGTAAGATGCTTTCTAAAAGGCAGGGCACAAATACAGAAAAGAAATTATAAAATAAAACAGCAGCTTCTGCTCAATGTCTGTTCTTTCGGCTCCCAAGAAAATCTCTTCCAAGGAAACTTGCAAAGGAAAAAAGGAACTGGACGTCCAAGATTGCTCACCTAAAATGTGAATATAACTAACAAGTGTCTGGAAAAACAAATTCAGCACAAAAGTTTAAACAGCCCGATGCTGGCTCCTTGAATAAGGTATGGAAGGACAAAAACATATTGTTTTATTATCTTCTAAGCAATTTAATGCCCAAGCCTAAAAAGGCGTAGAACACAATCATTAGCCTTTATTATTCAAAATCAGAAGGTACCACCTTTTCAGATTAACCCATTTTATTAAACAGCTCACTTCATCAGATGCATGGAGTGGTTAAACCAGCATTTCTCAATCTTGATAACTTTAAGATAGGTGGACTTCAACTCCCAGAATTCCCTAGCCACCCATGCTGGCTGGAGAATTCTGGGAGCTGAAGTCCACCTATCTTAAAGTTGCTAAGGTTGAGAAACACTGGGCTAAACTAATGTAGGGTGTGATGGGGGGAAAGAGGGGAAGACAGGGTGGTTACGCAGATGCAGATTACATGTGACACAGATTGCAACTGTTAATTGCTGAACTACTTGTAATGTGTCAAAACTTTTAGTGATGATTGTGGCTTACACTTGTTGGCAAAAGCCCTCAATGTAGAAATCCAGTTAAGGGCTACATCCAGCTGGGGGCAACCATGTGGTATTATTTTTATGCATTTGGGATTTGGTGTGATCGGTAGCCGTAGATTGTCCAAGATGTGTTGGGTTGACAATGGTATACGCCTATGCTTTGCTTCTTCTCTTGGAAGTATTTTTTAAGTCACAAGAGGTGAAAAAAAATGCTTCAAGGTCCCCACAAAGTTGCATGTTTCATGTGCATTTAGTGGGGCGAAAGGATAAGCCTTGGGCAAAAACAGATTCCTCAGTATGGCTGTACGTCCAGCTAGGTAGTTTCCCAATACTGTGGGGGGCCTACGGTACTCTCCCACTGTGCTGAGTGGAAGCTTGGACAGTCTTTTTTCTTCAAGGAGGTGAATTCTACAGAATACTGTAGATCTGTCATCTTTGCAAAGTCCTCATGTAGCTGGGGTTCCAGGATACAGACTGTGTGGTAATTAACTTTTGCTTCTTGTAAAGAATGCTGATCAGATGATTTAGGAGTTTCTTGGAGAGAGTACAGGTAGTTCTTGACTTACAACCACAATTGGGATTGGAACTTCCATTGCTAAGCAATGCAGTCGTTGAGTCATGCTTGATTTTATGACCTTTTTTACCACAGTCATTAAGTGAATCACTGTGGTCATTAAGCAAGTCTGGCTTCCCCCATTGACTTTGCTTGTTGGAAACCCCCTGGGAAGGTTACAAATGGTGATCATGTGACCTGGGATGCTGTAACTGTCATAAATACATGCCAGTTGCCAAGTGCTTGAATTTTGATCATGTGACTGTGGGGACTCTACGATGGTCATAAGTATGAGGACCAGTCGTAAGTTACTTTTTTCAGCACTATCATAACTTTGAATGGTCATTAAACGAATGGTCATAAGTCAAGGACTATCTATATAGCATATACAGAAATAGGGTTGGGCAAATTAAAAACCATTATATCAGTTTTTATCTTTCCCCCCCTCCATGAAGAAGTAAAATAATTCACAGAATTATGCTTTCTGGAAATAAGCCCACCACTAAGGACATGCAGTCAAGTTGTTAAGGGTGGGATAGGAGCAAGACATTTCTGGGAGGGAAACCATTTGAATTTCAATGCCTTAAAAAACCAAAGCCTAAACAGCTGATAACAGTGCTGCTGAAATTATAGCAGGAAAATGAGTAACTTCAGCAGTCCACCCTGCGTCCCTTTTGGGGGTAGAGATTGAGAGCACAAGGGCTGTTAATTGGCCTCCTGCTCCAATTCTTCCTTCATTTTTGAAAGATAAAAAATAAAAATTATACCACACTGTTCATTTTACTGTCAAATTCCAGCAGTGTGATGTCAATGTGATGAAAAGCCAGAAATGGAGAGCTGAAGACGCACATATGGTACACAGGTTGCACACTCTCCAGCTATTTGCACTATTTATAAGTTCATCTATTAAAAGCCAGACAGGATTCAAATTCCAAATATTTTGCTCTATTTTTATGACACGAAATCTCTCTCTCTCTGCTTTAGTGTAACCCTAGCAGAATTTGGACCACATGAATGGCAAATGTTCAAAGGCAAAGCCTGATCACCCCCAAATGAAGTTCTAGAAGATAAATATTAGTGGGACACTCTGGGACTTTGCTCTTGTCCCACCGCAATCACTGCTAAAATATCATTTATTAATTCATAAAAGAAAGCAACTCTTTCACAAACCTTGAATTAGTCAGTGGCATGTGCAAACCTACTAACTGAAACTTTTCCTCCAGGTATACAATAAGGCCACTTATTCAAGAGGAATTCTATTTGTTGAAGAGGAAGTTCAGCCTAAGATATACATGAGGATCAGTGGCCAACCGTCTTGTTTTTGTATCAGAGTCACAAACTTGTATGGACTTAAGCAGAACGGAAACTCTGCATGAGCTACAGAAATGGTTATGAAATGGTTGACGTGCTCCACATTTATACATGGATGTGCAGAAGGCCAAATCTTGGTAATTTCAATAAAAAAGGAGATAAGGTTATGCAGTTTGGTTCTCTTCATATACAGATTTTTGTATGGAGCACTCATACAACATCATTAAAGTCTTAGAGGGCACATACTCACGCACTGCTATATCAGGAAAACTGAACCTCAGTTTGAGTGAATCATCAAAAAATGCCTATGGCTATAAACTAGGAAGAAAATCCAAATTTCAGTAGTTATAAAGGTATAAGGTGGATTCATAAAATGCCCTAAATAAACATAATGCACATTTGTTAGCTGTTGGTTGTCACAAATGGTAGGTTTATGCATCCTACTAAGCCTTAGGCCAGGGTTCCTCAACCTTGGTGACTTGAAGATGTGTGGACTTCGACTCCCAGAATTACCAGGCTGGGGAATTCTGGGAGTCGAAGTCCACACATCTTCAAGTCACCAAGGTTGAGGAACCCTACCTTAGGCCATGGTTTACAAACCAAATCCTAAATTACTTTTCTGTTAAAGGATAGTTTGCTTGTTTGCTCTAACTGCTGTATGTAATTTAAGCATGTAATCCCTCTTGACTAAATCTTTACAAAATGAATTATTTAGCATAGGCTGGGAAGTATTTCTTTTACTGACAGAATAAATCAGTGTATTTTTATACTGCAAACCCACCTAGATAACTGAACCATCAGATCTGTTCAGATTTTCCTTTTCTACTACAACTCGGTTCCACTATAAGGTAGTCCACAGTCTATAGTCTGAGACACAGTTAAGAACAGTAGTTATGATGTTAGACTGGGACTGGGGAGAACAGGTTCTCATTCTTTCTCGCGGATGGAGCTCCCAGGGTTATTTTGGCCCAGTAACTTTCCCTTAGCACAGGCTACCTCACAGAGTTGCTACTGAGGAGATAAAATGAGGGAAGACCCCCCACTTTCTTCTACGTACCCCACTTTAGATCTCGGAGGAGAGGTGGGATCTAAACCTAATAAAATAACCAACAAAGAAGGGCTTTTGTGAGAGATGAGGACTGCGGTGGGAAGACAAGGCAAGGAAGCAGCAGAGTGCAAAATTTCTGCTTACCCAAATGTTGAGTTCAAATGATCTAGATAAGAAAAACAGGGAAGGAGTGTTATTATTTCAATTAGCTGAGCGCTGTTATTCAACTGTTAGAATCTCAGCTTTCCTTAAGTCCTTCAAAAATTGA
Source organism: Python bivittatus (assembly GCF_059951505.1). Taxonomy (NCBI): domain Eukaryota; kingdom Metazoa; phylum Chordata; class Lepidosauria; order Squamata; family Pythonidae; genus Python; species Python bivittatus. The sequence continues at coordinate 1,169,845 of NW_028277121.1, forward strand.
AAAGTATCCATATTTTTTAAAAAATATTTAATTGGCCTGTGTGTTTAAAACTCAGGGCTATAATGAAGTCAGGAAGACAAGAAAGAGGTTGCTTCAGAGAGTAATGCCCTGTATTATGGCCACTGCTTCTACTTTGCACAGCAGAATCAAGAAAGCATGCCTACTGCAGAATTTGTGATGAGATTGTGGGGGCATTTAACATTTTGTAATCTAGGATAAGGTGCCCGTGGTTTACCCCTGTTGCACTTGGACCAGATGAGGACTGGGAGGGGAACGTACAACGCAAGAGGAAGATTTAAGAACCGCTGTTGCTCTGATATTGTGGAAAAGGGGGAGCAGCAGAGAGCTTTTGAAGATACAGGTTGGAGGCAGAATTTTGCTTCTATCAAATCCTTTGTGATCTGCCTTTTCATTGCAAGATAAAAACACCTAAAGACATCTTGCTCACTCAGTTAAACAGTTCCCATAACACCAAAGCATCAAAAGATGCCTGTAGACCAAACAGCTTAAAATCACACTGCTTTCTGAAAATATAACAAACTTTGCAAATGCACTTCAAAATGCAAAATCAAATATTTTCTCATTGACACCAAACAACCCAAATAAATCAGATATGGCCCAGAGCACGGGATTCAATGGCAGCTAAAAAAATGCCCCTAGATAGGTAATTCATTTGTACAAGTAACAAAGATGTGCTAAGGTAGCCTACCTAAGAATAATGAAAATCTGTATCTTAATTCAATTCCCATCTTTAAAATGGCAGAGGAGAATTCCCTTGGTAGGAAATGTTAAAAATTCAGTGTGATCAACAATCCAACGCTGTGAATTACTCCGTTGTTACAACAAAGGTTCCTTTTATCACTGGGTTGGACTCCAGTGATCTACCAAAGCTGGGCAGAATCACAAGGCAGAACAGAGGCACATGGGGTGGGGGGTGGAATTAGTACTGCAGAGAATGAGTGGTAGCAGATCTCACCTAATCCATATATTAATTCAAACTTGAGAGCGCCCATTCCTAGATATTGCCATGGTAGGCTGAAGACAGTGCATTTCACAGATGTGTCATACAGAAGCATGAGAATGGTGATGTCTGCATTGGGTCACAATTTTTCAGATGCTACTATTTGTTTCCTGGAATGTTTGTTTGATATTGGCTTTAAGGCTATGCTTTGTCCACCTATGTCCAGCCTATGTGGACCTGTGTTGGGTGGGTGAAAATAAATCAATAAGAACTAGAAAGCAAAAACTGGAGAATTCTAGCTCTGATTTTAATTTCAATCAAAAGTCCACAGTGTGTGTGGGTGAGTGTCGGGGAACAACTTCAGAAGGAAGCTATGTCAAAAGAGTCACTATTAAAAAAAAAAAAAGCAAATGTCCATGAGGGGGAAAGAGAAGATTAGAAGAAGATGAAGCAAGAGATACATTGCTACTCCTCTATCAGAAAGTCACACTGGGACAGACAAAAATGGTAAAAGTGGTGGTGGACTCTTAGTTTTCAAACACGTAAGAGGCAACGAGATGGGAAGGAGAGAACGGATTAATGTGCATAAATAATCTATTTGGAGAACTGCAAATTTCCAACTTATATTCACAATGTATAAAAGCAAAGTGTGTATGGGAACATGTTAGTCTGGATTAGAAAACTCCACTGCATTTTCTTACCATCAGTATATCCATGAACAAGAAAGTTTTTAAGACTTGTCTAAGTCTAGCGTAGCTTTATAGCACCAGCTCTTTATAGAACATGGTCTGAAAATCTGGCACCCGTCTTCTCCAATTCTTGAACTCCTGACTGACTGTAGCCATGCTTTAGGGTTGTGCTGACACACAAATGGCAATTCTTATTTGACCTCAGATTCCAGACCTGGCTTGTGTTAACTTCACTAATGCTGAATTAATATTGTATAAGAGAAGGGGAGTGGGACATATTGAAACAAAAGAAAGGTGGGAATTTATGTTGAAAATGGGAAGTGGGAGGATGTGTTTTCTTAATTTGCAGCCCTGGTTTTCTGAGAACACACCTTTCATGGTTTCCATTTCATCCTGAAGGCACAAGCAGATTTCAGAGATGATCAAGCAACTATTTGCTTTTAATTATGCATTTTTAACAAAATGCCAGATTAAAGCTCAATATATGAAAAGGAATATATTAAAGAAGCACGTGTAACATCCAACTTCATTTTTAACAATGATTTGTCTTTTAGTTTGACCCTCTGCTCCCAAATGGAGGGTCGTATTAAAGGAAAACAGTCTTTCTGCTATCTGATAAAAATCTGGAATAAGAATTAGGGTCTTCAGGACCTTCTAATTTATGATTAGCATAAGCTGACCCTGTCTGTCTGTCTGTCTGTCTGTCATCTCAATTTATATGGCCACCCATCTCATATTCTAACAGCTAACGACCATTAAAAACTATACAAAAAACAAAGATAGAACCATGTCTTTAAGGGTTAGAACCATGTCTTTAAGGCCTTGCGAAAAACCAGTTGGGTTGAGGCCAAGTTAATCTCGGGGTGGGGGATGATGTTCCAAAGAGTGGGTGCCATGACAGGAGAGGTCTCTTCCTGGACCCCACCAGTAGACAGGACCCAGAGTATGCCTCTCTTACCAAAGTGGATAGGACAAGTAGACATAATCGGGGATCGGGGGTCCCTCTAACAACCTGGCCCCATACAAAAGCAGTAGAAGCTTTAGCATTTTATCATAAATAGATTTAAATGCAGAAGCATTTCAGCATGAAACTGTCTCAACAGCAAAATTATGAGAAGTCAAGGCATGTGCCAGTTTTTAAGCCAGCAAAACAGTCAATGCAGCAGTGGTATTTTTTTTATTACATTACTATAATAAAATAGCTGAATGCTGGTGTTTAAGATTGCTGTACAATGTGTGCTGTAAAACGGATTAATCTCCCAGAAGATTTTCTTTCCCGAGGTGCCCTAGCAAACATACCCTAAATTAAATTTTCATTAGCAAATCTCTATTTTTCATCTACCTTTTATTAGCACATGGTTTAGAAGACCGTCTGATCAGGTTCCATTAAAAGATTTTTCATATTCCAAAAAGAGAGTCAATGAAATAAATTACTGCAAAGGAAAAAGACTGATTAAAAAAAAAATCCAAGTGCCTCAAGATAGTGGAGACTTTCAAATAACTTGATATTTGAAAGGTTAGAGTTTGGGTATTAGTCCTCATAATTACTACCTACTTGATGTTGAAGAGAAGAGAGCAGAAAATGCTATGTGACATTTTTTAAACAGGTATAAAAAATAAGAAATATTGCCTTCCCACCTTACTAACGTAGTGCAAATTGTTTCATCCCACTTACTCATACTGAGCAATGATTCTGTTTCCCAGGCCATGATTTGCTCTTAATCACATCATTTTGCGCTCAGATGTAACTATGTCTTCTAAGAAGAATACCTTTTTATTTTTATGCAAAAAAGAATAAAACAGACACAAAAAAATAAATATATTTATCTAGCTGCCAAATGTTAGAATCAATTATTAAACCTTGACCACATAAAACAATATTCACCAGTGCTTCCACTGCATTGATACAGTACCAGTTTATAAATGGAAAGTGAGCACTTATCTATGATCCAGACTGTAATTTAGGAATAATTCCATCTTTCCAATGTCGAATAACTATCTTCTTTTCATCCCCTATTGTGTGATATAGTCATAATTCTTCACGTACTGACAAATTCTAATGTTGGAGATACGTAATTCAAGAATTTAACCAAAAAATAAACATGACATAGTAACGATTTTGTAATTATCAAATCTAACTATATCAACAAGTCTGTATTATGTGAGTTCATTCATTCATACTATGCCTCGCCATGACAGAATGTGTGACCAGCCCTTTCAAAATATTATTTGAGGAGTCCAAAACTCATGAAGAAGGTTTTGTTGACTGTTCTCGTCTTCAGATCACAGGAGATATACTTAACATTTGTAAGAACTCTTCGCCATTATGAGTATAGCTAGGATGATGAAGTCAATAGAAAACCTAATTAATTAAATCCAAATTCAGCCCCTCGTCCTAAAGACACTGTATCTGTGCCTATGAAAGCATTCTTTTAAATGATGTGCTGTGTGGGTTCCTCTGAAGTGAAGACCCATCAGCAATGTTGCTACTTTAATGACCTCTAGACAGAAGACTGCCTTTCAAACTGCAAGAAGGAATCACTAATGGTGTCACTTCTGGGTTTATTCCACTGAGTCTCCTTAGCACTTTGAATGGTCTGAACTTTGCCTATTTCAGTAAATCACAGTTAAGTCAAAACCCCCTACAGCTTTTCTGGAGTTTTGACATAATGCAAAATGATGTCCTGTTTGTTTATTTAACGCTTTTAAAATATGCCTTTCAGGGATATTTGCAGTCACTGGCAGTTTACAGCATATTCTTATGACAATACAACCATACCTTATTAAAAAAAACATTTTAAAAATTACACGACATTACAAAATAACAGCAAATAAATAAGCTGTTAATGCAACTCTTTAAAGCTCTCTAAAGACTGACAAAAGAGAGGCGTATCATTTTCTCTCAGACAGTTTTCCATAGCTGTGGGTCAACCACCAGAAACTCCGTCCTTATTACTTGCTCATTATCAGAACTGATCTTAAAGCTGACAGATTGATATGAGTAAAAGTATGGTCTAGTCCCAACTATTAATTCTTACAGCAACATTTGGACTCAGAAATGAAGAGGAGGCCAGTGGAACTGTGAAATAATGGGTGTTACATGAATCAAACATCTACAACCATTCTAGCTTCTACATTTACACCAATCAAAGTTTCTGGACCATCTTTAAGGGCCCTCCTAAGTACAGCTGGGCCTTGACACTGCCAAAGAAATGTGGGGTGATCCAACAACTATGCCTACCCAATCAACTGTACTGCCAAGCTCCTGGAGAACCAAATGAGAACCCTTCAGCACAATCAGCTGCACACCTCCATCAAGATCAGTAGATTTTCTGATCCACAGCTTTTCCGATTTGTCTGGATCGTCTGCATTGTTCATGCCAAAAAGCTCCCGAACTTTAGAGAGTAAGGAAGATGACCTTGATGGAGATATGCAAGCTCTGTGGCCAAGGTGACAAAGGGTAAAACTTGTTTTGAGTCCACAGCAGCCAGACAACATTCAGAAGTGACTCGGACACCTCTGTGATTCACTGAGCTATAAGAAGGAGAGGAAATACAACCCAAACAGACTTGCAAGATTTTGTTCTGTCTTTCTCAATAAAAGTAGTTTTTGCCTCCCTGTGGGGTTGATTTCTTGGTCTGCTCTACCTAGAGGGGCTGACACAAACACCTCTTCATGATTTTCACTGTTTTCTTGGATACACCATCTAGAAAAGATAGCTGTAGCTGCATATTATTCACATAGTGAGAAAAACATCAGCTAATACTTAGTAGGACTTTAAGTAGCATGTAAAACGTTAAAAAACACAAGGACAAGATGTAACTGTATGTCACCTCACAAGTTACGAATGAAGAAATGAAACAGAACATCTTCACTGCCATCTCTTGAGCTTCCAGAGACAATATCGTTGAGAGTTACCATCTCCTCAAGATGTATCCTACAGACACAATCCGACAAGTATCTTTGGTCACTAGTACTAGAATCAGCTATTAAAATGAAACCAAAAGGTTCCAATCTTCTCACTATGGTTGTGCCAGAGAAGAAGATGGAAGGAGGAAGCCGAGGTTTCGCCATGCAACGATAAACTGTAACGCGCTGGTGTGCTTAAAATGCAATTTATTCACACAATAACGAGGACACAAACATACATTCAGTAGGTTACTAGAGTGCTAAGTTTGTCTGAAGTGCATGCATAAACAAATGCCCATCTCATGAAGAAAGACAAGACGTATTTCGAACTCACCGGCCATTATCACGACCTACTCCCCAGACTCGGATGCTTACGATGGGCTGAGAATGAAGAATACTACGATCCATGGGGTCAACCAAATTTAGCATATCATTCTCCAGGATAAGATACATGTCTTTTCCCTAAGTAAAAAAAAAAGAGGAAGAAATAAAAAATGCTCAGCACAAATCATTCGTTTTCACCTTGCAACACTCATTCTAGAAAAAGGAGGAGAATGTTAAGAGAAATACAACCCTTCCTCCCCTAACATATCATCTTCTTCAATTGCTCCTACTGTGATGGAATGGTTTGATGAAGGCTGCGCTCAGGGAGATAAGCATTTCCTTATTCCCCAGCAGGAGCGTGGGAAGGTTAAGAAGATGAGATTCTGCCTTGGAGGTGGAAGCTAATAAACGCAACAGAACTGTATCTGCACTGTCTCGTGGAGTTCTTTGGGCTGAACCTGACATCAATCTCTCCAGACTGAATCTAAACTTCCCAAGCCAGTCAGCCCAAACACCGTGAATTCCTTAGGGTGGTGCCAGTCTCATCTTCTTAACCTTCCCACGCTCCTGCTGGGGGCTAAGGAAATGCTTATCTCCCCGAGCGCGGCCTTCATCAAACCATTCCATCACACCTACTCACTTTAAGCTGTTATCCTAAGTAACTAGGTAAACTAAGTATCGCAGAACTTAGTGGAACTTCAGAGATTAGTCCTTTCTTCTTGGCATCTCATTATCTTGGCAAATGTGGGTTTGTAATATGTACAGCTCAGTCTGGGGCTGTCCTTAACAAGTATTTGGAAACCACTACTACAAATCCTACACTTTGGCGGGGGGGGGTTGTGGAGCTGAAGTGAGGAGGTGCTGCTTTCCTGGGGCCACACCAATGCTGTGGAACAGCCTCCCTAGTTCCCTCTTTGTGGGTTTTCAACACTTTTAAAGAACAACCTATTTCAGAGAAATGCCCCCAATTTGATGTTGCCATCTTTCTCTTGATTCTGAATGGTTTTATTGTACGTTATATTGTGGAGGTGCTTTTTATTTTGTACCGGAGATGTTTTAAATTAGTATCTGTTTTATGTAAGTCCCTGAGACTCTTTTGATTGTGGAGGCATAGAGATGTGGTTAATAAATGAATAAATAACCACTTTTGGTCTGCAAATGCTACATGGGGAAGACTCAAATTTTATGTCTCCATTCACATGTCGCGCAGTAATATAGAGTCACTGCCGTGAAATGGGCAGCCATACAAATAATTTAAATAAAATAAAGATAACTAATAAATTATTATTGGATTATATGTTTGTCCAAATAATGAGCCAATCTGCTCTTGGATACTTCATTATTGCTGGAGATGACAGTGACCATCAACTGACAGAAGACCCATGTCTACTTTGGACCACCGAGAAGAAATTAAAATGGCAACAGGGAAAAATGTCCTGTTGCGTACTTTTCAGAAGTCTGCAATGGTAGAAGCCGGATAACCTGCTACCATCCCCAAATACTAATATCAACCTAGTTTTATCAGCATATAATATCTGATGTGCTAAATCTCTAAAAAGTGTGTAAATCTTAATTCAAGACCTCAAGATAAAAAGCAAAGCCAAGTTATTGTGATCTGAAAAGGACGGTAAAATCATGAGAAAAAAGTTGAGAAAAGGCACGTGTTATGCTGTGGCTCTATTTTTGTTTAGCTTTTATGTAAATGATATTATTTTGGCTGCACGGGATTTGAGGTTTTCTATGCCCGTGGCTTTGGATGGGTTTCTAAATATTCCTTTCATGCTGATGGCATCACCTTAACATCAACTACCAAGCAGGTTTGAGAAGACACAAAGAAAGTCCAGCATCGACTGCAAAGAGGATATCTTGGTAATAAATAATGCAAAAACTAAAGTTGTGATCTTCTGTAAGAAAGGAGTTCAGCACAAACGGTACCTGGAAAATATGGATGTAGAACGAGTAAAATCCTACTATTTTCTTAGTTTTTAGATCCTTTAGGTTCCTGGTCCATCCTAGTAGAGAGATGCATGCTGAGATTTGGCGCACGTTCTCGGTGCTTAAGCAAGCTTTGCAACTAGGAATACTGAGGCTTAATTAGGCCAATCTTAACATTTTGCACAGTGAAGGCCATCCCGATGCTGATTTATGTGGCAGAAATAAGGGGCTTTACAAATATTTCATTACTTGAAAGAACCTTAACCCATTACCTGTGCTGTGGGGGACATGGAGATACAGCCCCACTTATTTAGTCAAAGCTGTGTCAGGGACTGGGGGTATTAGTCATATAACATCCTGTACATCAGGCTGTTTAATTATTGGATCTGAATACTGCAAACTGAGTAAGAAGGGCTTCCTAAACCGTGCTCTGAAAACTGAAGTAGAAGAGCTTGGGGCAAATGTGTGGCTTCAAAAATTTACAAATGTAGAGTCAGCTCATGGCTTTACTAGGCAGGCACTGAGCAGCCTGGGAAATGCAGCAAGAATTATGTGCCCGCAAAGGTGTAGATCTGAGTGTCCAGAATAACATAGCTGCCCTTTCGACTTCACAAGCAGCACGTTGGTTGGCAACCGAGAAGCTTCAGTTCCAAATGGAAAAATACCTGGCATTCGCAACGTGAATAGAATGTCAGAGAGCTTTCAACCATCCGTGTTTTGAGCATGGCGAAGTTTGGCCGGTTTTGTGGCACATCAGCTCAAGAACCACTTCGCTGTTAGCAAAGAAATACCTGGACCTCCTGCCTTTCCTATGAAGGCTTCCAAGCTAAGAAAACAACATTTGGACTTGGTTGTGATGGTCTGTTATGATGACTCCAAAACTACACAGTGATGACCTATGCTGGAAGGTAGGGGAGAATGAGGGAGACTGTCCCTTTTCAGAATACATGCAATTGTTTTAAATGCCAGTCCGTTTTAGTTTGGCTATTTAAGTATAGCAACTGATTCCTGTCTACGATTGGAATTTTCTTTTTTCTTTTTGGATGTTAAACAGATTCTCTCAAGCCCAGCAGCACTTTTTCTCTTAAAACCAAATACGGTACTTAAGTGGGAAACAGACACAGTATTGGGCATGTGGAACTTAAGTTTGGTCTGTCAGCATAATTCTTCTGTTTTGTATTATAACCACTAGTTATAATTACAATCGTAAGCACTGAAAGAGTGTTTCCCAAGCTTAACCAACTTTTCGATGTGTGGACTTCAACTCCCAGAATTTTCAGCAATAGCCGCAGTGGCTGGGGAATTCTGGGAGTTGAAGGGGACACATTCGGAAGTTGCCTTGCTCGGAAGCGTTCAACTAAGGCTTTCCTAGACCCGTGATGGCCTCTGGTTCCAATCACCATTACTGATGGCAAAAGCTGGAGAGAAGTTTCTTTCAGGGCTTATGTTACAGCTACAATTAGGAAGGTCCCTTCCACCTTTCCACGAAGAAAATACTACGAAGAAAGTACTAGCATTGTCCATTTGTACACCCAAGATCATCTCACAGCGAAGATTTTGTTTCACCTGCCCTTTTATCCAAAGGCAGTCCCTCTGGCCTGACCTTCAAAGAAGGTGGAAAAGTCGGTGGCACCAAAGAAGGAAGGTCAAGAAATAAAACAGAGGCATTTCTTACCTCTCCCCAAATGCCGACGGTATCTCTTATGTCATTTTTGCAGTAAGAGAGCTGCCGAATGCAATTGTTTACAGCAACGCTGCTTTTTCCAGGAGCTAAGTCTTCTTCTGCCATTTCTACCCATCCCAGAGAACGAACAGCAAAGCACTGCAAAGAGATAAGATCAAGAGTGATAACGTTTTAGATCTTATGCATTTCCACACAATTAGGTAATATTTTCATTTCTTTAGATGGCGTTAACACATATTCATGCCAAAGACGGCAGGTTAAAACTACCACATTATTTTCGAAATGATTGCATTAATAATTTTTGTTTGTTTACTGAATTTACATGTTGCTTCATTCATTCCCGACTCTGAAGGGTAGATATTTTAACTGAACGTTTCCTTTAACTTCGTGAGTGCCAGGCCAAAACTTTCACTTTTTTTTATTGTCTATCGCCAGTTCTTTACATTCTTACATTTACCACAACTGTCTCTTTGATGTACCCCTCAGATGCTCATCTGGGGTGAACATTTATTTAGATCCAAATGAAAAATTAAGCAGAATTTCCGTGGTGTCCCTGATGTTCCATTTCAGAACTAAACACGTATTTTTCTTTTTCATTCCTCCAACTTGTACTAATTTGAAGATGAAACTTCATTCTTCCTGGGGACAAGAAACTTTCAGTGGATGCAATTTTCATCCCCAAATTCTGTAAGGTCTAATAAAAATACAACGGAGCTAATAGGAGACAGCCACAGAGGGAAACTTTGCTGTGGCCAGAGACGACAGCAAATATCATCTCAAGAAAGAAAACAATGAATGGGAGTAATGAAACAAATACACTTTCAATGGATTTGCAATTAAACGAAGGGGACCAGCAACCGATAACACAAAAGAAGCCTTTAATCATGAAAACAAATGAAACAATTGTCGGACGCCCGCTATACAATCACTGCATAGAGACTTGACAGCATGAAGTAATAATGTGGACAAACAGTTTAGGCAGTTACCCAAAGTGGACATCACAATTTTTCTTTTTTACTGAGGGCTTTTCTATAATTTCCCCACTTCTCATCTAATCATAAAAATACCCATAAAGTCTCCCTTGAGTCAAGCTGAACTTCCTGGACACGTCCACGTAGTATTTAGGGCAATGACATAAAGCCCTAATTAAGCATTAAGCCTTCTTCAGAGTTATCTCCTGATACTTCCCATCCTTGCATTATGTCATGGAGCTTTTCAAGTCAGAATTCCTTGATGTTTTTCTTCCTATTATTCTTCGGCTTAGCTGCCTTCCCACTTTCTGTCCTTCTTCCTTTTGCGACTAGAATACCATATTTGATGAAGTTCACCGAAAGATAGAATAGAAAATCCAAATGACCAATGGACGTACAGAATTCTGTTTTTAAACAGCCTTGTGAGACAGCAAACACACCTTATTTTACAATATTGGATTGCTAGTTGTAAATAATTATAATGTTTCAATGGGTGTGTGGAGGTATAGCTAAGACTTTGGACTAGGAACTAGAAAATCTATGTTTAATATTTCTTATGACTACAGTTTCGATGGGTGACTTCGGGAAATTATTCTATCTCGGCTGAACCTCAGATAGTTGCTGTGGGAGAAAAAATGGGAAGAGAATGTGGTCCATATGCCAGGATTTAAACCTGACAAATAAGTGAATTTTAAAAATATAAACAAAAGCTCTCTGCGCCTTGAAAAGCTAAATTTACCAGAGACATATGGCTTATTTTGTAAATGTAATTAAAGCGAGAAAAATATACAAGAGCATGTTATTAGTAACTATTGTTCATTGTCAGCCTTCATTGGACAGCTTAGCTCTGGAAGCTGCCAAAATTTCAGACGTACTGGCATAGTACGTCACCTGGGAGAACCAAGGTGCGCGTGGATATTTTTAAAAATCTACTTGGACAGAAATAAAATGTTTCGGGAATCCAGTCTCTTTAAAATAACTTCTTTCCTTACACTTAACCACTCGTTTGTCCCTATATCTTACCCCTTCCCCAAATGACACCCATCCCCGATATTCCAAAACTCCAAACACCAGCCGGAAAAAGAAAACCGCGATCCCCCTCTGCAAGATCCCACCTAACTGGATTCAAATGCTTTCTCGGGAATGTTAAATTATTGTACTCATATTACGATTCACAAAACATTTGCCTTCGGTGCAGGGCACTGAAAGTCAAGGACCAAGACTGCGGTAATTTGCAATCCCCAAACACCCTCATTGCAATACAGAATCTGGCCTGGTAAATATTGCAAAGGGGGGGGCAAAGTGCAGCTTTTTCCAACACGCATAAGCTGTTAGTAATGCAGAGAGCTTGCTCCTTGTACGGCAGCTCCAGCCACTAATGGGGTAACAAATGGAGCCCTGTCATTTTTCAGGCCTGAAACTTGCTGACTGCTGACTCGCTCAGACGGAGCTGGAAGTCTGAAGAAGAGCGCGGGTGAGAGCCGCCAGCGCCAGCAAAACGCATTTGAAGAGGAGGAGCCCCAGAAAGCAGACTTCGGGACTGGCACCCGAGAACAGCAGCCGACATTCATTTCATGCATCTTTGGTGATGATGATGATATGATGATGGCCGTACGAAGAGCGCAGCGGCGAAGCCGAGCGGCAAACAGGCGGTCACACCGGCAGGATGCTTCCAACCAGTGCCTTTGCAAACGCTACACCTCGAGGCCGGGTTCTCCAGCCTTCGGGTGATTCGCCCAGCCACAAGGGATGTGCAGGGAAGCTGGGTGACCTCCATCCCAAGAAATCCAAGCTTGTAGATTAAAAAAAAATCTCGTTCTCGTATTCTAGAAAACCAGTTAGGAAACCTGAATGTGAACACTCACGGAGAGCACTGCTGTCATCCGTGGAAGCATTTCAAGATGCGCTTATCTGTATCACGTACAGAGCTCTAAACTATTGTGGTTTGGCTTTTTTGGCTTTTTCTTTTCATTTCCTTCTCCTTTACGGAAAAACAATGTTTTTCCCCCCCATGGGAAAAAAAAAAGATTTATCAAAAATATCTAGAGGTCATTGTAAGAGGGTAGGTTTTATGATTTGGATAGACGCTCTGAAATGATTGGGATTATACTGTCATGCATTATAATATGTTGAATAAATATGTCTAAATGTATAGATGCGATAGTATTGGATATAAATCAGCGGCTAAAAGCATTGAGTTTCTGGGGCAATGTTAATGTAAGATTGATGTAGGTGTTAAGAGGCATTGCAATGTTAATGATTATTAAATACAGCAGTTTCTTTAACGGTGCTGCCCTCTTGTGCCTCCTTTGCCGAACTGCGGCCAATTAGCAAGTCCACTAATGATTTCCCCGTTGTTTTCAATTGGAAAGCATCGCAAGTTCTTGGATACGTTGCAGCTGCAAATATTTGCGTTAAAAAAAAATGTAAAGAGAGCAACCTTTAACATTTTCAGAGCCCAGAAGGCTAAAAGACGACTCACTGGCAACCCTAGGAAATTCGTAACCCAGCTGAAAGAAAAAGGCTATGTTTAGCTTCATGACTTTAGGCGGCCCCCTTTTAATTTAAATCAGTGTTGTCCAAACTTGGCCACTTTAAGATGAGTGGACTTCAACTCCCAGAATTCCCCAGCCAGCTATGCTGGTTGGGGAATTCTGGGAGTTGAAGTCCACTCATCTTAAAGTGGCCAAGTTTGGACAACACTGATTTAAAGCAACAGTCTGCAGCTAATAATCTGAATATTTCAAATTAATCTGCAATGCTTCGCCTCTGAACTTCCTGATCATCTGCGTGGCTTTTTTTATTTTTTTTCCAGAGCAGCTCAACCATCGCTAAGGAGCTTCTGGAGATAAAGCAGTTTAACCAATGTTAGCTAATATACCTGCCTCCCCAATTCTGCACGGACGGACAGGAAGCCTGTTATCATTCCTTAAACAAGAAGTAGGCTTGTGTTCTGGCTTGGAAAGGAAAAAAAAAAAAACAGATTAAGATGAATGAATGCATTCTGGGGGGACCAAGACAAACAGACTGCCTGGTAAAACGTTCTCCTCGCCTGCATCGGCCGGATTGCAGCCTGTGCTTCCACCAGCCTTACCCCCACGCAAGGAAGATTCCCAGGAAGTTAAAATCATATAAAATTGGCACCTGTGGGTTGGCTTAGCTGCCAGACCTGAAGCCACACTCTGATGGCTCCTCCTAGTGGCAATGCGCTATTTTTTATCCTTATTTTAGAAAACTTCCCTCTTATTTTACTTGGAGAGATTTGGTCTTTCTTCTGTATGCTCCCTATGTAAGTCATTCAACGGGACATTTTGTCACCGAACCCTGAGCAGACGTCTCTGAGGGGCTGCGTTTAAGTCCGAAAATTAAGTATTTCACCTTCAAGCACCCACAGCTAGAAGATGGGAACAAGATTAGTGTACGGTGGAAAAAAATCAGGATCCTGGGAGCACTTTTCCACCTAGCACATTTTATTCAAAGGTATGTTTTCGTGAGCTGCAGTTTACTATTTAAAATTTTATTTGTAACGCCCTAAGCTTGGATAAAACAGGGTTCCCCACTGCCCTGTTGTATTCGAAAGGTGTTTTGGAGATGGAAGGATGCCCCAAACAGCAGTTTGGATTTTAAAAATGCAACAGCGGCAGGAGGTGGTACAACGTTCAGTGGGCCTGAATACAGTACAGGAAAAGAAGCCACGTTTAGGCTGAGACTCGGCTGAGTAGGGGGTGGTGTGGGGTAGACCGAATGAATGAATAACAATTTTTAAAAATTCAAAATAGCTGGTCAAGAAGCATGCTGTTCCAATCAAGGCATCGTACTTCATTTGGCAACTAAAACATTTCAAAGTTTCAATCTACCGTACTCCTGAGAACGACTCAATGGTGCAAGCCGTTCCACGGACGTAAGGAAACAGGCTGAGTACCATAAATTTATCAGACTGATCCTCATCCAAATTTTCCCCATGTTGATCAGGGTAGGGAAAAAAATGATTTTTCTTGGTAAATCTCTCTGGTGTATGAAGGAGAGTTTTTTTTTTTTTTAATAAGCAGTGAATATAAAGAATACTTTTAATATACAATTTTTTCCCCACCAAAATGATCATTTTAATCTATAAGAACACTGGCGTTGCTAAAAGATGTCTAATTATCAACTTAATAGATACAGGTAGTCCTCGACCTATGACCATTCAATCACTGACCATTTGAAGTTACGACGGCGCTGAACAAATGGTGGTTATGACTGGTCCTTGGAGTTCTGGCTGTCCCAGCACCCCCACGGTCATGTGATTGTGATCTGGGTGCTTGGCAACCTGTTCACATTTACATCCGGTTGCCAAGTGCCCCACGATCACGATCGACATTTGCAACCTTCCTTGCTGGCTTCCCCAGAAAGTCAATGGGGAAGCCGGCAGGGAAGGTCACGAGTCGCTGGGATAAGTCTCCCGCACCCGTGCACCCTCTCCCAGCCCCGCTGCATCTATGCCGCACCAGCCACTCGCAACACCCCCAACCCTTGCCGCTTCTCCCTTGCACCCTCGCATACCCCCCACACCCTCCCTCATCTGCGCCACACCTCCATGCACCCTCCCCAATCTGCATGGCACCTCTCACACACCCCCTCGCACCCTCGTTCATCCTCTCTGAACCTCCCTCACACCCTTGCACACCTTCCCGTGCCATACTGCACCTCTCGTGCACTCTCCTGACCCTCCCCTGCACCCCCCTTGCTCCTTCCCCCATCCAGTAGCATCCACTTACTGCCTGCAGGCCTGGGACTTGCAACTTCCTGCCGGCTTCCCCACTGACTTTGGTTGTGGGAAGCCAGTAGGAAGTTGCCTTGCCTATTGACCGTGGGATTCAGTTAATGACGGCACCCAGGACTGCAGGTATTGCCACTGCTAAGCGATGTGGTCAAGCTTTATGACATCACTTAGCGATGGAAATGCCAGTCCCAAATGCTATTGTAAGTTGAGGATTGCCTGTAGTCCTCATCTAGCGACTGCCTCTTTTAACAACCATTTGCAGTTACGACAGTGATGAAAAAGTAACTTTCCAACCAATCCTCATATTTACAGCATTTGCAGGTCTGTAAAGCAAAGGAAAGCTGAAGAAAGATCAGAAGCACTGTAATGGTTTCATTTAGTGACCACTTCACTTAATGGCAAGCTGCTGGTCCCAGTTGTGGGCACTAAATGAGGACTACCTGTATGTTGCATTTGCTACATAAAATATAGTTTTGTTCCAGTTGAGCTTGACTCCTTGTAACTACATGGCTACTTTTTCTTCACCATAATACAGAAGTGATTTATCACTGCCTTCTTCTGGATTTTTTTTCCTCTAATGTTCCAGTCTAGCTTATAGCCTGGGATTTCCTAGTGGTCTCCCATCCAAGTACTAACCATGTCTGACCAAGATCACCCACGTTGGCTAAATTTTGAAATGTTTTTTGTTTTCATTGTAGACATTGTAGGAGGAGCGCCATGTTAGTCTATGGTGGCCAAAAATCAGGAGTCTGGTAGCACCTTTTCTAACGCGTTTTATTAATTTGTTAATAAATAAAGCCTTTTAATAACACACACTAGTTGGAAACGGGGCTGCCAGCCTCCTGATCTGTTTCTATTCTTCCTCACCTAATCACAATCTAGGTTTTAGAACACCTTGAGTGCCATTAACCAATTAAGCTGCCTTGGGTGCTTATAGATGCAGGTTTAAATAGTAATAGCACTGGTAATAATAGCAACAACAATAAAATTAATAGTAATAATAATTGTAATAAGTAGTAATATATATTGGTCCAAGCATCCTATCTCAGTCCAACCTATCTTCAAAAACATTGCGGGTGTGTGTGCATGGGGTGGAGAATAAAAATTAAAGTAAACTCCCCTGTCCCATGTAAGCCCCTTTCAGTTTCAAGAGGAAAGGCAACAGATAAAAATAATAAAATAATGACAAAACACTGCACGATTCTCTATTTTTATTTATTCTGACTTAGGGTGTAACTGTTAAGCTTTGGTATTATTTTACGCCAATGCCAGAAATGGTGAAGCACCACGTTCTGGAGCAGATCTACAACTGCTTGCAAGTGGCCAAGCCACGTGTCCCGCCTGACACAGCCTCGTGACAGCCCCGCGCGGGGGTCAGGCCCATTTCCCCCTCCGGCAGCACTGCTACGAACGGCACGACTGTCGCTGGTCTCAATCAACACACCCAGTGCCACGAACGTGCCCTGAAGAGCAGGCTGAAAAGTCACTAGTGGCTGAGTCCGACATTTTGTGATCAGCGCATCTGACCTTTCCCATAACTTTTTCTGAAAGAAAAGTTTCAGAAGAACGCTGGCTTCATATGGAGTCTAAAAGGTGAGGTGGAATGCGAGGCTCAGTAAATCGAATACCTAGAAGAGGGAGCTTCTCCCTCGTTCTGGACCACAAATGATTTAAACAGGCTGGAGACTTGTCTGACTTACTCAAATTCATTTAATTATATTTATGCTTTCCTTTGAAAGCAGAGTGCAATCCTGAGAAATGCTCTTTCCTGAACATCTCTGCTTCCCAAATCAGCATTTTTCCACTACTTCAGTTAAAGTCATGTTTCTTTTCCTTCAGCTCCATCTATTTTTACTTGTATCCGAAATGATTAATTTCTGAAGAGACAATGGCATATCATTTCCAGTGGAAACTTAAAGGCTTAACTGCTTAATCAGAAATCCATTTTTCTTGTTATTTCGCATGGAATATTTTGTTTTTTCCCTGTCAAACTCATCAGTTGCCAAACTAAGATAAAAGATCTTCTTTTTCCTCTTCCCAACCGCCATAAATATCTAGTATCCTGCATTTGGATTAGCGTACTTTTAGAACGCATATTAGCAGTAATGTAAGACTGACTGACTGTAAACGGGGCTGTCTTGGACACGGATTCCTACTTCTGCATTCTTTACTTGCTTCCTGCCAGATAGCAGCGTGCGAATCTCACTGCCCTGCAAGTTTCTCTGCATCGAAGGCACAGGGGCAGTTCTTGTAATAACAGTACCCTTGGTCACTCTAACTATGGTAGACTTAAAAAAAAACAACAGCAACCAGAGTTTTAATTAGAAGTCTTGCAATTTACTCTCTTTATGCAAAGGGAAACAATAGAAAAAAGTCCTGCTAAAATTAGTTTCAGACCTTGCACAAATTGGCTAAAATATATTAAGCTATTATTCATCCTTGCTAGATGTAGAATGTGATAGCCTCATGAGCTGAATAAACAGAAGGGCCTCCTCTAGTAAAACTCTCAGAGGAGAATATTAAGGAAACAGCACCTAGTGTGACTATCTGATACTCTCCTTGAGTATTACTGGGCACCAGACAGGGCTAGATAGCCCAGAATCTAAGAAGGGCCAGGCTTGGTTGGTACAAAAGTACCCGGACGCGTCCATCAAATCACTTGAGGGTGTCTTTATCGTTAGTACCGCTGGGTGGCAGTGCTGGGTTGATAATGGCTGATCCTGAAAAGCTCAGCAGGGCTGTGGGCTGGACTGGAAACCTGAAAAAATATCCTGAAAGGCAGCAGTGGCAAATCACTCCTACCCTGTTGCCAAGAAAATTACATGGCCCTAAAGTTGCCAGGAGCTAAGCTCGACTCACGATGCCTCACCTTGGATTTGATGCTTTTCATTGATCTCTCCTACTGCGTGCGGCTTGCCAGAATAAAAATTGCAGAGAGCCATAGAATAAAAGAATGAATTACTGGAAATGTGGGATCTCACAAAGCTGGAGAGAGGAGACCGGGGCTGACAAAGGGGGATCACAAACAAATGGTGCAACGTGTGAGTAAGCCTTTCAGGCATACTTTCCACCTCCTGTAATCTCTTGCTACTACAACCACTCATTTCTTCCTTCTGCATCCCATTCACTGAGGTGCCATCTGTTAATTGGGCTGTAAAGGCAAGTTTGGAGTGCTTTGAGCCCGCTTAATATATCCTGCCTATATTTCCCCTCTGAAGCACTGTCTGACCAACCTGTCATTAAAATATTTAGGCAGCTGTACAGGATATAAAAGGTGGTTAACAACTGCCCTGTTTAGCGACTGTTCAAAGTTACAAAGGTGCTGAAAAAATAACTTTACCGGAACTTATGACCGTCGTAGCATCCGCATGCATTGCGATTTAGGCACTTTGCAACCAGTGCACATTGACAAACATCGCAGTGGCCTGTGGTCACGTGATCACTATCTGCACGCTTCACAGCCAGCTTCCAACAAGCAGAGTTAATGGAGAAGCCAGCAGTAAAATCACAAGCCGTGGTCATGTGATGTCTCGCTTAACAACCACAGGTGATTCTCTTAATAATCACAGCAGAACTGACGTCGTAAGTCTGGCCGTGGTCACATGATGTTTCACTTAACAACAGTATCGCCTACTGACAGAGTTGCTGGTCCCAATTGTGGTTTTTAAGTAAGGACTACCTGTTCTGAAGCAGTGTCTGAATCCAGGCAGGTTCTTAGCAGGAGGCGGAAACATTCTTGATTTATATTGGAACCTTCTACAGATGGTGCAAGATTCAAGCACACCACCTTGGGATGAGCAAAGTTTATTTAGTTTGGAAGCCAGCAGTTACTTATGGCCACATTCCATGCAGACAGAAATGTACAGCAATGTTATAATGTGCACATTGTTCAAAATGCAATTACCAACGTTGAATCAGTCCAAAACTCAGATTTGAGATGGATTAACTTCGGCAGCCCATGTAGTTGGTTGTCCTGCTCCTACGGTGATTGAAACTGAAATCTGCCAGATCTGTTATTTGGATTTTGTTATTACAGCTTTTTTTGTTAAAGCCACAATGGGTTCAGTGTTGCAGATCACCAACAAGAAATATATTGCTACTGAAACAAACACACAAATGCAGCTCGGATGTAAAACAAACTGACGTGCGAATTCAGGAGCACTCAAATGTATTTACAGTCTCCGTCTTTGGAAAGGGAATGACAGAAGCAGTGCAACCGGATGCGTGTTCTGAAAATGTACATGCCAGATGAAGCCATCGTTTTAAAATTAACTACAAACACCACAAAATACAGAACCTATGCACACGGGGAATATATCTGATTTTCAAGGGCGTGAGAAGGGTGTTCTAAAATCCGTGAAACCCTCCTTATGAAACAAACTGCCAACACAGTTTATGGAGCATGATATTAATGATTCTTCACCGAATGGTCTGCTAACAAAAATATGGCAATGACATTTTACAGCTTTTTCTTTTCTGTTCTTCGTTATGTGATTTGTGTAGTCATGGATAATGGCAAGGTATTGTTAATTTTCCCAACGGTTTCAGCTTCTTATTCAGAATTTAAAAGCACCTACTATTGAAAATACAATGCAGCCATAGGCACAAGAAGACGACAATCAAAGTCTTGCTGCCAAAACATCTTCTGATCCTCACGCTAAAGAAACCATGAGAAACGTAGCTGACCGAGATAAAAGGAGGGACTTTTGCCTGTTAACCATTTTGCTGACCTCGAAAGTCAGTTCTTTGATGAGTTAACTCTCAGGTTTAAGAATGTATTTCTTAGGCATCCAAACTGGCTACTGAGCATCCGTGTTAAAAGTCAAACTCTGAAAAGTATGTGGATCACCTGTAATTGTTATGTTCCATTCTCTATTGTCCAAGACATTTTCATGAATATTTATGCATCGTTGGGTAATCAATGATCACCTTTTCGAAGAAAGTCTTTCTCATTTCCACTGTTCTCCCAGATGTCCACAAGATGGCAGATACCTTTTACTGAAGAGGCCACACATTCCTAAAACCCTTGAAAAAAGAGGGAATTCCCCATTTCACCCCCTTTCTGATCATATTGCTAGATTAATGGAAGTGTATCCTGTGACTAAAACAGCAGAAACTAGCACGAAGGAATTCTTAGGACTTAGACCTCTCCAGTTCTCCTCTGCCTGCATACACTTTCTAGAAGTCTAGTGAATTCTAACTAGATACTCTTCCTATAGGTTAGCCTTAAGGTCATATATTTGCCACCATGCTTCAATAAAGTAATTCATTCCAAGATAAATGGCACCTTTAGGGCTGATCATCTTGAGAAAATAATGACAGGTGTGTGTGACCATCACATTTTCCAGGTACTAATCTTCCTGTACCCATAACATGATTAATGATAGACCTGGAAGAAACCGTTTAGTCATCAACTCTACCCCCACCCCCAGCTCAATGCAGCAATCCAAATTAAAGCTTCCCACACAGATAACCCTGAGAAGATCCAATGTAGGAGAGACCACCAGCTCTCTCGGTTCCATTGAAATTGATACGCCAACCTCCTTCAGTAGGTTGATACCATGGGTGAACAAGTAAACACATACAGTAGAATACGTTTAAGCTGTAGAAATAGCCCCAAACCCAAACTCAATTTGTAGTTTTATTTCTCCGTTTCATCTGAACGTTGAAGATGTTAGCTTTTCAGAGCTGGAATGCAATGTCTGCATAGTTACTAAACTCTGATTGCAGTCCCATGTCCATTTACTTGAAAAAAAGCCCTACTGAATGAAGTGGACTTTTTAATAGGGATATCCATAGAACCAGGAGTGGCCACAGGAAGGGGGTCAAAAAAGTCAAGGGGGAGCCACAACCATGCCATTAAAGCCCAGCCCCCTTTTTACATGCATCATGGCACATATAAAAGAGGGTGGGGCTTCAATGGCATGGTTGTGGCCATTTTGAGTTTTTTTACTCCCTTCCTGCAGACTCCCCTCACAGAGCCATGACAGATCCCCTACTCTCAAGCAGTTTAAAAAAATCTAGTTGCTTTGTCTGTTATCTGCATGCAGATAAAAAGTCCAAAATTAACTGGCAAGTAGCAAAATACTGTGCTGGATGTAGTGCTGGTGCAAGGAGGAGCACGAAGCGCAGGACGATAAAAACAAGTGGTCTTTTCTTTTACTGAATTTTATGCTCATCTCACAAAATTTTAAATATTCAGTTCTGCACGGTGTTTGAACAGTTTTGATAGAATGATGGGAGAAATAGGGTAGCATTTTAATTTTCAGTAGTCTATTCATTTAGTATTTTAAATAGCCTAGAATTTTAGCATTTGATTTCCTTAGTAGTCAAATGACTTAGCAATGTAGGCTTCAAGTATTATAGATTCCTTTGTATATTTAGAGTAGTTATGTTCAGTATTGGCCCCTACATTGTATTCTGGTCCTTCTCATTCGCAAAATTGGTTTAGCGGTTTTTCTTTTACTTCTCTTTCTGTCTTGTAATTCTTAGCATGAAGCTATAAAAAAATCCTAACCAGTAACCATAATAAAGGATAAAAATTGGCAAACTGAATGATTGACAAAAGAGTATTCTGCAGTTCTCTGCCAACCTCTTCAGTATAAGTAGGATCAACCTTGGCTAATACTTGGATGGGGAATAACCTGGGAAGGTTATAGCTGTAGGCCACGTGGCAAGAAAACCTCATGAATGTACTCACTTTTTTTTACAAAGATAGCTGAGAACCATGATAGACATCAAAGGCATTTTTACCTTCTATTGTCTGGGCATTAATCAAAAGTAGGGCCAGCATAAAACATGAAGCCAGGAAGCATTGTGGAGTTGTGAATCCCCAAATCATGAGCACTTTAGTATTATCTACAGGGGTGTCTGAAAGGGAGGGGTCAAAATGGCGGCCATGTCCACGTGATTTGAGCCATACCCCCTTTTTACATGCACGACATATGTAAAAAGTGGGCAAGGTATCAACCATATGGTTGTAACCACCATCTTGACTTTTTTTGACACCCCTGATTTCCCTCGATCTGAAAAAAAAATTGTTTTCTACTTCTTTTTCACTGCACCCACTTGTACCCTCTTCATAATCAGCTCTTTAGATTGAGTAACCCAACAGAATGGAATCTGACACAGCACGAGGGAAGCCCTTCTGGACTGTCCCTCAAGGCTCGAAATCATTCGGATGGAAGTGAGAGCGCAAAACTGGCTGCGTGGGAATGGGGACAGGAAAAAGCCCTGGGTTTCCGTGGAAAATGACTTCACTCCAAGGAAGTATTACATTTATGCACTAACACACAGAGTTCCTTTCATTCATTCTTTGGATTGAGGAAGTTGAGAGTCATACCACTGCTAACCTTTCAAAGCTCTCCTTCCAACCAGAGGTTCAAGGTTCTCACACATTAAAACTGGCTGTATCAAAAGAGTTCATATGTCCCTCAGCAAACTAAACTAAACATGTTCATCATTTCATTTCCACTGCTTTCAATTTACACAGTTCCCTGTGGAGGAAATCAAGCTATTTATCCACGGCCACTACAGGCCTTGTTTAAGGGAGCCGAATCTCTTAAAGGTCCCTATATTTCGCTTACTGACCTTGGCTTCCGGATCACTGTTGATGCTACCGGAATCATCTTCATCACACTGTGGTGCGTTTCTATTGAATGGAGGAGGAAAATCTTCTATTAGACAAAGTCTCAAACATAAACAGACAATTCAGCATACAAAAACACTCCAAACTATTACAGCAGAGCTCAGCTGCTGTTTTCACCTGCTGGAAATGTTCTGGTAGTACCTTTTAGTACCTTTAAATGTGGCCGTGCACATTAGACAGCCCACGGCAGTGTAAACAAAGTAGAATTTCACATCTTTACAGAGCCAGAAGGACACCATAAAAAATTACTGACCAACACAGCAGTCAGGGAACTGAAGAGGGAACACAGGACTTGGATCAAAATGATTTAACCTAACCCCTGTAACTGAGCTCCGACAAGATAAAAAAACCACAACCGACAAGTAAATGAAAATGCAAAATTAATGAAAAAGTAGAAAGGGCTGAGAGGTATTCACAGCCTGCGAAAAATTCCTTTCCCACTTTCCAGCATTCCCTTCTGGAACTAACAGATCTAACAAACCTCAAAGCAGTTATGTGCAAAATACTATGTGCGATGTAACATTTTCCAAGCGGCATCCAGAGGGGGGAGTCAAAAAAGATAAGATGGTAGGATGCAATGGTCTGCGGGAACGAGCTTGGGAGACAGGAGGAAGAGCCGCCGACGAGACAACTGTCAGATAAGCGGCAGCTGAGCCCACAGAAGGAATGAGGGCATGGCAAACATCTCAGAAGGGACCCTCCCTGGTTTCTTGGACTGTAAAGGCGAGGGGGGAGAGATGGACTTTCAGACTTGCAAGATCACAATGAAGTTAGAGCTAGGACTTCTGGGTGTGCTTCTTGTCTGAATCACCTCACAAGGCTGACACAGAAGCAGCACTGTGATGTAAGCCCCACCTTTTTTGCACATACAAAAGGGGTGGGGCTTGGATTGTGTTGCTAATTCTGACCTCCTGTTTTGCTTAAACCAAGCTTCCTCCCTGCACCCACGAATGCCTCTCTCAAATGCTCTGGTTGGAACACCGCTGGCAAACTCAGCAGCGGGAGGAAGACGACGGTGAATGCCAGCTGGGGTGGCCAGGCCAGCGGAGTGTAGGGCGGCAGGACTGGCAGAGTGCAGGGCGGCCAAAAGGGCAGAGATGGGGGGTAGATAGGCGGGTGGGGGGAGTTGAAGAGGAGGCAGTCCCTTACCTTACTGAGGTTGGGGCTGGGAGTCATCAAGCCGGGAATGGCTTGGATCGAGGCGGGTCCTCGCCTAACAACTGGTGGGATTCGGTTAATGGCGGCACCCGGGACTGCCAGGATTGCCATTGCTAAGCGATACAGTCACATGATGTTGTGGTTTATGACTGCATCACTTAGCGACAGAAATTCCGGTCCCAATTGCGGTCGTTAACCAAGGACTACCTGTAGTAGGCAAAGGTGTAAATGTGATGTTAAATTATGCTCCTAAAATATGGAAGAAATGTGACTTTACTGAGCGTGGGGCTTGGCAAAGACATAGAGGGAAAGAAATTTATACTTCTGATAATAAGGAATGGATTCAAGATATGTATTCTTTATCAATTTTTGAAAAGCCTTTATATTCTAAAAATAAGAAGACAGAGCACTGCGTTTTTACATTTGCAGTCTAGAGTTAATAATCACTTTAAGAAGTGAATTAATTTTATTTTGATATCATATGGATGTTATTTTTTCTTTTTTCTTTTCCACTCTCCTTAAGTTTAATTAATTTCAATCACTGTAATGTATGTATTTTTTTTTTTACTGTATTCACTCTGATATACGAATGAATGAATCTTTATGACAGCCAAAGGCCAGAGATAGAAGATACAACTAAACACAACTAAAAATAAATAAATAAAAGTAGAGTAAGACATGCACTTGTAATAGCTGATATAAAAAGTATGTCACTGCTGACGTATTATTCTTTTTTCACGGTTGTTATAGTTCACTATTAACATTAAAACAAAAAATGAGAAAAACAAAGAATCTTGGCAAAGATTCCAGGGGCAAGTAAAGGGATTTCACGGACTTGTCCACCCTCCCTCCGCTTCTCACCTGAGCTTCAGGGAGGCGTATCGCAAGGTAGCTCCTTCGAACTCTTTTAAGCTGGGGTCCGGATTCACGGTGGCTGCGTGGAGATCCTGGAGGGTGATGAAAAACAGCACGTTAAGCCTGCCGCGAGAGCATCTCTCCTGAGCCCCCTTTCCAAAGGGAAATAAAACTATTCCTGCAGAATGGCAACCAGAATGAGCTTGGCAACGGCAGACACAAGAACATGCATGTATCTTTCACAGCACGGTTTGTTAAGGGCAGGCACACGCTGATTACAGATGAACGGGGCTTGGACAAAGTCAGGCTGTGTGAAAAGGCCAGGCGTAGGTAGCACATCTGGGGACCAGCCTTGCCCAGCAAAGCTCACATTCACTTGGCTGATTAGTTGTCATGAGTGATATTTGTGGGGAGAAAACTGTCCATACAGCCACAGCCATGCACATTTTTAAAAAGCTTAAACAAGTATCAAAAGCTGTTCTAAAATCTGACAATATACTTGCCTTCCAAATGTCACTATTAATCTTTCCCCCATTCAGTACAGCAAAATCACTCCATGGCTGTTTCTAGATATATATATGTATATATTCACACAGGAAGAAGCATATTGATTAAAAAGAAAAGAAAACAGGAGGGATGTGGGAGGGGAGGAAGGGAAAAAAAACACAGAACACCTTTGTTAGCACCAATATTTACAGGCTGGGTTAGGGAAAAGAACACCTCAAATTTCACTAAAATAATTTACTGTAAAGCAGAGCTGGCTCAAAGTGTGATGCTCAAACGTTCTAGAAAACTAAAATGTATGCTATCACATCATACACCGAGCAGTATCACAACTGCATATTAAGAAGGTAGGAGTTGAAGAGGGGGCTCGTTTCTCATTTTAAGGTTCTCGTGTTTTCCAAATTTGCTTTGTTTCACAGTTGCGCAAACTCCAGGCAACGTGCAGAGAACATCATGCCCTCCCCACTCTCCACTGCTGTGGTTATTACCAGGCCAAAGAATTGCTAGGCACCTTTTTCAAATATCTGGCAAACACAATTTTGCAGACATTTATACGAAGCAGGCGATCGGTGGTTGCCTAGCTTGTCCGCAACTCTGAGCCAGCCCCAATACAATGATATTTGGCAGTAGGAATGAAGCATGTCTCCAAAGCAATGGTTCCCAAACTTTTTTTTTGCAGACCACTTGGAAATTACTGAAGATATAGTTAGATCCCTTCATATAGAGTGGGGGTGGGGGTGGTTATTTTTATTTACTTACTTAACAAATTTATATGGCCGCCCAACTCATACACAATGAATCCGGGTGGCTTACGAAGTCAAGTCTCTAATACAAAACCCCGCCAACACTGCATATGCTTATAACATCATTGAATTTTGTTTTCTTCTTCAGCAATGGTAGTCTTTTTCAAAGCAGTGCCTCATAATAAGTACAGGCCCTTATTCACTAAGCCAACCCCAGCGAAAATGGCCTTCATCACCATGGACAGAAAAAAAGGACACATCTCAAGTGTAAGGCTGAACAGAGAAGGCTTAACTGCTTTGTGTCCTTTTCATGCAACATCCAAAGGAACTGATGGGCAATCAGTGATCTGCAGACAACAGCACGAGAACCTATGCTCTAATGTCACTTAGCAAGACAAGTCACTAAGACAGGGAAAAGTTACATAAATAAGGGACAGACAGACCATGAGTTTGCCCTTTCATTAAGATGCTTAAATGACAGGAGATCAGCTCTAGAATTTGATAAATTGCCTGGATCTTTAATTTCAATTCTAAATAACTATATGTATGTATGTATGTATGTATGTATGTATGTATGTATGTATGTATGTATGTATGGGATCTACTTAGTCAGTAACTACCTGATGTTTTTGTACTAATGGAATAAACCTATGATGTTAGCATGAAATTTAATATAAAAGAGCAGAAGGGGTGATGCAGAAGACGACAATGAAATCAGAAATGCAAGCCAGTGTGATCCAGCATTTGGACTAGCCTGAGGAGACCCAGGTTCAACATGATGTTGAACTCAGCCATGGAAGTTCATCAGATGACTTTGGTCCAGTTGCTATTTCTTAGCTCACCCCATCCCACAGTGTTGTTGTGGGGGAAAAAATGGAGGAAGGAATACTATGAAGACAAACTTTAGCTCCTGGAGAAATGGTGGGTTGTAAATCTAATGAGTGAAGAATAATAACTGTTGCAATGAAAATTACCATCCAAGGAAGCAAACATGACTTTGGGATGTCTCTGGATGTATGTGTGCCAAAAAGGCAAGATGATGCCCACATCTGCAAATCCCTACCATTTTTACATGCATTCTGCACATAGTGATTGCAAAAAGAGGGCAGAGCTTCACAGGTACAAGTGCCAGCTTGACTTTTGGGAAACAACCCTGTACGGCTTCATATGAAAAGCTTTGATTGATCAGAATGAAATCCTTTCTTTTTTGTATACGGTGAGCTAATGTTAGGATACTAAAACAGAATTCTGAATCCCCTTTCTCTCCTTCCTGCCAAAGAAAACTTGGTCATTTGCAGAGGGCTGTCTCTTGAGGACAGCGTTTGAGACTCACTGATTTGCTGCACGAAATGAGGCTAAAGGATGCAAATGGGCTAACGATCAATTACAATCAAACATTCCTTCCTAAATCTTTCTCACCTGCCCCATGTATTTGTTCTGGTTATATCTCCTACTTAATTGTACACTGCCAGTTGCCTTGCAGAAATGCAGTTTTAACAAGAATGAGGTCAAACCACTAGGTTATTCCATTCCTTAAAAGCAAATCAAAGTTACTCCCCTGAGGACAACTTAAATTAACTTGTCTATCCAAGTTATTGATGGGCATTCACTAGAGCCCCTTTGACAGCATCTCATCAGCAGTGCTAGAGGGCAGATGTAACGATACACCGGCTCCTCAAAGACCCTGCCAATGTGACTTGATTGAGGATAATCAATTGATTATCTTAAGATGCAGTTTCATACAAGGTTACTATTCCCTTTCCTTAGCAAAAAGCCAAGCCACCCAGATGAATATTATATTTAAACCATATTCTTTTTGTAGTATTATTATCGTATGTTTATTATATATACCGGTAAACTCAATCCAATCAGATTGAGGCAGTGAAGAAGCTGTACATTTTATCCATTGTCTGATAAAAAAAATGTGAAGGTGACATATGGTTGTAATAGTTTGTAATCTAGCAACAAGGATTCATAGCAGTGCATTATCTCCTAAAGGGTATTGTGTATTTTCTAAAGATAAACAGCATTGTATATTGATGTTCTGTCAGTTACTACATGTTATATTTTATATCTATGATCATAATAAAGTCTGTATTTATGTATGCATGGGCTAACAGCTAAAGCTGTATTAAAAATACAGGTAACTATCATTTAGAAGGATATCAAAGGAGTACAAAAATTCAAACGAATCACATGAAGAACGTCTTCTTTCTTCTACAAATGTAATAGTGGTAATATGAGAAGTCTGAGACAAAAATCCTATCCCCACACATTTAGAGACCAAGGTCTGCACCTGTTCTGGCATGAAAAAACTAGATTGTGGATTGTTCCTATAATCAGAACCGCCATAAGTTACAGTGGGGCTACTTTATGAGATGACACAGGTTTCTTATTTTCCATGCTATTTTTCAAAGGTCTGCTTCGGATCCTTTTGGCTTTCATACTTTCTTTTGATGTTCCCCTGAACCTGAGACCACATCTCCGTGCTAGCTAGCAAAAAACCCAACCGCTCCCAGTTATCTTAGATGAGAGTCCCAAATCAGGATTATGTATTCATACATAGATCTGTTTGATAACAGGAATAATTTCTAGTGCCTCTGGTTCTATGCATGTACCAACAGTGTAAGGAACAAAGGCAATTCCATGAGGGATAAAGACAGCTGATTGATCTGCCTTACTTTATCTGAAATAAACTGACGATAACACATTAATTTAAAACAATGTTTACCCTCTCTACTTGATCACAGCAGGCATTCAAACCTTACCTCCGTTTCGGGAGTAGGAGACGATGTGATAGAACTCAGGGAACCTTTTCGTGAGCACTGAAGATCTGTTGGTGCAGATATGGGACGTTCCCATTGTGTGGTTCCTGTGGGTATGTGCCAGTAATAGATGCCTGCTATATCACTGATCTTTTTCCAACCTGGTGGCAAGTCAGGATCTGACTGAAATGAATGATCACTCCATATATCTGCTGGGAATAAGAATCCACCAAAAAGTCTCTTTAACGACAAAGGTTAAACAAATGAAACAATCATTTAGGGTCTAATATTTGAAAAAATTATCATTCTATCAACAAAGCAAGATTCAAGAAGGAACTGTTTCTAAGACCACATTTAACTGTGAAAACAAGTTAGCATCTCACGTATGAGATGATATGCTGTGTCAATGATTGTTAAACCAGAACAACAAAGTGCCTTATTTAAAACCAATCATATTTATTTATCTTGGGTACCGCAAGAGCCGAAAACTCTAGAAGTCCTTCAGCACGTTCTTCTCATTTCAAGTGGTCAACTTTGGGATTGCTGAGTCTGTACTGCTGCCCAACTATTTGAAAGCAGCTTTTCAACTAACAACTGATTTCAACAGGTCTGTTCACACAATGCACTATGGCATGATTTAATGTAACATGCTGTGCCATAAACGAATGTTTACGAAGCATAGCGGTTGGTTCTTTCAACATGCAAAGCCCAAAACAAACCACATCAAGGTTTAGCTTAGCGGGTGAACAAAGTTATTGAGATTGTGCCAAAACAAGGGCAGATTAGATACAATCCTAAATTTACTTTGGAAATTACTGAACCACTTAGTACATTTCAAGTTTTAAAAAAAGTCTTCTGCGGAAGAAGAAAAGGTCAGTTCTGAACTATCTGAAATATAAATTTAGATTTTTACCATTTTTTTAAAAACGTGTGTGATTAAACAAAGCACGCACAAAGAAATTGTCTGGCTTTGTAAGTGATCATGGGAGGCTGGGAAAGAAATGGAAGGGAGATTTGACATACGCTATCAAGAGACACAAGAGAAGTCCCTTGGTAGCTTACAAACAGCCTCTCAACCAGGTGGCAAGAAACTGGGAAGAAGCGTTTCAGATTATTCAAAGAGACGCCACCTTAATGAACTCCGTATAAATGAGGGTTGGAAATTCCTTCTGCAGTTTCCAAGGCTCTTTATTGCCCCAAGACTTTTTATTGAAGTCTGTACTTCTTACTGAAGTCTGTGTAATTCTCTTTTCCTTGATCTTACCCAGCTGGGTGAGGTCTGACAAGTTTTTAATCACTTAATAATTCTTAGACTCTCCAGGCAAAGCTGACAAGATTTTTGTGTGGAACCTTGGAGAAATGAATCCAGGCACGATGCGAATAATAGAAAAAAACATCATCACACTTTCTATACGATTGGCTACCGCAGAATAGCCATCACATAAAAGGGAAACTTTTTCAATTACTTTGCATCTTAATAACATCATTTGAGCAGAGCTTAACATCGTCAGAAGAGGATGTTTTGTCATTCAATTGGATGATTATTATTATTATTATTATTATTATTATTAAAATTTGAATTTTAGGTATCTTATTAGGCTTAAGACTCACTTCAAGATGCTACCTTGTTCTCCGAAACTGATTTTGTTAGATAATTTAGAAGACAACTATTTCGTACCCAACTTTCAAATAAGCTCCATAAATCCAAAAGCCACAAGGATGATTGGGTCAAGAATAGGAACAATCTGTCTCAAATGATCTGTCTCAAACAGGCTGTTTTAGAGTAATTTGCCAAATGAAGTTGCCTGCTCAGGATTCCCAACTGTTTGATACACAAGAGATATGGCCACATTTGGTCCCTTAATACAGTATCGCAAATGTAGTAACTATGAGGGAGAAAACGAATTACCGCAATTCAATTTCAAATAACAACCATACAAAGGAAAAATATACAAAGCTGCTCACGATGACTGATTTTTTCCACATCAACCAACTGAACAAAGAGGAAAGGAACATAGCAATAATTATTCACAGCTTACAGCGCAGTATACTATTAACAATCAGAAATTCAATTTCTTTCACTTGGAAGCAAAATGGAAAACAAGTCCTGTGGATAATCAAGAAAACAATATAAATAACGCCAATAAAAGGCAACATGGATCTGAAGGCAATTTCTGCAGAAGTCATACGCATTTCTAATTCCAAGACAAAATATATTTTAGAGACTCTTACTAAGTTAAATACCAACCTATTGAATCAAATTTAGGACTAATTCCTTCAATATACTTATTTCAAATAGAACAATATTATAGGTGTTATTTATAAGCACATAGTAACTTCACTTTAGTTACTCTGAAATTAATATACATCGATAAAAGGATTTTAGGAACTACACTGAGAACAACAGACCTTTCAATACGCTTAGATCCATATTAAAGTATAAGATAAACAATCTATCAAAAGGAGCTATAATTGTGAAATGGGCAGAAAAAGACAGAATGAAGACTCTTGCTGACCATTTTTTTATATACTACTCATACAAATCCTTACAGGTACATTGAATTAAGACCTTTCAGGAAAAGCAGTTCTATATCATTAAATGGATTGCTTGAGATTTTGGTTCTTTGTAAGAAGGACTTCTGTCACTTTGTCAGAGAAGATGCAGAGAACGTCAGGGACACAGAAAAGCCACTTCACTGCAGCAGTTCAGGCCACCAGCAACATGGCTGGTCCATGGGGGCTGCCTACTCTATTTGTAGGCACCTTTCCAGCATCTGAAATCAGCTATGAGTTGGTAGCACATGGGAAAGATGGTGTTTCTGAGGAGAAAGAGGGGTATATTTTGGTAGCCCCTGCATTCTCTCTTAATCATATCTCCAACCTTATAAATTCCATCCAGACAGAGAAAATTGAAGGAACTTTTACAGAAGGGATGTACAACCAGGGCATCTAACCCATCCCTTAATGTCTTTGATTTTATTTTTTGCTGTCAATTTCCGCAACATCCCTAAGGTATGTACAGTCATTTGTTTCTCAGTTTCTTCCTGACTTCTGACTGCAAATATCACAATGCCGGAGCATAATTTTTCCATAGTACTAACACTTCTCTCTTGACACTAAGCTGTGATGATTTTCATAGGAGAATAAATTCCCAGAAGGAAATGGAAATCAGGTTCCTCAGGCCTGTGGTTCATCTCAGACAGAGAATGGCAGAGACTGCCGAAGTAAAATAGTACACGTTTTCTATCATTCATCAGCACCAACATCTAAGTATCTCTATAACAGTATTTTCAGAAGGGACTACAGGTAGTCCTTGCTTAACAACGGTAATTGGGACCAGAATTTCACAAGAAAGTTTGATACAGACAGCAACTGTACTTGAAAACAGAATATAATCTGAAGGTAAGATTAGCTAAGAAGCTGGAGTTACAATAAAAAATCTGAATAAAGTAATATAACACTGTTTCATAATTTCTCCAGGTTTCAAACTCTATTACTTGACTGATTTACTGAAGCAATAAACATTATTCTATATGTTATGCTCCAATTCAGATTCTGAATTTGGAATAATGATGAGAGCAGCTCTCGATTCAATTTGCAATTGAAGTTGTGATGATTTTCCTTATAATGTATTGAAATAGTATGATAAACAAGGTGGAATTTAACTGAAACTCAATGTTATCATAAGCAATACATTAGACTGAGTAGACTTTGGTGATAAGGGGAAAAAAGTTAACTGCATTTATTAATTGTTTTTCAAATGGATGTTTTGCTGTGTTTTCTTCAAAGGGAAAGGAATTACAATAAAAAAATGCAATAATATGAATCATGGCTCGGCATCAATTCATTTGATAAAATTGCTCTAGGCAGCAGTATTTCTTACGGCATAACTGACCTGAAGGTAAATTAAAACAGAGCCTAATCTTCTCACCTTACTTTGTAACTCCGTGAAGATCTTTTCCTGTATGGTAGACCTCCTAAGGCAGTTTGACAAGGTCAACAGTAAAAAAAAAAAAAAATCAAATAGTTGTAAGGAAAAAAAAATTCAATACCACCAATTCTTGCAGTCAAGTGGACATGACCGCCCTTCATGTAACATTAACTATTCTTCCATGGTGTCTGCAAGCTCCTCCCTCTTGGGGCGTGCATGTAATGTCACACAATGCACATAGAAGATGGGTGGGGTTTGGGTCGTCCCTTCATAATGCTGCATTAGTCAGACTGATCTATTTGAACCTCCTCTCCCCTGTTGATGCCATTGCCTATGTTATAATATTATCTCCTCTGGGGGAGATGATGTGATGGAAGGTATCTACGAGGAGGAGGGTGATGGGGGAGATCAAGGCTATCAGGAGGGAGGGGGCACATTCCAGGAGGGGAAAGGAGGCAAGAGGCAGCATAGTCCGCAGGGGGAGTGTGAGAAGAGTAAGAGATTCAGGGTAGCCGCTCCCTAGAACTTCACAGGGTATATCCACCAGTTGCTGTAGTATACAGTTGTTCTTGGGCTGGGCATGACAGACGGGCAGCACATACATTAAATAAATAAATATCTCTTTTGAATGGGATTTCATACTTTGTATCAGAAATATTTAGTTAACTGTGTGATGGCTATCTTCAAACAACTACAGAAAATTGAAAAATTAAGTAATTGTCCCTACTGGGCGCACAAAGATTACAAAGAAGAAATTAAGAGTGAAGTTGGCCCGAAGGCATCCATAGAGGTTCAAGTGTGGGAGGCAGTTCTCACAAGGTCAGAAGGAGCAGCCTGAAACCAGACTAGCCTGCCACCAAAACAAGGGGCAGGTGGAAAATGTTCCTCTCACCTGAAGGAAAGGAGGTTTAAGCCCACTACACTGCACAGGTGGGAGAAGAAGGTGCAAGAATATAAATCTTGATTTCACTGCAAACAGGACTCACACTGGATATACAGCAGTTGCAGAAATGCTAACAGAACAGATTCATTGGCTTTTCTATAATAATTCTACTTATCAGAGCCTGTTTGTACCAGTATCCAATCTAGCCTGTCTGGAGAAATATCAGTGTAAAGGCATTCCTGGTTCACTTCTTCCTATCTGAGAGCCATCCGAGCAGATGCGTCCTTTCTTCTGTCCTCTGAGGTGAGCTATTTCAAACTTTACCTACTGCAAGCCTCATCACACCACCATTTGAGGAAAAAGGCCAAGTTCTTTAAGATCCAAGAACTCCCACACTGAGCATGGCTACACTGCCAGCTGTTCTACTGAGCAACACAGCTGGCCATGACCAGTGCTGAAGCAATATTGTCCTAGAAGCTTCCTGCTTCTGCTCTTGCCTCCCTTTGACCAAGCTCCTGACCTTGTCTTGTGTTAAGGACTGTCTTTTGTGGCTTCTGACCTCATGCTAAGAAATCTGATAACATTATGCATTCTGGAGCGTAGGATTCTAACACATGTCATCCACAATCACCAAGCTGTATGAAGATGGGAGCAGGAGGCCAATGTATGTGGAGTACACCAGGATGGGGAAGTGGATAAAGTTTCTGCTGCATAAGAAACTAGGGTTGTTTTACAACAAACAACAGAGTCTACTTTCAGCACTTGATGAACCATTGTGTTGTCCAGGACTGAGAAATCAATAGCACCTCTCCTTAGGTAAGGATAGATGTCATCCAACACCACTCTAGTTATGTTAGCACCCAGGACACAATATCCCAGAAGTGTCTCTTCCCCATTTCTTCCATAAAACAATAGCTGATTAATAATTTGTTGCCTTTGCATATTTGAATCATCTAATTATGGTGACCATCTCTTTAATAGTTCAGAAGGCCACCATCTATTATTAGGATACATGAGATTCATACCTAGCATTTAGGAAAAATGGGATCCATCTGATTTGGGCACAGTGCATTGTGGTTTAGCAATTACAACACGTGGTTTTGAGAATGCAAAGTTTGAACTCAGGTAATAGTGACCAAAACCACAAACTACAGGTAGTCCTCACTTAATGACCATTTGTTTAGAGACCGTTCAAAGTTATGATGGCAGTAAAGAAGCTACTTGCAATCAGTCCTCGCACTTACAACCATTGCAGCACCCCTGAGGTCACGTGATTGCAATCCGGATACTTGGCAACCAGCTTGCACTTATGAGGGTTGCAGCATCCTGCGGTCATGTGATCGCCATTTGTGACCTTCCCAGCGGGCTTCCGGCAAGCAAAATAAATCGGGAACCATGTGATTCACTTAATGACCACAGTGATTCACTTAACAATCACCACAAAAAATGTTGTAAAATCGGGTGCGGTCACATGAAGTTTTGCTTTACGTCTGCCCTGCTTAACAATGAATTTTCCAGTTACTATTGTGGTCGTTAAGTGAGGATTACCTGTATGCTTTAAAAATCATGGCTTACCACCAAAAGTGAACCCATTAAAAGATGAGACAGCGAGACTGTGTCTTCTGGTTCCATTTAGCATATGCTAACCCTAAGATTGGAAATCAAATGAGACGAATCTGTACCATACCAGTATGTGTTATTTGGCATATTATCAACAAGCGTAGGAAGGAGGTGTTATGTTTGTTACCTCACAACAAATACATAAAAAGACAAACTGAATAGATTTTACTGGTACATTCCAAATTTACATCAAGTATACAGAAACAGTTCTGCACACACAGCTAGTTCTTTTTATCTACATATCTACACCAATTACAATTTACTCCTAAGAAATACAGCTCATAGCAACTTCTAAAAAAAGTCCAA
This sequence comes from Python bivittatus, assembly GCF_059951505.1. NCBI lineage: Eukaryota > Metazoa > Chordata > Lepidosauria > Squamata > Pythonidae > Python > Python bivittatus. The sequence continues at coordinate 1,205,494 of NW_028277121.1, forward strand.
ACCAAGGAGGGGAGGGGAGGGGAGGGGAGGGAGATGGCTTTGCTTAGGGTTTGATTTCATTGCAGAAAACCATTAATTCAAAGAATTAGTGGTTTATTTTGATTGTTTTTTAGCCCTCTAGAAAATGGATGTTAGGTGAGTGGCAACCATTTTGCAACACCACCTCTTCTACTCCCTCCCTCAGAATTTCCCCCCAAAGATGTGAGATTCTGTATAGGGAATAAGGTGAGAGAGGCATTCCCTTTCATAAACCCCAACCTGCAGCTGCAGTTGGCAATGGAAACAGCCGAGATTTCCTCAAATTACCGTCTTGAAAAAATACAGCCAAGTTTAATCTTTTTACCAGCACATCTACAAGCTTTTTAAAAATCATTTCATGTTTACGAATGTTGTACTCATAATAATAAGCTGATCTTTGAAATAAAAAAAGCACTACATATTACTGACTGCTTAGGAGACTTTAACATGAACCACTTTTTTTTTTCTTTTCTAACCCTTATTTTAAAATGTGTGCTTTGAATTCTACCCACCAGATGGCATTATGCTTTATATTTTTAAAAACCTACAATTCAACTCATTGTTACAAGGCACAGCATGTCTTGCTCCAGATAATGCTGTCCATGTCAAGGATAAGTGATTCTAAGTCCCACCTAACATGATTCAAGTCACAACAAACACTCTGTGTTCAAAAACCAACACTGAAATTCATATCAGATGAACCTGCATTTCTCCTAAAAACTATCATCCTAATCCAACCAAAGGTAAACCCTTTAGAAACCTTCACGAGAAAGACACCAATGTTCACCTGTTGCATCAAGAACACTAAAATGCCTTGTGGATTCAAAAACAAGCAAGACTTTTTGTAAAGTTAGCTGCTGTTTGTAAGAAAGGGAAGAGTGAGGCCAGTGGTTAATTCCTTTTTGAAATCCATGTGATTTAAAAGGCCCACAGTTTAGTAAAGGAGCACATCCTTTTTCCAAATAATAGTGGAGAAGAAAGACCAGCCTTCCCCAATTTAGTGTCCCACAACTCCAAAATTATAATTCAGCAAATCTAGGTTGAACTAACCCAGTAGAAGCAATATCCATAGACCAAAGGCCTAAATTAGGATGAGGACATTTCCTATATTTCAGAAATAATAGCCTTTGGATAGATAGCACTGTATTAGATTGAATTTATTTAAAAAATCTGAATGACAGTCAAGTGTTAGGAACTTGCTAGTTGGAAAGAGTATTGCTGCCCTAACAGACTCTCCTGGAACTAAGCCCAAAGTTTTCAGCCACAACCTTTTTGGTGACACCACACCAGTGGAGCTAGAGAACCCTGAGTTATGCCTCCTGATCTATGTTGCACAACTCCACTGTGGTTGATAGGGCTACAGAACCACTGTGGTGGAGTGGTTAAGGGGTTGGGCTAGGAGTGGGGAGACCCAGGTTCTGGTCCACCCTCCACCATGGAATTTTGTTGGGTGACTCTGAGCAGTCACTCTCAGCCCAAGAACCAATTCATGTCCATGGCTCCTTCTGCTGCCTGGGATCCTCCTGTCTTCCACTGGTTTTGCAGACATTATTCCACCACCTGGGTGTGTTTTTATGGTATATGCAGTTCTCCACACAATTTGATATGTATGATAGAAAACCTCAAAAGATAAACAGATGCAAGCAATGTAGAAAAGAAAGGAGCAAATGAACCTAGTTCTAAACAGCCCGCTTCAGTTTTGCAATCAGAGAAATTTGCTGAGCAGACTTCAGGCTAAGAGGTAGCATCCAAACATCTGGAAGAAAATGAAGTGCGCTTCAGTACTTTAATGAAAAGTAATTATCTGGATGAATTATTTTATCTGGATGAATTATTACAGCGCCTCTCCATTGGGATGCCAGTCAAATCTGGAACTTGGGGCTCACTTCAGATTTTGCCCCAACCTGTTCAGGTAGCAAACCCTGAAGCTTGTTCACTCAGTTGTTTTTCAATTAATGAAACGTACGAAGATAGTATCAGAAATAACTATCGATCAAGCTAAGAGAAAAAAAAATTAAATTCATCAATTAATAGAGCCATTTTCTAGTACAAAATATTATTATATTCTGCATATATGCCCTAATGGATCTATTTTTTGTAAGGTAACTAATTCAGCATGACATCACACAATCTTAAGGCCAGTTCTAATGTACAGAACTTGTGCTGCTCCACCAGTTGCCAGATGTGAGACTCTGTTCCTTAAGTTGGGTTCTAGGGATCAGCTGGGATTGTTGCTTCTGTACCAGCCTCCCTGCTGTGTAACAACCTCCCTGCCTGAGCTCCTTGACAACCTTAACTGGTTGCCCAGTTATCTGCGAACAGTTTGATCCTATTGGGCCTGAGGAAGTGGACAGTGGTCCTTATGATTGTGAGCTCAGCCACCTGCTCCTTAGATCCATGCCCCTCCTGGCTAGTTAAGGGTCCCTGGGGGGAGGTATGGTGTGGTTGGATCCTAGCAGTGATTAATTCTTCTTTGAGAAGAGGGGGTTGTTCCCTCCTCAAGAAGCCATCACTGGATCCTACGATACTGGACATTTTTCACCCAGTATTGAACCTCCCTTTTTTAGGGAAGGTCATGGAGAAAGTGGTTACACAGCAGCTTCAGCAGGTCCTGGATGAGGTGGATTATCTGGACCCCTTTCAGTCAGGATTCAGGCCTGGACATGGGACAGAGATGGCATTGATCACACTTTTAGATGACCTCTGGCTGGAGAGGGACAGGGGTAGTGCATCTGTCCTTGCTCTTCTTGACCTCTTGGTGGCCTTCAATACCATTGACCATGGTATCCTTCTGGATCAGCTCGGTGGGCTGGGAGTTGGTGGCACAGTATTTTGCTGGTTGACTTCCTTTCTGCGGGGCTGGTACCAGTTGGTGTTAATCGGGAGAGGTCCTGCCCTCAACCCTTATAATGTGGGGTTCCGCAGGGTTCGGTATTCTCTTTGCTCCTATTTAACATCTACATGAAGCCACTGGGTGAGATCATCCTTTGTCATGGGGTGAGGTATCATCAGTATGATGATACTCAGTTATATATCTCTGCCCCTGGTGAACTAAGAGATGTGATTGACGTCTTGTCCCGGTGCCTGGAGGCTGTAAGTTGGAGAACAATAGGCTTCAGCTGAACCGTGGCAAGACTGAGTGGCTCTGGGATTTTGGGCTTCCTGGTTCTGGGACTTTATCATCTTTGGTACTGGATGGGGTGGCACTGCCCCAGACAGATCCAGTGCACAATCTGGGGGTCCTTCTAGACACACAACTACTGTTTTGGACGCCCAGAGTCACATGTTTGTGAGATAGATGGCTCTAGTGGCTTTGAGACCTTCAGGGGGTCTCAAACACTGCTAAACACTGCTCTAGTGGCTTTGAGACCTTCAGCGGGTGATCCTTGGTATACTGAAGACATGTCAGCTTGAGAGAATGCTAGACAGACAGACAGAACCTGCTCTAAATAAGTGAATAAATCCCTGAAGTACCCCTATTAGAAAGAGCATTCATTCATTTATTCACTCATTCATTCAATTTATATCTTACCTTTCATTCAGGAACCCAAGGCAAGTTATATAGTACTCCTTCCTCCATAACAATATCCATGTGAGACAGATTGAGGAACAAAGTCAGCCAGTGAGCTTCTGTGGCTGAGGGGGAACTAGAGTCTGGGTTTCTACTGTGACAGCCATAACCTTCACACCATTACACCGACTTTTTTGTATTACTTGAAAAATAATTTAAGTCATTATGGCATTTAGAGATCATGTATGGCCATAGTCTAATCTGCTTGCTTGGTGAAAATGCAGGTGCAGAAACATCAAAACTGGGGTGCTGTTAAATGACAACCCATTTTATGCTAAATAAAGCTTCATTTCAAAACAAAGGAGGTAACTAAGGACGATAGAACATAGCAAATATTAGCTGATTTCTGGTCTAAGGAAACAAAGGGAACATTTTAAAAAACAGTTAAAATACTCCAGAGATGAATTGTTGGAATGTTGACAAAACTTGCAAGCAAGTTTTGTTCCATGTTTTTATTTTTATTACCTGATCCATTCAGCTAATTAAAGGCCACCGTTGCTGACAAACTGAAGTAGGGCCAAGTACATGATAGATGAACAAAAATGCTCAAACTGTTTTACAGTAATGTACAAATCCATTAGAACCGCCCCAGCTCCCTTCACTTCCCTCTCTCCCAATCCACTCCAATTCCAAGTTTAGTTATTACTGAAAACGAATTTGATTTTAAAAGAAAGTCTTTATTTTCTAATACTATTTTACACAGTAGTCCTCAGCAAGGGCAATTACTTGCTCTAAAGACACAAAGACTTTATAAATCCTTTTGCTCCTAGAAGAGTAAAAGGAAGCCCTGCTTGTTATCTTAAGTCAGCCCAGGTGGACTTTTAATTCGTTTGCCAAGATGCTAATTGATTTCCTGCATCTTCTACAAAAGAAGGTATCTTGCTGGCATCTTCGCTTCACCGTTTCATCCCAAAGCACGCATACAAAAGAAGACATACAAGCACTGGAATTTCTGCACCATGCTCCAGATCTCTACCTTTTCAGTTCTTTATCATTCATCACACTATTCAAAACTTTGTGGGTTGTTTATTTAACAGCAAGTTACTGCAAGGGCACATGGCTCAAAAGAGCAGGTTCTGTCTGTCTGTCTAGCATTCTCTCAAGCTGACATGTCTTCAGTATACCAAGGATCACCCGCTGAAGGTCTCAAAGCCACTAGAGCAGTGTTTCTCAACCCTGGCAACAAGTCATACGCTTCACTCTAATGAAGACGTAACTCTTTCAGAAGACTTCGGAGGTTAAGGTCTTCCAAAAGAGCCAAATTTTCACCAGTCTTCAGAAAGCCATTAGATTCCATGCCGAATTGCACATGGAAGCTTGCTGATACCCAATGCAGCTTGCACAAAAATGGTGCAATGTGGCAGCACAAAGATTGCTGAGTAAGCATGTGTGCTGCTGCATGTTAGATCAATGGAAGATTCGGGTTAGTCTTCAAGGGCAGTCCCACATAAAACAAATTACTGTAATCCAATCATGAGATGATAAGGGCACGAACGATCACTTTAATGGCTTTTTCGCTCCTGCAATTCTTTTCTGTCTTGTTTATAACACACAAATTTTGGGTTTTTAGGGTTTGGATAGGTGTATTAATTGTGGGATTTTTTTTTTTATGCTTGTTTGTTTTGACCATTAGGTTTTCGATGTGTAACATGCATATACACATGACTGTGAGGATTCTGTCCAAAGGGAGAATTAATTTTGGCAAATTGCCATGCTCCCCACAATGCTATGGTTTCTGTGCCTTAGCTCCCAGCTTTGCCCACATGCCCGTTCACTAGAATCCTACACAGATACAGGTTCTCCTACGGGAAGCCTCTAAGCATCACACCCACCCCAAGGTTCGTAACCTATCCAGACAGTCTTTATCCAACAGCAAAAACTTTGTTATTCAAAGAAGGAAATACAATGGAAGACTGTACTTTAGCCCCCAAAGGAAGTTGAGTTGATTATTCTGGAATTTAATTAACGAAGGCGATGTAATTCAACAATTATCTGTAGGTTTGCATTGGGGGAGACACTCTGAAATTTCATTTGAAGCACAACAATATCCCACAGTGCAATTATATCAACTGCTCAACCCTAAATAATGAGATATTTTCTAATTAATAATAAATACCTTTTAACACATGAATTCTTGTGAATATATATATAGTTGTAACTGAACAAAAATCCGTAACTGATTTATCTATCAAATTTTTCTTAACTGGATTATACTGACATTTACTCCAGGCTGATAAATTTAACAGGTGATTAATCCACAGTGTGAAACAACTGTCATCCCAATAAAATGGAATGAGAATAATTCCTGATTATTTATCAAACCCACTTGACAGAAACCAATCAGATCCACCAACTAAATGCTGAGTACTTCAAAACCAATCTTCCATTATATGCCAGAGTTACTTCATCTGTCTTCAAGTTGAAAAACTTGAGAAGAACGGCCTCAGTTTGCATGATTTAAGAAAAGTCGGCACAGGAAAGAGATTTGTGATACGTGAAAGAAAAACATACCATTTGCAAAAAAGATTCTAGGACTTGTGTGCAAATGCATAGTGTAGATGACAGTTTTCAGACTTAATAACTGATGTGACCGTACGTAATATCAAGCTGCTAATAGCCCAATTGTACAGATTACTTAGCCTTGCAATATGGAGAGGACAACTTTTCCAAAACCTCTCACTGCTTCCTCAAATCAAACCTAGAGCCATTTTTCTAAAGTATAGCCTGTCCATACAAACTAGAAAAGGATCGTATGTAATGTTCATACTTACATCTGCTAGATGCTCCTCGGCAGTTCAGTCGTAGCTGATCGGCTATCGGCATCCTTTAAGCTTGCTACGCGCACGTTCTAACATCTTCATGTTTGCTCGTGTTTCCCCACTCAGTAAAGCTGCCAAATCACCCTGACAGTTAAGTCGGGAGGGCGTACGTCAAGATCCTTCTGCTTCGGACATGCCATTTACTTAATTAGTCTAAGATGGAATGAAATTTGAGGTGGAAGACAGAACGGACATCTGATAGCCTGTAGCCTGCCGAGTGGAAACGCCACATGGAGCCAATATAAACGCCTACCTTCCCTAATACGCCAGTCGCCAAAACTGTTGTAAAGAAATTCCAATAATGTGTACATACGGGGCATTTGTTATGAAACCAATTCCATATTGCCAGATCTTTGTATTTCCTGACTGATTCTGTCCGAAGTGACACATTTTTGACACGTCTCAGTTTACAGGCGTGGCTCAAATCATAACTGAATCAGCTCACCCATCAACCACGGCCAGAGCCTTCCTCCTGTTTCTAAGCATGCATAAAAATGTCTTGATATATCAAAAAAAGAAAAAAAGCGGGGGGGGGGAGGAAAAGGAAGGGAAAGCTCCAAAGAAGAGCTCGATAAAGTTTATTGCAAAGATTCACTTCCTAAAAGCAAACAACAAAAAAAAATAATTCTGTTCAAGCCTACAACCTTCAAATCCCTGAAGATACATTGCAGTAATGGTACAATTGATTTAGTGAAACAGTTCTATTAGGGAAAGTACTGCCTTCACCAGGTCCCTCCTCCTTGCTTTGATCAATAATTTCAGCATGCCAAGAACTGTGTCAGCCAAAATGACCTGGGAAACTGCCTTTTGTTTTTTGTTTTTTACTTAAAAAAGCACAACGGAAATAGAAATCAAATTAAAATCTGAATATTATTTTAAAAATTAATTATGGGAATCTTACTTCGTATACTAGACCTCTAGATAATGTATATTTGTCAAAAAAGGCCCTCACCCAAGTAGGTGAAAAAATAAAAATGTGATTTTAAGAAAACTGCATTTTGTACTTATAGACAAAGCATGCTACTACCAATATCACAGTCTGTTATTTCTTCAAATTTCCACTTGGCAATGATGTCATAGTTGCCATACTTCCACACTACGTGCTGCTCAAATGGTAGATCTCCTGAAGACAGTGAAACACCCATGTGAAGCTATATGAAGACTTCATCCCTAATCTATACGGCTTTCTAAGAAGTCATAATAGGTAGTGTGTATGTATGTATGCATGCATTTGTGTGTGTGTGTGTGTGTAAAAAAAAATCCCCTCTCATCCCGATGGGTGGTCTGTGTCTTCCTCAATCTTGGGTCCTCCACCAAAGGCCTGGGAGTTTGAGGGTTCTGCACAGTATCTCGACTGTTCCTAGCTCTGCACTCTTCTGGACAGAGAGCTCTGATGTTGTTCCTGGGATCTGTTGGAGCCCCTCTCCCAGCTTAGGAGTCACAGCCCTGAGTGCTCCTACCACCACTGGGACCACTTTGGCCTTTGCTTTCCAATTATATGTGTGTGTGCGTGTGTGTGTGCATGTGATTATGGGTGAAATCACTCGCAAGGCATCAGAAGACTTGGGCTGTAACCTGCATAGCACCTCTGTGACATCAGAACTGTTAGCCAACGGAAGCCAAAGACCAGGCCGCTGCTGTCTGTAATGTCCTAATATGATCCTAGTAACTGGGTAATAATAACAAGAACGTCATCATTAACAACCAACAACCAACTATCCAGGACAAGTAGCTCAAAGGAAAGACTGCGGAAGGGATGACAAGCCAACGTCAAGAACATCTGATAAACTGTGCAAGACTTTCCGATTTAAGCTTTCTAAGGATGTACAAAATAGAGTGTTTGTCTCCAGAACATCCTGTTTCTCCTGGAAAGGGCCAATCTTAGCATTTCAGGGGAAGTTTGTATATTTCTGGAAGAAGAAACAATTCATGATGTTTTGAATGGGCTGAACCAGCAATGTGTAAACTACAACTCCTGAAATGTTCAGATTGGCTCCTTCTGGCCCCAAATTAGAATGTCCTAGACAAGAATGCCTCAGTTTTACACATAACAGTTGTACAGTTTTACAGTCTATCACGGTGATACGAGATTTTAGTCTACGAAATCTGAACCGGGTTGTCTCGAATATGTAATTTTCTACCTCAGTAGATTATTTTGGTCCTCCTTGCTAAGCAGTATTGCTTCTCGACTATTAGAAATAATCATTCACAGAGCCCAAATTGTTTTTTTGTTTTTTGGCATGGTTGTGTCACTTTCACCTGGGACTCTTGCATGATTTTGTCATAGTCATATTTCTTTGGCCCTGGTGCTTTTTTAAATACATCTATTTCTTGAGTTTTTAATATAAAAACTGGGGCAAATAATACAATCATCTCCACCTTAGCTCAGCACTTACACTAAGGAAACTTCCTTATCTGGAAGGAGTTCTACAAGACTTAACAAATGATGAATGTATTCCTGGGTATTCCTTAGAGTGCCTTTTATTAATAACTTAGGTGTGGGTACAACAGGAAGCACAAATGCACTGCATTTTCTGTCTCAACACATCACTGCCCCATCAGAAATCAAAATTTACTACTTTTCTTGGGTGGGGGCTAAGTGAAAGGGCCACACAAACATCGTATTTTGGATGAGGCGGAGAGAAGCAGAAACCAGATCTTTCCCATCAGCCACGTCCACGGCTCCACAGGGAACTTGTACCCACTGTTTCCTTTACGTATGTCTCCCTTGTGTGGTGACTTGCTACTCACATCATCCAGCAGCAGTTTTAACCTTACGGAACACTTTAAATTTATAGAATAGCCAAGCAGCTGTTTGACTCAATTCCACAGAGAGGATCAGCAACCCTTTCCTTCTCGCTGTACTTTTAAATATCCACTTAGGAACATGAATCAGGTAGATGATTTTGGCAGGAATTCTCCGTTATTCCAAAGAAAATGCTGAAGCATCTATTTATCAGGCCAAATTCACTCATATTTCAATGACTTATTTCATAGCCTGAAAACTGTGGCTTTTTAAAAATGGTTGTTTAAAGGGTGGCCTGAGTTATGACCTTATCTGCTCACACCTCTTCCTCCTAAGTAGGAGTTACTTGGGCAAATGCCAGAGAGTATCTCAGGGGTTTTCAGAAGAAGTTGAATCATGGAAAAGGTCTAGAAGCTAAGCAGAGAGGGAGGGGAGAGAGAGTAGGATGGCAGGAGGAAAGGCAGGGTGATACAGCAAATCCTGAGAAACACGCCCAAGCTAGACTAGGCTACCGTGTGGCATGGCACCCATGGGTGTGCAAATAACGGCATGACCTTGATGACGTAATCATGGAAATGCTACAAATGATGCACTTCCATCAGACGTGACTGTGGCATTTGCATGATTACAATGCTGCGTCCATGCCATCGTTTCGTCATCACTGCAGTTTGTTGTGGGTGGTATTGTCTGTGAGGTTGGAGTTAGCCTTGATTTGGATATGATTCTCATTCATCTAAGGTAAACAGCCAAGGATTCGAGGCCACATGTAGCCTCCACAAGCTTGGGGGTATGCCCTGGTGCCCCCCCCCCAAAGTTGCCACTGAATTGCAATATTTAATATGGCAGATGGTGAGATCTACAGGAGGAATCATATTTACTGTGCTTTCTTAATTTACATCGATTTAAATTAAACTCTGCTTTTTCTCTGATCTTACACCATTTTGAAGTGTGGCCCATGATAAAGGGGCATATCTTTCGGCCCCGAAAGGTTATACATAGGTAGACCTATTTATAGAACAATTCAAAATTCCAATATACACAAAGCATCAAATCACCCAATTACTTGACTGTCACCTGAAACATAAATGTGTGAGAGCATTGCATGAAGAAGATACACATGGGACCCTCCAAGGGAGTCACAGATCAAGAAACATCAATATAGGTCCTAGGAAAAGCTGATGGCTTGTTGAAATTGCCATCATCAAGTTGGGAAACAGGTGTATTCATTGCTTATCAATAAGAGTTCTGTAACAACATTCCAAAAATGTTATCAAAGCAGTGAATGAATTAGATAAGGAAAAAAGTAATAATAAAACCATTTCAAAGTATTAAAATGATAAAAGAAATTCAAGAGGCTCGACTGAACAGATATGTAGTCCCAATTATGTGATTATACTGCTACAGATATTTATATATCTGTATTATATATAAAATTCCCCTCTCACCCCGATGGGTGGTCTGTGTCTTCCTCAGTCTTGGGTCCTCTACTAGAGGCCGGGAGTTGGAGGGTTCTGCGCAGGATCTTAGATGTTCTTAGCACTGCACTCTCCTGGACAGAGAGCTCTGATGTTGTTCCTGGGATCTGCTGGAGCCCCTCCCCCAGCTTAGGAGTCACGGCCCCGAGTGCTCCTACCGCCACTGGGACCACTTTGGCCTTGACTTTCCACATCCTCTCTAGTTCCTCCTTCAGGCCCTGGTACTTCTCCAGCTTCTCATGCTCCTTCTTCCTGATGTTGCTGTCACTTGGCACTGCTATATCTATCACCGTCGCTGTCTTCTGGTCTTTGTCTACTACCACGATGTGTGGTTGGTTGGCCAGTACCTGCCTGTCCGTCTGGATCCGAAGTCCGTCTGGATCTTAGCCCTGTTATTCTCCATGATCTTCTGTGGAATATCCTATCTGGACTTGGGGGGGACTAGCCCATACACTGTGCAGATGTTCCTGTACACAATGCCAGCTACTTAGTTGTGCCATTCAGTATATGCTGTTCCTGCCTGCATCTTACACCCTGCCACTATGTGTTGGACTGTCTTTGAGGCCTCTTTGCACAATCTGCACCTTGGGTCCTGTCTAGTGTGGTAGACCCCTGCTTCTATGGACCTGGTGCTTAGTGCCTGTTCTTGTGTTTATATTAATTAATATATTGTATGTATGTATGTATGTGTATGTATGTATGTATGTATGTATGTATGTATATATATATATATATATATATATATATATATATTTAATAATATGTTATGTTACCATTTGACCAAGGTACCCCACTTCCTCACACACCCAAGATGTGTTCATGTATCTCGAACTCCCAAAGAAATGAAAAAAAAAGAATTTTCTTTCATGAAGTTCAAGGAACTGAAAGCATCAATTTGATTCATTCAGTTACCCCAAATTCATAGATGTCCTTTAAACCTTTCAAAGCCTCCATATTTTAGGCACTTTTTTTTTTAACAATACCTAATAAACAAATGGAAAAGGAAATTGTTGAACATGAATTCTGAGAAACAGCTAGGGTGGTATGGTGGTGAAGATGTTGGACTAGGAGGAGGGAGACCCATGTTCTAGTCCCCCCTCATCCACAGAAGCTCACCGGGAGACTTTGAGCCAGCCTCTTTGCTTAGCCCATTCTACCCAACAGAATTGTAGTTGTGGGGAAAAATAGGAGGGAGCACGATATACATCATTTTGAGCTTCCCAACAAAAGGTAGGATAGGAATCTAATAAATAAATACTTTTTGCACTCTAACCATCATCTCACCCACAAAGGTCTACGTGTGACAAGAGACGTGCATCTTCACAATAAGCAGAGAAAATGCTTGGATTAGCTCAAGCACAACAGTTTGACCTTCAGGACTGGGCCATAGTTTGGAGTATTCTTGCCACCACTATGAACTGGACTTCTCATGGAGCACAAGTCAAATAGAACCCATCCTATTCTGGATTGGAGTTCAATTCACAGGTTAATAGCTAATCAAGGGTCATCTGAACCATGGAGTGAATGAGTATGAAAAAGGAGATAAATGTAGCCTTCAGGACTGTTCACATGTTACATGAAATGAACTGTTTAGCAAAGTCACCTCTTGTCCCAGAAGCCAAGCTGGCTGCTCCATCAAGGTTAATGTCTAAATGCTGCAGTGACATCTGTGGATCAATTGGACCCATCAGGCTGTGAATGTGACCTATTTTAATTGCTCTACCGTCCTTCTGGGACTTCAGAATCTTTTTATGGCTTTTAAGAATTGATCGGATCATGATAAAAGGGAAAGCATCACAAATCTGCTATGAATTGAATTTCCATTTTGTTTGCCTCATCATATGCAGTTAAACAGATGACCACACAGGAACTTCAAACTATATAGACAAGGCCAGAACTGACACCCTATTGCAGAACTAGACAATGTGGTCTTGGTGGCTAATTTTTTCCTATTATTTTAATCACAAGTCACATAACTGGTCTGATTTTTCTGTTTGTGGGCCTGTCACAAAACAAAAAGGAACGCAATGCTTTGTTCAGAAGTGTGTCCATATGCCCCACCACCACCAAAGACCAAGTGAAGCTGGATTAATACAGAGCAAACTGGGGAGCTAGAAGGAGCAGCAAATCCTCATCTATTTGTCCTACAATATATGGGTCGTTTATGACTGCTTGAATAGCAGGCAGAAGCTGTGGCTAGAGGGACCTTTAGTCAGCTCTGGCCAGTATGCCAACTGTGGCCCTGCATGGTGCAGAATGGCTTCCCTACAGGAACTTATGCCCTCATTACCACCTGGATAGACTACTGCAATACTCTTTATGTGGCACTTACAACTTATAATTCAAGATCATCAATAATGTTGTCTGAAGTTCCTGGAAGCTGTAGTTCAAAACATCTAGAGAGCTACAGGTTGCAATCAACTCTGATTGACAAACTGGAAAGAAGACTGTACAAATGAAACTCTTCAACCAAGTAGCCAATCATAGTTACAGAATGCACAGAAATGAAAAACTTAATCGCTTGACGAGATGGGTGGTGACAAATTTGATAAATTAAAAAAAAATTCAGAATGTCAGGAGATGATCTAAGAGTGAACTCTGGCTGATGCATCAGCAGATCCCCCCTATGAAATGCATCCAGATATTTTACTTAAACCACATCAGTTGAAATTGAACAATACAAGAAGATAGAAAGGATTGTGTAGCGGGCTTCTGTACTTCTCAGAGAGATTATCTTGTCCAAATCATTCAAGCATTGCACTTTCTATAACTGACATGTAATTATATAGGGTGAGGGAATTCTCCAGAATTGCCACACAAAAATCAGCTAATCGTCTTGGTTGTGTCGTTTAGGATAAAAAGTTCACCTGGAAGTCAGCCTAAATCCCATCATGGGGCAGCGGTGGTAGAATAGCTGATTTTGGGATGATGAAAAGCAAGCTAGTAACATCTTAGGAGCAAATAACAAATGGCCATCAGAGAATCTGCACAAATGTTAGATGGACAATTGTGTCTTGTAAATAGTGACTATCAGTAAGAAGTATGATTTGGGGCCACATACACTTAATATGGTCAACCTATATAATCCTACCAAAATGTATGGGACATTCAGACTCGTTGAAAAGCCTCATAGTGAATGCGCCTGGCCCTAGCAGCCCTTATCACAAGTATTGAGTATCTCCCTTGCAGATCAGCAGGAAAGATATCATCAATGAGAACTAATATTTGGGTTCTTATTTAAGCATTACTGTAATCTTGGATTCACTTGAACTGGGGGGGGCATCTTCTTCTGCAGCACCATATGCTCTAAACCATTGGTTCTCAACGGGGGTGGTACCGCCCCCAGGGGGCGGTGGGAGGATGCTGAGGGGCAGTGAACTTGTTTTGGGCAGTAGGGGGGCGGTGGGCATGTTTTGGGCAGTAGAGGGGCGATGAGCATGTTTTGGCATTCGAACTTAATTTTAAAACTCCCAAAAAAATTTATTAAATCGATTATCCGGTTTACACCATTTGTACCAGCAATAAAACGAACTTACGCGACGGCTGCCCTCACGCACTTCTAAGAACGGTGAGACGAATTTGTATTCTAGGTCGGCTGACCTTGAAGAACTCGACACTACGATTCTTCTCCGATCCCAACCAGCACAGCGCGTGCGTCAGCTGTTTTCCCGCGCGATTAATCGCAGTGCGTGCATTGAGCGTCCTTTCAATATGAATGTTTGATTTGACCCGTGTTTCTTGAGTTGCTTTTCGTTCGCTTCATTTCTGTTTTTTCCCCTCAGTTTCGATTTACTTTCATTGTTTATTTGGCCAGTCGGCTAGGTAAGTGCGCTTATTAGTTCTTTATCATGGTTGTGAATTATTAATTTTGAGAAATAGTTATCTTTCCCTCATCATATTTTGCAGCCGCCAATGATGTCGGTTAATAAGTGTCATCAATACAGTTCCACGTACTTGAAGTTCGGATTTGTTCGAATTAAATTACTTAAAATGTTTGCCTTTTATAATTCAGTAACTCCCCCCCCCCATACCCTAAATTACAGGATTTTCACAAAGGGTGGCGTTGAAAAATTTTCCGCTCCTTAGGGGGGGCGGCAGCTTCAAAAAGGTTGAGAATCACTGCTCTAAACTCTCTCCTCTTTATTAGGGGCACAGCAGAGAGTGAGAGAGCCATTTAAGGTACATTCTATGCAATTAACACTTTTTGCCCCCTGAGTGCTACGCTTTCTAGAGGGTTTCCTTTCCTGGTTTAATACAAAGTAGAACCGAAACATACATGAAACATTTTGCAGTGCATGGAATGCCAACCTGCGAGCCAGTCATACTTGCCCTTCCACCATACCCCATTCTATCCCCCCTCCCCATCAGTTTCTTTTTTCCTGTTGAATTACTCAGTCTTCTTTGGACTGTTTTGTGATTCTTGTTATCCAAATAATTGTTTTTTGTATTTCTGGGAACCTCTGAGTTTTCCCAAACCATCTAATATCCCATCTTCTTGTGTGCCACAGAACTTATGCCTGAAAATCAGAATACGCTCACAATTCTACTTACAACTGCTTCCATTTCATCAAAACAATGAGCCACTCATTCTATATCCCTAATTTAAGATACTTCAAATTGCAAAATTCAGCCCCTACTGCACCTCCTAGCTGTATATTTTAGACACTAGATGGTAAGTTCCATTATTTCCCAAATCACCGTGCAATGATAACGCACAACTCAAGTTAGAACACAGACCTAAGCACATGTATCAGGTGTTAAATCTCATAAACATTAATAACATTATGAGTAAAAATGTGGTAAGAATGGGGCACAATCTTCATTGAACGATCTCCATATCACCTTCTCCCACATAGAGCTGATCCTCAACTTCTTCTTCAGGAAAAGAGAAATTAAGTAGACGGATATCAGTGGAAGAACCTTTTCACTGTTGGCACCAACCACATTTGTTATGGTTATTTCCATACGAGATTAAGTTCTGCTTATTCTTCCGTGGCTTTTAAGACTGTACTGTAGATGAATTAAAGGTTGTTTTTAACCTATTACGATCATTTTCCTCTTGCCAACCTAAATTTGATTTTCTCTGCTGCCAGCAAGAAATATTCAATGGCAATTTGCTGCTTTTGATTACAGTATTTTATTAATTTATGGTTTGGGATTGCCTAGAGAATATTGTTACTATTTCACTTACATTAGCATAGTACCTAATACAAAGCCACCAGTCACAAAGACAAATAAATGCCATTGACCTACATTTCTATTACAAACAATTTGCATAATATCTAGATGCAGAGAGAAATGCCGCCAGAGTCGTGATTAATTGACTAGTTTTACTTTCTTTGACCACAGACATTCCCTCAGCACTATCAATGAAGATTTTAGAAAATTAAATAATAGACACTGTAATTCCAAATAATAAAACATTGCCCTATAAATATCACAACTGAGGCAGAACAATACTTGCAATCTCAATACCTCTCAAATACTGAAGCCAACATACATTGGTCACATCTTCACGCTTAGTAAGGACTCATTCAGGCACATCATATTTTGCACCTCCCCTGCCTCCCCCCGGGCCCAAAGCATATCAGAGAAACATCCCTACCTGTTTCATCCGGGGAACTCAGAGAAGCGCTGTCCTGAGACAATGTGGTCCAGCTGGAGTCTTCATCACTTGGAGCCAGGTTCTGAATCCTGTGCAGTGCACAATCTGTCTTGGCACCAGTTTTAGGATGATCCTTTTTGGTCTCTGGACTCGATGAGATGGTTGCTACCGGTCCATCTTCGGGACTTGCTGCCTTGTTTTGCTTTCGAGGCAAGGCATCTCCGTTAACCATCACGGTAGATGCTTGGCTGTTGCATTGTGAAGGTAATTTCTCCTCCCCGGCCACTTGGCCGTCCCCATAATTCTGATCAACCTCCCTGGCTGATGTCTCAAGATCTGCATAGTAATTTAGGAAGCTCTTGGTTCTTCGGTGTTGCGATGGCAGGATCTCACCACTGGAAGAATCCTGCTGGCTTAGCTCCTTCCCCTCCAACTTCTCAGAAGTTATGTTTAGGCCTGCAGTCACTGTAGGAGCAGCAAGGTTTTTATTGGGATCCTGCTGCCCTTGCTCTGCTGCTTTTCTAAGCTGGTTTTCTCCATTTTTCACCAGCTTTATGTTGGAGGAATTGCTGCCCAGCAAAGGTTGGGCTGCAGGGTCAGAAAGACCCATGGCTGTCTGAATGTTGGTCAGGGCATATTTTTTCCTGCATTTGGGAGGCGTGCTATTCTTGACTTCCGTGTGCTTGATTTCGGCATTCAGCAGTTCGTTGTGGGAGGAGCGCAGGTGTAGGGTGTTGGGGGGAGTGGCAGGCCCATTCCGATTCACAACATCTGACGTGCCGTTACTTGCCATAAACCCTGCCAAGGTTTCCACACCGGAATCAACTAGGGAAGAAACACAAATACCTGTGTGAGAGAAGATTCTTCATCTTCTGCGCAGGCCTAAATAGAGATAAAGGGCTTAACAGGCTCAATGAGAAGACCTCTGCTTCGTGGTGTTTGACTGCGACCAGGTAATGCTAATCTTCCCAGCAGCCGAGTGGGAGAGTTAAAGTATTTATACATCTGATGCGGAGAAAAAACACCGCTACAAACTTCTAGGGGTTTCTTTCTTTTTTTCTTTACGGCAGGCCTCCGGTTCTGCATTATAACAGAATCAAGGCAAATGTGGAAAACTCAGGGGTAAAGAACAAAAAATAATACCACACCAGGCAACACGTTTAGTGCCACGAAGAGCACGAGGAGCCTGCAGACTTTTGTCAAAAACTGTGAAAGCAGCTTTCTACTACTGGAAGGCAAGCTCCGCCCCTCTGGGACATGTGTGCAACATCACCATGTGTATGTAAAAAGGGCCGAGCTTGCTTTGCAATGGGGCAACGCTGCTTTTGTCATCTGCCTCTCCTGTAGACCTCTCTGGATTAAGGCCATCTTGCCCAACAACTCCTTTCAAAAAACCAGGCACCAACCAGGTGCCTCTGAGAAGATCACAAGCAAGATATGACATAAGAGCTTGCCCTAAAGCTGTTGATCCTCAGGGATCGGGTATCCAGAAGTATACCATCCCTGATCATGAGTAGATACAACTATCTACTCTTCGCTGATAATAAGCGTTACTCCATCTTCCCACAATGGCCATAATTCCCTTTCAAAGCAGTTGAGACTAGTAGCCGCCTACGTATTTAAGTATGATCGCATAACCCAGCAGAGATGCCAGCGTCTTAAAAGCCGATGCTATAAAAACAACAAAAGTGAGACCTACTTTTCCAAACAGACACTGGGCAACTGCCAGAGATCCAACATGAATCATAGTTTGTCTGTATGATTTCTGCAGGGAGGGACAACCTTTGTGGCCCCAAGGAAGGCAACCCTCAAACTAGCTTCTAATGCATCTGAGCAGGCTTACTGCATTATCTGCAAACACACGACCCCTTCTTCCCAGCTGAGGTATGGGCTGCTGGGTGGTGGAAGCAGCAAAAATTAGCTTCCCACTTGTAAGCTGACTCTACTTCTCAAATACATCTCCATCTTTCCTACAAGCTCACCATGGAAAAATGCTAGACCGCTTATGGTAGTGTTGTCCAAACTTGGCCACTTTAAGATGAGTGGATGGGGAATTCTGGGAGTTGAAGTCCACTCATCTTAAAGTGGCCAAGTTTGGACAACACTGACTTATGGTGTCCAATCTAGTGTGAAGTGGCTCAAATTCTTCAGCAATATTTGTTTATTTTTAGGCAATTCTTAGCCTTCTACTTACTGAGACCAAGACACTTATGCAATTACCAATATATTGAATTAAAACAAGAGTAGGGGGAGGGAAACATACCCAGCTGAATATACAAATTAGTCTACTGACCATACATAATGGACCAGCAGTTGTTAGAACAGATTTTACATGGAGCACCTGACCCATAAGTGCACCATTATGCAATATGCAGAGGGGGGAAATGGTGGGAGATGCTTTAATATCTGAGCTAAGCTCACTCTTTGAAAAGTTGTGACAATGTTTGCTACCCCTTTACCCCTAGTGGCCTATTCTGTATTACAAGTATACAAAAGGTTTTGAGTTTAAAATATTTGAACTGATATCAATAGCTGACATACATACTTTTGTAAACCTTTGTGAAGACATCAGAAGTATCGACAAAAAGGTAGCAAGACTCAGATACTATTAAATATTATAGTAATGTTTCATCTTAATCAAAACATTAGTGTGATAGAGTATGTAGCTGTCTTTAAAAGCACACCTTTTAGTATCAAATTCATTGGAAGATGGTGACAAAACTTCAATTCATACTGATATTTCCTTATTAGGAAACTGTATTATTGCAGTTTTCTGTTTGTGTTCCACATTCTACTAACTTTTTTCAGTACTATTTTGAGGCATGATCTTCATTTTTATTCCATTTTGGCAAGGTTGGTGTTTCTGCCCCTCATTACAACTATGTCTCAGAGAATCCACAGCTTAAAAGATAGAGGAGTTGATATACATATTATTCCACCCTCTTTAGCATCACTCTTAATGGTACTTGCAATAAGAGATCAAATAAGTTCCTTGGGGTTGCATGCAAACTCAGATTTCAAATGAATTGTTTTTATCTGAATGGACACAAGGAGTAACATCGGATGACAAGATAATCCTAGTTTTTCTTTTCTACAGTCAGGTCCAGAAATATTGGGACATCGACACAATTCTAACATCTTTGGCTCTATACACCACCACAATGGATTTGGAATGAAACAAACACAATGTGCTTTAACTGCAGACTGTCAGCTTTAATTTGAGGGTATGTACATCCAACTCAGGTGAACGGTGTAGGAATTACAACAGTTTGCATATGTGCCTCCCACTTGTTAAGGGACCAAAAGTAATGGGACAGAATAATAATCATAAATCAAACTTTCCCTTTTTAATACTTGGTTGCAAATCCGTTGCAGTCAAGCACAGCCTGAAGCCTGGAATGCATAGACATCACCAGACGTTGGGTTTCATCCCTGGTGATGCTCTGCCAGGCCTCTACTGCAACTGTCTTCAGTTCCTGCTTGTTCTTGGGGCATTTTCCCTTCAGTTTTGTCTTCAGCAAGTGAAATGCATGTTCAATGGGATTCAGGTCAGGTGATTGACTTGGCCATTGCATAACATTCCACTTCTGTCCCTTCAAAAACTCTTTGGTTGCTTTTGCAGTATGCTTTGGGTCATTGTCCATCTGTACTGTGAAGCGCCGTCCAATGAGTTCTGCAGCATTGGGCTGAATTTGAGCAGATAATATTGCCCGAAACACTGCAGAATTCATCCTGCTGCTTTTGTCAGCAGTCACATCATCAATAAATACAAGAGAACCAGTTCCATTGGCAGCCATACATGCCCACGCCATGACACTACCACCACCATGCTTCACTGATGAGGTGGTATGCTTAGGATCATGAGCAGTTCCTTTCCTTCTCCATACTCTTCTCTTCCCATCACTCTGGTACAAGTTGATCTTGGTCTCATCTGTCCATAGGATGTTGTTCCAGAACTGTGAAGGCTTTTTTAGATGTCGTTTGGCAACCTCTAATCTGGCCTTCCTGTTTTTGAGGCTCACTAATGGTTTACATCTTGTGGTGAACCCCCTGTATTCACTCTGGTGAAGTCTTCTTTTGATTGTTGACTTTGACACACACACATCTACCTTCTGGAGAGTGTTCTTGATCTGGCCAACTGTTGTGAAGGGTGTTTTCTTCACCAGGGAAAGGATTCTTCGGTCATCCACCACAGTTGTTTTCCGTTGTCTCCCGGGTCTTTTGGTGTTGCTGAGCTCACCGGTGCGTTCCTTCTTTTTGAGAATGTTCCAAACAGTTGTTTTGGCCACGCCTAATGTTCTTGCTATCTCTCTGATGGGTTTGTTTTGTTTCTTCAGCCTCATGATGGCTTGCTTCACTGATAGTGACAGCTCTTTGGATCTCATCTTGAGAGTTGACAGCAACAGATTCCAAATGCAAATAGCACACTTGAAATGAACTCTGGGCCTTTTATCTGCACATTGTAATTGGGGTATTGAGGGAATATCACACACCTGGCCATGGAACAGCTGAGAAGCCAATTGTCCCATTACTTTTGGTCCCTTAACAAGTGGGAGGCACATATGCAAACTGTTGTAATTCCTACATCGTTCACCTGAGTTGGATGTACATACCCTCAAATTAAAGCTGACAGTCTGCAGTTAAGGCACATTGTGTTTGTTTCATTCCAAATCCATTGTGGTGGTGTATAGAGCCAAAGATGTTAGAATTGTGTCGATGTCCCAATATTTCTGGACCTGACTGTATATTGGTGGGGTATATGGGACTAAAGGTCTTGCTTATTCCTTGATTTATCCTATATCAGAAGAGGACCACGTGTCCATTTTCTATTCAATTTACATCTCTTTTTGATCTATCTACATCTATCTCACACTTGTTCATGCTTTCTATTATCTTCAGGACTTAGAAAAAGGAAGAGGCAGAGAAGCTGAGAAGCAAAACTGTCAGATATTTTCATGGCTGGTTTGCTTGAAGCACTGTAAAGGTTTGCTTTTCATTCTTAGCAGTTAAAAGAAATTATGCTTAAAACGTGACGTGTGCACAGCTGCTGACAAAGAAATACAGCATGTGTGCATTTCGTGGAAGGATGCACGCTGAATGGTACTGAAAGCTAACAATGTGATGGAGATATTATTCAGGGATTATAAAGCAAAGCATCACACTGTGTAAAGCCCAAGTATAGACTCAGGGTTGGAGAAGAACCAGAATAAGATTCTTCATCAAAGCCTAAATATAATTCCTGATTTCTGACCAACTTTTAATTTAAGGAACAATAATAGTACACAGCTCAGTGTACAATTACCATTGCATCTGGTTGTTCTCCAAAGACAGCAAACTATTAAGCAAGATGTAAAACCCCACACTGAAGCTCATTAAGCAGATAATGTGCATATTTTACAGAGGACTGAATAGTAAGAAGGATATACTGCCTCTTGCAGGATAGCTTCCAGTTACGATCTTTATGACCCTCCCTTTGCACTTGGGAATGAAATTACTTCTTGTATCCATGTTTACTGTTACTCTGTGCATCAACTAGGAAAATTAGTTATGCTGAGTATCGTCTCTACATAAAGTATTTTTGCACCAAAATGGACAAAACCACATTCAGATCCAGACAGAATGGAAGCTATTTAAGTAGCATAAACTAAAATTGATGCTCAGCACGGCTTTGGTCAAGAGATCATAAAACTTGCAAGAGTAAAGTCAAGAAGCCACAAGCAGCAGAACCATTTTGAGATGCACGCACAAACATGCCATGAAGGATGTTTCAAAATACCTCTTTTCATGCAAAATTAAAATTTATGAGCACTGCGGAAAAGTTAAGATGTGCGGGAGGAAGGATGGGGGGAAGGAAAAGAAGGCTTTCTTTCTCAGCCATTGCAGAATAGCAATATGGAAATGAAACAACCTTGTCCTCCTTCTCTCGTTGGTCCTATGCCCAGTTAGTCAAATATTAAAAACTCTTTTCATGTGCTAATCTTTGATTCAACCCCCAGGTTTTGAGGGATATGGCATGTTAACTCCCATAATCTTGAGCCAGTCTGGTCATTGTATGGACTGAAGTGCAGTACATCTATGGAGCAGCATGGTGAGATGTTTGGTTTAGAGATCTATTTATCTCCACAGCAATATCCCTTTCTTTAATTACTCTTGCTCACTTCTGGATGAGCTGCAATAAGCTATAACTGAGCTGCGTTTCCATGGACTACAAGTTAAAGAGCCTTTTCCCACATACTCCCAGCCACGACAATCATGCCCTGGCCGCTTTTTTTCTGCCACGATCCTGATGACATTGCCTTCATCTCATCCCTAGGTTATGAGTGAGACAGGTTTAGGTTACCTTAGTTGTAGCAGTATTTATTTGTTTTTTTTAATCTATGAACCACTGATTTCCAAAGGAATTAATGGTATTGTATGGTAAACCCAAATAAAGTTAACAGGTCTATAATACAAAAATAATAAACCATCAAACTATATAATGAATTCATATAACAAAGTGTCATAGGTGTATTTATGACAGGTTTTAAATAAATGCCCTTCTGAAGAGCTCCTGAAAGCTTTTGTAAAGGTCAGTAATGATGGACCCATCTGGATTTCTGTTAGAAGGTTCTTATTCTTGCTGGGATCTTATACTGGGGAGGAACCTTAAGCATTGCAACTTGAGACATGTGGACTGGACCAGGAGGATCTGCTTGAAGTAGATGGTCCTCTAGGTGTCTGAGTACCAAGCTATGTAATGCTTTAAAGGACTTTGAATTGTACCTAGAAGCCTACTGGTACCCAGTGTAGAACCCTCAAAGCAAAGATAGGCATGGACTGCTGGATACACAGGTAAAAACTGTAGTTACATATGTAATTCTCATCTACCATTTTATGCCAACTGCAGCTTCTCATTAGCTTCCAAAGGCAACATAATGCAGAGCACATCGAACTAATCTAACTGACAGGTAAGAAGGGCATGGATGACTTGCGCTAGGGGCCTCCACCTCCAGAAAGGCTGCAATTGGCACACCAAAGCTGGGCACCCTAGTTTCCACCTAGTCATGAATCAAAGACAAACCCCAAGTCATAATCCTGCTTATACAGGGCAAGTGCTATCACTGGAGCAGAGAGAGAGGCTGATGGTTTCCTGAGAAACAGCATCTCATTCTTGCTGGAATTCAACTTGTTTTTTTCCATCTGCAACTGTTCAGCTTCCAGGCTCTGAATCAGGACTCTCACTGCATCACTGGCTCACCAAAGGGTGCATATGTATATTTGCTTAGCATCAGTGTATTGTATACCTCACCCCAGATTGATGCCTTAGAATGGGACACTCAGGAAGAAATGGAACTACAGTACTGTAAAACAGTGCGTCCAACCCTCAGAGCTTGGAGATAGTGAATGTTATCGAATACCACTGAGATGTAAGATCCAGGTCTCCGCTCAGTTCATCCATTCCATGGGATGGAAATAACCAAAGTTATTTCCATCCCATGCCAAGGCCTGAGCCATGACTGAAAACCAAGCAAATAATGCACCTCCCCTAGGGTGCTTTTCAGCTGAAGAGTCACCTCTATTACTACAACCTTCCAAGAAAGGGAAAGTTGGAAACTAGACAGTAGTTGTCCAACCCAATTGGGTCCAGAGAGAAGGGAGTACATCATCAACCTTTTCTGTCCCTTCCCCCAATAAAGTATTGGCAAGGTCCCTGATCCAGCTGACAGCCCTAGCCCCACCTCCTAAAGAAGCCAGGTTGGGCAGGTGTCCAGTTCACACATGGCTATGTTCATACTGCCCAGTACCCTAGCCATATCCCTGAAATTCACAGGATGAAATTAATCCTGGATAAGATTGCAAGATTCCACTTCGGTTATCTCTAAAGATTCTGCCAACATGGAATTAAGACTTGACTGAATTTGAGCAAATTTACTGGTGAAATGCTCAAATTTTCATAGCAACCCTTGGACAGATCTTGCCAATTCTCATCTCCCAGAGGGGAACAGGTCACCCTAAATCAGGTTGCTGGTTGTTGCTCACCAATGCAGTAAGGGCGGAGAAGCAGAAACATTTCATTACCCTTACTGCCATGGTATGCACTCAAACATGAGCTCATCTCCTTTACTCATCAAAAGTTGCACATTCCACCTTATTCTGATACCATCAGGGTAGGAGCAAGATATACAGAATCTATTACACTCTTCTCATTCATTACCTGAGGGAACTCAGGTAAATGGTGAAACAGAGGTCACAGGAACAGGGTAGGTATGGGAACAATACATCTTACACCAACAGAACGTTCTGCCAACTGCAGGATGGTGATCTAACTTCAACTCTACTATTATATGACACCCAGTCTTCTGGAGTGGGGCAGCCCTCTAAATTTCATAAATAAATAAACACACACACAGACATCAATGGGAGACCCAAAGATACAGCCCACCCTGTCTGCCTCTACATGTCTTCTTACTGATCCAAATTCAGCTTCCAAGCAGCAAGCCTATCAGTCTTCCAACAGCTTTCTTAAAATAAGAAATAAATTTGGAGTGCCTCAACAAGCTATTTTAGAATATTCAAGGCATTTAGTATCTCAATCATCATCAGAATGGCTCCACAAGGTAGGCTAGTACTATTATCCCAGCATGGAAGCAGGGAGGGTGAAAGATAACAGCTTGAGGAAAGCCATTTAATGAATCATGGGGAAGAGAAGATGTAAGCTATGGATTTTTAAACTATATCAATACCTCAGTGTTTCTCAACCTTGGCAACTTTAAGATGTGTGGACTTCAACTCCCAGAACTCCACAGCCAGCATGGCTGGCTGGGGAATTCTGGGAGTTGAAGTCCACACATCTTAAAGTTGCCAAGATTGAGAAACACAACAATATCTTATGCTAGTGAACCCCAATCTGGTGCCTTCCAGATTTGTTGGCTTGCAATTCCCAGGATTCCCAACCAGATGGTCATGGACCATGCTACCTGGAAACTTTGGGAGCATCAGTCTAACACCTCTAGATTCTGACCCTGAGGAAGTTAGCTTTATGCTTTTATTTCTTGACTGAAATAATTTTCAGGATTTGAGGGCCCTAATAAAAATGGACCTGGAGAAGGAGACCTGAAGAAAATTAGCATAAGGAGGAGCAGCACTTAACGTTTCCTTACCTGGCCACTTTTGCTAGAAAATTCTCCATCCTCTGATTTGTAATTATCATCCATTTCTCAGATGGATTCCCAAATAAGTGAGGCAAAAACCAGAGTGAGGGATTTACAAAGGAAAAACGAGAAAGGTTAAAGACAGTTTCTTTTCACCAATTCTCCCTTGTAAAGGCTCCACCCTAGCCTTTGCATCTCTAGCTCCATAAATGAACTCAATTTTTGTTCACCTATTTCTCCTACTGTGAACAGCTGTATCAACAATGCTATTTGTTGCAGTGAAGCCTAAAAATGGACAAAAATCTGTATCTTGCCTTTTTTCTATCTAAGTTCATTCCATCCCAGTTCTGCAATAGTTTGTGATCTGAAATAACATCTACACAAATTGTACACATTTTTGCATGCACTTATCCTTAAATGCAGTACACCTCTGTGCTCACATTTTGTATGCATTTTTACGGGATGTTGTATTTACCTGAGAGGAAGACTTTTTTCCAACTAATTTAGTGGGAGTGTGGGTATTTTAGATTTGCTGAGAATATAATATCAGAGTCAGATCAGGAGCATCCATGGGGGGCAAATAGTCAAGATCCTGGCTGTGATTGAGCCCACCCACCCCCTCTTTTATGTGCACCATGACCACAGAAAGAAGCAGGGCTTTGCTTGCACTGACCTTTTTGACCACCACCCTCCCACAGATGCCCCTGAGTCAGATGAAATTTATCCTCTTTCAGGAAGTAGGGAGATGTTCTTAAATTCAGGTTTGCCTTCCTCTCTGGTAAATATGGCATTTTTTACATGCATTTGAGTTGTGAACCACATTGCAAAATATGAAAAATGTGTGGGTATTACAACATACAACTACATTTCAGGTTGTGAACCGGGTCAGGAGGTGCAATTTGGATATGTTTACATTAAAATGCCCACCAGACAAATCTCTCCCCTGTGCCTCGGGAAGGCCAGCGGAGAGAATATGAGCTCCAGTAAGGGCGGAAATGTGCACATGGCCTCGTAGCTTTCTCCCAATGGCTCAAACATGGACCAAAAATCAACAGCATTGTTCTTGGACTGGTCCCCAAGGTTTCTGAAGAACCCACTTGAGGAATAAAAGAAAAAGGAAGGAAAGGGCAAAGAAAAGACACAAAGATGCTTGTTTCAATCACAAGTGAAATATTCTGGGCCAGGAGGA
Organism: Python bivittatus; assembly: GCF_059951505.1. Classification (NCBI taxonomy): domain Eukaryota; kingdom Metazoa; phylum Chordata; class Lepidosauria; order Squamata; family Pythonidae; genus Python; species Python bivittatus. The sequence goes on from NW_028277121.1 coordinate 1,232,048, forward strand.
GAGAAAGCTGTTAAGAAATGCCGTTCATAAAATATTTGAAAAGGGCATCTGACCTGTAAGTACTTCTGACATGGATCACTGAGCTTCAGCAATGGATCAGGAATTAGATTATTATTTGAAATCTGAAAAGAGGGATCATTTTGAGAAATTAAAAGCAAAGAAAATCACCAAACAACCCAGCCCACTGAGCACTGCTGGATGGTTTATTCAGCAACAACATTGGTGCAGGCAGTCACAGGCACCTACATGCACCTTTAAGAGAGAAGATTACCTCCCAGAGTAATTTCATCTTTTAAGCCCAAATTGTTACTTTAAAAAGTTCAGAAATCTCAATACTAAAATCCTTAGCAACCTGAAATATCTAATTGCTTCACAATAGGCATGTATTGGTTTAGCATTTCTTTCATGTCAAAAAGCTTGCGTTTGCAGACTGTTTGGGGTTTTCTTTTATAAGGGTGTCAAGACAGGAATATTGTCAAGACATACAGGGAGTCCTCGCTTACCGACTGCCTCATTTAATGACCGTTCAAAGTTACAACAGTGTTAAAAAAAAAGCTTTGCAACCATACCTCCCGTTTACAGCCATTGCAGCGCCCCGCAGTCACATGATCGCCATTCAGTTGCTTCGCAAATGGTTTGCAAAAAGGAGAATTAATAGAGAAGGAGGAGGTAAAATCTTAAGTTGCGGTCATGTGATGTTTCAGTTAGTGACTGTGGCACTTAGCAATGGAGTTGCAGGTCCTGATTGTGGTCGCTAAGCGAGGACTACCTGTATACTTTATTCCATTAAAGTGTGCCATATTTTTTTTTAAAAAGCACAGGCTTTATAATTAATTCTTCAATGATAGTGCTGCCTTTATTTTCTTTCTAGCCATTGTTGTAAAGAGGTAACACAATATTAGCAACACCATTAACTCTATAGCCATCAGTGGAATCAACTTTATAAACTTAAGCATGATTACTGTACTAAGAGGTAAGCCCCATTAAACAAAGTATGCCTTGCTTCCCATAATCTTGTATAAACTTGCACCGTAAGAAATAAGTGTGCAATTTAATCCCAATATTTGATTATATATTAATTACTAACAGCTGGGGCCTCCATTAATTCCAAACTGTGATCTTATTCACATTTACTTAGAAGTCATATTGATTTTACAAGGCCCACACTAACAAACAGGGAAATCCAGATTTAGTTTTTGGTAAAATTATTCTTTTAATTCTATCCTTTTCCATCCCAAACTAAGTTTCCCAACATTTTAAATAGAGCATTAAACAGAAAAAAAAGAAAAAAAACTTCCAAAAGGAAACTTGCTTTGTTTTCTAACAAGCAGCTGTTATTCCATGGTAACAGCTTTTAAACTCTGCTTTTTCATTTAAGGAGTACATATAGCAATGCAATAAACCTTTCATTTAAGGGACAAATTGGGGGGAGAGGTTGACCATTAAAAACAAAAACACACCATTCATGGTGATTTGCATCCATTGCATAATGAACTGATGCAAATCACTACTTTTGCATTGTCATTACATCATTACAGAAATGACATAACCTGGTACAAATAACATACATATAGCCTAATTTAATATAAATGTAAGTGTCTTGTCAAATCCAACAGACTTCTTGTTATTTCAGAAGGTATTTTGTCAATTTCATCCAAACTCCACTAAATGGGAGTCTGTTAAATTGAGATTTTACTGTACCAACTAAAGGTCTCCTGAAAGATAATTCATCCTCAGTTGCTGATCTCTCTGTTTGGGGACAGATTATGGATGAACAGAATGCACACAGTTTCAAACACATTCTAGAATACTCTCAAAAATCCTATGAATCTTTGGCAGAGTTATGTTGAAAAGAATTTCTGAAAGCAAAAAGTTTACAGGAGTTTCTTCTGACGATCAATTTCTACCGTTTCAGTCAACGATAATGCATGTGATCTACTGAACTACCCTTCTAGCAGGCAAAAAAGGGCCCAGGGAATCTGTAGGGGAGGGTCAAAGCAGCAATTGTGCATGCACAACAAAAGGGCGGAGCTTTGACCAAAGCTGCCATCTTGACCTTTTAGAACCTTTACCTGTGGATGCTCCTGCCTGGATTACCATATCTAGTATTTAAAAAAAAACAAACATTACAGTAAATCCTTGACTTAACAAATGAAAAGGGAGAAAGGGTCCAATAAAACCAAATGTCCATTAAACGGCAAATGGAATTTAATTTGCCAAGTAACGGACTTAGTACCTCCTACTACTGCTGCAGAGAAGGGGAGAACGAAAATGGGTGACACCCATTGTGTGTGTGCTGCTAGTCAGAGACTAGGATTGCACTGCTGAGCAACAGCAGCCATGTAGTGCCCCTGATGCATGGAGGAGAAGGGGCCACTCCTGGCTGGACAGTTAGGTTGGACAACCACCTCATCATCTTCAGCCACTTTGTTCAGCCACAGCAGGCGGGGTGCAGACATCTATTTGCTCTCTACTGAGGCACGGAGAAATGTGCGTGTGTGAGAAAGAAAGTTGGGAGGGCTGAACAAATACAAAAACTCTGTATGGAGAGTTTACTTCAAGGGGACAAGGACCTTGACAGACTCTCTTTTAAAAATGTATCCTCAATAACTGGTTTCATTCGTGGAACTAAGCTAGGAGTTTTAGCCACGGTTTGTTAAGTAGGAAATTGTGATATGACTGACACCTAACCCTAAACCACAATGACCAGGCTCACATACTGTGCTAATCTGAAAATAAACAAGTTGATTTATGCACAAATCCAGTGCCTCTCTCTAAGTTTCTAACTGTGATAGTTCAGTTTGGTACAGAAACCCACAGAAGTCCAGTTTGGTACAAGACATATTTTTTTTTCTTACATTTTCTCTGGTAAAATCTCAGATTTCACTAATAAACTATCAACTTGTTATCCACTATATTTTTGGTTGCTAGGTACCTTTTATGGACCAAAGATATTCAAAGCCTTACTATGTTTCACTAAATCTTCTTCCATAATGACCACTGTTAAAATAAACTGTATTTGCCAAGAAAAACAAAGATGGCATGGATATCCTGTGGCCATTTAAATTTAGTTTTTCACAAAAAGGTTGGGGCAAAAATACGGCAAAAGTGAAGTAGGTTTTCTGCTCTACAAATGATACTGGCCTACAACTGTAATAAACTTCAACTAACTAAATAATTAACTGTCACTGAAGTTGGATTAAATTATAACCAGCATAAAGGCTGGTCACAGAAAGTAGAAAATGTATTAGGTCTTTTTTAAAAAACTCTCTCAAGGAATGCCAAATTCTAATCATTGAAAGTTCTCAAGTTCTCAGCATGTAAGAATATTTACACCATTCCCCTTTTGGAATGATGTAAATCTGTATTCTCTAAATCTGTAACCATAGGATTTTTCCCCTTTTTTTAGGGCTATAAAATGACTAAGGGAATTATCACAAAGGGCAGGAGAAAAGTTGCAGCTTGTGAAGCACAGCCAAGATGGATATTTTATTGCTGGTGCCTGTTGGCATCCTTTATTTACTGCAAATGAGTTAAACCTCTGAAACTCTGCCTTCTTAAAGGAAAAAACAATGGAGCTGGGACTTTAATTTTGGGTTTGCACGTGCAGGGCAACATTTGTGCTTTAAAGTGCTCAGTATTTATAGCAGATTATAACAAAAGAGGCAGAGATTTAAAATCCTTTATTTAAATATATTAGTATTTTGAAGAACGTAGCCTTTATTTTTCTGACTTCCATCTATTTCTACTTCTACTCTACAAATCACAATAACTGTGAAATTGCCTACACCCAAGAGTTTGGATTTCCTCTCTATAATAATACAAAAATTAAAATTCTACACACAATGGAAACCTACATGTTGTGCATATTCTTTCTTGGTTTGCAGAATTTATTTTGCTTTTGTTAGTTAAAGTGGAACTCTAACGATTTAGAGCAACTGTATTCACCCATGTTAAGCTTGTTAATTTTAACCTCCATTAGGGTTAGGACTGCCCACTTGTCAATCAACTCTGATATCTCTGAAGTCCTAGCAATATCTAGGGTGTCCTTATACATTTTAACTTGGAAGTAAGTGCTTAAAGTTGCACCTGAAGACCTGTCACCTTATGGCATTTATATCCAACGGTTTCTCCACTGTCACCTCTAGGAACTCAAGATGTTCTTCATGGTTCTTCCCTCCATTTCCACCCCAAATTCATCCTTATAATGATGTCAGGAGAATTAGGCTGGGAGATAAAAGCTGCCACAGTAAATTGGATGGCTGAGTGGAATTATGAACTTGGCTCTCCCCAGTCCTAGTCCACCACTCCAACCTTACCCTGCAGAGCCTCAACTATTCCAGAACCACAATCTTCATTTGCCACAATAGGAATTCTATTGGCATGGCTGGCTGGGGAATTCTGGGAATTGAAGTCCACTCATCTTAAAGTGGCCAAGTTTGGACAACACTGGCGTAGGTAGAGGATGGGAAGTGACAAGGGTCAACTCATGTTCAGGAGATCAGTTGGATATCCCTTGGAATAAAGTGGGCCTGAAGACACAGGGCATATCACTGACAGCAGCCAAGGGGAGTGACTGCTGTCATCTGTAATTTTTAAAAGATTAGAAGAGAAGGCTTGCTACCTAAAGATATATTTAAGCCTTTCCTCACAAACTGACTTTAAAGAGAGAAGGAAGCAAAGCAAGAGCCACCAAGATAAGTTACAGCACCTACCTTGTTTTTCAGCAAGGAAAATATATGAAATAAGGTGTTTTTCATCCTAGAAAGGGACAGAAATATCATACATGCCTCATTTAGATGAGAAACATACCTATATGGGAGGAGTTGTTTCAGTTTAAGGAAGGCGTCTGAAACACTCCCATATAGATCGGTTTCTCTTCTAAACAAGTCATGTATTATTTACTATCCATTTCCAATGTGAAATCAAAGCTGACTTACTGTTAATGATAACATTACTTGCACACTATAAAGCATATCTACAAAGCCCATGCTGGTTTTGCACTTATCCATTTAATACGTACAGGAAATTATAGGTCATGTACAAAGAAATGCAGCACGCTGGGAAACAAAGCAATATTATTTAGTAGGTGTCGCGTGTGTGAAGCCTTCTCTGATCAAGCTTTGCTTCCTGTTATTTGTGGCACATCAGTGAACCAAGAACCCAGGTTCAGCGCATGAACAGATGCACCAAGAATACTTGTTAAACATGGATCCCAAACTCCCGCTGTGTCGACAGGAAGATATTTCTCCATCATGGCCTGCTTACTGTGGAACCATTTACCCCCAAGCAAAAGGCTCACCCTGACCCTGTTGGCTTTTCAGAAGCGAGTTTTTTTTTAATTAGTTAAGATAGCATTCATTATTTATTTACAGGGCTTACAGAGCACTCCAATCGACTCTGAGTGAGGTACAACCCCCAAATCTTTAATTTGGGATTAAAAGCAGACATATCAAAAATCCAAATGTAAAACTAGCACTGTACATTGTAAATAACCATAAAAAGCTGGGAATCAACCTTCAGGACAATAAAATGAATTCATCATCCAGAGGGATAGTCACAGAATTGCTTATGTGCTCCAGTTTTAGGACAAATAAAATAAATATTTCTTAACTTGCTTTTTAATTATTATTGAGTTTTGTTGTTTTCTTTTGTAAACCGCTGAGAGTTGCATGATTGTGGCAGTTTAAAAATGGAATGAATAAATACATAAGATATAAAGGCACTCTATTATCCCAAAGGGTAGAATACCAAATAATAGATTTAAGGTACAATACAGGAGGAACGCTTTCTAAAGAACCCAGTATCCTGATTTTAGAAATGCCTCCATCCTCCACCTGCTGAAGCCCACCCAGACCAGGGACCAAATGCAGGAAGAATAAAACGTCTTAAAAACACGACAATTCGATCTGTGCCTAAAAACACTGAATGAGAAATCCGAGCAGGGACACACACGGGTGATTGGCCCACAGCAAACCTTTTGTCCTCCAACTAAGCAGAACTTCTGAAAACAACCTCATCTGGGCTTTAAATTGTTCCCATACAATTTTGCATACCATAATAAAGGATTCCCAATAAATCAGAGCGTCTACAGAACGGCGCTGGCACCGCCATTTAAAAAGTCACAGGCCAGCCAAGATAAGCTACCATGGTTTGTTGGGCTCTTCAATGGGCCAGCTAGGAAAGGCCTTGCATACATACATGAATTGCTTTGACGATAGTGAGCCCCCGGGTATCGCCTGCCCATAGTGCTAGTCAGCACATTATCCGGTGTCGTCAGCTGTTTTCAAAGCACTTGGCAGAATTGTTTTCCTGGAGGAAGAGAAGGAAGAAGAAGAATGCAAAGATTTAGTACAATGCCTATATTGTTTTCATTAAAATGCTAATGTCCCGCTCCCTGGCTCTGGATAACGGGTTTATAAATTATTCACCCTCACACCGGCAGGAGAGATGAACTGTTGGACTATCAGTGCCCAGCAAATTTACTGCTTGTACTTGTTCTCTGCTGATAAGTATAAATAATTTCCCAGCCAACATGGCACCTGATACACCGGCTTACCTGGAATTTTGCAACCTTGACACAGGATGCCTTTCTCCAGGGGTGGACCTCAGGGCCGCCCGTAGATCTCTTGGAGGGGGAAGGGATGGCCGAGGTAGTCCAGCAAGTCTGCAGGACTGCCCTCAAGCTACACAGTTCAGCAATGGGCTTGTTAGAGTGCCGTATCAAACGTGAAACATCTAACCTATTTGCCATGCAAATTAAATTGGGGGAGAGGTGGACTTCCCTTGAAGATTTGGGGGAAGATGTAAGATTTAAATGGGGGGGAGAGATACTGAAGAGGAGGTAATTTATAACTGATGAAGCAACTTCTCTTTGAATCAAAATATTTTGAAAACTAAATTAAGATCCAAGTCTAAATTAAAGTTTCCACTATAGTTATTTATTACCCTATAAACCAAAAATATCTGCAAAACAATTATATAAAATATCTGGCACATCTCTCGTCAGACTATGAACATCTACCTAAGCCATCTGACCAACTCTATTATTAACACTAGAGTTCCATCAAATCTATCAATATCCAATTTTGCTCTAAAGTTTGACAATGTTTTAATTACCCCTCTGGTGTTTGGAATTTCCACTCAGAAGAATATGATCCACCCATTTTTTTTTTAGCCAAAAAGTGTTTTTCATCAGGAAGAATATGAGTTTCTTCTGAACTCCCCCCTCATCAGTCTTTAACAATTTTAGTTTATAAGAAAACTATTTATTTATTTAAAACATTTGTACAGCCACCTATCTTAAACCAAACTCTGGGCAGTTTACAATCAAAAATAAAACCACATAGACATAATAAAAATCAAAACCAATTAAATTTATAACCAAAACAAACAAAAAAATCTGGCTTGACAGAACCCCCACATTCTCTCCCACTCTAACCTCACCCTATCCCAACATCTGGGGGCAGAGTCAGGTCTTAAGTGCTCTTCTAAAGGTTAAAAGGGTGGGGGCCTGTTGGATCGGGGGGGGAGGTGTACCATAGGGCAGGGGCTGCCACAGAAAAGGCACACTTCCAAGGACCCAACGTTTAAGGGAAGAGACCTGGAGTGTGCCCACACTATCTGTTCTGGTGGAATAGGCAGATACCCTCAGGGAGAGGTGGTCCCACAGATGAACTGGTCCCATGCCATGTAGGGCTTTAAAGGTAATAACCAGTACCTTGAATTGCACCTGGAAAGAAAGAGAGCCAGTGCATCTCTCACAATAGGGGTGTAATATGGGCAAACCTAGGGGCAGCCAACACTGCGTGTGCTGCTGCATTCTGGACCAGTTGTAGTTTTCGGCTGGTCTTCCACAACAGCCCTACGTAGAGTGTGTTGCATTAATCCAAATGGGAAGTTACCAAGGCTTGAGTGACTGTGAGCAGGGCCTTAGATACAGATATACTCTTAGATATAGTTCTCAACCTTTAACATTCCATAGCCCAAACAGCATTATCATTTAGAAAAAAAATATTAAAAATACATAATTTTACAGAGCAAATTTGAACCTGGACCCTGGTCACAATACAAACACTCAAAAATTCAGGAAACTGAAACTTTCTCTTGCCTAGCAAAGTAATTAGTTTAAACCACAAACCCAGAAGAATGAAAGAAAAGAAAAAGATGGAAGATTGTGAAAGAGCTTGTTTAGGCTCTCTGTGTGAACCCTCCAAGATGCCATCTGCTCTGTATGGACTTCAACCACTGGTGGTTAGGCAGGGTGTCCTCAGGGCATGGTAAAAAAAAAGTCAAGATGGTGCCTACAATGGTGCAATTGAAGCTCCACCCATTTTTATGCGCATTGAGTACTTTCAACTGGAGCCATGCATGATCGTGTCTGTTGCTTTTCTTCTAAGATTTCATGGCACCAAGAGTACAGCAAGGAGAAGCCTAAGGCAGCCTCCTCCACCACTCAGGGTGTTTACTGTATATCCACTCATTCTAAGTCAGATCCTACCCTGAAGTCATCATGGAAGAGTATGTGATTTATTACAGTTCTGAAAAAGGACAATGAACTTAAAACTATAAACCGAAGACAGGAAACTGTCAACATCATCACAGATCCTCTTGGCAGGCTGATAGCTAAGGGGCTAGAGAAGTAGCCCTTACATTTCCTTTGTCCCTTAAATTGATTTTGTTCAATGGAATGGCGCAGGTAGGGTCCTCCAGTTCTATGGCTGGCCTCCTGAAACTTTTGGGCTAGCTGTAGGACTGCCTCATTGCTCATTCTAGTCCAGCTTTAATTTTGGCTCACTAGATGTGAGACATGCAAAGTTGTCATTTCCAGGGGTAAATTAAAAGGAGGAGATATGTATCCATAACGTTGAAGTGGGTGTATTTCAGGCTCAGAACTAATTTTGATTCAAAAGGGCATTGACACAATTGATCACTGACTTGTACAAAGAAGTGTTTAAATCCATCAAGAGGTAGATCATATGAAGTTGATGATTATATTGCTTGGTTCTTTCAAACAGTAGATACTGCAATGAAAAGGGTGAGGCTACAGTTCATTGTTAGAGTATGCATTTGTCTGCAGGTGTTCCCACATCCAAGGTCTCATAGGTAGACCACCTGAAAACACCCAGGAGTAGACAATGAAGAAGACATCTGTCCTAGACTTTGGAGAACTGATGCCAATCACAAAAGAAGTACTGGATTAAAATTTAAACAGTTTTTTTATTTATATTTATATTTATAGGTGGTAGGAAACTAATCATTTTTGATTCTGGATTTTGTATTCTGACAATGTTTTGGGGAGAGGTGGGGCAACCAATTAATGGTTCCAGCCTATTCAAAGCAGGAGGACATTAAACATACCATATACGTGATAACTTAGCATCCCATCTGCACATAAATCATAAGCCATTTATTTATTTACTACAGTCTGGTAATAATAACCAAACTGGTAATATCCTGAGTGTCAAATTGCCATTCTCTACTTTATATTTACTCTCCCAAAACAGTAATGGAATGCTGTAGTTATTTAAGTACCTTAAGGATACTATGTGTACCTAGCCAACCTTGGGTGATCTTGAACAACTAAGTGGGATGAATTTGGTTAGCACTTGGAAGGGATATTGAGCTGAGAAATTCATAAAACATCCTGAAGGTACAGGTAATGGTAAACCATTCCATACTGGTGCCAAAATGCTATATCGGCACATACATAAAGTCAAACTTGAGGGAAACGGGACAATGCAAAATATTTATTTATTTATTTACTCAATTTATACAGCCACCCATCTCACTTTTACATGACTCTAGGTGGCTTACAATAAAACAAAAACACAAAATGCATAATATGAACAAAAATAGAAACACATAGCAGCCGGGCATGATCTAACTTATCATCCATACAAGCAAGAGATGGATTCTAATCCACAACCAGGACCCCAGATTCAAGCACAAAGCTAGGCTGTCAAGCCCTTATGAAAGGCCAACAAGGATGGGCCAATCTAATCTCAGGGGGAATGATGTTCCAAAGACTGGGCACCATGGCAGAAAAGACTCTCCTTCTAGGTCCCGCCAGCCAATACTCCCTAGCTGACGGTACCCGGAGCATCTCCTTCCTGCCAGATTGGATAAGATGGGTAGAAACAACTGGGAAGAGACGGTCCTGTAAGTAACCTGGTGTTAAGCCATGAAGGGCTTTAAAGGTGACAACCACCACCTTGAATTGCACCCAGAAGCACAATGGAAGCCAATCCAGCTTGTGGAGTAGTGGTGTCACATATGCCGAGTAACTGGCACCAATATCTGCCTCCACGGTCACATTTTGCACCAGTTTAAGCTTCCAAATATTCTTCAAGGGCAGCCCCACATAAAGCGCATTGCAGTAGTCCAATATGGAGGTCACAAGGACATAAGTGACCGTGAGCAGGGCCCCCCGGTCCAAAAATGGGTTCAACTGATGCACAGCTCTAAGCTGTGCAAAGGCCCTTCTGGCCACAGCTGCCACCTGCTCGTTGAGCAGGAGCTGAGTCCAGGAGGACCCCCAGATTGTGCACCGGCACTGCCATCCCATCCAGAACCAAATATGGAAGGTCCCTGGAACCAGGAGGTCAAAAAATCCAGAGCCATTTGGTCTTGCTTGGTTTGAGCTGAAGCCTGTTGCGCCCCTTCCAGGCTCCCACAGCCTCCAGGCACTGAGACAGAACCTCCTATCACTCAGGCAAACTGGGGTAGAGATACAAAGCTGATATAAAACCTCACCCAAAACTGTTGGATGACCTCACCCAGGGGCTTCATGTAGATATTAAATAGGAGGGAAGAGAGTACTGAGCTCTCAGGCATCCCACAAAGGAGCAGCTACCGGCTAGATCTCCCTCCTCCTATCAACACCAACTGAAACTGACCCTGGAGGAAGGAGGAGAACCAGCACAACAACACTGTGCCACCCACTCCCAACTCCTGGAGCCAGTCCAGAAGATATGATTGATGATATTGAAAGCCGCTGAGAGGTCAAGAAGAACAAGGATGGACACACCACCACCATCCCACTCCCACCAAAGTTCATCCAAGAGTGCAATCAATGCCATCTCAGTCCCATACCTAGGCCTCAACCCTGACGGGCGTCCAGCTTCTTCCAGGGTCCTCTGAAGCTGCAACACAACCACTTTCTCTATAACCTTCCCTAGAAAGGGAAGGTTGGAAACTGGACGAAAATTTTCCAGACTGGTGGGGTCTAGCAATGGTCCCTTGAGGAGGAGGTGAACCACCACCTCCTTAAGAGATGGCGGAACTACCCCCTCTCTCACAAAGGAGTTAACTGCTGCCCAAACCCAACCACATGTCCCTTCCCGGGAAGCCTTAACCAGCCAGGAGGCACATGGATCTAAAACAGAGCTGGCTGCACTAACAGCCCCGAGGACCCTATCCATGTCCTCAGGCCCAAAAGAATCAAACTCTCTCCAGATAACCAAGCTAGATCCAGCCCCAGTAACCTCCACAGGACCTGCATCAAGGCCAGACTCCAACTTAGAGTGGATCCAATTGACTTTGTCCATCAGATGCCTAGCATACTCTTCACAGTGACCCTGCAGGTGAACCTCAGAGCCACTCCCACCCAGGAGGGACTGGGTCACCTGAAACAGGGCTGCTGGACAGCTATCCACAGACACAATAAGGGTGGAGAAATATTGATGTTTCACCGCCCTTACCGCCACAGCTCTAACTCATGTTTGATCCTCTAATAGCAGCTCTAACTCATGTTCAGTCAGATTTGGGTTCTTTCTTCCTAGCGTTTTCACCCTTAAAATAAAATATCCCATTAATATACATTAAAAACTTAACCCTAACTTGAACTGCAAACCTGATAATGATGATGCTGATGCTGATAGAACCCAAAATTTTCAATAACCTAAAAATAGCATAACGATTCAACATCCCTGGGGAACTTTGTGTGATGAAACAGCTATGCCTTGGCTCCACTTTTTACTGATCTCTCACTCAGCTGACTTTCTTCTGACTTACTAAAAATTAACAGGGGCTGGTACAACTATCTTTCTTCTCCTGCTACAGCTGTGACCTCTCTTCTCCTATGTCCCCACCTTGAGTTATTTATAAAAACAATAAAGGCAGGATAAAACATCTAAAAAAAAGTATTAGAAATAAATATATATGTATTTGAATAATTTTTACATTAGATAAGTATATATAGAATTGTAACAATTGACTGCATTATAATTATTTTTCTGTTCTGCTCCTTTCCTTTTTCTCTTTCTGTTATTATTTTAGAAGTAATAAAAAAAAGACTAAACTAAAACATCTCTGACTGATTTAGTATCAGATGGGATTAAATCTTCAAAACATGGTAGCCCAGCTTACAGTTCACACAGAACCATGAGCTGAGACACCCGTGGTCCCAGTATCATGTGTACAAGAAGTATCTCTTCCAGGTTCTTGCACACCTCTTTGGTTGTCAGAAAGCTACACTCCCAATGGTTTAGCCAGAAGGAAAAGCCTGTACCGAGTGAGGGAAAGGTTCCAGTTGCAAATAAGGACTCCGCAGAGAACTAGGAACAAGACTTGGCCCTTACTCTCGTTTATATACCCTTCAGGCTCTTTTTTTAAACAGGCTTCTTCTTGAGCCTGTTAACATCTCATTTCTTGTTCCACTTCAGCTACCAAACCTGGTGTGGATACCACAAAACCACCTTCAGAACCGTTTGAAAAAATATTAAGCTACACCTGAGAGATAATTAATAGTACCTTCCCTTCAGTAAAAAGCCAAACTGATCATCCTTCAAAACAGAAAAGGAATCACAAATGCAGCTTAAAATATCAGCACAAGATAAGCCCTTCTGGTATCCAAGCACACGGGGGTTTTCTTTTCAGAAAATATTTGGCCTGCTATCCAAACGCAGCACCTTTTTTTTGGATTGCACATTTTCGCCATTTTTCTTCTCTTGGAGGTACCGACTCCCAGTGGGACCTGTAGCTCTGCATCGTTAACTACAGCAGAAGGCTGAGTAAACAACAGCGATATCAGCCTGTGACTTGTTTTCAAGTCAGTGTTCGATCGTTTCCCTCCGTCCCGAGGTGCGGACAAGTTTCCACAGCGCTTGGTATAATTGGTAACATCCTTGTAAACATTTCTGTTTGGAAAGAGCAGATGCCCGGAGCTCAGCGCTCCAGGCATTGCCTGGCAACTGCCTTTGGCCACAAAAAGGAAAAAAAATTGTTTCTGCAACCCCGGCTTAGACACACTTGCCTTCATTCTGACCTGGCTTTCCATGGAGCTCTCAACCCACTGATCACCAAGTGATAAAACATCTCTCTAAACCTGAATGTTTCCTTGTCCAGGATCAAAAAAGTCCCAGTGTCTAATACACTGTTCCTCAATCTTAGCAACTTTAAGATGAGTGGACCAACTCCCAGAATTCCCCAGCCAGCTAAGCTGGCTGGGGAATTCTGGGAGTTGAAGTCCACTCATCTTAAAGTTGCCAAGGTTGAGGAACACTGATCTAATACATACATCAGGTTAATCCCAAAGAAAAGAACAACTGTCTCTTGGAAAGTCATTCCAGGCACCCAAGTCTATAACGATGAAGATGATGATGATTTAAATTTGCATACTGCCCAAATCCCAACTATCCAAATACAGAATCACCTCAAGAGAGAGCAAAAGAGACAGATTTACATAACGATAGTGTTTTGACATAGATTGAGGCCAGTATAAAGTAGTGGTTATGATGCTAGACTTACAAAGTAAGCTACCGGCAATAATAGTTAAGTGTTATTCTGCAATATTCTTTGGTTATTTTGCAGGAACCACACGGCACATGATCTGCATTTGGACAACCCAGCGATACACACAAGTTTTAATATATTATCACTTTGGTTTTTTCTTTTATACATATAACAAAAGAAAGAGGGAGTGGCTCTTAATAAGGAGCTACTTCTTACATGAGAACCAAGAACAAGCCAACATTAAACCATGATCTATGGTTTGTATGAAACAGAAAGCAATGGTTAACATGCCTTCCTGGTTTATTTTTTGCTCATAGAAAATGGAGCAAAAATTTCGTCATTCTGGATGTGACACTGTGATACTCATTTTTTGATTGCAGATGAGAATGAAGCCACAATAGCAAAAGCTTTACCTAATGAGGTACACCAGAGTCCAAGCCCATCTACAGGTTTCTTGTCCCAAAGTTCTAATTCCAGGCCTTTTCCTCCCACCCTTACGAGTCAACAGATATTTAGCTGTTCTTTGGCCATTGGGAGGCCCCAGATCTATCCTGACGTAATGGTTCTCTCTCTAGCCTGGAACTGTTGGTTTCTGCTTCACTAACCTCATTCTTTACAAAATATAACCTAGGCTCCTTTAAGTTATTTCGTCAGACCTGAATACTGCTTCCCAACACAACTTTCTAAGTGGATTAACAGTAAAGATACTCCACTATACCATTAGAAAAATGTAAACCATAAATTGTTAATTACTACAAGCATTAAAACAGTCAATACGAATCAATTCTGATACTAAACAATTAGATAGAAGGCTACTCAGTAAGATTTATTTTTTGCTACTGTCAAAATCCCAAAGGCAGATGCCTTTCAAAATAAATTTCCTTTCCATGGAAAGGAACACTACTAAGAAAGTCCAAGGCTGCCTCAGCCTCCTTCAACAGGATGATTGTAAAACAGTGGAAGGGCTTTTAAAGCAGACCATGGCGTGTTTGCATGATGTGTTAAACTATCTTAAGAGAGGTATCCATGGGTGGTGTGTTACATCTTTGCACTGGTTGGCCAGCCAACTGCTCCCTTTTTGGTTTTCTTTTATTAAAATCATCGTCATCATCATCATCATCATCATCATCCCCCAGTGAGGCACTACCTTGATGTGGTTGTGGGGCTTGCATGCTCCAAGGAGGATGAGAGCTATGCCAGAGGTTCAACCATACTGGACAGGTCTCATCAGAGGAGCCAGACAAAGAGGTCTCTCCCATAAACAATATGGTGAGATGTAATTTACAGAAACCCATACCGGATCGGTCGTCACCTGGGTGAACAAGGACCGCACTAGGTGTTCTAGTTTCCAGACATCTGGTGACAAGTGGGCTACAGGACTCAGGACTGTTGGCTGAGCAACCAGGGCCAGCAGCTGCAGAACTACTGGAAGAAAAGTTGTTTACCCGTCACAAATATACAAAGACAGAAAACAAAGAAATATGATCTGCTATTACAAATCAAGTCCAATAAGAAGAGGATATCTGAAAAGAATGCACCAGTCCTAGAAAGAACAACATACAGAATCAAAAATAACAGAACAGAGGCTAGCAGATCAACGTCGATTTATAATTTGAAATAAAGTATTCACAGAAGTAGAATTGGAAGAACTGCAAAGGTCTACCCAGGGCAAAGAAATCGAAGCCTTGCCAGAAGTAGCTCAGACAGTAAAGCCTTCTTCTCAGAAAGAACAAAGCCCTCTAACTCAAAAACAAGAGGAACTGAAACAAAGAATAACTGAACATCTAGAACAGCACAAAAACAACAGAATGAGGTTGCCTGCATTGAAGCTTGTTACAAAGAAACAGCTAGCACAAGTACTAAATGATGCCAATGCTGTAATATCAAATATAAGCACCAACTCACTGCAAGAAACAAATCAACTGATGTACAGCACAGCTGCAGTTATAATTGAATGCCTTGGATAGAAAATCAACAAACAAGAGAAAAAGCCAAACAGTGCACCACCAAAATGGAAGATCAGGTTGGAAAATAAGATCACCTTGCTAATATCGGATGCAAGCAAGTAGAACAGATGAAAGAAAAGAAGCCAAAGAACAAGACCACCAAAGAATACCTGATCAAGAAGTATCACCTAGAAACAAGGAAGATCAAGGAAGCACTGGAAATAATAAAGCAGCAAATAACAACCATAGTCAAGGAAATCAGCAGATATGAAGCTCAAATTGCACACTACAGGCAGAATCTCCAGTTTCAGTTGAATCAGAAACGTTTCTACCAATCCATCAATGGAGAGACTGCAATGAACCAGTCAACACCTGACAAAGAAGAAACAGTGCAGTTCTGGATGCAGCTATGGGACAACCCAAAGAAATACAACATGAATGCAGCTTGGATAAAGGAGGTGGATAAGAATAAAAAAGCTGAAATGAAAGAACTTGTAATAATAGCAGAAATTATGGAGAAAAAAGCAAGAATGATCAAGAATTGGTCAGCACCAAGTGAAGATGAACTGCATGGTTTTTGGTTGAAACATCTGAATGCTCTGCACCCACTCATTGCCAAGCAGTTTAACAACATACTGCAAGGAAGTGAAATTGAAGATTGGTTAACATCTGGCAAAATCTACCTGATAATGAACAATCCAGCAAAAGGGGCAGCACCAGGCAACTACAGGCCAATTACCTGCTTCCCAACAACTTTCAAATTGCTAACTGGTATGGTAGCTGATGCAGTCCAACAGCACCTAGTTGAAATCAAGCTCTTTCCACTTGAGCAGAAAGGAAACCGCCCAAACACCAGAGGGACAAAAGATCAGCTCCTAATTGACAAGATGATTTTGGAAAACCGTAAGAGAAGGAAGACCAACTTGGATGTAGCTTGGATTGATTACAAGAAGGCATTCGACTCCCTGCCACATGACTAGATAATCAAGTGCCTAGAAATAACAGGCGTCAGTAGAAACATCAGAAGCTTTGTGCAAAGATCAATGGAACAATGGAAGACACAATTGCTGGTTAATGGCGACAGACTAGGAGAGGTTAACATCAAGAGAGGAATCTTTCAAGGAGACTCACTATCACCACTACTATTTGTCATGGCATGGATTCTTCTGTCAACAATACTGAACAAGTCAGGCCATGGCTATCAAACATCAAAAACATCTGCCAAGTGATCCCGCCTCCTTTACATGGATGATCTGAAGCTCTATGTGAAAACACCATCTGAAATAGAATTGCTGTTCAATGCTGTCCAAATATACACCCAAGATATTGCAATGGAGTTTGGACTGGACAAACGTGCCACCCTGACCATCAACAGCGGAAAAATAGTGAAAACTGAAGGAATCAAGATGCCCAATGGAAATAACATCAAGAGTTTGGATGAAGAAGATCACTACAAATACCTGGGCATCCTTCAAGCTGACAACATCAAGCACACTGAAGTCAAAAAGAAGGTTAGTAGTGAATACATCAGAAGAGTGAGGAAGATTTAAAGTCCAAACTCAGTGGCAGAAATACCATCAAGGCGGTTAACACTTGAGCAATTCCAGTCATTAGATACCCAGCTGGAATAGTGAACTGGACTCAGGCAGAACTAGAAGCCCTGGATAGGAAGAAAAATAATGACAATGAATCATGCCCTTCATCCACCCAGTGAAGTTGACAGATTCTACTTACCAAGGAGCATAGGTGGGTGTGGAATGTCGCAAGTACACCAGACAGTTGAAGAAGAAAAATAGGCATTGGAAGAGTATCTGGAGGACGGTGAAGAAGATGCACTGAAGCTACTACACCATGAAGGCTTACTGAATACTAAAAAGACCAAACTGACCTACAAGAAAGACCAAACAAAGAATAGAAAAGAGACATGGCAGGGCAAAGTATTACATGGCCAGTGCACAAAAGAACTAGCAGGCAAAGCAGATAACAACAAGGCCTGGCAATGGCTAAGAGCAGGAAAGTTGAAGAGAGAGACAGAGGGGCTAATTCTGGCTGCACAAGACCAAGCCTTAAGAACAAATACATACAAAGCCAGAATTGAGAAGACAACAACATACACCAAATGCCGCCTCTGCAAAGAAGCTGAAGAAACAGTGGACCACCTAGTCAGCTGCCGCAAGAAGATCACAGAGTGACTACAAACAATGGCATGACAAGGTAGCAACAATGGTGCGTTGGAATATCTGCAAGAAATACCATTTGCCTGCAAGCAGGAACTGGTGGGACCACAAAACAGAAAAAGTACAGCGGTACCTCGGGATACGAACTTAATCCGTTCCGTGACTCTGGGCGTATCCCGAGTTGGTCATAACCCGACACAAATTTCCCCATAGGGTTCAATGTAAATCCGGTTAATCCGTTCCACCCTCTGAATTTGGTCACACCCCGAAGCAAATTTTCCCATAAGGTTCAATGTAATTACCGTTAATCCGTTCTGGCGTATGCGGACCACGCGTCAGGGGCGGGAGAACGGCCGGGCGCAGCGCGGCGGGAGAACGGCCGGGTGCTGCGCCGCGCGGCGGGAAAATGGCCGCGGACCACGTGTCAGGGGCGGAAAAATGGCCGCGGACTACGTGTCAGGGTGGAAAAATGGCTGTACCCCGAGGTGGAGTTCGCACATCGAGGTAAATTTTTGCGGCCGGAGCTGGTCATAACCTGAAAAGTTCGTTAGTAGAGGCATTCGTATCCCGAGGTACCACTGTAATAGAAAATGAAGAAGCTAAAGTGCTCTGGGACTTTAGAATTGAAACAAACAAACACCTGCCACCTAACACCCCAGACTTAACAATTGTTGATAAGAAGGACAAAAAAGTCTGGAAAGTGGACATTGCAATACCTGGAGACAGCAGGATAGAAGAGAAAGAACTGGAGAAAAATCACAAAATACGAAGACCTGCAAATATAAGTAGAACGACTGTGGCAAAAGAAAGCAAAGTTAGTACTAATAGTTATAGGCGCCTTGGGTGCAATCCCAAAGCACCACTTGAAGACCATCGGCATTGACAAAATCACCATCAGTCAATTGCAAAAGGCAGCTTTACTTGGAACAGCTTATATCGTGTGACAATATCTTTAACACCATCAAACAACAACATCTGCCTATCCCAGGTCCTTGGAAGGACTCGATAGGTGGATAAAAATGCCAAATCCAGTCTAAACATCTGGCTGACTGTGTGACCAACCATAATAATAGATGCTAAGAGGCTCATTTGGGATCCGAGCCACATGTTGTGGCGGAAGAGAACCACAGAAGATGCTTATGCAGGAACACCTGTGCTCTGCAGCCCCTCTGGCACTGCAGCACATTCTCCTGGAGGACTCATGGCTGATAAGCTAACCATGAGTCCAGGTTTGGATGACATGTGGAACGATTCTTGAACCAGAAAAAGCTATTTTTTAAGACTGTGGTTAAAGCCCTTCATCTGAACCACAATTTGAGTTCAGATAATTAGTATATTATATACATCGCTATTATCACTAACCATTTATTTATTTATTTATTTGCTTTGATGTTGACAAAAAGTCAAGAAAAAGAAAGAAAAATGCAAATAAGAGAAACAAAAACAAACAGGGAAAAAAAAACAAATATATTTTTATTCTGCTTGAGTGGGCAAAGGAGTCCAGTTTTTAAATGTAGCATTAAACTGTGACCACATGGAATAATGCTAGCCAGTTTATCACACTGATAGAGAGCCAATTCATCAGCAGAGACTGAACACATATCATCAGTCCAACCAAATTATATCACTAATCCTTCTTAAGTAGTACAAAATATCAACCATTCAGACAGATGGAGGAGTGATAGTACTTCAGACTGACAGCTGTTTTTCTGAAATGATTTTCTGGCTGGCATTATCTAATCTAACTGGGAACCTTCTGGTAAATTTCCAAGGAGTTCCAGTAATCATGGTCAAATACTATCGAAGTAAACAGAAAGGCATTCCTGAAAAGACAATCATACCGTTCTGCAAATGTGCATCATTTCCATGAGGAACAGGGTGTTAGATGGTGGTTAGTTCTGGTGGCTATGAGCAAACTCTAGAACTGTCTGACGTGGTACAACCAGCTATTTGATAGCAACAGCTAGACAGACCTAATGCCTCCTTGTCCTGCTCTTCAGCTTCTCAAAAGACATCTAGTGGGCCATAATAAAATAACATTTGCCTCCTCCATCCTTAACTTTAACAGGAGAGAACTCCAAAAATGCCTTGGATCTCAACCAGCAGGACTTTTCTTGTATCCTTTTTAATTATGGTGAACCCAAGATATTTTACTAGGCATATCCCCAAGCTGGAGCAGCTTCCAATGGGATTAAACTTCAGCTGGCAATCATTCAACATCCTTCTAGGCACCTTATGGTAGATTACTACGGTACACACAACAGTTTCCTCCTTGTCCCTTGGTACCTCCTGCTAAAACTTTGTGCTGATTCTCAACAAGGTTGGTCTTATTTTGAATTAATTCACCTCCATCCTCTTAAAGAGGGGAAATTTTCATTCTTATCTGAATCTCAGGCAGGAAGAGGAGAGTATCAGAAATATAAGACTACTAGAACAGTGAAACTCTACCCAGAACAGAGTGAAGAGGAGCTTACAGAAAGACCCAAGATTCTAAAATGATACCCAGATTTTGATGTAACTTTTTAATTTTCATTTCATTTTTAAGTTGCTCTGGTCTATGACTGTAGTAAGTTAAACAGAAAAAAAAATGATACCCAGAAAAAGATTGCTAAAAAATTACAGACCAGATTTAGGACCTTTTTGTGTTCTTCTGAGTACCCCTGAGAACTACAAAATGGAATAAATCATATATTACCAATAAAAAAGCTACTCAGTAAAGTGTCAAGAACATCAGCAATTATATACTGCATCAGAAATCAGATGCATTTTACTACCGTGTGTGGCGAAATAGCACTCAGCAAGGCAAAAGTCACACAGTTTTTTGGAGAGAGAGAAGTTGCCTTACTTCTCTCACTCCTCTGATATATTCTGCAATCACTCTGACCAAAAAAACACAATAAAATGTATCTGATTTATTTTATATATGGTAGCCAAGAAAGTGATGATTAGCAAAACACTACCAGGAGTGCCACAGGGACCTAGCACGCTCTCATATTTCTACCAGCAGCAACAAATGCATACAAAAATCTATAGATGCCATGAATATCGTTAACTCAATTCTACCCAACATCAGAAAGAAAGAACAAAGACTGAAAACACAGATATTTGATCATTATTCCAGGACCTGTCTGGACATCATTCCTCTCAAGCCCAATTTACTCCAAAGAGAAATGAAGATTGGGCTCTACCTACGCGGTCTCCTTGCTGGAGAGAGAGACAATGAAATACATTTGAGAACCTGCGGCTATTTCACTCCCTTTCTTCTGTATCTGGGAGATTATCCAAAAGGGAGCAAAAGCAAGAAAACCTCTATTCTATGGCCCATATGCTTTAGATTTATTTCTCAAAATAGTATGTTGGAGCACAAAGGGGACATGAGTTTAGTACTTGTCTGCAAACCTTTAAAGGAGCCACATCTTTTCCCAGGATCAGATAGAGGCAGAGAAGTACTACGTTCATGGTCTGAAGTACCTTTTTCAAATTATTACAAAGCACTGGTCACATTATTCCTGGGGAATATGAACATATTGTCCCCACCCAAACCAGCTCAAATTAATTCTTTGCCTCTTTCTGGAATGATTACATCCAGCATCATGTGCAACTCTGTCTAACTAGGGCTCGATATGGTCTGAATTGTCAATCCAGTTTGGGATTGGCCAGCAATCCATACTAGAACAAGCATCCATTAACTATGTTTTGTTCTAACTTGCACTGGCAATATCTGAACTGACATTTGTGGTCAATTGTACTTTTTGCAGCTAGAGACAAATGGAGAATAAAACAAGCAGATGGGAAGTGAAAGAAGGCAAACCACTTCAAACGTTACTTTGTCGTATTGTTTGAATTTCTAGATGCAAGGACACAAGGTTGATGAGGCTGGTTGGTCTTCTTTAAGGTGACCAAGAGCTACAGCTGCCCCCAAACTCTCTTCTCAACCCTTCACTTGCAGCCACTTCCTCCTTTTGAACATCTAATAGCAGCAATGGCATTCTGGTTCATTATAACACAGTTTCACATCATGACCATAGTTTATTGCAAGGATGAGAAATCTCCAGATGTTGAACTACAACTCTGACTTTGGCTGGTGAGAGTTGCAGTTTAGAAACATCTGGTTTCTCACCCTTCATTTATCAAAACAGATTTCTCAGACAGACCATCAAATCAAGCTGGGATAAACTGAATAGAACATATTTACATACTCACTCTCAATATTTGGTGAAAGTTTTAATGGAAGGCCACGTTTCTTTGTCCTTGATTCAGAGAGGAAGTGCACAGACTTACACGGAAATATCGTGATGTAAATAATCTGGAAATAACTTTTTAAAAAGAGAAGGGAAAAAGAAAATAGAAAAAAATATTTATTTATGCATTTATATAGCTGCTCAACTCAAACTAGGTGACTCTGGGTGGCGTACAAAAAAAAATCCCCCCAATAAATAATTAATACAAAATAACGTAAGACAAACATATATATACTAAGCAATAAAATGGCAAACAGCACAGAAAACTTCTACAACTCACCCACCAGAAACTCCACTGAACCTCACCCCAAAGCACAGAAAAGAAGTCACATCTTAACCCTCTTCCTAAAGGCCAGTAGGGTTGAGGCCAACCATATGTCCACTGTGTTCAAAAGGACAGGGGCCACCACAGAGAAGGCATACCTCCTGGGCCCCATAAGATGACTTTATTTGAGTAAAGGGACTTGGAGTGGGCCTGCTGGGTCAGAATAGGTGAAACAGGCAGATATTCTCTGCAGATAGGCAACCTTACAGATAGTCTGGTCATGCCATGTAGGGCTTTATAGGTGACAACCAGCACTTTGAATTCCACCCAGAAGCTTATTGGGAATCAGTACACCTCACAGAGTAGAGGTGTTATGTGGGCACAGTGCAAGACACCCATAACTACGTGCTACCAAATTCTGGACCAACTGAAGCTTCCGAATCCTGTTCAAATGCAGCCCCATGTAGAACGCATAACAACAATCCAATGGGGAAGTGACCAAGGTGTGAGTGACTGTTGGATTGAAGAACAAAAAGAAGGCCTAAATGCTGAAACAACTAACCTCTCACGTTTCTCACCATGGGACTCAAATCTTTAAATACTGTACCTCTATTAGAAGTCCTGACCATTCTTCATATTGCCGTATATTCCTATCTGCTCCTCCATCCAGTACTGGATGGGTTCCTCAACCTCAGCAACTTTAAGATGGGTGGACCTCAACTCCCAGAATTCCCATAGCTGGCTGGGGAATTCTGGGAGTTGAGGTCCACCCATCTTAAAGTTGCTGAGGTTGAGGAACCCTGCAGTACTGGTTTCTTGTTCTTATGTGCTGTATGCTTACTTTTGTCACTAATTGATGCCTCCCATACAGTTTCCCAGTATCTGTTTTACATAGAATACTATTTAAATGATGCCTTATATCTGTTTTTCTAGAAAATGCCAGGTACATAGATGTCATTGTTTAACTAAATTGGCGGCACCTAAAACACATGCTTTAAATAATAAATAGTATTTATTTCTTCAAATGTATTATAACATTTTGCTTACAGTTTGCATATCTTGCACTATAATTAGAATTGATTTGGGTACAAGGATTTATGTTTCTATTGGTTAATAATAAGAACATGTAAAACTTGAGTTTCTTAAAAATTGATTTTTTTACTATATAATCCTCAAATCCATATATTGATCGGAAACTAAAATCCTAAAGGAAAACATTGTAAGTTGATACTATCTACTAAAGCAACCAAAAATGGAATCAAGAGATGACATAACAAGACGCTGATGTGGAAGGAGATGTGAGAAACATGACAACTAGACAAATTCAAAGAGGGTTTACAACCAAGTATCTCATCCATAACTTGCTTGTCTCTTGGAAACTACAGCAGTCACATCCATATCTAGTTCCATACATGCAGAGCTTGGTTTCCCAAACCCCCAACCAGCTGAAGGTTATAGGATTTATAGTCCAGCATTTCTGGAGGATCAAGATGAAAGGAGGCTAGGAAAATAATTAAGAGAATGTGAAGTCCAGTTGAAATTACTTTCTGCCTGGACACATACTGTAAAATAACTGAAACAAGCAATCTATACAAAGCAACAGGGATTTTCAATTTTTTTCAGACTGTGGAACTAGTTAGTTAAAAAAGAAATTTCCTAGAATTCCTGATCAAGAGGCAAAGCTCTTGGAATAGAAAGTTGGCTGTGTCTGAGTAAACTTCCCCCCCCTTTGTCTCCCGATGGAACCCCATCAAGTTCTTCTGGAACCCTAAGCTTCCACAGAACAGTCTGAAAAACTCTGATTTACTGGAAAGAGACTTGAATCTGAGCTTTGGAGCCCAAGGTTCACTTGGGGAACCTGGGACAACAGAACCAAAATCTGTGCCACATAGAACATACCATATACGTCAAGGTCAGCTAGAAGAGGGGAAGGATACCAGTGGGATAGTGTCAGAGGTCAAAAAAAAATTCCACTTCCAATATAAGAACAAAAGGCTCTAAATAAACAAAGAGGTGTCCCTGTTTTCTTTAGCGCTGTACCAAATTATCATTGTTGGCTATTTAGACTTCTGGTCCTACCTAGATCACTCCCATTTTTCTTCCCTTAATAATATCACAGTCCTTACTATATAGATCAGTGTTTCTCAACCTTGAAGATGTGTGGACTTCAACTCCCATGCTGGCTGGGGAATTCTGGGCGTTGAAGTCCACACATCTTCAAGTGGCCAAGTTTGAGAAACACTGATATAGATAAACAACAGAGTCTTTTTTAACTCTTGATTATGTACCACATTCATCCTATTAGTACAGTGGACAGACAGAGAAACTGAACCAAATCCATGAACTCCACTGAGCCAAACCCTGGTGGAATTTTTTTTTATTTCATAGCTATAACATGGTGCTCTCCTGATTTCCCCAATAGTGAGCCAGCTCTATTTGGTCAGATTTCCTGAATCACAGTTATTCTTTGAGGAATATGATCATACCAAGAGCGCTACTCTCCTAATGTGCCACAGAATCACTCAACAAGGCAACAAATAAGAGCTATTAAATAAAACCTCTAAGAGTGAGCCGATCAGCTTTGTGTATCAGCTTTGAAAAAGAACAGAGAACTCTCCCCATAAAAGCAGCAATTTCCTTACAAATATTTCTATTTGCTTTAAATCCCATGAGCATTTAGAAGTAATGTTGAAGGAATAAAGATTTAAACATTTACAAAGCAAATGTCTCATGGTCTGAATGTCTGCATTATTTTTTAAAGCAAGGGAGGGAGGCAGACCTAAAGAAAAATGAGAAAGGGAACTGAAGATCAAGCTGCTTGTAAAATAGGTAACAATTCAGCTAAGTCATGGCTCCTTTTTTTCAAAAAGTAAGGACAGTGCAAGAATGAAGGACACACAACTGCTTTAGCCGCTTAACAATTAACAATATCCAGGGGAAAGGAGTGGAGTTGTAAGCAGTTAAATGGGGGGGGGATCCTATCTCCCCTACCCCCATTCACCCTTATCCTACTGCAGAGTCATAAAATACTCAAGTTTATCTTAAACCTTTTGACAGGGTAACACTCAGCAGGAGAAGGGAAGGGGAAGGGGAAGGGGATCCTCTGTGAAACTCAAATGGATCCAGGTTTTCTTGGAGACCTGGTCAAGAAGCTGAAGCCACACTTCAGCTTTGATAATATCCCATTTACAACATTTTTGAAGGGAAGTTGGGTAAGACATTGCAATCCAAGAGGCAATTTTATGGCTTCTTGGATTGCAGCCCAGGACTGGTTTCCACCCATCTTCTTCTAGAGATGCTCAAAACTTTCATGCATCAAAGCAGATGAGTAACATCCTCGTCTCCCAGATTCATGGGCCAGCTGCAATTCCATTATCTTGGCACTTCCACTGCAATGCAGTTCAGTTCAAAGCAAGCAGTCCGTTCCTACTGGAAAGCATGTTTGAGGACAAAATATGTTCAGAAATCTGTGTTGAAAGAAAGTGTTCGAAACAGAGGTTTTTCACAGGGGATTATTTAACAATGTACAGAGTAATGCAGAAATAAGATAGTATGGGTTTACGCATGAGCACATACTCAAATAGCGGGAACAGACTGTCTGCACCTCCTTCCTGCCATTTCAAATATTTCAATCCACATCCTTTAACAGAACTATTAAGTAAGAACTGGTGTCTACCAGGATAGCAGCATGGTCAAAAACAGCACTTAAGACAGTATAACCTCAACTAAATATTTACCAACCCTATAAAATATGTAGAAACACAAGTGGGATACCCTAATTCCACTTATCACATGGAGAGCATATGTTTTCATTCTGTGCTGTTGCCAAGCAAACCGTACCATTTTTGAACACTCTAATAGCCACAACGATTTGTGTCTTACTGCCTGTTGGTTTGAAAATTGTGGCAATTATGGGATTAGCATTACCATCTATGGATTAGGAGAAATCACACTCCAAATCAAGCGAAATATTTTGAAGATTTCCTGCTCCATCACAATCCCCTTTACTCTTCCTTTCTCAGCGTACAACACAAAGTAAGCAAGAAGTAAGAGCAAGAACTGATTCTATTGCAACTAGAAAGAGAAAGCTCTTTATTGTTGTAGGGTAGTATAACTGAATCTTGAAAACCTGTCAGTTTCTCTCTGCCCCAACCTATACCAAACAAAATCAAGGTGGAGTTATTTTGAGTTTTCCTCATTTTCCTCTTTCTCAGGATTGACTAAATTTTTCTGAAAGCTCTTGCAATTTGTTCATTCCTTCCCCATTTCCAAGGTCAGGTCTATGTTTCCTCACATATTTATAGCTTATAGCAGAAGGCAGACTTGAGTAGGTATACACTGCTGGAGATGTGGAATAGAACTGGAGCTGGAGTCCAAATTACAACTTAAACTGGGTCTGGAAGAAGGAAGAAAACAACTGCTGTATTACCTAGACAAGATACCTGTCTTGACATTTATATCAAACCAATCAAACATAGAAGTTATATTTGTATTATGTTTCACAGGCTTACCTCTGTTCCCTCTAAAGCAGTGTTTCTCAACCTTGGCCCCTTGAAGATGTGTGGATTTCAACTCCCAGAATTCCCCAGCCAGCTGGCTGGGGAATTCTGGGAGTTGAAGTCCACACATCTTCAACGGGCCAAGGTTGAGAAACACTGTTCTAAAACCTGAAATTGGATAAGGAATGCAGAATGACTGGGTTGGCACATAATGCAAAGACCAAATGTGATTTCTCATCGTGTGAACCCTACCAACTTCAACAAAACACAGTCAAAGAAGCCAGAGTTTGGTGCCACCCTCATACAAGAGTTTAATGGAGTCCTGCTCATGTGATAAAATACCCATTAACAATTTCAACATGTGAAAAGTGGTAGCAGACCTTCTCCTCTCTAAGCCATGTGGTAACATCAGGGAACAGCTAGCTGTCCATGGGTATAATGCAGTACTCCACAGTGAGGAGACTGGTTTTATGTGCAAAGACTTCCATGTGAGCTGGAACCTAGCACAATCAGGATCCCAGCTCACATATAGAAATCTTCACATATACACAAACAGCTATCACATTGTTCTTGTGAAGGACAATTTCCATCAACACAAATTGGAGAAGACCCAGCTGCTTGCTGCTTCTACTGTGATGAATTATGCATGGACATGTATCACCTAGGCATGCTTAGCAATAACCTCAAGCAAAGAAGTTAGTAATTCAAGCCTCCAAGTCCTTACTTTTACCACCAACACTAACTTAGCAGCAACAGTCCGCAACAGGATTTGACAGACCCATCAACATTTTTTTAACATATGATTTCCTTCACTGACCTCAGCAATAAAAATATACACTACTAAAATATAATTAAGAGGAAAACTACCAAGAAGCATTTAAAAGGAAAATGAAATAGTTATCTATCACTATTCAACTCATTGCCACATCCGTGATTCTCTTCTAATGAGACACGTCTTGCCAAGCACGTATTATATTTGCTCCTAGTTTCCTCCACCAGCACTACTCCCACCCATCTGCAATTCCCAAGGCTGTCTATTTTGCTCTGAGCATGGAATGACAACTATGTGGAGCATTTGGCTTGCGGGATCCAGAGAACACAGGGTCACCGGCAGCCATAAGATCCACTTAGAAGAAAATAACAAAACTCTAACCTTTTAACCTTTAGCAAGGATTTAAAGCCTTAATGAGTTTAGGACTGGAAAGAGTACCGATACTGAATCCTTGGTGATGGGCTGTACGTGTTCCTCAGCTTTTTAATCTTCAGACAAGTGTTATTTAATGCCCAAGAGACTGGGGACTACAGGGTGGGTGAAGATTAGGGGCCTCACCATGCAGAAAGGATGAAAAGTAAGAACACCTTGGAAAATCCAAAATGTTAAGGTGGCATTCCTCAGATGCTTCCCAGCCAGAAAGAATCATGGGCTTTCATATACCTGCAAGTAAGGTATAAAGGGATTACTTGATCGTGGGGATGGAGAATATCCCTTCCTTGAATGGGCAGCAAAAAGACAATCAAGTGGATTCAAATACCATCTGTGGGGATCTACCTGTATTACTGCACTTAGTCCTTGCTACCTGGACCAAGTCCATGACTGTACAGTTTTTATTAGCAACTTCTAAGAAAGTTGTTCTGTCCTGTTCCAAGTGCCATCAGAAGCCAATGAGCTTAAACTTGCCCCAACTTGGATCAGCCTGTTGCCATTCAGAAGACCAAAAGGGTAGTTCTGTAATGTCAGTTATTTCCCCATCACTCAGTGCTTTTATTATTCTACTGTTTGGATTTATGCATACACTTTATTTAAGTCTATGTGTGTTTAAATTATTATACTTGCTCTGCATGCATTTTTTTTCCCTTTTCTGTTTAGAAAATTTGGCCTCTGACAGCAAATAAAATAAATTACTAGAAGCTGAAATTCAAGAGTATGGTCTCTTTTAAGACCATATAATTGTTTGAAACGTTTAAATGAAATTGAGATGGTAATAGATCAAAGGGATTCCAGAAAGATGCAGCTTCAAGAAAACTTAATAAATATCACCTATTGTGCTAATTATTAGCCTCTCAAGATAACAGTTTATCCTACCAGAAGCATTTTGGACTAGTCAAGAGCACTACTAATTAGTTAAGAATAAATGTTTTCAGGTATATAACGTTTCTCGCCAAACTATCCAAAAATTGGAATTCATACAACGAAATATTAATAGCCTGATAGAATCTTAGGAGTCATAAAACAATGGAGACTTTTAGTACTGTATTTTCCTTGGGTTTACCTGGCATTTAGATTATTCAACAAATAATTTAAAATGAGACAGCTGCCTTATGGAAAGACTCTGAAATACCCACAAAGGAGGAATGGATGGTGAAAACGGCAGAATTAGCAGAGATGGCAAAACTGACTTGCTTGATTCAAGAAAAGACAATAACTACATTTATTAGTGACTGGAAACCCCTTATGGACTTTTTGCTGCAAAAAAGGAAAAAATGTTCGATGATCAGAAAGGGTGGACTATGGAAAGAAGGAAATTATGTTGTAACCTTAGGGAGAGAGAGGGTAAAACATAGATGTACTTGTAACTGTTGTTAAGAAGACCGGAAGCCACTTTATAACTTTTCTTTTTTCTTTTCCTATTTCTTTCTTTGCTTATTTTCACTTACTTGTTACTTTTTTCATTTACTATTTTCCTTTCCTTATTTTTTTCTCCAAAATGCATATGGTCTTTATTCTTTTAAAAATTTTCTTTAATAAAAATTATATATATATAAATATATATATAAAATTATATATCTCTATATAAAATGAGATGGCCACCTTAAATCTGCTGACACTAAAGTAAGATTTTTTCCCCCCATCTACACTTGTTTTTGGAGGGCAGTCATATCCCTTCTGAATAATATGGTATTTTTTCTATGACTTTTATTTATAGAAAGGAGCCGGATTTTCTCCAGCATTTAAGTGACATTTGACATATGCCAGGAGTCAGTAAATATTCAATAACAAATCCTATTACCTTTTCTTTAAACTCAAATATATGATAAAAAGCCTGTTCCGTGCGTGCGTGCGTGTGTGTGTGTAGAGAGAGAGAGAGAATTTTTGAAGGTTTCCGAAGTACTTTTTTTTCATCCTTGTCAAGCATCCAAATCAGAGATTCACAAAACACTAGATTCACAAATCCAATTAAATTTTCTTATGGCCTGTGGCCAGCACACTTTAAAATAAATAGACAAACGAAACATCAGAGTACCTATATATCTAAAGATTAAGGTAGATTTTAATTATATATAATTAAAATATGAACACTAGTGATGACCTTAATCTTTATGCTATTAGGCTCGTGCGATAATCTTTCTCGGCTCCCTATTGCACTGCAGCAAAGCCATGATTATAAGAAAATGGGACAAGAAGGTTTGAGCACAAAGCTTTCCTCTTTTGTAGGAATAGCTAAAAATGACTAACAGATGCCTATTTACTGTGGTCCAAGTAGCAAGCAAAAGACTGCAAAGAGAGCAAAATTCAGCATATTTACTGTGTAAAGAAACAAAGGACTAAACAATACAGTACAGTACTCTAAAATGGGTTGCCATATGCCCCAAATCAAGATAATCTGCAAGTGGACATTTTACAAAAGCTTAAATAAGAAAGAGGCACCAGCGGCAGACACTTCTGGCACATAAATCAACTAGTTATTAGCGGTTATTTAAATGGAAAAGCCTGAATTTTTTCAACTATTAATGAAGTCAAATACCAAGAGACCCATTTTTGTCCAGCAAACTAAATAAAGACATGGAAACCAGGCAGGATGTTTTAGCTCAAATGGCAAGTTGTATCCAAATCTCAGTTACTCTCAACTTCCACCGATATGTAAGGCTCATAAAGCTGATTTACTTCAAAGACAGTATCCAGTAAAGGTGCATTCAAACTGCTAAAATGTTTCAGAAATACGACTGATTAAATGACACTAGTTAAAAACACGCAGCTAAAATATAACTGAAATGCTCAGGGGAAGCATCAGATTCCTGGGGTTGCTCGGTGCTTTTCCCAAAGTGCGCTGATTTGACCCAACTCCATTTAGCCTCTTTGAGGCTTACTACCTGCTTAGAACTGAAATACAAATTTGCAAATTCTGTGCAGATCCAAACCTCCTTCTCTCATGCTTTTGAGGGGTGCCTTTTCTTTTTAGAGGGCCCTCACCTGAACGTACTACGGAAACAGAACCTGAATTTCTCCCCTTCCTCTTCAGACTTTAGAGTCGTGCTTCCCAAACCTGGGCAAATTACCCAAAATTGGGTAAAAGTGATTTTTCTTTGGGTAATGACACATGAATCCATTACCCAATCACAACAGGGACATTTAAATTGACTTAAAGATTGCCGCATGTACTAAAATATGTTAAAAAATCTCCCAAAGGAGTCCTATTACGACGAAAATCAATGAAATTGCCAATGGTAATTTGTTGAAATGACATAAAGCTCATTCAATGATACTCTTTTTATAATACAGGTAGTCCTCGAGTTACGATCGTTCGTTCAGCAACCACCTGAAGTTAGGGTTTGGGAAAAAGTTTGGGAAGGTGCTGCAAGCTTGAAATATCCAGAACCGGAGGAGTGATTAAGCTACATAAAGAGTTAAACCTTTAGTGGGAAAGGATGAGAACTAAAAATTATAGACTGTCCCATATCAGTTTCCTATCAACTAGATCAATGTTTCTCAACCCTGGCAACTTAAGTTGCTGGGGAATTCTGGGAGTTGAAGTCCATACAGTTTAAAGTTGCCAAGGTTGAGAAACACTGACCTAGGTGCTGTCATAACTCCATTGTTACTGGATCTTTAAGAAGCTTTCCTCTTCTGCCTTTTCCAAGTGTAACACCAATGCCAATGTTTAGGATAACAGAAATCAATCAGATGCTTTTCCATTGGCCAGTCCAAAGAAAACTTTCCACCTGCCATAGCTACTGGACTGTTCACGGCATTCATTGAATTCAGTTTGCACACTGTAAAATCCAGCACTCAGCCCTTTGCTGTTCTTGCCAGGCTCATCAAGAGCCAGTTGCATGCTCTGCAAAAGTCAGCAAAAGCCAATATGAAAACTGCTTAAAACAGAGGGAAAAATCAAAATAGTCAATAGCTAGTTAGAACTAGCCCACAATTAACAAGGGTGCTCAATGAAGGACACAGCCTTTCAAACGCTAAGCTAATTTTGCACTGCTGTAAGATACCCAAATTGGTAAGCTTGTCACATATTGATTTTACAGATCATTGGATGGCTATGATGGAGGATATGGGGCAGATGAAGATGAATGTTCAGTACGCTCAGTCACCCAGCACTAGAAGTTAAGACACTTAACTCCTAAGGATGAGATGTGAACTTTCAAAGATGCTGAAAAGCAAAGAGCCTTCCAACACTGTCCAGCCATTTCATGATGTTACCTGGTGAAATCTGGCTTGTTTCCATTCTCAGTAAATTGCCAGAACAGCTTTGAAACCTGGGAATTTGGCATTCCAAAATTCTGAATCTGTTCACGGTTTCACCTTATGTATTAAGCAAGAGAATGCTAAATTCCCCAGATTCCCCTTGCTTGACTGAATATTCAATTATACAAAATTTACTTGGGATTGGATCCACTGGAATATACCTACACCCATTTCTTCTCATATTACATTTCAGTTTAACCACAAACACAAAATGGTAACACAAAACCACAGCATTCATACATTACAACATGCAAAGATTTTCCTTCCTGAGACTACTGCTCAATAAATAATTCAACATGAATTTCAGTTGCACGCTAGACTACATTTGCAAGAAAACCCTTTGAAACCTATCACAAAAGAAAATCTGAGAAGGGATAACAAATGCAGCCTGGTAAATGAAGATAAATGTTTAATGATGGACTCAGTCCATTTTGCATGAAAGGCAGACAAAAATCTATTTGTGGATAGCAGAAAAAAAATCTGGTTGACCGTGTAGCACTACCGGTTGTTGGGGTCTGTGCGTGGTAAGGTACATGGATGGTTATTGTTTTGATGGCAAAGAATGTAATTCATACATTCCAAAGGGAGAGGGCATATTTAGAAGCACTTCACATTAAATGGTTATACTTCCAGTTTTAAGAGATCTTGTGTATGTATCTTTTGTTGATTTAAAGCCACCATGATGAACCCAAAGATGGTCACTAGAAGCGACATAAGAAAGTTATCGCTCTAACTGCTTTAGGAAGTCAGTTTAATCTATTTGGGGGAACTCTTTTTATTCTGGATCATCACTATCTTAACAAACTATCCTTAGATTTTACTAATAAACAAAACTTAATTGATTAAGCAAGTCAGTTAAGAGACTGATAATTATTTTTTAAAGAGCTTAAACAGTTCTAGATCAGACCACCTAAACCTTAAATATATAATCAGCTGTGTCATCTTTCAGCAGAAACAGATGCTTATTTTTTCCCTCTCTCAAGGAAATATGAAGGTTTTACATGCTACATCAAAGAAAAGATGCCACAGGTACTATCAATTGTTTATATACATATTATATCAAAATACCATAAGATACTGATTTGATAACTGCATGAATTCTATGATTTTTCATTTGTTTATTAGGGCTTCCTCAATGAGACAATTTCCAGGATCACAACCATGTATTCCTTCAATGCTGGTTGCTTGGGAATATGGTATCTGGGAAGGAGGAGACAAGGAGCAAGATAAGAAGATGGGAACTCTACGAGAGCCCTCTCTCTTGAAAATTTGAAAGCATGAAGCTGGTTTTCTCTATCACTGCAGATTTTAAAACCCAACATTTCACTACTTACAAGTCTACCAAAGCATCACCACAGCTGAGAAGATAATAGGATTACATAGGTGTACACACATCTGTGGTTGGACTCCTTTGAAGAACACAACTTCTTCTTGAATTAATAACTCTTCTCAAGGAGACCAGAGACCTAATGTGCTGCAGCTTAGGTTGGCCAGAGTTAATTTCTGGCATAAAAGCCTCAGTCAGTAAACAGTTAGGCGTTCAATGCAATATCTGAATCAGCCTGGCTTAATTTTTGCTGAAACTCCATGGCCTCTATTCTCTCTAGTATGTCTCTCCTATTGTTGAAACGTGAACTAGACCTGAACAAATCTCTGCTACTTATCTCCATGACAAACAATTTGTTTCTGAGTCTGGCCCACATGACTAAATGTGCTGTTCATTCTGGGCCAGATAAATGAGCAGAAGAGATCTATTGTACCCCTGTTCTATTTGTGAACTTCCCTCAGGCACCTGGCAGCCGTTATGAGAAGAAAATGCATAATTAGATAGGTTTTTAGTTTTATCCAACACGACTCTTCTTGTGTTTTTAGGGCAGAAATTGCGGGCAAATGTCTGTGAAAATTTCCCTAAAGGACCATAGACCAGGAGTCCATGAGTTCTAGTCCCACCTCAGTGCCAAAGCCAGTTGATGACTTTGGGCCAGTCACTCCCTTTCAGCCCTGGAAGAAGGAGGCAAGGGCTAACCACTTCTGAAAATGTGGCCAAGAAAACTGCAGTTGCTAGAGGTCAAGCCTCCCCCCAACCCCCCAAAAAAGAAAGTACGGAGAAAGGATTCTCCATGCAAGATAGTGATGAGGCCAAATAGCTCTTGTCTCTCACATTCCCTCAGACCCTTTGGAATTCCCTGATTTATACATAGAGCTTCCTCAATAGATGCATTGATTTGCAGAATGGCCACTTAACAGAGAAGCTTTGAAAATCACTTCTGAAGGCTAACAATCAAGGCACTAGTTTTATGAAATCCAAAACCGAATTCTGCAACTTTTTAAAATCTCTGACTGCATATATTAAAACCAGTATGTTTTAATAATAAGCTGCTTTATAGAAAGTGAGAATATAGGGCCCTCCTTCTAACTAGCAACAACTTTTCAATGGCAGTGTCCACATATCACCTCAAGCCACAAAGCAGAGTTAGGAATCCACAATGGCTGGGTTTACGTATCATGCTATTCTGAAAACAAATATGGCCTGATTCAGGCCACACTTAGACCAAATATAAACCCTTTGGTCTTGATTTAGCCATTGTGATTATTCAACCATGGTTTAGTTTAGAATGTTATATGAATTCAGCCAGAGTTTTATATAGCCTTTCCTAGGTCAACCTGGAGTTGCCAAGAATGCCACCGATTGAACGGGACCTTCTGCATGTAAAAGAAGGTCCTCTATTACTGATTTTTACATCTTATACCTCCTTCCTCTGCTATCATTGCTAGAATTTTTTTCTGAAAGGTACAAATATATCGAATGACCAAAGTCATCTATTCTCTTTTATACAGCACCAGAGGTGTCCTTATTGAGGTGTCCTTATATATTGTATTGTAAAAAGAAAGTCAAGATGGCAGCCGTGATGGTGCCATCATATCTCTGTCCATTTTTTTATGGTGCTGCATATAAAAACCAGGCAAAGCTTTGATCATAGACGCCTCTGTATAACACTGAACATTATGCCAGGAAATTAGGCTCAGGATTTCCAGTTCAACTAAACAATGAAACTCTGTGATCACTGTTAATTCTTTCTCAACTCTGGCCTAAAAACTAGGCTGAAAGTTATCATATTTATTTAACATCTTCCAGGCTTATTCACAAAGGAGGTAAACTCTACCACATCTCCTACTAGTATAAAGGCTTGTAGGATGGAGAACGTAGGAATAAAGTCTCAAAGATCCCTGCAGGGAACACTTTCATGCTGCTTCTTCAAAATCATACTGAAAAACTACAGAAATCATGGGAATAAAGTTTGCCCCCGAAAGTCCAAATCTGTGCTCAGAATCCACTGAGTTTCTTTTTCTAAAGGAAAGGTTAATTACTCTGCCAGTCACCGTCAAAACCTCTCTTTAAAGAAATAACAAGTTCTACTGAAAGTTAATTAAGGATAGATTGTAGGAATACTTTAAAAAATAGAGATAACTGAGAAAGTACTGAATTTACAATTACAGCAAAGCAATATGGCAACGTCACACCATTTATTCT
This sequence comes from Python bivittatus, assembly GCF_059951505.1. Taxonomy (NCBI): domain Eukaryota; kingdom Metazoa; phylum Chordata; class Lepidosauria; order Squamata; family Pythonidae; genus Python; species Python bivittatus. The sequence goes on from NW_028277121.1 coordinate 1,267,912, forward strand.
CAAATGATCTAGTGCACTGGATTTAGCTAAATACACAGACCAAATTAACAATATCTCAGTCCTGGATACAGTTCCATTTCCTTAATATTCACATCCTGGCTACGGTTTATAATTCCATTTAGGTTCTATAACATTTAATTTTGAAACATATATTGAATGAATGGCATGATCAACGGAATATTCCAAGTAATGTGGTGGTAAGATTACAGAACTTTCCAACTCCAAATTCAGCAGGCTGCATATTTCAAATATTTCATTTCTAGAAAAATAAAAATTGCAGGTGACTAAAGTCGTCTTAAAAGAAATTATATCCTCCTTGACATGACCTCCATTATAGCAAAAGGAAAACCTCTTTTAACTGGCTGAGAGTCTTAATTTACCAATTTCATGTCTCACAGTCATTATACCCACTTAACATGAATATGGATTCTTAACTGCTTCTGTCCATCCTTCCAGGATCAAACGGAAAATCAGAATGGTTATATTTATCATTAGAATACGTACATCTGTGTGCTTATGTGCATATGCATGCACGATGCTATGGGAGTTGAAAACCACCCATCTTAAAGTTGCTGAGGTTGAGGAACCCTGTTTTGGACATTTCCCACCAAAATAGAATGCCAAGCTTCCAGGAATTTTTGGATTTAGCTTGGTCTAAAATGCTCATAGTTTCCCAGCTGAAACTGTGGTTGAATCTGTCCATCTGTTGTGAGATTAAGGAGTTTTCATTGTGTCTTCTGACCCTAGTTGATGTTCATGGATGTGCTCTACTAGTCTGCTGCCTGCCTGTCCTACATAGTAGCTGTTACAGTCCCTACACTGTATGCTATAGATGACTCCTGGGTTTTTTTTCTTCTTGGGCTACTGGATCTTTTGGTACTGTACATAAACAGGGAGAAAACCCCACACTCACTAGCATGATAATGTTACCTAGTCGGGTAATAAAATGTCTGCAAGCAAACAACCAAGCTCAGAGAGCACTCAGGACTCCACAGTTCAATCTTTACATCTATTCTTTTCTATTTATTTGATTGACAGAGTTAAGTCCAGCTTAATTCAGGGTACCCATTTAAATAACCCCCTTTCCTCCTTCTTTCACCTCCTTTCCGCCCCCCCACAAGTATATTCTCATATACTTCTCTTCAGACTTTAAGGGAAGGTTCTCCTCTTTGGGCTACAAAAATCTTGCCAACCACTAAAGGGCATTAAAGAGTTAACATCTTGTGTGTCTTTATGCTGCCTTCTAGTGGTCATGTGGGACTGTCCGGCCCCAGTACAGCAATTCTACTTCTAAGGATAGTCTTTGTCTCGCAAATGCCTCATTCAGCGACCATTTGCAGTTATGACAGTGATGAAAAAGTAATTATGATCAACCCTCACACTCACAACTTTCTCAGGTCTGTAAAGCAAAGGAAAGCTGAAGTAAGATCAGAAGCACAGTCACAGTTTCACTTAGTGACCATTTCACTTAATGACCAAGTTGCTGGCCCCAGTTATGGTCATTAAACAAGGAATATCCGTAGAAGTGTTCAGCCTGCAAAGGTTTCCTTAAAACAGATTCTTACTTGGTAATGATAGGTCACCAGATGGTGGCAGCATAGGGTAGCATGGATCAAGAAGAAAGCCATATTTTTCCAGATGTTTCATTGTCTAACTTTATCCTTGAAAGAGACACTGAGAACCTTTCATGGAATGCAAAATGTGTAGCCTGCTAGTGCCTTATCCATAGGGTACGCATAGATAAGCTAGGGGTCTGATCTGAGCTTGAAATTTACATTTATATACAATCTTCAAATCCATTTTTCGGCTATTCAAGAAAATCTACACACTCAGAGTAATCATTTGCTCTAACATGATGGGGTTTTACCACTTTTAATTCCGGGTTAACAGTAGATGCTGTAGGAGGAAAGCCATGGTAATCTAAGGTAGCAAAAAATACTTTCCAGCTAACACATTTTATTAAAAGGCATAAGTGTTTGTGAGCTGCAGTTCACTTCATCAGATGTATCAGATGTATCATCAGTAGCCAATCCTAGAAAACTGAAATATTGTAATGGCATGTGGGAATGACCTTGGGAGACAGGGGGAAGAGCCACAGCCAGGGGAACGGTCAAATAAGCAGCAGCTGAGGCCACAGAAAGAATGGAAGCATGGCAAACATCTCAGAAGGGACCCTCCCTAGTTTCTTGGGCTGTATAGGTGAGGAGGGAGAGATGGACTTTTGCAAGATGGATGTCAGCCTTGCAAGATAGCCCAGGCAGGAAGCACACCCAGATGCTACTTTATTGTAAGGTTACATTAACAGAATCTTGCAAGTCTGAAAGTCCATCTCTCCCCCCTCACCTGCACAGCTCCACACGTCTTAACATCACTGAGGTTGAGAAACACTGATCTACATCAGCAACAGGTTTCTGGAAATCTAATGGGTCAGCAAAGGAGTCTGTTATACTGTAATTTAGTTTACAGCACAATTTCCTTGTCTGGAATACAAATGCAGTGACATCTTCCTAGGCCAAAAAGTATATGAGACACAATGGAGAAAATGGGCATCTGGAGCTGGTCAACTCTGCTTCCTCTAAGAACAGCCATCTTGGCACCTGACCAACCCAAGAGACGATGGCTCCATCGGCACCCGTGACACAGTTTTGGAATTAAACCATTGTTCTTCCAGCCTGCTTCACCTTTATTTTGGATTAGCTATCCAGAGTGGGAGGATGTAAAGTATAAACAACTAGATTAATTAATAGTGGTTGATCACCATTTAAAGTTAAATTTTATTCATTCCCCAAATCCGTCTTAGATGCATGCATCTATTCTATAACAACAAATACTTTTGTTTTATATTTAGTATTGGTCCAATACTTAGTTTGTCCAATGTCCTCTTCAATCAATCCAACAGAATAGACGATTGTTTTGGGGGGCTGGGGTGTGATGGGGGATAAAATGAGTTAAATAAAGTTGTGCCTATCTTTCTGGGTGTGACAACACCAGGATCTCTGTCCACTTTCATGCTGGCTGGGGCTGTGGGGAGTTGAAGTTGGGAACTATCTGGAGAACTTCTGGGTGCCTACTCCTGCTTCTTCTAAAAAAAATAATAATAATAATAATAATAATATAAAATATTTTGATCCTATCCTCTCTGGAGTGGGTTTTCTGGCCCTCTCAAAAAGAGGGTGGCAGATTGCAGGCAGATCACAAACCCCCTTTTTTATATAACCTCCTTTTTGTGTTCTGTGTTCTCCAAATTTCCTGTACAGGTTTCTGATTTTTTTTTACACTCTTTTTACTTGACAAAGCTACATTTGGTACTATTTCATCACTGTGTAATGAAACCTATTTTTAAGCAAAGCCAGATTCTTTTCTCCTATTTATTAATGTTAAACATTATTTATATTATATTAATGTTAACATTATATTAATGTTAAACAAAGGGCAGCGTCTTGGAATAAAATCTCAAAAAGGAAATGGTAACAGAGACTTCATTGTTAATAAAATATAGAGGATTCAAGACCTTTACTAAAATAAAGCCTTCCTAAAGGCTTTATTTCAAAGCTTTACTATCATAAAACCTTAATAAAATAAAGCCTATTTATACATAATAATTGAAGCTATCAACAATAAGCATCCAAAATAACAAACATCCAGAGCAGAGGATTTCTGGTCGCATCCAGAACATCTCAAAACACTTCTGTTCCAAAAAACTGTGAACCACCCCCAGGACAGCCAGAACTGTGTTTTCTGGGGGGGGAAACCACTCTTGAAAGCATCAGAATGTTCTGTTTCAAAACTCAGAATTTTTCACACAATTATGATTAGCAAACTGTTAATATTGGTAACAATAATTGTGTGGAAATTCTGAGATTATAGAAGATTACAGGAATGTGGAACATTGTTCTTGATGAATGAGAAAAAACAGGGAACCAGGTGATCTGTACAATTAAGACTATACCTGAGGTAAAGAACTATCTTGACCTAGGTGAACAGCTGTACATATTTTTTAAAGAAAAGATTTGTTGTTCAGATTCAAAGAAGTGGGCCTTCAAAACGCTTGCGCATTGGAAACATGGATTTGGCTCTGATTATACACACAAAGAGAACATTCTTTCAGCATCCAAACTGATCACTCTGAAGAATCTGGTCATCTCAAAACTGAGTCCACTGGATTACTCAGTGAGATCAATTTCGTACTAAAATGAATTCTTTTCATATGTATATTTTTCATATTTAATGTTTGAAACAGCCAACGTTCAAATCCAAGGAGTGTATCTTCTGCTGGTTAACAGCTGCTACTTCTTCAAAACATGAACTGCTCTCTCAATCTTTTGGGGGACCTCCCAAAATTTATAGGGTGGCTAAATCCATTTGAAGTTAGCTGAACATACTTAATGGCATTCATACAATATCTTCCTTTCAGATAAATGTTCAGAGAATTGCAGTCATAACATTTATAATCTATAGCATGGACTACAAATGATGAATATCAGAAATATCGAACTCATTTATTTATTGTGTTCAAATTATACATATGCAGAATTTAGAGGAGGCAAGTTCTAAATGTTTATGCCTAAAGTAGCACTTTCAAATATAATAAAAAGAGAATATATAGCAAGTGGGGAAAAAGCAGAGATTGGTAAAAACAGCAGCTATTCAGATGGCTACTTTTAACCTTACTATTTTGAAGATGAACTTTAGTGATGGAAATTGTCTTTACAAGGCAGGGAATTGGATCTGTCTCCCACTCCATAATGATGGCTAAAAAAATGTTTGGTTGATGAATCCAAAAAAACAGAAATCTCCAAAATTGGTAACAAAATATACAATTCCAACCAGCTTCATTAGGGCAAGATATCTCATTTCAGCAGATACCTCAATGAATGGCTATGACTTTGCTTTAATGTCATTTCTGTGGTTAATAATAATACAAGTAAAATCTGGCTTCAATTTTTCACATCCGCAAACCTGCTATTACATTTGTTAGAAGAATGCAAGATTACACTCTGATTTCATCATAACAGGAAGCCAGCATTTTTCCAGCAACCACGCAGACGCAACTCCATGTGGTTCTCCACTTTTCATTTATGTCCTTATATAATGGTACTAATGTTGTTTATGGAAAATGTCGTCATGTGTTAAGGGTCATTCTGGCCTCTCAAATTGAGCAAACAACCATAAACTGTGTGATGGTAAGTCATCCTCCTGTCCCATCAAAGCAAATAAAGACCTACTTACTGCCTTAATCTGCAACCCGTCCATTTTTTAGACTGTTGGGAAGAAAATTAGCACAAATGAGGATGCAACATTGCATTGAGCAAACCAGGATAGCAGATTAGGTGTTACTCATGATATGTACATGCATATACTTCATTAACAAAGAACCCAAACTACCAGGTATATTTTGGTAGATATACACTATCTGTAGCTTGCTACTTTGCCCCATGCTGGCTGGGAATTCTGGGAGTTGAAGTCCACACATCTTAAAGTTGTCCAGGTTGAGAAACACTGCCCTAGCCAGTCTGAGTCTCTTTCTAATACTTTCCCGCCCTCCCTGACTGAACACATGCTTTTTCTGCGTGTGTTGTTCTCCTAATGGCTTCTGGATGCCTTCTCCAAGGTCATTTTCATGGCTCCCTACATACCCCAATTATAACCAGTGCTTTAGTAAGATTCATAATAATCTTACTATCATATGTAAATGTTATCCTCATTCACCAGATCTCCCAATGAAGCCACCCCAAGTAGCTTCATGTAGATCAGTGTTTCCCAATCTTTGTAACTTCCAGAGCTGTGGACTTCGACTCCCACAATTTCCCAAGCACTGTTCAGTATCTTGAGAAGTGACGTCTACATCCATGGATGTTGCCCAGGCTAGAAGACACTGCTGTAGATCAGCTTTCCCCCAACCTGGCATTTATCAGACATATTTGGCTTAAAGCCGCAATATCACCAGTCAGTAAATGATATGCTGGTTTGTGGTGGGAGTTACAGTCCAACTTATCTAGTGATGGCCAAGTTGGGGAGAGACCAATGTAGATGCTGGCCAGCATGAGAGAGAAAAATATTTTCTTTGGTCGCAATTCTCAATTATGCAAAGTCTGTACATATTGGAGGAAATTCTCCCTTTGGCAACGTAGCAAGTTCAATTTAAAGACCTATTTTTTATCAAAGCAACATACAATCATGAAGCCTTTATTATTTTCTTACTCTGATATTTCATTCACGTTGCTTTTATTCAAAATATTTCATGAATGGATTTTTCATTACCCATTTCCCCACCAGGAGGACTTTTCACCATAAAACCAATTATTTAAGGGATTTAAATTTTAAAAATGAGATATTCTCAAGACAATACAAAGCAAGGATTAAAGGCATTTCTAGGCAGCCCAAACATCTACCTTAGTTACATTAACACTAAAGCAGATTGTTTTGCTATCTAGAAACGCTCCCACAATCCCATTCAGTTCTCTAAATTTTTGACTTACTGACTTTACCAGCTCAATGATACATGAAGCCCAGTAAAATACCCATTCAACATCAAAAAGAGCTAAACAGTAAGCAGCTTAGATTGAAGATATAAACAAAAGGTTTTAAGCCATGCCTTTGATTTCATGTAAATTTCTGGATAATGCTCAACCTATGGAAATTTACACCCCTTATATTCAAGCACAGGTTTGAAAATGTAAGGTTTCCAAAGCAGAAGTGTTTCCATCTCACATAACAGCAGGCCTCCTGGCTGTCAACGCCCAAATTACTCCTTTTTAGATTCCAGAAGTCAAGTGCAGTATCACATGCACGCATATAACACTTGATTGTAAGGTTGTGTCAAAGGGCAGAAAGGGGAAAGGAAAACAGCTCTATTACGTGCCGAATGTCAGTCGGCTCTTTCCGATTCCTCTCATCAGCCTTGCAGTACAGGCTAGGTAGAGGAATTGACAGAGCCATAAAACTGACATCTTGAAATGCTGTATGCAGAGAGAAAAAGGGAGAAAGTGATGAAAGATCTTGAGAAGTTGGCCAACAAAGAGAAGCTAAAATGCAACTGAAGATACCCACGGCACACAGCATATTTTGGCCATCTTAGAAAAGAGACAAACGTCTACAGAAATCATTATAAAAATAAATACACCAAGCCCTTGAACTGGAACAATTAAGATGTGTTTTGCTGGTGCCAAGCTGTGCTGTCAACAGTTAAGACTGCCCGAGAGTTGAGGCTACAAGTAAACATGAAAAAAAGTGAACATTTGATGGACCTTTAAAATAAAACAAAACCTCCTCTATATATGTAGCTATTTGTTGGTTTCTTAAACATATATCTATGCCTAGAGAAGGATTCTACAACCTGAGTATTATATTTGTGCACCACACCCATGGAGACCTTACTCAACACACCGGGCCCCTTATTCCACTGAGATCCCTTAAACAAACAAAACAAAACAGAAAACAAATTTCTTGGACAATCTGATGTCCTCAATTTTTGATTTTAGAACCCACCCGTCCGATTCTTCAGAACGCTAGAGAAATTCTGGAGAAGGGAAGTTTGCGGAGGGAGAAAGTTCAAGGCTGGTCCTTGGCTGTGCAATGCTTGGTGGCAACCCAAAAAGCTGTGGATTTCTAGGAGCAGAAGAAGAGTTCCTCCCAGGGCCCTACACTGTCTCCAGTTGTTCTGAGCATGTGCAGAAGGCCAGAGAGGCAGGGGAGCCTCTTTAAAAAGCAAAATGTGGCATCACCAATATTTGGCTAGAGAGTTATTGGTACACTGAACTTCCAAAGGAATCTGCAACAGGGGGAGGGGGGTATTGCCTATAGGATATTGTCAAAAACGTCAAGGTGGTGGCCGTAACAGAGCAATTAAAGCTCTGCTTGCTTTTTATGGGCGGTGCACATGATGCCCATAAAACCAGATGAGCATCCATTGTAGTGTCAAGCTACCATCTTTACTTCTTTTTAACCACACCCTGTTGGATAGTGAACCCTCCACTCTTACTAAGGAATTGCTCCTGAGCTTAATAAGGTGGAAGTTACTTTGCCAGTGGTCCGCTCTGAAGAGTTGTCAATCACACCAAGGTTGCTTCATTGTCATAGATGGAAGCATCTGCAAGATCTGAAGCTTCCATCAAAATGACAAAGGCAGCAATGTGGCTCTCCTCTTTGGGAGGTATGGGTGACCTCATGGCACATGTACAAAAGAGGCAGAGCTTGTGTCATGGCAGCACAACCCTGCTTTCATCATCCCCCCCCCCCTTCGCCACCTCCTGCAAAGTCTCTGGTCATAGCTAAGAATGTTAAATGCAATGTGCTGATATTCGGGGTAACCCTATGTAAAAAAATCACGCCAAGTCACTTTTTATTTTTAATTTACTTGACGTACCATACGTAGGGTTACCGTGCACTATCCCCACATCACCTTTTAGTCTTCCTTGCCCAGCCATACTCCGAAAGGAGGTCCCCAAGTGCATTCCAGGTCTGAAAATCAATATTTATTCCTTATTCCCAGCCATGAGAAGTGGCACAGCCCAGCGTGATCTGCTCCTGAGAATCTAAAACAAAAGCCCATTGAGGGCAGTTGCCATTGTTATGCAGCTGCTGTGGCAGGAAATGAGAAATCCGTAGCGCCAGCCCTTATTTGCACACCTCCTATTTCCAGTTATTATTCTCACGATAAGCCAGGGCGGTGGGCTGGGAGAAATATCTTCATGCTTCTTTAGTTCGCTCTGTACTCTCTCTCAGGGGCATTTTGAATGAGCAACCTAGCACTGCAAGCAGGTAAGGAAGCATTAAAAAAGCGGCTTTGGGAAGCGAGCGCATGGGTCTGAGAGGAGTTTCCTTGAATTGCAGTTCTTCCACGCGCCCACGTCTTCTCCTCCTCAGTCCAGAAACCAAAGCGGGAAATGATAAAACATCTCAAGGAAAACGGTTTCCAATTAGGCCAGAAATGAAAGCAATGCTTGGGTAAATTAATGGAGGAAACCAAACGAGGTTCCGGAAAAGTAATCAGTCACGAAAATGATGAATCTTGCAGGAGGCGAGAGCCAGAAATATTTAATGAAAAAACTACCCAGTCTGTTTTAGACAATTAGCTCACGCTTCAGAGGTAATCCTTGTCATTCTACTGAAAAAAATCAGCACAGCTTCTGTCCCCACCAAGAGTATTTTTTCCCCCTTTTTTCATTCATCTTTTCATTACTGATTAAATTAATATGTAATCTGCAGGCTGGACTCTGAACAAGGTCTATAGCTCTGAAACCTCCTCAGAAATATTCTGTTGAAATCAAAATAAAATTGGTTGGTGGAAACCAAAGTTAAATGTTTCGGGTATTTTTAACCATTAAAACACAAATTAATATTATTTTTATTAAAAGGGGGCTTTATTTTGATGGAAGTTGGAAGTGTCAATGTTGTCTTTCAAGAAGCTTAGAGCAAGTGAGCACACACCAGCACGAATGACTGAAAGCAGACAAAAAAAAAAATGTTTTCTATATATTGTGTCACAATTTTAGATCTCTTTCCAGGGATCCCTGATAAATAAATAGATAAATAGATCTTTGATCCAATTCAGCAAAGATTCTGAAACCTACTGTTTAAAATTTTTTAAAAGTTGCACAGAGTATGTATGTGAAAATATACAGAGCATTAATATGATGAAAAGCACATAATTAAAAGATTCCATTGCCTTGAAATAATAATAATGTTTAAAAAGTAGCCTTGTTTTAAACTTGGAAGCTGTATAAAACTTCCTAACCCTAGCTTTTTTCTACATTTTTTCTAACTCTTGCATATTATCTTTTGAGTGGGAAAGAGAGAAATTTCTTGACAGTCAAAAATTACTGGCACACTGTGGTTCAGACTCCCCAACAACCTATAAAGGATATCAACTTTCTTTTTTATTGAAAAATACTCTATTTTATGGCTCAGCATCTATTCAGACACGCACTGATTTTTCAATTGGCTAACTTGACTGAAGAACCAGGGTTTCCAGACAACTTCCATAAAAGCAAAATACCTTTCCATCAGCTTATTCCCATCTTAAGAACAACCCTGGAGTTACATGTCCAGACCCTAGGAAGCCTACTAAATCAAAATATAATTTTTCCTTCTCCAGTTACAACATTTTACTGCTAGAGTGCTTACATTTCAAAGAAAGAGCTGTGTTTAATCCTGCAAGCTCTGCATTTTAATTTATTTACAGGTAAGAAAACAATTGTACTTAATCTTGAATGACTACAGCCAAGTTGACACTTCTCCTCCACTCTTAAATCCCAAAAGAAGGTATTAGGATATTTTTTAAGATCATAGACTACTATCTATGAACTGGTATTTCTGCAACGTGTACAAGAAAATTCCACTATGTTTCCTGCCCTAAAATATAATTGTTTATTTAAAGTTCCTATATATATAGTTAACAGAAATATGTGAAATACATGGGATGAATCTTACTGAAATGAAACTAGATTATGGGCTTATTCTTATTTTATTCTCAGTATCTTGGAGAACCAGGCCATTGTCTTTACAACTCTGTGTTAGGATAGCACCAGAGATGAGCTGGTGAATGGAAGAAAAAATAGCAATTACCCTCAATGTTATTTCAAAGCTTGGAAGATATCTTTAGAAACAAAGGAATGGTTTTCTATCTGTCTTGCCTGACAGAACATGACAGTTATTCAATCTAGAGCTGGTAGGACTTCAAACAAGAAAAAGAGTATTTAGGAATAGGTCATAATAGAGACTGCACTGTAATTAAACAGGGGACCCAATGAATTGTTGAAAGTAAATAGCAGTGTCATCTATTCTTAATAAGGATTCTTGCCCCGAGGGAACCCTAGTATGATACCAAATACTCAAACTCAACATTTTATACCACTATGATCCAAAAGTACTTTTATTTTAAGATCTTCACTAAATAATCTTTATTGTAAATCCTTTACTGGGCAGATTTACTATCTAAACACTCATCAGCAGTTCAGCATGATCACTGCTATACCATACATATTTTTTATTAGAAGTCATGTAACCAGGTTTGTCACTAGTCCTTATTTGGAATTAAAAATGCAATATTCATTTTCAAGGAAGCAATTAGTTCCTCTCTTTTTGCCTTGGGAGAGAGGACTATAAGGGCAAAATTATTCTTTGATTTAATCACCGATTTGCATAAAGTATTTGTTTAAGATGCTCTAGTTACCCAAGATTCCTGGTTTCTGTGAATGCTGAGTCTTAAATGGTTATTGTTGTTTTTCGTGGGTGAGTTTCCTGACTCAGTTGCCCGTGAGAAGCACTGCTGAAATCAATGAGAGTCATAATGCCTCCTATAAGTCCTATTCATTTCAACAGGTCTATGATTCATTTAATCCAAATGTATTCTTCTGTTCTAGAAAGACTTCCTTCAGAAAAAGAGTACAGACATTTATTGATTAAATAAATTCAACTCATTAGGTATATTCTAAGTACAGCAACATGTTCTGACATATATATAATTTTATGGAAGTCATATTTGAGCATTTCACAAGGCAAGATTAATTATGGCTGCTATTATAAAGTGCGAAAAAAAAATCCGAGATCACTTGCACCACTTCAGGCAAGGAGAGTTGAGTGTCATTTCATTGGGTAGAACTGCCTCCAGGCCTATCTATTTCCAGTCATTGAAAAATGTGCAAAGCATTTCTCCCTTCAGACATCAGTGGATGAGATCAAGGTTGGGATGTTTGGCACAAGAAGAGATATCACATTTTTGGAAATTTTGAAGCAAAGGGGATAAAAGCCCCCCCCCCATTTCTTTTGGGAAAAACAGAAAGGTTGAGAAAAAAAATTAAATATATACAATACTGTTTAAAGCATCCTTGAAAAGGTAGAGGATTTGAGTCCAGCTCAGCTGCAGGTAACTTACGTGGTCTCCTCCATAGAGTTTTCTTTGCAACAACAGAGAAGCGGTTTTCTATTGCCACGTTCCAGAATTGTTTACTTCCCAGTCTACTGTAGCTTATAGTCATGGTGGTCTCCCATGCAAGTACTAACTAGGTTTTAACTTGCTTAGGTGTTAAGATCAAGCAGTTACCAAGGTTGAGCAGATGTTAGCTAGGTGCTCTTTAGAGATACAAATTATGCTTTATATTGTCCAATTTGGTTTTAACCCAAAGTACAGATTTGGAAATGGTAGGTAGGTAGGTAGGTATATAGGAGAAAGAAAAAGAGAGATGTGTGCTATTCCCACAACCTGTGCTTTCAGGCTTAATGGAGGATAGGAGCAGATCCTCCAACCTCTAGAAGAAAAGTTAAGAGCCCACAAATTTGTTTTTTCCTTGTGAAAATAAATCTCAGAACCCCTCTGGAAAAAGGCATGCATTTATGTCCTTGCATTTGAGAATTATTTTGCTTAGCCTATCTTCCATCAACAGGAGGTATAACAATCTGATATCGTAAACAGTCTTATATAAAAATTGTCCCATCACATCACTTCTTAGAAATCATTTTGGGCTATAAAAAGGTTAGGAAAAGTGCCATAACCCATTGTTCAAGCTTTCTGGAAAAAAATAACTATGGAAATAACTCTTTCCAAGAGCGTGTGTGTGCATTTCTCATAAAGGCAAGGGTGTATATATTGCCACCCTTGCCTTTATGAGAAATGAACAGAGAGATTTTATTATCTAAATTTACATCCCTAAATGTGTCAATAACTGCCTTACCTACTTGGTAAATGAAGGTTTTACTTTAACATAGACTATTATTATATAGCAAAATACCTCTTTTTCCCCCCTCAGCCAGTCCCACAACCTTGGCCTCTGAGTTCAAAGGAAACTTAAGAGAGGTTGGATTCAGTGCCTTCAATACGGAGGAAGACCATGCTGTTTTAACAATTCGCTGCAATCAATGGGCCACATTGTTCATCCAACAGTCCCTCTCCTCTGTACGAGTCAGTGTTCCATTGTTCCCGCAACGGCTAATGGAAAGCATTATGACTCCGAGAGCCAGAGGGGAACAGTCAGTCATCTCTGGATGCCAACAAACTAAGACAAATAAGGACAAACGGCCAAGATGCTACACGCGGTATAGGACAAGCCAGCTGAACCAACACAAACAGAAGCACCACAAAGATGCATTTTGTCAAGATGAGGCCATTCTTTTATCTGAGAACAATTCCTTAACTCAGTTTTATTTTCTGAAAGCACTAGAACCCAAAAATCCTCAAGCCGTGTCAAATCAAACATCAGCATCAACATCACTGAGAGTCAGCGGCCTGGGCAAACCTCAGTGTCTACACACCTTTGCTACGCAGAGTTGAATCAGTCTGAAGTCGTCAGATGCATTGTGCAAATATGTGTGTCTAGCACCAGGCTTGGGTGCTTTTCTCTCAATGAATCTCAATCTAGCTTGAAACACACTGAGCTTATGACAACTGGGATGGACACCTTCTGCAGAACATTGGCGTTTCCAGGTTATTTTGCACCAGAATTAAACAGTTTAAAATTTTTAAGTTCCTGTTTGAGTATACCTCACTTTCCATAATACTATGTGGCATTCCAAAACAGCAGAGTGTCCCTATCGGTAATGATTTTTAGTATTTATTTGGATATTGCTTTTACCTCAAAGGGACCTAAAAAAGGATTTTGAATTGTCTAGATTGGTGGGCTTCACACAGCCCAATCCCTTTTGCTGTTCAACTTCCATGGCTTACAAAACTTTGCTGCCTCAGGAAATACTTGATATGAATGCCAGGATTTTCAAGATTTGGAAGAAGTCAGGATAGAGAGAGAGAGACAGAGAGAGAGACAGAGAGATGAATGATATGACATGACACCAGAGCTCCACTTAAAGACAGGGCAAGCAACTTCTCTTTTCATGAAGACTGACATCAGAAATTTTTGTTTCAGCACCTGAAACCCCCATTTATAACTTTGTTTATTTGAACTAGTTATTACCCTGACCCTAACAGGGCAGAAAAGTAATATTACAATTAAATCAATATACAAAGCATAGCAAATCTGTATTCTTTGACTTGAGGTTCCTTGCCTTTCTTCCACTCTGATTTTTGCCCAAAGGTAGAATTGCAGACTGAACAAATATAGAAGTGCCAAAGCTTAATGAATCGGTGAATTTGGAAGCAGCATAATAACATCATGTAACATGAGACCCAGGGAAAATTCACTCTCTGAGATTCTTTATTTTTTTTGGCCGTGAAAACAGAACATTTGGGGCCAATTCAATTTCAATTGTTTGAAGCTGCTAGTTAGATAATAAGCAATAGGCTCATAAGAAATTTTCCCTACAGCCCAGAGGTAAGGAAATGTGATTTTCCAGATGTGCTGCAACTCTCAGGAGTCACACCATCCTGGCCTTGAGGTGAACTCCACAGTGGAGTGATCTGATGTGCCTGATCTTAGATCTTTCATTTTATGCAGTCTTCCTGGGATCCTACCACAGCTTCTGCAGTAGAGAAAGCTCCAGAGGTTGTAGCCACCATGAGTCTTCTTCATGTAGAAGACTGTTAAAAAGCAAAACAAAACATGGGCAACCTTTCTTTCCCTGAAGCCCCTAGGCCAGTGTCTCTCAACCTTGGCAACTCTAAGATGTGTGGACTTCAATTCCCAGAATTCCCCATGCTGGCTGCCTTCGATACCATCGACCAGGGTATCCTTCTGGACCGACTCAGAGAATTGGGGGCGGGCAGCACGGTATTGTGCTGGTTCACCTCCTTCCTCCAGGGTCGGTTCCAGTTGGTGGTGATTGGGAAGGAGGGATCTATATAAATTGGTTTAATAAATAAATAATAACTAAATAACCTGTTTTCTGAAGGAGACCATACCTTTAAAGTGACTGGACACAGTTGTACAAAGCTTCATATAATATAGTATTACTTAGTGAATATACCATAGTTATATAACTAAGCCATAGTTGGTTAAGCAAGAACATGTTGGAAAAGTCACAACTGGCAAGGTTCACATAACACATTCTGGCTTAGTAGGTTCGTCAAACTTATGCACTCCCTTAACTGAAGCTGTTGTGGAACTGTACGTAACTTCAGATGACAATCGCGGCAATCTAAAAGGGGATTCCTTGTTTTCACTATCCCATCCTAAATGTTATATATTAATTACTGATGTTCTCTATTAGCATAGAAGGTTGTATGTTTTTTTCTTTCGGTTCCTTTTGTTGTACACCAGAAATTCCAGAACGTATGGGTAGTTTCCTTGTTCAAAAAGCTGTTAAGCAGAAACGGTTTCATTCCCATCAGAAAATAAGTGAATAATGAATAGAACATATGCACACCACAAGGGAAAATAACACTAGAAATGTCAGTATCAAATACAGAAAATAAAAACTAATTAAATCAAATGATGCATGTTTGTATCATTGCCTCACCTAATTCAGCTTAGGAAGGAACACGCCTCATAGTCTGCTTCAATCAACTGCTTCAGTTTATTGATCCCTTTTTCCAAGGAATATAAGACAAAGGTTTCCTTTTTATCATCACAAGAAACCTCGGAGGTGGGCTGAATTGAAAGGGAGGCTGGGTTCAAAAATTATACTAAAACATAGTTTATTTAACCACAGATTTTAACAAACCACAGTTGGGTGGAACTGCATAAAGTACATTATGGCCGGGCATCCTGAACCAGGCTACTGTGTACTACAATTTCTTCCATCTTGTGCAGAAACACACGTATGGGTATACTCTCATTCAATTCTCATATTTCAAACATATTCTCATTCTGTGTGTAGAAGCAACCTTACAGCAGAAATCAATTAAATGTTCATCAGAACTTAAATTACATGTTCATTCCAATCTGTCTTTTTTCCCTCAGAACACACAAAACATTGGTTTATGATGTAATGTGCTGCGTGAACCCATACAATTGACTTATTCAGCGACTGTGTTTCAACAAGGTTCAACCAGGTAGATAGACACACAGATAGATGACATGCAGCTATTTTTTCCCCCGTTTTGTGAAGCTGCCCAGAATTGTCTCCAGAGTTGGGCAGCCTAGAAATTGGATAAGTAAATAAGCTTACTGTATGACCACCGCTTAAGTCAGCTTTGTGTATTCCTTCTTTCCCTTTGACTTCTTGCAGAGCGTAAAAAATGATTAGCAACATCAGGGACTACCTAAAGAAGAAGGTACCTGAATTCAGACTTGGGATGGAGGTTTCAACTCAAAGCGTTTTGAATTCAGGTGATCGAGATTTGGTCCTGATGACCACACAACAAGCTAAATGCCTTGTGTTTATCTTAGGCCAAGAAAACCCCGAGGCTTGATATTAGATGGGACGCCCTTGGGGCATCTGAAGCTCTCAGCATCAGTCTGTATTCTACATAGCTTACAAAGGGAATGCCACAGGGTAGCGGAGAAGAAAATGCATGTAGCTGGGCTGGTGTAAAACCTCAGAAGGAAACCACTGGCTGGATTCATACATCACACTAAGCAACCATTGGCTGGTTTGGTTTTGCATGATGTGTCACCGTAGCTTGTGAACCATGTATTATATCAAGCATGATGTGTGAACCAAGCTAGCTGCACCTCATTTAACAATCCATAGCTTACCAATAGAGGTGAATTATGTGTAGCTCAGGACTGAACTGTGGAGTCCTTGGGGTTCACTGAGCTTGGTTCTTTTCTTGCAAATGTTTCAAACGTTTCAAGAAAACGTTTCTTGAAACATTTGCAAGAAAAGAACCAAGCTCAGAGAACCCCAAGGACTCCACAATTCATAGCTGAGCTGCTGCAAAAGAAAATTAACTTTCCATTTCTCTTAACAACTAGCTTTTGTGGAGAGGTTAACCTAATACCTTTTGTAGAGTTACTATCTATCTCAGAATGCATTGGGTATATACAAAGTTAAAGTATTAGTACGCTTATCATGAACCTATTTACTTTTTTCTTTCAAATGTCATAATTCTTACATTAATAACCTTCTCTCACTTTTCTGCTCTTTGTAAGTCTCTTCAACAGTTCTTCCTTCCCCCCTCTTATTTTATTTTTTATTTCATATGGAAGTTCATTGAGTCAGGATACTCATAGGTTTGGGTCAAGGTTATATTATGCCAATTGCTTGTAGAATAGGAAAAAAAAGAATGAAAAGAACAAAACTTGCTCAGAAGTTTGTTTATTGTATTTATGTGTTGCCTTATTTGTATAGAGTCATGGCAAATTACAAAAATCCACAGTTGAAGCATCTACAGTAAATTACATAGAATAGCAAAAAGTCCACAGCAAACATGTAAATTTTAAAATGCACTCAGTAAATACACTGTGTAACATACAGTAATGCTACAGTAATAACTAAATCATGATCATACATAAAATCTCAACATAGTTCATACTAACCTGTCTAGATGACTGTCTAGTTCTCAATTTCTGCCCTGCAACTCAGGTCAAGATATGTTACAAGGTCTCAGCCTGAAGACCACAAAGAGAAATATTTGCCTGTATAGGCCAAATCACTAAATGATCTATCTACATACGAGGTACTCAAGCTATTACAATAAGTCTTCCAAGCGGAGCACAACTGACCTACACCATGGGTAGATAAGGGACTTCAACCCTTGATAGCTAAAATCCCAAAGCAGGTCAAGTCCCTAGCAAAGCCATGACTACTGATAAAGCAGTAGGGAGTGTGGCTAAGCAGCTGGATCCCGCAAAAAGGCAGGGGACAGATATACGAAAGCAAGGAGACCGCTGTCTGACATAGCTCAGGATGGTCTTATAATTGATCGATGGATTCTTTTTCTATCGTGCATATCACTTTTATAACCATCCCAACGATGGAAGGTCTTGCCAGCCTCCAGAGGGGCTAGCCTGGAATTCTGGAACTTGCCTTCTCAAACCAGTGGAGGGGCATCAGGATGAGGAAACTGATTTAAACATAGAGTCTCTTCCCAGACCATCAATGGCCTCACTCAGTTAGCATGACTAGGTGGTGCTCTTTGGCTCAAGACAGTCTTTTTATACCGAGGATTCTTCGTCTTTCTACCAGTACTCCTAGCACTCAAAGTCCACCCATTCCATCACCTGAACGTCATAGACCAATTCATGTCGGGTATCTATTTATCTGCTAAACGTATCTGACACACCAAATATTCTGCCAGCTGCTTGCTGAACAGCCTCAAACCATCACGCAAGCTAAGTACAACTTTACGTGGCCTTTAATAATAAAATAAGGCAGAGTCCACGGTCATTCAGCAACATAAAGTCAAGGCATTATTTATCATGAAATACATTGTTTTCATCCAAGTCATTAGCTATTGCTTAGCAACCATATGCTTGCTATGTCCAAATTGAAAGATGGAAACTGACAAGATGAATTTTATAATCTTTAACATATTCATCATTCTGCAACTCCTGGAGTAATGCAATGTCACTCACAAGGTTACAGCTGTCACTCACCAAAATCACTCTTCATTTGACTGGCTATAAAAACACTCATCACCTCTTTCCCTTGTTCGCAGTGAAGCAGACTAATAGCAGGAATCTTTCAAAAGAGTTTGACCCTAATTTTATGATATGGACAGTTTCTGTTTGAATGTGCCCTTTGGAGATCGCTTGAGGCTGCCTGCTTTAGTATCGGTAGCAGAGCGCATGTCTATCTTGCCACCTCCGCGTCTTCATCTTCTGAAACACATTGGCCAAAGTCCATATTACTGCTCTTTCACACTGCACGGATTCCTGATAATCTTTGATGACGCTAATAGGCTGCTATTTATTTTTCATAAAGCTTTAGATATATTTCTGTCATAAAGACAGAGAGTAGCATTGCATCCACACGTTCACACTGCTTGACCCATTAAAATTCCCAAAGCGCAGGTCTTCAGGGATTGGATTTGGAAGCATTTCAGCATTGTTCCTAAATAAAATAATCTGGAAATCAATTCTGCTTCAGTCGTGCCAAAATGCTTGGTAAAAAATACATTTCTTTTTTAATTTGCCAAATGCATTGATACTTTAAATACAAATGTATAGCGATCACCACATATCTGGGCCCAGGAGCTAAGAGGACTGGGCCTGTTGGCACTTGGATGGGCTAAAATACCAGGCAACTAATAACTAGTTGCTTAAACTGAGAAGTTAAAACTTCTAGAAATTCTGAGAAGTTACTAACAAGTAGTAACTAAACTGAGAAGTTAAAACATCCTAGAAGAAAGTAGTGGTAAACTAGTTCCATATTGCTCCAAGAAAACTACCTGGATGTGTCCATGAAGTTACCACAAGTTGAGCTCAACTTCTGAGAGACTTTCCTACAGCCATCACTTTCAAAGCATAAAGCAAAACTTCACGACAAGTGTACTCATACTCTGGCACTGCACATACCCAATGCATTCTGAGATAACGATAGTAACTCTGCAAAAGGGATTAGCTTAGCCTACCCCAAAAGCTACTTGGCTGGAAGCTAAGAGAAGAGAAATGGAAAGCGAATTCCCTTTTTTCCAACAGCTTGTTGAATTCCATGCTGTGTACAAAGGAGAGACAGAATTTCAATGGAATCCTTACCCAGCCTACTTCCTAATGACCAGGATGGATAAGTTTCGGGGGGGGGGGGGACAGTATCTCTCAACTTCGGCAACTTTAAGATGTGTGGACTTCAATTCCCAGAATTCCCTAGCCAGCCACCTTAAAGTTGCCAAGGTTGAGAAACACTAATGGCAGGTACCAGAAAACCTAAGCACAAACATTAAAATACATGCACGCATGTGAATTCAAAGGGTCTAAGGAAATAACACCACCCTTGTATAAATGTATGAGGTTCTATTTGAAAAATGGTTAAGAAAGTGGGTTACAAAACTGAGAAGTCACAATTTCTTAGTCTTATCTGTGTCAAAAGCTAATTCCTTGAATGACATCAACAATCTTTGCAAACTTTTCTTTGAATTAGACAAGACTAGTATTGGCTTGCTTTAAAGGGCTAATAAAAGAACAGCTGAGATACACAGAGTTAAGCTGGTGTAGTAACCAGAGCGCTTTATGTGAACCAGAGATATCCGGATTCAAATTCCAGGTCAACCTCTGGACTGTTTACTATCTCTCAGCCAAAGCTACCTTTCTGATGAGCATGAAGGTGGTTTAGAAGCCATGTCCACCACCCTAAGAGCTTTGGAGGAAGATAAGATTAAATGGTAATAAATAAATAATGTATGCATACATACCCTTAGGAAGAGTACTGGGCAAATACTAAATCATATAGATCATTCACTATTTATTTCTCAATGTAATTTAGTACAGATAATGGAACAGCAGTGTCATTCAAATTGGCATCTTCTATCCAGGAGGTACTGTACTCTGTGCTTAACACAGGTACAGTGCTATCAGAGTGGCCTTTACAGTTCTGCCAGCACTTTAAGATGCCAACTTCATGTCCAAAGCAAAGGATTCAAACAAACTCGCACATCCTTTTTCAACATTTCATTCCTTGCTGATGATGGTTCACCCGAAAAAACTGGCCAAGAGAGCTAATGTGATGTAATGGTTAAGGTGTTGGGCTAGGAACAGGGAGACCGAGGTTCTAGTCCCTCCTCAGCCATGGAAGGAGTGTGGTGGAGAAAACAGGGGAGGTATGCCACCTTGAGCTCCTGAATTAACACTGGGATTTAAATCTAAGAAATAAATAACATAAAGATGATAAAATTCAGTTTGGGACAACTGGCTTCATTCCCATGAACAAACCAGGCCTGAGAGTGAAGGACATGGTGCTATGTGCCAACCCAAAGAATTCTGCCAAGCAACTTGCCTGAAAAGTCTTTCTTCTTGCCTCTGATATAATGTGATCTATGTGGACTGCACTGAAACATTGCCTCTTATAAAGCCAAGAGCCACACATAATTATTGAGTTGCACATTTAAGTTGGGACTATTTTCCCAAGATTCACTATCATTCACAAGTAGGAGTAGGATGCTGGAGAAAAGCAGGAAAAAGCAACTGCGTGCAGTTATCCAGGATTCCCTGTTCCATATACAGTATATACATGGTTTTATTGGATCATTACAGTCTTTACTTCTACTTCTTCTGAATGAGTCACCCAACCATATTCTGCTTTTTCTATTCCCTGTCTTTTAGAATACAGCTAAAAGGAAGGAAAACTCTGGGCTTGGATAGTATTGTGGTCAACACAGCTGAAAACTAAAAAATGGGCTTCTATTAAGGATCTCAAAGAAATGAAAACAGAAAAAAGAAAAGCATGCTGGCTGGGGAACTCTGGGAGTTGAAGTCCACCCGTCTTAAAGTTGCCACGGTTGAGGAACCCTGCTCTAGAGGATGGCTCCTGAACTCCACAGCAATGTCAAATGTCACTCCAACTCATACTGGAACCACAGATCTGTTCAGCTGCTCTGCAAAGCTAAATCCCATTAACACATTGTTAATTCTGTTCAAATTCTAATCAGCCAACAAAATCCTGAAAGGGGCCAAATGGCAGATGTCTCTGTTTATACTTGTCCATTGTCAAGAAGCTGTCCTGTGCTTTTATCCAAGTTTAATCGTGTGCAAAATCTCAGAAGTGTTCCACCCCGGCAATTCTATTCCCGGCTCAAAAGAGCAGTTTCTTTTCACTTCACTCTCCATTAAATGATGCAAATAAACTAACCCAGTTTAAAGCTAGAAACACATTTTGGATACCATTTTCTCCAGTTCCTGCCGGGTCGAACATTATGTGGCGATGATGCCACATATGAATGCCCGTTAACCTCTGAGTTAGTGACTTTTATGATGGTTTGTTCAGTCAATCAAAACCTAGCTTTAAAACAAACCCCAGCACTCTTTGGCAGCTGTGCTTTCAATAAAGAAACTCGGCAAAAACTCTGCAGAATGGGAGGGGTGTTTGGGTATTGCTGGAAGCGAAACAAGATAATGCCTGACCAAGTACTTTGACTTTATTCTGGGAAAGAACAGCAGTGCCAACAGAATTACTAGAATTACTATTTCTAGAAAATCAAAACGAAGAAACAGAAACTCTCCGTCAAAGGGACAAGTGCTCTCCCCGGATTTGGTTTGCCTTTAGTCACACCTTGCTTCAAGGCAAACTGAATCGATGCCAGATTCTGACCTTACATCAGTGTCAAACACATTTTTTTTTTGCTTGTGTACTTTACAGTTGCCAGAGGACATAAATAATCTAAAAACAGTGTTTTCTTAAACAGGAAACTAAAGAAGAATTGGTGTGTCACGGACAGCGTAGAAAGCATCTTCTCATGGTCGACTCCAAGTCAAATTAGTTTTCAATTATACCAGTGCCATACTGATATCTACAAATATCAACTGCTTTAGTTACAAAATGAAAAGAAACAATGGCGTAATAATTATTCAAGCATATGGCTATATCATTTGCATAGGTTTTAAAGGCTTTTCACAAAGCTCAGGAGGAATGGAAAAAGACTGTAGAATAACATAGATCAGTGTTTCTCAACCTCAGCAATTTTAAGATGTGTGGACTTCAGCTCCCAAAATTCCATGTCATGCCCAACCATGGTTTAACCATCTTTTGTTAAATAAACCACAATGAGGTAGAATCATGCAACCAACCAAGCCAAAACAAACAAACCACAGGCCAGTAAACCCCAATAAAAATCCCAGAAATTGAAACAACTGCTAGCACAGGAACTCAAACCAACATTGCTGCTGTCCTTAATTAAATTTGGCAGAACTGAAAGATGGATGGTTATTGTTGAGAAAATTAGGCAGAGAGGGTGCTGTGTGCACCTCTTCTAGCTTCTGTATTAAAGTCAAGCTAATAAATTTAGTGACAAATATACTGCATTTGTCTATTTGTGATGGAACCGAAACAGGAGTTGCAAGTTCTGAACCGTTCAGGGTCAGCTACTATTGGCACACTAGAAGTAGAAGTGCAAATGTACTTATCATCTGGAGATCTAGAAGTATCTAATTCTTAAGCAATAGTCTCGGGACTATGAACGGGTCCTTTCAGAGGGAGCATCGTTCCCTGCAAAACTGTTTCTACTGACCAACAGTACCATTTGTTTCCTTGTTAATTTTGGATTGTTAACCATCACCTAGCTTGTGATTATGGAAGCATTCTCTACATTTCCTTTGTTTGGCACCTTCACTCTTCTCTTTTGGACAGCAGACCATCTTTCAGTCCTGCCAAATTTAAGTCCATCCATCTTAAATGGCCAAGGTTGAGAAACATTGCATTATAATATATTTAGTGTGGGGGGGGTGTTTTCCACTGTATAATCCCTATTATCTTTTCTAGCCCTTGGGAGTGTAGGGTTGCTCTAATATATTTCACCATTTTTTAAAACCAAAACAAACAAACAAACAAAAAACTTTGGATCCTGCATTCTAGATCCATTATTGGACAATGGGTTCAACTACATAACCACCAGGGTTCAACTTTTTGATTCTATATTTAGCCAGAGATTTTTCTTTTCATATTTCCTACCATATACATTGATTGCAAACCACAATATTTGCAGGCTGAGAGGAAGCAGAACAGAGTATATAGCATTAATAATACTTGACAACCCACTGGCATTTTTCAAAGGAGGACAATCTAAAAAAAAGTCTTTCAACTAAAAGAACCTATAGTGGCTCAGCGGTGAGAAGAAACAAGGAAGAGCGTGAAGACAATGAATGAAATATGCAATGTAGTGAACACTAGCGGACATTTTTTGCCCTTGTAAAAACAAACTAAAAACTACCAAGAAGTCAAATGCACGTATGAGGCTGACATGGATTCACTGTACAATATTATGTCTAGAAAGAAATCCATCACTCCAAGAAGTCTGACAAGAGCGCAGGATTTTCAGAAGTCCTTAAGCCTTCCAGTGTTAACTACTCTACTACTACCTTCTTTAAAATATATATATATTTTATAACTGGTGCTCATTTCTTCCTGTTGCCATCTAAAAAAAAATGAAAGCTGCTTTCATCACAAGGATGTTTACCATCTTTAATGGGGGCTTATGGTTCCTATTAGAACTGCAGCCAGAAATGGTGCAGAACCAACCAACCCCTAAACCTGGAGTGAAGGTGTTTAAAAAATGCACTCCTATAAAAACAGATAACCTTTCATTTAAGCAGGCATGTCTTTCTTCAAAGGTACCTTTTTTAACTTGCAACCTCTCCTGTGGCTACAATTTATCCTGTGTCGGAAGCATTAATCCCCTGCTTTTAACTGAATTTACATTCCACTGAAAACATTTGTTTTGCTTTCTATTTTAAACATTTGTAGGCCGTTCTTCCAAGTCGGGGAGTCTTACAAGCAGCTGATGGCAAGTGACTGGGCTGCTGCAGAAGATAAACCTACAGTCCAAAATTCACCTTCCTAGGAGTAAGCCCCACCAAACCCCACGGGCCTTTCTTCTAAGTCAACATGCGCTGGTTTTTACTGCCAACGTCATGGAAACAAAATATTAATAAGGATTTACGCTGTTTGGGTACCCAAACTACTGGAACTCTTCTGAGCAACCATAACAATTCAATAACAAATATTGCAAATTCTGAAAAGTTACTTGCAATGCATTACTTTAAAAAATGGAAGCGTAAGAATGTCCCTGCACAGAGAAGAAAAGAGATGCCTTCAGTTTTAAGTACGTTCTTCGTTTTTCAGCTTACCCCATTAGGTTGACAAAGAATAAAACTCATCGCTCGACTTCAGGCCTCAGAGATTCCTGAAAAACTAACAATCCATCGGAGGCTCTTTCCACACTTATCCTCAAGCCAAGCACAGCACAGATTGTCCGTGCACATCAGCAGAGAGGAAGTGCCGCTGAGTGGCTGATGCCAAAACAAGCAGCAAAGTCTGGAATTTGTGAAACCAAAAATAGATGTAGTTCAGCAAACCTTCACAGCTCATCTACTTCTCGCTGGCAGAGCACAAGGAAACAGCACACCAAAGTCTGCTTGGAAGAAGCAGATCAGATCGGCGGCTGCCCCAGTTTCATCGAGCCCAGCGTTTTGCTCAACATGCGGACAAGAGAGCGGAAAGGAGGTGAAGAACTGGAGAACGAAAGCAGGAGGAAAACGATGGGGCTCGGCTGCGATTCTACCAGTTAAGCAAACGGTACGGTTTTCTTCATCGGAAAATGAAAAGAAAAACCCTAATACTGTCTCAAAATTCAAAAATCGGGAGCAAACTAAGAACCAAGGAAAGAATGGACTAAAGCATCAGAAGATGCTTGGGCCAAATCCAGCTAAAATTAGTTTTTTTGCTCTGAACTGGAGCACGTCTGTCCATTTAGGCATGTTTAACTAGCTTTCAGTGCGTGTACACACAGAACCCTATTAACATTCCATGAAAGAACATCTCCGGCTGCTTCCGGACCAAAGGTTTCTAGGATTATCACTCAGAAAGCAAGTGTGCAGCTGTTGCGTTTTTACCTCCCTAATGTACTGTTTTCCAAGAAGGAAAAAAACAGGCACCGATGGGAAAAAGGCACACAGTGGTGATGGTGGGTGCCAAGGAAAGACAATATTTACAATATCAAAACGCCATGAAAAGGGTAGAAAGACTGTGTGATAAAAACCATTGAAATTATGAAAGTACCATTCATTTCAATGGGGTTCATTTTCAAGAAAGCATGCATTTAGTGGAATGGCTAGTTACCTTCCATCCCACAAAGATGGCTTTGATTTTACATGGAAACATATCAGCACACACATCTGACCGTCCTTAACTTGACACACAGAGCTAAATCCAAACAAAACACATTACTTAGGTTCTCACAATATGCTTGCCCATCCCAACTGAACTACAGGATATTGAATTAATTGTCTGGATTTAGAGAGCCCCCGAACTATAAACCAGCAGCTATGGGTTTGGTTCACACAACACACTAAGCCAGAGTGTACCTCAGTGGGACATGTGAACCCAGCCAGAATATTCCGCAATTTAAGTGTCTTCCCTGAACACGTTTAATTGTACGCTGCCCCAGTCAAAAGACTCTGCGTAGCACAAAAATCACAGTACGAAAATCCACAATAAAAAGACAACACCACAAGCCATAAAATCACAACACTAAAAACTGGCAGAAGAACAGCAGCCCCAAATATTGCCGCTTATTCCCCAAAACCTCAGCAGCAGAATGGCAAGTTTTGAACCAGCTTCTGAAAGAGTAAACAAGATGGAGCCAACCTGACCTCAGAGGAAAAGTTACAATACCCCATAAGGCTGGGCAACCATTGAGCGGGTCTGTTTACAACCTTCCATCCCTCTCATGACCCAGGGAGGGCAATCTTCAGCAGAGGCTCAGGACATAGAGGGTTTATAGGTTCTGACCACACCTTAAGTTGGACTCAGAAGCAAACTGTCAACAGTATTGCTTCTACAATACCAATGCTTCCACACAGTTTTCAAGGGAAGGCCCCTGTAGAGCAAATTTCAGTAATCTAGACACAAGATGATGAAGGCCTGAGTCACTCCTGGCAGAGCCTCCTGCTCCAGAAAAAGCAACAACTGATGCACAGCCATAACGGGGCAAGGTTCTGCTGATCCAGCAGGAGCCATGAGTCCAGAGAATCCCCCTGTGTCAGCTTGCTCCTTTGGGAGTGTTACCCCTGCCCTGAGCCACAAGCCTTCTGGCCAAGGAGCCTAATAGTGTTCACTCTCATGCGGTCCATCCCAAACACTAGCTCAGGACTTCTGTTGCATCTCTTTCTTGGTCCAGTGTGGCAATATACAACTGAGTATCATCACCAGTAATACTTTAACCCAAATGGAAAAATGATCTTCCCTAGTGGTTTCTAACAGATATTTAAAAAGCAGGGGAAAGAGCTGCCAGGACACCTAGGTCCAGCTAGGGTCATAACTGTCACTCCAGCCAAAACTGGGCGAAGGCCCCCATGGCCATGGCTTCCACCTGCTGTTCAAGCAGGGGCCATGAAACTGGGAGAGCTCCTGCCAAGGCGTGAACTTCAGGGGGAGGGCAACCCCATCCAGAGCTGCTTTTGTTACAAAATTGATTTGAAGTCTACTGACAAAACAAGCTTATTTTGCCCCATTCAGACCTTCCCAGTCTCTCAGGACTTTAACAGCATCTCCAACTTGGCCCAAAACGGTGATGTAAAACTGGATGTCAATGGCCTTTCCCAGAGTTTTCATGTAGAGTTTTCATGCAGATGTTACTTAATATGGGCAAAAGCACCAAAACCCACACCGGTGTTCCCAAGAGCTCACATGCTACGTCCCCCACCTCTAGAAGCACCCACTAAGTTAGGGCTGGAACCACCATAAAATGGTGCCCTCAACTGCCATCCTTTTCAGGGGGCCAGAAGAACACCATGGTTGATGATACTGAACACTGCTGAGAGATCTAAGAGGGCCAAGAGGGTGCACTCCTCCAACTGAGGTCCAACAAAAGCAACCAGTGCTGCTTATGTACCATAACCAGGTCTGAGTAGTGAATGAAAATAATGCAAACAATGTTTCAGCTAGGATTTTCTGTAGTTGATTTGCTTCCATATTCTCAACTACCTTTGTAAGGATGGAAAAATTGGAAAGTTGGCAAAAAAAATTTAAAAATTTCTGGATGCATGTACAGTAAGGATGCATTATACTCTTCCCAGAGAGGCTCTGACTAACCCCTGGAGCTGCTCACATCTCCCCAAGCCAGGAAGAGCATAGGTCAAGCCTCTGATGTCAAGAGTTCAAGCAACTGAGAACCCTACCCACTTCCTCAGGTCCATAAGATCAAAAGAATCCGATGGCAACACAAGGTGATGCCCTGCTCTCCACAGCAGACTCTGCCCAAATACTGCAATGTCCTCAAAGGTCCTTCCAACTCTGTACAAGAAATTATCTCTAAGTCCCTTCCAACTCCACGATTTTTTTAAATTCTAAGAGTAAAATAAAGATAGAAATGAAGTGATTATAGCCAACTGGGGTTGGTTAGGACCAGCTGAGGGTGTAAAAAAGTAAGAGTTATAACTACTGTATAATGCATAATTAAGAATGAAATTTCTAATCTATTTATTGATTTGATTTCTAGAAAGGATAGATAGAATGAAGATTTAAGATCAGCATGTAATTAAAAGCATAAATGAGAAAAGAGAAGAGAAGCAAGCTCTAAGAGTGAATGAGAAATAGAAAATTAATAATAAATGAGAGAACACCTCGCTTCTCAGTTAAGTAACAGGGGCTATTTCTGTAGTGTGCCTTGATAACAAACACTCTTTTCTCCAACAGAAGCTGGCCTGGGTCCTGCCTGGGTTTATCACTATCCCTGAATCTGTGACACTCATACTTCAGATTTAAGATTTCTTTGAATCATCAACAGAAATATCCATCATTGGCTAGGTTCATATATCAGAATAAGCCGAAATATGGTTAGTTTGGTTTACTGTTTGATGAGTATGTCCAGACATAATGTTCAGTACACCACAGATAAGTCAAATTATGGCTTAGTTCAATGTGTTATCTGTGTAATCTGATGCCTTAGTATAGGTGCCCAGCAGAAGCCACTACAACAACATACTCAGCGTGATGCCATTACACAAATGATACAAATTATGTAATTTGTGTCAGTTGTGTTATGATTTTCTGTGACATCATGATGTGCATGACATCATTTGCCTCTCCTTACTCCCCTTGCGGACACCATACTCCCAAGTCACATCTATCCAACAGCCAAACACATTCTCCATGCAATGATGACCTATGTTTAAGAGGCAGCGTATGGCCACAATGCCCCCTTTGAGCTCTGAAATCACTTCTCAGCAGCTCTAGCTGTGCCCACCATCCTCTTCACCTGTTAAGAGTGAAGCTGGCGAGATAGGAACCCGAGGTTCCCAGGCTCACGAGAACTGTTTGGACAATACATACTGCCTCTCCTCACCCCTGCCATCCTTGCCCTGAAGAAGCAGAATGGCAGTTGCCTTAGAAAGGCAGAACAAAGAAGCCAAGGGTTTACATTCTGAGAAGACAGGGGCAAAGAGGGCTGGACTGGCGTCAGCTGCAGAAGACAGATCTTCCATTGCCTATGGCTGAATTCTAGCTGTAACTAATAGAGCTCAGGCGTGTCCATGAGCAGTCCTGAAACCAAGTCTTGAATAAGGAGTCAGTGTCTGTAGAGTCAAGATTTCCAGCCATCACTGGAGGAAGCCACACATCACCTTTTAATGCCATTTTCAAAGTTCTGAAAACATTTGAGATATTACAGCAGTGTTTCTCAACCTTAGCACCTTTAAGGTATGTGGACTTCAACTCCCAGAATTCCCCAGCCAGCATGGCTGGCTGGGGAATTCTGGGAGTTAAAGTCCACATACCTTAAAGGTGCTAAGGTTGAGAAATGCACTGTATTATAGGAAGAACCCAGGCTGCCTCAAACTACGAAATGGCAGTATACGACACTCCTGAATGTGCTCTTTGGCTATATCTAAAAATACTGAATTATTATCTACTGAGATCCCACTGAAAAGTCCCCTATGAGCTGAGACTGTGCCCCTGTGGACTAGGGGCTACTGAAACTACAGCTCAAGTCCTGCTATACTGTACCCTCTATAAGGATTCAAGGACCCGCCTTACAACTCCTTATCAGGTCAATTCTGATCTCTTTTATGTACACCTGTTGTTATCAGATCAGTATGATTCAGTCTCCCTGAACTTAGTTAAATTTTGTTAAACTGCCTGTAAAATTAGGCAGAATTTGTCCACCAATGAACTCACCACCAATTGTAATATTTTATCTTGTTCTGTTTTTACTTTGTTTTTATTTTTAATGTGTTTCTGTTTGCAATTCTGGTCAATGACCGTAATAAAAAATTGATTCTATTCTATCCCACTGAAGATTATTATTAACTTGGATGTGCATCTTCTTCAAAAACTTTGAAACAAGAAGATAAAAATATCATATACCAGTGAACCAATGACACGGGATCTTTAAAAAGATTAAGATCCTACAATTTCAAGGAGAAACTAATTCAATAAAAGCTTATTTTCCTCTGATTAGTTAGAGAATGTACAAAAGAGGTGGCTATCAACACCATGTTGGAAGTACAATGTGGACAAGGAAACACATGCTTGATATGGGCTTGCCTAATTAATATTCCATTTTGGTTTGATATTCATGAAACGGTTAATATAGTTTAGCAAAGAGCAGTATCCTCTAAGGACATGAGTGTGCTTTGAATTATGTATCAATAACTTGGAATTTAACATTATAGGAAGAATTATGGATTTTTACGCATGGGAGATAATTTTTCTACACTGAAAAAGACAGAATTAATCCAGATTTATAATCTTGGACCATAGGCATGTTCTCACTTTCAGTTTATAAACTGGCACCAATCGATGTAATGGAAAAGCTGATGCAAATTAATTGTATATGCTCAAGGATTAACAATGTATTTACCAATTAGTCTGAAAGATATCTTTAGTAAATAACACGGCACGCTTCTGCATGTATTACTCTTCCTTTTTGTATTAAATAAAATAAAAACTACATTATGCATTAAATAGTAATCCAATTGTTAATGGAAACATGATCTTCAGAAAAATCACGTTCCCTCTCAGTGCATTAAAATACCCTGAAATTGCTTCCTTCTCCTAGAATGGTGTAATGTGCCCGGGGCAATATTTCTGTCACTGCCAATTTAGAAGAACATGTGGGTGTATTCAGAGATCTTACAGTGCCATTAAAACCATCACCAAAAACAACATCGGCCAAGCCAACTCATCAAACTGAAAATGAAAATTCCTATCCTCAGGGCACTTAATTCCAAGAGTTCCTTGGACATTATAGAAGTTAACCTTTGCTTTGTCAATAAGCTGATGTGTATGAGCTAACTGCCAGCACTTGGGACAAACAAGGTTCAGCAAGAATTTGCACTGACAGCATTATTTTGCAAAGAAAAACAGTCTTACATGGGATCGGTCAGGAGCACTGTCCAGCCAGCTCACTGATTCTACAACCTGGTGTCTGAATTATTGTGGGTATCTTTCCTCATAGTAAACTGAGCCCTAAACATCCAAGAGACCTGACCACAAAAGTGTATACAACATCTGTAAAACAGGTCAAAGGAGTTGGGGGTGGGCAGATAAAACACTATGGAACGGATGCTATTTAGAATATACCCTCACTAGGACAATGGTGTTTATACATCAAAGTCATAATGCACTTAATTTGATCTTGGCTTGGCATGTTGTTCAAAGCCAATCACAGAGGTTTATAAATCACGGCTCTTGGCTCCCATGATGAAAATATTGGCTGGAAAACCAGGAAGTGTCTGTAGCCCAACTAGTCGAGGGATACTGTCCAGAATGGCACCTTCTTGGCAAACAGAACCTGTCTGTGGTTTGCCAGATCAGCTGGTACCAGAATACCAAGTAACTGACTCTTGCTTGGCAACATGCATGATTTTGCATGTATTCAAGCACAACTCTGCATACTACAGACCACATATACAACATTACATACAGTCTGCACCCAAGTGTACCGGCCATGTCAGCAAAAATCACACATCCATTCTAAATTATACCTTCATTAACCATAACTTAATGAATAAACCACAATGGGTGGAAGTCACACATCACCCTAAGCCAGTGTTTCTCAACCTTAGAGCCATTAACCCCAATTTATCCATCTCAGTGGTTGTTCATATAACAATGCTCTTTGCCTGTCTTGACTTTGTAGAGTGTGAACTCAGCCAACGCCCCTCAACTTTCTTCACTATAAGCAACTCACGTGTTTAACGATGGAGGGGATATTTCTAGCACACTTTGTTATGGTTCAGTTCACATAATTCCCTGCCAAAAAATGATCTGGTGGTTTGAAGCTTAATGTACTATGAGAATCTAGTCAATGTGATTTGGGAACCATTTTTTGAGGATTCAGTGTAATGCATGAAACAAATTGATAATGGTTTATATAATAAATCATGGTTAAGCCAATCATAACTTAGCATGCTGTGTGAATGCAGCCCTGCTGTGTGTGCTCAGCATGTGTTTCCTATAGTAGCTGTAATATAATATGGGATTACTTTTACTAATAAATGGAAGTAATAATTGGGCTCACGTGCTGCACTAAACCATGTTCTGCTAAACTAAGATGTACACAAAGGAATTGCCCTTTTCCACTAACACGTGATGTAATCCCACCCAATTTGCAACCCTCAGCTCTGTGAAACATTTCAACGTGGCTGTTGGCCACAAAAGACTTTTCTCACTAGCATGAACCACTGTTTATAAAACACACACACGAACCCAGAACCCTGAGTTAAGTGAGTAATTGTGATTTATCACATCATGCGTACAGGACCCATAACTTTGAGTTCAACCGAACTTAAATTGGATCCACGTCTCCTGCTTGAGCACAGGTTAATTTTCATGCAGTGGTTAAAGTGGGAGGGTTTTTCAAAACTGTGCTAGGTCTCCAAGCCACAATGCAGCAAATTCCCCACCCTCTAGAATTTGTAAAAGAGAATGAGAAGTTAAAAACAGATATTACTTCTATAGGTTTAATTGCATCATAAGATCATATCCTCTACTGGGAATGCTAGTTAAAAAAGGATGGGGGAAAAGTTGAGCAGGTTTCTAGATCAAATCTGTAATTAGCAAAGGTAATACTTTTGTATCTACAAAATGCCCTGGAGCTATTCTGAATTTTCTATTAACAGCTTTGATTGCTTCTAATTCTTTCTGAAAGCAACTGTGCATATCACATACTTTTTTTCATTAAGCCACAAGATCTACTCCATAGGCTAAAATATCACTGATGAACTGCACCAAAAAAAAAAAAAGGTATAAAGAAACAAATTACAGATCACACTGAATATAAGTGAGGCAGGTAACACTGTGAGCATGAAATATCAACTATGAATGGCAGATATCAGAACACACTTGATATCACAGGCTGGATACACACATCATGTAACTATAAATAATAGTTAGGAAGATAAGCTGAAAGCCAACAGTTCTAAGCACAGCGATGTCAATTAGGTCAACAAACCAGCATGGTTCAGCTTCTGGGCTATGAAACAGAGGGCCAAGAATCTGTTGAAACACGGGAAAGGTGAGTAGCATCAGCAGGAGGTTTAAACCACCATGGGGAGAAGGGTAGAACTTCGTCTACATGCTTAGGGGGAATCAACTATTTAATGTGGCTTAAGTCTTGTTTGCAGTAATGATTTTTATCTAGCTGCGTCCAAGAAACCTCAGCTGAGACCGAGTCTATACAGCCAATTTAAGTAGTGGGAAGGTGAGGGACTGAGACTTGCTGCCAAGTCCTGACAGTTTTATAATGAGAGGATTCACACCTGGCTCGGAAAATCAAAGTAATTATGACCGAGCCCAGCCAATATTGAGCACATTCCGGCAGTAAAATCCACTTGTACTTTGACAAGGGTGCCTCAAGTCTAATCCCAAACAATTGAGTCTTCCAAGACCAGCTAGCCAGCCTCAAGCAAGCCTTTGCATTACTTGAAGCTGAAGTCACACGACCCAAATTTGGTTGTGATTTTCATGCAACTGGCTGATCCCGTGTAAGCAACTTTCTCCTCTGAAGCTGTGCTGTTACTATACTTCCTATCTGGGTTGTTGAGGGCACGTTCAACTTGATAGGATTTACCCAAACAAACCTGAAGCTTTGGTTGAGGTAGGACACAGATGGTGAGCTAATGAAAATATGGACTATAGGGAATAGATAACACCTGCGCCTCGAGTTTGGGACCTGGTCTCCATGGAAATAATGCAACAGATAGCAAACAGATCATGTTCCAGCAATTAAGATCAGGAAAAGTGTTTGGCGTACATTGTACCAAGTCAGAATGTGGTTGATTTCTTCATACAATGAATGAAACCACCCATGGGTGGATTACCCAACAAATCACAGTTAAACTAATAGCTTAATGCTCTGTGTGAACCAAGCCAGTAATGAGAACCACAGGGTTACATTGGCCGGGGTGGGGGCTCAGATCCTCATTGATTCATCTTATTTCCTAAGATTTTTTTAAACCACTGAAATACTTTTATTAATCAATTATATACATAGCCTACTCAAGCACCACCAGAAGCGAAAAAGAAGTCAGTAAAAAAGTAACAGAAGATGTCTATACAGGATGCAGTCTATCCGCTGAGAATACTCGGGGTGCTCTAAACTAAGACATACCACTGGATTCTTCACCAACACAACTTACTTATTTAACATTGTCAATACTGTGTATCTATCCTGCCCCAGTTGAACAATTCTGAACAATAATATCTCGTAACATGCAAAAAATCCATAAAGGTAAGACTTCCAACATGCTATACGTGCAGTTTGCCTTTAAGGCCCTCCAGTGGCGTCTAGACCCACCTTATTCATTTCCTTAAGGATGGAAACGAGATTAGTCACCCCTCCAGCCTTCTGCTTTCCTGTTTTTCATTCAAAAGGCAACAGTAGGAGCTGCAGACTGTCAAAATCCCCCTTCCTGACTTCTTCCTTCCTTGCAAAATACAACTCTTCTGGGAGACTCTTAACTTTCAGCATTCCTAATACCTAAAATTGCTTTGCTGCCTTTTGGTATATTCATATTATTTTTATTTAAGTTATACCATGCCTATCTGCTTATTCCAAAACTCAAGGCAGCTTATAACCAAACCAAACCAAACAAAACTTGAGTACAAAATATAATAAAATGGATGCAATTAAAATCAAAAACAAAATTATTAAAAAACATACCCCAATATGCATAATTTTATTTATTTTTCTTTCTTTCTTTCCTTCTTTGCTTTCCTTTCCTTTTTTTTTTGTTTAAAGTTGACTCCTGAATCAATCACACAATGTAGTGCACAAATTGTTCTTGGAGAATATAAATCAGGAATCAGGGTTGACTGTCAGCCACCAGCTTACATATAATTTTTCACAAACTCCCCATTATCTCAGCCTCAAGAAACTTTGCTTGTAAAAAACATGCAGACATCTGCTGCTGTCTTACCAGCCTATTTCACACAACCTCTTACACCACAGACGTTTTAGCCTAGCGTGCTATGTGAACTTAGCCAATGGCACCTTATTCAAGACGACAAGATAAACGGTGCTGTGACTTTGCACGTGTGAACCCAACCAGGCTTTCCAGGGAGAATGCAGTGGCTAGAGGGGAGAGTTTTGTCAAATAACTCCTTGACCAAAAAGGGGTGTCAAGATTGTATCCACACTGCCGTGGGCACCATCTTAACTTTTTTTAATTCCCCCCAAGGAAGCCCTCTAGGGAGCTTTCCATCTCCAAGCATTGTAAGATAACTGCATAGGCCAGTGTTGTCCAAACTTGGCCACTTTAAGATGAGTGGACTTCAACTCCCAGAATTCCCCAGCCAGCATGGCTGGCTGGGGAATTCTGGGAGTTGAAGTCCACTCATCTTAAAGTGGTCAAGTTTGGACAACACTGGCATAGGCCAAAAGGCTCCAATCTCTTAACAAGACCAGCGGATCAAGAAGGTCAGGCAGTTGGGAGACTCCATACTCAACTCCAAAACAGCTTTGAAGTTTGTTTTATTTATTCTGTCCCCCAAATGCTTTCTCAAACAGCAATGTTTTCACAGCCGTGCAGAAATCCATGAAAGTGGTGGCAGTCCGTATGAACAAGAGCAAGTTGCTCCCCAGGAGGAGGGTTCCCACTGAGAAAACCAAATTATGGGGTCCCTGCAGGAGGAACTCCCCTGGGGATGGAATCCTACGTAGGCCTCCTCTCCCTGATCTTACTGGATGGTAGATTCCTTCCAGTTTTGAAGGTATCTAGGCCATGAGCCATGCAAGTCTTTAAAGAAAATAACTAGCTTTTTGAACTGCATGCAAAAGGCAACTGGCAGCCAATGAATCTCCCGGGGAGGAGTGTAACATAGACAAATTTAGGTCTGCCCAGAACTACCTATGCAGCCAGGTGCTGAACCATTTTAAGCTTCCAAATGGTCTTCAAGAGCAGCCTGATAAAGAGCAGACTGCAGCAGTCTAACCACGAGGTGACAAGGCTAAGCCAAGAACTTTCCTGATTCTGCAAAGACACAGATTGGGCCATTAATTACTTTTAAATCCAGCGGCCCAAGATATCCACAACTATGTGAAAGCGGTATGATCCAATAATAAGCTTTAATAGATGCTGGACTCCTACGAGAGAAGCCATCCCCATCAACTCTTCCGAGGGTCATGATGGGATCCTTGCAATTCTTACAGTATACGGAGCAGTTAGCAGGAATGAAGAGAACGTGATGCAAAAGGTGTTGCTGAGCGAGCTCCAGAAAGTAGGCAAAGACAATACACTGCCTGTCTGCTAACATTTTGGAGGAATTTAGCCAGTGAGATTTGTAAACCTTGGGTTTATGGCTTAGCATGCTATGTGAACCCAGCTCACTGTGGTTTTTGATGTAGTATGTTATATGAACCAAACCTTATTTAGACAAGTGAATCATCTTCCTGTTGATGCAACTGAACTTCCAGTATCTACCTGCATTCAAATTCTGATTCATTATTCTGTACAAATGCCACCATGAGGCAAATGAGGCTTATTCCCCAGGGAAGTCCAGGTAGGGCTGTAGCATAACGCTTGAATTATATTTAACCCATTCAGACGCTAATCCAGTCCTAACTCTTCACAATCCTGCTAACTGGAATGCAGACTCCTGGAAATTTCCTGCCAGATGTCTCCCATGCCACAAAACCAGTGGCAAAACATCAGGACACCAAGGTGTCTTCTCGACTGGCCAGGCAGACAGCGGTGGGCACGGCTTGGACAGCACAACCCACCAGTCCTGCATCGACAGGCGTTGATGCACTTCTTACGATTTGACTTCCTGGCCGCTCTGCGTCTCTATCTTGTTTCCTTGGACGACTGAAGGCTGGGTTTTAGGATTCACACAACATGACTGTGCTACAGCAGCCATTCTCTTACACATTGTTGGCTGAATTAAGGGGTTGGCACAACATGCTTTACGGGTCCTGCATACTCTGGGCGAGTCTAGGACTCAGGCAACTGGGCTAATTCAGTAAATCACAGATCAATTAAACACGAGCTAGCGATGCAGCCACAGCGAAACTAGGAAAAAAGTAATGACTTTTTGCATTCTGGTTGTTTTCTCAGAGATTTTAACATAAGCTGCCTTGGGTCTTTCCCACTCGTCAGCCACATAAGTCACAACAATAATAATAATTTGCAAGCAAAGACTTTCCCCCTTTTTTCTACAGCATGAATGGAATTTCTGCGTTGATTTCTTGGAGTATGGGAAGGTCTGTCATTTTTTTTTTAATTTATATTAATCCAAGTCTACACCTCACACAGCAGAATGAATGTGTTTCCTGTTTCAAAATGGCAAACACCACACATACAAACCACACAAACCATTATCACTGATCCTAAGGAAAGGAAGCCACCAAAATGGGTTTAGGGGCCATGAGTAACCCAACCTTATTCCAAAATGGGAGGTAATGCCTAAAACTTCTGCTTCCCCCATCTTAAACAATTCTCGCCCTTCTCGATTTCACCTGAATTGAATGGTGGGGCTGCTGTGACAGTGATCTTTTAATGAAATTACTTGGGGGCAAGACCAGGCATGCCGAGATGATGTCCTCAACGCATTTCCTCTGAAGGAGATCATAATCACCTCCATACAGCCTGCTCTCAGGAAAGTATGTCTGCTACATCATAGCGTGGTTTTCTGCCTAACCAAGAAGAAACCCTGTGATTAACAGCCTCTCATCTAACCACAAAATGACCACATATCTGGGACTGGATGACATGCTAAGGCAAGCCATATACGTTTAGCATGCCATGCAAACGCTGCCATCGTGGTTTATTATTTATGCTTTATGGTTTAGCACAATGGATAAGCGCAGCTGCTGCCTGGAGAATCGTGGGCTTGTTACAGTCTGCAGCTAGTCCTTAAATCCCGGGGGGGGGGGGGACTACATAGACATATTTTAAGCCTATTTACTTACTATCTGTGCAACGCCTTACATAATACCTTTTGCACAGACACCAAATACCAGCCAAATCAGCCCCATCCAGAAAAAACAGCAGCAATAAAAAATTCCGATGACAAAGACTTCCCTCGAAATGCTGTGTCGCGGTCAGGTTTTTGGGAGGAACGGGTGGAATCAGGCCCGATGAAGAGCAGGACACGCCAGAGCCTAAGTAACATTTAAAGTTAGGTACTGAGCTTTTTTAAAATAAACACTGACGTTGGTCAAGCTATTCATATCCTTCGCATTACTTTATTATTTGTTCTTACTATTTCTGTACGGCCCTTCGTGCCCAAAGCCACACGCAAATGCACGCAGGCGATTCAAAAGAAAGCCCTGAAACCTCATGGGATGTGAGGGGGGCCTACCAGGCCCCTAGTGGGATATGGGGTGGCAGATTCACTGCTATGGGGTAGCAGGTTTACTGCGAGTCCGACCGGCCTTAGCGGAAGGCCTCCGTGCCGGCCTCAGCACATCTCCTTGAGGGTCTCCCTGCGCTTCAGACCCGCTGCATAAATGCTTTTGCAGCTCGTTCTCCCTATTTGTAGTGTGCCGGTTTTAATCCTGCTTCCTTCTGCGTGCTTTATGATCCCAGATGCTGCATCGCCAACTGCTCAGAAAGCATCTGGCATTATGCAGGCAGCTAAATGAGGCAGGAGGGTTGAAAATGGCCTGTCCTTCCTTCCTTCCTTCCTTCCCCTCTTCCCAAGGGGAGGCCGCGGGGGTCCCCGGCTCCCACCCAGAAACTCAACGCCCGCGACTTCCGCGGAATCCGCCTTGCCTTCCTCTCGGGTCGGCCCCTACTGCACAGCGGAGCTCAGCGGCACATCCCGCCCTGCGATCCTCGCTTCGCAGCCGCAGCCCCCCTTTCCTTGCCGGCGGCCGAGGAACTGCAGGGCCGGGGCTCAGCGGACGAAGGAGCCCCGCGCAGGGCCAGGGGCCGGCAGCTCAGAGAAGGGCCGTCGCCGCCCCGCCCCGCCCCGCCAAGCCGGGTCCGCTCCTCCGGCAGCGCGCCGCGGCCGCCCGCCCCCGCCTCTGCCCGCTCGGGGCGGCCCCGGCGGTGCGGCGCGATGGCGCCGGGGGCCCCTCCGCCCCTCCCCGAGAGCCCCCGCCGCCCCCGGGCCGGAGGCGAGTCGGGAGCTCCGAGTCCGGGAGCCTCCGGGGCGCAGCTCCCGAGAGCGGGCTGCGCGAGGCAGACAATGGGGATGCGCAAGGCCGGAGAGAGGGACCGGCGGCCGCAGCAGCCGCCCAGCAGGCCCGGCCGTCCCCGCTCCGGGCTCCGGACTCCCGCCGCCAGCCCGCTCCCGTCCTCCCGCGGGCTGCCGGCCCGGCCCGGCCCGGCCCCCGCCGCCAGCGCCGGAGCGGCCGGGCCCGTCCGGAGCCCGCGCCGCCCGCCCCGCAGCGCGCTCCGAGGGCAGCCCCGCCTTCCCCGGCCCCCCGCGCACGGCAGCGCCGGGAGCCGCCTGGCCGAGCCGGCATGCCCGCGCAGAGGGGGGGCGGCGGCGGCGGCGGCAGCAGCGGCGGGCGGGCGGACGGAGCCAGAGGCGCCCGCGGGATGCTGCCGGCGCTGCCCGCCGCGCGCCCCGGGCTTACCTGCAGGGCGCGCCGGGACCCGCGCCTCCGCCTCCGCCTCCGCCTCCGCCGCCTCGCAGCCGGCCCGACCGCGGGCTCCAGCAGGCAGCCAGGCAGCCTCCGGAAACGCGTCCCCGGCCCGCCGCGCTTTCCCCAGGAAACAATTCCGGCCTCTGGCGGCGGCGGCGGCGGCGGCTCCTACCCCTGCGCCGCCTCCCGGAGCCGCGCGAGGCGAGCGGCAGCCGGGCGGCCCGGGCGGAGGGCGACGTCCTGTGGCCGCGGCGGCTCTTTGCAAGGCGGCGGGCCGGAGGCTGGACGGCGCCTGCTCCCGGGGAGCGAGTCCCCCCTCCCCCCTCCCGCCACGAAGCCCTCACCGGAATGCAAATGGGGGGGAGGAGGAGGAGGAGGAGGAGGAGCAGCGCCGTTCCCGAATATCCCCGGGAACGAGTCCTGCTGCTCGGCGGCTCCTGCTCGCTGCTCGCTGCTCGCTGCGGGTTTGGCGGTCTCTCTCCAAGAGCCGGGCTCTTGTAAACCGAAAGGCACGTCTAGGAGAGGAGCTGGGTTTAGCTTCTGGGTCCATGGGGTCTCCATGGAGTTACAGGCAGGCTGCCTCTGGGTCATTCA
Source organism: Python bivittatus (assembly GCF_059951505.1). NCBI lineage: Eukaryota > Metazoa > Chordata > Lepidosauria > Squamata > Pythonidae > Python > Python bivittatus. The sequence continues at coordinate 1,307,960 of NW_028277121.1, forward strand.
TGACCCAAGGAGGACATCCAGGACGTCCAGTGGGAGAGGGCATCACCAGCCAGAAAGAAACTCATATTATCCAGCAAAATGCAGAGGCTTCCCGATTTTTTTCCTAACTCCCTTCTTTCATTAATAAAGATACGATAACACAACTGACCCCTGAATCAACCCTTACACATTCTCACCTTCGCCAGCACCGTATTTGACCCAGGGTTTCAGATGGACTGCATGAACACCACAGGCTATGTTTCATTACTTTTAGCCTGTATTACATTCTTTGTGGCTCAACATCTTGCCTGAATCCAACCACATGGATTAATTTGGTAAACGGAGATTAAAAAATGAAGCGCAGCCAGTCGTAGACCTTCAAAAGGACTACCAGATTGGATTCCCTCAACTTAGGCTGTGCACAGAATTCTCAACCCAACAGCGAGGAACTCTCAGCATTTACACAGCTGTTGAATTCAGCCCACAGCTTTCCATTCAGAGAGCCTAGTTTGCACAAGATAGTATACCCTACTTAAAATAAAACTCAACTTTGGTTGTGTTTCGAGATGTGTGAAAATTTACTGGTATTGTCCTGTGAGCGTGGAATGCTGTGTGTGCCGTAGGTGCAAAATAAGGCTAGTACCTTCTCTATCTTACTAAACAGTGCTCAAATGACCACAAAGACAGGGGGGTTCATAACTATGAGTTCATTTGGTCATGACCATGGCATATGGACCTAGATAGCATATTAAAAAGCAGAGACGTCACCTTGCCGACAAAGATCCGCATAGTCAAAGCTATGGTTTTTCCAGTAGTAATGTATGGCTGTGAGAGCTGGACCATAAAGAAGGCTGAGCGCCGAAGAATTGATGCCTTTGAACTGTGGTGCTGGAGAAGACTCTTGAGAGTCCCCTGGACTGCTAGGAGGTCAAACCAGCCAATCTTAAAGGAAATCAACCCTGACTGCTCATTGGAAGGATTGATACTGAAGCTCAAGCTCAGAGACTTTGGCCACCTAATGCGAAGAGAGGACTCTTTGGAGAAGACCCTGATGCTGGGAAAGATGGAAGGCAAAAGGAGAAGAGGACGGCAGAGGATGAGATGGTTAGAGAGCATCACTGAAGCAATGAGCATGAAACTGAGCAAACTCAGGGAGGCAGTGAAGGACAGGAAGGCCTGGCGCAATATGGTTCATGGGGTCACGAAGAGTCGGACACGACTTAACGACTAAACAACAACAACATGGCATATGGAAAATTGTGACTTGGAAGGTTAGAAGGATAACTGGTAAAGACCAATGATAAATGGTAGCGATAAATGAAATGAAGGAAAAAATGTGTATGTTATGAGTCTGTGAAACTAACAGACAGAAGGGCGTAATAGATCTGAACGAAGTTGGCCTCCTCTTGTGGAGTTGATGAATACATGCAAGCAAGTACATGAATGAATACAGGAAAAGAAGTGAACAAAATGGCCTAGGTAAGGTCCAAAAGTTTGAGCTGATGTCATCATGGTCATTTTTAGTGTGAATGAGAGCAAGCACGAGGTTGCACGTTACATTCTAGTGAGATGAGTTCTTGGAGGACAACGTGCAGCATTCAGACCAAGAAGGATCCACCGGGAAAAATACTGTTATGTGACATGAATCCGTGAGTGGACATAAGATGAGAGTATAGAAAAAATGGGTTTTCATAAATCCAAGAATAAACGAGAACAATGATTGATTGATGAGTATCTGCTTAGCAAAAGGTTTGTGTCAAATGTGAGGCTTAAGCATGAGTTTACTCCTATATACACAAGGCAAGGGAATTAATGCACATCTAAAAGCATGATTGATTTAATTGATTATGATAAAAAAGTGAGAACGTTAGTGAAAGATACAAGGGTGCTGAAAAGATCTGAAGGTGAAACACATCATTTTTGTTAGTGTCAACAGCAGATCTTGGGAAAAATATAAACATGGAAGAAAAAGTGATAACCAAGAGTAAAAGTAGAACTGCAGAAAATACAAGTGCTATATACATACAGGAAGTACGAAAGAAGACACTTGGTGGAATGATGAAGTGAAAGAGGCTGTGGATAAGGGAAAGAATGCATATAACAGAATGCTGCAAAAAATAAGGATGAGAGGCAGGCACTTTATAGTGTGGAGAGGAAGAAAAATATATCTGCAAAACTATCTAAGGGAGCAAGGAACAGCTAAGATTAAAAAAGGCAAAGAAAATGCAGAGTGATTTTGATGGAAATAAAACTTTGTTTTGGAAGTGAGTAAAACAGACTTAAGAAGCCTCCAGCTGAGTAATTTTTTAAAAAAAGTGTTGAAAACATTTGGGATAAAACTGAAGGGAGAGAATGCTAGGAGGAGTATTTTAAACATGTCTATGAGGATGTTGGTGCTACGCCACAGAGTGGAATTGAAACAAATGTGATAAATGGTAGTGTCCAAGTGGCAAATGGGTGAAAAGAAGTCATACATGCTGTGAGAACGTTGATAAATGGTAAGACTGCAGATGTGAATAGTGTAAATGGAGAAATGTTTAAACATAGATATGATTTACTCATGGAGCAATAGTACAACTGTGCCAACGGGGAATACACTGGGCCGTTTGCGTAGAATGCTCATGGCTCCCGAGTGCATTTGGGGCTGCCAGTACCAGCGCATTGCTTTCAATGTGCATTCCCCATTGTGTGCCTGCTTACTCTCTTGTAATCGCTTCCTCTCCAATGAATGTAATTACAAACATTAATTCCCTTCTTGCTAATTATCCCAGCACCAGGGCGAGCATTCCAAAGGGTGGGGCAGTGGGGAAAAGGAAAGCAGTCACAGTCACATGATTTCCCACTTAGCGACCGCCTTGCTTAACAACAGAGCTCCCAATTGTGGTCACTAAACAAGGACTACCTGTAGATGCTCAGATTGACTCATTGGGAGAATTCACATAGGCCTGGAACATTCTGGGAAGTGAACAGAAAAATTATAACACCCTGATGGCATCCATGCAAAGTTAGCAAGAAGGGAATTAATGTTTGTATTTACATTAAACTGAAGCTTAAAACTGAGATTGTGGACCCTCTGACTAAAATATGCAACCTAGCTCTATACTCAGCCTCTGAAGCTGAGGACAGAAGGTGATCAACGTGACTCCAATTTTTCATACTGACTCACAGGGAGGCCTCTCTTTTCAACATCTATTCTGGGGAAGATACTGGAAATTGCTATTAAAGATAAAATTACCATTTGGAAATATAGGCCTTGCTCAAGGTTACCCAACAAGGGAAGGAAGGCCCTGTCTAACTAATCTACTAGAGATTTTTGAGGGGGTTAATAAACATGTGGGTAAGAGCAAACCAGGAGATATAATCTACTTAGATTTTCAAAAAGCCCTTGAAAAAGTCCCTCTTCAAAGACGTCCTAGTAAGCTTAACAGCCATGGAATAAAAGAGCAGGTCTTCTTGTGGGTAAACAACTGGCTAAAGAATAAAAAACACTGCAGACTAACACTTGGTAGAGCAGCCATGAAGGCCTTAGAAAAATATTCAGATGCCATGATGTGTTTATACCTACAAAGATTAGAATAGTGCAAGCAAAGTGGCATTCTATGGAAGCATGTGTTGGACTCTGAAAAAGCAGGATAGGAAAAGTATTGACACCTTCAAACTTTGGTGTTGGAGAAGACTTCTGAGAATCCTGTGGACAGCCAAGAAAACAAACAAATGGATTATCAAAGAAATCAATCCAGAATTTTCACTCGAGACACCAGTGACTAGGCTCAAATTATCCTACTTTGGACACATTGTGCAAAGACCCAGCTCTCTAAATAAGGCTCGAATGCTGGAAAAGGTGGAAGGAAAGAGAAGAAGAGGATGACCAGCAGCAAAGTGGATAGACTCAGTTACAGAGGCAATAGGTACACCATTGGAAGATCTGAGAGATCAGATAAGGGACAGATCATCATGGAGACAATCTATCTATGTGGTCCCTAACATTCAACACTGACTTGATAGCAGATAATCAATCAAAAAACAGAAAACAAAGAGTAGGAGTAAATGGACATTTCTCAAAACAGAGATGTAACTAGTGGGCTCTCCTAGGTTCTGCCCTAGGACTGGTGTTTTTAAATATATATATAAAAGATCTGGGCGTGACTAGTAGAATAGCCAAGATTGGTGATGACACTAAATTGTTTAGAGTGGTAAAAATGATAAGGGCCTGTGAAAAGCTCCAAACGGTTCCCTGCACATTAAAGGAGTGGGCATCAAAATGGCAGATGCCATTCAACACGAGCAAGTGCAAAGTGATGCACACGGGTGCCCAAAATCCCAACTACTCCTACAAACTAAGGGGTTCAGAGCTAGCAGTGACTGATGAGGGAAGAGACCTTGGGGCAATGGTAAACAGTTCAAGGAAGGTGCTGGCCCAGCGGCCGTCCACCGTATAAAAGGCCAACAGCATGTTAAGGGTAATAAGGAACAGTATTGAAAACAGAGATGCCAATGCTATAATATTTTTATATAAATCAATGGTGTGACTATACCTGGAACAGTGTGTGTGCGGTTCTGGTCAAGCAGAGTTAGAGAAGTTCAGAGGACGACAACTAAGATGATCCAGGGGCTGGAGCAGCTTCCTTATAAGGAAAGGTGACAACATTTGGGGCTTTTTAGCCTAGAAAGGAAGTGAACAAGAGGGAATATGACTGAGGTATAAAAAATTACGCATGGTGTGAATAAATAAAGGGAAGCTGTTTTCCCTTTCCCAAAAATACTAGAGCTAGAGGTCTCCCAATGAAACTGAACCCTGGAAGAATCAGGACAGACAAAAGGAAGTGGGTTTTTTTTTTTTTAACCCAATGCATAATTCAATATCAGAATTTGCTACCATGAGAGGTTACCAGCTTGGCTGGCTTCAAAAAAGGGTTGGACCAATTGGTGGAAGTCATGGGAATCAGTGGCTATTAGCCCTGATGGCAGTGTGATTGCCTTTGAAGGCTACTTGCTAGGAGATAAGTGGGTGTCCTTGTGCAGTTGGTTGGCCACTGCGAAACAGATGGCTGGACTTGATGGTTCAAGGGTCTGATCCAGCAGGGGCCTGCTTATGTTCCTACATGAGCGGTAGAAAAGTGGAACTTCGTCTCATCTGCTCAAGGTAGCAGTTTGGAGTCTGATTCATTGGAGGGATTTGCATAGGCCTGCCACATTCTGTGAAGTGAGTAGAAGGTCACTCTGAGTGTGGGAGAAGTGGAAAGGGGCTCTTTGGATCTGTACAATCTCCAAGAGGCAGATGGAGAAGGAAGGAAGCACTCTGGTGATCTGTAAGATACGTCCTATGTTTGGGTTCCCGCCTGAGGAAGATTCTGACTACAACTGGACCAAGCACAACCTCATTGCATTGCTGGAGGAGAAAGTGGAGGGGCTAAAGGCCTCCCTAGTCATGCTGAGACTTATCAGGGAAGATGAGGAGTTTCTGGATAAAGCAGGAGGATGTCTCAAGAACAACACAGGAAGGAAGATATTACCACAGAGAAACCAGGAGCCTTCAAAGAGGAAGGATGGTAGCACATCTTAGAGAACGAGGAGACGGTTGCTGTCAGTGGAGCTGCACAAGCAGTTTCAGGTACTCTGCCTGGAGAAAGTCCCACAGATTTCTAGAGAAGGAATTTCACCCAGCATCCCAGTAACAGGAAGGAGAGGAGGTCAGACTGTCACAGAGATAAGGAACCATTTACTCCCTCAAAGAGGCAAAGGCATGGAATGGAAATGGGTGCCTTGCTGTGCAGAGGACCAGAGTCGGCAATCTGCAAACCAGCCATGTTATCAGGGGAAGTATATTGTCTCCCAAGCGCAAAGATCCAAGATGTGACGGAGGGACTGACCCAAGTAATTAAACCTATTGGCTGCTGTCTCTTTCTTCTGTTTCACGTTGAAACAAATGATGATGCCAGAAAGAGCCTGGGAAGAATATCAAAAGCCTATGAGGAGCTAGGCAGGCAGGCAAAAAGGTTTTGAGCACAGGTGGTGTTTCCATCCATACTTCTAACTGTTGCTCACAGCCCAAGGAAGGACTGGAGAATTCTGGAGGTGTACCACTGGCAAAAACTTTGGATTCCTGGACCCCAGTCTTCACTGCCTACAGGAAGGGCTTCTGGCAAGAGATGGGCTGCATCTCAGACTGGGAAGAATGTCTTTGGAAGGCATCTTGGTAAGGTAATCTGAACTAAATCTGAAGGGGGAAGGAGACCACTACCTAGAACCACATCCCAAACATAAGACCAAAGACAGGAAGGAAGGAAGGAAGGAAGGAAGGAAGGAAGGAAGGAAGGAAGGAAGGAAGGAAGGAAGGAAGGAAGGAAGGAAGGAAGGAAGGAAGGAAGGAAGGGGTAAGAAGGGTTACTCAAGAGTATACCAGGAGATGCAGCAGAGAAACTTAGGAAAGGGATTACTAAAGGGTTGAAATACCTGTAGAGCAATGCACAGAGTATGGGCAACAAACAGGCAGAACTTGAACTCCTAGCACAAGATGGGAAATTGGATATCGCAAGTGTAACTGAAACATGGTGGGATGGATCTCATGACTGGAATAGAGTACTGTAAGGATATAATTTGTTCAAAAGAAATAAATCCAACAAAAAGGGAAGTGGAATTGCATTATGTGTAGAAAGTTACTGCACCTGTATGGAAATTCATGATCCTAAGGATGAAAACCCTGCTGGAAGTGTTTGGGTGAAGCAAAAACAAACATGATATTGTGAGTGTGTACTGCAGACCAGCCAACCAAGCAGGAGATATAGACAAAGTCTTCACAAACCAGATGGCCAAGATACCCAGGAAACACAGCACTGTGATAATAGGGGATTTCAACTTCCCTGACATCAACTGGGAGTCAAATTCTGCAGCAGAATTTTTCAACAGGTTCTTGACATGCCTTGCAGAAGACTTCACCATCCAAAAGGTGGAGAAGGGAACTAAGAATCAGATATATTGGGCTTAATACTTACTAAGGGAGAAGAAATAGTTGAAGAAGTGGAAGCAGTAGGAACTGTGGGAGAGAATGACCATGTAATTCTAGAATCCACCATACTGCAGGCCAGGAGAACTGAAGGTAGCCAGATTAGTGTTCTGGACTTCAAGAAAGCTGACTTCAACAAGCTAAGAGAAAAAGCAGGAAGGATTCCATGGATGGAAACCCTTAGGAGAGTTGGGAAATTCTGAAAAATGAAGTAACTATGGCCCAACCACAGTCAATACCAAAGAGGAAAAAAAACGGGAAGCATCTGACGAGGCTGGTGGGATTGCACCAAGAGCTCTCTGATTAACTGAGAAACAAAAAGGACAAGTTTAAACAATGGAAAAGGGGGCATACAACAAAGCAGAAAATCAGGAAAAACCCCAGATGTGCAAGCATGGGGTCAGGAAGGCTAAGGCTTGGCATGAGCGAAGGTTTGCTGTGAATACCAAAAATAACAAAAAATGATTCTTTGGGTGTGTCTGGAACAAGAGAAAGTTATGGAAAGGACTGGAGAAAATGGCAAGTCGGTGAGGGAGAAAGCTGAGCTACTTAATTCTTATCTTGCATCTGCCTTTTCACAAAAGGAAAAGAAATGCAGATAAAAGTAGGTAAGGAGTTGGTAGTAGAAATGAATTCAAGTCTCCTGGGTCAGATGAATTACCTTCCACGGAGATAAAGGAAGTAGCAGATGTCATCTCAGAACCACTGACTGAATATTTGAGAAATTCTGGAGCAATTCTGGAAGTGCCAAAAAACTGGAGAAGAGTTACTGTTGTTTCAGTGTGTTAAAAAAAATGGGGGGGGGGAGAGTGGACCCAGGAAACTACAGACCAATCAGCTTGACATCAATACCTGGGAATATCCTAGAAAAAATAATCAGGTAGCAGGTTTGCGAGCACTTAAAACCAAACAGGGTGATTATCAGAAGCCAGGATAGGTTTATTAAAAACAGGTCATGCCAGACAACTCTTATTTCTTTCTTTGGCAATGTGACTGGATTAGCGGACCAAGGGAACGTTGTGGATGTAGTATTAGTAAGGCATTGGATCAAGTAGATCACAGCATCCTTCTTGATGAACTGGAAGCATATGGGATGGAAGGGTCCACTACCAGATGGATTCACAGTTGGCTGAACAACCATAGCCAACATTGGTCCTTCCTGGGTCTATGTCCACGTGGAGGGAGGTATGCAGTGGGGTGTCTCGGGCTCTATCCTGGGCCCAGCATGCTTCAACATCTTCATAAATGACGTAGATGAGGGAATAGAAAGGATGCTCATAAAATCTGCACATGACCCAAAGCTGGGGGGTGCGATTGCTGACACCTTCAAAGACAGGCTCAGAATTCAAAAGGACAAAAGGATAAACTGGAAGATTGGGCCCTCTCCAACAAAATGTTGTCTAATGGTGAGAAATGTAAGGCTCTGCGCTTAGGCAGGAAAAAACAGATGTGCAGGTACAAGATAGGTGGTATCTGGCTTAGCAGTAGTACTTTTGAGAAGGATCTGGGTGTCTTGGTAGCCTACAGATTAAGCATGAGCCAGCAATGTGCTGCTGCAGCCAAAACAGCCAATGCAGTTTTGGAGCTGCATCATAGAGGTATAGTGTCCAGATCACAGGAGGTGACAGTACCACTCTGTGCTGCACTAGACAGACCACGCTTGGAATACAGTGTCCAGATCTGGTTGCTACAGCACAAAAAGGATGCTAAAGAACTGGAAAGAGTGCAGAGAAGAGTGACAAGGATGGTATGGGGCTTGGAGGCTAAATCCTACAAAGACTGGTTAAAGGAACCTCAAGAAGATGAACAAACATCTGATGATGTTATCTAGCTGAGTAATGAAACATCTGCACTCAAACCACCAAGCTCAGAGAGCCCCAAGGACTTCACAATCCAACCTTGAGCTACAGATATTCTCTTCTCTTGGAGCCTAAAGGCGGCTAAGAGATGCTACAATAGCAGTCTTCCAACACATGAAAGGATGTTATAGGGAAAAGGTGTGGATTTATTCTCCAGAGTATCCATGGGTGAGACTAAGACCAAATGGTGGAAGCTTTACAGTGGAAGATCCAAATTTCCCAACCACGTGAGCTTGCCTCCCAAAGTCCAGGGCACTCTATCACTGGACCTTTTCAAGGATGGTGTGAGGATTCTTGAGTTCAGCGGGGGGCTGGGCTGGAAGATCTCCAAGGTCCCTCCCAACCCTAGGATTCTGAGATAAATCTGTGATAAATCTTGAGGAGGGAGCGCACTTGGAGGCGAAAAAGTGGGTTAAGGAGCAAACTGGGTTAATTGAGAAAAGCACGGTCAAGTAAATTCTATGTTATACCAGCTAGGTGATAGCACTTGAATTATTCTGATTGGTCTAGATCTGTGTTGCACAACCTTGGCAACTCTAAGATGTGTGGGCTTCAACTCCCAGAATTCCCCAGCCAGCCATGCTGGCTGGGGAATTCTGGGAGTAGAAGCCCACACATCTTAGAGTTGCCAAAGTTGAGAAACAGTGATTTAGAAAGCTGAGCAGAGCCAGCCAGCACATAGAAAGGCAGCTGTGTGGGAAGTCCAAAATTTAAGTGGGAAATCTAAAAAAGAAATTCTAAAAAGATTTTGTTTCGTTGCCCCGGAAATTCCACAGAGGTTTCCATGCAGGATACCAACCAGGAGTTGAGCTTTTCCTGGGAGTACAGTAGGCTTTATTTTCCACCCCAGGGTGCACGCTTGGCAAGGGCCAAGCCCATGTGGGGAAAGCAAGCCGTGGCCTTTGACGCAAGCGACTCCTGTTTTTTCTGCCCGGGTTCTGCACCAGGAGTCCACTCCCGGACTGGAAGGGGGTGTCGTCTGGGGGGCTTGTCCTGCGGTTGTTTTAACCTGGTTACGTAGCTGGCCACAGAACATCAGGAATCCACGGTCTAGTCAGCCGGACGCTCCGAAGCCATTGGTGGAAAGGAGAGCGGCGCGCCGGTGCGCCCGCGAGCAGCGCCGGCAGGCTGAAGGGCGGCCGACCGGGATTCCCCGGAGGAAGCGAAACTCGGCTCCCCACCCGCCGACGACGAGACCCCGAGGAGCATCTCCGCCGGGTTCCCTCCGCACCTGCCGAGCCCCCGGAGCCCGCTCCGGAAAGAGGCGTTCGCTGTCCCCGGTCTTCCCCGCGCGTTCGCGGGTTTCGCAGCGCAGCTGGGCGCGCACGCGGGGATCAGGGCCCCGCTTCGCCGGTCCCGTTCGAAACAGCGGGGGGGGGGGGGGCGTCAAAGCCGGCCGAGCCTTTGCAAAGCGCCCGCAGCTCGGCTCGCCAGAGGACCAGGCGCGCAACTGTGACTGCGCGCCGCCCGCCCTCCGCTCCTGCGCTCGCCAACTACCGGGTGGTTTGCAGGGAACCTCCCCGGTGGATCAGCCGACCTGAGGGTTGTACTACACCCCGGGGGCGCGCGCTGGCCACAGCCTCCCCGCCTCCGAGTCGGCGGGGCCCCCCGGGCGCGCAGGGCGAAGGGCTCGGGGACCGAGAGGCGGGCAGAGGCGCGGGGGCGGCGAAACCGTCCAAAAACGCCCGGGGGCTCTTGGTGGGCAGCGCTTGCCGCAGCAATTCCCCCTCCTCCTCTGCAGTGGGTCCGTCCGGCGGCGGTATATAGGGGTGGGCGGCCGGCTGCTCTCCCCCAGAACGGCTCCTGTTCGCGGCGGTTTCGGAAGCGGCGCGATGGCGTGGCAGGCCATGGAGATCAACCCGGAGGTGAGGCGAGGCGCGGCGCGGCGCGGGCAGCCGCGGTCCGGCCCGCTGCATGGGCGGGCTCGCTCGCTCGCTCGCTCGCTCGCTTGGATGGTCGGAGGGCTCGGCGTCCGCTTGGAGGGGGCGTGAGGGAAGGGGCTCGTGGCGTCCTGGAACCTGGGCTGGAAGAAGCCTCTCCTCCGTGGCTAGACGTGGGTGGGAGCGGGCGGGGAGGCTGCTCGGACCCTCCGCCGGAGATGCAGCGGGTCTTCCGGCGTTTGGAGGGGGCGGGGGGCCCTGGGAAGAACATGGAGGGGGCCCCGCCCTTGCGCAGGCTGACTCCGCTGTCGTGCCTCTGTTTCTGTGTTTCAGATGCTGAACAAAGTGAGTGTCGCTGGAAGAGACGCGTCTTCCCCGGCTGGGCGTTTCCTCGCGCCCGCCGCACCTGCCGTCGTTCTCGCCCTTGGAGGGGGGCGCGGACGCGCTCGCTCGCTCGCTGGCTCGCCCGCCGCGGGAAGCGGGGGGGGCGCGGGCAAGAGAAGCGCCTGTGGCGGCCGGGCGGGGGTCTCTGCGGGAGCCTCGCCTTCGGCCGACGATTCGGCTCTCGTCGGGCCGGGCGGCAGGGGGCGCTGCGGGCCGCGGTTTGTGCTGTGTCACGCCGGAGCCGTCCAGCGCAGGGTGGTCTGGCGTCGGGAGGGGCTGCGGGGCGGAGGCCCCACCTGCCCCGGTGGAGGCGGCGGGGATCGCCGGGCCAGGAAGCCCCCGCCTCGTTACGGCGGGAGTGCCCCGTTCTCTATTGGCAGCCACGACTCTTCCCATCATCATCATCATCATCATCATCATCATCATGGGGAAGATTCAGCATCCTTTGTTGTAGGGACCCGCACACACACTCCGAAAGCCGCTGCAGCAGCGCCTGCAGGCACACGCCCTTATCCCTGGCCCTGCTAAAGCCCTTGACCGGGCAGGCGCGAGTCTTCGGCATCCAGCTTCCTAGTGCTCAAAATGCACCCGGAAAGAGACTCGTTTTGTCTAGTCACTCTCCTTTCCCCTGGCGTTGAATGAGATTTCGTGGACCAGCTGCTTTCAGTTGCTAACATCTGTAACGCGGTCCCTGAAGGGTGAGAACATCCTTCCATAAAAGGATTCCAGATTGAACGCAACTCCACTGAACCTCACATCATTTGGCCAGTAGAGCCAGGCTTCATACTCACAGAATGGCTGGCCGTGTTACATCTAATAGATAATAATAGAGGCATTTCATTTTTACTAGATGCTGCCAGACTGGGACTTTGAATCCAGAACAGAATGGAGTTCTTGCTCCTGCTGTAATTGAGAGTGAAACAGGGAAAGTTTATTGCTAGTATTATTAAATTGGGAATGTTTCTGATCTATCCCCGGGTCCAGATGGGCCTCCTCCTCATCACTGGAATAAACTCAAAAGAAATAGTTATCCCAGTTTTGAACCCAGAGCAGAGAAGTATTGTTGTCATTGATTCTCTGGCTGAATTTGTAGATCAGCTAAGCCAAAATATCATTTGCTTGTTGGTGGCACATTCAAACTGTGGCTTGCCTGTTTTGTGAACGTGAGATACCCAGGACTGCATGTGTTTCCCTTGATCGTGTAGGTGCTCTGCCGCCTAGGAGTCTCCCCTGGCTGGCAGTTTGTGGATGTGTTGGGGTTCGAGGAAGACTCCTTGAGTGCCGTGCCAAACCCAGCTTGTGCACTGCTGCTGTTGTTTCCCCTCACTGCTCAGGTGAGTGCTAAAGGTGAATGAAGGTAGACGCATCCATCCTTCTCCGTATAATACTTCGTAACATTGGAAGCAATTTGCTAATCTAATCTTCGGAGGTCTCTTGAAGTGGAATTGCACCTGTAATATCACGTACCAGGATCCCAGGAATTTGCAAAACTGCCTTGAGAATCTTGCCCGAAACAGTTAACCTAGTTAAACCTGCATAGCACATTTGACAGTAAATATTCTGGAGACCTGCTGCTTGCTACTAGCCAGAGAAATTTGCTTAGAAGCAAGAATTAATAACTACTGCGTGTCCTGGAATGTTAGAAGAATGGCACTCTTTTGAGCCATACATTAAAGCAGAATATTGACAGAAGTATCTTTTAAGATACATGTGTTGCTTTGAGGATGGTGTCTATGGGTTAAAGGCAGGGGGGGCAGATAAAGGTTATGTGAAGTCATCACAAAAGCCACAGCTTATTTGCTTCAAGTAGGAAGCTGCAAGTACCTAACAGCACATGAGTATACATCATCGCACGTGTATTGTCATTTTGGCATCTCTGGAATTTGCTGCATGTGCTACGGGGTTTCAACACTGAAGTAAATCAGAAGCAGATGAAAGGCTGGTGCGTGTGTAATTCAGGGGGTGGTTCGCATCCCTGTCCATGAAGGTCCTGAAGACCTTCAACAGCAGCTAACCCACTGCGGCATTAAGGGAGTCAAACCACAGATGGGACAATATGGTGATCATGGAATTTTGCTCTCACATGTAAGGTAGTAGGAGCAAAGACTGATGCAGCGGTAGATGAAAGCCTGTCTTGGAAGATAAGGGGGGTTACTGTAAGAGAACAGAAATTGGATAGTTGGAAAGACTTTGGAGGAGTTTGAGGGACCATTTTAATGAGTACAGTGAATAGATAGAAGGCTTGAGAGCTAAGCTGGGTTGAGTCTGGGTGGTACTTGGAGGGGTTATCTCCAAGGAATACCAGGGCTGTAGGCTAAATGGGAAAACAGAATAGAAATCCTTCATGGAGATCACTTCTGTATTGCTGCCAGGAAGACTACATGGACCTGAAGTCATCAGAAGCTGTACTTGACTCAGAAGTCATGTAGATGAAGCATGCCACCACTGAATGAATGAGGACAATTAGTAAATATGTCTTGAAAATGGGTATAGCTGGTACTTGTTATAAAGTTAGGCATGTGGGGGGTATGTCTTTGTTTTTAATGAATGCATGTTGCCTGATGCTGCAGAAGTCTTGGTGGTGGTTGGTGGGTTTTGGTTTTTTGGGGGTTTTTTTGGCTTTAAACCACTCTAGTTGGAGCCTTTATGCCTTCTCAAATGATGGAATGTAGTGATGGAACCATAAGCTTGTGTAAGCGAGTGGGTGACACCCAGTTGCTGAAAACCAACGATCAATTGACCTTGAGTTCCAGTGGCAGCCCCTTGACATACACGTGCTGGTTGACAAGTTACAGAAGCTGTCAGTTAAGTGTTAATGTTGCCCTTTGTCTTGTATTAGATCTTCCTGGGCTTTAGGATTTTGGTACCTCTTTAACATTATCTCTACAGCTGTTGGCTCAAAGGAAATTTTCCTTGTTCTTTGAACTACCTGGCCCTTAATTTTGCAGCTCAAGACTATTCTGTATTTCCCTTCATCCAGTGTGGTTCGAGTAGGTGTTAACATGTATGATGCATATGTTATGCATGCTGTGTTATTGCAGACATGTCTTTCTACAGAAAATTGGTTGAAGCATGTTCATGCGAACTACCCACAGATGGGTTCAAGTTTGTGATGAAACACAAAGCAATGGATGCTGTCTAATGAATATACTTAAATTATAGCATGAAAACTTCAGAAAAAAGCAGATTGAAGAACTGAAGGGTCAAGAAGTGAGCTCAGAAGTCTACTTTGTAAAGCAGACAGCCAGTAACTCCTGTGGAACAATTGGCCTTATCCATGCAGTAGCTAATAATCAAGATAAAATACTGTTTGGTAAGTACTAGGAGAAAGTTTTCCAAAGGATATAAATCTTGCAGGCTTTACATGCCCCAAATCACCCATTGATGTGGGGTTAGCTTCCTGGAACAACCCTGAGCAGCTCTGGGAAGCACCTCCAGCATAAAGAGGAAGTTCTCTTCTCGTTGGCATATCCGTTTATGAAAACAGTAAACCATGACCTGTCTGGAGGTTAGGTTGATAGCTTCAGCCTTCCCAGAAAGCAGGTAGACTTAATTTGGGACATCTATACTCTTACACTGTAACTAGGAGCCGGGCCAAGTACCAAATAGCGGCTGATGGGTTGAGACTGAATATAGAAGTAGAGCCAATAATTTTGTGAAGCTTTAGAGCTTCAGTGCCACCATGGCGTGCAAATGAACACATGGATTCATATCCTGAAATACTTCTCAAATTGTTTGGAGAAAACAATCCTTTATCAAAGAGTAATATGTGGCTTAGAAAAAAAGATGTCTATAATTTGTTTGACCATGATTTATTGAAGGAACCACAGTTGGCTGGATTAATCTGAATTATAATTTGCAAATCACACGCAAAACATCTCACGAATGCAGTGTTTTTCAAACTTGGCAACTTTAAGATGTGTGGATTTCAGTTCCCAGAATTCCCCTGCCAGTTGCCAAGTTTGAAAAATACTGCACTAGAACCATTGCTAGTGATGACTGTTCCCACGCTGATCTGAACAACCTGGGCAGCTATAGTTTTCAGGGAGGTGACAAAATTATTTGAAACACACTTCTAAAATACCTATTTTTTAAGCCAAAACACCCTGATAACTTGATTCCAAGAAGGTATAAAGTAATTGGCTCTTTTCTAAACCTACTTGATACTGAAAATCAAGTTTGATTGTTTGCAAGTTTCCAAATACTTTGACCAGCCTTAGTAAACTTAAAGGGTGTATGAAAGTAGAAGAGGCTTAATTAGTTCCTGTTCAGCATACAAGCCTGAATCCTTGAGACACAGTAGAGTCCATTAGGAAATGCTCTCTCTGAAGATAGTTTCTGTCCACTGCTAAGAAGACAGCATACAAGTTATCACTCTGAACTGGCTTTTTAGGACCCCCAATTTGGAATTCTG
Source organism: Python bivittatus (assembly GCF_059951505.1). Lineage (NCBI taxonomy): Eukaryota > Metazoa > Chordata > Lepidosauria > Squamata > Pythonidae > Python > Python bivittatus. The sequence continues at coordinate 1,323,479 of NW_028277121.1, forward strand.
GTTCCCGTGTAATATGTTTTCAGAATTCATAATCTTTGGTTTCTCCCAGAATATCTGAACTGCCGTTTGTCAACTCTGTTCTTAAGGAATTCCAGCGCGCGTAGAATGCTCACTTCTGCACATTAATGCATATTTAGGGCATGAGAAGCTTGCAGTAAAAGTACGCCATAGTAAAGCTTGTAGTTTAATGCAATTCTGAGAGTGTTAGTATTGTGATTTTTGGATTGTGGTATTAAAGTAGAGCCAGCTTGGTTTAGTGGTTAAGGTATCAGACTAGAAAGCAGGAGACGGGGAGTTCTAGTCCCACCTCAGGCATGAAAGCCGGCTGGGTGACTTTGGGCCAGTCAGTCCCTCTCAGCCCAACTCACCTCACAGGGCTGCTGTTGTGGGGAGAATAGGCGGAGGAAGGAGTATCAGATATGTTCACCGCCTTGAGTTATTTCTAAAAATAATAAAGGCAGGATAAAAAAATCTAAAGAAAAAAAGACAGTATGTCTCTCCAAAAGGAGTTTGGGGGTGTCTATCTTAATGTTGTTGCTTAGAAAATTTAGCTGAGTCTCCATACCGGATTCTAGATTTTGAGTGATAGATTATATTCTGTCCAACAAAAATACTTGACAATGGGTCTGACTCAATACCATAGGATAGCCCTACCAGAGCAAGATTTGAGCAGCTAAATTCTGTGGTTAAAAACGGACAATTCTGCCAAGCGCCCTTCTGAGAGAAGGCGTTTGTGGAGCACCAGAAATAGAAGACATTACACAAGTCCTATATCGCTATCAATTATCATGCCCCAGCAAGGGCTCAGTACTTGCAGACACTACTTGACAGAACCATATAGTGTGATCATAACAAAGGATTATCTTATTTTCTTCAGGGCACAAACACATATTAGGACTGTTACGTTTATAGTAAGGGCTGTCCAGCTAACCCCACATTTTATAGAACGCATTGGGGTTGCACATAGAGGTGATGAATTCACCTAAACATGCTGCTTTGTACTTTAGTACTCATCTTATGTCTCTGTATTTTATTTTATCTCACTTTTATCTTCTCTTATCTTACTTTGTCTTATTTTCCTTTATTTTACCTTATTTTATTGTATCTTATTGTGGCTGACGTCCATTGTTTTGATATGATCAACTGACGAATCAATAAAGTTATATTAGTATTGCTGCCATCAAGTTGGTGTTGACTCTTAGCAACCACGTAGATTTTCTCCAGGATAATCTGTCCCCAGAACTCTAGAATAAGGAAATCAGATTTTTTGTCTATTGGACTTCATAACTATAGAGAAGAAAATGGCCAAGGAATTTACATTTAATATAGAAGACCTCAGGGTGGTGGAGCAGACAACAGTGAGATATTGCAGAGATGAAAAAATATTTTTAGAGCCCCTAATAGTTCTGAAAGTTAAGCCTACATAGGACTGTGAAATAAATTCTCCTGTTTCTTGAGTGTGCCTGAAATTATAGATGTTCTGGATTCAAACTTATGTGCTGTTGACTCAGTAGGAATGAATGTGCCTCAAAATAAGTGAAGCTTGCAAATGTAGCTGGTGGAAACAGCTGCTTCTACTTGGTTTCCGTCTACACTGCTCTCACTTTTGATTTCATCTTTTCCAGATGAAGGGTCCGCACTAAAAGAGTTCCTCACTGCAACAGCTGAACTCTCTCCAGACGAGAGGGCAAAACGTCTTGAAAACAACAAGGTAAAAGATAGGTGACTCAGATCAGTTTTTTCTGCAAGGGAGTTCAAGGTGGTAGCAGATGCTAAGGGTGTGTTGAGAAATGTCATCATGTTTCCTAACAATTCCAGTCTCTTATTTCAAGTATAAATAGGAATACACTGACTTGTTAAATGAGAACTTGTAAAGAATTTGATTACAACTGTAGAAATTGTAAAATACATATAGGAAAGACTGAATGCTTATGACAGTTTCTCACTATCGTTAACATAGAGTTGGGTAATGATATGTTTTTATATATCTTCAGGTCAGTGTTTGTCAGGATGAGTTATAATTACTTTATATTTTAAATATATAAACTTAAATTAAGGTACTCCTCAGGTGACATCAACAATTGGGACCAGAATTTCGGTCACTAAGCAATGCAGTCTTAAAGCATGACACATGACCATGTTGCTTAGCAATGACAGTTCTGGCAATCCCAGTTGCCATTGTTAAGTAAAGATCTCATGTGATCGCGACTTCTGACTTCCTGTTGACTTCCTCATTGACTGCTTGTGGGAAGCCAGCAGGGAACATCAGAATTTGCGATTACGTGACACTGGCTTGCTGCAATATAATTGCAAGCTGTTGCAGCGTCCCAATAGTCATGTGATCATGTGACTGCGGGGACGCTACAATGGCCAGAATGCAGAGGAATGATCATAAATTCCATTCGTTTAGCACCGTCATAACTTTGAACAATTGCTGAACGAATGGACATAACTCAAGGACTACCTGTATGTTATGATTTTCTCATTTGAAGGATTTCATTCAGAATTCACACTTAGCATTAACATTTGTTGAAGAAGCGGTAGATGAAGTTTTACTGGAATGGAAATCACCGACTTAGGTTAAGTCATCTTAATGGTGTTGAGCACTGGAGGTTACAAGAAAAAAAAGCCTTTTTGATTTCTTTGTCTCTTCCCAGGCCATTCAAGAAGCCCACAATGCAGTAGCCCAAGAAGGCCAGTGTCGGGTAAATGCTGCTTAAATTTATAGGCTTACAACAGTGTAATGTGCCAAAAACTGGTGTGTCAGCTCTTAGAGGTAGATGAGACTAGAAACCAAAGTCATGCAGACGAATACTGCATTTATTATAAGAGTATAGGGACAGAATCTTGCAAGTCTGAATGCACTTCCCCTCTCCCTCCCTTTATCTTTGTGAGAATTAGGGAGGGTCTTGCCTGAGACGCTTCCTCAGATTACAGTTCTGCACCCGACTCCAGATTCTTTTATCTGACCATTGTCTTGGTAGCGGCTCTTTCTTGTGTTCCTCCAGATTATTCCTTTTGCCCGTTACGTTGCCGTACCAATAGGAAATCGTTGTTGCTTGCTGGGAAATGAAGTCTAATGTTCTACTTTTAGGATACCTCCCACTCCCCAAAATACAGGAAATTGAGTAATTTTGGAAACAGCTGTGCCACATTTGCCCAGTGGGTGACTCCCCCAGGCTTGCTAACTCTTATTTCTCCCCTCCCCTCCCTACTTGTGTCAGATGGGCTGTTCTAATGTTACTAAAGATGGAAGTGATGCCTGTGTGTTACTACAACCTGCTGCCTGTGGATGAGTCTGCAGCTCTGAACGTGGTTGTGGGGGAAGACTGTCTTAAGACAAATTGAAGGCTAGCGTAAGGGTGGGAAGAGCATGACAAACTAGTGCTTGCTGATGTACTCAATGTCCATACTGATTTGCATTCTACTCTCAGAGCCAAGTGGCCCCTCAAACTCTGAGGCACCCTACCTTTTTTTGAAAAAGCTACTTGGAGAGTAAGGCTGAATTTTATGGGATGGGCAACATTGAAGGTAGAGTGTATGCCACAGTTCTTCAGAAGTTAGTTCTATGGGACAAGAGAGCACATAGACCATAATAGAGATCCCTAGTTTTTTTCTTCACAAATATATAAGGTTTAAATGTTATAACCCTTACTGTTGGTTTTAAGAGTTTCTGGGAGAAAATTTGTGAGAAGATACCATAATGCACGTTTTGCTTTTTTTTTTTTTTTTTTTTTGAGTGGGGGTTTATTTGCAGATCTTGTAGATAACATCTGGTTTTCCAAACTTAAGTCCTTTGGAGACACAGAACATAAAATTCAGAAGAGGACTCCTGGAAAGTGTTGTGCAAGCTTTGTTCTAGAGAGTTGTAAATGTGGAAAAGATCACCCAAGAAACATTAGTTAAGAACAGATGATGAATAATTTATTCTAAGTGTCAACACTGGGATTTTTACAGATGGTTCCTACCTCCACAAATTCAAACTGATTTGAATTATACAATAGAGGAAATCAGTTTACTGATGCCTTAGATCTCCACTTGTGTATGTCTGATGGAAGATAGTATTTTCATCACTTCTTTCTTTTAAATGTGTGTCCCCAAAGTGATTGTTATATGTTTCCTCTTAAAATAAGTAGATTTCTAGGTTCTTGATTCTATCTTCTCTTAGGCTGAAGAAGATAAGGTGAATTTCCATTTCATTCTGTTTGCCAGTGTGGGCGGATACCTCTATGAACTGGGTAGGTTTTGTCTGTTTACTTCAAAAAGGCCATTTTTTTTTTCTATAATTAGAGCTTTCAATGCAGAACAGTTTTCGAGTACCATTTGAGGCAAGCACTCCTTTTAGGCATCTATACAGGTAGTCCTCGCTTAATGACTATTCATTTAGCAGCTGTCTGAAGTTATGACAATATTTAAAAGTTACTTATGACTGGTGGCTGAAGTTAACAACCATCGCGGCACCCCTGCAGTCACGTGATTGCAATCCAGATGCTTGGCAACTAGCTCACACTTATGATGGTTGCAGTGTCCCAGGGTCATATGGTCACCATTTATGACCTTCCTAGCCAGCTTCTGGCAAGCAATATCAATGGGGAACTGCGTGATTCACTTACCAACTGTGGTGATTCACTTAACGACCACCACAAATAAGGTCATAAAGTTGGGTGCAGTCAGTTTATGCTTCACTTAATGACCACCCCGCTTAACAACCAATTTTCCAGTCCCTGTTGCGGTTAAGTGAGGACTGCCTGTACTGGCATTTACTTAAGGAGCCATAGCACAAGTTTTTAAAGAGGCCCGTGTGCTGTGCCATCAAAGCAGCATGTCCAACGTGTTACAGAATTAAGGAGGATACACTTGTCCAGAGATGCAGTTCAAAAATCCATGTTAGGTAAATACACACAGATGCTACTTGCCTTTTTGTAAATTGATGAACTATCAATTAACCACATAGTTCGGGTACATACAACAACCACGTGTTAGTTTAGGATGTTGTATGAGCTCAGCCCATGTGGTAGGTTTATGGTTCATAAATTATGAACCATAAGTTGCAAACAACAACAAATATGGGAATTTTTGTCGTGCTTTTCATGGGTAATGGGAAGAAGTGAAAAGGAATGTACAGCGTCTGGAAAGAGAGGGCGATTACTTCTCCCTTTTGGAGATATTAGAGCCAGTTGCTAATGGATATTTGAATAGCTAACAAGGCTGGGAGGTGGACAGCTACAGATGGACAGTAAGGAAGTTGTCTACAGTGAGCCTCCAAGAAAGTGGACCTAGCTAATCCTCTTATACCAGTATTTTCATATATGGACGTGCCACTGAAGTTCTGAACTTGTTCTACAACTTTGCTTACAGATGGAAGAATGCCATTCCCTATAAAGCATGGAGCTAGTTCAGATGACACCATGCTAAAGGTAAGATTCTTTTAGCTTATGGTGGTCAATATTTCACTTGTCCTTAGAAAGTTCCTACAACACATTACATAACATGCTGGATTTTGTAAAGCCCACATTTCGCTCTATGTATTACTTTTCTGTCATGGACAGGTTCCAGTATCTACAGGAAGATGCCTAAAAGAGTATTTAATTAAGGTGCTTCTAGTTTTCCCTTCTGAAGTTAGGGAAAGCTATAAATGCTGTGTGATCCTTCATTAACTATGATGTTAGCTAAAGAGAGTTTTGCACAGTCACTTTACACCCTTCCCATCCTGTACAACCTCTTAACCAAGGTCCTTAACTCACACGTCCTTGAACCCAGAATGGCTGCCTTTTCTCATATGACTAATGAGGCAAAGTCTAATTCCTGAAACTGGAAAAGGCATCCATTCCAAATTCACACAACATACTAGACCATAGATAAGTCTTGTAACTTGGTAAAATGATTATGCACCTCTTGAGGAGATAGGACAGTGGTGTTCCTGGCCTGGTGTACAAGTTAACCTTGACTAAAGTGTAAAATAAATGTATTTTTAAATGTTTCTTAAAGGTAATATTTGCCTTTTGGGGCACATAATGATGAAGCCATAGGGCAGTGTTGTCCAAACTTGGCCACTTTAAGATGAGTGGACTTGAGTGGCTGGGGAATTCTGGGAGTTGAAGTCCACTCATCTTAAAGTGGCCACGTTTGGCACACACTGCCATAGGGGATGTATTCAACAGACCATATCAAGTGTGTTCAACAGACCATATCAAGATAAGCCAAAAACAAACCCCATCACGGCTTAGCTGCATTACATCTATACCAGACTTTGGATTTCACAACTTCAGTGGAATAATATTACAGTGTGGCGTGGAGATGCGTATTAGGTGAAGCGGATGTCTTTCTGAGTAGGTTTCATGGTCAGCCTCTTCTCGTGGCTGGACTGACTTCCTTGCATCCTTTTCTCTTTAGGCGTCAGCCAAGATCTGCCGGCAGTTCACTGAACGTGAGCAAGGAGAGGTCCGCTTTTCTGCCGTGGCCCTGTGCAAGGCTGCCTGAAGCTTAGCAATCAGAAGAGGCCCTTGGCCCATCGTAGGAAGGAGTTCAAGCCTTTAGTACTTGTGTTTAAAAACTTTGGGAAAAAAAAAAGGCAAAAGCAAAACAGCTGTTCTTGGTCTTGAGTTTAAGGTGTAATGCAGATCCTGTTTCCTCTCTCCCCTCCCTGACACAGCTTCAGTGGCGCCTGTCCTAAAGGCTACGTTCAGACGCTGCAGGCGAGAAACGTCAGACGTTGAGACTCCTTAACTGTAATGTGTTTAAATGCTTTATAGGCTTGTCTTTCCCAAGTTTTCTTTCAAGCTGTTGTGACTTCTTGTCAATCACAAGAATAAATTTCTTCTTGCTATTCCAAAAGACGGTTGTTTGTATTCTCTACTAATACTCCTATAATGTAGGCAACATTTAGATTTTTTTAATCTTTATTATTTTTATAAATAAGGCGGCAAATAGACCTAATACTCCTTCCTCCTCCTCTTTTCCCCACAACAATATGAACCATTTTTCCAGCTTGTGATTCATGGACTATTGGTGGTCTGCAAGGATACTGCAGGTTGTCCACTAGGGGGGCACCCAAATAAAAAGGTCTCCAAGGTTCATGAAGTTTCTGTTCTTCTCTGAAATCTCAAAAGATTTAGTGCCTGAAATAAATGTAATATTTGGTGCCCATTGTCAGTATCTGGCTTCAACCTGGTGGTCCACAGAAGCATATGGGATGATCTAATGGGCCATATATGGGAAGAACCGTTAAAAACCAAGAATGTATTACTGGAACACTATAGAAACTGAGAGCTGGAGTGGACTGGGTTGTACTTGGGCATGGTAATTAGTGCAGAATTTGTATTTCTGTTCTTGGTAGAGCTAAGAAGACACCAAGATTTGTGAGTTTATTGTCCTGCAGCAAACCCAGGAATGTGCTAAGTAATGCTAGATCCCTAATTGTGTTGCCCCTCTGAAATGTCAAATAGGCCAACTCTCAAGTCTCATTTTGGTTCTGTTTCCTTGTTTTTCACTAAATCTGAATGTTTGAAAACAGGTACGGGATGATTTTTCTAAACACATTTTTCATGTAACTTGGCGGTAAGCTCATTGCACCCCACAATGAAATACCATCTTCTGACACGAAGCCATGGTAACATATTCAAGCAACATTCATGAGAATTTTTATCAAATCATGATTTGTGTGACTAGATGGAAAAAACTATGGCTTCTTTGGCAAGGATATGGAGGACTGTTTCATTTGTAAGAAATTCACTTTTCCCAATGAAACAAAAGCATTCAAGCATTCTAGGGTTGATTAGTGCATTTCTGGAAGTTTATTCTTTGGAACACAAGGACCTACTTTTATTCTGGATTATACACTTCTAGAAGCATTATCTCCAGAATTCTTGGATTGGTCCATTCCAAGGAGGAAATAAATAGGAAGTTGTGGGAAAAAACCTCCCATTTTGCACATCCCTAAAATAAAAGTTTCTGTTAAAGGATCTGGAAAAAGTAAGGAGTGATTAGATGAAATAGTTGATGATAAGCATCCATTGGCTCAGTTACACCTTTGCCCAATAAATGGATTTTCTCCAGGAGGATCTGTCCCTACTCGTGGTCCTTCAGGTCTTTCAATAGTGCACCCATCACCACTGTAAGTCCATCCACCTTGCTGCTGGTCCTCTTTCTTTTCATCTTTCCCAGTATTAAAACTTTCTCCAGAGAATAGGTTTTCACATAATGTGTCTGAAGTATGATAATTTGCACCTCTTCTGTTCTCTACAATTGAATTAGATAAGAGTTGTTACTCCTAGGGTAAAAATTCTTAATATTTTAATTCATTTGTTCAGAATAGACCCTGTAATTAGAAAAACACTATGTAGAACTTTCATGTAGGTTGTATGTGTGCGTGTGTGTGTGTATTTGATAGCAACATTAATTTCCACCTTCAAACTCAGTTGTGATTTTATGATTTACAACAACTTGGCAAATTATTAACAGCTGGAAGTTCATACCAATTCAAGTATTTCACCAGTAGCTGTGAGCCTATCTTATCTTTCACCCAGCTAGGTGGCAGTATTTAGCCAATCTTGGTTGATCTTGAAAAGCTAAGCCTGGTCAAGACTTGGTTAATACTTGGATGGGAGACAAGGTCTATACAGTCTTGGGACTCAAAAAACATTCTGGAAAAAGACAACAGCAAACCACTTCTGTACTGCTGTCAAGATTTGACAGTCAACATTTTTTCCTCCTGTTTAAACAACAGATTAATGTATGGAAGGAGATAACTATATCAAAGAAGGATTTTCCAAAATGCTAGAAAGAAATGTCAAGGAAATTTTAAAAAAATAATTCTAGTTCTATGAAGTTAGTAATAACATCCTTGCATGTTATGCTGATACTTAATTTGTGACTTTATTTAGCTTGTATCTTTTTTTTTCCAATGGTAATGTTATTAAAAATTACAATGATAAAAAACTAATACAAACTAAAAAAAAAGAAAAGAATAAAAAGAAAAAATAGGTGCAGGAAAAAAAACAAAAGAAAGAAACAATATAGTAAAGAAAAATAAAATGTACAGTGGTACCTCTACTTACGAACGCCCCTACTTAACGAAATTTTCGAGATACGATCAGCTCTGGCCCCAAAAACTTACCTCTACTTACGAATCCGCCTCGACTTACGAACCATTTTCTGCCCATTCCACGTGGTCCGCGGCCATTTTCCACCCGTTCCACGTGGTCTGTGGCCGTTTTTCAGCCCCTGACACGTCGTCCGCGGCCATTTTTTCCGCCCTGCCACGTGGTCAGTGGCCGTTTTTCCACCCCTGACGCGTGGTCCGCAGACGCCGGAACGGATTAACGGTAATTACATTGAACCTTATGGGAAAATTTACTTTGACTTGCGACCAACTCAACTTGTGATCAGAGTCACGGAACGGATTAAGTTCGTAAGTAGAGGTACCACTGTATAAAGAAATGATTTCCCCCTTCATCACAACAAGCATAAACAATTTTAGTAACTTATCATCTCCTCTTAAAATACAACAATTTATCTCTTCTTCCCATATCCCATCTCCTATCTATAAACAAATCCATAAAGCCTCATCATTTCAGTCCTGATGTCAGCAAAAGTCCATTAAGGGTTACCAGAGATAACATATCTATTTTAACCTTGATCAAATAAACCAACCTTATATTCCTTCCTTTTACTTTTAACCATCTTGATCTTTAATCCCTTCAAATAGTGTCCTAGAGCTTGATTTCTTTTCATTTTTTCTTTGTCCCTTCTCACAAAATTCTTCAAAGCTTTAACAAGTCTCTTTTGTAAATCCAATATAGGAAAATTATTCAGGTCACTCTTCTGGTTTGTTATTTGTATGTCCCTTTTAATTACAAAAACAGCTGGATTCTTTTGTATGTCCAGTGTAGCTTCTTTTTCCATATTGTCCTTGTAGCTTGTTATTTGTAAATCCACTTTCAGATCAGTCTCAGTCTTGTCTGATAAAATTTGTTCCTCTTCCATAACATCTTTTAAATACAGTGTATCTATAGAGGCAGACACTCTTAAAGTTATCTTCTGGGTTCATTGTTCAAAAATATTCTTCAGTTTGTCCAATGTTAAAATATTTTGTTCCATTCTGTACTAGTAAGTCAAATTTAAGTGTTCTTCTTCTTTAATTGTGATCTTTAGTTCCTTCTGGTTCCCTCTAGAGTCCAACTTTCAAAGTCCCATCCTATCATTTTTTAAAAAAAGAATTCAAAACAAAAGCATTTTCCCACAGGAAGGATTCTTATAATTAATTCCAAAATCTTATTTCAAATCCATCTGGACTCTTAGTCCATTTGTAACATTCCAAAATCAACATTCTAATCACCCTTTTGCTGTTTATTCCCCTGCCCCACATTTTTTTTAAGTCCTTAAACTTGTATTTAAAACTACTTTCACTAAGGATTGAAGGAAACTCACCCGCTGTTTTCAGATTTGTCAATCCAAAGGTTCCTAATAGCTGAAAAGCAGCTAACAAGCAATTTTTAAAAGTGATTAGAAAAGGAAGTATGTGAGCCCACTGTCCTTTTGAAGGCACCGACCGTGGTTTGAGCAAGATGGCTATTCCCGCGTCTCCCGGAGCTCTAAACCCACCAGAGACTGCTGACTTGTGGTCTCCTTGTGAGGAGCAGATATCTGGAGCACTTGTGGGTAATCTCAAGTCCTCTCCTTGCCCGGAAAGGGATTATGAAGAGCCGGTCTACTCACTGGCTCTTCATTCCCCCATGGTTGTCAGCTCCACTGTCTTCAGCTTGCCACTTCTTCCCTGGAAGTCCACTCCATTTAGCTTGTTTCAAGAGTGAGAGGAAAACACATTTGGCATTTGCAAACCATAGTTTAGCGCAATGTGTGAACGCAGCCAATGATCCGAACCACTCATTGTGCCAGGCCACTGTTTCTGCTAAATTAGATCAACTTAGAAGTATCATAAAATGTTTGGATGCAAACACCCAATGCAACTGGCCTCTCACAAAATTAATGTTTTAAATTCTGGCTACCCACAAGAAATAAAAGACCAAAAGGCTTGACAGAAAGTTACCTCCATTGCATTTTATATGAATACGAAATTTAGGTCAGTATTTTCTGCATACTTCATCTCAGTTAAATCCCCTCACAATAATTCTTTATTGCAATGGAAGTGTGTGTGTGTCTTTAAGTTTACATACTGCTTTACAGTGAAGGTCCCAATTATATCAGGTAGCAACAACTAACCAGATTTGTTTGGGCTCAGAATCTAAGCACTAACACTTGGATGGGAGACCACTAGGAAATGCCAGGAGTAGAAGCTACATTGGGAAATTGGAAACACACCCCAGAAGCAGGTAGAGACAAACCACACCCACGCTATTGACCCAAAAAGCTCAACTCAAAGCAGAGTTTAGTTACTTTACTTAGGTGCCGACACTCTGTTCTCCTAAGTCCCAGAAACACTTCCAACAGGCCTTCTTTAAAATTCATTTCAACAAACATATTTACTTGCATCAGCTCTCACTGGATTCGCCACCTTCACGGGATGCAACATTCATGCAACTTTTTATAATATGGAGATTTGGATGTTGAAAACTGCATCCATTTAGTTTTTTAATACTTGGTTTTACTCTCTAGATGGCAGACCTGGAATATTTTTCAGAACAGCCTCAACATGAGCAAAGATTACCAGACTGCTCTCAGATAAATGATAGAGAAAAATGGCCTGTGTCAACTGGGTGGCCAAATGCATCTATACAGTAAATAATTAGTGCCCCCGCGAGCTAACCGCTTTGAGAGAAAGAGAAATATTTTACTTTGCTCAATGACCAGCACATAGTTAAAAAAAAATTCAGCAGCCTACAATAAAGCATCCATGCAAATATGAACGAAGTAAACAAAATATTTAAATCCACAGAACTAATTTGAATAACTAAACCTACAAAACCTGTTAGCTTATGGAAGTAAAACTCACCAGAATCAGTTATCCTGGGGCATTAAAACTAACATTTCTACTAAGTTGCAACAACATATTGTTGGTAGATTATAATACCTCATAATACAGCAGGAACGGGCCAAAATGCTGCCTTCTTATAGACGACTTAGCAACAAGCTTTGATATTTTCAGGCAAGGTTGCAGCATGGTGGTAGGCGTGATGGTGCAATCGAACCTCCTCCATTTTTTATGTGCGACCCACGGGCAACACCCTAAAAACAGGCGCAGTTTTGACCACACTCTTGTGATTGCCATCTTTTTTCTTTCTTTTTAAATCATACTCTGTGGACACCTTGCAGATAGCAAATACCAGCGTTAAAATGACTTTGGGTACCCTGGATGATGACCAGCCAGTCTGCACTGGCAAAACTGTTCATTACCGTGTAAGAAATTTTCCTGTGCTTCCAACATAGCAGTTGGTAAAACTTCAAACTGCGGTGGTGTCATAACTTGTGTTTATTTAGATATTTCGATCTGTCTCAGGTATCTGACTGAAACTGCCCTTAAGTAGACCCTCCTACCAGCATACCGGTTGAGCTTCCTGGATTTCTGGACCTACATTTTCTGTAACTTTTCCGCTTCAGCGTGGTTTGGGAGCAGTCAGCCTGTGGCTAGTAGAGCATCCTACGAGCGACCACAGCAGCTGAATGGAGCTTTTCCATTTGCTAATAAGCTGATCAGAAGAAATTAGACAAATCTAATGGGGTGGAAAACTGTTTTAGCCAACAATTCAGTGTATTAAGTCATCACACAATTTCCAACTCTATTTACACCAGCTTCCAAACAGAGAACAAAAAGTTTGAGACATCTCGAGGTACCCAGAAGATATTTCTCACAAGTTGCTCAAAGTTAAATGATAAAGCAGGGAAAAACTGGAGTAATTTTTTTCTTTTCTTCTTTCTTTTCTCTCTTAGTTTGCATTTTTAGTTTATATTTTTGTTTTTTTCCTTAAGATTAAACATTGTCTTGTTAATCGTGGAAGCATAAGAAAAACAAAATCTTTAAAAAAGCAGAGAAAAATAGCTCATGCCCCCTCATGTGAAGTGGTTTGCTGTAAACCACTTGGGGTTTTTAAAATAAGTGAAACATAAATGTTTTAATTAGTGAATGAATGAATTCTAAGAGTCCTAACTTATGGATAAAAAAGGTATGGGATACGCCAAATTATAAGTGGAAGGAAAATAATGGATCTGGGGTGCCTCAAAGGAAGTTCTGACACTGGTAGAAATGGCGATGCATTGCAGTTCATGGGATAGGTTTAATGGAGGGAAGAAAAGGAAATAGATGAAACAAATATAATTAATTGTTCCTAACCCAGAGTTCTCACTCGAGACACCAATGACTAGGTTTAAATTATCCTACTTTGGACACTTTATGCAAAGGCCCAGCTCTCTGGAGAAGGCTCTAGTGCTGGGAAAGGTGGAAGGAAGGAGAAGAGGACGTCCAGCAGCAAGGTGGAGGGACTCAGTTACTGCAGTGATGAGTGCACCATTGGAAGATTTGAAGGACCAGGTGAGGGATAGATTGTCATGGAGGAAAACTACCTATGTGGTTGCTAAGAGTACATAATCAAGTGAGCAAGCAAGGCAAACAAGAAGGATTTCTAGGTTGGTCCCTGAGACCGTGTATAAATTTCCCTTTGGCTTCTCTGGTCTTGGAATTAAATTTAAAAGTAATGAAATGCCAAAATACAGATTCCTGTAAAAACCTACATAGATTTAGCAGGAGTTGCTTGCAACAACCCTAGCACACATCCATATCCTGGGGTGTCTATAGGCGGGATCGACAAAGTCAAAATGGTGCTTGTGCTTATGTGACTGAAGCTCCAATTACACGTTTATTACATGTGTGATGCATACAGAAAAGACCAGAGCTTCGACAGCACAGGCATGGCTGGCATCTTTTTTGATCTCCCCTCCCCATGGGCACCCCTCTCCATATCTATACCCTTTACACTCCCAAATCCCTCAAAAATACTTAAGTTCCTCAACAGCAGTTTGCTGATACCTGATAGTCTTTATTATGACTGATCTTGCAACTCTGAGAACCAGGAGCTAAGCATCACTGCCCCACCTCAACAGCTGCAGGTCCTGGAGAAACCAAACCCTCTCACCTCATTGGCAGCTGAAATAGATTGGTTGCATCCTGCTCCTTCACATCTTTCCTGATATATGCATTTATCTGGTCATATACCAAAAAAATAAAACAAAAATCCACGCAGTTCCTATGAAAGGGATTTATAAACACATCAAGCCAACATTCACCTTGAACGACCTACACAGGAGGAAGGTGTTTCCTGCCAAGGGAGGAACAGGCTGAGCACAAGTTTATAGAACTGTACATTGCAAAGAAAAGGGCTGTTCTGATTTAATTTCAAATTTAGAAACTGCTCTGCTCTCAAAGATAGCTGATAAACAATTGCAGAAGTCTAGAAGTGATTCTAGACCAGCATAGAGTCTTATCAGGAAGAAGGAAGATCAGCATCTCCTTGGGAGAAGACTTAGTGGCTGCATCACCATATGCCTACTTGGGTCCCTTTCCGATCAATTCACTTCCTCTAGAGTAGACTAGCTGCTGAGATCTTTGACTGCTCAATACCAGCACCTGGGTTTTTTAGACTTAGTTGGGGGGTGGGGGTTCCCATAAGCCCAGGCCCAACTTGGGTTTGTAAAACTCAGAATGCCCTTAGGGATGAAGATACTGTCACCACCAGGAGTTGCCACTGGAGAAACAACATCAAAGGAGGTCAGACTTTAATAATAACACACAGAAACTATTACAAAAAAGTGACAAAAACACAACAAAATAAAAAACTTAGAGAAGTTTAAAAAATACATTAAACCTTTACATTTTTTTCCTTTTCCTGTGTATTATTATTTTTGTGGTTTTTTTTCCTTTTGGTTATTAATTAAAAAGCAATAAAAATGTGTATACCAAAAAAGGTCAGAGTTCGAGGCCTGGGGACAAGGATGCCCACCAAGATGGGTGTGGAGTGTTTCACATATTCCACCTTTTGTTCAGGAGCTCAAGGCAGATTATAAGGGGATCCCCCTTCATTTTATATCAATAGCAACACCCCTGTGGAGGAGATTGGGTTGAGCATGTGTTACTGATGTACAGTCACCCAATGAGTTTCGAAGGCTTAGGATGGACCCAAACTTGGGTCTTCCTAGTCCTACACTTTAACCACAATATCACACCAGTTTGACTTTAGCCTCACATTACATGGAAGAGCGCATGTGTAGATGAAACAAGGGGATTGGCTTTCACTGAGCAAAAATATGCTCAGTGAAAATGCTCATTGGAAGGATCGATAATGAAGCTCAAGCTCAGATACTTTGGTCACCTAATGCGAAGAGAGATCTCTTTGGAGAAGACCCTGATGCTGGGAAAGATGGAAGGCAAAAGGAGAAGAGGACAGCAGAGGATGAGATGGTCAGATAGCATCACCGAAGCAATGAGCATGAAACTGAGCCAACTCAGGGAGGCAGTGAAGGACAGGAAGGCCTGGCGCGATGTGGTTCATGGGGTCACGAAGAGTCGGACACGACTTAACGACTAAACAACAACAACAACAACAACGAGCAAAAATATATGGCTGCTCCCAAAGAGGTGGGAGAGGAAAAGGCTTGGGGATTATTATAGAGAGATTAACAGCAAGGTGGGCATCTTCAGCTCAGTTGTGGCATGTCACTGGATAACTTTATAGAGAGGCCTAAATAAAAAATACACGATAACAGGGAAGAAGGCCATTCCAGCTTAAAGGTTCAGCTGCCATACATTAGTTAATTCTTAGCTGACTGAACTATCTGGAGAGGGAATGAATTCTTGGCATCTGTCTTTATTAAGAAGATAGAGGATAGATCTCTGATCCTGTATTGACTTTCTTAGGGAGTAAATGAGAACAACTGAGGTTACAAGGTATCTACATCTTGAGAGACAATTCTATTACAAATCATCAGGTTCAGATAGGTCCAGATAGAATTAAAAACTCAAATATTAAATTGCTATCTTCCTAGCAAAAACATGAACCTTGTTACTCAAATTAGGCTCGCTGTCAGAGGACTGGAAGGTAGCCAACTTTTAAAATGGACTGATAGAAACTGGTAGAAGTGGTAATTGAAGAAAAAAGTAATTAATCCAGAGAGGATCAAGACTTGCTGAAGAACAAAAATCAGCACAGATTCCACAAAGGTCAACCCTTCCTTTAAGAGTTTTTCAAGAATGTCAACATCACCTGGATGGAGGTGACCTGGTCAATATGATATATTTGGATGTCCAAAAAGCCTTTGACAAAATCCCACATCAAAGTCTCCTGAGTAACTTTGGCAGCCTCTATGAAAGATAGGAAGGAAGACCTTTCCTCTTATGGAACACAGAAAAACAAAGGTTAGGAATAAATTAGCTATTTTCTTAATGAAGGGAAGTCAGAAGTGGGGATTTCCGTTGGAATGCTGTGTTTCAACCTGTTCATGAATGATCCAGACTTAGGAGTAAGAACTGAACTGTCAAGTTTGTGGATGATATTAAACTATTTAGGATAGTAGAAAGCAAAACTGACTGAGAAGAGCTCCTGAAGTATCTCTTCAAGTAGGCTGAATGGTCAACCAAATTGGAAATGCATTTTGGTTTAAGGAAAGCGTCCTTTATGTTTGAGGGAAAGCCAAAATAATTATGATGTGATATTGGAAAGATAAATCTACATCTGACTTGCAGCAATGTTTTGCAGATGTGTCTTCTTGGCCAATGTTTAAGTTAGTCCTTTTTCAACAAAGGCAGAGAAGGGGATTTTTTAATAAACTGGTCAAATTTCCTCAAGTCATTTTAATTTTAAATGATATGTGGTATTAATGTTGTTAATGTATAGTAAATATATATATATATATGAGAGAGAGAGAGAGAGAGAGAGACTTCATCCTGCTGTGGATTGATTTCTGCTGATAATACATCATTTTCATTAATTATTATATTGTTGACCACTATAGTCCCTCAGCCTCTACCAACTATAAAAAAGTGGTTAAAAAAATAGCCATTTGAAATTAAAATGTAACTGAAATTAATTTTGGAATTGGTAATATTTATAGGATGTCAAATTTGATATTTGTACCTTTTTATCATTATTACATTAATACTACGTCTGTACATTTAATAAATAAATAAAACTTCGAAGGGCAGCAGTTCCAGATTGTGCACAATGGAAGAGAGGGTGATGATCTGTTTACACATTTGATTTTTATGATGATTACCATGGATTTTTAATTGACTTATTTATTTTATTGGATTGCTGCAAACTGCTGTGAGTCTTTTTGATTTGGTGATCTACAAATAGAGGGAAGGAAAGAAGGCAGGCAGGCTGGCCCTTACTGTCCCCAGCAGTAAGAAAATAATATGATTAGCCAAACCCAAACAACTACATGACAATATGGCTTTGAATTTTGACCTTCCCTGTGGCTGCATCTGTGAAAATTCAGCCACTCTGAATAGCTCCCATGAATACTGGATGCTGGCAATGTACTGGTGCTGTCCATTTCATCATAACAAATTTAGCAGCCTTAGGGCTTTGATGGTGCACCAATCCATGGCTTCTCCATTATTAGGTGAAATCCATGCAGGTATTTTATGTGACTGTCTGAAGAGCATGTGGCCCAGCATATTAATTCCCTTAAATAGTTCCTGCAGCACATAAAAACAGCATACTAGCAATATTAAAGGACAAGTATGGCTAACACATAGGGATATTTTGAACATAGAAATGCAATGTAGTCATGATTCAAAAAATAATATTTTTAAATATGGGGAACACCACTATATCTGGAGTATATCAGTTGGCCCCCATTATTTTCATAATGTATGAAGCTTCCGTGTTCCCTCTGTACATTTCTTGCAATCTCTTTATAATTTCATCATCCCATTTCATTTCTGCTACAAATGGACAGGATTTTAATTTCATTACATTTCTAGTCTATCTGTAAATTGAAAGCCTTCAGATTGAATTTGCTGTAAATAAGCTTACAGACTATGAGAAAATACCGTGCAGTGATGTGAGTTAATGCTGTCTGAGTTGTGAGGATCCAGATTTCAGATCAATATTCTCATGAGGTTAGAGCAGTAAAAAGAGTTGTGACTTAACTGTTGGTCCTACGATTATGTCTCAAAAAATGGGGGATTCCTAGGATGTCTGGTACAAACAGGGGACTCTGGGGTCTCTTTTGATCCAGTTGCTTCCTGCCATGGCGAAACTCCAGAGAACTTTGGGATTTAAGTTGCTCTGATGGAGACTGGTCATAGCTATGCTAGACATGGGGCAACCTACGCTGGGGAAAATAGATGGGAGGGTCTGAATGACATACAGGCTCAGAGAGAGAAGATAATGCTGCATAATAGCTCAGTTGTGGTAGTTACAACAGATCTCCACTGATGTGTCCAGAGGTAAAGCATCTCATTAATCCTTGATTTCTAGGAAATGTCTCTTCTCCCCAAAAGTGGAATAAACTGTCAGGCTGCACCGACCAGGACTCATTGGTAAACTTCCTAACTTTAAAATGACTAAATTCCTTTCTTGGATATAGCTGAGATGGGGTAGCACTTGGTCTCAAAGTTAGGATTTTTGTCTCTCTGCCAACTCCATGCAAAAGTCACGTAAGCACCAACAAGACTCTTGATCAATTAAGACACCTGTAAGCAGGCACACCTGCCTTCTAAGTGAGGATGTATAAGAGGCAGATTCATCAGGCAAGAGAGGATGCAGTTGGTGTTGTGTTTGTGAATCAAGGAGCAAGGACTAAGGAAGCAGGGAAGGGAGCTGGAGAGAAGATCCATGGAGGAATATGGACTGGGGGACCAGCAAGAGCCAACAGAATCAAGTAGGGACATCTGTGGAGCGGACCAACTGATGAAAAGGATGGACCACGATGAGGATGCAGTGTGGAAAAGCTTGACTAAGGTGCTGGATTTTCAAAAGGCTGAAGAAGGGTTATTGTTCCCTCTTTCCCTCCTCCTCTTGAGTCAGAGAGCCAAAAGTGGAAGTACCACAAAGGTATCTAAATGATGTAACATAGCAAAACAGTAATTAAGTTTAGTACCTCTATACCTTATAAGGTAAGGAGGGGAAGAAGTAAGTTAAGGAAGCATAAAAACCTCTCTGTATAAAACATATAGTACTTGGGAAGCTAAGGCCACTGTATAATAGGAATAAGTACAAATTATTTCCTTTAATAGCACTGTAACAATAAATATTACGGTAGCTTGGAAAGTGAGCATGAAACTGAGCAAACTCAGGGAGGCAGTGAAGGACAGGAAGGCCTGGCGCAATATGGTTCATGGGGCCACGAAGAGTCGGACATGACTTAACGACTAAACAACAACAACACCTTGGAAAGGTGTCTTCCTCTTCCTCCTCTCTGACACTAGGCTCAACTCAGCAGAAGTCTCACTGACATAGTCTGGTTAGATAAACATCTTTATTGTAGACAAGAATGAAGCCATCTGAAAGAACAGATTGTCCACTGCTGTAGTAAGGCTATAAGTACCATTTACACCCCCAGAAATTCCAGCCCACTGCTTTTTCTTCTGTCTTCCCACAAGTTAATGGACTTGTGCAGGAATGGCCTTGAGTGTCATATGTCTGCAATTCTGGCCTAAGAGCCACTGACTCTCTGTTTACTTCTTACAAATGGGAAAGAAACTTTATTTTGGTTCAGAGGTACATGATCCCCTGATTTGGGTTCCAAGCTGATGACTAAGAGAAAACAATGACATTCTGTAGAATATATAGACAAGGTTTGTGCAAACTTACAGTCATGTAATTGTATTTACCTACTTCTGAGAACTGCTAAGGAACAGATGATTTTTAGTATGTCCTGATATGTAAAACCATAGAACTCAAAGAGGGTGTACTTTCTTTTTCACACGACTATATGTCTCAGTAACTGTATGGAGTCTTGATTTTACAAGACTTGCTACAACATTGCAAGAGAATGAGAAATACTCTTTAGTTATCTGTTTATTCAGGTCCCTTACTAGATCAAAGGTGGAGGGAAGGAGACAACAAGCACAAAAGTTATACTGATTTATTCTGAAAGCAACAGAGACATCCTGTGTGACTTCCTAGACCTTGAATTACAAGGGACAGTGGGAAGGAACATTGAGATCAATGGGAACCAGTGCTATGGAAAGGATCCATGAGCTTTAGAAACATATAATTAAGCAAACAACAGCTTTGGTCCCTACAGTTCTTTGAAGAACTAACATTAGATCCAAGGACAATATTTAAGAAGCTTGTGTCACTTGTGTACACAAATGTGATATTTATTAAAGTTTAGCTAAATATATTACAGCTGGACTAAATATTCCTCTCTACCACTTTTGTAAGGCTATTTGTCCCTAACAAATGTGTAAAGAGGTGTCTTTTTAGGGACTTCTAAGTGAAATGCTAAAATTGTATGTAGCTGTATTATCTTTACATACAAGATGCTGAAGTTTTGCTTCCTTATTTTTTAATTTTTCTTATTTTTCTAGATTGTTTCCTTTGGGCGTGTCCCTGGGACAGAGTGACCTGTAGTAGCAGTCGTTGTAGCAGTACATTTATTTATTCTGCACCTAGAAATCACACTGTGTTTTAAAGCATTTTTGTGGGGTACAGGAGTGTCCCTATTAGACTTCCCTATTATGTTTTGTTTTGAAACTACACATACAGTAGCATTTCTACTGATGATTATAACTTTGTTGGACAGTTTTTAACAAGGCCTTAGGTAAGTGGCAGCACTTATGTGACCTTGGATGACCTTGAAGAGCTAAGCCTGCTTGTAACTCATTGGTATTTGGATGGGAGATCACCAAGAAATCCTCAGGCTAAAGGCTAGATTGTAAAATAAATAATCATCCATCATCATCAACAAAGATTTTTGGGTATTGTTACATAGAAAGTTCATGGACATGAAGTTACCAAGAGTTCAGCTCAACTTGCGGGAAACTTTATTTTTGCTTAAAAAAGGTAAGTGGAATAAAAAGTTCTGTGGCCTTCAACAATTATCATGGTTGAAGAACATAAAGGAGGAGAGTTGAACCGAGTGCCTGGGTGGAGAAGGATGAATAAGTAGATGGATGCATGTTCAGATTAAAAATATATTTTTAAGGGCAATGAAATTGAAGGTTGTAACAAATCAGTTGTTCAGAAAATTGGACACTTGAATTGGGAGAAAATAAACTTTGCCCACAACTAAAATTAACGTGAGCTACATCAATTTAGAGTGTTCTAAAAGATGCTATATTTTCCCCACAATTTAATTTGAGATACATATTAATCAAATACTATTTACCTTATGAAATTATAGTTAATCAAAACTAAGCCATGCTTACGTTTAGAAGCATACTGAAAATGTTAAGAATTCCACTGATGCCTCAAATGTAATCAGGCAAGTTTTCTCTAAAACATTTTAATCATAATAATTATATAAATTGGTACAAATAAAGGAAAAGTTAAATTGTTAACATATTTGTTCAGATAAATAAAAGGGAAAGAGACACGTTGGCTGGTGAAATGTAATATGGTCTTCACCAGAAGGTCCTGCTATCAGAGCAGTTTTAATTTCTGGAGACAGTATTGAATTTTTTAAAATAGGGAAAAATGTAGGGAATTTTCTTTCAACAATTGGTAAATCATAATTGTTCATGATCAAGGTATCTCCCCTGCCAGGTAAGTATATTGAATATACCTAATAAAATCTAATTATTTTCTTTAGCTGTCAAAGAAAAGTCTACATTTTGGATTTAGGGGAAATATATTTTTTACTCCATTGCATCAAGATCTCTCCAAAAATCTAACTGGGGTGAATCTATACCACTGTTTTCCTTTACAGGATAAATATTAATCCTACTTACATCTCCATCATGGGATCATTCATTTGAAGATGCTTTATTCATCTTATTTTATGTAGAAAATACTCTTGATTTTGTCAGTTTTAGAGTTGAGGCGCAATCCATTGGGAAGGTATCTTGTACAAATTCCTTCAGAATAAATAGATCTTACCATATACAGACCATACCGTATATGGTGTCTTTGAGTCAGTGTTGATGACCCAGTCCTATTTATCATATTTCAGTTAACAGTAGGCATACATAAGATAATTAGGTGTAGAACAAGTTAATGAACTTTATCATGATACTGATGATGGAGAACCACACAATCTCTATTCAAGCTGATTATTTGATTAGATTGGTAGTATTTAAGGGCTTGTTCTTTGTACATAATTAAAATCTCTTGGGCCAATCAGCAGAATTAAATTGTTCTGCAAGAGGAATATGCAAGAGGACTCCCGTCACAATAAATAAAGAAGATGACTGTAGATTTTAACAACTTGAGCATCTGTTAAATTCTAGTGAATGTGCAAGTTCTTTGGAGAATAAATAAAGTTTCTTTGTTTACATCTTTTCTATATATTTGAATAATTGCATTCAAATATTTATTTGGATATGGGAGTAGATCAGTAGCAGCAAAGTTACTCTCTTGGCTCAGATCCCTCATAATTTATGCAGGGGGCCATGGGTCCAAATTTGGAAATCGTGAAGCAAATTTACAACTGGGTCTTTGAAACAATCCCTAATGATTTCACTGGAATTTAACAAATTATTATATCAAATGTAAGCAAAAGCCAGAGAAATAGTAACAAAGCAGAGGGAATAAACACTTGCATTGTGAATAAGGCTTTTCAGCAACCTTATATTAATTTTTTAAAGCGTACACTTGCAACAATTTGTTAGTGCCTGCCTTTGCTAAATACCGGTCAGCATTTTACCGGTCAGCATTTTGCAAAAATACTCAAGACTTTTACAGATACTGTATAAACCATTGTTAATGCCAAGGTCTAATTTGCTGTAAACTGGATAGTAGTTATTATTACTGAATGCTGTACTAGCAAATAAGTGCAGTGATTCAGATCAAGGTGGCAATTAAAGGCCATTCAGTTTAGGATCTATTCATGAGCAGACAGATCAAGCGTATCAAAGAAGTACACGCCATCGCGAATAGTTCAAACTCAAGGAGAAGGTACTTTGTAGCTAATCAAAGTGTTTTGTGGCAGAGTTGTACCACTTCTTTTCCAAATTAAGACACATTTTCTGAACTGGGGTAATGGAGACTATAGCTACCCTTTTCTTTTTCACAGGCCTTACAAATATTTTATTCAGTGATTTCTTCTCTGTTCCAATGGTTTTGCCAATTTGTACTGAAGAACATTTCACAGCTCATTAAAATGGCAGCTAATTTGAAATATTGACCTTGGAGACAAAAACTCTTTTTGTAGGTAAACTTGTTATATCTTGGCCTAGATATCTGATTTTAATTTGCAATTTATTTTTTTGCTTTATAATTTGGAAGACAAGTTCTAAGATAATTTAGTAGGCCCTGGGAACTAGAACAATAAGCTATCACAAATGAACAGCTACCACAAATATTCATATAAATTCACATAATTATTTGCAACGTGGGATTCTGTTCTAGACTGAAGCATCTCTCAGTGGCCTTTAATATCAGTAGACATTAAGTGTCACATAGACTCAAGACTATGCAATTCCCGACACTGAGGGCGGAGCTGGCGTCGCGGCGATACGGCGGGCGATCCTGGGCTCCCAGGATCGCAGCCGATATCTCCTTCCCCGGACGGTCCCAATGGACCTAAGCCGTCCCGTAGAGACGGCGATCGCAAAGGGCGTGTCCCGCGGATCTCAGGGACGCCGCAAGTCCCAGATTGATCCCGGGAGAAGCTCTTGAAGCCGGCGGAGGAGAGGCAGCCAAAATGGCTGCGAAAGCCGGGACAGCTCCAAAGGAAGAAGGAAGAGAGGGGTGTCAACCGGGTAAGATGGACCTTTACTATTCAACTATTCTTAGAGAACACCTTAAGTAACTTAAAGAGATTGTTAAAAGTGAAGAAAAGTGGATCAAGCGGCGAGATTGAGCCTTATAAAAAAAAAGGGGAAAAAATCTTTTTTTTTTTTAACTTTCCCTTTTTAGTGGAATTGGCAAGATGTTTTTTCTTTTAAAAAAATATATTTTTAACTGGACTGGCTTTTTCTTTTTAATACTCAATAATTCTTTATCTTAAGCCTCTTTTTTGACTAAGATTTCTTTATTGTTATAAGAAATTTATATTTTTTGATTTTGAAATGGGGAAAGTGGAGTTAAGAGAAAGTAAATGAAAGAAAGTTGCACTGCCATCCAGAGGCTCGACATAGTGCCTTTTTTCTTCCATTGTGACGCATGCTCAAGGACCCTGGGCTTTCTAAAAAGATAGTGGGATGTGCATGTTTATACAGGTGCCATCCGAATAACTATAAACAAGAAAGTGGAGTTGAAAGCAACTTTGAAAATATCAAGATGGAAAGTTTGAGCTAGTCACAAGAGCCCTGATTAGTGGCAGTAGCTCTTCTTTCTGCTAGAAGCTCTGCTTTGCTCTCCATTCCCCCCTCAGTTGGATTTTTTTAAAGAGACTTAGTCTTTTCCCTCCTCTTCTTTTTCTTTTTTTTTTTCTCCTGCTTTTTTTTTTCTTCTTATTTTTGGCAAGAACAAAGATAAAGAATCCTTTGACTCAATGAAGGTTTATCAAGATAATAAACTATACGAGAAACACAATGCAGAAAAAGATTTTTAAACTATTGAGGATGACTATAAAAAACTGGAAGAAGAGCTGCAGAAATTCCCGCAAAAAAAAAAAAAGAAAAAAAGATATTAAAGCTAAAATGGACTTAATTAAATATAAAACGGGATCAATGGAAAAGGAAGAAATAGTACAAGAAATCAGAAACATTAAACAGAATTATTGTGAGGCCTATAAACTGAGAATTAAAAGGGTTAATTAACTGATAAATGAAGAGGGACAGACTTGTTCTTGGCACTGAGGGTGAGAAAAAGATTATACAAGATTATAATGGAAAATTCTAAGAGAATGCACAAAAAGAAGAAGTAAAACAATATTGAAAGAAACTACTTCAGATGTTTAAAGAAAAAACGAGGGGAATACAACAATGATGGAACTGACAGAAGCTTCAAAAAGCAGAATGTTTGAAAGGACATTTATTATTGCTTTCTTTTATTCAATAATATAGAAAAAGGAATAAACAGCTAGATATTTTGGGATATTGAATGAAAAGGGTGAACTCAAAATTATGCAAGCGCTGGAATAAAGTATAAATCCGAGATATATAGTTAAAAATTGTATTTGATTGTAAATGTTTCAAGAGATTAGACTAAAATTTATGCATGGTTGAATATAGTAACATATAGATTTTAAACTAGAGACATGTTTGTTGAAACATGTAGTGAAGAATCTGGTTAGAACTGTAACCCGGTTAGAACTGTAACTGATATTGTAACTGATACTGGTTAGAACTGTAACTTTTAAGAATTGGAAAAATTAAAAAGTACTTATGCAGGAGGAAGTTATTGAAAATTATGGAATGTGCAGAGATGAGTTAAATTGAGATTTGAAATTAGAGTAAGAAGATAAGTAATTTTATATGACACTGAGAAAATATAGTAATGTAATGGATTAGGAAATTTTATAATAGAAATTTGATATTAATTATTATATATATACACATATAATCGATAGATGAAAATGTATTACTAATCCTATTGAAAGTTAAAATTTCTTGTAGTAAATGATTCTATAGATTAGCTATGAATGATTAATAATTGTTAATTGATAAGTATACAAGTATATTTTGAATAGATGATATGAGAATTTAAGATTATGAAAGGGGCACCAACGAGTTGGTAACTGGTTGACACACGGTATAAAATGGAAGATGCTTTTTTTATGCCTTTTTATGTTTTTGTTTGTTCATGTATGTTTTGTGCTTGTTGTAAAAATAAAAAAATATTAAAAAAAAAAAAAGACTATGCAATTCCCCTAAACCAGTTTCAGGTCTTAAGGCTCTGAGCTTCAAGTTTGTACCTGCTCAGTGTAACCTCAGAAGGTACAATAGTAGTATAACTCAAATCCAAGTGATTAAATAATTAAACCATTCATTAAAGGCATGATTTATGTAACACTATTTTGGTTCTCAGTTTTTATATTCTATGTGTAATGATTTAAATGACAAAGGAAATATGTAACAGATAGAAACATCTCCCTTCCCCAAACTGATATTCTCCAGATATGCCAGGACTACTCCTAGAATTTTGAGTCAGTGAGACAAGAACGGCTAAGCCCAGCCGGAGTAAGTTACTTAGGAACTGGGTATCAAATCCTTCAGAAAGGCATAACATTATTTAATGAGCTCTGATCTTGGGAAAGTGCTTCTTTGCTCTAGAGATGCAACTAATCCATAATGATTACTGTTGAATTAATATCATGTGGTAACTGATTTTGGTTCAAAACAGACACAAAGTGTCTTGTGGCATTTTAATTGATTACGAATATGTGCCATCAAGTCAGTGTAGACTCTTAGCCATCACGTAGATAGATTTTCTCTATGACAATCTGTCCCTAACCTGGTCTTTCAGGTCTTCCAACGGTGCACCTATCGCCATCGCACATCACTACTGTAACTGAGTCCATCCAGTGGCATTTTAAGCAATAACAAATTAATTGTGCCATAAGATTTTTGGTCTCCATTATCTAGTTGGTGTAACCTCCTCTATAGATGTATTATGTGGAATCAGTTTAAAAATAGCAGATTAAATCTATAGAATTTCCCCTACTATTATTCTTCTGAATGAAATCAGTTGTAAAGAAGACATTTTAAAAACTTTTCAGAATTAAAAAATGAGTTTGATTTACTGTAACTCAAATTGCTACTTAGCTGTTTATTTCAGTCAAGCATTAGTCCATTGCTCCTTCTGGAATTTTACAGAGGATGGATTTTTGTAGGAAAGTATTGTAGCTCCTGATACGGTAACTTTTTTCTTTTACAAGAAATTAATGCTATCAATGATTTACTTCTGGAATAATAAGATTGAATGTCCTGTTCTAGTACACCAGTGGAGAATTAGATAATATGAAATCAACGTACTATGATTTTAAAACAAGACAAATACATTTAAGTATTGCTTTGTATATACTGGATACGTCATCAAGTGCTTAAAAAGGATTGTTTGAATCATGTTGCTGTCGGAGATGCAACTCAAGGCTTGGAACATCAACTCATACAATTTGGATGTAACTCATAGAAAGGACATACAGCGCATCCTCTGAGCTGAAATCAACAATATGTCTCTGGATGACTGTTGTACGTTAAGGATGTGCATGCTTTTCTTGGCTATATTTCTTGTACTGGAATCTATCAAGACATCATGAATTGTGGATTTTTCAGGCACCGGGGCTGACTAAAAGAATTATCAAACAACAATGGAAGGAGAACTACACATCTGTTTGTACCAATGGATTATGGATATACGTGATTTGTGAACATTTGAATTGGTTCTTTTTTAACAAGCAGAAAGAAGACTTTTTACAATATAGTCATTTATAGTTGCTTTACATCAGTGTTGTCCGAACTTGGCCACTTTAAGATGAGTGGACTTCAACTCCCAGAATTCCCCAGCCAGCCATGCTGGCTGGGGAATTCTGGGAGTTGAAGTCCACTCATCTTAAAGTGGCCAAGTTCGGACAACACTGCTTTACATAATTTTCTAGTCTTTTTCCTTGTTGTTTTTCCACTTTCCTTATTATCGCAATTAACAATACAAGGTAGCCTCAGAATTAATAACATATATTTTTGTTTAACTCGTTCATTTTAGAAAGTTGTAGTAGGTGGAGTGATGCATTATTCCAGTTGCCTGAATTGATGACATCTTAATCTCATGCAAACTTTTGACATTTGCAACTTTAGTTGGGATATTTTCTAAAACTCTTTTTTGAGCAAGGCAAGACACTGGTGAGTATGGCTCAGTGGTGAGAGTGGCTACTCAGTGGCTCCAGCCTTCTTCTGAATTCTCAATGGGATCAGAGTATATAATTCAGCAACTCTTTGGGGTTAAGGAAACTATTTTAATTGGAATTTACAGTCCAAATGAAGGTGACAGTGCCTTCCATTCTACATTTGTTATCCCTCAACTTGACCACAACTCTTAACTGAGGCATCACGTAGAACAGTCTAGAGATTTTCTTCCTCTTTTTAATATCTGTTTTTAATTTAGTTTCAGCTAATGATGAATGGCAAAATGATGCACCATTTTCCTCAAAGTATTTGACCAGTTTATTTTGGATAGATAGTCCTCATGTTCTAACTTATACTGCATTTTAAAGAGGCAATGATTTTCCAAAAGAAAGTATTTTCCTTATAAAGCAGGATAAGAAAAGATCAAGATATGAATGATGCAAACTCCAAACCAGGTTATGTCAATTCCTCCATAGGATATAATCAAATCATTTAATATGCTTGTGTAAGAATATCACATTTCTCCTGCAAATTTAAACCTCCTCACACTGAAAACTGAATTTTAAAATCTAAATAGCACCATATTCTCCAGCTGATCAAGGCTGACTGAGAAATAGCAGCACTTCAAAGCAAACTTTACTGAAGTGGGCTTCAGGGGATACTCTACATGGATTTTTGGCTACCCGATACAGAAGTGGGTTGTGAATAATTCCTAAGTCCAGGAGGGCTTTCATTAGAGGGTGAGAGTCCAAGCAGTTACCTGGCCCAGGAATGTCTAAGACCTAAACATGGATACCTCTTTTGGGATAAAAGGAGAGTAAAAATTTTCCTTGTGTGTCGATTTTTCAAGACCGCTGTGACTTAGTTCACACAACGCTCGGAACTGTGGTATGATTAGGACTACCTTGAAGCACAAATTTGGCCCATGTGTTTAATTATAGTTGAGGATAGCTTTAGGCACAGTGATTAACCATGGTTTATTATACACTTATTTTCTCCAGCTCTATGAGACATTCAAACCCAGTGTGATAACCACCTAAAGTTAATTTCCTTTTTCAGGACTATCATCATTGGTTTTTGCTTTTCACAAAAACATAAACCAAAGGAAGTGTTGACAAGCCAACTACCACAAAGGTGGCTGGGATACTCGCTAAAATGGAGGACATCCACCCCATTAATTTGCAGATAACTGGGATTGGCCAAATCATCTGACATGGTAGCACCCATGATTAATACTAAACTGGGCTTAGCCTATCAGGTAGGCAGAACCCAGACTGACTGTAGTGTAAAGAAAGCAGAACATTTAACATTACTATTGTTAGTGGGACTGTTGTACTGAGAGGGCTAGATTTGATAGGAACCGGGCAGAGAATGACAAAAGCTGAAAAACACTGAAAGGACTGTGGGATGAACATATTTATGTGGAATTGCAAAGATAACAGAATATCTATCATTTCTCAAGACTATAGAGTATCAAAATATCTGCCAAAAATTATCTGGCTTGCCTCATATTTTAAAATACCAGGTTAGGTCTCCAAATATATCAGTCTACAGTACTGTCAAATCCAGTTTAATTTTGTTTTTTCTGCTGCTTATAAGTCCGGTCATGTGTTGTTTTTCTCTTCTTTTCTAATTTAATTATAAATTATAATACATAATGCAAGTTCAAACCTAAATGACTGAAGCTAAAATATATCACCCTCCCATGAGAAAAATCTTGACTTTTAGCATTTATATCAATATCCTCCTTCCCCCAGCCCTTGTTACTTTTCTGTCCTTCCCTTACAATTTCACCTTTTGCTCCAAGCTGCTTTTATCTTGGCTTCCTGACCTATTTCCTTATCCTGAATTGACACCACAAGTTTTGAAGTAACCTCATGACACCGTTCTTCTCATTATTGTTTAATACACACAGAAATCTATGAAGACCAGAAGCAGTAAGGGTCGTAGTTCACCCCCAACCTTTTCTGAATGATTTGTTAAAAAGGAAAAACCGCTGGTGAGAACCGTTATGTTCCTCCACATTCTTGGGCAACTTTCCAGCAAACCATCCTGCTTCCACGAGTAAGCACTTTGGAGAGGACTTATTCTAAAGCAGTTTTCTGGTGACCCACAAAAAACGTAACGTAGAGAACGTGCGCATGGAATGAGGATGATGAGGGACTCTAAAATGCAGGTGTCACTTCTATGGGTGATAGAAGGCCAGCATTAACTGGTGCTCATACTAGTGTGGGGCTGAGATGATAATTGGGCACGCTTCATACCAATGACCACTTTATTTTAGAGCAGGCCTGTGTGCCTCATTTCTAAACAGATGTACAATTCTGTAATGCATGTTTGCTCAGAATTAAGTCCCGAGAGACCCATATAACTGCACAACCCAATACTTTCTTGTGTTCCTAAGTGTTTGACACATGCAATTAGTTAGGCTAACCTGGTCAACATTAGGTCCTTTCCCCACTACTGAGCTACAGTGTTTTCTACCCTTCCTTGGCACAAAACAAAACAAAACAAAACAAAAAACGAAAAACAAAACCCTGGTATGACATTTGCTGTCCTGGTTGCAAATCACATCAGATAACACGGAGATCAAACACGGGGCCATGATGAAGTCATCTGCCTCTGATGCTTCTGTTCTTAGTCATTGCCAATTCCATGAGTTCTCTCCGAGGTAAGAGGTAGTGAAGAATAAGTGACTATATTTCCTGAAGCTCCTTGGATGATGTCAGAATAAGGGGGAAAACACTATTTTAACACCAGAACTCCTATGAAAGACTTAAATCTGTCTCACTCATGGGTTGAGAATGAGGTGAAGACTCCATCCTGGATACCCAGCAGGAAAAAAAGACTGCGATTTATTGTGTTTAATATTATAAAGTATTATTTAAGACATGTCCTTAGTTCTGTAGATGTATTTTTACTGCTCACCTGTTTGATTTGCATCAGTTACAATGCTGTGAAGTGTTCGGTCCTTTGAGTAGGACTTCGGACTCCAAGTTCTCCCTTTCAACTGTTGGACTGTTTTAACCACAAATGGGTTCTAAGAAGTGAAGGAAGGTGCAGATTTCTCCATCACTGTGTCTCTTTATTAAAAAAAAGAAATAATAGCCTGCATAGTTTCTATATATGAGGCTATTTTCTTGATCCAATTTATTCAGTGTGCATTCTTGTGCAGTATGTTAAGAATGTCTTGCCAAGGGTTCTGGGCGGTGGCTTGCCAATCTGTTTCCTAGGCAGCTGGCATTACAGCCTCCTTTGTAGGGGCTTCCTGTCATTTTTTAAAAGGCACACTGTGGCCTGATCTGGGCTGGAGCCACCACACGAAGGGTGGAGGACCAATCCTTCCCCCAGCCTCTTTTTCAAAGGGAAGGAAATTTTTTAGCTTTGCAACCCAGTTGTATGTCCAGAAGTTGAAAGTATTTCTCCCCTCACATCAGATAACACACAGAGCCATGATGAGGTCATCCTACGACCATCCCATTCCAGACTGCTCTGTTTTTTATTGCCCTAATCCTAACTCCACTCTCCTGCGCAAATGGATCGTACTTAGTCTTTATTCTCAGTTCTGGATCCACTTCTTCAAGGTGTGAGCGTATGTCTGCGTAGGTGTGTGTTTTTGCTAAAGCTTTTTTCTACTTCTGCAAAATCACCCAAATCTACTGATACCTCTTTTCTGTGCATGAATGTAACCCAGAAGTGGAGCCCTTTGGTCTTTAACAGGGACCGTTCCTCGGAGAACTGACTTTGCTATCAACGCAGATAAACCCCACAATGGTGATATCCTGTAAGATCATATGTTATAGCATGCCGAAGATTAAACAAAGTTTCTGTGGCACCAGCAATAGCTGGAACTGCAGAAATTAGCAGGCAATTTCTTTCCCCCGCATGGAGCATATCTGCTAATGCTTGCAAATCATACAGGACAGGCCCGTAAAAAAAGCTGGCAAGTAGAGACCTTAGCATAATGGCTTGTTTTAAACTATGTCAAATATTGTTTAAAAGGTGCACAGGAGGTTTGATTCCTAGTCTGTATCTGGCAGTGGTTGAAAGCAACTTAGCAGCACTATTGCATAATTCATAATCTGTATCCTAAGCCCCAGTTAAGATGGGAGACCTTGTGAAAGGAACAGGCTTCGGAGCTATTCAAAGGAAGGAAATCCTTGGAACAACATGAAATTGGTGGAGGTGGGTTCACGGAAGCACTGCTAGACTTTCTGGATTTGTTCCAGTTCAGTTCAAAACAGGAATAACACTAGTTGTTGTCTTTGCTCTGAACAATTCATTGGAGCATACGTGGATGCCATTTTATGGCCACACAGTGACCTGCATGTTGCGTCTGTCGAGCACAGACAGTTTTAGTCTGACTGGCAGATGGACTGGCTAGTTTATCATCAACAGCTTTTAACAAGTTTGCTTTCCTGTTTAATAGATCTGACCTGAAACCTGCCAGTTCAAGGATATGACTAATGCATTTTTGAGAGACATCATGCCCTAATAAAGTATCCAGACTTTTCCTTTTCTTAGCTTACAGTAAATGCGTTTTCAGGCAAATAGTCCGGCTCCTAACAGTTAAAAGAGATTTTGCAGGTACACCGTATTTTTCTCTGTAAAATATTTTCTTGGATCAGAGAAATATAAGCAGCAGCAATAGAAAAACACAGGAAACGGGAAATAGGGCTAGCTGTAAACTGCGTGAGTGAGGCTAACAGTTATATGACAAAAAGCCTTATCAATAACTACCATCTACGTTGGGTCTCCCAATAAATCAGTTAAATACGATTCCACTTCAAAATGATTGCAGAGTAGATCTTTCGATCTTACCAAGAGAGAAAGACACTAAAAGTCTGCATTGCCCAGCTCAGTGCAAATGTACATTTTGCTTCCCAATTATCAATCTACTCTTATTATTGGGGATAACAGAGAGCCAACATCAAACACCCCAGGCCCCTATTTCTGTATATCACACTATCATATCATTGACAAATGTACCAGATCAAAGGGGAACCGTCTCTCCATCAACATCTGTTGTAGGAAACCTTTAGGAAACCTGTAGTCATGATACATGGCTGGGTTTATATGCAGGATAAAGGCTTTTGAATTCCTTCATATGCCATGCCACCATGGACGACCATTGTTCAGTATTTATGTGATTATATTTGGTCTCTTCTCCAGGTGGACCATATAATTTAATTTGGCTCAGTCAGGTTAACGGTTCAATACTCATAATGATGGGCATTTACCCATTCTTCCTCCAAGGAATGTATAGCAACATCTGCCCCCACATTTTTTCTTCACAGCAGCCTTGCAATGTAGGTTAGGCAGAGATGCTACTAAGCCAAGATTATCAAGTGACCTTCGTGGCTAAAGAGGTATGTGATCTCCCTTGTTTAACCCCAGCACACCAATCCCTACATTAGAGTGGCTCAAGTCAACTCAATATGATGACTATTAAGGATGTTTTCACGTCTAATGTTGAAGGAGATTGCTCACCGTTCATTGGAGAATGCCAAAGAGCAAACACAGGTGATATGTTTTTTGAATTACGTAGCTTGTTTATGCTATGCTGGGCAACGTGTTACCAAGGTCTGTCTAGCAAGATGTGTGCCTTGATCAAAGGCGGCAGGGCAAAAATAAATAAATAGACAAATATTCCATCTTATATGTAGCACAACAGATACATGTTAACTCCAATACAAAAATCACAATATTTATTGAGTAATTGGAGATGAGGCAATTATAAAAGGAATATAGCTCATATTTCCAGTCCCCGATCATCTCACTTCTGTTTATACATATATTTGTTCAATCGAACTTGTATGCTGCTTCAGTCACGAAAGAAACTCTAGCCCAGTGTTGTCCAAACTTGGCCACTTTAAGATGAGTGGACTTCAACTCCCAGAATTCCCCAGCCAGCATGGCTGGCTGGGGAATTCTGGGAGTTGAAGTCCGCTCATCTTAAAGTGGCCAAGTTTGGACAACACTGCTCTAAACTGTTCACACATTAGGATTAAAAACAGCAGCTTCAAAACAAAATGCTCCTATTCCTGATTTATCCGAACCTTTCTTCAGATATGGCGCTGAGTAAGGCAAGCACTACATTAGATTGAAATATATTAAATATGCTGACTTTTTTACTAGAATTATTTAGAGGCAGACATGAAAAAGGCACCCCGATTTAAATAGATTCTTTACATTTCCCCCCAAAACTTGCAGCTCCGAGAGCCTATTTTGACAGAACCTCCTAATTTGGACAGTATGACCTACAAACGACTGCAGTGATTTTCCACCATTTTGAAATAGGAAGCAAATGAAAATATAAGGCCTAAAACCGTTTTATCACAATTTAACAAATGAAGCCCTCTGGAAAATTCCAGCCCTCTCGAAGGGGTGATGTGTTGACACCTGCTTTGCATCATTGCTCTATCGCCTGTGGCCTTTGTTCCCCCTCCATTAATCGTTATTGATCACGGTGACTCACAACGGTTTAAAAAATACAAAAGAAAAAATACATAATATACATCGGAATTTAAATTAAATAGGCAAAATGTTACCTACTTTGCTATATTTCGACTTCCATCAAGCAGGCCCAGTTATAGGATTCCGAACAGAAGGAACTTGTACAATGAATTGCTTTGCTGCAGAATGAACATTCAGGTTGCAGGAAGCAGATTGATAGAAATACAAAGCCTGGGAAAAAAAAGACATAGGTGCTTTAAAGAACTGATTCGTCATGGAACTATAAAAACTATCAAAGCAGTCATGTTTTTCCCCCCTTAGGCTTGCATAGAAGCCTGAAAAAAGATGGTCTGCTTTAACGAATAGCAGGGAGGTGCTGGGTTTACACAAGGTGCACAACATTTCTTCCAAATAACTTTCAAAATGTGCCCGGCTCTATAAAACACCTCAATGTTTTCATGCAGCTTTAAAAAACTTATTGATGGGAGACAAAATGAACCGGAAAGGCTGGAAAAAATGAGAAACAGAGGGAAACTAAAATTAGACTCTGTAGGTGGGGGCTTCAGGCTTCTGCAAAGGCATCTTGTTTTACTTCTACTCGGAAAGAGGGGAAAGGGCTGCGATTCGTCCCTTCTTTTCCAACGTGATATCCAGTGTGGTATCACCTGAGAGAATGACATTATTGGTTGATATAGGATGGATGGATGGATGGAGAGATAGATATTCATTCCCAGGAAAGTTATGCGAAGCCATAGGCAGACAGTGATTTAAAAAACCCACGTAGTGCTATCTTAGATTATTTCTCGGCCTGTTTCCATAGCAACAGGAAGCACAGCTACGGTATGACGCTAGGCTGAGAGAGGCACAGATTTTCCCCAGTTAAACAGCCAAAATCTGCTTGCCTCAGAATTAAGGGACTTTGGCGCAACATCTCCTCCCTAGTCGTGGCTAAGGCCGTTCCCATGTTTCTGGCGTTTCGTGATTTCCCTCTTCATCTGACACCGTCCGAGGCTGGTCCTCCACCCGGGTGTGGAGTCCGATGAGTGTGATTTCTTCAAACCGAAGCAACTTTATGCTCAGTTATCTGCTGACTCAAGCAGGGGTGGAGACCGGGATGTCCATGCGGTGTGGTCAAAGAAGTCAAGATGGCAACGCCTATAAAGACAAATGGAGCTTTGATTGCACTGTCACGGTCCCCACCTTGACTTTTTTGACCATAACATGTGGACACCTCCGCATCGTACCTGCATAAGAGCAGAAGGGCACATGAGGTTTATGATGGGGGCACATGAAAACCGTCATACATGATTCTGTGGACACTGCTTAGAGAGGCCCGTGGTTTGAGTCTGACTAGGCCACGTCACATTGCCGTTCTCCTGCATCTTCACCAGGTTGGGCCCAGGGAGGTTCTTGAGATCGGCCAAGGACAGCCAGGCGGACTCACCTGGGACGGCCTTTCCCCCACTGTCGCCTTTCTGGAGAGCGGCGGTTTTCAAACAACTTGGTCTCAGGACCCTTGAGGAGCCCAAAGAGCCTTGGTTTATGTGGGTTATATCTATTGATACTTACTGCATTAGACATTGCAACTGAGGATTTTTAAAACGTTTCTTTATTTGAGGCTGTGGACCCGCTCAAAGGGTCTCGGGGCCCTCAAGCGACCCAGATTGCGCTTTGAGAACCGCTCTTGTAGCGATCTGGGAATACGGGCTGGTCCCCAGCGCGGCGGGGCTTCCTTGAGGGCCTTCGGGGTTCTGGAGAGGGAGAGAGAGAGGGAGAGAGGGAGAGAAGCCAGCGAGGGGGTCCGGGCTACCCCAGCCCTTCGCGCCTCTCCGGGCGAGCGTCCTGGCGCTGCTCCTGCGGAGGATCAAGGGGCGCGGGCCGCTTTCGCTGGCGCGGGATTTGCTGCGGGAGACCAGCCTAGCTGGGGGCCGCGCGGGCCGTGGGGGCAAGAGGGGCTTTCGGGGACAGCGCCCGCCGCGACGGAGGGCCGGGCGGCGCGGGCGAGGCGCGTCTCGGCTGCCCGGGTAGCTCTCCCGGGAAGGGAGCCCGGGCGCGCGCCCTCGACTGGCTCTCCCGCCTGGGGCGGCGGCGGCGGCGGCGGCGGCGAGAGCGGGGCCCCGACGTTTGCAGGGCTGGGGGAGCCGTCGGGGCCGAGCCCGTCCCTCGGCGGGCTGCGGCTTTATTTTTAGCCGGCGGCTGGGCTCGGCTGGCTCGGCTGGGCGGCAGGCGAAGAGGCGGGCTCGGAGGCAGAGTTTCAGCGCCGGCGAGGAAAAGGCGGAGACAGCTGGACGCCGGCGGAGGGTCGCCTCCTGCGCGAAGCGGCCGCCGCCGCCGCCACCATCACCAGCTGGGCTGCACGCGGGCGCCCCTCCCTCGCCCCGCCGCTGCCCGGGAGCAGCGGGCAGGAGGCGGCGGCGTCTCCGGCGTCTCCTCTGCCGCCGCCTGGGACGACCCGTTCGCGGGAGCGCGGGCAGCCTGCGCCGCAGGACGCCGCTCGCCTCCGCAGATGGCCAGCCTCGCCCCGGCGCTGGCAGAGCAGCCGAGCCCGCCGCCGCCGCCGCAGAGCGACCCGCAGCCCGAGCCAGCCTTGGCCGAGGCTCGGCGCTGGATCGAGGTAGGCTTCCGCGGCAGAGGCGCTGCCCCGCCGCAGCATCTCCCCGCACCTTCCCGACCTGCCGGCGGACGGGCCCCGGGCAGCGGGCGCGCCCGCCTCCCCGCAGTGGCGCAGAAGTGCCCGCGCGGCGCAGCGACCGCGTGGGAAGTGCCGCAGCGGCCGCTGGCCGTGCCGGGCGGCGGGGCAGCGCCCCTCCGCTGCTGCGCCTCCCCCGAGTAATCTTCGAATCGCCTTGGGCTCCTCTCCCGGGGCCGGGAGCGGCAGGAGGGAGGACAGGCAGCCCGAGGAGCCGCGGTGCCCGAAGCCGAGGGCGCGGGGTGGGATGGAGGCGGGCGGGGCGCGCGGATCGCAGGCGCTGGGAGCGCTCCCAGCGGTTCCCTCCCCCCCTCCGGGAATCATCAAAGCGGGGCTCTTTTCCTTGCCTCCTCCTAGAGGGGGGCTCCTGTCAGGCAGGTGCGGTGACATCACCTTGGTTACGTTTCTGCAAATGTTTTTCTTTCCTCCTGGGAGAGCCCATGCATGGCCGGGGCAGGTAGAGAGTTGAGTTCCCCCGGCAGGGGTGTTCACGTGTTCTTGGCCAACATCTGGGAGTGGTTTGCGGTTGCCTTCTTTCAACATGCTTTTTAAAAGCCTAGCCGATAGGCCTGGGATTTCCGAGTGGTCTCCCTTCTGTTTACCACCCAGACCAGACTCTGCTTATTTTCCAGGCCAAGAGAAAACCAGCCAGTCGGGTCACACCTGTTGAGGTTCAGCCCAGAGAGCCATAATTCAAGCTGGTCATAAAACAGCACCAAACCCCCTGCCATAGAAACAGACAGGTACAAGCAGGCAGAATAAATAAAGTATTAAAAAAAATAAATATAGGGATTACAATCAAAGGCTACTGGACCATAATAGGATAGCGTAAGGTCGTTTTATGAGTTGTGTGTCACCTTCAGATGTATGCATGAAACTTTACTGGACAAAATGAAAAATACGTTCCTTGCATTGATATATGACGCAGTTTTAAGACTGAACAGAATGGCACACATGTAATTTTATAATTATATTTTTAAAACCAGTGGAAGATCAGTTTCAAATCCAAGTTAAGCCCTGGCTGCGTTTTTAATCTCTTCTCTTTGAATGGTGAAGGAGAACAAACTATTTTTCTGCCCCAACCTTGAGCAGTATTTTGATGTAGAAAAGGAAGTTGCCTTTCAGCTCCAAGATGACTTATAATTTAAGCACTGAAAGTAATCTTTCATTATTCTCCCAGTCATGTTGTTATTCCATGCTTGTCCTGTTCAAGTATGTTTGAATATATCTAAAGGGGTGAAAGGAGTTTGTTAACCAAGGCACTTTTCTCTCACTGGTGGTTGGGAAAGTGAAGATTCTGCTCTCCTAACCTATATATACCTTTTGATGTTAAAATAATAATTATACTTAATACTTACCCCCACACCCTGACTTATCTGTGAGGGGTACAGAAATGTGATTCATAGTTAACCCACTTTGGCTCGCAGCTCTGCTGATATATGCTTTTCAGAGCATTGTTTTTAGGAGTGACCACTGAATGCCTGTGGCCAGTTTTTGATAGGCATATATTACTATCACCTGTGGATTTATACCATTACTGAATCATTTTGGGCATATCTGATATTGGCTGATGTCAGAAAGCTAAGCAGGATTGGCCTTGGTTGGTGTTTGGATGGGAGACAAGGCTGTAGACTAGATGGGGAAGTAGAAGAATCATCCTGGACACAGGCAGTTGCTGTGGCCATATTGTAGTCAAGATAAGATACGATGTACTCACAAAGTCACCAGGCTTGATTCAAAAAACATTTTCCGGTGGGATAATTTACTTTGTCAACAAAAGATATGAGATCTACTATTGGATACTATGCAGATTGACTCAATTTCTAACTGGGGCCTTGAGCAGGATTTACCGTAGTGGCACTATTTCTGAAAGGTGATCTTCCTTTCTGGCCTAATGAGCTCTCCCCTTATTTATCAAGACATGCAGGTTAGATGAAACATCAGAAGTCTTTTCTTAAGGCAATGAAGGTAGGATATGGTAAATTGACATATCCATCCTGCACCAAATCTGTGAGAACGGACTGCAGTAATCTTCTGGCAGGTCTGCTCTCCCTAGACCTTCTCAAGCACGGGTGCAAGCCCAAATTCAGGTGTTTCTGTTTCTTTTTTAGTCATGGCTTTTCATGTCATCTCAATCGTAAACATGTGGTTAATGGGTTCAGACTTCACAGTAAGTTCAGACAAGGTTCATAGTGAACCATAATTTGTTTAAGTGGGACTTAGTTTATCACAATTGGCTGGGTGTTCACAATATGCTAAGTCAAAACCAAACAGACCGCATGAAATTGAACATGAAGTCTAAGCCCAACCTATTTAGGAACAAACCCACTTCATAAGCTGTGATGTCAGCTAAGTAAATTGTGGCTGTAAGTTTTGGGTTTGCAAGACCCATCTAAAATGGATGCAAAAGTTTCCAATCTTCTTCATGTAGCAGGAAAGGAAGAGAGGAAGGGGGAAGACCTCACCCCCCAGCCTAGTGCAGCTTATCCTTGTAATGTTGATATATTTAATGTGACATGCACAGATTACCAGTGTTTTATTTTATGATGATGGCAGGAACCTAAATTGTTCAAAGATGGTTTTAGGAATGAGACCTATAAATAAAAGATTTGGCTTATTTTTTGCTTCATTACTTTATTACACACACAACTGAAGATCCTTCACTTTAAAAATTCCTGTCAAGATTCTGTAAGGTGAACCCCGCTGTCCACCATATTTAGAACTGTGTAAGACGAAACATACTACTTAGCTGGTCTTAATATAGATATTAATTTAATAACCATTGCAGATGAATTAGCTTTCCTTGTGTGTTTGTGTGTGTGTGTGTGTGTGATCGTGCACACTATCTTCATTTCTCTCTTCTCTCTTTAGTGTGCAAAGTCTAGCTCTTGATCTCAAGTTTATATTGTAGTTTGGTTGTACAGATAGATACACTTGGACAAATCTTTGTGAGCAATCAATGTATTGTGTCCAAGAACTGTGGTTTTGTATGCAAGCTGTCCATCTTCCTATTCCTATTACAGACTTTCCAGAGGATGATGTCATCATACCAATTTTGCCTCTTAAGAAAATAAGGGCTGGCCTCTTCTAGGGGCAGTGTATGCTCTCTCAATATTTCGTTACATCAGGATTTGATTTATCCCATCAATCCTCTGTTATAATGCTGCTCTTAAAGTTTCATCAATATATTTATAGACAGGGTCCTCTGGGCAGTCCAGAGAGCGGATGCTTTACTTTCTGTCCATAGCCATCTTCATTCTTCAGCGTGGCAAGGTTGGGTTTTTGATTACGGTGTTGGTTTGCTTCAATATAATTACAACATGTTAACTTTGGGTTGTGAATCAGGAAGTGGCTACAGAATCCTGCATGTCAATCATCATCATCGTCTTGTATGCCACCCAACTCTGTTAACTTATCAACAAGACTTATTTTCATTTGGGGACTACTGTATGTTTCCATTTATTTTTAATGCAAGGTATCATATAATAAACTGTAGACTTTGCAGAAGTTTTATATGAAGTCTACTTGGCTTGGTGTAAAGATCCAAGAGAATGTTTTATATACCCCATCTTAAAGATGTTCCAGGAAGGTCATCTACTTTTTATGTAACATTTTTATTACAAAGGACAAACAAATATGGCACTCTTAATTTAGCTATGTATGTAATAGAGGGGTTACACTTCTCATTCTGAAAATGATGTGATTCAGATTAGATTTTATAATAATAATTGCTGTTGTTCTAATTGTGTGTAGGATTGGATTATTTTTATACTCTTAGAATTGCTAAGGGCGCTTCGTTATTTTAATTCAGTGCTTAGATGTTATGGATTTATTGATTTTGCCCTGTATTACAAGGGTCAATTAACATACGCAATAAAACGAAATTTACCTTGCATGGACAGTTTTTTTAATGCAGACCTAGACAGAACATGAAAACAATCCTGGAATTTTAAATGATAACACAGGAAGCCAAATCGTTACGTATGGAATTAGTTGCATGAATTTGGGACTTAAATTTGTGTATGAATGCTAAGTAAAATATTTAAAAGGACTTTTTAGCAATGAGAAGACTTGGTGCATGTGAGGTCTTTCGTTGAAAGTAGCCTGCATTATTGAAGAGATTATAGATATCTCCTTTCAATGAATCCATCTCAATTTCATGGAGATAATACGTCAGCCTTGCAAAACTGTAGAGGGTTTCTCACCACAAAGTTACCGGTGTTGGTATAATACGCTTAGGCCCCAACCTAGTAGACCGAGTGGAGTTGAGGGCGTATCAGAAAAGGTATTCTTCTGTTCCGGCAATATGTCTGGCTTTTCTGCAAAAGCTGAGACCTTTCCAACCACCAATGCTTTCATGGCTGAGCCTTTATATTGTTCCTCCAGTGTGCACTTTACTCTCAGTGGAAGCATTGGTTGAACCAGGAAGCTATTTTCTCCATAAAGAAGGATGCAAGACACTTTTCTGTGGGAAATGGTTAAATGCAGTGCAGTTGGGCTAGCACAATGTTGTCAGAGAAGGATGCTTAGATGGTGTTTTATGAAGTCCTTTGAAAAGTCTCTTTATATTTTAATCCAGATAACTTAGAGTCAGGACAGCTGAAGATCCTCAGCCCTCCCTTAAGATTCCTAGTTTTTAAGATCTCTCAGAGAGTGTTGGCTTCATATTTCAACAATTTCAGAGTTGCGTGTGGTAGGTTGAAAGAAAAGATCTCATCCTTGACTCAGAAACCATGGATGGTGTTCCTAGAGGATTTATTGATGAGTCTTCTTTATTGATGAGTCTTCCCTGCTCTATGAAAACTTTCTAAAATGGGTTTGGGCCTGACAGATTACAAGTTCTTCTTTTCTTTGTAATGTTACTTTTGCTACAGTTTATGGGATGGAAACCAGTGGCTCCTGGGCCACAAGCACTCATGAATCCTTTTTATGGCTTCTAGGACCCTGTTCACTAGTACTGTATTTTGGATTCATTTGTTTTGAGAAGATACTCCTTCTCCCTCAAAAAAAAATAAACACGTAGTATGTTTAACATAGTTTTTGAAGGAGGAGAAGGAGAAGAAAAAGGCAAGCCATGTAGCAAGAAAAATTTGGAGAGAAAAAGAAGATTCTGGCTCAGGCTTGTCTTTATCTATATGGATTATTGCCCTTCCCATTGTCAGCAAAATATTTTCCATCCCTTGTTTACTGCAATGTGTATCTGCTGTTTTTATTTTTTGACCATTGTGTTTCTATTTTTCAGAAAGCGAGAGAGAGGGGGAGATCTGCCTCGGCTATGTTTATGAAAAGCAGAACATATATACCGATCCATGTATAAAAATATAAATAAAATAAATATTTAAAACCCATAACTGGTCTTGACATATGAAAGGAACTGCATGGTTTCCAGATCCTTTAAAGACGAGGGCTTTTGTGTGGGAAAGGTCCATCCAAAGACGCAGACTATATAATATAGCTATAACTTGAAATATTAATGCTGACAGGGTTTTTTTTAATTTATTAATGCTTGAATAGGAAGAACATGTGCAAGAACAGTTATTTGTCTTGCAGATCTATAGGAAGATAATGCAACAATAAAACTCTACTAATTAATTCCTGGCGGTATTGTGACGCTGCGAAAGTCACACCTCCCAGTTTTCCCTTTATGTCATGTGGTTTCCTTGTTGGAACATTTGTTATGATTTTGTCAACCTAGGAGAGAGGTTCCCATAGATGTGTATTTCTTAGAAACGTTTCCAGTTGATAAGAAGCCTTCCTTCGTGGCTCTAGGTCAGCAGCAGACAAGCGCTGTTGACTTTTTCCCTTTGCACTTTGCTTTAGCGCTCCTTCCCCTAGAGATACGAATTGGCTGAAAAAGCAGGAACTTTAATAAGGGACAGTCTGCGTGTGTTTTTGTAGAATTAACTTTTGCTAAATCAGAAACTATTTAAAGTTGTTGTTTGGCGTGGGAAACTGTCTCTTGATTGTAATTGAGAGCCGCCTCTTTTGTGAATATTGTAGTTCAGAGATAGCGCTTCTATGGAAGAAAAGGAAAAAGTACAATAAGCGTACGTAGGTTATCCTGCGCAGGGATTCCCAGCGTGCCTTGTCTTGCGTTTATTGGCAAACTTCCAATTGTGGCAATACGTTGAAATATTAACAGGTTCCATGTCAGTTGCCTAGAGAAGTGTGCTGTTGAGTTATTGTGGGGAAAAAATGGTACCATACGATAAATGGGTCTGCGTACTTTGCAAGGAAAGAATCTACCATCGTTGCTGGACATCATATTATATGACTGAGTGCTAGGAAAGGTGGGGTAAGGACTGAAACAGGTGAGGCAGTCAGAACTAGTGTGAGCGCTGAACAGATGTAGACTCTCAAGGCTGGAGAAAGAACCCTTAAGAATTCCTTGACTTGAAAAGGTGGGACAAAAGGCAGATTTAAATCTGGATCTGACATATGCGTCTGTTGTGTGTGTAATATATACGTCTGTCTGTCTGTCTGTCTGTCTGTCTGTGTCTGTATTAGAGATGTGTAGTATTGGGTTGATTGGGTAGCCACGTGGGCTCAAGAAAATATTCATTTGAGTGAAGGAAACAGCCACAGGATGGTTACCACTGCCACAAGTCAAATAGAAGCTGGATTGGAAGAAGATGAGCATGCTCTGAGAGGAAGAAACATCCATTACCAGTGCTGGGCTGAAGACACTAGACGGAGAGCTGAAAATGCAAAGGATCTGCAAGCTTTAGTAGTGAAAGCCAACGAGATTAAATATAAAGACGACCAAACCAATGAGAACAGATACAGCAACCAGCCTTAGAATTGATAATGAAGATATCAACGTGGTAGATACCTTCCGCCTTTTAGGATCAACTTTCAACAGGAAAGGAAAGCAGTCAAGAAATACACCACAGGCTAGCACTTGGTAGAGCAGCCATGAGGACCTGGGAAAGATGTTTAGATACCGGGATGTGTTGATACCTACAAAGATCAGAACTTCTGAACTTTGGTGTTGGAGAAGACTTCTGGGAATACTGTGGATAGCCAAGAAAACAAACAAATGGATGATTGAACAAATCAACCCAGACTTCACACTCAGGGCTCAAATTACCATATTTTGGTCATTTGTACAAAGACTTGCCTCTCTTGAGTAGTCTGTAATGTTGGAAAGATGGAAGGAGAGGGAAGAAGAGGACAAATAGCAGAGTACAGTAGATGGATTCAATTACATTGGTGATAGGTGCATCTTCGGAAGACCTCAAAGATCAGGTTGGGAAAAGATCATCCTGGAGAACATCTGTGTCCGGTTGCTGAGAGTTGACACCCACTTAATGGTACATAATGAATCAATCAATCATGTGGCTACTGTGCTAGCCCAGGACAAAACATGGCTTCTTTAAGGTATGGTGAGAAAGCCCAGATCCAGAGCATCTTTGCCTGTTTTGGATCTGAATTCTGCACACCTCTAAACTCTGCACCTTGATTCCTGTGCTCTGCGGAGGCTGATCTTCTGTGCAGTATATGACTTGTCTTATATCTACAGTAAAACCAAACTCTCTAGCTGTGCTGTGTCTTTGAAGCTTCTTTAATTAGTTACTGAGCGTGGGAAGAGATTTATTCCTGGGTCTGGGGCGAAGCGTGACAAGCTAAATTATTGGATAGGCAAAATAGAATA
This sequence comes from Python bivittatus, assembly GCF_059951505.1. Classification (NCBI taxonomy): domain Eukaryota; kingdom Metazoa; phylum Chordata; class Lepidosauria; order Squamata; family Pythonidae; genus Python; species Python bivittatus. The sequence goes on from NW_028277121.1 coordinate 1,368,125, forward strand.
TTTTCAGTATGCAACCTTTGGAATAATCAGTTTTAAAGTAATATTCTTGAAAATTAGTGGCAGGTAGTTTTCAAAACTGAAACTAGTGTAACAAAGAGACCTATTCTGTATATTTATTGGTCATCTCAGTGAATAGTTAATCAGGTTTGGTCAAAATGATTTTGCTGCCGAGGATGCAGTTTGGAAGGTGAAACATTAAGTTATATGCTTTGGACTTTTCTTATTGCAATATTTTGCTCTGAAATTACTAGGATTCTGAATGTGACTTTGACAAGATCATTGCTTATCAAAGAGGTACATGCTGTTTTTAGCTATGTGTCTCCATCTTTAAAATTTATGAAGTTACCAAGAGCGAATATGTGTGGGGTAGCAGAGGAAATTACAAGATTGGAAGGACAAATCTACCCATGACTTTTAGCAGTAAATTCTTGACATGTGCTCCTTATTAGCCCCAAGTTTTATTGGGAAGGGAAGAGAAGAAGACTTTTGAATACATGTAAATAGATCAAGTTTGCTTGAGCTGGTCTGTCTGATATGCATTTATAGGCTTTTAAGGAATACTTCATACTGTATGATTTGTTTTTATTCTGTTGATTTAAATGAAATGGCCTGGTAAAATTTGAACAGCACTGAACTTGACATCTGCTTGTTGTTCCTAGGTTACTGTATTCTTATTTTATGAATGTAATAAAATAAACAAAAATAAGTAAAAACCAAGCACAATCCTATTATGTAATGTCTCTGGAGGGACATGAGGTTTACTCCTTTCTTACTTTGATTTAGATCATTAATAAAGTCTTATATACCTTTGAGCAACTAATACCCTAATGAATTGTTATTTCTTTCATTTTTATACCATGCTCAAAGTTTAGTGTATTGTTGTTGTTGGACTTGGTTTCTAAATCTGTTTGGAAGATTTAGAAACTGATTCAGTGCAACCCCTAGATGATTTCAAAGATTTGATCTGAAAAATCAAAATAAATCAAATTGCCTTGGAATATCAGATATTCACAGGGCTCTAATAAAATAGTGTTGCAAGATTTGGGGGCCAAAGAAAAGTTAGTCCTGGATATTTGTCCTGCGTAATTTTCCAGAAATGTTAATTGGTGGAGAAGATATCTAGATAATAAACACTTAAGTTGGAAGGCGTATGCAAAGTTGCAGAGGTCTTAACATGGCTTTCTGTGCTTGACTGTGGTTGGAAAAGAAGCTGCTTTTTTGAAAAAGATTGAGATCAGGTTTGGAGATGTGGAAATAGTAGGGCGTGGAGGAGAGACAGGAGAATTCTTCACTTTATTCCAGGGCTTGAGGGAAGTCTTGGACTTGCAGTCTTGGCACTTGCATTAGAGGTTCTGAATCCTTTGTTGTTGTTGTTGTTCAGTCGTTAAGTCGTGTCCGACTCTTCGTGACCCCATGAACCACATCGCGCCAGGCCTTCCTGTCCTTCACTGCCTCCCTGAGTTTGCTCAGTTTCATGCTCATTGCTTCAGTGATGCTCTCTAACCATCTCATCCTCTGCCGTCCTCTTCTCCTTTTGCCTTCAATCTTTCCCAGCATCAGGGTCTTCTCCAAAGAGATCTCTCTTCGCATTAGGTGACCAAAGTATCTGAGCTTGAGCTTCATTATTGATCCTTCCAATGAGCAATCAGGGTTGATTTCCTTTAAGATTGACTGGTTTGACCTCCTAGCAGTCCAGGGGACTCTTAAGAGTCTTCTCCAGCACCACAGTTCAAAGGCATCAATTCTTCGGCGCTCGGCCTTCCTTATGGTCCAGCTCTCACAGCCATACATTACTACTGGAAAAACCATAGCTTTGACTATGCGGATCTTTGTCAGCAAGGTGACGTCTCTGCTTTTTAATATGCTATCTAGGCTTGCCATAGCTTTCCTCCCAAGGAGCAAGCGTCTTTTAATTTCATGGCTGCAGTCTCCGTCTGCGGTGATCTTGGAGCCCAAATAAATGAAGTCTGTCACTGCTTCCATTTCTACCCCTTCTATTTGCCAGGAATTGATGGGTCCAGATGCCATGATCTTAGTTTTTTTAATGTTGAGTTTCAAGCCAGCTTTTGCACTCTCCTCTTTCACCCTCATCAAGAGGCTCTTTAGTTCTTCTTCACTTTCTGCCATTAGGGTGGTATCGTCTGCATATCTGAGGTTGTTGATGATTCTCCCTCTTAATTCCGGCTTGTGATTCTTCCAGCCTGGCATTTCTCATGATGTACTCTGCATATAGGTTAAATAAGCAGGGTGACAGTATACAGCCTTGTCGTACACCTTTCCCTATTTTGAACCAATCGGTTGTTCCATGACCGGTTCTAACTGTTGCTTCTTGGCCCGCATACAGATTTCTCAGGAGACAGGTAAGGTGGTCTGGTACTCCCATCTCTTTAAGAATTTGCCACAGTTTGTTGTGATCCACACAATCAAAGGCTTTTGCATAGTCAATGAAGCAGAAGTAGATATTTTTCTGGAACTCTTGTGCTTTCTCCATGATCCAGCGAATGTTGGCGATTTGATCTCTAGTTCCTCTGCCTCTTCGAAACCCAGCTTGTACATCTGGTAGTTCTCGGTTCATGTATTGCTGAAGCCTAGCTTGTAGGATTTTGAGCATAACCTTGCTAGCATGTGAAATGAGTGCAATTGTGCGATAGTTTGAGCATTCTTTGGCGTTGCCCTTCTTTGGAATTGGAACGTAAACTGACCTTTTCCAATCCCGTGGCCACTGTTGCGTTTTCCAAACTTGCTGGCATATTGAGTGCAGCACTTTAACACCATCATCTTTTAGTATTTTAAATAACTCAGCTGGAATACTGTCATCTCCACTAGCTTTGTTGTTAGCAATGCTTCCTAAGGCCCACTTGACTTCACTCTCTAGGATGTCTGGCTCAAGGTCAGTGATCACACCAGCGTGGACATCAGGGACATTAAGATCTTTCTTGTATAGTTCTTCTGTGTATTCTTGCCACCTCTTCTTAATCTCTTCTGCTTCTGTTAGGTCCCTGCCTTTTTGTCCTTTATCATGCCCATCTTTGCACTAAACGTTCCTTTCATATCTCCAATTTTCTTGTAGAGATCTCTAGTCTTCCCCATTCTATTGTTTTCCTCAATTTCTTTGCATTGTTCATTTAAGAAAGCCTTCTTATCTCTCCTGGCTATTCTCTGGAAATCTGCATTCAGTTGCTTATATCTTTCCCTTTCACCCTTGCTTTTCGCATTCCTTCTTTCCACAGCTATTTGTAAAGCCTCATCAGACAGCCATTTTGCTTTCTTGCATTTCTTTTTCTTTGGGATGGTTTTAGTTGCTGCCTCCTGTACAATGTTACGGACCTCCGTCCATAGTTCTTCAGGCACTCTGTCTACCAAATCTAATCCTCTAAATCTATTCATCCCCTTCACTGTGTACTCACAAGGAATATGATCTAAGTCATACCTGAGTGGTCTAGTGGTTTTCCCTACATTCTTCAATTTAAGCCTAAATTTTGCAGTAAGAAGCTCATGATCTGAGCCACAGTCAGCTCCTGGTCTTGTTTTTGCTGTCTGTATAGAGCTTCTCCATCTTTGGCTGCAAAATATATAATCAATCTGGTTTCGGTATTGACCATCTGGTGATGTCCATGTGTAGAGTCGTCTCTTGTGTTGTTGGAAAAGAGTGTTTGCTATGACTAGCTTGTTCTCTTGACAGAACTCTATTAACCTTTGCCCTGCTTCATTTTGTACTCCAAGGCCAAACTTGCCTGTTATTCCGATTACTCCTTGACTTCCTACTTTAGCATTCCAATCCCCTATGATGAAAAGGACATATTTTTTTGGTGCTAGTTCTAGAAGGTGTTGTAGGTCTTCATAGAAGCGGTCAACTTCAGCTTCTTCAGCATCAGTGGTTGGGGCATAGACTTGGATGACTGTGATATTGAATGGTTTGCCTTGGATACGCACTGAGATCATTCTGTCGTTTTTGAGGTTGTACCCCATTACTGCCTTTCCCACTCTCTTATTGACTATGAGTGCAACTCCATTTCTTCTAAGGGTTTCTTGCCCACAGTAGTAGATATAATGGTCACCCGAATTAAATTCACCCATGCCCGTCCATTTCAGTTCGCTGATTCCCAAGATGTCGATGTTCAATCTTGTCATCTCATGTTTGACCACATCCAGCTTGCCTTGGTTCATAGATCTTACATTCCAGGTACCTATACAATATTGTTCTTTGCAGCATCGGACCTTCTTTTCGCTTCCAGATACATCCACAGCTGAACGTCCTTTCGGCTTTGGCCCAGCCGCTTCACTCTTTCTGGAGCTACTTGGAATTGCCCTCCGCTCTTCCCCAGTAGCATATTGGACACCTTCCGACCTGAGGGGCTCATCTTCCGGCGTCATATCTTTTAGCCTTTTAACATTGTCCACGGGGTTTTCTTGGCAAGGATACTGGAGTGGGGTGCCATTTCCTTCTCCAGTGGACCACATTTTGTCAGAACTCTCTGTCATGACCTGTCCGTCTTGGGTGGCCCTGCACGGTATAGCTCATGGCTTCACTGAGTTATGCAAGCCCCTTCGCCACGACAAGGCAGTGATCCATGAAGGGGTCTGAATCCTACATTAGAGCTATGCAGAAATCTGGATTCACAGGGTTTTAAGTTAGAAACCCCCTGCTTTCACTGATATTTCTGTAGCATCTGCTGGGAACAACTTAAAGCAGCCACATAATCCCAGAAAAAGCATTTTGGGTTAAAGGGGTTCGTGGCAGATATTGTGTGCTTACCTGTATGCGCTGTGAATCATATCTTGGTTTTCGAATCCAGACCCTTGCACAGCCCTATCCTATACCCCATGAGACCACGTCAGTTCTTTGGATTTCATAATAAAAGTGATTTTCATTCTAAGGTCCTTTTTATTCGCCCAGTAAAAAGTGTTATTGGCTTCATTGCTATTTCATCTGTTGGGCTGACAGACACTCAACAGGTGCTGGCGAAAATACACAGCCTTTAGGTCACCATCAACACTAGTATCCATGGAAAAAGTTCAGTTAATTTGTTGAGCTTGGAATCGTGGCAAAACATTCAGCACGGAGACACCCATAAGCCCAGCTGACTCCAGTGGGCCTTAAATACCTGATTGTCATTGTACTGTGAGGGAAAAAATCTAATCCTACAACTGACCTAAACAATGGAGTCACAAATCCAGATTTGACTTTGGAGAGGTTTTATTTTTGGACTAGAATAAAGCTGCCATTTCACGCTGATCTTGCCCTGTTGCAGTTGGAGGGTGTTGTGGTGGCTCTGCTTGGAGTAGGTGCCGTACGTAAGTCTTGCCTTTCTCACGGATGAATGTTTTAAATATGTCATCTCTGACCTGTTCAAAGAGGAGCTTGTGAATGTTGGCAGATGCTTATCAATAATCTAACCCAATTGTTAGCTGTTCTTCTCAGAGAGTGTCTCACATCCCTTATCACTTATGACGTTGGGAGGACAAATTTTAAGAATACATTAAAATGGGGTTGTATGTATTGATTAATAGGTTGGAAAATAAAAGAAAACTGAAGTAAATTTTTCTTCTTGGAAAAAAATAGCCTAGCCTCTGAATTCAATGCAAATGCATAATTTTTTAAGTTAAACACTGATTTTATTTGTCATGGAAGATGTCTTTAATGGAAAAAGCATCTATATCCGGGCATTGGAGAGATGGAGATTGGCAAGTTTCATTAAGTGGCATTTCGCAGTCTGACTGATTGGTCCTTTCTCCCTAATTTACCTTTAGTGAATACCAAATTTTTGCCATTTATAAGATCAGTATTCTGTAAATAAATAAATGTGATTATAACCTCTAGTTAGTACATACTTTTATTTAGGAAGTATGTGACCCACAATGATTTTAATTTAAATCAGGTTGGATTTGATTTAAATCAGATTGATGCTGTACATTAGCTCCAGGAAGAGTAAATTTTAATTATGAAATCATTCTCAAGACATTTCTGTTGTTGTTAAGTATAAGAAAGTTCACAGTTGCCCATTCATCAGTTTTCAGCGATACCTATATTTTTAAAAACTAAATGTACTCATTATAAAGCGACTTTTTAATACTTTTTAAAATGTACAGGCACTTAACAGGTAGTCTTTTGATAAGCAGGATTGCCAGCTAGACCCCCCTTTTTTTTAGAGACATAATTCAGTAATGAATTTTTGGATTGTGTGTGTGTAGATCGTTGATACTTGTGCTATTGGAAAACATTTGCTGTTGCTATTCAAGTTTATTTGGCAGATTTTGCCAATTCATTCCATAGAAACCTGTGGATACCTTTTGTTGAAAGTTTGATACTCTATCACTGAAAAATAATTGGCATAATGTCAAAGATTGATCATTTGAGACTACTATGATATGCTTTTAAAATGTCTGTTTATCGGATAAATTGAAATAGTAGATACTTGTGACCTTCCTTGAAAAAGAAAGTCAGTATTCAAGGGGCTGTTTGCTTGGCCTTTCATCCAGTGTGGATTTAATTTCTTCCGTTGACTTAAGGATTTGGGCTGCAGTCCTATTTAGAATTAATCTGTGTGTGAAACCTATTCGAGCAAATATACATAGGTCATGCCTACTAAATAACTTAGTTGGATCAGTGGCCTGCAAGTTTCCTAAATATGAGCGTTATTTTTATATGTGACCTCTTTAAATGGGTGGAGAGTAAAAATCAAAATCAGATGGCCTTATCAGAAGTTAATCACTTTCCTTTGGCTCAGGACTTACGGACTGTGTGTACTTTTTGTAGCGGTCCGGTAGTTCGGGAGGAAAAAAAAATCTCAGCTTTACAGAACAGATGAGGTGTTGCAAACTTCTTTAACAAATTAAACTAACGAAATATGGTGCCAGTGAAAAATGTATTTAAAAATACTGATGGGAGGAAAGTTTTGGTATATCCCTTGCATCTCTCTGTGTAAAACATCAAATAGGTTTACATTTTCTCCCTACATGGATCATTTTATGAAGGTATTCCACTGCAGCCTGACATTCATTTGCTTTATTAGTTCTTGGAGAATTACCCTGTTTCAGGAAGGGCCACTGCTGGTTTTAGGAGAAGAAAAGGCAGAAGTTTGTGGAGCTTCCAGATCAGTCCTTAATTAAGTGCCTAACAGCTGTGCAGTCGGTCATATGTTCATACATAGTACCTTGTCCCCATTTCCTTGATTTCAGGTCTCAGACCTAAGCTGTGACAGCATTCACACATCCCTTGCCATAATAAGGTTTGTCTGGCTTTGCCTTTGTGTGTTGTGTGAATGTGACAGTGCAGTGGGTTTTATACTGCAGTGTATAACCCAGCCTGTGTGATTGCTGGCTGCTGAACACTCTTTGACCGATGCTGGGATTCATGCTTGCTTTTACGGGTCACATTTTCGCCATGTCTTGCTTTGTTAGCACTCCTCACTTGTCTCCAGAGTTTTAATCCTCTGGCAGCTATACTGATCCCATAGATACTTTCACAGGTTGAATACAACATGGATCTGGATTTGGTGGGAAGGTGCCTTCTTGATCAGAGTCTGAGCCCTACCTGAAGGAGGCTGTGGTGTCCCCTCTTTTTAGGAGGCCATCACTGGACCCAACCATCCCAGGCAATTTCTGTCCAGTTTCCAACGTACTCTTTTTAGGGATGGTGGTAGAAAAGGTGGTCTGCTTTCAACTCCGGAGGCCTCTGGAGGAAATGGATTACTGAGATGCATTTCAGTTGGGATTCAGTACAGAGAAAGAATTAGTCATGTTTGTCAGTGACCTCTGGCAGAGCTGGGATGGGAGTGGTGCATCCATCTGAGTTCTCTTTAATCTCACAGCCTAGACAGAGTCTGATATGAGACATCTGAGTCCAAAGGAGGAATGGGGGTGGAGAAAGCATCTCAGAAGGAACCCTCCCTAGCTCTCTGGAAAGTAAAGATGGGGGGCGGGGGGAGTCTTCAGACTTTGGTTTTCTGTCTAGACTACCTTGAGACACTTTTATATCTCTGTTAAGGCCATCTTCCTTATGCTCTACAATTATATATCTTGGCCCCAGAGCAACCAACTGATGCTGTCAAAGTCCTGGCTCACTGCCTGGAGGCTGTGTGAGCCTGGATGGGGAAGAACAGGCCCAATCCTGACAAAACCGAGTGGCTATTTGTTTGCCCCCCTGGTTCTGGGGACATTCTGTCTTTAGTCTTCAATAGGGTTGCACTTCCCCATCCAAGACTAGTGTACAGTCTAGGGCTCCTGTTGGTCTCACAGCTCCTGCTGAAAGAATAGGGGGCAACTGTAGTCAAGTGGGCCGTTGCACAGATTCATCTGGCATGTGTCAGTTGCACCTGTTCCTGGAGCAGAAGGCCCTTCAAACAATCACTGATGCCTTGGTCACCTTGCAGTTGAATTCTGTAATGTGCTGTACATACTTACAGGACTGTCTCTCCCCAGTGGTGTCTCCCTGTCCTGTCAGATCCAGCAGGAGAGGCATGCCCCAGGTCCTGTCTGGGCGAGAATGCCATCTGTTGGGACCCAGGAGGAGAGCCTCTGGTGCCATGGTGCCCGCTCTCTCAGAAACCAGACTTGCCCTGACCCTGCTGGCCTTTCGCAAGGCATTGAGCACCTGGTTTTGCCCTCAAGCCTGGGGCCCTGATCACAGGGGTGACCCCGTCTCGTGGTCTTGGCTGTCTTAACTGAGTGCCCTCGGCTGCTGTGTTATTTTATATTATCTCTGTTGTTTTTAAACTTGGTTGTTTTTTTACTATGTGTTTATTTTGTTTTTAATTGTTAGCCACCCAGAGTCATGCGTATGATATAGGTGGCCATATAAATTTATTAAATATATAAATAAACATGGCTGCCCTTAAAGACCAATTGGAGGTTACAGTGGGTCCGCAGTGTATCGTTGCAGACAGTGACGGGCATGTTGCGGTATGTGTGTGTGTTCCCACTGCTTTGCGAGGTACACTGGTTACCAGTTGGTTTCTGGGTACAATTCAAGGTGCTGGTTATAACATAAAACCCTTCATAGCGTAAGGCCTGGCTTGAGAGACCACCTCTCTGCCTATGTTTCCACTCGTCTGGTGAGGTCAGCTAAAGTGGACACGTTGCGGGCGCCGTCAATCAAACAATGTCATGTTGTATTCCTACTCTGTGGTGGCTTCTGCCCTCTGAAATGACATCCCCCCAGAGATCTGTACTGCTCCCACTTTATTGACTTTTCTCAAACTGTTCTACTTGTGTTATGGGATCAGTCTTCCTGTCAGCTGTATTCTTTTTTGACATATGCTGTTTTCTTTTAATTGTAAGCCACCCAGAATCTTTGTGGAGTTGGGTGAGCTTGAAATTGAATTCAACTGTGGAGTCCTTGGGGTTCTCTGAGCTTGGTTCCTTTCCTGCAGATGTTTTGCAAACGTTCAGTGCACTGAAGATGCTACCTAGCTGGACAATGAAGCATTTGCAGGAAAAGAACCAAGCTCAGAGAACCCCAAGGACTCCACAGTCCAACCCTGAGCTACACATATTCGCTTCTGTTGGAATGAATGAATGAATGAATGAATGAATGAATGAATGAATTCCGCATTCAGAGAAGGAAGCATAGGTTTGATTGATTCCATGCCATCAAGTTGTTGTTGACTCTTAGTGACCCCATAGATAGATTTTCTCCATGAGGAAGCATAGGACTCTCCCATTAACCAATGCTCTTACCAGTGTTGCTTGAATGGGTGGCAAAGAGGTTTTCATCCTGTCAAAATAAACATCAAATATGGCTGCTTCAGCTCTTTCAGTTCTTAAAAATGACAGCTAGGAAAGTATCAAAAGTTAAATATGAACCATGTGACTTGGACAGGAAATAAAAAATCTGATTAAAGGCAGCAATCACACATGCTCTTTTTTTCTCCTAGCTAGCATGTTGAAAGAAATTAAGAACAGAGGTTGGAGAAACAATTCTGTATTCCAGGAAAACATCTGTGACCAGAAGTATAAAGGATTGGTTTGGGATAAATAGGAGGCAATGATGTTATTTAAGGAGGAGGCACTCATCTGTCTCGCAAGCTGCAGGAAAAAAAATGGCATTTCTAGAGGGTATATGTAGAATTAAGAACTACTTGGTTTTAACTTGCAACACTAAACCCAGAAATCTCATGGGGATAATGAAAAGTATTACATTATTACTACTGCTTCTATAAATTGCCCTATAGCAGTGATTGGATTCTTTGATTCCTTAAGGAGAGTTAAACAGTTTTGTTGGATAGAAGAGCTTCATCCTTATTTTTTTCTCACGTTCCTTTGTTGAATCCAACTGTTCTTCCAAGAAGTCTACTTCCATTTCCCAAGTATTTGAAGAAGGCGCTCTTGCGCTCCGTGCAAATGTTCGCTAAGCAAAGAACCTTGGGATTGAAAATGCAACACATTTCATGGTTCCCGGTACAAATGCTAAATCTAAGGAATGCTCAAGGGCCATAGTTTTCGACTGTCCCAGCCTGTTGGATGCTTCTAAAATTGGAGGGAGCAGCTGTTCCCCAGTGATCCCTGGCATTCGTAGTGTTCATGTTGGCAAATCACAGCTGGGTAGTTTTTCAATCCACAAGGAGCAGGGCAGTCGATGTCAGAGAAGGTGGAGAGACTGCCGTGGGAGGATTTAAAAATAAAGACAGCCAAGCTGCTGGAATTAGTCATGACTTGCCAAGTATCCATTTTTAACCAGTGTAATCAAGCTAGCAATTGCCTAGGAGCTTACAAAGGTTCCTTTCTGGATCTGATTGTAGCCCCTCAAGATACTTGCTTCTGTCTCCTGAAAATGTGGAGAATGAGCTTCAGTACATGCTCACGGTACATGAGCAGGTGGCTTGTTTTTTTCTTTAAGCTGGGATTTTTGTATCTGTGGCAAAAATATTTTCATTGCCACTTGATTAACTCCATACTAATTTTTCTGAGTTCTTTAGGTATTTGACTATAGAATTTCAGATCCCATAAGCAAATGTTCTGTCAGATTAGTTTTGTTATGAAACAAGTGTGGGTAGCAGACTACCTTGGTTCTTTTATTTATTTATTTATTTATTTATTTATTTATTTATTTATTTATTTATCTAATCCGTTGGTTAGCTTGACTTCGGAGATGTTAATCTTCATTTCATGTTATCTCTGATTTATTCACATTTTTCTTGTGATTACTCACTCACCCTTTTGACTTGTGGCCAGTTTTTTTTTCAATCAGTCAGAGAGACTACATTTCTTTATTTCTTTGACTCCTGATGCTAGAAAGTTGGGTTGTACAAATATTTACACTGAACACTGACATACTGTATGTATTGTTGTTTGACTTCATATATTTGAGGTATATGGAAGTATCCTAATTGCTAATTATGCCTTGGTTTATTGCGTAAGAAGTTTATCACACTTGGGACCTGGAGTGCAATTGTGTATCACTGTGTTGGACGATAAACAATAGCTGTTCCTCTAAAATCTTTTTTGATGCAGAAGACCAAGGCCTCTCTTTCAGATGAGACAGAGAAATGGGATATGGAGTTGAATTAAGGACAGGATCTTCAGCCTTTTGATCAAGAATGGTTGTGGAGCCCCTTAAAACCATGACATTTTCAAGGTTCTCCAGTGAGACTTGTGATGAGGCTATAGTAATCTTTGTCTCATGGCTGCCCGGCCTTCAATTTAAAACTTCTCTGTTCATTTTTCAGGCATCAGAAAAATGTTTGTTTTATTTTTGAATAAACAGTTAGCCCTCTGGAAAATAAGGTGATGGCTAGAAACCTTCTAGAAGGTTAAGCTATTTGTTGCCACCAGAATGTTGAGAGAGAGGGGAGGAGGAAGAAGAAGACCCATAAGCTGCAAGGGTACTCTTGTCCTTGCACAGACTGAAGAGGCTTTCTCAGAGAGGGGGATACGCCTATAATCACAACTAGGATGACTGGCAGGGTAGGAGTTGGCTGTGTTGGAGTGTTGTCTTCTTGCATCCTAACCATCGCATGGTGCTCAAGACAGTACTATCAGCAGCTAGGCTCAAGACTGACTCCATAGCGATACTTAACAGCATCCACAGGCAGATCCGTTCCATGAATGTGAAGAGTACGAAATAGCCACCTTTCCCCCCTTGTTGACTTTGGTGTAGAGTGTCAGTAGAGGCATTCCATCTAATTCCAATGTGCATTTTTTTGATTATCATTGAAAGATTCATGGTTCATGCCATTTGTTGATGTGAGGCATCTTGCATGACATGAATCGCTTTGGCCAGCAGCTGTTTTTGGGTTTAGTATGGGAAGAACCCCTGTTTTAGATGCCGTTCCATATTACTGGGAGGGAGGTATTTCTTGTATTGGATTTAGACATTTTAAGGAATAGAGGACTGCCGTGGCATCTGGGAACGCATTCCATGCTGAAAATCCTAGTAGGACTGAAAAGCTGGTGGACAGAACGGCTAGCAGCTGTGCTTGGACAGTGGGTATTTTGAAACCTCATTTGTCGTATAGTCTGAACCTCATCTGTTCAAGATCCCCCCCCCAAAAAATCTGATTAGATAATCTGATCACAGTATCTCAAACGGGGAGTGTGTTAGAGACATATTTGTGTGTATAAGAAGCAACAGAAGAAATGACCTTAAACTGATCTTCTGTTGGGATAGAGGAAAAAAATAGGCTAGTTTGCATTTAAAAATCTAAAATTAAAACACTGGTGCGAAGACTTCTGTTAGGCCAACTATTTATAGTGTCAGAAGCCTGCTATGGAATAATCTTTCCCTTGGAAAAGGAAATCTTGTTAGAAGCAGTGAGGAAAAGACTTTTAATAAGCCTCTTTTAAAAAATGATCTGCACTCTGAATCTAAGATAAATAACTTCATCTTTAACCTAATAATTGCTTTACTCTGACATTTTATTTAGTTAACATTTTCCCCAGTAACAATTATTCAATGGCATTAATAGGTTTTTACAGTCTTAACATCTTTGCGAATGGACTTCAGCATACCTAAAATGCTATTTATCATAGCTGTTAAAGTTGTAACTCTCTCAAAAGCAAATTGCGATGCTTATCTTCATATACCAAAAATCACCTAAAATGGATGCAGTGATTTCTCCTCCTCCTCCTCTTCCGGTGAACCTCTGAAACATGTCAAGTGAGTAATAACTCTCCCAAGAAATGTTATGTATATCTCTGTTTGAAGCTTCCACAAATCATACAGTTTTGATAGGGGGTTTTAGCTGTGCAAATATCATTTTCTTTAAGAAAAATGTATTTTCTTTGTTCACAGTTCAGTTGGAATTCACCCATATCTTTAAATAATGAACCCACATTTATTCTCATTTTCTTTTAACTCATAACTGCGTTGTTTGTTAAGCTTTCTTTCCATATTTGTCCATCTCTTGAGGGTGATTTTTATCCCTGGAGTCAGGATGGGAAGCTTTTCAAAAGGTGTTGTGGTTGGCATGGCCTGCAAAATGCTTATGACGAATGTGCTGAGTGAAGACTCCACCCAGCTCAAATCGGATTTCGGGGCAACTTAGCTTCATCCTATTTTAGAGACTGTCAGGGGATTCATTCTCATAGCAGGTGATCAGCTTGGGAATGGGGCATGTCGAGCGAAGACTGGATGTACCCAGCCATGGTACTTAAGATGCAATGCTTACATATAACCGATGACCAGAAAATAAATGGCAACGTCACCTTCAAAAAGGTGACCTCTCATTTCATTGCCTTTCTGAGTGTGTAGGCCATCCCTCTTAATTACTTTAATTATTATACATTTATTACTGATTTTCTGATCATTGGAAGCCTGTGGGTTATGGAAAAGATTTCTGATCCAAAATTCTTGCAGATGGACTGATTTGTGAGTACTGCTAACTCAGAAGCACTTTTTAAAATGTCCAGTGATATCCAAATGCACTTATAAGGCAATCCTTGCATGTTTATTCAGATTTGGGGGGGGGGGATACACTTCCCAGTGCATCATGAATATATATCATGAATAAAAAAATAGACTCTTCTGAACCTTGTAGTCAGATTCTCACACTTTGCCCATTATCACAAATGGGGGAATGCTCTTCCCTATTTGCACAATATTAATTCTGCAAAAATCATTTTCTGCCCTGAAATGCAAGCACCTTAGAAAACTGACCAAAATGGTCTCCTTAAAAGCAACAGTTCAGCAGCAACAAACGAAATAGCAACTCCAGCATATGTATCTGGCATGAGAAAAGCGAAATGTCTTTTAAAAAATATTCTTAAATAACACCAATCAATAAAACAACAAAGACGGTATGAGCAAGTACAAGTGACTCACCATCGAAAATGGGCAGAATGTTTGACAAATAAATAAAAATAAAACAAATGATGCTAATAAATAAACAAATGAAACATAAAAATAAAAGAGATGAAAGGTCGTTGTGCAAAGGGCCTGATGAACAATGCAGCACCGGGAATACAGTGCCTAGAGATGGTGGGGCTGTATTGTCTGGTATTCTAAAATTCTTTTGTTCGTGAGTTCAAGTCTTTCAGCGCTGCGGAGAACCAACTTTACAACTTTTGTTCACCATGTAGGCATTTAATTCTGATGGCCTCTGGTCTGAGGTCTGCTAGATCTCCCTTCTTTCTCTGCCATTGCATCCAGAATTGGTTCTGGGAGTAAATAAGTGAAAATAACATCAAATTTTTCTGGCTTACTATGAAGAATCATAGTGCCTCCTGCCAGTAGATGCTACGGTGTAAATAATGAAGGCTCTTTTTATGGCTAGTTTATTGTGAGAGGTAAACTGGAACTTTTGGCTTGTTCCTTTCTCAGCAAACCAGAAGATAGGAACCATGTCTTGTTCCTCGTTTCAGTTGGGCTTGGGCAGTGTTCCTCAACCTCAGCAACTTTAAGATGGGTGGACTTCAACTCCAAGAATTCCCCAGCCAGCCATGCTGGCTGGGGAATTCTTGGAGTTGAAGTCCACCCATCTTAAAGTTGCTGAGGTTGAGGAACGCTGGGCTTGGGGAAGGGATCCTACCTTACAGATCTTGGCAGATTGTCATGGAAGACCTTAGCTGCTCCTGCAGTCAAGAAGAGTCCATTGCAAGGGACTGAGCAGTGTAGATCGTGGTTTGCTTAGTTCCTGCTGGCAGGATGAGACTAGTGTTTTGGTCATGATCAGCCAGAATTCTTCACAGTTCTGATTTATTATAAGCTGTAGATATGCCCTGTGTCTCCTGCAGTAGAATTTGAGGATTTTGCATTTAAAAATGAAAACTTCATTGTGCGAGAGTTGTATGAATGCAAGGGCTTATTTATAGCATGATATTTAAGGTGATGACAGTTCCTTTCCTTCTTTGCTCAAAAGTGATTGCCTCCATACCTATTATCAGTTTCCACCAATTCCCACCCCCCTTTTTTTTCCTTATTTAAATCCGTCTGCAGTACTTCTCCTTGTACTCTGTTGCTAGTTGGCCTATTGTGTACAAATGTAGATAGAAACATACACCCAGACTTTATAAAGGAGCTGCTGATGGGGTCCCCCCCCTTTAAAAGTAGAATATTATCCAATCGTTTATTGCAACTGTGTTGTGGAAACAGTGTTTTTGGGCTGGAGTTTATTATGGGTGGGTCTCTGTATCTAAGGTATGCTAAGTGTTACTGACACTTACATTAGTTTATGTTTATTTTCCTCTTGGATTACTGAACCCGTTGCCATACAGTTGGCCCATCCAGCAAAGTATCAGCACTCTGTTTGGCAACGTCTTGCATAAATGCCTTTGCTAGTCCTACTAAAGATTGAAGATAAGATTTTCTTTGTGGCTCAAACATCTTCCAGTGGAGTTCTAGCAGATTTTTGGAAGTGCACAAGGACTCGGGCAAACCATTTGTGCCTATTTCAAGTGAATATGAACCATTAAAACAAATCATGGGAAAGACATAAATATATTAAGAACTAAAATACTTACTATAACATATAATGATTAGTTTCCACATTGTAGGATGTTAAAAAGTATAGCATGTATACTTAATGTAAAATGAATATCTTATGAATATTTATTTGGGCTTGTTTTATATATTTAATTTTTTCCATGTTTGTTTTAGTGGTAGCCCTGCGGTCAACATTCATTACATGTTCTTCACAGAATAAATTGTTTTATTATGAAACAAGTTGGTATCTTTTATTTTATTTTTTTTCGATTTGGTTTGCATGAGTTTGGATCTGCTAATCCTCATTGAATTGCCATCTCTGATTTATTCACATTAGCTTTTGAGCAAGCTCTTTCTTAGTTTTTCCATTTACGACTCCAATCAAGTGAGAAAATGGAAACTATTTCCAGGTTCTCTCCTGAACTAAGACAGATGCATATTTTTACTATCTTTTCCCAATAAGATAGCTCCTTTTTTTTTTTTTAATTGTGTGCAATAAACATAATGTGTATAAAATCTTGTAAATGCTTTGGGATGATATACAATGGGAAATTGGTATATTTGTGTTTGGCAAAATTATGTTGCCTGCAGTGCAATTCAGTATGTTGAACTGCAGTTCCAAGGACACACACGCCCATGTGTGTGCATATACATGAGTGTGTGTGCGTGTTTCATATATAAACTCTGAGTTGAAAGTAATCTTGCTGTGGAAGTGTATGAGTGGCACGAATACATGCTGCAGAGTTTACAAACTGTTTTTTCCCCCTTTGTTTAAAAAAAAAATCTAAAGATTTGGTTTGCAAATTTAGTACATCTAATTCTTGTGAAACTTTTGCTGATTTTTCAGCTCATCTGCTTGTCCAAATGGGGCAATGCTGCCAACTTGTCTATGTATCAATATCCCCAGAGATGGATTAATTGCATCAGATAGCATAACCAAACACATGATGTGCTTGTAATTTGAGCGCATGAAACAGAAGTAGACTAATGAAAAATTTGTTATGAGCACTCTCCCAAACGCAAAAAAAGAGTCAACCTAAAATTTAGCCACATGTGGGTCGTGCAAAGTGCTTTGTCCAAAAGAAGCAGAGGTGTGATATGGATGTGATTTCTACTGTACCACATTATGTCTAATTTTCACATGAACTGTTGCCCATGTAATTGTGTAATTTAAATCATCGAAGAGGGAGCAGCAAAACATATTCGAGGGTTGCCTTTTTAATGTGAGATATTTGATACCATCTGTTTACTCTCTCTGAATCCTTGCCAGGTTAGAGAACAATCTCTAACAAATGTTGTGTGTTCCTGTCCTTGTGAGTGGCTCATACATTGGGACAGCTGGTCATGCAAATCAGCTCTGGGTTAGAAACAAACCAGCAAACCAGATTACAGTTCATCATGGTTGCTGAACCAAGCAGTCTCTGATTCTAAAGTGGGTGGGGTAGGTGAGGAGAATGGAAAATAGGTTTTTATGGTGTATTTTGTGGGGGAATACCAAGATGCAGTCAATTAAAATGTCTGAATTCTCTGTCTGGAATTTGGAATGTGAAACTTAATACATCAAAATGGATCTGTTTATGAAGAATTTGGCTTCGAAATTTGCATGGGGATGGCTGAGGTCTGCTCCTTGTCTTAACGGCATTTCAGGATCTGCTTCCTATCATGCTACAAATCTGCTCTGTGTCTTTTTGTGATACCGGACAGTGCTGGGCTTACTGAAGTGTGGCTAGAAAACAACGATGTCATACAGTTACTTACTCATGCGCAGTGAAGTGGCGCTGGGGAGAGAAGGTCGGTTAATGTGACCCAAAGCATTTGCTGTCGTCTATTTTATGAGGTGAATGTGGCGATAACATCCTCACGGTAGTTTCAGGAGCTCCATGAAATCTTATACGTTCTCTGTTGCTCCTTTCTTTAGTCTTATCTGAGAATTTTAAGAGGACTTTTGATTCTACTCTTGTGTTCATCAGGTGGTCTTCTAGGTGGATCTGCCTCCCTTGTAATATATTACACAGTTTCTAGGAAATACACGTTCATTTTAGACAGGATGCAAAGTATAAGAAGAAAGGAATAAAAAAATACATTGAAGGTGACCTTGTTGACAAGTTTTACAATCTCAAATGGAACATCATCAGTAGCATTATAAAACCACAAAAAAATCTTCTGACCAAAAAGGGCACTGTAGGATCTATTTGACAAGTCAGTTAAGCAGGCAGTTTGGAGGTGTGTGCATGTAGAGTAGCACCCATTCCTGATGAAGACGATGATGATTGATTTTAATCCTCTGTTAGCCACCCATGGTTGCAAGCTGAGTTGTGGGGAGCCTATAAATCGAATGAGTTAATGAATGGTCAGTCAGTCATAGAGGAATGAGCCATTTAGTAGCAATACCACACCTGTGCTGCAGAATTTGAGATGACAGTTAGATGGCAGCAGAGACTTAGGGTTTCCTGTATCTCTCTCTACTGTCATCTAGTGGTCACCTGGATATTTGCAAGCCAGATACAGTTGCCTTACATCTAGGTCATAGCCCTGTTCTACTACCACAGACATCCCCAACATCTCAAAATATTGTGATGAAAGCACCCTTTTAGACTGCTACTTTTTTTTCCTAGCAGCTGCTATGCCCACATTGGTATACGTTTTTCTTCCTCTTTCTTCAAGCGGTGACATTCTATTTCCAGATGTATTGTCTATGGACATTTGCAGTGTTGAAAGGAAGAATTCAATATATATATATTTTTAACCTGTTAAGAAGCCACAAAAGACTTTCCTCTATTCCACCCTTGGAAGAGGGACAAATGGGCTAAGTGGTTCTGTGAAGCATACATTATTTTTGACATAATTAGATAGCATAGCTAAGTGATTTTATTCTTCTTCCAGACAAGTGGTAGAAACTATCATTGGCTTTCCCCTTTAAAAAGAAAATCAACACAGAAGTACTACATTCAAAGCTTTCCTTTCGTAGGTGCCTCTAGCCCAGTGTTGTCCAAACTTGGCCACTTTAAGATGAGTGGACTTCAACTTCCAGAATTCCCCAGCCAGCCATGCTGGCTGGGGAATTCTGGAAGTTGAAGTCCACTCATCTTAAAGTGGCCAAGTTTGGACAACACTGGGCTAGCCAATCTAGACAATAGATGAAGTCCTTAACTGAGTTTTAGCCAAGAGACCCAGACTCTTGTCAACAACCCCCACAGCCCAATCTTGTTGTTGGTTGGTCTTCATAATACTTGACTCCATTCTCCAGCCTCCTAGTAATTCCTTCCTGCAGCTTTGGCTAAAACAGTTAGCTAGTTACTTCCCAACCAGTAATGATTGGCTAGTAACTTCAAAACCAGCGATTTAAGAGACCTAGGCTTTATCCCTGCTTCACATCATCACATCAATTCCCTCCTGCAATTTTAAGAGACATCTCACTGCTTATTCTATTGCACATGTAGTGCAGGCCTTTGAAACAGAATGATTCTACTTTATCTGGTCGGATGGCACATTAATCAGCTTTTAGTCCGTCCCTCCTCCTTGTTTACTTGCAATATGTATACTACAGGCTCAGCATTGAGGGCTTCATCAGTTAAAATGGTCATCTGACTTCCTATTTCCTTCAATAATGTGGTTAATTTATGCTGACATTCCAAAAGGGAAGTTGAAAAAAACGAACATGCCAACAAATCAGTTTGCTTAGGCACATAATTTTTGAAAAGACTTAAGCCATTGTCTTTGCAGTTTACTCAATAAATTCCATTTGATTAACCTAAGTGATTTTGATAGATATCAGTGTAATGGTTATGCCGGAAAGTGCCAGTTTTACATTTTTCTTATCATAAATTGAAAAGCCAAGATATCTTGGTTCTATAGTCTTGGCATTCATGGAAATAGTTTTTAAAGATTTATTAAATTAAAAACATATTGTAAAAATAGGAGTGACCATTTATGAATCCTTCCACAGTAATATAAATCTTATATATATGTGTGTGTGGGTGTGCTCATTAAGATTTTTAAAAAGAAAATACAAATCTAATACAAAGTAATATACAGTAAGAAAAAAAGAAAAAGAGGAAGAGATCAAAGAGAAAGTAAAAAGTGCAAGAAAGAAAAAAAAAGAAAAATAGAAAAGAAAAAAAGATACAAAAAAGTAGCTTCTGATTTTCTTTATAGCAGTTATAAGTACAATTATAAGTTTACCTCTTACTCTCTAGTTGCAATGTACCTCTCTTCTTTCTATAATCTATTCTATCGAATCATCAAAACCATAAATCATAAGTTTATCTTTTTCTGTTTCACGCAAAAGTCTATAAGAGATTTCCAGTCAGCAATAAATGTAGATATTGTCTATTCTTTAATCAGTGCAGTCAACTTAGCCATCTCAGCAAGTTCCATCATTTTCACCAGCCATTCCTCCATTGTGAGTAATGCCGAATCTTTCCATCTTTGTACATATAATCATCTCACTGCAGTTACCATGTTCAAAAACAAAATTCCATGACTTTTTTCCCAACTGTTCGCCCATCAGTCCTAAAAGAAAAACTTCTGGTTTCAATTGTATATTAATCTTTAAGCTCCTCTGAATCAGTGTATGTATTTGGATCCAAAATTTTCTACTTTTTTTTACACATCCATCAACAAGATAAAATGTCCCTTCTTCTTGTTCACATTTCCAACATAAATTTGAAGTACCCTTATACATTCTAGACAATTTTTCTGGTGACCTATGCCAACGATACATCAATTTATAAAAATTCTCTTTAAGATTATAACATAATGTAAATTTCAGTCCTTTCAATCACATATTTTCCCATTGTTCCATCTATATATTATAACTGAAGCTTTTAGCCCACTTTATCATACATTTCTTTCATTTGTTCTTCCATTTCAAATTTCAGTAAAAGTTTATACATTTTAGCAATTACCGTGTTCGTCATTAGTACACAATTCTGTTTCAAAGTCAGAATGTTCAAAACCATAAATTATTTTGTCTACTTTAAATCTTTTTGATAATTGTAAATAAGAGAATCATCGACCACTATATCCCTCTGCCACCACTTCTCTTGATTTTATTTTACATTCCCCCTGACAGAACACAGTAATGTAAATTTATCTGCAAAAACCTAAATGATCAGTAGAAGGCAACAACTAGGGGAATTTGTATTTCTTTGCTATCCTCTAAGTTTGTCTTGGATTTTTGCAGCCCTAGTTAAAAGTGAAGTCTGGAAATGTATTCTACATATTTTCTGAGTGATTCATTTAAAAACTTTTAACATGCTTTTTCCCCCCTTTAGAGAAGCTTTAGAGGCCAGAACATGTTCCATTTGCAATTAACATAAATTAAAATAAATGAAATCTTCCCACTTAATTATGAGGATTGATCCAACATCTGAATTTCTGAGAGGCATGTCTACACGCCTCTCAGAAATTACATTGTAGACAGAAACCTTTCTGTGGGTGTTTTTAAAATCAAGCCATGATCTATACCTCAACAAGTATGAATGAGGGCAAGCTAGCCAACTTTCCCCATATTATTAACTCAATTTTCCTAGAGAGCAGTTACTCTGATACCTTGCTTGCTCAGCTCCCGAGCCTGCTAAATCAATCACATTGACGATCTTCTTTACTTCTTGAAACAATGTCTGAAAACAGTAATACTGCTATCAGAAAGAGTAGGTGCAGAGCACAGATTCCCCCAAAAAGGAAGCAAGTAGGTAAAATTAACATTTGGCTAGAACCTTGGGAAAATGTTAGCAGTGAAGGTCTTTTGTGCAAGTGAATTGAAATCTGAGAAGTTTAAGAAGCATTTGCACAAGGTAGCTTTGTACGAGCGACTGTGGTTATAAAGAGAATGGAGCTAACCGTGTGACAGATATACAAGATTGGTTACCAATCTTCCTCCCTACACCACCTTAAAGTCTTATAGGGAAGGAGAAGGTGAAAGAACACAAACTACTCCCCTGTGTATCTGGCATCAGAGTAATGTGGGAAGATGTCAGAACCAAAGCTTAGATAAGAGGCAGTTCACTCAACCTTGCTGGCATTTCCAGCCCTTCTAAAGGGTTTAATTTTTGACAAAGAAGCTCACTCTGTGACCTATCAGAAATTGCAGAATTAGGAAAGAAGATAGGGATTGAATACACTCCTCTTTTAATTTAAGGGGGGAAATCCAGAAAATTATATAAAGAAAGCATGTGACTCATTACAATGGAAACAGAGCTTTACAACGTATCTTGACTTTAGATTAATAATGCCACAGATCAAGGGCACTTTGCCATTCCTGGCAGCCTCCATTTCCCCCCCCCCCCAGTTGCCAAAAATGGGTGGCTACAGCTTCCTGTCATTTTGAAATGTAAGCTCCAAAACAGGATTAATGTCACTTAAAAAACAAAAGTAAAAATGGAGACAATACTGTTTCTACCAACTTGAGTGTGAGAAACAGTCCCACCCATCGTGTATTCATTCTTCTACCTAGTTCAGCCCCCATCCTCCTCCCAGATGTTAAGTACAGCTCAAAGTAGTATGCTATATGCTTAGCCCAGTTCAGACAGCACATTTCTGGGTAGAACTCAACCTGTAAGGATGGCGAACAGCGCTTCCTCTGACAACCCCCCTCTTGGATGATACCATGGGTCATCTGCAACCTGGGCGTTCTTAACCCAGGGACTCCCTGTAGCGAAGAGGTCCAGGTAGCAAGAAACACCTGAAAACCACAGTTTCTTTCTACAGTACTAGCCCATTTATCTGGCCTGATCCCAGTCCTGAGTGTTGTAAATTGCATCCTGAAATGCAGTGAGCAGAACCCCTTTCTGACAACTTGGGGAAAACAGGAATTTGTATTTTGAAAAGGCACGACCGTTCCAGGGGTGACCCAGCCAATTGATATTTGCATTCTGCATTGGTGGAGGATAAGGCAGAAATAAGCAGGATGTGGCAGGATGCTCAGAGGTGGTAGGAATAATATACTGGTGGAGGATTTCATGGTTCCCGTGGCCAATGATAGGAATATTCTTTTCGAGTTGGTGATACTCCTTATTCTGTTTTCTTCTCCCTTAGCAAACTGCCAGGGAAAGGAGGAATCATTTGAATGTTGAGTTGGCTGACTGCAAATGGCTTTTGAAATTAGGTAAAGGTTTTTATAAAATAAGGCTGCGTAAGAAGCTAAATGAGCTTTTGTGGTGGTGGGGTTTTTTTTACTGTGAATAAGCCTGGAGACCCCCTGCTTGCATCAGAGTTGGAGCATCGGGATGGGGCAAAAACAGCTGTCTTGACACCCACAGCGAAAGAGGGGAGAGGTTAGGCTCCAGTCTGTGTGAGATCCTCCCAGGAGTAAAATACATGTGAGAGAATTTTACAGATTGGCAGCCTACTCCTTCATAGGCAAGCAGTAGGAAGCCATAAAATTAGGCAAAGCAGATGGGCCTTTTCTTCTGTGCCAATTCAGTGAGTTAACTAACTTAACTAACTATTAACTAAATTAACTATAGTTAACTTATTAGTTATTAACGATTAACTAAATTATTATTTATATTATGATATACAATATAAAGTAATCAATATAAAAAAGTAAATTATTATGATAGATTAATGTTCACTTGTTTTCAGGGTTTCTGTTTGGTCTTCTGAGTGCTGCTTCGGTTTTTAGTTCTCCTTCGATTTCTCGTCTCAGCTGTGGGCTCAGTCTGGCAAAGTTTTTTGGCAGATGACATATGGCCAAATGTTCCTTTTCATTCGGTCTAATAATAACATGTTCTTACCCCCAAGGGGTAAGAGTACTCATCCTGGGGTCACAGAACTGTCTTCCTGGGCTTGTGGTGTTTCTCCATTTCAGTGTCTTTGTCTCGTCTGTCGGATTCCTCTTGATCCCCACTCGGTATTGACTAGGATTTTGGCATCTGCTTTTGTCTCTGCCCCAGTTCTTAATTGGCTGTGTCTCTGTGCTGCCTAGAATTGTGTTGTGAGATTTATAACCGTCTGTGTGCCATGGGAGAAGGAAGGAAGGAGGGAGGGGCATGCAGTGATTTCAGCATTAGCCCTTGGTATTTCCCCTTAAAGGAATCCAGTCAAAAGGTCTGGGAAGGAAATTCCTGAAATCTATAAGGGTTGGATCTGGCAAGTCAGAACCAGGGCTGTTCATGCTGGACAGAATCGCTGTGTAAACATGGAGCAGGTGCTTTCCAATCACAAGGCTGAGAAGAGAATAGCTACAAGCCTCTTAAGTCAAGAGGGTTAGAAGAAAGGGCATAAGATCTAAACCCCGGACCATCCAAGCACCCTTGGCTTGATTTCTGTGTTCTGCAGTAAGCAGATTTTCTGTCTCCTTCTGCCTTCTTTTCATGTCTGCAGTAAAGCAGTTTATCTAGCAGCATCAAGTCTATGAAGCTTCTGCTAATATCCTAAGAGATGACATCCCATTTAGAGCAAAGACTGAGCTCCCTGTGGAATATCCCTGTGGATTCTACAGGCATGAACACCGAATTTGGCTGCTTTATAGGGGATAACTGTATGCTTGCCAACTAATAGGAGAGAAACATAACAAGCTTTTGAGTGCCCAGAAAGATGGAGTCGTTGAAATAAGTTCTGGATTCCTATAAAGGGAGCAATATAAAAGGATATTCTTGACTGCTCCCAATTGGTGAGGGCAAATGTGTTCATAATATGCTATATAATTGAATTTGCTCTCTGGCAGAGCAGATGGAAGGGCATTGGGTTGGGCCTTCAAGAATGCAGAGTCCTAAAGTTGCAGGCAGGCTGGATGCATAGGAAATTTGGCCCCAGTCGGTTCCCTCAGCATGCTGGCTGGGGAATTCTGGGAGTTGAAATCCACACATCTTAAAGTTGCCAAGTTTGAAAAACACTGATCTAAACTTTAAACTCAAAAGGAACACTTGCTAGGTCAATCTGCAGTTCCATATGTGTGAGGCCTCTCTTAGCCTTCACAGGGGATAGATTAAAAAAAAAAAAGCTCTGCTAAGAGATCATATGGCAGGATTTTTGTATAATTGCCTTTTTTCTATGTTGATTGATTAAATTTAACTTCAGCCAGTACTTCAGTAACTCTTCCTTCAACTCTCAGTAGCTCCATTTCTAGCCAGATACACGAGACACATATCTTAATGCTCATAGCAGTGTGGTTGGACATCTGGATTGTTCCAACTCTTATGAGGTGGAGCTGGACTTTGTATCTGCTCTGAACTGAGCTCCATAGAAGAGTTGGGCCAGTATTTTGCCTCAGAGAGCCTTAAGTTAATTGTGACTGATGCCATCTCCTTTCTCGTGAAAGAAAATCAGGATAGTTGTCTTGGCCCTTTGTGCAGTCAAGATCACCTTATCAGTGAGAACTCATTTTACCTGTAGTATGAAATGCTATATTGCCTTCATGCTCAACCTGCAATTTCCTGATATTGTAGGAGGAGAGCCATATTAGTATTTGGTAGCAAAAGATCAGAAGGAGTCTGGTGGCACCTTTTCTGACTAACATTGATGCGTAGCCACTCTATGCATCGGATGAGCTGAGCTGTAGCCGCCAAGAATTTTGCATTTTAATAAAATGGATTAGTCAGAAAAGGTGCTACCAGACTCCTTCTGATTTATATCTAGGTGCGTAAATTGACCTATTCAATGGCATTACCATTGATCATTGTCTACTTTTGTATGCCTGTGGTCTTTTAACAAAGGCCATAATCTTGATCTTATGGAAATTGCAGGTTGAGCATGAAGGCAATATTAAAGATGTCATGGCTTTCCCAAAACCAAATGAAATCAGTAATAGTATCACAGCATTATCTGCATGAAGTAAAAGAGGCTAAACTGAAAGCAGGAGTGTGAGGGGGTTATATCCGAATTCTTGAGATGCTTCACCAGTGAGTTGACTTAAAAATGGAGAAATAGTTGGGGCTAGGACACAGCTACACTTGACTTTTGTTTCAAGTTAGAACAAGGATAGAAAGTCGATTTTTAGCATTAGACCTAATAATAATAGCATTAGACCTAATAATATTCGTGCTGTCAGTTGTGGAGTTCTTAAATTATCCAGACAGCTGAATAAATTCATAATGTGTTTGGTAATCCATTTCTGCTCGAGATTAACTCTTGTGTCCCTGTAGCCTGAAAGTTCAGTAGTTGGGTTCATATAAATCTTAATCAAGTCAGTTAAAGGCCTAGCTTTTTATTAATTTTAATCTTTGTTAGTTTATGTATGTCACACGAACCTGTATGATTGCCTATTTTATGATTTACTGCTTTGCACAAATCCAGAACATAGGTTCACTCAATAACCAAGTTAAGCATGTTGTGTGAACATGAGTCTGACGTAGAACTGGTTGGAAACTAGTTATCTAGTACATAATTCAATAAAATATGCCAGCTACTCACTAGAGAACCAAAGAAAGATTCAATGTAACCTGGTATTTTTTTTCCAAATTGATTGTTTGCGGTTTATCTTATTGCGCATAGTATGTTCAGTCACTTTTCTAGGTTTCTAAAAAAATATTTGTAGCTAAATACATGCTGATGTAAATCAGCGTTAGGAAAAAATCCTGAATAATATTGCTCGTCTCTTTAAATGTTGCTGGACACTTTAAAAATGCTTGAAATTCTTTTGCCTGTGCAGGAATGTCAAATGAAATGAAAACTCATTCTGGTTTAATTCATGTTTATTGACATTCCACAAGGTGGTACTTTGTCACAAAGTATGTTTTTTTTGGAGTTTGGAGAAAATATTGTTGAGGCTTTGTTTTATGTTTTATCAAGTATGATTCAGTGTGTTTTCTACTTTCTCAAACACCACATGTACACCCCACACCGGCTTGATCTTTGAATTATGTGTTTCTCCTCATTTACAATATTGTTACCATTAATTTGATTTGTGTTCTCCTAAAAACCCATCGTAATATAACCTTAAAAACAAGAAACATGCATATAACATGGGAGAGTGTTTAAAAACTCGGACATAATAGTCATTTTGCGTGCTCCCTGTTCCAAGGGATCTCAGGCCAATTGGAAAAACCACGTCATGAGACATCTCCAGAAGGCCAATAGGGTCGGGTCTAATCTCCCCTCGGTGGGGATGATCCCGACTCTTTTATTTTTAACTGAGTTTCTAGCCCTCATGTTTGCAGAAAGTAATGTTAGTGTATGTTGTAGAAGAAAAAAAAAAGTCCATTTGCCCAGTTCATAGGCTGATTGACTTGTTGACCTTTTTGCAATGAGTAGCAGCACGCCACCGTTTTGAAGTTTGTCTTGATAAATTGGTTAACTGGTCGGAATAATAGCAACTTCTCTGATGTTTTGGCAACAACAAAACATTTGTTTCTTCGTTTCTTTGAAATGGGAAAAACAAGTAGGGAAGTGGCAGAATGTATTGACATTTCTTCTCCTCATGGAATGTGCCTGCTTGACTAGTTTCTAGGTCCAAGAGTGTGCCTTTGTTTGAATTGGCTTAGGAAAAAGAACTCCTTTCAAATAATGGACCTTTTGATCTTGAGCATTCTAAAGTTCTCATAAATACTCTTGGTTTTCAAGACTGGCGTTGAGGTAGCCTCTCAATTCCAAGTCTAGTTGTAATGCCTTGCTGTGATTTAACTAATACACTCTTTGCAAGGACCGTTTTTCTGCTGCCAGTTGCACCAAAAAAAGAGAGAGAGAGAGATTAAAAGTAGGTGATCCCCCTCCAAGAGGTTAAACCTTAAGAGGTCCTTATAAAGGAAAAGCAGGTTTAGTTCTTTACAAACTCCACATTTTTCAGAGTATGCAGAGTGCACGATTTTTGGTTTATGAAAGTTTTTTAGCACCTCAGGTGTTTATATAAACGTATGCGTCCTGTTTATTCCTTTTTTACCCGTTAGGTTCTGGAAGACTAGTAGCTGAAAACATTGTGCAACTTAGTATTGATATTGTCATATCGTATTGTCATTTTTATTTAGGACTGTAAATTTTGGCAGAACTTTTTCTTCCTTCCTCAGCTGAACAGAAATTCCAAATCATTTCTCTTAATCCAGTTATGCTAAGAAACAGGAAAGCTGTAGTTAGGTCTATAATTCATGACATTCTTTGAAAGGTTATACTTTACTTGGCATGCTCAGCCATGAGAGTCTATGTTTCTAAGAATTAGAAAGAAATCCTTTTTTTTTAAAGGCCGTTTAACACCACAAATCCATGTTAACATTAATAATAATAATAATAATATCAGTGTGGTGGAGCGGTTAAGGTGTTGGAATAGATCCAAGGAAACCAAGGTTAAGTCTGCTATCGGTGATGGAAACTCACTGGCTGTTTCTGAGCCAGTTAATCTTTCTTAGCCCAGACTATATCACAGGATTATTATTGTGGAGATAAAATGAAAAATTCCTATGTAAGCCTACTTGAGCCCTTGAAGAAAAGTTGGGGTATAAATCCAGCTATCATTATTATCATCTTTATTGTCAACAAGAACAAAGACAAATTCCAGAAGAGAGATTCCAGCCATTTATTTATTTATATCTTGCATACAGTTTCACTCTGCTACTTGCAGTATCTTATTTACTAATTCGTTAGATTTATGTCCTGCCTTTTCTCTTGGAGTTCAAGGATGCTTGAAAGGCTATGTTCTTCCATTTCCCTCCATAACAACAACCCTGAAATGTAAGTTCGGCTGAGAAGTGGCCTAAAGTCACCCAATGGCTGAGAGTAGACTTTACTTGGTGGACTCATAGGTGGACTTAAAATCTGGGTTTTCAACTCCTTAACCACAGTATCCAGGGTTACCATCTCTCCGGCTTTGACCAAGAGATTCCAGGCTGAGCAGCTGACAGGTGTACAGGCAGATGAAAGATTATGCACACGATAGGAAGGAGGCTCTGCATCAGAGTTGTGTGAAGCAACAGGAGCCTCCCTGTAGCTGCATTGTGCAACTTCTTCCCTGCACATCTGTGAGCTGAAGAGTTGTCAGGTACCTGGACAGGAGAGGTTTCCGTTAACACAAGGAAGGTTCCCACTGCATCATGAAACAAACAGCACTCCTAGCAGGTTTTTTTCAAACATGAATTTAGTGAAATTGGTTTCCAGACCGATGAAGATTCAAGAGATAAACAGCCAGCTGCAAAGGTCTCTGTTACCGGTGGAAAGACCTGCCTCCTTGCTGGGTTACAGGAAGTCCCTTAGAAAGTAAATCAAACTGTCTCCTTCCAGTGTACATGGGGATTTACTGGGAAATAGTAACTGGATTTATATAACCCCATCCCTTTCTTCTCAATAAATCTTATTCAAGAGTCTGAAAGAATCTCTTTCAGTTTTAGGCAGTTATGAAAGACTGTTGGGTTCTTGATGCTCTCTGAACTTGGTTGTTTTCTTGCCAATGTTTTATTATCCAGCTAGGTAACATCATCAGTGCAAAGGAGGTTTGCTGGCTGTTTATATATAGTAGATTGCCCTCTGTCTTGGTTGTGGGTACGGCTTCTCCTTGATAGTTCCTTGATTAGGGTATGTTTCCTCCATGATGGTTTATCTGGTGCTGTTTCCTGCTTATCCGGGTGTTGGCTGCTGGAGAGGATGTGTTCTAGCTGTTTGATTCTTTCCTAGGCTTTTGATTGTATTTTGATTGATCAACTGCGTGTGAATGGGGTTTATCTCTCTGTGCCCACTGATGGTTGAGTTGTCTGAATGCCAGGCTTCCAGGAATTCCCTAGCATTTTGGAGCTGGCAGGGCAAGCTACTATATATAAACAGCTAGCAAACCACACTCCCTTGCACTGATGATGTTACCCAGCAGTTAATGAAATGTCTGCAAGCAAACAACCAAGCTCAGAGAGCACCAGAACCTAATACAGCCGTGAACTGCATGCATTCTCTTCTAGTGGCCAAAGAACATGACAGCATTCTTTCAGTGCTACTTTAACACTGTAGATCCAAGGACAACTCACATGCTGTGAATTATATGAAGCACATGTCATAAGGATGTCCTAGAGCATGTTTGTGCCACTGTTAGGTGGCGGGTTTTGGTGGGACCTAAAGTCACAGTACTATATTAAGGGAGGCAACCTTTGGTTGGGGCCAGTTGACACATCTAGAATTTCTAGAAGATGTCATGGGCCATTTAACAAAAACAGGGGATGTGGCTATTCACAAAAAGTGATATGGTCAATAAATCACCTGAAGACCAACTGTTGACATTGTCCCTTACAAGCTACCTACCCTCCTCCATCCTTCCAGCTTACCTTACCTTTTTGTGTGGAGTTGAGAGTATTTTACCTAAAGTAGAGTGAAGGCCAGAATGCAAGTTTAGCATAAACCGAAAAACAGACAAAAGGGCATTTATGTAGGCATTTGATTCCTGGTGTGTGCATCCCACAGGTCTAGTTATATGCAGCTTGAATGTTCAGCTTATCTGAGGCAGCGCCCCGTGTCACTCAGCACAGTCTAGCACATTTTTATGGGTAACAAGTTGTTAGGAAGCTCCCAGGGGCAGCTGCTAAGTAGAAAAATTAGGAGAAAGAGCTCTGTAATTATTGGCCCACTTTCTTTGTTGTACTTTGTCTCATTAAGCAAAACTGTGCGTTGAAGGAGTTCCTGGTTTCTGTTCCTTCTGTGCATTAGTGTTGCGAGCACTCACATAATGTGGAAACTTTAGATGGGGTGGCGAGGCTCATTGATTCCACATCCACTTGACAACTGTTCTTCTGCAAACAGTCCTCAATTAATCTGGCTTTTCTTCATTTTACATATTAAACCTCAAAGGCTTCTTTGCTTCTTCACAATCCAAGAGGCAGTGCGATAACCAGACAACCCTCTTCCTCCATGGGCTGGGTTCTCTCTCTCTCTCTCTCTTCTCAAAGCTGACGACGCTCAAGCAAGAGCTTTTATTAGTTTAGTGTAGGCGAGAGCAACTGGGGCAATTCTGAGAGCGAGCAGAAGATCTGAGAGAGGAAAGATACGGAGGGAAGGAGGGTGGGTGTGGAAAACCACTGGAGGACGGAAGAAAAAGTTCCAGCTAGAGAAGCGGGTGGAGGAGAAAGCTTCAGCCAAATATTTTCCCACAGCATTCATCCAGCGGTAGCTCGGAGCCACGGCTGGATTCCAAGCCAAGGTTTAGCAACAATAAATGGGCCTGAGAAACAGGGCCCCTTTGCGCTCCTTCGTGGACACGACTCCCTCCTATTTTTATTCCGCTTGGATTCTTAATCTCAAGTGGCATCTCCCGATTGAATTTTTCCTGCCTTCTCTTTCTTCCCCCGTCCACAAATATTTCCACTCTGATTCACGTATTTACCCCAGTTTCAGTATTTCTGCTGGATGGATCATTTTAAAACATTATCCAGTCAGAAGATTTAGATTTATGATGGTTTATCACTTTTCAGGCTATCCAGTTCTGTGTAAGCCCCGCTGAATGTGCTGCTTGATTTCGTTTCTTCTTTTTAAAAGAATCGGTTCGCTCAAAACCCCCCAAATGTATTGTGCATTTAAAAAAATTAAACTTGACTATTGCAACTGTTATTTGAGCACATACAGTATATTTCTAGGTGGAAGGGTTAACTTTACTGGACAAAGGACCCCAGTTCTTATCTCGGAATCAGTGTGCAAACACATTCACACTTCATTACATGTGAATAACCACAGATAACCGGGTGTATACATCGATAATGTAAATATTGAATGCACCTTCCTGGCTTCTAAGAATTCATCAGACTATGGCCTCTCTAGCAACAAAGGTGCATTTTCAGTCAGAAGGGCCAGTCGTTTTTTCAAAAAAAGAAAGCTAAAATGATTAGAAAGTTTCTTTCCTGCTGCTTGGAACGGTCGATAAACATGAACCAGAGATTTACCTTGGAAAATTAAAAAAAGAAATCTCTGTAATAAATGTAATAATGTTGACAACGCAAGCCAATCGTTTTGTAGATATTGTTGAAAGTAAGGGATTGAAGCTTTGGCACGTGTTTCCAAATAGTGCCGCTGAATTGTTTCCTAACATCTTCTCCCGATTTCGAGTCTGTTGTTAGAGCTGTACTTTTCATACAATCTCTCCTTTCGTGGGGCTTCTCTGAGCAATGGGAAACTGCTCATATCATGTAAGGGTGTTCCAGAACTTTCTGTAGGATGTATACAGGATTTGCCACATGTTAGCATGCATGGATTTTTAAAAAGAATTTCTAGTAGCTAGTGATATTCTCGGCTGAACAGACATGTGAACTGGGTTTATCTTAAAAGCAAGCTACATTTCCTCAGTGATATTAGTAACAGATGTTCCTGCAGCGTCAGAACGGACGTGCAAATGGGACCGAGCTTGCGCCGTAATGGCACAACGCTGCTTTGGGGGTTCCCCCCAACTCCGACCCTCCCTAAGGACCCCACTGGGCCTGTATATGAGTTTTCAGTTGACCTTGGAATGGCTTTGGGTCAAAAAGAATGCCAACCCTGCTTGCCCTCCCTCGGTCTCTGCTGCATGCGTTTCACATTAGGCGATGGCAGTGGCCACTTTTCCTGATTGACGGATGCCATTGTTTCCCCCATGCCTCCTCTCTGTACCATTGTAGATCATAACACTGCACACACACAGAGTTGTTGCTTGTGGGGAGGATAAATGCTCCATTGTTGCTGCCCGCAGGTGGGATGATGAGAATAGGAGATATTTGACTTCATCCTGTGAATGGCAATTGCTCA
This sequence comes from Python bivittatus, assembly GCF_059951505.1. Taxonomy (NCBI): domain Eukaryota; kingdom Metazoa; phylum Chordata; class Lepidosauria; order Squamata; family Pythonidae; genus Python; species Python bivittatus. Next base: position 1,400,598 of record NW_028277121.1, read on the forward strand.
TGTTCTCATTCAAAGAAGGGCGTACATCAGATTGGAATGCTTACCTCTCGCTGCACTGATCAATGCAACTGTTGGAGCAATAGATTATCACTAGGGTAACATTATTGTCATGCTTTCTAGAAAGGAAGATGACCCTGAATTTAAGATGACCCCCTCTCCCCCCCCTACCCAGAGGATAGACAATAAAAAAAATAACAAAGACAAACATCCTGTGCAGAACCCAGTTTAACCTAAATTTATCATCAACTCCTGGAGATACTTCACCCGTGCAGCACAAATGTTTGCGCATAGTGTATGTGTAAGCATGCGTAAGTTACATGTGAATGTATGCCAGAAGCTCCCCTCTACCAAAGAACAGAGCCAGGACAAAAACAGATCTTAATCTTAATCTTCACATTAATTGCCAGGAAAATGTGACAGAATGAATGAATCCCCTGTCTGTATATATCAAGCCTTCTCTTTCACCCACAAATGTCTGTCTTACTCGGAGGTAGCCAGGTGCCCCCATTTACTGATGTCCTTCCCTTCCTCCAGGAGAAACAGTAAAAAGAAAAAAAAATGGTGAAGACATAAGAGGAAGGGCTAACAGCTTCTGGAAAGGGAAAGAAAGGGGGACACAAATTGGATGGAAATACAGGGAGGAGAAGTTGTCACAGGACAGCGAGGGAAAGCAGAGAGAGGAACCCTGATTAAGCATTGCAAAAGGGGTTAAATTTGACTCCCCAAAGCATCTCTGAGATGCAGAGCCATTCTGCGCATCCCGTGAAGTGAAGTACAGCCATTTGCACCTCTGCTTCCTCCCCCAGTGACCTCTCTTCTTCTGAATGAATGAAAGAAGGTTGACCCTCGTCCACGCTTACAGGTTGGGGAAAACCGCTATGGCCGTATCAAGTAACTGTAGTATGTTGAAGGACTGTTCTAAAGAATTACAACTCTGAAGGTTTCTTCAAGGGGTCGTCTGCCCTTTTTCCATGCAGATTGTTCTGCTTGTTGCAGGACCTCAGAAAAATTCATCCGTGCTCTTAGCTGCATTTTAGTCCTTCCAGGTACCACGAACAGCCTCAATTTACGCCCAAAGGATATTGTGATGTGATTTTTCTCTCCTTCTCCTAAGATATACCTGGACCATAACCACAGAGATGTAACATTTCTGGAAATTTAGGAGCAGTGAAGATCGTTTTTGTTCTTATCTTTTTGAGAAAAATGGAAACATATGGAATATTAAACAATATTATGTGTAACTGTGCTCAAAAATTATGCTTGATATTTCATTCAGCTAATAATTTCACACTTTATTTCGAATTTAACAAGCTCTTGAATTCTAACGAATGCAGTGAATCTTTTTTTTTTTCCCCATGTTTAGGAAAATCAGCCAGAAAAAGTAGTTTAAATGGAGGCAACCATCAACATTGTACTTAACAAAATTATATATTTTGGTGAGATATGATCAGAAATTAAGTGGTGTGGAAAATCTCAGAGCATATTTCCCCATGTGAAACTTAATTTTAATACTATAATTGCCAGCAGTTTCTACTTTGTCTGAATCTTTATTTTTATCGTGTTCATGATTGTAAGATTTGCTTAGATTAAGACAGGGTTCCCTAAACTTCCTCATTTGTTATGCGTATTTTCAATATAGACCAATTTCTTTCACACTCAAAGTATTTGTTGGATCACTTAAAACTAAAATATTAAGAAAAACGGATTATTTCATTTTCTGCGGAAAAGAGCAAGAAAAACCTTTTTTGAAAAAAAAAGTCAGCCTCTTTGTTTTTGGCTCTTAGAGCTTGAATTCAGTCCTATGTTTTCTATAATAGAATTATAGGAATTATTACAAGGATTCTTACTGCAGACATAATATGGTGAGATTCTTGCCTCTATTACATTATAATGGCATAATTATTGCTATGATAATGAAGTAGAAATCTTATTTAAATCCACAAATGTCTGCAGCAGCCAGAATAACGAAGTGTACATTTAACATCTTGAGAATTACCATACAAGTTTATGGGAAGGTCATCTCTTAAATGCTATTCTTGTAAATCTGTCTTTATGTTGAGTTCTAGTGCTGAAATATGGAAAACTCTTCAGTGACTCAGACCGTTGCTCCATTTAAAATCTAGGGCCATCTACTCAGAATCGACAGTACCTTTTCAAGGTTTGGCATAAGCCAAGAGATTTCCAAGAGATTTTCTAGCCAGGCTACTAAAGCTGTCACAGAAGAAATGTGGAATTATCTTAATGCAAACTATTTATAGCAAAAAATGCCTTACAAGAAGCCACCTGGCTTAGTGATTGGGGTCACATATCAGCATAAACCTTAGCGTGGTTTGTTTGGCTTTGGTTTATTGTTTTCCAGGGACCCATGGTTAAAACAAATCATGGCTCAGCATAGTGTATGAACCTACCAGAAGCTTTCTTAGAAATTGTATATGCCCTATTTTAACTGTTTATACTTCATTTCCCCAGCTCTTTGAGGATTTTATTTTAAACTTCACCCACAGAATTGATTCAAATTAATTGAACGCCAACAGCTTTGAGGGAATGGCATGGTGGTTTCTTACCTTCTTGGGGCTGGCTGGCAAAGAAAAATATGAATTATTTTTTAGCTTTATCACTGGGAAAATATATACTGGAAGAATATGTGCTTATATTTGTTTAAATTGTGGAATCGCTGTATTTACCTGAAAGGAATATGACCTGAATTTCGGACTATTTAAGATGGGGGAAGAAATGAACACATGGAGTAAGAATTGCTCCAACTTCAGCTAAAACCTTCCTGGAGATTCTGCCCCTTCATTCATTAAATGTGGACATTAAATGTGTCCATGTGCTCACGTTTATATGCATGTGTACTTGCCAGAAGCTATGCTCCAAAAATACATTTATCTTAATTGAATCAATATCCACCACATTAACTGATCCCATCTGCATATACCAGCCATTCTCCTTTGTGCATGAGACACCCCCACATAGAAATATAAAAGTACACCCACACAAGCACACTCTCGCCTCCCCTTCCAGCAGAAACTGTAGAAAAGAAGGGGGGAAAATAGGGTGGGGAAGAGGAAGAGGAAGAGGAAGGCAAGACAGGAATGAAAAGAAAGGAGGAGGAGGAAGCAAAACTGGATGGAAAGGGGGAGAATTAATCAGAAAGAGTGCACAAAGAGCTAACTTCAGCCAGGGCTGTCCTTCAAAGGTATTGAGGTAGTCCAGACAAGAAGCACAACCAGGAGTCCTAGCTCCATCTTTATTGTTAGGACACATTAACAGAATCTTGCAAGACTGAAAGCGTTTCGCCCCTCCTTTCTTTTTGGTCTCCGGAAAACCAAGGAGGGCCCCTTCTGAGACGCTTCCCGTGTCTACCTTTCTTTGCGTTCCGCAGTTTCTTCTATTTGGCGAATATCAGAAGACCTCTTTCACTTCCCCATCCATAGCCCGTCGAGTTAATGCGGAAGGTCCAGCTGGGTTTTGGAAATACTTTTTTTCTCTTTTCTTCCTAATGTTTTTCCTGCAGGTGCAGGATCTGCTTTTTTCGGATCAACCAAATGTCGATCCATTGGTTATGACAGGAATTGACCGACCGGCTTGTTGCCCGAGCCTGACATCGTGGGCTGAGCAGGAGGGACGGGCCCAAAGTCACCCAGCCGGTCTTCGTGCCTCAGGCGGGACTAGAACTCCCAGTCTCCTGATTCCTGGCCTGGGGCTTCACCACTAGACCAAACTGGCTCTCTGGGTTTTGGAAATACAATGAACAAACATTCTGGGGATTGTATTACAACACAAAACGATCAACAACAAATAACAGTGACCGAGAAGGTTAATTTTTACTGCACCGTACATCCCCGTACAATGCATAGTTTCAGACTCTGTATTGGTGATAATGGGGATGAACCTGTGAATATCAGCTCTTCAAGCAGACCAATACAAATATAAAATGGATTGCTTTATCTACCAAATACTTGGCTTGGGCTGTGCAGTTTACTCAATATATTAGTATAACAGTTGATGTTAATACCGTATGTGCTGCATTACTATGTCGTCAAAAACAACATGGTCAATTTTGGTCAAATTTACCATTGGTCCTTTTCCTTAGAATGTTTACTGATATAGAAAGGATTAAATTGGACAACACACAAAATATATCTGGTCCTGCTACATTTTTGGATTGTATTTACTCAAGTGTAAATCTGGATTAAAATAATCATACATAGGAGAAGGGAAGTCTGTTCCTTCCCTATCCCCCTACCCTTTTTTGAAAAAGCTTCTCCATCCATGGCTGGAGGGGTTAAAAAACAGCAATAACAAAATTTGGTGTTAGTGGCTATTTTTTGAACAGTATATATATAGTGAGGCCACAGGGGAAGACTAAAAAAATGAGGGAGGTTGGGGAGAAAGGTTAAATTGTCACATATGGTGATCCCTGTTCAAACTGGGGCACTGTATACTTCAGTAAATAAAGTAATAAAATGAAGTAAATAAAATCAGAAACTAGAACAGGATAACATACAATTATATATCTTCTAATTTACTAGTGAAAGATATAAGAATCATGTAGAGAATTTGCCCCAAAGCCATTGTTGCTATGATATAAATCTTGTAAAACTGCTTGAAAATGATTCCCAGAAAGTACGTCCTTTATACCAGCTTTGAATCTTTAGATGTTAACATTTGCCTTTTTAAAGAAACAAAATAATTGTAAAACCAGTTATATAATCTGATAGATTTTGTGCCAGATGCAACCTGAAGTTAATGATTGTCAATAAATGTTGCTAACAGTATTTGCGAAACCTGCTGCTCGTTTTAATTTGTTCTGAAAAGAGCTCATCAATTAATAATCAATAAATAGATGATGATGGGAAAATAGTTTGAGTTTACATTGGATTTGAAAAATGATACCATTTAAAATTCCCTTTATAGTGAAATGAACATGCTGTGTTGGATTTGGTCTATATAAAATTGGAAAAAAATCAAGACAAGAAAATAAAATAATCAATCCAGTCTTACGCATGCCTACTTGAAAGAAAGACCTGGTGAATTTAGTTGAATTTAATTTTAGATAAGTTTTATGGCACATATGAGCACTCTGTTGCCCTGTGCTAACTTTCATATGACCCCTCCACAGCTGAATCTTCCTCCTTATCTACTTCACTTATTTTGAATTCCAGTTGGTAGAGAAGAGCAAGGGCAAGCATACGAAGGATTTGTTACAGTCCTGTATCATGTCTTCTGTTGGGAAAAGTAGATGTATATGTGAGTGGGTGTGTTAATAAAGTAGTCCTTGCGTAATGACCGTTCATTTAGCAATGGTCTGAATTTACAACGGCCTTGGGAAAGTGCTTTATGACTGGTATTTGCATTTATGACCATCACGAACCGTCACACCACCCTTGCAGTCACATGATCGTAATTTGTGACCTTTTTATGGTGCTCATTAAGTGAATCACCATAGTTGTTTAGTGAATCACGTGGTTAAGTGAACTCCAGCAAAAAAATCCATTGGGGAAGCTGGATTTGCTTAATGACCACCTGATTTGCTTAATGAACACGTGATTCACTTAACGACCACTGTAAAATGTTCATAAAATCAGGTGATTTGCTTAACGACCACCCTGCTTAACGACCAATTTTCCAGTCCCTATTGTGGTCATTAAGCAAGGACTACCTGTAGCAAAAAAGGTCATGTTGAATGTGGATGAAGAGGAAGCTTGTGGACTGCTTTTACATTTCTATGGATTACTAATTGTTTATATTTATTGTAGAGCCTCTTGAAAATATCAGCAGTGAAATATGTCATGTGATTGATTTCACTGGATTAAAAGGAGATAAAGATAAGATAGGGTCAGTAGGCATCGCTCTTGTTGAATAACCCAACATAGTGTCTTCTGCCTTTGAGGATGCTACCAAAAAGTGTTTGACAATTCAATATTTTTATTCTTGGAGTTTATCTTTCTTTTGAGGAGGAGGGTCTTGTATTTTACTCTGTTTAGATTAGGGAACTTTTTCAGTTTCTAATATTAGTTTGGTAGAAGCCACCTGGAAATCTATCCTTTAATCAATTTAACTGGCCATACCTGCTGAAATTCATACAGCACTTTTAAGCGACTGATTTGGCAGTCATACGTGATTTACTTTTGGAAGTCCCATCAAAGTTACAGCTTACATCAATGCTTAAAGAAGTAAGAGATTCTCCTTTCCTAAACTATTATGAAATGCTATGATTGGAGAGAGTTTGTCCATCTTGCCTTGCAAAATATGTATTTGATTTAGGAGTACAGACCAAGATGTTTAAAGTTGATTGTAACACTGATCATTCTGACAGTGTTGGAGGTGTAGCTAATTTCTGTTCATCAGTTCTCAGTTTCCCGTCTACTTTCTTTAGCGTCAAATGAATGTAATGGAAATCTTGCAAGTAAGTCCACAAAAGTTGTGTCCTTGTTCACCATCGTTTCCATTAGATGTCAAAGGAGACATAAACGGGCCGAAAAAGTAAAGAAGGACAATCCTCCTTATGTGATTTTGGTGCTCGTAGATATTATGGAAGGGGTTACACGGTTGGGTTGATCCTGAATTTGGACCAGTCCTGAAGTCCATTTAGCCTGTCATGGTTTCTTAGCGTTAGGCGATCCCAAAGCAACTCTGAGATTAAAATGACATATGTTTGGGTCTCAACAAGCCATCTCTGGAACTGTGACAAGTAGAAAAGAAAATGAACTGTAATATTTTATGCATTGGAACTCAGGGAATCATTTAAATCTTCCCTGCAATTATTGAGCACATATGGTTCGTAGGATTTTCAAAGCTATTTTCCAAGATGAATTTGGCTGCCTTTGTTTTAAAGAAATTTTGACCTCTTTTTTTTGTAAGGCAAACATCTGGTATCAGCTTTACTTTTTAAAAATACCCATATATTGTGTCAAATGATTACCAACTGTGTAAACAGTACAATTTAATGAAAAGTGTCCGTTTTCTGCATATGTCCCAGTATGCATTTTCTCTAGAATTAACATGAGCTAAATTTATTTTTTAGGCATTGGGCTCACTTTAATATAAAAAAGCAAATAGACATATTTGCAAATTATTGAATTCTGCTTAATTACAATTAAGACACTAAGATTCTTAACTGAAGTTTTAATTTTTTTTTCTGTGATGCAGAGATGACTGATTTTTGTTTGACTTTAATTTGAATTTTGCCTACATATACATATACATATACATATACATATACATATACATATACATATACATGCATATATATATATATATATATATATATATATACATACACATACAGTGTGTGTGTGTGTGTGTGTGTATGTATAAAATTAATGATAGCTCTGCAGGTTTTTTTTTTCTATCTAGCAAACAATGTGATCTATGAAAAACAATAAGATGTAACTATATTTTAGTTGTGCAATGAATGTCTGGCTCATGGGCAAGATCTCAGCGGAACTCCCAGCTTGATTAGAATTATGATTACGAACTAGGCTCAAACTTAGCTTAAAGCTGTCAGACACACAACACAGCATGTCTAGATAAGAATTTTTATTGCACACTAAGAAGGCGCTAAACATTTATTTGGTTGTCCTTTGACAAAAGGAAGGTGCAGTTCTTTCTTTATACTCACTGCAGTGCAACTGCCTTTTAATAACCACAGTTTGGTGCTCCTTTTTTGTTATCCTCCCATCGTTTAACAGACTTTTTGACCTGAGCTTCCTAGCTTCAAGTTGGGTGATCGTTGATTGTTGCCAGAATTAGCATCTCTACCCTGAGCAACTCTTACCCTCAGCTCCTACCATGATCACCTTTTTTTTGTAGAAATAAACTTTCCATTTATCCTAAAAGATGAAACAAGGGTACTTTTAGTTTTGCCACAAATATAAATAAGATAAATAAGAGTACGTGATAGACAATTCGGAAAATAATTTTAATTTATTCTTTCTTATTATTACATTGATATTCCATGTTTTCTCTGAGAATTCAAGGCTATATACACTCATTTTATCCCCACAGTAACACTCTTCTGAAGTAGATTAATCAGAGCGTGACAAGCCCAAAGTAATCCAACAATTTGAACTTGTGGACTAGAATCGATGTTTCCAAAATCTAACCCCGTAACGCTACTGTACACCAGTTCTCATAAAAATAGTTCTGTTTTTAAATTTGTAATTACATCCTTTTTTGCTGTGTAGCAGAGATAAATAACTGTGCGCTGACCAACAAACATTAGCAATGTTGACTTTGCGTCTTTGTCTTAATTATGCTGTTTCTATTGTTATGAATATTGTTCTGTATTTATCCAGTCTGGATCGTTCTCGTTTATGTCTATCAACAAAATCTAGGAGAGGAGTCAAACTTCCTTGAAATTTGAATTTTAGTTTGCCATTCCCGTTATCCCATTATCAACATCTTGCTCTTTCTTTTTCTTTGTTCTAATCTGGTTTTGTTGTGTCTTGCCTATGTTATATTGATTTTATATAATATTGTGAGCCACCCAGGGTCATTTGCAGTTGGGCAGCATCAGTCAGTCAATCACTCTGTGGTCACCCTGGGCAAGCTACAGCCACATCAGCAACCTTTCTATATGTGATTTCCCCTCCCGGAATTATGTATGGCAGCTACTTGGACTCAACCCTCCATTGTCATATGCGTTATTGTCTTGATTTTCTCTCTGAGGACGTCTCTCTGGAGCTACTCACTTATGTGGGTTGATCACTGAGACCATAGTGACAAATGAGTTACTTTTATATAATTGAGGTGATTGAGTAGCCATCACTAACCCACTTTCCTTCCTCTGATGGAACGTGACCTTGGGAGCCCAAAGGACACAGCAAGATGGTTAAAGGAGGAAATGGGAAGAGATTCTTGGTCCAGAGAAGGGGGAAAGTGTGAGAACGAGATTCAGAGTAGCTCCACCTCAATTACAGTAGGTATTAGTTACGTGGGAGAAACACTTTGGTAGGCTTTCAAGATTCTGTCACATTACCCTACTAGCAATAAATATCCTTCCAGAAATCCAAGCGGTTCTTGTTTCTTAAGCTTGCTGGCCTTGAAACTACTCTGGTCAGTGCTGGGTTAACCTCAAATTTTTTCTCAAGATCTACTGTGTTGATCTGAGGTGATGGATTTACCAGGAACTGCATCTAATTATGCCTGTTATGCATGGGGCAGGTCTCCCCAGAAAAGCCTTCAGGAACGGGCAGAGTACAAATAAAGCAAATAAGTTCTGTAAGCTCTAAGAGATTCTGCACAGATTTTGTGCAGACACAGAACTCCCAGAATTCACAGATTATCGCTTAAAGTATTCCATTACAGATAAGTAACTGGGTATTTTAAAAAGGAATTCCAAAGCAGATCCAAGAAATTAGAGACCAGTTAACTGAATATCTATTCTAGGTAAATTGATGGAAAGTTTAATTAAAGATAATTAAGCATATAGAAGGAAGACGAATCTTGCTGATGGAAAAATCAACAAGGCATCTGGAAAAATAAATCCTGCCTTGCTAACCTTTTAGACTTGTTTGAAAGTGTCAACAAATATATGAATAGGAATGTATTCTGTGGGAAGCCATGATTATATCTGGACCCTTCGGCTTTATTCAGCTATCCTGGTACCAAACTGCTGAATTTATGTTTCTCCTTAATTTTTTTTTAAATATGATGTCTTAGGAGGAAATCTCTTGCGTTGGGCCTGTGCACAAAGCAGAACCCTTGATGTGAAAGAAGAGTGATGAGAAAAGCAGATAGAAGAGTGTAAGAGTGTTGCTGGTCATACCGAAAGCCCTAATCAATCCAGCTTTGTGTTCTACACTAAACCAGCTTGACTCCTCTGAGAAGCTTGCAGGCGAGACGCGTGCAGTAATCCCATTGTACCCCATTCCACAAAAAGTACTGTTGTTTCTGTAATAGTCTGTTTGAGCTCTTCCTTGTAATTATTGTTCCATTTATTAGTCATACATGTTAGCTGTCTTAAGAAAGAGAGAGAAATCTATTAGTGGTAGTAGTATTACTACCACCATTGCTACTACTATCAGCCTCTATCAATCCATTGCAGGATGAAGGACTCTTTTTGAAGGCTATGGACCATAATCTGCTATGCTGGTCCAATGCAGCTTGGTAGAAATAGAGGTAGTCCTCGAGTTATGACAGTAATTGGGACCAGGATTGCCGTTGCTAAGCAATGCAGTCGTAAAGCATGACGTCACTGCAGTCCACACAATCCTTGTCATAACCCCGAGACGCATGGGTCATTAAGCAGGAAGTGGAGGAAGTCCCAGGTAAGGAGCGCGGGGGTGTTGCAGAGGGGTGGGGGAGGCCCGGTGCAGGCGTGAGTGCAAAGAGGCCAGGGAAAAAAGATGCAGGGTGTGTCGTGCGAGCACAGAGAGGCCAGGGAAAGAGGGTGCAGGGTGTGTACGTGCGTGCAAATTCAGGGAAGCCAAGGAAAGAGGACACAGGGTGCATGTGAGTGCAGGGAGGCCGGGTAAAGAAGGTGCGGGATGCACGTGTGTGAGCGCAGGGAGGCCGTGGAAGGGAGGCATGGTGCGTGCAAGCAAACGAAGGAGGGAAGGACGGCAAACGTGCGAACGAAGAAGGGTGGGGGAGGGGGAGACTTACCTGAGTGACTTGTGACCTTCCCTACCAGCTTCCCCATTGACTTTGCTTGTGGGAAGCTGGCAGAGAAGGTTGGCAATGTGACCACGGGAGCAGTCAGTCATGAGAGCTGGTTGCCAAGCACCCAAATTTTGTTCATGTCACTGCGGGGGTGCTGCAGTGGCCGGAACTTTGAGGGCTGGTCACGAGCCCCTTCCTTCAGCGCCACTGTAATTTGGAACAGTTGCTGAACAAATGTCGTAACTTGAGGACTACCTGTATGTCTTTGCCTTCCCAGTCTAGGGCTTAAAGAAAAAGACTGGCCCACAGTCACCCAGCTGGATTCATGCCTCAGGGAGGATTAGAATCTGGGTCTTCCTGCTTTAACCACTACACTACACTGTCCCTCTCTCTCATGTCTGTATGTGTGTTACATGGATTGCATGTTGCATTACTTTGGATGAGTTCAAAGCATGGTCTGATAAATGCCATAGTACACTCTATTCATCCTAGCACTGATGTTTTCAACAGTAATGCTTTTATTTTCCTAGATATTTTCAAGGGGGAGTGAAAATAGCAAGCTTTTGTGTGGGTCAGAATACAAAACAGCTGGCTTTGTTTGCAAATCGCTCGTCCCTAAGGGACAACTTTTGGTTGTAAAAAAAGCCCATTGTGAGCAAATGAAGTTTCCTTCATTTCCACGCTGAATTACAATTGTTCCTGCCTGGCTGATGCCGATAGAATATTTCGTCTAACCTAATTGTTGGGCACCTTGGTAGGGAAGAGGGCTGGAGGTTTTCACTCACAAGGCTTCCTTACTAAATGTAGTGAAGGAGATCTGGGTTTGCTTGAATCTCACCCGTCCATCCGGAAAGATGGGGTATTAAAAAACCCTGGAGAGGTCCTGCTTCCAGTTGCTCCCAGGGGAGAAAGAGGCCTTTATAAAGAGCCAGTTTGGTCTAGTGGTGAGGGCGCCAGGCTAGAAACCAGGAGGCTGTGAGTTCTAGTCCTGCCTTAGGCATGAAAGCGGCTGGGTGACTTTGGGCCAGTCCCTCTCTCTCAGCCCAGCCCACCTCGCAGGGTTGTTGTGGTGGGGAAAATAGGAGGAGGGAGGAGTGTAAGGTATGTTCGCCGCCTTGCGTTATTTATAAAAATAATAAAGGTGGGGTTAAAACAAATCTAAAAGAAAAAGAGGAAGCTCACTGGGAGCCTTTGTGGGTCGGGTAGAGAGGCTTGACAGGCCAGATGTATTGAACCTGGCTAGGTTCCCCTTATCAGTGGTGGAGATGCCAAGGTCTCAAGAAGCCCATTGTTTCTTGTGCAGATGCTAGCTCACTTAACATGCCTTCTTCCCATCCCTGCTGGCAGGAAAGAATGCCAGTATAAACTGAAGTGCCCCAACAACCAATCCCTATTCAGACCCAAGAACAAGACTGCCCTTACAGCAGTGTTGTCCAAACTTGGCCACTTTAAGATGAGTGGACTTCAACTCCCAGAATTTCCCAATGCTGGCTGGGGAATTCTGGGAGTTGAAGTCCGCTCATCTTAAAGTGGCCAAGTTTGGACAACACTGCCTTATAGATTTAACATGGGACAAAGGAAGGAAAGCCATTGGCAGATCCCCCTCGCTTCATTTCTTCTGTTGAGCGTTGCCTACTGGTGGGAAAACCATCCACCAGTCCTAACACGGGCAGGTTTGAGCAAAGTTCTGCTCTCTGGCCAAACTTGCTCTGGTTTTGTGCAAGCATTTTGCAGGGATGCATTCACTCGGGCTGCTTTTGGACCCAGGTTTAGCACCACTATCTCAGAATAGCTCTTTCCCCTCTTCCTTTCTACTCAGTTTTTCTCTCCTTCTCTTTATGGGCTCAGATGAATGAAAAACAGGTCTGCTATTCTTTCTGTGTTTCTCAAAAGCTTGCATGACATCCAAAAATGCTTCAGAACGTGCCAGTCAGACGTTTTGCAGGAGGTTGCCTCTGCAGAAGCCAAGTATCTAGTCTTTCCAGCCCAAACCAAACAGCCACAGAGGGGAAGGCATGCCCACCGAAGCCTAAAGCAGTTATGGGAAGCTAAGCCGCTCCCAGCTCCCGACTGCGTCATCAGGTACATCATCAATGAGGCATTGTACATGATCTGCATAACAAGACTTGCTTTGAGAGTAGAGGAAAAACACTAGTTTAAAACTAGAACAGCTAAGGATGGGGTTAGGCGGCTTCCAAGGCAGACTGGGCATGTGACGAAGGTAACGCCATGAGGATATGCCCTTTTGCAATGGTTAGTGAGACATCTTTGTGCCACAGTTAGTGGGACCCAAGGATGAATCCTTAGTGTTAAGAGCTTAGAGGGCATTTCCATTAAGTCTTTGAAGACCTGGATGTTCCCTCAGGCATTGGGCCAGCACGTTAGGTGAGTTCATCCTGGGTGGTGATACACGTTGGTGTGCCCCAACTGTGGGTTTTGTTCTTGTCGTTGACTTTTTGTTGGGATGTTGTATTTGCATTTATGCTTGTATGCCACCTGGAGTCACATTTCTGTGAACTGGGTAACCATATACAGTGGTACCTCTACTTACGAACGCCCCTACCTACGAAATTTTCAAGATACGATCAGCTCCGGCCCCAAAAATTTACTTCTACTTACAAACTCTCCTCGACTTACAAGCCATTTTCCGCCCGTTCCACGTGGCCCGCGGCCATTTTTCCACCCATTCGACGTGGCCCGTGGCCATTTTCCGCCCGTTCCATGTGCTCCGCGGCCATTTTTCCGCCCGTTCCACGTGGTCCGCGGCCATTTTTTCCACCCTGCCATGTGGTCAGCGGCCGTTTTTCTGCCCCTGACGCGTGGTCCGTGGATGCCGGAACAGATTAACGGTAATTACATTGAACCTTATGGGAAAATTTACTTCGACTTGCGATCAACTCGACTTGCGATCAGAGTCATGGAACGGATTAAGTTCGTAAGTAGAGATACCACTGTACATCTATACATACATGCATACACACATACAGCTTTGAAAGAAGGAAAAATGATTCCCTAGAAGAACAACCTTCTCAAATACAAGCATGACTTTTTCTTCCCATCTCTTTTATCTGTTCTACTGCTTAACCTACTTAAAGTCATCTGGCAGTTTTAGCTCGCTGCCTTTCTTTTGTGTCTACCCTACAAGTTGTTCTGGAAGGGAGCCATGCAATCTTTTTTTAAAAAAATTTCAGGCCTTTTCCCATGTGGGCTTTTGCTGATCAGCATCACAAAAATACCTTTCAAGTGTGTCTACAAAAAAAATATTATCATATTTTCTTTAATTTCACCTGTATTAAGTTCATGGCTTAAAAGCAAGGGAAGGACAATCGATAAAGAATAATCAATTTCCTGAAGATAATTCAGGAACTAGTTTTAGGGAACTTTGTTTAAAACCTAGAATTGTTGGATCAGTAGAAGGAAACTCTTCTCTTCTCATTGTAAGTCTTGCAGTTGTTAGGATTTTGACATGCATGACATGTCACACATCCTGAAAGACAATTTTAGGTGCCAGGCTAAACAATGCCGTACTCTTTGTTTTTCATAGGGATTTTGTGTCAGCGCCAGTCGTGTTTTTAATAGCTACAGAAATGAAAATAAGCTCACCGTGACTAATGTACGCTGGCATCTCGAAACTCTAAAGCAGGAGATAATTAGGAAAGTTTTTGCATGTTATCAGCAAACACCTACCCCAACATTTTGACCACAGCTAGAAACCAGTAGAATGAATTGCATTTCGTTTGACTAGTCTACAGAATATGGGTAATGTTGGCATAACAAGAAGTCTCTGGAACAATTCTGTTTCTTCAGCACGAAGGGTTTGATTTCACGTCAGTTTAATGAGGTGAGTTTATGATTGGAGAAAGTGAGCAGGGAGGAGATGCATCTTTATAAGCCATGTTGGATTCTGTCTTTTGCTGAGGAATTCATGTTGGGCTGGATATCCCTCCACTTCTGAACATTTCGGAAATTAGTTTTTTTTTTTTTAAGGGAAAGCAAATAAGTACATTTAGCTGAAATGGAATATTCCATCAGAATCCATTTGGCGTTGACCTCACTAGATATAATGTTCTTGTTGCTGGATTGGCAAACGTTAAATTATTGAAGGTCATTATTACAGGGATTTAAAAACCCTCCCTCCCTCATAGATGTTCAGTGGCTTTGAGACACACAGATATTTGGGGGCCTTTATTTCTTTGAAAAGCAAAACTCTCCATCATGCCATAAAACGATTGGAGGGAAAAGCCAAGTCTAAAGCTTTTCCGGGTGCGCTGTAAATCCCACTGATTTATGTGGGATGTTTATTTATTTTATTTTATTTTATTTTGTTTTCCTCTGGTGTTCCATTTCTTAATGTCCTTAGCAATTAGACAACCATCTGCTGCCTTCCAGATGTTTTGGACTGCAAATCCCATCATCAGTGACAAAGGCATTAGGATGGGGGAGCCAAAACTAAAATAGATGTGGCGTAGTGGTTTTTGGTAAAATTGTCAGTGCTGCGTCAGAGGAAGAAAAAATACTTTATATTATGCACACTTGAACACCGATGAGAGATTCTATGGAAAATCCCATGATGTGTGTTTTTGAAGAACATAAGAGATCACATTGCAAGGTCTGGTTCTCAGTCCGGTAATGGATTTAATTATTTATTTATTTGTTCAATTTATATGGCTGCCCCCTTGCCAAGCGGTTCTGGATTCAGGAGATGATTGTGGAAAGAGACCTGTAGGTTCTTCCATTATCAGGGAAAACAGTTACTCCTGAATTGAATTCAGGGTGGTGCTCCTGAATTGTATCAGAAATGTCCCCTCCAGTGTTCTTGGCCCAAAGTGATGCGACGTGTTGCAAATAACATCGCTGGGAATCAAACAGGACCAAGAGGAAGATTTTTGGCAGGATCCTGGCATGAGCTCTGATCTGGCTCAACGCTCCATGGTTGATAGCACTTCCATCTCAGCCTTTTGGAAGAACTGTGTTAAAATTAATAGGTATCCTCTCTCTTCAGTGTTTAAACTGGATTAAGGATACAGTCCTAGACTTAGGAACAAATTCAATGTAATTTATGTATGGAATAGACATGCACTTATAATTTTTTTAAGCAGTCAGTTAAAAATGGTAGCGAATTTGAGGGCCTGTACGTTTTGCCCTGATCCATCACTGTTATAAAAGGTGTCACAGAACTCCCTCATTTCCGTTTCTTATAAATAAACACTTTTCAATTGATCAGCTGAGTTGTGAACCTTCACAAATGGAACTGTTGGACAGAGAGAATTTGTTCCATGCTTCTCCCCTGGGAACAGCCTAAATGAGCTGTGGCGGAGGAATATTATTACTAAGGGCTTTAGTTTGTTTTGTTTGCTAGGCCAGCTCTCCAGAGAGAGATGCACAACAGGAACACACACACACACACACACACCCCTGTCACACACAAACATGCAAATGAAGAGATCTCTCTGTTTATTGTGTTTCACAAATTTCCAAATGCAGTAATAACCTGAAAGGTAAAACTGCAATGACTAAAGTAAAAGAATCCCTACCATTTCTGTGGGATACAGAAAATATACCTGGAAATTCAGCTTAGCGGATCATTAACCTCTTGTGTTGACTTTGTCATGTAAGTATGGCATCCTGCACGCTTCTTAGTTTCTTTACCCATTCTACACTCTAGAAGAAATTAAATCTGCTTTTTTCCACACTTAAGGTGTGGCATGCTTCAATATACTGTATATGCTTCTTTCTTCTTCCTCTTCCCCTTCTTTCCTTATTTTACAGAATTTATGAGAGGGCAAAGTAAATGACCAGCTTTTTTTTTAACTAACAGTGATAAGTGATATAATAGTAATGAGTGAAACGAGCCAGTTTGGTGCAGTGGTGAAGGCATCAGACTAGAAACCGGGAGACTGGGAGTTCTAGTCTTGCCTTAGACTCAAAGCCAGCTGGGTGACCTTGGGCCAGTCACTCTTTCTCAGCCCCAGGAAGCAGGCAATGGCAAACCACTTCCGAAATACTGCCAAGAAAACTGGTGGGACCAGTGTCCAACATTGACTCGAGGGCACCAAAAAAAGAAAGAAAGAAAGAAAGAAAACGAGGTGGGAGAGTAAGTTTCTACCATCTTGCAGTTGAAATGATAGATACTACTTTGTTCCATGGTTACCAGAAATTTGCTATAGGAGAAGTTGCTACTGACGTCAGTCAATTTGCTGAAACATGCTGTGGATACTCTGACCACCCCACCTGAACTGTCAATGAAGTTGGACACTTGGTTCATATATGATGAGCCCTATTTAATTTTTTTAAATTGCATTTTTAGCTGCATCTTTTTGCAAAATTGAAACATCGTTTAAAAAAATCTAACCCCTTGCACACCTTGGTGCAAATATTAAGAAACAAAGGAATGAAATGAAGAAATGTAGACTCTGTAGTGTGTTGAACAGCTTTTTCTCCTTTGTCTGTAAAATCTAGATCGGTGAGAGAAGCTGAGTCCTGCCACATCTCACTCCCACATCAAGGCATAAACGCAAGGAATGATGTTAAATTAAAATAGAAAAACAATGGTCTGAATTTATATCAACATGTTAGGAAGCTGGAGTCAAACTCCCTAATGAATTCGTTATTTATTATATTCCCCCTGTATTCCCATTAAAATTTATTGAATGATTACAACATTAACTGAATTCTTGACGTTTTGCCCCTTAAACTTTCCCTGCATCTGTTAACGTTTTCAAAAGCAATATAACAAGAGTACCAAGTTCTAAGAGTGGTTAACGATGCTAGCCTATACTGTATTACATTTGAAATGTATGGGACACCTCAGGTTGCAAATCTGCTTTGTTTAATAGCATAAATATATGCAATTATTCCATCAGGGATTCTGCATCCGTGAAACGCTGGATAGAACTGGACTTGTTCAGTATTTGCACCATCTTCGAAACGTCATAGCAGCTTGCTTAAGACCTAAGGAAAAGTCACTGAAAGGAGTAGGAATAAAATTCGGCAGACAGAAAGGGAAGTTTGTTCAGATCTCTGGAATGTCACATGTATACATTTCAAATACCTCTGAATGCCATAAAACATCTTTTGTTCATTTTCTCACTGAATTCAAACAATGTTTGAGTCTGTCGGTTGATGTCCCAATGCCCAAGTATATCTTGAGGACAATAATTTTCTGAGAGGGCCTTTAATAAGATTTCAACATTCCGGATGGATGGATGGATGGATGGATGGATGGATGGATGGATGGATGGATGGATGGATGGCTCAGCCCAGTCTTTTTTTTGGGGGGGGTGGGAATTGTGCTTACCTGTCCAGAAAAAAGACAAACATTTGGAAGATGTGTGAGGCATCTTCACTAGTTGGTCATCTAGTAAATGCATGTTCTGCATCCCGTGGCAGTATTTTCTGGGAGCACCCATGACCTGTTCATATATGCCTGATATATAAGGATATCCATGTCCATAAAGATTAATTAGAAAATGTATCTGGATCAAAACAGAGCAGTGCGGTTGTTAATGGGGACAAACAGTACTAAACATATTTCATCAGTGGTTAAAAATTTGTGCTGGCTGCCAGTTTGTTTCCAGGCATAGTTCAAATCGCTGTTGAAAACATTTTTGATTTGTTTTTTGCAAAAATGTGTTAAAGTCGTAGGAGAATACAGCTTTAAAATTAATCTCAGTTCAAAGGAAGAATTTTCAGCTTGAAATTTGAGACAGAGAGGGAGTGAAAATGGGGACAATTTCAAGGGAAAAGGAAAATTCATGCCAAGGTATCCTGATGCTGAATGAGCTTTTTTTCTTTCTGATAAAACAAGGGCATATTTCCTTTCTCAGGACATATTTCCTCTCCACGTTTCCTTAGAAGGTATCATTTCTGTGAACTTAGGATTTCTTTGTTGGGGGAAAAGAAATTGTGGTGCAGAAGACAGTAGTGGTGTATCATTTTGTATGCTGCTAAGAAAGTTGCATATTTATGTCTATGAGGACATCAGGAGTTGGGCTCGACTTGCAGGCATCTTAGAGTGGAACAGCACATATCAACAAAATGGAAACGGAAAAGCAAATAAAGTTGAGTCTTCAAATAATATTCCATATAAAACAAGAATAAAGCATGAGGAAGAAACCAAATTACTGCATTAAAGCATCGGTTTAAATGTAAACAAGAGCTTAGGTGAACTATTTCCAGTTGACCCCTAAATATAATGAAATGGACATCAGACCCATGAGCTTTGGGGGAAATTTCAGTCCTCACTTTCAGTAGGAGTATGGGGTAATTTTTTAGAGAAGTTGTCAGGGTTTTTTTTTTCTCCATGTTCTAAGGCAGGGTTCCTCAACCTTGGCAATTTTAAGTCAGGTGGACTTCAACTCCCAGAATTCCCCAGCCAGCAAGGAATTCTGGGAGTTGAAGTCCACCCGTCTTAAAGTTGCCAAGGTTGAGGAACCCTGTTCTAAGACATGCCTTTCCTATTCTAACCCCATGTCCGAGGGAGGCTCCTTATTTGCAGAGCTGTAGAGGGGACAGTCCTACTGGAGGACAGTAGTAGTAAGATGGTGAGTGCTAGAGAGCGTTTCTGATGCTGAACAGGTGTTTTGTTCCTTGGGAAATTGAATTATGGATATTTTTTAAGGAAAGGACCACTGTGAAAGAGCCTGTAGGAAATCAGTCTTAGTATTGTGTAGCAATGTCTATAATATATACTCTGTGTGTGTGTGTGTGTGTGTGTGTAGGATAATAATGCCTTGTAGAACTTAAAAAGAAATCTTTTATTCTCCAGGCTTGCTAAATTAATTGGTAGCCCTACCATGCAGACTGCATTGCAATTAACTATTTTTATTATGATTTGTTATTGCAAATGATCCCATTGGGCTATTTTACTCTGTGTTGTGGTGGTCCTTAAAAATGATTGGCCGTCTGGCACAATGGTTTTCATGATCACAGGAGAATTTAAAACAGGCTGTTTCAATAGGCTAGAGTTTTGTTTGCAGGATTACAGGGACTCGGCTTATAATTAAAGCAGTGCGAGCTGATGTCAGCTTTAATTACATCATTTCATGTGAAATGAGGATTTTGTTTGAACTTATTGAAAGTACTAATAAAACTTCAGTTTTGTTTGAGTAACACGTGTGTAACTTTTAAATTAAAGGATGTTATGATCCCTGTTTGGATTTTTAGTACTTGGTCCCATTACACTTAGTTTATGCTAAATGTAAGAAGAAGTATAAATAAATATTTAGCTAGTAAGATATGAGCCACCTTACAGCAATCTGCATCAACTGGGCAACACCCAGATAGGATGCTGTTGTTTATTTGATTTTACAATGCTCTTCCTTCCTAAGAAGCTGAGAATAGTGTGCAAAAGAGCACAAAAATCTAAATAAATGAAACCATCAAACCTACCTAAACAATAAAAATATAAAAATTAAAAGAAGGTTCATTTTTAAAAAGCAGGCTAAGATCTCGTCCTGAAGCCATTGTTATCCTACAAATGCATTGGTAAGCAAGTGTATCTTCAGCTACCATTTAAAGCAAAGCAGTGGGGGGTTCATATTGTAATTGGGGTCTGGCCAAAATACCTGGGGGGGTTACTTTTTACCCTGACTGAGTAAAGCAGTGAACAGATGCAGATTGTCCCACCTTCCCAAAAGGCAATCTTCCAGCCCTCCCCCCGAAAAAAACATGAAGAAATGGACGAGAATTTTGCCACCCTACTTTTCCTATATATATATATATAAAGATGATTCAGCTGAAAGGAAGATACTTGCTGGAATTCTTGTGTTGTAAGCTTAATCTTCCTTCCTTCTAAGAAATGTCCCAACCCTAGCCCTATCTCCAGTGAGAGCCTCGTTTTATGCTCCTTGGATCAACTATTTCCAGTCTAGATTACAAGTCTGATCACATCTAGTGGGAGTAGAGGAAGCAAGATTGTAGGCTTCACGGCAGAGGAAATGGTCATGAAAGGAAGTGCTTTTTATAAGAGAACTAGCTGCCGTCTGAATTGCCTTAAAATAGTCAGGGCTTTTTGAGGAAGACAGTCAGGCTGAGTGTCTCTGCCTGAGTATGGTTCGATATGGATCCGTGCTTTTCATTCAGGGCAGGAAAATCCATGTGTGAAAATCTGATCCTGAGCATTATTTCAATATTCTGAGTAAAGCCACACCTTTCCATTTTAAGAAGCTTCTCTAGCCGAATGCGTGAATACGATTCAAATATATCACTAAGGAAATAAGCTACCTTTTATTGGCCCAGTCTCCTGCTCTATTCAAGATCCAAATAGATGACCCTGAAGTCTCTGAAGATCTCCAGTGAAGGAGAGTTCACTGCTTCATCTGACAGCCTGTTCCAATGTGTGACAGCCTGTACAGTTAGCAGGGTTGATGTTTCTCCTGAACTACCTTGTTAGCTGTAACCCATTGGCTCTGATCCTGCCCTTTGGGGTCTATACCCTCTTTTATGTGATGATCCTTCAGAAGTTTGAAGAACGTCTTGTTTTCTGTATGCTAAACATACCCAGTTCCCCTCACCATGATAGCCCTTCTCTGAATGTTTTCCAACCTGTCATTATTCCTTTTGAAGTGTCCCCCAAACTGGACACTTATTCCAAGTATAACTGAAAATCAGAGAGTCTGGGGTGTACCCCACTGTGTTTATGGAGTGACCTGTGGCTCACAAAAGCTTATGCTTTTTAAATAAGAGTTGTGGTGCTACCAAACTCCTCCTGATTGTTGGTTACCATAGAACAACATGGCTCTCCTTCTACAATTTCTGTGCTCCTGCTGATGCATCCTAAAATAGCATTTGCCTTTTTAGCAGCTGTTTCATATGTCTACCTGATGCTTAAATTGTTGTCAGTAAGGACACCCTGATCCTTTCCACATGTATACTGCCAGGCCAGGTTTCCCCCATCCTATACGTATGCCTTTCATTTTTCATACCTGGATGTGTGCGCTCGTTCAGCCAACTGTGAATCCATCTTACAGTAAGATTATCTAGTCCATATTCTATTATTTCGTTAAGGAGACTATCACGAGAGACTTGTCAAATGTTTTGCTGAGGTCCAGATAAATTATGCTTATGGCCTTCCTCTGATCTATGAAGTAAGTAACTCTGTCAAAGGAGGATATAAAGTTAGCCTGGCATAATTTATTTGTGGCAAATCTGTGCTGGTTCCTGTTATTTGTAGCACGTCTATCCAAGTGCTCATGAACATCTGTTTAATAATTTGTTCAAGGACATCAGGTTCACAGGCAATTGAACTAATTTAATGAACAATGGTTAAGTAAATCATGGGCTAACATGCTGTATGAACACAAGTCTATATGAAGTTTTGTTTATTATCAGGATTTATTTATTGTTTCGGTTGACTAGGAAAGGGAAGTATTTTCATCCCGGAAGTAAGCTATGTGGGGATCAGCAGATCTTACTCACTTGTACATGTGTTAGTTGTGTTGGTTTCTCATTGAAGTAAGATGTGGAGTCACTGTCTCTTACCTATTTCTAGTCAAGTTCATGAATTTTTCCTAGTTTAATTGAAATCACAATTGAATTCAAAGTGGAAGAAAATGTGATTGAAAGAAAATCCAGTGGAACTAATATTTTGAGAGCCTGGAAAGGAAATGCAGGAAATCTTGAAGAGCATGGCTGAGCTAAGAGAGAAAGGGAAATGGGAAAGACGCTTTCCATTGCGTAAGAATGGAGTTGTATATACTGTATAGAATCAGCATTTGGGGATTAGTTCTGCTTATGTTTTAATTGTTTCCCTGTTTGTTATTATGAGTTGGGAAAATACAACACTGTGGTTATAGGGCCCAAGAGACACTGCCAAGGATATTTCGTTGGCACCGCTTGTGTGCACGCTTGTTCACTTACATAACTAAATAATATTTGCACTTCTGTCTTGAAGAATGGAAAAGCACTTTTTGTATTCTAAGATAATCTCCGCAGTACCAAAGCCTGGTCTGAGTAAATCTACTTTCTCTGCCAAAATAATACTGGATTTTCTAAGCGGTGTAAGAGTTGATGTATGTGTTACTAGCACAGTGAGTAGGTTGGCTGTTCTTGCATGGAGCTGAGAGGCGGAGCCCCCTTTACCATTTGCTCCACTACAAATTCACACTGCTGTGTTCCCCGTTGCTACTTGTTTGCTCCTGAGTAGGAAGAAACCATATCAGAGGAGCTTTTTAGAATGAATGTCTGGATTTGTACAACACACTGAAAACGAACTACATTTTAGTCCAGCCTTTGGTGGAAATATAACCAGTGTGATTATTTTGTGGTTCATTGTGTCATGCAGCTGTTGAAAATTGGGTTAATAGAGTAAGCCGTTGTTAATATGATCACTGTCACTTTATCATATATGAACACAACGAACAAGAGTTTGTCTGGTTAGATTTCTGCCTTCTTCCAGTGTTGTTTCTTTTGGATAATTTCTCATTTTCCCCTTCCTAAATTATGGCCACGTTCTCGTCTAATTATGGCACAGATGTACTGTAGAGGAATAGGCAATGGCCTTGAAGGACAGGAGGAAGAGCCACAGTCAGATAACTAGAGCTTGAGTCTGGGCTAAGAAACTAACATGAGAAATATATCAGACAAGCTCTTTCCCTAGTCCACCCATAGATAAAGTGAGGGGGGCGGGAAGCACATTCAGACTTGCAAGATTCTGTTCCTATAGCTCTTACAATAAAAGTAGTCCTGACTACTGCTGGCACCATTTTTGCTAGTGTATTCCCATGATATTACCTTTGTCTCATCCTCAGCCCATGAACAAAAGTGAGCTAAATTGTTCTTAGCCGTGCCACTGCTAAAATAATGTTTGCCCTCTTCTGTCAACAATATTCAGTGGCAACTGCAAGATGTATTAAATCTGTTAATTTTGCTATCCGTTACATTGGATGCAAAGTCAGGGGACCATTAGCAGGTGTGGCAAATGCTGTTTGCAATAATACACTGATAGGATTTGAGTTGCCTGTAGCTAACTAGGGAAAAGAACTGGGATCAGGACTGATAGCTCAGTGAAGATGTCAATTTAACTGTAATAACCTGTGAAAAAGCCTCATTTCGTTCTAGAGATCATTTGGAAAGAGACTGAAAATAAAACTGACAACACTGTAAAGTCTTTATAGAAATCTGGAGTACATCCTGCTTACGCTAGATTACGGTGTACAGTTTTGGTTGCCACATTTGAGAAAGGATATAAAAGAACTGAAAAAAGTGTAGAAGAGGGGAACCCAAATGATCAGGACTGGAACAACTTTATGAGAAAGAGAGAGGATATTTGGGAATCTGGAGTTTGGAACAAGGCAACTGAAGGTATCATGATTGATCTGTACAGAACCATGCATGGCATGGAGAAAGTGGGCAAGGATAAATGTTCCTCTGCTCTCAAAACACTATGGCCAGGGGCCATCCAGTGAAGCTGATTGGAAGGAGATTTTGAAGAGTAAAAAGAAAGCACTTTTTTGCACAGTGTGTGATTAAGCCAACGTTTCTCAACCTCGGCAACTCTAAAACGTGTGGACTTCAACTCCCAGAATTCCCGAGTCAGCCATGCGTGCTGGAGAATTCTGGGAGTTGAAGTCCACACATGTTAAAGTTGTCCAGATGGAGAAACACTGAATTAAGTTGTGGGATTCATTACCACAAGACATAGTAATAGCCCTAACCCTGGATGTCTTTAAAAGGGAGCAGATCACTTCATGGAGGACAGGTTCATCCAATAATACTGTTGAGACTCATTGTTACCTCTCATTGGGGGCAACCTCCTTCAATATGCAGTTGCAGGATGACAGTGGTAGGAAAAGGACACGCTACCCACCTCCTCCTTGCTTGCAAATACCTTGGTAATATACATGCCAGTTGGTAAGGAAGTGAAGAGGGTAGTCAGCAGAGGTGGGGGACTCAACCAGTTGCTTTGCCTGTCTTACAGTGCCCGTACCTAATCAGGCGACACCCTTTGTCAGTGAGTCAGGACAGAGGCAATTAAGGCAGAATAGGGATCAGCACTGGGGGGCAACACATTTCATGACAGTCTACCTTGCAGCCAACTCAGAGATGGGCTGATAGCCTGTTAACTCATTGGTGGAAAATGGCTGTATAGTAAGGAAATGGTATTGTTAGGATTATTGGCTGATCACATGAGGTCGCAAAAGGATGCGATTTCAAAATCTTGAAATCTTGTGAAGTGCAACCATTATAACTGTAAACTGAAAGAAGTAAGTCCCATCTTTGCTTAGACTGAGCATTGATTGTAATATAAAGCTCGGTTCCTGATCTGATTCTGAGCAGGTGCCCTAATTTAATGGCCTTCTCTCCTATCCGGTTTTTTTATAATTACATTTTGTAAACTACATCCATACAATATAACATATATAAATTCTTTAAGCGTTAGGTAATCGCTGAAAGATTTTCATGACATTGGAACGTGCATCTGGAAGACTTCTCGTGCTGATTAAAATGGCAAGAGCTTTCAATCAGATGGTTATTTAATAATACGGAATCAGCCAAGTGGAGAGAATATATTCTGACTTAGTCCAAAATGTGGTCAAAAAGCTAACCACAGAATTCTTTAAAGTCTCACCATCTATATTTTTCCACAATTCAGGTTTTTTCAGAGAGAAGATGAAGGAAAAGTTGTTGCTTCAATGCAGGTGTTAACGGCAACATTTGATTTATTGGTGGAGAAATGGGCAAATCTACAGATTTCCTCAGTCTTTGGTTCACTTTTCTTCTCCTTTTGCCCAGTGCTGTGGAAATGGTAGGGACTGAAAGTATATTGGGGAGACGTTAATCAAACAAGTCTGATTTTAATAACTTAGTTTTGGTTGGTTAGCTTCCTGTGGCGTATGAATTAGGATTGTTTAAGTTTTGTGGAAGTAGGAAGTTTTAACCCACAGGAAAGCTCCTTGCAAAGGCCAAATTAAATGGGACGTCAGTTGGGTGAAAGTACATAGCAGCCGTGGAGAACCTTGAGCAGCGATGCTATTTTCAGTTCTGAAGGTGCTACCAGCATTTCAAGGAAAGCCTTCTTGGGGCCTTCTATAGTCTAGGACAAAAAGAAAAGAAATAAATGGCCAGTTCTTAACAGAAAGATGGATGCTTAGATATTCAACATATTTATGGCTAAAACTCTAAGGAGTACTTGTTGTGATGTTATAATTTTGTTGCCTGGGGACATAAAGTAAACATGCATATATTGTTGCATGCAGACAATGCTGTATCGTTGGCTGAAAAACCATGATGGTTTGCAATGAATATTAAATAAGATTGCATAGTGCAATGAAGAGCATGGACCTGAAAATCCGTGCATCAGAGACCAAGATACAGTAACTCAGTTTGACAGAGAAACTGTAGTGAACGATGGCAAGATACACATAAGTGGTGAAAAATTAGAGTAAGCAAATGAATTTTTGTATCTTGATAAAATGTTTACTAAGATGGAGAAATGGATGGAGAAATTTTAAGAGGAGCAAATGTTGGTAGAAAAGTGGTGGTTAATATGTTGCCTATTGAGAGGAATTTTGTTGAAAGAAGCTAAAACGCTTGTGTACAAATGTGTGCTCCTGCCCCATATCTTAAATGAAAGTGAGAGTTGGATATGTGAGGAGAAACATAGAAGTAATGTGAATTCAGTAGAAATAGGTTACTTAAAAAGTTTGTGATCAGATAAGGGAGAGGGCCAAGAATGAATGGATGCTCAATGACCGTAGGTTGAATTTAATACGAAAGCAATGCATGGAGGTGGTTTGGTCATATACAGAGATTGAATTACTTCAGAAGGAACGAGCGTGATGGATATTATGGATGGGTGGATATTCATTGTGCAATTTTATTGCATTGGTGAAATTTAAGAAGAAACCTATGTAACTACACACTTGTCTTTTTAAAGTTGGCATTAGAATTTCACTCTTGTATCATTTGTTTTATTTATACATTTTGTTCCTGTTTTGGAAAGAAAAGAGAACAAGGAAGAAATTAGGTACTAGAGAGATTTCATCTGTCATGGAGGACAATCGTTTATAGAGCTATAACCTTCCATCTTTGCAGAGTGCTAATGGGCTGGTGGGTCAAGTTTACAAACTTGATCTAGTGATTATAAATAATTACAGACTAAACCAAGCTATAAACTTGGCCATCTGCTCCCTTTAATAACTTTAAAGTGGTGCTGATAGCTTTGTGGGGAACATTGACATCTGGAAGGCAGTACTTAGCAGGGGGGTGGCGTGCCTTACATTGTGGATTCACCAGGGTTTAGTAACATCCGTTTCATGTTGTTTTCAAGTATGTCCGTTAATTTTTTCGGGCGTAAAACTGAAGTAGGCTGTGTGACTCGATGGATGACCTGGGAAAGAGAACAATATTGTATGCTTGATTTCACTTGTAATCTCAACTACAATTGCTGAGGCTTCTATGCAGCCTGTGAATATATCTAACATGGTCCATATTTTGATTTGAAGAAAGGCCAACCACTTTAGCTGTGTGTCCTTTCCTTTTAACCTGAAACATACTTTTTTAACATGTTTCTGTCCCCCAGCCCTTTATGAATAGCAACAGTGGCTTTCTATGTATTTGGAGAAGGAGACTGGTGTTAGAAGAGCCTTATTGGTATACAAATCAGTGCAACTCTTTGTCAAATGCTACTTCGACATCAGTCAGTTGGCATTGATAGTTGAGTCCCATGGACATCTGTGTTGCCTGTGGCTTCCAAGTCACATTCTGTCATTCTCTATGTAAACAGCTTCGTGGGAAATGTGGTAATCATAATTAGCTGGAACATGGTGGATTATCATCTTTTGGGGTTCAACGAGAGCAGTTTCAAACAGGACGGAGCATTCCAGCTTGAACTTCTATCATGAGAACTACAAAACATACTTTATACAACACATTTAGATGTTTTGATGCAGTATGGTGCATCTGAAAACTGAGTTTCCTGCCAGTCAGTGTTTCCTGCATAATGACATATGTGCAGGATGAAATGACATATCAACTTGCCTTTTCTGTTCTCCTCTTCCTGATTAAGTTTAGTGGATGGGGAAGGAGACAGACATGTCAGAATGAGGGGAAAGACAGCAATGTGAGAAGCGCTCGAAGCAGAGCTTTTGGGTATGGCAAATCAGATTCAGAAGTGCAGTTAATTAATCCAGACCTGCTTTATTTTGCCAGCCTTTAAACTCTTTGGCATAAAACAAACTTTAAAGAAATATCTGGCTTTGAAATGGTGACCAAAGACCACACTATAATTTTTCTTTATTAGCATTGGAGTAAATATCAATGTCCTGGCTTGGGATTTGGAAATATAATACAAAGAAAATGTTTTAGCTCTTAAGTATTATTTTTTCCTCTGTATAAATTAAGGGATTTAAGTTGTAATCTTATACTCTGTTTCCTGAGTGTGCATGTTTACACGGAAATAAGTTCCAGTAACTTAGGTGAAACTAACTCCATAGTAAGTTGTGTTAAGATTTGCAGCTAATAGTTTTCATCATCTCTTAGAGTAAAATAATTGTGTATTATGAGGCTAAATTATAGGCAGTTTCTTAATACGTGATGAAAGGGCGCCTTACATCTCTAATCGGTATGAGAGATGGGTTCAAAAATTGATCCACTGAAACATGTTGAGAGATAAATGTCTCCTGAAGGTTTGTTGGCTTGTTTATTTATTTTTATTGCATTTATATCCTGCTGCAATCAGTTCAACTCTCAGCTATTCTTAGAATCCAAAGAACAAGTATAATATTGCAGTCTAAATGTAGCCAATTCTTATATTCTCACTATAAACAAGAAATCAAATCTACCAGAACAGGAAGAACATTTAATCTGCTATCCCATGTGGGAGTTTGGGTATCTTGGGCCAAAATACTCTCTTGGAAATACAAGGTAGCCTTCAACTCTTCTACCCACCAAGAGGCAAGAGTGGAATACAGATAGTAACTTGTAAAGAAACAGGGAATAAAGGATTGCTGTATTGGAAACATGGTTAGAAACATAGCATTTCTAGACACAGAGCATATGCTGCATGCTTGGATGGTAACCACAATTATTATCAGCCTAAATCAATCCATTGCAGGATGAAGCCCTTTTGTAATGGTATGTGGGAGTGACCTTGAGAGACAGGAGGAAGAGTCACAGCCTGGACAACTGACTTGCAAAAGGTATCGCAGCCCACAGAAGGAAAAATGGAATGAGAAGCATCTCAGAAGGGACCCTCCTTAGTTTTCTGGAAAGTACAGATAGTCCTCAATTTATGACCCCAATAGGGACCAGAAAATTTGTTGATAAGTGGGGCAGTCATTCAGCAAGGCATCAAGTGACCACACCCAATTTTACTACATTTTTGTGGCAGTCATTAAGCGAATCACATGGTCGTTAAGTGAATCATGTAGTTACCCATTGATTTTGCTTGTCAGAAGCCAGCTGGGAAGGTAGCAAATGGTGATCATGTGACCCTGGGACACTGCAACTGTTGTAAATACATGCTGTTGTCAAGTGCCCGAATTTTAATCATGTAACTGCAGGGACGCTGCAACAGTCAAAAGTGTGAGGAAAAGTCATAAGTCACTTTTTTCAGTGCCATCGTAACTTTGAATGATTGTTAAACAAATGGTCATAAGTCGAGGACTACCTCTAAAAATAAAGGAGGACACAAGTGTTTTCAGACTTGCAAGATTCTGTTACTGTATCCTTACAATGAAGGTAGTGTCGTACTCCTGGTTTGTGCTTCTTGTCTGGACTACCTTGAAGGGCTGACACCTCTTCATTGAAAGTTAGGGCTGTAATCTATCATACTGGTCCAGTATGGGTTGGTTTTTGATTTCCCAACCTAGGGCTGAGAGAGAGTGACTGGCGCAAAGTCGTGATTAAGGGAGGATTAGAACCTGGGTCTTCCTGGTCCTAGTCCAGCATCTTAACCACTACCCCTCATTGACTCTGGCTCAGAATTTGTTTATTTGGGGAGTTTTTAAGTTTGGGGGCATTTGTAAAGCTGCTGCTCATTGCTGTGTTCTCACCATTTTTCCAAGTCCAGTGGCAAGGCGATTGTTCTAAAAGCAAGTCAATACCCGTTGTGGCCCGCAGCTACCATACCCTAAATGCAGGCTGGATTTATTCACAAAACTAGCCCACGATACCCGCACATAAGCTTTCTCGGCCACCCATTCCCTTCCGAGATACTGAATGGATTGTTGGAATAGCTGTTGCTAAGCCTGTCATGTCCTGGACAGCTTATTTTTAAAGTGATGTAGCCCGAATTATTATTATTATTATTATTATTATTATTATTATTATTATTATTATTATTCCTCCTCCTCTTCCTCCTCCTCCTCCTCCTCCTCCTCCTCCTCCTCCTCCTCCTCCTCCTCCTCCTCCTCCTCTTCTTCTTCTTCTTCTTCTTCTTCTTCTTCTTCTTCTTCTTCTTCTTCTTCTTCTTCTTCTTCTTCTTCTTCTTCTTCTTCACACTCTTCTTTTTTTAAATATTTGGGAGGAGACCTCATGATTTAAAGCTGGAATAATTGATTTCTGTCCATCCCGGATTGTGTCTCTCTTTTTAAAGTGGCCCGGCAAAAGCCGCAACACGGAGAGAAAGAGCCACCCCGTGTTGAAACAGCCAAGTGCGAAAAGTTTTGCTTCTCAGTTTCGGGTGTTTGTTTCAAAATTCAGCTTGTGACTCCATCGCTGTAATAACATGCTGCATAATGGATGAGGCTGTATTTACAGCAGGTGTCCTAACAATTAAAAAAAAGCTGACTCTTGTTTGAGCAACTGTCTCTCCCCCGCGTGCCCTGCAAACAAACCCACCTCTGTATCTGGAATTGCAGAGAGAAATGAAGCCAACGGCGCGCTTGCTACTTGACAATATTGCAAAGTATCTGGATCGGAAGTGCCAGAAATAAATTGCTGCGTGTCACCTCCCTGGTCCCCTAGAAACAGATTAGTAATTTTGTTTAGGAAAGTGTCATAGGCGTGCCAATTTGGGGGCTTCCCCCCCATTATTGTAGCGTATTTCATTTATGATAAAATTGTGCGCAAACAAGGGGAATCTGTTGGGAGATCATAGCCTCAAAATCAACTGTATTTTTCGGAAGACAGAATATCTGCTGCGTGCCCAAGTACAAACTGAAAATAATACCCATGTTACGCGCAAGGATCAAGAGTGTGCATAAAAATGTAGGGTAAGTCTGTTAATTGTGACCTACCTTTCTGGCCTAGTTAGTATCTTCCTCCTGCCACAAACTGGTACAAGGATACATTTCTAAATTGTATATAAGATAATATGCTGATTCATAAGAGTTGCTTTCAGTTTTTCTGGATCAGAAGAATTGCATCCACAGTGGACTACCGCACTGTGTTATCTGTTGTGTTGAAAACACACAGGAAAGTATTTTAAATGTTTGTTGTTTTTAATCAATCGGGGAGATTTTGGTCTCGGTAGGATATTTATGACATGTTAGCCCTCTAGAGCCTGTGAAATTGGATGGGATATAAATTATGTAAATAAATACATACATAGCAGGGTTTGTAGGAAAAGACACTTCAGGTCTCGCTGGAATGTTGGACGTTGTGACCAAAGTTACGAAAGCTTTTAAATTTGCTGTATTACAACCCGAAAGCAAAGGATAATTTTTATATGGCATCTCACTGTTTGTGTCCCACGGTGAAAATCTCTCTGTCACTCTCTTTTAACCTTTGCTGCTTCATAAATAATTCATAACTGACAGTCAATATTTATTGAGCTTGTGACACAACCGGGTGAATCTGAGTGGGAGGCGCACGCCTTCTGCGCCCACCAACTTCTCTGGAGCCATCAGATGGATTTGAAACATGTGTCCTTGAAGGTGGAAAACCTGAGAAACATTGATGCATTATGGTGTTGTGTACTGCACAACAGGAGTGGCCAACCGTTGGCTGCATGCACGCACGCGCATACACACACAGATATACACCCAAGTTTCTACTGAGAAATTTTGGCAAAATGCCTGATTCTCAATGGCACATTTTTACCTTTTCTTTTTTAAGTTAAAGCTGTGCATAGCAGTGGAAGGCCCCTGGGAAGCAAAGCACTTTCATTTCCACTCTTAAGATACTTGCACTAGGATCAGCCCAATTTGCACCGCCAGAATTCAGCCATTTCGGGACTAAAAATCGGTATCACGTTTTTTTCATGCTTTGGGAGGGCTTTTTCAAATTGCTTTAATACGAAGAAAGGGGCGGGAAGAAGAGTAACCTAAGAAAAATACGGACCAGAAAAAAGAGAGAAAACCCAGCAAAAACATTTTGTAGTATATACAAGGAAAGTCACTCAGCCAGTTTTTAAACACAACATTAAACCTTGACCACGCAGAATGATGTCATTCGATCTTTCCACGGCACCCCTGGAGAGCCTGTTCGTAAGTAGAAAGCAAACAGATATCATCAGCCCAGGATTGTAAATCTAGAATTGCACTAAAATAAAAAGAGTAATTGTTAATTTATATTCCCCATGCTCGATAAATGCCTGGGAGGGCTCCTCTTCCGGTGGCATCATTGCAATATCCTGTGGCCCCATGCAAGATTGGAAGGCCTCGTTGTGCCCCAAACCTTCTGCTGTACCTATTGTACATAGATTCACGGCTTAAAGTACTAGTGCTTACTATCTGGGGTGGAGGGTTTTCATTCCCTTCCAAGCCTCTCACCTTGTACAGACACACAAACATAGACACTCACTCACTACCCTTGTTCTTTAGTTAGCTATACAACTCTCCTGTGTCCCTGTGCTAGACATAGCAAAAGCAACTGCTTGATCCTCAGTATGTCATTTTTAGTGGCAGATGGGTCCAAGTTGCTTGTTATATGCGCAGTTGTACGGATTTAGAGCTCTGAAGTACGGGAGTCCAATTCTGTCATTGATGCAATGAAACAAAGCAAGGCAGAATTCTAGATATGTTGGATCTTAACTCCCATAATTCCCAGCCATCTGGTCATTATAGAGACTGAGGTCCAGCACATCTGGAGATCATTAGATTAGGAAGAACACACTGTGTTTTAGGAAAAATGTTAACAGATTTACAGCTCTCTAAAATATACATACATGTTTCCTTCTTGGGGATTGACCCCATGACTCTGTGATAGGGGCAATTTCTAAGACTTTCTACCTTTTGAAGCCTTGCATTTTTGCTGTAAATCAAATTACTGGGCTAAACTGGGAGAGAATTTGCTATAGTTATAAGGTTATTTCTTACGCTTCTTCCCAATTCTTCCTGTAAAAGAGAGCAAACATTCCAATTCTTGCTTCTCGCCAGTCAGTATGGTGCCTCACGGTGACCATCATGGAAAAGTTTGCATTTTTATTTGTCAATAATGCTATTCATACGCTTTGTCACGAGAACAGCATCTGGTTATTCGGCAAGTTCCTCTTTACCCTCAAAACCTCACCTGTCCAAATTTGTGCCAAAGAATTCCAGTCCTGCCATGGATGCATGTGCAAGGCGATCCGTTTGCATAATTCATCTTATTATGACTTGGTTCATCCTTTGAGGGAAAGGACACTAAACCTCCATCACAATTCTTCCCTTTTCTTCCATGCTCCCTGACCACCACCACTCCCGCATTGGAAAGTTAATCTTGACACAGAACCTGATGTATTTCTGAAGCAGCGTAAGACCTTTTTAAAGATTTGCTCCGACAGGTTAATTATATTTTTAACCTGTAGATCATATGTTGACTGCTCTTCTACATCACATAATAGGATAACAAATGAAATGAAATGAAATTGTGATTTATCTTTAGATTCCTGGGAATGGAAACTCTACATCTCCCATACACATTTGTTCTCGGGGTCCTGGGTGCTCTCTGCCCTTGGTTGTTTACTTGCAGACATTTCATGACCCAACTAGATGATGATCACTGACAATGTTACCTGGCCGGCTCATGAAACGTCTGCAAGCAAGCAACCAAGCTCAGAGAGCACCCAGGACTCCACCATTCACCCCTGAGCTACAGAGATTCTCTTCTGTTGGAACATTTGTTCTTCTCCAGCAAAATGGCACTAATATGTTTGTAACAGAAGGTCAGTTTGTTCTCAAATAATGGTGTGTTAGGAAGAACCAGGAGTTATGGTGCATGCTGTGTCATCATGATTCCCTTTTTGCTCTGCCTGTCCATGAGGATGATTAACAAACCAGGATCTCTCTGTCTATTGCCTGTCTGAAACTGTGCACAGACTGGGATCCTAGGCTGCTCTTTCATGAGAAGAGCCCTGCTGGATCGGGCCCATAAGCTAAAGATCAACCTGATATATTCTTGGTGTATTAGGAAGATAACATTCTTGGGATCCCAGTTCATATGTGTGTGAAGCTTTCTAGGTTTGTTTAGCTACTCTCTCTGGTAGGAATCTTATGGGATTATGCTGCATGCTTAAATACTATATACTTGCTTGTTCATTCTCGATGAGCCTGAATGCTTTAGAATAGTGCACTGATGCTCTGAATGCAGCCACTGCAACCTGCAAAAATTTATCTGATCTCATTGGGCTATGAAAATTACCAGTCATGAAGGCTACACCAGGGTTCCGCAACCCTGGCAACTTTAAGACGGGTGGACTTCAACTCCCAGAATTCCCCAGCCAGCCTTGCTGGCTGGGGAATTCTGAGAGTTGAAGTCCACCCGTCTTAAAGTCGCCAAGGTTGAGGAACCCCAGGCTACACAGTTTCCTGTGTCATTTTGTGTAATGCCTAAAATGGAAGAACGTGAACCGCTCTTTCCCTGAACTACTGTGAGGACGTGCCGTGTCTCCTCATCTCATGTTGATGGTGGGATGTCCACAGCTCCACTTAGTACATTATCAACATGCATGGATGACAAAACCAAGAAAATGCTTTCTTCTGGGTGTCTCTGACACTGCCATGTATACTAGGGGTTCGAAGAGGTTTGAACGAAGCAAGTAAAAAAATGGAAAACAGCAAAGATTCATAAAGTCTTGAGTGTGAACCACCGTGGTTTCTAAGAGATCACACAAGAACGTTGATAGTGATCTTATGTAACAAATAGTTGCCATTTTATTCCAAATTACCACTTTTAAACCAATGATTCGTGGTACTAGATAAGAGGAACGTTTCCTCAGCCATCTGTTAAATTGGTTCATTTGTATATTCATTAAATGCTGGTATTTGAAATGACATTCTGAAAAAGACTGAAATAAAATGAAGACAAATCGTATGATGCATTGCGGAAATTGATCTTTCACAAAAGCTATTTGTATAAGGGCTGGCTCGTGTGCAGAAGGGTTGGCTGTCGACTTTATCTTAAAAGGGTAAAATGGGTGACGGGATGTTTAATGATACGGCTGTGCCCTCTTGCCCCATTCTGTGGTGGTTGTTTAATTATTTAATTAATTAATTAATTAATTAAATGTTGGCGTGTTGTGCTCCAGCAAACCTAGAGCAATTCACAGTGGTTTGCAGTACGTATAATCATAAAACAAGAATACTTGCTTGAGATGGTCCAAACCCAGCGTGGTGAAGTCAATACAAAGTATTAAAATAATATCAAAAAGATAACCCCAACTGCCAACTCAATCACAAACTGGACTCTTCCACAGTCCTTGTAGCAGCCCCATAGAGCAGCAATGAGACCTCTTGGGAGGCTGTTGCATAACAGAAATATACTTTGAGACTCCCTGGCCTCACAAGGTGGTTGTTGGAGATTGAGGAGGCCAGATGCCTTGAGCTTCTGGAGAAAAGCTGGGATATATAACTAATAAACAGAGATCTATAACTAATAAACATATCTTGCAGGCTTCAGTCCCTTCAAGGAAGACAGTCTGCGTGTCTTGAAAATAAGTTCTGTAGATATTTTAGTGGCCTTCTTAATGGAAGATCGCCCTTGCTTGAGGCCCAAAAACATCTCTTTTGCCGACATCTTTCTAAACAGAGCAATAGGATAGTTTAAATGGACTGTTCATCCTGCCCCCTCTATATTTTTTTTAAACAAATTATATTTTCAGGGCTGTGTTCCACTTAAGGCAACCTTAGACAAAGGCTGGAAATAAACTTCCTTCCTTGCTTGCAATCCATCTTATTTAAAAACCAAATAATCACTTGAAGAGGCAAGCCAGACTCTCATTAAGCTTTGGCAATGCCCAGTCCACCGACTTCCAATACCTTGAAGGGCTGAAAAAGAACGAACCGGGGACAGTGTCTTTGTAATTATTTATAACTGTTTACTTCCAGCCTCCCCTCCCCTAATTTTTTTCCTGTTTTCACTATAAACTGTTCTGACACCTGGGACCTGTTAGCTTTAACACAGCAGATCACAGCAAGTCTCCGTAATATGAACTGAAGCGTGGTGAAAACAATTGCGTGGCACGCTTTGTATTGTGGTCGTGCAACAGCTGTTTTTGGCACGAATCTGGCATTTTAACATTGGTCTGGGTGTTTTACTTTTACATACATATAAAAGTATTTTGCATCACCTTTAGTCCAGACTGAAAGCCCCCTCCTTTTTAAAACTTTAAAGCAGTTAAAAAAAAAAACGTGAAATTTATACAAAGGAAATCCCGAGGACCAAAAAAAGGCTCTAAAAAAATGTGAACATAACAAATACATTTAAAATCACTTAAAATGCGTGCTTAAAAGGCAGGCTATAAATAATTGTTTATAGTTCTTGCTATATTTGTGATTTGCTGTTGGAAGGTGATTTGAGAAGATAATGGGACTAATTTAAACAATATACATGTTTTTCTTTCAGTAACTAAAATAAAGGAGTGAGCTTTCTAGAAGTCTTTTCCGTTCGCCTTTTTGCCAAATCTCCTAATGTCCCTTCCTGTGCCACTTTGCGAGTCTCTAGGGCTCCCCAAAACACGCCTCATTTCTTCCCTTTCACACAACCATTATTACACAAGCAACGGTGATGGAGTTTTTACCAGTCTCTTTTACCAGATTCCTTCCATCGCCATGGTGCATCAACAGGGCAATGGGAGAGGGGGTCACCATGGGAGGTGTTCTTCTCTCAAGAGCTCCTTGGCACTTTGCTCAACTGTTGGTCTGTGCAACTGATAAATTAGGTAGGGAAAGCATGCAGCACATGGCTGATGGAATTCCCTCTAATATAATTACTCTGAGTCACATGACCAGGGGGGTCTCAAGGAAGGAGCAATCAGCGCATTCCACGTTGCATCTCCCAGAGCAGTGTGTCTCATCCTTGGCAACCTTAAGAAGGGTGGACTTCAACTCTCAGAGTTCCCCAGCCAGCTATGAAGTCCACCCATCTTAAAGTTGCCAAGGTTGAGACACACTGTCCCAGAGGGACACCTGGAGGGACTTTTCCCCTGGATTTAGTTTTCTTCTGCAACTTCCAACCAGATCTGGCCCATTTTCGAACTCAATCTTTCTTTTGTTGATTCTCCTGCCATTCCACATTTGGGCTGATTTTGTTCTGTTCTTGGTGAGTTACCCTGCTGACTGGCAGATAGGCAGACTCTCTTGGCATAATTTCTTTCCATTGGGTTGGAAAGAATAACAAGAGGAGGGTTACAGTGGGGAGGGGAAAGTCCTGTTTATTGTCCATGCAACATTCACTCCAGGGAAGGGAAGGGAAGGGAAGGGGGATTGTATGGTTGGGATGACTTTTCATGGGCTTTAGAGACAATTTATGCAGAGAAATCTGGTTGTTGTTTTTTTCCTGGCTGAATTTTAAACCAAGTGGGAGACCAAGAGCTATGGCTTCACTTTGCCATCTGAGCAAATAATACTGGGCCCCAGAGTTGAGTTCTGAGCCCT
This sequence comes from Python bivittatus, assembly GCF_059951505.1. Taxonomy (NCBI): domain Eukaryota; kingdom Metazoa; phylum Chordata; class Lepidosauria; order Squamata; family Pythonidae; genus Python; species Python bivittatus. Next base: position 1,437,947 of record NW_028277121.1, read on the forward strand.
AGTTTGTACTAACGTGACTGATTTCCCATTCAGTTTGCTGGAATGGGCACAAGAGTCTGATGCAGGGCAGCGCGCAAAGCTGCTTCCCTTGAAGGGTTTGCTTAGATCATAGCCCTCCTTCGAACTGCTTTGTGCCGAAGCACATTTCATTTATGAACACTGCCCAGCCCTAGCGTAGTTCCACATTGGGAAAGGGACGTAGCCTGTTAAAATGTAGCCAAGAAAACAACTTCATACTTTTTTTTATTTTTATTTTTATTTTTTTGCAAATATAGATGCAATGGCAATTGCATTTAGCTTTGGGGTCTTGATTTTAATCATGACATCACGCGAAAAGCAGCCTTTTCCTGTTTTTCTTTGTTTTGTAAACCTTATCAAAGATTTGGCAAATGGCTCCAGCTTCCCTTGAATGTGAGATATGATTATGAGATGCTGTGCTTTTTCTGTGTGTTTGTTTGTGGTCATGAGGCTGCAAAGGCAGGGCTTTCCATAGCTCTGGATCAGCAGAGAAAAGCCTGGGGTGGGAGCCTAACGCGTGGCATTTCGGTTGGAAAAAATGATAGAGTCAGTTTTGGTGTGAATGCAGCCATAGTCTAAACTGTGGCCAAACATTTTGTTCTGATATTCCCCAAACATCCACTCAGCGTTCCCCAAAGTTCCCCTCACCACCATGCTGGCTGGGTTTAATAAGGATAGTCCACCACATTCAGATCGTGCCATGTAGGAGAAAGATCTGCTGTTGGGCTTGTATTTATCCAGAAACAAACCTGTTTCCTATAACCAATGAATTCCCCCTCTCTTCTTTTACAGCAAGTAACAAGAAAAACCTTTGGTGATAAACATTTTCGATCGGGATTAGAAAATGGTGTGCTGCTGTGTGAGTAAGTAATGAACTCTTTGTTTTAAGTTCCCTTTATAAAGTCTTCATAACAGTATATGTAAACTTGCATGTAATGTTGAGGATGTACCTCACCATTCTTAAAAGTTTGGCTTTGGGAATGTTTCACCAGGTGCCTAAATTGCCCCCCAGCATGTGCTAAAATGCAGATTGTGGTAGGTTTTGCTAAAAACAGTCACTTTCCCAGACGTTGCTGTACAGATTTGCTAGTAGGAGTCAGCTGACCTCAAGCCAAAGGAAACGTCTTGAGTGGAAGACCTCCAACTTAAACAAGTTTAGCCAAAACAAATAACTATGGATCATCATTCAATCTGTTGCATGTTTAGGAATTGGATGATCATGGTGTGTTTTCTAAACACCCCCATGTACATCTGGTGGGAATTCTACCATTCTGGATATAATATATTTCTTCATAAGGTTCACAAGGGAGACTTTCAAATATAGTATGATATTATTTAATACTAGGACTCATCTCTTGCACAGAAGCATTCTTCAGAGCAGAAAGAATCAGTATGATTAGATTTCCATATGGCTGCTTTACTGTGGATTCTATAAAATAGTTCCCAGAATTTCTAGAATTGCAGCAAAAAGAGCTGAAAATGGGAATATATAGATAGGGACAGTCGGATTTTGTGGACTGAAGAAAAGTCAAAAGCCTTCAGTCCCTGGGCTCAACCAGAACAGATGGGCAAACCAGTTCTTAGCCTATGTTGAATCCTTATTCCATTTTAAGAGTGACTGTCATCCAATCATGTAGGGGAAAATTAAAATGCTCTAGAGAACAGGATTGTAATGATTAGGGCAAAGCTACATATTGTAGCTGATAGTGGATGGGATGATCCCTACTGGACCAAAAAGTTCCTTTTTGGTCTATACATATTCCACTGTTGAAATCCATTTTGTCTTTCTTCTGTACTGATCTGCTATTTTTTATTTTTAAAAATCCATATGAACATAAATACTCTGGTAATCTTTTTAACAAAAAATGGTTCGGGAAGTACAAGGTCTGGTGGATAACTCATTTCCATTCTGCACACAGTAAGTAGCTTGCCAGATGAACGTTTCTTTCAAAAGCCAGAAAAGTGTACATGGCCCTCACATGCCCTGCCTTCCTTGTTTTCAGCCCAGGATCAATGCCTCACATGATGGGGCAAATGTCAACGTTGAGTCCTCTGGATGTTTCTGGAGACAGAGCCTTGAGCCTACTTGAAGCTGCAGTGCAAGCTTTATGTTTAAGAAATACTTGTAGTTTCCTGAATCCAAAACAAGATTATCTGCCTTTCCAAGCCATGTTAAAATGCCCATGAGAATGACTTTAAATCCTAAGAGCATTCTAGGAATGTCTGGAGAACAATAACTCTTTATTCTTCTTACTTAAACAATGCTGAACAAGGCTCAGAAATTGGCTTCCCATTTGAAAACAACTGCCCTCAGCACTTCCTACTTACATTATGAAAATTAGGGTGTTTTCATGCTCCCATGAGAATTAGGGCAGGGGGACATTTCAGGTACATCTTTATGGTAGATGTACTTGCCATTAAAGTGAAAGTAGGGGTTCATCTCTTGTAATCTTCAGTTTTTCCCCTGTTCCAGGATTTCCAGTAGAGTCACCCCATACCACGGGTGCATTTGAGCAACCAGAGAATCATTTGGTATCTTGAAAATGCAGTTTAAATTAAATACATATCAGAAGGCTGTAGACTGATGATGTACTGTTGCTGCCAAGGTAACAGGTGCAACTCCTATAATGGAAATGGTCTGGAAGAGGAGATCTTGAAGCAGCATCAAGGAATCCCCTTGTTTTTCCTTCCTTTTCCTCAAGCAAGTATTGCTTCACCCATTCCTACTCCAGTGGTGATGGAAGTTTGCTGGTTTGGTCATGTGTTGTCAGAAGTCTACTGCGATAGATCAGTTAAGGATTGTATATTCCCAAGTCAGTCTCGGTTGGGATTATTAGGGTTCTGTTATGTCATGGAGAAGTGTACGAATGCCATCTCCAGTCATAAAGAACTCCGGCTCTTTTTTCTTTGAGGGGCAGAGATGGTGAGTTCTCCCGGGTGAGGGAACAAGGATCCACGCCTTCCCCAGCTTCTGAATTTGGCTGCTCCGTTCCTAGCTAATTGGAGGACAACACATGACCAAACCAGCAAACTCCCATCACCACTGGAGTAGGAATGGGTGAAGCAATACTTGCTTGAGGAAAAGGAAGGAAAAACATGATGCCGCTTCAAGATTTCCTCTTCCAGAAGAGGAATGGGTAGAAGGAGGACTTTCTCCTTTACTACCTTTAGTACCCTACAGCTCTTTTTTCTGAGGAAGGGGGAGATTCTTGCCTGAGATACCCGGAGCTCTACTGTAGAGTCCTTAAAGCTGCACTCATCCTTGTTATGGATGGCTTCCCACGTGCGCTGTTGTTTCTTAGCACTGTTTATTTCCTTCCTATGAAGTCATCACAAAAGTTTTTTTTTTTTTTAATTATACCCTGCTGATCAGAAGCAATAGTGCTCTGTTTGTGCCATGCTGAGCAACTGGGTGCAATGGCTTGTTTGCAGCTGTTATGTACGTGGGATATATGAAACATCTTGCATTCTGGTTAATGCGGGAGGAAGGGTTATTGCTATGCAGTCCCAGCTAAAAATGTGGCAGTTTTTCAGGTTGTCTCAGAATAACTGAGTCTTACCCATAAGTGCTATGCAACTGGGCTTAAGGCACCTGTAAATCTTCCCGTTTGAGTTTTTCTACTTGGAACTTCTGATTGAAAAGAGAAGGGTGGAGAAATTACTCCCTTTGTTTCATTCTCTGTTCTGCTCCACATTATGCATGTCCCACATGAAGCATAAAGAGCCTACTTATGTAAAATTTGGCAGGTTCTTTTTAACTTACTTGAAAGCATGTCTGAGAAAGTAATATATGCGTTATAGTATAGACAATGGAATTGAAATCTGCAAGTGTGAAAACTTTCTTGAGACATTATCCTTCTTGGGTTTAAAAAAGATTTATTTCTGCTTTTTAAAAAATATGACCAGTTCTTATTGTTAAGCCAGATGTACGTAAGTGCTGACCTTTTTTGTTTTCTAAAAAATGATTTCATGGCTTCTGGCACAGTGATTTGGAGTGATTATTACTATATGCAGCAATTTTAGTAGGAATCGCCATTGTGTGCCAGATAATATAATAGCAGTTCTCCATGGGCGTCTAGATTAGCTTAAGTTAGTGTTACTGCAGTGTAAGTTACAAGCACCCAACTCTTCCTACTTCTCTTCCTATGTTGCAGTTTTGCCAACTTTTTTTTATAAATGGGCAAAACTGTTTTCTGTGGAGACTTACTTTTGTGATGAGATTCAGCAGCTCTCCCTTTTTCTCAGCTTTCCTCTTCTGATCCTTTCCAGTGTGGCCGCCAACTGTCTTCTCTAGCAGAGATGTAGCATGATTAAAAACAATCATAAAAATGAAAGGGCTGAAAATTGGTGATAAATGGTGATTATAACCTAAATTCAATAGCAGTCGTCCAAAACCAGTTACATGAAACATAATTCAAAATTAAGAAGAAGACCTGGAGTGAATTGATACTGTGCTCCTGTATATCTTGATAAATTGTGCTTGTTTTTGAGCCAGGCCTATAGCAATGGCAGGAGACAGCCTTCTTTGCAGAGGGGAAACGTTTCTCTGGAACTAGGTTTTCCCTAGAAAATTCATACGCATGTAGAGACACCTGTCTTCTATAAGCATTGTAACAGATTCCCTTAGTCTGAGAGTCAAAACTTTTTTAATATGTTATGAATCTGGCAGGGAAAGATGGATTCCTCTCTGTTAGAGAAGACTTCTCCCATCAGCAATGTCGAAGTGGCTCCAAGATTATTTTAAATCCAGGTGTACAATTCTCCTTCTGTGAATCATCTGGACCAAACACTTGCATGCTGGAAGAGAAATGGTCTGTAGAATAATAAATTACAACATGAAGCGACTGCAGAATGTATCCTGGGCTCCCCTAATCTTATGCCCTCTATGTTTATTGGACTTGCTGCTTAATGATTAAGAATGATGATAAGGTCATGATAATGATGAAATATGCATTTCCACATTTCTGGAGGGTATCAGGTTGAAGAAGATTGCCGTGCACAGCTGTACCTGCCCACTATCACAGGAATCTATTTTAATAATTTCCCCTTTAAAAAAAATTAATAAGATCTCAAAACAGCCTTCACAGGCCTTTTAGAAGGAGCGTTAAAATAGATTGAAATTAAAAACCAAGTAGGCAATTGAAAACTGGAAAGTAAATCTATATGTATCTTGAGTTAACCAAGCAATAGATACATATAGCAGTTCACAAAGCATATTTATGGCATTACAACTTGCATAGCTCTAAAAGTTATGCTGATTATTTATTGTCTAAGATCTCTAACCAAATATTTTCACAAACCAAGGTATTATGAACGTAAAATACATATGTAAAATACATACTATTGCCGGCTCACTGATGAGTGAGCTAGAATAGTATTTGAGTTTTTAGGGCTGCATATAGTAATGCCAGTAACAGTATATGTTAGCTTTTGCGTGCAGCGTGTGTTATAATTTCCTCTTGTACGTTCCAGAACTATATTAGTACAATTTTATACATGGAAAAGGGAGATTAAGAGGAGAGGAAAAGTCTGGTTTCAGAATGAATGGAGGAATGGAAGTAGAACTTGTTTTCTAGTGTGTGCTAAGTGTATATTTGATGTATAAGTGGGTTGGAGGTATGAAGTCAAGTATGCCTCTCATGTTGTTACTTGGGAAAGGTTTTCACTCCCATTTACACATGTTTAAATTTATCCAGGGTCAAGTATGTTTGATACTTTTCAGTTTATTTCTGCATAAGATTAAGAGTAGCTGTACAACACATTCAACAGTGTTTCTCAACTTTGCCAGCTTGAAGATGGGTAGACTTCAACCCATCAATTCTCCTCCTTCAATTCTAGGAGTGGGCTGGGGAATTCTGGGAGTTGAAGACACCCATCTTCAAGTTGCCAAGGTTGAGAAACACTGATGTACAGTTTCTAGTAAGGGAAGTATTTGTTTTCAACTAGATTATTAGCTTGATTTTGTTATTTTAGGAACATTTGTTCATATGCATAAGCTCAGTACTTGTTCTCATAGGAAGAATACGGATGACCCATGCCATTAAATGACAAACACTTGACACTTTTAGAAAATTTATACTGCTGGATATTTGAACAACAAACTGTTCTTGGCTTCATGGATTTGTCTGGTGTCTAGCCTGGAGGAAGATGCTGAGTTTCATTGAGGATGAAAATCTAAATTCAGACAAGGACCCTGGCCAGAATAGGAACCTGTTCTGTCTTGCACCAGATATGAGGAATATTATAATTTGATCTTGGGTCCAGAGCCAAAGCAGCAAGAGAATGTTGTCTATCAAAGTGCAACCTGAAAAGTTTCAGACAAAATGGCTTTCTGTGTTAAAACCTGGGAAGAATATAGTTGGGGGACGGAAAGGGAAAAAGAAAGACTGAATTTGTATTGTCGAAGGCTTTCACGGCCGGCATACAATGGCTGGTGTGGGTCTTCCGGGCTGTGTGGCCGTGGTCTTGAAGTCTTGTTTCCTAACATTTCACCAGCACCTGTGACCAGCATCTTCAGAGTGCAGGAGCACTTCTCTCTGTGCCCAGGGTGAAGTGACCCTTCTGTGGGTATTTATAGAGATCTGGGGGGGGTGGGGGGGTTGGGTTACTGAGTGGCTGCTTGTTTTGGAGTCAGCATCTGTGTGTATCTTCCTGGGGATTAGGCAGGGTTTTTTCTTCTACTGAATCATTAACGAGGGGCTGCTGGGGGTGATTAGCAAGTTCATTGTGTGAACTGTTCACATGTCCTGGTGGTTGAGCTGAGTTCGTTGACCTTTTGCAGGCTGTATTTTTCAGGATTGGTAGCCAGGTTTTGTTGATTTTTAGACTCTCCTCTTTTTTATTGTTTCAAAACACAGAGATACTGGACAACACCAACAGCCACTATACCAGGCTATACCGGGAAGCCATTGAGATTCACAAACACCAGCACAGTTTCAATAAAAAAGAGGAGAGTCTAAAAATCAACAAAACCTGGCTACCAGTCCTGAAAAATACAGCCTGCAAAAGGTCAACGAACTCAGCTCAACCACCAGGACATGTGAACAGTTCACACAATGAACTTGCTAATCACCCCCAGCAGCCCCTTGTTAACAATTCAGTAGAAGAAAAAACCCTGCCTAATCCCCAGGAAAATACACACAGATGCTGACTCCAAAACAAGCAGCCACTCAGTAACCCAACCCCACCCACACCCCCCCCAGATCTCTATAAATACCCACAGAAGGGTCACTTCACCCTGGGCATAGAGAGAAGTGCTCTTGTACTGTGAAGATGCTGGTCACAGGTGCTGGTGAAACGTTAGGAAACAAGACTTCAAGACCACGGCCACACAGCCTGGAAGACCCACACCAGCCAAAGACTGAATTGTTTTTCCTAATAAGGCTAGGATCCAAAGGGGTACTTGCACTTTCCTATGGGAATGTGTAATTTTTTTCTCTCTTTGAAGGAATGGTCATACCATCAACTGCTTTTAAAAATGCTCTTCAAATAAAAAGTGGCTGCGATGGGTTGCGTTTCCAGAAACGTTGCCTCCAAGCTGCCTTATAATGGGCATAGTTTGGCTGCCCTTCCTAACTTACCCACAACTAATTTCTCAGCAGTCACTAGCCTGTTCTAGCCTGTTGCCCTCATCTGAAGAATTGTAGTTTTTCATAGGGCAATCATAAGGAAAGGGAGAAAAAACACAGAATATTTTGTAGCATAGAGTTTGAGTCTGTTTGTAGTAGAATGTAAATGGATCATAAGGTTTGGTTCAGAGCTCCCTTCTGACCTAAGGAGATACCCCAGTTCACAGGGAGAAATACTAGTGGTTCTCCTTTTCTTTTCTTTCTAACTTGGGACAAGACAAAATGAAAGCTGTAGGTATTCTAGAATTTGTGATAGTGTGAAGCTGGCCCAATTTCATAGCTCCAGGTATGGCTGTTTGCTGTGTTTCTTTAAATCCTGGTGCTAGCTTTTGTTGTTCTGGAACCAGACTCAATGGCATTTGAAGCAGTAATTGCCCTTTTTATGCAAAATGCCAGATTTCAGATGTACAGACAGAAGGTCCTTTGTGCCATTATTTATTCATTTGTTTGGTAAATTTATATAGCCACCCATCTCACATACATGACTCTGAGTGGCATACAAAGTAAAAAACAATAGAATAAAATAACCAAAAACATAACAACAAAAATAATTAAAAATCATAAACACCATTTAAAAAATATAATCTACAGGAGATTATATTCCACACCAGTGCTACTAGATCCCCAGACCAGATGGCAAAGCCATGTCTTTAGGCCCTTCCAGAAGGCCGGCGAAGTCGGGGCCGGTCTGATCTCGGGGGCACAATGAGGGCGGGTGCCACAGCAGAAAAGGCTCTCCTCCTGGGTCCCGTCAGGGGACGTTCCTTCATAGACGGGACCCGCAACATGCCCTTCCTGCCAGTTCTGATGGGATGGGTAGATGAGACTGGGGAGAGGCGGTCCCTTGAAAGCCATCAAGTAATTGAAAAATAAAAATAAAGCCATTATAGCCAACAATTTGAAGTCAGATAGCGATCAATGACATTGAGTCTGAAAATGAGGCAGTGCCATATGAAGGCCTTCTGTGTAGGACTACCAGATCTAGTCTGCAGAAATCCACTTAGCCGCTAGCAGGCAGCAGAGTCAGAATTTTCTGTTTGGCTTTGGTACCACCTGGTGGTCCAGATCTGATAGCCCTACTTAGTCCCTAGATGCTGCGACTCGGACGGCCAGGCTGGCCATTTTGATTTTCAAGGCACTTTGTCCAGTACAAAGACCATCTTCTCTGTCACTTGCTTCTTTCCATGCTCTGGCGTTTCCCAAAGATAACGATGGTATTATTGTTGTTATCGTATTGCTTTCCCTTTGAAATATTCCAGAATTTTGAAGTTAGAAATGAGAAATGTAGCTTTGTGTGGGGTGGTATCTGATTTTGAACTGACACCACTTAGGAACTGGCTCCTTCTGTTCAAGCCAATTCATCTTGCACACCAACTGCTTCCATCGCTCACAGTCATTCATGTCCTGGTCACTTCCCAGTTGGACTACTACAATGTGCTCTACATGGGACCAGCCTGGAAGGCCACTCAGAAATTACAGCTGGTCCAGAATGTGGTGGTGTGTGCAGTGTTAGGCACCCGTTGCCCATATTACATTGCTGTTGCACGAACTGCACTGGGTGCAATTCAGGGTGCTGGTTATCGCATTTAAAGCCCTACATGGCATGGGACCACGTTATTTTCAGGACCACCTCTCCCAAGAGTATCTGCCTGTCCCACCAGGTCGGATAGAGTGGGTACGCTCCAGGTCCCTTCCCTTAAATGCTGCCATCTAGTGGGACCTATGAAGCATGCCTTTTCTGTAGCAGCCCCTGCCCCACGGAACACCCTTCTCCGTGGCACCTGGCATGCCGCCACCCTTTTAGCCTTCTAGAAGGCCACAAAGAGCTGGCTCTTCCCCCAAGTGCTGGGATAGGATGTGGGAGCTCGTAGATTGTTCTGTTGGATGCATCCCAGGAGGATGGCTGAGGTACCAGGTTTTTGTTTCTGGAGTTGTTTTAATTGTTCTCTCATTCTTATGGTTGTTGTGAGTTGTGTTTTTCAGTGGGCAACCACATAAACCTTTTAAATAAATAAATAACCCTCAAGCCCTGTGGCTGATGCACCTCAGCAGTTTGACACAATTTCATTCGTCCATCATTCATTCCAAACATTTCTTCCAGATCAAATATTGGAAGTTACATTTAACTATTGTTGTGGAAAACTAGATCAATCAAACAGTGTTGTGCTTTCTAATGATCTGTTCTATCATTAACTGCCATCTGTTTTCATCATCTTATTTTATTTATGGTCTCTTTTAAAAAAAGAACATGTAGACGTGTGTTTGTCAGTACTAAAAGTTTATCCTTGTAGGCAGTTTGGTTCCAAATAATTCAACATTTGAATACAGAAAGAAGGTTTCTTTCTGGGGAAAGATTTTGTTTATTTATTTAAATAGTTAAATGTTTGCTGAAATGAAACATAATCTTAAAGAGGTTGCAGAAGATCAACAGAAAGTTTGTGCTTGGATATGCTTTACTCAACTCTTATTCTGCAGATTTTATAGGACTGGATATAATATTCCAAGGGTGGACTTGTAGAATTAGGAGATGCCTCTGAGATCGATGGGATCACACTCACGCTTCAGGACAAGATTTACAACATAGGCCTCCTTCTTAATCCAGCTTTGATGTTGGATAGCTATAAGACCTCAATGACAAGTGAGGTCTTTGATCAGCTTAGGCTGATAAACTGGAGATACTATTTCTTAGAGACCTGGTATCAGTGATCCTTGTATTAGTAACCTTAGGTGTGAATTTAACCGCAAGTGACCCAGAATGTGACCGTGCATCTAGGAGGGGCCACATCACCCCATATTGAAACAACTGCAGTAGTTTTCAAAGAATTCTTTTCATTCCCCTTTAAATTCCATGGTTGCAAAAAACAATTATCCTATAAATGGCTAGAAGCAAATATTTATGTTTCTTTCAGTACATTTTTCAGTACAGGGTAATGTCGTTCAGAAGAGAATGTCCAAACTCCTCTTCACGAACCAAGTAGAGTATCCAGACTGGGTTCTAAATATAGCCATGTATTTTTAGTGATTTGAAAATGAGCATCAGTGCTTATTTTGTTGGAGCAGTTTTTGAAAGATGGCCATATGCCATTAAATATTTGGAGGCATGAAACTTTAATCTCAAAGGAACTTCACAATTGCCTTTCTTCACAATTGGGTTTAGTTGAGATTATTTGCCCTAAGGCAGTTAGAAACTGGACTTTGGGAATTCAAACTTTACATTCCCAACATTCCCAAAACCATACCTACTTCTCATTCTGGTTTCTTCAGTGGTGATACTGTTGTGTCTTAAGTTTTCAGCCACAAGCTCTCAGGCTAAAGCTTATTTAAAATAAACAAACAAACAATCATGTATTTCTTACAACAGAATCAGCAGGAAGACATGTCAAAAAACATCCCAGAATTCAAGATATCTGGGTAGAGTACTAATAGCAAGTTTAAAGGACTGAGAAACAAAGTTTGGGTCTAGGTGGTAGGATACCTCAGATCTTCTGGAAGTAAGCTGTAAGATTCAAGTTCATGGCTCAGAGACCACAAAACATCACTGTATTGTTAGTGCTGTTTCTATCCCTGGCTAGTTTTAGGTAGAGGCTTTATGCAGAACTGCCTGGCTTCCAGCAAGCCCAGTAGGTAAAAATTATCCTGAACCACAATGCAGGACTGCTTAGGAGAAACTCCTGGCACTCAAGTAGACCATTAGTCCCTTGATGCTCTTTGTTGAGGTTTAGCAGTCCTCAACTTATCCCATTTGAATCTCAACCCAATGTCATTTATATTCTTGTAGACTTCGAGAATATGTAATTTTGTCAGGGTAGTAGTCCAGAAATACATGATACGAAATGGTGGGAGATGATTCTGTGAATTCTATACTAGGGCTGTCTCTTCTTCCGAATTAGTCTTAGCAAGCTCCTCATCCATTTGCTTCTTTGTTTCGGTGAAGCTGTGTCCAAAAGGGCCATGACTTCTTTCAAAACAAAGCCCCTTACCAATGACTCAGTACCTAGTATTTGTGTATTTTAGAGATTGTGTATTTGTGTATTCTGAGGCTACCAGCATTGCAGAACTCCAGAGAACCACTAGATGGTAACAAAGAGATGCAGAGAACTCTGATACTTTGCTATCCTCTGGAGATTTGTAGCTCAGATATGGTAGCCAATGTATTCTACTTATCTATTGTATTTATATATTTCCTGTACTTAATAAACATAGTTTTAATTTAGGTCTGAATAAAGATCCACTTTGTTTTAGAGTAGAAGGGCCATGCAAAAGATTCTCAATTTAGCTCAGAAACAACGAAGTGTCTTGTGACATCTTAAAGAGTAGTGCGTTTAACATTTACACATTTGCAATCATGTAAGATGTTACAGATCTCAGTTCATTTGATCAGATGCTACATCTAATGCAGTGGATTGAGGTCCATGAAAGCTGATTAGTTTAAAGCTACAAGATTTGAGTTCTTTTCTCTACAAACATCAGTCGTAACTACTTCTGTGGAAATCAAAAACTCTTTGTTCCACTATTTCAGAAAGTTATTTATTTTTGGAGCTAGTATGTGTAAGAAAAAGAATTCCAGGCCTATTTTGCTGGTGCGTAAAGCAAAGAGCTGAATAGCAACACATTTTGTTCTCTGTCTTCCTGCTCTTCTTGCTTTCTCACACGTCTTTGTCCACCTTTGTGAGTTGTGGTGGTCTAACCACACTTTTCATTTCCTGCCCTTAGAAATATGGAGCCCTCCCTTTCTCTTCCTCTTCACCTCTGATTTAACCCTAAGTGAGGCCAACACAAACATTTTTAAAAGATTTATTTCACGCAGCTCCTGACATTTGGCATTTGTATTAAGGCCACCAGAACTTTCTTTTTTGTGTGTTTGTGCCTGAAACTTGGGGGGAATATTGCAATCAAGTTTAATAGTTTGTACATCCATAAAGATCTGGCCAAATTTTGCCATTTTCTGTCCCCTTCTGTGGTGTTTTCCACTATGGAAACTTTCGCTGGGTGAGTAGAACAATCTGTGATAACTCTAGATTCCTAACAAATTATTGTTTGTTTCTATTGACATTAGGCATCTTAAAGAACATATTACATCACTTGGATCCCAAGAAGTTTCTTTTGGACTATTTTTGGGGTTCATCCTTCAATAATTTCCTTAATTTTGAAAGTTCAAGGTGATAAAGAACCTTAACTAGCAAAAGGATCAACATCCATGTATAAGAAAGGAAAGTAGACATGGTCTGGAGAAATCCCAATATTCTCAAGTAAAGACTGATCCTATTCTTAATGTTGTGTTTTGGATTTTGGGTGCTATAACCCAAAGTTTACACTTTAAACTTAATGCTGAAAAAGGTTTATTTGCCTTAGCATTTGAGAACCCATGGTGATGCTGTTTGCAATTTTTATTGTACACGTTTGGTCTATAGCATTACATTTGTATGTAGTACTACATTATCATTGTATGTCACATATACACTACATTATCACTGTATGTTACATTTTATACAGTATTTATATTTTGTATAATATTTAATGAATTTTTCATTTTGTACATTGTCTGACAGGAATATATACATTTTTGGAAAAAAATGTATATTTAACCCTTGGCATATGACATAGTTCTGCAGAAGTATATAAGAAGCACAGTATATGATACTGGGTGGTAATTCAGATTATCGAAGATCTCTGCTGGTGTTTTCTTTTTATTAGAGCAAACTTATAGCCGTAATAGTTTAAAAGGTAGACTTAACCAGAGTATTGACAATATTTATTAAAAACTCAGATCTTGTATGGGTTGACAGGAAAGATTTAAATATCTTCTCCCTGCTGAATTCTTTCAAGATGTTATAATTTGCCTTTTCAAAAGAGGCTGCTATTGGTAATCATATGACTACTTTAATAATGACTCTGCTGTAAGTTACTGTTTCATGAGCATTTAAAGCTACCTCCTAAAGGTTTTGTATCCTTTCAAGCAGAACTGCAGTTTCATGAATCTTTTATTTGATAGGACTAGAACATGGGTGGTCACTCTTTCCATGTCCTAATGTCCTACAGGTTGCCATGTTGAGATTGTGCACACAAACATGCACATTTACCCCTTCATATGGCCTTCATACCTTGTCCTGTTATCCCCAAATGATTTGCTGCCACTAATAGTGGGAAAACAATGGTCTGGTCCCTGCCAGGCAGTTGGTCAAGTAATCACTTGGTTGTGAGAATTCATCATGCATTAATTTCTTGCAAGTAATGGAATCAAGAAACCAGCAGTCCATTTTCAGCTGGCCACATGATCATTTAAATAATTAACCATGGAAAAATGTGGACAAGGCCTCAGTGGCTTTGGAGTACACTTTATTATGGATGAAGGATGCAAGTAGCCCTTACTAAGACTAGTCTGATGGCTCTCCTACCAGTGGGAATATATTCACAAGTCTTTCCCATTATAGTTTTGAATATTCCAATTTTAAACCTCATTATTTTGAAAGGGTTCGTTTTTCCCCTATAGAATTCTAGAGAATTGAAGGGGCTCTCTCCTTCTGCAGTTGTACTGTTAACACTTCACTGATGTACGAGATGCAAAAATATTTATGACAATTGTTGCTCAACAGCTTGGTAATATAGCATCAAAGAACATCCATTTGCACCGAATGAGACTGATTACATCATGACCATTTGCTGCCTTAGTGAGGAAAGCTTTAAATATTAGTAATAGTCAGAAACTCAAACTGCTGAATGGCTCTTATCTCGTTAGCCTTTGATGTGGAACAACGATCCTTTATAAAATAAATTTCAGATAAGATACAGAGAATAAGTTTATTCATGTGTTGCATCAATTATACAGCTATAATTTTGTAAAAATCATAGTTATTGGATATAAAACACATGGTTTTCCATCCAGTAGAGGCTTAAAATAGAGATATGATATATGCTCTTTATCTTTGCTTTTGAATCCTTCACAAATATAATATATTCATATAATAGAATTCATATATTTAAATTAAAGATAGGGAGTTCCAAGCTGGACTTTTTTCAGATGATACTTATTCTATGTACAAAACTTAACTCTATAGGGCCTTGTAGTTAATACAAGATTAATTATGATCCCATTGCTTTATAATCCTTTAATCTATATAAAGTTACTTTTTCCCAGTCTTATTAATTGTTCTTATTAATCTTCATGAAAAAATTAAGTCTATACTTAATTAAAATATCTGTATAGTAATGCACAATCTGTCTGGGGAGCATTTAAGTAGTTGTTTAGTTATAACTGAGCGCAGACAAAAAAAAAATTAAATATAACTGGTTATAAACCTACTAAAGACTTTACTTCACATGAAGCTTGAAAATAAATCTGAAGTAAGGAGGCCAATTTCCTGACTTCACAATCTTTCACAACATTCCCATCTTCGTATTTTTCAACGTGAGGCAAAGGGCAGATAAGAAGAAACTAGGGGTATATAACCAGCAAGGAGTATTAAGCGTTTCCAAATTGCCCTGATAATTGGAAGCTTGATTCAGAAGATGTTCATCATACACGCTGACAGAGAATAATACATCCCATTTACTGGCTTATTTGAATAATTGAACTTAATTGTTGAGATACACTGTCCCTAGTGCAGTTCCCTTGTTTGGCCAGAGCTGAGCATTGGTTTCCAGGTTGGACCCATGCCTTATATTCTTCATGCTTCCAGTTCAGGACACATTGCAACTCAAAGTTCTCAAAAGTGTTACAGATAATAATCTCAACTTGCACAATTGTGTTTGTCAGCTTTTGTAAATTTCTGTCCAAAGTCAATAGCTTTGAGGTTTTGGTATGGAGGTGTGGTGTACTTAGAGGAAGCAATTTCTAATTCAAGTCTATGACTGATAATATGCCACCCCTTTCTTGTAACAGGTTGCTGAATTCCATAAAGCCTGGATTGGTCAAAAAGATCAATAGATTGCCAACTCCCATTGCAGGACTGGTAAGTATCTGTAACTGAAATGCTTCAGTTGTCTTGTTTACTTCTCAGTTTTGTGGTTCTCCTGAGATCTGTTCCAAAAAGGTAACACAAGCATATCTATTAAACCCAGGCAGCCCCGTTGTGAAAAATTCCAGTTAGTTTTGATGTTTGGCCAGTTCTAGCTTAATTAGATCTTTTTTTCATCAAAAAGGTAGATTCCTGTTTAACTTATGGTATGATAATGAGGAAAATCTATCTAAAGTAATGGATATGTGCTTTATGCTTTATACATAAGCTTATTTGTTTCCTAGAAGATGTAGCAGCTCTCATCCCAGTATTAAATTCTTTTATTTTAACAGAAGCATTTTGGAATATTTATTTTTCTTTGTAATCTCTTCTTAATGTGATAAAATAACAAAAATAAAGTGATAAATGCGGTTCTGAAATAGAGTTTCAGTTTTTGGCAGGCTTTTCAAAAATTGTCCAAGCTAATTTGAGATTCTTAATTTTAATCTATAATTTTAATCTATAATTTCCTAATTATAGATACCATCTCAAAGAAATTTCAGTTACCCAGAAAAAAAAATACAGTTTGGATATGAAAGATGAATCTTATATTTTATTAACAGTATCTTATTAGTTTATGTCTCTGACTCTTAAAGATTAAAGAAATAGTCCTGAACCCATTATGTAATACATTCTAAGCATATTTGGAATGGTCTTTAACAACTGGTTGTGGATTCTTCTTTCTGTACTTTTCAGCATTTGAACAAAAAGTAGAAGAAACGTAACAATGCACAAGTGTATTTGTTGATACTCAACCTTAGGAACCTCTTCTTATCCTATCTGACTTTGGATTGACAATTCCTTTGATTAGAACCTATCCCCTATTTTTGCTCTTGGTTGGGTTTGGAAAATAATCAGGGTTGAGCGTGTTCAATTATTCGGATGGGACTCCAGCAAGAAATGCCAGGGCTGTAGCCCAGCTCAAAGTCAAAAGACATCTCAGAAAAGGCAAGTGCAAACCACTTCCCTTCTGTTGCCAGTGCCATTAAATGGTTGAGTCCATATGGTATTGACTCTGCTCCAGGAAGAGTTGAGCTTGGCTTGAAGGCGTCTTTATCCTGAGGCCCATCTCCCCCTCTTTCCAAATTTGGTTTTTGCTGTAGTGACTATTTCTTTGATTCTTCAAGTAAACACAATAAGAGAACACACATTACATGAAGTCAATCTTCTCCATACCTGTTTCCAACTTTCCCACCAATGATACGTAGACATCTTTGCCCTTAGACCTCACGGGAAGTTCCAGCTTATGGACCTGATCTACAGTAGTTCAGCCAACCTGTTGGAAGGCAGACTACACCCTCACTGATAGCACTTTTCCCCAGTGGTTCTTTGAGGACCATTTCTCCTCCTCTTTCTTCCTGCTTGTAACAGGTTCTGGTGGTCCCCTCACCACATCCACTTGCTACTCCTTGAGCATCACTTGCCTTCTTTCTCTTCACATTCAAGTTATTCAAAAAGTTTCTCACCCGAGTTAGAGTTGAAATCCAGCTCTGTGGCACGGAAGCAGCTCTCGGTCTTGTACAAATGCTGATGCTTTGAAGTCACAAGGCAACATTTACACAGAAGGACATTCCTCCTTTGCCCAGTGTTTTTCCCCCAATCTGTGAATAGTCACTGAGAGAAGGAATTTCTTCTTGTTTAGGGCTTATCTTTTGTTTGACTGGGTTGAGATACATTTATAACATTACTTCAGTTCCTTATGCTATTCCTATGGGGATTCAGACATTTACTTCAGAGGGTGTGTGAAAAAGGAGTCAGGAATAATAGTAGGAAATAGCAAAGGCAAAACGAAATGGTTGAACTGTAAGTACCCTGCGGCTCCCGTCTCTGTTCGGCTCTTGGTCTCGGCTCTAACGAAGGAAGCTGGTAAGCAGCAATGTGAGTTTGTGGATGTACCTTTGAAATATTTGGTGCCTACAAACAGAGAACAGCATTGTCTGTGGTATACTCACCCTTTTGATAAATAGCTGCAACTTTCAAAGAGAGAGAACACCATAATTGGTAATAATAAAGAGGGATCCCAGGAAACCAGATGTTTATTAAATTGTTCGTTACTGAGCTTTGTTTTAGTAGAGGAACGTATAGGAACTTGGTGGGAAAAAATTGTGACGAAAATAAAAGCCGCTCATCTTTTTGTAATTCTGCATTTCCCCAAAAGAAAGAGGATCTTGAATTTAAAGTGATTCCCCTTCATGGAAGAGAAGAGAGAAAAAGGATGATAAATATAGAGAAGAAGAATGTGGGATTTCCTCATGTGGTCAAGCTGAATTTCTCCTCATACCCAGAAGCATACAAGGATACGGATACATACCCCCGAGGTGTCTGAAAGGGTGGGATGGGGCAGAAAGGTCAAAATGGTGGCCACAATCAAATCCCTGCCCATTTTTTATGTGCATCACATGGAAAGCTCTTAAAAGGGGGCAGGTCTCTTATGGTAGGCACCGTCTTGATTTTTTTGACTCCCCACGCAGACTTCTTGACACAGACACGTATATTCCCCTTCCTCCGGCCAGCAGAAACTGGAAGGAAAAGAAAGGAAAAATTTAGGATGGAAATGAGCTAAGAGGAAGAAGCTAATGGCATGGAAGGGAAAGAAGGAAGAAAAACGAAACTGGGCCACAGTGAGAAGAACCACTCAAAAAAAGAGAAAAACTGTGCTGGGCATTACATTATCATTATCATTCAGCAAGCAGGCAGCTCCTCCTATGCCATGGCTAACACTCAAACTAGGTGTAGAGATATCCAGGCTTTTTACTGTGCTATCTACTGGCATTTTCACTTCTTGCCCCTTCCTTTGTTTTCAACAACCTCTTCTCAAATCAGAAAATATAAGATGATATCCTCAGCTCACAGGTATCTCAGTAATTGCATAAAATTTCTGAATGGTGTATGGGTTGACAGAGATCTTGGGGGGGCGGGGAATGTGTGTTGTGTGTGTGTGTGTGTTCAAGATGACATCAGGCAATTAATTGGTTAAATCTGTTTCCCAGAGGAATGTTGTATGAAAAAGATTGAGAGCTGTATTTTATAATGGATTACAATTACCCAAAGGAAAAAAAGTTTTGAAGAATTTGTATGGGTGTAGACATTGGCAATTAATCAGGATTTTCATTTTTGTTTTGGAAAGAATGTCATGCCAGTCTAAAACAGATCACTTTAGGCATATCTGGGATAGTCATTGTTCTGCTAATGAATAACAATTTCTTTCATTTTTTCCATTCAAACCATAAAAAATACTTTTTCACAGTTTTTCATGGTATCTTCACCTTATAATTCCTTTCATTATTGTTAGTGTGTCTGTTTAACTCCCCAGCCCCCTTTTTTTGGCCCAAAAACACTAAGCCAAAATAGAACATACCATAATATTTCTGCAATTGTGGATAACTAAGCCAATATTTAGAAAATATGAGAACCAGTCAATTAAATATCCCTTTTCTACCTTGTTATCATTAAGAATATGGGAGTGCATTTTTACGGTGAATAAAATGATGATTTTCCTCCCATTTCTGTATACTTTTCTATTCCCTTCATTTATTATTGTTAGAATATAAATGCAGATTCTAAAACAATTAAAAGCTAAAGTATTTAATTCCTAGTAATTTCTAAATCCTAGACCACTAAGAATGTAAGATACTGAAATGTAACATATTAAAGTATTGTGCTACTAAGCTGTTAAAATACTGAAATATGCAGCTTTTTCTTTAAAAAATATAGATAATACAAACCTTAAAACTACATCATTAATAATTGCTAGATTAGAAAAAAATGATTCAAAAACTTCAAACAATTAACTAAGAAAAATTATATTAAAATCTATTACAGCCAAAATACATAGCTGGGTAACTATGAATAAGTCCCTCTTTAAATCCTCCCATTCAAAATGATATCTTCGCCATAGAAAATCCACATCATCACTCAAGACAGATGTCTCTCAAACTATTTCTGAATTTTCGGGATATATTCCAAATAAAATATTTTAAGCTATGCTTACAAGGATGTTATGCCTTAACACCCTGCATTATATGTATTGTTTCCATGAGTTTTTCTATGTAACATTAGTTCTAATAATTGAGGTAGCCAACGCCTCCATTTTTAAAAGGTTATTTTCCACTTAATTTTGTACCAAAGATGTAATCCAAAGTATTAATTTACTTCTTGAAATGGGTCCTGAGGGTAGAAGCAAGCATTGATGTGTCCAGCTGACGTTGGCACAGGGAGGGAAGTGTGGTGATGTAGTACTTGGGCTCTGGACAGATGGTTCCCCATATGCCCCAAAAGTCAGCCGGATGTGGGCCCCTTGCTCCCTCTGACCCCCCTCCCATGTTCATCCCCAGCTGGGATAAATGGGGAGGCTGCTGCTGGTCCACTGACCACACTTGGAGAGTTACGTCCTGAGTGGTTTTTGTGAATCAGGATAGTGTAATTATGGTTCTTTATACCCTTTTTCTTAACCAAAAGTCACCATAGTAGACAAAAGAGCTGTTTATCCATTTCCAGTTTAATTTTGTGCTCCCCAAACTGCTTCTCCATCTATGGGGAGAGGTTCTAGGGATCTCACCAGTTTCTAACCATCCGGGAGGAACGGTCTTTATATTTTCATTAAAAACTAAGAAGGAAAAAGTAGGCAAGTCTGTGTAAAAGGTAGGTTGACTCTCATTTTGTCTAATTTTTCTGTATTTTGATATCCCACAAGGATTTCTGTGGACAAAGACAAAAGATAGTATGTTAGATATTTCTGTAAATGGATTGCAACAGTGAGCTGTGGAACCTGTGGTGTAGACTCTGTCATTGCTAAGCAATTATTTCCTATAACTGACCCCATAGTTAACCTCTGAAAACTCAGCTTAAAATGACAACTGTGGTTGGAACTGTGACATTTATTTTGGCTCCTCAAAGCCTTTGGAGCCTCCAACCAAATGGTTGGAGAGTTGTGGTTGAGGTACAGAAGAAGAATGGAAGAAAAGAGGTTAAAATACAAGCTTTTCCTAAGAGAGTTTTGTTTTGGGTATCTGACTGCTCATTTTATACTAAACTTTCTAGGACTCAACAGATTCATTTTCCATTCTGTCCCCCCCTTCCCATTTCTTTTTGAATTATGGCTCTTATAGGAACAAAGAAACTTTCCAAGCAGAACCTTTTCGTCTTCCTCAGTTCAGCAATACTCATCTCATTTTTATTAAAATAACAACCTACTTGGTTGAAAATAAAATGGTATTTAAATAAAGGAATCCTTTTTCTTTGTTATCTCAGAAGACTAAAACCATCTGCTAAAGTCAGCAGATGCTTTTGTGTCTCCAAACAGAATTTTAAGGAAATGGCATTTGAAAAGAGGAAAATAAAACCAGTCTAGTTGGGGAAATTGGCAGGTTTATTGGGCTGAGGATTGCTTCATAAACCTTGTTTATCCTCTTCTGCAGACTAAAAATATTTAACTTGTGTTGATGGAGAAGCAAAAGTTTGATATGAACAATTCTAGTATACAGTCAGAAAAAGAATCCACTTTTCAAAGATGATTTTGGATTTTATCTGCCTGTTTTTTTAGCTAGGCCTGCATTATTTCATTTTCAGTCTTAACAACTAAGAACAAAAGCAGCTTTAAGAAAATAGCACTCACCATTGCATTGACAACATTGTCCACCAAGGTATTGCTTTTCTCCCTCTTTGTCACCCTGTTAAGTTAGGGTTCTGGTCAACATACCTGGAGGGCAGCACGTTGGGGAAGGCTACGGTAAGCAAAACGAAAACAAGGCCCACCCCAGCCTACCTGTGTGAAATACCTCGATAGATTAATGTTCAGTGGCAGAACAAAAGGCATGATGTACTGGTGTGGCTTCGTTTGTTTGTGAACCTAACATCCTTTTGACAAGTATTTATTCTGACCCGTCTGTTTTAGAAAGATAAAGGACACAACTGCGTTTATTGTCCCCTTGTTCTTCCTGCACCTTTTAAATGTCCAAATCCGTCTCTGAATGTAATGGTGTTTCCCAGTAATAATATCTTATCTTTTCAGGTATGTTAGTACAAAGGCCAAGGATGGTCCATCTCTGAATAGATTGCAGCAAGGAAAGGTTTCCAGCTCTCCCCTGTTTTAATGTCAGCAATAGCCAACCATCAATCCTCTCCTCTAAATTATGCTGCTGAAATGAAAAAGGCCCAGGATTTGATTTCTGTGTAGAAGAAAAGATTTCAACTCCATTCAGTTCTGGATCTTGAAACTAATTCTTAGGCCAAGAAAAGTTTAATTCTGAGCGAATTAGATTTAGTTTCACTTGGTCGTTTTTAAGGTCTTATGGAGAGAGAGCGCGGTAGTCGAGAAGATTCAGGACGCCTGCTTGCTCCTGATCGAAGGCTTGATCAGATTCATGTCTGGAGTTTTTACACAATGCTTTGACTAACTGGTGAACGTATTAAAGCCAAAATGCTAGGAATATGCCATTCCTCCACAAAGCCCAGTCTTAAATTGTAAGCTAAAGTTGACATCTTTAAACCAGGATCTGAAACCAGGATGTTTTAAGAAAGGAAGAATTTGCTCCAGGGAGGCGGAATATCTTTGGAGCACAAGAACGTCTTCCCAAGATTGCCTCCACATTTATGAACTGTAGTTTTCAGGGAGGCATTGTCTGTCCTGGCTCACTCTGAAATGGCAGTCCCTCTTTTGCAGATCCAGCCCTCTGCAAATAAACAACAGCAGAATGGGCTTGTTTAGACAGCTCCTTTTGCTTTTGGGAGCCCCTGAGTCTTTTTCTCTCTCCATTCTCTCTTTCTTTTCCCAACTCAGCCTTTGCCAAAGGCTGACAGTATTTTTTTTAAAGATGGGGATAAAATAAATGCAAAATAATTGGATGTGTTCAACGATACCCAGTTTGTATAGATCTGATGGGTGAATTTAGATGTTCTTAATACAAAGATAATGTTAAGCCAAGCACACACACTCCTTTGAATATACGGCTCTGCACTGAGGAAATAGAATGGCTGCAGTCTAACATACGGTTGTGCATACTTAAATCCCATTGATTTAAGTAACCTAGAGTTGGGTTTTGGCCAGCGTCTTTCATTCTGTTGCTTAGGACTGAGCTTAAAGAAACAAATGATAAAAAGGGGAATCGTTGAGCCATCTGAAAGTGAAATAGTCTGGTCAGCAAATAACCTCAAAGCAAAATTTCTTCTCTGTCCCTGTAGCTTTTTGATGGAGAAGATCTTAAAAAGTTATCTTACAAATTTACATGGAACAGAAATGCCAGAATTTACTGTAGGCTTAATTCCCTTCTCTCTTTCCCCTGCAAAAGATGGAGAATTAACAATCTGTTAATGTGCATAGCCATTCATAAGTTGTCTGTTAGATATCTATTCATCATCCAGGTTTCCATGTACAAACTCATGCATGACTGCCTTGTGTACATATGAATAATGTTTTTTTTAAATAGATGAATGAGGACAGATACCTAGAATTTGTATTATATTCCTAAAGTTCCTAGTTTGTTCATCGTAATAATTTCATTATACTTTTTCTTCTTGAACTGCTATATTATGGATGGAAGAGGTACCATCAAAAGTCTAGCAAGAGCAAGTAATAGCTTGGTGTGCCTATAACCTTTCACCTATGACAGCTTTGATACTCTCCAGACATGCTGGTTTTCAACTCCCAGAATTCCCAGCTAGAGCATTTTCCCTGTGTTACTTGTCCATAGAACATTACAAAGTGGAAAAACTCATAGTTGAGCCTCTTGTATATGTCACATCTTTGGGAAACTAAAATCCATACATGACATTTTTGGGCCAGTGGGTGTTTTTGGAATTTGGGGAGCATGTTATGGGCACACATTCACAAAATGGATGCCATCATGGGTGGGACCGATAAAAACCCATCTATATCAAGAGATAGAAGCCACCAATTATTCTCCCTTCTAACTATTCCGTTATCATCTGTGTGGCCCCAAGGGTATTGCTTTGCACTGTACTGCTTTTCATTCATATTTCTTTTCATTAAATGAATCTAAAATAACAACATTAGACAATTCAGAGAGCTTGCCAGTACCAAAACATAAATTAGTAGGCACATTATCTCCCCCAGCCTAAGAAGCAGTGTGGTGTGGTGGCTAAGGTGCCGGGTTTAAGAGCGGGGAAGCGCAATTTCTATCCTCTCATAAGCACAGAAGCTGGCTGGGTGGCCTTGAGACAGCTCTTTCTTCTCCACCCTAAACAGTATAACTGGCTGAAGAACAACCCCCTCGCTGCATTGTGCATGGATGGCTTTGCTGTTTCAGCTAAGCAAGTACAGTGCAAGTCAGCAGACCCTGAAACTAAGTGGGACAAATTGTACACCTGTCACCTCCTCCTTTCTTTCATTGGCTTGAAGATACTTCCCAACACCTCTTGTATAATTGTTGAGGCTCAAGTGGAAAGATTGACTAACATATTTCAGGTGAATCTACTGATGTCCAGGAGACCTTGGCCATCTCTTTGGATAAAAGGCTGACATAAATAAAATGAATAGCAAGAATGTGTTGATAGTCTGTAGGCTCTGTCATTTGGGAAAAATAAAATAAATGGATTCCTGCTTGCATAGACTATGGTCAAGAATTACTAATTGTCATATATAACTGGCATGAGAAAGACTGGTAAAAATTAATGTAGGTGCACAGAACTAGCTAACAATAAATTAAGTGGCTGGGCAGTCATGTCATCGAATGATATAGAAGAACAGGGACATACTTTAAATGTTGACCAACTGGGGTCAAAGAAAAAAAAATTCCATTCATTGTATTTTGATCCCCCTGTCCCTGGATTATGTTTTCATTCTGCTCTTGACTATGTGGCATCTTCTTGTTCTTTCTTTTTTGTGTGTATTACCATTTCCGCAAGAAAGAACAACAGAAAGAAAAACACGGACTATTTTTTGTATTAATTTGATAACTATATTCAGACAGTTCCCGCTGCAGAAGAGCCAGGTCACAGTTCATTTAATTCTACATAGGCAATGAGTCAGTCTGTGGTGCCAAGAGTGTTTCACCTTGTGTACTCTGAAATAACAACAGCAACAGTGATCATGAAGAAGCTCAAGTGCTCTGGGGCTTTAGAATTCAAACAGACAAGCACCTGCCACACAACACCCCAGACTTAACAACTGTTGATAAGAAAAAAGAAAAAAAGTCTGGATAGTGGACATTGCAATGCCTGGAGAGAAGCAGAATAGAAAAGAAAGAACTGGAGAAAATCACAAAATACAAAGACCTGCAAATAGAAGTAGGACAACTGTGGCAAAAGAAAGCAAAGATAGTACCAATAGTAATAAGCACCTTGGGTGCAATCCCAAAACATCTGGACACTGCTTGAAGACCATCAGCATTGACAAAATCACTTATCAGTCGATTGCAAAAGGCAGCTTTAGTTGGAACAGCTCACATCCTGCAACAATACCTTGAACACCATCAAACAACATCTGTCTATCCCAGGTCCTTGGGAAGGACTCGATAGGTGGATAAAAATGCCAAATCCAGTCTAAACATCTGGCTGACTCTGCAACCTACATTAATAATATCCAGTTATGCAAATTGCAGTGGCTTGAATATTAGGGAAAATTCAATATGAAGTATTTGTTTAGATAACAAAGGCTTGTAGCTTGGCAATCAGGATGCAAAAGAGAGCTGTGCATGGCAAGTAATGAACAATTTAAGGATAAGCAGCTCACACTGATTTGTCCCAATCATTCTGGCACTTGAGCTCACAGGAAGACCTTAATGAAGGAAAACATCCGATGGGAGCTGTTGTTGCCGAAGCGCTAAAAATATTGTACGGAGCACAGCTTGAGATGTCCCAAGTCCTGCCTTTGTTCTTAAACTACTACTGATTAAATGGATTACAGGTTCTGCTACATCTCTGGATAGTCCAAGGATTAGTGCATACATTTGCTTAGCATAGAGAACCATAACCAACCTTTTTGCTCGACTGCAAATGAGTGCTTCTTGGGTTGTGAGTAGCAGCTGAATCCAGAGGCAAGCCTCCTTTTGTATTGCTCCCTTGCTTTGACATCCTTTGTTGTTTGCAGAATGTAGTCTACCCAATTTCTTCCACTATATGTTTTTATTTTAAAGGTATCCGTGACCTCCTCTCCATAATAGCAGATGGAGCCATCCTCTATCCTCTATCCTTCAACCTCAGCAACTTTTAAAATGTGTGGACTTCAACTCCTAGAATTCTCCAGCCAGCGTGCTGGTTAGGGAATTCTGGGAGTTGAAGTCCACATTTCTTAAAGTTGCTGAGGTTGGAAAACACTGCTCTGTCCGTTCTCCTGAGTAAAGGTTTGTTGTGGCCATGCAAACTACTGTTTTGCATCCTAGGCAGAGTCCAGGATGACATGAACGTAACACCAGTCCTTGCAGAGCACAGTTTGAGAATACATAGAAAGCTATGAAAGGGAAGTGAAATTATCAGATGACTTCCCTAATAGTTTAAAATCCATGTCATTGATTCCCAGGAGCATCCTATGTGGATTTGAACCTTCTCTGTGTGTACCTGACAAATGTGGCAAGAACCCCTTATAAAATGTATGATAGTTTGGGATACAAGGTACTAGAAGCCAAACTTTCCTTATGTACATTTCTCCCATTGATGAGCTATTGGAAGAATAAACTGTTCATAGTTTAAGCTTGTTAAGATGGATTCTTGGACACCAGTGAGTCAACGATCAGAAGATGCAGCCATCTATCTTCTCCTATGTTCATACTAAACCCATTTAACTTGAAATCCAGTTATGTGACAGGCTGATCATGGGTGTTCATTGATCTTATTAAAATTTTAAAATCTCTCTTTGCTTTTCTGGCTGAGCAATTGGAATCCACACATAAACATCTGTATTTAAGCAGTTAAACACAGATGCATTTTGTGTTCATTTTTGCCTATAATAATTTTATAGTCTTTTTGAGCAGGATGCTGAAAGGTGACTGTATTCCAATCTACCTACGAGTCTGAGAAATGTGAAGTAGGCTGATTCATTTAAAAATAGGGACCAAACAATGCGCAAAGGAACAATTGAATTGCTGTCTTATAAACTGCCCTTTTTGCCCACCGTGCAGATTGCCTGTTGACATACAGTCACTTGCTGTGCTTTCCAGCAGTATCAGTCTCTTCAGCTCCAGTACCTTTCCATAGGGAGCTTTTCCAAAAATAATGATCCGGTATAGTCCAATACCATTTGGTTATAGAAGACTATTAAGTCAGAAGAGATACTAGGGTTTATTTTGTTTGATTTTATTTTTGCATTGGAGGTCATTTCAGCCGGCACATTCTTTTCGCATCCTTCCCAGCTCTGCTCTGTGAAACATGCCAATAGTCGCACATTCCAGTGATGAACGAGGGTGAAATACTTGAAGAGTTAGGGTTAGGCATTTACATGATGCTTCTAATTCCTGCATGCTTTTTCCCAGTGCATTTAGTATATTACAGGTAATCCTCGCTTAACAACCATTCATTTAACTAACAGGCTCAGAAAAAGTGCTTTACAACCCGTACTCGCACTTACGACCATCACAAACCATTGATCCACCCCCGCCCCATGGTCCTATGAACGTGATTTGCGACCTTTTTACAACGGTCTTTAAGCAAATTGCGTGGTCGTTAAGCGAATTCCAGCCAAAAATGTCCATTGGAGAAGCTAGATTCATTTAATGACCGTGTGATTCACTTAATGTCCATAGTGATTTGCTTAACATCCGTCGCAAAAATGGTTGTGAAATCAGGTCCAGTCATGTGTTGTGGTCGTTAAGTGAGAACTACCTGTAGTAGTTAGTTGATTATTTCATTTAATTATTATTTATTTATTCAGATTTGCTATAGCTACCCAACTCCAGTGGATGTGTAGGATTTATCTTTTCATTTTTCTTCACTAAAGCACATCCTGTGGGAAGTAAAACGATACAATCGGTTTTCTGAAGAATCAATTATTAGCTTATAGCTGAACATTGCTCATTCTAAGGTTTTGTTAATTTGGGGTCAGCTTAAACAAACTTCATCTAGTGATAGGTTCTCCGAGCTTTCTGCTCTATCCCAACATCTGATTGATTGGTAACGTGTTGTCGTTGGCCACTTAGACTGTTTCTTCCATATTTTTTATCTAATCGCAAATTAAGCACTTAAATGAGATTGCACAATCTTTCACAGTCTGCTTCTTATTCAATGCTTGCTGTAGACATCTGAACTGGCTTGAAGATCTTGCACGAGGAGATTCTTGATATGATTCTTAATAGCTCTTTAGCTGAGTTTCTAAGATAAAGTTCATAATGACTTGGAATGTTTTCCCTTGAAAAGATAAAAACAAAATAAGAGGTAATAGCAAAAACTTGTATTGCCTGTTCCACAGGGTAAGGCTTGTGTAAGCAAATCTGTTGTACAAAAATATTTTAAAGATCTGGATCAGGAATAAATCACCATTCATTTGTATCTTTTATATATTATGCTGGAATTACGGTTGTTTTTTTAAAGGGACATAGGAAGATTTATTCCTTACTGTGTAGGATTTAAAATAGCTGTTAGATTAAAGGCTTAGCAGAAAATTGGGACATATTTCGGAAAGAATGCCATGGGAGAAGATTAGGTTGTTGTTTTGCTATGGGAAAATAATAATATTGAGAATTCAGTAAATCCCCCATCTGATATATATGGCTAAGTCCATGTTGATAAATGCAAAGCAGAAATGATGATGATGATGATAATGCTAGAATAAACTATTAACACTCCCCTTACTTTGTGTAAATGTAACGTTCTTCGTTTTGTCGTTTGTCTCTGATGATGATTATTCTTTAATGTACAAAAAAGAAAGAATGGGAAAAATAAAAAACAAAACCCACAAAAAGGGGAAAAAAGAGAATATCAGAAAAATCGTTTATTTCCAGAAAGGATACTCAGCCCATCCTTGATCACAGGGTCAAGAAAGATACTGATTCACCTTCCCATAACATTGACAGAGAGCTTCCTCTTCCACCGGATCGCCATGGGGAGGAAACTTCATCTCCTGGTGCCCTCTGTAGCCAGACCTCTTGATAAGCAAGTGTACTTTTGACACTAGAGTGAGGATAGTGGTTAAGGTTTGGTGTCAGTTTGTAGGAGCTGAAATGAATTTCCCAGGTTGTCATTACTATGACTGTCAGCCTGAATCAGTCCGCTGAAGGATGAAGGCTTCATCGCTGAAGGTTATGAACCATCATGTAACAGGCTGGTCCAGTGCAGGGTGGCAGATCCGTGTTTTTGCCTCCCCAGTCTAGACCTTAAAGCAGTGTTGTCCAAACTTGGCCACTTTAAGATGAGTGGACTTCAACTCCCAGAATTCCCCAGCCAGCCAAGCTGGCTGGGGAATTCTGGGAGTTGAAGTCCACTCATCTTAAAGTGGCCAAGTTTGGACAACACTGCCTTAAAGGGAGGGTCTGGTCCAAAGCCACCCAGCTGGATTCACGCCTAAGGGAAGACTGGGATCTGGGTGTCCCTGCTCCTAGCCCAGCGCCTTCACTACAACACCACCCCGGCTGTCTCGTGTGTGTCTGTGTGTGACCCTGGAGTTGACATAAGGATGTCCCTTATCTTCTTTGTTTCTGAACACAGCATGAAAACTTCAAGGCTGTGAATCAAAAATATTTACCAGTCTTATCCCCACAACAGCACCGTTTTTTGTTTAGGCCAATAAAACAAGCTAGACCATTAGAGTTTATTGAAACGTATCTTTTGGCAAGTTAGGAGTAGATGTTTAATTTTAAAAGAGGAAAGGAATTTGTTGTTCTTCCTTGAAGGAGGTCGTGAACTTCAGCAGGATGGACGCTCACGGCAGCTCTGGCTGTTTCGCTTTTTGCCTTTGGGGAATAGCGGCGGGCGTCACGACTACTGCTGGGCCCTTGTTCTTCGTCGGCAGCCTTGCTGCGTTTCGGCTGCAGCAGAAACGTTGCAGGCGCTGAACACGAGCAGCGCCCGTTTCTTGCTTCGTGGTTGTTGGGGCATGGCCATCTCTGCATCTCAGTGTTTCTGTTCGCCGTCGGGGAGGACATCGGATGTAGCCAGGGGTTCCGATTTATCGGCTCTACATGAAAGATAGTATTGCTTCATTTGACACAAGGGAAGAACGGCAGAAAACTGGAAGGGAAAAGGAGAATGATGGATGTAGTTGTGTTAATAGCAGCCCCGTGTTTACAAGAGATTTTGTAAGACTTGCCAGCTGGCGACCTAGTTAGCTCTTAAACATTTCATGTGTTCGTTTCATGTTGAAATGATGGTTTCTTTCTGTAACTTTTCAACCGCAGTACGAAAATATGGGGAAAATACGCCTTTGTTAGAGAAATGGCATGGAGAGGTTGCTTTGTCTTTAAGTGTGGCCTAGTTTTGTGGTAGTCTCAGAAAAACCAAACAAACAACAGATCATTCCAGTAAAAACTCTGCTAGCTTTTCCCCTAATGTGCAGGATAGTCTTGTTATAAATGAAGAAATCTATGTAGTGATGTTAGTTAACTTCTTAGATGAGCTTTGATTGGCAAAGCGTTCCATCCACGCCATTCTAATCGCTTTCCAGTAAAGAACCAACGGACTGTGAGCGTCCATCGGGGGTGACGGTGGCCAGTGATGAAACAATCGTTGCAACATTGTAACGCAAGCTCCGCCCATGAATGGTGCATGTATGTAAGAGGTGGAGCTTGTATTATGTTGCAACACTCATTTCACCATTATGACCAAACAGGTTGTAGCTCTCCTTCTTACATACACCTAAGTTCACACATAGGCACAAGTCTATGTAGGCGACATTTTTTTCTTGGAAAGAAGTAGAAGTTAGGAAGTTAGGTTTGTAGGTCCTGCATGCCCTTCCTAGGAAAAGAGTAAGTGGAGAAACCATGGATGGTGTACGAAAGAGAGGACATTTCAACAGGGAGGAAGACTCAAGTATCATGACAGGAGCTGGGTTTACCCAAGATACACATACACATGGTTTATTTAATACACCAAAAATGCCTACGTTCATTCTAAATGCTAAACTGGAAGCAGACAAACCACATGATGGGACAGTATTTGTATGAGCCAGACCGTATATTAATTGAATCCTGGGCTTGAAATACTACTTGAATATGAAATGTACAGTAGTTGGCAGCATGTACTTTTCACATGGAATAGCGGTGAAGGAAAAGTGGAATGTAGATACAGGTTCTGTAGTTTCTTGGACAATGGGCAGGGTGCCCCAAGAATTGAGACTATATTTTTAAAATTCCGTTTAGGGACAGTGTAAATCTGATCACCCTCCAAAATGTTACTCATCATTTGCAGACTTAAACTTTCTCCTCTGGAAGAAAGAATCTTCTAAGTTTTTGCCTTCTGTCACATCTAGCTTCTACACTCCAGCTGAATGCAATGGACATTGGACTCTAACATTTCTGGATTTTTGCAGAGAACTGATGATGACTGCGAGCTAAGTGCGTCTGAGGGCTGATGCGTCAAATGCCATAGCAATTAGTGATCTGATCACTGAATACTGTAATAACACGGAGTGCAGCTATGGCAAAAATGTAGAAGTACAGAATAAACAATGAGGTCAGACCATAGGAGAAGATGGTGCTCAGTAAGTCCATGAGATTGAGTTTAAAAAGATAGGTGAGACTGGAGCAAAACACTATCTTTTCTCCAGGTCTCCTTCTATTCTTCTATCCTATCTATAGATTCAGGTACAGTTAAAGAGAAAGATCACAAAACAATGTTGCATCACTCCATGGCCAACTTAGATTTTATTTCTTGGAACGAAACAGAACGAGAGCAAAATAAAAAGTTTCGTAAAGGTGGCATTCTGCCCTGACAAGTAATCAAATGCTCGAGGATGCATATTGAAGAATATGATGATCACCAACCTTGATAGAGTTAAGTCATCTATCCCAAATGGTTGCACACTGTTGTATCTTGATGTACCTTGTAGACACCTTCTGGAGAACAGAAGAAATAGTACATGTCACATATATTGAGAGCATATACCAGTGTTTCTCAACCTTGGAAACTTTAAGATGTGTGGACTTCAACTGCCAGAATTCCCCAGCCAGCAAGGCTGGCTGGGGAATTCTGGGAGTTGAAGTCCACCCATCTTAAAGTTCCCAAGGTTGAGAAACACTGGCATATACTAACAGACTTGGGAATTCTTTAAAGAATCTGACGAAATATCACAGTAGAATCCCCTGTTACAGAGGAACAGTAAGGTAGCGGTTAGGTTCATACACTTGTTAAGCTGTTAATTGTAGACTAAATAACAATTAGCTGGGTTTGCACGGAACACTAACCCATAGCTTTTAAGCCACAGTCAGTGGGTTCACACAACAAGCTAAAGCGATGACGAACAAGTTGCATTTTGCGTGAACCAGACGAGAGAATCTTATAAAAGCACCTGTCTTGCAGCTGTATTTTTGGAATGCAAGATTTCCCCAAGTTACAGCTGTGAGTTGGGATTCCGTCCTGATTTGAGCAAGGAGACTGTAGATGATGAACCATTGAATTCATCATGAGTGGCTTGGTGTTGCTACAAATACCATAAAGCTGAGTCAGTGCTGTTAATTTATGGCTGAACCCCACGTACGTGGCTTGTGATGGACAGATCTAAGCCACGATCTTTAACGTTCATGAACTTTTTAATGTTTCAAGTCCTTGCTTGTCTTTCTCTTGTCTGAAAAAGTGTTGGGGAAAGTACCTCCAGGCTTTTAATTTCCCATAAAAGGCATTTGTAAATATGTGGGTGTCAGCTGTTACCTCATCTGTTGCAAAAAACCCAATTTTGTATACCTCATCTATATACTGGACTGTTCCACAAAAGCTTGTGCAGTAATAAATTAGTTAATCTCATAGAAAGCTCCTGGTTGTATTTTCTTTAGTGTGGGGGGAGTGTGTGCGCCTGTTAGGTAATTATGGATAATGACGAAAGGTGCATGTATTTGACTTCTGGATAAATAATGAATTAGTGTGAAAAGGATATTCTGTGTTACACAGTGATATTTGCAGCAAATCGCAATGATGTTGCAATGGTAGTTCTTGCATGATGACATCATAACTCAAATGCTGTCACTACATCCTGACGTTTGATGCAAGTATGTAAATTATAGCATTTGTGTGACAAAGTTGTCTTCCCTACATGGATGTCGAAGAGTTCTGGACAGCAGCTTGGCTCTCTGGCGGTCTCCATCCCTCACCAGCTTTGATACAGTAGGATAGGATTTGACGTTTAACTCCAATATTTGTGGAGGGTTAAGGCTGTTCTCGTAGTTCTCTGCTCCATGTTGAAGCAGCATGCCTAATACCCAAGTGATTAAAAAGAAAAACACCCTGTTTTTCCTCAGCATGTCCTGTTGGTGGCATACACCTGGCCAGATGGGATACATAGGACAAATCTTTGCTGTCATCCAGTTCACCATTGGTTTTTACAACTCCTATTTTGTATATTTTTATTTACGTATTGGTTTGCCAAATGTACGCTCTGCCCTTCCTCAAGGAGTTCAAAACAGCAGACAAAGCAGTCCCTCCTCCAATTATTCCCCACACCGACCCCGTTAGAGAATGGGCGAGAGAGGTTGGCTGACCTGTCATCACCCAATGAATTTCCATGCTGAAGGTGAGCTTGAAGCTGAGTCTCCCCATGCTTAGTCAAACTCTGGGAGTTGAAGTCCACACATCTTAAAGCCAATGCTTAGTCAAACACTTTTACTCCGCTGCACAAGTTGTCAGTGTAAGGACATCGCACACTATCCCTCTCCCTCCCTCCCTCCCTTTTTTGCTTGGCACCCAAAAGGACCAACCAACCAACAGTGACGTCTGAAAAAGCAATACAACTGTGTGCCTGTGTCCTCCTTTAAAGTTCCATTGCTGATTATGCAGACGGTTAGTTGCCTATGATTTCTGTGGAACTAATTTCTTACTATATATTTTTTAATAACATGTGTTGATGGACTTAGAAAATGACTTGAAATCCTGTAATATTGAAACACAATGGAAAATACATTATTATGAGGTTTCAGTTCTTGGATCTTTAACTGTTTCCATTAAAAAGAGAGATACTATGGTTTCAGGTGGAATATATTAGATAGAAATCATTGGCTTGCCATTAATCTATGATTACTCTGGCTGCACCAAATGATCAGAAGATGTGTACCTATGTGCACACACTTTCCTAACCGGCGCTGTCAAGATATAGATAATTGGAGCCACAGCTCAGAAAATTCCTAGCTGGTGTGTCTCTAGTCCCTTGTTTGATTGGTGATATGTCTCACGATCTCTGATTTCTCATTTGCTATCCTACAGCTTTATGGCTTATGAAGCAGGTCATGTTTTCTCATGCAAACTTGCCTTGAATATTTTTGATTTAAAAAAAAAAAGTAAGAATGACTGAACTTGGGAATGGTGCATGACCATATCTGAACTTTTCTAGGGGGGTTTCATTGTGTAATGAAGATGCTTGCTGGTTCCACATTAGAAAGTTTAAATGAATGGAAATTATCCAGGAGACTTGGGTCAATAAGGGAAAAAGAGTGGTGAATGGAGATAACCTGTGGCAACTAAGGAAATATCATATTTGTTTTGTTGCTTTCAGGACAACATTGCCTTGTTCTTAAGAGGTTGTAGGGAAGTAGGACTGAAAGAATCTCAGCTCTTTGACCCAGGAGACCTGCAGGATACTTCAAGCAGAATAACGATCAAGTGAGTAAAACATCACTGGTATTTCTGGAATTCTAAGAGGATGCATACCTAGAACATCTGGATGTCTAGAAAGAAATTTTGAGCCATTCAGTCCGTTACATTACCAGCATTATAACTGTTTTCCCTTTTAGTTTGATTCTGTTAGAAATCAAGAGAAGGTGGGAGAAGAATAAGGCATAAAAAGGACCGCCAAACTAACCACAATATTTTTAGAAAAAGCAAGTAATATCTGTGTGGTGGGGAACACTAGTAATGGTCAAATCTGGGGCAAGGCCTGAGCTCTTGTTTGCTGATTGATAAGTTGCTCAGAAGCTGCAGTAAGGAATAGTCAATCACATATAAGTGAACAAAAGACCTGGAGTCAGAAATCCAACATGAATTCTGTTACAAGCAAATTGGTAAGTTACCTTAAATGTCATCCTGAATGCAAACAAGAGGACCTTGGCAAAGGAACTTACATCAGGGGAATTTGTCTGCATCAGGAAAAATTATGTATCAAAGACCTAAAGAAAAGTAATCTCATTTTTTTAAATGGTTCTTCAGCCATTTTCATTAGTGCTGAGGAAGATGTGGAAAAAGCCTGTATGCATTACAAGATATTGGGAATGTGAGTGTTACATTCATTATTTTTAAATGAATGTAAATGAATTTTACATTCAGAATTATTTTTAAAAGGGCATAGAAAAAAGTTAGTGTGTCTCTTAAGAAATACAGTAAAACCATCAAGATTCCAGATCAAGGGCACAGAAGGAGGTGGACTCACTGATATTCCTGAGAGACACGTGTGGAGAGACAGAGGACTTCCTTGCATGGAAACCCGAAGTGTTCTATGCACAAGAATCCCATGTAGAAAATTTACTACAGCTTTAATATTTTGCCTGGGGTCCTGAAAGGTCTAAATCCCAGTCCTAATTTAAAATCAAACATGATGCTTCGTAAGCAAGTACTAGGGTAATATTGAGATGAAAGCGTGTGTTTGAAAAGAAAGAAAACTTAAATTTATGGCGTGTATTTCTATTTGTGCCGCTGTGTAGACAGAAGACTTAAGTATCTTCTTGTTGCAGATTAAAGGGACTTTCAAAATGGTTTATGGTAATCATTAGATGATCCTCAAGAGCTGATGGTCCCAGGACTAAACACATCAAAAGTCTGATGAAATTCTGATGAAAGAAATACATGAGGTGTCTATGTTGCAGAGCGAGATCAGGCACTGAAGTATATATAACAGGAAACACACAGCTCTCTTCTCATGAAGAGTGGAAATAAAAGTCATTGGTATTATTGCTGATGTTTCTGTTTTCCATTCTCTTAAGGTGTTCTGAAAGATGGAGTCCTCGGTTTTTTGGCCAACTGGGCACATTTATCATTGCTTTAAAAAATGACTATCAGAAGGGGCTTTATCATCCATACCATGTTTTTGTGGACAGTCATAAAACACCAGCTTAGCAGAAAGCAAACCAATGAAGGTGGTTCCTGCTACATTCTCTAATCCAGGGTTCCTCAACCTTGGTGACTTGAAGATGTGTGGACTTCAACTCCCAGAATTCCCCAGCTAGCCAATTCTGGGAGTTGAAGTCCATACATCTTCAAGTGCCAAGGTTAAGGAACCCTGCTCTAATCCCCTGGATGTTCATTGTCAAGCTTTAGCTTTCTGTGGTCTTTGTTTTCCATGAAGTGTGTAACATGGGGTCTGGTGAGCACCAAGGGAGTGTTTGTAGATACTTCGGTGTTCATGGGCACCATTTTGGGGCTTCTAGTTCTAACCTATCACAGAAATGCTTAAAGAATGCTTCTATTACTAATAGAACTGCATCAGTCATCATGAAATCATTTTTTGGAACAACATCCAGTTATTAGTTATGCAGATACTAATTAGTTAAGGAGTCTCGGGATCATTAAGTGAACTCACACTCTGCCTGGGATCTATTCTGGAAACTATAGTATGGAACCCCTCTGGCATTTTAAGTGATGCAATGAAATCAATGGCTAAGAGCCTTAATGCTTTCTTTGTTTCTGTATCTCCCCAGCAACTGTCCTGCTCACACAGCATTCAGAAATGCGACCCACCCATCATTTCAACCTCTGGATTTCACTTAATATAAACGTTATCTAGAAGATCATGTTCTGTATTTATCTAAACTTAGCTCATGGGCTCCTGACGAGTCAAGTGTAAGCTAAAATCAAAGTAAATTGGCTGCTAGAGAATGATACACTGACAATCCTTCATAATCCCAGATTCTTCTTGACTAGCTGTGATTTCCCACAAAATCGTAACCCAGCTGTTTCCTGGATGATGAGCTGTCAAAGAACAGTAGTCTTCTGTTCAGTGTTAACATTCCTGACTTTTGGCTCAAAAAAAAAAGAAAATACACACACACACATAAATAAATATTGCAGTAATTCTAGATTCAATTGCATGCTAAATTCACAAAGCCCTAGGTTCATGTCTGTGCATCTCAGAGTAGATGGTAGCAGATGTGCTTGAAGTGAAACACAACCGTGGTTGAGATACACAATAACAAAAAGAAGAGCTGAATGGATTTTTAAAAGGAGATGGACGTACCCCAAGCATTGATAACATTTTTTTTAGATTTTTTATCCCACCTTTATTATTTTTATTAATAACTCAAGGCAGCGAACATGCCTCATGCTCCTTCCTCCTCCTATTTTCCCCACAACAACAACCCTGTGAGGTGAGTTGGGCTGAGAGAGAGGGACGGGCCCAAGGGCACCCAGCCGCTTTCATGACTAAGGTGGGACTGGAACTCCCCGTCTCCTGCTTTCTAGCCTGGAGCCTTCACCGCTAGACCAAACTGTCTCTACTTATATTTACAGAGAATAAACACATTGTATGATTGTGATGATTATTAGAATTAACATGACTGTATATTTCCTTTATCAGGACCACAGTCTTGAAAAACAAATCAGAAGCATTCTCTTATCGCAAATAAGGAAGGAAGAATGAGATTGTGACTTGCCAGGTCAAGTTGATAGTTTAGACAGTGTGGTATAATGGTTAAGGTGCTTGACTGGCACTGAAGAGCCCCAGGTTTGAATCCTCCCTCTGCCACAGAAACTCCCAGGTAACCTTTGACCTTGGGCTCTCAGCCCAACCTGTCTCCCAGGGTGGCTGCAGTGGGGAAAAATGGGAGGAAGGGGTGTTGTGTATAGCACCTTGATCTCCTGAATGAAAGGCAGAATATAAATATAAATACATACTTATGGTTTATAGTTAAATCAAGACCTGCATCAGGGACTTCTCTGCAGCACAGACTTTTCCCATCTGTTTCTTACTTTGTAGTATGGTTTTGTGTGATAGAGGCAAATGAAGATAAATATAAATAAATAAAAATAAAAATAAAAAAATATATAAATAGATATAAATATAAATAAACATATTTATATTAAATAAATAAATATAATAATATTATATTAAATAAATAAAGATAAAGATAAAAATAAATAAATACACACTCCACCAGCGTGCATGGGGCGATATGGGCTCTAACTGTCCTTGCGGGCAGTTAGCGCCCTGACGACGCTCCCTTGAATTATTCCCCAACTTTTCATCTTGCTTGGAAGTTATTTATTGTTAGGTCTGTTTTATACTGTATTTGAATGAATTTTATTTTTGCCCAGAGTCGTTTCAACGAGATGCATGGTGACAAATTCGATAAATTAAAAAAAAATCTTTGAACACATTGTGTTTATTTATTCACTGTGCTCATAACACGTCCTGGAGACTCTAGATGGTATACAACAATGCACAGAATAAAAATATATTATCATGAAAACCCAAACATAAAATACAGAATCCCTCCCTGAAGACCAGCAGGGGTTAAGGCTGGCTGAAACAATCCAGCTTTGGCTTGTTTACAGAACATTGACAAGGGAGGGGGCACGCATACCTTGATAGTTTATGGATTTTGCAATGGCAGTCTTCGGGCCAACCTCCCTTTCGGTACTTCTCAAAGAGGAAGAGGAAGGCTGAGCACTTGGAAAGTCATTTTCCAGCTGTCGTGAATGGCGCAGCAAGAAGTGGAATTGCTCCACAATGGTCAGATGGGAAGGTTGGCCAGGGATCTTGAGGAAGTTCTGGTGGTGATGTGGAGAAGGAAGAGTGGCTTCCTTCCAGAGGGCAAAGGATGTCTGGGAAGATCTTGCGACCAAGGCTGATGCAGAATTGATGGCGAAATGGCGGGAAGGCCCATGCACGATGGAGTCAGGGTGCCCAGTAAGAGGCAGCTGTGCAGCCCAGGAAGGTCCTTTGTCTCCCACCACTTCTGACTCCGATCCTGCTTCATGACAGAGCTTTCCCTGTAGACAGTGAAAGAAAGTCTGTGTACATGGACAGACCCACCCAGTCTTTGCTGCTGTGGCTTAAGAGGCATCACACAATGTGGACTTTCATTATTCTTAGTATCTCAGGAAAACAATCGAATCATGGCTGAGCCCCATCAGTTTATGTCCAACCTAGCCATTAATTCCAGTTAGAAGAATGTCTTGCTTATTCTGTCTTTTAGATGCTAGGCTTCTGAGGGCTTTGCTTTGGTTTATTTTTGCTGAGGAGAATTTTAATTATTTGGTAACTCAAATATTAGCTGTGCGGATCGCAGTAACTCTTAAGAATGCGCTTCCATGCTATCAAATAAATAAATAAGTGCCCTCCATCGCTTCAGCTGCTTTCATGTATTTCTAACCGGCAGACACATCCTGCAGACTTTTGTTAGGGGAAACATGTGACCTCTTGCATTATACAAACCCTGGAAAGAATGTCTGCTTTTTGATATTTTTTTCCTCCTTTCTTTTGTAGGAGTCTTGACTGTAGCAGAAAGCTGAAAAATGTAAGTACTCAGATGTGTAGCTGGATAAAGTTGGGTGTCTGTTTGGTGGGGGTAACAGATTAAGCTTGAAACTCAGTTCTGCAGCTAAAAAAGTCTTTTGTTTATTGGCAGACCCTTTGTCTTTGCAATTCGTGCCCTACTATGTAAAGCTAGCTTTGCTCAAGTTTTGATTAGTAAATAGCATAATGTCCATGGACACAGCAGAGTCCATGGAACAAAACAAGTCCTTTGAAATAACAATAACACCAATAAAACTTTTTGGGGATATTTTGGGGGTTTGTTCAGGGCAAAGAACTAGATTAACAAATCTGTGTCACAAGAAATAGCTGTATTTCTTATGTGAATTAGCTACAGTTTGCAGGAATGTACAAATGCTTTATTGTCGTTGCAAACTTCCCTGTGTCCCCCAAATGGGGTTTTAATTTCAAAGCAACTCTTCATTCGATCATCTTGATTGAAACCAGGAACAGCAGTAACAATTTCAGCACTGCATGGTGAGGAAGGAAATTTTTAAATGCACTTGGTCACAGAGTTAGATAAACTATCCAAAGCCAGACAAAACTTCTGGTTTTACTGTCAGTTGTACACTCCTGACTATTCAGATTATATTTGGCTGACATCCTTGAGTCCTGTAAGGAAATGCCAAGAGCTTTTCAATATAAATTGGAAGCCCATAGTCGTAACCACAGGTGAAAAAGTGTAGTGTTATTTTTGTCATGTCTGGCTTGTCATCAGTAAAGTTATTGTTTTTTCCATCAAAGACTCATGCACACATATAGCTTTTGGAATAATAGTGCTTAGCTTTGCAAGATTTACTGAGAACGATCTGCAGAGGCACTGTTGGTAAGTTGCTGAAGCAAGTTTACAAAATGCTCCAGCTGTTTTTAGAAAGGTTCCAGTTTAAGCCCCAGCAGAGTTATCACAGCAGCCCCTTCTTGGAAATCCTGAAAAGCATTGAAAAGAAATTAGGGAATATTTCAAAGTATTTTGAAATGATGTTGCTTAGCAGATCCCTTTAGAGAGACTTACCCAACGCTGAGATTCCAGGGATGCAGTTATATGATTTTAATTGGGTTATTAAAACAGTATGCTACCTGTTAAAAATAACTGCAGTTTGCAAGTTGTTTCTTGAATGACGTGAAGCTCCTTAGTTGCAATTAAAAAGAAAGATTGAGCTCTGCTCTGATTGAGCCTCATACTGACTCAGAAGTCAGTCCCACTGAATTAGTTGAGGCTGAGTGCCAAGAAAGGGCCAAAGTCTGATGTAATTCCCTGTATAATTTTCCCTCTTCAAAAACAACGCTGGAATGTGGACGAAGAGGGAGGATCTGACTTTCGGTGCCACATCCCTGATTGTGATCGTTCTCTTGAGCTGCAGTTACTTGTGAATGGAAACCTTTGGCCTTTCAGTGTCATTATTCAAGTATGAATGAAAGGGAGTTGCCGTGATGGAGCTTTACGCTTCGTATTATGGCCCATCAGGATTTCTCATAACGCTACGTAAATGGAACCTCATAAGTTCCTGAACTCAACTGGATTTAATTCCAGATAGGAACAACTCTCAATAGATTCATCAGCGCCACTCAGTTTGGTAGGAATTGCTCTCTGTAAGTAAGCTTAATAGGGCAACATTAATCTACCACGGAATTAGAAGTCAGAACATGGCATCGTGTAAAGAACTCAGAAAGCAACGAAGCTCTTCTGGATGGACTCTGGCCTGTCCCC
This sequence comes from Python bivittatus, assembly GCF_059951505.1. Taxonomy (NCBI): domain Eukaryota; kingdom Metazoa; phylum Chordata; class Lepidosauria; order Squamata; family Pythonidae; genus Python; species Python bivittatus. Next base: position 1,478,840 of record NW_028277121.1, read on the forward strand.
AAACTCTGTGGGCTTCCAAAATCTCCTCATTAGTTCTGGAATCAGATTGACAGCCTGTTTGACTGGAAGAGAGTCACCTTGTGTGAGATGGGCGGCTATATAAATATGATAAATAAACAAATAATAAATAAATAAATAAATAAATAAATAAATAAGAGCCCCACTCATGCCATATGCAATATGTTAAAATCTTCCTGAATCTCTTGTCTTGCAGGTGTGTTGGCCTACAGCTCCCAGGATTCCCAGCTATCAAGGAAAAAGGTCATATTTTGGTAATTCTGGGAGCGGTAGTCCAACTTTTTTACAAGGCACCATGTCAGGGAAGAGTAATCTGGTCTCTGCACAAGTTCCTGGCCAGCACAAGTCTGCACTCTGTGTTTCTTTCCACTCATTTTGGGTAACGATTGAAGCATCTTACCTCTAACATTTCAACACATTTGTAGAGAAACTCCTTAATTCACGACAGTTGGGTTTTTAAATTTACCCTTCGGAAAACTACAGGATCATAGCTCCGAAGAGTTTCTGAATGGAAGCAGAAAAACAATACCTCAAACTCTTCCTTTACTGGAAATTGTAATATAGAAACGTTGGCTTCCTAAACATTAGAATAGTGGAAACAGTTTCAGTTCACATCTTTATAAATAGGTGTGCCTCCTCTCCCCTCAGTGAATTTATTTCTGTGAGTGGAAATTTCCTGTTGGTTATCTGATCGTCATTGAAAAAGATTCCAAGCACTGCATCTGGAGTTACAGGAAACCTCTCTTCTTTAATAAACACTGAGAGGTGCATTATTAAAGTAATAAATGGCTTGCAAAAAGATAACACCATTTTTAAAAATCTGCCCCTAGTTAGAATCCCTCCATTTCATTTAATGTTGGGAACTCTTCTGTGATTAATCAGGTGTTGGTGCCCCTACATATTTCCTTTGCTTGGAATTAAGGGTTTGGGGATTTAATCCTGTCTTTTAAAGGGATGCTAAATATTCGGGGGTGGCTCCCTTTACTCTGTATGATAAGATGTAGTAGAGCACATTTATAAATAAATACAGGGCTAGAAAGCAGGCTAGGAACAGAAAGAAGAGAAAGAATTATGCAATGGACCAACAGCCCTGTTGTTATACCCTTTTTGCAGCTAATACAGATCTTTAAATGTCACGATGAAATGGCAGCACAAAACCAACCTTAGATAAGATATTTGTACTAACTTATCATTCCTGGGTGTTGAAATAATGTCTGTGTGATGTGTTGGGCCCTTAAAGAAAGTTTTCTCTAGATCAGTGTTGTCCAAACTTGGCCACTTTAAGATGAGTGGACTTCAACTCCCAGAATTCCCCAGCCAGCCATGCTGTCTGGGGAATTCTGGGAATTGAAGTCCACTCATCTTAAAGTGGCCAAGTTTGGACAACACTGCTCTAAATCCTACTTAAGATGCTAATTTTTGTTAAATTTCTAATAGGGTTTGAGTAATTTTAGGTGTCCAAACACTTACGTGGGATTGCAGAAATTTAATAAGCAAATAGGGTACACAAAAGTGTTTCAGTGAGATGATAATATTTATGGAGTCAAAGAATAGCAAACAAAAGGTTTTATGATCTAGAGCAGTGTTTTTCAAACCTGGCGACTTTAAGATGTGTGGACTTCAACTCCCAGAATTCCCCAGACAGCCATGCTGGCTGGGGAATTCTGGGAGTTGAAGTCCACCCATGGTAAAGAGGCCAAGTTTGAAAAACACTCTTCTAGAGATTTTGTACATAGAAAAGACTGTTTCATGAACATTACGGAGAAGGTACCTATTACTTTGGGATTTGTGTCTATTTTTTTCACAATTAAAAATGAAAAAGCAGTTATTAGAATGACAGATGAATCAAACTAACTTCTCTCTAGTCACTTGGCATACAGGCAGCGTCTTTGTCAAAATCTTAGCAAATCATTTCAATATCCTAGAATGTCTAACCATAGAAATATAAGATTACTTGCCAAATAATTTTTTTAATGTTATTGATCGTTGAAGGAAGTGTGCATGCTGTGTTCATCTGTGTTGTGGGAGATATTTTTGTTTTCTGAATGTTGTTGAATGAAGTTTGAGAAGATTTTCTTTGCTGGCAATGTAAAAAATGTGAGGGCTCGTTGACTTATACGATTTGGTCTTGCGAATTATTGACATCTTTGGGGGACAAGGTACATAAGTAGATTTATGGGGAATTTTTTTAATGTTAATGTTAAAAATTATGTTCCAAAACTTTGACTGTTTTTGAGAAGTTATGGTTATATCAGGCTACGATAATAATTTTGAGAAACTGGAAAAGTAACAGTATTCTTGACATTAATGATTGGATTTAAGAGATGTGTACCTTGTTTTTGCAAAGGCAAATTTTATCTACTGATCAAAAAATGACTTAATATGTTCTTCTTTGGTATAAATGTTATGATACAGTATTTGGAAATGTTAGAGAACCACCTTTTTAAATGTAGAATTAGAAACTGGTTTGGCATTTGATGAATATTTTTTTTAAAGACAGACAGACAGACAGACAGATAGTTTCCCCCTTGTTAGCTTTTTTGTGGGGGATGTTTTTGGTTAAGTAGGTTGCTGGGTCCCCCCCCCCCTTTTCATATATTTCTCTTTTTGTTTTCTTTTGGTGGGGTAGTTGTTTCTGTAAAACTTATTAAAACGAATGAAGTTTGAGAATAAACTATTCGTGCAAGTTTACGTACATTACAATACTTCTGTTGGGATTACAAAGTTTGTTATGGGTGTCACATTTAATGTTCTTTTTCTTCCGTAACATGAAAGAAAGCTTCTGTCCTGCTCTTCAGCAAAATAGACAGCTTTCAAAGAAAATAACAGGGAACATATTTAATTTGCTCTAGAAAGACTAAAAGAGTCTTTAGTCGTCGTACTAAATGCATTCAGTGGCTTTGATTCGTTCCCAATTAATGTTCGTTGAATTCTTCAGGTTTTAGTCACCATCTATTGGCTGGGGAAAACTGCAAACAACAGCAGTTACTACAGTGGAGCACCATTGAATCTGAAAGAGTTTGAAGGATTGCTAACCCAGATGAGAAAGGTATTTCAATTGCTCTCATACACAAGAGATGCATACATTATTATGCAGGACTTGGATTTCTCCCAGACAATCCATATGGATTGGGACAGTTTATACATAGTTAAATAAACAAATACATTTTCAGCCTGCATGTAGCAGGTGTGTAGTGCTGTGTTTTATATTTTATTTTATTTTATTTTATTTTATTTTATTTTATTTTATTTTATTTTATTTTATTTTACTGTTTGTAAAGCTTGTTGAAGATTGTGGAATTAAGACATTCTTTTCTTACAGATTCTAAACAAATTCCATGCAGTATTTATTTTGTTAAAGCTATTACAGTGTATCTGTATCCTTAATGTGTAATTTATGCTGTCAAACTTGGATATATAATCACTGTCTTTACTCATCTGCCTGAGGTTTAAAGTCCCATAATCTCTCAGTCCCAACATGCTTGGAAAGCATCAGGTTGACAAACGTTGTGGAATACTGAAAAAGCAACCCTTCCATGAGTGTACAAAACATATTTACGTTTTCTTAATTTCAGTAAATTGAATTCAGTTTGAATTTCCAAATAAGTCTATGATCATCACCTCAGAAAATGGTGGACAGTACCAACATTATGATAGGCTTTTAAAAGTTATAAAACACCTGGGTAATAGCAGGAGAGCAAATCTGCAAAAACAAGGGACAGATGGAAATCGGCCTTCCTGCACGAAAGAGGAGGGTCTGGATGGTTCATTACTTGGGGTGGAAACAAGAAAGAGGCACAAAGGGGTTTCAATATTGTTTCAAGATCCAGCGTGTGCTCTTGAATCAAAGCAGTCACTAGAATTCTTTGGTTAGGGCTTTTTTAACCTATCTTCGATAAAGTTTATTAGTTAGAACTTCTTGGATTCTTCTGAGACTCCTTAATGGGTTCCATTCCTGCTTCTTGGGTGAAGTCAGACCACAACGATGGTTGAGGACACTAGAAAACAGCATAAATGTAACTTTTAATCTGCTTTATACCTCATTGTATTAAAAGATGGAGTCCATATTTTTGAACCCAATACAAAGAATAAAGTTGTGTTCAGGTAAGTATCATAGGACGCCATAGGACTTATCTGATAGGAGCCGCAGAGACTTCACACCTAATTACCTCATTGCTCGAAGGACATTGCATCGGTCGCATCATAGTTATGTAATTCGCATCATTTGTGAATTGATGCTGTGACATACGTGATATCACTTGCCCCCATGCAGTTGCCTATATATCATATGAGAGTTATAATTATTACATGGCAGTATCAGGGTTACGCTGATCAGTATATTATTTCTGAGTGAAACTCCACTATAACAAAACCATTTGTGTCACTGGAATGCTACATCTATCTTTTGATGACGCTTTTTAAAATAACATCTCTTTTTTTACAGTTTGATGCATATAAAATATCCTTTCACTTTTTTTAAGCTGCATTCTTCACAGATATGTGTAAATCACCATAGATAGTTCATCTCCTTGTTCCACAAAGTTGTACTGAATAAAGGCTAACCAACCTATTCATATTTTTATAAATTTTTTGAGAAACGATTGCATGCAAAACTAAAAAGTTTATACTTTACAGTAACATAATTGTGTCTTCTGGAGGAAGAGTTCTTGCTTTCAGTGAAGCATATGCTGGATAATGTTTTGATCAACAGGAACAAAATATTATTGTTTCCATCACTGTGTCTTGGGTAAGATTTGGACCAAGCCCCAGAATCTGATTCAGCCTTTGATGCTTATATATCACTCTGTCCAACCACAGAACAACAGGACAAAATAATAATAATAATAATAATAATAATAATAATAATAATAATGTCAAGAAGAAGATTAGTAGTGAATACCTCAGAAGAGTGAAGAAGTCCAAACTCAGTGGTGGAAATACCATCAAGACAATTAACACCTGGGCATTTCCAGTCATTAGATATACAGCTAGAATAGTGGACTAGACTCAAGCTGAACTAAAATCCCTGCATAGGAAGATCAGAAAAATAATGACAATGAATCATGCTCTTCATCCATGCAGCAACGTTGACAGACTCTACTTACCAAGGAGCATAGGTGGGTGTGGAATGTCGCAAGTACACCAGACAGTTGAAGAAGAAAAAAGGGCATTGGAAGAGTATCTGAAGGACAGTGAAGAAGATGCACTGAAGCTACTACACCATGAAGGCTTACTGAATACTAAAGAGACCAAACTGGCTTATAAGAAAGACCAAACAAAGAATAGAAAAGAGACATGGCAGGGCAAAGTATTACACGGCCAGTGCACAAAAGAACTAGCAGGCAAAGCAGATAACAGCAAGGCCTGGCAATGGCTAAGAGCAGGAAAGTTGAAGAGAGAGACAGAGGGGCTCATTCTGGCTGTGCAAGACCAACCCTCAAGAACAAACACATACAAAGCCAGAATCGAGAAGACAGCAACAGACAGCAAATGTCGCTTCTGCAAAAAAGCTGAAGAAACAGTGGACCACCTAGTCAGCTGCTGCAAGAAGATCACACAGACTGACTACCAACATGACAAAGCAGCAAAAATGGTGCATTGGAATATTTGCAAGAAATACCATTTGCCTGCAACTAAGAACTGGTGGGACCATAAAACAAAGCCATAGAAAATGAAGAAGCTCAAGTGCTCTGGGACTTCAGAATTCAAACAGACAAGCACCTGCCACGTAACACCCCAAACTTAACAACTGTTGATAAGAAAGACAAAAAAGTCTGGATAGTGGACACTGCAGTACCGCTGGAGAGAGCGGGATAGAAGAGAAAGAACCGGAGAAAATCACAAAATACAAAGACCTGCAAATAGAAATAGGACAACTGTGGCAAGAGAAAGCAAAGATAGTACCAATAGTAATAGGTGCCTTGGGTGCAAATCCCAAAACGTCTGGAGTACCACTTGAAGACCATCGGCATTGACAAAATCACCATCAGTCATGCCGATGGTGTTCAGGTATAAAGCCAGCTTTACTTGGAACAGCTTCCATCCTGCAACAATACCTTTAACGCCATCACACAACCACATCTGCCTATCCCAGGTCCTTGGGAAGGACTCGATAGGTGGATACAAATGCCAAATCCAGGCTAAACTTCTGACTGACTGTGTGACCAATCATCATCATCATACATTTCTAGTACGATATTTTCTGGACATTTTGATCCACAATATGTTCGCAATATACGGGAAGTTCTGGAGGAATGAGATCGTCCATTAAAACAACTTTTACGGCATATTGGTGGGCTTGACGTTCTCCACATGGCTATGATAGCTGCTGTATTATGGAGTGCCAAGCCACAGATGATCAAAACGTTTTTAAAAATAAAAAATGCTGTATTGTATTGTGTGCAGTGGGCTGGAATTACTTGTTTGAAAGGAAGATGTAACAATAGGCAGCATCGTTGTTTGTGTATCTATTAGTATAATGAAATGTATTTCCTTGCATTACATAATCTTTTTTATATTACCAGCTGCTTCATAGCTCTTATCTAGACAATCCTTACGGTGGCTGTAAGGTAGACTCATATTCATTAATTGGTGGCTAAAGCTTACCTTTTTAGTTAGAAGCCTCTCATTCTTGGCATTCTTAAATCCTGATTTTCTCCAGTTATATAGAAATAGAGGAATGGACTTCCTCTTTGTTGGCATTCTGTTATGCACCCTTCTGCCCTTTTGAATTATCGGCATGCCAGACTAAACCAAGATGAACTGAACTGCTATTCAGAGGACATATTAACAACGGTTGCCGTTTTAGAACCAAAGCTTTTTTTCTACAATTTGCTCATTCATTCATTCATTCATTCATTCATTCATTCATTCATTCATTCATTCATTCACGCATTCACTCCTTTTTTTGATTCATTCAGATGCCTAGTCTTTTTTAAAAGAGAGAGAGAGAGCAACAAAGCTTTTTTATATTTCAGGAATGTTTTATGAATGAAATACGGTCTGTGTGTCACCGGATAGTTTCTCTGATTTTCAGGCCTGTTGTGGCTGAACTTTCAGTGATGGCCCAGCATTTTCTCCTTTTCCTCCCTTTGCTTCTAAAAAATGGCAGTTTGCCAAAGGATTAAATGCAGGCTGTTGGTATGCAAAAGCTGTAGTCCCAGGGAAAAGATGTCCCATTTGTGGAGGAGATGTGCAGGGAGGCAAAGAGAGTTTTTAATAGGAATTTGGCTTGCAGGGTGCGGAGGCCTGGCAGCGTATAGTGTGACCTGTTGGCCCTACAATTAAGCAGAGGAAGGTTGTTCTCTAAACTCTAGAAAGGTTTTGGGGGTTCATTAAAGGAGCACCGCAAGATCAATAATCGTTTATTTTACACATCCCATAGCTGACCTTGAAAGATACTAAAAAGCTAAAATGGTCAGACCTGGTTAATACTTGGATAGGGGACACCACCAGGAAGTCCCAGGGCTGTAGCCTGGACAAAGAAGTCAAAATTACCTTGCAGGGGAAGGCGGTTGCAAACCATTTCTGTGTGGTTTCCAAGAAGTAGTTACCAGAAGTCAAGCTAAACTCAAAGAAGATGCTTCCATTGTCAGTCTCCTTTTTTATTTCTAAGAGCAAAACATATCCAGTTACTTCGGTTGTGGACACCTGGAGTGGAACAATACCCAAAATTTAGGGTGAGGGAAGAAATTATATTTGCTTGAGGAGTTTTAGCCCAGGCAAGTGAGAATAATATTGCAATCTAAAGAATTGTATTGGGTACCCAGCCTTACCCACTCCCATCTACTGATAGGAATCCTGCATTTGGTGCTGTATATCTCTACCATATGTCTAGTCATCCCTGCACTATCTAAATCCATTCCTCCCCATGCCCTCCATGATGATCAACATTATTTCCACTCCAGTGTCCAATTAAATTTGGCAGATGCACATAAAAGTACACAAATCAGAGGGCATCTTTTCGCCCAGTAAGGCACCTAGATTTAGGGATGGTGCAGAACAGACCAGTCGGAAAGGCGCATCACCTTCTACCATCCCTCTGCCAAGTCGGTATGTAGAGATGTTACTCTCCTATGTGCACCCAGGAAGACGTTCCTCTCAAAAATGGAGGAAATTCCTTTTTGAAGGGCCTGGACAGCTGCCTTGGCTTAAACACAGCCATGGAGAGTTTAATGTACCCCTAAGAATGCAACTGAGAAACACTTGTTTGCAAATGCATATTGCGCTTCGATGGACATTCAGTTTCTTTAAGGTGCTTGCTACACGAAAAGCCAAAATTTCCTTTTGGTTAGTATATTTCATGCCTGGGTTTTAGGGGTGTCAGCACGGTATGGTAAAAAGAAGTTAAGATCGTGGCCACAGCAGTGCAGCCGAAGCTCTGCCTGTTTTTTATAAAAACCGATTGCAGCCTCATGACCACCGTTTGGCCTTGCTGCACCGCACCCCGTGGTCACCCCTGCTGGGTTTCTCACGTTCACTCCTAATAGTAGGGGCTAGTTCACACCTAATGCAGTCAGGGATCTCGGTTTGTCATTGGGGAGCACCCTTAGGAAGTCTTGGGCCATCACGACTGTTTACCACGAGAGAAATTACCACAGACTCAATTCCGAGCTGCTGCTTGTTGAATGAAATTTGACCCGCCTGCCATGAGCAGCATTTCAGATTTTAAACTGACCTCCGAGAGGCATATCTCACTATTACATCTGAGCGTGATAATGTTGTGCTTTTCTGTTGGGTTCAAAGGGAGGAAGGAGAGGGGAGAACGCAACTTTTAAAAGTCTGGCTCTGAATGATAAGATACTGGCTGAAACAAGGGGCAGCGTTCTAATAAAGCAAGTCTGAGGTTCTCCTGACCTTTTCTTCTTCTGGAGCGCTCAGTGTTTTAGTATGTGCAGCTCGCACTGGAAAGAATTTATAATCGTGAGGCTGTCAAAGACATCCATTGTTCTCATTGCTCTGAACATGTGGGGCAGCTACGAGCGCTTTCAGATCTCCTACAGCCAGGAGCTGGCAACAAGCAAAGAGCAAGATTGAATTCTTCAGAGGCATCAGGGAAAGGGTTTTGCTTCTTTCTTTCTTTTTTTTTTTCAAACCGCCGATCGCTTTAGGAAGACAGACACCCCCTCTTTTAGAGCTGGAATTTCTCCTCAACGTGGAAGGAGCTGTTGGAGGCCGGAGTGCCTTGCTTCGTTATTTTGGCTGAGCCAGAAGCAACAACAGCAGTCAATTCGCTTTGCTGGTGTTCCAGGCCAACATACGTTAGTTTGAAAGAATCAGCTCAGTGAGGTTAGATATGTTTTGCCTGCTAACCTAAACCCAAGATGCCTTTCCTTGTGCGATATGGACAATAGCCCCTGTGAAGTGGACGTCGATGAAGGACTAGCCATGTTTCAGGTTGCCTTACTTATTTTTACCTCCTCGATGTGTTACTAAACGTGCATTTGGTCAAAGCGAGTTCTGTTTTGCAAATGTTCCTGCTATGGTAGATGCATTAGCTTAGTAAATCTGTTACAAGATCCTTGGCTGAACTTGTTGTGGAAGATTAACACAACTTTTTTTTTATCAGATGTGTAAAACTGCTTCTCTAAATTCTTCTTCTTCTTTTTTTTTAGCTATCTGCATAAATTAGGCTTATGTTTCTGTTTTGGGCAGTGAACTGTGAATTTTGTTCTGCTTTTCACAGCAGACTCGTATGAGTAATTGGAAAGGGCACTTTTAATTTATATGGCGAGAGAATGGGGGGAAGCCCAAATATTTAAAAAGTAATGTAAAAACAGAAATGCTTGCCTCTGGATTATGTTACCGACTTTCATCCTCAGATCTTTTGGGCTGGACGGGAGAGAAACAAATAGGCTTTTTAAAAAGAATTGAAAGTCAAATTACGTGTTTCCCACAGTGTCTGCACATTCGTCTTTTATCTCCTGGTGGCTTCTGGTTAAACAAGTTGTAGTAATGTTTCAGAAACCTACAAAACTTACTTGATGCAAGAACAGTGATTGCAGTAAGGAAAATCTATTTGATCTGAGGCCACCGTAGCATAAAATAAATGTGTGAGTATCAGAAGAACCCTACTTTTGTGGTACTCCTTGCAACCATGCCATGTGTATACTAGATGTATTCGTCATTAATGCATTTGGAGGATGTGCATTTCTAAAAAGGCTTCTATTCCACATCAGGACACGGAGGACATTGAGAGCCCTAAGCGCAGTATCCGTGACAGCGGCTACGTAGATTGCTGGGACTCTGAACGCAGCGACTCTCTTTCTCCCCCACGCCACGGCAGAGATGATTCTTTTGACAGTCTGGATTCCTTCGGCTCACGTTCCCAGCAGACCCCGTCTCCAGATGTGGTGCTAAGAGGAAGTAGCGATGGTAAGTTGTGTTCCCCGAGGCTCCTATTCCAGGTGACATACGGCTCCGTGGTGTAAAATGCTGCAGTTTCCACAGCTGGCTTCCGTTGTGGAAACGTGATGTCTCTTGCTAATCCTGAGAAGTTGGAGAAGAGTTTGATTGGAAAGAGGATTTATGGCTCGAGATGATTTGCTTGCAGCCTTTTCTCACTCGCAGCCGTGAGCTGTGGGAGGAATAGTTGCTCATCATAGCCTTAAATTTATGAGGCGGTGTTTCTTCCATCTGAAGGAAGGAGATAGGAAGCAGACATTTATTTAACTAATAAAAGGAGTTCTAAAGTTAATGAGCGCACAAGGATGAAGAAAACATTGCTTGGAACACATACCCCAACAAAGTAACCCTACTGTACTTTTGGCGTGGTAAACAACTCACATGTACAGTGAAACAAAACAATGTACAGTAGAAAGAAGTTTGGTTTGGTGTTGTTTTTTTTCTCGTCACGTAGATCTAAAAATTGTTAGCAAAAACACACTCGAATGGCTATTACTAACCAAAGCATAGTAGCTGTAATAGTAATCTTTTCTTTAAGAGAGTGATTTTATCTTGCTCTTCAGTTCCCTGTGCTGAGTAGGACCGTAGCTGAAAGATCATGAAGGGGGGAAGAAATGTTTCTTCTTACTTTCCCAAAATAATGCAATTAAAGCGCAGCGCTTAAACCAGTGATTGAACACAGAATTATGCGTGCTTAGGCTCACTGATCTTATCAGACTTGTAACAATGTTTCATTGTAAGAAGATGTATTTATGGTCTAATTTTGTCCTTAGAGGGGCTGTCTGGTTTTTATCATCACAACAGCCCCCCAAGGGGGCGGCCAAGGTCTTCAGCGAGCTTTCGAGCTGCATGAGCATTTTCCTAGCCCAAATTTAATGTTGCATTTATTGAACTTCTGGTTAACTTCTACTGTTTAATGCCAGTAAGAACAAGTGTATTAATCATTATTTTATGTTTATAAAACCTGGCAAAATTGATTTTTCATATGTGGCCCTTTCTTTACTCCTTGGACTGTTCTTTTTCCATCAAGAGACGCCTTGAGGGGCAAAGGATTAAATGCATTATTTGTGGAATAATTAGATGATGGTTAAAATAATTGTATCTTCTCCTTAAATAACTTCTGATTGTTATTCTTTGTGCTCCTTTAAATACTTTGTTCTTACGGTAACAATGCTATCTCCTCACACCAAACTTCACACATTCATGAAAGCAGGCATCTATTAGATATAGTATGGAGTTGCCCAGTATAACATTTCTTGCAAGAAACACATTTAGAATGGGGAAATAGCATTAATGGGGGGGGGGGCAACCTCTTATTTCCCTGATGATAAGGTCTCTGCTCCATTTCCCTCTGCACAAATGTCTTTCTTCCATCTTGCATTCATAGTGAGAATATTCTGGTGAGGCCTTCTTACTGCCTTTGATCCTCTTTCTAACTAAGTCTTGACTGGGGAGGATGCTAATACTTTATTTGATACCACAGAAATGTCCATCTGTTTTTTTTTTCTTTTGGAATTTCATCAACCCTGTTGTTCGTTATCTAAATAAAAACCCTGGGAGAGATCACCTGCAGTTCAGAAGTTTATTGACACCAGTATGATGATCACTCAATTCTATCTCCCATTCACAGCAATTTAATCAAGACTGGCAGATGTTGACAGTTGCCTGAAGGCAGGGATGGGCTGGATGAGTGCCAATAAACTAGCTGATTCCAAATCAATGGAAGTGCTGTTTCAGAATTTGATAAATGCCCTATTGGGATGAAATTGCAGTCCCCTTGAAGAAACATGGCCATTGCTTCAGGGCCATTCTTGATTCAAGCTAATGCTAGATATGTAGGTACCTTCAGCAGTATGGAAGGTCTGTGCCTCGCTTTGGCTGGAGTGAAAGTTTTAGCCCTTCCTGGACTGGAAAAAATGAACTTCAATGGTCCATTCCCTAATAACTCCACAACTGGAGGTTGGTCTACTCTTGAAAATGGTACAGAATGCAGCTCCCACATAAAAAAGTGGGAGAGCAACATTGGGCTATATAATATGGATCCTTAAAACAGTGCATTGATTACTTGTCAATGTTGGCAACAGGGTATAAAGCCCCAAATGGCTTAGGCCCTCCCCCAGTGCTGCACAGCCTCAGCAGTGAGATCAGCTGGAAAGACCTTGCTTTTGGTCTTTTCTATAGTTTTGGCTTCCAGTGTTGTGGCTAGGATGAAGACCTTCTCCCTCCTGAGAAAAGTACAGTTGGCTTCAGATGACAGTACTTCTGTCCAGCTTCAGTGCCAACTTAGACCCTTGAGCATTTTCAGGCACTTGTTTCTTTGGGAACAAAAGGAATATACAGATTAAATGCATACTAGTAGTTCCTATATCTATAGCATAGGTAGCAGTGATGATTTTATTGCATTTTTTATAGATGTATAGTAAACCAATGAGAGTCTCCTTGATCACGGCAGGCGTACCTTGAGAAACTAAGAAATAAATGGTGATGATGAAATATGAAACATGGAAGAGCCAGAGCAGTTACTTAGAGCTGCAAAAACTTTGCAGTTCTTGTAAATCTGAACTTTCACGTTCAAAATTATAATAAATAAGACAGTAGAGGTTATAGCTGTGATTTTCTACTGTTACCTGAATGAATCTTATGATTTCCAATTAAAAAAAAATACCTTGGGGGTGGCACTCTCGTATACTGTAACTTTGTGAAATTTGATGGGGAATCCTAAAGCAGAATGTGCTTTATGAACCATTTTAAAGGTCCATTCCCAACTAATACTGGAAATAAAGCAATTTAATGTTTGTCCATAGAAATTAAAGAATATTTTGAGATTCTGCAGACAGTTAATACTCTAAGTCTGCAAACTATGTATTTTAAGCCAGGAAAGGAAAGAATGACTCCATTGTGGCCAAATAATTGGAATTATTTTGATTATGGGGTACACTTGGATTCCATTTTGAAACTTTACCTATCGTTTTTTAAACAGGAAGAGGAAGCGACTCTGAATCTGACCTGCCACATCGAAAGCTGCCAGATGTGAAGAAAGATGATATGTCTGCAAGGCGGACATCTTACAGTGAACCCAAATCAGTTGTGCCTTTTAACCAATACCTCCCCAATAAAAGTAACCAGACTGCCTATATTCCGGCTCCTCTCAGGAAGAAGAAAGCTGAACGAGATGACTTCCGAAAGAGCTGGAGTACAGTTTCATCTCCACTAGGAGGAGAGAGACCTTTCAGGTAAGGTCTTCACCAAACTTCAGAAGACCAGATCATGTCATACAAAGCCATCTAAAGGGCCTCTTCCTTTCACAGGTGACCTTTCTTGCTCTTCTCTTGCTTAATTGTTTGTTAGTAATTTCAAATTAATTTTTCCTGATAGTCTTACATAAATAGTGTGGCTGTTCTCAGTTGATGGAAATACTACTTTGGATTCCCTCCAGTCTTACTTGTGATCTGCTTTGTTTATAAATGGATGCTTTGCTATTGGTTCATGCAGTTGGAAGGCAGGAACTTTTTTTCAGATGTTCTAAAAGTTTCCCATAGATTCTTGCTCCTATTTTGTGTTCATGTGCTGGCATGATGTCTTCAAAACCCTCCTATATTCTCCTTTTCCAAGAGCCCTTAGTCCTCATCAGAGATGTCTATGGGAGGAGGGGGAGAGTCAAAAAAGTCAAAATAGCAGTCTTGACTGTGTGACTGAAGCCTCGCCCCTGTGGGCACCCTTGGTCCTCATTAAACACATCCTGAAAATCTACTGCATTTATTCCAGCACTGTTACAGCTGTCCTGTTTCTTGTCCCTCTGTTCACTGTCTCAGATGGTAAGTCCTAAATACAGAGAGTGTTTGTTGACTAATATTACTCTGTAAAATGTCATAGGCTTCAACAGATGAAAAAAAAGTAGGGAAGTAAGATGTGAATTGGCAACTTGATCTTGGCATGTGCAACTTCCTGGCATTGTTCACCGACTTACATATTTTTTTATTTAATTGAGAATTTACAGTCCACCCTTAATCCAGAGAGGTTTACAGATCGATAAAATCACAGTTAGATTAAAGCTTCATGACACAAAAATAAAGGGAAGCAGAAGAAGGAAGAAGGCAAACCCAGCCTATGGCAGCTGCAGCGTTGCAATACGCCCTTGACGTTGCTGGCTGCCTTACAACCAGCTGGGATGGAAAGAGTTCAAAGAGAGGAGTTGGAACTGATTTACGTGAGCCATGGCCTGTCACTTCTTTTCCCATTCTGTTTATGTGATTTGCTGGTTGGAAGGGATGTCAGTCAGTGTGGCCATCCAAGGCCAAATGTCATATCCTCCATATCATTTTTCACTGATTCCTCCTCGTGTGGGCTGTCATTGACCCTGCCTCCCTGGACCAGGGAACTACCTTGCTCCCATGGAACAGCGTCACAAGCGTGAGATGGGCGGCTATAGAAATGTAATAAATAAATAAATAGGGAAATTGTATTTTTGTTAAGGGTCCCTGCACAGTTGAGAAGGTGGCAACTCACACAGGAACCTGGACAAATACAGCAAATAACCAGCTGCAGAAGGTAGCAGGGATGGGTCATTGCATACATAATATAGAGATAGGGCAGTGAGTATCTTTTCACTCATTCCTCCTTTGTGCACAGGTGGTAATTTGAGAAAGAACAAATGAATAAGAATTCTGGGTCCGTGTCCATTCAGACGCACTGCTTGTAGACATGTTAGCCCTGCTGAATTCAGACGGGGACATTGTGCTCATCAAGGCTGGTCCGTTTTCTTTTTGCTGGTGTTTTTTTCACATCGACGTCCAAGCGTTAACAACTTGGCAGTTACTTCAGTCGGATTGTTTTAGTTTAGATGTGTCCGAATGTATAATATTCTGTGGAACATCTTGGTCTGCACATCTGGACATTAAGAGGTAGACGGGCAATTTTCCTTTAATATCTGCATATTTTCTTTAAAAAAATTAGTTTGATGTAGAGAAACCTACCTGATCTGCAGTGTCACAGTTAGGACCAGCTAAGGAATCAGGCACGTGCTGTGTAATAACCTGCCCTATATAACTCGATAGCAAACTCCGTCCTGAAACTATAGAAGAAGAACAAAGTGAACTCCTGGTGCCAGTTGAAGGAGACCTCGTGAGCAGCAGAATTACCACTGCAGCCCCCTCTGCGAAGCCTGTTCAGACAGACACGAGTCAGAAGAACCCTTTACATCAGTTTCTTACATGTTCTGGAAACAAAACAGCAGGGCCCAGGAAGGATGAAAAAGGTCCAGAGGAAATCAGGAAGCTGAAAAGGCTGGAACGGGCCGGTATTAGGGTCCGACCAGCAGCACACCGCTATGGCAGCAGGTTAGCGCCCCGCTGTGGGACTTTGCCTGGCATGCGTTATACTTTTAGCATTTGCTGTGTGTTGCAGTTGTTTTTTGATGTATGGTCATTTCCCTTTTCATAGCACCAGAAATTAACCAAACAAATGCCTGCGTTTCTTTCTCACAAGACATCATAGATCGTAGTTCAGAAATCTGGAGCGGTGCGTTGCAATCTTTGTGGTGATCCATGCATTTCTCGCATTTGCTGTGATGACTAAAACGGTTCTAAATCTTCAGTTTGCTTGGACAGGCTGGACTGTGCTTGCATCTGGATTAATCGAGAAACACATTAAGGGAAGCTCGGTTTCAGGCAAGAATGGTAAAACATGTAGCCGATTATATTTATCTGTTACAGTATGACAGTTGTATTCTGTAGTTTACTGTAAGCAAGGACAACCTTGTAAGCAACCATGGCAGTTGTGACTGGGGTACTGAATTAAAATTTGCCCCAAACTTTATGTATTTTTACAATTGACAAATGATGAAGTGCGATCACGATGTTATGGGTGTTGGTGGGTATAAGCCCCTTCCTCTGTTGTGTTTTGTCCTACAGATGGAAGCAACTAGTTGACTTTGTCTGGGCCCAGAAGTTAAGTCGGCTTGGACCTCGGCAATACTTGTAAGGGAGACCATCAGGAAATCATCTGGAAGAAGATGATAACCCATTGCTGTACTGTGGCCATGAATGGGCCTGCATAGTTGGCAGGAGTCAAGCTGGACCGAAGGACATCTTTGTCCAGATTTAGCTGAGAAACCAACCTTGCTGTCCAGGCCACAAACATGCCAAGTGCCAGGCTGAAGCCTGCTGCCGTATGGCAGACTGAGAGCAAACTGTTCTCCAGAAGCTGCTCAGGATTAACTCAATAGCTGCTCCTTTGCCGGAGCTGCAGAGAGGCTGGGTGGGATGGGATGAAGTCTTACGTAGGCTTTCACGATCTTAAGTGGTCCCTGCGTCTCACAGTGATTTGGAAATTATCTCTGGGTCTTTACATGAGCCAGTGGGGTTGAGGGTTATGGTGCTGGACTAGGACTGTAGACACGTTCGTTTTAACCCACCCTCAGCCATAAAAAGTCACTGAGTGGCTTGGCACGCTACTCTATCCCACCAGGTTATTGTTACAGGGATAAAACAAAGGGAGATCCCCAAGCGAGTTGTGCGGTTGTTATTTCCTCCTTAAATATCATCGTGCCTAGTTTAGTGGGATTGGACTGTTTATGGGTGGGACAGGAAGACAGTCTGCCTACTTCCATTATTGCAAATTTCCATGCCCCGAAACTAATTGGCAGGGTCCTTACTGGGAGCCTGTTTTTTTTTGTTTGTTTGTTTTTGTTTTGTTTTGTTTTGTTTTGCAGCTTTCTGTCTTTGAGACATTGTGTTGCAAAATATATGGGCGAATTCCGGCTAAAAATTATATCCTGTAGAACTGGAAAGGGCCATTTTAGGCACCAGATTCACCTCCCGAGTCTGCAGAAATCACATTAAAGCATCCATGGCAATTTGTTCTGCTTTGTCTTTCTCTACTGGTAGTAGCAACAGCTGTTTTCTTTTTCAGGCACTTATACAGCCACACTTTATATTTACTTACTTATTTATTCCATGTTTATCCCACAAAGTCTGCCAGGGTCTCCTTTACTTCGATAAACCCTACAGTCAAAGCCTACATGATAAATGTATCTCAACAATAAACAGTAAACATCTACAGTGAACAACATAAAGTCAGAATTAATGTACTAAATAATAACAATCTAACTCCATCTCCTGGAATGTCATTCTGTTGGGGTAGGCTAACTTAAAAAGGAAGACTGTACCATAAGGCTGGGCTGGAACAGAAAAACATCGCCTCCTGGCCTCAGCTCCCTTTCTCAAAAATGAGGGATGACCATCAACTCTCGGGCCAGGCATAGTGCAGGATCAGTTCTGGTTGGAAAAGATGGTTTTGGAGGTACCTTGGTGCCAAGCCATGAAAAGCTTTCTTGGTCAAAGCCAGCACTTTGACTTTCACCTGGAAGCTATTGAGCACCTATGCTGATGCCACAGCACAGATGTAACCCATTCCTTGTGGCCAGCATCCAGCAGAAAGCGAGCTGCCACATTTGCTGCCAGGTGCAGTTTCCAGATGCTCCTCAAAGGAAGCTCCATGTAAAGCACATCGCAGTAGTCCAAGCGTGCCTCTTTTGACCGAATCCCAACCAGTCTTGTCCTATATGTCCCAAGCCCAGGCCTAAGCCCAACTGAAAGGAATTCAGATAATCCACTTCTTGTAAGGCACTCTGTAAATGGCTTCCCACCATCCCCTTAACAACTTTCCCCAGATCTAGTATCCAAAATGGATAGGTTGGAGACCAACCAGCAGTTACGGCCCAATCGAAGGAGGGCTTCCTAAGGAGCAGGTGGACCACGGCCTCTTCCAAGGCTGCAGACTGCCCCTTTCAAGACGGCATTGACAGCCTCCCAGATCTAGATATTTTACAGTGTGCAGAAAGTTTTCTTGTCTCCACTCCAAACTCCTTCAGTTTTATTAAGTGCATTTTTACTTCCGTTTACTGAGCAGAAATAAGAGGTCACTGAGATACTATATTTTGTATTTTTTTTTATCCCACCTTTATTATTTTTATAAGTAACTCAAGGTGGCGAACATGCCTAATACTCCTTCCTCCTCCTATTTCCCCCACAACAACAACCCTGTGAGGTGAGTTGGGCTGAGAGATGGGGACTGGCCCAAAGTCACCCCGCTGGCTTTCATGCCTGAGGTGGGACTAGAACTCCCCGTCTCCTGTTTTCCAGCCTGGTGCCTTCACCACTAGACCATATTAACATTGTGGTGAATGAATTTGTTCTTTGTATTTACTCGTTGGCTTTGTTACCTCAAACACACACTCACGGTAGGTAACACTTGATGATGTGTATTAGGTTGAGTTCAGATGCAGCAGTGTTAACCGTAACCTAAAGAGAATTGCCTGCACGGAGTGGCTTACTGTAAATAGTGAATCTGCTCGGTCATATAACATGCACTCACACCCACACAAATCCAGACTCCATTTAGCTTGAGCAGAAACCATTCTCAGCCTAGCTTGTTCCAGCAGAGGAGCATTAGCCAACGAGAGCAAAATCTGGCCACAAAAACACTTTACTTAAATGAGCAATGCAGTCACGCTGCCAAAGACTGCAAATTCCAAGTTAATTTTTCCCTAGAAATGGAGTCCTAATCTTGCCTGACTTTATGATTTCAGCATTACATTCCTCAGGCAGAGGGAGCAAGAAGTTGTGGGGGTTTTTTACTTTAGAAATGCCAGGAGATCCCTGGAATTAGCTACTTTGATGATTCTGAGCATTTCGAGCTGAAGAGGTGTAGAACTGTTTCGTGGCATGCCATCTGGCATTTGTCCCATAATAAAACTTCGGCAAATAAAGCTGAAAAACAAGTTCCACTGTGCTGGTGTTGAGGAGGTTCCATGCACATCTGGAATTCATGCGGTGCAGCGGATGTGTGAGTTAGCATAATAAATGCAAAAATAAACAGGAGTTTTTTATGCTCCAGCTGGCCCAGCTGGTTTGTAATGGAATAGGCTAAACTCAGGTGAGATTTCTATTATGCTGTATTAACAAACCTTTCCTGTCTTTAGAATGCAGCAGAATTCATGCGTGCAATGACTATTAATTCTTGGACTTCAGCAACAGCCTTGGGCCTGAACTACTGCACTCGTTGTTCATCTCCTTCGTCCTGTTTATGTTAAGATAACTCATCCAATGGTTTAGAATGCAGAAGGTTCCCCGTACGTTTCCATTTTAGATCCTTAGCTCTTTGTTCTTGGAGAAGCAGTTATGTTGGGCATGATATGTTCAGCACATGTGTCCAGAAAAGGAAAGCACCTTTGGCTCCAGCCTGACAGCTTCTCCATCCCCTTCAAAACTGCTAACAGGCATGGACAATGGTTTAGCCAAGCTAGCAGAGGTCAGTTGAACAGAAAGGATCACGTCATCTCATCAACAAGATTCCTTGTTTTCTTGCCATAAAGACTGCTGGTACCATGGAGGCACCTGAAGGGGGTTCAGAAAAATAAGATGGTGGCTATGACCATACAATCCCCACCCTCTTTTCGCAGATATTGCACATAAAAAAGGGTGTGGCTTCAACTGGGTGGTCACAGCCACTATCTGGACATTTTTTACCTTCCCCCTCCACCACGGGCACTGCAGTTGTACTGCATTTGGTAGAACAAGATGTTTAGTATTGCACTGCAATGTAAGCGTTCTAGCTGGTGGTCAGGAAAAACCTATTTGCCATGAAAGAACGATGAAGTGCTCCCCGTGCTCTGTGGATTTCTCTGAAGAAGTTACAGTTGCAGGGATTTCTTCTTTAGATTTGTCTGTAGAAATTTATTGAGACATGATTTTTAAGTCACTCCAACGCCAACGCGCATGTTGCAGAAGAGGTAGCACATCTGTTTTCTACTGTACCAGGGGACATGACGAAAACCAAAAATTGGAGATACTGTAGTTTCAGGGATGAAATTAACAGAATGAGAGATATATAACACTGTGATACACCGCTTCTAGAAGGAAAGTTCCTTAAATTGAATTGCGATAATCTTCTGTCAAGAGTAGTGTCATTCAGGGATATATAGTGAACATGGGGAAGGCGGCCATCTTGAGTTCCCCTTGCCATACATCTTCCTAAATAAAGTTGATTTCACAGGTCCTCCGACAGGAGCCTCCTGGAGGAGAGACATGGAAGGAAGGGCAAGCTCAGATTGTTGCTACGCCCCTTCAGTTGAATCAGCAGTAATGACGGTGGCACTACTGCCAGCTTCCTCTTCCTCTTCCTCTTCCTCTTCTCATTCAAAGAAGGGATGCTTTGTTATGACTGAAGAAGGGAGGGAAGACCCTTGACGGCTTAGGCCCACTAGCCATGTGGCCTTCCTCCCCCTTTCTCACCCATCTTTCACTGCTGCAGCTTTGGAGGGGGGAAGCCTCAGTTCCTGAGCTCTGTTACATTGGGGAGACCCAGCTGGGACCCAGAGAGTTTTACTCACACAATTGGTACCTTTCCTTCCTCTGATTGAGCAGGGCATGAGCAAGATGACCTCTATGATCTCTTCCAACTTTATGAATTCTGTCATTCCTGCACGGTGACATAAATTCACATTACCTGTCCATTTGTTTCACAGTCATGCCTTTCTTTCTAAGGAAAAAAACGGGAGCAGAAAAACTTGAACTTGAAATGCTGCTGTAACCTCAAGTCACATCTCTAAAATAATACTGCTGGGAATAGATTAGATCATAAATAACATCTGGTTGCCCTATAATAGTTTGTAAAGACCCAAGCAGTAGAAGAAAGGACCAAAAGTGATACCGTAATTTTATTTTCCTATTAAATGAAGGTATTGAGACCCCCTTTGATTCATAAACCAAGACAATATTGAACATCCAGTATTCTAGTAGGCAGTGACTTTTGATGACCGCACAACTCATATTCATTCTGAAATAGGTATGGTGGATGACCATGTGGTTGTCTCCTGTACAAGAAAATTCATTTATTCCTTTGGTTCTAAGCCTCTCTTTTCTCCTGGAGAAGCCCAGAGGAGTTTACAGGAGAATAATAAAAACAGTTTTAAATTAAGTCACTAAGAATAAACTCAGTGATCCTACCCCACCCCCAATTACATTGATCTAATATAAAAATTAGTAGAGAGCCCTCTATGGAACTGTGGCTGTGGTTCAAAATCTACCATAAGCTTCTCTAGAAGAGAGTTTGAAGCTTTGAAAGGAGTGCCATCTAGTTATGATAATGCCCTTATCATTACATCTCCTTGCATTTAATTTAAAGAAGTGGCCAGCATCCTTGTCAGGCCTAGCCCAAGGAACTCCCGGAGACCGTGCAGGTTCAGTCAGCAAGGTTTATTAGCCAGCGCTTGTTCACAGACTCTTCTCAGACTGGCCAGCAGTTCCCAGGAACAGGAATTCACTATCTCCTGGAATGTTAGGGGGGCGTCAGCGTTCGCCTCTTATCTCCAGTGCATTGCTCTGGAGACGAGATCACGTTCTTTACCCCCCTTCCAGTCCCATGCCATTCCATCACAATCCTTGAACGTTGCCAGCATTTGAGAGTGACTGGATGAGGGAGAACCAATTTGAAATGAACTCCAGACAAAGCAGAGGTCGATAGGAACTGAAGTTGCACTTCCCTGACCCCTGGAAGAGTGGGGGAATGCACTGGTCCTGGGTGTTACCAGACTCATTCTTGGTGGCTGAGGGCAGGAGTGCATTTGCACACTTTTAGCTAATTCACTAGCTCCAACCATTCTGGGGCCTTTTGCAACATTTGTCCATGCCTTGATTGCAATCTGTTGTACTGTTGCAACACACCCTACATTGAGCTATCCTTAGAAAGTGCCCCAACTCTCCCCTCCTTCAGAAGGTAGCAGGGATGGCCACAGGGAGGGGGGTTAAAAAAGTCAGGTGGCAGCCATAACTCTGTAATTGAAGTTCCACCCTTTTTAGACGCATCAGAATAGTAAACATGGCAGACCCAACAATGTCATCAAAACCCTGCCCTTTTTTGCAAGTGCTGTGAAGATGTAAAATTGCGTAGGTGTGGCCTCCCTGTGGACTTTCCTGTAGATACCTCTGGGAGGTAACCGGGATGCTTTTTAACTGGTAATCAGTGTTTATTTGGATTCCATTTGATGCTTTTGAATTTTTTATTTTTTGTATTTGTAATAAAATGAGTAGATAGTGGGGTACAGATCAGATAAAAAGGAAGAAACAAACATCGTAGATCCTAGAAGGCCAACACATCCCAAACTATAGTTTATGAAGTCTCCAACAGATGAAAGTATGATCCATCCTTTTTAGGGAAACCAGCTTCCCTAAATTAACTTCCCATTATTGCAGCAATGGGAGATCAGTGTATTTTAAGGTATTACACATGATGGATGGGCGTGTTAGGAACTGCCTTAACTAGTAAGGAGACAAAAAAAGGATATTGCAATGTTTGAGAATAATGGCACTTTTCTTTATATGGTGAAACATGCCAACCTTCATGTGTCCATGCTTATTCCACTAATAAAACAATAAAACTTTACTGCTACTACATGTTTCATGCATGGAGTTTCAGATTTTGCAGCATGGAGTTTCCCTTCAGGTATGTTGACCTACAGTGCCCATCACCCCCAGCCACTGTCCCCAAATTTGATGCCTGGGGATAATGGGGATTACAGTGGAATATGATCAGAGGGGGACAGACTAGGGGAAATTGCCTTAAACGAAAAGCATGCATCTGCATTATTTTTTCTACCTTTTAAAAATGCGGAGAGTCATGGGGTTCTTTGTCTATTTCACATCTGGATTTCTTATGTCACTTTGCTGCACACCAGTCAAAAGCGCATGTGTGAAGTGAATGAGGTTACCTCAGACATCATCCTTCGCAAAGAGAACCCTTTTATGTGGTGCTATCAGCAGAAAGATTCTGGCTCTGAAGATGAACAAGACGATAAAATTCCTGACCTAGAGAAAGACGATTTTGCAGTACGCAGAGCAAGGCTAAATCACCGCCCATATGCATTGCCATTCACTAATTTCCTTGGTCCCTACACAAAGAAAGATCGAAACAAAGCGGAAGAAGGAAAGACACAAAGGAAAAAGCAGGAATGTTCCAGGTGTGCTCACATATTTGTCTGTTGCAGAAATTAGTTTGAAAATAAGAAATCATCAAGTGAATTGATGTACTTCTCGCATGGCTGTTTGCAGCTGAAATTGAAAATGTATATAGAGTTAGTCGTGTTACGTACAGAGAGGGCTGGAGTTTAGATGCACTGATTTTAAGGAGTTGAACAAGCATGGTTTACCCTTCGTTCCCACCTTTAAAAAAACATATAAGAACTGAGCTACCTTTCCTGTCAGCTAGGCAAATTTGGGGGTCAGTCTACAAAATATGGACACTAAAATGGGGTTGGAGTATCAGTCAGAATTATTACTTTCTGGTGGGATAGCAGGACATTTTGATTGGCATCCCCAAAGCATCAAAATTTCTTTGAGTAACCTACTCTTTGAAAGGAAGATTGTGGAAATCAAGTCATTGGAGATTGTTTCCATTAGTTACGTTGAGGAATCAAAGAAGTTCTTCTGTTTTCTCTCTTCTTAAATGTTCCTTGACTGATGCTATTTTTCAGGGAAAAGTAGCTGTGAAATCAAGTCTGGAGTGGTGAATGTTGGCAGATCATTTTTAGGATTCATACATAGTACCAATCTAAGACCTGTAAAAAAGTTTGCCTCACTAAGCTATCAGCTCCTTCTCAAAGTATTGGCTTGGAATATGCTAATTTTTATTTTATTTGAATTTTTATGCTGATTTTTATTAGTAAAGAAGAGTTACAAATCTGCACTTTTGCTCAACTTTGGAGCATGCTTTTTGATCTTTTCTACAGAATTCCCCACAAGGATGAGAGCACTGTAGTATGGATCAGGTTGAAGTGTGAGATTCTCATGGGTAATGCAACATTATCAGAGAACATTAGTAAATCCTCCTGAAATATCTGGTCCCTGGTCATAAGGATACTGACCAGTCACCGTTTTTTTTCTTTAAAAAATATGTTGACTCGGTAGTATGAGAAATCACAGTGTGGGCATGCCAAGTTTGTACAAAAATTCACCTATTATGCAATGACACTGAATTTGGCAAGGACAGCCGATGATAGAATAATTTTCCCATTGTGTCCTGGGAGTTTAAAAAGAATAGAATAACATTTCATATCATTTATATTTTAGTTTTTAAAACAAAAATTTGCTTAGCATTGGTACATCTTAACTTGCCTATAATACTCCCTCTTATATTAACACGGCAATCCCACCAGTTCTTGTAGAACAATGATTCACTGCTTTGCCCTGTCATACAATGGATTTAGCAGAGTCTTCCTCAAGCAAAGCTATAGGCCAGATCTTATCATGCCATTTCTCCACTAAGATACTATCCAGATATTTCCAATGTTTGGCAATTTGGCTGCTAAAAGTAGAAACTTATAAAGTGCTTTAACTTTGCAGTGTTTTGTTCCGACCATCAAATCTGGGTAGCAAGCCTAACTTGGAGAGAATTCAGTCTTCTGTTTGGTTCTGTATGACATTTTATTAAATACTTTCTTCCAAAAATCTAACACTTGATCATATTTGAAATATAAACAAACAAACAAACAAATAAATAAATATTCCCACCAGATGTGAAAGAATATGCTCTTTGATTTACAACCTCACCAGCAACTCATTGACTATTTATAAGATATTAGAGGTTGATGCCATCGGTGGTGCCCAACTTATTCCAGTTTAATATAAAAGTTTTAAGATCTATTTCCTGTATAGATACTGATAAGAATCCCACATGTTGCCATAAAGACGGCCATGTATCATCATTTAATGGTTCCCAGCCTTCTTTTAGCCCTGTGACAGATTCCCCCATGGTCTATTTCAGATAAAATCTGGTATTTTTTTGAAATTATACCTTTAGGTTCTGTTAAAAAATAAAATAAAATGATTTTTTCAAAAAGAGATTGAAGTCTCTTTGCAATCTCCCGTCACGTTTTTATTTTGTACAATTGAATTGATCTGACACCACAGAAACCATGGCATTTTATGTCATGTTCAGTCGATTCAATATTACAGAATAAAAAAGCAAAGGAGATTGCAAAAGGACATCTATTTCTTTTTTGAAAAATTGATGTTTTTTCCTACAAACCCAAAGGTATAATTTATAGTAAAGTGTCAAATAGTGGCCTTTGTAGGGGTCACAAGTATAATACTCTGTATTTATTTGTCCTGTGTGCATAAAGAATATGTTTAGCCTTTTGCCAAAGTGAATTGCAGGATAATCAACTCTCCCAGTGAGTTCAGAAAATCTCTTGTAAGATCTGCTGGTTTCAGCTGCTTTAAGGCAGATAAAAAGTCTCGCTTTTGTGACAGAATGTATGTGTCAACATTTATAGTCTGCGTCTATATTATGAGTAATGTCTTGGAAACGTCTCTGAAGAACATACATATCAGAACTGTCAGATGCCAAACTTGGCCATGGTGAAATACTTAGTGCCAGTAAAAACTCTCAGAAGCTGCTATATTTGGAAACAAAACTTGAATTCATGAGAGTATGGGAAAGTAGACTTCGTAACTGTCAGGATTAGGTATCGTTAATGAGCTAAACTTAGAGGAAAATGCATCAATAGATTTAGTTTTAATCTGCAGAGTGGTCTGTAGAGAGCAAATCTGACCCCCAAGGATAGCTTAGTTGGGCATTTCTAGGATCTCAAACTGGCATAATTGTACCATTTCTACTTTTGCATTTTCACATTACATACCTTAGAGGCTGCTTAGAATGCCGAGCCTGCTAAAACCTAATGGTAATTTTAAAAATTGGAGGGTACTTAGTCAATAGCTGAAATTGCCGTGATCGCTAGTTGCTTCTCTGCTCCTCCTAATTTATGTAATACTGCAATTTTGGGACTTCACTGATGGTGTGTGATTTGTCCTTGTCTTGTCCTACAAAACCCTTCTTTATCCTGCTGATTTTGGAATGAACATTTCACTAGTGGGAAAAAGATACCCGTGACTTCGAGAAAGACAGAGATGCTGTGTGAAGGCAAACCATCCCTGACGTCTTGGGAGGATGAGTCCAAGGAAGAAGGCAGAGCAAAAATCCCTGATACGCAGAGTCAGGACCTGGCTAAGAAAAAAACTCAGACTAATCCTTCCCAACCAGACTTTCTAAGTTTTGTGAAAGCATCTATAACCCAAAAAGATAAAGAGATCTGGGATCGACTGAAAGTGTCAGGGGAGACGAGGTATGTTTACATGAAGGAAGATGATGTCACATTTCATGCAATTTCCAAAGTTTTTTATTTACTAGTGAGACATGCTTATCTTTTAAAAAATTAAGGGTCAGCAATTCACCCATCCTCGACATACTAATGTTCCAAGACCATTAATTCTGCCTGCAGAACATCCTAAGGTGCAAGAGGAGGTGACCTGTCTTTTAAAACAGATCATCTTCTGCTGATATTTGCATGTATAATGTTCATGCTTTCTTTATGAATGTAAGATGCCAACCCTTCTATAAGCTATCAAGGGAATACTTTTTTCCTACTTGGCTAAGAATAACATCATGGTCCACCTTTGAGGCCTTCTACACAATTTTCTGATCACATCTATATGGGAATCAGGGAAATCCCTGATCTGGGCCTGAAAAGAAACACTTTTCAAGTTTCCATTTTGGGTTTCCCACTTCTTGGCACTCCCATTCAGGAAGCAGCTGTTGCAGCAGGCCTCCTTCTGCTCAGTGTTGCATGGGAACATGTCAGAAGCAAACTTGGCTAGATGATGGTCTTTTATCAAGTTTAGTAGAAGGGCTGTGGGCATAATCTAACTTTTAAAAAACAATCCTTCCAAAGCCATTTGCGATTACACTCTCCAGATTTCCATTATGCCTTATGTTGGAATCAAATAGCTGCTATTCTTGGATCTAGTTGTCAATTTCTGAAGTTTGCCTCACTCTGGGGAGGCTTTTTATTATTCCTAAACTTCTCAGTTTTACTCATTTCCTTTACATCAGCTTCTCCAATCTCCCACCTCCAGATACTCCTTTAACATTACAAATATTTTTTTCATTGAATGGTTTTCTTTGCCTTTTCATTCAACTTTTGTTCTGCCTGTGTTTTCCTTCGTCTCCTAGTTCCTTTTTGTATGCCTTTTAAGGTTATTTCTTTGGTGATAGTGATGAGGAACTCAGAGCTACTCAGGAACATTTTCAGTTCTCTAAAATGGCACTCATAGTTGCTTAAAAGGTACAAAGGGAGGACACCCAAGAAGGTCACCAGTCCTAAACAGAGGTCCATGCATTTTGGACAGTGATGGAAACTGACCTCCAGAAATGGGAGGAGCTTTTTATATGCCCTTTGTGCTTCTTTCTTTGGTGATAGTGATGAGGAACTCTCAGTTCCTCAGGATCATTTTTGATCTTCTGAAATGGCGGTGGAAGCTGCCAGTCGCAGATGCTTTACAAGTCACAAAGGTGAGAACACTGATTAAGGCCACCAGCCTTAAACAGAGGTATGTGCATTTTGAGCCAGTGCTGGAAATTGACCAACAGAAATGGGAGGAGCTATTTAGGGCCATGACTAAAGATGAAATGGAAGAAGTCATTAGCAGAAAAAGTGCTGGGGCTTTTGGTGTCTCAAGTGAAATCTCATCCTTGTTGTCTATGAGTCATGTCAAGTCCACTGATCATACTAGGGAGGTCTACAGCCCACACATTAATTCCAATATTTAGTTTGCTACATAGAAATAAAGAAAAAATGGAAAGAAGAAGGTTAGCATGAAAGTATGCATCAGCATTTTCCATGTTCACACAGAACAAGAAGCCAGAATTCTGAAGAACCCTTCCTGCATTACTTGGTAGAAGTTATCATCCTGAGACTGATGGTGGCTGAGGTAGTCTGTATCTTGTAGGAAATGGGTGAAGATAAAGAAGGCGCTCTGGCAGAGAAAGGAATTTATTCTTATCCAAATCTTTCTTAGCACACTGGGGACCATAACTTATATTGTGAGTTGTTTATGTAGAATATTATAGGCTCCTCTGAGAAAACTTGGTTTGAAGGACATCATGTCACTTTTAAAAATAGCTAAACAGATGAGGTAACTACAGTATATGCTAGTGCATACTGACTGTTCCAGGGGCATCCAAGTCAAGATGATGGCTGCGAACATGTAATTGAAACCTTGATGATCTTTAATGTGCATTTCATGGCAACATATTTAAAAAGAGGGTTGAGCTTTTATTCTTCGGTGGCAGTTGCCATCTTAACTTTTTGGATCCCACTGTAGATGTCCCTTTCACCTTTGTTCTTCCCCACTAACGCACCCACTAATATAAATGGGAATCTTAGTACGGCGTCTGAAATGGGAATCTTGATTTGTCCTGCTCAGAAATCAGAAATCATGGTTTGTTTGGAGGTTAAAAATTCTAACTGGTTTTGAAGCAGTATATTGGGACTTGCATTTGGGTGGCACGTTTTTGCTCAGGTTACTTTAGCAAAATGATAACGGGAAACTGAGCTCTCTACCCTACAGTCCATTCATGATAAGCTGGGATTCTTCAAAATCTTCTACGTCAGTGCATGTTAAATTAATGCACTTGATTCTTCTCCCTCTCCCCCTGCTTCCCAGAATTTCAATTCATCCTCCTGCTGGGGGGCTTTGGAAATCAGTTATAAAAGCAGTTTGGAGGGAAGCTACTACTGGCTTACATGTGCACTGATCTCGTGTCCCCATGAGTTGCTGTGACAACATCTGTTCTCTAAAGTATTTTCTGAACATCAAAGATATTAGAGCAAGACAAAGCTTTGAACGTTAATGATGGACATCGCATTGTGAAAAAGGAAGTCTGTGTGATAGGAGGGAAAGGTGAACGTGGCATGCAGATTGTCTAATGTGCAATTTGCAGGGCCATAATAAAAAGCCATTTATACATTACATGCATATATTTAGAAAAGTAGGAGTGTAGTTAAGTTATTTGATCTTTGCTAGCAATTCCTAAACACAGTTTCTAGAAGTAAGGGAAGAATTACATGATATGAAGTAAATATAATATTTTCATCCTAACACTAACATTACCAAGCAAACCGTAAATACTATCTTCAGGAAGGGCTGTACAGGTTGGGGGTGCTTAACTCTTCCCATGTTTGCTGGTACTTCTTAAAAGATGCAACCTTCTTTTAAAAAATATCCTACCCCCGTTGAACTATAACATAGCGGAGAGCTCAGGGGAAAATGGCTGGGATATTTTTCTTCCAGTGAAAAAGAAGGGAACATGGGAAAGGTTAAAAACAGGTTGGCAGGGTCATTGTCCCCATGCATGTTTCAAAAATAGATGCTTCCTAATATAAAATCATTGGCTGTTTAACCTTTAGAAACATTATTGGAAATTACCATTACTTACACCTTTAGCCCGTAAAATTCTAGACAAAAGCATCCAGCGTGCAGAATTAGGGGATTCAGGGCACTTACTTAGTATGCCAGATCATAACACGCTGTTTTTGTTCTTGAAACCCGTGTGCACTTATATCCTACCAGTAATCCAGATCAAGAAACAAAAAGCAGCGTCTGAAAGTACAAGTGACGTTGGCCTGAGAACATCCATAGGGTGATCCTGATTTCTTTTCCTTCCAATTTAACTAAATAAGCCCTCTGTATAAAATGACAAAGGATGGAAACCAGGGAAAATGTGAACTGACCGCTGTGAGAATAAACTGGTCCTAATGTGTTGTCTTCAGAAGGGGATGATGAATCTCTAGTGCAACTCCTGTATGGAGTGAGATTAAGTATAGGAAGACACTTCTACTTGAGACTATTCAGACCAAGTTTCTAAGAAAATGTTTCAAGTGGGGTGGGGTGTTCCACGTACAACACTTTGCTTAGAGGTGGACCTATTTGAGTTGAAACTCAGGCCTGGATATGAATATATTTTGGTTAAAGCTTAATTTCTCATCACAAGGCCTAGCCCCCCCTAACACTGGCATATTCTTTCCATGCTTCCTGGAAACCAAATGTAGAGTGGAAGATGCTACAATGTGGGCTTTCTTCCAGATTTTGGGAATGAGTTACAGCCAAGCAGGATATATCATAAAGCAGAGTTTACATTATAAAGACACAGGAAGATCAAGGTAGAACCTCTTCAAGTGTGATTGGCAGGATCCTGATACAAAATTTCGGCTGCTGAACCCTTCAGCAGTTCTTGAGCCTAGGAGAACACTCTGCTCAGCAAAAAGGTCCACTTATGTGGGGAAAGTGGTGTAGAAACACAGCCCACTTTTTTCTATATTACATTTTCAGTAGGGACATCTGTAACACCATGATATTCCCCTAATACAAAATTTTCCCGTCGTTCCAGTTGACTTTTATGAAAACTATCTACTTGTAGAGAAAGACTGAAGATCTTGTGGCAAGTCACAAAATCCTGTTTAGCACTGTTGTAAAGAAGAACAGATAGTGAGGGAAGATAAAACTCGGGACTTCTTCTTATTGTATATTATATTGATTTTATGAAATACTATATAGTTTATATATCTTTTCCTTGTACTAACTGAATCTTTGACACTGGTCTGTGACTGTAATGAAACCAACTGATTAATCCATCAACAAAAAGGGATGTTAGCCAGATTGTCTTGATAGATTTCACATTCTGATTAGCATTGAATGAAGTTCTCAGTGCTCTGTTGGCTATGGACTATGAGTATTCCAGAAAAAATGGTCTTGTGACGTTCACGTACCAGTATACTTTCTGTTTTATTATTAGCAGAACAAAGTTTCAACCATCTCTTGAAAACAATTGGTTAAAAAAAGTGGTGCCTTCCACTCTGGAAACATTTGAAGTGTATGTCTTAAAAGTGGTCCAATCTGTTGGATGTTTGTTTTTTTTTTAAGGGAGGGGGGAATCCAAAGCATTTGCGTTTACTAAGCTTCTCATTATTTAAACCATCAGATGTTGGTGCAAAAAAAAAAATCCCTTTTGATACTATTAAGAAGCTTTGATGTTCATTTTGAAAGATAAGGTGGTTAAGTAAAGGTTTCTTCTGTGCCTTTCCATGTGGTTTTCATTCCCTTTCCTCCTCTTTCTCCTGCTCTCCTATGTTGTTAGTGAAATAACGTTGTCCGATTCAGATGGGTATAATTCATCTGTCCGGGACGCTTGTGCCGGTTCCCAGAGGCAACTATCAAGCAGTCTGAGTGAATGGCATGAAAATAGCGAAGAAGAACTGGATAGCCGCCTCCCAGATATTGAAAGAGATGACATGAGGGCTAGAAGATTTGGAACTTTTCAGAAATCGATTAGTCCAGTCCACACAGCTAACAAGTTAGCAATATGTAATTATCCATTGAAGCACCAAAGAAATGTTGCTGGTCAGAGGGAGCAAAAAATTCCACAGAAAGCAGAAAAAACAGAAAGGTTAGAAACCAGATACCAGCTGTTGTGAACTTCTTATGCCTACTTTGCATGTTTGTGGGGTTTGTTCTATTTCTTCAGAAGAAAGGATTAAATCAAATGATGGTTTGCCAATGAAAACCAACTGGGCACTATAATATTACAGCAGAAGGTAATCAGTATGGTAAAAGTTTAAGAATACAAGTGATATAAGGAAAACTGATTATGTCTAACTTAGTTTTCCCAGAGCTTTATGCTACCAGCCGATTTTCTGCAGGTTCTCACGTTAGGTTGTAAGATTAGGAAAGCATCATAGTTGTAAACACAAGTATGTGTTCATTTGTTTATTACATTCCATGGGAGGTCAAAAGAAGCAGGGTCATTTTGCTGGCCGATTCCGTTTTCTGTTTTAGTTTTGCATGACAGTTTCATTTCTGCATAGAGTTTTTGCAGGCTGGATGTTAAGTACAATGAATGTCATTATGATTTATGTATGTATGTACTTATTTATTTATTGTACAGTACTGGGGATTTCCTAAAAGGAATTCAGTGTGTCCTTTCATGGGCTTCCAAAGAGTTTATATCTCATGTACACTCCAGGATAATACATGCTTAACATTAGCCATGTGACAGCATCGTGCATCTTATGTCTATTTTTCAGTCTTTAAAGCAGACTTGCATGCAGTTCTGTGTAATCTTCCTTGGTCTTCTGCTGTCTTCTGAATAATGGTGCCCACGATTGCTTTAACAGAAATTTCTCATGGGTTTGCATGACTCAGCGTGGTCATGGAGCACCTTCATTTGTATCAAAAGATCAAAGTGAGCACAAAAGTGATACAGAAAGTGAGAAAGTGGGATTTCAAAATCCAGGGAAAGATGGCGTTATGGTGAGAAGAACTGGAGCTTTTTCAAAGCAGGCTGAACCAAGTGTGAGTCGGTTTATTCCTGTTCATTTCTCCAAGCAAAAGAATGGGGAGGAAGCAACTAAAGAGTTTATAAAGACCGAACAGCAAGTGAAGAGGTCAGAAACCTGTTCTGGAGTTCCCCTTCTCTCCCCCACCTTTTTTTTTTCATATAGAACAAGATTTCTGTTTTTAGTTACGATGCATTCGCCTTCCTTTGTTAAACCAATGTTCTGTTGCCTTTGACTTGGTTGCCTCTGGCAAATAAGAATTATTTCTAGGTGATAGTAAACTGGGAAGGCTACCCACACTCGTGGCTTTTCTTTTTACGTTAACCCCAGCCTTCCTTTCCCCCACCCAGCCTACTTGTTATACTATAATCCTGGGCTTGAGTAGGTCTATGGTTTGCATAATGTTGTGTGAGATACACAAAATTAATTTGAATAATTATGGCTTGTACATAACAAAGGAAAGAGGGTCTGTTTTACCAACAGTAAAAAGTTATGCACTGAATTGTTTTAAAACAGGTTTAATTATCCTGCCCATCTGAAGATAAGCTCAAAGCAGTGCATATTTTCCCCATTTTATTGTGTCAAGTGGGGAACAATTGCCCAAGGTCATCAAATGAGCTTTGTGGTTGAGTGGGCTTTCAATCCAGCACTTGATCCATTGAAACATACTGGACATCCAGGGCGGAAAGTTAGAGAATAATCTTGGTCTTCTGGTGAGAGTAGCATCTGCTGATTTAGTGTGCAAGAAAGAATCGGGATAAATTACAAAAGAGTTCCCCCATTCCAAACACTGTTGGGGATGGAAGTTCAGCAAACTTTAAACTGGAGAGGAGATCCATTGGTCATCAACTCACTCAGTTGTGGTTGCCTACATCTTTGGCAACCTTCTACATGTCAGTTACCAAGGATATAAGAAAATTGTTCCAGAATAAGCTACTGGAAACAACACCCCGTGCCATCGTGCGCTGCTGCAGAGGGTGGGAAGCAAGCAGTGCAATGCTGATAGGTGGAATCTGGTGATGTAGCAATTCTCTGTTCCCTCTTGTTTCTATCTTTGGATGACACAAAGTCGTCTTTTTTTTCCTGTGCCATTTATGGTCCCAACGATATTGGGCGGCCACCCGTAGTGTAGCCATCAAAAAAGTCTTCCTTTAATCAAAGCCAACATGCTATTTGTTGGTGCCAGTCTACTTTAAAAAACAATTCACAGTCATCTTCAGTTAAACTTCTTAGCTTTTCTGTTCTGTCTGGGTGGTGCACAGAACTACAGATGCTGAAAAATACTGTTTTTGTTATTATAATGCACGCTCTGTGACATAATCTCAGTCCTTGGCTTCTGAATCAGTTTAAAGTGGTTGGAGAGGTGTGATTTAAACATGCATGCTGTATCCCGCTGCAAACTAAAATCGACTCTTCTTTTAGCGTCATTGTGACAGATTCAGTAGGAGCTGAAAAGCCCCTAAAGTTTTGGGCAGAAATCTCTCAAAATCTTGCAATGCAACCCGAATACACACTGGAACACAGCAGACACAGTTTTGCAGATTTAGCCCAAGAGGATGTGCCTTCTGTTGTTCATAAGAATGTATCTGGCCCCAATTCAATCCAGCCAGAGATGCAGGAACTTCTCGAAAGAAATAGTAAACAACTTCCATCACTAGAAGATGAACCTGTGCAAATGTGAGCTGTCATCCAATTCAGACGCTGCATCCTAATGTCCACGATACTCACATATCAAGTGTGTTTAGATGTGTGCAGGCTGCCTGATACATTTAATTGTATATTAACATGCATGTGTGCTGGTAATGTGCCTTTGTAATTGATAAAGCTACGCCAGTCACAGCAGTCGGGCTATGTGAACTGTGGTCAAAGGAAATGGCCAATATTCTTGGGAAATGTGGTATAAATGTAAATGACTTAGAATTTTTTCTGGAGATCTGAAATCTGACTTCTGCCAAATCAGAAAGGCTTATAAATTGTATAACCTTTCAGAAACAGGACATGGTATTTTCATTTGCAGCATCTGAAGTGTTACAGGGTAAAGTTTTTGATCCCTTCCCCATGCACATTTAATTATCACCATATAACGTGTAGTAACTGCATGCGTTGCTCATCTCAACAATATTATTATTACTGTTATTTTATCAGCTTTTATATTAGGAATTGCCTTCTGTCTTCACTTTCACAGTGTGGCTTGCTAACAGGATAGTTCTGAATTTTGAACATTTTTGTTAATATCTTTTTTAATTCTTTTTTTAAAAAATCAAAGTTCTATGGAATGGCACAGTAGAGTTTATCTCATGGGTATGGTTCTGAAATGTTAATGCTCTTCCAGCTCTCCTGCCTTTTGTGGTTTTATTTCAGATGAAAAATGATATTTTCACTGCAGTCAATACATTTTTATCCTTTCTTACCCTCCTGGCCCAGTATCTCTAATTTTATATTTGATTTTATAGATTCGGCTCCAGAACCCCTGTGTCTGATGACGCAGAGTAAGTTGTTGTGTGCTCTTTGGGATACTTTAAACAATTTAAGCTGCATGTTTTCCATACTTATTACTAATTTGAAATGCAGTTGATTCACCTTAATTCCTGTGCTTTCATTGTCCTTCTGCAGGGCTGGTGGAAATACATGTGCTTTGACGTATACTGTTATGATACGTTCACTGTGGCATTAAAGTCATAACTTTTCAGAAAGCAGCAAAGCATGTAGTGGCTGGAAAGCTTAACCTCTGCTAATTCACGATGTGATTCTTGTTTTAAGCTCTGTGGGGTCTGCGATGATTAAAAGGAGCCAGAATTATGATGGTGGAAGGCTTGGATAACCGTACAGTAGGCTAGGTTGAAAAGACTGTCAAGCAGGAAGCTGAGGAGAGGAACTTACTAACAATTGAGCGAATGAGTTTATGGATCCCAGCTGGTTGAAATTCAAAAGTCAAAAGAATGAAGCCCTTTAAAAAAATTCTTACCGAGATGCAGGTCTCCAAGCGACGGCCATGAAAAGAGGTGGTGTCTTCATTTTCTGTCA
This sequence comes from Python bivittatus, assembly GCF_059951505.1. Taxonomy (NCBI): domain Eukaryota; kingdom Metazoa; phylum Chordata; class Lepidosauria; order Squamata; family Pythonidae; genus Python; species Python bivittatus. Next base: position 1,514,511 of record NW_028277121.1, read on the forward strand.
TCTTTTTCCATGAAATTTCATCCCCCAAAGTGTTTTCTGCCTATACTAAATACTAAAACATACAGCACTGAGAAATTGCCTTCTTCCTCCCCCATGGTGATAAAAGCAGTTTTAGGATGGCAGTTTTGAGTTAGAAATGATGGACAGAAAATCCCCAAAACCGCTTTTTCTGCCTTCATCAGTGGGATGTAGCTGAGGTGGTGGTTGTTTAAACAAAGATAATTAAACCATTTCTTTTGCCCACAGATTTTGTTTTTGTGGTTAACGTCTAGAGCAGTACATTCACATGGCCAGAGAACTAAGGTACCTCATAGCCTTGAGGAACTACTGTCGAAAGGCCTCAGAGCCTGCTGTAAATCAGGCATGGAGTAGAGATGGACAACATAATCTGACCAACCATCTCAAATTTCTTGGATTCTTGGCCTTCTGATTATGCAGAGCTGATAAAATACAGTAGTACATTTCACTGTGTTTGTTCAGGCTCCCAGTTCTAACCCCAGAAATTTTGACAGACATGTTCTTCTGAGCAAAGAAGCTAAAAGCAAGAGTGAACATCCAATACTATAATGATGAGATTTTTTTTTTTTTTAAAGATTCTTATACTGGAAAATGCATATGCAGGAATAATACCATTTCCAACCCTTCTAGTAGAATAGTTGCCATCCAGACTTGTTAAGCAGCAAATCTATTTAAATATATTAGAAACTGATTAGTTTTACATTCTACATTAGTATTAGTTTTATGCTGATTTAAGTTCATGATTTCCCACACTGAAGATGGAATTGTAGCTACATGGCCTGCTAACCCATTAATTTCCTCCTGCCAATTCCATAAAGATATATATATCTTTTCTTAAAACAGTTTAACTCTGTACTGTAGCCAGACCCAAAATAGTTTTATAGAGACAGAAGCCTTTTGTGCTTTTGCACATCAAAGCTGCTGATAATGCTGACATTTTTGCATTGAAATCCCATTTTAAAAATCATCTGTCCTTTTACTGAACTGGAATTTTAAACAAATAAATGTGGCAAATATCAGTGCTGACTGGAGGTAGGAAAATGACAATCACCCTTTAGTCTGTCTCCAAAATATATTTTTTTAAATTGAAACCATTCTTAATTTTGTTAATTGTCTCTATTTTGATTTTGCACCAAGTTTAATTAGAAGATGAATGGACATATTTAATTTTATCTTTGATACACCATATGTCTGCAAAATATGCTTCCAAACCTGTTATACTCATAATATCTTATTCACAGATAACGGGCAATTTTTTTCTTTAAATCCAATGACTCATTTGACATATTGAATTGTAGTATGTAAGGCTAAAAGTTAAACTGAAATAAAAACTTTTCTTTGAAAATGGCAGAAATTAGGGGTAATTTTTAATATTTTAATTTCCAGACACAAGATGCCGTAGTATTTTTGGTCAAAACTGAATTTAGTATGGCAGTCTAGTTAGTGAGAGCAAGTACATAACCCCTGCCTTAGAATTTCTAGGGTGAAGCTCCACGTTACTTAACCAATGCAAAATAGCATTGTAACTCTTCATTTTCCCCCACAATGTTTAGTAAAAAAAAGATGTGATGACAATATATCACACATTTTGTACAGCTACAATTTTGCTAGAAGAAGAGATACAAGAATTTTGGATTCTCTTATAAGGTGTAATTCCACCTTTATTCATTTCTTCATGCCTTTTTATATCCTATTTGCATGACCATGTAGACTAATCAGTTGAATTCCTTACCCAGATGATGTGTAAGTTGTTCAGAAAAAGCACAGTATTTTGGCACAGCAGCTCCTGCTAGTGTCTTGAACTAAAAGACCTCAGACAGAACCTTCCTAGCCAAAACATTTAATTCGATTTACTCCATCTCTAGGTATCATTATATTATTTCTCCACCCTTCCTTCCCTCCATCAATAGACAGTAGGACCAGAGGCAAGGAAGTGTTCTTCTAAATAATGCCAAAATACAGGAAGTTGGAAATTATGTATGTATGTACCAGTCCTGAAAAACAATCAGCTGCATATGCCGTCTTTGACTTCTTGTATTCTGTGCTATCCTTGTGTGACACATTATTTTATCTTGCCTAACATTCATAACCAGCCTCTTAGTTTCATCATGCGAGAGAAATTGTCATAGAATAGAGAAACTACTCATTGTTTTATTATGTATTAATATGTCTCAGTGTTCTCCAGGATCTTATTCTTAACAAAATAACAACAAAAACATCATTTCTGCATGTGCGCTCAACAGAGATGTCTACCTCAGCTTATTCACCGCTGGCATTTTAACCTTAAGTACTAGCTGCTATGTTCCTCTCAACTGTCTCTAAAGTGTCATTTCAAGTATTACAGAAATCAGAACTTGGGAGTCACATAATTCATGGCTAAAGTTTATAAGGGTGTTTTCAAACTTTCTAGTTTGGGAGAACGCTGACCCCTTCATCCACTGAAGGCCTTTGTACTTCAGCTCTCTGAAATATATTCTGGGCTGGGAATGGGTTTACTCTTTTTGATTCTGAAGGGTGTATGTGGTGCCTGTTGGTGGAATAGGGATAAACATGTACACAGCTCTTCCCTATCAGTACATCCTAGGGCATGTAGTCAGTGCATGTTGAACACAAGCTAGTTCCATCAGACCTCACTGTCTCAATTTGGAGAATCATTCAAAACTTCTTACAGTATATCATAATGCATGAAGTCAGAATCAGATGTTCCTCTGTTCTTCTCCTCTTTATATCAGTTTCAGGAAGAACACCTCAATTTGTATTAGGACAGGATGTACATACGTTCAAACCTAGAAATTCTGGCTTAAAGTCAATTATTTATCAGGCGACTAAGCCACATGAACTCAGAGTGTGAACTTAGTTGAACTAAGCTGTGTTCAACATTGTCTGCATAGGTTAGATCTGTAGAGGTGAAGAATCAATAGTGCCACTATTGAACTTCTAACTGAGGAGGCACTCTAAGTTTACAAATAACCACAAGCCTTCCTTTCAATAAAGTTTGAAAATCACTGGTATAGATAATGCGGTTTTGATGTTTTTCAACAATAAAGAAGGGACAGTTGAGAAATTTAACACTTATCTGTAGAGAATTGTGTTGAATTCATGCAATAATGTTGAGCAAAAGGGTAGCTTTGGACATGCTTCTGTTTGGCTTAAGTAGCCAACTTGCATGTGGCTGCTTCTAAGCACTCCATATATGGTTCCACCTGAAGAGCTTGATGACTCTTAGATGTACATCCAAAGGCATCTTAAGCTATGTGACTTCAGAGCTTTCAATGGAAGCAGATACATTTTGCTTTCCTCTAGCACCCTCCTATGGCTGAAATGTTCAGAGTCTGCTGCTGATAAACAACCTTCTTTCCTTGCAGGAGTGTGAGCATGTTCGACATGAGATGCACAGATGAAGGTGCTGTGATGCAGCCTCACAGTAAAGCCCGCCATGAAAAGTTGCAGAGTATTCACAACCAGCTAAAGGAAGATGAGGACCAGTGGCAAGATGTGAGTAGGGGTCTGTAGAGCTTTTGCAGACTGAACTATCTGCTGTTGTAGAGCTTTTGCAGACCACATGTAAATTACACTTTTCTAACCGGGAATTATAGGAGGAGAGCTGTGTTAGTTTGGGGCAGCCAAGAACCAGCATCTGGTCGCACCTTTCAAGACTAACACAATTTATTATTAGTCATTGCTTGCATACGCTGCTGCTCAGTTCACCAGATGTTTGGTTTCTGGGGACTTCGTGGACATGAAGGAAACAGTGTGGAAATGGTTGACCGCTGCTCTCTTCCAGGGTATTTTTTTTTAATTTGCCGATCTGGCCTTAAGGCCTGGAACTGTCTCCACCCCAATAATTGCCAGATCTGATTCTGTTTATCTTTTAGAAATAATCAGTGGTCAACAAGGTGCTATCACCCAGCTGTTATGCTAAGATACTTTTTTCCTAAGTGGAGACACATCATATTTAAACAGGTGCTTAGGAGGCCCATGGATGCCACTGCTATAGATTATGGAATTGAAGTCCAGTCTGTTTGGAGGGCACCAAGTTGGGGAAGGTTGCCTTCTACAAAACACTTTGGACCCTTGATACCATTGTACAAATGCAAAAATTGGAGAATCATTCTGTCATCTCCTCCCTTATTTTCCTTTCCCATATCAATTTGTACCAAAGAAGTAGTGGTAGGGCCACTGCCCTAACTAACTTTAGGTAAGCCAATAGATATGTGATGGAATGCAATAAAGCAGTGTTCCTCAACCTTAGCGACTTTAAGATATGTGGACTTCAACTCCCAGAATTCCCCAGCCAGCATGTCTGGCTGGGGAATTCTGGAAGTTGAAGTCCACATATCTTAAAGTCGCTAAGTTTAAGGAACACTGCAATGGAGCACCAGGTTCTCAGGAAGGAGGGAGCACATTCCAGGAGTGGGGAGACAAGTGACAGCACAGTCTGGAGCAGGAGTGTGGGAAGAGGAAGAGATATCGGATAGCCACTCCCTAGAATCTCCTAGGGTATATCCCCTAGATTAAAGTAGTACAGATTTAGTCTGGCAAGATTCTGTCTATATGGTGTAAACAATAAAAGAACTGAACTTGGCCGGACTGTTTCCCTGTGGTTCTTGGGCTGGGCCTGACAAGATACTTGAGGGTCAAGGACCAAGCATGGATGCCTCATAGCACTGCCACTCAGTAAAACATCTAATACTTGGATGTTTCTTCTCCCCTGCCTCCGCCCTGTGATTTTGTGTAGGATTTAGCCCGGTGGAAAAATCGTCGTCGGAGCGCTTCACAAGACTTGCTGAAAAAAGAAGCTGAGAGGAAGAAGATGGAACTGCTACTCACTGGAGCTGAAGGAATCAGTGAGAGAAGGAAGAGCATCAAGACATACAGAGAGATTGTGGAAGAGAAGTAGGTGGCCTTAAGGAAGCAAAGGCTGGTTGCAAAAAGCACACCAGATCATAATGTGGGTTGGGTTGAGTGTATGAATGAACCCAGGCAGTCCTGGTGTATTTAGCAGCCATGGCTATAGAAATGACAGTCCAGCCTTATTTGCCTTACGGCCAAACAATCATTACGCTTGACAGTTCTGTGTTTGTAAAATGCATTATTGCCCCATGCTTCTTGGAATATAAAACGTATTCTGAGAAGCACAGGAGGCAAAAATGCAAAATTTGGGTCCTTCCTGTTTTTAAGCAGGATTTCTCTAGCCCAGCTCTGTATTAAAATTTGCTGCAAAGAGGGGGCTGCTTAAAGCTGACAAATAAATGAGGAAAAGGATGGATTTCGTAATGTGTAAGCAACACCTAAAGGCAATTCCTTAAACCAAGTACATCTTTTCCTGTGGCAGCCATGGGGAGTCGCCATCTCATCCCAGGCACCTGCTTTAAAGAGGTGCCATCTTGTGCGATGTGGCCCCCACACCCACACCCCCAAAGCTTTGGCCTTCAAATCCAAAGCAGTGCACAAACAACCATCTCCATCTGTATCACTTGGTCAAAACAATCAGCAGGATTTTGCCATATTTCATGTGAAGGTATAAAGTAGGCATATGCAGGAATGATTCCAGCTCAAGGCCTTCTGCTGTCAGCTCTTCAAGGTAGACCAGACTAGGAAACCCATGTCATGTAGGTCAATACTACTTTATGGTAAGCTATAGCAACAGAATCTTTCAAGTCTGAATAAGCTTCCCCCCTCCTTCCCTTTATCTTTGTGAGAACTAGGGAGGGGCCTGCTGAGATGTTTACTCACATTACATTCTTCTCTGGACTCAGACCTCTTTTATCTGATGGTTGCCTTGGTAGTGGCTCTTCCTCCTGTCCCTCAAGGCCATTCCCTCTGCCCTCTATATCTACAGAGTCATCAGAACACCTTGACCAAACTTCCTCTGGATTGTATGACTGCTGGTTGCAACTGTGCATGTGTATTTGCAGAACATCACGGCTGAATGCTTGAATTGTCCTCTAAGGTAGAAGTAGTACAAGCACATCAGTATTCAGACAGATCTCCTGCTTCACGTGGTAGTTTTCCATATGCACAGCACTTGCTGTGACTTTAAATAAAAGTAATGGCCTGTAGAGCAGCAGAAGGGTGTTGTTACTTTGCTACTGCAGATGAGATCTGAGTTGGGTTTTCTTTCTTCTGTATAGTTGCCCGCTTGTGCTCCAAAGGTATCATTCTGCAATTTTGTTTCTGTTACACTCAAAATAGAGAGAAACGCGAGAGAGAGTTGCATGAAGCCTACAAGAATGCCAGGTCTCAGGAAGAGGCAGATAGTATTCTTCAGCATTACATTGAGAGATTCACCATTAGTGAAGCTGTCCTTGAACGCTTGGAGATGCCAAAACTTCTGGAGAGAAGCCATTCTGTTGAGCCAAACGCATCCTCCCCATCTAAGGACCCCAATCCCCTCCGATATTTACGGCAGCAGTCGCTCCCGGTCCCAAAATATACTGCCAAGTTTGAAGCAACCATCGCCCCCACCAGTGGATCAGACGCCAGCATTTCCACCGGCTCCCCCACCTCAAGCAGACCTTCAATTTCCAAGGCTGTGCCTCTGGTGACTCCCAAGCCTTACTCCCAGCCTAAAAACACACAGGAGATTTTAAGAAACTTCAAGGTAGGTTAAAATATGGAAGGAAAAAGGTAAGTTGGTGCAGGAAAAGGAACAGTTTTGACAGTTTTAAATACCTTGCTGCAACAAGTAATTGATTAAGACTTCTAATCGGTTAAAAGGCACCTTGCTTGATTGGGCAGTTGTTTTTGTTTTAAATGCAATATTTTTACAAGTCATATCTATCCACTACTATATTTTTGGTCTTGGGCAATCTCTAAAATCTCTTGGCTGCCACAGAGACCTCTTTTCTGATGAACAGCAGTAGGAATTGCTCCTTCCCAGACATTGCTGGGAAGGTGATTTTGTCAGAATAAAATCCTTTGTTTTAAAGCATACAAAATAAATTTAATTTATTTAATTTTGTTATAGGATAGATTGATGGGCTGATTTGGCAGCATCACTGAGTGCAGATTTTAATGCATAAATCGGTGGAAGAGAACTTACCGCCCTGCAGATGATGAACTGTGATTCTTAATGTCCCTGGCCGTGAGCCATATTAGCTGGGTCTGATGAAAGTTGGCATCCTGAGAAAGTTAAATGTCAGAAAGGGAGGGGAGGTGGAAGAGAAGTAAGAACTGAACCTAGGATCACTGACCATGCCAAGCCCGAACGTAGTTTGCTTGATTTTAGTGTAGGCAACGTGCGACTCCAGCCATTTTGATTTGCAAACCATAATTTAAAATGGCTGGTGTGGGTCTTCCGGGCTGTGTGGCCGTGGTCTTGAAGTCTTGTTTCCTAACGTTTCGCCAGCACCTGTGACCGGCATCTTCAGACTCTGAAGATGCCGGTAACAGGTGCTGGCGAAACGTTAGGAAACAAGACTTCAAGACCACGGCCACACAGCCCGGAAGACCCACACCAGCCATCGTATGCCGGCCGTGAAAGCCTTCGACAATACATAATTTAAAACTTAGCACATTGTATAAACCCAGGCAGAGGCAACGGTAATTGCATATGAAGAAAGAGAATTAGGCTTATATACAGATGAGCAATTTTGTAGTCCGAATATTGAGAGGAGTCCTGATAACTCTGAAACAAGATACTGCTGTCACAAACCACATCCCATTTTCTTTCTGATTAGAACTCATAAAAGATTGCCTCAAATCCTTAGTCAATGTGTTCTTGTTTTAAAATGCAGGTCGATGGAAAAATCACCATAAATGGAGCAGCTACCAATGGAGTGGAAGAGGAGCAAGAGAAAGAACACACACCCTTTGTATTTGCACCTTCCCCCAGCCTTTCACTGAAGTCTGACCATGTGGCAGAATTGCATGGTGCCTCCATGGAGGGAAACCCAGATTCCACTAGCACTGAGGTGGTTCGGAAGAGCTTAATCGAACACAGTATACACAGAGAACAAGTTGTAAGGACCAAATACTTGGATTAGCAGGAGCAGGGTGGGGGAATGGGGTCTGCAAGTGCCTATATGGGTTTTTTGTCTGTAACTTAGTCCTGTTGTACTCTGTTGCTGTAGTCGTTGATTGCAGAAGAAGAAATGGAGGTAGATCTAATAAATTAAAAAATAACAGCAGAAAAGTCTTTGATTCTTTTTCATTGGACTTGTCAAAACAGCAATACAATGAAGTTAGATCTGCAGAAATCAGGACAGTAAGACTTAAGTATTCAGAATAGTAATCGTTCTCTACTTTTTCAGGCCCTGTAACTGGCAGCACCTAACCGACATTGACTGAACTCCAAAAAGTAGGGGTTGAGCTGGTTGACGCTTGGATAGGAGCGCACTGGGAAATCCTACCACTATAGACTATACTGGGAAATCTCAAAAGGTCCCAGAAGGCGGTAGAAGCAAATCATTTCTGTATTGTTGCTGAGAAAACTATGTGGACCTGCCTGTGAAGGCACCAGATGAGCTTGGTTCCAAGGAGACTTTCCCTTTGCTTTTTCAAGGCTTTTCTTGGCCTCTTTATTCTGCAGGAAAAACAGATGATTACAGCGGTGTCCACAGGATATGGTCAAAACTATCAAGATCGTGGTAGATGCAACAGTATGATCAAAGCTCTGCTTTTTTATATGTGTTCTGCAATAGGCAGAATTCAACCACACCATCATGGCCATAACCTTGACTTTTTCTATCGTATCCTGCAGATACCCCTGAAAGATTACAATTGCTTTTTTAGCTCTTTCCTAAAAAGTCCATTTTCTACCTTGCTCCAGAATAACCCTACGATTGGCTTAAAGGAAACTTCTGTAACAGTCTTGGAGCTTCGACCTGGACAGAACGTTAAAAGGCTCAAACAGTCCTGGAAAAAGCACCGGAATTATTTTTTAGCATTGGGGTGCCCATGATTCTCAACTTACCACCAAGTTTGGCCTAAAGTGAAGTTGGAGGGTGAACGGAAGTTCCCGGCAGGGTGATTCTGAGAGAAGCAGGACATTTGTGATGGGCGTAGAAAGGAGCAGTAACCCTTTTGTCCGCCCCTTGTATAACCTTGGTTGTGTGAAGACTTGGCTCCCCAAAAAGGTCTGTGTTTAACATAATACAAAATCTCCATTGGTGTTTTGCTTTTTGACACCTTCTTTTGTAGGTCATCGCTGTAAATCACCAAAGGAATTTTACTGCAATTACTACATGAAAGGTAATAGTCTTTTTCAACTCAAGATCATTGACTTAATGGACACATCCCTGCAGTTTTCTCAGCAGCCGTATGGAAGGGGTTTATCACTGCCTTCTTCTGGGGTCTGTTTTTGATTTCCAAGTCTAACCTATCGCTATATGGATCGGGCAGTCTCCCATCCAAGTACTGAGCAGGCCTGACTTAACGCCAGCATCCAGACAAGGTGGGTCAGCTGCTGCCACCTGTTGCAAATGCTTGGTCCGGTGGCGAGTTTAATGCCAGAATGGGAATTGGCATTTGTAGCCAGGGAAACAAAAACTAGTCTTGGACATGATATATTTACTACTTTTATACCCATTTGGCTTAACAAAGCACCCCTTTAAACATTTGCTATGGTTTTCATTTACCACAAATAGTTGTTGTTTTTTAAGAAGTGCTATAACAGCCAAGTTACTGAATCCTAAAAGAATATTCAAACTGTGGAGAGTCATTTGATAGTGGCAGGATATAAATATAATTAATTATTATTTCTTCGGCTTCTGCTTTAACCATCAATTAAATGTTTTCTGCAGGGCTCCTTCACCGAAGAAGCTGAACAAGCCATCCAAAAAGATAAAGCTGATTCTGAAGAAACATTTCTGGGTAGGCTTTTTCAACAGGCATTTTTAAAGAACAACGAGCAATTCTGTATTTTCATTTCAACTGGCAGGTAGGGGATGCAGAATCCCAGATTCTGTGCAACATCTTGCTAGGATCAGGCTGGAATCCCTAGAGGTAAAGTCCAGCTGGCATCCTGCAGTGATATATTCATGAAGCTTTCTTGGAACGATGCGGAAGTGATTTACCATTGACTTTTCCTGGATGTGTTTTACATGCTGGCATTTCATGGAAGTCTCTCATTCAATTATTGATTAGGCTCCTAAGCCCAAACAAGGTTGGGATATGCTCCTCTCTGCTCAGGCTGTCCTGAACTTACTTCTCACTCATGCCAAGGAAATTAAAGAAATTCTTTTCTCCATATCAAATAGAAGTAGTAGTCGTAGTTAGTAGGAATAGGAGTATAGCACTTCATTACAATTATTGAGCAGCTGAAAAAACAAAAAGAAGAAAAAGCAAATTGGAAGCCAGCAAGTAAAAACCACAGTAAAACCCTTCCAAGCAAGAATGGCTTCCATATACAGAATATGACACATTACGCAGCAAGGTAAATACAGGCACTTAGAGCATGGTTTCTAAAACTTACACCAACAGATACTGTAAATTGGTTGGAGAACAAAGAAGGGAGAAGTCAGAAATTAAATATTTATCTGTATTGTTTTTAGGGTTTTTTTCTCTTCTTTTCTTTTTCTTCTATTTTTAGTAATTACAGGTAGTACTCACTTAACAACGGTAATTGGGACTGAAATTTCCATCACTAAGGGATGCAGTCATAAAGCACAACGTCACATGACTGCGTTGCTTAACGACAGTAGTTCTGACAGTCCCCAGTTATCATTGTTAAGTGAATCGCTGTGGGTTGTTAAGTGAGGACCTCACATGACTGCAACTTCCAACTTCCTGCTGGCTTCCCCATTGACTTTGCTTGTGCAGTTTTTAAAATTAGTTACTGAAAGTTGAAGATTGAAGAACGCAGTGGCAAACCACTTCTGTATTGATGCCATGAAAACTGTACAAATATGGGCATGAAGTCACAAATGATTGAGAATGATTTGAGAGTCTTTTCTATGTGAAAATAATCTAACATTTTATATCAAATAATAATAAATTGGGGGACGCGGTGGCGCAGCGGCTTAATGACGCTGAAAGTTGCTGGCCAGAAATGGTCGACGCTTCAGCGGTTCGAGTCCAGCCTTTGCGTTAGCAGGGTGAGCTCCTGTTTCCTCCCCAGTTCCTGTAAACCCAACAGTTCGAAAACTCACGTGAGTAGATAAATGGGTACTCTCACTCCGGTGGGAGGAAAAATGCTGGCGACGCCTTGCAAAAAGGAGTCGGGAGCAGTTGCTGGTAAGCGTGAAAAACCGTGCGCACCCGAAAAGGGCGTGAAGCAACAGAAACCCCGCCTCCTGTGCTCGCCAGCTGGGCTCTGCCCTAGGAAGGAGGCTCTGGCAAACCACTTCTGAAACAATTGCCTTGAAAACTGCAAGGACTCATCCAAGCAGTCACTGCAGAGTCGGTAACGACTGAGCGCAGATTAAAAAAAAAAAAAATAATAAATTAATAATGGGGGAAAATTTATGTAATCAGTGAAATGGTATTATAGAGGGTATAAGGAATGACCTTGAAGGGCAGAAGGAAGAGCCACTACCAAGCCAATGGTCAGATAAGAAGGGATTGAACCCATTCCAAGAAAGTAGTTTGAGCAAATGTCTCAGATAAGGTCCTCCTCAATTTACATGAAGATGAAGTGAGGGAGGGGGAAGCACATTCAGACTTGCAGGGTTCTGTTTCTATAGCTATTACAATAAAAGTAGCCCTCGCTATATGGCATGGGTTTCTTAGTCTGGTCTACCTGACCGGGCTGACATATATTAACTGATGCACTAAAAGTTGCAGCCCTGTTTATTTGTGTTAGCATCTGCTGTTTGCAGCTGTCTATAAAAAAGTGAATATAATCCATATTGACTTCTTTGTCTTCTTTAGATCAAACTATGAAACAATATAGAGTTACTTTTTTTTTTTGGGGGGCCAAAATGCAAGGTTTAATTTTTATGTTTTTTCTTTCTTATGGATTAGCTCCAGACCACACAGAATCTAGCACAATGTTTTCCTGTGCCAACCCCACGGTGGCTAATGTGGAAATATCTTCCCCCAGCAATCGTTCCAATGAAACAGAGTCAAATAATGAGCTGACTTTAACTCATGAGCCAAAAAAACGTGAAAGAGGAGAACAGAATGGTGCAGAAGCCTTGGTTAGCCAAAAGGTAACCTAAAATGTATATCTGAGAACAAAGTGAAATGTTATTCTTTCCAAAGGGAAGTGTGGATTTTTCGCAAAGAGAGAGAGAGAAAGAGAGAGATCTTCAAGCCAAAGACCAGAAGCTCTATGTGCTCAGTTGTAACTTACAAGGCAGTCTAGTATATGGATCAATCGAATAAATATTTTGTATGTAAGATATCTTCAGTCTTGACAAACAACTGGACAGGAAGAAGGTTGACACAAGAGTAGAAAGCAATAAAGACAATTTATAGTGAGTGGTACCCAATGTAAAGTAGGCTTGTTTTTCAAGGCACTCAATATATCCTGTTCAGAAACAATCACATTCAGAAGAGCTATTTTGCCTTTCAGTTTTCAAGACCAAGTTTCTTGTCACTTCGATCCTCCCTTTTGGATAGTAAAAGCAAAGTGTGACTTCTTTAACAAATAAATAAGTAAACCTACAAAGTGCTTAGTCCAGACCAAAAAGCTGCTTTTCTAACCATCAATCCATTCAGTGAATATTCCTGAGATGATTGAAAATGAAAATACCGATCTATTCTGTTGTAGAGAGCCGTGGAGATGGCCTTGAGGGAAATATTCAGAAGCCATTACAGAAACATAAACAGCAGAAGCATTCCTTGAGCCCTGGGAAAAGAGAAATACTAGTCCTTAGTCCTGGATAAGGAGATAGTATTAGGAAGAGACTCAGGCTGGCTTCTCCCTGACTCACTGGGGCATAAGAAGGAAGGGACGACAAACACAGTCAGGCTTGCAAAATTCAGTTAATATAGCCGATCTTGATAAAGTTTAGTTCTAGTCTTCTATTTCCTGGTCTGGACAACCTCAAAGGGGTGATACTGTGTTTTTTTCTTGATTGTGCTGATTATGTTCTTTACAAATCGATCCAGGTAGATACCTTGGAGGCTCCGAAACAAGGTGAAGGCCTAATCTTTTCTCTTCTGAAGAAGCTTCCTGAGACAAGCCAAGGAGTTTTGCAGGACACTCCCATACAAGGTAATAAATGTAGATTTCATAGCTAGGAATGAACAAAACAGTCCTGAAAAACCATAAATTATGTCATGTTTGTCAGTGCCAGCATCCATTAGTGGCATCTGCTGAAGCCCAAACACCACCAGTGATGAATCCTGCAAAGTACCTGTCCTATTCCTGCTCCTTTCTATGGCTGTTGTCTTCTTCAAGCATGCAGACAATGACAAATAGAGCAGACGAGACTTTACTGGTGTTTCTAGACAAGGCTTATTTTTAACCGTGAATATTACTGTCTTTGTAGTTTCAAATTATTAGTTGTTTTGGAAACCCTTTGAGGATTACAGAGAGCGATGTGAAACTGCAAAAATAAGTAAAATAAGCACACCTGTTGAACTTAACATTTTTGAAAGTTTAATTTTGGTTGTTTTTCTGCAGCCACCACTGATAACAGTGACACATCAAACGTAAGTTGCTCTTATTTGAATTCTTGAACGTTCTTAAGCTGCTCAGGGTCCATTGAGCAGCATTTGAAGATTTTCACTGACAGATGTTTAAGTAATTTATTTTTTATCAAGTATCCTATGTTTGATCAGGACAGAACCTGTGGTTACTTTGAATGGAGGCCCTGTTAATTAGACTACTGTCATGGGTGCCATCCTCTGTGGTTGCTCCCATACCACTTTTAATACAGTACATATCATAGTTAGTGCAAATACGTGAGGGATAGGAAACAGCAGTAGTTGGCACGAGAAGGAATGGAACGATGTTAATTATGCTTTGACCTTGTGGCTAAAAGCTGTAGTTCCATCACTGGAGGCCTTCAAGGAGAACCTAATATGGTTCTCCATCCAAGTGTATCATCTGGTCTCCCTCTACTTGGCAACCCAGAAATGAAAGACAAGTGTAATGTGGTCCATTCATGCTGCAAAGGAGGACAAAGAATAAATATCTCCTCCGTAGAAGAATGAAACTTTTCTCGTATGGAGAAATGTCATATCTTGTGGGATTTAGTGACTGTATTTCTTTCAAGATTTGGCCACAAATTATTTATTATGCTGACTACTACCTGCTATAAGTAGTTATTTTTAATCTGATCTCATTTTCATATTTAGAATTGATAACTTTGCAATGTCAGCTCAAGTCTTACCTCCTTAGAAAAAAAAACACTGCCTTCTGCAGCTGTCATGTAAAATTAGCTGTTCATTTTTCGCTAAGAGTCAACTTACAAATGATATTAGATGCATCTTTGTATTTGCTGGATTCAGAAAAAATCAGAACAGTTTTAGCTGGCGAAGCTCACAATTATTGGGAACACATTTAAGGAGAAATTGGAAACCATTAACATTTAGTTTAGTTCGTTTCAGATGTATGTTTTGCTTCAGGCGACTTTTAAGCAGTTTAAACAGCGATGTAAAAATCAAAGTTAAAAATATTAACCAAAGTACAAACAGTAACCATTTCTAAACTGCAACAAATAAAAAGCAGCAACAATTAAAAAAGCAAGAATGAAATTAATTAATTGGAAGGCTTTGTTGCAACATAACAGAATGATTAAAATATTAGTATGTTCAGTAGCTTGGGAAAATAAAAATGTCTTTGCTTGACACTAAAAAGTCCTTTAAAAAGGCAATAAAATAGACAGCCGATATACTTCACTAAAGAGGGAATTATGGTGGTTTTCAGGCAACCATCTTCCTGACTTCAGCCCAGGAGGACCTCAGAAGAAGAATGTAGGGTTCAGATAGGCAGACCCTTTCCTTCATGTATTCTTGGTACAAACTCTGACAGACTCCAGAAGTTAATGCCTCTTCTGAAGGAGATATTTAGTGAATGGAAGGATGGAAGGAAGCTCCCAACAACCTAAGTAGGATTCTTTGTCCCTAAATTTTCCTGAATTTAGGAACTTGAAATAATTCTTAGGGTAAATGCAGCTTTGGAATTATGCAAAGTTTAGTATAATGTATTTTTAATCACCTTAGTAAACTAATGGTAAGAAAATTAATCCTGATCTCATTCTAGCTAGATGCTGCAATGTTTAGCGTCATGGCCTATATTCAGGCAATTTAGTAGGGACTGGATAATCATAAGGGTTCTCCTTACTACAGCTACACCTACAAAATGTGATTGTCCAAGAGAAGGGTCAACCAAGGAAGTGCTTGCAACCCTACCTAGAGATGAGTTGGAAGGATTTTGGGTAAAACATGCCCAAATGTTTATTCCTCGCTTCTAACTGTATATTTGATCAACTTATTTAAGCGTTTGGGTTGCTGGTCCTGGGATCCAGAAGAAGAGCGTAAGCGCCAGGAACGGTGGCAGCAGGAGCAGGAACGCTTACTTCAGGTAGACCCATTTTTAGTTACTTCTCACATTTTTATGTTGTTCTTCCAAGAAGCTCAAGTTTATGTATAGGAGGTTATCTCTGTATTCACACTGAGACTTCTAATCTAGCATAAGGATATACAAAATATGAATGAAGTTAACCAAAGGTGATTGATAGAATTAAATTATAAAGCTAATTTTTGATTGGTTTCTGATCCAGGAATTAATTTGGCCAAGTGTAAAATCAATAGATTGCTTTATCTACCCCTATCCAACACCTTGCTTAGTCACTTCAGAACAACCTTTCCAACCTGGTCCTTCCAGATGTGTTGGATTTCAGTTCCCATAATTTCCAGCCAACATGTCTGGAGATTGGGAATACTGTTGTAGAACAATTGACTGTTACGCTTGCTTGTATCCTCTCTGCTTATATCCATTGCTGTTCATCTCATGAGCACACAAAGTTTATGTCTCTCATTTATATTTTAAAGGTAGGGAGGTAGGTAGGAGAGAGAGAGATTTGTGCCTTCAAGTCAGTCTTGACTCTTGGCAACTACATGGGTAAGCCCCTGCAGTTCTCTTGGCAAGATTTTCGGAAGTTATTTGCCATGGCCTTAGAGCTGGAAGAGAGGGACTGGCCCAGAGTCACTCAGCCGGAATTCTTGCCTAAGGCAGGACTAGAACTTACAGTCTTCCAGTTTCTAGCCTGGTGCATTTAACCGCTGCACCAAATTGGCTTTCTTTTACTGGTAGCAGTTTATCCTAATTATTAGGATAAAATTAGCAGTTTATCCTAATTACTGGAACTAATATATGTATGAAGCTCAGTTAAATTAAGATGGACTTATAACAAAAATGAGTGCAAATCCTGTTTATCTAAATATTGTTTACCTTTCCTACTTTCCTTGCCTGCTTGCTACTTTACGTCTGAGAATGTTGTAGTTGATACAGGTATGATACGGTTCACCCTTAGACTGGTGGTTCCCAAACATTCAGATGGAAAGTTTGCCCCCACCTTCCCCAGCATTTAAAAGCAGCAGCTGGAAAAATGAATCTTTCATATGCTTGTTTTCACAAGGGATAGGTGCCAATTCATCCTCAAACAAGATACTAATTGAAAAGAGTTTGGGATGCTAATATTCTCCTTACTCCTTTAAAAGAAAAAAAATCCCTCTTCCATGTGGGTGTTGGATTTAAGGGGGGAAAAAACCCCTCAGTTAGTTCACTTTCCATTTGCATCTGCTCAAGAAGGAGTTGCTTGGGAAAAGATTAGATTTACTTCTATGTTTGGTGACCCCAATCCAGATTGGCCTACTAACTGTAGTAGGAGAGTGCATTATTTATGTACTGGCTGGATTAATCCTGCTGAATTAAACCATGTAATCTAATGCTAATGAAGGTCCCTAATGAAGAAGGTTTAAGAAGAAATCCTTGCTAGGAGCTCTTCCGTAGATCCAGCTGAGAAACCAATTCCTCCCCTTTTGTCATGATTCCTGCTTAACCACTTGTATTGCGACTCTCTCTAGGAAAGGTATCAGAAAGAGCAGGAGAAGTTGAAAAAAGAATGGGAAAAAGCACAAAGAGAAGTGGAAGAGGAGGAGCGTAAATACTATGAAGAGGTATGAAGGCAGAAGTGTGATTGTGGAGAGGTGGTGATGTGCCTCAGGCTGAGTAGGCACATCTAGTTGGTTTTCTTTCAGCTCAATAAGCCATTATTTGAACAAAACGTTTTGGCACCTGCACAGCCCCTCATTCAGCCCTTTGCACAAGTGAGCCAGCCAACCAAGAAGCTTCCCATTGAGGTCTTTTTCTCATTTCATGCTATCCCCCTCACCAAACTAAAAGAACTAGTACAGCCCTAGAACAACATGGTTGAAATTGACCAGTGCCTCGGCTTATTCCAGTCTATGTTTCTCATAGGACTGTGCAAACTTTGAAAACAATTTGAAAGACGTGTTTTGGCCCTTGTACAAGCCTGGTGCCTCTCTGCCATTCATTAAAACAGCCCAGCATTTCTTTAGGTTGCTGTGCAAGCCTGAAAAAAAAGATGTGGGTGCTTTAATGAGTCAACTCATGAAATTGCATATAATTCTTAAAGCAGCAGCTTCTCTCTCTCTCTCTCTCTCTCTCTCTCTTTTTTTAGCCTTGTGAGAAGTCTGAAAATGAGCATGCTGCTTCACTGAATAAGAGAGAGGCATTATGCTTGTGTGAGATATGAACTAGTTCTTCTGAATCAGTTCCATACTGTGCGCAGGCATATATTCCTGGACAAAACGAAAAATTAAAGTTAATGGAAAAATTCATAATTTGTTCCTACCATGAAGGGGATGCAGGCATACCACAGAAGGTTTATGCATCTCTTGGTTTATTAAATCAAATTATGATCATACAGACTATGAAAAGGCAACTGTGTAGATAGCATAGCTTAGAAGCTAGGGAGCTAGAAGGGTCAAATAGATAGTTGGCAAGATAGATCACAAACAAATGAACTAGGAACTCTATACAACTCTATACAACATCACATCTTTTTCTTCTTACTCCTCCTTCCTTGTGTAATTTTATTCTCAAAACTATTTTAATTTTTCTCCCCTTTTTTTCAACCTATTTTGTAGAATGTTGTCGGAACACATTTGAATGATGTATTCTTGGCTTTGTTTATAAGCCTAGCTTTGTCTTTCACTTTCAGAGGACTCTTAATGCATGATTTTGATGATCTGTTCTTCTTTAGGAACGCAAGATCATTGAAGATACCGTGGTTCCATTCATGCTTACTTCAAGCTCTGCAGAACCCTTGTCTATGTCGTCTTCTGTGACCGATGGAAACAGGACTATGGTGTGTTTGCTAGTAAAATTTCGGCTGAAACTAGAGATGGCAAAAAATAAGTTTTTAAGGCAAAAACGTGATAGAATATTTTTTAACCTAGTCTTGAAGAAAAATTAAACAATATTCTGTTTCTTCTCAAAAACAGAATTTAATTAAAATACCACCTGGCTGTTCCTGACAATTCTTGTCTGATATAATCTTTCTAGCAGGGGAGTTTTTAAAATTATTTTTTCAAATCTTCAACCACCTCAGCTTTACAACCCTTCCCTAACTTCTGGAATTGGTTGTTGGGAAGTGCAGGAGAATTAGGACCTATGTTTGAACTGTGGATCCAATCTCTTGCTTTGCATTAAAGAACTCTGTATTACTGGCTGATTTAGACTTCACATAGCTTTAAAGTGCTGATTGGTTAATAAGATGATAGTTGAGACTGAATTCATAGATAGATAGGATACTAAGTCATGGTTTTAAAAGCTTAGCTCTTGTAGCAGCATGGGGTAAGCCCACTGAGTGAAAGGTTAGAGGTCTCAAACCTCCTGATGTCAGCCCTCTGAGGTAGAATAGATCAGGAAACTGACTCCTCAAGAAGACTAGAACTCTATTGAGATAGGCTGCAGTAACACAATCTTGCCTGATTGTGCCTTCCCTTCCCTTCCCTTCCCTTCCCTTCCCTTCCCTTCCCTTCCTGTTATATCCCAGTGAATCATGGAGGAGCCTGTCTGAGTCTCTTCCCAATGCTCTCTTACTTCTGGGACTTAAGGAATGCTTTAGTCCTCTTGGCTCCTGTAACAGTTCTTGCCTGTTTCCCACACAGTCATCTCCCTGACTCAGTAAATATCCCTTTCCAGCTTTAAATAGTCACTTGCAAAAACATTCCCCAATGAAGGAGAGCTTTTCAAATCATAGGTAGCATCGTAAGACAACTTCCAGCAGAAAAATACCAGAGAAAATATAAGATTATGCTAGTCTGTTCCTAATTAGAGGAACCTCTGTGGTAAAGGAATTCCAAATGACATAAATTGCACAGTTAGTCAGGCTGTGCAGAGAAAATAAATGCCAGAGACAGTAACAAAAATTAAATATAATGCATCATTCCTAGCTGGGCTTGTTACCTATTTCTTAGGATGGCCTAATGCCTGAAGCTAAAACCTTCTTCTTGCTTCCCTTGAGTTTTTCCAACTTCCTGCAGACTCTCCTTTCATCAGGGCCCAAGAGGGTGTTATTTCTCTCCTTTTCTTAGCGTCAGTACCCAGCTGCTTTGTTTGCCAAAGGATCAACATTTTCTCGGTAGCAGAAATGTTCCTTATCACAGGAATGGTGATGAATCACCGTTCATCACCAGACTGGTGAAACGTCCTTTGTTGTATCAGAAAGCAACCTCTGTCCTTTCACACTTTCTTTGCAGTGTTGCGTGTAAGTACGTAAGCAGTGGAGTTTGTGGTGACATTGCAACACACATCTCATCACTTGCTCCTGCCTGTGTGGCTTTAGCCCAGTGTTGCAGTTGATGAACCAGAATCAGAAATTGTAATATAAAGTAGCTTTCCAAACAGTGGTCAGTGCAGTACCTAAGCGTCAGGTTCAGCCCAAGAAACTCCACGGGACGGTTCTGGAATTGCTCAGTTACTTTATTAGCTTGCACCTGCTAGACAGAATCTCACCAGACTAACTCTAACTCCCAAAGTCCACAACTAAACACTACGAATTCCTTAGGGTGGTGCCAGTCCCATCCTCTTTGCTTTCACACACTCAGGCTGTGGGCTGAGGAGATGCTTCTCCCCATGACCTTGAACCTCCTCATCCAAGTCCTCCATCACATCAAGGTTGTGTTGTGGTAGTTTCTCTTAATGCATTGGAAGGTCAAACTGTGGTCTGATGTAAGGCAGGACTGAACGTATTTTGCCTTTGATCTTCCATGTGATCTCAAGAGTAAACCTGTTTCGTGTAAAGTGTTCTGGATAAGACAAGATCTGTGTCTGTCTCTTTTGTGGTAGAATGTGGGAGATATGAGTAACTCTGAAGAGGAGAATAAGCGAAATGAAGATATAAAACTGAAAGCATTATTTTATGAACAAGATGGCATGTCCTTTTCAAAAGATAAGGAATATGAAGCACGAGAGGAGAACGCGAGGTGCGTAAAAGAAAAAAATATTTCATAAGGAACATATTTGAGAAAAATGTAAGAGCAAAAAACAGCTATCAGGAGAGATGCAGACATTTGGTTTGGAATAAGATGGAGAAATGCAGAAACAAGAAGTATAAGATATTTGTGTTTCCAATTCTTCTTGCATCACTGAGGAGACAATCATCCTCATTACTCATACTTTCATGTATGAACCAGCTGCCCCACACTGGATATCAGGTTAATAAAATTTCCACTGAGAAGCAGCAAAAGTGTTTCATTAGTTCATCTGTGAATTATTCTGTGTGCTTGTGCTATTATAAATGTGTGTCTTCATTTTCTAAAGGCACTGGCAGAGACCTGTGTTTCAGGGTTGCTAGTGATGGTCAGCATAGAGCTGACCGAATACGTGGTTTTAGGGATAGACAAACACTTCTGTATTCACCGAAGAAGCCAGCTGCTTAGGTGCTGCACTTATTGCTATGGTTCCAGTTCTTATCTCCCATTTAGAGCAGCAGGAATCTAATCTTCCACTTGCTATTAAAAATTATTTTAGTCGTTCATTGTCTGTGGGGTGTAGGCCTACCTAATATGCCAGGTTTGTAAACTGTTACTTGCTGAATTAGAAGAATAGGCTGATATTACCACCTACCACGTTCAGCTTTGGAAACATTTGGTAGCGTTGAAGCTGCCTCAGATACCTGCCAGTTGCAACTTTGGTGAAATGTATTTTCTGCTTTTCAGCACGGTGAATAAGGAAGAATATCTGGAAACAGTGAATTGGAGACAAAGGGAGCAAGTTTCCACCCCAGAAGGCAGATCACCCAGCAAAATGGCTTTGCCGATATGTCCAGGTATGTCTTTGCTTTAGAAAAACTTGCAAAAGTCAAAATGTGACTGTCTTTTGAATTGCTTACCTTGCTTTCTCCTCGCTGGTATTATATATACCTGGTTACAATGAGAAGGTACTTGTACCAAATCGAACCTATTTATATAGCTTTAAAATGCATACTAAAATTGAAATGCCAAAGGTAAATTGAATATCTGAAACACGCTCACATCCAGCCTTTGCTTGTTGCTTTTCATAATTATTTGCACCTCTGACTTCTGTGACAGATTTGAAAGCCTTGCACTACAGAGCTTTGGTTAGCTTTTAAAGTGCCGATGGAGTTGACTGTTATTATGGTGGTGGTACTTCTGGTAATCATTTATCTTCAGTAAAGTAACATCGACAACAATCCAACCCTTTGGAATACATTGATTTGTGGAGCATTTCTAGCTCTATGAATAAGTTTATCTTCAGAATTCTCTGCCACAGATCAGTATTGCATATGGAATACAAAGATTTTAATTCAACATTATCTATATTTGCAAAATCTCAACCAGCATTTTAAAAGCATTCCATAGTTCAGGGGCATTTCGAAAGTTAATGTAAAGTTATATGATCCCAAGTAATTTGACTAGGAGATGAGGTCCTCTTTGTCTTCCCCCCAGATGTCTCTCTTTCCAACGTTGCGTGGTTGGTATTCTTTCCATGCACATTTTCCTGCATCACTTCACCTTCTACTAAGGCATTGCTACAGTCTTGCAAGGAGGCAGGTCTGCCTAGATAAATGTTCAAACTGTTCATAAATAATTGCTTGTCATGATTTTACAGTGTTTTCATAATAGATTATTACCCTCTGAGTGATTTCATGGACATCCTTGACATAGGATCATTTTCTCATACACTCCATGTATCCACAAGTAAGATGATCCTAAATTTAAGATAACCCCACCCCAAAAGAAAGAGAAGATAGACAGGAAAAGTTGCAAACTGAGATAAAAATCTTACCAGTGCCCAGCTTCTTGTCAACCAAGGGTTATTAACTCTTAACTTTAACCAACCTGAAGTTTTCCCCTCTTCCCTCCAAAAAGTGTATGTGTGTGACATATTACTATATTGTTTTATATCTCAATAAAGTAGGGAACTCCATAATAAAATCAATGTGTCCCCATGAACACACACACATACACACACAAACTATTCTTTCCCATACAGACAGGCTGTCTCTCATACATCCAACTCCACCCACATTTCCCTCCTTCCTTCTACCAGAAACTCCAAAAAAGAAAAAGAACAACCCAGGATGGACATGGGATAAGGAAAAGGGTTCTCCTGTCCACCAAGAAGGGAGGGCAGGAGAAAGTGGGAGACTGGATGGAAATGAGATATGGGGAAGAGGTAATTTGGAAAGACAGACAGACATGAAAGAAAGAGGTGAGATGCCTCCACGTGTCAAGGGTGCATTCAGGAGAACGTGTAGAGGAGGCTCTTCATCCATCATCTGCACATCCATTTTTCTGGAGTTCTCATTCTCGGGGAGCAGACGTGGCTTCTCCCTGTCAGTAGCATCTGTCTCCATTTTGTAAATGTACGAGGACCTGCTGCCTTTTCAAATCTGGGAGGAACTCCTATTTTGTTCAGGGAAAAAAACTCACGTGCCTTTCACATAAATTAGGCGATACTGGCTTGCTTACAGTGATACAAGCTTGCTTCTGTCAAACACCCAGAGTCTGTATGTCGCTATTAGTCCTCTGAAAACAAGCAGTGTGCATTAGAAGATTGTTGAGAGTCAGGTGGCAAAGAAGTTTAATAATTAATGATAATTTTAAGGCCGACCACCACCATAAAAATAAAGACTTGCAAAACTCTCATTGCCCTATTAACATGCTTCCTCTTCATTCTACTCATCATGGTTCTTCCAAATCCCCTGGAACTTATTTAAGAAAGCGTGTCTGAGCTGTTGAGGAAGAGTTGGGGGGGGGGGTTTCTTATGTTACGGTAGTGTCATGAGAAGAACTCCAATATCTCCAATTGTCTGTGAGAGCAGACAATCCCATTTCCTTTTTATTCATTTCCTCATCTACTGTATATTCCATCTTTCATCCTTGCCCCCAGTTTCTACCTGAAAATTCTCAGCTTGGTCTTAGCTATAAGTCTATTTCCACCCTTGAAAGCCAAAACGGTTCAATTCTGTACAACCTGAAAAAGCCACCTCGGTTGTCTTCTTCTCCTCTTCCTCCTCCCATGTAACTATGTAGCGTTCAGAAATGTTTTCTTTTGAACAGCTTTGTGGATCTTGTTTCCTAACTTGAAATGCTCTCCTTCAGATGTGCAGTGGAATCAGCCATTATCAGCTGAACGGAGCCCGTGCATTTCAGACATCAGACAGAAGGATTCACAGCTGGTGCATAATTTAGGCCTGCCAGTCAGTTCCCCAAAAGAAATTAAGAGGTAAACACATTTTGAGCACCTTGCTTTGATGATGGGCAGCTTTTAAACATTTAAATAATTTATAGCAGAACTGACATTGGGCAGATAGTCTGTATAAATGGCACACCGTGGAGTTTAATGTTCCTGGATGTAACTCTTCAGATGGGAGATTGCAGAATTGAAGATGGCCAACATGTTTGTTTGTTTATTGATTTATTTTTAAAGAATTTCATATATATAGATTAAATATCAGAGAAAAGGGTTAGTAAACATTCACCCTAAATTTAGCCAACCTTTCTTGGATGAAACTGATTTTCTAGCTCCAATTTCCACCTGGTTTGAGGCCTGCCTATGGAACAGAAACTACTTTGGTCACTTGTGTGGGGGAAAAGACAGGGGGATTTCAACCCTGATGGTCCTCCTGGACCTTTCTGCAGCTTTTGATAACATCAGCCACGGTATCCTTCTGGGCAGGCTGTCAGATTGGGATGTGGTACCACTCCTCCTTGGATGGCTGGAGGTGCTGGGGGATTGGTCTTCTGCCTCATGGTGGTTGGGTGGTGAAGTATCTCAGGGCTCCTTTTGAACCCCTTTAACATCTACATGAAACTGCTGGGAGAGATCACCTAGGGATGTGGGCTGAGGTGCCATCAATATGCAAATGATACCTAGCTCTACCTCCCTGCACCAGCGCTTGGGCAGGGTAATGGACTGGATGAGGGCCAATAAACTGAGACTCAATCCAGACAAGAGGGATACACTGTCAGTGGTACATCTGTCCAGCTGAGTGGTGCCCTGCCTGTCCTGGAGGAGCCTGCACTTATCCTAAAGGAGTTGGCTCACAGTTTGGGGATGTTCTTAGATCCATCACTGTCACTAGAACCCCAGTTGGCCTCGGTGATATGGAGTGCCTTTTATCAGCTTTGTCCGATTTACCAGTGGTGACCTTAGCAATGGTCACCATTGGTCACCAATGGAGGCGAATATGTGTAGCTCAGGATTGAACTGTGGAGTCCTTCGGGTTCTCTGAGCTTGGTTCTTTTCTTGCAAACGTTTCATTACCCGGCTAGGTAACATCTTCAGTGCTAAAATGGGATGGGGTTTGCTCTCTATTTATGTGCCGTGGCCTGCCTTGCCAGTGCTGGTGGGGGTGGGGGTTTTCTTTTGCTCCTCTGGTAGTTCCTTGATTAGCATATGTTTGCTGCTTGATTGTGTGCCTGGTGGTAACCTTTGCTTATCTGGGTGATGATTGCTGGTGACTGAATGCTGGTGAGGCGATCTTCTGGTCTCTTGTCTCTTTTGATTAGTATGTAGATGCTGTTTATCTCTATGTGTCTGTTAATTGCTGCCTTGTCTGAATACCAGGCTTCCAAGCATTCTCTTGCATTTTTGGATTTAGTTTGCTCTAAAATGCTGACAGTTTCCCAGTTAAAACTATGGTTGAGTCTGTCCATGTGTTGTGAGATTAAGGAGTTTTCATCATGTCTTCTGGCTGCTAGTTGGTGCTCGTGGATGCGCTCTGCTAGTCTTCTGCCTGTCTGTCCTACGTAGTGTTTGTTACAGTCCTTACACTGTATGTTGTAGATGACTCCTGCTTTTTCTTCTTGGGCTACTGGGTCTTTTGGTTTACTTAGGGTATTTTGGAGTGATTTTGTTGGTTTGTGTGCTACAGAGATGCCATATGATTGTAATAATCTATGGGTGGTTTCTGAGATGTTTCTGATGTATGGCAGTGTGAGAGAAGACACATGAAACCATTAACAGCATCTTCAAAGGAATAAAATTCACCAGAGAGGAAGAAAACAGCAACACGCTACCCTTCCTGGATATCCTCATCAGCAGAGGAAAAAACAGGAAATTAGAAACCCAAGTTCATCGGAAGACAACCCACACCAATCAAGTACTCCATTACCAAAGCAACAACCCAACCTCCCACAAGAGGAGCTGTGTAAGAACATTATTCAAGTGAGCACAAACACATTGCAGCAACCCAGAACAGCAGGAAAAAGACCACCTATACAGCATCTTCCAACAAAATGGATATCCATGGAATTTTATCAAAGCGTGCCTGACCACTTAACCTACTACAACACAACCCACACAAGCCATGAAAAGGATTACACTGCCATACATCAGAAACATCTCAGAAACCACCAACAGATTATTACAATCATATGGCATCTCTGTAGCACACAAACCAACAAAATCACTCCAAAATACCCTAAGTAAACCAAAAGACCCAGTAGCCCAAGAAGAAAAAGCAGGAGTCATCTACAACATACAGTGTAAGGACTGTAACAAACACTACGTAGGACAGACAGGCAGAAGACTAGCAGAGCGCATCCACGAGCACCAACTAGCAGCCAGAAGACATGATGAAAACTCCTTAATCTCACAACACATGGACAGACTCAACCATAGTTTTAACTGGGAAACTGTCAGCATTTTAGAGCAAACTAAATCCAAAAATGCAAGAGAATGCTTGGAAGCCTGGTATTCAGACAAGGCAGCAATTAACAGACACATAGAGATAAACAGCATCTACATACTAATCAAAAGAGACAAGAGACCAGAAGATCGCCTCACCAGCATTCAGTCACCAGCAATCATCACCCAGATAAGCAAAGGTTACCACCAGGCACACAATCAAGCAGCAAACATATGCTAATCAAGGAACTACCAGAGGAGCAAAAGAAAACCACACCCCCACCAGCACTGGCAAGGCAGGCCACGGCACATAAATAGAGAGCAAACCCCATCCCATTTTAGCACTGAAGATGTTACCTAGCCGGGTAATGAAACGTTTGCAAGAAAAGAACCGAGCTCAGAGAACCCGAAGGACTCCACAGTGGTGACCTTGCCTGGACAGACTTGCAACAGTTATTCACACTCTGCTGACTTCCTGGTTGGATTCTTGCAATGTGTTGTACATGGGCTGCCTTTGAAAATGGTCTGGAAACCAGTTAGTTCAAAGCAGAGTGGCTAGACTGCTCACTGGCACTGCCTGACACAAGCATATTATGCCAGTTCTTTGCCATCTACCCTGGTTGCTAGTTCATTTCTGGACCCAGTTCAGAGTGCTGTTTTTGACCTTTAAAGCTCTACATAGTTTAGGACCAGATTACTCGAAGGAGCACTTTCTCTCACATGTACCTACCCAGACCTTAAGATCATCTAACGAGGCCCTCCTCCAGGTCCATTCGCCAAAGGAGGGGAGGTGGCCTCTGCAAGGGGGAGAGCTTTTTCCATGGGGGCACCCCATTTCTGGACTCCCTCCCCAGAGAGGCTCAAGTGGCGCCTAGATTAGCATCGTTTCAACACTGGGTGAAGGCCGTTCTATTTTCCCAAGCATTTAAACTGGCTTTTAAGTGTATTTTAATTCATATTTTCGTTTTTTGAATAACTGCGTGCTGCTGCCTGGTTCATGGGGTGTTTCATTTTGTATTCTGTTTCATTTGATCATACTGTATATGTTTTTACCCAGATTGTATTTTTTAGCATGCTTTATTGTAAACCGCCTGGAGAGGGTTGGCTGTTGGTCCGTTTGCCAATTTAAATGAATACATAAGTAAATCACATTCCTGGTTTTAGTATGGGGGAGGATCAAAGGCAAGTCTAGAAACTAAATAGCTTTTTTTTTTTTTACTTTTTCGTTTTGCTGTTGTTTATTTTTATTTTTTTTTCTTTAACATGTACAAAAGAGAATAAGGAACACTGCAGTGGAGACCTTAGTATTAAGTATTAAGCTTAAGACAGCGACCTTTATTGTATAACAAATAATTGGATGTGTTTTGCAGTTGCTTATTAATGCCACATTTAGTTCTCGATGCAAATTTTAAACATTTTTATGCTTATCAACATTGACATTTTAGAAGTTGTAGTTAATACTGATATAAACTTCTTTTTTTATCTCTAAAGGTTTAAGTTACCTAAACATTAATTAATAATCTCTAGTCAATATTGTTTAAATACCATTGTACTTAAATAATATAATGTACTACTTATGTATTACTTATATAATAATACAATAAAACAAATTATAGGAAAAAAAGGCAAGTCTAGAATGCAGATTTTATCATTAAGTCCACCACCTCTGTACAGGTAGTCCTCGCTTACCGACCACTTGTTCAGCAATCGTTTGAAGTTGCAACGGCACTGAATGAGTGGTACGTACACCCGGACTTCAAAGGTACGGCCGTCGCGGTGCCCCCACAGTCACATTATCACGATTCAAGCACTTGGCAACTGGCTCGCACTTACGACAGTTCGCCCTTTGCAACCTTCCCTGCCAGCTTCCCCCAAGTCAATGAGGAGGCCGACCCGGAAGGTCGCAAGTTGCTCTGGTAAGTCCCCCTGGCCTTGCGCCACACCATCCACCCTCCGGCCTTCTGCCCTCATGTGCTGTGCCATCCACCCCCCGCCTTCCTGTGCTCGTGCGCGGCCTGTGCTGGGCCTCCCAAGCCCTCCCCCGGCCTCCCCCAACTCCTACAGCCTGTGCTGGCCCTCCCTGAACCTCCCCCCCATAGCCCCCCCCTTTGCGGCACCCTCACACTCCTTACCGGGGACTCCCACCACTTCCCGCTTAACGACCCATGCGTCTTGGGGTTACGAAGGCAACCAGGACTGCCAGGATGGTCGTTGCTAGGCGATGTGGTCACGTGACATTGTGCTTTACGACCACATCGCTTAGTGACAGCAATCCCAGTCCCAGTTTCCTTTCTGTAAGCCAAGGACTACCTGTACTGCATCCCGATTCTCTTCCTTCCCAGGACTTTCCAGGACTAAGCGTCTGGACCCCTTTGCTACGTTTAAGTAGTGCGGGAGTAATTCCTCCTAAACGTAGCTCCCCTCCCGCCCCGACACATACACTTTTCCTACCTCTACTGCCCTTGCTTCTCCCACTATTCTTAGGTGGGTCATAACTCTTGTGATGCAACAGTAGATGGTGGCTTTAGTAGAATGCAGAAGAGGGTTAATGGGACATGTCCCTACAGGATTAGGAAGACAAGGTAGGAGAACCTGAGGAAGTGTTGAGAGAGAAGGAAAGCAGCTGACAGTTGGAGAACATAAGAAGGGGGAAAGAGAAGGAAGAGGAGGTGACCAGCATAAAAGAATAAACGTCACTGGCTAAATAAGCATGGATAAGAGTTAGAGGAGTTTTGCTGATGTAGCTCTTTAAAGAGAAACCGCATTTCTCTCATGCAGCATTATGAAGAATGAACTTTAATTATTCATAATCAACTGGTCCTCTGCATAAATGCGAGACAGGCTGTAATAATGCCCTTCACACTCCTGAGTTTCTGTGCTACCAGGAGAAGAACCATTTGGAGAGGAGATAAACTTAAGAACTTCAAGTGGTGGCAGTGAGAAATGTATTTTTTCTGAACAAAGAAAGCCAGTTTTGCAAAAACCCAGCGCTCAAAAAAAGTTATCTGCTTCCCTGAGCCTCATTGCCCTGCTCTCCCCCCCCCCCCCCGCCCAGCTTTAAAAGCTGTGGCTTTGCTTGCTCTGGAACTATCTATGGTGGGTTTCCAAAATGCTCAAAGCCATCTATCTGAGCTCACACCCTGTTCAAGAGGTAGGTCGTACCAGTGACTAAATGTTGGGGGCCTCCCACTAAGGCAGAATCCAGAATGAGCCAGGATCATGAAGCAGGAGCACGGTAGCGGGAGGATGCAGACAGTCTCCTCTCTGGAACCTAGCTTTTCCCATCACAAGAAAGCCGGCTTTTTCTGGAGACATTTCACGGCAGTCCTGCATTCGGCCACCAGAGGGCAGTGCAGCCATTGCAGCATCTCAGCTCTGCTAACACCTGAAGCTCTGAGGTTTGCGCATGCATGACCATGACACGGTGATGTCACTGGTAGAGGCGGGGCTGAAAATTTGGGACCTGCTTCGTTTTGTGGGGGGGGGGCGCTTGTTCCGGTGCTCACCCTTACTTCACAAAAAAGCGGAAAGCTATGCCACTGAAATCCAGCCACCACATTTTGGGGGCGTGATCTCAGCGTGTCGTGCAAGTCACATCCTGTCTGCAGAAGGTGCCTTCGGTGCTGATGAAATGAGTTGCTTTCTAAAGCCTCTGGCACCTTGCATAAAATGCACCTGTTAAGACTTTCCTCTGGAAAAGGCGCTTCAGGTAGTTGTCTGGCGGGCCAAGCGGGGTCAGGCTGGCTACAGGGTCTGGGTGTAAGCCCTGCCCCTTTTCCACACACGTTGTGACATTGCACACCCTCCCCAAAAGGAGTGTGATACTTGTGCTGGTATTAGCCTAAGCCCTGGATATCACAGGGTTTTCAGCACTAAACTTCACATTAACTTCTGGGCCAGGTGAATCCTGTGCTTGCTTGGCAATAGGAGGAGGTTACTCAAAAGCGTCTCTCTTAGCAAGAAATCTTCACAGAAGGGCGTACTATATTCTCTGCTAAATCTTTAAGGAGATTTCACTAGAGGGGCCGTTTAAGATTGCCACTCCCCATCCGGAGTTTTAGAACAGCAATATCTGGAGGAAATGTTACCCCCAGATCTGGCCTTTGCAATGACTGGATCAGTTCGGTGGCTTGTTGCTCCATTCGATTACATTTTTGTGCTTTTAGGGTATGATTGATAAATAACCGAAAAATGCACACTGTTACACCCTATGGGTCGCAGCAATTAAATGAATAAATAAAAAGGTTGGGAGCTTAAATCCTCAAGTTGGTGAGGACTAACAAATCTGGGCTATAAAACGCAGGTGACCCCTAGAGCAATGTCTCTCAGCCTTGGCAATTTCAAGATAGGGGGACTTCAACTCCCAGAATTCCCCAGCCAGCATGCTGGCTGGGGAATTCTGGGAGTTGAAGTCCCCCTATCTTGAAGTTGCTGAAGTTGAGAAACACTGCCCTAGAGAATAGCTATGTTTTCTGTAACTCTCTACTGCCTTCCAGCAGATGTCCTGGTATTTGTAATCCTTGGTCTGCTGGTTTTTCCAGCAGCAGCAGCAGCAGCAGCAGCAGCAGGAAAAGACTTTCCTAGAAGCTACTTAGAATATGAGGCTGTAACCTCAAAGGATCTGGCTCCTTTTCCTCCCAGGCTCAGTAAGGGTTTTGCTTTGAAAGCGGGACTAGAATTCATTTCTGTTTTGTCCTACAGGTCCGCTTCCCAAGGGAGCTCCAGAACCGGGCCATCGTCGCCATGTTCTCCAACCACTCAAAGCTACTCATCCAACAGGTATCAAGGACCACCAAAAGTGCTTTGCAAGCCGATTAAAAAATTAAAACGTTACCCCAAACGTTAACCGGCAAATGCAGTTTGGGGGCCGTGCTGTACAGATATGCGTTTGAAACATTTGCGCTCACATTTCCACCCAGAAGATGGAGACTTCTTGAGAAGGACAACAATGGACCAACAGTGGGACTATATTTACAACCAAAACCTTAAATGTAAAATCATGAAAACAGTAACGGAAAAGAATGACTGCAGTTACAATCATAACGTGAAAAAAACAAAAGTTAATCCTAAAAATAATTGACCGTATTGGATGTAATATGATCTGATTTTACAAATTACCAGAAATTCCTGTAGTGATACATATGGTGGAAAAAAAGATGTGTATGAAATAATTAACTGAACTGTAAGATCCTAAAAATGGCACAGATCAGAAGTACTTCCACAAAGAGAATCATACAATACATGAGAGCTGTAACACGTGCTCAGCCAACCTCCCCACGAGGCCATAAGTAAAAACTGTGCATAAGTTTTTACCCTAGCCCACTTCTTTCCATCGTAGGGGTAAACACTACCTCATCAAGACACAGCAGTGACGCCTCGCACTTTGTTGAGGAACATCACTCTGATGGTCTCCTCCAGCAACGCCTGTTCTGGAACTGGAAGCACAATACACAACACACAAATCAAAACTATGCAGCATCTTAGCATCCCTTTTTAGAGGTAGAGACCATGGTGCTTTGCAGATAATCTTCAGCTTGGATTTCAAAGCAAAGCACTCCTCCAAAGCTTTCCGCAGCTGTAACATGCACAGTAGTACATATTTATAAATAAATATAAAATGTATTTACATTAAAAAATGCAGGTATGAGAAGTTAAATATTACTTGTATTTTAATCTTTAAAAAATCACTTCCTCCACTCTGCAAAACATTTTCCCTTACTGCTTCCAAATTTCAGAAAATGTTACATCTTTACTAGGGCAACCATCACGCACTGGGGGACTTTTGTAAGGCCCAGTACAAGGTTTCACAAACTGGGGGGAGAGACCTCCTTGGCTTATGAATAATCTTCCGAGGTGGGGGCAAAATACTTCTGCTTGTCCATTAATGCCAGAACAGCTGGAGTTTATCCCAGCTCAGTGGCAATGGCATTGGGAGGGGGGTGAGCAGGGTGGGGAGGTTAGAAAAAAGGCCAGATGGCCGTTGCAACCACGCAGTTGAAGCTCCACCATGTTTATACATCTGTTGACATTAAACGCATGTCCTCCTCAGCGCCCTGTTGGAGAATCAGGTGTTCTGTTCAGAAGACTAGCCTAACCTTCTGTTCAGCAAGATGCGTTCATGGATTATCATGAGTCAGCTGGGAAGAGTGAAACCCAATTTTATCATTTCAGGTCCATCAGTGGGAAGAAGCTGTGCTCTAGCTGCGGACACCCCCTTGGGAAAGGCGCTGCCATGATCATTGAAACCCTTGGTCTCTACTTCCATATTCAGTGCTTCAGGGTAGGCTTTTCTTGATCATCCTTGTTCTTCCCAACCAAAGCCTAACCAACCAGTATGTCTTCTCCTCACAGTGAGGATGTGAAGATGTCCTTAAAAGCTCTGCACAAATATTTTGCCATATATTTGTACTCCTGTATGATTTTTTTTAGAAAAAAATCAGATGGTAGGTCGTAAGAGAGTCCTTTGGTTGACTTTCTGGCATTCTTTGTGCGGCCATTCTTCATTCCTGAATTAGTTTCCCTCTTCCTTCTCATTGATTCCGGTGGTTTTCATTCTGTGGTCTATTATCCCAATATTGGGCAGTGGAAAAACTGTAAACGTTTTGGATCTGCATTTGGTTTATTATTTTCATTATGACTACAGAGACTGAAGTCATTTTAATCAGGGACAGGTTGTGACGGGCTAATAAAAGCTAGGGCCTGTGATTTTCATTATATTTTGCTGATTAATTTGCTGATTTTTTCTTTAAAAGATATGCTAGTTAAAGGAGCCATTCTGAACATCTTGGCTTGCAATTTTCATAAAGCCGCAGCAGTTTTGACTACAATATACTGTACGTGTTTTCTCTTGTAGAAAAAAAATGTTTCAGAAATCATCTGTTGAGACCTTCAGAAATTGTTTAAGTGATCTGTTGAGGAAACAATAAGAATTGCTAGCTTAGTTGGCTTTTCTTTTCAGTCTTTTTTTTCCCCAGTCTTTTCAAGCTCCCTTCAGTCAATTTTACATTTTTTTTCACCTTTTCCTGATTCGTTCTCAATTTACTTTTGATCAGTTTGTCTTACAAGTTTTTTTTTTAATTTGTATTTTGCATTATGTTTCACCTGATTTCTTTTTTTTTTTAATGTTTTTTTTTTATTTTTACAACAAGCACAAAACATACATGAACAAACAAAAACATAAAAAGGCATAAAAAAAGCATCTTCCATTTTATACCGTGTGTCAACCAGTTAAACTCGTTGGTGCCCCTTTCATAATCTTAAATTCTCATATCATCTATTCAAAATATACTTGTATACTTATCAATTAACAATTATTAATCATTCATAGCTAATCTATAAAATCATATATTACAAAAAATTTTAACTTTCAATAGGATTAGTAATACATTTCCATCTATCTATTATATGTGTATATATATAATAATTAATATCAAATTTCTATTATAAAATTTCCTAATCTATTACATTACTATATTTTCTCATCTAATCATTAATAAAAGCAAATCCCGTGTCATATAAAATTACTTATCTTCTTACTCTAGTTTCAAATCTCAGTTTAACTCATCTCTGCACATTCCATAATTTTCAATAACTTCCTCCTGCATAAGTACTTTTTAATTTTTCCAATTCTTAAGAGTTACAGTTCTAACCAATATCAGTTACAGTATCAATTACAGTTCTAACCAAGTTACAGTTCTAACCAAATTCTTCACTACATGTTATACAATTTTTAACTATATATCTCAGATTTATACTTTATTCCAGCGCTTGCATAATTTTGAGTTCACCCTTTTCATTCAATATCCCAAGATATCTAACTGTTCATCCCTTTTTCTATATTATTGGATAAGAGAAAGCAATAATAAATGTCCTTTTGAACATTCTGCTTTTGAAAGCTTCTGTCAGTTCCATCATTGTTGTATTCCCCTGATTTTTTCTTTAAACATCTCCAGTAGTTTCTTTCAATATTGTTTTACTTCTTCTTTTTGTGCATTCTCTTAGTACAATTTTCCATTATGATCTTGTATAATCTTTTTCTCACCCTCAGTGCCAAGAACAAATCTGTCTCTCTTCATTTATCAGTTGGTTAACCCTTTTAATTCTCAGTTTATAGGCCTCACAATAATTCTGTTTGATGTTTCTGATTTCTTGTACTATTTCTTCCTTTTCCAATGATCCCGGTTTATATTTAATTAAGTCCATTTTAGCTTTAATATCTTTTTTTCTTTTTTTTTCTTTTTTTTTTTTTGAGAATTTCTGCAGCTCTTCTTCCAATTTTTTATAGTCATCCTCAATAGTTTAAAGATCTTTTTCTGCATTGTGTTTCTCGTATAGTCTATTATCTTGATAAACCTTCATTGAATCAAAGGATTCTTTATCTTTGTTCTTGCCAAAAATAAGAGAAAAAAAGAAGCAAAAGGAGAAAAAAAGAAAAAAAAGGAAAAAGAAAAAGAAAAGGAAAAGAAGGAAAAGGCTAAGCCTCTTTAAAAAAAAAAATCCAACTGAGGGGGGAATGGAGAGCAAAGCAGAGCTTCTAGCAGAAAAAAGAGCTACTGCCACTAATCAAGACTCTTGTGACTAGCTCAAACTTTCCATCTTAATATTTTCATAATCGCTTTCAACTCCACTTTCTTGTTTATAGTTACGGATGGCACCTGTATAAACATGCACATCCCACTATCTTTTTAGAAAGCACAGGGTCTTTGAGCGTGCGTCACAATAAAAAAAGAAAGCACTAAGTCGAGCCTCTAGATGGCAGTGCAACTTTCTTTCATTTACTTTCTCTTAACTCCACTTTCCCCATTTCAAAGTCAAAAAAATATAAATTTCTTATAACAATAAAGAAATCTTAGTAAAAAAAAAGGCTTAAAATAAAGAGTTATTGAATATTAAAAAAGAGAAAGCCAATCCAGTTAAAAATATATATTTTTTTTTAAAAGAAAAACATCTTATCAATTCCACTAAAAAGGGAAAGTTGAAAAGAAAAATTTTCTCCCCCTTCTTTTTTTTTAATAGGGTTCAATCTCGCCGCTTAATCCACTTTTCTTCACTTTTAAAAATCTCTTTAAGTTACTTAAGGTGTTCTCTAAGAATAGTTGAATAGTAAAAGTCCATCTCACCCAGTTGACACCCCTCTCTTCCATCTTCCTTTGGAGCTGTCCCGGCTTTCGCAGCCATTTTTGGCTGCCTCTCCTCCGCCGGCTTCAAGAGCTTCTCCTGGGATCGATCTGGGACTTGCGGCGTCCCTGAGATCCGCGGGACGCGCCCTTTGCGTTCGCCATCTCTACGGGACGGCTTAGGTCCATCGGGACCGTCCGGGGGAGGAGATATCAGCTGCGATCCTGGGAGCCCAGGATCGCCCGCCGTATCGCCGCGACGCCAGCTCCGCCCTCTCTTGTTTCACCTGATTTCTAACTGCTTAATTTCATTTTGCTTCAAATTATATGCATATGTTGGTGATCAGGTCGTTGTTTAAGAGAACGAGGCTCAAAATGCATGGAAGTTTTCCTTCTCTTGATGGACACTTTTAGAGGCAGAATTGCTAGTGCAATGGATGTTTCTGAGCCATATGTCTTTTAATCTAAAGCCTCAGACTCAGATGAAACATTTAAACCATGAAGCGTTATTCCTTCTTCATAGGGAATTCTTGTCAGCCCCACTAGGTAGAGCAGATCAGGAAATCAACTCCGCTGGCTATAATAACAGACCCTTGCAAGTTTGATTCTGTTGAATCTCCTCCTCCTCCTCCTCCTTATAGCTCAGTGTCTGAGCCCCTTCCGAACATTATCTGGATGGTGTGGACTTAAGATATGTTTTACCCCTTGTTGCCTTGGCAACAGAGCTTGCATAGCTTCACCAAGGTCATCTTCCTTACTCTGTACAATTCTGGAACTCTAGTCTCATGACGGAATCTAAGGAGATACTTGTAATGATATGTGAGAATGACCTCGGGAGACGGGGGAAGAGATGCTGCCTGGGGAATGACCAGATAAGAGAGGGCATAGCCCTCAGCTGCAAAATGGGCAGAGAAAGAGACTCAGAAAGGAACCTCCCTAACTTCTCAGGCAGTAAAAGAGATGGTGGGAGATTTGTACTTTCAGACTTGGAAGATTCTGTTAATGTAGCCTTACAATAAAGTAGAATGAGCTCATCTGGTCGTGTTTCCTGTCTGGTCTCCCTGGGAAGGCTGACAACACTAGGCTGAAAAATTTTAGCACTCTTGCCCATGGTCCAAATTAAGAAGGGTTATGGCACCATGACAGTTAAGCAGATGTAAAACCAATAAGAGATTGCAGTATAAATGGCAGTCAAATAAAAATATTTAGAGATGTCACCCTTCTTTGTCAATAAATAGTGTGGAATTTGTAAGGGACAGCTCGGGGATGCAGCAACCGGAACGGACGTCCGGATCAAAAATGGCCTTCTCACCTGCAGCGATTGTTACATCAAATCCAGAAGTAAGTATCAAAAAGCAGATCTTGGCAAAAGCATCCTGAATCTTTACTGTTTCATCCAGAAAAGCATTTTCTTAGCCTGACTGTCCCAACAGAGCCTTACAGGCATAAGTAAAATGCTTTATTATCCTGTGTTTTGCTGATTCAATCTGTGCTCAGTGGGGTTTCTGTGTGAGTAGAAGGCACGGCTTTACGACGTGTCTGATTTCTGGTGGAGGGCTCTCATTTAACTTTACCCCTGAAATGTCGATTCATCTTCTCAGTCAATGTATCCGTGAGAGCAGTTGGCTTTTGCCCTAGAATAAACAAGTGGCTATTTATGTGTTGGTCCAATTCATAGCCTTGTGACAGTTTTAGTTTTTTGACACAAGCGTGTTTCATGAGTGCCACATCTATACGTAGATGGGGTAAAGAACATACATAATACTTGCTTTTGTATCAGTGTTTCAAATGGTGTTTCTGCATCAGTGTAAATGTTGGCCCTCTCAAGAAATCAGGCTGTGAGGAGCAGAGGAAGAGAGAGGTTGCCTGATGCCACCAGCTCAAACTGGAAGAATCTTTTTAGTTTTGCAAAAAGCCTGGAAGAAACAAAGATTATTTTCTGTGTTTGTTGACCATGATCTTTCAGCAGAAAAGGGTATGGAATATCTGAATGTGTGCAACATCCTTTTCTTTTCCACACTCTCTAGCCTATATAATGCAAAGAGTAGCTTGAGAGCAAGGTTTTATTGTTGTTGTTTGTTGTTAAACTGGGAAACGCTTCCGCATCCTGGATAGGTAGAGGAGAGGTATTTTATAGCTACTCAGTCATTTCCTGTATTGATTTCTTCCTTTGAGATTTCATAATTTGACAAGCCCTTTCTTCTGCATGAAGTGAATTGGTATGGAAAGCTGCCTGTTTGGGCCAACCGCCATTCCAATTCTTGAAAAAGATCTGGACTAGGTGGGCTCAGATCAGTGTTTTTCAAACTTTGGAACTTCACGATGGGTGGACTACAATGCCCAGGATTCTGGGAGTTGAAGTCCACCCATCTTAAAGTTCCAAAGTTTGAAAAACACTGGCTTAGATTCAGCCCTGAAATACCCTTTTTGAGAAAGAGTAGGGTTGCTTAGCACATATAACATTTTTTAAGGAGACCCATCCCAACAGGGAAGTCAGATTGTTCTTACAGTTGTAGATCAAATAAGTGCACTGAAGGGCGTCCTCTCTCTTTGGCCACCTAGCATTGGGACGTAGAGGAGAAGGCAGCAGAAAATCTCGGCATGATCTTATGCAGAGCCTATCAAGGGGGAGGAAGAGGAGTTCTGCCCCAAAACTTCTTAGGGTCATTACTCTTTCCTCTCATCACATCTCCCTCCTGGGATTTTTGCATCTTCTTTGCTGCTTGTTCTGGAAGGAAGATGCGCGCGTGTGTGTATAGGGTGTTTCTGTCTGTGTGAGGCTGGCTTGTGTAAATGAAAAAAATGGTTGGAATGTGCAAGTAGAGATCAATTAATCTTGTAAACGAGCTCCCTTGTTTTACAGGTAATGAATTTTAATTAGTTGTTATTAACTAAATTAATATAAATTCATGTTTTTGTCCTGCCCTTGTCCTGTTTTAAGAATGTGGCTTCTGGAAGATAGGCCTGCCTGCCTGCACGTGTAGAGATACACACACACACACACACACACACACACACACATAAATGAGACGGGTGCACACATTAATAGAGACGGGGGAATACAGGATTCTTTTCCACTGGAGTTGGAAACCCTCAACTAAGAAGATGGGGGAGATGGGCATTTACAAGATCTGTTCTGTTTTATTTGAGTCTCTTGTTGCTTTCTGAGTGGAGGGTCATCTTGCTTTTAGGTAATTATGGTATATTTTAGTTGCAGCATTATTTATGATACGAATAAATTAATACCATTCTCCTTCCTTCCTTCCTTCCTTCCTTCCTTCCTTCCTTCCTTCCTTCCTTCCTTCCTTCCTTCCTTCCTTCCTTTTTCTTTCTCAATATAGCCGCTGGTCAGCCAACCACTTTGTGACATGGATCTCAGTTCTGCTTACAGATGTTCTGCAAGAAGGAACATCATCATTTGTGTCCTGGGGCTGTTCAGCACAATTGCTTGTAAGAGCTCAAATCCATGGACTTCATAGCTCTTCTCTCACTTTGAAAGCTGGGTTGAAAGGCTCAAATGCCTATTTCCTCATGCAATACATAATTTTATTTCCTGAGTTCACTTATGTTACATGTATGAAGTATGTGGCTGGACATTTAGTTCCTTTCCCTCCTAGGAGAGCGTGTTCCAGATTATCGGT
Organism: Python bivittatus; assembly: GCF_059951505.1. NCBI lineage: Eukaryota > Metazoa > Chordata > Lepidosauria > Squamata > Pythonidae > Python > Python bivittatus. The sequence continues at coordinate 1,553,315 of NW_028277121.1, forward strand.
CACGATTGGTTTCAGAATCTAATATTTTGAAAGGAATGAAGATGCAATAAGTCTATTCTGTTTTAATATCCTAGAAACTGAGAATTTTAAGCTTACACAAACTTTGTAGATGTTCTCTAATATGCCAATATATTAATCTAATTAACTCTGTTGGCGGGAGGAGGTTAAGCAGCATCATAGAAACCAACTTTTCTGTTTATTACTAAAGAGGTAACTTTTTTTATACAGACACGTTTGATAAAACATATTGTAATTCTGAAACCTTTTACTATATTGCCTTCAGTGGAGGGTAGGAATTCTCTCAATAAATTATTGCACCTTCAGTCATGCAATCTTTGAAGACATAAAATGAGGCTTCTTGTAATAACAGATCATCTACATAATGTTGGCATTTTCACGAAACAATATAAACATTCGGCGATTGTCAAAACGCCTAACGGGTGGAACCTGTTTTTTAGCTGACCTTTGCTAACTCTTTCGGTTTTAATTAAGATAAACTCAGAGTTTTATTTTACTGGGAAAAAATTAATATTACAGCTCCCCTTTGCAGTTACTATATAATGATGTGGAAGTCTCAGTAGCTGTGAAGCTGTCATTCCGTGGTAACCAGGTTAGCACTGGAGATGAGGAACCTGAAGAGATCACAAGAAGCTTCTGATCCCCGCACTGCTCTCTGGAGAAGTGGTGAGGATGTAAAATGGGGCTCCTCTTGTAATTAACCCTAAATACATCTTAAAAGAAACCCTTAACAGAATTATAGTACTGCCAAAGCAAGAGCAAAGGCCAGCACTTCCTTCTGTTAAACTGAATGGGGCAGACACTGAGCACAGATGGAACTCCTTTGAATGGGAAGCATGTTCATCCTGCCAGCCTGGCTGCTCATAGACTGGAAAATTCAATGATTGGTAAGACTGAGGAACAACCGATTCATCCTTCTTTCTGTTTTTAGCCAGGTTGGTAATATGCAGAACCGTCTACCTTGTTTATAAAAGTTATGCGCACTACATTATATTACCCACATTTAACTAAACATTTTCAAAAGCTTCCCTCAACTGCCCATCTGAATATGAAATCATAACAATTGGGATGAGATCTTAAGTCCAGATCTTAAGATGGCAGTTCAGGTGAAACCAGTGGGATTTACTGACAAGTAAGCCTATTTAGAATTGGGGGGTGTTCACACAAAGAGACACTCATGGCAGGGATTCACAAGTAACTACAAAACAAACCCGTTGCTACTTTCAGTGATTGACTGATAAATTATGTGCCGTCAAGTCGTTGTTGACTCTTAGAACCACATAGATAGAGAGTCTGTCCCCAACTTGGTCCGTCAGGTCTTCTAGCGGCGCCGTAGCTGAGTTCATCTAGCTTGCAATCTTTGGAAAACGTTCTTGCAAAGACGTGCACAATTCTAGATATGAGTATATGGTGGGGTTATGTCCACTTCTGGAGTTTGCTTTATAGCTTGACACAGATTCCATGTGGAAAATAGTTCCTGCTGCTTTTCTCGCCTGATTTCACCATTGCTGGAAGGGTCGCAACAGCCATTATGTACTCATTTAAATTAGCTGAAGGACAAATGACAATGGCAGATTTCAAATATATGGAAGGTAAGCGAAAATATATATACTATAGTTATTAAAATAGCGATTTGTATTCATTTGCCAGTCTTCTCAGCCCAGGACCTTTCAAAAGGGTTGCACGGTAATCTCATCAGCCCCTCAGTCAGGGGATTATGAGAGTTGTATTCCAGATAGTTAAAAAGCTGGAATATGGAGGAAATGCAAATGTAGTTAGAAAAGGAAGATGGTCTTGAAAAACAGGAACACATTTCTGCTGTTTTAAGCATATTATGTCTAAGTAGGTAGCCACACCTAATCAGCCTTTGCTGTTCCCCAAAAAGCTATGCAGGATCAGTTTTGTGCATACTAGGATGGGAGACCACAAGGAAATCCTACAGGGTAGACTAGTTGGGAAAGTATGTTTTACAAAATCCTGCAAGAAGGTAACTGCAGGTTGCCAAGCAAGCCTCATGTGCATGTCTTTATAGTCACCAGGAATCAAGCTTCGCTTAAGGAGACTGTACTAAGAATATTGAAGGAAAAACAAACCCTAAATTGAGATTTCTTGAGATTGAAGTGTTGAAATTAAAAAGTCCTTGAGATTGATGGGCTAACGTTAACAATAAGACCTTTCTTTGATAAGAGATAAATGTTTTCTAAGGGTCAAACAACTTTTACACACGTCTTCATGTATTTAGATGACCTGTGGCTGGATGTGAGCCCTTTGAGGCTGTCCAGATCAGGAAACTGACTCCACCGGATGACTGGAACTATACTTGATTGAGCTAGCCCAGGGTTTCTCAACCTCAGCAGCTTTTAAGATGTGTGGACTTCAGCTCAGCATGCTGGCTGGGAAATTCTGGGAGCTGAACTGATGAAAACACACACTGCATTTTCTTTAAATTTCACCCCCCCCCGGCCCCCATTGATGACTTGAAAACAGTCATTCTGAGAATTGATAACATCATGAAAATGCTGTTTTGCATCCTAAGAACAGAGAAGACTATCAGACTGACTACAGGTAGTCCTCATTTAGCGACCACAATGGGGACAGGCAACTCGGTCATTAAGCAAAGCAGTCGCTAAGTGAAACCGCGACTGTGCTTATGATCTTCCTTCAGCTTTCCTTTGCTTTACAGACCTGCAAAAGTCGTAAATGCGAGGATTGGTCACAACATTACGTTTTCATCACTGTCATAACTGCGAACAGTCCCTAAACGAGGCTGTAGTTGGAAGCAGAGTGTTTAATCTCTGCCCAAGATATCAACTGGATGCAGAAAAAGGGAAAAATTGGCCATTTTCTGGGGGAGCTTCCTGTTGCATCTCTGCCAAAAAAAAAAAAAAGTTAATGGAAGATTTGTGCCATTCAGGTTGAAGACACAACCCTCTCAGTAATTCATGCAGAAGCAAATGGAATGGGGCTGGATGAATTTGAGGGGTAGCTATGAAATTTGTCCCTAATTTTAATTCGGGTGAAAAGTGCTTGTTAGTGTCAAGAGTTTGCAAGCAGGATTAAGAGTATGAATATTGCAATTTCTCTTCAGAGCATGGGGTTCTATGCATGGACTATCCCTGGTGTCCACCTGATGAGATATTCCAGTGCGAGCACCACCATTTTGGGAGAGAGGCGGGTCCCTTCATCCCTAGGGTGCACACATGCTTGGCTCCACACGTCAGCCAGACTCCCACTGTCTTTGCTTAGCCATGTGAACTAGTGGTACCATCACACCTGAAATCCCTTGGTGGCCAGGATCACGAGCAGTGAAACAACACTTCCAAACCTGCACAATGTGTGGCTCCCTGGAAGAAGCGGTAAAAACCACTGTGTGTGCCTCTTCTTGTAATGTTAGGAAGGGGAGACGGGGGGCTGCTTTGTGCCACATGAAAATTGGCTGCTGGCATTGCTTTGATTATCACAGGAGCTGTGACCCCCAACTGCTCTCTAGAAAGAACCACGTTTGTTTCTGAAAAATAATGATGCTTTTGTTTACAATTGCTTACATTGCTCATAAGCCACTTTGGGAGGACTTTTATCTTGGAAAGGAGGATACAAATAATTGTAATAAATACATTGTTTTGACCTTCATATAGATGGTGGTAGTGGAATTGCGAGTCACGCCACTGGTGTGCTTTGGGGGAAATTGTGGTTCGATGTGTATTTTCACCACATCACTTGTAGCCAGACATGCTGACTGTTCAGAACATAAGAACGGAGAAGTTGTACTTGCAACTTCTGGATTTGCCCTGATGCAGATGCTGTCACGTTTCCAGGATGGAAGGTCGTCTCTAAAGAGATGTGATTAAGTACTTTGATCGCGGTGGGCTTTTTGTGGGCGTGCGCAGCTTGGGCGGAATCCGCTGCACAACTGGGTGTGTTTAAGCTCTTTGGAAAACATACTCGCTGTAGAGCAGATTAGCACATCTGTAAAGAGCGAAAGATCCAATGACTTGGAGTGTTTGATAGCGCTTGTGAACATCATCTGTTTTTTAAAAACTTGGGCAAAGTTACAAGAACTCTGGAGTTCAGGTTTTACTTTTGCCAATGAGGCTTACTCAGAAGCAATCCCTATTAAGAACCCTGGGATCTTTTCCCGAACGGACGAATGAAGGAAGGCACCATACAGTCCTACCAGCGCTCATTGAGAGCAAAATAGGAGTCAGCGTTCCCAGGCCACCAGAATCTCCCATGCCTTTTTTAATAAAAAGAAGAAAGTGACCAGCTGACCATTACCTTCTTCCAGGTAATTATAGGATGAAGGTAGCTAGCTTTACAGGTGACAAAAACTGAATTAACCTGCTTATGGATTAACCTTATGGATCTCGACTTCCATTCCTCCATAATGATTGATTAGTCACCAGCATAGATTTAAAGACCCTGGTCTTCCTCTCCTTTTTAGTTTTGCATTATTATAAGAAGATTGTTCATTCTTCAGTCCCCACCAGCTCCAACTGATGTAAATGTGATGCATATGTTATTTCAGTAATTTGGGGGGAAGAGTAAGAGCAGCGGCAAGGAGGAGAAGAGTAACAATTTGCTAGAGTGAGTTGAAATATTAAATACGTGTTTTAAAGAGTGATTTACTGTCGATATGGCAATATTATAAATGTAATGGGTTTTTTAAGCGTTCCAAAAACTGTATGTAGCTTTCCATTTCTTTAGGTGGCAGACATAACCGTGTCATAATTATTTTTTTATATATTTCATTCTCAGCACTTCATAGTGATCTTTTATTCTTGTTACTTAGAACTAATTCCATATTCAATATAATTATTGATATGACTGAAGATTGGTAAGCCAAAAGGGAAGCCTCTTTAACACGCAAGATCACCAAAGGCTTGAATACCAACCATTACACTAATCTCTATTGATGATATTTATTCTAAAATGCTCTGGGAAGTAAGAAAATTGTCTAAAATGCAACTGCTTTTATAGTAAATGTTACATTTATAAATAAACATTGATTAAAATGGGTGCTGTTTGATTTTGTGGTGCTTAGAAGTGATACACTACAGGAATATTTTAAATTTAATGTATTTGCTTGCTTGCTAGATTTATAATGCCACCCAACTCAAAGAATGGAACTCCAGGCAGCCTTTGACTCCTGGTGACTATGAGGACCCATCCGTGTTGTTTTCTTGACCCAGGGGTGTCTGCGGGTGTGGTCAAAAAAGTCAAGATGGTGGTTGGGGCGGTGTGACCGAAGCTGTGGCTGGTCCTCCCTATGATGCATGTAAAAACTTGGCAGAACTTCAGTTACCTCATCAAGGCCACTGCCTTGACTTTTTTTCACCCCACCCTGCAGATAACCCTTGACCGTTGCTTCTCTCTGGGATTTCTTTCTCGTTGGCAGCTCTGATTCCTACATCAGAGAACTAACTAGGTCTGACCGTGCTTAACATTTCAAGATCAGTCAAAATCAACTAAGTGTTGCGTCCTACACTGATGAAACAAAAAAAAAGTTACTAAATTAATTGGGATTAATTAAAATAATTGTTAGCAGTTGATCTCATTGGATTATTTTTGCCCAAGCTGGTACTCTGCAGAAAAGTCTTTGTACAACGCCCACCATTCAAGGGCATCTGCAGGGAGGTCAGAAAGTCAAGATGTCAGCCATGCGTGCAACACATAAATGGGACCTTGAACCTGTGGTTGTGGCTGCTGTTTTGACTTTATCACCCAGCAGATGCCCCTGCCACCACTCCCATGCTGTGTTGACTGAAGATGGCAGAAATCATAGCTGGCATATCCAGAGGTAGCATCGATCTGTAGCCACCATGGTTTCTTTAATATGTTATTGCCCATCCTCAGCCTTTTGGTAAAACATGGCCTAGAAATGAAATTATTAGACACGAAGTTACTAATATATTAAAGTCCTTTCTTGCTCATCATTTCATCTTAATTGGGCCTTTTACACTATATCTGTAAGGTTATCTTTGGCAGAGATGACTTGGTTGCAGCTTCCAGAAAGTTGAAAAGACACTCTGAGGGCAAATATTTATTATAAATCAAGTACAGTGGGTTAGAAACAGCCATAGTCCCTGTTAGGGTGGAATCCTGAAGTTTTACGTTATCCTGATTCAGAGGTAATATCGTCTTTTCTGACATTTCCAACTATGTAACAGAATTCTGAATTTCTGCTTCCTGAGCTCGCTTGCTACTGAGCCCATTATTCACGACGTGCAGTCTAGAACAGAAAAGAATAGATTGTGGCCTTTCTTGGGTGAATACTTTCATATCCTCCACCAGTCTTTTCTTCCTTCTCAAAATCCCAGTTCTTTGAATCCTTTTTCACAGAACTTTGGGTGGTACCATTAGGAGGCACCACATTATCAGGTTCCTCCTGGGAATCATTACATGTGGGGAGCTAGATGTGACTCTGTGGGATTCAACCCCTCCACTAGGAATCGAACTCACAGACCTTCACGCTAGGATGACTCTATTACTGCGCATCAGCGTCATAGGAGCTATCCAGGACCTGGTGCTCAGCCGTCCGCAGGAAGGAATGTCTGGACACTATCACAATGGTTGATGAGTCTACCTTCCCTTCAACTCTCAGAGCAGAGACATGGAGATGCGACATCATGTCATGCCCCACGTCTGGTAGTCCTACAAACCCTGCACTTGTATTGATTTCTCCGTTGGTTAATCCAGATGCTCTTAACTGTGTCAACACGTTTATCCCTTGGATTTCTAAGTAACTGGATATTTTTTAATATGCCCACGCAAGAACCGTTCCTCCTTTTCCGTTGCTGCTATTTCTTTGGAACAAACTGCGCCATCGGCTGCTATATTTGAGTCATCGGATTCATTCCGATATTTGTCTTTCTGTATTAAGTGCTCAAGCTCCTTTTGTTTATTTACCACACATTGAGCAATAGTATACCATGAACTTTTCTGATGTTTTCATTCAGTGCTTTAATAGGACACTATTACAACAGTCACATTCTCCTCAGCTTCAGTTCCTTCTATTTTTTCTTTGAGATTTTCATTTCCAAACCCCAGAGAACTCAGTATAAAGCCTTCCTGATCAAGCCCACCACACTTGGATCAAACATGCTCTTCCCGGTCCTTGTTACAGCACCAGCAGGCCTTAATCCATAACACGTATACCAGGGCGCCCTTTCTAATCTCCCACCATGGACCAGAAGAGGAATATCAGTTCCCAGGAGCCAACTGGGAAAGGAAATTGTCTGTGAGCCTACTTAGTCTTGAAAGATTCTCATCACACCCCTAATCAATGTGGACAGCACACTTCACAAGCTCATGGGCCTGGCCTGAACACCTTCATTTCTATCCCAGTGCCAACCACAACAATCCTCATTGTCTTAGGGCAGAAAGCGGTCAGTTTCCTTCCACCTTTCGCCTCGGTTCAGTTGGGTCTCTTGTTCTTCCGCAATAGCCTTAAAAACAGCTTCAGGATCTCTTCCTTCTGGGGCTCTGTTTGAACTTGCTGCTGTATCTGGTCTTGTGGTGACCAAAGCATCTTATAGAGATGTTTCCTCCATCGGCTCTTGCTGTACAGCTCCTCTCTCTGGTCCAAGAAATCTTTATTCGGCTAAAGTGTGGCCACTTGCTGTTCCAGTCATCCCATCTTTTCTTCAGGTCTCATTATAAGCTTGCACTTCCCACATACGTGCACCCATTTATTTTCAGGCATATCATAGCACAACTATTGCACCTCCTGTTCACCGGCTCTTCAAGTTGGCACCCGTCATAGACCTTTTCTTTCTTCTTGTCTCCTTGGCAAGCTCACAGGTGAGCTAAATACGCTTTACCCACAGAGAGGGGAAATTTGTTAGCTATCCTCTCCTCGATCTCCCCTGCTGAGGCCTGCTGCCAAGCTCACCCGTTCCCATGCCCAGAGGCCACATTGAATGAAGGTTTGATGCCTTTAGAGAAAGGCTTTTGTCTCGAAATGATGGTCTAGAACAGTGTTTCTCAACCTTAGCAACTTTAAGATGTGTGGACTTCAACTCCCAGAATTCCCCAGCCAGCCATGCTGGCTGGGGAATTCTGGGAGTTGAAGTCCACACATCTTAAAGTTGCTAAGGTTGAGACACATGGGTCTAGAATTTGATGTAGCTCAGAGCTGCCCATCATGTTTGGTTCTGCAATCCGCTGCATTTCGTCTTGCTCATTTTCCTTTTAGAGTTCCACTGGAGAATTGCTATTTTCACCATTTACTGAAAGAGCAGGGAGTTTCCTTTAAGTCAGCAGATTGGCCAGTTTTCACCTCCAATCATTCTCTGCTGTTCTTGTAATAAAAATATCAAAGCAAAAACCCACCTGCTTTTACAAGCCAGCAAGGAAGCAGAGGGCGGGAGGGGAGCAAAGCAGTCACAGTGGCGGCCCCAACTATGGAGCCCACCCCAAAAAGGGGCAAGTCTTCAAACACACCATCTTGACTTTTTTGACTCAGCCTGTGGATGCCTGAAGGGCTATGCTTAATTAATTTTTATTTATAATTGGATGGGAAACCCATAGTTTTTCTGTGGCCCATGAAGCCCCATCAAATTACGCCATTACAATTGAGTGGCATTCCACGATAAGTCAGCAATATAATTTTCCAGTCTTTTTACAGGGGAAATAAAAAAGGGCTGCTTGAGCCTTCAGATAGGTTTCAAACATTAAAATAAAATATCTAAAAACTCAGAGCAAAATGAAAAAAATCTCTACGTCCATGGAAAATCCTGTGCCCGTTCTTTTAACCAAATTTTCCTCCCTTACTGGGTGACTGTTTGCTACAGCGCATAGCGCCGATGCTGTTCCCCAGGCCCAGCCACTGATCAGAACAAAGGTATATGCTCCCTACCTTAAGTATTTGCTATTCTTTACTATACAGATTATTTTGTAGTCCATTAAATAAATTGTAGGTAGGCCTTCACGCTGATTTGATTAATTAGTGTTTTTTTTAATTGATATATTTTTAATTAAAAGGTCCTTGATTTTTAAGAGCAGACACATAGAGGGAGAGAAAAAGAACAGTACGTAAAAAACTGGGAAATGCATACTTAAAAATGTTTATGTAATCTTAATGAGAGTTTGTTAACATCCCTATATTTTTTAGGTATTTATCTAAATTTGAGGTGTTGAAGTTATGAAAAAGAAATATTTCCTTCTGTTGAGTGCTTGTATGTGAAATGAATTTGCATTTCATTTAATAGTTTGAAAAGAAACCAGTTCTTTGGCAATATACAAATATATTTAAACTCAGTGTAATTAGTTAAATAAGGTAATTTATGTATGTATAAATTTATATATGTGGATGGATGGACAGACAGACAGACAGACAGCATGCACAATTCTTGAGTGTGTTTTGCTCAGTAATTTCACCAGTTCCAACTCTCAGAAAAAGCTCTTGGTGAATCTAAGTGCCAGCTGCCCAAAACTTAAGAACAAAGTTATTTTAAAGCTTACTAAAGAGATGAGTTCTACCTCCAAGAAAAGTGTGTTGACAGCATGCATTAAATTAATGACCAAAGCCTCATTGTTAAGACTATGGATGCTCTACCTTTTAATGTAAGATGGAATTAGAAGTCACAAACTGGTTATTCTTTTCTGAGTTCACTTCCAGCATACAAAATCCATTAATGATTTTTAGTGATGCTCAGAGCGCTCTGCTTCCTTTTCCTTGGCTCCTTTTCCTTGGACGCTGGTCTGGGTTTTAATTGAATTTTGATGAGATGATGGATGTTGTATTTTATTCCAAGTCTATATACTAAATTAACAAGACTGTCTGTTCAGTTTTGTCTTGGAAACTGGACTGGGATGAGTTGCTGCTAATTCTCTCATTCAAAATGTGATTAGCTACATAAACCAAAATCTTGCTCAAAAGTTCAAAAGCTATTTTAAAAAATGAGTGTAATTATGGAGCTGAATTCTATGGAACTTTATTTCAGGGGTGACACAGCCATGCGGTGAAGTCAACAGTGAATCATTTCATAGTGAAACATTTCTCTTCATAGTGAACATTAAATGGTGGGTGTCTGTTTCCTTCCCCTCCTCATATGCGCACGATGTACAGGGTGTTTCAACAGTGTGCCCCCAGGATAAGGTAGGAGATCCTTGAAGCTCTTCTGGAAGAAAGCATTCCCATTGCCCAACTCCTTTGATATCACAATTAAAACATAATTGCAGGAATGGATTTGATAGTTTCGACACTTTTTTGAGCTGTAATGATGCCACGGCCCTGTGGGAAAAGACGTGTCTGTTGGTTTGTGAATCTCTAACAGAAAACCAACTCACAAAAGCACGGGCTCGCTCTTCCACACTATTTATACTGTCATGAAGGCTATCCTGCCATGGGGCCCTTTGCTCAGGCATGACGCCAAACGATCATGTCAGAGCCTGGAGGCAGGGTGAACCAGATGTCTTCTCCAGTGGGTGCCCAGCTTACCCTGGGCAGCACCATGCAGCCACACCCTGCTGCTTGCTTGAAAATCAGGTTTCTTAGACAGCCCAAACCTTCCATTTCAAGCTGGGAAAATTGGGGTTTATTGTAGCAGTTTGAGAGACATTTCGGTGTAGTGGTCGAGGCACCGGGCTAGAAACCAGGAGACCAGGAGTTCTAGTCCCACCTTGGGCACGAAGCCAGCTGGGTGACCTTGGGCCGGTCCCTCCCTCTCAGCCCCTGAAAGGAGGCCACGGCAAACCACTTCTGAAATCTTGCCATGAAGACTGCAGGAACTAGTCCAAGCAGTCATTAGGAGTCAACACTGACTTGAAGGCGTAAAATAAAAATAAAATAATTGTGCCAGTAGGCACCCAGCGTAGGCGGTGTACAACCGGTAGAGGGCTGTGAGGTTGTCAGCTTGGAAGTGTCCCATGCTTGATGCTAGAAAGTATTTCTGTAACAAACAACATTAGGTCAACAGGACCTAACTTTTAGCCATAGATCTGTGTGATCCTGGCTGAGACCATATAAAATTAAAATATACCAGCACGTGTACAGAGTATATTTCACTCCTTGTGGAAGGAGTATTTTATTCTGCTTGATTCATCACAGCTGCTTCTGTGAATAGAGTCCATCATATCCTAGATGGCCGGAGCGGAGATGGAAGCACTCTTGCGTGCTGTGAGTTCAGAGACCTTCTTCTAATGTGTAAAGTCACAGCCCTAGCTTGGGGGGGAGGGATCAAAACAGTCAAGACGGCGGCCACACACATGTGGCCAAAGTCTCCCTCCTTCTTTACACATGTTGTGGCGTATGTAAAAAAGATGGGGCTTCCATCTAATATTTGTAGCCCCCTCCTTGGTCTTTTTGACGCCCTCCCTGCAGAGACCTCTGGCCCTAGGACAGTAAACACTGCAAGGGACCGATCTGTGTCTGCTAATCATGATTAAGATGAACAACAACGCAGTGGACAACCGTGTTCCATAGCCGCTGCTTCAGCCTAATTAATGATTTTTTTAAAGTAAAAGAAAGGCATCCATAATAAGAAAAAGATCAATAGAAGGGGTGATGGGCGGAAAAGCTTACAGAGGCAAACTTCACAGAGCTACGTGCATAATTCAGGAGAATTATAACGATTTCTCACAACTGGTGGAGGAACCCAGCATAATCAGACTTGGAGAGAACTTGGCTGGGAGAACAAGAACTCTGAGCAGGAATCTTGAAAGCAGCTTCTCATGAACACCAGGAAAACAATGCCAGTTTGTTGCATGGTTACAGTGCTCATTGCTGTACTATAGGTCAGTGTTGCTGTTTATAATTAAGCATGGTAAATATACTGCAACTTGTAGTACCACCACCACCGTCACCAGGAGCCAAACTCAGCTCCATGGAGACTACCTTCTTATGAAAATTTTAAATATCCATATTCAGTAGTTCTGCTCAAAAACACATTTGCATACATAAAAGCAATGTACTGGAAAACATTTTGCTAACCTAGCTAAAAAGGGAGGCTCTCTCACGGATTCCTTCCACTGTCTCGGTCCATTGTCCTTGCGCTTTCTGGCTTTTTAATTACTGTGCACATTAAAAGGTCCAAGTCCTTTACAACCTACAAGTCAAAGTAATGCTTTGAGTTAATGGGAACGTAGATTTTGAATTTTTTTCCTAGCATGAAATCTGTTAGTTGCTCTGCCTTAAGAAAGGTGGAATGCTTTATTGAAAACGGGTGTTTTGTAAAGGGTTTCGGTGTTTCAAGGCCAGCATAGCTGCCCCTGTTCCTGGCTTGCTGTCCCATTCTGGAGCTCTTGGCAACATTTCAGTTTTTATATTTCTAAAATGGACAAGAGGAAAGCCATCTCTGATCAAAATAAGCACATTCACAGCATTTTAAGAATTAACCAACATGGTTATGTTGAGAAATCAAGCATCATCTGAAACTTACAACCAAGAAGCAGCATCACAGCACAATTTTGTTTCACCATTCAGACTAGGTATACAAAACATTTGTGAACATTTAAAAAGCTTTTAATAAAACACCAAGTAAGGATATTTCAAAGGATCAGCATATCTGAATTGTCCGCTGAAATCTTCCTTTAGCTAGGAACATTGGCTTAGCTGATGCTGATAACCCTGGAATGGGGTAAAAAGATGTCCTTATGATTATGCCTCAGTGTTGCATTTAGGACATTTGCACACACATGTATGCACTCCTATCTCCTCGGGACGTTCTCAAGAACTAGGAGTGATCAAGTTGAACTCCCCGGGCCACATCTGTTTTGTAGGACTGCATACGTCTTTGAGATTTTAAACCTTGGTTGATCTTGAAGAAGTTAAACAAGGACTGCCCCTAGTTAGTAAAACTTGGATAGAAGACTCACCTGGAATTGCTGGGGCTGGAAGCTGGACTGAAAAGGGAATTAGAATAAAAATAAAAAACCTGGGAGAAGGCAATTGGAAATATATGCCCTATGACTGCCAGAAAACAACATGGACGCATCACTGAGAGTTGAGCTCCTCTTGAAGGAGGATTTAATTTTACCTCTGCTATATATCCTCAAGACACGTATAACCCAGACTGGACTTCCACACTCTTGAATCGCTGTATAGCCTCATTAGCCTGCTAATTTCTGATTTGTGTGTTAGCGTGCCTACCTTTCAATGTGATCCTTGGAATGGGTTAGGGAATGTAGTCCAACCAGATGCTTATGGGGGACCAGCCTCCAGGACCTGGCTGTAACGGCACCTTCCTGTTTGGGCTTTCTCTCTGACTTGCTAAAGTTTCACCCTCCAGTTTTGCCTGTAAGGCTGCCATTGTGATCTTGTGTGTTTGTGTGTGACCCTTACAACCACACTTCCATCTTGCACAACCAAATCTGCAGGACGAATTATCTCTTAGGTCAAAGAAGTGCTTCTTGCATCTCTTCTGAACGTTTTACAGTTCATCCTCCTTGGATTAACCCAAGCATTATCAGAAAGGGCAAAGCTATGGAAATAGGGGAGGGCAGTCTACAGCCCTTCAGTCATGGAGCAGCCCTCCATTCCCAGTTCCCCATTGGTCCCTTAGGGCTACCATATCTGAGATGCAACCTTTTCCTACACCTAGTGGTCATCTGAATCTGGAAGTCCTACTTGGCACAGCCATGCTGGTTCCTGCTAATAGAACATCCTTCTTGTAAGGCTCAGACATCATAGAGTCCACTCAACATCTATCTTCATGGCTTTCTTCCTGGGTGGGCTCCGTGGTCACTAGCCATGCATTCAGCACTCTCTGAAGTGTCCAAGAATAATAGTCCTTTTGGAACAGATGCTGGCTCAAATGATGCCTCTGCCATCATAGTCTTGCAAAAATCAGCAGGGATGGCAATATCACTAAGGCAGACTGTCGCCATCCTCAATCCTCAGCTGCGTCAGAGTCACCAAGTGCATTGCCCCTAATTAACTATCCATAACCCCAACAAAACTAATTATCCATATCCCTAACAAAAATTTAATTAAGATTGGTCAGATGTGCTAACATTCTGGATTGTCTGACCTGCAATGCTGGTTCACACACATGCTTATTTACGGTTACTGAAAAATGGGTAAAATCTTCTACGTTTTCATCTGACATGGTGGAAGGAACTGCATGTAAATATAGTCTCCACCTAAACAGTGCTATAAGGGGCTGGAGAGAATGTTTTCAAGCTAATTCCGATCTAAATGTATGCTTTTGGGGGATGCTAACTGTCTGGCAAGATTTGCTGACATGCTAAGAAGATGCAGTATCTCGAAGTGGTATTCAAAAGCATTTTGTTGAGTGCCAGATTCAGAGACAGCTAGATTGCTGTGGGCACAAAGCCTAAATAATATTGCTGGAAATGGGTAACCCACCCAGGGAGTGAGGGCAGAATGGTGTTACGTGACCCTCTACCCTCACAGAGAAAAATCTACATACATCTAAAAAATGCCCGACTCCCAGCAACTCCGAAATTTGCCAGTAGCCAGATCACAACCAGTTCTTTCTCTTTCCTAATGCCCACCAGCAGTTATCAGGGGTGTCTGCAGGGGGAGAGTGTCAAAAGGTCAAGATGGCAAGCTCAACCCTGGGACCCCCATCTTGGGCTTTTTGACACCCCTGGTGGCAATTTATCTGTTTAATCCTGTAAAAAAGGAATTCTCGGGAATAAAGTAAATTAGACCAAGAGATCTAGGGGGGCCCGTATTTCCTTTTTGTTTTTATTATCAACAATCAGTTAATGGTACACTCTTGTAAAACTATATGCACATGTAGAAATATTTCCCCTTTTAAATAGAAGCATTCATTTTAACCACATATAAATAAATCTGGAGTTCCTGAAACATAATTTATGATGGTTAATGCTCACAAACATATTCGAACACAAAAGGAAAATTAAAAACAAAGCCACATGGAACTGAGACCAGGGCATGAAGCCAGTCTTAAATGCAAAGAAACATAACCAATGAGAACCTCATATTCTCCATTAAAGACACACCATTAAGACTACAAGGAGAGAAAACGTTATTTATACGTCTAATTAGAATAGACAAGTTTGTATCAATATTAACACTATACAATTGAGTCACAGAACACAGTTGTAGAAAGACACAGAAATGATGTTTTAAAGCGTACTGGTTGACAAAACTAATCCCTAGGTTCTTGTGTCTTTTAAAAGAAACATTTTAAAAACCCTAACCGGGGTGTGGGTGCTAAAAACAGTGTGGACAATGTCATTGTAATCTCGAGAACGAATACAATCCATTAACCAGAAAGGAATTAGCTAGGCTGAGACGGTTTCAGACAGAGAGTCGGTGTACCTTTTGTAAACAGCTCCCTGTATATTAAACACACAATTACAGTCGGCTTGCAGAAACTGCAGTAGAAAGAGGGCACGGACATGATGTAAAAAAACCAAACAAACCTAATCAATAAAAATAATAATAACAGGATTTCTTATGCTTAATGGTCAGGGCCAATTCACTTTAGGGTTCTTTGCAGGACCCGGAATGGTTCAACAGCTGTTCACACATTCATCGTGGGATTTCTCTGCATTGTGTGCTTAATGGCTGAATATGGGCTATTGAGCACTGTGGAAGTGCGCAGGTTATAGGCAAGTTCCACCGTAGACTTCTGGCTCTTCGATGCTCAGCCACCCATACAAATCATCGCTGGATGTTCGTTCCCAGATTAATATGATGCTGTGAATGAACGCATTGTTCGGTGGGAGCGTAAGAGTGAATGATTTGGCCTCCAGCCCTCCCAGTGATGACTGAGCCGTATTTCGGGACGTTTGCAGATAAAATGAGGTTAGCTGATTTCATCCGAATATGAAAAGATATTCTTCCCGGTGCATAAGGAGAAACCAGGATAACTTTTCATTTTTCATGAGGGCTGGTGGCTCTGCAATCTACTTTGCCCTCGGGAAAACACAACTGAGCCTATTCTGCCTCTAATCCTAAACACACTTACTCGGGAGCGAGCCCCGTTAAAGGCTTGCTTTAAGTGGTATTTCTTTTTAAAGTTCGCATAATGGAATTGTGCAATTAGGTCCCGTAGCGTACAGTCCTACAGAATTCTTCCAAACGCCGTAGTTTTCAAAATGTCTACATTCATTAGCAAATGGGTTAAAACTGAGACTAAAACGGAAAGGTGGGGCTTCTTTAAGCCTCGGAAACACTCGGAGGCTACGCCTTAGTACAACTCAGTAACAAATTACTCTAAGGGGCTAATCTTTATATTGAAGGTATGGTATGTCAGACCTTCCAGCCATACCGCGCGGGTCCCGTCTTCCAGGCATCCGGTACTGTAGGCTCAAGCGTTGGGCTGCTTCACGCGAGCAGCGGGCCGCTGCCCACCCCTCGCGCGAAAAGGGCGACTCTGTCCTGAAATGGGTGCCGTCTTTGCATCTCCCGCGGGTCGTTTCCCGGGCAGAAGCCAGCGCCTCAGCCGCAGCCTCGCGCGCGAGACGGCCGCTCGGGGGCAGCAAGCACGGCGGGTCGCGATCTCTCGCCGCTGCCACCTAGCGGCCATCCGCGGACCTGCGGCCTGAATTGGCACTGCGGCTCCAAGTCCGCGAGGGGAACGGCCCGCGCCCGGCGGAGAGCGGGGCCGCCCGGCCACTGGTTGCGCGCCGGCGCCCCGCGGGGTCGGCCGAGCGCTCGGCTTGGCAGGAGGAGGACCGGCCGCGCTTCGGCAGAGCCAGCCGCCCTAACAAGCGGGGGCCTGGGCGGGGGCCTGGGGAGAGAGCGCCCTTGCAACAGTCTGCGGACCCTTTGACGTTCCTCTCAGTCAACCCGGTGAGAGGCTGCGGGCGGGCGGGAGGGAGGCAGGGAGGGGACCGGGGGGCGGCCGGTGGCCAGAGAGCTCCAGCCGCGGCGACGGGGGCCGGGCGCAGGAGAGCCCCAGCTTCGCGCCGTCGGGGAAGACGCCGACGCTCCCGCGGAGCCAAGCCCGGCGGGAGAGGAGGCCGTCCCGCCGGCCGGTGCGAGCAGGCGGGCGCGGGCGCGCGACGCGAGTCCCGGCGGGGCGCCCAGGCCGGGCTCCGGGGAGGCTCGGCTCGGCTCGGCTCGGCTCGGCTCGGCTCGCCCCGCCGCCGCCGCGCCGCCGCTCAGAACATGCCGCTCTTCCCCAAGGTGCCTTTGGTGCCGTTGGGTCTCTGCAAGGACGAGAGCACGCTGGCGAAGGGCCCGCCTAAGGAATCCGGGATGGAGGCGAGCGCGCCCGGGCCCGGAGCCCAGCCTTGTCCGGGCCCCGCTGCCGCCAGGCCGCCGGGCGCCGCGCCTTTGCCCGCCTCCGGCCCGGGCCCGCCGGCCCCCGCGCCGCCCTGGCCCCCGGCCGGGCTGGGCCCGCCGCCGCCGCAGCTGGGCGCTGGGTTGGGGTTGGGGCCCGGGCCGCCGGTACTGTCCGGGTCGGTGCTCTTGGCCTCCTTGCTCTCATCGTCCCGCGACGAGTCCGATTTCTTCCCCGAGGAGCCGTTCTTGGCCGCCGCTGCCGCCGCCGCCGCCGCCCGCTCCTGCTTGCGGAACTTCGCCCGCCGGTTCTGGAACCAGACCTGGGGCGGGGAAGAGGAGCGCGCGGGCCGGTTAGTCGGCGCCTCCGCCCGCCCCGCCGAGCCCGGAGCCCGCGCGGCCCCCCCCCCGGCTCCCCGCTGCCCGTCGGGAAGCCGCGTTCCGACGCCCCCCTTTCCGCCGCGCCGAGTTCGGAGCGGACGGAGAGCCGGGGAGATCGGAGCGCCGCGCACACCCGCGCGTGGCAGGTGCCCTCCTCCATCGGTTCTGGATAGTCTGAAAGGGGGCTTGTTCTCTGTCTTGAAAGGAAACGCTGGTGCCCCGTCTAAGGATTAACCTTTTCGGTCTTGACTATCCTGAAGGATGGCGAGCGAAAACGAGCGTTTCCCAGCGATCTGAACCACATCCCCGAGCAAGACCTTTGCCACTCAGGATCTGTTAGAAGGCCAGGAATTTTCTGTTCCATAAATTCCTCCACCGCAGAACTAAAGGTATGAATGAAAAGTATAAAAGCCATTTCTTCATTTTGTTACGAAGGGCATATTTACATTGCCCTTCGTAACAAAACTGCAGAAATCTTCAAGTCTCAACACATCTGGGAGGCCCCAGCTGGAGGATGGTTGGTCTCAAAGTCTTAGCTAACCCCACCACCCCCCCCCCCAAAAAAAATTGCCTTGAGAAATTGAAAAAGACAAGGAGCTGTTCTAAATGGAAAAAAAAATACTCCAATAAAACAGATGGATAAATAAAGCAGGTAATATAGTAGAATTCATTCTTTGTCACAAAATAGTGTGCTAGTTATGAATGCAAATAGCTCCTTTACAAAGATTGTATGCTTTATTTGTATGGAAAACAGTTGATCATGCTACCTCCTCTCCAGTTTCTGGGGAGAAAGCCCACTGAAGTTTGAGGAGACACCGATGAAAATTTTGCTATAAATCCCCAGTGTAGAAATGTCCCAAGATAGTACACTATTTCAAATTACCCTATTTCCCTTTCAACCGCAAAGTATTGGAGTATTCGTTTCTTTTGGGACCGGTCAGTGCCCTTCAGGAAACAATACAGAAGTGAAGAATATCACTGCAGGATTTATTTCTCATCTCTCACCTGCCCAAAAATCCCTTGTGTGAAGTTCAGCTCCTGGTGAACCTCATGGCCACAAGACAATATTGTGTATCATTTTCTTCTTCACCTTCCCAGTCTAACCCAAGCTTTGGGATCTCCTGCTGGTGCCCCATTTAAATACAGCCTGGTTTAGCTTTTTGAGCTCAGCCAATGATGGCTAACTCCCCTAATCAGAGGGGCTGTGCTCTAATGGGACCTGCTTGGGAGTCCTCTGGGCATCTCTTTAGCCACCGGTGGGCCATTGGTACAATGAGATGCTGCCATGTGTGAACGTGTCTGGAAGATTGGCACCAAACTATTGGAGCCCTGCTCATTCACACCCATCATCTTTGCCCCCAGACACGCACCTTAGTCCTAACTCTAACAAACTTGTCTTTCTGATCAACTTCTTCAGTTGATCAGTTATAATATGACTTTCTGGACCAGTGTTTCTCAACCTTGGCGAGTTTAAGAGGTGTGAACTTCAACTCCCAGAGTTCCCCAGCCAGCATGCTGGCTGGGGAACTCTGGGAGTTGAAGTCCACACCTCTTAAACTCGCCAAGGTTGAGAAACTGTCCTGGCAGTTCTTTGATTTACTGGTCAGATGAACACATGGCCGACCTATCCATATGGGAAGCTTTATTTGGAAATAAATTCCATCATTTGAATAGTACTCGGGGTGTACCGAGCATGGACAGGATATAGCACAGCAGTTTTAACAACCCTGCATCCTTCTTTTTTGAGGCACTTTAATGCAGTATGTTGTGGTTACAATTAGAATGCTGGACTGATAACGCAGCAAAGATTCTTAAGAGTTTTTACTTCAAAGAGGTAAATCCAAAATCAAGGGTAAATTGCTATTCCTGTATATACTGTATATTCTGTATAGGACGCTTTGGTTTAAGACCGTTCCTATTTTGAGTATCCAGGTTGCTGATCAAGAAATGAATGACATCTCAACTGAAACAGATAGCAAGAGCTGAAGGCAAGAATGGGAAAATGACACTGGTTCACAATTCCTAACTTTGAAATGTTTCCGAAATACTGAGATCAGCCCTTCCCAGAAGGCTGCCAGCGCGTAATGTATCCTGGGCCAACCAAAGCGTGATGCAATTTAAATAAAAAGAAGTGGCCTCTGTAATACAATAATTCCTGTCTACTTCAGATGGTAGCATCTGGGAGCTTGGCTGATCCCAAAGAAGCCGAGCAGATCTAGCCTGTCCTCGGGTGGGAGACCCACAGGAAATGCCAGGGGTGGGACAGGGCTCCCCTGTGCTCAGGGGCCCAGTGCTCAGCAGCACAGGGGGAAAAGCGTGGTGAAAAAAGAAAACCGGTCTCTGGCTTCTTGTCAAGACAGCAACCCAGCTGTGTCCATGTGGACACCAGGGGTAGCTCCGCACTACAAGGAGCAGTTAAGCCACGGCTTAAAAAGTGTGAGTCGGTCTTCCATATCTCCAACGCGTCTTGCTGCGGCTAAGCCGCACGCAGCCCTTCCATCCACGCGTCGAGCGTCGCTTTTCAGACGACCTTTGAGGAAAGAGCGCGGAGAGAACGCAAGCGCGCGGGGGGGGGGGCTTCCACGCGCCTCGGCCCCAGACCAGCCGGAGCGCCCCCAGACGTCCGTCGCGGGCCGCCCGGGCCTTCCCTACCTGCACTCGGGCTTCGGTGAGGTCGATCTTCAAGGCCAGCTCCTCGCGGGTGTAGATGTCCGGGTAGTGCGTCTCGGCGAAGACCCGCTCCAGCTCCTTGAGCTGCGCGCTGGTGAAGGTGGTCCGGATGCGCCGCTGTTTCCGCTTCTCGTTCAGGCCGCCGTGGTCGGTGAAGAGCTTGTAGGGGACTGGAAGGGGAGAAAGAGGGGGGAGACGCGGTCAGGCCGGCTCGCGAAGTCCCGCGCAGCTGGAGGCCCGGCCGTGCGCTCGCTCCGCGGCGCCGCTTCCAGAGAGGGCTAAAACGCACGTGAGAGTCCCGTCCTCTCGTCCGCGCACACATGCACCTGCGCGCGCGCACACGCACACCTCCGCAGGGAAGTGGAACTGGGCTCTAATGCAGGCGGGGGAGGCGCGGCGATTTGGCTCCGGGCCTCTTGGAAACCCGCGCCGGGCTTCGAGCCTGAACGCGGCCCCGCGATACTCGGCTGATCTTGGAAGCGAAGCTCCGTTTTATTCCCTCGGAAGCGGAACGGCGCACACGTTAAAAAGCTGTTCCTGACGTGAAAAGAAAAGCCAGCTCGACGTTTGATTCATTTCTCTTTTTTTCGTCGTCTTCTTCTCCTTGTTAAACGCACGATTCGATTCACTTTGGCATTAAACGGACTTCAATTGTTATAATTTAATTACACCGAATGACGGGCATACCTACAAATCTAAGGCTAGTTTCGATTAGTCTACGGGAGGTGTAAAAAATGTAAAATTTATTTTCGCATATTGCATTTATAACGAAAAGGAGGGGGAGGCAGACACCCCGCCTTTGCTAAGCTGCGGGAGGTGATGAAATGGTGCAAATGCCCCTCTCTCCCCCCCCCCCCTTTTCGAAGCTAGTTTTGCAAGCGATTAATCGCGGCCGAAAGCTGCCTCGGCGAGGCGAGCCATTTGGGGGATCCGATTCTTCAACGGCGGGTGGCCCGCGGGCGTCCAGACGAAAAGCCTGCCCTTTCCAGGCGGGATCCGAAGTCGGTCCCTGAAGCCAGAAGGATGCCCTGTTGCTGGGCGAGGCGAGGAGGCGCTCCTCCCTCGGAGCCGGAAGGGAGCGGCCGCGCGCCCCTGCTTGCTTGGGGTCAGGCCCTGCAGCCGGACGGGCTTAGTCCCGGGCAAGGCGTCCGAGCCGGCGCTTGGCTGTGGGCCCGGCGCTTCCTCCGGGAGAACGGCTAAAATCGGGGGATTCCGGATCGGAGGCTGAAACGTCTCCCCCTCTCTCTCTGCCGGGCCAGCTGCCCTTAATGGGGAAGGGGGTTCTTCGCAGCGAGTGAGGCGGAGGAGGAGGAGGAAGAGGAGGAGGAGGAGGAGGAGGAGGAAGGAGCGGGCAGCTTTTGGTGCAGAAGACGGCGACGGCGACGACGAAGCAGCCGCAGCAGCCGGTGTCAGTAATCACCCTCCACTCGACTTATCTAATTATTCTCCTCGCTTTTCCGTCTCCCTCGCAAAGTAAATAAATTATGCCGATCATTTTGGCAGCTTAAGATAATTTTGTTGGCGGTTTCGGGTGTGACTTCGGATAGTGTAACCGTGTAAGTGAATTACACCCCCCTTCTCCCCCCACCCCTCCTTCTCTTCTCCTCTCCTTCCCTGCAATCGCTCCTAACGTGATAAATTCTTTCATTTGTGTAAGCAAATTTCGTTTGGTAAATACTAAGCCCATTGCCATTTTCCAAATGCAATCAAGGCGCGGTTTTAGGCCGGGCTTGGCTCTCCCGCCGCCCGCCCGCCCGCCCGCCCTCCTCCCGAGCGATGCCAGCCAGGCGGAGGGTCCTTACCTGCCGCGTAGGGACTGCTCTGGTGGTCCCTAAGGGTGCCCAGGCTGCAGGATCCGGGCGTGAGCGACGGGCACCCGGAGCTGGCCCCGAAAGTGGTCCTGATGGGGTTATACTGGAAGCCGCTGGCTTGGCTGCACGAGCTGAAGTCCGCGTAAGCCGAGGCCAGGCTGGACGTGTCCATCCCAGCCATGCACGACTCGTAGGCGGAGGAATTGAGGTAGGAATATTCCATTTTATACATTGAAAAGGCTCGAGCTGGCCCAGCCAAGGGGTCGGGGGGCCGGGGCGGGATCGGGCTGGCCGAGGGGCCGAGGGCAGAGCCGAGGCCGGGGAGAGATGCTCACCGCTCCGCTCTCGCTTCCAGAGTGGCCTCCCCGCTAGCAGCCGAGCCTGGTTTTATGAAAAAACGGCTCCTATGAGCTGCCTTGCCTGAGGTCTCTAGAGCATATAGTCCTCATAATAAACTTGGCTCTTTCCTCTTGGACAATAGCAAAGCGGTGGGTCTGAACGCTGCCGCTTTTACATGACAATAACTCATCAGTCTATTGGGCTGGCGGGGGGGGCGGCCGCTGGGAGGGGGAGCGAGGAGCGAGTGCGGGAGGAGGGCGAGCGCGAGAGCGAGCGAGCGAGCGGCGCGCGAGGTGGGACGGCGCGCGCGCCCGCGCTGGCCAAGTTCCCTCCGGCTGATTCCTGCATCTCTAATTAGACTTTAATACCCCCCCCCCTTGACGTCCCCGCGCCGCCTTCGCGCGCTCTCTCTTCCCCCTTCAGCCTCCCTGCCCTTTAATTCAATCAGCCTCCTTTGGCAAGAAGGGAAGTTGGGTGACGATTTTCTCTGATCCGATTTGTCCCAGCTTTGAAAGCCCCCCTTCACACGCGCGCACACACACGCACAGCCCTGCATCCTTACGTGCGCACGGAACACCGCGCAAGAAGGGCCAAGGGGGGGGGGGACAGGCACCTAGGTCTGCAAAGGGCTTTCTTTTTCTCTTCTCCCCCCCCCCGTTAAAATCTCCCGGCCCTCCCCCTTTTCGCGGGCTTTTGAGGAAGACGAGCCCCCTTGATGTCATCGTGGAGCCTGTTTGTAAGCGCGTTACACGCCCAATTGCCCGACAAAGGGACCCCCTGAAGGGCGTGAAACGCTATAAAGGGCCGAGACGCCGGCAGGAGGTGGGCACCCTCGGAAGCGGACGGGGAGGCGGGGCGCGGAGGGCAGGGCGAGGCGCGGCGAGGCCGGGCCTGCGCTGGGAAGCGCCCGGGCCCGAGAGGCAGGAAAGGCGGCGAGCCAGGAGCGCGGCGGCGGCGGCGCGCTGCCGACCCAAAGCCCGCCCCGGGTTTCTGCCTCGCCGCGCCCTTAAATCGGGCGCTTCCCCCCACGGAAGGAGCCCTCCGCGCAGCCCTGCCACTACTCGCGCTGCGCGCGCCCGGCTCGCCTTTCTGCGCCCCTTCCCCCCCGAAGGCGAGGCGCTGCGGAGCGGCCCCGCGCGCAGAACGGGCCCCGCTCCCCGGCCCGAAGCGACCCGCTCTGGACAGCCGCGGGCTTGGCCGGGGGATTTCGGCGCCTCGAGGGGCGCCGGTTCCTCGTCCCTTCATTCCTTCCTGTTCTGGGACGCCTCGTCTGCCCCGCTCCGTCTCCAGCGCGCAGGCAGCGGCGCCCGGGTTGCCCGAACGCCCTCCGCCTTGCTGGCCCGCCCGTTGGCCCCTGGCTCAGCCACCCTTCCCACGACTTCTCCGGGGTTTCGGAAACGAACACGCGTCCGGTAAAGGCCCGTCCAGGCTGCGCGCTCGGGGGCTGCTTATTCCCGCAGCGGGCGGCTTCGCTCGCCGCCTCTCCCCGAGCCTGACATGGCCGCGCTCTGCCCGTCCCTCCGTTCACATGTCTCTCCCCTGGTCTCTCCCCTACATGGCGAGACGGAGTACGGGAACGGAAGCAGCTCGCCCCCGCTGCCCCCCCGCCGACAGAAAGGGCGGCTGGTCACTCAGGCGCTCCCGCTCCGGCCCCGGTGACGAGTCGGGAATCAAAGCAGCCAAGTCGGGGAGCTGTTCCCGAGCAGAAGGCTCCCGGCCCGCCGGACCAGCGCCGCGCCGGGCTGTCCTCCCAGGCGGCCCGACGGGGAGCCCAGCTCGCCCGGGGACTCTGCCCCGCGTCCCCACGCTCGCCCTGGCGCTTCGCGGCGACCCGGCAGGCGGCTGAACGTGGGAAGCGGGAGCGGGCTGCCCGAGTCAGGGGAGGAGAACGCGCGACGCCCGCGAGAGGTCCCGGAAAGTCCGTCGGCCCCCGCCGAGCGGGCTCTGCGCCTCGCCGGCTCCCCGGGGAAAGGGGCGAGCGCGCGGTCGTGCGGCTGGGGCGGAGAGAGAAAAGGGGCGGCCTTCTCGGGCGCAGCCAGCCAGCCCGCCCGCCGCATCTCTGGCCCGCGACTCGGACCGGCGACCCTCCGCCGGGCGAAAACCTGCACGGCACGCCGCGCTTCGGGAGCGGAGTCCTGCGGACCGGCCCCGCCCACTTTCCCCGGCCCCGGGAAGGCCGCTTCGGTGGCCCGCGGCCCGGCCTCGTTCGGAGCGGAGCAGGAACGGCTCGAACGGAGATGCGCGGGCCAGGCCCGCTCCCTCTCGCGGCCGGGTTAATTCGAATTACGGGGCTCCCTGTCTCTTCTTCTCCCGGTTGCATTTTAACAGCTGTGGCCGCCTCCTGGTGGCCCGCACTCGGAGGAAAATAAAATAAGGAGACCGGGGGGGGGGCGCGGGCGGGGGCAGCGTTCACGCGACGTGGCTGCTAAATTACGGGAATCCTTTTTCTGGGCTGCGCAAGAGGCCCAGCTCGAGAACAGGTGAACCGAGGTTAGCGTTAAACGCGGCCACGAAGTCCTGCCCGTGCGTCGACCAGGTCTTCGCAAGTCCTAGCCGTTTAAGTCTGTTGTGTGAATGTAGCCAGTGTGTTTCCCAATTCCCTCTGCCGCCAACTGGATGTCGTCGGTAAGTAGTCTGCAGGTGGCCCATCAAATCCGACGTTTCCTTGGCATCTCCTGATTCGTGAGGTTCAGTTCTGCCATATAACGAACAGCCCCTGAGATTACAGTACTGACTTTCAGTGCGTTGGTGGTACACGTCTGAAAACCCAGCTAAGCTACTAACCCCTGCAGTGACGATTTCTGTACGAACTCTGGGTTGTGATAGCTAATTCGCCTTTTATCAGTTCCAAATTCTGGTGACATGTTTTGCTGGGTGATGTCTTTGTTATATCATGCTGGAACATTCCTCATAAAAATCCACGTGATATATCCTATATTGTAAGAGAGAGGGAAGCCCTACTCAGGGCTTTGTATCCCTTAAACATTTTTCAAAACGTTTTCAGGACGTTGAGGAACAGGAAGGTGGGATATATATGGAGAAGGTGCTGCCTCACACATCCTATCCTTTGGTTTTAAAAAAGCTTTAAAGAGAAGTATAGCTATCTGTAGACGTTATGCAATGCAGTTTAAGAGAGTTCCATTCCCAAGGTCTGTCCTTAAGTTGAATTTGTACGTAAGCCAGAACAGTATTATTGTATAATACTGTATAAGTAGTATTGTGTTATGAACTCAACCCATTGTGTACTCAAATCATTGTGTATTTAACTCAAATTTTGCTACAGTGGGCTCCGTTCTTAATTATGGGTTGTCTTTAAACTGGGCCTACTGGGGGACTATGTATTTTTGTAAATTCTCCTTGATTACTGCTGAATGACACAGTTTATATACATTGTAGTGCCGATTACAGTATTCTGGTTGGGAATTAACAAGATTTTCAGTGCAGAATTCATGGAAGAGCCTTAAGATGCTGGCAATTTGATTTTCAGTCACTTTCTGATCTTTCCTGGCACTGCATTTCTGAGTTACTTTTTCACTCAGGCCTCATCCTGAGTTAGGTGGTTGCCAAAAGTTAATCCTGCCCAGGGAGTCGATGCCCTTGTTTATTTCCCACCTAGACCCTACTCTAGTTATCTAAACTACAAAGTGTGAGGAAAGAAGACCCACACAGCCTGTGACCTCGGCGCTGTGTTGTGTACCATCTTCCACAAAATAAGAAAGTGATGATTAGAGCACTAATGAATAGGGTGGAGAAAATAAATGATGCAGTTAGCAGACCTAAGGAAAGTCAACAGCTATATAACCCCTTCTAATATTGAATACACCAGTGTTTCTCAACCTTGGCAGCTTTAAGATGTGTGGACTCCAACTCCCAGAATTCCCCAGCCAGCATGGCTGGCTGGGGAATTCTGGGAGTTGGAGTCCACACATCTTAAAGCTGCCAAGGTTGAGCGATGCTGGAATATACTATAAAAGATGTAAGTACAGCAAGAAAAATATCTGAAAAAGATGCAACCTTTCATATATCTCAGGTGTATTCATCGGATGGAGAAAAAAGATGGACCCCAAAAGTGTAAGAGTAAAATTTGAGATAGTGGACAAGACAGAACGGTTGCTGCTCTCTAATGAGAATAAAGTCACCCACCCTAAGAACTGGAGGAGTGTATAAAATAATGTGCCAATGTCAGGGAAAGTTACTTTGGACAAATCGGGTGTTCCGTGAAATACGGAACCGAAGAACAGGAAAGCAACATTAGGCTTGAAAACAGTCAGTTGTAGCTGAACACCCATTGGAAGGGCCAGTTCCAGCTTCAGCATCCTGCAACAGATATTAATTATTTGTTTTCATTGGATATATATCTTGCCTTTCATGAGCTCAAGGTGGCATAGATAATGCTGCTTTCCTCCCATAACAACAACCTGTGCGGTTGGCTGGGCTGAGAGAAAATGATTGGCCCAAAGTCACCTGATGAATTTCTATGGCGCAGGAGAAGTAGAACAGAGGTCTCCCTGCTCCTGGTCCAAACGTCTTAATCGGTACACCATGCTGCATGTTGGGAGGACTGAGAGGGACCGGACCACAGTCATCTAGTGAGTTATTGTGGCTGAAGTAGGACTAGAACTGGGATATTCCTGGTGCCAGTCCAACACCTTCACCACTACACCATGCTGGCTCTGTAACATAAGTGATCCATTAATGTGATTCCAGGAATTCCCCCAGTAATGTCTGCACATCTGGAACAGCATAAATTGCACTTCATGTGAACCCCACCCAGTGCCAGTTCTACATATTTCCTCAGATGTATTAGGCAGTAGAGATTTGTAAGCATCCAAATAATAGGGAATTGGGTCGTTGACGGTCCTCCACATGGCGGCTGGTGAGTGGTTGTGGGCATATCTATCAAACCTAAGAAGCATCTGAAAAACCTGGTTTCTCCTGCCAGTTTGA
This sequence comes from Python bivittatus, assembly GCF_059951505.1. Classification (NCBI taxonomy): domain Eukaryota; kingdom Metazoa; phylum Chordata; class Lepidosauria; order Squamata; family Pythonidae; genus Python; species Python bivittatus. The sequence continues at coordinate 1,580,645 of NW_028277121.1, forward strand.
GTTTCAGATCTGCTCAGAAGTAGGTAACAGCCATGCGTTCACTGAATTTACAGCGTTTCCCGTAGTCATTTCTCCAGTAAATCATGGTGAACAACAGCTATTCTCTGTGACTGATGCTCAGAAAAGTTCTGAATAGGCAGTTCCCATCACCCAAGTGGCTTCTTCCCAGAACAGTCCCTCTGGATCCCATCAACCTCTATAGAAAGAAGATTGGCTGGTCTTGCCTTCCACTCTGGGGCACTTCACTTTGCATTTACTCGCATGGAACCACGTTTGCCATTTCTCCAACTTGAAAAGAGCCTGTAGTACTTCATCTCTACGGGATTCTAGCGTCTTGCATAACCGGGTGTCCTCTGTGAGCTTGGCTACTTTATTTTTCATCCCTAATACCAATTCTTTATGCATGGATCAAATAACTCTGTCATAATTAAATTGAGAGACAGTTTAATGGGGTGGTTAAGGCACCAGGCTAGAAACTGGGGGACTGGGAGTTCTAGTCCTGCCTTAGCCATGAAGCCAGCTGGGTGACCTTGGGCCAGTCCCTCCCCCTCAGCCCTAGGAAGCAGGCAGTGGGAAACCACTTCCGAAAAACCTTGCCAAGAAAACTGCAGGGACTTGACCAGGCAGTCACCAGGAGTCAAAAACGGACTCAAAGGTACCAAAAATAAATAAATACATAAATACATAAATGAACCTTTTATAGCAGCTTTTCCTTTGTTTCTCCTCCAGCCTGATTATAGTTATTTATTTGTTTTCAGCATCAATGTTTTTACGCTATCTGTTGTTTCAAGGATGCTCAGTGTGGTCAAGCTCTGCACAGAGGTGACTGCTTCCCCTGTACGTTTCTTGGGCTCTTAGGATGGCTTGCTAAGGGGCTGACAACTGCCTTCTCCTTAATAACTGGTCACCATCTGACAAATTAGGTCATCACGGTGGCCTCTTCCTGGAAGACCCAGGAACCTAGAGTGTCAAGTACTTGGTCTTCAGCACTGACCTGGTTTGGACATAAAGTAGCTAAGTGTTTGATAAAGCCACTGAGATTATCTGGTCCAAGTCTCCGTGCAGTGCAAAAATCCAAATTAAAACCTTTCTGACAGATAGTTGGCTTTCCAGCCTCTGCTTCAACATGCGTAAATTACAAGGAAGTAGAGTTTGGTTAGAGGTCAGGAAAAATTGCCTTATGTTAAGAGCTCTCCAACAACAGAGCAGACTGCCTTGAGAAGAAGTCGACCCATCTTTGCTGTTTTTACAAAGGCTGAATAGTCATCTATTGGAAGTTTATTTCCAGGGTGCCTTCCAAGCCTTACAGTCTAAGATTCCGTGAAAAGGTGATCCGTCCCTGCTTTAAGACAATTCCACTATTGTAGAAAGAGGCTCACTGCATTAGATGGTGTATGTTACCCATGAAAGCCCATACTATAATAACTTTGTGTGTGCCTTCAAATCAATGTTGACTCTTGGCAAGTGCCTGGACAAGTCCCTGCAGTTTTCTTGGCAAGTTATTTAGAAGTGGTTGGCCATTGCATCCTTCCTAGGGCTGAGAGACCGGCCCAAGGTCACCCAGATGGCTTTGTGCCTAGGTGGGACTTGAACTCACAGTCTCCTGGTTTCTTGATGCCTTAACCCCTACCCCAAACTGGCCCCCTCTATAATATCTATGCAGTCTTTAAAGAGGGTTACAGGGTCTGGTTGTTTGTCCTCCAACAGACTTAATATGCTGTTCTTTGGAGTATATAATATCTGTCCTGTACTTGGGGATTTGATAGCTCTAAATTGGTTGTGGGATCACCAACATGTGTTCCAGGTTGAACTTTGAGGGAGGGGGCTCACATTCAGGTAGCTATGATGTGGCACTGATAGGCATGGAGGGCTATCAAGGGCTTCAGGGGACTCTTGAGGCCTGCATGTTGCAGGACTGAAAGACTAGGAATTATGTTAGTCTTGCAAGGTCTTGTTATGCCTGATTGAGAGGTAAAGAGGATAAAGGGTTGTGTGACTCTTCTGTCCTACAGAGTAGTCCCAGTGTCTTTATCCAGGTATGTTTTAGGGAAATGTAATAAGGTAGGAATTGGATTTTATTGTAGTAGCCCATGTAATTTATTTAGGGCTTGGAGGGGTTGTGATATGTGTGCGTGTGTGTGTGTGTGTGTATTCACAGATATACATATAGACAGCAATAAGCAAGGTTGCCAGTTTTCTTGTGCAGTGCATACAGTGGTAGCAATAATAAAAAATAAAGCAATGAATAAATTGAATAAAAAGAACCCAAAAGCTTCCTAATAATTAAAACATCAGCCCCCAACCAGCTCAAATGCCAAATAATTACCTGAACAAGAATATCCTCTTTGCCCGCTTGTGCAATTTTGGTGCAGAGTTGCAACCTGGGAAGAGCCATGGAGAAGATCCTTTCTCATGGTCCCACCAAAGTTTAGGTGGGCCTGCATGGAAGAATTGGGCCTTTCAAAGACCCTGCTCCCTAAGGTTATTAGTACTGAATTTCCCTAGAGACAGATGGGGACCCAGTGCAGTGCTTTTAATAGAGGAGTTACAGATGTGTAACCAGTCTGCAGCATTCTGGACTAGGTGAAATTTTGAAGCGCTTGGAGCCTAAGGCAGCTCTGTTTGGAGAACATTAAAGTTTGAGTGGGATATACAGTAACTAAGATATGCCTCACCACAGCCAGACTTGACATCTTCAGGGAAGTGGACTATGCACCAGAGCATAGTCCTTAGTGAGTCTTCTGCTGCCTGTGGTCCTCCGATTGTCTTGAGATTCCAAGAATTCCTAGCTGTATGAAAAGGAGACGTGGTGCATATGAAATCATGAAGTAATCTGCAGCAGATCTGGGTCTTGACCAGAGAAATCCTAAACCTTGGACCGTCAGACCTGTCCAGGATACTTATTGGTTGATAATGCTTTAATGGCCATTTTTGCATTATTATGAGAACAGTCAGACACTTAGCAAGTTTGATATCTCTGCATAAGAGATACTTTTCAGGATAATGAAGCTATGTGGCTATGCCAAGAGCTGGAAAATCCATCAAGCTATGGCAGTCAACATTAGATGTGCTATTAAGCTTTGGAACGCATAAACAGACCCTTAGATTTCCTAGATATGTGGCTTATTTTATTTATTTATGTATCAAATTTATATGGGCTCCGTCTCACAAAAAGTGACTCTGGGCCGCGTACAACAAGGGTATAAAAATGGTGAGCATATAAAAAAACAGCCATTATTAAAAAGTTTTAAAAAGCGTAAGGCGTACAAGAGTTTAGATGTTAACAGCCATAATGGAGCCTCCTCAAGATCTCCCTGGTCCCCTGGGACCCCCGGCCTGATGATGTAGCTAGGCCTTGAGGGGCTTCCACAAAATGGGTAGGGATGGAGCTAACCTCACTTCAGGGCTGGGGGAGGATGTTCCATAAGCGGGGGCCACAGCAGAGAAGGCCCTCCTCCTGGGACCCGCCAAGTGTAGTTCCCTGGCAGACGGGACCTGCAGCATGCCTCTTCCGCCGGATCTGATGGGACAGGCAGATGTAATCGGGGAGAGGTGGTCCCTCAACAAGGGCTTAGCAGGACTCATCGGCTCATCTCTCACCCGTTGCCTTTTAGCAGGAGAGAGTAGGAGGCCACTGAAAGAAGAACTAGCTACGTTTCATAGCTGTCATAACTTTGTGGCTATCTGACCCTGGTTGCCTAGGTTCCCCTGCAGGAGCTGAACCTGGGGGCAGATCTCCAGTTTGCCCAGCAAGGCCTGTTTCCTGATGATGACCCCAGTTAGACTCGAGCCTCACACAATGAAATTACTGTTACCCCATGAAGCCAAACCAGACTTCTGCCCCATGTGCCCTGCCGAGCCAAGTGGAGCGATTGCTTGACAGATCCTCTGTCCCATGCTTCTGCTTTGCGTAGGGGCCGCCTAAGCACTTTTTAAGGCCAACCAGAGCAAAATGGCGAATGACGGTTTCTTTACAGAACCCAGATTCAAAATGCACGAGCAGAACAAAAGCCAAAAAGGTATTGTTTTGTCTGCTTGGTCAGGAAATTTATATTTTGGGGAGCAATGTTCTAAGTCTTCTAAGCTTTTCTTGGGAACAGTTGTTTTTGAGCAAATGAGCCTACAGAGATAAATGTTAGAGCCATTTCCTAAAGCAGGGGTTGACAGTCTAGAACCCGCAGGTGCTCCCAAAACTTCCCCAAATCATGCCGCAGAAATTAAAATGCAAAGTCTGATTTTCAGCAGCTCCCTTTTTTCCTATTTTGGGGATAACACCTCCCCCCCCAGTAAAATGCATACTGCCATCCAAGCAAGGAGCAAAAGCTGGACGCTGATCGAATTTCTGGTGGACCATTATAAATGGCTAATAAGCTCCACGTGGCCCGAAAAAACTGTCAGAAAACGTTGCTGGAATTGAGGGGGCCTATTCTGTTTGTGCAGGGGCAGCCTCAGAGGAAGCAACCATCTTTCTCTCAAAGGCCACAACCGTGACGTTGGCGCTGTAGTCTTCTCTTACGTTGGAGCATCTTCTGAGCCGCTTCCTTCGCTCCTCACATCTGGTGCATCTTCTTCTTGCCTCTTTTTCCTTCCACCCACTGCCACCTTCCCGCCTCCATTCATAGTACTGATGCTTCACGCTGCACCATTCTTGTCACTTCACACAGTCTTTCAGTCCCCTGAGCAAACGCCCTTGACTTGATTATCTCCCCTCCGTTTTCCTGTTTATTTATTCATTCGTTTAAGGGCAAAAAGCCTCCTTTCCCTGCTCCCCCCCCAAAATTAGCTTCTAAAGATGAAAGACCCTTCCTCTCTCTCTTGAGCCGGACTGACTTCAGGGCCCCCTCTGTTTTTGTGGCGCGTTGTTCTTTTTACACGCGAGCAGTTCCCTTCAAAAGTTGTAGCAAATGGTTAATTTGATTATAGGAACTATACACCAACTGCTTCAGCAGCCTTCCACCACGCGTCTGGAGGAGGGGGAGCAAGGGAGCCCGTCTATACAAAATAATCAAATCAGAATGAAGTGTGGACGGTTTAAAAAACAGCCACCACAAAAACCGCGCTTCTTGACTCCCAAGCGTCCCAAATGGAATTAAGAGTCCCCATTGTCCCCGTCTTTTCTTTCCCAAAATACAGTTTGTCGCTCTGCCGTTTATTAAGACGGCTACCAAAGGAGAAATGTGAGCAAAGTTCCTTTTTCCCCCCTAAAATGTGGCTAAGAAAGGCCGCGATGTTCACAAAGCCGCGAGAAAGGCATCAGCCAAAGGAAATGGGTAGATAGCGTTGAGGACCAGGCCTGGGGGGTGGGGGGAGAAAGAAAAGAAACTTTTCTCCCCTATTCTTTGGCGTTCTTAGAAGAGAATCTTTCCCTTTTTTGCCCTCCCATCTCTCTCTCCCCCCGCCCCTTGAAAAGAGTATTAGAAGACAGCGACACAAAACCGAAAACAAAATGGCATTGTGTTGAAGTAGCAATTCACAGGGAAACGCTTGTCAGGCCTGTCATGTCTCACTCCTATGAAGCTGTTTTTTTCCTCGGGCTAAACACTCAGTAACATGGGAACGGATCAAATATTAAACACCAGTGAGCATTTCAGAGCAGTGTTCTGTTTGATTGCTTTATTTGCAGGAGGCTGCTAATGATACCCACTAGAGATGGCCACGGAGCGAGGGGACAGCTTGGAAATGTCATTGGGGCTGGAGAAGATTGTCAAATACCCTTCCATGTATGGCCTTTATAGTCGTCAAACAAAAGCAGGCCGTGGTCTACGCCAAGGGGCGCATCGGCCGTGCTGGTGATCAAACTCTGGGTCACAAATGAGAGAAGCACCAACTCACCCAACAGACAATAGCTGCGTCTTCCATGGAAGTCAATTTGGTGTGAGAATAGACCCCCTTTGCCTCTCGCTGTAGTTTTTTTACACTGTGGCAGCGTGTAAGGAACTTCAGAGTAGTTGAGGCGCACTGAAATATTCATTTCTTTGTGTTCCTTTTGATGAGTCAGTTTGTCCGTCTTCCAGGCCAGCGAGTAATTTCGATGGCTGTTAGAATAAAATGTTACCTGCAGCCAGCTGGCTGGGATTATACTTCTTGGATAGTAGCTATCATTGTTTTGTGATGCGCTGGCATCGCTTAAACAATATTTGGTGTATCCAGATCCTATAACTAAGGAATGCCTCTCGTGACTCATTTTGAAAGTGACGGGTTCTTGGACCGCAGATCCAGTGATATTGTAAATGGTCAGGCTGTTGAGTGTAATTGCAGGGCCTCCAAGAACCCTCCAGCTGGAGAACTTCTAACTTCTATTTATGTCACTCGGGGAGATTGAAGGTTACTTGATAATGTTCTTAATGAAACCATGCAGGTATTTTCCCCTCACTTCTGTGCATATCAAAAATGCTTGTTTGAAACAGGTGAAATGTCTCTTATGGGTCTATTTTAGATGGGCAAATCAAGGCTAAATGTGCTTAATCCATAGGGTGCTAACATTGTGTCTTTATTTGATTGTATTGGCAGATTGTCTATGCAAAAAAATGCCCACGATAAATTGGGGCTGTAGTTTTGATAATTGTACAGAATGAAATGGAGTGATTAAAGATACCTTTCCAATTCTTAGAGGGTGCTTCTAAATTTATCTTGTGCTTCCTTCAGTATATCAAGAAGGAACTGTTAGATCCAGGCTTGAGTAGAATCACTGAAGCCAGTGACTCTTCAATTAAAGATTATCTCAGTGGTTTCAGTTGGGTTGAGTTTAATAACATGCACTTTTATTTAAACTGGTGAGTTGAAAGGCCAACAAGTAACTAATTGCATATTGTTTAATCAGTTAATAATTCCCAGCATTTGATGTTTTGGGTCCTCTGTGTTGATGGCCCAGTGCTTTTCGGATGAATCAGATAAGATCCTGCTACCCGCTGTGATCACTTTGGAGCTGCCACTAAAACATGATGTCCTACCTTTGCAGCCTGGCATCTTTTTGACAATATTATGTGCTCTATTTTTATTTTCATTTCATTTTATTTGTGTGTGTGTGTGTGAGTGTGGTTCTGCTGTGTTGCTATTGTGGAATTGCTGAGGCAGGAAAGTGATAGTTTAACCAGGCAGGAGACCAAATGGGTTTTACTGAATTGTGAAGTAGGACCTGGTTTCAGTTTGTTTCCACTGATGTGCATATCCCTGTTAAGCTCATTATTATTATTATTATTATTAGTAGTAGTAGTAGTAGTAGCAGAAGCAGCAGCAGCAGTAGTAGTAGTAGTAAGTGGTTTACAGGGTGGGTTGTAATTCCATGTTCATTGTTTTATGTATTTAAAATATATCCTTTAATATAGAGTTGTTATATATTGAATTCCATAAATGTATTGTGGGCAGGGGGGACGCGGTGGCGCAGCGGCTTAATGACGCTGAAAGTGGCCGGCCAGAAATGGTCGACGCTTCAGCGGTTCGAGTCCAGCCTTCGCGTTAAACAGGGTGAGCTCCTGTTTCCTCCCCAGTTCCTGTCAACCCAACAGTTCGAAAACTTACGTAGGTAGATAAATGGGGACTCTCACCCCGGTGGGAGGAAAAATGCTGGCGGCGCCTTGCAAAAAAGGAGTTGGGAGCAGTTGCCGGTAAGCGCGAAAAACCGCGTGCGCCCGAAAAGGGCGCTAAGCAACGGAAACCCTGCCTCCTGCGCTCACCAGCTGGGCTCTGCCCTAGGAAGGAGGCTCTGGCAAACCACTTCTGAAAAACAGTTGCCTTGAAAACTGCAGGGACTCGTCCAAGCAGTCACTGCAGAGTCGGTAACGACTGAGCGCAGATTAAAAAAAAAAAATTGTGGGCAGACTTTTTGTATTGTGTATTGTGGATTCTGGGGGCTAGGGAAAAGGGTTTTTGAAACTGCAGGCAGTGTAAGGCCATGATTACACACAGTTTCCTAACTCTCCCTCCTGCCTTCCACACCCAGAAACTGACATTCGTAACTCTTACAGGAAGTTGCGCTTTTGGGCATGAATATCACATATAGGAGTTAAAGGATGGTGTATCTGTTGGAGATGTTCTGAATATCTGGAAATGAGAAAAAGAAAACAGGGAAGTAGCTGCTACTCCTTCTTGTACAGGGATCTCACTTCCGTCCCTTTTTTTGCTAATAGCTGCTGGATTAGAGGGATCTGGGAGCACTTTAAGGGATGCGCAGATGGGAAAGTGACATCTGCCGATGACAAGGAGAGCAAATTGAATTAGGTGATGAGGCCTTGCTTCTCTTGGCAGCGAAACCAGAGAAACAGACTCACTGTGTCGAGAGTGAAGGAGAGCAGCAGTCCAGGGGAAGGGGTGTTCTTATTGCTTAACGTAGGTCGCTGCGCCCTAATAGGGAGGCTCCAAGAAAGAACTGGAGGAGTCAGTAGCAGAAAAGTGCTCAAAAATCCAAGAGCATTCTGTAAAATGTGGGGCTACAGATCTGGACTGCAAAAAAAGAGAGGATCACTAGATGGAAGCAAAGGGTTTAGCGGTATGGTTGCCTCTTTGCTCCCATCTAGTGGCGGTGCAGGGCTTTGCAACTCAAGATCTGACCACTAACTAAATCAGCCCTTTTTCCCCAAGCAGACTGACCTGGAAGAAGTGCTGTTGCCCAAGTCTGACTTTAGAATTGGTTGGTTGGTTGGTTTGAGTGATTGATTCATTTGTAGCTCATGGCGCTATTTCTTATGGAGTACGAGATGAGATTATCCCATTTTATCCTTACTCCACGTGAAAGGAGAGGCAGAGAGCTTTGGGCCAAAAGTCTAACAGGATGTCCATGTGTGAATTGACCCAAGTTTTATACCCCACCTTCCTTAAGTCTGCTGCAGGATAAACGCCCGCGCGCTATCCAGAATAACCTGGAATACCTTAAGGCAGTGTCTTTCGAACTTGGCAGCTGGCAGTTGAAGTCCACACATCTTAAAGTTGCCAAGTTTGAAAAACGCTGCCGTAAAGTGACATTTCTCTGTGCAAAACTCATTCTTCAGAAAGCATTCTTAATGTATGTCTTTTGAAAGGCACTTTCCTTTCATGTTGTTTTCTGGGAGATGGGGTTGGATTTGAAACGGCACAAAACTAGGGCTTGTACCTCAGGTCTGTATATTTGTATGAGAATACTTTTCCAAATGGGATTTTAAAGGATGCTCTTAACCCCAGTTTTTCAGCTAGATAGCAGCACCTGGCTGACCTCGGCTGCTCTTGGAAGTCTAAGCTGGGTTGGACTTGCTGCTTCTTACTGGGAAGCACTGGGAAATGTCAGGGCTGTAGGCTAATTTGGGATTAATTAGAAGATGGCAGTGGCAAACTGCTTCATAGACATCAGGGTGTGGTTAAAAAAGTCAAGATAAAAAAACAGGTGGGGTTTTCATTGCACCGTCTTAGTGCCACCTTGACTTTTTTTTTTTTTTAACCATATCCTGTGGACCCCCGTGCTAGATATGCCCATGAAGTTGCCAGGAGTTGCTTTCAACTCGGAGACGTTAACCATATGTGCTCTCTTGCTATCCTCTTGTGTTTAATGGGACTTGCTCTATTGTGAGCACAGGCACGTAACTTTCATCTGAATGCATTGCTGTGACTGCTCAGGCACCACTGATGTGGCCTTTGGAGTTTTTAAAGAATCGGTTTTTAGTTCCTGAGAATGATTTGCTGCCTGTCTTTTTTATCTGCGCCAGTCACTGAGTAATAAAAGTCCAAGTGGTTAATGGATTAATTATGAATCCGTTACATTTGCACGATTCATTACATAGCTCTTCTAGTTTGCACAGGACATTACAAGTTCAGCAGCATTTGCACGCAATCTGTGGAGCCCAAATGGCTTGGTTGGGAGGTCGGTGGACCCGTAACCTAGAATTGCTGCCTAAACCAGGGAGGAGCAACACGTCCCAAATCCCAGGACCCCAAACCAGGATGGGCAGCGTGAGGGGTTATGAGAGTTTGCAGTCCTTTAACATGCAGGGGGACACAGATTGCCCATCCCTGAAGCAGGACAAAAATCACAGCATCGGGGTGCCAAGTATGAAATTCCAAGAATTTTGTCCATCTTCAGCATAGCCTAGAACAGTCTTTTTTCTCTCAGGACCCCTTCTCACTTTTAAAAATTATGGAGGACCCCAAAAGAGCTTTTGTTCGTATGAAAAATTAAAATCGACGTATTCACTGCCATTAGTGCTCCTCAGGATTGTTGGATGGGATTTTAATATTGTACTCTTTTTCAACATAGGCTGGCAAATAAGTTTGATTCTGCAGACCCCGTGGAGGATCCCCAGAGGTCCTAAGACCACACTTGAAGAAACACTGGCCTAGAACAGCCTTTCCCCATTCCTTATAAATCTCATCAGGATTAGGGGCTAGGAGTGAATGTTCCCTTAAAACAGTGTTGTCCAAACTTGGCCACTTTAAGATGAGTGGACTTCAACTCCCAGAATTCCCATGGCTGGCTGGGGAATTCTGGGAGTTGAAGTCCACTCATCTTAAAGTGGCCAAGTTTGGACAATACTGCCTTAAAGCAAAGACTGGCTGTTACGTGACACCTTTACAGAGGTTGATAATTTGGATCCTAAATGAGGCTTTGGCGGTGAGATAGGGTGGAATGGAAACCCTCCAGATACAGGACCTGCGAATATAATATCTTTTGCTTCCTCTGTTTAATCCCTCTAAACCGGCCTTTAAGAATACTTTTCCAGACCTGCAGCAGTGTCCCCCAGTTTTAGAATCTAACTGTGATAGAACTGGCACTGTGATGTTGAATTTAGAGGGATGCGATTTGATTTTTATTCTTTTTTTAGCGGGCCCCGTGGCCGGGGAATCTCCTGGCAGAGCATTTACCTTTTCCCACTGCATTTCGATTCCATATCCTTGTTGCACTAATTGGTTGCATACGATGGATTATGATTTTTTCTTTTGCCTTTAATGTTTATGCCATTCTTTGGGTTCATTCTTCAAGGATGCTAAACGTAATTTTAGACAAGTGTCCCTTTAAACTACAGCTGTGGAATCCCTTATGACTAAGGGCCAACCTTGGCCTTTGAGGAATGTGCTGGGGGCCACGTTCCCCAATTCCCATATTGGGGAATGGGGTCCCAGTATGGAAGTGGTATCCCTTGTCTTCTTCCAGGTGTAGCCTACAGCCCTGGGATCTGTTGGTGATGTCCCCTCCAAGACCTTGCCAGGTCTAACCCTGCTTAGCTTTTCCCACGATTTATAGGGAAGTGAGGCAGCAGCCGCATTTGACTTCTCAAGGCTTCCTTGAAGTAATGTGGTCTGGAAGTTTTATGAATTTTGATTTGGCAAATAGATTGTTAAAATACATGAATCAGAGTGCTGAAAGGCCCTCTGCTTAAGATGTTTTTAGCCATCTCTGTGCATTTTCTGATGTTGGTTTACAGGCATTTCTCTGGCTAACAGAAATGTAACTAGCTCGTTCATTGAATTTCCTGATGATAAGGTAGCGGATTGAAAAGTGCTCCTAAAACAATTGGACAGGAGAGATTGCGGATACAAAGATCTGTAGCACAAACAGCAAGAAAACCTCTCCTTGTGGATATTTGTAAAGTATGGAGAAATATTGCAAAGAATAAATAAATATAAATATAAATATATTTTATTTATATACATTTACAAAGAATATAAATAAATGATGGATTCATTATTGTCATAAGCTCACACTCATGATATGAAAGTGAATATTGAGGGTTTTTTTTTAAAAGAGTAATTTAAAAACCTAGCAATATCAGGGAGCTAATTCAAATATGCTAACATTTCAGAGTTTTAAAGAGGATCTTTTGGGTATATGGAAACTTTTCAGGTTTTCTTATCCAGTCCTCATCAAACCAGTGGCTTCCATGAAGGTGATTACAGGCATGGATCCCTGGAGGTATCTTAAATGGTCGAACTTCTAAAAAAATGCTGGACTGTAGTGGCTAAATACAAGTTTACTTTTTCAGACTTAAAAAAAGAATAATAGTTATCAGGTATTAAACTGAATTAGAAGGAAAAAATAACCCACAGATGACTGTCAGGGGAACACTGCACTTGGATTTGGGAGATGAACATTTAAGCACACATCAGTAGCGTGGTTTTGGTGTCTAATCCGCAAAATGTTATCACAGATGCATTGTAATAAACACAGTCGCCTTGTTTGCACGACCCACTTAATTACTGTATATGATTGGTGTGTGAACTCTCTAACCTGGACAAATGACCGCTTTAAATAACCCAGCCTTGTCTGGAGTTGAATCTATTGCACTTCCTTGAACTAATTCCTCCTGTGTCATGCAAACTATTTATTGAAAAATCAGTGGACTCTTTTTATTTCTAAGATTGAGACGGTATCCTAATGAAGTCCCGTGAAAATGGAGCTCCTCTTTGGAAACTCCCATTTCAGTCTCCTTGACAGTTGGCATCCCTCCATGTCCACAAGGGCTGGTATGAGAGATTGTGGGCAGTCTGGAAAAGGAACAGAAGGGAAATTAGACATAAACAATCAAGAGGTACAATCTGAGTAGGAAAAGTGAGAATTGGCCTCACAATAGGAGACTTATTCCAGGCATCCTGTTAATCATGCCTTCTGTGAACTGGGTTGGATGCAAAATTACCAATTCCCACAAGTTGTTTTTTGGGCTGCATGGAGCTCCGCCATAAGACCACTCATCTGGATGCCTGATGTGGGCTAATGAGATACAAACTGATTCATCAAGTAGCCTTCAGTGCAAACCCTAAAGTACCCTTCCCCAGTCTGGTGCACTCCAAATGTCTTTGCTTATTTTTTAATTTTTTGTTAGATTTATGTCCCCGTTGCTCTTCTCCCTCCTATTTTTTCCCCACAACCACCACCAGTTGAGTAGGTTGGATGGTGAGGCAGTCATCCACAGAGCTTCCTGGGTTGGTCTGCTGCTAGTCCAGCGCCTGAACTACTTCACCACACTGACTTTGGGGCAGAGAGAGAGGACTGACCCAAAGTCTCCAGGACGTTTCCATGGCTGAGGACGGGTTACAACCTGAGTCTCCCCAGTCCTAACCCAGCTCCTTAACGTTACCCCACACCGGTTTGCAATTCCCAGAATACCTTTCTAGCAAGCCTATGCTGAGAACTTCAGCTCCTGCACAGCTGGCATCAGTGCTGAATAGCAGAATTAGCTGCATAGCAGTGCAGAGTCTGATAGAAGAAGACACTTTCACCTGGTCTCACTTATGAACTGCCCTGGCTGAGTTCAGGACAACTGTTTTATATGAGATACAATTTTTGATAGATGGAACCTCACTGTAATGCGCTGCTGAAAATCGAAAAGCTGGGAGGGTTTTGTGCAATGTGCCATTTTGCACCAGATTTTTTTCTGGTGATAAAAACTCGTTTAATGCCATTTTTAAAATATAATACTATAAATCTTGTGGACATGTTTGCTTTTAAATATTCAGTGCATTTTCATTTAGAGGTTTACCACAACAACTGCAAAGAAATTATAAAAGAAACACCAGCACGACCAAAGTCAAAAACAAATGATTCAAAATGAAGCAAAGTAAAATATATACAGTAATCATAAAGTACAGTATAACCCAACTTATTTACTTTTTTATTATTTTATTATATTTTTTTATTAAAGGTTTTACAAAGCATGTAAAAACTAACACAAACTAATAAAGAGTGGAAACAGTAAAGAAGAAAGGAAAGGAGAGAGAGAGAGAGAGAAAAAGTGCAGAAAAAAACAAAAAACCCCACAAAAATAGAAGGAAGAAGCTTCTGATTTCCTCTGCAGCAAATATAAGTACAATTACAAAATTATCTCTTACTCTACGATTACAGAAAAAGCTCACGTTTTTCTATTATCCTTTTTTTTGCTAATCATCAAAACCACAAATCATAAGTACATTTTTTCTGTTTCATGCAAAAAGCCTGTAAGAGGTATCCAGTCAACCATAAATGCAGATATTATTTTTTCTCTGATCAAAGAGGTTAATTTAGCCGTCTCCACCAGTTCCATCATCTTCACCAGCCAAACCTTCGTTGTAGGTCATGTCGAACCTTCCCACTTTTGAGCATATGATAGTCTTGCTATAGTTGTTATATTTAAAAACAAAGTTCCATGACTTCCAGCTTATTTACTTTTAATTCATTCTGGTTATGGCAGCAAAGGGATTTTGAACACATCCTTTAAAATGTTTTAAATTTGCCCGAACCTTTTTAACATACAGGCATTACAATGGCAAAATGAAAATTTCTGTGTAAATAAATAGCTTTAAGGTTGACAGGACAAAAGGGTTTAATTTGAGTTGGAATTTATACCATGATCTGCATAAACCTTTTTAAAAACTGTGCATTAATATTATTTAATTGCACGAGTCACCCTTTGGTGCAAATTCTTTATTTACAATAGAGGTTGGGAAAAACGTTTTGGTCACTTATATTTTCTGACTCCTTTATCAAATATGATTATTTTAAGAAAGGAAATCTGTCAAACTTCTTTCTTTTTTTTAAGCGTTGCTTTAAATAGCTATATAAAGACTTTCCAAGTCTCATTTATGAGCACACTTGTCTGCTGTTCAGTGTTAAAATTCCTTAATTGCTCCTTTTGCTATCATTAGCTTCAGTTGTGACCTCAAGCCACCGACTTGAGTAAAGATCACTCTTGTTCCTTTTTGTGGCTTGCTGTGCAAGACAAGAAAACAAGATTTTAAGGATGGCGTTATAAGTGGCTTTTTCAATTTCTTCTTCAGTAAAACGTTGTCTCCTTCATCTCAATCCAGCCCCTCCTAGGATTTATATTAGGCAACCCTCCCACCAATAAAAGCATCAAAATGATCTACTGCATGGCAGACAAAAGTTATTGTGTCAAGTTGACACTAATCGGCTAATTCCAGTAAACCTTCCCCGGAACAAAAGTTGGTTGTCTATCACTAATGTGTGTGTCATGCCCCCCCCCAACTAATCTATAGGGCTGTATCAAGCAGAACCTTGCCCCAGGGCTCTATATGTAAACCCGGACAGGATCTATAGTTAATGATGTTGACCCTGCTTCCCCCAACACAGCTGAATGCAGGGCCTCCTTTTATTTGACAGCTGATAACATATACTACGGGGATAATATGTGGATGACTTAAGTTTCAGAAAGATTATTTTGAGGCCTTCCTTATACTATTTATTTGGAGGGATCAGACTCAGCCTCCTTACCCGCCATGGGCACCCACTGTGTTTGTGTACAATTGCTGTGTTCGTACACTCACGTGTTATGGGGCCTTACTGAGCCCTTAATGTCATCTTTATTTTCCAAGGGGTTCATCCTTAACCCACACCCACCATCCTTCCTTCCTTCCTTCCTTCCTTCCTTCCTTCCTTCCTTCCTTCCTTCCTTCCTTCCTTCCTTCCTTCCTTCCTTCCTTCCTTCCTTCCTTCCTTCCTTCCTTCCTTCCTTCCTGAAAAATGAGGCAGAATCTTCATAAGCACAGATGCTATTAGCTCTATTTTTCCATCTTCTAAAAAAGCAGGGTTTTGACATGGGTGTGATTTATCCAGAAAGTGAAGCCATCAAACCCAGCACCCATTCATGCTAACCTTTGCAGTGGGTGGCATTGTACGACCTCCTTGAATGTTTTTCATTCTTTTAATTAGTGCAGAAAGTTGGTAGGTTTTTTTGTCTCTTGTAAGAGACCACTATAATGGTCTAGCACCTTAATGGTGTACTGTTATTTTTAATTATTAATCAACCCTTTCTTATCACACCATTAAGTTTTCTTTAAAATGACAGGTTTTTTTTTAATGAATTAGGGTATTAGAGTTCAGTAGCCTTGCAGTGCCATCAAAACATCGTATCGCTATGCTGTTGTAGAACTGTACGTCTCTTTGTTTAAAAAAAAATTTAAAAGCTTTTTAGCATGAAATGGTTGATCTCAACAGAATCAGTGACACCTGCTACACCAAATGTTGCAGCAAACCAGCTTCCAGTGTCTACCTGCTGATATACACAGAGAAGTGTCCAAGCACCACGTAGAAGGTCCTCTGCTACTTTCCATGCAAGAGGAGTTAATGTTGACCCACTCAAGTTGGTGTCAGATTGAGGACAGACTCAGAACATAGAAAGATGGAGGAATGGAGGGTTTCTACTCTGTTCTGTCGGTATAATGAAGCTTTCTTGGGAGATATGGATGGTCTCCCTACTCTTAAGTCCTCCAATGTTAATTGCAAAAAACCCCTAAAATGTTGGCTGTATGTGCCATTTGCTTTTTTTAATAGATAGTAGAAATGGTAATAGCAAATCTGTTTTATGATGCCTTCTTTATTAATAAATGTGTTTGGGATATCAGTTTTCATGAACTGAAGCCACATCATCAAACGTGTAAAGCGTTCTTGCTTGCATTGCAAGAGCGAACATCCTCACTTACCTTTGTTAGTGCATGTAGAAAGTGTTTGTGTGTACGTATGTGCATTTGTACGTGTGTGCATTTGTATGCATATTAGAGTGGATAGCAAAAGAGAAATTTAAAGCAAAGCATTTGCCTTTCCAGCTTCTTCAGGAGCCTCAAAATAGAAGGTAGACAATGAAGCCACTGTAGTACCTTTTAGACCGTTCTAAAAGTTGAAATAATAAATCATTAACCACGTCTTTCTGGATCCAGAACTATCTTACTTATTTGGTACTTCCTGATTTTTTTCTCTCTCATAAAGTACAAGCCTTCCAACTTAAGAAATATTTCATGCTTATAGATGAAGTGGAATTTAACCCCAAAGTACCTCCTCCATAGATGCCCCAACACCATTCCTTGGTTTTCAAGCAGTGCCCAGCAAAACATTTAAACAATGCGTGTGCATATCTGGGATGTAAAGCTATTGCCCTCTTCATAAGGGGACAAGGTAGGAAAAGTAGGCAGGCTGTACAGGAGAATCTACTGGGTGAGTGTGTGTCTGTCAAAATCTGCAAGGTGGTGGGCACCATGTTGTGAAAGAAGCCCTGCCCGTTTTGCACATGCCTGCAAAACACATGTACAAAAGAGGCAGGGCTTTGATCAGAAAACTGTGCCCACCATCTTGTAGACTTTGAAAAATATACACACATCTCTCGAGGTCACCCCTGGCCATGGAACTAGAAATTACCATTTCTAGCATCGTAGCTTCTGGGTCCCCCATAAGTCCATTGGGAGGGATCAGTTTTCCTCCTGAGAAATCAGCATTTGGTGGTTGGTCAAGCCCTTATGGCAGCTATTTTGGGAATAGGGAAATCTCTCTTGGATTTTGTGAGCATCCCCATCCTAAACATTTCAATTTCCAAAGCTTTCCCCATCCTCCTTAATTGCCAGTCTCTGCTTTATTGTGGTTACTCAAATTGTAGACCTTTGTTTATTAAGAGCCTTGTTCCGAAGTTCATTCCTCACAGAATTGGGTGAAGGCTAGGTGGTCATGAGTCCAGGTCTTCTGGATAGCGTCTTCAGTAGGTAGCCTTGTTGTTCAGGCAGGGTTTCCACCAGTCAGGATCCAGATTTTAAGAGGTTTTAAACTGCATATGGCGCCAGCATAATTCCACCTGTTTCAGAACCCAGTGCCTTGGAATTGGTTGAACTGCATATCCGAAGGGCTGATCCCTGCTCCTCCTTGTCTCCAAGACTCATGAACTTTGGGAAAATCTATTCGGTGTGCAGACGTAGTAAGTTGAGCAACAATAGATATGCTACTGAGGGATAACCACCCTGTTCTGAAATCTGGTCCTCCCTTGCTAATATGAGGACTGAGTTCCTGTTTTAAAAGGGAAGTTTAGGGTTGCACACGTCTTATGGTTTCCCCATCACTGTCCACAACTTGTTCCTTAGAACGCAGCTTCTGACTTGGCCAAAATCCCCAGCTGAATCAGCTCTCTAGGTGAAGGGCGAAAGATGGGTTCATTGAAATCTTGGGCACAAACATTTGGAGCTAGATGTTACTTTCCTCCCAGAGAAAAGAAGAGGAAGGATGACATAATTCCTTGATCATGCTTCTTGGTTGGTCCTGATTCCAGCTTGCTGCTTGACTTCAATTTATGATTTTGGTTTATTCTGTGGCTTGCTCCACAGCCCAGCCCTGGTTCTACCCATAGCCTAATTTCAATAGCAGACTTGATTATTAAACTGCATCCTCATAACACGTAACCAGGTTCTGAATTAAGCCAGTTTTTGGATGTGCCGAATTCTTCGAACCATAAACATGCTAAGTAAGTTAAATGGTTGAATAACAATATGCTAAACTACATACACACAAACAAACATACAACCCGTGGTTAAACTAAACAAACTTAATGTGATGTGCAGATGCAGCTATCAGGACTTTCACTGACCCACTTGAGCCTCTTGTAGGAACACAACGCGAGGACTGTTTCTTCTTATTCAACCAAGGCGCACATCTTACACAGCTCTCCAAGGTCGCTCCAACTCCCCTGTAACAATTCCTCCTGCAGTTCCTGCCTCTCTCTGCCTCACCCAGATGTTTTCTTTGTTTCTGTAACTTGTGTGTTCATGTGTACTTTATGGGAGATCATGGCTTATTTTGCCGATGCATATTTTAAGTGGCTTTCCATCCAAGTGAGTCAGCCATATATATGTAAAAGCATTAATTAAATGATTAGATTAACTTAAAGTGATATATATTTAGTTTAATTTGATTTTTGTCCTCTCCGTCCTTCAATCTTTGGGCGTGGCCTGCCTCCTTGTGCAATGCAACTCTGATAGGCTGATATGGACATGATTTGGGACTGAGCCGAGGATACTGGGAATTAGAACTTGTGGGAATGCTGAGAAGTTTATAGAGTTTTGTCCACTTGTATTCTCGTGTGATTCCTGCAGAGGGAAGAAAGGCGTACAGCTCTCTGGCTGAAATGTTGACAGGGGCTATGGTTAAAAATTAAATTTTGCCTTATTTTTGGTGCATTTCTTGCGTGCCACATTTGTGAATAGTAGTGAGAGATTTAATGATCACATATTTTTATCTTATTTCCCTTTGGTCGATGGCAATTTTTTTCTGTTAATGTCGTCTTAGAGCTCAGAGTAATTTAGTAATTGATTCTAAGCACGGCAGCTCGCCAATGGCAGCTTTCCATTCAGGGAAATATCTTTGCTAATTTTATCCTTCGGAATGAGATTACCATGCTAATCTTCTCCCAGCCCTCAGAAGCTTGGTCATTTGGGACCCACTGATGCAAATTACGCTATTAAACACAACCCTTTTCGCCCAACACAGAAGGAGGGAGAGCTGTCTAAAAGGAACGATTAAAAAATCCTCAAATCAACTCCATTATTATTTTCTAGGCCCCACTTTGGTTTGCAATCATCTTTTTGACAGAAAATAACTTTTTATGCCTGTCTTTTATTAATTGTTTAATATTATATTTTGTATTGTTTTAACTAGAGTTGTAAGTTATCTCCTGGGCTGTAACAGCAGGTAGGCAGGATTAATATATTTCAAAGAAATTCATCCGTGCCAAAAGTGTTGATTTGAGAAAAGGTTGATTACTTTGCAGTCCACAGACTACTTTAGCTAGTACCTTTTCTCCTTTAGAAAAATGATTTATCAGCCGCAGAAAGATCCTACCACATACTTTAACCTTGGAAGGATCCAGCCTTATGTGTGCCGTATTAACGGCTCTGGGCTGATCAAAGAAGAGAGGGATGTCTGCATAATGAGAGGATTCTAGCTGTGCAGAACTGGTACCTATCAACCAGGGACATCTGCAATGACTTCAAAACAGGTGCAACCAGCTGATCAAAGCCCCACCTGTACTTAACATGTCTTCCATACATTAAAAACATATAAAAAGAAAAAGGGCTTTGCTTGCCTGATCACACGTGCCATTTTGAAGCCAGCGACTGTTACTGTGGAAGCTCCTACAATCAAGAAGCCCCTACAATCAAGGAGGTTGACTTCTTGGATATAGTTATGATATACCTATGGCGATGTTTGTCAACCTTGGCAGCTTTCACATGTGTGGACTTCAACTCCCAGAATTCTCAGCCAGAAAGCCAGGCCCTATGCCCTGTAGTGTCTCTACCTACAAGGTTCAGAATCATTCAGGCAATGATTTTTCCTTTGTTGTTCTATGGAAGCCAAAGTTGGACTCTGAGAGGCAGAATACAGAGTATTGACCCTTTCAACTTTGTTGTTGGAAAAGACTCCTGAGAATACCATGAAAACAATAAATGGATCATCAAACAAATCAACCTAGAGTTCTCACTTGGGACTCAAATTATCATACATTGGACACATTGTGTAATGACCTAGCTCTTTTCTGAAGTTCATAATTCTGAGAAAGGTGGAAGGAAAGAAAAGAAGAGGATGACCAGCAGCAAGGTGAATGGACTCAATTACAGTGACAATGGGTGCATCGCTGGAAGATTTGAAGGGTCAGGTTGGGGGCAGATCATCTTGGAGAAAATCTATGTGATCCCTGAGTCAACACCAACTTGATAGCACATATTCAGTCAATCAGTGCCATGAAGGGCTTTATAGGTATATAACCCACACCTTGAATGCACTCAGAAGCCATATGGCAACCAGTGCAACTCATGGAGCAGTGAAATGGGCATGACCATTACTGCTTGTGCTGGTACATTGTGGACTAGGCGTAACATCTAAGTGGTCTTCAAAGGCAGCCCCATATAGAGTGCATTTTGAACCCTGAGGAAGATGGGAACATGATGATTTGTGTAAACAGATTGCCATTGCTACGGTGTGGAACTATCGTCCCTGGTGCCACATGGTGTCTGAGTTTGGTATTGGCTGCATAACAAACCCAGGTCAAAGAATTGGATAGTGCTGGCTCAGTAACGGGAGAATAGGAAGCACATAAAGCAAAGCTCCAAACTCTACTATACAAATGTGACCAATTCAGTATAAACTAGCCATTATATCAGTGAACTAAGGCCACTGAAGCAAGGGGCACGTGTACATGGGTTTTCAAGAGGCTGGAATAGAAATGCTGCATAATACACAAGAGGTAAAAAGAGGGAGACGTGTTCCTCCAGATTGTGTTAGACTTCCATGTGCCCCAGCTGGCGTGGACAGTGCTCTAGGATGATGGGAATAGCAAACTCCATCGACATCTGGA
Organism: Python bivittatus; assembly: GCF_059951505.1. Lineage (NCBI taxonomy): Eukaryota > Metazoa > Chordata > Lepidosauria > Squamata > Pythonidae > Python > Python bivittatus. The sequence goes on from NW_028277121.1 coordinate 1,601,698, forward strand.
GGGACCCAGATATGCTGTTCCAGTGTACGTAATTGCTGCTTGGGTCTAGCAGAAGTCCTGAATTTCTATAACTGCAGTGCTAGTGGTGGATCTGTAGAGCTAAGATTTCAGCTCCCTGAAGAATAAGCAGTGCCATCAGATTAGGGACCTATCTTTCTTTTTTTAGTCCCCCCCCCCTCAAAAAAAGATACATGTTGGCATATATTGCTCTCATATGACATGTGACCAGGTCAGGTATTAAACCATAGATATTGGCCTTCAAAATATCATTTTTCTTGTTTTGAGTCTCTCCAGTAGATGACCTCCCTTTTTGTTGCCAAATCTTGGATAGGTCTCATACATGATAAATGTGTGGCTTTTTATGTGGTAGATCTCCAAATAAAGGAAACTCCCTCTTTCAAAAAGAATTGAAGGTTCTTTTTTGAGCTTTTTTAATACCCTAATAATCTATATAAACATGTAAGGGCAGACATTATTAATTTATTTATCCATATGACTTTCTTATTAAAAATACAATTATATTGGAATTCTGAAAAGTTTTATATATTCCCCACTGTTCACTTTGCATTTGTTATTCAGTACTTTGACCTCCACACTACTGCCAGACCTTCTCACCCCAAGCTGGATACGATCAAGGAAGGAATTCAAGGAATTACACAGATATCAGTAAGATGTCTTTAATGCTAGAATTAGCACTAAATAAGGAATCTTGGAAATTACAAGAGGAATTTTCAACCTTCTTTTATTACAGAGTTCATTAAGGCAGAGACTCTGAGAAGGTTTCCAACTGTTTCTTCCCAGTTTTCCTTCCACCCGGACTTGGCTGCCACTTGCGATGAGCTACCAAAAGTTTACCGTCCCTATCTTGCTTTTTTATGTCTAGCATTCCTCTTCTAGTCTCCCCACAATTTCTCACATCATGCTGTCCTGTTTTTATTCTCTCAACTCTCCAAAAACTGAACAGGACAGGACCACATTTCATAGGGGGTTGGAAAAAGAAAGATCAAAACTGAAAATGGCCAGATGAGGTAGGCTCTGCAGAGAAAAAAATTCCCCAAGAGTTGCCCCGGTGCATCCCTCCGGGGTGTGGGAATATCGGCAACTGCTCCATTCTACGCCCTTCTCCTTTCTCCTTCCCTGTCACATGACCAGGAGCAGAGCATGTGTAGCCAACTCACAGTTCCCAGGGCATGCATGATATATACATGTATGGCTACTGCTGGTAAAGGGTTGGAAGACATTCCAGAAGACATCGTTTCCCTACCTGGTTGATCCTGTGACATAGGACCTACATAGTAATACAACTAAAGAACTAGGCAATTTAAAAGAACATCAAGAACATTGCCCATATTGTTCAAAAATCCTCACCCCTATCCGTTGTTGAAAAAATCTGCCTAATTCAAATGTTGACAGGCAACCCGTATCTACAGTTCACAGCTGCAAACCAAGTGTTCATTCCTTCTCCAGTGTTGTATGATAATTCTTGTAACTACTCCCCATATAACTACTCTTATTACATTTCAAATACCGAGGATACAGCGATGAAGAACATATCCTTCTTTAATGCAGAGTATTTGATCCAGACATAGTAACGATCATGTGATGTAATGATACAACAACCCCAAACCATAGGAGTTAACGCTCCAATGCCTGAGTTGTATTTCCAACAGCAAGGCAGTTGTAACTAACCCTTGTGAAGCATCCAGTAGAAACAAAACCTATTTTTTATAGTAACTTCATTTTAAAATAACAGAAAAATAAGTGTATGTTTAAAGCAAACCTCCCTACGGCAAGACAATCAAGCTTGTTAAACAAAAGGTTGTATAAAAAACTAATGTCACTTTCATCAACTGCCTATGAAAAATGTTCACTGGCTCACATAATACTGAGTTAATAATTTTTAAAAATGTAGAATAACCTTTCCTAAATCGCCCTACCAATTTTTTATCCCTAGCAGCAGACTTCATTGCTATCCAGGTTATGGATGGAAGGACACATAATCCCACTCATTTAGAATGTACCAATCTGTCTGTCGTAGAATGCTTTCGTTATCGTTTCTGGTATAGCCAAGCTGTGCCCCTAAAGCATTGGTAAAGCGACATCATATTGAGAGGAATGAATTCAGTTTTTGTTTAGAGAAGCATGTAATCTTTTTTAGGCAGTGGCACAACTGGTAGAAACCGGACTGTGTTTTATCATTCCATCAAGGGTCATTTGGAAGTTGAGTTTAGTGGCTAGATTTTTTGTGACTTGTAGGTGGGGTTTGTGTGTGTGCGTGCGTGCGTGTGTGTGCGCATGTGACCTCAAGTCAGTGTTGATTCCTGGTGACTGCCTGGACAAGTTCTTGCAGTTTTCTTGGCAAGATGTATAGAAGTGGTTTGCCCTTGCCTTCTTCCTGGGGCTGAGAGAGAGGGACTGGCCCAAGATTACCCAGCTGGCTTTGTGCCTAAGGTAGGACTAGAACTCACAGTCTCCCAGTTTCTAGTCTGGTGTCTTAACCACTACACCAAACTGGTGCTCAGCTCTGTATTATCAGAAATTGAGCATTTTCCTAGATTGGACAAAGCAATGTCAGTCTCCCTGGAGAAGCTGGCTTTCAATTATTCTCTGCATTCTGTAAAACTGAGGATGGTACTGAAAAAGAAAAAGAGGAAACAAGGATGGCCTGCCTAAAAACATCCAAGTCGAAGGCTCAGATGGTCTCTTTCCATCCATCTGCTTAGCAATATAGTGTAAACATGTGTTGAAACCCAAGAACGTATTCCACAAGGCAACAAATAACTAGTTTAGCTAGGCTAACCGTATTGCTTTGATTTGGAATATGTATGTGTGAATATTGCTTTCCCTTGTTTTCCTTATATTTCCTTTTCCCCAATAAGCTCCTTTGATCCAAGGTCTTAGCTTCATTGGTTCAATAACGGAATTTCTCATTAAAACCTTCCTCTCTCTTCCAGGATTGATGCGATATTTGTTATGTTCGGTATTTATTTTTTGGGACAGGAAGTCCTCAAACACTTTCTTCTCTATTTTCCCTAGAGCTGGGGTGAAGGGAGACATTCTGGACAAAAGAACTAATATCTCTCCAACTGTTGGACAAGGGGGTGTCTGGAGATTCAGCCTGACCAGTGGCAGTCTCTTTAAAATATCCTTTACTGAGGAACCCTTGGAAGAAGAAGTGATCTGCCCCGAGGCTCTAAAGCACCTCCTTGGTTTGTAACAGAGATAATTGCTCCAGACGTTCACAAGAGTAACTCTTTACCTGCTCAGTTAACATTAGTAGGAGATAAGCAACTCTTCCTCTTGATGTGTTGTTTGATTTTTCTTCTCTCATCTGCAAACGCACCCACGGCATTATACTTGAATCCTAACCTTGAAATGCTCCACTCATTTATGGGTATCCCCATTATGAAAATCGAGGGACCTAATGCAATTTGCTCTGGGAAGATTTACTTGTTAAAAGGAAGACAACTTTCCCATAAATAATTTACTACAACAGAAAATATCATCCTTGCTCTCATCATCTTTGCATTGAAACTAATCAAATAGGTCATGCTCCAAGTTATTTTTAAATTGCTTGGAAGTGGGCAGCTCTCGTATCATTGTCAATAAATAGGGAGAAATAACAGGAGAGAAAAGCTTGCTAGATGCCTTGCAGTTTTATAGGTCACGTTGATCTCATCTGGGGGAAAAAAGACTTAAACCATAAGAGCCAATTTGATAATAGTTGAGAGTCACCAGAAAATGTAATATATATTAAACCAATAGCATGTTGGTTCAAAGAGCAATATAGTTTGTAAATTGCATATTAGAATAATAGACTTTTAGAAGTGGAAGGGACCTGTAAACCATTTAGTCCAATTCCTTAAAAAATACTTTTAAGAATGACTAACAGGGTAGCAAACCATTTGTGGTTGTATCTCTGCTCCATAATATTCCTCTATCTTGTCTAGCAAATGAGTCTATGTATGCTGTGGATTTGGGTGATTCATTTAGAATCATTTAGATTCTTCACCTCCATGAGTTGAAGCAATCTGGTTCAGAAATGGAAGTTGCATTATCCACTTGGAAGCCGAGATATTATGGGTTTTGCTGTCACATCTGCAATATAAACAGCTTCCCTTCAGATCCTCACTGAACGTGTGGAGATTGGGGTAGAAACACTGGTGAGATTTGAAGCAGGGGATCATTGTCAAGTCCTCTATAATGCCATGGAATCTATTCTTCTATCATCATATCAAGGAGACTGTTACTACAACATAGCAGCTGATGAGATGAAAGGAGCTTGCCAAATATCAGCAAATGACTTTATAGCAGAGGTGACCTTTGATAGAAGCCATGACCCACTTGCACCTAACCATGGAAAAAGCATGTCCTGGCATCATGATGTTGCCTTTCTCTTGTCTCCAGACAGTGAGTGAAACGAGCTTTTAAGTGGCCCTTAACTGTACTGGTGTTAAAGTAATGTTTTCTCTCTTATTCCAGGCACTATCCCAGGGCAACCTGAAGATGTGTAAGATCTGTTCATTTTTGTCAGCAGTTGCCCTGGAAAGTTAGGTGGCTGGTAGTGATTGGGGACAGAGTGAAGTAAGTCCCTTAGGGTTTTTCTAACTCCCATTGGAAAGAACATGGCAGATATGAATTCTCTGGATAGTATCTTATTGTTCTTCCTGCTGTTGATGGATATTTGCTGTAATAAGGATGAGACTGCACCTGTGGGTTTTGACTTGTGGGGTGAGATTTCACCCCAGATCCCTTCACCTTTGCTCATGGTGTTCCTCCTGGAATGAAGGTGAATGGTGACATGAGTGTTTGTCCAGCAGAACTTAGTAGTGCGATATATGTTGCTTCCATATTATTTAAGAAAACATTTGAATTGCTCTGGATGTCTTCTAAAGTTAATTCAATAGAATGAAATAAAACTAGTTACATGTCATAAAACATGATGCAAACTTGTTAATGTCAAGGAGAGACAGAAGAATAGCTGTCGAGATGGGCAAATTCAATATGTCAATGTTTGTTTCTTTTTTCTTCCTGACGCTCATGGAGTAAAGAATAATGCTTGTTACCAAAATAAAGGCAACAGTCATCTCTCATGGAAGCCCTAATTTCCTCTCTTTTGAAACAAAGATGGTTTACCTTAATTAGTGTGCATAGACACACATTCCCTGTATACAGACACCCACACAGAGAGTATGTTTTCTCTTGCTTTCAATTTTAAATGTTTTAGTGAAGGCTGATTTCATATTAACATCTTGAAAAATGTAAACTGCAGGGCTGCAAATGCACTTAAACTACTTACTGATAACCATATTCTCTTGCAATTTGGAGACACCGGATTGAATTTCCAAGCTCTTTGCTATTGTCAGAGCAGCTCCATTACAAGTTGCTCTGTACCAGCCTGTTGTCTGTCTATCTCTGGGCACGTTGACCTTTGTTGTAAGATCTGCTAGAGACATCACAAACTCTCACATCAATTTACTACAATTGGATGTGGCATCTCATGGCTAATTTGATTTTGGCAGAAATGCACCTGGCCCTGTTTTCCCCCTATAGAATGTTGGGAGAGCTTCAAGCGCTCCCAGATGCCACCTATCTGCCTGGCCCATGCGCTTCTCAAGGTCTTGCTGTTTGTCTTCGTCTCCCCCCAAATATAAATGATCCCAAAAGAAGAGCGCGTTACAGAAGGCAAAATGGTTGTTGTGGGTGAGGAAAATACCCAATTCCAAACCAACTGCAAAGAAGCTAGACCTTAATGCTTATTTAGATGGTAAACTTTATTGCGTTCTTTGACCAACGTGTGTACATATACACACACATACGTAAAATTCTACATACATCATTCAAAAGGGGGATTTAAAGAAGTTCAAAGAGTTAGAGGGGAGGAAAGGAAGGGGAGGGGAGAAGAGAGGAGAAGATTTTAAAGGTATCAAAGAAATGTAGTTTTATTGGACAATATTTGTTGCGTCATTCTCATAGCGGTGAGGCAAAATTTGGCTACATCATGGATAGTAATGGTCTTGCGATCTGCTAGAAGATAGTGAATTCCTCTACAAGGGGCTGAATTAGAACATCACACAGGTTCAAAGAGAAATTACAGTGCAGCAGGACATGCTGAGCATCCTCTGTGGTGTGGGAGTCACGGGCAAAGTCATTCATGGAAGGGAATTTTTGGTACTCTATTTACCATCAATAAATGCTGAACGGAGTGCACTGAACCTAGCCAGAGCAAATGCTCTGCAAGGTCTGTTGCTTATTAAGGATTGGCAGTGATCAGCTGGTTTGCTGGTAAAAAGCAGTCTCCAAGAATTATGTTGCTTTGGTGCTCAACTGATATCCTGTTGCCATCCTGTGTGCAGGATCCTCTCCTTCAGTGATCTTTTTGCATGGTCATATCCCATCCTTTGTATTGCCTCATTAGAGAAGCCATAGGCTGCCAGTTTTTCTCTGATGGAGGTTTTGCAGGTGGGTTTGAAATTATCCCTGTTAACTAAGAACGTCAGGCCTGTTGGATTAAATAGTAGTTTAGCCAGTAATTAAAGATAACAATCCATATCCTGGCTTTTATCCTTGTAATTCCTAGTTCTAGTCTTAAAGCTGCATTAGACATGCCCTGGGGACTTGCATGATTGATCTCAAAATCTCGGACTCTACCCTCTCGACTACAGATAGGCTAGGCCCCAGCTGGATCCCACATAATAACTCTGCCATAACCTTTGCCTCAAACAGTCTTAGGGAAGTTGGAATGTGGTGCTCACCTTTAGAGGAGCAATGGGGAGAATGGTGTGGCACTCCTGTGGGCAACCTGTGACATGTGGGCCACGTGTGGGTGTCTGCATCCCGAGGAATGAAAGATAATTCCCAAGTAGTTAAAGCATTTGACTTGCTCAGTGTAACTGATGTTAATATGCCAACTATGAATTTCAGGTCTAGTTAAAGGTCAGAATGTGGTTATTGTAGGTGGGGAAAATAGCCAGCTCCAAACCAACTGTAAGGAAGTTAGACCTTAATACTTATTTAGACACATGATAATTTCAACTGGCAGTTAGAAGATCTAGCTTTAAAAGATGGAAAATAAAACACAGAGATCTTCAGGGATACGAAATTACTTCCAGGTTAGAAGCATGCTCAGCCCTTGCCACACTCCCATTTGTGGTTTTATGATGACTGTTGCCCATCTGGAGCTCACTGGGCATAATCTTAAATTCCCTAGCCCTCCGGTTGGATTCCCCCTCTGAATTCCAAATTGGAAGGAGGTAGGGGAAGGAACTAAACAATCCTATGGCTTTATGGCTTTCAATGAAATTGCTTAGGTAAACAACATGCTGCTTTTTTTTTTTTACTGATAATCGCATGTTAATAATAATTGCATTTAACTCTACCCATAGCATTTATAAAAATACAATAAAATGTAATCAAGAATAATACAAAAACAACTAAATTAGCCATGTAATTAAAATGACCATACACACGATAGCACCCATTGAGTTGTATCTTAATTATAGACCATAGTAAACCAGTCCTTAAAGTCTATTCATAGGCCTACAGTGATATATACTTATTTGATCTATATTTTATGCTCCTTTCCTTCAGGAGCTTCAGGTGGGTACAGAAGATTCTCTCTTCCTATTTTTTTTTTCAACAATAACAACCTTGTGATGTAGGTTGGGCTGAGAGCGTGTGGCTGGCCCAAAGTCACCCAGTGAGCTTTCATGGCTGAGAATGGACTGGAACCTGGTCTTCTCTCCCGGGCCCAACACCGCCACACCACATGGGCCCTTGGATGGAGAAGTAGGGACTAATCCGGTGTCCTCCAAAGAGCTGTCATGGCAGAGGGGGGATCAGAACCTGGGTTTCCTGACCCCTAGTCTGACATCTTCCCAACTACACCCCAGTGGTGGGGCTCAGAAGGAGGAAGGGCCCCAATGAGCTGCTGTGGCCGAGGGGGAACTAGAACCTAGATTTCCCTCCCTCAACTACTGGATTGCCTCTCACGGGTATCAGAGGAGAATTCTGTCAGCCGGGACCAAAAAGGCCCCATCTCTTCTGAATCCAACTAATTGTTTGGAGACGTGATATACCAAACAATGTCTCCCTCTGGAATGCTCTTTATGTTGACAGCAAGTACAGAAGATGGTTTTGTTTTGTTTTGTTTATTTATTTATTTATACATCACATTTATATAGCCGTCCATCTCACAAAGCGACTCTGGGTGGCATACAACAATTAAAATAACAAGTGAATAAAAACAGGTCCTATAAAAAGATAAAGAATTAGAATTAGAATAAAAACATTATCACAAATTTTAAACAAAGATTTAAAAAAAATACTTAAAGATATACCAACCCCACGGAGAGAGCAGAATTTATCACACGTGTGCTGTGTTAGTGCATCAATGGGAAGTTATGATGCCTGTTCCCATTTATTTTAATACATCTACTGCTATTGCACATCTGGCCTTAGGAGTTGTTACACGAAAGTTTCAAAAGATCGTTTCTGGAAAAGGGGAGATGAGATGATGATGATGATATTTTTATCCTGCCTTTTTTATATATAATTCAAGGCAGTGAGCATGCCTAATACAAGGCAGGTTTTCTGAGCTAAGAATTATATTTGGAGCTAAGCACAGATAGAATTTCAACTTTAGGGTTATTCTTGGTCTCTTGGGCATAAGTTCTACTGAACTGACAAGTAAGGCAACTTGGAGAAACTTGGGCTATTTTTAAAATTTTCGTTTTAAAAACGATGCTCTGGAAAATCTCTTAGAATCATAGACCTTCTTAGTTGAGCTCTTTCTTTCTTTCTTTCTTTCTTTCTTTCTTTCTTTCTTTCTTTCTTTCTTTCTTTCTTCCTTCCTTCCTTCCTTCCTTCCTTCCTTCCTTCCTTCCTTCTTTCTTTCTTTCTTTCTTTCTTTCTTTCTTTCTTTCTTTCTTTCTTTCTTTCTTTATTTCTTTCTTTCTTTCTTTCTTTCTTTATTTCCAAATGCCCATACTACAACATGGATTGGAATTTTCATCATGTCTATCAAACAATTTGAAAGAGCAACGTTTAATACAATTCCTTTCGATTTTCTCCGATGATGCTTCAGAGATGGAATTACTTTATTTGGAGAGTTATGCATGTGTTGGTTGAGATAGATAGATAGATAGATAGATAGATAGATAGATAGATAGATAGATAGATAGATAGATAGATAGATATAAACATTCTTGCATCCTTGCTAAAATGCACAAAGATTTTCTGGAAGAATTTGGGAGGCTTTTTATCTTTCGTGTAACACCAAAGCATTTGTGTTCTTTGGGGACAGAGCAAATACCTTTGTAAAGCCATGTCTTGTGGGGCCAAGCTCCATTAGAAGTCTCTGTCCGGCAACCATCACTCTCTCTATACGTGGAGGTGCTTTTCTTCCCCTTTCTAAAAGAATCCCTTTCTTTGGCTGCGGTTTCTCTTTTTAAAATCATTTGTCTATAATTTCCATTTACTGCACTGACACCTAATGGCAGGCAAAGAAGAATTGATCTCTGGCAGGCTTGTTTGTTGCTAAACAAAGACGTTTCTGCATTTTTAACTAGCAGGGAATGTATAGATGGTGTTTATTTTAGAGCAAACAATGTTTGCTGCTGAGATCTGGATACCGCCATTCAACTGCAAGAACAAAGCTCTTAGAGCCCCATCTTTTCTTTTTAAACTTTAAGGGTTTTAAAATGTCTCGAAGATCTACTAGAGGTGTGGTGACACTGTTTCCTAAGGTGACCAGCACTGTGTGGGTAAAGGAGTCATCGGCTCCCTACGTCTTTGACGCCAGCTCTTAATTGACTGCGGCCAACAGTCATCGGTGGATTATGAAAATCGTGAAGGATTGAGTAATCATAGTCATGGTCACTAAAATAATCTGGGAAGATGAGTTCTTCCAGGAGAAACGGTCTTTCATGAATGGCTAGGCAGGGTTTTTACAGTAGTCACAGCATCATTTCTAAATGAGTCCCACGTCCTCACAGTGGCTCACTTTGATGCTGGAAGCACTTTCAGTATCAGTTCTCTGTCTTTTGGAGAGTAGAACTGCACTCTGACACGGGAGCTTAAATTATTGTTAATTTAATTGTTTTATCGAGGTTGGCTCTCGCAGTGGACGTTTATAAACAGTTTGCTGCAGCTGAGCCTAAATTGTGATAAAATTGTTCCAGTTGTGCTATGCAGAGTAGCTCTTTTCTCTGTGATAGGAATGTCTTGATTAGCCAAATTGGGGCATTTACTTGCCTGGATTGGGAGCTGAGTTCCTTTCGCAAAATTTGAGTGCAAAAAGAAATTTAACAGTAAAAAGTTTAAGGATGGCCAAACTCATTGGAAATTTTGAAGCAGCTAAGGGAGTTTTTCACAGGGAAAAACTAAAATCATATTGCAAAAGGGACAGGAGAAAAAAAAAAGCAAAAAAAAAAATTAGTGAGTACTGATTAAAATTAAGGTAGCCATTATCTCACGCATCCCTCTTCCCCTTCCATCAGAAGCAGAAAAAAAAGAAGAATGGAGTTGGGGTGAGGAAAAGGGGTCCTGGGAAGAAAAAGAAGGCAAGGTAGAGAAGAAGGGGGAGAAGGAGGACAGGACAGGAAAGATGCTGTTCATGAAAAGCTTCTCAGGCCTTTGTACTGGGCTTAGCACACATAAACATAGAAATAATTGCTCTGTAGCTAGTCCTTCTGAGTTCAGTGGCTCTTATTCCCAAGTATGTACACTTGGGACTTCATTCAGTCTGGTCATTATGATGTCCTTCAGCAATCATGTCTTAAGTCCACCCAAGCTACCTCTTTTCTTGCAGCTACAGAAGTCAGGGCCCATGAGGAGGAGTAAAGGAGAAGTCTATCCCATTGTTTCCATCTCGTTGAAAGATGAATGACTCTAAAAAATGTATGACATCCAAAGATAAATGAGGCTCTTCATCTGTGAGCTCTGCCGATGAACTCTTGATGTGGAGCTTCTCCTCCTCTCCTGCCTCGGTTCTAGCCCCTTGCTTGCATTCATTGTAGGTAGGTGCCTTCAGCACCTTCTCATCCACCTTCTCATTTTCAGTAGCAGTTGTCTCTGTTCAGGAAATGTAAGGTCATCCTCCCACTTCCAAAGTAATTTCTGACTCATTATGGTAATACTGTGCAAGAATATGGCTCTAAGCAATCTGTAACTTAGGAAGTAAAAGATGAGGCTTCCATTTTGCTAGGTTTGAAAATAACCACTGACCAAACAGATCAACATTCAAAAAAATATCCAGGTCAACAAAATACTTTATTCAGGAGAAAGTCCCCTACCCAGAACAGAACTGTTCCGGAACTGGTATTACAGGATTGTAATAGGTGTCAGTCTACGCACTTTCCAAAATGATTGCTGTGTTATTGGCTTATAAAAAGGCTTTTTTATGCAGCTAAGACCAGCTGTGTGAGAGTTAATCAAACAAAATGCAACTCTAGGCGCTGCAAGGCTTATTACTGTATTAGAGATTCTCGGGGTCCCGGTGGGCCAGGCCAGATGTGCTGCTGCATAATGAGAACACAATAACCTTGATCAGGAAGTAGGTTGAGCTGGCTGTCCCAGCATTTGATAATTGTCTGTGTGTATTTACTGAATGTCAGTGGTTAAGAAGTAGTCAGCTAACTAGGATTTACTTGGATTTGAACTTAGAGTTGATTTTGTTTTCCTATTATCGCAGCCCTGAAAATGAAAATCAAGTGGCAAATTTATCAACTCTTCTTAGGCACAGAAAAATGCACTACTGATCCCTTTGATTCTCTAGTATTGCTGATTTAGTACTCCACATATATATTCTGGAGGAAGGTTTGCTCCAGACAAATATTTCTATCCTATCCTACTTCTGCATTGTCACTAATCAGTCGCATCTCTTCTTAAAGATGTGTGAGTATTACCAGTAGGAACTCATTTCAGACTGGTTTCATTTGGCATTGTTTCCTGAAATGCCAGGTGGGAATTGTAATTATGTTAAAGGGCTGAACGTTGTGTTAGTGTTTCCAAGGCCTTAGAGTTCTCCTATGCCAGCCCTACCATTAGACAGAATGAGATAACTGCCTTAGATATCAGATTATGTGGGGCAGCAACAGCAGTTCCTCAACTAACTCTGTTATTGGAGGACACAACTTACTCCTTGTCTTAGCTAGCTGCCCTCAGCGCAGTGTAGGACATTGTCCCATCAAGAGTATTGAAGTAACCAGCTGGTTACTGTATGCGGAATGGAAGGTAGCATCTTTTACTTCCTCTCAGGCAGTCAAATTCCTTGGGAGAACAGTCAAAGGGGTGATATATTGAGGACAGAAATAATACTGGTGGTCGTATAGCAACTGATCCTCAGTTTCTTTTGAGGGGGGGGGGGCTTTGGCGTTCAGACTTGCCTGCATCTTTTCCTACCTTGCACGGGAGGGATCAGGCAAAATGAGGAGTCTTCTGCTACTCTAAAAATGCACTGACCGAAGAGCATATCTTAGAGCATTAATGACCCAGGCTCCCATTGGCTTCTCAGGCGGTGTAGACCTAGAGTTTTAGTTCTAACTCTGGAGCAAGGAGTCAGATATTCCCACATGGCCAGTCAAGAATTCCAGATTGCTCGGATAGAAAAGGGCTGGGTTTCCTATGAGTTTTGGCATGCTTTCAGCTTGATCCAGAGGCATTCTCCGTTCATGTGTAACAGTACTACACTGTCAGGTTCCATGTTGTTTGGGAAGAGGCAGCCAAGAGAAACTGCTAGCAAGGGAAGAAAAGCCATGGGAGGAATGTAGAGGGAATCAGATAGCTTATGGCTTTCCTTGTCAATGAGATTAAAAGATGCTGTTCCTAAAGTCTCGCAAATGCCTACTGATGGCTGTAGCACCACCCGGCTGACGAAGCCACCGTGGTACCTATAAAATACCCAGTCTAGAACGGGGGTGGGAAAAAACAGCCCGATTCTGAAGAATTCCTCTCTCCAAGAGAGATGGACTCTAGGAAAGTATCAGCTAAACACTGTTGATGGTTCCCTTGGGTTTTATCACCATTCTTATCATTGACCCCAAATCTGGGGTGAGGAAAAGCTCAATTTCTTAGCTTTGTGCATCGGCCTATTTTACTTTTAGCAAAATGCTACTCCCCGTCCGTGACTCCCTTTAATTCTCCTTGGCAACTTGGGCTCAACATAAGCCAGAGACGGGCTACCTGGCTACTAATTTCCTATGGCCCTTAACCTGTTCAAGTGGAGGCTGGTGAGAATGCTTTAATCTGGGCTCCTGAACCAAGCAAGAGTTGGTCCCTCTAGCTTTGCGATATTTCAGCTTTCAAAGCCCCCTGCAAACAGTTTGACTGGTAGACCGCTTGTTTTCTGAGAGCCTGAGCCAGAGGCGGGAAATTGGAAGGCCTCTTGTAGCACCTTTTCTGACTAACCCCTTTCATTAAGAGGTGCAAGCTTTATGATGAAAGTTTATGACATTTCATAAAATCTCTTAGGATACGTGCTATCAGACTCCTTCTGATGTTTTGCTACCACAGGCTACCACAGCTCCCTTCCCACACGGTCTGCATAGGTAAGATGGAGACGAGAAGGTGAATCAGAAACACCACAAACAGAAAATAAAGGATGTCAAAAAGTAAATGCTTTCAATTCTGGCTCCATCCATTCCCTCCTCCAGCCTCCTTTTGTCTCTGGGTCTCACCCAGGACATGTCACTCCTGACAGATTATCCTTTGGGGGGAAAGATGCCAATTTTCTGTCCTTAGATAAGCAATCAGACTTGGAAGGGGGTTCAATTTGTGGGCTCTGCAAAATGTTCTGAGTCTAAACAAAAATGTTAAGTGAGGTTCAAAAGAAGGTAACAGAAGAACAAGCGGATAATGAGAAGATAGGCCTAATTATCCTACACTAGACAAATGTACAAAGAATCAATCACACCTATTAGCAAACTTCAGATGAACAGCAGCAACATCTTTCATTGGCACACCTTATCCTATTAATTTCCCTAGACTGAAGGAAGTTAGGTGCAGTTACAGTTGAAGGGTAGTCCTCCAGTCAGGAACATTAAAGGACAATTCAAGTCATCAGAATTTTCAAGGAGGAGGAGAAAGAAGTAAGAATTCAGGGTGTGGTTTACAGGGAAAGTTTATCCCATATATGTAGGGTGAAGATGGCATTACATTCCCAAATACAGTTTTTACTGTGGGATTCTGAAACTACCAGGCCAGGTGGGAAAAAGTTTTAAAGATTCAAAACTGGATATTCAGCCAACCTCTATAGAAAACCTCAGATGCAACAGTGGATTGTCTTAGTTTGAATCAGGAGCTGAAATTTTGGTGTATGTAGAACAAACTACAGCAAGATCCAGTAGACAAGACATGGGTATCTTCAAATTGTGAAACAGCTGTGATCTGTACCATGATTATTTCTGTTTTCTTGAACACCACAGAAGCACATACATGCACACATTTGTTGCTGTTGCAATTAAAGCAATTAAACATCCATATCTAAGTTCAGAGGGATTTAAATGCTGCAATCTTTTTGTTAAGCTGTGTCAGGCCTTACACAGCTGAGCAAGAACAAGGGAGCAAGAATTCCCCAAGCCTCAGTAAGGTATCTTTGATGCTTGTCTTGGAATAAATACCCCCCCTTTTTTTCTTCTTTTTATAGTACTTACAAATAACAATACAGTGGAGATTTTGGCCCTAAGCTCAAAAGATGTATACTCTTTTTCATATCATAAAATAAAACTAACACAACGTGCTCTGATATTTATTAATGTTATATTGTGTATTGTATAATTTTGGTAATTTTTTGGTCCACTTATTAATATTATACCTTCTGAAACTATGTCTTTGTTTTAAATAACTATTCTTTGGGATTTAGAAGATCCGGGGGGGGGGCAATGACAATAACAAAAAAAATAATAATGTGGTTGAATGTGCAATGATGATGTGCTTCAAAAGGCAGAGGAGATTCATTTTAAAAACTAAGGCATTTTGCAAGCATGGAAGTGGTTAGATACTCAAAACTAAACTGATATCCTAGCTACAGCCCTTTTCTACTTTCCGAAAAGCTGGGTTTTCTGTAGGGTTCAACCTTAACCCTAACCCTGACCCTCCATAGGCAGTCCAGGCCTCTCATCTCTCTCCAAAAAAGGAGTCATACTTATTAAACCCGCTTAATTCATATGGATATTTAATTCGTAAGGAAAGACAGGAAGATGCGGATATTACAATGACCATATTTAGCCTTGAGATTTTAACTGTTTGAATCTGACATCCCAAATAAGCTTCATTTTAGCAAACCATGGTAGGTACAAAAGAAAAATTTAAAGAGAGTAAGGAAGGGTAAGATACCAGAGTATAATACATTCCAGTTAAAATACAGCCTCTAAGACAAGCAAGATTTTGCTAGGGCACACCTTTCCAGGGCGACATAATTCTAGCTTTGGAGCCAAGGTGCACAGCTGCCAATATTTCATTCATGGGAATTTCCCCAGTAAATTTACCCCAAATACCTGCCGCTTACATTTCAGTCTCGTGCGCCCTGATCTGGACGTAGGACTGGCCCAATCAGTTTTATGCCTGAGGCAGGAAATCCTGGCAGCCTCCGTTCTCTTCCTCTTCATCAGGACTGAACTGGGCTCTTTGTCGGCCTTGGAAAAAAATGAGGTGGGACTAGAAGGCCAGGCACGCGGTGGCAAGTCGTACCCGATCCCACCCTAGGCCCACGTCCCTTCACGCTCCGGCGGCTCCTGCCGGGCCTCCGTGTGCCAGATCCACGTGCCACGGGGACCTCTGCAAAGGATGTGGGCTGCTACGTTGAGGCTGTGGGCTCGGGAGCCAGCAGATGAGTCACCAGCATCACAGGAGTGAAGTGTAAATGCTTCACTCTGCCAGCCTGGTACTCGGGACCTGTGTGGCTCCGTCCAGGGGTGGGACTGTTGGGGCTGGACGGATCCAATTTGTTCACAAGAGCTGGTGAAAATGTAAGTTAGCGTTTAATTAATGCTGATGACTATTATGTGCAACAGGAAAAATACACATGCGCACGGAAGTCTTTTTAATTTAACCAGGACACTTCTATTGCATTTCATGGAACATGATTATGAATACTCATTTTCATTAACTACATTTAAGCATATTATGCCTTCATATTGTATAAGCTATTTAGCATTATCTGCCTTTATATAATAATGTACTCCAGGCTCCCTCACTAATAATTGGAATTAAGCCTGCATTATGCTTGAATTAAGCATGTATTAGCCTACAAATACATTATTTGTTGCAGTTTCTATCTCTGCACTTAATTTCTTTGTTATTAAATACAGATATGCAGGTTGCAAAGGATATGTAGAGTGTTTATGCTGACCATAATTATGCCCATTCAATATTTTTCATTTTAGTTTCTTACAAGAAAATTCTAAACATTTTTTTTTTAAAGACACTGTTGGCAAAATGTGCTAAAATTTATGGCAGCGAGCTTGTTACTTTTCATATTTTAGAAGAAGACATATTTCGATGCAAATGTTGGTTAGCGATGCATGGTTAATTATGATAAGCTGCGTTGTGGATACATTACATGTACTATAGGAAATATTTTATCCGTGAGGTCTCTTTTAAAATATAATAAACTCACAGCAGTAGGCAAGGGGAGGTAGGTAAAACGCTCTATTTTTAATTTGGGCTTCAATATCTCTTCAAAAAGTATCTTGCAAGGCTGGCTTAAGCCATTTGCTTTTCTTTAATTGCAAATTCAACAGGCTGCCCCCAGGAGAAAAAAAAATCTGGCGGTTAAAGAATGGTAGGATCACACACAAAGACGTCTGAAATTAATACTTCTCTATTTGCCGATAGACCTGACTGTCAGTGGATTAAGAATCCGCAGTTTGCTTCCTAGCCTGCGATTTGCACCAGATTCGCATCTCATCCCAGCAAATGCTTCAGCAAATGCTGCTAATGAAAGCAAAACGAAACGCATCTGAGCTTGTCCTTAATGACGCCTCCCAGCAACACCCGCCCATTGATAAAACGAAGCGGTGCTGCTGTATGATTATTCCTCTGAAGCCCCTTTTTGTCTCAAGAACAGGGTTACAAATAGCACTTAATTCAGAGGCTTCTTTCCGTTGTCTTTCCTTCTGTCGCGAGGGGAAATCGCCACCCCCTAATACACTTTATGGTCTTGCTCTCTTTGTAATATTTCCTTTGCAAAGGTCCTGCTCATATTTGTATCTTATTACTTTTCTTAGGCCAGATTTATTGATAGTTTCTAACAAAAATAGGATTTCAGGATATTTACTGAACGAAACTCAATAGAGCAGCCCCCAATTCAATTGTTTTTCATCAAAATGGAGAACAATAAAGAACCTTAACTCCTCACCTCAGACGCAACAGCATCGAATAGCCTATATTTTTTAAAACAATAGACCAATAACAGGGGAAGCCAGAGATGTTACTCAGAGTAAAACATATAGTTTTGCTTAATTTATATGTGTGGCTAAGAATTGAGACTGTAAGATGAGTTGCAAAGATTCTCGCCTTGAAACAGGTGGAAGCAGAATTGCTTTGTCTGAGAGGACAGAATTAAAACTATAAACACGCTTGTTTTCGTTGCTATTCTTTTTACAGTTAATTGCTTTATATACCACATTCGAAAGCGATTTAGGGATAAACTATTTCTGATCATGCTTTGTTATGGCAACAGCTTTGGGGTTGATATTTTGTGTATCCATGTGGTGAGAATGTATATTCTGAATTTTGAAAGCTTCTGACAAACTGTTTCCAAAGTTATTGTTTTTTCGTTATTGACCATTTAGTAAAAGGGTTGATTAATAACCTTGGTTATCAGTTATAGTTTATCTTTAATAGATGTATTTATTCATTATTTACCTGTTCTTATCCTCCTGGGTATTGCTCAGTGATGATGGTAGATATTTATAAGATTATGGCATATTGCGTTATTGAGAGATTTTAGTAATTATTTTAAATCCCCTGCCCATCTGCCAAATTACAGGGCATTTTCCACTGAAAATGGTAAACAACATTATAAACTTTAAAAAAAAAATAAGGAAAAGAGGGAAAGAAGTAATCTGATTTCTGGGAAGAGGGAACAGAGTGAAAGATGTGTGCCTTTATAAGGATGGACAATGGGAGGCAAAATAATAACTCCTAAGTTTGATTGTTCAAATATATTCTACAACAGAAAGAGCTGGATGCAAGCTGGAACAGGCGCAGGGCACGAAGGTTAAGTAGAAGAGAAGGCACAATACTTCAGATTGGCAGTAGGCTGCAGGAAGAATAATCTAATCAAAACTAAATTCAATTATCTAGTCCCAGGGCAGGCTCTTGGGACTTCTGCACTGAATACTAGCAAAGCCTCCGCCTAGACGTTTTCCCCCAGTCAAATGCACATGATGAATGCAGATGAAATTTGAAATATGAAAATCCGAAATAATTTATGGAAGTTGTCAGAAATTTGGCTGGCTTGTAGCATAATTTCCTTGGAGACGAAGCCGGCTGGCTCATTGCTCTGCGTCTCTGAGCGGTTCCCCACTCTTCCAGTGGACGGATCAACCCCTTCAAAATGCTCTTCCAGGCAAATTACAGCTCATTATAAACAGCCTTGCACCAGGCCATTATGTCAGAGGAAATCTTTTTTCATTTGCAGAAATTTGCTTGGAATTCTCATATTTATTTGAACATCCATTATCAAATCCGAACATTGAATTACCCACAATTATGCTCCGGGTAAAGCGGATGTTTGCGTGTAGATGGAAAAGATGGCCACTGGGTTGTTAGAAAAATATTAGAGAGTTGCCAGTGATTTGTACATGTTCCAAGCAGCTGCTTTTAAATAGAAGGCTGCTCTGTATACGTGGGGAGCAGATTTCCTGTTGCTGTCCGTTTACAAAGTAGGTCTCCTTTCTGGAAGGAGCCTCGGATGGAAAGGAATTAACGGATCCTTTGTGCTCGAGATGTCTCTCAGCTGGGACTTCTCTTTCTCTACAAATATGGAACTCGTGCTCCATATGGCCATTTATGAGACCCCCTCTAGCTGATTTTTCATACTGAATTACATTATCTGTGTCATGATGAGTCCATACTTGTGCTGTGCAGGCCCCACTTCCTCGATCCCATTTCATTAATCACAAGAACAGAAGAAGAAGAAGAAGAAGAAGAAGAAGAAGAAGAAGAAGAAGAAGAAGAAGAAGAAGAAGAAGAAGAAGAAGAAGAAGAAGAAGAAGAAGAAGAAGAAGAAGAAGAAGAAGAAGAAGAAGAAGAAGAAGAAGAAGAAGAAGAAGAAGAAGAAGAAGAAGAAGTAGAAGAACCACCCTGTTGGATAAATCCAAGGTTGCCTTGCTGGGTTGCAGCCAGATACCTCCAGGAAATACATGGGCAGGTCTAGGAAGCAGCAGTTCTCTTTGTCTATCAAGCACTAATATTCAAAGGCACAGTGCCCCTAAACATGGAGGTTTCATTTAGCTAGCATAGTTAACTTGCCCCAGGTTCCTCCTCTCAGAAGCTGGAGAGTTGATTTTTGCGAAGCTCCTCCAGGTCTCCAGTTTTCTGCTTACTGCACACGGTGCTGGGCTAGATGGGACATTTTGGAGCATTAAGTTCCTTCCAGCATGTGTTTGTTGATGGGCTGTGTTTTGAAAAACTATCTGCTTCATTAGTGGATGCAACTAAGTTTCTGCACGGCTATTTGACCTTTCCTCACTTTTTCTAAATGGACATTTGTGACAAGCAGATGTTTCTTCAATGGCTACTAAGTAATGGACATATTGACGAAGGAGGGAGGGAGACGAGGCTGACTTCTGCTTGCGTTCAGGAGGGAGGTTATGACTAGAAAAGAATAGTCTTGAATTTGGAAGCTAGCCAATCCATAAAACGAGCTTTTTACTCCTCACTGCAAGTCCACTGGAGTCTGGCAAGTGGATTGTCCTAGGAGCAGTTTAGAACAACAAGAACAACAGCAAAAAATATACTATGGTGTGGATTCAGTTTGGACTGAAATCAGCGCTTTTTAAACGATGACTTACTTGCACCATTAATTTCAGTCACATAGAAGATCGGCTTGCTTAGTCCTTCTCTTCTCAGAAACAACCGGTCTCGTAAAGTGTTGCCCTGTAAAGGATTCTTTTGAGAGAAGATGGTGTCTCCAGGCCAGGGAAAATTATATCTAAAAGTCTGGAAAACTGCTGAAACTCAACCTAGAAGCCAGCGAGCAAATCAGACCAATTTGTAATTTGCCATTAGGCACCGTTAACAAAAGGGAGGAGAAGGACTGTTAATCGAGAATGGAAGTCAGACAGAATGTTGGCCTTACTCTCAGGGAGCCACGTGAAGTCCCACAGCCATCCTTGTCATCAGAGAGACCTTAAAGTTAAACCTTTTATCTTGTGGTGGGGTTGCTGCTGTGCAGTGGAGGGAGGAGAAATAGTCTCCCCTGAGTTTAAAGGACAGGAAAGATTTTCATATGGTATATAATCAATTTTACAAAGTTCTTGTTTTCTTTATAGTCCATATTCCTGTAATTAATTAGAATCGATACCATGAATCAGATTCCTGTTTGACTCTTGCAGTGATATGTTAATGGCGTTATGACTTTGGGTACATTGTTTGTTTGTTTTTGATAGTATTTTATTGGAATTTTAAAGTTACAAAGTTAAAAGTTAGAAATGAAAAAAAAATTGAAAATACAAATTATAAAGAAAAGGAAAAGAAAAAATGAGGTAAAATAAAAGAAAAAGAAAAAAGATATGAAAATAGATAACTTCTAATCTACCTCTGGTCTTAGGAATAATAAGAGTATCATAAGGGCTAGTTTTTAATGCATTAAGTAGGAATAATTCTTTGTCAAAACATATCCCATTACATTTATAATCTAATCTTCAAATCCCCTGTAAGCTTCGCCCTGCCTGCATTTTACTTTGGGTACATTGTTGTTTGTGAATATTTTGGCAGTTATTTTCTTTGCGCTCATATCCACAGTATTATTGGATTGGTAAAGTTCGGTAATTTCAGTCATTGTTAACGTCTTTAAAAAATGCTGTTCTGTATTATTCTGTTAGTAATATGCTTCCTTCTCAAGCATCTGATTCTGATTTGTCCCTACAAATGACTTCAGACAAGTATTCCTTGCTGATTTTGGTGAGATTAATCCCCCGAGTCAACCTATTTCATGCATGTATGCTTCAATTCTAAAGCACAGAAAATTGGGACATGGGAATTGTCATGTTCAATGAAATACTAAATGCATATGGTTTGATATCCAGCCATTGAATTTTTTCAGAGGTTTTGTAGATCTTCCAGTAGCTCGTTTATAAAATATTGGACAAACTTTTGTCCTGCCTTCTATGATTAGAGGAAATGTTACCTAATCCTAAGGCATGATTGGCCTCCTCCAAAGAACATTGTTATTGCTGTTGGCCAGAGTGAAATTAAAAGCATCTCTTACTTCAAAAATACTAACTATAGGCTATATAGATATTGGTCTTTCAATTAGCCATTTATGCAAAGTAGTCTAGCTTTTCCCAACCTGCTGTCCTCCAGATACATTGGTTTTATTTCCAAGAATTCCCAATTTTAGCATGGAGAATTCTGGGAGCTACATGTGAAGACAGTTGGTGAAGACAGATTTAGTCCTAGCCAAACTGGAATAATTTCTAGAGATCAATGGGAATTTTCTTTTCCTTCTTCCTTAGTTGTTTTAAGGGGGAAATCACTTTATTTAAGCCAGTCAAACATTTGGGTCCAAGCCAAGGTGAAGCAATCTTGTCTTTTGTTCACCAGATTGCTGAGTATTGGAGATTGAATCCAACATGACTACTTGCAAAATCCTTGTCCCTGCAATAGAACCGTTTCTCCTCTTACATTTCTTAATGTCTTAGGTGCCATATTTTTCACTAACACTTCTTTGCTATCTTTGCCTGTCACAATCAGGAGGAATAATAGCTACCAACAAAACAAGATACCCTGACTTTTGTGGTCAAGGCCCATATTACCATAGTAACAGGTCCCTTTGATTACCGTGTTTTCATCCTTTATCTCTTTAGCATCTTTCTGTCTGGAAGAGGAATATATTCGTTGATCGGAATCAACTTGTGTGATAGGAACTTCCTTGGCTCGCAAGATGTGACTTTTATATTAAGTGAACTGAGTACTGTATTAATTTCATTGCATGATATATAATACATTACCTTGATAATTACACGGCATGATTTTAATAATGTATTAATTAGCTGAAATGGCAGGAATCAAAGGTGTGCACCCATACCTGGTCAAGGAATGAAAGTGGCCTTGTGAAAAGCTTGAGTTGATCTGGGAGTGTCTGCCTAAATAGGTGTATCTGGCTCTGTTTAACTAATAAATGCCTTTAATTCTTTTTTTTCAGATTTTTTTTATCCCGCCTTTATTATTTTTATAAATAACTCAAGGCAGCAAACATACTTAATACCCCTCCTGGCAGGGAGTGTCACTTCTAGCTAATGCTACTCCTTTCGGACAAAGACCCGGAAATATCCTCCCAAGTTGCCCGGTTCTGTGCTGCCATCTGTACAATATGCTCCACCATTATTTAGAGCTAAAATTCCACAACATAGTAGCCTACCTTGATATATTTTAGCACTGTTATTTTAATTAGTAGATTAAATAATATTAATCGTTTTGTTTTATAGATATATATAAATGTAAGATGGCTGTTACTGTATATTTTGATTGTATCTGGCCTTAGGGCTGTAATAAACGTGTGTGTGTGTACTTAATACCCCTTCCTCCTCCTTTTTTCTCCACAGCAACAACCCTGTGAGGTGGGTTGGGCTGAGAGAGAGGGACTGGCCCAAAGTCACCCAGCCAGCTTTCATGTCTAAGGCGGGACCAGAACTCCTAGTCTCCTGCTTTCTAGCCTGGTGCCTTAACCTCTAGACCAGTGTTTCTCAATCTTGGCAACTTTAAGACCTGTGGACTTCAACTCCCAGAATTCCCCAGTCAACATGGCTGGCTGGGGAATTCTGGGAGTTGAAGTCCACTCATCTTAAAGTAGCCAAGGTTGAGAAACACTGCACTAGACCATACTGGCTCTCTTTGTTTGTTTCATAGGCATTTGTTGTCAATCTTTTTTTTAAAAAAATGGGTCAACTGGGTGCTTATGTAAAGCTCCACGTGCAAAGTATTAAAATGGACATAGTCTACTTCAACTGCCAAAAAGTTGCTCCTTCTCAGGTGTGATATCACTGCTTAGGTATAGTAAGGAAGAGGTAGGAGGGAAGAAGTAGGACCAGGGACAGCTCCAAGTAGTTGATAATTTGCTCCATCAACTTCTTGTTCCAACTGGAGTTTACAGTACTTCAGTTTGGTTATGTGATAACCCATTCTCAGTGTACAGACTACAGATATTTGGGCTTCAACTCTATAACCAGATCTTCCTCCTCTCCCTCTTGGCTGAACAACCTACCTTGTGTAGGTTACAATCTGAGTTGTCAACTTCTTTGTTTAATTCAAGATCTGGTCAATTAGTTCCATTGAAACTTGAAAAAAAAAAGCTTTATTTAACAAATACTTCAATAATACAAAAAATGAATAAAAATGGAAGCATTAGAAAACAATGTAGAAGTAAATACTTGAATATCAATTAAATAATTAAAATTGATTTAGGTATTCCAGCTCAGCTTTCTTTCTAGCTTTAAACAAAAATAAGAAGAGCCGTGTTTCTAATACTGTACCCATGTACTGCTGGTTCAATTTTCAGTTAAATTTTGTGCTTATTTTTGTACATGTAGATGCTTTGTTGAGCACTGCTGGAAGCAGAGATGCAAAATAGTTTAGATGATTGAAAACATGTTTTTCTAACAGCTGCAATTATTATCTTTGCATCTCAGATGTAGCAGTCAAATTATCTTAGGTTTATGGTGCCTCACCAAGTCAAGTGTGCTTAGCAGAGCTATCAGTGGAAACCACAGGATGAACGTTGTTTTGCTGCTATAAAAATAATCAGAGTTGAATTTCTAAGGTACTGTTAGGATAGTCAAGCCTGAGAGCGTTCTAATGGCTGGATTTCTTGTTATATATGATCTCTATTTTTATTTTGTCAGAGAATAATGAGAAGCAATTTAAATAATTCTCCTTAAAAAGAAAGAAGTAAATAATGCAATAGGAAACATGGCCCTTTATTTCCTTAATTCTCTGCACAGCATGTCATCATTTTAGCTTTATCTTCTGTTGCTCTGCTTCCTGGATTTATCCTGGTTAAAAAAAAAGCCCAGCCAGTCACATTTCTTCTTTCGTGCAGATAGCCATTGTTGAATGCAAGTAAGTTGGAGCCTCCCTGGGCTTTCTTACTGCAGGAAACTTTGTAATAGCCCTTAAATAAATAAAGCACTGGGGCAGGACATTATTGCTGGCTTTGTCCTTTTGTAGAAGTGTATTATAACATCACCCCGTGGATTGACACCAAGGACTGAATGTGGACAAGACAAATGTTGTATATGACAGTGGGGGTAGCATTGAAAGATGACCCCCATATCTAGAGGGTGAAGAGTTATGGATCCATTGATCGGTGTTAACCAGTGTCGGGAAGCGTGGCTTTAAATTTTTCTTGATGGCTTCTGGCTGTAGGCCTGCTGGTTTGTCTAGCAAGAGAGCATTTGAATGGAACTCCAGGCAACCATTGACAGGGAAGATGTGGGGGGTGGGGGAGCGGGAGAAAGCTGAATGCTCATGTCGTGGGGACTCTTGGTTGCTCATTTTTCTGACTTTGGGGTCTTTCAAGCCATGACCCTAAAAGTTACAAAGACTTCATGAAGTACAGCATATTTCCAGTCATTGAAGGTGGCATTAAGAGTACGTGCTACAGAGTTATCCCGTTGAACGTCTAGAAGCATATTTTTGAACAGGCTTCCTTAAGACTGCCTTGGATCTGAAAAGGGGACTTCTGATAATTTCGTTTTGAATGGATTTTGTCCGCTGCCAATTGTTGTTTCTTTTCCTAGCTTTTCCCCTTTTTTTGTTTTGTTTTTTTGAGTCACAGGGCCTAGAGCAGCTGGGTGAAGCATTTCAAGTCTCACTGGTTGCAGTAGAAAAATTACACTTTTAACATCTCTTCTACTAAGATCAATAGAATTTAAATATACTTGAGTTGAACTGGATCATGTTATTTCTTTAAAGTCTTTCAAGATTAGTGTAATCAGCCATTTTAAATATAAAAAATAAACTAAAATGGTCTCCTTGCACTATATTTCATGTAGATCATTTTGCTTAGCAATCAGTAGAACTTACTTACAAATCAATGGCCAAAATCTAATATTGAATGTTCTTTATATTCTCCTAATATTAATGGATTTTAAGCAGTAGTCCTGTGCACACTTGTCTAGCATAAATCCCACTAAACACAGTTTATTTCTGAGTTAACATGCATAGGATTCCTCAGTGTGCTTCTTTTAGTGCTGGATTATATCCAGATTGTATTTTTGGCTAATTTTAAACTGTAGAATAGTAGTTTTTGTTTTCTAGAGTTTGGCCTGTACATTGATCATTTTGTTTCCAAGATTCAGTAGTTGGGTTTATAGTTTTCTACAGGAGAAAGCATCTGTGAACAGGCTAAATCCAGCTATTCAGGTTAATTGATTACACAGCTCACAAGATCCCGGACAGTGCACACTTTCATAGACAGGGAATGTGACAGAAGACAAAGCGTGAAAGAGATCACGCATAAAGGAGAAGAGACAATGAACCACAGAACAGAAAAGTCACAGTGAAATGTTCATGTCTGAACAAGATTTAAAAAGGGAGATCAAGGCAAAATATGGTCTAGAAAATATCCACTAAAAGCACTGAGAATACCAAAAGGTTAGATTATAGTCATCAACCAGGATATCATCAACCAGAATACGTTTCATGTATAACTATTGTAGAAAGATAGAACTTACATTTTATCTTTCCAAAAAGCCCAAAGCAGCATACATGACAACCCCTGCCCATTTTCTTTCCTCACAACATCCCTTTGATGTTTATTTTAAGTGTGGCTGGCTCTTAGTTGTCCAGTCATAGCAGAACAAAGAAGGATTTGAACCTGAATCTTCTCTCGGCTAATCTAATCACTATGTCAGAGTGGCCCTCATATATAAAAAGAGTGAAAACACCATCATCCTGTTCTTCTGATGGTCAATGCCAGTCATTACACCTCCACATTTATATTATATCCAGAACAAAGAAAGCTTGGGTTGGGGGATCATTAGTTAGAAGGACCTGTTCCAGAATTGTCTCTTTCAGCTAAAGGTCTACCCACCATTTTTTCTGATGGTACCCAAGATAAGTCCCAACCTATAGATGGTCCACAAGGGTATGTATATTGCAGTTATACTAAAAAAGATACCAAACCAATCACATGTGGTTAAATCCAATTATCCACAAATGAAAATAAGTTTACCCTATGGAACAAACAAACAAACAACAGTTCTGTGTTGTACTTTTTTGATCTGTGAGAACTAAACTTGGCTGGATTCTCATGGGAAGGAGTGCAGCAGCAAGATAATCCTACTTGCAAAACCTTCTGTTTCATGGGGTTATCAGAGTAACAGGAGAGAAGGTATAAGCAGAAAGCATTGCCCACCCTTAATCATTCCTACCCATCTAGTTGTGAAATTTCATTCTCTCTAAATTATAAGTTAAGACATGGTAGGCTTTGGGAATGTCACAATGCTTAGGACAAGTTGATGGGAAATACCTAAGTCCCGTGAGACTTGTACTTGGGTGGGTTTGTTAAGCTACTTTACCCTTGGCAGGTCTTTCTGGAGCCCCAGAGTGGAAACTGGAGCATGATGGTCAGAGGAAGAAACCTAGTCAGAAATAACTACCTCGCTGCCAGTGATGAGTCAGTCCTTCTAAGTGAGAAGGTCCCAGGTTTGAAAGATCTGCCCATAATGCTGTGATCCATTAACCACAGAAGACTTTATGCAAGCTGTTAGACCAGTGTTTCTCAACCTTAGCAACTTTAAGATGTGTGGACTTCAACTCCCAGAATTCCCCAGCCAGCAAGGCTGGCTGGGGAATTCTGGGAGTTGAAGTCCACACATCTTAAAGTTGCCACGATTGAGAAACAATGTGTTAGTTAAAAAAAGGAAAGACATCTGGTATTGACTCTGGACTAATGGTAAGAGCACAGTGGTACAGTGATCCAAAATTAGCAAACTTCCTACGAGTTGTGTGCGTGGAGTGAAACCATGATTAATGAAATGGCTCCTCAACAGTGACTTAATTGTCCTAGTTCCAAAGAGATGGGGGTAGGCTAAACTGAAGACCCATTGCAGGATCCCTCTTCTGGTGCTACCATGGAATCTGTGTCACATGAGGCTGTTAAACAGGACGGAGCCTTTCCTCACCACTTTGCCTGGACTCTTTTGAACAAGTTTCTTGAAGGACACAATGGCTTACAAGCAGGGATTTTCACTCAACCGCTGCAACTGAGGACAGCAGTCTTAAGGTTCATTGTGACCAAGAGCCTTTCCATTTGTGGTGACTGCTTCTCCTGCTTTTTCTTTATTGTCCAGCAGGGTTAACATTAAGACTGCAAATGCTTAGGGCTTGACAGGTCAGTTTTTGTCTGGTTTCAGTTTTTTACTAATAGTGCGCTCCACAGATGGATGGAGAGGGTGTATGACAATACTTGGGCTTTTCAAATTGCATAGCCTTTAAGCCGCATAGTCTTTTCAGTGGCTCATCTTTCTTAATGGTCCCCCTTATTAAATTCAGGTATCTGCTGATGTGCACTCCTCTCCTCAACTTCTGTTGAGTCAGGCTATTACATTGCATCTCACATTAGATTATCAAGCCTGTTAACTTCTCATTATTAGTTGTTTATACTAACTTCAACCATTACAAGCTGTTTGGAATAGGAGTCAGGGTTTATTAGGAGCCCTCACAGAAGCTCACGGTCTGACTATGGGCCAGTCCCTCTTTCTCAGCCCAACCGATCTTGCAGGATGATTGTGGGAAGAAAAAGTGCTCCATTTGCCACACTGAGCTCTGAACGAAAGGTGAGGTAGAAATCAAATTGACAGATCAATCATATCCATCTATTGAAAATGAAAATCTTGGACCAGCTGTAGGCCCATCTTAAAGGTCGTTTAGCTTTAAGCAGTGATTTTGCCTAGGAATGAGCTGTCAGCTGCTGGTGGTCCAGGTAGAACCGTGGGAGCGGAGCAATGCTGGAATCCACCCATTTTTTATTTATTTATTCGTTTTCTCACCCTTTCCTGAAGGGAATGGGTGGGTTTGTTGTGTAAGCTTCTGGCAATACGTAGAGTTCTGCCCCGTTGTCTACTGCGTTCTGGAGCCATCTTTCACCTGGCAACTTTGCTCAGTTAATCTAATCAATTGAATTTTAATAAACAAACCTAAAGTCTCAGGCCATTTCCTCCCCAGAGATTGATAGCCCCTTCTCATGTCACCCTACCATCACTGTGGTATTAATCAGCCTGCCCTCATTACAGATATCTCAGCACAGAGATGGCAGGATGATTCTAGAAGATGCTGTAAATCACTAGTAAGGAAACAGCTTATTGTTTCATATCTTGTGCTGTGGAGTGTACCTAGCTTACTATTTAATAAACTGATGAGTACCCATGGTTAGAAGGAAAGGCTGCCTCTTCTCTTGTTCATTGTCCACTGAGCGAAAACCTGGAGCCAAGGAACTTCAAAGCTAAACTTCTCACTCCCATCAGTTTAAATTATCTACCATTAAAATCCCATCTGCGCTTGCTTGGAAATATAGATCCACAGTGCAGTGGGACTGTTCAAGAAATGGTATATAGATCCATTTTAGATGCTTCTTCATTGATTAAAGGAGTGTGTTTTTTTCTTAACAGAGGGCCATACTTGATTTTTTGAAGGCATGTCAGGAGTGGGGAGTCCTGTTCCAAAAGGGAGTGGGTGGGGTAGGTCAAAAACAAAATTGGACTTCATTTTATTTCCATTTAAATATAAATACAATTACATAAAAATACTGCCTTTAATTATATATTTATTCCTTTCTTTCTTGTCATCTTAAAATTACAATTATAAAAGTTTAATAATAACTTTTGGGGCCCACAGTCTCCCCTGAATGACTAGCTTACACTGATCAAGGCTTGATAACTTCCTCATCACTAAAACCACTGAATTAATCACAATCTCTTTTTTATGTCAAACCTTCTCGTAGACACGCAATTTAAAAATGTAGGTAGGAAATAAGTAAAATAGAAGCAGTCCCAACCTACTTGAGGGGAATAGCCCAAATTGATTAAATAGCCGATGGATTTAATTAATTCACTGTTGCCCGCAGAATTGGTTCATGGAGATTGAACGACATCTTGCGTGTTCCACCGGGAGTAGGATTTGTGCAAGATTCAAGCTAGCCAGAGTAAGGATGATTAAAATCACAGATATTCTGCTCTGACTTGAACGAAGATTTTGAAATATTTTTTGTTAGATGATATTTTGAGGCAGGTTTCATTTCAGCTAAAGAGAATCTGGCCTTTAGTCGAGGGTTTAAGGGCAAGCAACTAGTGCAGTTGTAGAATATGGGTAGGCAGTTTGCAACCCAGAACTCCATTGTTTACATCCTCTAGGAACTCACAAGGCTTTTCAGTATTCTGAAGAGGGAAACACATAATCCATGAAAAGCCTCACCTATTAGAGTGGGGGACATGGCCCTACAACCTTTTTATCACTGCCGCTCCCCACTCAAGAAACGTTCATTCCCCCACCCCAGGCCCACCACCAAAAGTTTGTCCAGAGGTGCTTCTGAAACAAGACAGGACTCTCCGTTCAGCGGTGAAAGCCAATTGCTACGGCATTGTCTGGTGGCCCTTCTCTGCGTGGTCCTCGGTGTGCTGATGTTTGGTGCTGTTTTGTTTCACGGGCCAGAGAAGGAGAAACAGCTTGTATGGCAGGGATGGCACATGGATATGGGAGCTGAGCCGGAAAAGCATTTTTAAAATAAGATACCAAGCCTGGAACAGGAGCGCTCAAGAAGAGGTGATCTGAGCGTTATTTAGTCCCTACAAGTATTTATCTTATTTTGGTGTCTTTATAAGGCAATGAGCTGGGTCTAATCCTCTTCTTCCAATTTTAGATTTATTTTATTTGTAGTTACTTACAGTTCTGAAATACGATTTGAAGGATAGCCAATTGCCTTTCAGCTCCCATCGCTTTCACCCTTACAGCCCAATGAACAAAGATGGAATTTTTTTCTCTGACTTTTTAAACAATTGTATTAAACATCAGTTAGGATTGATGTTATAGCTGTAGGGTGTTTTTCACCAAAAAGGGTGGGAAACTGTGGTGCTGAGTCCGGTCAGAGGAAGATTAGGAAGATGCAGAAAAGGAGCAGGCGGAGGACGCGGGTTGCCAGCTCCTGATGCCAAGAAAGGTCGTGGGATTTGAGTGGTTCCTTTAGTGGCCCAGTGGAGAATTTCATTGGTCAGGCAGTTATTGGTGTCCCATACTTTCTGCAGTTCAGGAATTAGCTGAAATCTGAAGATTACTTACTTGGCAGTGCCCCGGATTAAAAGAGGAATCGTTCCTCCCATTAGTGTTTGGGTTTAGGCTTGATATACCTTCCGAACTCAAAGAGGAAATCATCCTTGTTTTCACATCTGGCAGGGGGCTGGCTTTGACCTGTGTGGGTGTTGGTGGCCCTGGAAGAAACGTTGATCGTAAAGGCCTTTCTCCATTTGAACCTAACCGTGGGGTTTATACGGCCGCACGGCATTTCCTTCACCTCGTCCCCAGCTCATGAGTGAGACAGACTGAAGCTGACCTGAGCAATGGGCACAGCAAAGGCTATGCCAGCTTAGTTTTCTGTCAACTCAAGGATGGGTAGAGTGCTGCAGGGGGAAGAGAGCTTGCTTCTACCCTGTCAACAAGTTTGTGCGTGGTCAGTCCTGGTTGCATCCTGGCTGAGAACCTCGTCGAGCAGACAGATGGGGTTGTCCTGGCTCAAAAGACAGAGAATGGAATGAGGCTGCTTTGATTCCATGCCAGTCCCAGATGAGGGCTTTCAGGCCTGAATGCTATCCCTGTTTGGCCAAAGGGCAGCCTGGGATTCTCCTACAGGGGGTAGCTCCAAAGGGGCAGGGACTGCACGCCTGGGCCGCCTCTGAGGGGTTCCTGTGCCGGGTCTCCCAAGCTTCCGCCAAGGAGACGGCGTGGGCAGGCTGCAAGCGTTCCCACCGTCCCTTCGCTTTCTTCCCTGGTATTCCGCCTCTTCCAGCTTCCCTGGAGCGAGCGTGCCCGTCCCATGCTGGGTTCTCAGGCGGGCAGCTGCCTGGGCCGATCTCAGCCAGAGCGTCCGGGCGGGTGGAGGCAGCAGAGCAGGTGGGGTGTGCCGGGGGGGGGCTGTGTATTTTGGGCCTGATCTGTCCCCTTTTCACCCGCTCCACTTCCTCTCCAGCGTTCTGCGCCTTCGGGCGGCTGGTGGCGCAGCGCATAAGCTGATTAGGTAACAACAGAGCACCTTCCCTCGCTGTTTTCTCTCAATACGCCCAGGCCACGGCTTTTGAAGCTGCCGAGCCCTGCCACTATCCAGCCATTATGCCGACGTGTATGGGGCTTTATCCGGAGAAGGCTCCGCGGTGCCCCCAGCGTCATCAATCATTTGGAGCAGCTCAAATCCCCTTCATAGCTTTCCGCCTCATTTAACCTATCAAGGCCGGGAGAGAACCGAAGAGAAGTTGTAAAGCACCAGAATGCCTACACACACACACACACACACACACACACACACCCTTGCTCACGGCCGCTGCTGAGATTTGGAGGAGGGCTGCTGAGATAGCAGAAAGGGGCTCCTGATGAAAGGACAGACGCTTCCCTGTTGACACGGCAGGGGCGGAGAGGGACCTTCCCAAACATTTAAAGCAAGAAGCCGGGCCACTGGCCTTACACCTCAGTCAACGAGCAGGGGGCGGAAGGCATTCAGAAGGCTGACGGAGGAGTCAGGAAGGGGTACTGGAGCTTGTAGACTTACCCCAACGCTTGCGATAGCATTACTCATGATTAATCCTTGAGAGAAACACTCTTACTGGAGGACCATGCCTTCACTGGCACGGCCACCCTCGGCAGCAAGGTTGTTTCCACACTAGTGATTTCTAGAGCGACTTCTAGTGCTATCCAACCATCGTTGTACAGTTGGAGCAATAATGAAGATCGCGACAGTGTGGCTGGGAGATTGCTATCCACTTCTCATCTGGAAATGGCTGTAGCATTCTTTGCAATATTGAAAAGGAAGGAGCAGACTCTTCGCCCAGTTTGTTATTAACACAACGTTTAGGGACATTAGAGTCTCACCCAAGTGTTGTGAGCCTGCCTTCAGTGCCAGCTTATCGATACAGCAGTGGCTAAGTCAGTAGTAAGGAGACAGCCTCAGGCACAAACCTACCAAAGGTCTTTGTGCTTTTAGAGTAGGCTTCCCCATGTGGGAACCTCCAGCCAGGTTGAATGTTAACTCCGTAGATGAGCTTGGCCCTCCTGACTGGGCACGACATACCTTGTTCTCCAATGCTGGTGGCCATAATCGAGTTGCCACATGAACTTCATAAGGATTAGATAGAGAGGGAAGATTTTCCAGGGATGAATGACACTGAGCCAGAGAAGTGCTTGCTGATCCAAAGCAGTAGGGAAGCTAAGACAGAATTAAACTATGGAGAAGAATGGTTTTGGAGGAATGAAAAGTTGAAGGGTATAGTAATAAAAATACAAAATTTCATTCAGTGTAATACAGTCAGGGTTGGACATCAGAGCCAAGAGGATCTCCAAGTGGCCATCAAGACAGCCACAGGTGACAGAGACAGTAATATAAATTCTATTCTCCATAGCTACCATCTTATTTTTAAGACCAATTTTCAATCTGTAGGTAGCCAGGGATACAGGCCAATGATTATCTTGTTCTACAAGACATGCCCCCCCCCACAAAAAAGTGAATTTAACATCAGACCAATAGAAGCAAACTTCACTGAATTCCTGTAGTTAATGATGAATGTAAAGTGCAAAACTGTATATACTCAAAATATTTTTTCCTTAGTAGTGCTGCTAAATTTGGGGAGTTCTAACTTAAGAAAAAAAGCAATTGTAAACGTTTAAATACTTCATAATTGAATGCAAAGCTTCATATTATTCAACTGCGCAGGCCTAGCTATTCACCTGAAGCATGCAAGACAGTGCACCCTTTAAGCACAGTGGAACTTATTTCTGGATTGATACGCAAAGAATTGCACACTTTACATCAATGATGGCTATGTAGATAGATCGATTTATCCAGGAAATAAATGCAAAGAGTAACCACATCTAAATATATTGGGGAGGTAGGGCAGTATTATATTCTGCATTTCTGCACAATCAGAGCTCCAGAGAAAGTTGAGCCAAATGAGATACCGTGTTATATGCTATTGCAATAAATCCTGGAATATATCTCACCAGTTATGACAAAACATTGTAGTATTGCTGGAAAAAGTGGCCTACAGACATTTCTTGGTTTATGATCTCTCTCATAATAACCACGGGCTAAGGAACTAAATGCTTATTCTTGAAAGCTCAACTACAAGGAGACATTAATAGGAACTGAAGGCATTCATCATTTTAAGAGTGTCATTAATTGTAGATTTGAAATGGGGGGGGGGAATTGGATTATAGTCCTATCTGATCAGTGCTGCATGGTTTAAGGACTGTCTTTGCATATATGTATGTGGGCGAGAGAAAACATGCCAGGGGAATGTACATGTTTGGGCAGGCCACTATATTCAGTAGTATTTGAAGCATGGGATAAATGAATGAAGTCAAGCAGTTCACTGACAAATGTTTCAGCCAGTTCCTACCAATGGTGCTAATGCAAAATGATATACAGTATGCAGGCAAATTATTTTTGGAATTTGAGCTTTCAAATATAAATTTGAAACATAAATAAAGTTATTTTCAGGCTACATATTTTAGAAAATTTGGTTTGGAAATAGTATTTGTCAGATTATAGAATACATTAATATTGAAAATGGGTTATTTTTCTTTATATTCCTGATAAGACCCAAAGGAGGCCTACAGATTTCAAAAATATATTTGGGGTACATAACATATCAAGAACATCGTGCGCTCTTAGGTGGATTGGCAAAGCAAATTGCAGTCCTTCCTTGAAACTTCTTAATGACAACAGATATTTAATGTCTATTTTCTGTGGAAGAAAACATAAATATCTCTCTTACATAATAATCAAAGCTAATCTTATGCATATATTCCTGCCATATTATAAATGACTTAAATGGGGATATTTACCTGCAAAGCAGATCCAAATTTCTAAACAGTCCTCCAGTTGAGGCTCTTGGGATAAAATACTGGTTAATCTAGAGGAGTTCCTCAGAGCACTTGATGATAATGATTACATTTTTATCCTTCCTTTGTGTGTGTGTTTGTGTGTGTGTGGTCAACTCAAGATGGCAAACATACCATATACTCCCGATTGATAGAGAATGGGTATCCTTCCAACTTGATATTAATTTAGGGGTTCTACAAGTGTGGCATGTCCATATTCTATTGTTAGTTTCCAACTATGGGACTGTAATTCACAATCATATGAAGAACTAGAAAACTCAGTGAAGTCCTCCAGAATAAAATGAATGTTTAAAATAGCTTCTGTCCAAATGGAAGCCATAAGTAACAAGTTGGTGCATTTGGAATTACCAATGAAGTGCAATTAACTCAAAACATTTAAACACATCACAGCAAAGTTCTAGTGTCCTGGCAGTGAGACTGAATCACCAGTAATGATTTGCATGTGTGAGTTCAGCCACCTAGACCGTTCAGATGATCAGGTGTTAAACAATTAGTCATATAGCTTTTTAAAAGAATGTTTATAGCGCTGAAGGAGAAAAAAATACAGTTCTGCTCTGTACAGACCAGAAGATGTGCACCAAGCCCAGTTGACAGAGTTTAATGTGACTAGTCAATGGGACACACAGAGTAACATGCACAGTAAATAATACATGAACACGTGCAGAGTGTCTTTCATCCACTACCAACTAACTGCCATCCTTCCATGTATATCTAGACCAAGAGAAATGGGCGTCCAATAGCCTGATATGGTTAGGAAGGGCTAAGACTGTCACTTGAAGACTCCTGGACAAGACAGTACACAATCCCACGGAGGTTTGTGAATGGAGTAAATTCGTTCGGAATGGACACAAACAACACTGTAGAACAGAAAGCTAGAATTTGAATTCGCATCTGAGCATTATGCTTGATCAAGAGGTGTTTGAAGGTTTCCATCCAGATGATAGCTGTGCTGTTACTGGCCATAAAAATCATGAACCAGAGCTGTCAAGAGTATGGATTGCTTCGGTGACCTATAGCCACTGGAACGAAGAAGAAATCATTGGGAATAATGTGATGAACTTTATTATACCCAATCAAGTTGCTGCGCTGATCTATCGCAAGGGTGTAGATTATGAAAGAGCAGAGGAAGGGGAGGTCTTGCTAAGCAGTCTTAAATGATGCAGGGCACGCCAAAAAGGAAACAAACGGGGGGAGAAAAATGGCCAGTCCTGCTTGAAAGGAAACAGGTGGACCAATGCAATCCTCAAGCTGCACCCCACCTTAGTCGGCAGCGTAAATACTCATAAAAGAGGAATCGCCACGAGAGAGAGAGAGAGAAAGCGTTAAATGACAGAAAGGGTTTCTTCCTCCACCCCCAAGCATGGAAAGGTTCTGAGATCCCTGCCTTGTAACTCTAACTTTTTTAATAACGATTTTTTTTTCCTGGGTTGTGAGCTTGCCCCAAATCCTGGAGGAATTGCTCAATCAGATTAAGGTTTATATTTTGCAACAGACTGGATGGAGCAATAAAGGAGAGAGTGCGGAAATGGGACTTCACCCATCAATTAGATCTCTATTAGCAGCCAATGCAGGCTTCACCACAGGAAATGTCATATCGCAGCAGCAGCAGCAGAGCCGGGCGGCTCCCCACCTCCACTTCCAGCTCCTCCCCCCATCTGGAAATTAACTAATGCCTTTTGCTTGGTTTTAAACAAGCCCTTTGTTTATCTGGCCGCATACTTTTTAGGAATAAATAAATAAATGAATGAACGAGCACCTGCTTAGCCCATGAAATAATACTCGGGGAGCAGAAGAAACCTCAGGAGTTCTCCATGTGAACAGGTTGCTTGGAAGGACACCTGCACACCCAGCTCAGAAGATGGAGATTTTGCTTTATTAATATTAAAGCATTTATTATAGTCATAGAGCAGGCTTGAGCCAAGGGCAATTAGCAACACAATAGGTCATATTTTGAATACCAGCTCAGCTCATCTGTCCCCCATATATCATATCTGCCAAAGCTTCTTTTGATTTTTTTTTTGGGGGGGGGAATGGG
The DNA here is from genome assembly GCF_059951505.1 of Python bivittatus. NCBI lineage: Eukaryota > Metazoa > Chordata > Lepidosauria > Squamata > Pythonidae > Python > Python bivittatus. The sequence continues at coordinate 1,638,059 of NW_028277121.1, forward strand.
AAGAGGTGACAAAAAAGATGTTATAGTGCCAAAACATACTGGCGTTCTGCTTATTTTTGTGTGTTGTTCGACTTGAAGCTGAATATGTTGCTGTAGTCCTAATCCTTGGGAAATATTTCCGTTCAGAACAAGGGGAATTGATTCCAGCCACCTATAATGTAGGTTGAAGGGATACCCACATTCTCAATTAAGAGGTTCTGTTCCGGGTTTTTCCGATCTCCTTGGCTTCGGGATGCAGGTTTTGTTAGGCTGACTGGAAGTTACTAAACGTTGGAATGGATATGGTGTGAACACCTTGTAGGTCATGTGAAACTTCTGATAATTCTGTGGGGATGGTCCTTTTCGCACAGTTTCTTATCCATTGATAAATGTGCGGCTGCATTTAAAAATAATTGTGTTTAAGGTGCGCTGAGCTGTCGAAGTCTGTAGTGTTCTGTGGTACCTGTTTCATATTTAAGGCTCCTTACTTCAACAGATCACTATTTACTTAGTATGTGTGAGCACCCATGTGGACGGCAGACCAAGCAGATTATGTACAGATATGAGAAGGTCGGTCGGCCTATTTAAATAGCGGAGGAAGGTACTTTTCCCTGTTTCTGACCAGCACGTTTACTGTATTCTGCATTATATCAGGAATGGTACCGGCGGTGAAAACAGAACCGGATTTTCAGGCATCAAGGGCTGGGAGTCAGGGGAGGCGGTCTTCGTTCTGGGATGAGCCCAAATACAGGCTTGGTATTTCCCACCGTACAGATCAGACAGGAGGTGCCTTGTAAGCCATGCGAAAGAAGAGAGGAATCTGCTATTGTACAATGTACTTATCCGTGTTTAACCTAACCATGGCTTACTTAACACCATTTTCTGAGTTCACCCAGGACCGCGTCCTAAGCCAAGCGGCGGGCTGGCTGGCTGGCTGGCTGGCAAGGCGGCCTGGCCAAAGCGCACCGGGCGAGGCGGCGGGAAGCGGGGTCTGCAAAGACCTGGAGCTCAACGGCCGGGCCGCTGTCCGGGGCTTGCGCCGCACGACGCGCCCGCCCTCGCCGGTCCCAAGCCCAGGGCGCGGAGCGCGCTCGCCTTGCTTGCCCGGGGCGCGGCTCTGCAGCGGGGAGGGCAAGCCGGCGCGCGCTGCGCTGCGCTGCGCAGGGGCGGGCTCGGCGATGGGCCCGCGGCTCGCTGCGCTCCGTCCTGAGCCCCGGAGGCCCGGCCGGAGGAGACCCCGCCGCCACTGCCACCAGCTGCCACCGCCGCGGCGGAGGCGGCGCCCTTCGCCGGCGGCGCGCAGGGGCCGCCCGGCGCTGAAGGGCTCCTCGCGCGCCTTCTCCCGCGGCTCGCATTCAGGCGGCCCAGCTGAAGCCGCTCCCGCTCATAAAGCGCCTTTATGCGGCTCCAGACTCCACCGGAGAGCAGCCCGCGGCGCGGCTGAAAGAGGCTTTGAGAGCGGCCAGCCCCCCGCCGGCGTGAGTGGCACCGAGTGCCCTGGCCGCGGCCGGCTGGGCTGGGCGGGGCTGGGCTGGGCGGGCTGGGGGTCATTAGCATGCGCGGGGCGTCTCCGGAGGCAGCGGCGGCGAGCCAGGAGAAGCGCGCCCCGGCCGGGCTCGGCCAGCTCGGGGCGCGAGGCGCTCTTTGGCTGCGAGACGGGTCCCTGCCTAGGGGCGCCGCTGATGCCGAGGGCCCCGGTGGCACCTCCTCCTCGCCAGCACCTTTAGGACAGCCGCGTCCTGGGCCGCTTTTGGGAAAGGAGCGGCCCCACCGATGCCGTTTCTGTACCGATGGGGCTACCCAGTCCGGACGCCCGCTAGCATCTCAGCGTTTCTCAGCCTTGGCCACTTTCAGACATGTGGACTTCGACTCCCAGAATTCCCCAGCCAGCTTGCTGGCTGGGGAATTCTGGGAGATGAAGTCCACATGTCTGAAAGTGGCCAAGGCTGAGAAACGCTGATGGGAGTTGGGCGCCTGGGCATCTCTGCTGTCGTCTGATGGTTTCCAGATCAAATCGTTGCAGCCCTGCCTTGTCCCCCTGCTATAAATATGGATCTTTTCTGGGATCATTAGTGTCTTCCAAAGAGAACCGAGGGAGGGACGTCTGAAAAGTTTCAGCCCCCTTACAGGCACGCGTGGCCTGTCCCAAAAGGTGAATGCGTCCAGATAAGGTGTCGTCCGTCTGCCAGATGTGGGCATTGCTGGGTGGTTATTGCAGAGTTTTTTACTCCTTCAAACGCCAAGGACTGTCTGCAAAAGGTTGCCACTTTTCAAAAGAGTAGGAAGGCTTAGGGAAGAGCGTTTTTCTTCTGCCGCAGATGAAAATCACTGCATTCCACCAATCGGAAGAAGTCTAGATGTTCTCCGGGTTTTAGTTCATGTCTTCATTTAAAAGGTTTGCCATTCAGATAATTAGATTTAAGGTAGCAGAAGACAGATTCAGATATTTTTGATGTATCTTTTGACAAAATGTTGAGGTGGCAGATAGAATGTGGATCTATCTACCTATCCATATAGATTTGTGATTTTTTCCCCCCAGTATGAGTTAATTTGGCTCCCTAGGCCCTTTTGATATCTCTAAAGCTGAAAGTGGGCAGACTGTGACTTTTGAGATTCACTTTGCATTTTTATTAGAACCTGGAATTCACTAGCTACAGCTTGGTGCAAAATGAATATATTTAGAATTAAAGAATTCTGAGTTCCGGAATTTGTTTTGAGTGCCAGAGACTAAAACTCCCTCCATTAAAAAGAAAAAAAAATCCACTCCCAAGTTGCTCAAAACCATCTGCATTTCAGTAGTTTAATATAACATGAGAACATTATTTTATTATTTAAAAAATTAGGGTCAGGAATCACTCATCAAGCAAATCAAGCAAAAAATTGTCTCCCGTTTGCCCTTGCTCCTGAGATTCAATTTTGGGTTGGGTTAAAATATGACTTCATTGCTTTTCTTCAATTTTACCAAACCAAATTATTCTGAAAATTAAGGTTGCTGTCCTTAAATTTCAGCTGTTATTACAATAGTCAAACCCATTGTGACTGAAAACGTCCTACTAATGATTGTTGACTAAATTATTTATGGTCCGTTTCTTAATTAATGTGTTTTGTGGGTCAGGGCAGGATGGTCTCATTATTCAAATTCAGAAGAAGGCTTGGTGTGGGTAGGTATTACTTTCCCTGTGTGACTCTTCACATACATCAGTCCGGCATGGAAGCAGAGTAACTAATACAGATTTCAAAATACAGGGATGACCTGATGTGATGGCCTTTCCCGGTACAGATGGAGCCTTAGGTAGGCCTTAGACCGTGGTTAAAGGTCCACGTAGGTGGGAGTTAAAAGGGTGGCACGTGTGAACTCGTGAACCGGGGAGAACGCTTAGAGTGTCACCCAAACCTGCTTAAAATGTCTCCTTAGGTTTCTGTTCTCTGCTACTGTGGATGACTAAGAAGTCTCCTGATGGCATGACTGGAAGGTTTCCTGGAGTTTCACAAAAATGTTTTTGTTTTCCCTTTTTATATTTCAGAGATTCGCCTGTGCAGTTGTGCAGTTCGGTTATTGGCGGTAAGGGTTATTCAGGCTACATGACGTGCCCCCAAGGTGTTTCTGGGCATGACGACGATGAAATATGGACATTGATAACATTGATCTCATAATGTTTGGGGGATTAAAAACAAAAAAGATTGTGGAGGGGAACAGAGTAAAGTTTTTGCCAGAACAGATCCATCTTATCACTCAGACTTCAAAAGTTACTTTTATTTAATCATAACCATAACTATACAGGCAAAAGAGAAAAAGTACTTTATCTCCAGCATTCCGTACTGTGGGTTTTAATCACGCTATCCTTTTTGACACTTTTATGATAATCCCTATCCTTGAGACAGGGAGGAACAAAATCAAAGAATACTTCTGAATCTTCCTCGGGGCTGGAAACTTAGCTTAGGTTACAAAATGCTATTATTAATCAAAGTAACTTTCATCGCTTGAGAGAAATCATGTTCTGTAGATTATGGGTTATTGTACCTTCCATGGTCTGATAGCCGTCAGCACTTAGAGTTGTTGGGTTATAAGGGGAAGCTAAAAGAAGGGGCCTGTAAGTTTATTATATACTGTAGTGTGAGGTGCTTCACTTAAATCAATGAGACTAATTCAAAAGCGCGTAGGGTTGGAGTGTAAGCAAGTCACTTTTAGGGCATGATCTCACTAGGACTGGCCAGAGTCTGACTGTTTGGAAGCACATCACCGAAATATTATCCAAGCTGCTTGTGGATACATTTTCACACGGTAATGCATAATTAGCCGTGTATGTGTGGAAGCATTCTCTTTAGAAACTGATTTTGAAATCAGAAGACTTGCTTTTCTCACTAAAGATTTACCTTTCAACATTAAAGCTAACTTCCAGCTAAATATGGGTTTGTACCTCAAGTACCTTGAATGGTACACTGAGAGCAGGAGGAGGTTCAGACGTATGAAAGCCGGGAAAGAATTTTGTAACGGTAGAAATGCATGTCACTTTTTATTAAGTATATTCATGCATATCCATACTATATGCACATTATATTTAATTGAAATGTGACAGAGAGAGAGAGAGAGAGAGAGAGAGAGACATCATTTTCCAAAATTCATGGTTAATGGGATGGCCTTTTAAGGTAGGTAAATCATGGATAAGTCTTTTAAGTGTGCTGTAGCCATGACGTGCCATTGTCTTCAGAAATAGTCAACCAGGGCAGCCCACAGATCAAATACGGGATAGGATGAAGCAAAAAGATAAGTGGAATATATAGCTTTTGTAGGAATGCATAACGACTCTCCATGCCTCCTTACATGCAATGAGACCAAGGCTGTATAAGAAGCCAGTGCATTTTAATGAGAACTTTTTTTCTTAAATCAACAGTTTCAGTACGGACCAATACAGGTCAAGAAGCCGCTTCTTGAAGAAAAATGGTTTTATGGATTGATTCAGTTTATAGCCCACATCTGTTCAGGAGCTCAAGGTGGTGTACACAGCACTCCGCTGTTTTCACCACAACCTCTCTGTGAGTTAAGCTGGGCTGAAGCTGAATGTCTCTGTAGCTCCTGGGGGTGAGGGTGGGTTTTCAGTCTGGTCTTCCACCCCATTCCCAGTTCAACACCTTAACCATTACATCGTAGTGGTTCTCCATTGTTCTTTTAACCAATACATATATCAGACACAGAGTTACTTGCAATGTTATACATGCTGGAAATCAGTAAGGCTTGCTTTTGTGTGTGTGTGTATGCACGCACACGTATGTTTATCTTGTATCACATAAAACTAGTCAGGGTTAAAAATTTACATCTATTGGATGAAGGCCAATAAAGTTATGCTCAGTTTATACAAGAGGAGGACACTAGCTGGATTGCACTGAGCTGTGTTCTGTTCAACCACAGTTTATTCCATAAGCCACAATTGGTTGGATTCATGCACATTAACCCATAAACCATAGCTATCCATAATGACTGAATTGACAAAACACGCTAAGCGCAAAGCAAACCAATTAAGGCTTGACGTGCTGGCTGAAGTGGGCCTCTGTGCGGGTTTTTCTGCCTGGCTACATGATGGTTATCCTGTCCTGTAGATTGCTGGGGTTTTGTCAGACCTCGAAGTATGTAATTTAACGGTAGATATGGATGATCACGGTCACTGAAGGCAAAGTCGGCCTTATTAGCTTGGAGCACCATTTATCCCTCCAGCAACTTACCGCAGTTGCTCTACTAAGGAGAGGAAACCTGGAATGGCAATTTTTCAAAGGCTAGTAATTTCCCATTTGGGCTATGATGTTATACGCAGAGCTCTGTGTCACAAGGGGCTGGGAACTTCAGCTAGTCCAAAGCAGGACAGGCAGACAGCTAATGGAGAGGGTCTGATAGTCAACTTGGGCCTTTCATTCTCTGCCGTCTGTTTTCAGGGCTCATTCAAAGCCAGTTACAGACCTGTTAACCTCCTTAATATAGTAAGCTAAATGCACAGTATTTTATTTAAAACTATTGGTCTGGGTCCAAAGTAAAGAATATTCTTGCTGTGATGCAGGCAGAATTTGGAGGGGATTGTTTAACCTTGGCTTTGTCTGGTCCTGCACCGCTTAGCTGAAAAATACTCCTCGCCAGCCAAAGGCTCCCTTTTTGCATTTTGTGGGCTTCAGATCAGCTTTTGATTGGATTCCAAGGGAGAGGCTATGGGGAAAATTAGGGGAATCTTCCATGGATAAAATGTGTATCTGTCTTGCCCAGTCTTTTTATCGCAAGCGGTCACTGAGTGCTAGATGGGCCTCTTGGGAGCGTCTTTCTGGAGCTATTACCACCCAGAGGGGAAGGCCAAGGGTGTATTTTAGCCCCCCTACTCTTCAAACTATATATTAATTCACTAATAAAGGCTCTCGCATCTTCTGCTCATCAGCCTCCAGCGTTAGCAGATTGTGCAATTCCAGCTTTGTTACATGCAGATATAATATAATTCTGCCTAGACAGGTAGATTGTAAAGGGAGATGGGGTGATACAGTCGCCTTACGCCTCTACTGTCATTCGCTGCTGTCTATTTGCAGGGCTCATTCAGAGTAATAATTCAACACTTTTAATGGCTCAGAGTCAGGTTACTTGACCAAATTTACCTCCCCAAACCTTAAAGCAGAGCCCAATTTTTTGCCTTCATTACCCAAAACTCAGTGGGGAAGGAGGTCACGGTGCATGCGAGCAAGCGAAGGGGGGAAGAAAGGCATGGTGCATGCATGCGAGTGAAGGGGGGGAGGGTATGGTGCATACGCGCAAGCGAAGAAAGGCCAGGGTGGGTGGGGGAGACTTACCCGAGTGACTTGCGACCTCCCCTGCCGTTGACTTTGCTTGTGGGAAGCCGGAAGGGAATGTTTCAAATGGCGATCATGTGACCGTGGGGTACCACAACCGGTCGTAAGTGCGAGCCAGTTGCAAAGCGCCCAAATTTTGTTCATGTGACCGCAGGGGTGCTGCTGCAACAGCCAGAACTTCGAGGACTGGTCGTAAATCCCTTCCTTCAGCACAGTCGTAACTTTGAACGGTCGCTGAACGAATGGTTGTAACTCGAGGACTACCTGTATTATAAAAACAATATCATTGAATGATCTTTATGTCATTTCAACAAATTACCATTGGTAATTTCATTGATTTTCATCTTAATAGGAATACTTCGGGAGATTTTCGAATATATTTTAGTACACGTGGCAGTCTTTAAGTCAGTTTAAATGTCCCTGTTGTGAATGGGTTTGTGTGTCATTAACCATAGAAAAATCACTTTTACCCAATGTTGGGTAATTTACCCAGGTTTGGGAAGCACTGCCCTAAGGTGACCATCTGAGGCTGTCTTCCAGACACCCTCACCAATGTTATTTAGTGAACTTGCCCCGCCCTGATGTTATGAAGATCTTTTCATTTTCTCAGGCATTTCAGTAAAGGCTTTTGCAGTGTTTTTAAACTATTGTACTCTTTTATCTCCACCATTGGCTTTTCTGGATGCTGTTGCTGTTTGTAACTTATTCCTATCTGATTCGTGCTGTGTTATGTTTCAAGTATTGGGCAACCTAAGCATGTAACAGATAAAAATATACCTGCTCCTGAATTGGAAGAAAGCGACGTGCGTGATACAGAACTGAAATTTCACCTCGTTAAATGGGGATTCTGATTAACTGTCCTGCATGCTAGTGTCCAGTCCAACTTTCAGAAAAAAAAGATCCCTTCTGCATCTCTCAAAACTAGCTTAATTCTTCTCTTTGTTTAGAACGTGTGCATTTATTTATTTATTTATTTATTTATTTATTTGCTTGCTTGCTTGCTTGCTTGCTGGAAACGCTGGCAGTTGTAGTGTTGACTCATCTGGAATGCACCAGGCTGGAGAAGGCTGATCTAGATAAACGTGGATTGTTCTCCTAAATTTGGGAGGAGGGGACAAAACCCTATTAAAATCATGGGCTTACCTGCAAGAATTAAAACACAAAGGCAGTCATGCGTGCTTGTTTCTTGTAACACAACCCAGGTACCCAAAGCATACACAGTGTTGTAATGTCTTAACAACAGCTTGGGAGGCAGAGACTAGCAGACTCGAAACATTCATTAATTACAGTTAGTTATTGTTCACTCGTGGCAGTAAAGCAGCTACGTACTCCCTGTGCTACGACTGCATGCTTTTTTGATTGGCAGGTGGGTCCACATTGCTGTGTTTGCAGAGTGTATAAATATTAACCCTGCCAGTCAGAAGTAACACTGTCTTCATTTATGAGGTGTGCTGGCTCTTAAGCACAGCTATATTATTCCTTCATTCCTTACGTTTATATCCAACCTTCAGAAGCCCAGGCTGGCTTTATGGTACTTCATCCCTTTGAAGATGCTCCTGTAAACTATGGCTAACCTTTACCTCCCTCCCCCTTTCTTTAAAATGCCATTTCTCAAGTTCAAGAGCAAGTCCGGCAGTCTCCCATCGCTTTAAAACTCATCCTGCTTAGATGTAAGTAATCCCTGCAACAAATCAATATTGCCAAGAATCTGTGAAATGCAGAATACGGTTTTTGCATGTCAGGTACCTACAATCCATAGAGTGATAAATAGATCATTTCTGAAGTGTAAGAGGATTTTCCTGGAAAAAAAAAAAAACAACCAACAGCAAGCCTTAGTTAACTCCCTGGTGTGAGGGGAGGGATCACGTTACTATTGACAAGTCTGCAAAGACATCTTCTAAACCATGGGAAAACATGGAGAAATTGTTTAGACTCACTGCATTCAAACTCATTTGGGGGGTGAATTAGCAAAAAGGGAGGGGATGTACTTTCGTGCATTGTTGGCCTGAAAGGCTATCTATTTATCATCTCATAAGACAGCTCCAATGATCTTTATCTGCTTTACCCACTTTCTGACCCAAATGCAGAGGGTTTTATGGAAAATTGCAGTCAGTTTGATTGATGAAATCCAAAGATGTCTAAAATGGCACCAAAGATCTCCAACTGTGCAGACCCCAACCGAGGGCTTCAATGTTGGCATTGTTCCTGCCGAGTGGAAAAAAAGTGGAGAAAATGAGCAAAAGTTAGGGAATTTCTGTTTAAGAAAACTTCAAATTTCAATGAGGATCCCCCAAACTATTATCCTTATTCACACAAGGGCAAAGTGGGTGAACGTCGCAGTGATTTCCCACACATGGGAACAACAAAACCCAGCTTTTCAACCAGGCTGGCTTTGTAAAATGCTGAATAACCATTCCAGGGAAGAAAGAGAAGCAACTCTCATGCTAAAATCAAATATTAAATAGAGGATTTGAAACATAGAGTTTAGAGCCTCAGCATCTGCAAGGAGAGGGGATTGATCTGGCTAAGTTGAAATAAGCCCCATTAATCCCAGTGGAAACATTTGCATGGTACACAAGGGCAATCTTATATAGGGTTACCTGGATTCAACGAGATTTTGAAGTGGGAATAGCTTACTGCCTTACAGCTGGTTTCTGTGAAGGATTACTCAGGATGTAGGCTCCCCTTAGCAGAATGAAAATGTTCCTGAAGGACCATAAAACATCATTATTCTAAGTCCTCCCAGCTGACAAACTATATGACAGCAATGCATTTCTAATGGACGAAGTGCTTGACAGATGGTTAAGGCGCCATTTCCTGCTTTTTCACACCAGCAAATGTGGGGTAGAGTGCAGGGTCATTTCAGTAGGGTTTGGGTTTTCAGAAGAAATCACATTGAAAAGGGAAGACAGTGGTTTATCACTGGTTTAACTCGCTAGGTTAACGCTGGTGCGTAGAAAGCAAAATGTGAACCGAATCAGCCATAGTTAAATAGATGTAAGTCTCATTTGCATCAATGGCAACATTGGTTCAGTTTGTCCCTGTTGACTGAGTTCTGTACAGGACCAAAATGGGCTGGCGTGGACAGTGCCAAGGTTTTGATCTTCAGGTCAATAATTTCTTATTGTGGGTCGCCATGCAACAACACAGAGGCCTGGGTTACCCAACCTCCTTTCCTCGTTCTCCTTTGGCAGTACACGAGACTTTAATCTCTTACCAATGAGTGAAGACACCCGGCCATTTCTGCTCATAAATAAAGGTTTCAGCTCGTCCTGGAAACAAAAGGAGGTGAAATTCCATCCCTTGTTCGTTAACCATGCCGGTTTAGAGCAAGCACCCTTAGCAGGGACAGTCCCCTTTCAGATATGAAGCAAATATATGAAGAAAGGACACAGTATGCTTTTCTCCCTGTGTGCTTCGTCGGTTTTCTGTCCAGCTCTAGTGTTAGGAATACAGCTCCTGCATGGAGGCAAAACTTGGCAATCCTTTGAAAACTTAGCATCTAGCAGGAGTGTCAACCAGGGGGTCAAGAAAGTCAAGATGGCAGCCACGACCAGACCATCGGAGCCACCACCTTGACTCCTTTGACCCCTTCTCTGTGGACACCCCTGACCCCTCGGATTGTATCTCCAGATTGTTCAGAACTTCCTTTGGGGATGTGAATCCACCGCGAAGGGCTGCAGTGTCCGATTTTGGCGAGCTCTTCACTCCCCGCTCAGGGTCCCTTTTGCTGTTCGGAGCAGCTAGGGAAGGCGGTGAGCGGGCAAGCTCTGCAGGAAGACGCGTAGGACCTCCACGCCTTCAGTGGTGACGGCGGAAGGGACGCCGCTCTTTCTAAGGGCAGAAGGTGCTTCCGAGGTGCGCTGGCAAGAAGCAGCATTTGGGGACGGGTGCACCCCCTTTTTTATTTTTAAGGAAAGGAGGGGGGAGCCTCAACCTGAGAGCCGTCGCCTGTCGCTTTGCCCAAAGGGGCGACGATAAATCTTTCTCCCTTTCAAGCCCGATTAACCTGCGTCCTCCCCCCCTCCCTCCCCCTCCCCCTCCCCCAGGCTCAGTGTTAAGCGGGCCCTAATGTGCCAGGGCTCTGGACCAGCTGCTCCTAACCAGAGACAAGCGCTTGTCAATTAAGGCATTGAAGACCAGGTCCTGGGCGCCCTGGAGGCAACTGCGGAGCCAAGCAGCGTGCAGCCCCTGCAATTAGCATCCATTAGAAAGGGACCTCCAGGCCACGAACGCACACAGGCGTCCCCGAACCGAATGGGAGAGAAACCCACCCAGTGATATTGAGCAGACCCCCAAGATGCAAGGAGGAGCGGGGGGGGGGGGGCTTGCGACTTCCTCTCCTCTGCCGCAGAGCAGCTTAAAAGAAGCGAGGAGGGGAAAAAATAAACAAGCGTCTCTGGGGGGCGCAATCAATGGGCACATTCATGGGCCTCCTAGCAGAGAGCTTTCTCCCTTTGTGACTGGGTGTCACCTCAAGGCAGCTGGTGGCACGCAATGTCCCAGAAGGTTGCCCTTTGGCCCGGGGGCCGGGGGGGACTGGACAAGGCAGAGGAAGAGCCAGTGAGGGCTCGGGTCAGAAAGGCCACGGCGTCACCAGGCCAAGCCGGGCCCACAGCTGAACAAAACCCCCAAAGAGGGCAGGGAAGCCTGGGGGATCCTTGGTGGGGAAGGTGTTTGCTTAAGTCATTAGGAAGTTGGTAGCTAGGGATTGCGAGAGGCAGCCGGGCCAAGGCCTAGACGTGGTGACCCCACCAAGTTCAAGAACAGAGCAAACAAGCCCGGCCATCAGGAACAGCCATCAGCTCCAGAGCCCCGGTGGGGACAGAGAGGGAAAAATGAGACCCGGCTCCAGTGCGGGGAAAAGGATGTGGCAGGAAGGGACCGCAGAGGGCAGGGGGTCAATGAAAGTCAACAGGAGAGCAGGCTTAATGAGGGCAAGAATTTGATATCAAAAATCCATAAATCTGCCGCAGCCCAATAGAGAGACAAGGAGACAGAGTCCAAGTCAACATTCCCCCAGCGAAGGGGAGCCCGTGGGGGGTCAGCAGCGACAATCTGGGTCGTGGCCGTTGGAAGGCGAATGTGAAGGAGGGAAGAAAAGGCCGGGCTCGGAGACCGGGATGGGGCAGCCGCCCAGAGAGGTGGGCCGTTTCCGTGTGTGGGTGCCCTGGCCTTCCAAAGCAGTTGCTTTGGTGTCATGCAACCACATCTCTTTGAAAAGAAGGCAACGGGTTTTTTCCCAAATAATTTACATTTAAAAAGGGAGGGTCATTAAGAATCTGGTGATCCGTCCTTCTGTATCTGAAAGTTTTTTGACTGGATCATCTTAACATTCAAGTTTGCCTTCCTTTCGCATAAATTACTGTAGTATTAATTATCCATGAACCGACTTTACAAACTACAGCAACAAATTAGAAGTCAATTTTGGTGCATGCAAGTCTGTATAAACATGCCAAAAGTGAACCTACCAGTTGGGTTTGCCTTCTCTTTCCGGCTTCAAAAGTTACTTTTCCCTTGTAAATGCGACTACAGGGTAGCAACTGAGATTGGCATAATTTGGAAATGACTAGGAAGAAGTGATTGGGACCTCATGCCAACAAAGCCCCTCTTTGCTATCCATTAAACTCTGCTTGTCTTCTTTCAGGTTTCTGCATGAGCCTGAAAAGTACCCTGCTGCTTTCAAAGTCACCTTAAAGGGGCACTGCTTTAATGAGTCTACTCATTAAAACAGCAGCATCTTTTTTTTCAGACTTGTAGAACCCTGAAAAAGGACATTCAGACCGAATAAAGAAATCACTCGAGGTCCGAAACATATCACAACATGAATAGTAGATTCTCGATCACCTTTTCTAAACCCCATTTACCCAGCAGAGCTTCTCACAAGATGAAAAGCTAACAGCCCTCCTGTTCAGGTGCCATTAAACTGAAGTCCTTGGCTTGGCTGATTTGGATCCATGAAAATTAAGTAGCAGTGAAACCCCAGAGTTGGAAGTGAGTCCCATTTAATCTCAGAAGGATTAACTTCCAAATAAAGATGCGTCACTGAGTGATGGACTATACTGGAAACTGTTTTTTGGGGGGGGGGGTAGGTTTTTTTTTTTAATTTAATAGTGAGTCTTCAGTCTAGGTGAGTACATGGACAAGTCTGTGCTGTATTTGTTGTTCAAGATGTGTATTTTGGGGGCACTTTGGATTTATTTTTGAAAGCAAAGCAAAACACCGAATGCAACGTTCCATGGATAGAATGGCAAAGTGAGTAACAGGTGTGACGAAGCCACCCAGCACATTATTACTCCCCATTGCCTGTGCTACTTTCTGTAATCAATCTGATTACTTCTAATCATGCTACTGTCTGTCCTGTTACCACATCTAATCCTGTAACTCAGGGTTCCTCAACCTTGGCAACTTGAAGACGGGTGGACTTCAACTCCCAGAATTCCCCAGCCAGCCTTGCTGGCTGGGGAATTCTGGGAGTTGAAGTCCACCCATCTTCAAGTTGCCAAGGTTGAGGAACCTTACTCTAAGTCATCCTGGGGTCCTACCAAAGACCACATTTCACATCGTTTGAGGAGAAAACCTGTCTGATGACATCATTCCTCTGATCATCTCTATTTTGGACTGATTTACTGGTTTCATGCCCTGAACAGTCATTTCTTTCAAGGAGATCCATCCGTTGGTGTGTATGTCCAAGGCTGGAAAATATTTTTGTTTGTTTTTTTTAAATAATTTTGATGTGTCTGGCTAATGTTATGCTATACTCCTTAGAGATTATGTAGACCATACAGAAGAAAATATATGTCCTTTCTCCTCTCCTTGTCAGCTCTGTGACCAAAATCATGGTGTTTCTTTCTTGCCCAGTTCACATAACCCATAAAAGTGAACGTATTTATTTATGTAAAAGATTTATATGGCCACCCATCTTAAGCAGCTGTGGCAGTTCGCAACAATATTTTGAGAACCAGGCAGTTGTGTTTTATAATTCATGGTTTATGGTGTAGCTACCAATTCTACATTTATTAGTCTGTGGCTAGACAAGAGCACAAAACGTGCACTTTTCTTATAGCTAGAGGTTGTCCTTTTTATTTCTTTTTAATATTTTGACCTTTGAAGGTTGTTTGGGGGATGACCAGTAATATCCTTGTACCTCCAAGATATCATGGGTGGGATCTGAAACGTAAGCACTTATTTTAGGTTTCAGGGTTTGTTGACCCTCCCCCATGTGGGAAGAATCAGCCCAATTTCTCCAAAACGCCAACAATTATTGTCCTTGCCCGCTTAGTCTGGAGAACCACACGACACTTGGACTGTGCACCAAAGGCTGCAGCAGGCAACCTTTGGTGGCTAAGGGCTACATTTAACATTTTTGGTGGGGCTGAGTTCTGCAAGGCAGGTGTGGCTGTATCACAACCATGGACGAGGTTAAGGGAGGAAATTGTCATTTTTTAATGCAATGTGTCCATTTTAGGAGCTAACTCTGGGCTGTCATGTGCTTTCCATTCCAGATTGGCAGGAAATTGTGCCTCTGGTTTTCAGTAATCCTCATTAGAGGAGGTTCAGGGGCCACAGAAATAGGTCTAGGAGGTTGCCTGTAGTCGGAGCAGGCCCTAGACTGCTTATCTCTAACCCGGTGCTTGTCAACCTTGCTGGCTGGAGAATTCTAGGAGGGATCCACATATCTTAAAGTTGCTAAGATTGAGAAACACTGCTCCAACCTAAGGCCTAGTAGGATACATGATCATTCTCATGATGTGATGTTTTTTCCCAAATGTGTCCGTTGTATCTGTATAAAACATTTTGAATCTTTGGAACTCCTTGCTATGAAGTTCTCCTTCTGACCCTGGCTGTTCTTCTCTGTCCTTGTTTCTCAGCAGATATGCCCTTAATTGAAAATTAGATTTCTGGCTTTAGAGCACAGCAGGGCTGTACATGTATGTGATGAGTTATCTGTGTGGTGATAGAACCAAGTTCAGTTTCACTAGTGAAGTTGGTGTATTGATTTCAGCACTGAATTCCATATCAGGTCAGCATGGCGGTGAAGATGTTGGACTGGCCCTGAGGAGTCCTAGTTACTAGCTCGTCCCCAGCCACAGAAGTCTAGTGGTGAATGTGGGCCAGTCACACTCTCTCAAACCAACAGCCGTTGTGGTAGTGTGGTTCTGGGGTTGGAGAGGTACCAGGGAGAGCTGGGTTCTAGTCTTTCTTCAGCCAAGGAAGCTACCTAGCAGACTTTGGGCCAGTCCCAGTCTCTCTGCCCAACCTACCTCACAGAAAATGGGGGCAAAGATATATTCTCTGTATTTTGCTCCTGGAAGTAAAATGGGAGAGCAGTCTAACAAATCAATGAAATAAGCTGTCCCTTATTCTAAGTCATTATTTATGAGAAGGGTAGCATTTTAGTATCCAGTTCTCTGCTCTGTGGATGACAGTGAATGGCTTTGGGCCTGACACACGTTAGTGCAAATGGATCGTTTAAATTTGAGAAGGCTGAATCATGTGTGCAAATGTTGCACTGGAGTAGCTCCCTTGCCTGGGTCCCGTCCTGTAAAAGCTTCCTGCTCATCCAACAGCTGGACTTATTTTGCTTTCTCTTAGGACTCCAGCTCTCGACATCTCGAAGCGTAGCATTTTACACTGCCCCCCATCCCTGCTACCCTGATGGGCACCTTTTCCCTTACCCACTGAGGCCTGAAATTGATTTTATATTCATCTCCTTTTGAACGGAATTGCTGGAAATTTGGACGATTTTCAGAGGGAAGGGTTGGCCTTACTGAGTTGGTCTTAGGTATTAAAAATGGCAGGTAGATGGAGATCTCTTTTCATTGGGAAGCACTCTTAGACATCCCCACACCTATTCCAAGCAGGGATACACCCCATTACCATAAGATAAGAAGGAGGGATTGCAGTTGGACAACTGGAGGAAGCAGTGGATGACCCTAAGGAGAACTGGAGAGGAAGCTGATCTACTACAAAGAGGGATCCAAAGGTGTGGTAGAAAGAAGAGGACCATTAGAGAAGACGGGGTGGGCATTGGAAGTGGCTGGCTTGGCATGGGGAAGGAGACAGAGGGGCCACAGGGTGCAGAAACACAGAGGGTTTGTGTGGGTGAGGGACTGAGAGCAGTTTGGGGGAGGCTGATCCTGAAAGGGAAAGAAAAGCTAGTGTTAGGTAGTGGGATGTATAAGTTGACAAAGCTCGGGGGGAAGTCTTGAGAAAGAGTACCTTGTGGGTTCAAAGCAGCAGGCTAGTCTTGGGGTTCCTTAATGGGAGAGTTAGTTTTCTTGTAGCCTTACCAATCTGCATGTTTGTGAAAGGGGTGTTTTAGATTAGCAACACCCAACACTGTCCCATGGTATCCATTTCTGATGGCATCCATGAGTATCAGTCATGGTGGTATAACCCCCCCATGTGTAAGTCCTACTGAAGACAATTACTTGCCTGCTTTACTTGCAAATAAAAAGTATTAGAATTGCCCTGTAAGCCAAAATAAAGATATCCCCTCCACAAGTGAGAGAAAGCCATTACTACTGTTGTACCCTATGATATCAACTAACATGGTTTGCAGTTAGAATATACCAGTGTTCCTCAACCTTGGCAACTTTAAGATGTGTGGACTTCAACTCTATGCTGGCTGGGGAATTCTGGGAGCTGAAGTCCACACATCTTAAAGTTGCCAAGGTTGAGGAACACTGGAATACGCAGACCTAGAAATGGACAGAGATCCAGTAACATGGACAAATCATCTCAACTGCTATTGCACATCAGTTGATATATACATGCATGCATTATATCAAGAAACAAAGTGGTACACACAGAAGTCTAAAAAAGAAAATAACTGTAGTGAAGCACATTACTAAAAAATCCAGTTTCTCGGGCTTCTTAGTTGAAGACATTTTCCATGTACTGTATATCTGAAGTGGACTTCAACCCATTCAGATGTAACCAGCCTTTCTCAAACTGGTCCTCTGGTTGGCGTAGACCTGTGTTTCCCCTCACCTTGTAAACTGTGCATGATGGAAAGTATAGCTCAATATACCTAGAGGGCCCTAAATTGGGGAAAGCTGAGCTAAGTCATCATAAATATATAAATTATTAAAACAAGAGTGTAACGCTAAGCTCTTTATGATGTGCTGGGCCATATCTCCTAGTCTTCTGTGCCAGTGGGGTTGAGGGGAACTCATACTTCTTGAGGGCTGCAGGATCCCCCCTCCCACTTTAAAGTGCCACGAGATTCCTTATATTTAATTTTCTAAATATCCCATTGTTTTGAACAGAAGCAAATATGTCTATTAGTTTAACACAAATAAGAAAGTACGGACTCTCCAAGGGTATGGGGCAGCCTGCAGTAAATTGATAGGCCTGCCTTGCCCCCTCCTAAATGCCACCGCTGAGTAAGTCAGGCACCCTGAAATCAGGCACACCTTTTTTTCCCAATCCTACCTCTCAACATTTGGGCCCACTTTTTCCACTCCGCTCTCATCTGGGTGCAGTTCAGGGCCACACAGCTGAATTTGCTCCCTGGCGTCCTCTGCTCCGTCTCAGAGAATAGCCCCCAGGCTTTGCATTCCTGTGCGCCCCTAAAGCATCATTGGGCCCGATTGTGCTGCAGCCCTCCTTTGATATGCAAAAGAAATCATTTCATTTGTCCTCCTAGAGCGGATCCCCCCTTAGTTTGGGTGGCCTCGGAGTGAGTTTCTCCCGAGAAGGGACTGCTGTTGGGGACAATTTACCGAGTTGTCTAAATGGTCGGATCGTAAAAGGGCGCATCCTCGGCTTCATGCCCGGATCCATCCAGTTCAGGAGGTCACCCAGGCGTAAAGCCAGCACGGGAGTGATTTGTCTCAAATCAGCTCATTGTAAAAGCCGGCCGGCCGGCCCTTGGCAAGAGGGGAACTCCTCGGGGCTGCCAGTGGGCCTGCGCGCTGAGGTCAGGGCCAGTCCAGTCTGTCCGGCAGCCTTCAGGAGACTGTCATTGTCCCACGCCTGACACCCCGATGTGGGATTGGAGTAACTCCATCCATCTTCATCCATTTAGTGCCTGCGTTCCCAGCAAGGGCCTGGCCTGGCCCAGGCCTGCGAGGGAATCATCGCCATCAATGTCTTACATTCATTGCTGGTAACAGAACTGCCCTTTGCCTCGCCAGGAGCGCGCTGGCCATGAATGCCCCTTTCTGGTCTAGAAACTGGATCCGGTATCCTGTCTCTGAGAGTAGTGGGGAGCAAACCTCGGTAGGGAACTGTGTTGGTTTTCGGTGGCAGAATTCTGTCCCGATATATATGGAGTAAGGGTGAAATAATAACAAAGGAACAGTTTATTTACTGAAAAGCCAACAGACTTTTGCAATAAGCCACCCACTGGGGCTGGAGAAGGGTTTCCATACCAGATCCTGGGGTTTGGGCAGGTATGAGCTGCGGCTGTTATAAGGGGCAAATTATTTCTTACTGAAGCGAGGCAGAACCTTATTTGAATAGACCTGGATTCCCTTCTACAGTAAAGAAGTTTGTTTGTTTTTTTCTGGAATGAAAAAAAAAACAATTGCAACTCCCAAGTAGTTGGGCATGATCCAGGCTACAGGCTTAGCAGGGCTCTGACAACATATCTACTCAGAAGTAAGCCCCTAGGTAAGGGTGCTGAAGATTTCAGCCACATACTACAAGCCTTTCCTGGAATCAGACCCATTAAATTAGCAGAGTCTACTCTGGAGTAGACACAGATGAAAAGTCAGTCTCACTGATTTCAGCAGAAGAGGTAAGATTGTGATCCACTCTTTTCCTGTTCAAGTCAATTGTTAAGGCTGGAGGGGCAAATCCAGCTGATATTTGAGAGGCGACCCACTGTTTAGGAATGGGTGGCTAAAAAAAGGTGGGAGGATGATGATGATATTTCAAATTATTTTTTAAGGTTAAATATATTTACTATAGTCGTTCTCCAGGTATCTGTTTAGTAATTCTCAGATCTGAAAGTTCAGTTTGCACCCTGGGGTGCAACCTCTGGGTCCCATCTTGCACTGGAAGAATTTATATAATTTTGGCTGGAACAGCTCGGATACATTCCACCTACACTCACATCCCATTGTTGACCCGGTTAGATAAAAAGCTGACATATCCAATTATGCAACATGCTAAACCTGGCTAGTTTAAACCGGGGTTATTTTTGGCCAGAAGAGTGAAATGGGCCCGTTTCTTGATTCCATGCAGGGTGTCGAAATGGGAAGGTAGGGATAATGTGCATGAAGTTCTGGTTGGTTTTTATGGGCGTAGGGTGACACCCGTAAGAACCAGGCGGAGCTTCACTTGCACGGGACCACCTTGACTTTCGTTGACCACACCTTGCAGACACCCCCGATTCTGCCTATTACGGGAAACCAGGAAGAGGCTATGTTGGCCCAGCAGCATAAGCCCGATGTGTGAACGCATCCAAAGCAGAGGGTAGTAATTCAGACCCAGCTTTTCACAATACCCTCCCTTCTGCTGCTGCTTCTCCGGGGCTTCCTGGGGTGCAAGCATTTCCCGTTGACTCCCCTTGCCCCCACCTCCCCGATATTATAACCCTTCATTTGTTCGCTCCCCGCGAGCCCGGCTTCTTCCTGCCCGTCTCCAGCCTGCCCTGCCCCGGGCAGCCAATTTGTCTCTTCCGCGAGGAGATGCCATAATTCTCCACGTTATTACGATCGTGAGGATTATTAGTCCTCTCCCGCCTGCCTCTTGGACCACGTCCGCGCCGAGGCATCATCCTGAGGACCCGGGCCATCCATCTTCCCTTAAGGAGAAACAAAGCGGGGCGGCGGGGGGGGGGCAGTTTCTGGGACCCCTCCAAACTTCTGTGCTATTTTGAGCTGGGCGCCTTGAGGAACCAGAATAGGCACGTTGATGGAGAGGGCGGCGGGGGGGAGGCAATCGGGGGCCTAATTAGGCTCGGAGACGGGCGGGGAGGCCGCCTGGTGGGGACGCGCACCCCGGGCTGCGCTGCCTCCGCGGGGGAAGCGACCCGGCTTTCGGCGCCTTCCCTGCGCCCTGCCCGGTTCTACCTCCTCGCCCTTCGGTGTCCAAAGGGGCTTCATCTTTCCTAGCCACCTGCAATTCCTAAAACAAAAAGCCGAGAGGGGGAGGGCGTAGGAGGGGGCTTCTCTTCCCCATATTTATCCAAAGGGGACCTCACCTTTGGGTAGACTCCAATAATGGCACCCCTCTCCCCCCCTTTCCCCACTCGATTAAGGGATAATTTTTAATATATATGCAATAAATGTTCACTTTGTTAGATTGAATGACAGCCCTTAATCTCGGTGGCGCTTTCTCGCCATCCATTACGGGCAAATGAGGCCTCGCCGAGGACATATTTGCTTTTGATTAATTTATTTTGCAGGCTCGGTTTGATAAAGCAATAACGATTTGGTTAAACTTGACACTCGGTCTTCAGGGGGTTATCAGACGCGATTCCCGCCATTCGGGGAATGGGGGAGCAGGAAAGGGAAGAAGATCGGAAGGCGGTTTGAAACGGGATTAATTATTAATTGCGTACAATTAATTTCTTCCTTTTCTCCTGCATTTTTGACACCCTGCTGGCCCCTGTCTCTGCCCCATAAAGGGCAGCCCTGTGACCCACCAGGGTATCCCCTCCAAACAGAAGGAAAAGGGATCGGTACCCGGGCCCCCATCTCCTGACCCAGACTTCCATGGAATAGATGTCTTGTGTCAGTAAAGATCTCTGCTCCACAGAACCTGCGGTCCAAGGGGCACCTCTCCAAAGAGTTCATTTCTTGCCTCACTTAAAGTCTTCAAATAGTTCACTTCTTAAATGAATTATTTAAAGTCTTAAATGAACTCAGTTGAAGTCTTAAAATAGTTCATTTCTTAGGCCTCACTTAAAGTCCTCCCAGATCCTCTCCGGCTTGAAAAACCGATTCACAGTTTCAATCTGCGATCCTTAAATGGTTTTTAGTTCTTGCTTTTCTTCTTGTTTTCCTTTCAAAGAGGATTTTAAAAAGCTTTCCCTCTTCCTTGGCTTGGGAAGGATGTGCCCTTGGGGCTGGTCACCCCTGTCCCTGATTTCAAGTTATCCTTTTCTGTTGTTTGTTAAGCATAGGCAACGCTCGTAAGTGATGATCACATTGCTCACTCTGTATTTATTTATTTATTTATTGGCAAGATTTTTCAGAAATGGTTTGCCCTTGCCTTCTTCCTAGGGCTGAGAGAGAGTGACTGGCCCAGAGTCACCCAGATCGCTTGTGCCTAAGGCAGGACTAGAACTCAGGGTCTCCCGGTTTCTAGCCTGGTGCCTTACCAACTCCACCAAACTGGCTCTCAGTAATGCCACTTGTAAAAAAGTCCAGCAGAATGAAACTGGGGCTGCCGTTTGAACCTGGAACAAGCGGGTCACAGCGTCCCCCATCTTTCGCCCAGATCATTTTAAATGGAACCGGTCTGAGGAGGAAGGCATTTCCTTCCTATTATTGGACAACACAGTCCTAATCTTGCTGAAGCCGGAAATCCGTTTCAGCAAAAACAAGCAAGCGTCTTGTGGTGTTCTGAAAATGGCCCAATTTATTCTGCACTGTCGTTTCTGAGTCACGGGGCTGTTCATCCTCAACCTTCTGACTTTCAGAGGGACGTATTTTACCTTTTAGGATCACAGCCTCCAGCTGATCCAAAGCAGACCAACATGTCTATTAAAAAATAAAGCCCAACGATCTGTATGGGGCTTACTCCTTGGCAACATTAGGGTAGCCCTCTTGTGTGCCACTCGGCTTTCTCCTTTTAACGGACCGGATAGGTCCTAATCCTATCCCTAACCCCAATTCCCAATTTTGGGAAGAAATGCATGCAAACTTTCCATTTTTCTCCACAATCTTATCCTATGGACTGGTCATTGAACAGTGGGGTGGCTCTGAATTCAGCGGGGCTTCCTTCCGAAAAACTAGGTATAGAATCCTAGCTAGTCAGGGCGATCTGCGCAATATGGATTCCGAAAGAAAGGCGACAGGATAGCTCGCAAGGGGAAGGTGGATGGGCCTCAGGTTCAATGAAAATGTGACATTTTCACTGAACCTCAGACCTTGAGTCTCCCTCCTCAGACCGGTTCCATTTAAGGCAAGCAGAACAGAACTTCCTTGCGGAAGTAAAGCGTGGTGCTCTTAACTGTCAAAGAATCAGGGTTCACAAAAATGTCTTTTAATAAAATTTGTTAGTCTTAAAGGTGCCACCAAGCTCCCGATTGCTTGCCACCATGGAAAAGCACAGCGTCTACCCAAAGAATAAAATTCGTTCACCAAGTAATACAACGAGAGCTTCCATTGATTAATCTCTCCCTCATGTTTAAAGCTACTTTTCTGCACAAATGCCATTTTTGGGACTCTGGCTTCACAGCGGCCATTCCGTGTCATTTGTTAGAAGGCACTCCTTTTTGCTTCGTTTCTGCCGGCCCCTTTCAGACGCACATTTCCCACTTTTGCTTGTACTAGCCCAAAAGCAAAAATCCGAAGTGAGCAGTGGGTGTCACGGGCAAAAAAGCAGTAGGAGAGGGGCTTTCTTTGTTTACCCGAGCCTAATTGATTCTGCCTTATGTTATTAACAAAGGAGCAGTCCCGCACAAATGCATTCCTTTGTTCTCCACTCATAGACGCAGAGCACCCCCGCACAGACGTTTCAGGGTTGTGTTCTCCACACTCAGCTGAACACAGATTGAATTAGGGGTGCCCCGGTGAGATCGGATTTCCATCAGAAAAATAAAGAAGGTTCTCATGCAAACACTGTTTTGATGCACGTTTGAGAAAGCCCCCCCACCCCTCCGCAGTCTTAGAGTTACTCCCATCTTCTTCCCCCGCAAGCAAGTCCTGTTGATTTCAACGAGGGCTCCGGGCTAGATCACAAGGAGTGTTAGAAGGATTGCTCAGCCGCCCTGGTCCTCAAGGGCCATTTTTGCCACCTACTGATTCACACAACCGCTTTCTCACCTGTTCCTTTGTCTAGCTGAGAAGCAGGGACAGGGAGGCTCATCCCCTCCTTCCGTCCCTGATTCTACTTTTCCTGAGAGCTGAGCTAAATCGAGACTCTTAAGCTGGTCTCTGAATTAACCTGTTTTCTGGGGTAGCAAGATAAACTAGGATCTACCCCATGAGCTGGGTAGGGGTTCACAACTGCTAAGCCACCCAAGAACTAACCAAGGTTAGAACTACCAATCTTAGGAGTCCCGCATATTCAGCTGCTAATCTGGTTAAACCTCCTGTACAAATAAAACCACAAAGTGCAGCTGGAAAGCAAGCCCAGGATGGCTGTCTCCAGACATCTTGGATTTCAAGTCCCATAAATCCCAGCCAACAAGGCCACAGCCATGGCTTGGACTTCATCTCCCTGCTGGCTGGGAATGATGGGCATTGGAGGTGCAAAGGTCATGCTAGCTGGGGGTTAATAGAATCCAAGACACTTGGAGAACATCAGGATGGGGTGGACTTCGAAGGCTTTTCCCGGATGGGCATACACGGGGGGGGGGGGTCATGGGAAAACGATATCTTCAACATTTCCCGCTACGGTTCTCTCCGAACAACGCTTCTTCACGGGCAGAACCTGAGCTTCCCCCCCCCCGTCCCCCCTTGCATTGCGTTGGATCGTGCAGGCGTTTTTTGGGCGGAAGGGGGGAAAAGATGCTGAACGGGCCCTTGCATTATGTCTTCAGTCGTTCTCGGTGGGACCCACGTTGAGTCCTGGCAGGGGGGGCACTTGCGCGCAGGCTGAGGCCCTCCGAGGTCCGAGGCGAGGGGAAGGAGAGGGGCAGCGCCGCCGGAGCGCAGATGGGCGCGGTTGGATCGCCCAGCCGGGGCCTCCTGCCCAGCCCGCGCATCCTCCGACGGCCGGCGGGTCTGGCTGGGAGCTGGAGTCTGCGCTGGCAGGCGCCTGGCCGGAAGGCTGCCCGAGAGGGCTGCAGGGGAGGCCTCTTTTGGCGCGGCGGGCTCAGCGGAGCCGGCGCACCCCTCGGGTCGGGCAGCCCGGAGGACAACCGCCGCGCCTGCGCCTTTGCCCACAAGGCTGGGCAGCCCGGGCGGCCGCTTCGGAGGAACGAGCTCGGGCAGGCGGGAGAGCCGGCCGGGAGACCCTCCGGCAGCAGCAGGGCAGCGGCAGGCGGGGCGGAGGGGCCTCTCCGCCCGGTCGCAACCTCACTCGGGACTAGTCGCTTTGCCCCTCAGCGGGAACGCGCAACAGGCCATCGAGACCCTCCCGAAGGAGACCCTCTCCTTCGATGCAGAGGAAGATTCTCAGCCGCTGGCCGAAAGATGGCCTCGGAAGAGCCGCCGGCACTTCGTGGCCTTCGACAAATAGGGTCCCCGCCCAGGGGTGTTCAGAGGTCACAAAAGTCAAGACAGCGGCAGGTTTTTTTAGATGCGATGCCGTCCGGCGACAGTTCCTCGAAACAGGCGGGCTTCGACGGCTCCCTCGCGGCCACCACCTTGACTTTTTTGGCCAGGCCCTGCGAGCTCCCCTGCCCTCATCCCTAACGGGACGTCTGAAGTGGAAGATCCGCGGGAGGGAGCCTCGGCTCCAGCGCCAACTTCCCCGGCGGCGCTCCGGCGCGCCCTCGGCCTGCTTCGGGGGAGGCGTTCCGTCCGAGATTTCCGCCCTGGGCCGGGCTGCCTTCCTCGGCAGGGAGGGGGGCCGGGCGGCTCGGCGAGGGACGGAAAGGGAAGGAGAGGAGGAAGGCGAAAAAGAAAGGGAAAAAAATCGGGGTGGCGCTCTGCGAACGCGCCCAGGTGCGTCGGATTCGTCCCGGCTCCGACTGATCTGCCGACCGACCTGCGCGGCGCCTTGGCGGGCCCGCTGTCGAGCCCCGGGAAGCCGCCTCCGCGCTCCAGGCTTCCAGGCGCCGCCGGCCGGGTCGCCTTGGCAGGGCGGCCTCCGCCCCGTCCTTCCCCTCAAGCGGGAGGCGGCCGGCCGATTTCCGCCGGGCGCTCCCGAAGCCCCCTTTGGCCTAAGGGGGCCGGTCCCGTCGGTCCCCAAATTTCGACTAGCCCCATTTTCAGAGCTTGGGGGCGACGGGTTGCAACGAACCGGAAAACGGTTGGGGTGGTCCGGGCAGCCGAGGGAGCTCCGGCGTCCTTGCCAGAAATCCCCGAGATCTCCGAAGTGCCGGCGCCCAGCTACAGACCCCGATTTTTCTTTCTCCTCCCCCCCTCCCCAGTATTTGACTACCCGTGTGAATGGTGGCTTCGGGTCTTTTTCTGCTCTTCCTAAACTAGGGAGAGGATGCGGTTTTTTCTTTGAGTACCCGTTTTCCCGCGGGCCAGAACGGGAGAAGCCGAATAGCTTAGTGCTTTGGTCGTATTTGGGAGAAAAAGGGAGGATAGATAGAGGGGGCATTCACATGAGACCCTTAACCTGGATACTGAATCAACCCAATTTCTGGGTCTCTGAAATTGAGGCGTCACCACCGGGAAGAATCCCAAAGGAATTCCGACGAAGCTTAGCTGTCGTTCGAGAGCATCCGCTCAATTGCATAGCCTGACCTGGGTAAACGGGTTGTGTGGACGTAATTCCCCGTTTCTCCCAGGCGCTCCCTTTCCCTTTCCCTTTCCGCGCCCCGCGGCCGCTTCTTTTCACGGGGACCCTCCCCTGCGGCCGTGCAGAAGCACATCGAAAGCCAACACCTGCCCACTTCTTTTCTAGGCCAGGTTTTAAAAGCAAGAACGAGTCGCGGGAGGTGAACGAGGTTGGTCGCTCCTGGTTGATTTCGAGGGGGATTAGAAGCCGCGAAGCCGCGAGGCGCGCAGGATCCGTGCGGCAGGGAGCTTGCTGCGTCCTGCTCACATGCCGGCAACTTAGGAGGGCGAGATAAACGGGGAAGAAGCAAAACCCAGCGGCCGCCCGGCTCCCCCGAGCTGAGTGCCCGCGGCGCACGAGTGCTGGGGCCGGAACAAACGAGCCTCGGGCGGACTGGCTTTCGTGGAGCCTGGCCAAAATGGGCCACGGACTGGAACCAGCGCCAGAAAGGACTCGGAGGAGAACACCCCCCCCCCAGTTTCTAAGGAAAGCCGCCTTTTTAATGTACCCGAAGACGCCTCTTTTTAAAATAAACCCGTTTGTTTCTTCCTTCGGGCGGTCAATCCAGCCTACGCTCGATCTGGGAGAGAAATTTTGTTTTTGGTAATGGTTATAATGTATGACTCGGGATCTTGGGGGGAGGGGAGGAGGCGGTGAAAAATGCATAGATGGGAACAGGCGTAGAAAAAGAGAGGGGGGGGGGAGAGATGCCGGTTCCAAAGGAGGGATGAGGTCGGATCGAAAGTAATAGCGATTTCAACTCGCGTCCATCCCGCCTTGACTGAGGTCGGGCCGCTCTCTCGCCATCTGAAAAAAGAGCCTGCCCCCCACCCGGGGTGGTCTCTCAGCCCCTTCCAACGAACTCCCGCAAAAGGCACTAAGTGCCGGCGGAGCACCTGAGCCCAAACTCTCGGGAGCCCTTCGCGCTGGTCCGCCCTTGACCGACTGTAATCTGGGAGGGACGAAGAGGGGGAGGGAGGGAGGGTCTCCGAGATCCCCTCTTGGTCCGTCTTTCCCTCCCGAGGGAGAGAAGGCGAAAAGCCTCAGTCCAGCCCGCCGGAATCTCCCGTTTCGGACCTGTCGGCAGCGGGGCTTGCTCCCGAGGCGCCCTGCAGAAGACGCCGGGCGCCCAGTTCCCCGACGCGGGGCTCCTGGCTTGGCGGGGAAAACGGAAGCGACGCGGGGTCCTGCCTCACCGCTGCGGGAGGCGAGATCTGGCGCGACTTACCCCGAGAAGCGCCCCGGTGGCGGCGGGCTCGGAGGGGCGCGAGCGGCGGGCCACGAACAGCCGGAGCGCCGCGCCCTCGCGCTCCCTGCGCTCAGCCGTTTCTTCCCCAGCCAAACAAGTGGAACATTTTGCACCCTACCGCACCATTTTATACATGATGAGCCGTCAGTAATAGGATTATTAAACAAAAACCGTCTCAGGCGCTGGCGTTAACCTTTTTTTTTAATGGCTAATTAGGTTTTGCACAGGAAAAAATTAGATTTAACGTTGCTTACACTGCCTGCATTTTCAGTGGATGCTACAATAATTTGGGGGGCCAGGACTGGTAAAACCAATTCGGAGAGATAATAAAAAAAATTAACCGTTTTAACATATATTACGGGATCCCTATCCTAGGATAAGGCAAAAGAATATTTTCATGATCGAATATTATATACATAAAACTAATTATCCGGAGCTTCTGCCTTGATCAATTTACAGCCCAGAAGGGAGGCGAGCACTGCCCCCTAGCGGGCGGACGGAGGGAGGCAGCCTGGAATCGGCGAGCCGGTTTGCAAGGGGAGGCTCGAGAGAAAAGGCGCCGCGGCAACCGACGGGATCGAACCCCGTCCTTATTATTTCATACGGGGGGGGGGGGATACTCCAGTGGTCCTGCGTTCATGATATAGGAGCATAAGGGAAGAGATCACGCCAGTCCCGCTTCCATTTGGTGGCGTCTTAAGCAGCCACACGAGCACGAATCGATGGAAACGTGTCTGATCGATTGCCGGCCTTTGGGGCTCTCTTATAGGGGAGTTACGAAATACCGCAAAAGAAAGGGGGGAAAATCCCATTAAAACCAAAAGAAATCTGGGGGGAAAATAGCATTAAACCGGTGCGTGTCAAATCCAGAGGTTCCTGGGAGATTTTGTCTCGCATGAATTTATAGCTCGTTTCAAACGTGGGAGGAAGTCCGTCCAACCCAACCCCAGCAGTGCACGTCTGAAATTGCCATTTTTAATAACATTAAAAAAAAAACACTTCTCCATTTGTACATCAATTTTAACATAAATGCAATTGAAATGGATGGAATTTCAGGGAAATTCGCTGTTGGTTGGAATCTTACACGTTTTGACCTGGAAGCAAATTATATTAAATACAATAAGATTGCTTGTTCATCAATTAATACATTTAGAAGGGACTACTTTGCACGCTCACATCCCTGCTGGGCAACCCAAAGCAGGTTTACTCTGAAGTAAGACCTGCTGAATTCAAAAGGATTTCCCTCTGCTCCCATTGGTTGTGGTTTGCTTTAAAAAAAGACTCAGTCCGCGATTCATTAGTTTGGGAGTAAATCACTTTCAGTGCAGGATTTACACCTGAGAAAGTTGCATCCTGAAGAACTGGGAGGTTTGCTCTGTGATGCGATTGTTGGATTGCTAAAGATTGTCTATGTAAGGTTAGGATTAAAAATACAGGATGAATGCAAAATCCTACTGCAGAATTAGGACTGCTGTAAACCAAGTAAGATGCGGCGTACGAGGAGCATCTGGGCTTTTTCAGTTTAAATAAATGAAATTCTGTTGCAGGAGAGAGCCCTTCCAGACTTAAACGGGATTTTCAAGTTGCAGCTGGTCACAGCTGCCGTCTGTTGTCCCCGGTGGGCGGCCAGGACAAGCGGAGAAAAGGTGTGGCGCGCACTTCCCGGGCAGCCGGGCGCCGCTTGGAGCAAGGCGGGACCGCGGTTGTATTTCACGGGACGCGCCTGGATCTTTCAAGGTCTAGAGACAGATCAAAACGACAAGCATCTGTCTGCGCAGGAGTCACAGTGACTTAATGGTACATCGGTAATTGAATATGGATTTTAGATTGCTTTTCCCCCCTCTTCATGGTCAACAGGGCTGCTGTTCCCTCTAGAACTAAATACAGTGTGTGTGTGTGTGTGTGTGTGTGTGTAGTCTCTGTATTATATATATATAATTTATATATAATAAATATAAAATTAAATACATATATATACACGGATGCACAGCTACTGACCGCTGTCTCATCCTGAATTAATCTTCGTTATAAATGCAGCCGGTAGAGTCAGCCAACAGTGAATCTGTCTCCCTTATTATGGTCTCATCTGATTTTAGGCCACCTTGAGCATCCTCTGTATAGACAGGTGGGGCATAAATCAAACCAATAAATAACAACAATAAACAGCCATCACTATTTTTCCTCTTTTTTTTTTGTGTCTGGTGGAAATCCCTTTGGAAAACAGACACGCTGCTTGGTGAGTATGAGTTCTCCCAATAGATATGGATGTTAATTTTCTTCCTTTGTCATGACTGACACGGTTTCTGTTCAGGGTTTCAACTTTTCGCCTGGCTGGCTCCATAAACCTTTTATCCCACAAGCATGTTAGGGATGGAACTGGAGGTCAGGTATACCCAACACTAAACTCCATCACGTTTACTGTTGGCTGCGTACAAACCAGCCCTTTTGTTTGGAAATATCACTTGAATATGCCGATCATTTAAAGCATGTTATTTTTAGAGGCTTTCCTACTGAATTATTTGTTTTATTTTTAATATACTATAAATCATTTGTGTTGTTTCCTACGGTGGGATTTATCCAGAAAAGACTATTTAGAATACATGTGAAATATATTTAAATATGCACTTTAAAAAAATCATATAAAATAAATAACAATATCTTCTTTTTAGTTTAATACCATCACCCTTCTTCCAACCAATCTTTTAAAAAATAAATAAATTTCACTGATTTCCATGGGTCTTATTCTAGATGAGAACATTCAGAATTGCTGCCTTCACTTGTGTCTTAAAAACTGTATGTTTTGCAGACATTTTTTTTTTTTGCTTAACACTTTTAGCTATTTTCAGATGGGATTGTTATTAATTAATCAATCATATTTTAAAGGAGTGGGTGTATCAGAACATATGGTTATTTTGAGGGGGATTGTCTAACACCCCCCCCCATGTGATAATTATCTCCTAGTATTCATTCTCCAACCTCTCCCATTCCAGCCTGGATTTTTCATTTAAACAAATTCCCTTCCCTTCCTGTTTAAAAAGCTCTAGATCTACTTGGACCTGCTGAAACAAAAACTGCCAGGAGGCAAAGCATTGCTGTTTTCCTTCTCTTCAACTTTGGGATGCCAACATTTGCACACTTTTGATTTCCTTGATCTGCACATGCAACTAGCAAAAACACGTTGAATGCTCAGTTTTTTTAAATCAGAGGGGGGGAAATTCACAACTTTGGAGGTTATGCAAAAAGAACTGTGCAACTTTTTACCTATTCTTAATGAATGTGGAGAACACCTGTGACCCTGAGGATAGGGCTGAATGAGAATTCCTAGCAGATCCAGCCAGGAAGAGTTTCATGATGGAAACTTCACCTGGTGATCCAGGAGGAAATAGAAGAGTGTAGGCGGTTACAGGTTGGCTAGAGCAGTGAGGCCACTGGAGGTGACGGTGGACGTAGGAGGGCAATGGACCAGTTGCAATTCCTACTTACAAAGGCTAAGAAGGCATTCTTACAGTCTTCCTTTGGTTCTGCACAAGCCCAAAGCAGGGGAAACTTTTCCCACTGCTATATAAACTAAGTGTGGGGTTAGGGTAACTGGCTGCAGAAGAATTTACGTGCCTCTGGCAGGGCTGGGTCAGCTGAGAAGTGCAATCTGCAGGTGCCCAAGATGCAGCTGTTCCTCTTCGAGCTGCCTGTTGGGGCTGAAGACTCGATCTGCCAAATCAAGTCTATCAGCCAGGAGGCAAGGTTAGAATTGTCCTCTTGGTATTCTGGTTTTGAGAGTGAAGGGACATATATGGTGCAGGGGTATGTGTGTGTGCATTTAAAAACATAACATGTGACAGAGCACTGGCTGAGTTCGTACATTGTGCCAAACCACAGTTTGTGGACAAAGTCATGGTGGCAATGTTCAGGCATCATGCAAAACCAGGGGTATTCAACCTGATGGAATAACCTCCTCCCCTCCTTGAGATTAGGCTGGTGCCAATCCTGGCATCCTTTGTAAAACAATGAAAATTGAGCCAATTCACAGGGATGTGGACGGCTGATACTGCTCAGTCTGGTTGGCATCCATGGCAGAGGATTTGAGATTAGTTGCCCCTGAATTGTTTTGATCCCATCGCTAGCTGTTGCATTGTTACATGTTCTGGTTTTATTATATGTAAGCCTCCATGTTTTTACTAAGCTGCAAGATTTGGCAGCATATAAATTTAATTAATAGATAATCACCCTTTGCTTGATCCCAAGAGACACATTTGGCCTTTGAGTGATTGCCAGGAACCTCACGACAAGACATAGGCAGGGAAAGCTTAAAAATAGAATAATTTCATACCATCATCTCCTTGCAGAAAGATTGGTTGTCAAGAAGCATTCTAGTAATGAGGCAAAAATAACTAACTTTGTCCAGGTTCAGGAGCTAAACAGTGTTGGGCCTGGTTAGTATTTGGGAATGGAAAACTACACAGGAATTCAGGGCCGTAGACCAGAGTAGAAAGTGCAAAAACGTCCTGGCAGATGCCCACGGGCAAGTCACCTCTGCCCTGTTGTCAAGCAAACTACGCAGAGCTGCCCATGTGATTCGACCTTGATTCAAAAACCTCTTTATCTTGAAAAATAGCTGTTTAAATAATATATAGCATTATTACATATTGAAATAGTAATCTATGAAAGTTGGTGTGGTCACGGTGCTGGACTAAGAGTGGGGAAACCCAAGTTCTAGTCCTTCCTTAGGCATGGAAGCCATGTGGATGACTTTGGGTCAGTCACTCTCTCAGCCCTAAAGCCATATGGTCTAGTGGTTAAGGTGCTGGACTAGGAGTGGGGAGACCCAGGTTCTAGTCTGCCCTTGGCCGTGAAAGGCAACTGGGTGACTTTGGGCCAATGCTTCTCTTTCACCCCTAGAGTGGGAAATTAAAAAAAAATCTATCTATCAATTTGCATTGGACCAGTATAGTAGATATGGCCCTTAACCTTCAGTGAAGAGGCCTTCATCCTGTGATAGACTGATTCAGCCTGACAGTAATATATTATGACAAATCTTAAGACAGAGGGTGATCCATACCCGTCTCTATGGGGAGGAAGAGGAGGAAGCTAGCATGGACCTCAAAGTAGTAGGGAGAAAGATGGTTCCTCCTGACCATCTGGCCTGCTCACATGGACCATATTGAGGAAGGTGAAGGCCAGAGAGAGGCAGTGGCAGCGCTTATAGGAGTGACGGAAGCTAAGGAAGGCGACAGACGGTAGAAAACGATGGATGGAAAGTAGTTGCTTTTTGGCGCCATAAAAATTTGGTGGTAATGGGGAGCAGCACGAGGGCCCACCCCTTATTCTTCAAAGTGCTGCAAGTGATGTACCTCTATGTTATACCACAAACCATGGTTTGCAAGTTGGTGTGTTTGTAAGTTGCTGTGGCTGGCTTAAAATTGTATAGAGTTCACCTGGCAGACTAGAATAAAACATAGGGCTGAGGTGGCAAGGTGTCTCCGGCCCATGAAGGTGGAGAAATTGTAGCAGACCCTCTGACTGATCCTCTGCAGACCCACTGGGTTACTCTATAGGTGGTACTAACACAGCCAGCGTGGCCAGTCTGTAGTTCAATGTATTTTGCAAGCCCAGGCAATTGAGTTATCCAGTAAAATAAGACCGGGGTTGTTCAACAGGAAAGTCAGAAAACTAAGAGGGCGATTGCAACCCCATGGTTGAAGCTCCACCTCATATTTTGACATAGATAAAAAGAGGCAGGGCGTCAGTGGTTGTAGCCCCCACCTTAACTTTTTTGACCTTCTCCTGCTGACACCCAGGTTTAGCCTGTTGTTGCATGAACAGAGCCCTCAGCTTAGTGGAAACTGTCCGACGGTGACTTGCTCAAGATGAAGGTTAAAACATATCACGGTTTAGGGCAATAAGTAAACCCAGTTAGTAAGGCAGTGTGATCTCCCATGTGCAACAGTGATATCCAGGGAGTGGATAACAGGGATATCCTGGAAGAAGCAGCAGAAATCTCTGTCCTGTACGGGCAGCACAAACTTGAGCGCCTTTGGGGGATTTTTTTTAAGTGGCTTTTTTCAGAGGTGCAGCCCACATAAAAAAATAGGTGGGGCTTTGATCACACCATCATGGCTGCCATCTTGACACTTTTTTGACTATTCTGTGGATACCTGTGCTCTTTCCCATCAAACTTGCAACTAGGTAGCGCACCTTTTCCTAACTTGGCAACCTCCAGATGTCTGGGGACTACATCTCCCAGAATTCCCACCCTCTTCCCCATGGATTGGGTCCTATGGGCATGTTAGTCCCCACACATGTTAAGGGGTTGCTTTGGGGCAGGCTGTCAAAAGGCTGTTCTGCAGTTTGCAGAAACTGGATGTCGAGGGTCCAGCCTGCCTGTAAAAGAAGCCCTGACTGGTTGCCTTAGCCAGCGAGAGCCCTCCTTTTTGGGGGGGGGTCTGTTTTGTTCCAGGCAGGAGCACGTGCACCCCAAGCTTTAGCTGCACAATCACTGTCCACCCCCTTTGTGTTGTTCCCGGCTCTTTTCTCCCCTTATTTCATCTCTTCTGGCAGGGGAGCCATTAGCTTCAGCTTCACCTCCCCTAATTGACAGGCAGCTTTGTTTGTTCCTCGAAACCTCCTTTTGGCCTTTCTCCCAGGGTTTGACACGAACATCTGAGCATTTTCTTAAGGTTATTTCCCATTGCTTTTGTCTCCCTTTTCTCTCTCTGCCCCGACCCCCATCCCACCGCCCGTCCACCTCAAACAGAAGGTTGCATCAGGATCTCTGCAGGCCACTCCGAATGGGAGGTTCCTGACCCTGCCCAGGAGGACAAGGGGAACAAACGGGGGCATCCAGATGCCAAGGAGAAGAACGACCCTGGCTCTCCAGTAGTTTGCCAGGGGCAGCTCTTCTCTCTCCGGCATAACAAATTGCACTAGCCCAGATCCCATCTTCAGCCTGCAGTTAAGACATCCAGGGTGCTACGACCTGACTTAACCCGCTGAATTAAGTGACATTCATTCTATCCACTTTTTAAAAAATTGGGGGTAAAAAAAGAGGCATGAAAAGCAACGTTGGAAGCCTGAGATGTGGTGTTTGATGGGAGAGCCCGTTGTCTGGGATGGCCTGACAATTCCTGCACTGGGCAGGGGGTTGAACTGGAAGACCTTGAAAATCTCTTCCTGCCCTATGATGCTGTGACTCAGTGATTCTCAACCTTAGCAACTTTAAGATATGTGGACGCCAACTCCCAGAATTCCCCAGCCAGCATGCTGGCTGGGAAATTCTGGGACTTGAAGTCCACATATCTCGCCAAGGTTGAGAAACCTTGCTGACCATTCTGAGGTGTCAGACTCCAATTCTGCAGTGTTGTATCAGAAGCCACACAATGCAGGTTTGCTTTGGGGGAAGAAAAAAACCCAGACTACAGAAAGATGGAATCACAAAAATATATACAGGCCCTCTGACTGCCCAATCTTGTATACGAACACTTTCGACCCACTGAGGGAAGAGACACCAGACAGAAAAAAGTTGCTGTGCTAAACTTCTACTTGTACCACTGGAAGTGAAACTAGAAATGGTTCTTATTTGGCCTTAAAAACAAGAGGAGGGCTGGTCTTTAGTAGGTTAAGTAAATTGGACAGCATAGGTCATGTTCGCAGAAGCCAGAAACAATGCATTTTTTCTTATTTATTTACAAGGCTTATAGGCCCCTGTAGTCATCTGAGTGGCACACGACTCCACAAAAGCTGCAATTTGGGAATAGACACAAACAGATAATCAAGTTTAATGCTCAAATTCTACATTGTAAATACTGTAGCTCTGTAAAACGGGGAATCAGCCTTCCGCACAATAAACCAGCAGCCCAGCCCCGAAGATTTGCTGGAATGACCAAGCCTTCACTGACGTTCTGCAGACCAGGACAGGGAGGGCCACTCCAATATCTTCAGGAAACTGCAAGACTAGAATTGCCAGGTCTTCATCCACATCCTTCCCTTCTGTTGTTACTTCTCCTAACCCGAGGTCAGAACTGTACTAGTGAAGGCAGCATGTCTTGGAAACCTAGCTGGGGGGAAAGCACCTGGAACAGCCGTGGTAGAAACAGGAGGAGCGGAACAGAGACAGGCAGGGGAAAAGTAACACTTTTTTCCCTATCCATTGCAAATGGCACTTTCCTGGTACTGTGTGGCCAAGGTGTGAAGCAGGTATGATTTGAAGCAGCTTAATCTCATGAAGCTCCAACTGAAAGCTGATTCGTACTGTTGCCTCTGGACAGGCAGGAATCACTAGCATGGCCCCCCTCTGTGGTTTCAGCGGGTAGTACTTGCAGTCCTACATGGGGGCCCTTCGTTCTCCTTCTCCCGTATTCCTGACAAACAGAAATCTCTCACAACCCGCTTCCCTGCCTTTGCCGGAGCAAAAAAGTCCCGCTGTTCTTTACACTGTTTCCCTGGGAAGAGATGCGCTTCCCGCATTTCAGCTGGCAAAGAATAGCGCATCTGGCTGGAAGTGGGAACCTGGGTTCACGTGCAGAGCTATGAAGGTGTTTCCGCTGCAATCCTCTATGCCAGTGTTGTCCAAACTTGGCCACTTTAAGATGAGTGGACTTCAATTCATGCTGGCTGGGGAATTCTAGGAGTTGAAGTCCACTCATCTTAAAGTGGCCAAGTTTGGACAACACTGCTCTACCCCATTACCTTGGGAGAACCCCCCATTGACAGACATGCATTATACAATCACAGTAGTAAGAATTTAGGCCTTTTTTTGACGGATTCCTCTTTTATTTATTAAACTGTTAAGACTTCCGTCCCCAAGCATGGCACTTCTCAACCCTGACAACTTTAAGAGGGATGGATTTCAACTGCTCCCATTGCCAACCCTTATCCCGCCTCTATTATTGCTGTTAGTCATGATTTCCTTCCAGGGCAACGGGCCAGAGATTTTGCACACCTTGATGACACCATCGTTGAGGATGGTGTTGGAAGAATGGGGAAAATGCGACTTTTAACACTAAAACAGTTAAGGATAAAAGCTTGTGCCCTAATTAGGGGCAGGGGGGATACAGCCTGAGTGAGCCTCCCCCAGCCAGCCCCGCGTCTTTTTCTTCTTATTCAGGATATCTACAGTGGGGCAAAAAAGTATTTAGTCAGCCACCAATTGTGCAAGTTCTCCCACTTAAAAAGATGAGAGAGGCCTGTAATTTTCATCATAGTTATACCTCAACTATGAGAGGCAAAATGGGGGAAAAAATCCAGAAAATCACATTGTCTGATTTTTAAAGAATTTATTTGCAAATCATGGTGGAAAATAAGTATTTGGTCACCTACAAACAAGCAAGATGTCTGGCTCTCACAGACCTGTTACCTCCACTTGTTACCTGTAGTAATGGCACCTGTTTGACCTTGTTATCAGTATAAAAGACACCTGTCCACAACCTCAAACAGTCACACTCCAAACTCCACTATGGCCAAGACCAAAGAGCTGTGGAAGGACACCAGAAACAAAATTGTAGACCTGCACCAGGCTGGGAAGACTGAATCTGCAATAGGCAAGCAGCTTGGTGTGAAGAAATCAACTGTGGGAGCAAGAATTAGAAAATGGAAGACATACAAGACGACTGGTAATCTCCCTCGATCTGGGGCTCCATGCAAGATCTCACCCCGTGGGGTCAAAATGATCACAAGAACGGTGAGCAAAAATCCCAGAACCACACGGGGGGACCTAGTGAATGACCTGCAGAGAGCTGGGACCAAAGTAACAACGGCTACCATCAGTAACACACTATGCCGCCAGGGACTCAAATCCTGCAGTGCCAGACGTGTCCCCCTGCTTAAGCCAGTACATGTCTGGGCCCGTCTGAAGTTTGCTAGAGAGCATTTGGATGATCCAGAAGAGGATTGGGAGAATGTCATATGGTCAGATGAAACCAAAGTAGAACATTTTGGTCTAAACTCAACTCGTCGTGTTTGGAGGAGAGAGAATGCTGAGTTGCATCCAAAGAACACCATACCTACTGTGAAGCATGGGGGTGGAAACATCATGCTTTGGGGCTGTTTTTCTGCAAAGGGACCAGGACGACTGATCCGTGTAAAGGAAAGAATGAATGGGGCCATGTATCGTGAGATTTTGAGTGAACACCTCCTTCCATCAGCAAGGGCATTGAAGATGAAACGTGGCTGGGTCTTTCAGCATGACAATGATCCCAAACACACCGCCCGGGCAACAAAGGAGTGGCTTCGTAAGAAGCATTTCAAGGTCCTAGAGTGGCCTAGCCAGTCTCCAGATCTCAACCCCATGGAAAACCTTTGGAGGGAGTTGAAAGTCCGTGTTGCCCAGCGACAGCCCCAAAACATCACTGCTCTAGAGGAGATCTGCATGGAGGAATGGGCCAAAATACCAGCAGCAGTGTGTGAAAACCTTGTGAAGACTTACAGAAAACGTTTGACCTCTGTCATTGGCAACAAAGGATATATAACAAAGTATTGAGATGAACTTTTGATATTGACCACATACTTATTTTCCACCATGATTTGCAAATAAATTCTTTAAAAATCAGACAATGTGATTCTCTGGATTTTTTTTTCCCCATTTTGTCTCTCATAGTTGAGGTATACCTATGATGAAAATTACAGGCCTCTCTCATCTTTTTAAGTGGGAGAACTTGCACAATTGGTGGCTGACTAAATACTTTTTTGCCCCACTGTACCTTCCTACCTATTTATATAGCATTTCTGTAGCCACCTGCCTCAGGCAGTGACTCTGGGCAGCTTACACATTAAAGCCACCCAAATTAAAAAACAACTACAAATACAACCTAAATAAATTAAAAAGGTAAAAAATGGCCCAAAACACCCATACAGAGGGCACATCCCAGTTAGCCACCAGGTAACCCTTCAGCCACCCAAAATATTTCTGCTTTAGGTCAAGTTTCATTATTAAAAAACGGCCACCCTCAGCCCTGACAGCGACAGAGAAAGGAGAATAGAGGAATGTACAGAGACTGCACCGGTTGCCTCCCCGGAACGCGTTCACTTGGGGTCCCTGGAATCATGGCTTGCTCCACCCAGCATTCAAGGTTTGCGAAACACACCAAACCCTGGATTAATCACTTGGGCGGAGCTGCCGGGTTGCAATGGGGCGGGCTAGTTCCGGGCTCACTTGCTGCGGAGTCCGACCGGGGCGCCGGCTGCGCTTGCGGGCCGCCTGGACGGGCCCTCACCGGCTCCCCGCCACCGCCCCGGGAGGAGGCTGGAGAAGAGAGACGCGGAGGGTCACCATGACGACGTCGGAATCGCACGCGCGCGGCCTGCCGGGAAAAGGCGGCGGGAGTCCCGCCCACCCGCGAGAACGACACACGCTCTGCAACGGCCGGAGAGAAACTACGCTGCCCGGCATGCCCGGCGGCGGCCGCCTGACCCGGAAGAGGCCATCCGACGCATGCGCTACGAGCCGTTGGGCGGTCAGGCTGCTGCGGCGGTCCCCTTCTTCTCCCCGGCGCCGTACCCTCCTCCCTCCGCAGGCGGGTCACGCGCCTGCGCAGAGGCGGCCTCCTTCACCTCCGTGTCGCTCCTGCTTCCCTCGCGGTCGGCCCGAGTTTCTTCCCCTCCAAGCGAAGCCGGGCGGCGGCGGCCATGGCGGACACGGCGCAGAACGGGCCCATGCAAGGCGGCGCGGGCGGCGGCGCGGTGGTGAGTGAGGCGGGCAAAGCTTTCCCGAGCCGGGCCGCTTCGGAGGCGCCCGACTGCAGGCCCCATCGTCCGCGGTGCGCGGGCTGAGGGTGATGGGGGTAGTCCCCGCCCCATCTTGCTCTCTGGAGCCCGTGGCGTTCGGAGGCGGCTGATCCTGCTGCGGGGCGGGTGGTTCCTCTCTCAGGCCCCGCGCGGAAGGGCCTCGCCGCGCGCGGGGCTGCGGCTTTGAACCCGCAATAAGTGCCCCCGGTCGCTGGGCCCGGAGAGGGGCCTCTCCCGGCGGCCTCACCCTTTTTCCGGGCTGCCCTTTGATTTCTCAGCCTCATCAATGCAGCCCTGGGATTTCCTCGTGGTCTCCCATCCAAGGGTCAGCCGGGCGCTGCCGTGGAAGGTGCTGGAGGCCTTTCATCCACTGCGTTGTTGGCCCACCGTGGGCTCTTTCAAATGAAGAATTAAGGAAAGAATGCTTTCTTTCTCTCAAACGGAATTTATTAGATGTTGCTCCTGCTAGAAGAGTGTTTTCAAACACCCTTCTAGAGCCTCCTTTTCTTTCGGTTGCTGGCAGCGTTTCTTGGGATTGAACGGGACGTTTTCCGCTCCCCGGACTGCCCAGTAGCAAATGGGTATAGACCAGTGTTGTCCAAGCTTGGCCACTTTAAGATGAGCGGACTTCAACTCCCAGAATTCCCCAGCCAGCATGGCTGGCTGGGGAATTCTGGGAGTTGAAGTCCGCTCATCTTAAAGTGGCCAAGCTTGGACAACACTGGTATAGACGTTCCCTGGGTCTGGTTGGCCTGACTGACAGACATTGATTTGTACTGCCTACTATTCGGTCAGGCTGGTGGTCGATCGAGATGGAAACGTTAGGAACCGAGCCTGGGGCCTTTTGCACACAAAGTCCATCTCTGCACCGGAGCCACCCTTCCAGACGGTTGGCCTGCTATGAAAGAGGCCTTTGGGGTGGTACGTCAGTTTTTTCACGAGCCCCCAAAGATGGGAAACAGGTGCTGGGTGATTCTCTTGAGAAAACACTGCATTCTAGCTATTTTCTTCTCTTTGGTAGATTTCTAGACTGGGTCTTTAGTGGGTGAGTCTCTATCAGCAGCATTTCTAAAGGAACGGCCTCTCCTTTTTTATCCTTCTCCAGGGAATCTCATAAATCGTGCCTTAGAGTTATAGAATATATTCCTACAACTTTTTATAACTCCGAAACGGCTGCTGTATTAAAAGGCCCTAATGCTGCTTTTGCTTTTAATTTACATTGTGTGCATATATAAAGTACACAGTTCTTGATGTTGTCTGCTGTCTATGCAACTGGCGAATATTTGTTTATTTAACAGCAGGGATTAAACGTTTTCTGTATGAACTTTTTTCTTTCATTATAGCAATTTCTGATGACTAACAAGTTGGACACAGCAATGTGGCTTTCTCGTATATTCACAGTTTATTGTTCAGCTTTATTTGTCCTTCCTCTTCTAGGGTATGTATGATATTTTCTTAAAAGTCATGATACTCCTGATATTTAGGGTCTTTAGATAGTATATATACGTTTTATGGACACAATAGAAAGTATACATAGTTTTTAAGATCTGTTTTATATTATATTGTGTGTACATGTATATTAGACATGGTCCATTCAGGGTTTAGCAGTTTGATGTCTCATTGAGTTCAGTGGTAAAGATAAAATTTTGGATTTAATTTACCAATTGAAGTCAATGGAATATGCCACTGCTCTTTGATTGTAACCAGTATTTTATAAATATTGCTGCTTCTGATTTTGTGCTATTTAATCATTTAATTTGGCCCGGACAGTAATGTGGACATAACTGATTTAGTGTGAGTCAGTGGAGGCAATAATTCAGATTTCATTATTTCCCATAATTCTTGAAATAACTCTTGAAATATTGTTGTTGATCTACCTAAATCTCCTTAATTCTTATTTAAGAATTAATTCTGAAAACCATATTCATGAAGCTTCACTGTGCATGGAGTACATCCACTATATTTCATGGAAGGAGTAATACTGTCTTGGCTGCGGGTGAGCAGGGCAGGTTTCAGAAACGCTGCGATGGTGATGACGCAATGCCCACGGGAGGATGACTTGAAACAGTGGCTTGTTTGTGTGGTAACTTCTCCTCTGATAATTCTCAGGTTGCATGAAGCGGCTAGCTTCTACCAGCGGGCTTTGCTGGCAAATGCGCTCACGAGCGCCCTTCGACTCCACCAAAGGCTGCCACATTTCCAGTTAAGCCGGGCATTCCTATCTCAGGCCTTGTTGGAGGATAGTTGCCACTATCTTCTATATTCTCTCATCTTCGTTAATTCCTACCCTGTTACAAGTATCCTTTTCTAAGAGTGTTCTGTGTCAGTGTAACCCTTCCCTAAATACGTGGGTTTACACATTTGTGGTAGGGCTGGCATGAGATTAAAGGCAGTCCAGATTAAAGTCCTTATCCTGGGCCAAGGTAGCTATGAACTTCACAGGAATGTTGAAAAGATAAAAGGGAAAAATAATTCTTTATGTTGCCTTGAGCCTTTGGAGGAGGATTATAATTCTAAAAAATGCAACGAGTTCTTAATTATGTTTAATTAACTGCCAAATTAGCCATGTCTATTCACAAGTCTGTTCTGCTCATATTAATACTAGGAGTGAGTGGTGGGTTTTTATACTGATACCAGTTTATGATGTAAATGAAAATTTTCCTCAGGGCTAATCTGAATCCTGGCAATGACATGGATATATACATGTTCTTTTCTTAGCCATGTAACCGTGGTTTATCATTCCCCAATTCTGGGATTTTTAAAAAATTGTCAAATCCAGTCTACACTCCTGGTACCCTTCCATCCAAATACTAAGCAGGTTCAGCCCTGCTTAGTTTCCAAAATTAGTCAATATTGGATATGGATGTGGCAATAAATCTCAGCGAGATTATTTTGCAACTTCTATGGTTGTATTCTGACCAGAGGAGAGATTTCTGATTAGTCAGTTTAGAGGGTAAGTGTGTACTACTGTGACCATTTTCCTTAATTTTCGCTTCAGTGAGCATTTTCCCAGTTTTGCTGTTTTCGTTGCTTCATGCTGTGACCTACACAAAGAAAGTTCTTGATGTAAGTACGAAGCTGACATCTATCTAACCCTGTCTTCCTGGTTTGAGAGCTATGCGGGTTATAGAGGCTTTCCTTCTACAATTAAGGGGACAGAAGAGCACATTCCTACATCTTTCCTCTGCAGCCTGCTGTCTTTTTGTGCTCATTAGAGAAGCAATAAATCCCTCTCCTCTGCTGATGGCAACGAAATTCTTTTAGGCCAGTCACTTTCATTTCCTGCATCTCTATGGCCTGTTTTGTGAAGATTATCTTAATTATTTCTAGTGGCGAGAAATTACTGGCCATGCTCTAATGAACATACTTGTCAGCAGGCAGTTGTGGGGATACATACTATGTATATGTTAACGTGGAACGGATAAAGCAGTTGTGAGATACTGTTATACGTGCTAGCGATATTTTTGTCTTCTTGGGGCTATGAAATATGCTTTCCATGCTTAGAGATTTCTTTAGTGGTATTCAAAGTTAATTCTTTAGATTTGCAGGGATCAGCATGTTGGGGAAGCTGATTTAGATCTTAGGCAGTTAATTGGTGCCTTTCATGGTTTATAAATATTAGAGCTGAAAATATCTTCATAGTTTGACCTTGTGTAAATTATTGTAAACCGAAGCAAATAATTTACAGGGGCATCTATTTATTTGTTTTTCTCACTTCCTTTAAGGCACGAGGGTCAAATAGTTTTCCTTTTCTAAGAAATCTGTTGGACAAGCTAAACGCTAATCAACAAAACATCTTAAAATTTATAGCCTGCAATGAAATTTTCTTGATGCCAGCTACTGTGTTTATGCTTTTCAGGTATGTATTTTCAGTTTTAGTCCTTTATTTTTTTCTCAAGCTATTTCAACTGCACCCAATAATGGAATGCTGTATCTCCTGTCTCTAAGAGGAACCTGATTTACTGGATGAAGTTTAAGGCTCAGAGTAGTGACTTATTTCAAGGCTTATGGTTGACTGCCATAAGGACCTAAAAGCCCTGCGTTCAGACTGCAGAATGTTTGGTCTGGAATTATTTCAGTCTGTATAAATCTAGTGGAGGATCTCTATTGACTATTAATTTTTAGATGAATTTGATTTTCAAGTTAATAAAAAAGTCCTCAAATCAACCAAACCAAAACTGAATTTTGTTTCAAGCATCTGTTTGTTTTTTTTTAATTCCTGCAAGGTCTTAATGTTGTATCTCAACTGCCTTTCAGACCCCTGTAGGAAAAGCAGGATATCAGTCATTATAATAAGTCTTAAGTGTTGCTTAAGTTAACAGTAAGTCTGTGGATTCCTAGGGGAAGAAGGTTTGTATACAGAATATTATTGTAAATAGGTGGATGTTGCGTAAATATATTTTATTGAATATTATGCATAATTATTAATTAATGGATAACCGTTACTGTTGTGAATTAATATCATGAGGTTTTTGCAGTTCTTGCCATATGTACAGACAACAAAGAAACAGATAGATACTGGCCTTATAAGTTGCTGTTAAGTATTGGAAAGGATGGAATAAAATGGTGTTTTGTTGTTTTAAATGGGATTCAGGTGGTAGACATATATGTTTCCAAATGGGGTCAGCTCTTTTAAGAGGTGCAGGCAAATGATTCTTTTTTGCTTCAGAATATCGGATCGTTGCAATTAAGGTCATTATGTGTGCTGGTTGGAGATAATGCATTTATAGTCAGACTAACATATGGCACCATTTTGCCGAAGGCTGTCCTAGGCACACTTTCTTGGAAATGAGCCCAATTAAACTCACCGAGCCTTATTTTTAAGTAAGCAAGTCTGTAAGGGAGCTGCTTTCAGACAAGCCTGCACAGAAAATACGTTCCGTAGAACACAGTGGGGCCTGTTCCTCAGTGAGGCTGCACAGGGTTGGCAGCTCTTCCTCCTCCCCTTTTATCATCATCATCGTCATCACCGCTCCGTTTTTTTATATTTCAAGTGTTTTGGCAACTGAAAGCATGTTACTTAATGAGCTATAGATCTATTTGCCTATGTGTATATATACGATGTTAAAACATTTATATATAAGATTTTTAGTTCAAAATGTAGTGCATAATAACGTTTTACTGTAAATCCTGTAATTATATCTTGATTAAGAAATAAACGGTTTTTTTTTTTCCCCACCCACCATCCTTTATTTCTTTTGTCCTTTTCAGTGGG
Organism: Python bivittatus; assembly: GCF_059951505.1. Taxonomy (NCBI): domain Eukaryota; kingdom Metazoa; phylum Chordata; class Lepidosauria; order Squamata; family Pythonidae; genus Python; species Python bivittatus. The sequence goes on from NW_028277121.1 coordinate 1,681,558, forward strand.
CAGGGAAGCTTGTTGCAGCCTTTTATTTACTACAGATTTCTCACGCTCCGTTACTCCTCCCGCAGAAATCCTTACTGCCGGTAAGAAGCCAGTTAAGACTACTCACACGTACGATTACTGTGGCAGCGCTTAAGCAGCTGGCTGCTGGGGCTTCTCTCCCTCCCTCTCCCATGGCTATAATTACATTTTTTCACAAAAAGCTTCCACCTTTTCTGCCAGAAGCGTTACAAATTATGGGAAGGAGGTCCAGGTCTCAGTGACAGCATTTATGCTTTGAAGGTCAAAGGTCCAAAGTTGAATCTCCTGTCACTTTCTAGCTAACTGGGTTTTGTGGACCAGTAATCAGACTTCAAGATCAAAACTGTGCTACTGAGCAAAGGAGGGGTGCCTTTTGAATCTCTCAAATCACAGACTTTACATTCCTACTCACATATTTTAGAACTTGGAAACCTCGCCTCCTAATAGAAACGTACTCCTGTGTTTGGTAGATGAAATTTGTTTTGTACTTATTCTGTAACATTTTTGCTGGGTCTGTTAGAGAGTGGTTCTCAGTGTGGGCCATGTGCTCCCTCAGGGGGCCATGCAATATTTCTAGGAGGCCTGCTGCTGCTGCTGCTGCTAGACATTTTGTGTCTTTAAGAATTTGGTTTGCTATTACGCAGTTACGTCTGCTTAGAATTAATTGTTTTTGTTCGCTACTACAAATACTTTGATTTTGTTATATAGAGGCAGTCCTCACTTAATGACCATTTGGTTAGCGATTGTTCAAAGTTACAATGGCACTAAAGCTACTTATGACTGGTCCTCACACTTATGACCATTGCAATGCCCCCACGGTCACATGATCGCGATCAGGGCGCTTGGCAACCAGCTCGCACTTATGATGGTTGCATCATCCAACAGTCACGTGATCGCCATTTGCAACCTTTCCAGCTGGCTTCCGGCAAGCAAAATTAATGGGGAACCGTGTGATTTGCTTAATGACCATGTGATTCACTTAACGACCACTGCAAAAAATGTAAAATTGGGTGCGATCATGTGATGCTTTGCTTAACGACTGTACTGCTTAACGATGAATTTTCCGGTCCCTGTTGTGTTTGTTAAGTGAGGACTAACTGTAAAAACAGTTATACTAATGATACAGTTTAGATTAATAAACAGTGCAGATGGTAACGTCCCTTTTTTCCAGCTTAACATCAACGGGAGGGTGTGTGTCACAGAGGTAAATGAGGCTTAGGAAGGAGCCATGAGCAAAAATAGGTTGAGAATACCTGTGTTAGAGGCTTTTCTGTAATTGAAGTCTACAATCCTTAAATCTTTTTCATTGATTCTACTGCTTTATTTAGTGGCACTTATCTGAAATTTCTTAGCTTCATTTTTAACATTATTCTTATATTATTCTGACTCATTAATCTTAAGGTTTTCTAATATCCTTTTTAGTTAAAACTCCTTGTTTCTACCCCTTTTAATTATTTTAATCCCACCGGTCTAGCCTCTAGATCTATAGTTATATTTGCTTCATGATTTGCTTTGTGCTGGTTAACGACTGTAATAAAGATTGATGCTCACGATGATACTTGGATTTAGGGATCTGTTCGTACATGTATCTCTTTTCATCTCCCTCTCCTTCATTCGCTCCCTCCCTTCACATATTTGATACTGAATATTTCATGACTGTTGAGTATGCTTAAGGTTTTTTTTTTCTTTTCCTCTTAAGATTGTCTTGAACATTGCAACACCTTTTTATACTTCATGTACCTCATTCTGGCTCCAATTCTATTAGCACTTGCAATCTTAGCTTCCTGTTAGAACTGAGGATTGGCTGCTCTCCAACATGCTTTCCCGCATGTGATTGACAACATAGCCTTACACACACTCATTAAATCCAGTGAAATTTACTCATCAGTTAGTGTAGATGGGATCACAGCCTTACTCTCTTTAAGAGGTGTTTTTTTTTTTTTTTAAATCAAGGTTAATTTTAAGACAGATAAGGAAGCTTCTGTTTCACATAGATTTGAGAATGCATTTTATTTTCAGGACTCTCTTCACGGAATTGAGGATTGTTGTTGAGCATCTCATAATGAAGCCTTCATGCCCTGTATTTGTACGAAGACTCTGCATCAGCAGCATTTCTTTTATAAGCAGACTGGCACCAACGGTTGCGTAGCCAACACTGGAAACCTGCGTACGTCTCCCTAATGAACATTTTGAGCAGCTGGTATTTCTGCTGGTGATTTATAAATTCAGGATCTCAGTCAAGGTTGTATAGAAACGTTTCCTTCCAAGAGTCTGTTTTGTGGATTGTATCTATGGTTTTTTTTTTTTTTAAGGTCTGTTTTTCTTTCCAAGCTGATGTTTCTGTGTTTTGTGGAAGATGAATGCCTGTCATCTTAGGCAAAATACTTTTTAGGCAAACATTTATCTGTGTTGTACAATATGGTTTATGTATTGTCGTGATTTCATTAATACTGAATGCAAAATACTTCTTCAAACCAAGAAACAATGCCAGGCAATACTAGCTGGGTGGTGTCTAGCAAGCCATCAGATGTTGCTGTAGTGTACTTGGTAGTTCTTGGGGGTTCGCATCTGAAATACCTTCCTATGCGGTACATTTGAGTCAGTATTCTGTCAGTGAGCAAATGAAAGAAACTCAATCAATTAAATCATCATAATTAACACAAATCAGTCGGCATCTGTCTGAATATGAACAGTAGGTCTAAACATCTAATTTTGTTGTTCTGATTTATTTAATGCTTTTGAAATGGAAAGCCCTCCATCCTTCTCCAGCTCTATCTTTTTTTATCCATATTTCTTTATGCTCTCTGACTGCCCTATTACTTTTGCTGTCTTCTGAAACTGGGATTCTTAAAATGCCAATCTGTGAAACGTTTGAATAATAAAGATGGATGTTATGTTTATTCCCAAGAAAACTCATGGTGTTTGTGCCCTTTTGGGGTAAACATCGTTCAACTAGACTGCTTCCATTCAACCTCTAACAATATGTGAAGCGATCTAACCCACAATAGAAATCTGATCTGTAGGTGTTGATTATACTGTGAAATTCATTTCTGGGTGGTGAGGAAAGGCTTCCCTATAAGGCAGAAGCAGAGGTGGTCTTTAAGGTATAAAGGGCACCCCTCCTTTCCCTTCAGCCTTTGGGCCTGTTTGTGTTGGCAGTCACTGGGCTAGAACTCCAAGGAACTGGGTCCGGGGATGAGTCTTTCCATGCTGGCCACTTCACCTTAATCAAACCATCAGGTGTGGAGACCTGAAGGACTTCTCTCCGCACGGCTGCTGTAGCTATACGTTGGGATGGCCACAGTGTGTGTGCATGCTATAGTTTAAAATAACTTAGTAGCAAGTTTCCACCTAGGACATAGGTGGAGAGCCAGTGGCCATCCAGGTGTTATAGGCCCATACTTCTTAGGAGTCTCAGTAGATGTGGTCAGTACTGAGGGATGCTGAGAGTATCCGTGCATCAACACGGGAAGGTTCACAGGCTCCCCACCCGTCATTAAGAAAAAAATTGCTCCCCCTACCCCATGGGAGTAATGCTGAAATTGCTGAACAGTGTCTGTTTTCTTCCAGGTAGAGGTGACATAACGCCATAAAGTCTAGCTCTGTACTGCCTCAACCAACCACTCTGCGCTAGTATCCGTGCGGCCATTGCACATCCTGTTTGTGAGTTCTTCACAGGCATCTATTTGACGACTGTAGAAATTAAATACTGTCCCAGCACTGCTCTTAGGTTCTCACTTTAGAACTCGACTTGATACACTTTTTCGGTGTGCTGCGTGTTTCATGTAAATCTCTGGGATGATTTCGATAGGGCATTTCTCCCAGGTGTATATTCTAGGCCTGAATTTGTCTAAGCTGATGGTTTACCGATTGGGATTCGACACAGCCTGATGTGTTTTTTCTTGGGGATCACTGAGTTTATGGAGTGTATTCCCAAGTGAGTGTATGGGTAACCCTACCCAGAAAGAAAAATACCCAGGTGAAAGCAGGGCGTTTGCAGAAGGGCCAACAGAATGTTGTGCAAACCCCAGCCCTTAGCCACAGCCTCCAGTGCTTCTCAAAAAAATGCTGCCATGTTGCAATTTTAATGTGATAGAAAAGGTAAATTTTTTAATACATAAGGACAATCATGTTAGCTGTTTAAGGAATCGCTTCGTTTTGAACTTGGCTGTTCAGTGAGCCAGAGCTCATTCATGATCTAAAGGAGTGGAGAGGTCTGAATGAGGGGCTAGTCTTGTCCTGTCTTCTACTATGGTTTCTTAAAGGGAACAGGGCCATAAATGCTCATTATTTCACATTTGTCACCGGGATGGCACTGAGCTATCTGCTGACTGTCGTTTCCGAAGTCCAAATCCCTCCCTCTTCCTGCGGATCTGCATTTTAGGATTGAGGAATTATTTGCTTAGGTACTACCTATACACTGATTCTTGTGGGCTGTTTCATAATTCAGTGTCTTAACTTTGCATTAATTGATGCACTAAATAATTACATTTGATGCACTTGTTTTAAAACAGATGTTTCTGTTTATATGTTTTTTGGGAGTATAATGTGAATGCCATTTTGATTAAACTCATTCATTAGCTTGTCATAGCCAACTTAGTGCACTGTTTATTCATCTTCCTGTTCTGGTAAAATACTCTTAAGTTCTAAATGAGGCTGAGATCATTCTACTTGAGGTCTTCCTCACTGATTTATAGAGATGCTGCTTAGAAGTGTGCATGAATGCTGAGATGTCCTTCTGTGCTCTCTATCCTGTTTCGACTTTTGTAAAAACTAAAATGGCTACAGCAATAAAGTGGATGTTTTAGCAATCGGCTGGCATGGAAGGTCTGAGCCTATTTCAACCTGATTTGCATCTATATAAGCTGAATTTTGTGATTCTAGAATTCTGAAGCAGAGCATTAAAGGATGAAAGGAATCTAGCACTGCGTGGGTGCTACTTAAGCATTCAGTCCTCACTCACAATGCTTGCATACCTTTGCTAGAGAAAAAACTTTATTCGGGGACTAAGCTTCATACACTTTGCAGCTTTGCTTCTGAGAGATCCTGGGATTTCTTTTTCTTAAAGCAACCATGGATGATTGGCTCGCACCCAAAGTTCTGCATTAAGGAATCTGAATATTTAGTGTAGTATGGCTGAGATAAATGAATACATTTGCATATTTGCAGAATTCTATGATTTCTTTTGGCTGCACTAATAATGGAATGTAACTCCCCACCATATAATGCCCTCTTTAGAAATCCCTCTGCCTTCTGAAATTTCAGTAGCCCTATTATTGCAATCATAATACTTAGATGCTTGCTTAAAAGCAGATAGGAGACGTTCAGGAAGGTAAATTCTATCATGTGTATATGCGTGTTTGTATGTGTTTTTAAGATCATTTGCTTATTTTAATTTAAGTTGTATTTCCTGGAGGAAATCCCTTCAATCTAATCTGTGATATGCCACTGGTATCTCAGGTGAGAAATCGAGAGATTCCTGATTGAAATGCCATAAGCCTCCATTTACAGTAGATGAATTTAGACTGGAAAAATGGATCTGCAGCAAAGATGCCCTGTCTGTGGCCCAAGACCAACATGCACACTGACATTAAAGGCCGAGTGTGGCTCTAGGCTTCAGAAAAGGTAGGCAGATGAGTAGCAAGGGCTGAATAAGGGATCACCAGGAGTCGTTGATAGTTCCACAAAGTGAGTCAGTCCCATCCTCCTGACAACTGTTCATAATGCATCATGTTGTACATACGGCTTCAGTACGTTCATGCGCATTTGTCGAAGAGATTTCCTGTAAGAAAACATCCCAATTTAGATGTTCTTAGATTTGGCTAGATCTGAGGTTTTTACCCAGAGATAGGGGCAGCTGCATTTTGATTCATAGTTCTGTAGCACACGAATCCGGATGTAACATCTGATGCTAGGCCTGGTTGCTATAGAGGATGCTAATGGCGACCTATTTCCATTAATTTTCTACCTATGAGCGCCCAGCTGAAATTTCTCAATCAGATGCCACACTTTTTAAAATGGTTTTTGAGGGGTGATGTTACTGATGTTGTGATTGATCCATTGGCGCGAGAGTGGGCGGGGCCAGTATCAATGAGCTTTAAAAGCCAAAACGGGTGTCTTAGCTGTGCAAAAAGTTAAAGTGCTCATTTTGCCCTTGAAAACTAACAGAGGAAGGAGAAAAAAGCCGTGATGTTTTGGGGAGAGGGGGTATCTAATGGGTGAAAGTGCCTTACGCCGCTGCTTTAACTGTGCCCAGAAATGGGCTCTCAAACTGCCCTGCCACCCAAGGAATGGGGCATTTATCCTTCCGTGCTCGAAAGTTACTAGATGAATGCAGAAATGTCTCTAGGATAGTCACATCAGGGCACGTAGTACTGTACTTTACAGTGTGTTATAAGAGAAAAACCTGTTCTTGCCCCAAGAAGCCTATTCAATTACCTATGATACAACCATTGAACAGAGGAGTCTTAGGAAAAAGTAACGAACGCCAAGAAGTGCATATGTGTTGCTTTTCTGGGTGAGGCATGTGGTTGTAGGAAGCACAGGATTTGCTAGCAGACCACGATTAAAATACCATGGAGACTTGTCCAGTAAGCCGCTCATGCATATGGATCTGATTTTTTTAACACATGAAGAACATCCAGGAATAACTAGGGAAATCCTGATTAAAAGTCTCACTTTCCATTTGTTGGGCAAAGAACAGGGAATATTGGGCTCAGAAAGGAGACCCCCATTTCAGAAGATGGGCAGGAATGTGGCTTTGATAAAGGCCTCTTCTCTTGAATTGGAGGGGAGAATTGTTCCAGATGACTTTGTCCTTGCAAACTTGGCTTCCATTGTGAGTTAGCCTAGCTTCATGGGTATACATTATATATTCCTTTCTTTTTCTTCTTCTTTTTTGTGCAGAGAGGCTTGTCCTCCCTTAGTAACAGAGTCGTTTTTAGGTAGCAGATTGTTGCTGCATCTCAGGTGCCATGGGCTGAACATAAATTAGAAAAAATAAATTGAAAAATTCATCATTTTCCCTGTCTTCAAGGACTGGAGCGCAAAATGCTAATGCTGGCCTCAGAGGGGAAATAGTCCTCCTGCATATTTGAGAAAATGTGAAACCCTTTCAAAGAAATCTAATAAACATAATCATCACAGCCTGCTGACACGAAGGAAATAGGGCCTCATTCGCTCTTTCTTTTTTATGCTGCAATTTAGTGGCCCCTACTGATTTACAAATTGGATCACAACAGTAAATTATCCATGCCAGTACCTGTGAAAGTAAGTGCTGAGATCCATATTTGTTTGGAGTTCTGCTTAAATCAGCAAAAATGATAAATCTGATGGTCTGAAATTGGAAATACCAAGGGCTTTCTGCAATGATTGAGCAAAATGTCTCCTCTTGTAATTTATTGTGACCCTCTTTCATTCTAGACACTTTGTATATCTAATATTTATTTCAACACAAATTAAATTGCTCCCTCCTAGATTGTCGCATCTCTGATTTTATTGATGTTGTCAAAATCCAATTGCAGTCCCTTCTTCTGCCCCGTTCCCTTGGATTCGAAAGGGCTACAGTCACACCAGTTTATACTGCAAAGAGATAGCTGTTACTTTTGCTTTCAAGACACGGGAATCTTTGTGGTGGCTTTTTAAAATGATACTGTGAAATTTATTAAGCAAAACAACTTTGATGAGATAAGTTGATTGATTTTGTGCCAACAGGTTGGTGCTAACTCTTAGCAACCACACAAGTAGATTTTTTCCAGGAGGATCTTTTTCCAACATGGTTCTTCAGGTCTTCCAATTCTTCAGGTCTTTCCAACACTCATCATTGCTGTAATTGAGTCCATCCACCTCGGTGGTGGTTGTTGTCTTCTCTTTTACCTTCCCCAGTATTATAGATTTCTCAAGATTGGTAAGATTTTGCATAATGTGTCCTAAATATGATAATTTGAGCCTGGTCATTTGAGCCTCAATGAGAACTCTGCACTGATTTGTTTGATGCTCCATTTGGCAATCCGTGGTATTCTCAGGAGTCGTTTCCAACACCAAAGGTCAAAAGCGTCAATATCCTTTCTATCCTGCTTCTTCAAAGTCCAACTTTCACTTCCATAGAATGTCACAGAGAAAACCATTGCCTGCATGATTCTGATCTTTGTAGGTATAGACACAACCCGGCATCTGAACGTTAAGATGATACATGTAGAACTGATATTTATTACGGTTCAGTATGTAGATAGATCTCATCCCATATTTTGTAATCATTTCATTTTAGAAGATTTCTTCATGCTTTTACTGGACATTTCCACAACCCCCCACCCCCCTATTTTTACCACTGCTTTGCCTGGAATGGATAGTTAATGGTGGTTTGGCGCCCACACTCATGCACACACATACATGCCCCATACAATTTTAGAGTTCCAAAACTTGTCACGGCCTTCAGGCCTGCCCTGCTAGGTGCACATGCATGCATCCACCCACCCTATTAGGCACTGTTTTTGCAGATGCATAAGGCAGACACTTTTATGTTACACTATCATTTCAGCTTTTTATCTGAGTTCTCATTTCAATGGCTCATTTGAATGCCATTTTTGCTACAATGGTAGATTGGAAGTTCTGTGTATATCTGTTGTGCTTTCACTATTTTGCAGGACGTCGCATTAGATACTCAGCTATATTCCTCTTGACTTCTCATCCATTTTTACACGTGTTCAGTGGTTGCAAATAGTGTTGCAATGTGCACTGGAGCATCAAGCAGCATAATGCATTCCATGTTCCGCTGGACCTTCGCCTTAACAGCAAAACAAATAAAGTACTGAACTTCGTTAAACTTTGTCGGTTCAGGTACTCTATTCTCAAGCAGACCTGAATATCAAATTAATTCAGGGTAAGAGAGAACATGGATTGGCATTCTGTTTGCGTTTTCCTTCTGAAATGCTGCCCTCTGGTGGAATATTATATGTAATTCTCCCTCTGTGAGATGTGTGTGTGATTTTACGACACATCACCCTCTGTCTATCTGTCATACAGTGATGGGTCTCAACATGGAAGATGGTATCTGATATTATCCATGTTCAACAAATGCCATGCTTTGGGATATTCCATCTTAAAAGGTTCTATACTTGTTTTGATAAACTGCATCTTATTTTAGAGCAGATGAAAATGGTAGAAGGAAAAGATTTGGCTTTTAGGCTTATCACTTTTACTTGTTACATGTTGTAATAAGCATAGCATTGAAATTTTTCAGCACATCCTTTGGGGATCCAGCTCAAACGTGACTGAAGTAGTGTTTGATATTTAAAAATTAAGAGACAGGTGCAGTGTGGGGCGTCACATTTTGATGCTTTAAAAATGTGTATATGTGCAATAAAACTTACGGAGGTGCCACACATAATGGAACTTCCCATGGTCATGTTGCAAAATGTGGTTCTCTACAATTTGGTAATATTTCTGAGCATGATCAAAAGTCCTCCTGTTTGTCACAGGGAGTGGGAATTAAATGGCAAGTCTCAAACAGCTTAATTCGAAGATAATTCTAAATGAGTCTCATGGAGCAAAAGCTAACTCAGACATGGCAAAAGCAGTTGAGAAACTCTTTAAAAGAAGAAAGACTGTTGAGGAGTAGCATTCCTTTTTTTTCTTTCCCCCTTTTTTTTATCGGGATTCGGCCTGGTTGCAGCTGGCCTTGTGCAGCCATCACAATTAAGTTTGACTCTGAGAAGAACAAGAAATGCACAGTGGTTGCATTTATGATACTAATTGTACAGAATGGTAGCAGTTGCTATTTAAGACATTTCTCAAAATCAGCTGTGGGCTAAGATGCTTCAAATGGTCTAGTGGGAAATTCTCCAATGGAATTGGACAAGTTGGTATAAAATACTGTGCAGAGATTCCTGTTCTGTCAGATAGTGTTCGCATGTACGCAAGCATTCTTTTTATATTCCACCTCTTAAACCCCTTATTGTTTTCAGTCTGCATGGACTTAATCTCATCTGTTTGAACTGACAACCTAAATAGGGAAGAAGCATTCTGTGGTACCTCTTTTAAGGTCACCCACAGCTAATTTAGTGCTTGAATCCATGAACGTTCAGCTGCCACTTAATGTAGAAGCACCTGCTGCACTATTAGCAATGCATTCATTCAGTGCCCAGCGGACAACTTGATGAATGCATGTTGAAAGTTATCACCGACTCCTGAGAGTCCAGTTGGCAGCCTAGTTATGCGATGATGTTTGGATTTCTGCCAGTTTATTGCATCAAGTTATATATTTTTTGATGATGGTAAAAGATTTTATAGTTCTGTAATATCCCTTTTTATAATTTGAATGTTGCTTCCCACAACATCAGTCTTTCAACACTTTCATGACTATTTAAAGCAGAGCACTGCATGACCTCTATAATTTGTGGAGCAAAACTCTATTTTCCTTGAAAATAGACATGCATGCTCTAATTCTGTTTGTGTTTAACCAAAATCTGTGTTTGACTTAAGGCTTTTAAATTAACCCAGTTGGGTGGGTTTGTACAAGTCACTAAATCAAACTAGCCAACCACTTTTTAATCTGGCATAATTGAGTAAATTCAGCTGCTGAGCTCATCCGGGGCAAATTGTAAACGCAAGTACACCCTCAATACTATCTGCTTCACCATGCTGTATATATCATCTGTCACCTATGCAGCATCTTGTACTTATAAACATGGGAAAACCAGAATTAAATGTTAATTAAATTATATTTATTGTTCCAGGAAATTTTTGAGTTTAGTAATAAATTTATGAAACTATAACCGTATCACTTCAGACTCTAAGCAAGGAAAGAAGAGTTTATGAATAGCCCCACCCCACTATTAAAAATAACTTCTTATGCCTACACAATCAGTCTCCCAGAGGAAAGAATTCTGGGCTAACTAATCATCAGAGGATGGTTTTACTGGAAACTGAGAAATTATCTTCCTATTTGGAATAACCTAACATGGAACCTCTAGAGGTTACATGACTCCATCTTGGATGTTTAGCAATGCTAAAAGAAGATAGTAGTAGTAAATATATTTCCCAGATAAATAGAACATTTGTATTTTCATTTATCCACCATCATTTTAAACATGGTGTAATTTAAACACTGATAGGAATGCAAGCCACTCAGTACAACCGAGTTCAACAAAGTTGAATGAACCCTTACAATGTTACATGTCTGCTTAATACTAATTAATAGCAGTTGAACGTACAGAGTTGATCCAATACAGATAAGAAAGAATAGAAATGATCATAGGTTGATGATTATTATGATATAATTAAAAACAAACCAAATGCATACATCTAGTGAATAGAAATGGACTTAGAATAGAAAACCACACCATCTGTGCTGAGCGCATTCTGGTCTTCCCTGGAACGCTTTGCAGAGCATTGATTTGGTGAATCTGGGGTGGTTTCCGAAACACCATAAATGACTTTTTGTACTGTACTTTTGCTTCTTGAAGAGGTGTGTTCCAGGAGGAAAATCAACATTCCCGGGAACAAACTACACCATTGGAATTTGGCCAATCGATTCAAAATAACAACAACAACAAAGACGAGCCCCCGCCACACAACACGCCAGGCTTAACAAGTGTTGATCAGACAGACAAAAAAGTCTGGATAGCGGACGGCGCAATGCCCGGAGACGGCAGAATAGAAGAGAAGGAACTGGAGAAAATCACAAAATACAAAGACCTGCAAATAGAAATAGAACAACTGTGGCAAGAGAAAGCGGAGGTAGTAGTACCAACAGCTGAAGTGGGTCTTTCGGGCTGTGTGTTCTGGAAGTTTTGGTTCCAATGTTGGAACCAAAACTTTGAGAACACGGCCACACAGCCCGGGAGACCCACATCAGCCATCGTATTCCGGCCGTGAAAGCCTTCGGCAATATGTAGTACCAGCAGTAACAGGCGCCTTGGGTGCGGTCCCAAAACGTCTGGAGCCCGGCTTGGGCACCACCGGCATTGGCGACACCACCACTGCAAGAGGCAGCTTTACTTGGAACAGCTCCCATCCTGCGACGATGCCTTTAACGTTGTCAGGCCACCGCCGCCTCTCCCAGGCCCTTGGCAGGGACTCCGCAGGCGGACAAAACGCCAAATCCAGCCTCTGAGCCTTCGGCTAACTCTGGGATCTCCCAGGATGATGCTCTTTTTGAGGAGCCGAGCCGAGCCTCGTGCCTGCCGCTGCCGGAGGAGTGTGGCTGGGCTTCAGCTGCCGAGGCTGGACGCTTCACTCGACGGTCCCGCTGAGCTGAGGGGCCGGGCGGGCCTGGGCCTGGGCCTGGGCCGGCCCGGCTTGAGGGAGCCAAGAAACTGCGGGGGCAGCCTGCTTCCAGGCAGGCCTGCAGGGTTACCTGCCAGTAGGTTACCTACTCCAGGCGGCCTCCAGGCCAGCCTGAGCACCCCGCGCTTAGGACGGGCCGGAGGGAGGCCCGCCCACTCGGGCGCCCCGGGCCAGCGCTGGTTCGCGGGGACTCCGGCTGAGCTCAGCCGGCGGCTCCGCGCAGCAACGCGGAGAGCGCTTCCCGCCGCCTTCCGCAGGGGCTTCTCCCCGTCAGGGCTGCAGCCCCGCCTCGTCCCCGGGGCCGGGGCCGGGGCCCGAGCCGAGCTGCTCCCACCTGGACGCAGGTGACACGGGCCGCCCCACTTCAGGCGGCGGGCGGGGGGAAGGGCGCTCCCGCGAGGCGAGAGCGCGGGGGATGGTTTCTCCCGTGACGTCACTGCCGCCCTCCGCTCAGCGAACGGGAAGTGACGGACGCGGGAGGAGAACGTCCCCCCTTCGCCGCCGGCGCCCTGCGCTCGCCGCCCTCGAGGCAGACCATAGATAGGTAGAGGGCAGAGCGGCCCGTGCTCCTCCACATCCGGCTTCCGAGGCCCCGCCTTCGCACGATGGCGGCCGCTCGGCTGCCGCGGGCCGGCCGGGCCCGGAGTCGCCCGTGAGCCGCGCTCGCCGCCGCCGCCCTCCTTTCTGTCGCCGGTAGCCCGAGCGCGGGAGGATGCTGCCGGCTCTGGCCGCCCAGCGGAGGGGGTGGCGCTGCGTGTACCAGCTCCGCCTGCTGCGGCGGCGCGGCCGGTTCCTGCCGGCCTGCCCCGGTGAGTCCAGCTTTGCTTCCCCTCCAGCCCAGATCCCGGGGGCCCGGTCGGTCCGGGGGGCGCTCTGAGCCCGGAGGGCCCCGGGGAGCGGGAGGACGCGGCGACCGACGCCGGGGCCATCAGTGGGGCCCCTCGTGGCCAGGCTGCGGCCCGGCGGTGGGCCGTGCCTCCGGGCCCAGCCCCGCAGGCGTCAGTTCGGCCCCGCGCGTCTTCCTCGCCGCGCGTGTTGCGGCGTGGCGCCGAGGGGCGCCGTCGGTCGGCGCTCCGGTGTCCCGTCAGCGTCAATACGGATTTTGGCCGGTGTCCGATCCGGCTCCTGTTTTGCTGCTGGCGGGGCTGCAGCTCCGGAGCTTTGTGGGAAGAGCGGGGGCGCGGCGCTTTGCAGGCGCAGATTTATTTCAGCCTGCGAGTACAGCCGCTTCGGGTCGTTTTTTTGTACATCAGCAGCTGCAAAGGGAAGGAGAGGAGAGGAGAGGAGAGGAGAGGAGAGGAGAGGAGAGGAGAGGAGAGGGCTCTCTTTAAAGACGTCTGTGCCCGGCTGAGGAACACGTCCTGCCTTAATGACTCGTTATTCACAAACCTTTCTCTGAAACGGAAGCTACTTTTACTGCATCCCGTTAGCGAGCATAATAAAGGAACTGTTTACGAGGAGTGGGATTCGGGGAGTGTGAGAATGAAGCGAATAAACCTAGTTTTGGAGAAATGTTTTGTTACGCTGCAGAATGGTTCAGCAATGTTAACATTTATTTCCTAATTATGTGTAAGATCCAAAACTATGTTACCTGGTACTGTTAGCAAAATTTGAGAGTTTCTGACTCTCCCCAGTTAGGATTCAGTCCAGCAGAAGATCAGACATGAAAACACCAGCTGAGATTTTAAAGTTTTATTAAAAGCCGGCCAATAGAGTCAGCTGGGGTCTCCCCTTAAGACAGAGAAGAGCCCCGGTCACACCCAAAGAAGAAGATTTTATGCATGTTTCTTACAAAGAGGTACAGAAATTAAGAAATGATTGGCTGAAATTGGCATAAGTTTTGGATCCTCCTTATTATTGGGGGAAACTTATCTTCCTGATGACCTGTTGGTTACTAGTCAGAGTTCGGGGCACCCCCCTTTGATCTTCTGAATTTTATTGTTTCCTAGAATGCAGATTGGGGTCACTTTCTCCCATATCTTTTATGGCCTCGACACTTTGGGAGACAGGATGTCTGCCTAAAGCCTTTCAACATAACAGAAATGAGGGAAATGTGTGAAGGTTCATGAACATCAGTTTCCTTGTTATCCCTTTGGTTTTCAAATGTAAGGAAATAAAGATGAGAGAAACTGGGAGCCCTTTTTCATAAGGTTTCAGTATCTCTCCAGCTTTCTCTTTATTTCCTTTGTCCAGGACTGCTGCTTTGTTTGTGCTGTATCAGTTTTAATGATGACCAATGCCCCATTTGGGGAAAATTCTGTATCTCTTGTAAATTATTTTCCCACTGTTTAGCTGTTCTCCACAACATTCCCATTGTCCTTTGGTAAACCCATATAGTAAACATTTCAATAATCATAGCAGTGTGATGTCTTCTCGCCCAGTTTTTAGTATTCCCCAAGGTGTTTTGCTGCCTTCTAAAACTATTGTCAACTTTCCTGTTTCCATCAGGGTGGCAAGTACCCCTTAAACCTGGAAGTCTCTTGGCCATTCTACCAGGTAGCCGTCTGCCTCATCCCTCAAGTCAAGTAAGAGTTTATTCCTCTACTGATCAGAAGAACAGCACAAGAACACAAGATGCAATTTCTTCAGCCTCAGAAGGTAGTACACAGAAAACAGCAACTGGTATGTTCATTTCATTTAGATCCTGCATTTCAGGGGTCAGTATAGTTGTCAATATTCACTCCAGAGATTTCTTTGATGGCAGTGCTGTAGTGAAGTGCTTAGAATTACCAGCTTTAAACCCAGAGATTTCTCTTATTGTGACTGAATCATCCTACCTTGATGGGAGATGGCACTGCTGTTTCAGAATTTCTCTGGGTCCCTTATGTTTTCTAGTGAACAGTTTGCTCAGATCAGATCTTTATTTTGCTCTTTAAATAAAATTGATAATGCCACAACTAAATCCTAAGTTATGTTTCTGAAGGTTAAGTGTCTTATTGGGGAGATCTAAAAAACAGTATTGCGTGACATAGCTTGTATATGTGCTGTTTTCATGAAATCGGTTGATTTTTCATGAAAAAGCAACTGGCTGTTACATACCTGTTTGAGTATTCTTATGTTGTGCATTGATTTGAAGGGATCCTCAAGGAAAGAAGAAACTTGTTTGTAACCAAGGCGGTTACAAACAAGTTTCAAGGACAGCTTGCTGGAAAGTGCTGGTTTTCTATTGGGGCAGTGTTTTTCAAACTTGGCAACTTTAAAATGTATGGACTTCAACTCCCAGAATTCTGTCTGGGGAATTCTGGGAGTTGAAGTCCAACATCTTAAAGTTGCCAAGTTTGAAAAACACTGATTTAGGGGAATTACGTGCTTCTCCATTCCAAAGTTTAGCCCAAAAAGTTCCTACTCTGTATTGGGACAAATAAAAACTCCTACATTTATAGGTCTATTCTGTTTAGCTTATTTAATGGAAAGCCATTATTGTGATATTTTTGTCCTGTCTATTCTATTTTCTGTAAATTCAAGGAGAAATTAATTCTTGCCTTAAAAGAGAGAGAGAGATTGTTTGATTTTAACTAATTCATGCCATGGATCATGCTTGTTATTAACAAAGACAGATTTTCTTGCCACGCTCTTGCATTCAGAAGACAAATCCTAATGCCTTTGGTTTCAGTAGAATTAATTTCAATTTACTGGTAGCAGACATATGGCAGGTGTCCAACTCTAGTGCATAAAACAACAGTATATCAACTTAGTTATTGAGGTCCTAACTTAATACATTGCTGTGATGTGGTAATTAAAGATGTATGACCATGTATCTGTGATTCGCTTTACTCCTAGTGTAGTGAAATCAGTGGTGCTCTCTAGTGCTTAGCTTGGGGTGAATAGTGCCCTAAAATGCAGCAGAATATTTCAGAGCTGGAAAAATTCTCATTTCATTTCTTTCTGATGCTAAGACTGATGGCCGTTGCATATATGGGCAGAATAGCACAATCTATTCATAAGAGGGGAGATCCTAGTTTCTTTTGTTGTGTCCTTACAATATAAAGGGATTCTTTGGTGGGAAATGGTGAGAACCAGTAAAAATTGGAATTGTGGAATAGAGAGGCTGTGGGGGGAAAAGACATCATTGGAAGATTTATGTAGAAGATTTGAAATTGCCTTCTGCCTTGTCCACTCCATTTACCAAATAATGTTATCCCCGTGTCTTTCTGTTTTATTCTTATAATGACGCAAGCACAACATTATGAATATTTCTTTTATTTTTCCAGTCCGAGATGCTATCAATCAAATTCCTTTCCCACAGCAGCCAATTCAAGTTAAAGGTAATTGACGTCCTCCCGTGAACATGCACAAGTGTTTAAGCTTGTCTTAGAATATTTTTGATAAAACTACCGAAGACGCCTAGCAAAAGCATAGTTGCTGCTCAAAACAGCAAGCTTGTTTTGGGATTGTCTCCTGTTATGCTTAAGGGGAAAATGTGCTACCCCATTGTCACTCCTGCTCAGATTCATTGGCTTTCATTTGTGGAGGCATGTCTGCTTAAATCCTTTGGTGTATCAGTTAAACATTCCTCTTCAGAAGACTTGCTATATAAAGCTTTTTGTTGGATAGGGCAATGTCTTCAAATAACTTGCATGTGCCATTGAATTATAACGGAATATGATGGTTTTTATTTTGGGTGTAATTTATTTTGCCAGGCTATTCAGTTTAAATACCCATTCCTTCAACAGTCTACATGGAAACATTGTATGTATTTAATTAAAAGAAAAAAGAATCAATACATTGTAAAAACCTTAAACTTGATAAAGGTGAATTAATTTCAGAACAGTGCAGCCTATAGCTGTGAGTGTACAAGAAAATAAACAAAGATTCTGAAAAGTCCTGGCTTAGTAAGCAAACTATGGACTAATGCAAACTTTCTGTTTTTGTTGGACAGTTCTTACTAAACAAACCAGAGATAGCATTGCTGAAATACGTTGTGTCATCTGAACCTAGGGTTCTGACATATAACTTGCAAACAAGCCATGAGTATATGTAAGGGCTTACTCTTATAAAGCATGGCTTGATTGGGAGTAAAAAACCAGGATGTTTTGGTTCAGAAGACATGTTAAGCAAATCATTTCTGGTATGCTTAGCTACCCGTGGGAGGATCCAAACAGCAGAATTATCTGTATTTACCAACAAGGGTCAGACTAGAATCCTACTTATTCTTAAATAATTCCATTCTCTTAATAAATTCCATTTATTCTTAAATCAATTCCATTCTCAATTGATAATAACCTATCATTCCCGCTTCTCTACTGACT
Source organism: Python bivittatus (assembly GCF_059951505.1). NCBI lineage: Eukaryota > Metazoa > Chordata > Lepidosauria > Squamata > Pythonidae > Python > Python bivittatus. The sequence continues at coordinate 1,699,110 of NW_028277121.1, forward strand.
GAGAGTATGCTTTTGGTTTGTCATTCACTTTTCAAGCAACAGCTTGGTCACATTTAATTTCTGTGACAAATTAGAATAAATTTTGGTGGGTTCAGTCCAGTAGGTAAATATGTACAGCTCTTTTGCATTGGTGTCTTCCAAGCTACAGAGACCCTTTAATGACTTCAGAAAGTGAATGTAATGCTTTCCCCCCTCTCTTTTCAAGTGAAAGCTGTGCTTAAAAAGAGGGAATATGGACCAAAGTACACAAAGAATAACTTCATCACTGGCGTCAGAGCAATAAGTGAATTTTGCCTTAAGTCCAGGTATGATCATCTGTCAGTTTTTAAATTTGAATGAAATTCTTCCTGATGTGTTTCTCAAAGTCACAGCTTTACAAGTACCAATGGATGATGAAAAACACCACAAACAAGAGATGACCAGATTTTCATCTCAGGGTTGCTATTATTTGTCAGTTCAGGAAGTTGCCAGACTGAAGTTGCCAAGTATAAAGAGCTGCACCACTAAAAGAGAACATTGTTCAGATGTAATCCTGACATAGAAAATCTAAACGGGGTTTCCTGAAAACCCATATTTGTTTAACAAGCTACTGTCTTCCTGGAGCTTTCAGACCTGCGACAGGTAATCATAATTTAGAACTTGTATACGGACGTCTTCTTGTTGCCTAATATCCTGGCACCGGTCTGTCCTGATCCCATCAATGCTTCATTTGTATAATGCAGTAGTTTCCTGATACAGTACCAGTGGTGCTGAAAGGGCTCAGAAGGCCTTAGACAAAAAGTTTTCTGAAATCGCTTGATTCCCATTTCTTTTTCTCTTTCTCTCCCCAGTCCCATGCTCCAAGGTTGTTTCTTTTAGTCGTAGTAGACATTAGTGTAGCTTTTCCTTTCATGCACTTAGTTTGTAGAAGAAATTGGGCATGCGTTGCAGAGCAAAACTACAATTTTGACTTCATCTTCATTTCCGCAACTCTGGTTGGCCTAGAGGCCTTGGGGAATAATGAACGTCTGGGCTTGGCTGCAGTTTTCTCAGCATATGCCTGCTCTTTTCAAGATTGTGAAAGGAGGAGGGAGGAACCAAGTGCTAAAACCTGATGTGGTGAGGGTGGAAAGGAAATCTGGGTGGGAACTGAAGAGTTATTAGTGCTGCCAGGTGAATCTGTCCAGTATGTAAGATTTGGGGGAGAGACTCCCATTTCCGATGAAGTTCCAGCTACAGAGGTTCTGTAGCGGGGCCTTCTCAGAAAAAAGTTGCCCTCGTATGTTGTTTCCTCCCTAGTGAGTGTCTGTAAAGAAGTAAAAAACTAGACTCGGGGAGAGAGGATTTGGGGGATGTCAGTTTTTTTAGGTTCTGTCTCTACTAGTTAGTGCTATTGTAATGTATATTAGTTATCACTGCTGAGTTGTTTTTAACCCTCGTTTTCCATTTAACACTGTTCAGAGCCATTTGGAGTAGAGTAGCGTAGAAACATCAGTGTTAAAGAAGTGAACTGGGTAATGCAATTTGGCAAGTTGAGCAGGATTTCTTTCATACATACATACATACATACATATATATGTGTGTGTGTGTGTGTAAAATTAAGAACAGTAATAAGAATTACAACAAACTAAATTGGAACAGAAAAAGTGAAAACAAAAAAAACAAAAAGCTAAAGGTACAGTAAAGAAAGAAAATAGAAAAAAGAGAAAAAAGAGCAAGATATAAAGAAAGATATAAAGACATAAAGAAGTGGCTTCCGATGTTCTTCACAGCAGCTATAAGTACAATTATATTTTAACCTCTCTCTCTAAAGCGACACCATGAGCATTACTGCACTCTTCATGGTTTGGTCAAAATATTTTTTAAAATGTCCCAATAAATTGCAAAGTACTTGGACAACGGCCCTTTCGTAATAGAATAGTAACCGGCTTGTCGTAATTGGGATCCTGTAAAATGGATGCACATCCCAGGTGATGAACTTTGACCATCTTTATTTTCAGTAAATATCTTTGTTTTTCTCCTTTCAAGAATTCTTTTCTGTCCTTCAACAGTGATCTTGACCAGCTTAGAAAAATCAAACGGCGAAGCCCTCATGATGATTCAGAAGCTTTCACTGTGTTTTTGAGATCAGAGGTGGAAGCTAAGTAAGAGCATCTTTGAAAGGTTATCTTAAATAGAGATTTAATTTCTAATGCTTTCCTGTAGATTTCACACATTTTGCTAACCAAATGGTTAATTGGATCTGACTTAGTATGATATACAAACACGGTCAGTTAATTGCGGTTTCTTCAGGCAATGAAACCAGAGTTTGGAATCCAGGGTGTTGACCTGTTGTTTTCACTTGTGGCTTAGTGGGAATGGGGCAGTGTTTAATTTGTGTTTTCCCAATCCTCTAACCAGTCACCAGGTTAGGCAAGAATACTATAGAGAGGAAACAAAAAAATTGCCAGAAACTTCAGATAAGCCATATAAGCAATGCTTTTCTTGCTTTTTTTTTCAAAGTGGCGCAATTACGAGAAAGCACGGCTCATGTTGTGACACAGCAGATTGTGCATTTGTTGTAGTGGATAGGTACATTCTTGCTTTGTTGATTAAGGTATCCAAGGGGGAATGATGAAGGATTAATTGTGTTAAATCTGCTGTGATCCAGATACATTGCCTTACAACTCCCAACATTCTGAGAGATACCATTTAAGACGTCTGGATAGTTGGAGAAGGCTTGCTTTAATCATAATAAGCTTGATTCAGAAAGACTAAAAATTTCTTATACTGGTCTACGACTGTAAAAGACAGACAGACAGACTACATTTTTCTTTCAGGATTAGCAGGCTCTTCCCTTTTCATTAGCTTGGTTAATGTCATATTTCCACATCCAGGTATTTGAAATTTCCAGAGAGCATGTCACATATCCCCATTTTTCATAGTCTAAAGTGTTGGCAAGTCTATTATTGACCAGTATATTATTTCATAAAGCATCTGCTGTATCCATGAAAATAAATATTTATTTGGCTTTTTTCCCCTCCACTACGTAAAACAGGTCTCTCGAAGTCTGGGGAAGTCCAGAGGCTCTTGCTCGAGAGAGAAAAAGGCGCAAAGAAGCTGAAAGAGAATACATGGAAAGTAAGTGGATGCTTCTGGAAGTGCTTAAAAATTTTGATTGTGAGGGAAATCTAGTACAGTGGTACCCTGGTTCACGAACTTAATTCGTTCCGCGACTGGTCGCGACCCAAATCAAATTTTCCCATAAGGTTCAATGTAAATATGGTTAATCCGTTCTGACCCCTCCGAATCTGGTCGTCAACCGATTTTGATTGCGTCCCGAATCAAACTTCCTCATAAGGTTCAATGTAATTATGGTTAATCCGTTCCGAACCATATGTATTTTTTTTTTTAAACCACAAAAATATGACACAAAGTACAGTACGAAGAGAGAGAACGCTAACCTTGCTTGACGCGATTTCTGGCGTGGAGGACAGGAAGGCGGGTGGGGAGGCGGTTATTGCTTGGAGGGAGAGTCCCCCTCCCTACAGGAAGCCACAACCACGTGTCACGGGAGGGAAAATGGCCGTGGATCCTGTTCGTCACCCGATCCAGCGTTCGCGAACGGAGGCAACATTTTGCGAACGGTGCTGTTCGTGACCTGAATTGGTCGTGAACAGAAGCGTTCGTGACCCGAGGTACCACTGTAGTATATTTAATTGTGTTTTTATTATGATTCTGTCTCTTGGACTGAAATTAGTCTTGTGTTGCCATCATGAAGAATGTAACATGTATGGTTTTAAAACATGTTTCTATGTGTTGTAGGATGCAGAAAACCTGATACTGATTTTGACTGTGAACTATTTACCAAATGTATTTCTTGTGGAAAGAATCACTTTATTTTTAGATGAACAGCTTGAAGGAGGTTGTAAAGAGATTGCTTACCAAATCTGTAGATGATATGAAGCTGGGGAGGATAACTAGATCCATGAAAGACAGAATCAAGATTGAAAAGCTGCTTTCCTCAATATGGGCACTGCCCCCAGATGATCATGCTGGTTGGAGACTTCTGGAAGTCCACAGATTTGGAGGGGATCTCGGTTAGGAAAGGTTGCTCAAAATGATCTTAGCAGGTTGGCATATGGAGCCTCAACCAACAAGATGAAACTCAGTGGAGATAAATGCAACATTTTGCATTGATGTAAAATAACTAAGGCATAACTATAAGAATTGGTGAAGTTTTATTGGCAATAGTACATGTGAAAAAAGATCAGGTTGTCCGAGATCAGAAGTTCAGAGCCATCAAGGCAATTGTAAGTTGCATTAGGAGAAAATAATATCCAGTTTGGGGTGTGGTATCATTAGTATGCTGAGGATACCAATTTTTACATTTCTACCCTGGGCCATATTGGAAGTGCTGTGGAGGTCTTGATCTGGTGCTTGAAGGCTGTGAGGGACTGCATGGGATGGAACAGGTTCAGGACAAATCCCAAAATGGAACTACTGTCGATTGAGAAGTTTTTTAGTTTTAAGATAATTCCATCTTCAGCTCTGGAAAAGGTACCCCCTGAAGGAACAGGTATGGACTCACTGCTCCTGCTAGCTCAGCAAGTGTAGGCCAAGCCAGGAAAGCTTTTGTCCAGCTTTGCCCGGTGTACCAGTTGCAGCCTTTCCTGGATTAGCAGGCACCAGCTACCCTATCTCATACCCTTATCTCTCAGATTGCTGCTATAGGACTATCCTTGACGGTGATTCAGAACCGCAGCTGGCACAGAATGCAGTGACCCATGTCCTGACCAGAAAGAACTGGTTTAGTGGAATATCAGTATTTTGCAGCAGCTGCACTGGTTACCAGTAGGCTTTCAGATCCAATTTAAGGTGCTGGCTATTATCTAGAAAGCTCTCAGTGACTTGGAACCTTGTTACCTTAAGTACCAGCTGTTCCAGGTACAATCTGCCTGTTTAGTATGTTCAGGCCAAGAGTGCATGCTATAGATCAGAAGATAAAGTGGGTGGGAACTCAACAGCAAGCTTCCTTGGCCATAGCATGCACCCTCTGGAATAGCCTCTCCCCAAAAGCCAGGTTGGCCCCTCCCTGTCTTCAGAAGACTATAAAAACAGTGCTCTTCCAAAGAGCCTTTAGTGCAGAAGATGCCACTTAATTGGAAACAATTGCTTTTGGGGGGGCGGGTTGGGTTGGGTTGGATTAAGATGATGTTAGGTAATTATGAGTGTCCTGAATTTGTATTTCATGTCATTAACTATAGGCCTCTTAGAATCAGTTGGGTGATATCCAAGTAGAAATAATAGTTCTTTTGTATTCTGCCCTGGTCTGGCTACATCTGAAGGATTGTGAGCTATTCTGTGCCAAAAAGTTCAAAAGGGACCGTAATATAGTAGAGTGCATCCAGAACAAAGAGCCTCGGGTGGACACAGGGCTGTAACACAAAGAAGGAAAGCCTTAAACAATTAGGAATATTTAGTTTGGAACAGATTCAAGGGAGTCATGACAACTTTCTTCAATTTTTTTGATGCCAGACTTGCTCTTATAACCCCAAGTCTAAAGCCGCAGGCGGAAGGATGCAGGGGATTTGATTAAACACTGTAAGAACTGTAGAACTCTGCTACACAAATGCTTGGTTCTCCTTCATTGAAGATGTTTATGCTTTGACTGGATGGTCGCTTTTCACTTCAGCAAAGATTTTGATTTCCAGTTTACTTGACCAAAGGAGCAGCAGTTGTTGTTATTAATTCTTCCATATTTCTGTGGTTTTTACAGAATTATTTAGAAGCCAGAAGTTGTTGAAGGAATACAGAAATTTCCAAGGAGAAACTAAGGTGAAAAAAATATTTTTATACATTGGTTGTTAGAGCCTATTTATGGCCCATTTCTAAGTGCAAGCAATGATGTGTGCACCCTGGATTATTTTTGTTTCTACTGAGAATTAGTGTGAAATTTATTTTCTGTGTCCAAATAATCACCCCTGCTTTTTCTTTCCCTGCTTGGCAAAAGTCATCTCCCGCAGTTCTAGTTTCAAAATTCCCAGAATAATTATCTCTCTAGCTGAGGGCAAGGTGGATTACTTTCAGTTGAAATGATCTCAATTGCTAAATGCAGGTCTGGGCTCTGAATTGAGGGTGTGTATCAGACGGGCAGCCTTTTCAGCTTTTGCTGCATTTGATGCAAGGCAGTGGCCACACATGCCTGTGTGAGATCATGATCTGCATGTAGATGATTGACTATCTGGGCTGCAGGGAAAAGCAGGGAGGACTTCTCGGGGTTTTGCAAGTAGGACCACATGTAGTCTTATCCAAATTAAGCAGTGTTTTATTTGATCTCTTTTTCCAACTGAGTGTGTAGTGCCCAGTCTTTTGGACTGATCTTGAGTTCAGCTCTCATCCTCTTTCAGCAGAAGTACAGTTATTCATTATGGACATTTCTCCATTTGCTGTGGTTCCTTTCCCTTTGTTTTGCGTGGAATGATAAGCTTGTGTGTGGTGGAAAGAAAGATCTAGCAGAGTTTCCTTCCAGGGTTGTAAATAGCTGGACCTCGCCCATTATAAATCACCGCTACTATGCCTGTTAACCAATTCATCTTCTAGTCTGATTTATTAAAAACCTGATAGCAGTATAGGCACGGAGAATTCATTGTTGGCGGTCAGGGAGAATCATAGATTCTCCATCTTTGTTTGGTTGAGTTGGCAGGATCTGTCTTAGAAGATCTGTTCCTTGTAAGAAAGAATGCCTCTTCTAAGATGTTGGCTGCTGCTTCTTCAGAACCATTTTTTTTCAGATATAGATCTGGTGGATTTTATTTTAATTGCTAATCAATACACACTTGTTCACCCACTCTTGCTTAAAATAGGCAATATCTGAAATCATATTTGTATAACATTGCATTGTTTGTAAAATACATACAGAGAAGCATGTAGTTTATTTTAAACTACATGCTTATGTCTTTAATTCAGCCACGCTCCCGCGCATCAGCTATATTTCTGAGTGGACCAGGAAAAGTGGTGATGGTTGCTATTTGCATGTAAGTTTTCTTTTTTTCTTCAGGTGTATGCCTCTTAAACATAGATACGGAAAAGCGTAATCCTATATAGGTTCAGACTGTTTTTATTGTGTTGTGACATATTGTGTAATTCTGTATTGGAAAGCAGAATTTTACTTTACAAACAAAGCCTAGAAGCAAGATCCTAAGGCAATATTTATATGTAAGTAAAAGGGACCAGAAAGCACCAAAGAATTGAGGACAGGTGTATTTTCTGCAAATTATTGGACCATTTGCTATTATTGGACCATTAATAACTTTCATGTTATTAATTAAGACGGTGCTCTCAGGGTACAGTCCACACATGCTTGATATCTTATGATTATAAATCAGAGAAAGATCCAGTGCAGACAGAGGCTTCCCAATTTCTGAACACAAGAATTTTGGAAATCAGGAACAGCTGTTGGCTAGCGCATTTTGTGTTTCCTTCTCACATACAATTTTGTTCTTTCCCACACATAGTGTTGTCACAATGCTGCCCAGATTTCTTTTCTTTTGACCTGATTTTGAAACCAGTCTTGTGGTTATCTGGTTCAGACTGATGCAGACGTAATGCCAAACTTGGATAAACTATGGAAAATAGAAGGGAATTTGCACTGGGGAGGGAAATGGAAGCTGCAGCATATTTCCAGTCTCTAATTCTGGTTCGGAGGCTTTGGACCACTGGACCCAATCAAGATCCTGGTGCTTCTCACACTTGTCCCCACCCCCCATCTGCACGGCCTTCTGAATATCTTGGATAGCTCGTCAATCCGATTCATCATTTGTAAATCTGAGAGCGAGGATTGCAATGTGTATTTAAGTTTTGTGGAATCTTGAAAAAATTGTGAGTGTGTTGTTGTCTCCTTGTGATGATTTTTTCCCCCTCCTTCCACAGAAATGGCTTGAATTTTTTCTTCAAGCTTCTTGCTTGGGTTTACACAGGTTCTGCAAGCATGTTCTCTGAAGCCATACATTCCTTAGCAGATACTTGCAATCAAGTAAGTATGAGTTGCAATTTTGTATTTCTCAGATAGTTGATATGATGCAGTGAGTGATTTACTTCCAGACTTTTGGACTTTTCAATAGAAGAGAATCTCTGTAGCTCAGGGTTGCACTGTGGAGTCCTTGGTGCTCTCTGAGCTTGGTTGCCTGCTTTCAGACGTTTCATGACCCAACTAGGTATCATCACCTTCATCTTCATCACCAGGACTTTTCATTTTTACACCAGCTGAGCTTGGCATGGTATAAACTGAAAAGTGTGAGGCAAAGATGTATATAGATCACTTACGAGGGTCCAGCAAAGGTAGAACTGCATCTTTGGACTGCAGCTCTATTCTACGTTCCACACGATATTCTTTATTGTATTTATAGACAGCAGATATGCTGGCTTGAGATTTGCCTCTAAGTTTCATTGGTAGGCAAAGTGGTATGATGTGCTGATGAAGCAGGGAAAAAAAGCAAGAGGAAGTATGTAATTTTGGGAGATCGGAGTCTGAAATGGCAGCGTGTCACAAAATGCTTTGGTAACCCTGCATCAGGAAGAATGATAGCACCCACAATCCTCCCTGATGCTATCTTGAGGACCTTAAAATTAAATCTTTGCCCAGAGTCTTGTGATATTATGGCTAACTTAGTATTCCTGCCCCAAATCGTATGGTAATTTGGTGATTTTTTTGAGATTTTGACTGTTTTTCAAAATAAGGTGCGATGTGGGTATGGCATCTGCATGACTGCTAGAAATTGGCAGACATTAATGCAATTGCTTTGCTTCAGTGAAACTTTCTAAAATTAAACATTGAATTGACATATTTTTGTTTGCAGCAAACTGAAATACAAGACGCTGAATAATTTGGAGGTCTCTGCCCCATTTTCTTTTCACATACAGGCCTTGCTTGCATTGGGAATCAGTCAGTCTGTGAGGATACCAGATCAAAGCCATCCGTAAGAAGTTTGAACCCTTTTCTTTTTCCTCTCATTCTGAAATTGTTGTTTTGTTCAATTGGCCATCACCTTTTAAAAGCCCAAATCTGCCTTCTGTGTTTATCTTGTGGACATTTAGCTGAAGCTCAGATTCAATAAAATAACTAGCAGTTCGAGAAAGTAAAGTGGGCGGTTCTTGGTGCTTTAAGACAATCTGTGGCAAACAGCAAGTTCTCAATCCTCTCCTCACCATGATCTTTTCCCTACAATAATAGTTACTTTTTAAAATGGACCCTTCTGGACACTTATCCAAAGATAATCATAACTGAAGATGGAAGATTAACTTTCCTTCCCCACATGCTGTGATGCCTGTTTAGAATCCCAAGCTGTAAAGCAAAGTTTCATGGATACGTTTGGGGATATATGAGGGTCTGTAGCACTGTCCTCTCGCTTGGCTCCCTGGAATATTCCCCATCTCTGCATAAAAAGAATTCATTTATTGGAGCTTTCCGTTTATGTACCATTTATGGTACTGCTGCTCATTAAATCCATGCAGGAGTGAAAACATCATCTCAAAGTGTGGTGTAAATTATAGGCAGATGCCTAATCTGATGAAGCTAAAGCAGGATTAGGAAAGCTTTGCTGTGTGTAAAATTGCATGAATAAAGAACCCATTTTCTGAGACCAGATTTGCTTTTAATGCCTGTCCCTTGTTCAGTCCAATTGACTTCCAAACGAGACGCCAGTTGTGCTGTCTTCTGCTCCGCTGAATCTTGCATAGCCAATCTTGAGAATCCTTCCTCGGCGCCCTGCCCGAGGGCTGTGGGTCACCTGAGTGGCCAGGATACAGAGGAAAGGCGCAGCTCCCCAGCCAGAAGGGGTTCTCAGACTCTGCTTTCTGAGATTCCATTCTCCTTCCTGTGTCAAAGCGATGTTTTTTTTCCTCTCCCTCCCTCCAGGTATGGCTTCACAAACATGCGCTACATTGCGTCCCTGATTAGCGGCGTTGGGATTTTCATGATGGGAGCAGGGCTATCGTGGTATCATGGGATTATAGGTTTACTCAATCCTCAGCCAATAGAATCTCTTCTTTGGGTAAGTTGAATTGTAACCGGTGGTTCTAGCTGGATGGTAATGTGTGATAGTCATGAAATTGTCTGATTTTTTTTTTTTTAATCTCAAAGACTATAATAAGGCAAGGAAGTCTGTGGAGCTTTTTCTCTGTTTATAGATGAATGCTCAACATTTTATACACAGAAGAGATTTTGATCTTTCAGGCTCCAACATTCCTCAAACACCATATTCATTGGTGAGGAATGTTTATAATCTGGCAAAACCTAGAGGTCACAGGTTTTGCCAGTGATTTCTCATTATGGACGTTATTTTTAATTGATGGCATTTTGCATAATGATAAACAAATGTATTATATCATTAAGTCTTTCTCTCTCTCTCTCTCTCTCTCTCTCTCACACACACACACACACACACACACACACACAATTAGATAGACACACACACACATTCATTCATCCATTCATTGTCAGCCTGAATCAAGCTGCTGTGGGATAAAGACCTCTTTATTAAAGGTTATGGACCATAAACTACCGTTCTGATCCAGCACAGGAAGGGAGATAGTGATTTTCAGCTTCCCAGTTTAGAGCTTAAAGAGAGAGACTGGCCCAAAATCACCTAACCGACTTCCTTGTCTTAAGTGTCCCTGCTCCTAGTCCAGCACCTTAACCACTGCAATACCTTTCAGATCTGTTTTCATATATGCATATTTAGGTGTGCGTGTGTGTGTGCACACACACACATTCTGTTTGGTAGTGTGTAAATCTAGCAAATAAATAAAGTCCTTATGTTGTAGAACAGCAAAACATGTTAACATTTTCCATGTATGTAAAACACATTTTCACTTTTTCACTGTTAGCGTGTAAATATACAAGGAATAGCTGAATGTTTTATTCTGTGGGGAAATATAAAGGCTGGGGCATTGATGTAGTACCCTTACCTTTCTCTCATTGAGGTTCAGCACCTTACTGTAGTTTGAAGGAAAGCGAGGGGTGGCCCTCAGCAGCCCCATTAGCTAGTGTGTGAGTTGCAGCATTTGTGTGATAGCATCAGCCTGCGCATGTTGTCATTTGTTCTCCCTTGTTTCTCCCCCAGAATCCCAGATTAAATCTTTGGGCCAGATCCATGAAGAGATTGTAATCTAAGGCAGACTCAATTTCTTTCAGAAGAAGAGAGGGAAAATACTAAAGTTCTTCTTGATCTTGAATGTAATATAATAATGTTTGTGTTTGTAATGTTACGACTGACCATCAGAACTTGGAAGCCATTATTAACTATTTCCCCCAAAATAATTCTTGTTGGAGAATAATTCTTGTTGGAGAGCAGAGTGCCTCTTTAGATTTCTGAAGCTTGCTGGCCAGAATGTAAAAATATGCGGAAAGAGTTTAATCCAGTCTCAAGATGCAGAAAGTTACCTGTATGACCTATGCAGCTTATTATTATACCCAGCTAATTTCCTTACTTCTTTCTCCTATCTGTCACTTTCAGGCTTACTGTATTTTAGCAGGATCTTTGGTGTCTGAAGGAGGTATGTTACCTAGCAGAAAAATATGTCATTCCTTTCCAGTATGCAGTTGTTTTCTAGATGAATTCAGCCCTTATGGGTTGTCAGAATACTATTGATTAATGTCTAAGAATGAACAAAAAAACTAACCAGAAGGATTAAAAGGTTGTATGAGAATATATTCCAGTGTCTTCCAACTGATCATTGATCTGATTCAAGAAAGCAGACTCATGAAATCACTTTTCTCATAGGCTGGTTGATTAGCATAATCTGTTGGCCGGTAGGAAATGGACTGTTGATGTCAGGGAAGCCAGTGAATTTCTGGAAAAGAAAGGGGTGAGGTGGATGACTGTGTGTGAAGGAGGCTCATGAACCCCTTGACCCCAGCCCATGACTTGGGCAGCTCTCAGGACCAAAAAGCTTTACCAGTCCAGGTTATGGTCAGTTGGTACATACATGTGAGATATTGGCCCCCTTGTTTTTCCAGGTTTAAGCTGCGAGGGGAATTTCTTATGAGGCCAAAATGGAATTGGCAACCTTGGAGAAATCCAAGGCTTATACCAGTAGAGAAAACGATAGTGAGAAAATCCTTAGAATTAGCCTCCAAGCAGGCCATTGAAAGCTTGAGAATAATAAGTGGTCGTGGAATGATGGAAGTCCGAGGAGGAGAAATGGAGCCGAGCGGCTTAAGTCCTACGCAGCATCATGCTGCAGTACTTGGTCTAGTTGAAGTCTGCTGTGTGAAACTACTAACAAAGTCAGTGTGGTTCATCCACTAGAGGTTTATTTTGCCAGGCGGCATCTAAATACAGTGCTTATAACTGCGCTAAGCTTGATTTATAAAGCAAGACATTGGCAAGAAAAAGGATTCGCTGGGATCTAATCCAGCTAATTTTATGAGTTGCAGTACACTTCCAGCTTGAGTTCTCCAGTGTAGCTTTGCAGGCTTGTATAACAAGCTGCTTTTGAAACTGGGTAAATTAGGAACAAAACAGAAAGAGCCTGTGATTTGGCAGTTGGGGCTGTGGATGAAAGAAAAAGTCACCTGTTGATGCAAAGAAATGCCCAGCCAGTTTTAGTTTATCTGAAATCAGCAAACATCACTTGAAAGACATAGATTTCAGCAGCAAACAGCAGTTCCTGGGAATGGCGTGAGAAAGAAAGAAGCCCAAATTCATGGGCAACCTTCATTGCCACCTTCAGTTTCACCAAGAGTCCCATTGGAAGATATTCAATCCTTGTAGATGTCAGTTTAATAGTCTTGGGTGCAGGTCATCAGGATGCGTCTGAGCTGGACTTTGGATTCCTATACATCTGCACGGAAGCCCTGTAGAATAAGGAGTTCTGGTTCTTTATTAATGAATATTTTATTGACCTTGGATTGAGACTAGTCCCCACCACTCCAAGGAGTGAAGGGATGATTAGGCGGAAAAACTATTGTGCTTCCTTTACTATAATTTTAGAAAATTTAAGACAGACATCTCATTTTAAAATCAAGTTGTTTGGGGAAAAGAGAAGAACCTCCCTTTCAGTGAAATAACAATATTTTAATCATTTCAGAGCTTGTACCTAGTGTCTATTAATATACTTTATGGTTGATAAGAATTCCAGAATTCCCATTTTAATTGGTAACTTTTCTGTATTTTTTTTTTAATCTGTGTGGTGAAATAATTCTGTTGATACTGTTCCAGCTACTCTTCTTGTAGCTATCAACGAAATTCGAAGGAGTGCTCGGGCCAAAGGATTATCATTCTACCACTATGGTATGTATGTTTTAATATGGCATGAATTGGCTCATCTGTCACAGGGCAGCCACAACAATTTTTTATGCATTTGAATAATAATGATACTAGTAGTAGTAGTAGTAGTAATAATAATAACAACAATAATAATAATAATATCATCCCTAATTTTTCTCTACTGTTTCTTGAAATGTATTGCTAAGAAGGAAATGATTATTATGAAAATTACAATTCAGCATTAATAAACTGTGAGAGTTGGCATTTATATAACTATATTAGCCTGCATACAGCTCTCTGAAATTGTATCAATGTGATAATTTCTTCTTAATGTTCAGTTATTCAGGCCTGTGATCCCAGTACAAATGTTGTGTTGTTAGAAGACACAGCAGCAGTTCTAGGCGTGATGCTAGCTGCTACTTGTATGGGGCTGACCTCCATAACAGGTGAGTGCTTGTATTAAAGGAAAGGTGGTATGAATAAGCCAGGCTGAATTTTCTTATATGGTAATAAACTGGAATCAGTTTCGGTGGTTAGCAGAATCAATTATAGTTTCTGTTTAGTTTTTTTTTTAATATATAATTTTTATTGAGAAAAAGTGTTATGCAGGATTAAAAACTACAGAAATGTAAAGAAAAGATTAGAAAAAAGAAAAAGATATGAAAAGATAAAAGAAAAAGGGAGAAACAGTGAAAATCAAGGAAAGAGAAGAAAAAAGGAGAAAGAAAAATAAAATATCTAAAGAAGCAACTTCCAAACTTCTTTGCAGCAGTTACAAACATCATTATTACCATCTCTGCCCTCCCAAGTTACATATCATGGTTCCCTTCTTCCCATAAACAACCTTTTTTAATCAGTAAATCCTGAGATCATCAATTGATTGTTGTCCCTTTTCAGCAAAAACCCTTCCATAAAGGGTTTCCAGTCTTTTGTAAAAGTAGTTATTGTTCCTTCCCTGATCAGACAAGTCAGTTTGGCCATTTATAGTTCCTGTTTTGTTGAGCGCTTAAAATGAACTCAGTGGTATACAGAGATCCAGTCAATCCCTTTTTCTGGGTACCATTTCACAGTGCGGATGAAAGAATCCGAGTCTGTGGCAAATGTATGTACCAAGGAAAGTAGGGTATTCTGGGACGAAGCTAACTCTTGACTTGAACTAGGATCCTGCTCTGAAAGTTTCATTTTGCATGTCTGAATGCTGCTCCATGAAATCTTATAAAACCCCTGTAAACACAGCAGCTGGAAGGGTTTTTTTCATTACGCTTCAGTCAGTTATATCAGGTGATTTTTTTAATAGGGTTCTTGGAAGTTTTCCCTGGACACTATTAGTAGCAGTCTCCGCATGTGCCCTGTTATGCAGGAAGTGGAGACAGTTGAGTCAGAGAAGCAGGAATGTTCCTTCCAGCAATGCTGGGATACTGATTCTGTTGGGAACCTTATGCCCAGAGGGTTTCCTTGGCCTGGCAGCAACCTTGCCTTCAGGTAAAAGCAATGGAAGGAGAGCCCCTTTATTGGCCATACTGAAAGGCTGGTCCCCAAAAGCTCCTCCACTTTGGAGCTTATATTGGTCTGCCTTCATCATCACTTTCTCCATGTCAATTCCATCTGACTCACTGTTTATAAAATCCTTTCTAATGCCTCCACTACGAGGTTTGCCTGTCTGCCTTCTCCAAGCTGGCTTCCTCCTTGAGAAGGTCTTTGGACTAAATGAAATCTCCAGATAATTGTGAAATAATGTCTCAAAACCCAACTGTAACAATATTTCTTTTGGCTTTGAGCACTGTTCCATCCCCTCGCTCCCTGGAGGATGTCTTAGGCTGGCATTCCCCAGCTTGGTGCTCTCCAGATGTTTGGGGCTGCCAAGATGGGGCTGGCTGGGGGTTCTGAGAGTTGCAATTCCAAGCCCCAAATCAGGATGCAGGTGTTTGTCTCCATGCATGGTAAATCCTTGCACTTTCTCAGGGTAGTGTTTCCAGCTTCACCAAAGAAGATTCTAGTCCAGAAAGCACACAGCTTAATAAATAAATGCATTAGTCAGTAAAATGGCACACAATTACGCTGATGTCATTTTTTTTCCTGGATATGCTTGCAGGGTTTTTTAGGAAAAACAAGGCATGGGATTCCTTAGCAGTGTATCTCCCAATAGCAGAATATGAAAGAGATACTGAAGAATTTCCGCTTGGGATGTTCATTGGGTGCCTGTTCTTTCTAGGTAACCCCTACTATGACAGTTTGGGCTCTCTGGGCGTGGGGACTTTGTTGGGAGCTGTATCGGCGTTCCTCATCTACACTAACACAGAAGCCCTCTTGGGCCGATCCATCCAGCCTGACCGACTTCAGAGGCTGACTGAGTTACTGGAGTGTGACCCTGTTGTGCGGTAAGAGGACTTGGTTGAAGACCTAGGTTGCCCAACTGTGGGATAGTAATAACAGACCTGTCGGGTCCAGCCCAAAGAACTCCAGGAGACAGTGCAATACAGTTATGTTGTGTTTATTAGCTTCTACCTCAAGACAGAAATCTCCAGACTGAACTTAAGTTCCCAAGCCAGCAAGCCACAACACCGTGAATTCCTTAGGGTGGTGCCAGTCTCATCCTTTTTAAACTTTCCACGCTCCTTCTGGGTGCTAAGGAAATGCTTATCTCCCTGAGCGTGGCCTTCATAACAACATTCCATCACAAGACCAGATACAGCTGGAGCAGCACGTTGAAAACGTGGAGGGGAGGTTTTAAGGGGGAGAAGGGAGAATTCTTATCCTGCCAACGTTTTCTTTTTTGGATTGAAAACTCCTAATGGCCAGTTGTCTTTTTGCTTCCTCTCACCCTCCTAATATTTCTCTTAGAGCAATCCATGATGTTAAAGCTACAGATATGGGAATGAACAAAGTGAGATTCAAAGCAGAAGTAGACTTTGATGGACGGGTAGTTACTCGGTCTTACCTGGAAAAGCAAGACATTGAGCAGCTGCTACAAGTATGTTAAGTCAATGCGTTGCTTTCGACAGTGTGTTTCTTGCATTCAAGTGCACTGACTTTTTTTTTCTGTAGTCACACATTATATGTGCAGTTCCTCTCATGTTTCTATAAATTAGGCTGGTGGATCTTCAAACTGAATAGTGGGATAGAGAGTGTTTTTTATAAGCAAGTAAAAGGACAAAGAAGCTTGAAATGGCAATGTTTCTTTAGAGTTCATCTCAACGTGAGCATGAAAGGTTAACTACTGTCTTGCCTTAGAATGTTCATAAACATTCTTAGTGGTGAAAAAAAATGAAATCAAAGAACAGAAAACAGGTGGGCAGTTTTGAGAAGATTTTCAAGTGGTCAATCTTTTCTTCAGCTGCACAAATTCAGGCTATAATGGGAACTGCACGTTGGGCTATATCAGTGAACAGAACTTTCCATAGGAAGCTACCATGCCAGTAAAGAAGGGTTCCGCTTATCCCTTTCCCCAGTCTACATGAAAAGGTTTTTCTTACTCATGGAGAAACACATCCCTCACCTTTGTGCAGTAGATGACATAAAACATTATTACTTAATTCTGATGACTGTATAACTCTTAAATTCTAGTTTTTCTGGCAGATGCTTAGATATAGTAGCGCAGCTGTCAGTTTACAGCTTATGGAGCAGACTTCCAGGGTTCAGGACCATTTCTGTTGTCACAAAACAAATGCAAAAGTTATGGTATATATTACTACAACCTGAACTTTTTACTTTCTTTCCAGAAGTCTGGTAAAATAATATCTACAGGTTTGACACTGCTGCATTATAGAATCACCTATACATTTATGTAGTATTATAGAAACTCAGTGCTGTGATGATCTGATACCATAAATGAATAATTCTTACCAGATTTCAGCATTTTTATTTTAGGAGCTAGTATGACAAATAATGACCCCAAGTTATAGCTTGGGTATCCTTCAGAACTGCTTTTCTGTTTCAGAAATAGTTATTGTCCTTGGTCTGTGCCATGCCCTGTTAGAATAGCAAATAAAACTTTTTTTAAAACCATAGCATCCACTGTGGGTCACTGGTCTCTTTGACCTAGAGTGGAGCCCAGCAGAGCTCAATGGGTGTTACTCCCAGTGTATGAGTCTATAGTAGTTACACATTTTGGATGCTCAGGATCCCCAGCATCCAGAGCATGTTGTTGCTTGCACCTTTGAGTCATTGTTGACTCCTGGCGACTGCTTGGACATGTCCCTGCAGTCTTTTTGGCAAGATTTCAGAAGTGGTTTGTCCTTGCCTCCTTCCCAGGGCTGGGAGAGAGTGACCGGACCAAAGTCACCCAGCTGGCTTCGTGCCTAAGGCGGGACTAGAACTCAGGGTCTCCTGGTTTCTAGCCTGATGCCTTAACCACTATACCAGACTGGCTCTCTAGAGCATACTCTATCAAAAATTAAGCACATCTGATTTCCATGAGGGGATAGCTAATTGTATACCTAATTTTCGTCTCAAAATAAGCTATAAAAATGGGAGCCTTCAGCAGAATCAGGCGTTGTATATTTAGTTCTGGCATGTGACTTCAGCTCTTGCTATCATATGTTGTTTACAGTTGCCATATTTGAACTTTAGAAGAAGACATGGTAACATCTAAGAGTTGATTTCCATAATATGACCAGGAGTCTTTGTAACTTGTATTTAAAACCCAAATCTGTACAGATTCTAAAGTCTATAGCAGGCATTGCCTGCCAAAATAAAAGTTGATCTTTGCACTTTACTTGAAAAAGGGGGGAAAAGTGTTTGGGGTTCTAGATATTAATTTTGTAGATAAGGTGTCTAGATTGCGTTCAGCCCCATAGATTTGCACATCGTATCAATCCCAGTGTATTATCATACCAACTAACGTTGCTTCAGTAGCTCATATGAGAGAAAGACTGGAGAGTAGTTTAAATAGTTAAGAAATAAAAATTTTCTTTGCTAGGCAATAATTGGGTTTTATAGTTCCTTCTTTCTAACCTTTTACACTTTATCTTGCGGCAGGAGATCCAGCAGGTGAAAACTCTTGAAGATTTAGAGGCTTTCATGCTTAAACATGGGGAAAATATAATTGATACTTTAGGAGCGGAAGTAGACCGGCTTGAAAAGGATCTCAAGGTAAGTATTGGCTGGCTGGCCAAACAAATGTATGAGTAGATAAATGCATGTTTGATAGTCACGTTGGACTGAGAAATCTCTTTTGGGGCTCCAATAAGACAGTAGGCATATTTTAGGAAAAAAAAGAAGGCAAAATTTTGTGTTAAGCTATGAACTAGTTTGCTTTATCTTGTCGCCAGATGGCATGCATGCTTTGTGGTATAATGTATTGGGAAATTGTCTTGTACCGTTCCTGCGATGTATTACAAAGAATATCATATACTTTCGTACCTCTTTGTGTCTGTATCTACTTCTCTGGATCGCTAGATGAGGGCTCACAAGGAACAGTGAATGGATTATTGTACTAGAACTGGGTTTAGATGTTGTCAGCTATGAAGCTCATTCTGTGTTGTTGGGTCAGTTCTAGCCTCTCAGGCTAATAGACCTTACAGTTGTAGAAAGTATAACAGTTGTGCATGGAATATGTGCGCTACTGTGAGCTCCTTGGAGGATGGATGAAGGGGAGAGTATAAAAAATAATGAATGCATTTTGTATTGGTATATAATTGATCCTTTCTCCAAAATGCTCTCAATAGTGTATGTACAGGTAGTCTTCACTTAATGATCACAATAGGGACCGGAAAATTGGTTGTTAAGCATGGTGGTTGTTAAATGAGTCACCATGTGACCAGACTCAATTTTACTACCATTTTTATGATGGTCGTTAAGCAAATCACGTGGTTGTTAAGTGAATTCAGCTTCCCCAATGGATGCTTTTTGCCAGAATTTGCTTACCGACCACGTGATTCGCTTAATGATCATTGTAAAAAGTCACAAATCACGATCACATGGCTGCAGGGGTGAAGCGATGGTTTGTGACAGTCATTAGTGCGAGTATAAGTCATTAAGCACTTTTTCCAAGGCTGTCATAACTTTGAACCATTGTTAATGTGATGGAATGGTGTTATGAAGGCCACGCTCGGGGAGATAAGTGTTTCCTCAGTCCCCAGCAGGAGCATGGGAAGGTTAAGAAGATGAAACTGGCACCTAAGGAATTCATGGTGTTGTGGCTTGCTGGCTTGGGAACTTAGATTCAGTCTGGAGAGATTGATGTCAGGTTCAGCCCAAAGAACTCCACGAGACAGTGCAGATACAGTTCTGTTGCGTTTATTAGCTTCCACCTCAAGACAGAATCTCTCCAGACTGAATCTAAGTTCCCAAGCCAGCAAGCCACAACACCGTGAATTCCTTAGGGTGGTGCCAGTCTCATCTTCTGAAACTTCCCACGCTCCTCCTGGGGGCTGAGGAAACGCTTATCTTCCCGAGCGTGGCCTTCATAACACCATTCCATCACAGTTAAATGGTCATTAAGCGAAGACTACCTGTGGTTATACCATTTAACTTTGTGAAGGGGTTGATCATGGCTAAGCCAAATGAGCAAGAAAAGTTCTGAGCAAACCTCTCGAGTCAGGATTTCCTGAGACCATATTCAGCCCTTGGCTTAATTGTAAACTTCATTGCTTGTAATAAATGTACAATATTTTTTAAGTAAAATAAACAGTAGAACATAATTAATTTCATTTCAGAAACTGAATCCTGAAGTACGGCATGTAGATCTGGAAATATTGTAGTCTTCATGGAATCAACTTCTTCAGATCTCTTCTCTGGATCAGCTTCTTTGAGGATGGAGCAGCATCTGAAACTTCAGAGATCTCAAAACATCACACCTTTTAAGTTCCCTGATTTTCATGTTGATTGGTTTTTCCCAGACCATTGATGGCTTTCTTGGAACTGGCTACCTAGGACAATTGCTTACTGCCTCTTAACATATGAATCTGTAGAACATTTGCAACTAGACACTTTAAATAAGTTATTGAAATGTCTGTTTTTGAAAATACATCCTATATATTTGCTGCCCTATTTCAAGTGTTTTTAATCTGGTTTGCACAATCGTTCCTATTAATAAGGATTCCTTAAGAGATCCCCCTGTGTTCCTTTGAAGACTGCATTGCCCCTAGAGTCAAATTGAGGAATTCAGGTTCTGTAGCCTTTTATCTGTTTTTTTCCTTGTCTGAACTTGGTGACTGCAACGTTTCCCATTCTAGTGTCCTCCAGATGGTTTGAGATGATCACTCCCAACCTGTGGCTCATGTTTTACATTAGCATTATGATCTTGGAGCTGTGCTCACAAAGCCTATAGCTTTCACCCAGATGATCAGGACAGATTTTGGAGATCCCCCTAACCATGTGCATAGAAGCTGCAGGTACTGGAACCGTGCCAGAATGATGGGTTGGGCGCCAGCACTTGGGTTAATTTAATGGGTGGGCTGAAGATTTGGGGTCTCCCTCTCAAGGATCCCAGTCATGTGTCTTTACCTGCACGCCAGTCTTCCAACTGTTAACTTTGTGATACCAAAAGCTGAAATGTGTAAATCATTTGTTGCGTGGCTTAGCTTGTTCTAAATCCCCATTGTATTTTCTTTCGTGTTATGCTGGATATTATTTTTTGAGAGATGCCAGAAGGAACATGGGGAAGAACTTTCCACGTGTTCTAGCTCACGTTGAGACTGTACAGCATCCTTCCCCCAATTGGGTGCCCTCCAAGTGTGTTGGACTTCCAGTCCAAGGATTCCCAGCCAGGGTGGGATTTGTGTAGCACATCTGGAGAACACTAGATTGAGGAACGTTATTCTATATAAAGGTATGTAATAAATGCTAGTTCCACACCCTCGGGATGACTTTGGACTTGCACTTCTCACAATATTGCATTGGGTTTGAAACTGAGTGGTATGTTGAAAGTAGTGCCTGATAACTGAACACATCCAGTGTTTAAAAAAAGATTTAAATAATACAAAAATGGCACCAAACAGCATCTCAAGTAACAGTTTGGATCTCATCTTGAATGTTGAATACATTTATAATTGGTACAGCTTGCAAATGGCAGATGCAGCCTGACGGTATGAAATTTCCTCCTCCTGGGGAATATCACGATTATACTGAATGCAGCAGCTGTTTTGGGTAATCTGAAGAAGAGAAGTCATAGTCTAGGCATTAAATGTAGTGCACTGTGGGAGGTTTGAAGAAGTTGAGATCCAAACTGCAGATGCTTCAACTTGGCAGGCCTCAAGCTAATTGGCTTAAAAGGGCTCCCCCCCCCCCCGAAATAGAAGTCAGAAGAAGATGTACTCTAAAGCTAAATGGATAAATGGGGCTAGTTTACACATGGATTCACACTACGTGCTCCATACTTGATGTATGAACAGGCGCCTGATAGGGTGAGGTGGTGCTTTTGTGCAGCATTGAAACTATAAACCTCAGTAGAAGGAAATCACAACCAGAGGGCTGTAGCCATGTGACAGATGTACACATGCAGGGCAGTTCCCTGTAATCGAAACATCAGTGGTAAGCTTGCAAAAGAAGCTTAAATATTTTATGCACTTTTATCAATATACTGGAGTTTCTTCCTGAGAAGTCTTTGGCCTGAAGCAAAGACTTCTTAGTGATGCAAAGTGCATTTGGCTCTGTGAACATAGATTTTCAACCCTGTGATAAAAAGCAGTGGCACAAATCATGTGTGGAGACCAAAATGTGTCAGCGTTGGCTTAGTATGAAAAAAATCACTTCCTGAATTAATAGCGTTTTGACATTTCTATGCATGATCGAATGTAATGATGCTATTTTTTTAAGTTTCAGGAAAACAAATTGTACATAATGTAATTAGCGTCTACCGATAAACTTTGTTCTGTACATTTAGAACTAAAAGAGTGTCTCCTTGTTTTTAGCCTTGGTGGGAAAAATTTCAGTGTTTAATTGCAGCTGGGTTCCCACAACCATGTTATAAGTATCTTTCTCTTAATTCCGCTTCCCTCAACCAGGCATGTTTGTGCACATGCTCAGTGGACTGAGAAGACGTTTCGGTGGGCTTGGTTATGTGGCTCCTGTCCATCCTTGGTAGAGAGTAGAAAGTCTGCTTGATCGTGCTGAAGCTGTGCGTGCCATTAAGCGCCCTTGCAGAGCTCTGTCTGAAGAGCAGGACTAGAATGGTCGTTTTAAGTGAGACTACTACATAAACAGGACTGCAAGCTTCCAAATGACCGGTATGAAGTTTCCTTTTCTCAAATGAATAAGAAAGCCCTTTGGGATCCCAAATTAGGGTATATAGGTAGGTAAGCATAGGCAGATTAGTAGGAATTCTAGGGAGTTATAATTTTGGGGACCTTTTATGTACAGCTTGCTTTGACTTTATCTTGGATTGATAGTACAGCTGCAAACCCAGTTATTACAAATGTGTACTAAAGGGCTAGACGTTAAAAGCGAGAAGGAAATAACTGTATAAAGTCACAACTTCGATAGGTCAGGAATTCCGTCCTGGAATCAGAACTGTATTTTTCTAAATGATTCCCTTTCTCCTAAACTGTGAAATTTAACTCAGGTGGCTCTAAAACGCTGGGAGAAGTTTTCCTTCCGGGGCAGGGGCACGCCTGAAGGCTGATCTACAGGAATGCTAGGGAGGGATTCAGACTGTTCGAGCCTAGCCAAGTGATCAGTAGTTTTACCATCTTGTGAAAGAACCCCCTCCCTGGTCCATGTTAGATTTGTTGTATCACCCCAACCCGGGAAGAAGAGCTTTGTCTGAAAGGCCTGTCATTGGCCTTTGCTCAGTTGGGTAAACGCTCTGACCCACAGATCTCACGGCAGCAGTTTGCGTGCAGCTGTACTTGAGAATTTTTACAGAAAATTTTTATTTACTGGGAAATACGGCTGATGCTAGCTTAGAAGGACTTTAACGAAAAGTTTGTCAGACACCGGTTTAAGTGTAATATGGCTGGCTTTTTTCCTGTTCATCACTCCTTTGACATGTACCTGTAATTTTAAGGCTTTAAAATCAGCATTTACATCTGGATTCAATTTAAACAGGTGTGGGGATAGGCACATGGCAGTGCAAAAACCATTCCGCCCAGAAGAAGTGTGTGAAAGTGAAGCATCCTTAATAAGAGCTAGAAGTCAACAGGGTAATGACATGTTGGTGCACAAGGTTGGAAACTTGCTTTAAAAAGAAAGAGTTACTCGGGAGCTGCTTTGGTTAAGATTAAGCCATTCATGATTGGAGCTGGACTCGGAGTATGTCCCCACATTTTTTTGTTATGACTGCAGAAATCACACTTTGGAAAACTTTGGCTAAATGCATGAATCTTGTCTAAACGTCATGAACTTTTGAACTGACGTTTAGAATGCAAGTGTGTGCAGTACTAGAATCTTTGGAAACCAGTTGCAGGTGACTGTGGTCATGTAAAAGCCATTGTGTATTTACATACTTCCTTCTTTCAAGCAACAGTGATTTAAACCAAATCCTTGAGTTGTGAAAGACTGTATTCCTCTAGCTTAATTCTGAAGTATTGTGTGATTGCAATCAAAACCAGACAGATAAGTGTTATAGTTCTGATTTATTTCTTTAGAGTTTCAAATGGTGGAGACATCTTTCTGTGGACCCCCCTTAACGATCTAATCTCTCTTTGTCTCTTTTTCTATACCAAAATAAGGCAGTTGAGTCAAATTTTACAATACGCAGTTCTGCTTTAGCCAAACTTCAGTTGCTGTACTAAATGAATGCACATTGTTTTTCTTAAAATAAAGCGGTTGATTTTCAGATTTCTTTTAGAAAACAAGCTGAGTGGCAGCCCAGTGTGTTTGACATCTGTTTTTGCAGAAGTCCACTCTCCAGGCATTTCTACTGGAGAAATATCTTTCAGATATGTTTATCTTCGAGCATAAACCCAATTTGCTTTAGCTGACTTCAGGATAGAAGCGATGCTATCGTTCGATAATGTAGTGTTAAGTATGAGCCTCCTTATCTCGTACAGCTCTTTGGGTCCCATCTTTCTATCTCCTTGTCTTGTACAAAATTATTATACTACAAACAGAGATGCTCTATGCCTGACTTGGGAATCTGGCTTGAAGAGATGGAAGCAATGTTAAATCCAGCTACTAGGGCAGTGTTTCTCAACCTCTGCAACTTTAAGACGTGTGGACTTCAACGCTGGCTGGAGAATTCTGGGAGCTGAAGTCCACACGTCTTAAAGTTGCAGAGGTTGAGAAACACTGTACTAGGGTCTCTGATTGTTGGGCCAGGCTGCCTACGTTGGATTCAAGCTGAAGTGGAGGGCGCCAGATACTAATCCTCAGCCTAAAGCATAGAAACATTTATGGAAGGCTGAATAAATAGGGTCTTTTCTTTCCCTTCTAAAATGTGAAGGTCCTTCATTGTAGTTGTTTATAAAATATCAGAGCCAACCGACATTTTTCAACTTCACATGTTTAAATATTTGCCTCTATGATCTTTTGTTGTTGTCACCTCAATATTTAGGAACCCTCCGTGTTTTTATGTTTTGTTTATTTCACTTCATAAGCTCTTGCAGTTTTCTTTTCTGCCCTAAGGCCACTGCTGAGTTGTAATTTCAGAGTGTCAGGAGAGAAAAATTATTAAACGTATAACTGAATGGAGCGGTCATATTCTTTTAATTCATTATTGCTTAAACGGCTCAAACCAGTTTACATTAAAATGTGAATCATTTAAATATTCCAGTAATAGATTTCAATCAACAAATGCTCTTAAACTTTTTAAAGCTCCCCCATATTTTTAAAACCAGGCTGAAAAGATGAGTCTTGAAGGCTCTCTTGAAGGCCTCTAAACATAGTAGATCTTTGCCAATCTACAAGGAACATGTTGACGACTGAAGGGTGATTATTGAAAAGACTCAGTCCCAAGTTTCCACCAGATGAGCTGATGCACCCAAGGATGGGCCTCTCCTAATAGTTATAATGAGCTATGGGGAATGTGCAGAGGAAATCATTCTTTGTCAGCTATGGAGGACATTAAACGTGTTAACCAGGACTTTCTATTTTGCCTGGAAAAATATGAGCTACTAGTATAACTATTTAGGAACAATGTAAGATCTGGCTGCTCCATTTTGAATTAAGTTTCTGAACTACTTACAAAGACAGCCCTACATAGAATGCATTGGAATAGTCTAATCTGGAGAATACCACATGATGCACCATTGTTTTGAGGCAATACTTCCCAAGAAAAGGATAGGGCGGTATTAAGCTGATGAAATATTCTTCTGGCCATAGCCTCAACCTGAGACACCAGCATGAAACTGAGATCCAAGAGTACTCCGATACTGCAGACTTGCTCTTTCTGGAGGAGTGCAACCCCAACCAGACCAGGAGAATCCTCCAGATTGTAACCCCATACAATCAGCCTCTTTGTCTTGCCTGGATTCAATTTCTACTTATTAAATCTTCTTCAGTCCATTCCTGCCTGTGGATAGGCATTTAGGCAGGTTGCTATTACCTGGGAACTATGACATGAAGAAACAGATCTGAGTGCCACCAGTACACTGATAACTTCCCAAGACTTCACCCCACAGTGTCATGAAAAGGTTAAAAAGCATTGGTGATTGAATCGAGCTCCAACAGACTTCACCTAACAGCTTCTGCCTTATGGAGCAGCCACCCGCAAGCACCACCACCTGATCCATACCCAAGAAATAGAATGGAACTTGTGCCCTCTGTTGTCAAATTCCTCAGGCGATCCAGAACAAAATTATAATCAATAGTGTAAAAAGCCACCCAAAAGATTAAAAACCACCACCAAAAGTAGTCGGAGTCTGACATATCTTTGGGGAAGGTCATTGTTCAGATCCATGAAGGACATCTCAACTCAATGACAGCCAGTTTGAAAGAGAGTCTAGCTAGTCCATTTTAGCTCGAAGCTGATCAGTCACTACCTTATCATCTTTCTTTACCATAGGAGCTGAGAGACTGGCTTATAATTATCCTCACTAAAAGAGCCAGGGTAGGCCTCTTAAGAACAAGGAGACAACCCACCCTCTGTGAGACATTAATGAAATTAACTAGGCCAGTTTCAAAAATCTCTTTGCACCAGCCATGTTGTCAGCCCCACCAGGGAGAACACACCAAGAACTCCACAGGAAAGCTAAGACTACTTTTATTGAGTGGCCATAATACCAGAATCTTGCAAGTCTGATTGTGCTGGGCCTCCTCCCCTTCTTATACACATATGAAGTAGGGAGATGTCTCTTTGAGCCTCCTACACATATTTTCTGCTTGTTTGGACTTAAGCTATGTTTTTCGCATAACTTTGGTAAAGGATCTGACCTATCATCTTCCTTATTCTTTGCATGTGTTGGGCAGTAGTTGCAAACTGAAAGTGATCCAATGCAATCCTACAAGTGAAATTTCTTGATATTGATATCATCTCTTCTAGCAGATGCTGCAGAAATAGTGGAGGCCCATGTCCGCTTGAACACTGAATATATTATTTGCAAACACCATCAATCATCATTTCTGGGAACAAGCTTGCACTGGAAGAAAACTGAAGTAGACCCAGGAAAAGTTTGCTGGATGTGAACTTGTTAATTCAATAAATGCAGAACAAAATCACTTTTTTGTGATATTGCCAGAGTAATGTAGGCTTTCAAATGTATGATGTCATATGGAGATGTTCACTATTTGCACTCCACCTCTACTTTGTACCTTGAGCTCTCATGGATTTTCTACAGACCATGAAGCTGATTTTGAGAGAATGTTTAGGAGGAGTATGTATCCAGGAAAAATCTCTGGTCTGGGTACCCACCAGGGCATCAACAAAATTATACGTACAACCAACTGCAGAACCATCCAAGACAACTAGGAATCTCCTGGAGAATCAGCAGACCTTTTCAAACAGGTCATTGGGTGACATCCCCTCCCACCCCACCAACTCAGCAACTAGCTGTGTATTTTCAAAGCACAACAGCCCAGATGTCCGCTACTCACTGCTTATAAAAATTCAGCTTAGCAACATACAACGATTTCTTGATACATAATATTTTGTATGCAAACATATACCAGACAGGCATTGCAGCAGAGACTAACTTTTTATTGTGCATTGTTTTGCAACAGAACAAATGGATTGAAAGCATGTACTAATCAAAACCCACTATTTAAATCAACACCACCACCCAAAATAGTAAATTCTAGTAACAAAGGTTTCTTTATAATTAAAAAATATCACTGTTTTAAAAAATTTGCTTAAACTTTCTATGTTTACTTCTTGAAAAGAAAAGCGTGGCTTGAAGTCATTAGGAAACAATTCACATATGCTATAGAAATTTTCACCAAAACATCCTAGGCTATATTACATTATTCACTTTGTACAGAATCAGGTTTTTGCCTATCCCTAAGTTGTGATATACCTTACACCAGACAAACTGTTAATATAATTAACTTACACTTTAACAATAAAAAATATTGGGAGGAATGAGTCCTTGGTCACAGTATCCACAAATATTTCATCCTAGAAAATGGAATGAAGGCATGTTGGCACTGATGCGTGTGCAGTAATGGTACGTGTTGAAAAAAATTGCTACAAAAATGAGAGGAAGATTCTGTGATCGGAGAGAATAAGGCAGCGGTGTCCTTTCTAAAAGGGCATTGGATCTGTAGATTTCATTGTAGTTGGCTATAAGTGCACTAGAACCTGCAATTACACTGACCACCATGTTATTTTCTGGGTTTCAAACCCTCGATGGGAATGGCACTCATGGACTTTTGCACTTTAGAGGACTGCATGCAATGCATTTAGGAGCTATCCAGGTCCTGGTGCTCAGCAGTTGAACCCCATCAAATAATATCTTCCTACATCTAATGAGTCCCAAATAGGGTGAAACTGGTCACGTAGGGCCTGCCTCAGGTGCTCAATGTAATTATAAATACCACACTGGATATACACTGTAGAAAAACAGAGAAATTTTCCCCCTCCAAGGCGTGGTGGTGGCAGAGATTATGTAAAACCCCATACGGAGGGGCGTAATATAACATCTGTATCTCTCTGATTGTGAGAGCTCAGGGAAGCTGGACTGTACCTGCCATTCTGAAGGAACCTGCAAGATAATGCTTGGGCCCTCACCCAACTTGGTTGGGGGACATGGTGGTGGTAGCTGGGTTGCTTCTGAGCTGCTTGTGCTGTTAAGGTTCTAGTGAGACAGCCCAAGGAGGATGTGGCACCCTGAAGAGAAGGCAGCATCTGGCCCAGTTGAGGTAAACTTACTATCAGTAACATTTAAACACACAAACACAAGCAAGGTGCTCAATCCTTGTAACACCATTTGGCTGAGTCGTGAAGATCTTCACACACACTGCAGATGAGCGGCTTTGGCATTTGAACTGGAAGCAGGGGGAGAACCTAGAGCATTTCTCTCCATTACCAATTCCCTGCTCTTGGAGAATCTGAGATGGTGGAAGAAAACATCTAGCCTTTCTTCTCCTGTTGTATGTTCATTTTACATGCACACTAAACTCTTTTTCAAGGAAAGTATTCAGCCATGTTTGTCCTCTGAAGGTCACAGCTTCTCCTTCCCTTGTTATGCCTCATTAACACATGCCATGTTTAAACAGCCATTCGTTGAGTCAGGGGTGTCCACAGGCTGTGGTCAAAAATGTCAAGATAGCGGCCATGACACTGCAGTCAAAACTCCACTTTTTTAAAAAGGTGCATGGCAGCATCTGTACTACACATAAAAGTGGGCACAGCTTTGATCACATGGTCACGGCTGCCATTTGATTTTTCTTGACCGCACTCTGTAGACACCTCTGCTCTGAGTTTTCTCTGGCTCCAAATAACTGTTTTTCAAGTCAGCTATGATTACAAGAGGCTGTGTGGTAAATTATAAAAAATTGAAAAGTATGATTAGTTATAGTAGTAACTTAGTTGTAATGTTGCCTTAAGTCCTTAACAGAGCAATACTGTATTGGTTTGTTCAAGAGCAAGCCCCACTGATTTCATCTGGTGTGTAGGCATGAGATTGAAGCCAGAGTAATACCACAGACTAAAAAGAAAATCTGGCAAGTAGACATAAGTATTGATTTCATATGCCTCCCTACAGCTTATGGGCTTGGGAAGCAATTTAAATTTGGAGCAAGAATTTACACCTTGGCGTAGCAGAGGCTTCACACCAGATCAACCAGCCGTATCACAATCTGGCCTGAAACAGGTTTAGAGAAGCTCTAAAAGAGCAGCTGATACAGTGGGGCAAAAAAGTATTTAGTCAGCTACCAGTTGTGCAAGTTCTCCCACTTAACAAGATGAGAGAGGCCTGTAATTTTCATCATAGGTATACCTCAACTATGAGAGACAAAATGGGAAAAAAATCCAGAAAATCACATTGTCTGATTTTTAAAGAATTTATTTGCAAATCATGGTGGAAAATAAGTATTTGGTCACCTACAAACAAGCAAGATGTCTGGCTCTCACAGACCTGTAACTAAAAGGCTCCTCTGTCCTCCACTCGTTACCTGTAGTAATGGCACCTGTTTGACCTTGTTATCAGTATAAAAGACACCTGTCCACAACCTCAAACAGTCACACTCCAAACTCCACTATGGCCAAGACCAAAGAGCTGTCGAAGGACACCAGAAACAAAATTGTAGACCTGCACCAGGCTGGGAAGACTGAATCTGCAATAGGCAAGCAGCTTGGTGTGAAGAAATCAACTGTGGGAGCAATAATTAGAAAATGGAAGACATACAAGACCACTGATAATCTCCCTCGATCTGGGGCTCCACGCAAGATCTCACCCCGTGGGGTCAAAATGATCACAAGAATGGTGAGCAAAAATCCCAGAACCACATGGGGGGACCTAGTGAATGACCTGCAGAGAGCTGGGACCAAAGTAACAAAGGCTACCATCAGTAACACACCACGCCGCCAGGGACTCAAATCCTGCAGTGCCAGACGTGTCCCCCTGCTTAAGCCAGTACATGTCTGGGGCCATCTGAAGTTTGCTAGAGAGCATTTGGATGATCCAGAAGAAGACTGGGAGAATGTCATATGGTCAGATGAAACCAAAGTAGAACGTTTTGGTCTAAACTCAACTCGTCGTGTTTGGAGGAGAGAGAATGCTGAGTTGCATCCAAAGAACACCATACCTACTGTGAAGCATGGGGGTGGAAACATCATGCTTTGGGGCTGTTTTTCTGCAAAGGGACCAGGACGACTGATCCGTGTAAAGGAAAGAATGAATGGGGCCATGTATCGTGAGATTTTGAGTGAACACCTCCTTCCATCAGCAAGGGCATTGAAGATGAAACGTGGCTGGGTCTTTCAGCATGACAATGATCCCAAACACACTGCCCGGGCAACGAAGGAGTGGCTTCGTAAGAAGCATTTCAAGGTCCTGGAGTGGCCTAGCCAGTCTCCAGATCTCAACCCCACGGAAAACCTTTGGAGGGCGTTGAAAGTCCGTGTTACCCAGTGACAGCCCCAAAACATCACTGCTCTAAGGATCTGCATGGAGGAATGGGCCAAAATACCAGCAACAGTGTGTGAAAACCTTGTGAAGACTTACAGAAAACGTTTGACCTCTGTCATTGCCAACAAAGGATATATAACAAAGTATTGAGATGAACTTTTGATATTGACCAAATACTTATTTTCCACCATGATTTGCAAATAAATTCTTTAAAAATCAGACAATGTGATTTTCTGGATTTTTTTTCCCCATTTTGTCTCTCATAGTTGAGGTATACCTATGCTGAAAATTACAGGCCTCTCTCATCTTTTTTAGTGGGAGAACTTGCACAATTGGTGGGTGACTAAATACTTTTTTGCCCCACTGTATATTTAAATATTAAAAATTAGATAACAGATCAATTTCTACTACTGTATTTGTGAAGAGCTGAAATTAAGTGGATTGAGATGTAACAGGAACTGCCTTTCATGACCAGGTCTGAAACGACAGGTTCTAAATCTGAGGTTCTCCCGCAACAAAGGCAAAAGTTTCAAACTTTCTGGAATCCCAGGCAGGTTTTGGTTTATTTGGTAGGATTCCGTGGTCTTTTTCCTATGGTAGTTCTTCATCATTTAGCAATTTTATATACAATGTAAATGCATACAAGGGTATTGCTCAAAATTTGTAACTGCCTACAATACTGGGAGTAACAGCATTCTAGTGGGTCCAAACTAGGGGCATAAAAGCTACTGTAGCATAGTTTCCCTAGTGCCGTACTGGCAAGATTAGAAGATCCGTGTTCCATA
Source organism: Python bivittatus (assembly GCF_059951505.1). Lineage (NCBI taxonomy): Eukaryota > Metazoa > Chordata > Lepidosauria > Squamata > Pythonidae > Python > Python bivittatus. Next base: position 1,730,508 of record NW_028277121.1, read on the forward strand.
TTGAGCCACATCTCCAGTTTCCAGGAAAAGATGAAAAAGAATCTATTCCCCCCCCCCCCCACATTGCTCAAGCCAGGGTGGAGGCCCATGATGCTAGGCAAGACTCGAATATAAGGGTCAATTTTACCTTTACCTTATCTGTTTTGCCTGGAAATAAGGTCAACCCTTAGTCATACCAATAATCAAATGGTCAAGCTATCCCACCAGGATTGTGTAAAGTAGGTGGTTGCTTCCCACGCTAGTGTTCCTTGCCCTCAAGGAAGAAGCAATTTGCTAGTGGCTGATAGTCCTTCCCTTTGGCTTGGAGCCATGTGGGTGTTCTTTATAAAGCTGGCGATAAGGCTAGAACCATAGAAGCTATATCCCGGCTGTACTTTATAACGTATCATTGGAGCCAAGATAGGAATTGGAAGATAACTTCCTATTAAATGAGAGCCAGGCTTAACCATGGCTTTAGCAAATCCCATCTGGTATTGCTTTAGTGAGGTCTTCTCTATGAAGCTTGATGTGCTTAATTCAAATGGAATGTACTTCACACTATATACAAACATTGGATTTCACACAGTTAATACAAAAATGCATTATAATGACATTATACAGTGGATAAATGTGGAATCGTGCATTCTATCAGACACATTTCACCAAATAGATGGGCAGGTGTCATCACAGGAAATGTACACCACCAAGGTCTACACCACAGAAGTAATGTGGTATTTGAGGTATTTGTCACATACAACAAGAAACAGCTAGAACAGAAATGCTGCAGTTTTGGAAGAATAGATATGTTTATTTTTTTGTATCGGCTTTCTTGTGGCCTTGATGTTCTACTGATTATTAGCAGATTCGATTTAGAAACACATGAGGGGGAAAAAAACCCCTCAAATTATATTAAGATGTGAAGATGACAGTTGTTCCAAATAAGGTTTTAAAGAATGGAGAGATTAAAAGTTAAGCTCCTTCTATTCCTATTGATTTAAATGAAAATGAGCGGGCAGGAAGTTGCAATCAGCCAGGCTTCCAACCACAAACCTAACCTCTTCTATATGAGTGTCACTATATTCAATGGGCCTGACATCCAGAGACATCCAGAGGGTTGCACTGTGAAAATATCTACCTTTTTTTTTTTTCCTGTTTTGGATCATGCTGTTCCAACTTAAAAAAAAAATCCAAAACACACTTTTAAAAAATAGATATTTTAATTATGTATTATTTACAGCTAGAAAAGGACTGCTACAGTGGGTGTAAGGGAGAGTCAGTGTGGTGTAGTGGTCAAGGCACCAGGCTAGAAACTGGGAGACGGTGAGTTCTAGTCCCACCTTAGGCATAAAGCCAGCTGGGTGACCTTGGGCCAGCCACTCTCTCTCAGCCCTAGGAAGGAGGCAATGGTAAACCACTTCCGAAAAATCTTGCCAAGAAAACTGCTGGGACTAGTCCAGGCAGTTACAAGGAATCAACACTAACTCAAAGGCACGCACAGACACACACATGCACACAAAGATAATGGGCATAAAGCAAATTTTCCCCATTTAGGCACATCTGCAGAAGACTAGAATGCAGAGTGTCTGTAGCTGTTGCTGCTGTTGTTCTAGCCAACATGGCCAAAGAGGAGGGAGACTGAGAATCGCACTTAGCAACTCCTGGAAGGCCACAGGCTTCCAAACATACTAAAAGGTGGTCTTCATAGTCAAGAGTGATAATGGTACCCTGCCTATTGTTTCTCTCAGTCATAGCACTTTCTTCCCCCAAATCAAGGGGTGAAGCTAACAGTCCCAGATGATTATATCCCAAGGGCTTGGCCACTTTACCTGTGTGAATGGGCTTTGAATCTTGCCTTGCTTCTTGTTCAGACTTGATCGTGTCATAAAAGGGATCTACTGTATGTACTCTCTCGAACGTGAGCTGTCTCTGGGTCTGCCAATTTGCCAAGATGGCTGTAGTTAAAATATTGCAGAGTCTAGAAGAAACTCGTGCAATACTCCAGTGGCTTGGAAGCTAATAGGATATGAAATTGTACTGATCCACACAGACCATTTTTTACTGTTTATTAAACTTCTACCCTGCCTCTTCTCCAAGAGTTCAAGGCCGCCCTATGGGGATCTCCTGTATTTTATTCCTGTAACAGCCAACCAGTGGGGCTGAAAGAGCTCCTGTGACCCAAAATCATCCAGTAAATTTCCATGGCTTAGGATGGACTAAACCTGGGTGTCTCTGGTTTTAATCCAACACCTTAACCCCTAGACCACACTGTTTCTCCAAGTTAGTCTAACTTCTCATCACAGGCTGGTTGTGATGTTGGGACAGGCCAAGGAAATACTCCTTTTGTGCTCCCAAGAGTGACAGAGCAATTTGGTCTATTTGCGTTTCCCTACTCTCGTGCTGATGTTAGCACATGGCTGTGAGATGGACAAAATGCCTTGAGGGTGGCAGCATCCTAATTCCAAATCCTTACAGGCACTATATAATTAGACCTCACATATTTAGTGGATTTTTAAATTTATTTATTTTTTTGCCTTGGAAGAGAGCACGAACAGGTGGAGTAAATAAAACAGTGCAACGTGGCAAAGGAAACATTTTTCCAATGTTGTGTTTTTCACAACAGATGGGGAAGACTTGAGCTGCTGGACCTTGCTTAGGAGTCAAAGAGGCGGCCTTTTCCATTCTCTCTTTCCCACTGCCGTTCACAACCTCCACCAGAAAGTTGCACTGAAGGTCCAGAAGACCCTTAGGAATGGTGACGGGGCAAGGAAAAAGTCAGTGGGAGTTAAGGGTCCAGCAGAAGAATGACCTTTCTCTGCACACCGGCCCACATTGGGATCCAAATCGTTATGGAAGAGGAAGAACCTGAAGAATGCTTCTCTCAAGAGTAAGGAGATTAGTCTAGTTTTTAATGTGATAATTAAAGAAAAAGAATCAGCCCCTTTTTGACCTAATCTATTTAAAGATATTCTAATCTATTTATTCAAAAGGACAAGATCCCCCCATCCTGCCAATAATTCATCTTTCAAATAGGTGGTCATCTTAGATTCAAAGAGAATACAGTAATGGAAATAGATGATTTTCCCCCCCGTCTAATGTTTCTTTATAAGGTCATATTCAGGGTTGTCTTCCTTGTGGGTAAATGTGGCACCTACATTTAGCCTTTTACCTTTAATTTATACAGATGGTCTTTAAATGGAGTCAGTTAATATCACTGGGATCTTATTTCCTAAAAGCTCCGGTCTTTTAGTTTCAGTTGACAAGAAAACAAGAATGAGTGATTGAAGCAAGTAAAAATCCCTTCTTTTTTTTTTTACTGTTGCTATCCACTCAAGAGGTCTTTGCTTGGCTCTTGGTCAATGAGACAGAGTCAATGACCTTCTTTACTCACTAAATCAGTTGTCTCCCGGGGCTCTCCGCACAACTGCGTGCAGTGGTGTTTGTGCAAAGGAAAAAGAATGAGAAAGGGATGGCACACGCAAAACCATGATTGCACATAATGAAATCAGGACAGGAAGCCTGCAGCATGATGCACACCCTCTCTTAACAGTGCTTTGATTTACTAATGCAAGCCTACTGGAATCGGGGGAAATTCAAGCTATTTTCAAAGTCAAAAATAAACACAAATGTTGACTATGGATAAGTAAACAACTCTCTCAAAACAAAACAGATCCCCCTGCCCCCCCCCCCATGGATCTATACTCCTGATTTTGATATCTTTCGGTTACAATGAAATGCTAATACTACACATTTCTAGTCAATTATAAAGAGCTTCTGTGGTTCGGTTTCAGAAATGCGCATAACTCAAAATAAATGGAAAAGGAGAAAGATTGCAGGTTTGGCTGTTCTTGTGATGAAATGAGAGAGGGTTTTCAATGAGAAGTCGGTTTTCGACATTCAGGCTAGTTCATCCAAGCGGCAAGTGAGACGCAGTGCCCCTGAAGGAATTGCTGCAGGCTTGCAGAACCAACGATACGAACAACTGAGAAAAGTAAAGAATAGATTCTACCATGTTAAAAAAGAAAAAGAAAAAAAGTGGGAGGTGGGAATACAGTAAAAAATGCTCATAAACAGGTTACCTCCTTATTTGCTTGCAAGACTAGATTTCAGACCAGATTTCCACAATCTGGTGTCCACGACAGCAAAACCACACTCTCTGGAAGATGATGGGAATTGTAGCTCAGCACATGTGGCTAGGGAAGGCTACTTTACACACACCGCCTTGGACAAAACTGAACCTTCAACATGCTTTGGATTCTTAAGTCACATTAAAACGGAACACTGAACACACCGTCTCGGTCTCTCACTTGCGTATCTGGGTGGGTCTCCTTCCTTCCTGCCATCAGTCTCCAGAGCCATCATGGATACCTCTACTGAAGAGGTCATCGTGCGAACTATGTGGATCAATCCCGTCATAGTACGAGTTCCCGTTGTGGAGGAAAGTCCCCACTGCCCGCCCTTGCCGAGCGTGTCCCACAGCATCACTGAACACCTTGTTGATCTGTTCTTCGGAAGGCATCCACCAGTCTGGATTAGTGGTACAGTGCATCCTAATGAATTCTGCAGGGAAATTAGCAAATTAGCTCCGAGGGCATAGAACGGTATCTTGCTACCTGGGCCAGGGACAGAAGGACACACAGTGGTCGCACAGCTCTTAGCTGGTAGATACCCCTGCAGATACCACCTACACATTTGACTTTCAGCTGGCGGCCTTTAGGGGGGATTGTAATACAATACCCAAAACAGAGCAAATTGTGTAAGATGGCTGAACAATTTCCAGATGGTTTGGGCATCTTTGCTTAGCAAATGGGTTGTTGGAGGGAGAGGAATGACGGGATGTAATGCATGGGATGTGGAGGAACAACAACAGCCACGGAGCCAAGACAGGAGTAGGAGAAGTGTTTTGAAACTTAGGTATGAATTACTGAGTAGGACGGTGTTTATCTTACGTTACAAAGTAAAAATAAATCTCAGCACCCCAAAAGGAGGTAGGACAACCCAATATAGCTTTTCTTGTTTTGTAAAACTGGCTCATCAGCTCATGCGTTTCATGCAATTTATCCTGGTGGGGTTTTTTCTGAGGCGGGGGAATGGAGAAAATATGCTACCCGAGAAACTTAACGCCTCAAAAATGCTTTTGAGATGGCTCCAGGCCTGGCCCAGCTACCTGCAAGTGCTTGGTTGAAATCACAGCAACCAGAAGAATCCTTTTAAAAAAGGAATAAGAAAAGGCCCCTTGGCAGCTAAATTCTGCCTTTCTATTTCGCATGTTGTACTTTTCCTATACTACAAATTTGCAGCGTGAAGGCAGCCTCGCTTTTTAACACAGGAAATGGTCTTGGAGAGAAGTTTGATTTTTAAGCACTGTGAAAAAACTACCATGACAAATTCATTTCTCTTTTAACTGAAAGCTCAAATTTCCAGAATATCAGTCGTGTCATACAATTGGACTCAATCTATTTGGCAAAAATGTCATGTTTTGAAAGCTTTTTGAAAGCTGGGCAGCAGAAAGGAAATGCTTCCTTTCCTCCTTAGCATTTAATCAGAATTGTGTGAGGATCTAACACAACGAGAGTTCTGTGGCAATACAAAGAGTTAAGCTTTTGCAAGCTTTGATGGGACAGACCCATGTCATCTCTGGAAATTTAAACAACAGTAATTTTGTCTTTCAGATGTCATGAGACTCTTACCATTTTTTGTTACTGTTGTTTAAACGGGCGATTGCTTTGGAAGACCAAGGCACCCTTCCTCTACCTGGTGGCCTCCAGATCTGTTGCACTGCAACTCCCATACTCCTCAGCCAATACGGCTCTTTAAGTTGAAGCCCAACAGTTTTGGAGATCAAAATATGGGGAAAGGGTTAGTGGCCTACAGAGTCCTTCTCGGGGAAAAAAGAATTCAATGCCAAAACATTTATAGTTGGGTTGGACACAACTGCTCAAAAATATTTAGGTTAGTCCAGCAGATTTCTCACATCCAGCAATGAACAAACGGATTCCTACAATCAGATTTCTCAACCAAATGAGGTTGGGAGGACAAATATCTTCTATAATGTGAGAAGTATGGGGAGATGGTTCCCACCCTGCCAAAAGAAAAAGCTGAGCTATGATTGGAAATGGACTTAGTTGCCAAGACCAAGAAGTGGGCATATGATATGGAGTGCCCGGCCCAATGGAGATACTGATTTTCTTCTTGCCTGCATAATATTGTCCCAGTTGGGCAAGAAAAGTCCATTTATTATCTTTACTGCCTGGTCACATCTGCATAACAAAGAGTGGGCCAAGAGTGTGATTTGGCCTAGGTTTCATGCTCAAATTTTAGATCCTTATTATTTTTTCCACTTAACAGTATGCATGTATTTAACACTCTCTCTGGGTGTGCATGCGTGCCTTATGCTGACATTTTTATTTTTATTGTATTTCTTAACAATGCCTAAAGATCTCAGCAGCTGGACATGGCCCGACTACTCGTGATCGCTGTGGCGGGAGAACCAAGGCTTAATAAAATGCATCCATCTCAACAGAAATAACAAACTGTGCCAGGGCTTGTCCGCAAACAGTGATAATCTTTGAGTAAGTTGGGGAGCCAGCCATCGGCTTAGCGCCTGCCCCTTTCTTTCTCCTGCGGGATAAATTCCAGAGTGGGAAGTTAACTGCCAGCTTCTGGATCATGCGTGGGCTTATCAGGCAGGCACAGTGACCCTGTAATGGGAAGGGGATGGACCACAGAGGCCCGTTCATCTCCCCAGCCCCTGCAGGGCTGCAGTATTGTGGTTAACTGCTAGCAAAGCCAATTTGTGACCAGAGTGAAAGGGAAGCTAATGGCTATGGTGGTTGCACAGCTGCTGGGGATGGAGGGGGCAGTCAGGGGATCTGCCTGATCGTGTTTCAAGGGCATCAGCCCACCAGAGCTATTTGCACAATGGTCACATCCAGATGGGCGAAAGTCAACTTCTGGGTCTAAATGCTATTGCATCTCACTAAACCAAAGCTGGTATACAGTATCAAAGCCACAGCCCAGGGAAGCATCTGCTTTTCGTCCTGCTGCTTTATGGATTGTTAGCGTTTCACATCTCACAACTTCGATACAAAACATTCAGACCAACCAAAGATGAAGTGACCACACCATTGCAGTTTAACACTTCTGCGTGGAAGAGGTTCAGGGAGAGAAGAAACCGTGCCTTTGCACCAATTTCACACTGTTGCTCCACCCTGCATCAATATTCTCAGGTGCATCTGTCAAGCAGATGGTGCTCAGTGAGGGGGATGACTGGCTTTGTGCAACTATGCCTGGATTGAGGCTTTGAGATTTTATTTATTCATTGGCTATCATCTGGCTTGCTGAAATACGTTATAACATAACTCATGAAAAGCAGGTAAGTATGTTCAATCCATTTTAAAGCAAAGTTTTAGTTCTGCTTTTAAAAAATAGTTAATTAAATAGGGCTAATTTTAATCCATTAGAGAGGACTTTGATCAACTGAGTTTGGACTAAGAGCTCCTCTATTTCTGTCAAAGCTATCTGAACCATAATATTCTGCTATAATGAAAAGGGCAACTTTAGAAAATGGTCTCTCCATCTAATGGGTGGCTATGTGCATTTATTATACTGCAAATTACTGAACCAAGTGAAAACTTCCAAAACATTAATAACTATTGAGTTTGTGAAATAATGTTCTATTACTTAAATGATTTTCAAACATTCTATCTTCATGAATATTTCATGCATTATTTTGCCCATTAAGGAAGATTGGCAGGCTAGCCAACCTTGTTTGGGCTACAAAGGTAAGCAGGGTTGGGCTTGGGCAGTACTCAGATGGGAGACCTCCAGAGCTATAGAAGAGACTTGGAAGAAAGAAAAGAGAAAGAAAATTGAAGAAGAGATTGGCAAACCACTTCTGTACCAACTGCCAAGAAAACAATATGGATGTGTCCATGAAGCCGTAAAGAGTCAGACTGGCTTGAAGGAGGCTTTACCTTTTAGCAGGCTGCAGTAGTTCTTAGGGTGTGTTGGGGGGGATATGCTCAATTCATGCTCAGTGGGGAATGAAGGTGCGAGGTGTCATTGATTGGTCCAGTAGGACCTCATTAGGGCCTAGCAGCAGCAGCCCATGAGAACCTATCACAGGGGCTTCACATTACAGGGAGAGAAGATTCCCACCACCCATCACTGTTCTCCTGAGGATTTCCTCAATCCTCAGGCAGAGAGCCCTGGAGGAAAGGATCCAAAGGGAGGTGACAGATCAGTCGCTTTCTCTTTAAAGGGCAGCTCCATCTAAGCCCCAGGACTTCTCGTATTTCCCCGAAGGACCCTCCCTTCTCCTAGTACAGCTAATGTGGTGAAATGAGATTGTGCATGGTGGACATTGAGTGAAAAGATGCAGTACCTCTGAGACATGTTACTTTCACTGGATCCAGAGGGCGTCTTTCAGGACCAGTGTCTCCTGACTGCACTGACCTTTTTCTTTTTCCAAGGCCGCACGAGTACTTAAGCTCATCGGTTGTGAAGACAAATCTGATGAGGTACCGAAGGAGCCGTCGTCCATCTTTCTTGGAAGAGTTGACGGCCTCGTCCCACTGTTTGCTAGTGATGAAGACGGGGTAATTGTTCAGCAACTGCTTGCTCCCCTAAGAGGAAGCAGCCGGCGTTCCCAGTTGGTCAAACCGAGAGAGAGAAAGAAGGTGGAGTCAGATGCCAAATACAGGAAAGTAAAAACAAGGCAATTGTAAAATGCTGGTAAACAAAACTTACTCTGCCCAGAGCAAGAAATTATTCATCTTGAGGACAATGTAAAAAAAGTTGCACTTGCATTTTGCAAAACGAGAAAAGTGAGGTATAATGAACACCTTGAGAACAGAAAAAGCTATTTATAATGTGCTTTTACAGGTGAGCTAAAAAGTGCCAAGATCCAGTGATTGAGAAAGCTAGTTAAGTATAATCTTTTCTATTCTTTTATTAAAAGGTGTAAAAAACACCTTTGGAACAGTGTGAATCAAACAGGCTTTTTCATGCAAATGGAAAATAGATACTCCAGAATTTATTCTTTAATAAACCTATTTACACAAATTAATGTAACACCTTTCATTTTGCGCACTTAGAACTACAGCAGTTACATTACAGGGGAAACTGCTAAAACCAGTAAACAGAGTTGAAAGGGTAAGATTAACAGCATGGTTACTAATGAATTTTGCATGTATGCATATGATTACCTTGGTGAATGTTATCACATCTGTCTGGGACAATTGCTTCCACAAACTTTACTGGTCAGTATTACCACAGCTGCCCAACTCTAAAAAAACCTATTCAATGAGTATTCCTCTTGATGTTGTCTCGGGAATTATAGAAGGGTTATCTTGACTACCAGCTGCTAAGATGCAACGGCAGAGAAGGATTTCTGGTCTCCTGCTTGGTTCGTGAGCTTCACCGAAAGCATCCTGGTGGCCACAGAATGTTGGCCCACGTGGGCCACTGGCCGGATCCAGCTGTGTTCTTCCTGACATCTGTCCTTATGGTTTTATATAAAAAGGAAAGTGGATTCTGACATTCACTCTGATGTTTAGAGAGGGTATCTGTATCTCTCTGTGTGCACGTCTAGGCGTATATACATACGTAGGCACCTACACTATGAAATTAACAAATTCCCATTTAGCAAACCTTAGATGACTGGACCACATTTCTATCTGACCATTCCACCAATTCCCATCAAAACAAGACAAAACTTCAGACAGTGCATCCGAAGTTGTCCACATGAGGCCATTTAATTTATTCTAATTTTATTTTAATTTTTTGACACCCATGGCAGTTTAGGTCATTTGCATAATTATTACACAGACAACACAAATGGTGACATTTGCATCAATCTACATCATTTGCATAATGACATTGTTACACAAATGACCCAAATTGCAGGGATGACAAACTTCCGTATTTAATAGTTCTATAAAACTAGGTATCACCATATATGTATGTCTCTATTCCCACCTGTAGATAAAATGACAGACCAATCCATTATGCTTAGAACTGACTAGAACCCTTAAACAAAAGTGACTACAGGTTGTCCTCGACTTATGACCATTTGCTTAACAGTTCAAAGTTATGACAGTGCTGAAAAAGTGACTTATGACCGTCCTCGCACTTACGACTGTTGCAGCATCCCCACAGTCATGTGATCAAAATTTGGGCACTTGGCAACCAGCATGTATTTACGATGGTTGCAGTGTCCTGGGGTCATGTAATCACCATTTGCAACCTTTCCAGGGGGCTTCTGACAAGCAAAGTCAATGGGAGAAGCAGGATTTGCTTAATGACTGCATGTTTTGCTTAACGTCTGCAGTGATTTGCTTATTGACCGTGACGAAAAAGGTCATAAAATTGGGTGCAACTCACTTAGCAACTGCAGTGCTTAGCGATGGAAGTTCTGGTCCCAGTTGTGGTCTTAAGCCAAGGACTACCTCTATACTCATCTACTGAAAATCCAGGCTGGGATTGTGATAACAGAGAGGGATCTGATATTACTTGTATATTTATCTGTATATCCCATTCATTGATTTATAAAGTTAAAAATGATACAGCCTGAGCTTTGTCTCTGTACACATATTGCCTTAACCTGTGAATGTCTGCTTGGAAACAAGCCTTCCTGGGTTCATTAAAACTCTATTCAATTCACATGTGCCTAGAATTGCAGGTTTATCTATAAAGGCTGTCCTGCCCACATCATGCTTGGGAAGCCTGGCTCATAAAAGTCCACTTAAATTCTTCCTGAAATTAGTGTGCAGAAAATTGGTCTTAAGGTTAGCACAAGATTTAGGTCAATTTGTTAACAGAGATGTAAGTCTAGGAGTAATATAAATTTTATTGTTCAAACAGCTTTGGAGGGGTGCAAGATGAAGACCTTACCCCATATTTCTTGACAGAAGATAATAAATCTGACCTAATTACAAATGACTTGATTCAGATCTCTCTCTCTTTCCCTCCCCCCCGTCCTTGAACTCCCCTCCCCTCAATTACTGTTTAATATATGCACAGCAATCTCATTAACACTTACTACATTGCACTTCAGAGAGAACAGCACAAATTTCTGTAAGCGACTTCCTTTGGACGCGATCACATTTTGTAACACTATGCTTGTATTCTTAGCACACATGCAGTGAGCCACTCTTAGCACCAGGATCATGATGCCAGCTGTAGAGACAAAGGCTTACAAAACAGAATACGAGGGGTTTTAACATAGCACATGCACTACTTAATGGGGAGAACTGCCAAGCAATTCTTCCATGGGCTTTCTAACACTACTAAGAGGCTCAACACATACATTTATAGTGATATAGTCACAGTTATGGCTTCCACGAAGGAATGGCTGGAGTTAAAGTTTGGTGAGATGCTAAGTATTCTCTGTTACGGATGCTTGAAGGCAACATCTTCCTCCTTGGAAAGAACCCAGGTTATAACTGGCAGGGGAGCAAGAATAATGGCCAAACGGTTGTATGTCTGTAGCCTGAGCATGCCTTCATAATCTAGTTAAGAGCATTGGGAGATGAGTGATTAAGCCCATGATCTCTTTGTCCCCCATGCTATTTAATACCTACATGAAGCCACTTGGGGAGGTCATCCACTGGTCTGGGGTGAAGTTCAATGTGTTAATGATACCTAGTTAAACATCACCCTGGGCTGAATAGAAGAGGCTGTGGATGCCCTTACCCAAAACCTAGTAGCTGAAAAGTTCTGAATGAGACAGAATAAACTGAGATTGAATATTGGCAAGATGGAATGGCTTTTCATTCAGCAAACAGTAGTGGCTAGGTGGACAAACAGCAGGGCCCTTGAAGATGACGTGGAAACTGCAGCTGGTGCACAACACAGCAATCCATACAGAGGCCAGCCACAACCGGTTCAACAGCAAAACACAGTGTTACAGTCACTGCCTTGGTTTCCAAGCCAATTCAAAGTGCTGGTTTTAATCTATAAAGCCCTACAGGGCGTGCACCAAGGATGTTTGTGGGATTGTCTTCTTCAGGTTGACTTTGAGTAGCTTGTTTATTCTGCATAGGAGGGAGATCCGGGAGATGAAGCGGGTGGGGCTTGGAAGCACTGATTCTCCATCATTCCTCGGGCCCTCTGGCGCATAGAGTTCTAGATGGCCACCACATTAGTTTCTTCAAGAAAGCTGTTAAAACAGAGCTCTTCCATCAACCCTTCAGAGATTGACATCCGCCCTTTGCCCACAACTTGCTCATTAATGGGCTCTTTTAATTTGGCCAATTTGGTTTCATATTAGTTATTGACACAGTCTCCTCTTTTGTAGGACCTTTTATGTTATTTTTAATTATTTATTTTATTTTATCATTAAATTTGTATGCTGCCCATCTCCCCCAACGGGTGACTCTGGGCGGCTCACAATTAAAAATCAAAAGCCCAGAAACAATGAAAATACCCCATAAATAATTAAATTACTCAATCCGTAAAAATCCACTATAAAAACAAACCCTATACATAAATACTAAAGATATTCAAGATGGGGTTTTTTAAAAAATCAATTACCCCACAAGCCACTTCCACTGATGCGAGCCCCCATCCGGCCCCCGGGCCTTCTGGCATAGCCAGGATTTGTTAAGTCTTGTGAACCACTTAAAGTTTTATAATTGTATAGGATACAAATAATAGAAATAGATAATCAACAGACAAGCACCAGAGTAAAAATCAGAATTTACTACACTGCACCTGTGCGGATTCCTAGCAAATACGAAGCAATTAACCGAGCGCACCAAATTCTATATATTACAGAAATGCCCAGGCTGAAAGAGACTATGCATTATAATTAAATTGGTAGCGAGCTGTAACAATGGGTGCTCTGCATTAGTCAGGTATCCATCCTTATCAGTAGTGATGCCTATATAAGTAGACTTTCCCCCAGAATCCATCCTATGCACTGACTGACTGAATGAGGCCAACTTAAATATTTCTGCACACTTACGCATGCAACAATACAGCAGTTCCATAAAGCCATCTATTCGATAGGGACAGGGCATATAAACTTGATGAAGACCTCTTGGACAGAACCTCTGTTGGTCCACAGGACCCCATAAATCTAATGTGTTGCACGTGAGAAATAAGAACCTTGATTTTAAAAACTCACATTTTTTAAAGAAGTGAAAAGCATATTCAACCATCATGTACTGACTTATTCCTCTGAGAATTCATATTTATCAAATCTTTCCATTTATGACACTTATCACCATCATGTCCTACCTCTGCTGGCTGCTCCACTGTCTGCGGAATCATCAGCTGATTATGATGCTGAAGGACCGTCTTCAAGTAATCTAGAACAGTTTGGCAGGGCACTGTAAAAAAGACAGTTCCCACGATCATGCCTTGCTTATTAGATTAAGAACAAAACCTGTTAGAGAATGAAGTACCAGCCTTTAGTCCTTCAAATACCACAGATTAGTGGAGACCAAGAAGTAGAGGGAAATCATGTACAGAGGGGAAGAAGGAAGAAGTATCCAAGCTCCAACTGTACTCCATCCTCCTTGGAAAAGGGAGGTTTCAATTTACAAACCAGGATCAGCAGCATCTGCTGGAAACTGCAATGATGCCAAAGTGATGACATGTGTGCGATGATGCAATATCGCAAATGCCACAATTATGTATCAGATGCAAGTATGGAAGCTGTTGCCTGGGTGTAATTGCATTATTACTCATGGGTCATCCCTTGTACTTGCCTTGTGGGTATCCACGCCTGGATTGCTGAACTATGTGCTCATTCCTGTGGGCTTAGCACAGGTCCCATTTTCAGAACAAGCTCTTACAGCCATTAGAATGAAAAGGCTAAGAAACATAGAGTTGGAAGAAGCCAACTAGGCAGTCAAGCCCGAACCCTTTCAGACATTCAGATGAAAGCACCTTCCATATTTTAATCCATTTAGTTCAGCACGTTTTCTCTGGAGAGGGATGAACCAGAACTCTCTGGGAAAGAGTGATCGTTCGTCTTACGAAAGGAGCTTATTGACCCCAGCCCCTGCTTAACAGATGTCAGCCATCCTTGAACATGACTGGACCTGCCCTTTCTCAATTTGTCTAATCCAGTGTTTTTCAACCTTGTCACCTTTAAGATGTGTGAATGCTCCCTACTGCTCCTTTAGAAAAGCTCAGATACTGAGAAGAGGTTGATGGGATGGAGAGTCTATGATCCAGGAAATAAAGATCTAAAGAGAAAACTAGAGGGAGAAAAGACAATGAAGCACTGAAGAGAGATTGCCCCGGGGGAGGGATGAGACTCGGTTTGTCACTTGGGTTTGAGTATTTCCATTTGTCTTGCCCCATTTTTGGCAAAGGGTGGGGTTTTCTCTATTCCTTCTCTCTTCTGAGTCTTTGCCTAGCTAGATACAATCCAGGTGGGATTTATTTGAAAAAGTTGAGGCTAAGCTGCTGCTCGTTCAGGTATGAGAACCTGTTGCAGAAGAGTTACTCTTGTTGTATGAGAGTTGGCTACCTCAAGTGCCTTTAAATTATTCTGCTTCACTCTTCTTCTTTTCTTGCTTGGATATGGGCAAGGGAACTTGTGTTTGTATCTCTCAGAAGGGTATGAATCATTCCGTGATTGTAATATTGAGACTGCAAATTTTGTCTTGCACTCTTGTATTTGACTGTTTAGATCAAGTGGTGACTTTATTTAAATTTATTGTGTGAGCCAAACTGTCTGCTGCATGCACAATCTATCTATGGAAAATGCAGTGTACAGTTAATTATGACTGTACTATTCAAATCCTTGCAGAGGAACAGGGGAGAAAGGAGATTGGACTGGACCATTTGATTCTGAATACCACTTTTCTCTTATCATGTATGAACATGAGACACTAAGCTTAAAGAATATTTTAAAATGCATATTATAGTGTCTTACGGCATCTTAAAAGCTACCATTAATCCATAACCTTCCATGGATTAGACGTTGCTTCATCAGAAGCCCTTCAATCATCCACAATCTCTTGTTGTCCAAATGAGCTGAGATGTGCCAAGCTCTTTCTACAAACTGTAGTCTCAACACCACTGGAGGACCACAGGTTGGGTAAGTGTGAGTTAATTCTTTAAACCCGCTGAAACAGATCACACAACTGTGGTGATGTTGACTCTTACATGTAAATTCACTAACAGAAGGTTCAATGATGTGGGTGGTTTTAGTAAAGAAGACCAAAAATCTCTGTGTGTGTCAATCACTGGGCCTGACCCTTCATGCCTCTAAAACAGAGATGAGCAACCTAAGGCCTCAGTCTGTTTTGACAATCATTGGAGCTCCTCCCCCACACAATTTCTCACTGTACTGATGAATTTTACTTACAAATTCCATTAATTCATTACATGGTGATGGCTACCAACTTGTATGATTTAAAAGGAGGTTGGATATATTTATGGAGGACAGGTTGACTCTTGAACTCAGTGCCTTCAAATACTAGTTGCAGGGCAACTATGTCGGGGGGGAGATAATCCCCTGCTTACAAGCACCTCACAGGACTTTGGCTGACCACTGTGAGAAATAAAATGCTGAACTAAGAGGGGCCTTGGCCTGACACAGTAGAGCTTTTCTGATGTTCTGAAGAGGTAGAAAATACATGGCAACACCTGGGCCAGCCATAAAAAATGTAGTTATAAAACAGAAATCCTCCCCCAGTGCAGAAAAAATAATCTGTTGGTGGCCATGTGCATCACGTAGCTGCATTACTTCATATAATCACCCTTGCTACTCCTGTCTTTGATCAGAAGATGTGAAGTGGTGTCCCTGAGCACTAGAAGGCTGCTCATCCTGCACACCGCATTCAACTGTGTTACGTTACCTGGAATGCTCTCCAATTTTCTTCGGAGTTCTTCATTTTCTTGTTGCAATGAAATAACCTCCTGCTCCAACTCTTGGCAACGAGGACAGTAGCCTTCTTCCTCCTCCTCTTCCTCCTCCGGAAGTGTAGAAGAAGATGGGTGGCCGTGGGACTCAGAAGTTGCTGGAGAAGTCCATCCTCCTAGAGTATGAACTGGAGAGGTGGAAAGTGGGTCCATGTCTGCCAAATGGCCAAAATCACTAGCTGAGGAAGCATTCTGAGAGGAAAAGCTTCCAGAAAGCAAATAGTTTTGAAGAGAATCAGTAAATACCCTCAGAAAAGCTGAGGTCTGCTGCTTCTTATGCATGTACTGCAATTCTAGATCTAAGTTGTCGGAGGTCTGACTGTGGACCATTTTCCCAAGCTGGCATTGCTCTGGTCTTTCATTAAAAGCCATGCTTTCTTGTTTCACACAGGAAGTCAGTGGCTGAGTGCGATTGTTGTCCAGAAGTTTTCCTCCACAATTTAAAAGACTAAGAACCCGGCTGCACTGCTGAGCAAAAGCGTCCAAAATCATGCGGCTCTCTGAAACAGAAAAGGACATTAATTGCCAGTGTCTAAAACAGACTCACCTACTAGTTGCAAAGTCAAGGAAACACATTCAAAACTCTGTTTACATTGGATAAAAGGCAAGGTATATTAGACATGAGATGGGCCTGTCCTTTCACTTATTTTCTTTGGTATTATTACCACTTTTCTCAAACTGATGTCAATGGTCATGATGATAGGGGGTAATGGGAGTTGTCATTGTTCATCTGGCAGATGCCAGGTTGGGGAAAACCAGGGAGGATAGCCTGACTTTTCACTCTATGCCACATTAACCATTGCATGTGATATTAATTATAAGTTGTTCTAAAAGAGAGAAACATTACCTACAATACTTATTTCAAAAGGATAAATATTATAGAAGTAACATCTAAAAGTTGTGGATTAATTTTTCTCCAGCCCCGTATCACACAACCCCAATGGCATGTCTTCCTCTTGTTTCCAAAGGCATATTCTCTTTTCTGCAGGTATGAGTTAGTTGGGTCGTCAGCAAGCCTTACACGTCAAGCAGATATTAAAATAGTTAATAGTTAAACTATCCCACAAAATCCCCAAACTGGCAGCAAGACACAAACCTGTCTTGAGATACTTCCAGACAAGGCTTCTGTTGGGCAATCACTTTGTCACATTCAGGGGATGCTGTGCAGAGAAGACTATTTGTTGGCCTGGGCCTTCCCGCCAATCTTCCCACCTCACATATCAGACAGAAAGTTTTTGTTGGATCAGGAACATTTATGCTTAACACCCTCTTTCATCTTTAAAGCTCAGTGGCTGATTCGGCGCAAACCGCTGTCTCTTGGCTCAACTGACTGGCTTGTTTGAGAGTTGGTGGGACAGAAGCTACATGAGATCACCTTGAGCTACTTGATGGAAAGGTAGAGCATAAACGAGAGAGATACAAGTGAAAGCATTCCTGTGGGCTGGTTGTGTGACCTGAAGCACATCTCTACCTCTAAGGAATATTTGCTTGGACATTCCTCAACCTGCCTGCATTTCATGACACCTTTGCTGATCATCAGTATGACACAGCACTTAGAGGTGGAGAAAATGCAATTGCATAAAGCTTGTTTTTTCCTGGACAACTTAAAAAAAGCATGACTTGAAGAGCTGGGAGAATCCTATTTACCCTCCAGCACAGACATGTTTGAAACTGGATTAAAATCTGCTGAGAGCAACAGTGGGCACATAACACAAAAAAGAGCTGGTAGGCCTCCTCACCTGCCCTTAAAAAAATGACTCTCCAATGACTATTTTTCCTCAATACGACAAAACCCCACATCATTAAGCAGTGCAGTGCATAACGCTAAGCCGTCCTGTTAGGAAGCTGCAGGACCATGGAGAGCGCCAAAGAATTGCAGAAAATGTGCCCGACTCACCCCTCATCCTGTATTCTTAAAAGCAGGAAGAACAGTCTTCTTCAATTTGACATTCTTCACATTTAGCTGGTGGTAATGGGAATTGAAATCCAATAGATCTGGAGAACACTGATCTCCAGGAAGTTAGGGTCAGAGCAGAACATTTTAATAAAAAAGGAAAACTGTAACTCCACTGCTAAGATTCTTATTCCTTGACATATCTTTTATACTTCACACTGGAAATCAATGGGAGATAAGGTCAACATTAGCCCTGAGATGCCAATGAAAATTGTAATAATATATGATTCTAGACTTTAACAATTATGATACTTATATGACTATCTCTTGCAGTCTTTTTTGGGTGGCATTGTGGCCACCACAAAAGAACTCAAGATTTGTTCTGGCTTTTTCAGTGTGGAGCTTCAGGAGAACAAATAACTCTAATGTTTCAGTAGGTTGCTTCAAGTTTCTTCTAAAATGTTTGGATGGCTATAGCAGAGTAAATTACCATTCTTATCAAAAGTCTATATGGGGCTTCTTCCCCCCCCCCCAAAGTGGGCCTTTAGCAGAACAAATATCTCAAATGTTTCAACACGTACCCTCCAGGTTTTTCTGAACCATTTCGATGACTCAAGATGGACCAATCCTTAAATGACTCAAGATGGACCAATTACCCTAAGCCTTATCGAAGAAGTCTATATGGAGTTCTTTAATGATTCTAGATCTGTTGGAATCTAAAGCTGTAGAGCCTCTTTGCTCAGGCAAATGATCCAAGCTCCAAATGATCAGGAAAGTCCCCAACAGAAGGGGTGGGTCACAACAGAAAGATGGTGGGGTATAATACTCACAGGGCATGTTCTTGCCATGACAGCCCAGCAACTCCCAGCCTCTATCCTGCTCTACTAGAAACTATCTGAGCGGCTGGGTGGCCAAATCAGTGAACGCTCATCAGATAAACAACAGATTGAAATCCAAAGACTGAACACATTATGAAGAAAGCAGGCTTCTGTGGAAGTCACAGCACTAGAAAAAAACCAAAACAGTGGACACACACACACACACAGAGGACTCTGCTAACATTCTGATTAGATGATAAGAGAGTCATGAAAATTTAAATGGCAATGGAAGCTTTGATATAACGTTGCCTTTCCCTCATTATTCACTCACTCTATTTTCCTTTTGAAAAATACCAAAGGATGATATTGATTGGAACTTTGTAATTCAAATACACAGCGGTTTTTCATTCGTTTTAATCCTATAATCAGATTCTAGACCTGAAGCTGTATTTACCCTCTGCATTTTAATCAGGATTATCCTAAGTTTGCAGAAATGCGTCCTCCTTTTGTCTCCTGTTGTTATCTCCTCCATCCATTAATGAAGCAAGATATGAACAGAGACTTGAAATATTGTACGCACTCTGCCGAGCATTATGATTTCCCTGTGAAAGATCTCTTCTGGCACTGCAAATAAAGATAGAAATAGCCTATTACACATTCAAAAATCAGGAAAAGACAAACATCAAATCAGAAATGAAGCTGTTGCCATGTGGACTGGCTTTTCTTTTTCTCCATTATGTATCTGTTATTGATGATAATGATATGACTGAGAGGGGCAGACTGATCCTATCCAAATGGACCCACAAAACGAGGCAGGAGAAAGGGAAGACATTTGTTATTGATCCAATTCATAGTTTATATTGTGGTACAATTTGCATAAACCATATGTGCTGTAGGACAGAATGAGAGACTGATCAAAACAATAATAAGCACATATTTTAATATAAATAGGTTGATACCTTTGCAATCATTAGCTAGAATCAAGCGATATGCTGATTTTTCTTTTTTTTTTTTTGAGCATCTAAATATAATGTTTTACAGTTTCCCTTGTGGCTCCAAAAGAATACGGACTAGAGCCTTAAATAATCGTTGCACCTTCAGCAGGGTTTTGCTGAGAGCTGCAAATGTTTATCTCTGTGGACGAGCATTCACCGTAAGCCATTGGAGAATTCTGCATTTGCTCAACTTCTTAGAAGCCAGTCCACAACTGCAACTATCCAACAAGACTAGTTTGTTAGGAAGATTTTTCTTCTACTGAAGGAATAATACTAGTTTGTACAACAAAGGACCCGCATAGTAGAAACAAAAGCAGCTTTGGCAATGACATTACTTATTTGCAGACCTGAATCCTTTAGATATTTGCTTCAATTAGCTGCTGCGTAAATGTTCCCTGTCTTCCAGGAACTTGTGTTGGTGTAGAAGTTCTCAAACAAAAGCAAAGGGGATGCAGTACTGTGTTACACGCCCAGCTACCTTGTTCTGGTTCAAAAGCAATTTGCCAAGAGTATAAATAAGACCATAAAGTTCTCTGATGGAGGACAGAGGAGGACGCTTTAGAGCAGAAAGTCTTCAGAGTCAGCCTTTCCCTTTACTGAAATCAGGTCTTTTACAATACTGAAGAAGATGTGAATGAAAGGATCGACAGGCCAAGGAAAAGCAAAAGACAGTCCTTTGACTGTACCATGCCACATGGTAACCAAAGAAACTTTAATTGTGGATGGAAAGTTAAAGTATCAGTTAAATTAGACCAAAATGTCGTTCAATTAGACTCAAATGTTGTTATACAACTCCTTAATTTCCCACCTGTACAGAGATTGTATTGTGCTTCTAACCATGAAGGCTTCGGGTAGGCAATAGGCACTTCTGTGGTGAGATTCCAAAGTGGGGCAACCCACCAAAGAACCCCTCACTCAGGCCGTAAGGTCAGTTGGCCAAGTTGGCTTTGCACCGTAACTCAGAGGAAGTTGCATTTCCTGTTTCTGCTTTTTAGGAGCACTTTGCAAATCGCGAACTTACAAATATCCCCCCCAGCACTTGAAGAGAAGACTTGACGCATTTCCATGCATGTGTTTGTCCTAGGAACACAAAGGGAAGTGTGATTCACTTGTGCTTCTTAAACACACAAAGCTGCCTTCAGACTGGTATCAGGCTAACTGCCTCTAAGAAAAGCTCCTATTCTGGCATGTATGAGGGCAGGAGTTTAACACATCCCCCCACCCAGTGGGGTCCCAATCAACATGGTCCTCATCCTATTTACCATTCACAGTGGGAAAAAAGCTCCCACTGGTGTCAAAGGAAGCTTTCCTCCTCCTACAAACAGTAGGAACACCAAACATTTGGAGCAATGGCGGAAGAGTAAGGGTTGAAACTCCTCTCTCCCCTCCCCAAAGGTCTCAATTCCTCTGTTAATTTAAAGTCAACCATGCAAGGGCAAACTCTGTGACAAACAGTCCCTTGAAGTGGACCCTCATCCTGCCTCAAAGAGTGAAGGTCAAAGGCAGAGATCTCATCCTGTCTCAACTCATTTCCTCCTCTGTTGTCCAGCCATGTGGTTTTCTTTAGCAAGTCGCTAATTCTCAACTTCAGAGCCTCCTCCCTCCCCTGTAGACAGGGAATAGAAATAATTTTGATCTATTTCTGGAGTAATTGTAAGGAATACTTGAAATCAAGAGGGCTAGTGTGATGTGGTTGTTGGAGAAGTACTGGAACGCCCAGGTACGAACCCAAATTCGGCCGCAGAAGTTCACTAGAGGATTTTGGGCCTGTCGCGATCTCTCAGCCTAACCTACCTCACGGGGTTGTAGGCTACCCTGAGCTCTTAGAGTAAACTGCTTTGCCCAGAGCCAAGCCGTTGGTTCTCAGCATTTGTCTGCACCGGCTTTTCTTTGCACCAGATCTGAATACGGGATGCTTTGCATGCAAAGCGTGACTCAACCACTAAGCAGATCGCGTTTTTCTTTGCGCTCCAGCCCTTCCCCTGTCTCCAGGCAGGCAACCTAGATGACAATGCAGTAAATTTGAATTGTCACAAGTGACTTAGATCACTACTGATATCCTGGAGGAGGTGGGCTGTTTTGTTTTTTTTTAAGGTCTGATTTGCAAGACTGATAAAAATGCTAAGCATTATCACTGAAATGCAAGATTCAATGTTTCAAACTGGTATCTCCACGCAGAAAGTGAATGCAGCAATAAAGAAAAAAGTCACCCCATTTATTCTTATCTATTGAGAATTCTTACGTCCAGGGCAAAATATATTTTTGGCTTTTCTCCATCCTACAGGCCATAGGAGGGGGCAACTAGATCACACTTTGCCTGGAATGGCTCTTTTATTGATACAACATCCTTTTAAACTGAAATATTTAGAATGTATAGCTACCCTGGTCGCATGTAACAATCAATACTGCACACTTGCTTCTTGTCTTAGGTCACAGACAGAGGAAACGAATATGAGGAAACTGTATAGGGTGTATATAATTAAATCAACAATGCAATTTACGACTTTAGATTAATAGCTTAATAGCACAGTCTGCTGGGATGGATGTTTGAGGGGCTCGAGCCACAACTCAATTCCCCAACCTTCGAAAGGCTGCAGGGGACTATGATGTAGGGGTGGGATTCAAATTATGTTAGGGCCTGGTGGAGGTAAAGGTGATGGAAATCCGAATCAGACCGGTTCCATTCCTACCCTTAAACCCCCTCCAAAATCACAAATTTCAATGGCACGATCCTGGGCTGTTTTTAAGGGTTAGGGTTTCCTATTCAGAAACCTGGCTCTTCCATTTCCATATGGCAAGCGTAGCAAAACATGTGCTGTTGATAATCAGCCTTTTTTTGCCAAATTTCAGCTGCACAACCAGGGAGGGGCTGCAATTAATTGCCACAAATCAAGCTCCCCAAAGAAGTAGGTATCTAGCAACTATCTTGTGCTTGCGACATGTCTAGTTTTGTGCCTGTGTCTCCATATCAACACAGAACTGTCTGGGAGTGCATGCGAGGCTGTTACACAAGCAGGAGAGATGGTTCCATCCCACCTTTCTATCCATACAAGAACACAGGTAAGGAGTTAATCTGCTGGTCCCGCAAATCCTCGCTCCATCACTTGCACTGCCACTGCACTGTTTTTGCTCCTTCAGTTGGTGTCAGGCCTAGCCCAAGGAACTCCAAGAGACCATGCCAATTCAGTCCAGCTATGTTTATTAGCTACAACCTCTAGCAAGAATCTTCCCAGACTGAAACCCCAGCTCCCAAAGCCCTCCAGCCACAACAGTGTGAATTCCTCAGGGAGGTGCCAGTCTCATCCTCTTGTTCCTCCCACAGTCCTCTGGGGAGCTAAGAAAACGCTTATCTCCCTGAGCCTGGCCTCCATAATTCCATGCCATCACAGTTGGCCTTGCTAAGCCCATTCTCCTGGCTCTTCTCTGTTCTTCATGCTCCTTCTGGAAGCCCACCTTCCTTCCAACTCATGGTGTAACTCTCTCCTACGCCTGCACTCTTGGAACTAAGGGAGGATCATTCTGCCTTGTTCTCCCAGTTTTGCTCTGACTGGCTATGTGGAACCCATCAGAAGGCAGGATTTTGACTGAACAGCATACTAACAAGAGTTTTGACCGCTTCTTTCACTAACTGAAAAGGCCTTCTAGGTTGCAAAAGAAGGTTCACAAAAATGAGCTCGGGGTATTGGGTCTGTACTCCAGATGACTTTGTCTCTGAGTTATAAAGAAATGGCACCCCGCTAGAGCTGAAAAAGAATTCAGTGAGGAAGCTTGTGTCATAAGGCCCTGGCCCTGGTCCTATGTGCCGCTAATCCTTTCTCTTGTTACTTCTGGTTTCACCTATTGTCCATCCTTTGTTCAACCAGGCTCGGCAGACACCAGCCACCACTTCACTTTCCTCCCAGGTAGTTATGACAAGGTAGAGGAGGTATACCTTGTGGAATGAACATTGAGCCTTAACTCCAAAGGACTTTCTGTGGCCCAGCGGGGTCACCTACATGGTGCAACTCTGCCCATTGCTATAGCCAATAGCTGCACTTTCCTTTGGTCTGAAAAACAAACCACATTCTCCCCGCAGGCCCATTTTCTGGTGCCACCAACAATTTCATGTGATTAAACAATTACCCTCCAAGACTGCCTAAGCCAGTGTTGTCCAAACTTGGCCACTTTAAGATGAGTGGACTTCAACTCCCAGAATTCCCCAGCCAGCATGTCCACTCATCTTAAAGTGGCCAAGTTTGGACAACACTGGACTAAGCCATCTGCATTTTATTTCTTACATCCCACCTATATCCATCTGATTTTACCTGAAGGAGAACACTGTAATACAGAAACATTTCTGTCCTCTGCGATGCTCTCTCTCATACCCAGAAGTGCGAAAGGCATTTTAATAACAATGGTAATTTCAACATTCAGCTGGAGCAGTGCTATTTTGCCACTGTCTTCCAACCCCCCCCCTGCGCATTTCTTGCCACACATTTTTCATTATATTAAATCTACTTTTCTCAGCACTGTGCCCTCCAGCGACATCTGGCTGGTGCAACACGCCAGCGATGGGAGTTGTAGTACCACAGAGGGCATCAGACCGAGGCAGCTGCACCCCGATAACCTTCATCCAATCATCCATCCTACGCGGCTAAATGTCTTCTGAAGGGCTTTATTTTTACAGCACCGTTGCTCGATAATGAAACAATCTCATAATCTCTCCTTTCCGCCTAAATGATCAGAATTTGCTTGAGGATGTCAAAGTGAAATTCACATAATTGCAAGTTTGCTTATATTATTCATAGGGGCAAAAGAACAACACTGACAGTAGGTATCTGAGAATTTATAGGGCTGGGAGGGGGAAATCAACATTGGAATGGCTCATTTTGTACTCTCATGTTCCATTATGTAAATGAAAACTATTTTTTAGAGCAGCAGCCACTGATAAAAACTCCAAATTGTCAAAGAGAACAAGAACAAACTGTATGCAAATAGATGTTGAAACTTGCACGGAATCTGAATGCCCGTCTACCCTCAGAAATGCAATAGATGTATTTCACGCTTTCTGACGCTGGTGGATTGCTGGCCAGCTGCAGAAGGGCCTGCCTTGAACTGCCCACAGGACTACAGCGCTGTGGGAGAGATCTTGAGAGGGAGCGCGCAGGGACCGATCTATGGCACAAGGTGGTCTTCTGACCTGCCAAAGGGCTGCAGAAGAGCAGCCGTGATATCTCCAGAAGAAGCAGGGAAGCCGCAAATGAGACCCGCAGGTGCCCGCAAACAAGGTGTGGGGTACCCCCTGTGGGTTGCCTCCCCTTACAGAGCTAGAATGAATGAAGCGGTTGGCTCAAGACGCTTTAAACGACGGGGTCTTGGCCCTTCATGTGCCTTTCATCAGATACAGAAGCAAAGACATCCAGGGGTCCATGTACACCTGCAGCAGAAGGGAGGACACACCTTTCCTCGAGGCCATTCTGCATGTGCGAATGACTCCACCCGGGTGGGCAAGTCACACACCGTGGTCTCACCCTCCACTAGCGCCTCACTACGCTGCAGGTCCCAACCCTGTGGGGGTGGAATCAAAAGAGACCCCTTTCTCCCTGCACATGCCACGTGCACGCAGAGGGGGGCGTCAGGAATTCAACGAAAACTGCCATTTGAAAAACCCATTTGCTCAAACAGAAAAGGGAGATCTCCAGGCGAACAAAATTGCTTTCGGCTCCTCTTCCCCCTCCTGCTAAATAACCAGATAAGCGAGGGACGTCTCGACAAGAAGAGTCGGGCGACCGGATGCAACCCGGCTGAGATGGTCGCCTCCCGTGTTCAGCCGGTTTAGTCAACGCTGGACCGCTTTCTTGGACCCTCGGCTTGTCAAAGGGGGTTGGTGTTATTTTGATGGCAAACAAAAGCAATCATGCCTGCCAAGCGCATATTATAACAGGCAGCCTTTCAGCTCTGCCAGACAGAAAGTAATTAGAATGCTTTTAATGTCCAGAAGAATGATGCTGATAGGCTGTCACAGATGTGTAGATTTATGAATATTTATATGGTGGTTTATAGCTGACACTTTTATCAGTTGAAGAAGATAAAATATCTGCCTGACTCAAAAGCTTGACAGTCAGGTTAATAAAATCTCATTAAAGAGAATGACCTATGCAATTATATAGGATTTATTGTAATTCATTTTTGATTGTAGCCTGCTTAAAGATGCAATTTCCAATTTCCTGGTGCCAAATTTAGGCTGCATATCAAAACTAAGTGAGCTCTAACACCAATCCGTTGGTAGCAAAGAAAAAGAAAGAAAGAAAGAAAGAAAGAAAGAAAGAAAGAAAGAAAGAAAGAAAGATGCATTTAACATCCTAGAAGGTTCTGTCTTAAAAGAGAGAAATGTTTTGAACATCTCACATCGCAATTAACTCCCCCAAGCCTCAAAGACATTTACTGTGGTATTAAAGACACCCAAATCAATGCGCACAGCTATGCTTGGGGATTTATTATTTTTTTTAAGTCTGTTTTCTACAATTGTTCTGTACTGAGGTTCTCTCTATGTCATGGAAACAAGTCACTGGGGAGAGGGCTGTCGTTCTGAAGTTCCTTCCTTTCTTTTTTTTCTCAGCTCGCGGGAAAAACAGCTTCCTGCTCTCTTCCGAAAAAAAGATCGGGTTGCAGAAGAAAAGAGGAAAAGCAATAATCTCGATCACAAGAAGGCAGGGCATGAAGAAGAGGGGAAATTAGCTATTGCTATCTGTTCTCAACAAAAAGACTAAAGGTGGGTTTTTGTTTGGCTCTCAATCTATCTCAAGAGAGCTGCTGGATGAGAAGAGGTGTTCCTCTTGGGGTCAGATGTCCTGTGGGCCCCCAAAAGCCCAGCCTGGAAGGATGTCTTGCACAGAATGGACTACTCATTTTTTTTTGCTTTTTTTTTTTTTTAAGTTCAATGTTGTCTCTTGACATATTTCCACCTAGGAGACGTTCTCAAGACCTTTCCAATTTGGTTACCTCAAAGCCCTTTCGGGTGAGAAGGGTAGTCATGGCAGGGTTTGGACTCTGGACCCTCCGAAATTTGAAAAGCACAGATGTAGCCATAAAATCTGGAAGGGAGGAAAGGTGGTCCAGTTCTTAAAAGTGAAATTCCTGAACAGAGGGAAGGGGGAGGATGCTGGTAAGCGTGTGCTATAGCAAACAAGATCCTTTCAGATGCTGGAACACTGAAATGTTATTACGAGGAAGGTCAGCAGCAAAAGATGTCCAGACGAGGTACAGATCCAAGCAAATATGAGTGGGTACCAGGAACAGGGAAGTGAAGCTGCAAGATGCTTCCAGAAATGTTAGTTCTGGGAAAGTACAGAAACCCTCCCGAATCAGCTGGACTGGCACACTGCTGAAGAACAGGCTGTTCTAATGTCCCCAGAACACTCTGTCCCCGAGATGGTGAGTTGCGCACTTCCTTGAGTGGTAGCGGAAGCTTTATTTAAATTCAACATCTCCTACGAGGGGGTTGGAATTTTAATAGCAAGAGGGATGTGTGCCTACATGCCTCCTACAACAAAACATGTGGGGAAGGCCTCCCTTGGCATCGGCTCTTTTGATGGCGTGAAGGGAAGGGTCCTTCTCCAGATATAACGTCTTGCCTTCAAAAGACGTCCAGTGTGGTGGCCATCCCCAAAACTGCTGGGCTAAGCATAGTAGTTGCAGTGGCAGTAACATGTGGGAACATCTGGCCACACCACCTGGTTCTCCTCTTCTGCCGGCTTTCTTTCCTGGGAATCAGAGATATCCTTGGTCTTCCAAAAGGACTATGAGTGTGTCTACCACCTCTTACATGAAGGTGAGGCTGAAAAGTTGGCTGCCACTGGAGAGGTGTGGTGGGCTTAGATGAAAAGGAAGGGCTGGGTTTAGAAAGTTTGAGAACAGCTGCAGGGTACCTTCCAAACCTCCTCAGGAGAAACAGCCCTGAGACAAAGGCCAAGACGATGTCATTGCTTGACAGCCAATGACATCAACAAGACAGCGCCCAAGAATAAAGTAAGGCCAGATCGGTACTGTGGCGACAGGAGAGCGTCCATCAGTGGACACAGCTAAGTGGCAAAGACCAGCTTTGACCCATCCCATGTTCTTTACTATCTCCTGCCTTCAGATGGTTCTTTCACAATGCCTACATCGAGACCAGGCCTGCCTGACAATGAAAAGCCAAGAGCAAAACTCTGGTTTGTGGGAAAGCCTGAAAGGGTGGTCTAATCCAGACCTACACAACGTCCTTTTCTTACAGCCAGTACTCCTTCCACAAACCTTCCTTGTCCCTTACAAGCAAGGCTGAAGATGGTGACCCTCTAGAGACTAGATCTGGGCCCTCCAGGCATAGATTCCAACAAAGGCAAAATTAGGCACACCCTATCTGAGCTGCAAACATCCAGGTGACCCCCAGATGTCAGGAAAAGGATAGCAAAAACCTGAATACTCTGCTGCCATCTAGTGATCACTCAGGTGGTTTCTCTAGATAAGATTCCTTCCATGGTGAACTTGAAGCCACCCAAACTTACCTGAGCACACCTCTATCCTGATTTGGTTGCTTCACTGCTAGGTAAGAGACGCCGGGCTTATGTTTGCCACTGTAGCATAATTGTTACAGGGCTGGACCAGGCCCGGGTTCAAATGCACCCTCAGCCAGGAAGACTCCCTGGAGGATCTTCTGCCTGCCATTTTCTCTTTGCCCAATCTACCTCACCAAGATTTTTATGGCAGGGAAAAAAACATGGAGAAAAGGGAGGCTGTTGGGAAAGAAAGTTCAGTCTCCTGAGCCAAGCTCAACCGCAGAGGTTTTATGCAGTCATCCAAACTGTTTGATTCAAAGGATTTTATACGGCCGCCCTTTTTCTAGAACCAGCAACCGTTCAAGACATGGCTTGCTAGAGCCCTCTGAGATGTTGAATGTCTTCCAGTTGAGCAGACAGCCTTGGGTTGTGTCCTGGTCTCCAAAGCCCACCTTGGGAATGAATCCTCTCCATCACTGTTTCTCAAGCTCAGCGACTTTAAGACGCATGGACTTCAACTCCCAGAATTCCCCAGCCAGCATGCTGGCTGGGGAATTCTGGGAGTTGAAGTCCATGCATCTTAAAGTCGCTGAGCTTGAGAAACACTGCTGTACCTGGGAAGGGATACCAGCAACCGCTGCAGGCCTGGAGACCTACAAGAAGATGCGAGATCTTCACAGGTTGCTTGGATGTTACAGAAAGGGCTCCTGCGGGATACTCACGCTAACCCACTCGGGTTTTCTGAAACTTCCGCCACAGGTCCAGCGTGGCCGCCCACACCACGGCCCCCCGCGCCAGGTGAGGGGGAACTCAAAGCCCAAAGCTCGACCCTGACATCCTGGGAACGGGCGCTCCTCCGGCCGGCGCAACCCGGGTTTGTCGGCGTTTCACTGCCAGCCCCGGAGCGGCTCTTGGAGATGCCGGGAAGCAGCTGCGCCGCGCACGGGAGCCCAGCTGGCCACGGTGGGAAGCCGGGAGGGTCTCCCAAGCCGTGAACAACCCCCCCCCCCGTTCCCGTCCGGGGGTGGTTAAACCCTGCGGGGCTGCCGCGCGGCGCCGCGAGCATGCCAAGCGTGTTCTGCATCACCGCTACGCCCTCTGCACACGCTCAGGTGCCCTTCGGCTTTCTCCTGGCCGGGAGCCGCGCGGCGCCCCGGGGGCACCCGGGAGCGGGGGCTCGGCTTTTGTTCGCAGAAAGGCCCCGCTCCGGCCCCGCTGCGCCCGCCCGCCGCCGCCGCCGCCGCGCGAAAGTTAATACCTGCGCTCAGCTCCAGGCCGCCGCCGCCGCCGCCGCCGCCGCCGCCTTCGCTGCTGCTGCTGGCCGCCCCCTGGTGGCTGTGGCCGTACCTGGCCGAGGAGGAGGAGGAGGAGGAGGACGAAGAGGAGGACGAGGCGGCGGCGGCGGCGGCGGCCGGCGCCGGGTGTCCCAGCTGCGCGGCCGAGCCCCGGGGCGCGGGGCCGTGGGAGGCGCGGCCGCCGGCGAAGGAGCCGTGCGCCGGGTAAGGCGGCGGGGGCTCGCCCAGCGCCGAGGAGGAGGAGGCGACCGCGGGGAGCGGCTGCGGCTGGAAGTGGGGCGGCTGCGGCGGCGGCGGCGGCGGCGGCGGCGGCGGCTGCCCGACGCCCGCGCGGACCTGCGGGATCTCCACCATGGTGGGCCGCTCGTAGCGCCTGCTCAGCGCCGGTCTGCGGCTGCTGGGGAAGGTCTTGAGGACGCTGAAGGGGCTGCGCTGCTGCCGGTAGATCTTGGCCCCGCTGGGGCCCTCCTCCGCCGCCTGCTGCATGGCGTCCTCCATCAGCATCCCGCTCGCGCGCCTCGCTCCCCGCCGCGCCCGCGGCTCTCCCGGCGCCGTCTGTCGCCGCGGCTGGGCTGGATGGTGGCACCGCGCGCCCGGGTCCCGTCGCGCGGCGCTGGGGGAGGCTGGCGCGTGATTGACAGGCGGCCTCGCCAATGCCTGGAGGGAGAAGGGCGGTGAGGAGCGGGCGAGGGAGCCCCCCCGCCCCAGCCGCTAATCGGAGCGGGCCGGGGGGGAGCGGCGGGCGCGCCGGGCGGGGGGCGGCGCGGAGTGCGCCAGAGGCGCCGCCGAGCACGCCCCCCCGCCCCTGCCCGCGCGGCGCCCGGGGCAGGCGCCCGGCGCGGGCAGCGGGGGCAGCCGGGTCGGCTTCCTGGGCAGTCGCGCTGCCGGCCGGCGGCTCCCCGGAGCATCGCCGGGCACGTCGAGCTCCGGGGCGTCTTCGCCGCCCGAGGGTGAGGGTCGCGCCGCAGCGATGGGGAGCCGGAGCCCCGGGCGCGCCTCCCGTCGGTTGGCGCCTTTACGCGGAAGCGGAGCCCGGGGCCTCACCCAACGTAGCCCGGTGCCTGCAGGGCGCGGCGCGAAATCGCGGACCCCTCGGAGGCGCCCTTCTCTGCCCCCGGGGAGCGGACGGGCGCGATCCTGCGCGCTCTCCTGGGCACTCAGCTCACGGAGGGTCGCGCGCTTAAGTTGGGCAGCGCTTTGTCCTTCGCGGTCGCTTCCGACGACTGTGCCGCGGGGCGGGGGGGGGAGGAAAGTCGATGGCGGCACCCCTTGCCTTGGGGCAGGGACCAGCCCGGCCCTCGCAGCCTCCCTCGTTGCCCTGCGCCCCTTCGCCCCGCTTCGCCGCCTCGCCGCTCCCGCCTGCAAGGAGCCGGAGGTCTCGCCGCCACAGGCACGCGCCGCGCCGCCGCTCCCCCGGAGACCCTCGCCCTGGAAGCGGGAGCGCCGGTCGGTCAAAGTAGCGGGGCCGCTTCGCGCAACTTGGGCGCGCCGGATCGCCGGGAAAGCGAGGGACTCGTCGCCCCTTTCGACGGGATTTGCAAAAAGTGGGTGGGGGCGCTCGGCGGCGCGAGGGTCCCTCCTCAAACTCCTTTAATGAGCCGGGCACGTGGCGGGCGAGCCGGCCTGCCCCTCGCTGCCGGGGCTGGTGTCCGGGAAGGGGCGCCGAGGGCCGCGGACAGCCGGGAGGCGGCGGCGCGGCGCGGCTCGGGAAGGAGGGTGAGTGGGGAGGCGGCGCGGCTCCGCCGGGGGGACGGGGCCGAGGAGACGCGGGAGCCCAGCGAACCTCCGCCCCGCGGCTCCCTGCCTGCCTGCCTCCGCAGACGGGCGTTCCTCGGATGCGCCGGAGCCCTCCCGCCCCTTCCGAATCGATGCCCGGCGGCTGTTCCGTGGCCTGCTGGAGCGGACGCCTGGCCCGGCAGGCGGGGGCCTCCGTCCGCGGCCGAGCGCCTGCCCCAGGAAGCCCCGCGGGTGACTCGGAGGCCGCCGACCTGCCCCCAAGGCTGACAGCGGCGGGTCCCCGGGACTCCCGGGAGCTGGCCCAACGCTTTCTGAAGCCAGCCCAGCTGGCAGCCAGCAGCACCCGTCGGGGCAGCAGATTCCAAAGTTGAATTCGGTGCTGGGTAAAAAAAAATCCCTTTGTCTGTCCCGATTCAATTTCACTGGGCGACCTCTGCTTCTAGTATTTTGGGAAGGGGAAAAGAGCTTCTCCTTGTCCACTTGATCCACGCCATGCATGATTTTGCACATCTCAACCATGTCCCCTCTCCGCCTCCTTTCTAGCCGAAAAAGCCCCAAATGTTGCAGCCTTTCCTCTGAGGGAGCTGCTCCAGCCCCTGGACCATCTGAGTTGTCCTCCTCTGGACCTTCTCTAGCTCCACCATATCCGTTTAAGGTGTGGCAACCAGTAATACTCCAAACCACGGACTGCTATAAGGGCATTATGATGTTGGCATCTCTATTTTCAGTACTGTCTTATCACCCCTAACATGCGGTTGGCCTATTTTACAGTGAATGCATGCTGGGTTCATTGAATGGTTTACCATTACCCCAAGATCTCTTCCCTCATCGGTCACTGCTAGCTCTGAACCCCTTAGTTTGTAGTTAGGATTTTGGACACCCGTGTGCATCACTTTGCACTTGCTCACGTGGCACGACATCTGCCATTTTGATGCCCACTCCCCTAACGTGCAGAGATCCCTTTGGAGTGCTCCGCAGACCCTTATTTATTTATTTGATTTACATAGCTGCCCGTCTCACTTTTACATGACTAGGCGACTTATAATAAAATAAATAAAATACATAAAATAGGCAGTGTAAATAAAGAAAACATATAGTAACCAATTATCCACACAGCCAGGAGATGGGATCTATCCCACGCCCAAGGCCCTCCCCAGGCTCAGGCACGAAACCAAGTCCAAGGCCTTATGGAAGCCAGCCGGGGTGGGGTCAATCTAATCTCAGGGGCTTTCGATACCATTGACCATGGTATCCTTTTGGGCCGAATTGGGAGTGGGCGGCACCGTTTTGCGCTGGTTCTCTTCCTTCCTCCAAGGTCGATCCCAATCAGTGTTGATTGGGGGCGAGAGGTCCCGCTCGGAGCCCCTCCTATGTGGGGTGCCCCAGGGTTCAGTACTCTCTCCGCTACTTTGTAACATCTACATGAAACCACTGGGAGAGATCAACTGTCACCATGGGGTGAGGTATCGTCAGTATGCTGATGACACCCAGTTATACATCTCCATCCCGGGTGATTTGAGTGATACCCTTTTGCGGTGCTGGAGGCTGTGGGGGTCTGGATGGGGTGCAACAGGCTTCAGCTGAACCCTGGTAAGACAGAGTGGCTGTGGATTGGAGGCCTGTCTGTATCCAAGGATTTACCGCCGTGTTGTCCAAACTTGGCCACTTTAAGATGAGTGGACTTCATGAGTTAAAGTGGCCAAGTTTGGACAACACTGATTTACCGACTTTGGTTCTGGACAGGGTTGCACTGCCCCGAACAGACCCGGTGCGTAATCTGGGCCTCCTCCTGGACTCACGACTTCTGCTTGAGGAGCAGGTGGCAGTCGTGGCCAGGAGAGCCTTTGCCCACCTCCTTGTGGTGTGCCAGTTACACCCCTTCCTGGATCAGGAGGCTCTCCGGTCAGTCACTCACGCCCTGGTCATCTCTCGGCTAGACTATTGCAATGCGGTCTACATGGGGCTACCTTTGAAGAGTATCCGGAAGCTACAGCTGGTCCAAAATCCGGCTGCGCGTATAATTTTAAGTGCCCCAAGAACGGTGCATATAACACCTTTACTATACGAGCTGCATTGGGTCCCAGTCTGCTTCTGGGTCCGATTCAAAGTGTTGGTCATCACCTTTAAAGCCCTACATGGCATGGGTCCAGGTGACCTGAGGGACCATCTCACCCCTGTCATATCAACCCGTCCCACCCGGTCAGGCAGAGAGGGCATGTTGCAGGTCCCGTCAGCGAGAGAATATCAGTTGGCGGAGCCCAGGAGGAGACCCTTCTCTGCCGTTGCCCCCACCCTTTGGAACATTCTCCCCCCAGAAATTATTTTGGATCTTTTTATTTTGCGTTTATGATTGTAATTTGGTCATTTTAATTGATTGTAACTCTTTTGTAAACCGCCCAGAGTCATTTCACGAGATGGGCAGTGACAAATTGGATAAGTAAAATAAAATAAAAATAAAAATGATATTCCAAGGGGCGGGTGCCATGGCAGAACAGGCTTTCCTCCCGGGCCCCACCGGTCCTTAGAGCACGCCCCTCCTGCTGGATCGGGTAGGATGAGAAGAGACCATTGTTTTTACCATTCTGAACAATGTAGTCTCATCAGCTAGTCCACCAGTCAGGCCCGAGCAATTCTTCTGATCCATGCGAGATCCACCATATGAGGTTCTGCTGAATTCAGCACAGTTGGACGGGGTCTTGCACTTGTTCACTCGGGAGCACATCCGGCGGAAGAGATCCCGGGATACGGATTGGCTTCTCTGCCTCCTGGTTCATCTCATGCACTTGGCTGTTAACAACAGCTTGACCTGCAGAAATGAACGGGTAAAGCTTTCCTGTTTATTTCATTTCAATTATTTAAACTCAGGGCTGGAGCAGTCCTACAGCACAGTTATCCCTTGAAGTACAGAAGACAAACAGTACAGAAAACACGCGGTTAGCTTTTCAAACTTGGCAACTTTTAAGATGTGTGGCCTTCAACTCCCAGAATTCCCCAGCCAGCATGCTGGCTGGGGAATTCTGGGAGTTGAAGTCCACACATTTTAAAGTTGCTGAGGTTGAGAAGCACTGGTACAAAGGCACATTTTCAATATGCCATGTCAACAGCAGCCTTCCCCAAACGACGGGAAGCTAGAAATACTTAACAGTGGCATAGAAAACAATTGACAAACTCCACAGTGACAGGAGAGCTCCGAATTGTCAGTGAAATGAGCAGGGAAGGGATTTGGTGCTGGACTCTGAAAGGCTTCCTGTGGTCCTGAGAAAGTTACACTTGCGGAAAGAAGGCAAGGTGAGCAGGAAGGGAGGAGTGGAGCAGAAAACCCAGGATTTGATATGCTCCTATGAAGCGGTGTGGCCAAAAGGAATTGGAAGGGTGAGCTATTTTGCTGGCTCTACCCATAGTTGGACCCAAACGTCCAAAGAGGCTCAGGCTGCAACTCCCAGAATTCTCAGTTTTGGCTTTGCTGATGGGGATTCTGGGAGGTACACTCCCAACAGGCCTGGAGGATGGGAGGTTGAGAAAAACTAATCTACCGGCAGTGAAAGTCTGTGTTCTCTACACCAGCGAGGCAGAAGCTCAAAAGTTTTGTGAGGCCTTCCTAGATCAGTGTCTGGGTCCGTACAATTGTGCTAAGTCAAAATGGGACTTGCTTAATTTTAACTTAGCATCGTGTGAACTCGGCCAGTTAAGGCTTGTTCCATTAAATGTGGTTAACAAACGATGGTTTAGCATACTTTAACCATGGTAATCATGTCTAAGAGCCAGCAGTGCTGCAATTGAGAAGTTCTATACTACAATCTGCAGTGGCTTCACTCATTTTCCCAAGTAATGGAAGAACGGAGGCATTGGCTAAGTCCTGGAAATGTGAAGTATGTGGGAAGGGCGGCTCCCAGCCATTCAAAATTATGTGGCCAAGGAGGACTGAACGGTCCATACCAGCTTTTCCCACCTGATGCTCCCCCAGTCCATCAAGATTTCAGTTCTCAGAGTTTCCAGCCAACCCCAGTGGTTCTGGAAGATCCTAGATTTGGGGAGGCCCACTGACACTGTGTAAGATTAAAACGAGAAGTGCAGTTATTCCTTTGTGCTCCTGACTCACAATTTACCAGCAAGCTGAATCATAGCTGCTATTGCTGGAGGATCATGACTTGCTAGCAAAAATAGTGCTTGTCGGGGTGATGTCATATGGGCAGAAATGTGCTGATCCTACTCGCAAACCAGTGCCAATTTCCAGCAAATCTGCTTGTATGCAAATAGCTGAACATTATTTATTCAATTCATATGGCTGCCCGTACATGACTCTCGGCAACCATATAATCTTTACTGTGTTCAAAACTCCAGGACCAGATGGACGGAAAGTCCATGGAACTACAGACCAGTCAGTATGACTTAGATATCAGGACAGATTCTAGACCAGACGATAAAGTGATGATATGTACACAACTTGAAAACAAGGCAATGATTAATGGTTTTAGTAAGTATTCAAAGCCAGGATGAATGTCTGAAGAACAACCCCGTCGCAAAATTTAATAAGGTAGAAATTTACCTTAATTCATTTTTTGATTGGGTAGCTTCCTTAATAGATTGTGGGAATGCTGTGGATGTCATATATCTTTTCTTCAGGGAAGCCTTTGAGAAAGTGTCCCACAACAGTTTGATAAATAGGCATCAATATAAAATAGGGTCTGGATAGCATGCCTGTGGTGCATCCACAGTTGGCTTGCAAGCTCTATTCAGTGCTCATAACAGCTTCTCATTAAACCAGGAAGATTTCAAGCGAATGCTACAGCACTTAGACTTGGACTCCATACCCTTCAACGTTTTCCTTAATGATTTGGACTAAGAGGTGGAAGGAATGCTTATCAAATTTGCTGAGGACACAGAATGGGACAGCTAATATAGCCTTCCAGGATTTTCTCAACTTGTCAATCCCCTCTAAATCTTTGAGGCTTCCTGGTTGTCCCCCTTCCAAATACAAACCAGGTCTGACTCTGGTTAGCTTTTTGAGATCATCCTAGTTTGGTTAGTTGCTGTGACTTGCTAAGACCTCATATATATTCTTAATACTGGATTACAAAGTGGAGAGAGTGGAGGTTAACGCATGTTTCTCAACCTTGGCCATTTAAGATGCATGGACTTCAACCCCCAGAATTCCCCAGCCAGCATGGCTGGCTGGGGAATTCTGAGAGTTGAAGTCCACGCATCTTAAAGTTGCCAAGGTTGAGAAACACTGGGCTAATGAAATAAACTGCTTTAGTAGTTAGAATATAGCAAAGAGAAGAATAAGAAGTTTTAATTATTTAAACCAGATGGCAAGAGAGCGCCTCAGGAATACAAAGAGCAGAGTGGTGGTTTTCAGGGAAACTGTCATGGCTATCAAGCACGTACCTTCAAAAGTAAAGAAGACGTCAAAAAGCACCGTAACTTGTTCTTCCCTTTAATATTACACTAACCCTTATATTTCCCATTTTATTCTTTGGGGAATGCATTGTCAGTAATAAATGCTTACTTGCATTTTGCAACACAGTATAAAGAACAGCCACACCTAGGAGGTCATAGCAGGGAATAGCACCTAGCCAGAGTTGGGTGATCTCAAAAAACTAAGCAAAGTCAGGCCTGGTTAGTATTTGGATGGGAGACTACAAGGAGATCTCAACGATTTAAACTAGACTGAGAAGTTCATAAAAATCCTGGAAGAAAACAATGGCAAAATATTTCTGTACTGTTTGCAAGAAATTTCGATGGGTGTGTGTGTCCATATCTCTTTCAGGAGCCAAACTGGAATTAGGGACTCGCCCCTTTCATGTCTAGAAGAAACCATGAAACAGAATCTGATATTCTATGGAGGGGATGCTTGTATAACATGAGAAGAGCATTTTTGAAAGGTGTTGAGTGATGCTTTCAAATAAAAATAAAGGCAGAGAGTAGCAAAGGAAAGAAAAAGATCCAGAAAGTCATGACTTTATATTCTCTCCTCTTTCTAGAAAACATTGTGGTGTAATGAACATAATTGTAGCAGATCGAAAAATGTTCAGTCTAGACATGGGCTATCAATCATGGAACGTGTCAGTGTCTGGAGGTGCAGTACGGGAAGAACAAAGCAAATATACCCCAAGAACAAAAGCAATTTATCTCAATCTTGCGAGCAACGGTTAATTCTCCCCTTGCGCTGCCAACAGAACAACAGACGGCCGGCGCGCAGGGGTTTACGTTTGGCCCATCTTATGACTGCTGTAATCAGCAGCTCCTGCCCCCTCCAGTGCAAACTGCTTTTTGAACTAACAGATTGGCCATCTTCCTCTTCCTCTAATGTTTAACATTAGATGGCTAACCAAACCGTCCTTGTTGATGAAGAATGGGGAAAAAACAAAACAGGGGATCCAATGAAAAGGATTCGACTATTTCAACAGCTTTTGATGGATTGAGGGGTGGGGTGGGGTATTCAAGATCGGTTTTCTGAATGGTAGGTAGGCCTTCAATTATGATAATGAGCCTAGGAAAGAAACGAGACGGATGCAGCAATGCTGTTTTCTTTGTCAAGTCCCCTAAGATTACAAATTACTCTGTGTTTGTTTCTGTTCATAACCCCACTGGAGATTTTAGCTGTGAAGCTACCTTGCGAAGACTGGATCAGTTGGGTGACTTTGGGGTTCAGGGAGTTGGGATCGGAAATGGCTGACCTTTAAAAGTTTGGCTGCTAACCTCTATTCTTCTTCCAATAGAAGAGGATATCTATAGCTCGGGGTTGAACCGTGGGGTCTTGGTGCTCTCTGAGCTTGGCTGTTGGCTTGCAGACGTTTCATGACCCAACTAAGTAACATCAGTGTGAGTGGGTGTGGGGTTTGCTATATACAGTAGCAATTACACACAAGTATACACAATTACAATTGTGGTACAGTGTAAACCCACAATATAAGGTAATGCTTCATGCTCAATTAAAAATACTATCAAAATAAAACGGCATGGAGTAGGGATCAGCTTCCACAGCCTGGTGTCCTGCACAGGCAGTGTGATTACGAATCCCACAATGACCAAATAGCATTAGTCCTACTGGTTGGGCATTCTGCGAACAAAGGACAATCCTTGGTTTGAGGAAAGCTGCCCCAGATACAACAGCCTGGGAACAAATACACTGTAGGGCACAAAGACCTAGAGGGAGGAAGAGTAGCATCTTCTTGTGATCATTAATCATGCCCAATCTAGAATTTCATCTGCTCTCAGAAAAAAAGAACAGGGTGGGATGGAGGGAGGCCTGAAGCCATGTGTGGCCTTGAAACACTCTGAAGTTGTCAAAACATTAAACACAGTTTTCTTGGCATAATTTGCAGGCACAAGTAGAAAAGCTTTGTTTTTTCTTCAAGATTGTTTCTTACTTTGTCATTTGGAATGTGTCCTTGTTTGATACGTCTTCTGCAATTTGTTTTATCAGTCTTCAACTCAGAACGTTGAAACATTCAAAAAATGCTCAAAGCAGTTGATAAAACCATTCTGAGCGGGCTACGTGGCTTTGGGCCAGTCATTCTCTCTCAGTCTGGCTCACTTCACAGGATTGTTGTGGGGAAAACAGGAGAAGGGAGCATTATGTAAGCTGCTTTGTGCTGTGCAAAATAATGGGGGGATATAAATCTAATCAATCAATAATTGAAAGAGTAACTGCAGTCTGCTAAAATACGTAACACAGCTTAAGCTTGGTAGGACAGCATCGTTTTTAAAATAAGGTGCGATATCCTCCAGGTTGACCTCAGTTTCTGTGACTCTGTGGCCTCCAGGATACTAGCTGAGACCAACCTTGCTTAGTTCCTGAGGACGGAAAAGTTCACCCTGATACTGCCACCAGTTGAAAAAAAAATATAGCGGTTGCTTTTTTTCTTTTTCTTTTCCAACCAGGCATCTAAATGCTGTAATGATGGACATAGCATCACCTTTCTCCTGGGGAGGAGATGGGATTCCACAGCCAGACGATTGCTGTGAGAAGATGCTGTCTCAACCTTTGCCGAGAAACCTCTTGAGAAGATTGGACACATAAAAGATGAGGAGCACAGACTCTGGGCAGGAAATAATGCGAAAAATTAAGTGTCTAGTCCAGGCTCCTTTTAAACCTCAGATTTTGATAAAATATCAAATGTGATGCAAGTACACACACGTATTCTGTAGAAATATCAGTGCTAAAGGCATGGGCTACGTGAAAATGCAATTCCACGTTTTCCTTTTTAAAAAGCTATAATGTGCTTTGGTGGCTGGCCATCCTCTGTGCGCGCACACACTTGTTCTCTCGCTCTCGCTCTCTCACACACACACACTCAAGTGTGGGCAGTACATATAGACAGCTATAATAAGGATCTTTTACTGCAGTATGGCCCAGATTTTTGTCTACTTGCTTCGCTGAATTGGAGTCCTGCTAGTTCTAACTTTAAAACAGTAAGTAATTAGTCCAAATATTAGTTTAAGTTCAAGAGTATAGGCTTATATTTAATATCTACAGATACAAAAGTAAGTGCTCATGTTGTAAAATGGGGCATGGTGGGGGTTATATCTTGCTTCAGTAATAAACCCATCTCTTAGCATATAAATTTGTTACTCTTCTAACAGTCCAAAGACTGAGACAGAGGGGAAATTAGGATTTGCCAGTGGAAGGAGCGTGGAAGTGGCAGGATACAGGTATGCAACGGGGACAAATTTCTTAATTTCTAGAGAAGAAGAAAGAAAAGAGCAAACTCTTATCATAA
The DNA here is from genome assembly GCF_059951505.1 of Python bivittatus. Taxonomy (NCBI): domain Eukaryota; kingdom Metazoa; phylum Chordata; class Lepidosauria; order Squamata; family Pythonidae; genus Python; species Python bivittatus. Next base: position 1,770,350 of record NW_028277121.1, read on the forward strand.
CCTGCTTCAGTAAAAGAGGACCAGCAGCAACTGCGCTGTTGTTCCCCTGCAAGTATTGGAGGTATATTGTCTCTAATCTGTAGGACTTGCAAGATTTTGTTACTACAGCCACACTTAATAAAAGTAGTTTTAGCCTTCCTGTGGAGTTGATTTCTCGGTCTGGTCTACATAGTGGGGCTGACAGGTATGGTGTCATCGGTATCATTTTGTAAGCTGCTGAAGAGTTGGGTGGCCTCAAAATTGAATTTAAATGAAAGAAAAAGGGGAAAAAATCATGATATCCAACTCTACGTTGCTACCCCAGGCTGTGAGGAGATGCTGTTGATGTTCTGTCCCAGTGAGAGTCTAGATGAGAGAGAACAGGCAGAAGTTGAAATCAAGGAAGACAAAGTTGGTGTTCGTACATCAGGGTTCTCCTTTGGTGCCAGGTTGGACAGGCAACCTTTCCAGAAGCAGGTTTGGGATTTGGGGGTCCTTCAGGAATCCTGGCTCCAGCTTGAACAGCAAATGGAGGCCATGATGAGGGGACCTTTGCCCAACTTTGGCTGGTGTGCCAATTGAGGCCTTATCTGGTGCAGGAGGACCCAGTGATAGTGACCCGTGCTCTTATCACCACCTGCATGACTACCGCAATGCACTTTACATGGGGCTGCCTTTAAAGTCTACTAGGAAATTACAGTCTGTAAGCCTTGCGAGGTAGTCCCGACAAGAAGCACACCCTGAAGGACTAGCTCTGACTTTATTGTAGGGTTACAGTAACAGAATCTTGCAAGTCTGAAAGTGCATCTGTCCCCCCTTGTCTTTACAGTCCAAGAAACTGGGGAGGGTTTAATTTAATGTGTTCGTGTGAACTTATCAAGGCCCTTATGGCTTGGCACCTGGGTACCTATAGCAGTGTTTCTCAACCTCAGCAACTTCAAGATGTGTGGACTTGAACTCCCAGAATTCCCTAGCCAGCATGCTGGCTGGGGAATTCTGGGAGTTGAAGTCCACACATCTTGAAGTTGCTGAGGTTGAGAAACACTGACCTATAGGGCCACCTCCTCTGACTGGAATCAGCCTAGCTTGTTAAGGGGGCTCTTTGTTGTCCCATGTTTCCAGGATGTCAGGACAGCCACAGTTAGAAGATGCATCTCCATAGCAGCATCAGTGCTATGGAACGGGCTCTCCATCTCTGGTAGCTTTTAGGAAGTTATGAAAAACTGAGCTTTTTCTGAGAGCCTTTCCTTAACATCACCAGCCCCTCACTATTATTTTTCTCCCCTACTTCAGTTTTGGCTTTGCAATTTGAATTGTATGTTGTTGTAATTCTGTTGTTAGGACATTGTAACCACCAAGCGATCAACTGCGGTGGGATAAAAATCAAAGAACTCACCCTCGGAATTACACGCTGTAGGGAGAAATTAATTATGTGCTGTAGGGAGATGTGTTTCCATTCATCTGTTTTAACTCTCCTTCCAACCTCTTCAATGGATGGCCTCTCATCCCAATATTTTAGAACTACTCACGGTCCGCTTTCTCCACGATGTACGTGATTTTGTACACCTCAATCATGTCCATCCTCAGTTGCCTTCTTTCCACGCTAAAGGGTCCCAAACTATCTAGCCTTTCTCATAGGAAAGGTGTTTCACTCTTTGCTGTCTTTTGCATTTTGTATATATCCTATATAATAGAGTTCTTTTATATCTGTATTCAAGCGTGGCAGCCAGAATAGTCCACGGTATTCCAGATGTTGTCAGCCTTTTGAGGTAGACCAGACTTGAACACCAAAGTCATGAATACTAAAACTACTTTTATTAGAGGGTTACAGTAACAGAATCTTGCAACTCTGAACATGTTCTCCCCTTCCCTTTATCCTAAAGAGAACCAGGGAGGGTCAAGTCTGAGACACTTTCTCAAATTCGATTCTTGCTTTGGACTCAGATTTCTCTCACATTTCTGTTGCCTTGGCTGCGGCTCTTCCTCCTGTTCCTCGAGGTTATCCTCTAAGCCCATTACAGACATGGATGTGCATGAATTTGTATAAGAGCATTACAAAGTTTGCATTTTGATATTCAATCCCATTGCTAATGATCCTCTGCATGGAATTTGCCTTTTTCACAGCTATTGCATGTTGAGTAGAGATCTCTGAGCTATCTAGTATGATCCTAGATCCTTCTCCTGGATAGCTACAGACAGCTCAGACCCCATCCATCTGTATATGAAATTAGGGGTTTTTGCTGTACTGTACAACTTACTCTTGCTTAAACGTAATTGAATAGCATTTGCTATTTTGTTGATCATTCACCCAGCTTAAAGAGATCCTTCTGAAACTTGTTCACAGGTGTTTTTTTACCTGAATAGTCATGTCGGAAACTGTGAAGATAAAGCAAAGCCTTGACTGACTCTTAATGCTGAAGAAGCCAACCAGTATACTAGGTGCCTTGTCCCAAAGCAAAGAGGACTGCTGTCAGGATTATTAACTATTGAAGATGGTTAAGATAGTTCTAGATAAAAGTATGAGAAGTCCAGTGGATTTGGAAATCTGTTCCAGATGGTCATAACAATATATCCCATTGGCGTGAAAGGAAAAAAAGATCAAGATGTTCTCCGCTGCTTAGATATTCTGAACCTCCTAGTGGAACTGAAGAGATGATACTTGGGTTTTCTTAACAGTAACACTACAGGGTTGTTATACTTTCCCCCACCATTGTTTTAGACTGACCTTCTTATAGCTTTCCATTTGGATCTTCCATCTTACTAGCAACCAAACACAGAGTCGTGTCTTGGCATCGCTCGGACTCTTTCATCTTATCAGTGGAAGAAGTACATAGATTTCCTTAATCAGTGGAGGGATGTGTAAGCAAGAAGGCACTGGCTTCTGTGCTGTTCTCCTTTTCTTGTTCCTAGCAACACTTCAAGATGCCAAGAGAATGTCCATTGCAAAAAAAAAGAAAAAGAACTCACAAATTCCGCCCATGGACATCCACATTCAGATGTAAAGTATGTCCTATCTAGATTCTAGGATGGCTCTTCAGTTCCTGCATAATATGGAGCCTTGGCAGGGAGGAGGGGAATTCAATGATTCAAAAAGCTGGGCCATTCCCTTTCTTAATTCAGAGGCCTGGTTCTTGCATAGTAGTCCTGAAACTGCCTTCTCTTCCTGGATATATCGCTGATGGAGACCTCTGAAACCCTTTCAGAGTGGCACCAAATTCTCTGGCAACTCCAATTTTCTGCCTCCTTGGTTACATAATGGTAGCTTCGTATCTCCTCCCTCCAACCCATAATGAATGAGTTTTACATCATCGCTTTGCCTACTGGAAGAAAATTCATTCCTCCCTCTCGCCCCATGATCTGATCCGTCCCATCACTGCTCCAAAGCTTAAAATCTACAGTGTTTTGCTGCATTATTGTGGAGATGGGGTCCGGTAGAGGAGAAGCAAGGGCAGATTTGCACAACTGTGAAATAGCGTCAGGGTAGATGCAACAACCCCACGTTTATGACAGGAGTATCTTCCTGTACCCGTTTCTTCATTTCATAGTATTTAATTAGCCCAGGGAAGATGAAGAGTCCCAGAATTGGACAGGGATGTCTGACCAGCCCCGTTTGTGATTCATGGATATTTGCTCATTGGTGGTTGTGCCCAGGGTGGAGAGTGACAAGCCGGAGGGAAAGGGAGTGCCAAGTTTACCATTTGTGCTCTTAGACCGCTGATGACTGTAGATACTTGTCAGACTTGAGTGACCAATAATGGTATTCAGAAGTGACTCAGTCTATACATTCCTGGATGAAATGCGGTAAGTATTGAAAAAGGAACTGTAACGCTTCACTTCTCCAGTTGCGATTTCAGTAAGTAGAACGGCTGCTTAAATGCAACGTAGCCGTTTTGCGCGACAGATTAACTTGATGTATCTGATGGCCATTAATCAATCTCCCCGTGCTCTCTAATTATCTTGACTCGCCTTACTGAATGAAGCGTGGATTGTAGCTCCTCTGTATATTTGTGTACTGCCACTTCCTTGGGAGTCAGGGAGAGAGACCCTCCCAGGGCAGTTGTCCAGGCGTGACCTATTCCAGTGACACTGCCACCTTCACTGTGGCCCTAAGCATTGAATATTGACTGTGTGATCTGAGCCAAGCCCACTTGTCCCATGTTCTAGAATCATGATTTTTCATTTTATGTTTTTGTTGTCTCCTGGCGACTGCCTGGACAAGTCCCGGCAGTTTTCTTGGCCAGATTTCGGAAGTGGTTTGCCCTTGCCTCCTCCTTCCTAGGGCTGAGAGAGAGGGACTGGCCCAAGGTCACCCAGCTGGCTTCATGCCTCAGACAGCCAGTTTGGTGTTGTGGTTAAAGGCACCAGGCTAGAAACGGAGAGACCATGAGTTCTAGTCCTGCTTTAGGGACTTGTCCAGGCAGGTGTGAACACCGACTCAAAGGCACACGCACCCCCCCAACTCATGATACATGCAAAATTTATTTTATTGTTTTGAAATTGAATTGAATTTCACTGTACTAAACTAGCCCAAAATTAAAGAAGTTAAGCTAGGGGTGTGTATACTTGTGGTTGGTATCAGCCACAAGTTTTCACGTATTATTCAATTTTATTCCTTGCTTTTGCAATGTTTTTTTAATGCTAAAAACATGTAAACATTTTTTTTTCTAATACGCATCGTTCATGCCTGCCATCAGGAACCTTGAGACGAACCAAATACTCTGTGTAACAAATCTAAATAGTTAAACCCTCACTCCTTGCGGAAACGCCGAGCAATCATCTCTCATTCTCTATTTCAAGGCTTGACCAGCTGAGCTAATAGAAATTAGACGAATAGTACCGCAAATGGCAAACTTAGGCTAAGTAATGTAATCCGATATACTGTAGCCTCAGACTGCCAAATCAAATCAAAACTGTATTATGGTCATTGACTAGAAATCCAGTATAATAAAGAAAATGCAATGCGTTATAAAGCAGAAATGTTCACATATAAGCAGGGTCCTGTAATCTCTGCAGATAATCCTTCGCTCTTGTGATGGTGACCTTCTTATGTCTTATCAGCTACGTTAACAGAAATTAGACTAGTATTACTATAATGGCAAATTTAGACTAAGTAATATGATTGGATGTAGTTTTGAACTACCAAACAGTTGCAGCAACAATGGGAATTTTTATCTACCGTTTTTTCCATCACCTGTTACATTTTCATTATTATTCATTCAGTAATTTGATTTGTTGAACTTTTTTTAGAAATGTTGACTCTTCCAAAATATTCTCAGTAATGTGCTTACTTTGAGGGAAGGGGTTAGATCCTAACGTGCTCTTCTGTTCAGATAAGAATATGGGCAATACCTGCCAATTTCATCTTTACCTTCAGTCCCCTCTCTAGCCCACATTGTGTCCAACCCTTGGGCTGCAGAGTGAAATGATCCTGGGATCATTCATCACCTTTTCATCCCAGATTATTTTAGATCAGTGTTTTTTCAAACTGGGCAACTTTAGGATGGGTGGACTTCAACAAGAATTCTGGGAGTTGAAGTCCACTCATCTTAAAGTTGCCAAGTTTGAAAAACACTGTTTTAGATAAAGAAGAGAGATCACACGTAAGCAGAATGGTCGGACAATATTTTTATGAGACAGAATGACAGCTTCTAAAAGGAAGGTCCCACTCATCTGTTTCTAGTTTCAGCTTTGATTCTTTGATGTCCAATTGTGTTGGAATACAATTCCATCAACACAACAATTCCAGCAGGGCCATCACTTTCCCCAGTCTTACATCTTCAGATACATGACCTATTGGGGCCACACTCCGATCTGCAATCCAAACAAATCTGGAGGGCAGGATGCAGAACAATGCAGACATCCTTTGGTTTTGTAGGATATTCAATAATATTGTCCTTCATCTGCTATGCCGATGACAAAGTGTGTGTGTGTGTGTGTATCTTCCTTGAGTTCCTACAGGGCAGATGGGATAAAAATCAGATCAAATCAATCAATTGATGTTGTATTTTCAATCCCTTTTGCCCATCCACTATGAATTGAGAATATGAATATTTACAGTTCATACGAACATATTTTCTCCTATAATATGTGTTTATACACACTTCCTCCAATCTTTTGGTTTTTGGTTCATAGACACACATACACACGAACACACATACACACTTGCATTCTTAAAGCCAAGAATTGCCTTGTAAATGTTCTGAAAAGGATACAATGCAGAGGAGAGCTTGGCAAGGGCTACCTAAGTCAGTTTGCCTGAAAATGTAGTTCAAACAACCTTTCGTAATACCTCTGTCCTTATGGAAAGGATTCAAGCCACAAGGTCAAATTATACCCTTTCTTTAATTGGGTGAAACTATTAGTATGAGTAGGTTCCCCAGTATGTCTTGTTTGAAGATGACTCATGAGTTCGTGATCAAAGAGAAGTCTTCCTGGTATACGTCTGATTTGAAATAAGATCTAAGGAGGGAGATCATTTTGCCATCAAGAAGATAAACAGTGAAGAATGACATATTGCGCAACTCCTATTAGCGAGATCTTCTGCATAAAGCAGCATCAGAATGAACAGGCAATTCCAGATCCTGGCAAATGCGATCGCTGGTCTGCCTGGGGCAACATTTTAAGCTTCCAAGTCCTGTAACAAAAGCCTGTCCTTTTCTGTTGAGTTATGGGCCCTAAGTCCGTACGATGGGTGCAGGCAAATTTGTTGGCAGGTCGTGTCACTCATCTCGTAGAAGAGATGCCTCTGCCTCTGAAGCCATCAGGAAAGCGTCTGCGCCTTCCTTCCCTCTCTGATGGTCCTGCATTAACCTGAATTATCCGTGACTTGCGAGGAGCCCAGTGTGAAAGCACAGCTGGCTACCCTTGTTATAGTTTAATGGACTCGAACCTGCAGAATTCCAGAGTGAATTTTATTTGCTGTCCTGAAATAAAATGAGCATTCCCATATGTTCACAATTGGATCCCTTGAAATATTCATACTTTCCCCCACATCTGGTGTCAAAGCCATTATTTCTCCCTGCGTACCCTTTTGACTACAGTATTTTTAAATAATTCATTCAACCATTCATCAGTTCTCCAGGGAACACGTTGGTTTCTCTTTTCTTCCTACCTGATCCTTCCAAACAAACACCTCTATTTCTCCTTCTGTTATTCTCCCTTACTTTTGTTTACACTATTCCAAGGGTTCAATTTGTTACCGTTTTTGCTAAATTGCACACAAGTTCAAGCCTGGAATGAATTATATTTATTTACCAATATGTGGCAGCTTTTCACAACTGAGAACCCCACGGTAATTTAAAGGGAAGATAAAAAACTGACATTCTTTGAAATCTTTATGAAATATGATGCGATAGATACCAAGAATCCTCCAGCAAAGCTGGTTCAAGCATCCTTTCCTTCTCATAAACAAGTCACCAGATACAATCTTGAAGAGGGAATAAAGGAACAAATGAAGTGTGAGACTTTGCTAAGCATACAAATCTACACCTGGAAAGCACCCAGATGTAGTTGCCATGTTTTTAAAAATAATCACACAACTGTGGTGCAGAGCAAATTAAAACGTAGGGCAGGACTTTCAGGAAGGAAAAGAAGTTTTGCCTGTGATGCAAAAGATCCATGAGCAGGTTTCCTCAGACCTCCACGAGAAGAAGGAAGGGTGAGAAACAGCTGACGCAACTTTGAGGACAACTTCCCTCAACTTAGTGCCTGCTGCATTTCCCAGCCAGGATGATCAAACAAGGGCACATGGATTTTGTTTGCACAACATCCTTAAGCTTGTCAAATGTTGTTAATGTGGTCCTGACAATACACAATCATGCTAACTGGATCAAAGCCTGCTGTTTGGGGGATACAGAGCCCCTGGATCTATTTGCCAACCGGGGCAGTCGGTCTGACTTGGGTCAGTCGGCGTTCTGGCAGTGTTTTCTGTGCTGGCAGACGTTGATGGTGAAGGCTGTCCTGGATGAGGGTGAGGGACAACCGACTGGATTTTGATGTTTCTATAACCCAGTTTTGGGTGAAGTTAGCTTCACGTGTGCAAGATTTGGGTCTATTTGGGGATGAATATAACCCCTTTAGGATTAGATGACAGGTCAACTCACCCCTCTTCCAGATGTGTGTATTGTGGAAACAGAGCCATTATAAAACATGTACATGATAATGAAATAAATGCAGGTTCTCTATGCAGAGATGCAAAATGTGAAATAATTAAAGCAGCAAGAATCCTCAGTGCCAAATGCAATCATGTTGTAGCCTCTTAAAAATGCTCCGTTTGTGTAATGTACTAAATATTTATTTGCAACTTTCCGAGAACATTAAGCTGGAAATAAACATTTTGTTGATAGCTGCATTCTGATTTTATTGGCGATTTTCAACATAAATCGGCGTATATAGAGAAAATGCATTCATAATCTTGAGTTTTCTCTATAGTAATAAAATCTTCCTGATTTCATTGTAGAAAATGGCTCTTTATGCACCGAGCTTTGCCTGTCTTGACATCATGCACAGAATTCACCTGGTGATCATCAGGAAGCTTCAGACCAAACATATGTAGCTGCATAAAAATGGGGGTTTCACTTGTTGCATCTCTTGACTGTTATAACTTGCTGTAAATGAATTCATAGCTGTGTTTGGAAACATATTTTGTGCTTGCCTTGGTAAGATCACAAGAGGAAGAAATGGGAAAAGATCACAATGGAACGCCATTGATTTTCCAGCGGTACCCTTCCAAATGTCACTCCAGCTAAAGCAACTGAAAATGCAGCTGAGACTAATTCAGTTGCTTTTACCGTATTTCCTGGCAGAATGGCTTAAGCTGTAAATTCATCCTCTTTCTAGCTTCCAGCCCTCATTTTGCATTCCTGATGATATTGATCAAGTCTGGCAGCAAATCCTTTATTTTCAAGTCATGCATTTTTTTTGCACTTTTAAATACCCTCTCCAACGACTGCAAAGCCAACCAGGGGTTGAAATTTGATGTCATAATTTCATCTCGCACACCACAAACATCTCACAGGACATTTTTTTTTTTTTAATGGATGTGAGTTCACTACCCTCCTGAGCACTGCTTGGGCAGAACTAATAAATGCAGTCTTAAATGATGCAGCTATCGGGGCCATGTAAACTGATCCCTGAACTTTCTACAAATGGGTCTAGGAGGGATCTTGGTCCTCTCACCAGTGCAGAACTGGAGGTGGAGGGACCCAATGCAGAGTCAGTTGTTAAAAATTAGGAATTACTGGGGAGGCATCAACCTGACCCAAGCTTCTTGGGAATTGACAATGTACTGAGGAATCCCTGTGACCCTGTTCTCCGACTTTCCTTTTATTGGTTTGGCCTTGAGAAGATAAAAATGATGCTTTGGGTTGGAACTGCCCAAAAGTGAAAAATTCTAAACTGATTGTGATGGAAAAGAAAGTGATACCGGGAGAAAGCACTAATTGTTGATTTTGCTGGGGAAGCATGCTGCAGTATAAATGTAGTTAAAGAGAGAGAACAGAAAGAAAAGGAATAAGGTTATAACAGGAAAAAGTAATAGAGGAAAGAAGTACTACTATTAGTAAGAATAATTTCATTAAAAAACTAAGAGTGGTATACTAACTTCGAAGAAGGTATAATAATTACCTCAGTATTATCAAAATTACTCTACTATTAGTTTTCCAGGTAGATGTTAAAATTAATACCCCAAGATTCTGATTTCTTAGGTTACAGAGTCCCCTGAACACTGAAATCCCCTGATTGATCTTAATCAGGTCCTGTAACAGAAGAGGAGAAGGCTCCATGCACCACAGAAGTTCATACAGGAGGACTTGGATGTATATATGGTTTATATCCCAAAAAATGTGTTGCACGCTCATTTGCCTACTGAGAAAACTCTGTTTGCTGTGGAACATCCTGCATTTTGCATAGAATATGGGTGCATGTTCTAAAGCAGGGCTCCTCAACCTTGGCAACTTTAAGACGGGTGGACTTCAACTCCCAGAATTCCCCAGCCAGCAAGGCTGGCTGGGGAATTCTGGGAGTTGAAGTCCACCCGTCTTAAAGTTGCCAAGGTTGAGGAGCCCTGTTCTAAAGTACAGATGGCAGCCTCATGGACAGCATGGCTAACTGTCAGGAATGCTGAGAGCACAGGTTTCCTGTTCCTGTTCTGAGATGATTCCCTTTGACCTGATATTTTTTAGATGATTAGAGTTCAAGACATCTGGAGGGCATCAGGAGGAAGAAGAGGATTTGAATCATGAGCACAAAGCCCTACCCAAACCCCTTGGAGCTTACTATTGCTATGAGAACTAATGTTTTCACCCTGCAAGAGAAAAGTTGGTCCTGGAGATTAAGCTGTATATCAGAGAAGCTTGCTAATGATGACATCCTGTTAGGCTGGTAAAGGACCTAGAACAACTGGAAAACATCTTTTTAAGAGAGGACCCCCAATCCTGCCCAATCTTCATCCCCCAGTCTTGTTGTTGGGTTCTTTTCTGACATCATGAAAAAGTACAACCAGAATCCCATTTGTATTGTCTGCGACTGCTGTTAAGGAGGAATTCAGTCAAGAATGTATTAGGCCAGCCTCTCCCCAACCTCATGAATTCTGGATGTCTTGTCACTACCCTTCCCGAATTCTCATCTATCATGGGAATTGAAGTCCCACATAGTTGGGCAGCCTCAGATTGTGAAGCACCATCTCACAAATGACAAATGCGCATCCCAGATGTGTGTTGCAGATTTGCACACTGTTTTTGTTAGAAGGCATACACAAATGCACAAACTGAATTGAGAGAAAGATAGCCGACAAATTATGGGGCTGCTGGAAGGATTTATTTATTTAAACAGTTTACTTGGCTGTCCATCTTGCAGCAGCGACTCTGAGCAGCTACGAGTAATAAAACAAAAACAACCAGGGATCCATAGTAATTAAAAACATTAATTACTATTAGAGGTCCAAATAAATTCCTTTCATCTTACCATCAGCCAGCCAGCCAACAATGAGGATTACTCAGCTCATGCGTGCAAAGTCCTTGGAATGTGGGAAATGTGCTTAGTGAGCACTGTTGTTATATCATGTTGCCTGAGTACCATGTGAACTGAGATGCAATGCATCACGAAGAACTTACACCGGGAAAGGCTGTTCTATACAACTGCTTAATCCTGTTCTTCATATTGAGCTTGGCTGAGAATCCCAACCAGACAGCCTTGTTGGAAAATGTCTGAAATGTTGTGCAAATCCACGTGTGGAGATTGATGCCTCCTGTCTCCCTTGATCATCAGCAGCCCTATTTCATTGGCATTTCTGGTGCAGTATCAAGGGAAAGAAATGGATACTTTGGAAACGTCCTTGGAAACAGATCGACTGGGTTATTCACTGCCTCTGAAATGTCATTTTTTTAAAGTCAATCGGGAAGAAGCTTGATACTATGGAAGAAAGGCAAAGAAAGAGCCACGTCGCTCTTTCAAATCCTTCTACTACCTCTTCCAAAATCCACAGTGCTGATATATTTATCTGTCACTCATGTTAACTCAGGGACCGTGTACACAGGTTATAAATTAAACAATCTCCAGCTACTCTGCTACAGATCTCTAATATCCAGCCTGCCACCAAATTATAATTCCCGGTATTGTGCATCTTCACTTGCATGGATCCATGTAAATGATGATAAATGAACTGACACAAAAGATAAAGATGTAATATAACTGCTTCCTGGGAATCCATTCACAGCTATTACACTGAAGGCAAATCTGAGCGCGACTTGGGTGAGATGTGAAGCCCCCCTTTGACCCTCAGGGCCACCTTCGAACGAGTACATTGGGGAGTTGAACGGAGCGGTGCACCTGTGAGCAGAGCACACGGGGCTCTTGGCTGGGGAGCAGGAAGCTTCAATCTTACGCACGCTTCAGAGTAAATCCAGCTGAAATCAATGCAACTTATGTCTAAATTGATGTACACAGGAGTGCATGGTAACTACAAGCCGCAGAATCCTGGTTCAGCCTGGGCGTTTAACTTCTGCCTTAGTCTTAGTAAATTCAGTAACCATCAAATCAAATCCAACATAATATTCAAGTAAAGAGTACTGGAGACAAGAGTTTCTGTGCTGAGATAAAATGCAGCATGATACAGATCACTTGGTTAGTGTAGCAGAACAACTATGCTAAATTGTGGGCACCGAAGGGATAGCGATACGAATTCAGTAAGAGGTACAAGATTCAATATGAGCACTGCAATTTGACCTTTCTGTTTAATATTGTACTTCATTCCGGCCTCAAGGCTGCTTATTACTTTATGGTATATCTAGCGACCTGGTATACTCTTTTGCATAAGAGACAGACATACAAATCGACAACCCCGTTTGAAGCTTGCCTGTGTCAAGAATTATCAGCTTCCTCCTTAGCATTTTTGCTTGCAAGCGTGTCTCCCTGTGCAAATTGCAGCATGCTCTTAATTAAGTTTTAAGTTTCAGCTTAGGAGTTTGGGGCCAAGTCAATATCTTGCAGCCTTAGTCCTTCCCTTAGTAACACGAGAGTAGGGTTGGATGACACTGGGGAAGTAAATATCTCCCAGCATTGTCCACCTGGAATCATATAGGTGCAGTGGGCAATGGTGATGCTATACCTCTGATCAGATGTCCCAGATTCTGTGTCTGAAGGTGTAGAGACACAAATTCAATGACCCTGACTCTTCAGCACCTCATGATCTACTGACTGTAAGGGAGCACAGAAAGCTAAGGATTTACTCTATGTCCCCTCTTTGTCTATCACTCTCCTGGTCTTTATTTTTGAGATTGCTAATACCAGTGTTTCTCAACCTTGGCAACCTTCCTTGCTGGCTGGGGAATTCTGGGAGTCGAGGTCTACACATCTCAAAGTTCCTAACGTTGAGAAATACTGCTCCATACAGATGAAGTATACAGAAATCAAATTGACTGTATTGTTGGAACAAGGAGATGGAAGAACTCAGTTATAACGGCAAAGACGTGGCCATGGAGTGATTGTGGAACAGATCACAAACTGCTCAGGTGCAAGGTTTTAAATAAATAACTAAAGTTCCAAATTAGGCTGAAGCATAAAAAGAAATCCTACCAGTTTCCCAGTAGGATCTTAAGCATATACGCACCATTTTCAAGGAGAACACAGGAACTGCTTCACAGTCCTAAAACCTCATTGACAGGAGACAGAGGAACTGTGGAATGATATTAAAGAACCTGGATGAATGTGAAAGGGATTGCCAAAGATCCAGCAGAAGACAGTAAACTGGATGTCAGAACAAATGGTGGAAACTGCTAAAAAGAGAAGCCAAAGCCAAGAAAGACAAAGATCTCAGGATAGAATTTAAGAAAGAATTTCAGAGCTGTTAGAAAAGACCAGAAGCAGTATTGCAATGACATCAGTGAGGCAGAAACAGACACAAGACATCCAAGAGGTCTTCTGAACTTAGAAGGTATGCTGAAGAATGCCAGTGGATAGAGAGTAACTGATTCCAAGAAGACCAAAGAAAGATGGAAGGAGTATATTGAAATACTCTACAGCAGAGATGTCAACATCTAAATAGCTTAGAAGATATTGTTTACAAGAACCTCTAATACTAGAAGATAAAGTTAGTTCAGCACTCTGACCATTACCAGGTCAGAAGGCTATAGGAATTGGTGGGATATCTATCAAAATATGGAAAGCAACAGAAGAAGAATCCACAAAAGTCCCAACTAAACTATCCCGGCAACTCTGGAGCACAATGCAGATTGGAAGAGATCCGCCTACATACGAATACCAGAGAAAGGAGACTTAACAGAGTGTGCAAACTATAATTCATATTCTTAATTTCACATGCTAGCAAAATAATGCTTTTGATCATCCAGCATAGAAAAAATATTAATGTTTTTGAACTCTCGGGTAGGAAAAGACTCCTAAGAATATCATGGATAGCCAAGGAAACAAGAAAATGGATGATCAAACAAAAACAGAGTTCTCTCTCGAGGCACAGACATTGTTAACGTTGGCTGCCTTGAATACCGTTTTAGCAAAACGAAGGAGAGGGCTTTCATAAAATAAATAATTACTGACCTCTCTTACTGAATCTCCATATATTGGATTATAACACAGTAACATATGGAGTGATGTGAGTCCTATGGAAGTGGTATATTTATGAAGTTTCAAGGAGGAACATTGCCTAGACTTCTCATGTGTTGTGACCTATATTTTTAATTTTAAGGGCTTAGGTAAGATCTCCTCTCCTTTTTATTTTGCTACTATTCTGAATGAAGATTGTAGTTTATGTTATATTATTTTGACTATAATAATAAGCTTTCTTGAGTTATCCTCAATTTCTTAAAAGGCTTCTCCGTACTGATGATATCCCAAACTCTGGTATATCTATCTCATTCTCCTAGATTTCTGAAACAACATCTAAGTTGATTAAAAAAAAAAAACTCTGGAGATTTTTATATTGTTTATTATTGGTGATCTTTCTTCTTGCTTTAATTATTGTTTTATTATATTATTGCACTTGAGATGTGCATTTAAATGCTGAGAAGAAAAAGGTTTTGTGGCATTTTAAAGATGAATACATTTATTGTAGTGTAAGCTTTCACCATGATAACTTTAATAAAATCGACAACACAGGATTAATTAATTCTCAGGTTTATAAGCCACTTCAGTTGACTCTAAGCAGCCTACAACCCCATAACAATTAAAGCACAATAACTCCCTATACCCCCCAAATAAACATTATAATGAATCACTAAAAACAATCAGTATGTCTTTAAAATAGCATCAGATTGCTTTTTTTTTTTTAACACAATTTTTGGGAAGTGGGTAATAACTTAAATGGTACAACAATTCTATAAATAAATAAAAATGAAGAAGATAATTGAAAGACGGATATCCAAATAAAGAGAGGACTTTGTCAAATTTGTACCTCTTTTCATGATATTTTTTAAGAGAGAGAGCTTAAAATACGACCTTACAAAGCAACTGCAATTGGATCGTTGTTGTGGTAGCCATCCCTATTTCCAAAGACGCAAGACAATTTTGGTTTCGAAACTGACTTAACTCTTCAGCACTGGAGTTTTCAGTCTTTGCAGGAATAACAACAATGCCCTGGTTGCACGTCTCGATGTAACATCTATTAACCGATTCAAGATAAGTAGCATATAAAAGCTTGTAAAATCAGGCTAGCAGTGGAAGAATGCCCACTTCTAAGGTCAAAAAGGAAGAACATAACATTACTGTTGGGCATAATAGACCAGACGAATATTAGTGTATAAATGGTAAAAAGAGAAAGAGAGACATTCTGATCTGCTACTGAAAGCAATTCCAGTTGTCAAGACAATCGATAATTTATATCATTGTTATATGGAAGAGTTTTACAATCAGAGTTGTTAACACTGCTTTATGGAGCCTGTCTGCTTAAAATTTGGAATTCAAGTGGTGGTGGTGGTGGGGATGACACATGATTACAAAAATTGCAAGTCCACAGTTTCCATAATGCCTCCAAAATGACTGTTTTAGTAAATCCCTTTCAGCGAGGCAAGTATCACCAAATTCTGTGTTCAGGGTACAGAAATAAGCTACGAAAACACTCTTGTGACTTACAGTGATACGGTTCTTGCATCCAACTTAGCTTTGTGTTTTTTTGCATAGACAGACCAAAAGCTGGTTAGTCATCTCACGGCTCTGTGTTTCTAGGATTGTACTATACTAGTGGCTTCCACTTGAGTTCCAATTTACGTCGTGGCTCGTGATCTCTAAACACCAGCGCTTTCTGGTCAAATCAAGCAAGTACTTGGGAGAAGACAGGAAGATATTTTGACATTAGTTAAGACTGGTAGATCAGCAGGGGGCCAGATGGATCTTACATTGCCTTGTTGGAGCTTTCAAAACTCGGTTACTGGTTTGGGGGAATTTTAAATAAATTTTTAAAAACCCTGACTTTTCCAAATAATAAGATTGAAGGAAGGAAGAATATGAACCTTTCTCACAGGGCAGAAATAGGATTGGCTTATTTTGTCATCTGATTCCAGAAAAGGATTCTGGACTGTAATGATTAAAGGGCCCCAACTGGCACTCATTCAACCGTAAATCCCAGTGATATGGGTTTGCTCTGCAACGTATCCAGCTCTTGACAATGGCCACATTTCAACCCAATATAAAGACCATCTATCCTCACGAGCCTAAGGCTGACTGGTGGTACCCTCCATATTTAGACATGGTTCAAACAGTGGACAGTCTCAGAAAGTAGCTCTCGGTCTATCCAGTAATGATACAAATATGAAGATTTTCAAATAGTCCATGAGTAGCTTTAGTTTGTATAGACTGGTGATTAGGTTTAAACTAGAAGGCGAAGGCTGGGGCTGGGATTCATTTTTCAAAAATGAAGTTCTATTTTCCTTCAGCTTCAGTATATATATTTTAAACACTGAGATCTACTTACACGAGACAAACAGACAATTTGACATTAATCAAATGCTTGACTCTTTTTACTTGGTTTGTAATACCCGGTAAGCTGCGGGCTACAAACACCAGCTTTTGTAATCTTTGAGAGTGCTACTTCGCTTGTGTCAGAGCAGGCATTGCACACAAATGCCATTTTTGTGATCTTATGCCCACAGTTCAGGACGATCCACAAGATTGTGATAATTTCCTTTCATCTGTATTTGTTCAAGTCTCGGTCTATGCAGGGAAATATCGTTCTTCACTAAGAAATTCATATCTATTATTAGATACCAATATCTAAATCTTACCCTTACAGGATTGGAAAAAGTGACACCAGGTTCTTCTCCTCTTTGCCATTCCCTGATCACCCAAAATTTAAACCTGAAGATAAATATGGCCAATATAAAGAATGAAGATACAGAAGACTTCACAAGATCAGAGATTTGATTATAGATGGAAAACTAATCATTGCTAACTATATTTTGCAGAATAAATGGTTGTGTTTCAGTCTAGCTCCAAATGAGACAAGTTCAACAATTTCTTTATAAGCTTATCAGATCTCTTATCTCTTAAATTGCATCCTAGGGCATTGAGTGAACTTGCTCATGATCCAGCCAAATTTTATGTATTATATTTTTTAAAAAACCCTAAAGAACTGATAAAGTAGCAGTGACTGAAGTAGGACAGAAAAAGAAAAGGACTAATAGAAATGGGTAAATCTACTGACTTCAGTATACTTAAAAGAAAAAATATTATGGATTTACAAACAAAAATTCAAAACTGCTGGATCACAGGTTAAAACTAAGAGTTAGGAAAACATTATACTGGCCCTCCAAAATTACCACGGGGAAACTCTTAGAGATCCAGCTCAAATAAATGTAGAATTCATTAGTTTTTTATTATATACTGTTCCAAAATAAACATGTCTAAAAAAGAACTGGCAAAAATACAGCTGATTTTTTTTTCATAAGACTTAATAGCACAATAGAGATGAAGGAATTAGATGGTTTTAATGCAGAATTATATAAATTCTACAATGAGATTTTCTTAACCCCACTGTATCAAACATATCAAAATAATATTGGGGTATTTTTTCAAAAATGTAGAGAGAATCATTTTTGATTCTCAAAAGAAGACTTTGATAGTTACTTTTACTATCCATTTTCATGTTTTAATTATATTCTAAGACATTTAGTACTTTTATTGCAAATAGGGTTAAAACTGTGGCTATAGTACATATAGGTCAAGTCAGTTTTGTTCCTAAGTGTAGTTTTGCACTCTCAGTTTGTAAGTACTTAATATCATATTGAATAGGAAATGTAAGGCTGTCCCCAACTGACTATATTTAAAGCATTTGATTCACTAGACTGGACTTTTTAAAAAGGAACTTGAAAGAAATATCAATTTCTCACACAGCTTGAGAGACTGATCTGTTATATGAGCAATTTAGAGTAATAATAGGAATAATAATTTGAATTCACATTCTGTTGCACTTTCTTCATTATAATCCAAGTCAAGCATGTCCACTATTTCCATTTCTGTTCACTGCAGCTATGGCACCCATTAAAACAGAACAAGACTAGAAAAAGGTAGGGAAGAGTTATATTTATGAAATGTGTAGGCTGACAATCTTTTACTCATGTTAAAGCAGCCGAGGCATTAAAAAAGGAACTGATAGATGCTGAACGAGTCTCAGGTCTATCTACACACTAATTTTCAGAAGTCAGAATTAATGCGTTTTCATATTTTGCCAGAGGTTCAGAGGAAATAAAGAGAAGACATTGGATATTGTTTTCTGAACAAAGGGGTCAGCCAGACTCTACCAGAAGAAAGCTGGATAGCTGGAGCGCTGCCATGGAAAAGGTCTATTCCTGGCCACTGAACTGTGAACTGAACCCTCTGGGGGAGGCACGAAGAGGCCTTCCCCAGCTGATTGTAATGCATGGGTACTGTCTTCCAAACACGTCTTTTCAGATAATGGATGCTTCAGGGCTATACATGTATCTCAGTATAAATACTCACAGATCTGTACATCCCGTAGAGATCTTCTTCTCTCCTACGATTATTTCTATCATTTTGAAATAAATGTTAATCTCAATGTGTTTAATAATGAATAATTAAATGCATGGCCTTAATATTCATGTGTTTTTCATTTGTTTTAAAATAAGGGGAGCTCCCCACCCCCCAAAGAGCACTTCTAGGTTTCTGCCTCAAAACTATTAGCTTGGTGGCCTTGGTACATGAAATTGCCATGTTGATTGAAGATCATGAAGATGGTAGACTAACACATCTGAAGGACATCAGATAGGAAAGGCTCCAATCATTAATTTTTTATGAATGGGTGAAACCTTGACATCATTTCTCCCTTTAAAATATGGTACCAGAGGTTAAGAGTTTCTTACTTTATGGACCTGTTCCATGCTAATATTATGTCAACCTTGAGGCATCTTGCTTATGTATGCAGAAGAAAGAGGGCTAGAGGTATTGGTCATAGAAGCTATGCATATTTCAAAATGCAACTCTCTCCAAATAGAGGGTATTCACGGATAAATGAATGGAAAAATAAAACCACAGCACCTCTCTGCCATGCCTACTAGAGTCTGACTAGATTTGTTCTGATAGATGGAGCTCCCTTTCCGTAACTCTGCTTGATTTAATATGCATGACAGAGAAAATGCGCCTCTTCACTAGCGCTGCTGCAAAGATAACCTTGAAGAGTATAAATGAATGCACGTATTGATGGAGCAATTTGTGTTTTTATTGATTTCTTACTGCATCTTGCGTTGGGTGATAGTGATTTTACTAACAAGGATGCACGCCGTAATATTTTCTTTCAAAGATTCTTAACTGATTATTTATCTATTTTGAAATCACTGACAAAGAATCTCTAAGACTGATAAAAAATGCAAAATACCAAATGTGTATGCAGTAATATTCTTCAATTAGTAGAGATACAGAAGTATTGGCAGCTTAAGAACATATGAAGAACTGCTTATTACGGATGCTGCTTCTAAGGTTTACCGTTGCTATTGCTACTTTGGCGTATCTCCTGCAAAAATCCTTACAACTCTCCGGAAATAGATTACTCATCTCTATTTCTTAGAGGCAAATAACATGCTACCTTCTTAATGCTGTTGTACAAAGCATATGGCTTCTTTTAGCTTTAAAAAAATGATAATAGTTGTTTATATGTACCAATCTGGACCTGGGTGTCTGTTCCAATTATGGGATGAAAATTATGTTTATCTATAAGAAATATCTACCTTTAGATATTTATCTGTAATCTATTTGTTAAGCCTAGGACAGAAAAAGCAGTATGAAGCAAGTGCCTCATTTTCAACTGGAAACCGATGAGGACCTTCGATCCAAATTGGGAAAACCATTCTAAATCAAAATCAATTTCTTTGGGGAAAAAATGGCCCCTTTTAAGCTTGCTTCTGAAAAACTGTCAGTAACACAGTGCGTTCTCTGGACGTAATTCTGGGAGGTGACTGGTACTTTGACTACCTTCAGATCTATCTGTGTGGAAATACCTAATCTCTAAGCTTATATTAGCCTGGTGTCAGTTTGACTGATACTGTCCTCTTCAAGGAGTTCCATGACCTGGAATTTGATGGGAATGCTAGAAGAATTGCGTTTGACCTCTCAGTCCCCCCCATAATTCCCAGGAGTCCATAGGATGAGGTAATGGCCATTGCATGCTGGAAGACTATGACGTCTGCATTGTATTTTTTTATATCTCAGATCAAACAAAGGAGAGAGGGAGGGTCATCAAATACATCTCCCCCGGTCAAAAGAAGGTGGCTCCATACAGAGTGAATGCTTGTGAGGATGTGCATTTCTAGTATCTGCTTGAAATTAAGTTTTAATTTATCTACTGAATTGTAAATTCAACTAATTTAAACTAACCCAGGCAGAGAGGATTCTTGTGAGGGATGGAGTTGATCTGCAGAATATTTTTACATGGGTAAACATTGCTGGTTGAGATTACAAAACAGGGATTCTCGGTTTATTTGTTCTATTGAGAGTATATTCTGCAGCAATTCATCAGTATTTGCTTTAATCAAAACAGGATTTCGGAAAAGTGGCTTATGCAAATATGAGGCAGAAGATCATCTAATACTACCTACCCCCTTCAAACAAGCTATTTATCTGACTCTGGCTTTCTGAAAAGGAGGCTCTTCAAGCAGCATGAAGAATAGCTAGAAAACATTCTTTCCTTTTGGGCTCTTAAAGATTGATTTTCGAAGCGACTCTGTGCTCACTGGGCATCCAAGATACTGGAGGCAGTAGAAAATTAGCTCCTTTCAGATTTTTTTTTTAAACCTCTAAGACTGCCTTGTCATGCTGCTGCTGCGAAGAACGACATATGCATATAAAGAGCGCAAACTGGTTTTTTGAGGAATACTGTAGAAACATCATCTAAGAGCAAAGCCAAGAATTTGCCTAGCATTCTTATGTAAGCAAAACACCAGCACTCACAGCAGAGAAAATTATCAGCATAGTCGTCGTCATTGTCATCATCATCAGGTAATGCTCAAGGAAAACTTGGGTAGAAATAAAGCAAGGAGACACACCTTGTGCCTCCAATAATCCAACAGGGACGTATTCAATAAACCTTGAATGCTACTAACTTCCTTTTGAGTCTGGGGACAAGGACAAGGCGCCAAGGCGAAGGAGGCATGGAGTGGAATAACCCGACAGCAGCATGGCGGACTGGCTGGAGCCTTGAACAGGAGCTCATTCTATGTTGTGGTATTTTCTAGTAGATCCTGCTGTTTTAATTAATAACCGTATATTTACTAACAAGGATGGCTTTGCAGTTCCTCTTCACGGTGACTTCCCTCCACCCCATGAAAGTGAAGGCAGTTGAGGAACAACAAGGGTGGGATGGGGGAGAAATGTTGGCTGGATCCTGATTTTGTGCCTCCTCCATTGGTGGCGCATTCAGCAGCCCGTGAGCGTTATTAGGATAGCAACAGGCAGGACCCTTGTGGGACAGTGAGAAAATGCTGCTGAAAATTTGGGGTAGGAAGTTGGTGAATGTGGGAAGTGCCACTAACCATGAATAGAGACCCCAGCGCTAATGCAATTCAGTTCAAAACCTTGAGTGAGAGAGCTTTAAACAGTGAAATTGTTTAGCCCCTGGGAAAAAAAGCATTTCTACACTGCTACCCTTTCCATTCCCCAACCCTTCCTAAGCAGTTTAAAACTGACTTGCAATCACTTCACTTCTGTTGACCTTAGACCATGAGCCGATCAATGCTCCTTTCAGCTGCTCAATAAATGAGTCCAAAGAATGTCACTGAATTAGTGCTGCTGCCTAGCTTGGAATAACAAAAATCCCCTCACCTCTTACTGCATACAAAAAGGCAGTGAAATACACGGCTAGTGCCTCTCGCCCATTCACATTGTTCATTCAGGCTGTGTGCATCTGTCTCATCATTTGCAAAAAATAAAATAATAATCATCTGAGCACTTGATATGAGAGGAAGCGTTCTGTCTGCAAAGCCAACATTTGCTTCCTGCATTTAAAAATCTTTTGAAAGCTGTGATGGTGAGAAGACAGCAACTTCACAAACAGGAGTTTTTTCCAGCAGCTGTAACCATGGTTGCCCGTTTCTTCAGTGGGTGGAATGAAAGAGATGGGGGCTCTGTGGGCGGGAGGTGGGGAAACCAGAAGCCGGAAGGAGGAGCGAGCCAAGTCTTCGTGCACCTGGGGAAATGGACTGCCAGAAACTCAGCAGAGCCGCGGTATTGCAGACAAGACGCTACCTAGACCCAGTTCCAAATCAAGCACAATAGGAAAAGAAGAGGTCTCAGTATGGGTGACTGGGTGGTGCTTGAAACAGCCCATCAGACGGTGCACTTCAAGGCTGGCTATTTCGTCTACCGATGCTCGGGGACTGGCTGGCATTCAGACCACCACACGGGCTGCGGCTCAGCAGCGGCTTAGCGGCCATGCTAGTTTTCCAGGGGTTATTCTTTTTAAGAAATAGTAAAAGTACATAGACAATTGGAACTATCAAGTACAGTTTAAAGGCATGTCTGAGCAACTTTGCTGCAGCATCAGTTTTTTCCCGGATGGAGCAATCTTTTGCGAAGCCTGCATCAAAAACGATAGAAATTAATTTGGAAAAGGAAGTAATGTATATTTGAATCTTGTCAGAGCAGATTCATTTTCTCAAAACACAAGTTGGGATTGTTTGCATACAGTGACAGTATGCTCTAATGAGCTATAAGTGCAGGTCGTTTTTGTAAATTCCAAAATTTGCAGATGCTATTTCTCCTTAACATAAGCACATCTCACCCACCTAATAAATGTTGCATGCAAATATGGGCTCATTCATTTCATCACAAGATTCTAATTCATTTCATTTTTTATTCATTTTGCAGCGTATGCGAACTTGCATGTGTAATTCATCAAGCGAGGAAGCAATTTTTTACATTCTCATCACTTGTGACATTTTTAATCAATGAGTCTCTGCTTGCGGTGATTAAACTTCTCTCTGAATGGAAAAGACTGTAAGGCTCTTAGATGCCAGGAGGATGCGGGCAGTTAAAAAGATATCCCCCCCCCACAAAAAATAGATCACAAGGTATCTACAATACACAGGTATTACACTGGAAAAGTCCTTTGAGAAATTAAAATGGGAGAATTGGAAGGAGGGGAACTGGATGGATCAAATTAAATTTTGATTAGGTTTTATTGTTTTTTGGGGGCTACCTTGTAGATGGCACTGGGTTTTTTTCTCTCTTTTTTTTTAAAGTGAGGACAGTCTTGGTTTTTCTAGCCGGAAAGCTGATTTCCCAGGCAGGGTGAGATTTCTTCTTTCCTCCAACACACACAAACACTATCTGACCAGCATGGCTGAGTTCAGCACATTAAAGCCAAAGTTAAACCCGGTTAAATGTCATTAATTTTGATGGGAGATCTTTAGAATGTGCTCGGTTCTCCCATTTGAATTCAGGCAATTTCAGAGTGCTTAACTGTGGCTGAATTGTAATTATAAATTTATTTTTGCGAAGGGTCTGATTAAGGAAGGGCTTCCTTATCATGGGCTAAAGTCACCCACTGAATTTCAAGCTGTTTGCGAGCAACAAGCGTAAGTACGGCTGTTCCACCCAGCCCAAACTGGATTGTTCAAATTTGTTGTTCTCTTTCCTGTGGTGAGTGGATAAAATCGTTTTGGGGGAGGAAATGCCCCCCAACATTTCCTGCTTGTTTAAGAAGCACAGGACTCTGTCAATATAGTGAACGGTAGCTGAACCGATACAGGACACATTCTTCTAAAAGAAAGTACTAAATCACTTTCTAAAAAGGGTTTGGACTTCAGCAGGTTTGTTAAATCTATGAAGCGCCTGCGTTGCATTTTATACAACTCTATTTTTAAACCTAAAGTATTTGGGGAAACTTTGGAGATGAAGATGGAAAAAAGACTATTGGAATGATTTGCAGAATCATAGAGTCTGAGATATATATATAAAAAGAGTCCATGCTGTAGGCTTCTGAAAGGAGCAGGACGACCCACAGATTTAATCCTCCACTAAGACACATTTTTCCAGCTAAGGAACTGGGCTAGGTCTAGGCACAGATGGTTATTTCGTGGATTCTGTAAGCCAACGTTATGGCTCAGGGGAAGCGTTGTGGCTAAATCCCCATTTCAACATTACAGTGGCGAGGGTGCACCATGAGAAGACCTGAAAGACCAGGTCAGGGACAGATCGTCATGGAGAAAATCCATCAATGTGGTCACGAAGAGCTGATACCAATTTGATGGCCCATAATCATCTCAGCAGGTGGCATTACCTATCAGAAGCTGAGGAGCATCAAGCCTAGTTAGTTTCTGGATGTGAGATTATGAGGGAATTCCAAGGCTAAACCAGGGATTAAGAAAACGCCAATGATGGCAAACGATCTGCTCACCTTTTGAAAAGCCTTGAGGACTGGGCTGTTTTCCTAGGTACAGAGGTCAGGAGAGTACTTGAGCCCAAATTGTTGGTCTGTGGTATCTTCAGCAGCCACTTTGTATTTCTTTATTCCTGATATATTTTTTTAAATATTGTATTTACATTGTATTTTAAAATATCTTTGTTAGCTGCCTTAGTGAGATTGATGGATTACGTGCTATCAAGTCATTGTCGACTCTTAGTGACCACACAGATTTTCTCTATGATGATCTGCCCTAACTTGGTTCTTCAGGTCTTCCCATGGTGCATCCACCTTCCTGCTGGTCGTCCTCTTCTTCTCTTTCCTTCCACCTTTCCCAGCAATACGCCTTCTCCAGAGAGCTGGGTCTTTGCACAATGTGTCCAAATTAGCGAGACAGGTGGCCGTGTAAATGAATTTAAATAAGTAAATAATCCAATACAAGTTGTGCTTGACTTGACAGCATCTTTTAAATTGAAGCTATTAATGAAAGCATATTCATTTTAAGCAGCCATCTTTTTCAGCATTTGCTGTTTGGCCGTCCTGCAAAACTTCATTGCACATTAATTTGTAATAGTATGTGGGAACAACCTTGGGAGACAGGAGGAAGAGCCGCAGACTAGACCACAGCCGTGCACAAGGTATCTCAGCTCACAGAAGCGAAAGGGGTGCGGGAAGCATCTCAGAAGGGACCCTTCCTAGTTTTCTGGGAAGGAGCAGTAAAGGAGGAGAGAAGGGCTTTCAGACTTGCAAGATTCTGTGACTGTAACCTTACAATAAAGGTAGCGTTAGGACTCATGGTTGGTGCTTCTTGTCTGGAGTACCTCGAAGGGCTGACATGTTTAGCATTAATAAATAGGATGGAAACTGAGATGCACACACTTAATTGGGCTATTGCTGGGCTTTTAAACAACACTGGTATTTTTGAAGAAGTTGTTTATTTTTCATCTGAGCAACCAAATAGGAGAAGTATTCATACGGTCCTTAAAAAAAAGAAAGAAAGAAAATGAACCAAGCAGATTTAAGTCAACCTTTTTCTGCTAAAATTAAGACGGAAGATACTCAACACTGCCACCATTTCCATATCTCTTGTATCAATTTAATATTTATTACAAGGTAATATAAAATTGCTGCGAGGTTTTGATAAGTAGCATCTAACAAGCCAAATCAATAAATAATGCACAGGATAACGCTATTGTGCTGTACATTTCCTATTACTGCCAGCCAATTATGAGAGCTTGAGTGATGTAGGCGATGACCTCAAATAAGGTTTGGTGTCAAAATAAAACCAAATTGTTTCTGACAGTAAAATAATTTGCAAGGGCTTCTCGTTAGCTTGTAATTGGCTTGGAGAGCAAGCACCACCGAAGCTTTGATTGCAAGGTAAAACAAAACACATCAGTGGAAATGAACGGTTACTGTTTGCTGAACTAAATACTGATTAACAGAAGCTCAGCTGAAGAATTGGGTTGTTAGCGTTGACAGATAGGGAAACTGCATTTAATAACAGATGCCAGCTCTCAGTCTCTTCATCAGTGGCACCCAAAAAACATGGGAAGGATAAAGAAAGTTCTGCTTTTTTTTTTTTTTAAAGTATACAGTAGCATAATATAAGTTTGCTAAAGCAGTGATGCACAAATTTCAGGTTTGGGGATGTTCTTGGTTTTTAAATAGAAGCATGATGTTCATCCATAGTCGCTAATGCAGTGGTCCTCAACCTCAGCAACGTTAAGATGTGTGGACTTCAACTCCCAGAATTCCCCAGCCAGCATGGCTGGCTGGGTAATTCTGGGAGTTGAAGTCCACACATCTTAACGTTGCTGAGGTTGAGGACCACTGCACTAACAGCATGGAGCTCTCACGGGGTTCCCAACTGAATGACTATATGCCATGAATTCTAACGCAAATCTCTACATTTGGCCAGCAGCAACAGCATAAAGATCTGATGAAAAGGATAACCAATATTAAGGGTCGGCATTAAAAGTGAGGAACAGCAGAACTGAGAAATTATAAACTCAAAGAAAAATATGACAGAGGTGGATATGGAGGCTTTAAAAAAAAAACCTTGTAATGTTTATGAACAGCAGATTGAGCCAGCAATCTTAAAGCACACTGGTTTAATAGGGGTGAATGCCAGCTTAAATTTGCTTTTTAGCTGGTTTCTACTCTATCTTGATAACAAAGCCAGCCAGTAGTATTGTCCTAAGACTTTACTGCATGGCAAGCTATGGTGTATCAATTAGTGGATGGAGAAATGGTTAGATGGTGAGTTAACTATTTGTCAATATTGTTACATTGACTTTAGAGAGGTCCCCGTGCAACACCTACCATTTTCTATAGCCTAGTGGTGAAGGTACCAGGCTAGAAAGCAGGAGACGGTGAGTTCTAGTCCCACCTTAGGCATGAAAGCCGGCTGGGTGACCTTGGGCCAGTCTCTCTCTCTCAGCCCATCTCACCTCACAGGGCTGTTGTTCTGGGGAAAATAGGTGGAGGAAGGAGTATTAGGTGTGTTCACCACCTTGAGTTATTTATAAACAAAGATAATAAAGGTAGGATAAATAATAATAATAATAATAATAATAATAATAATAATAATAATAATAAAAAGCTTAGTGTTGCTACTGTTAGGACACGTTGACCAGGACTTCTCTAAGAACTTGGTCTGGAAATCTTGCTGTCTTCATGCCAATGATGCAAGCGATGTCCTGTTGTGCATACAAACCCCTCTGCAGCTGGGGGACACTGAATATCAGCTCTTAGGTTCAGGCAAATAAGCTTGAATAGAACACCCACCTTTCTGTTGCCATAACTCTCCTGAACCTTGTCATCCTTGTGTGCAGCTGACCTGGATAGTTTTGGATCCGTGGATGCTACTGAATCCTTGAACTTGTTTTTAGCCACCATAGAGCAAACTGCTGAAATTCAGCCACAGTCAACCACTTTCAGCTGAGAAACAAAGAAGCAAATAATCAATAAACCTCAGGGCAACATACTTTACAAAGAAACAAAATGGGGAATTGAGCTGAAAATCCAAACTTACTTATTTATTTATAAATCAGATTTATACACCGGTCAGTGACTCTGCCCCTTCATGGATCACTGCCTTGTCGTGGCGAAGGGGCTTGCGTAACTCAGTGAAGCCATGAGCTATACCGTGCAGGGCCACCCAAGACGGACAGGTCATGACAGAGAGTTCTGACAAAATGTGGTCCACTGGAGAAGGAAATGGCAACCCACTCCAGTATCCTTGCCAAGAAAACCCCATGGACAATGTCAAAAGGCTAAAAGATATGACGCCGGAAGATGAGCCCCTCAGGTCGGAAGGTGTCCAATATGCTACTGGGGAAGAGCGGAGGGCAATTCCAAGTAGCTCCAGAAAGAGTGAAGCGGCTGGGCCAAAGCCGAAAGGACGTTCAGCTGTGGATGTATCTGGAAGCGAAAAGAAGGTCCGATGCTGTAAAGAACAATATTGTATAGGTACCTGGAATGTAAGATCTATGAACCAAGGCAAGCTGGATGTGGTCAAACATGAGATGACAAGATTGAACATCGACATCTTGGGAATCAGCGAACTGAAATGGACGGGCATGGGTGAATTTAATTCGGGTGACCATTATATCTACTACTGTGGGCAAGAAACCCTTAGAAGAAATGGAGTTGCACTCATAGTCAATAAGAGAGTGGAAAGGTAGTAATGGGGTACAACCTCAAAAACGACAGAATGATCTCAGTGCGTATCCAAGGCAAACCATTCAATATCACAGTCATCCAAGTCTATGCCCCAACCACTGATGCTGAAGAAGCTGAAGTTGACCACTTCTATGAAGACTTACAACACCTTCTAGAACTGGCACCAAAAAAAGATGTCCTTTTCATCATAGGGGATTGGAATGCTAAAGTAGGAAGTCAAGGAGTAATCGGAATAACAGGCAAGTTTGGCCTTGGAGTACAAAATGAAGCAGGGCAAAGGCTAATAGAGTTCTGTCAAGAGAACAAGCTAGTCATAGCAAACACTCTTTTCCAACAACACAAGAGACGACTCTACACATGGACATCACCAGATGGTCAATACCGAAACCAGATTGATTATATACTTTGCAGCCAAAGATGGAGAAGCTCTATACAGACAGCAAAAACAAGACCAGGAGCTGACTGTGGCTCAGATCATGAGCTTCTTACTGCAAAATTTAGGCTTAAATTGAAGAATGTAGGGAAAACCACTAGACCACTCAGGTATGACTTAGATCATATTCCTTGTGAGTACACAGTGAAGGTGATGAATAGATTTAGAGGATTAGATTTGGTAGACAGAGTGCCTGAAGAACTATGGACGGAGGTCCGTAACATTGTACAGGAGGCAGCAACTAAAACCATCCCAAAGAAAAAGAAATGCAAGAAAGCAAAATGGCTGTCTGATGAGGCTTTACAAATAGCTGTGGAAAGAAGGAATGCAAAAAGCAAGGGTGAAAGGGAAAGATATAAGCAACTGAATGCAGATTTCCAGAGAATAGCCAGGAGAGATAAGAAGGCCTTCTTAAATGAACAATGCAAAGAAATTGAGGAAAACAATAGAATGGGGAAGACTAGAGATCTCTACAAGAAAATTGGAGATATGAAAGGAACGTTTAGTGCAAAGATGGGCATGATAAAGGACAAAAAAGGCAGGGACCTAACAGAAGCAGAAGAGATTAAGAAGAGGTGGCAAGAATACACAGAAGAACTATACAAGAAAGATCTTAATGTCCCTGATGTCCACGCTGGTGTGATCAATGACCTTGAGCCAGACATCCTAGAGAGTGAAGTCAAGTGGGCCTTAGGAAGCATTGCTAACAACAAAGCTAGTGGAGATGACAGTATTCCAGCTGAGTTATTTAAAATACTAAAAGATGATGGTGTTAAAGTGCTGCACTCAATATGCCAGCAAGTTTGGAAAACGCAACAGTGGCCACGGGATTGGAAAAGGTCAGTTTACGTTCCAATTCCAAAGAAGGGCAACGCCAAAGAATGCTCAAACTATCGCACAATTGCACTCATTTCACATGTTAGCAAGGTT
Organism: Python bivittatus; assembly: GCF_059951505.1. Lineage (NCBI taxonomy): Eukaryota > Metazoa > Chordata > Lepidosauria > Squamata > Pythonidae > Python > Python bivittatus. Next base: position 1,799,731 of record NW_028277121.1, read on the forward strand.
ATGCTCAAAATCCTACAAGCTAGGCTTCAGCAATACATGAACCGAGAACTACCGGATGTACAAGCTGGGTTTCGAAGAGGCAGAGGAACTAGAGATCAAATCGCCAACATTCGCTGGATCATGGAGAAAGCACGAGAGTTCCAGAAAAATATCTACTTCTGCTTCATTGACTATGCAAAAGCCTTTGATTGTGTGGATCACAACAAACTGTGGCAAATTCTTAAAGAGATGGGAATTCCAGACCACCTTACCTGTCTCCTGAGAAATCTGTATGCGGGCCAAGAAGCAACAGTTAGAACCGGTCATGGAACAACTGATTGGTTCAAAATAGGGAAAGGTGTACGACAAGGCTGTATACTGTCACCCTGCTTATTTAACCTATATGCAGAGTACATCATGAGAAATGCCAGGCTGGAAGAATCACAAGCCGGAATTAAGATTGCAGGGAGAATCATCAACAACCTCAGATATGCGGACGATACCACCCTAATGGCAGAAAGTGAAGAAGAACTAAAGAGCCTCTTTGATGAGGGTGAAAGAGGAGAGTGCAAAAGCTGGCTTGAAACTCAACATTAAAAAAACTAAGATCATGGCATCTGGACCCATCAATTCCTGGCAAATAGAAGGGGTAGAAATGGAAGCAGTAACAGACTTCATTTATTTGGGCCTCAAGATCACCGCAGATGGAGACTGCAGCCATGAAATTAAAAGACGCTTGCTCCTTGGGAGGAAAGCTATGGCAAGCCTAGATAGCATATTAAAAGCAGAGACGTCACCTTGCCGACAAAGATCCGCATAGTCAAAGCTATGGTTTTTCCAGTAGTAATGTATGGCTGTGAGAGCTGGACCATAAAAAGGCTGAGCGCCGAAGAATTGATGCCTTTGAACTGTGGTGCTGGAGAAGACTCTTGAGAGTCCCCTGGACTGCTAGGAGGTCAAACCAGTCAATCTTAAAGGAAATCAACCCTGATTGCTCATTGGAAGGATCGATAATGAAGCTCAAGCTCAGATATTTTGGCCACCTAATGCGAAGAGAGATCTCTTTGGAGAAGACCCTGATGCTGGGAAAGATTGAAGGCAAAAGGAGAAGAGGACGGCAGAGGATGAGATGGTTAGATAGCATCACTGAAGCAATGAGCATGAAACTGAGCAAACTCAGGGAGGCAGTGAAGGACAGGAAGGCCTGGCACAATATGGTTCATGGGGTCACGAAGAGTCGGACACGACTTAACGACTAAACAACAACAACAGTGACTCTGGGCAGCTCAAATAAAGTTTTCCTTTTTAGGCCACCTTTGTGTTAAACACTATGGGTCCATAGCCATGACCCTCCCCCCAGAATATCTGCCCCCCTCTCTCATCTGTCTATCAACTATCTGTCTATCTGTCTCTCTTCTCCTTGGCTGCCAAAAGGATTTGCATTCTTGCACAGGCATCTCGTAGAAACTGTGACGTCAAAATGACATCTGTGTTTCAAGACACCCTGAAGCAAACGGTGTGAATTACAGTACAATAACCCTTTAAACTGGGTGGGTTGGGAAAGAGCGATTGGCCCAAAGTTATGCAATGGCAGAGGCTGGAACCATTGGGATGAACCTGGGTCTCCTTGATCCCAATCCAGCATCTTCACCACCACACTAAGAGTTTTATTCCAATGTAGTGCTTGAAAGCGGCCAATCATGGAAAAGCGAGGGATTGAGGTAAGTTCCTCTTCTCTCAACAGTTATGTGCACCCACATGTGCCCGGTGGTGTCTGCAAGGGGCAGGTGGGGGAGGAAGTGGGCTCAGACTGAGGTCCACAGGGTTGCCATGCAAGTTCTGCCCGTTCTTCAGAGTTTGGATGCCTCTGTGTGAACCGATCTGAGGCCTGAGACCAGCATCTCATTCCTTATCCTTCTTATTACCTAAAGCCCGGCTACCAGGCACTAAGGCCCACTCCCAGCCGACTCAGGCAACAACAATCTTCTGCCCTGTTTCCTGACACGGCCTCCATCTCATTCCCAGGAGATGAGCAAGGCAAGCTGAACTCATCCTTAGCTGAACTTGAGTGAAAGTAATATTTTCCCCCAATTTCAACACTATCCAAGGGCAGACAATCTGTTCCACTTCACCACCCATTACTGCGGAGGCAAAGTCAGGTGCCCTGTTGTGGGTCTGATCAAAGTGTGTTTCACAAGTGCTGAGAGGCCCAGGCACGCTCCTTCCCTTTCGTCACGGGACAGCCTCTGTGGCATCCGGGCCTTTCCCAGCCTCTGTTCTCTCCTTCTTGATTCTCTCCCAAAACCCTTTCTGTTGTTGTCACTGCCCTCATTCTAGGCTTTCAAGAAGGTAGAGGAGATCAGACCTTCACTATTTCATTTGGGGAAGAAGAGGGGCTATGGCGGTGCTTATTTGCCAGTTTCTTGAATTAGTCACCTTAAGTCATTCCTCCACTGCCCTCTGACTTTAAGTAAGAGTCTTCAAGATTTAAAGTCAGTATGATTGCTCATGTTAGTAGTCTCTTTCAGTTCTGCAGTACTACAAGACCTAGTGATTGCACAATCATGGATGAATTTGCCCCTCTCCTCTCTGGGGCTCCTTCTACCCTAGTGTTTCCTTCTATCTATCTATCTATCTATCTATCTATCTATCTATCTATCTATCTATCTATCTATCTATCTATCTATCTATCTATCATCTTTATTTAACGTGGGAATACTCAAATGAGGCGTGGGAGGAGGGACAGACAAACCAGCCTGGACAAGAACAGGGAGAGTCCTGCCCTAACTGGTGGATGTTTTCCGTGCGGGTTGGGGATGTGCTGAAACAGACGGAGCCAAGACGGAGTGTAAAGTCAGCAACCTTGCCCAGAAAGACTGGCACGCTCACCAAATCAGGGCAACAGCATTTGGCAGTGAGTTGGAGAAAAGGCTGTGGGCAGTTAGCCCTTCAGCTCAGTCATGGCGAAAGGTCCTAAGAGGCAGAAGAGGCTTCCGATTACGGGACTCACTTGCCAGGAAGAATTTTCAATCTTCCCTCGCCCCTCGTGTGTTTTGGAAATCACTGGAAGAATTTCCATTTCACAGCCTTGATCTCCTGCTTTAAAAAGCTGCTTTCTCATAAGGCTTGTGGTTATGATGAATTTCTATTGTTCTGAATTTTACCGGTGCCAGTTTGATATTGTAAATTGTTCATCGAAGGCATGCCGCTGGGAAAAGCAGAGTACGTGTGGCTAAACAAACAAGCAAAAAAAAGCCCCACGTGAATAAAATGAGTCCTTCTGTATCTGCTCAGAAGTAAGGCCAAACCTCCACACTTAACAGGAAGCCATAAAATGGGCTGAATGTGCCGGGAAGAAACTTCTGGCTTACATCAAAAGGAACATTTGTTGAACAGGACTAAGATCCGAGTAAGCGTTTTGGAACAATCTTACGCATGGCAAAAGGCATTCCTACATCATTTAGCGATATTCAAAGCGGTGCAGAATCTCAATGGGCTTCAAGTTAGCTGCCTCACAGGTGCAAGAAGCCTTTAGCAGGGAATTTCCCAGGGCCATTTTTACGAAGCACAGCTATGCCATTGACTCAGCACTAGGTGGCAATATTCAGCCACCTTTGCCAGCTTGTTTTTCAACTAGACTGATGAAATCTAGGTTTATTGTTTGTTTACCAACCAGAGAAAAAGGCCAAAGTTTGAGACCATAATGAAGTGGAAAGAATACTGAACTGGGATTAATAGTGTTATTTACTGTGCACTATAACTAACGGCAGTACAAATAAATCAAAATTATATACGATACAAACCAGTACCACAAATATATAATGATCAATCTAAGATATGTACAGATACATTAACAATATAAATAAATCCTAATACTAGCGCAATGTTAGTGGAAATCTACAGTGACCCAGGCTTCATAAAGGTCCTGTGAAGAGGGGCCTTTTTAAAGGACCTGGAAATGGGACTCGAGCTGAAACTCAAGGAGGACTTGGTTCCGGAGAGCTCCGGTGGGCTTTTCTCATTCAGCCCCCGTTCTCGGGAATCAACTTTCTCTTGAATTGCAGCCGGAGCCTGACTGGTCTCCAACAAACTCACGGATCTTGGCTGCAATGATGAGCTGAGTACACACAAACATAAATTGCAATCCTGTCTTTCAAATAATAGAGGGTTGCTGTACACCCAAAAGATCAGCACCAACATGCTCTCAACTAATCCATGGATGGACAAAAAGAGATAGGGGTTGTGTGTGTGTGTGCGTGTGTTGGGGGGGGGAGATCCAGGATCAGTGAGCTTCATCAATAAGCCTTCACTGTTTTCTCACTAACAATTAAAATCCAGACCTCAACCCTCTGTGAGAAATGATAAGGTGTTGTTTTTGCAGTCAAGCTAGCTCAAATATTATATTCAAACAGGATGACTTTGCGGTCAAAGCAGAAGCCTTTGTTGGCCTACTTAAGTCGATAACTCTTGCATAGACAAATGCCTAGCATAAGGTTTTCTGTAGGAAATAGGCTTGCGGTAAGGCGAACAGGAAGCAAATAGCTTAACCAGGGGAGACAGGAAGCGTTAGATGGAAGCTTAGACGCAGACCCTGGTATTTGATGCATAAAAGGGAATAAATGAATATGGGCCGGGGCTCTTCAAATAGAGTAATGGGAGAGGTAAACAGGGGCGGAGATTCACGTGAGTAGTTTAGGCACTTCGGATAGGCTGTAAACCTTGCGGCACCCAACCAATGGGGAAGCAAGGGAAGGTACCAGCGGCCGGGAATAGGGAATAAAAGGCTGAATGCTTTGTGAATGGGTGTGCCTACTGTTAGCTCTTGCAAGAATGTTAAATGAAGTTCTCCTGCTTCATTGTGCAGTGGTGTCTGATCTGAGCCTGTCCGTAACCTTGGATATCTCTAATAAACTTCGCCAAGTTTATTCTGTGAGCGTGTTTCTCACACCTCCCTTGACCCTCCCGCCAACATGAAGAATTACGCCAATAGGCCCATCTCTACCATGATATGAATGATGTCAGCCCTTTGAGGTGCCCAGGTCAAGAAACTGATACCGCAAGAAGTCAGGAATGCTACTTTATTGTGGTATAATGCATAATCAGGGAATCCTGAAAGCCCATTCAAGTTTCTCTCTGTCCTATCTTACACTAAACAAAACCAAGGCAGATTATTTTCAGTGTCTCACACTTTCTTCTATTTCTGGACTGTGTAGTCTTTGTCCAAGTCTTCCTTCATAGCTTCTTCCTTCCCCCCTTAATATCCTTTTCATACCCTTCCCAAGGTCAGTTTTAATTTCCTTTAAAATATTTAATTCTGGTTAATATACCTGTACATAGTAAAAGAAACAGAAAGCCTCCATTGTCTCTGTCTCACACTTGTCCTCAAAGACACCCACGCACACAGAGCTATAAAAGAATAGCTCCTCCATCACCGGGTGACACTGAGTCACAGACTAGGCACCAGTGGCAGCATTTGGCCATTTTGTTTGCTAGCTTACTTTTAGACTTCACTTTTCTTGGCAAGACTTTTCGGAAGTGGCTTGCCATTGCCTCCTTCCTAGGGCCGAGAGAGAATGACTGGCCCAAGGTCACCCAGCTGGCTTCATGCCTCAGAGGGTCTCTTGGTTTCTAGACTGGTGCCTTGACAACCACATCAAACTGGCTCTCACTTTTCTCAACCTTGGCAACTTTAAGATGCGTGGCCATCAACTCCCAGAATTGCTTTCTCAGGCCTGGCCGCCTGCAATGAATAAGTCTTGGGTTGCCTGAAACTAACGGAGACCCAGCAATCCTGCGGCCTATCAGACCGAATAGTTTTGGCCTTTCACACAACTCTTGAGTCGGGCAGGGCCATCGAAACCATCAAGTCCATCCACCTGCAAAGCATTAGTGTCCAAGCATCTCTGGCAAAAGGCCATCCAGCTTCTACTTGAACATGTCCAGCTTATCACCTCTCTGACCAGCTGGTTCCACCGTTGAAGCGCTCTTGTTGCTGAGTGGCTTTCCTAACAGTCCACCAAAATCTGCCTTTCCAGGGGTGTCCCCATATGCTGGACACTTTTGCACCTTCCTGTAATTTAAACCCATTGTTCTATCCTGGAATGAGCAGAACACCTTTCTGTTGACTCCCTTTCCTGTGAGGTATCTGAAGACGGCTCTCACATTCGTCCTCGGTTGTTTTTCTCAAGGTCTGACTGACCTTGTTCCTTTAGTTTCTTTTCCTAGGTCTAAGTCTCTGATCATCTTCACTGCCCTTCTCTGAACCTGTTCCAATTTTTCTGAATCAGGCTTCATGTGTAATGTCCAGAATTGAGTACAGTTCTCAGACTGGGGCCTGACAAAAGCCGGGTAAGGTAATATACTTCCTTCCCAGGGTTTGGAAATTACACTTCTGTTGATGCAGCCTAAAACTCCATTTGCTCTTTTTGCAGCCACATTCAACAGCTGGCTTCTACTGAGTTTGCAGCCAGCTATTACTGCCAAGTCTTTTTCACTAGTATCATTATGATCCTAGTCTATTTTAAATCTTAAAATAATTACATCTTAAATCATTATGGCACCAGCGTATGCTAAATCTGTGCATTTGATTTCCGTTTCCCAAAATGGAAGAAATTTGCACAAGTTAAATTCTGTTATGTTTGCCCCTTCACATGGTTCCTGAATTTGAGTCACAGAATGATGCCCAAATATGTCTCCCCACTTCCATCCAGTCATTTCAGAATAGCTGTCATCTTTCTTTTGCAATGATTTAGTTAGCACAAACAGGTCTAACAACGAAGGACATGATCAAACTTCAAATGAAGACTTGGGACTTAAAGATTATACCAAGTTCTCTCTGATATCCTAGAACTCAAGGGAGTTTTTGGGATAATTTTTATGTAACATGGATACAACATCTAACATTTGGATGTAACACAGTTTAAAAATACCCAAAATCTAAGAGGTCAGTAACTCTCAAGACATTTCAGTGATCTGGCCCCAAAATGACACTTAGTCTCATGTGAGAATGCCATGATTCGGTGAGATTTGGATAGCTTCATTTGAGATGTTACACAAGACCGCTATAATCACATGAGATTTGGGGCATATTTTATTTTAAAATTATTGTAGCCTAATGTCCTGTTCTAGGGATGTCATCAATGAGTGTTGGTGTCTTTAGAGATTATTTTGCTAAACTTGATGGGGCAGGGTACACTGGTTTCCTACAAAGACTCCTGAAGCTCAAGGGCTTCCCTCCTGTTATATGCACTGAAGGCTGGAAGGAGCAACTTCTGACTTTAGATAGGTACAGCTTCCCTTTAAATCCAGATTTAAACTTGGGATAGGCAAACTATGGGATGAGATCGTGCCATTGAATTTCAGCAGCAAAAATGGCCCATTTTCAGCAGCAACATTTTAAATTCCTACTCCACTCCAATTAAGGACAGAAATGGAAATGAAAGGTCTCTGGGTGGCAAGTTTCTTTCATTTCTACCCTTTAAAAATGGAAAAAAGAGGGTTGAAAGCAGTTCCACTTCTTCCAGCAAGATGATCATGGCCCGTGTGGCCCACCAGAAGGCCAGGGAATAGATTTACAGCCCCAATCTCTTTTAACCTGTGGTTAGTGAACAAACCATAAACTATGTCTACAAACAAACATGTCTGGAGACCATAGGTTTTAAAGCACTCCAGTTGCAGTGTCAAAGATGTGATTGAGTTAAAACCAGGTGCAGACATTGATTCCAGTCTCTTCCAGAAGCAGGCAAAGCAGTGAGCTCAAATCTGTTCTGCCTGATTCCATCCTACGTGGTACGGTGCAGGTCATGCTCCAAAAGTAGGGGGGACCAGGAAAACTAGAACAAACTTCCAGCAAGATAATCAAGTTATCTATAAATCAACACATTTATTAAGTGTATTAATTTAATTTAATATACAAGTAAGCAATAAATATTTTGCTTCTGGTAGTTAATAGCCAGATGCTTCCAGGAGATCTGGAAATCGGCACGAACATTTTAGAAGATAGGAAAGTCTCACATAGCCTTTTTCTTTTTTCCTTTGCTATTTCTGCTTTTCTTTAAAAGTGGTCTGACGTATTCCTGTGTGGGACAAGAGAAAGAAAAAGATGCGATTTAAAATGTAAAACAGGTCAACTCCAAAACATTTCGAAGTTTAATTTTATATAAAGTTCAACCACACTTTTTAGATGTCCTCCTAGATCTTTTTCACTCACCACCTTAACCATGGGAGAGATTTCTTCCAACCGGATTTCAAACTACACCGCTCTGTGAAATTCCGGGGTCTTTCAGGGGCAACACCAAAGTCTCCAGGGAACTGCACGTGGCTTGTGGACTGACTATCCCTGATGAAGAAGGAAACTAAGGTCTTTGGTTATGCTTGGACTATTATTGCAACTTGTTCTCTCAGAAATGCTGAACCATCAACCCCAAGACGTTAACAAATGACGGGGCCAGCTACTTCCAAGCAGCTAATATTCCCCCCACTCAAAAATGCTTCAGCAAAAGATAATCCACCTATTTGCTATATAACTATGTATCTTCCAAGGTTTCTAGAACAACCTTCCGTATTGGAAAGGTGACCGGGATTTCAGGGGGCTCTCCTTTGTCCCCTGCAGTGTGGTCCGGCTGACCCAAGGCCTTCGCTGGCCCATCCGCTGCATTTGAGAGCGTAAGCTTTCCCAGCTGCTTCCTGGCACCCAGAAGAGCCTGGATCCTGAACTCCTGCCGTTCAGGAGGGCAGGCACAAGAACCCCTTTGGGCCTTAAAAGCTTTTCATATAGCAGGGGGGAGCAGCAAAGGCATCCCAGCTCATCGCCCCATCTGCAACTCTAGTCTGCCACTTACGAGCCCATTTGAAATGCTGCTCTTGACTCAGGCCGAAACATGCTCGCTCAAAAACCAGCAGAAATGGTCCAACTTTCTTCAGGACACGTTGGACCGTTCCTTATCATCCAAATGGGTAGGATCAGTGGAGACCCTCTGCGACTGAAATCTACAACCGGCCCATGAGCCAGCAGCCTCTTGGAAAATTTCACAAAAGACTCAGGTAAGAGCTGATGGTCCAAATACTGATCTGAGCCATTTTAGCTCTGACAGGAAAGCACCGTTTAAAACCAGAGTTTGAACTTTTTATACACAAACTGCGCCCACCTCCTCTCACGTCAAAGCTCTGTTAATACATAACATTGACAGGTAGTCCTCACTTAACAATGGTAACTGAGATCGGAATTTCCATCGCTAAGCAACATGGTTGTAAAGTGTGATATCACATGACTGCACCGCTTAGCGACGGAAATTCTGGCACTTCCAGTTGCCATCATTAAGCGAATCTCTGTGGGCCATTAAGCAAAGATGTCACAGAGTCGCCATTTGTGAACTCCTACCAGCTTCCCCCTTGATTTCACTTGTAGGAAGCCAGCAAAGGTCGCAAATAGTGATCACATGACCACAGGACACTGTGATGTCATAATTGCAAGCTGGGTGCCAAGCACCCGGATCACAGTCACATGACCAGGAGGACACTGTGACAGCCAAAACTTTGAGGACTGGTTGTAAGTACCACTTGTTCAGCACCATCGTAACTTAAAATGGTTGCTGAACAAGTGGTCGTTAAATGAGGACCACTTGTATATCAGTCCACAGCACTCAAAATGATTTGTGCAAGGCTGATTCAGCCAAAAGTATTTTGTTCCACTAAATATAAGGCCTCTCTTCCAGCTGAAATCAGTGGCATGGAAAGATGCTTAACTTTATCTGGATCATGTTCTACGTCAGCAATTATTGCTGTTACTTGGTTAACAGGATCCAATTCTCTCTGTGTGCTGAAATGCATTTTTGACTGAAGTGAGATTTGAACCAAAGAATCTGAAGGTCACATTTTTAGCTCATTGTACCCCAATTTTCAAGACCAGATGAAGAAGAGAAAGGGATTTGTTTTTAGCTTAACAAAAATGGTTTGCGCTGATTTTGCAGAACAATAAACGGAATAAACCACCTTGTTCCTGCTCTGTGATTCTTGTTATTATTTATTAACAACCACAAAGGATACTTTTGAATCATTTATGATTTCAAGCAACTTAAATCCAATTTTACAAATGCCACCATGTTAACCCAAAATGAAATTTCAAGACAAATCTGAATATTCCTCCATTGGCCTAAAAAAGTTTCTTGAGAACGTCAAGTGAGATAAGCAGAGATCCAACCAGACTTGCAAAATTTCCCACAAGGGATTTCTATATCAAACTTAATGAATGCCCAAGGGGCTCAGGAATGCATTAAGCTTTAATTATCATAAGATTGCCTTTTTCTGTCCAAGCTATTTGTGACTTAGAAATTCATTGTCACCCACTAATCTTTGCATAGTAAAATGATGGCAAAAAGACCTCGTAACACCTCTTTGGCCGGCTACAAAGATATTTGAGGGGAAAAGTTAACTGCTTATTTGTCGGGGGGGGGGGGGAGAAGACCCCACATATAAGGGACTTCCGTGGAGAAGAATCAAAGTGAACCAGCTACTCAGTTGATGTTTAATGCTGGTGCACTGCACACAGGCTGTTTAGTTTCTCTCACCCCAATGGTGGCTCCGATGGGTGAAAAAACTGACATACTGTATGGTCGAACTGAGATATCTGTATTCACACTTCCATTAGGACATGCTGGGAAGAAATTTAAGAGACTCTAAAAATAAATATTCTTTGGATTTTCTCCCTACTTTTTAAACATGGCTCTTTTTTCAGAGAAGGGGCCAGAACTCTTCCTTTGTTTAATGCAGGGTCATCTTATGCTACACCAACAGCATAATTTTGCCTGTTTCCCAAACACCGACAGGCTACTGACATTCGGGGCTGCGATCCTGAATTTCTGAAGCGATTTTTCTTTCTTCCAGGACTGATTTGGGCCAGGGCATATTTTCTGCAATGCCACGTTGGCAGCTCCCGTAGGTGCAAAGGAGACAACTCCAAGTTTTCTACGGAGTTGCACAGGTATCAAAGAGGGGGTGTGCGGAGAAGAGACCGCAGCATATACAGGGTTTCACAGCCAGGTCTGAAGACATACTTTTGGATATATTGAAGACTGATTCCTGTATATTCACCCTGGCTTTATCCCCACTCCCAGGATGAAATGCTTTCAACTGCCCTGTGAGGAGGAACAGGCAAGAAGGGGGCAAACAGAGCCAGGAAGGCTGGTTATTTTATTTTGAGAGTCCACATCACTTTGGGTGACTCCAGATTTAGGCGCAGTAAAATCATTGGGGCATTCTAGGTAGTTAAGTTCCAATGATTTCCACTGAAAGTACTCTGAACAGTCCGTGAATCACGTTGAAAAAAAAAGAGAGAGAGAGAGAATTCCATTAAATAACTAAATCTTCCATTCTGCCAGTTCTTCCTTCCTCCCAAACTGCACAGCTTATTTAAATAACATCTGCCATGGTCGTATATCAAGCGATCTAAGTATTTCCTGAAGGTGAATCAGCGTTAAGCAACATGTTATATATAAACCCCGTTCCTTACCCTCACCCCAGCCTTAGGCTCCTAAGCACAGGCTGATAAATTTCACTGAATTTCCAGCGACTGAAATGTCATTGGTTTTACTCTCCCAGAATTCTGTTTCTATGTTGCGCAGATGAGCCCAGCAGAAGCAGGAAAGATGTCTTGTTGAAAAGATGGATGGAGAGCGGGGATGTGACTGATCCAAATATATCATAAATCACTTCGTTAGCGTTGCAAGTCTCTTCTCGGTTCTTTAACAGGATCATGAGCCCTGGAAGAACACAGGCAGCCCTTAAGTCACTGTTACAAAAGGCTTATCTGTGGACTCCATGATGGGAGTCCAGGGCAATACAAGCACCAGAGCATTGCAAATAGAAAGTGACTGGGAGTCTGTCCAGTTAACAACGCTGCTCTTTGTATGACGGCTGTAGGTAATAATCGCTCTGACAGCCAAACAGAGAACGACTTAGGAACAGAGGCCAGCTCCAACTCCTGGTTTCTAGATAACTTTCAGGCTCCATCTGAATGTCCCTTATCTGCAAGGACATCAGCTCGAATTCCAAGAGAATCATCTTTGGGACGGTTAATGGAGAAGGGCTCCTCCTTGGGCGCCTGAGCGAGCCCATTTCTCTTAAAAGAAAAAAAGAGAATTTAGCCAACCTGATTCTATTCCAAAAGTTGTTTGTCTTTACCCTGCTGAATGTGGTGCTGGGATTGGAACGCCAGTGTGACGAAAACTCCACTGAAGGCTTTTTAAACTGAAAAGTGGGATAACCATCTGATAAAAAGATAAATTTGAAATAAGCTATCATCTATTTAAATACAGAAGTGTCAGCGATGCCGTGGATGTTGGATTTCCCCAGCTTGGCCACAGTAGGATAGCAACACACACATACAAACAGGAGACTCACAACTGTTGTCTTCTACTTAGAAATACGGAGACTAAATCTCCTTTAGCATTTCTGTTTTCAATCTCTTCCTCCGTGGTTTCTTTTTATTGCTCTGTTTTTCTTAACAGGATTTTTCAAGGAATAAGGCTTATGTGTAAGAGTTTGCTGGGAGGAACATTTATTTATCCAACAGATTTATCATCCATCTTTCCTCCAGAAGCTCAAGACTGCACACACAACACTTCCTCTTCCAAGTTTTCTTGATAACAACCCTGTGAGGGGACTGCCCCCAAATCACTCAGTGAGTTTCTAGCCCAATATCTTAATTGCTATACCACGTTGGCCCTTAAAGAACCATCTTGAGGATAGGAGGTAGAACTAAACAACTACATCTTAGCATTTTTGTTCAATTAGCCAGCATACTTCCTTACCTTAGGGCAGAAGGGGGAGCTGCATGCTGCTATAATTGTTATGGAGGGGAAGTTACCTATTTTATATGCACATGGTGTGAGGCCAGGCTGAAGCTGCCATAACTAAAGATGAAGCAGGCACGGAAGCAGAGAGGACCAAAAGGCAGGAATCTTGTCTGAAAGATCCCTTCAGGGAGGTCGATAAGAAGGAAGCAAGTTGTTAAGGAAACAAAGGGGAAAAATGTCACCTGAGCCAGGCAAAGGAGTTGGGCCTGAGCACATGGAAAAAACCCCAATCCCAGCTAATCAACAAGGCAAGAAATTTGGGGGATAAAAAGGGGCCCTGAAGCCCGCCAACTCCTTGCATCATCTTTGGATCCAGACTTGGCGGCGTCCGTCCCTCTAGCTAGTGCCTGGCAGCCTAGCTGGGAAGGACGTGGGTGAGCGTGGATGAGCGTGTGTGTGTGTGTGTTTGAGAAAGAACAAATGTACCCTGCAACCGTAAAGTTTTGCTGTTACTTTAAATTCGCTGGGGCTCCGTGTATTCCAAAGAACTGTTGTGCTTCAGCATTTGGCTGAAAGTGATTTGTGCGTGCCCCTAATGACTTCCTGGCTGTTGCCAGGGCCGCGTGTCTTGTCTGCTCTGGCTGCGGCTCTCTGGGAAACCCAGGTAGAAAGCAAGGGGGGCAGACAAGATCCACGTGCCACGGCAGGCTGTGAGTACGTGAGTGGTCATCAGCCGAATCTGGGAGCGCGTGTAAGCATATTTCATTTATTTTTAATACCCTGTCTTGCTATTCTGGCAAGGATTAACAACGGCAGCTAATAAAATTTAAAGACAGAGTAGAGCAGTGTTGTCCAAACTTGGCCACTTTGAGTGGACTTCAACTCCCAGAATTCCCCAGCCAGCATGGCTGGCTGGGGAATTCTGGGAGTTGAAGTCCACCCATCTTAAAGTGGCCAAGTTTGGATAACACTGGAGTAGAGGAAGTTAAAACTAGTGCTAGATATAAACTAGCACTAAAATAAGTACCGAATCATTTCCCTCCAGAATCATTACCTTCATACAGGTGGCAGTTCTTCCATGCTTAAAATAAACCTTTCTCTTGTGAACCTTCTGAAAAGTCTACAATGGAATCTTTATCTTGGAAAATATTATTTCTCCTTCGTAGTTCCTGGGAAGGTGCCCACACATGAAGTTCATTCCATGCAACTTTGGAGGTGTTATAATGAATAATTTATATGGGATGGCAACCTCCGCCAACCATTTTTTATTAAAAAAACCCGGCAACAATTCTGGCCACAAACAACATTTGATAAAAGCATTAATGGTATGACCACAGATTTCAAAATCCAAATAAAGCCACGGATTAATGCCTTCCAGCAGGACAGATGGATCCTTTTCTTGAAAGCCATCCTTCAGAAGAAAAAGATGGACCACAATCTGTATGTTGCACCTTCCCCAAAGGCATCAGGATACACACTGCTGGAAACACAATAGCCAGAATAGCCCAGAATAGGGATGTTGGACTAATTCCCCAAATCCCCACTCAGCATGGCATTGAAGATCATGGGAATTATACCCAGCACACCTAGGAGACATCAAGTTGAAGAAGACCAGCCTCCCCTTGTTGATATTTTCACAGGTTTTTCACTGCAGTCACATACTACACGGTGTTGACAAGGCTGGTCTTAGTACTGATTAAGCGGTGGTGGGCCTGGTTAGTTAGCTTGGGTGGGAATTGCAAGGCTGTGAGCTGGGCAAGGAACTCAGCAAAGCATCCGGAGGAAAGCACCACCAACCCCTTCTGTATGGGGCCAAGATAACTGCAGGGGTTCTTGATGGTCTCTGAGCTTGGTTGTTTGCTTGCAGACGTTTCCTTACCCACTGATGATGTTACCTAGTTGGGTCATGAAACGTCTGCAAGTAAACGACCAAGCTGAGAGGGCACCAAGGACTGCACAGTTCAACGCTGAGCTACACAGATTCTCTCCTCCTGGAAGAGGTTAATTGTCCTGTTCAACTGGACTTGAGGGCATCTTCAACTTTACTTTGACTCCGTCCTCCTCCTGCTGGCATCGCCAGTTTGGGGGGCTGAAGGCTTACGCATTGGAGGTCTCCCTTCACCCTGGAAGCAGGTGGCTTCTAACCGTCCCAGACATCTGCTCAAGACAAGGATGGGTTTTTGCCCATCTTTTGGCCTCCCACCCTCTGCCCACAGACCCTACATTTCCCCTGTCTTTCAGGGCAGCGCCTGGCAACCCTCCACGCCTCAAATCACCCCCCCTCCGGAAAACTCCTGCCGGACTGATGGGGCCCCGACGGAGATGCCGCCGCCGCCCCTTCGAAGAGGGGTCGCCCAGAGCGGGCAGGCGGGGCTGCCGCCGGCCACGTCCTCAGCTCCGGGAGGCGGCGCAGGACGGGGGCTTCGGCGGAGCATCCCCCTCGGCTTCCCGGGGGGCCGCGGCCGCGCCCCCGCCCGGGCCTCCCAGGCAGGAGGGAGGACGGGGCTCCGGGCGCGGCCGGGGGCGAGAGTCCCGGGCAGACGCCATGGGCGCCGGGTGGCTGCGCTGCCTGCTGCTGGGCTGCTGCCTGGCGGGGCGCTGGGGCGCCGGGGCGCAGCAGCGGCCGGCCGGCGAGTACTGCCACGGCTGGCGGGACGCGCAGGGCCGCTCGCACGGGGGCTTCCTGTGCCCGGAGCGCTTCGACACGCCCGACGCCACCCTCTGCTGCGGCTCGTGCGCGCTGCGCTACTGCTGCGCCGCCGCCGAGGCGCGCTTGGAGCAGGGCGGCTGCGCCGACGACCGCGAGCCGCCGCTGCCCGCGGGGAGCGCCCGTGAGTGCCGGGGCCGGGGCGGGGCGGGGGCGCGCGCGCGGAGCTCCTGCGCGTTTCTGCGCGGAGGGCGGGGATGCCGGCCGGGTCTCGCCGTGGCGCTCGGAGGGAGGTCGCCTCGGGCGCAAGCCCTGCAGGGCGCCGGGCGGTCGCGGGCAGAACGCGCGCGCGGAGCGTCGCTCCCCGAGGACCTGTCCTGGGAGGCTCCCGCCCGCGCTCCGCGAGGACCGGGGCGTTGCTCGACGGCCGGAGCCCCTCTGGGGGAGTCGACCGAACCCGGCTCGGAAACGCCCCGCCCGTTTCCGCTGCGGCCGCTGCCCCGGGAGCGCCCCATAGCCGCTTTCCAACCCAAGCCGGCCGCCCTCTCCCGCCGCCCGCGAAAGCCTTCTTCTGGGAGTCGCGTGGCTCGAACCCAGGCGGGAGCGCCCCGTCGGGCCCCTTTAAAGGGCCCGCTTGGAGCTCCCGAGGGGGCCGGTCCCGGGCGGCGGTCGGGCGGGGAGCGCCGCTGGACGCAGCGGGCTGCGCCTCGGAGTCAGCCTGCCCGGGAGGGCTGCAGCGGAGAGAAGCGCGTCTCCGCCCGTCGCTGCGCCGCGAAGGGACCTCCGACGAAGGCGGGAGCGCGTCCCTTTCGCGCGAGCGGCAGCTGCGGATTCAGTCACGGAGCCGCCGCGGCTCCCCGCGCGCTCTTGCCGGCGAGCAGATGCCGCGGGTCGCCGCGGGACCTCCACGCCGGCGGGCCTCGTACGAGGGAGAAGGCGCGGCGGGTCGTCCTGGAAGTACAAAACGCAGAGCGCCCTTTTGTTACGGGAGGATGTCCTGCTTCCCCTTAACCGAGAAAGGGGCCCCGGGGGCGAGACCCGAAGCCCCCGCGGAAGGGTCCATTCACTGCTGCTTCCTTTTTAGAGGGGGGAAATTGCCCCTGATGCAGGTGCTTGAAGGGAAAGAGGGTCGTCGAAGCTGCTTTTTGACTCGTCTGCCCCAACAGCTGCTTAGATGAAGTTATGAAACTCCCCAAAGAACTTTTCTGCTGTCTCTGACTCCCCAACTTTGCTGCCCTTTTTTGGGAGAGGACACATCTCCAAAATTTGCCTAAATATATTAAAGTGTATGGCTATAAAAAGAGAAGATGGTTTTCCTGATGCTTCAGTATTAATCCCTAGAGAATTGGGGGGGGGGGGATTAGGTGACAAATACGCATAATGAAACTTTTATGTATGAAAACTCTTTCTGAATTTTGTACCTGGTTATTTTAAAAAGACAGGGTGCTCCCAACCAGATGTAAACGATCAGATTCAGAAATCATCCTCTTGTCTGCAAACCTTTCACCTTAAAAAAAAAAACAACTTCAAAAGGTTTGTAAATATACCTAGGATCCACTTTTTTACTTCAGTGAAACTTAATCCTTGAATGATTGTGCAAGTTAGCACAATTTATTAATGCGAAGTGCGTTTCACACCATAGTTAGCTTGCAACTTTCTGTTTCATTTTTATTTCAAAATATTTATCATGGTTATAGATTTATAGTATCTGTAGTGCTTATGATGTTCGGAGGGGGGTGCCTCAAGATAAAACCACTTTCACTGTTTTTATCTAGAACAAGTGGCACCAAATCAGGATTTGAAAACTCCCATTTTCAATTCAGAGCAAATGAATGGAAGCTCATTGGTGTGATGGGTCAGACTGTAGAATTTTGCCTTCTGGATATTTCTGCCCTACGTAATGGAGTCTGTATACCCATCAAGTATCCAGTTATATAGCTTGCCCACCTGTGCCAACTCTGAATTTGCAAGACTACAGCCTGAATCATCTGTTGTTTAACAATAAATCCTAACATTCAGAGTGGTTCAAGATTACAGTCTTGTCTCTATTATCCTTGTTTTAATTGGTGGTGTAATATCAAGACAGTGAATAATTCTAGTGTTGGGATAGACATTCTTATGCTATACAATAAAAAACAAATATCGACAACCAAATGTCGGTTCATCCAAGTAAAGAATCCTAAAGAGACCAACACAAAGTTCCTTCCTTCCTTCCTTCCTTCCTTCCTTCCTTCCTTCCTTCCTTCCTTCCTTCCTTCCTTCCTTCCTTCCTTCCTTCCTTCCTTCCTTCCTTCCAACCTAACTTTACCTAACTTTACCTTTTCATAGAAATCTTTGTCAAGCTCAGTGTTAATTTAAAAAAAAATGGAGGAAAAAAGAAAAGGATGCTGCGGCTTACCCAGTGGTCCAGCACAGGAGCTGTGGTCTGCCATGGGGTACAATTTCAAAAAGGTGATTTGGGTGAAAAGTTCTTCCCAGATTATGTAAAAAACATGAGATTGCAAAGATGGTGGAGAGCAAGCAGTATCATGTCAGCCTGGAAAAAATGGGATTTAAGGTGGATTTAACCAGTAAGAAGTTTTTAGCCAACAATTGATATCAACATGTGTCTTCTAGAAGCTGCTGTCCAGCAAAGTTTATCTCATGTCGGATGCTGAGGTTAAATTAGAAACAAAAAGGACCAAGATGAGAAGTAGCATAGAGTGTTCCAGTTTAAGGAGAATTTATATGCTGACAGATCTAGTCAACCTTGGCTAATCCTGGGAAAGATAAGCTGGATAGATGTGAATGGAAGATGAGGAGATCCCAAAGATGTTGGCTGGACTGTGAGGTAAACAAGCCAACAAAAGCATCTTAGAAGAAGCTGCTGATTTTGTGTTGTTCCTAGGAAAACTACATGGGTGTGTCTGTGTGTCCCAAAGAGTCAAACTTTGCGCAAGGAGGTCTTTTTCAATTACCCATATTATTTTTTACTTTAAAAAATACAAGTCACATGTTGATTTGCTATGTTTTTAAGAGTGGTTGTTACGATATGATCTTGGAGGGGCACTAGGAAGAACATAGAAGAATACCTTTAATAATTTGCTTCTCCATCAACCCAAGGGTGACCTTTTCCTCTGATCATCTGTTTCCTTTTGCTCAGAACCTATCTATGTACCGTTTCTCATCGTTGGATCCATCTTCATTGCTTTCATTTTCGTGGGCTCCTTCATTGCTGTTTATTGTTGTACCTGCCTGAGGCCTAAGCCAACCCTGCAGCCGCCGATAAGGTTCTCTCTACGGAGCTACCAGATGGAGACTTTACCCATGATCCTGAGCTCATCGAGTTTACGGGTTCCCTCAAGGCAATCCAGTCCAGCGAGCAGCTCCAGCTGTCCGGCTGACTACCTCTGCCACTTCTCCCTTGTCAAGCCCGAACCTGGAAGCCTGGAGCTGACTTCACCGCCACCATACACAGCAGGTTGCTTACCAATGGGCCATTCCCTCAACCTCTCTCAGTCATCTGGATTTTTGGTGTCAGCCACACCATAACAACGCATCCCCTTTGACCCGGAGCTGTCTCTAAGTGGGAACTGGGTTCCAGATTTAAGGCAGAGTCGAAGAGGTTCTGTTGTTTGAGGATGATGATGTGTTTACAAAGAAGCACAACTAACCACCTGCACTGTGTGGGTTTCACTGATGTTTTGTCTGGTTTTGGGATTGAAAACTATGTGAATGGTGAGTTGCTCTTTTCAAAGTCCACATTTTTGGGTGGGCGGGGACTGTTTTAGTTTCAAATATCTCTGTTTCATTCATAGCTGAATGCTCATTTCAGAGCGGCAGCAATATTGCTTTCAAAATTGCTCATCTGACTACTGTGATTTTATGTTGGGTGTCCAAAGCCTTCAGCTATGCTTCTGATGGGAGCACTGCTCCTGTACACGTAACTACGTAAGATAGATAAATCTATAATGAAGGCAGCATTCCTATACCAGCTTACCTGGAAGTAAGCCGCATTGAACACATTGGAACTTACTTCTGAGTAGACATGACTAAGATTGCAATTTGAGTAACCGTGATGGAGAGTTGTCAGGGATGATCACGTCCTGGACTTCTTTTTTGTGTCCTTCATGGCCCACTTCCAATTGTCAAAAATCAGTGATATTTTTTTCCTGCTATTTTGCAATGGCAATTTGCTTCTCAACACTTTCCATTCAAAAATAGGCTTCATGTAGTTATAAACAAAGGGGAAAACCCAGGGAACTACAGAAGAGGTTCCTCCTGCCAGTGTGTACAACAGTCTCCGCCTATTGTGCGTGATGGCCCAACATGCATTATGGACTTTTCCTTTACAATGCTAGGTCTCCAAGTCGAACTCATCTCCTAGTGGCTTCATGGGTGCATCTGTGTAAGTTTCTTGGCAATAATATGGACATGCCAGTGCCTTTTTTGAGATGTATTTTGACTTCACAGTCTCCTCTGCAGCCCTGAAATTTTCTGGCGGTTTCCATCCAAATGCTAACCAGGACTGATCCCGCTTAGCTTTTTGAGATCAGCCAAGTTGCTTTCACTTAGTTGGGTACTGAAAGGATTCCCATTCCTGATTTAGATGGTTAGCATTATTGATCATTTCAGTGGGAACTTAAAATCATGCTTATCTTCCTCCTGGAAGTGGGATACCTATGGGTTAATCCTTGCCCATTTCCCCCCCCAATTAACTTTAATAATATTTTTAAAGTGCAGTATATTATTTTTACCAGAAGTTTAATCACTTATTATAAAGAGAAGAATTTTATAAGTAGTTAGTGTATTATTCTGACACTAAAGCAAGCAAGTTATAAAATGAGAGTGATTAATAATAATGATTAAGATATTTAATATTAAGATAAAGAGTCTAAACATAGCTACTTAGGAATAAATCCCATTGAGTTCAGTGAAGCTTGTTCCCAGGGAAGTTTGATAGAACTGCAGCCTAATAGCTGAACCCTAAAGCTTGCTGCGTCAGGAATATAGATAGTAGAATTTCAGAATGCATTGAGTTCAGTTGCTAGAAAGTACATTGGAGTGCACAGGAGTTCAAACATAGCATTTATCTACAGCTCTTTAAAGCAGTTGTATCTTCTCCTGGGATCACATGGATACCTTCTGCAGCTATCTAGCCTGGAAAAGACTTAGCTGAGTTGCAGAGAGGTCCTTTGTACGCTCTAAATTACCTTTTTGCAGTCCTACCTAAAATGCTGTGCAGTCTTGTAGGGGAGTAGAAAGAGATCAGTTCCCAAAGCTGTCAAAATTGTCACTGCTCCACACACCGGCATTACAATTTCCAGGTAGTATCAAGACTGCATAAGGATTACTTGGCTCAAGCAAGTGTACCTAAATTAAAAGTAAGTTCCAGTAGGTAATACCTTGAATTAAGAGGGGGAATGTGAATATAGGTAGTCCCCAATTTAAGAAGGAGTTCCGTTCCCAAGGTCTGTCCTTAAGTCGAATTTGTATGTAACCTGGAGCAATATTATTGTATAAGTAGTATTGTGTAATGCTCAAACCATTGTGCATTTAACTTGAATCGTGTATTTCCCTTGAAATTTGCTGCAATAGGGTCCGTTCTTAACTACGGGTCGTCTGTAACCCGGGCGTTCTTAACCTGGGGACCACCTGTATTCACTCTCATGAAGGACCAGCTGTGTCAGCTTTTTGTTTCCAGGACCAAAGCTGAAAGTCCCTCCTTGGACCTGATGCTTGTGCTGTACATACTAAATTCCATTTTAGCAAGACTATAGCTGGACCGCCGTTTGCCCTGTCCTTTAGATACATTTGGGCTGAGGGGAAGAATCCGTGCCTTGTATCCTGGGACCACAATTAAGTAGGTACCCTTCCCCATAATCTAGATTTCCTGTGAGGGGACACTATCTTTCCCTGGCCTTTTTTTAGGGCCAGTTTGGCAGTCGCAAGGTGTGCATATTAATAAAAGTGGAGTGGCATTGCCTAGGCTTCTGGACTCTGTGTCAAATGGGATAGGGCCTGGCGATATTGACGAGAAAGTCACATCTGTCACAGCAAAGACAATTTAATGTGATTGATTATATGCGTCTCTTGCATCCTGCCAAGAAAGGTTCTCAATTTAAAAATGATTTCTTACAGGGACAGTGATCTCCAAAGAAAGCCAGTCTAAATGCTAGGATTCATGAGGTCACTAAAAATTAAGGGTTCCCGTATTTTTGGAACCAATTGTGATAGGGTGACAATGGTTTTAGACGTGGAGACTTGTCTCAACCTACGATCCCAGTTGGTACATTGTCAGAGAGACTTCCATCCTGCCTTGGTTCAATTCAGTGAATGACTGGCCATCAGTAGATCTAAATTAGCCTTCTTGTCAGCTAAAAAGTGAGGTTCTCAACAGGATCAGCTATGATTTGATAAGGAGTCTCTGCCTGGGAAGAAATTGACCACCTAAGTCTGGTGTGTTGGAAGGGTATTTTGAAAGTAGGATGAGATATTAAAAAGAAAGAAATAGCAATTTCAGCCAAACAATCAAGAGAACTAGCTTTAACTATAGTTAGTAAAAACCTTAAATTCTGGACTCTGGTGAATTATGGGATGCATTTCCAAGTACTGCTGATATTGCTAAAGCTGATGTATTTTCAGACTATTTTTAATAGGGCTGGGGGGTTATCACCTACCTAGTACTGATCATCATGATTTAAGCAAGAGACCCAAATAGTTAGAGTAACAGAATCAGATAGAGGGTGTATAATTAAGTCAGTTTTCCTCCAGAAAAGTCCCAGATGAAGATGGAGCATATGATGAAATGTTTTAAGGATGATTTAGCCTGGTGGGTACCTTGGTTGCAACATATTTTTATTCACATCAGTGAATCTGGCTAGAGCTTGGATGGAACAGAAATAGTATTATTGTAAAAAATGTGACAAGTTTTTCAGTCTGTAAGCCTTTAGTCTAATTACCATTGTGGGCAAAATGTTACGTTGGGTTTTTATTAATTAAACTGGAGGACTGGCAGCAGAGAATAACATTTTTTTCTGGAGCTTGGGTCAAGGAAGGGTACTCCAAAATTAATAAGATGTTTTGTTTTAGGTCATTTAATGTCTAAATATGCAAAGTTAGAAAAAGGCCACCATTTCCTATATTTATTGCCCTAAAGGTGGCTATGAGCTTTGCATGTGGTGGCAATAATACAACTAGAATTGCAATTCATTGCGAAACATATTTTACTAATCAGGTTTAAAATAGAACTGTGAACATGGTTTGTCATAGTTGAGATTGAACGTCATCTCAATTTATCTAAAATGATTTAATTGAGGGCTAGTGTAAAATTAAAATGCTAAAGCATTATCAGCCTTACAAATGATCTCAGTAATGTATTTATTTGTATGTTGTTGTAGACCTTGGATACAGAAATGGGGCAAATGGGATTACATTTTTATTTCTAAAATTAGCACTACACAGAATAATGTTTAAGAGTTGTAATTTAACATGTAACAATAATATTAAACGTTTTTAGTGGTACTCAGTTTTCTTCCAATAAATCATTCCATAGGTAAAATAATATTATGCTTATTTGATGTTTACAGTTTAAATTAACAAAAATATAATTTCTACAATTTTGTATGTTTCTTATGTTATAAAGTTTTGTGTCAAGCTGCTGAGTTCATACCGCTGCTTATATTACATTAAAAGATTAATCTCATCAATGCAGAAATAAAGTTTAAACAGTATCTATAGCTGACTTTTAAGTATTAACATAGAAGCAAACTCCCTTAAAACAAATGTTCCTGTCTTTCCTTCTCATTAGATTGCAATTCTATATCTAGTGTCTTGTTTTTAATGAGGCTTCTTAATAAATGTCTAGGATTAAAGTTCATGAGTTAAGATGACAAAACTAAAGCAGTAATTTCTTGGTTTTATTTCTATATTAAAAACATAGTGAGGGGAAAAAATGAAACACCATGTATCTTCCGATATAACAAATGTATTTGGACACTTAAATCCAGCAATGAAAGTATTACTTGAAATGCATGGAGGGTGTTTGGTATTTATTCCTTCCAACCTATACACTCATACACCAGGCCCTGGTTTGTTGAATAAATCAGTTGTCCACACAGCATCACAATAAGCCATAATTCCTAGATCCCCTAGTTTGGCAATGCAACCTTTTGTGTACCATACAAAGCCTGGTCCAGCTTTTGAGCCGATGGAAGATGCAGACCATTCCATAAATCATGATTTACTAACCAAATGGCTGAGTTCACACATTGTACTGAGCTATGAAGGGTAATCTTCAAGGTTTTGGTCTAACACTGGAGAGACCCAGGCTGAAGTCCAACCTCAGCTGTGGAACGAGTCTGACAAATAAATAATAAATTAATCTTGATTCGTGGAATAAGCTGCAATTAGCTGGATTAATGTATAAGCCATCAACATCAATGTATAAGCCATCAAATCAAAACCAAGCAGCAAATTATTTAATGAATTTAATGAATATTGTTTAGCGGTGGTTATCCTTCTTCAGGGGTCGGTTCTAGTTGGCAGTGGTAGGGCAGGAGAGATCTGCCCAAAGGCCACTGCTTGGGGAGTGCCCCAGGGTTTTTTCCTTCGCTACTTCTTTTTTAATGTTTACATGAAACCACTCTGGAAGATCATCCATCAACATGTGGTCCAGTATCGTTGATATATCGGGAATACCTAGCTATACATCTTAACCTCAGGTGATGCAATGGAAATGCTGACCTAGTGCCTGGAAGTTGGCAGGGTGGAGAGGCAACGATTGAACCCCTCCAAGAGGGAGTGGATTTGGATAGGGGACTATACGATTCTAAAGAAATACCATCTTTAACTCAGAATGGACCTCCATTCCACCATTCAGGGATGGTTCACAATTTGAGGGTCCTCCTGGACTCACTTGGTCCTGCTCAACCAGCAGGTGACAGCCATGGCCAGGGTTTTTTTTGTAACTTGTATGCCATTTGCAGCCATTCCTGGACTGGGAGACTCTGGTCACCACCACTCATGCCTTGGGCACCTCCCTGTTGGATTAATGTAATGCGTGTTACGTGGAGCTGAGTTTGGACCGCATTTGGGAACTACATCTGGTTCAAAATGCAGTGGCCTGGGCAGTGGTGGAGGCATCCTGGTTTACTTGGGTGATTCCCCTACTTTGGAGGCTGCATCGGTTGCCAGTTGCCTCTGGGATATCATTCAAAGTCATCTTTAAGGCTCTGAACCTATTTATCTGAAGAACCACCTTCTATATTAATCTATTTACTAGATCAGGTTGAATAGGGTCAACTCTCTGTCTATATGAGGATGCCATTTGACAAAGAGGGCATATTGGATTGCCACTTCCATACTTGGAATTCCCTCCCCATGGAGGTCCAGCCTGCTCCTTCCCTTCTGGGCTTTAGGAGAACAGTTAAGAACTGGTTGTTCCATCAAGTGCAGGAGGGGGGCGTGCAGTAATTGACAAGTTTAATTTGGCAGGTTCATGTTTCTGTACATTTTCTTTTTTCAAACAGTTTTGATACTGTGGTTTATTTCATGGGTGGTATATTGATTTGTTTAAATTGGCTTTGGGGCCACCTGACTCCAGTCCATCTCTGGGCAGCTCATGGTATAAAAAACAATACAATTAAAAGAAAAAGATACAGTAAAGGAAATAAAATGGCAAATCCAGACCACTAATATCAAAACATATGAACATACAACACATCCACTCCAAGGAGAACAGCTAGGTCTTATGGCTTTCTGGAATGGCATCTGGGTGGGAGCCACCTGAATCTTAGGGAGAATCTCATTCCCTAAAATGTATCATTTCTCATGGCATTTTTTGCTCTGTGATGTTTTTGGCTTTTAGCTGCCCAGGGCCTTCAGGAATGGGTGGCATATAAACTAACAAATTTGATGTTACTTGGTGTTGTTGTTATATATTTTTTAATGCTGGAATGGGAATATCACAGTAAGATTAACCATTTCTTTGATGTAATTCATTTGTCAGCTTACCTCTTTTAGTGATATCCAGAATTTAATTTGCTTTGGAGCTTTGAATTTTGGCAGCCATTATATTTTGCAAAAATAATTCAATATTGGCCTGATTGTTTTTTCAATTTTAGAAGTAAAAATTAATGCATCATATTAATGCAAAAGCAATGTTCTCAAAAATAACCCCTCCAGCATGTGGAGTGAATATAAACAGTTCTTAACTTCCACTATATAGAGATATTCAAGATGTTTTGACAGTGTTGCTATTCCAAAAGAGTTTTATATTTGTCTATAAGCAAACTAGACTGGCTACAAAATCTTGTCTCAATTGGAAAAACAGAACAACACATTTTAGAACAAGACCAGACCTTTAAATTGCTCATTGCAAGAGCAGTGAAAGAGCTACATGCAGAAGCGATGGTCTGTAGCAGAAATTTCTGACATTAAAAAGAAAAAAAATACAGTGAACAGATCCTTCTAATAGCACTGATTTTATTTAAGCTGTAATTCTAAAAATGCTTACCAAGAAGTAATTCTTATCGAATTCATTTCTTGAATAACTGCATATAGGATTAAACATGCATAGGAATAACTGTTGGATTGAAACCTCAAATGAAATAGGCATATGGCAGGAGATAACATTTTACTTGCCGATTCCAAAGCGTGTGGCCTAATAATGCAGTCCCCTAAATAGAATCGAAGCAAAATGCTGAACAGGGGCATACGCAATTTTATATCATTTAAGTTACTCATTCCTTGAGTAGCATTAAACTTGTCAGATAAAACGAATGTGTATTTATTGTTACCTGTTATTCTAACGTAGTATAATTCTGGATGAAAAATTACATTGTCATTTAGTTCATGTGTCTTCAATAGCCCAACATATATTAACAGAAGTTCTTTGGGTGGGTGGGGCAGAAAAACGATGTATTGTTTTCATGGGATCTGAATATGTATATAAACATGTCTTTGGGAAAATATGAGCTCAATTTGATTGAATTCATAGTGTCATTTATTTTTCAGGGGTTTTGCGATATCTTCTAAAAGTGATTTTTCCGTCTGATTCTATAAAAATTGGATTACGCGCGTGTCTGCCGCATGTAACTGTCCAGGTATAGTTAAACAAATGGTTGTTCCTCTATGGGGACTCAGCATTAAAAAAAAAAAAAAAAACTTACATTCTTCCATGGCTGCTTTTACTTAATTGATTTAATTAAATTAATTGATGGGATGGCATTTCCGTCGTGTCTCACACTGGAACAAACGAACCCTTTAGTTTCTCATGTAACAGCCGAGACTTAGGTTGAATTATTCTGCATATCCTCTCTCTAATATGTTATTGTTTTTGATGAGCACCTTCCTCAGACTGACAGAAAAAAAGGTGCAAAGGAAATTATTAATGGCCAATTTAGCAACACGAAATGTGTTTATCACCTAGTTTCTTTCTCTAATGATCTGAATTGTGCTAACCAACTACCTTTAAAAGTTTAATAGAAACATTTTGCTTAGAAAATGGATATATGTCTCATAGTCTTACAAGCTTTCATGATGCATTGGAATATATTAGTCATATGATATTACAGATTCGTTGGCTACATCACTGAAATAAATTTCTAAGACATCATTATATATTTAAGACACAGATAAACATCAGAATATACTTAATGGCAAGGTTTATTGTTTAACAATTAGAAGACAAAACAATTAAAATTTGCAGTTCAGAACATGCACATTCACCAAATGCCAATGACATGTAACACTGCATAGAAGTGAATATATTATTAAAATTTATTAACATTATAAAACAGTGCATTTAACATCCATTTAAAACTAAACCTGAGAAAACTACCATAAACACTGAGTCAAAAATCTCTCCATTCATGCAGCTTCACAATTTCCACAGTAGTTTCAGCAGTAATGATTTAGGGGAGCTGGAAAATCCTACCTTACCTTGAATGCAGTCCTAAGTATTATATAGTGCCTATTTTTTATGAACATTTCATGAAAACTGCAGCGGAAAACTAAGTTAATGCATTATGGCTTAAATTGTAGAACAAGAAAAAAACAACAACACTGAAACATGATTCAGCTTTTACACGTCTGGGTCACAGTTTTGCAAGTACAAAATATTAAATGGATGCACAAGTCTGTGTTGAAACAACTTATAAAGCAAGTAGATACATCACGGTCGATTTTCACTATAATTTATTGACTAATTCAATCAGTTTCTTGGGCCTTGCGCATATTTTGGAATGCTTTCACTACGGGGCTCCTTTTGAGTTGACATTCCATGCTAACAAAATGAAGGTGGCACTCCCGTTGTTCACCCAACACTTCACTTTTGCTTACCAAACATACACGCTTTGATGCCTGTTTCAGCTAACAAAGAAATAATAAGCGTTACAGCACAAGCATGCATCACGTTCAGATTCACACTGTGACATGCAGACAGATTGCTAAAACTTAACCAAAACGACAACTGCGTTTCCACAACACGTAAGTCAGTAGGGGAAAAAAGGTCACGTGGTCCAATTGTCAAGCAAATAATTAATTTAACATTAATTGATGATAAAAAGGAGGTCTTCCCATGAGAGATTGTATTATACTTTTTAAAACATTTCTTCTACTGGTATACAACTAAAAAGGTTTTTAAACTATTATTTAATTTTATTAAAATTTATTTTTGCAAATAAGTCTAACCTAAGAAAACATGACTACTTATGGCTTCACAAAGTGTATCCAGTTGGTTGATTTTCTGGTTAAATAGTACCACATTCTTACAGTTATTTAATTAAAAATAATATACAGGTATAGACATACTTTTGATTTCTGAATGGTAGCAGATTCTTTCAACAATGATTTTTTAAATGTTAACATAAATATTGCACAATACATAATATACACATAATATACAATTTCCTTAATGCAGGTAACTAAGAAAAATGTAATTTTTATCACTTTAAAATAAAATACTGTAATCTAAAAGAACCCTATTTGAATAAAGTATGCATATCAACCAACTTCCCTAAATATATATTATATTATAATATAATATATATTTCTATATTATAGTGTAATAAATAACTTTTAAAGCCTTTTTTTTAAATGAAAGGTATAGGTTTGCAAATTACATATGCTTTGTACATCCTGACTTTTGTTCAACAGTTCTCGTTTACTTGGATTTATGTTATTTAGAAGTCTGAAAATTTTTCTTTGAATCAAACATTTCTATACCATTTACTTTATAAAGCGCGTTCTCAGAACAGTTTTTTTCATCTTTCCTAGGTGGTTAGAAAATGGGAGAAAACGAAACACTGAGGTCTGGCACCTTGAATAAACTGGCACATTTGAAAGAAAAATGTAATATATAATAACTGGCAGTGAATATTGTCTACCATGTTTGTAAGGCTGGGCAACTGGGGAACTTTCATTTCCTGAATTTTAGTTAATGCAAGGTATTTATGCCTGCATCTTGATTCACCAAGGACAATCTGTGTGAGAAAACAGGATCCCCTGTGTGCAGAAACAAGACTCTGCGTGCAGATCATTATTCTAGGTCACTCGCATGCAAAACATTCCCTTTCATGCTGTTGGGAATGGAGCAGGGGTTGACCCCTGTGTCCATCTACATGTAGCGTTATGCGGACCGTATATGCGCTTGCCGCTGCTGGCTGAACTAAAGATTCTCGCTGTCAGAGTCAATAAGAGCTTGCCTTAAGGTCATAAGCAACGAACGGGATATGTTATTCAGTTTCTGCTTAATCATTATCTGAATTTATTTTTTTGATTCTAAAAGAAATATACGCCGCTTAAAACTGTACTGTAAATATGCTATCGTATTTTTTAATAATTTGCTTCAGAAATATTTTGTGTTAATATAAAGCAATAATCCAGGTTTTTGAAGATGCCCTTAACTGTGTATATGTGACAGTGTGAATGTGTGGGTGTATGTGTGTATAGTAGGTCAATTTATTTGGCTCTCATTGCTTTATTAATGATCTGTGCCAGAAATAGCTTTCCTAAAGGCAATTTCAGGCTGCAAGATTAGAAGGAGAGCCCTTTTTAACGAGAGACTTCATTGACTCCTTGTTTATTTTCTGCTTAGCCAGAGAAAAATAACTTTATACTATGAGCACAGTTATGAAATAAGTATGAAAAATTGTATACTTAAATCATAAATATATGAAATATTTCAGAAGTATATGCAATATTTAATAAATAGTGTTTCTATTTCGCATTACTTTTTAAAAATGGACTTAATGTAGAAACACAACCCACAAATATTGAATTTACCATAATTTTTATCCTTGTCCATAGATAGGTAAACAAATTGGACATGTCACTGAAATCAGACATGGAACTGTCTATATAAAATATATTATTGACCAATTGAAATGGCTCTTAACACGCACAGTGGAAAAAAGGACGTTGCAATTTAATATTAGTTTTTTTCATTATGATTTTACAAAATGACATATTTAAAAACATTTAATCAAAACATTTCAGTTAATGAGAAGGGAAGTTTTACATTACTGGTTAGAAAATGTTTTTATTTAAAACACACACAAACCTTATTATTTTAAATTCTCAAACGTTAGCTAATTTAAATCAAATTTGGGAATGTATAAACAGAATATATTAAATACCAAAAATAAACTGTTTTATAGTGCAAACAATGTATAGTATAGTACTAAGCTGATAACATCTATTCCTTTTTTTAGATGACGACGACTAACAAAGCAAATTATTTTATAGTAAACTAATTTATACGTAAAATGTTCTGTAAATAAAATTTGCATTTTGAAGAACACCTCCATGCCAATCCACTAAGAACAATCTGTTTCTGGCTTCTGTAAATATTACAAAATTCTGGTTTGGGTTCTCTTTATGGGGCCTATACATATGTATCCATGTGGGATGTACGCAATGCACTATGGTCTTGAACTATGTCCAAACAGTCAATAATATACAGTAGTTGGCTCTTTCTTTTCTGACAGTGTTCATGCCTGTTTGGGAAACAGGAAACTTAGTTAAGGCACCATCTTTTCTCTCTGCCAACCCCAACAAGTAACCCTTGCTTTTTAAAATGAAAGTTCTGATTATATGTACAGGGAGAGTGGCAAAGGAACATCTTAAACACAGCCCAATCTTGCACACAAATGTCTCCAAATCAGGATTTTAAAGCAGGTAACAAGTCTCAAAGACACATACTCATGACAGAGAAAATGAATGTTGTGTTAAATGTACACATTCTGTTAAAGGAACACAAAAGAGAAAAGAAAGGTGTCTGTAAGGCCAAAGGTGAAAGTAACTGCAGATCTGAAAATAAATGCAATAAAAATCAAATTATATCAGTTTTCATATTATTGTAAAACTTTTCAAGTACAGAGTATCAAACATGCAATTCTGACATCAAACACCATTGCTATCACTATCCTTTATCTCTACAAATGATGGCTAAAATGAGAAATATGGAACTTCTTTGGCAAACAAGCTCATTTGTCACAATTCCTTGTTAATACTTGCTTTGAAATCTTTCTTCATCACATGAATTAAGGTAATTAAAATGGTTCTTTAGCACTTGTGGAAATCAAAGGCTCATTATTTCAAATAATTTCACCATGTATACACCTTTGCAAAGGCTATGCTTCTCAATGTATAGTATGTTGAGCAATCTGGTTGTTCATTATATTCAAGATAGATATCTATATCCACAGTATTTCTCTCTATACACAGGAACAGTACTCATCTTCACTGTAAATAAGCTGTTTGAAAAGGCTGCAGGTAATTATCAGTATCCGTTTACAAAATCCAAGCAACTTTTGAAAATTTTTAGAGATGGTGTATTAGAGTATAGTTGCACAGTGCTTATGTCTACTCAATATGTGAACTTCAAGAAACAAGAGTAACAACATACAACTCCCTCTAATCTTGTTACTGGACCATGTGTGCAGATGCAGGAAATATGCATTAATTTGCCTTGATATGGCAAATATTGGAACTCTGTGACATTGTCCTTCACCATTCATCAGGTCTCTGTTTTGTTGTATCATATGCTCTTATTACTTCAGACTGTGAAACAATTCCGTTTTCATCTTGTGAGAAAGCGTATCCATCTGGAAGTAGAGAGTTCCATTGCAATTAGAAATAGTGGTGATAGTTCTAATGCTCTTTAAACATTGTGAAAAAAATCACTGAAATGAAATACTGAAAAACATTTTGTGGAGGCTAACACTGAGGACTTGCATAGAATATGGCATGAAAGGATAAAAAGATTTTGCAAGCCATAAATACTGAGTTTCCAAACAGTATATAGAAGAACATTTATTAACCAATTGGTAACATGACAAACCACTGTGATTAAAGTTTATGTTCTTTTAAAACCAAATTCCAAGAAGGAATTAAAGTGCCACGACATTTTACACATTTTAGATCAAATCTAGCCCAAGTAGAGGTCTGTTGATGCAACTGGCTATTACTGTAGCACCCAAACTGCTCATAAAGGTCAAAAGACGTTCTGTATCCACGTGAGACAGGGTGAAGGGGAGAAGAATTGGCAGATTTCAGAGAGATCACCTTGTTGAACGCAAGGCACTTTTGAATTTCTCAACCATTTTTTACTTTACCTTTTGCTCTCTTTTATATAATTAGTCTGTTAGCCATATAATCATAGATCATGAGATTAATTCTCTGTAAAACTGATATTGTTTTTTAAAATTTTATTTACTTGAAATATTTGTATTTTGCTTTTTCACTTTTAAATCTTCAATGGAGCTGAAAATCAGCTATAATGTAGTAGACAGATGAATCCTTAGAATAATATAGGAGATAATCAGTGTGTGAGGAAATTTCTAATAAGAATCATATTGAATGACTTTGCTATTATTTGTGTCTTTCGAATTTGTGTTGATTTCTTGAATATCTCAAATACTTACGAAGTAAGTTTTGTTGCAAAGATTCAGAGTGGTACAAGTTGAGATGGTTTTTCTTAAAGACGTTTTTCAATAGCTGAGCTCTTTCAGTTAAGCTAGGGAAAAAAGAACAAATTTATTAAATGCACTAAAAAAATTTTTGGGGGGTGGGGAAATCCAGTCTGCAATGATGACTATTGAACAGATTACAGAAAATGAGCGATGGCATCAACCACACACTTAACCTTAATAGAATCTGAGCAGCTACATACAGGATGAGACTAAATGGAACTATCTGTTGGCAACTCTATTTCAAGAGAAGTTGCTTTAAGTTCCTATTTACAAAGCCACTAGAACATTCCTATTCCTATATCTCACAATGATCAGGCTTGTAATAAGCATTATAACTGGAAATATTATTATTATTATTTTTGTTTACTTTATGATTTAAATCAGTGCTGTAGATTTAGCCTCAAAACTAATTTAAGGGAGAAACAAAACTTTTCGTATGTTTTCAGTAGAATGTAAATACACTTCTGGTGAAGATTTGACTGTGTAAATGAGACCTCATTAATGTTATCTTAAACATTTGAAGTTTATGACTTAATCAGCAAGGCCTGCAACTAACTGTTGTCACATTGCTGGCAGTGAGGCATCAACGAATGAACTAGGGAGAAAAATGGTTTTGGACAGTTCATGCCAGGGCATTCTCTTTACATCATTTGCATCCACTCCATGTCATTCTCAAATTTGCTGTGATGGATTCCCAAATTCCCTGGGTGAAGCTTGCGGGGGGGGGGGGGGCACAAGCAGCTGCAAAATGGAAAAAGGGAAGACAAACTTCACTGAGTGACCCAGTGTCTAAAAACAGGCTGGATCTAGCCCTAAGCCATCAAAATACAGGAATTAAACAAATTAGGGCAAGTGTGCCCAGCACGGCTTCAAGGACTTCCTTCCATCCCCTTAACAACAGTTTTGTTCTAGGTCATATGACTGGGAAAGGGGGCAGAAAGGGGGCTTCTTCATTAAAAGAAGCACAGATTTTGCTTTGTATAATAAATCCAGTGTTTCAGAACTGTTTTAGAGGGATGCCTTTGGGGGACGTTTTTTCTCTGCAAGACCCATTTTCAAACTCAGATTTTCCCCCCTTGGCTTCTCTCTCCACACCAAACTTGGTCCCTTGCTATTCAGTTTTAAAACAATTGTCAGGCTGACAGCCAGCCAGATTCCTTACCTCCTTTAGATCATTTCTTTACAACATTCCACTGAGAGTGGTAAAGAATAAAAAGAACTACAAAACCCTGCATCTGTTTGTAGATGAAAATAAGTACACATTTGGAAAATAGATGTGAAAACCCGCTAAGTGCTGCAACATATTTCATTATACCTATACTGTATATGTAGTTAACCTAATCTCGTAAAGGATTCGGAAGTTAAAGATATTCAAATACTATTTCATTACAGAGTATCACAACAAGTACCATCAATTTGAAGTATACAGTGGGGCAAAAAAGTATTTAGTCAGCCACCAATTGTGCAGGTTCTCCCACTTAAAAAGATGAGAGAGGCCTGTAATTTTCATCATAGGTATACCTCAACTATGAGAGACAAAATGGGGGAAATCCAGAAAATCACATTGTCTGATTTTTAAAGAATTTATTTGCAAATCATGGTGGAAAATAAGTATTTGGTCACCTACAAACAAGCAAGATGTCTGGCTCTCACAGACCTGTAACTACTTCTTTAAGAGGGTCCTCTGTCCTCCACTCGTTACCTGTAGTAATGGCACCTGTTTGACCTTGTTATCAGTATAAAAGACACCTGTCCACAACCTCAAACAGTCACACTCCAAACTCCACTATGGCCAAGACCAAAGAGCTGTCGAAGGACACCAGAAACAAAATTGTAGACCTGCACCAGGCTGGGAAGACTGAATCTGCAATAGGCAAGCAGCTTGGTGTGAAGAAATCAACTGTGGGAGCAAGAATTAGAAAATGGAAGACATACAAGACCACTGATAATTTCCCTCAATCTGGGGCTCCATGCAAGATCTCACCCCGTGGGGTCAAAATGGTCACAAGAACGGTGAGCAAAAATCCCAGAACCACACGGGGGGACCTAGTGAATGACCTGCAGAGAGCTGGGACCAAAGTAACAAAGGCTACCATCAGTAACACACTATGCCGCCAGGGACTCAAATCCTGCAGTGCCAGACGTGTCCCCCTGCTTAAGCCAGTACATGTCTGGGGCCATCTGAAGTTTGCTTGAGAGCATTTGGATGATCCAGAAGAAGACTGGGAGAATGTCATATGGTCAGATGAAACCAAAGTAGAATGTTTTGGTCTAAACTCGACTCGTTGTGTTTGGAGGAGAGAGAATGCTGAGTTGCATCCAAAGAACACCATACCTACTGTGAAGCATGGGGGTGGAAACATCATGCTTTGGGGCTGTTTTTCTGCAAAGGGACCAGGACGACTGATCCGTGTAAAGGAAAGAATGAATGGGGCCATGTATCGTGAGATTTTGAGTGAACACCTCCTTCCATCAGCAAGGGCATTGAAGATGAAACGTGGCTGGGTCTTTCAGCATGACAATGATCCCAAGCACACTGCCCGGGCAATGAAGGAGTGGCTTCGTAAGAAGCATTTCAAGGTCCTGGAGTGGCCTAGCCAGTCTCCAGATCTCAACCCCATGGAAAACCTTTGGAGGGAGTTGAAAGTCCGTGTTGCCCAGCGACAGCCCCAAAACATCACTGCTCTAGAGGAGATCTGCATGGAGGAATGGGCCAAAATACCAGCAGCAGTGTGTGAAAACCTTGTGAAGACTTACAGAAAACGTTTGACCTCTGTCATTGCCAACAAAGAATATATAACAAAGTATTGAGATGAACTTTTGATATTGACCACATACTTATTTTCCACCATGATTTGCAAATAAATTCTTTAAAAATCAGACAATGTGATTTTCTGGATTTTTTTCCCCATTTTGTCTCTCATAGTTGAGGTATACCTATGCTGAAAATTACAGGCCTCTCTCATCTTTTTAAGTGGGAGAACTTGCACAATTGGTGGCTGACTAAATACTTTTTTGCCCCACTGTATGTTAAAGAAATAATTACTGTCTTAACTTGAATTAAGAAAGGCAAGGTCAAAGGATGGTAAGTTTTTAAATGTGTGATGTAGTAATTTAATTTTTCATTTACCATGTCAGAGAAATAGCAAGAAGTGTGTGAGAATGATGTGAATTGATATATAGTAGTTTTGGTGGTTACTACTGTTGTGATTTGTTATACGTATATCCTACCTTTCCTCCAGGATCCCAAGTCAACTTATCTGGTTGCTCCATTTTATCTGCACAAATACAACTCTGTGTGGTACAATTCTGTGAAACAGTATTTGCCCCCTTCTGGATTTTCTGAATTTTTGTGTATCTTTGCCATGTGAGTTCTGCTGATACAAAAGGGAATCTGAGTTTGATACCTGCTTCATTTATTTCCTAAACAAAATAATCCTCCATGCATTGTGCCGGTGTGAAAAGGCAACTGCCCTTTTAGATACAGTAACTGAGTGCCGCACCTTGAATTCCAACAACTGCTGTCAAAGGCTTCCAGTAATTGGTAATTGCTGTCACATCACAGTATAGAAATGTTAACCCATTCTTCCAGGACAAACGGCTTCCATATAGTGGCATTTAACAGTTTTTCAGCATGAATTGCTTGGTTCTGATCTTGCCACAACATTTCTGTGGTTTAGGTCTGGTCTTGGATGTAACAGTTCTAAAACACTGGATTTATTATGCAAAGCAAAATTTATGCTTCTTTTAATGATGGCAAGTTGTCCAGGTCCTCAGCCAGCATTCAAATCCATGACGCTCTCACCTCCATGCTTGACAGCTAGCATGTGGTCCTTATTGTGGAATGCTCCATTTGGTTTCCTCTAGTCATAATACCTACATAGTCCAAAGAGTTTGTCTTTTGTCCACAGAATATTCTCCAGGAGTCTGAAGGGTCATCCAGCTGCTTTTTGGCAAACCTGAGATGAATATCAATGTTCTTCTTAGTAAAGCATGGGCCACAGCTTCTGCTCTTCTACTCTCCCATGAATCTCATGTTTATGCAATGTATTTTTGATGGTAGAGTAATGAATGCTAACTTCAGCCACAGCAAAGAAGGACTGCAGATCCCTGGGGTTCTTTGCAACTTCCTGGACATTTAGGCAGTTCTCAGAGTGATTTTTGACAGGATGGCCACCCTTGGGGAGATTTACTATTGTGCCAAATCTCCATTTCAAGCTTTGTGTCTAACTGTTGATCACTGCAGGTAGCTCCAGAGCTTTGGAAATGGTTTGTAATCATTTTCATCCATCAGTGACTTTTTTTTTTAGCACAGTGCAACATGTCTCTGGAGTCTGTATGATGAGAACTTCACTGTGATGAGGGGAGCCAGGTTTGTGAGGTTTACATAACACAGGGTTGGCTGAATCAGCCCTGATTGTTTAACGAGATACTCACACAACTGGTTCAAGTTCAAAACCAATGTAACAAACACTAAACTTGTATGTTACTTGTTCACTCAGATTCTTTTTATATAGGACTACATGAAACTCGAGTAACTTTCAGTGGAAATAATACACAAAAATTAAGAAAATCCTAAAAGATGTGAATACTTTTTCAGAGGACTTTATGTCATGAGGAGAATGATTGGCCCAAAGTCACCTGGTGAGTTTCCATGGCTGATATGAACTTGCTTGGGTCCTTTGATCATAGTCTACCATCTTAACCATTATATCACACTGGAATATTACTATTCACAAAAATTTCCAGTAGAAGAAAATATTTATATCTGAAAGAAAGACATTTCTGAATTGAAGATAATTTACTACCTCAAGGAAGAATAGATAAAAAAAGCTATAAATACAGACAAAATCATGTCTAATGTTTAACCTCTCCACCTTGTCAGCTTAGAGCTCCTAGCTCTGGGTCAAACAAATTTTGAAGATTTTCCCCTCCCCATTAAAAATATGCACGTGATTCATTTAAATATCTGTGTGCATATGTACACAGAGCCACAAAAATCTGGGCAACCACTTGGTAGCATCTAGTGTTATCTGGATTTTTTTAAAACTCAGATCCGGTATCCTAAATGTTCATGCACCTACTAAAGGTTATGCTTTAAAACTGGGGTGGGGTCTTTTAATAATTTTCCAGTAACATATTAACTAAATTAATAACTACTACTTAACATTAACTACCCGTAACATAAGGTACCTTTTATAAAATTAATTTTCATCTGGAGATATGAACTGTTCGCTCACACAAACCAAGAAGCATACAAGTACATATACACAGAGAAACGTTTCCCTCCCTTCATCCGGCACAGATAGCAAAAAGAAAGAAAAACAATTGGGAGAATCATGGGATAAGAGGAAAGGGTAGCTACTCCGGGAGAGGAAGCCAAGAGAAAGGGGGGAACAAAACTAGATGAAAATGAAGCAAGGGGAGGAAGTGATAGTACAAAGAAAGAGTTTAATTTAGGTGTTACAAAAAAGTCAAATTCACAAGGTAAAGGGCTACTCCCAAGCAGAGGCTAATCTTCAGGTATATTCAAAGGCAGCCTTGTTTTGTAAAGCTGTATTTGCAGCCATTTGAAGTCCCTTATTTTCAACAGCTGCTTCTCTTCTTCTTAGGGACTGAACTACTTCCCCCCATGCCCACTGAAATGTACAATTCACAATGAACTATTAGTCGAAAAAATGTCCCTTAACTTGCTCTATGCAATATAAGAGCCTACAGTTAATGCAAGGTACTCCTGGCATGCTGAAGTAGTTGCATAATTAGTTAAAAAGGCTGTTAAATTAAATCAAGGCAAGAGAATCCTTAACTACAATATTTGGTTCATTTTATCAGCAAAATTAATTCAAAGACCTTTATGATAATCTTTGATCAAAGCAATGAAGTCCAATCAGAGAAAAGCAAAATACCTCTGTGCCACATAAATGGAATGTGAATATTCAATAGTGGGGAAACTACTTATAATAATATTTTACCTTTTCCCATGAACAACAGCTCCTGGATCTTGAGATTTTGCTTCCAACTCCTGAACTTCATCTACTAAAGTCTTAAATGCTGCTCTCTTTACTCTAAAATAATAATTTTAAAAACGTTCAGTTAATTTGTTCTAAAATTCTACGTCTTTTATTTGTCTGTGAATATCAGTGTAAAATTAAATTTAATTCAGTAACATTAAATTCAATCCCACAATAATATTATTTAAGAAAGAATGTAAATTACACTTCAGCAGCCCACAGGGAGCTCAGATTATACATTTATTTTTAAGTTTAACCATTAGGGAACCAGGAAGTAAGATTTTCCAAAGAAGCATTCCATTCCAACGGTACATATGTGCTTTTGCTTTCATATTTTATATTATATTATTAAATTCTGATGTATATACATTGTTCTCTTCTGAAGAGCAATCTCAACTAACCAATAAATCTATTAGTAGACTAAGGAATCAATTCTCTATACATGTGCAAATCTAACTGAGCTTGTATTTAATTAAGTAGATATGCCAATAATTATACTGCATCATTAAATCTACTTACTTAGGAATATATCCCGTTGAACTAATGGGATTTCCTTCTGAGTAGCTGTGGAGGCTGCACAGTAATTTTAGGTAATTAACAAGTGGACAGATTAATTATTTTGGGGCCCATATATTAATTATATCATACTCACACTTTATATACTACATCAAATATCAGTGCTGTCATTGGAATACTTAATAAGCCCATCCAGAAGACTCCGGAGCTGAATAACATCACTGCCTACATAGATTTAAAAAAATATATATGTATATAAAATGAAACATTTGCAATGATATTAAATAAAATATCTGTGAAAGCTAATCTTCATAAATCACCTATGTGGAAAAATTAGGCCTGACCAGTGAAAATGTCAGCAAGGTTGCATGTATTTCCTGCAGAGCTTGAGAAGCTAAGTGGCTCTTCCTAGCTGAAGGAGAACCTCTTCGCAGCTGGAGGTGCACTTCATTGCCTGGAGATGAAGACCACTGGCTGGCGCTGCATGAATCTCCCAGAAGTGGAACGGGCAGGGATTTGCCCTTCGATGGGAGACACGGTCCGGTTTTATATACGTTACACCTAAAAGAAGACTTGCGTACCTTTGAAGATTTTTTTTTTCCTCCTGAAAAATTTACCTGGCTACTTGCCATTAAAGCTCAATAGGAAAATTTCTGTGGGCTTCTGGAACATTGTAGTGTTGTAATCATCTTCCTCAGGATAGCTATTTTTAATAGTTTGTAAGCCACCCAGAATCACTGGTGAGTGGGCCATTTTAGAAACTGAAACAACAAATAAATGCTTTTTTGGGAAGAGAGGTATAGGCAACCTGTTGGGTACAGGTTGTTCCTCTCTGTTCTAGGGATATTTTTAATGTGATTTTTATTACGATTTTTGTTGCACTGTCATTATATCATTTTACTGTTTAATACCACTGCCTTGAAAAATTCTATAAAGTAGTATAAAATATGCTGAATAAAATCTATAAAACAGTTGCTGGTTAACTGATAGCTTTTCATTTACATTTCATAATCCTTTATTCACTTTCCAGAGAAGTAGACAGATTATGTGAAGATACTGTAATATGTGAAAATACAGTTAAGTTCTTCATTAAAAGGAGAAGTTTATGAATGAAATTTCCAAGATATTTTAAGTAATTTAGAGGCTCGGGGCTAACTACACGCGTTCATATTTCTTATTAGCTCCAGACGTACTTGTATGGCAGCAGAAATTTCAGGTTTCTAGATGATAGAAACACACAAACAATATTTAAAATAAAATGTTGATTTAAGATGTTGGAAATTAGTCTCTGGCATTGTGTCTATTGTTCAAAATTGTTCTATGTGAATCCCAGTTCATAAAATGACAAACAGGAAGTCTCTATGTGGAGCTTTTAAAAACTTTTAAACTCTTCTGCTGAATGGCAACAATATATGATGCCTCAAAAGCCACTAGCTTGGATCTGAAAATGCTCCTGGAAGAGTGGAAGGCTTGCTAATCCCCTCAAGCTGCAGCCTGCGGGCCCCAAAATCACTACAGAGAGACCCTTTTTCCCAAGGCAGGGGGAGATGGGTCAGGGAGTGAAATTAGTGCCCCCTCTTGTGTAGCAGTGATGTATTTTGTGCTTTGAGAATACATTTAAATCTAACTGAAGGTTTATTGATTGGACATAGCTCCTTTGTCTTCATCAAATAACAATATGTTAATTATTTTGCCCATATGTAAATTATAAAGAATAGCTTGTGACTTTACAGGTGGAATGGAAGCTATTCTTTGTAATTTAATCTAAATATTATGCACAGAGAAACAAAGGATGCTCACAGAATGATAACATATTAAAGAAAATAGGACATTTACTGTTCTAAATACATTGCATAAGTACTAAAGAAGAAAGGATGAGTTGATATGTAGCTTCTAATGAAAAAAAGCAAGGCGTTAAAATAACATACCGGGTTGATTTCTGAATTAAAAATAAAGGCAGCAATGGTGGCGATTTAAATAGAATTCCTTTATTTTTAAATGATTCTTAATGACTTTTAAAGTTAGGGAAACCACCAAAGAGCTGTCATTGTGTAATCCCCCCTGTATTAAAAGTTGCTTGGTGAAACAGCAGAATTGATCATGTAGGTCTCAGGATGTTAATTCTGACCATTGTAATGCTAACTATGAATGGAGGAACAACAGGCGCCTACCATTCAGTCAATCCAGCCTTTGGCTTTACAAATGAGCAACGTGAATTGAAGGGAAAAACGTTTTTCTGCATCATATTTGAAAGCCTGTCAGATTTTTTCCCGTTGCAGAGTTAATCCAAAACTAAAAGATTTAAAGCTGACATTCACATTAAAGACAGAAAGCTTCTTTGTATATTTGGATGAAGAGGGAGAAAAATACAATCCCACAAGAAAGCTCCCTCCGGGCTCAGCTGAACCATTTTTGTCTCTAACTTTTCACATCTCTCTGCACAGAGACAGGTCATCTGGGAAACGGCTAACCGATCCAGCTTAGACAATGGTGCTAACAGGGACGGCCTGTCCCGGGGATGGATTCTGTCTGCCTTTTTGCGATTTACAAATTCATCGGCAGCGCATGCCAAGTCTTCTCTGCCCTTGCCCCTTTTGGCCTTGGGAAATCAAATGGGATCTGCTGAAACAGTGGCTCGGTCCCAATCACAACTGAAAAATACAAATTTCCAATTAATTGGCCTTAACTGAACTGAAAGTTTTTAAAACCTGTTAAATGAAAATGTCCCTCTTAATTTATTATGTATAAAAACTGATACTCAGAAACATGCAAGAAACATTTAACTATTTAATTGGAGGAATTTAATCAAAGTGCTGAAAGGTATCATTAATATGACAGCAAATGATGTTTACAGAAATATATTTATATATGATAATCCTGAAGTCTTCCCTGGGGTGTAGCTGCCTCAGTGCTTTAGGGGAGGTAGTGTGCACGCACTAACTTATTCGCAAAATACCCTTTGAATGCTGTGCATAGCCGATCACCAGCATATATATAAGCTAACTTTAAACGACCAAGTAGATACGTTCCATAGCCAGAGAATCTCCACATCCCACAAGGTTTGAACTTGCTGTTACTTTAGAACTAACAGTGGACTTCTTACTTGAATTCTACTAGTTTAAAAATCTAGGCCAGATTGTACTCTCGTATGTATTAGGAAGAAACACTGACAAATGCTGGCAATTCGTGGCTTTATGAAATAAATCCATGCAAACTGCGATGAATCCCATCATCGTCTTCCATCATTACAAAATATCTTCTTGACTATATCCAATATAACTTTTATGCACTGATGATTCAATTATTTTTTAAAAATGGTTAAAGGATAAGCTGCTTTTCCTGATTTTTAGCTACAGGGATGAGGAATCCCCTTTTTATGGAAAAAAATTCTCTTTTTATGGAAAACCCCCCTTTTCATGGAATTCCCCCCCCACTTTTTATCCCCTTTTTACCTGAGGGCTGCACTTTCTCTTGCTTAACTTAGAAGCCACACAGGGCATGGCCAGTGACATCATGCCTTCACCAAAATGGTTGGAACTAAGTTTTTAGGACTTGGGTGTTGAAGGCCAATAGGAACTGTAAGTCTTATAGGTGCTTAAAAGCTAACAACCCCGCCCCCGCTCCCCCCAAAAAACACAAATAAGTTTGACTTCCTTAGTTTTTCACACTCTGGAGAGTTCTGGAGATTGTAAATGGAGTGTTGTAGATGAACTCTTTGTGCTTCGTGAAAACACCGTTCCTAGAAACTGAAAAAATGCTGTCCTGGCTATGAGTGTATCTGCAATCAACCAAGAGTGCTTCAGCAACTGCAACGCTAAAGTTAGGGACGCAGGGCGACGGCCCTAATTCAACAGACCACAGCAGTGACTAGATATTGCAGTCCACAGGTGACTCATTGTTAATGCATACAGATGAAGCTGGGCTGTAGCGACAACTTAGGGCTGACGCTGGCATACCAATTATCATTCTGCTTAGCAGCAGCTCTGCTGCAACCCTTGGACCTTATAGCTGGGCTCATGTTGGGACCC
Source organism: Python bivittatus (assembly GCF_059951505.1). Lineage (NCBI taxonomy): Eukaryota > Metazoa > Chordata > Lepidosauria > Squamata > Pythonidae > Python > Python bivittatus. Next base: position 1,842,658 of record NW_028277121.1, read on the forward strand.
CTCAAACTATTAGTGCTGGAGAATTTCAATCTCCATGCCCTGGATGGGATCAGGAATCCATGGCTTCTATGGAAACCAAGAGCTTTTCCCAGGTCGTCTCAGGCCCAGCACATATATACACGTGATGGGAGACACTGGGCTAAGTCCTTTGCTGCAGTCAGTTCACTTTCTAGTTAATATGGAAACTGATCTCTGCAGAAGTAGATTGATTAGGATGGTGCGTCCCAGGCACCTGATGACTTTTCAGGCTTCCTGAAGGCATTTGTGGATTTCCCCATTGATCTGTCAGGCAGGAAGATTGACAGAAGAGGCTCCTAGAGCATGGGGGCAAAGGATGAAGGCATGACTAAATATGGTTACATACTCAGGGTTGGGTCTCTATTGTGACAACAGAAATGGCAAAGTGGTTGTAGTTCTTTGCTCTTGTTGCAAAGGTGTGGATTCTTGCCCACCTGCTTTGTTCAAAGTTACCCACATTTTATGGGAGAACCAGGTTAATGCAGAGGCCGCTGGATTGAGATTCAGCGTGGATAAAATTATTCATGTTTGCTATGGATTGTACCCCACTATGGATTGTACTGAAAAAGATGTCTGGGGCAACTTTCTGCACAGTCATCTGGGATTTATTTTAGCTTCAGGAATCTGAGGAGTGAATAAGTTTTTTTGTAGCATAATCTCTGCCACACGTGGGCTGGATCTGTGCTCTGTCTCCTTCAGGCAGCCAGAAATGTGTGTGCAGCTGAATTCAGAAGGTGATTAATGACTCTTAGTAGTACGCACAAACCAGAAAATGTGTTTTATTTTGTCCACCCACATAGACTCTCCCAGCTTTGGAGCTCAGAAATTCAGTTGGACCATTACAGCATGTCACAGTCTGGCCAAACTAAAACGAACATTTTAGTTGCTCTGAGTTTTGTCCGAGAAATATTTGGGGGTGGTCTTAGCATATATAGAAGGCTGATATATTTTGCTCTTTCCTCTTTTCTGCATGGTCTATGTGCCAGCCTGTCTGTTGTTCTTCCCACTGCCTTATTTTCCTGTCACAGCTATGCCTGAATTCAAGCGTGGAATACCAGACTAGCCCATGAATTCCTCCAGTGATTTCTCCCCAATTGCTTCCTTTCCCATAGTCATTGCTGGTGAGCTTGAATTCAAATGCAGCATATCCTGACCCATGCAACCAGCCCTCTCCCATCTTCCCAGTGCCTTTCTTTCTTGTAGCTGCTGCCCTACCCAACTGACTCATTTGCCCTTCTCTCTAACCTTCCCAGTGCCTTCCTTTTCCTAATCAGTGCTTAGCCACTGCTACTAGGTGCTACTAAAGGCCTTGTGGTTTCTCATCTTCCACCTCAGAACGCCTCTCCCCAGTATAAAAGTGTTCCAGGTCCATGCTCAGATCAAGGAGGTGTTTTGGTCCAGGCATGGACTACCCAATACTTACTGTTTCATGCACAGTACCACCCTTGCAAACAACATTCTGCACTCAATTACGGAGGACCTTTGAGTCAGGGTTTACACCTGGGCACAGTTTGCTCTGGTTGATGATCTGCATTGGGACCCAGATGGAGGAAGTGTATCCCTCTTGGTCTTAGACTTTTGGGCAATGTTCAATACTATCAATTATGCTATCTTTCTGGACCACCTGCAAAGGTTGGGGGATGGAACATTGTTTTACAGTGGTTCCATTCCTTCCTGAGTAGATGGTTCCAGTCAGCAGTCATGGGGAAGGAGAAATTTGCTCTAGGATATATATATATATATCTTATATATATTATAGGAGTTGGCTCTCTCCCCATGTCATTTAACATCCACATCAAACTGTTGGGAGAAGTCATCTGTTGGATTACAATAATGCCAACGGTACTTAGTTATACACCACCTTTTCAGAATCAGTTGGAGATGTAGCTCTATTCTGGTCCTGAGATTAGCTGTGGACAGCTTTCCATTCTATCTGAGGGAGCAAGTCTATGATTTTGGGGTTTTCCTAGACTTATGGCTTCAGCTTGAGCTGCCAGAGGAATTTTTGCCCAGCTTCACTGGTACACCAGTTATGTCCCTTCTTGGACTAGACAGACCTTACGATAGTGACTACATACTTATCATTATGTGATTAGGCAACATTTTCCATAATTAGTTTCCCATTGCCTTCTTCCTAGGCCTGGAGAGAGACTGACTGGAGCTAAGTCAACCAGCTGGCTTCATGCACAAGACAGGACTAGAATTCTCAGTCTCTCAGGTTCTAGTCCAGTGCCTTTAACCATTTCACCAAAATGAAAGATTGGCTCTCCTAGAACCTCTACTCAAAGAGAAGTGAAGGGGATGGGGCCCCAGAAGCAAACCTCAATGGCAGTCCTGGCATTATGGAACAGCTTATCCCATAGGTTCATTTAGCCCCCACATAACTGGTCATGAAAATGATCCTATTTAGATAAGCATCTAATGGTGGAGTTGACGTTTTTTTTTTTGCATTGTGGATTTTAAAATTTTGATTGTGATTCACATTTTTAGATTAACCGGATGATAGATTTTATTGGGAAGATTTGAGGAATGATTTATTATTACTACTTTTATCATTGTCAATTACTTTGAGTCCAGTGTACTAATTAACCAAAATCAAAATTCTCTAGGAATGTAGCATCATGGGTACATTTCATATTGATTATGCCAATTTTGGCTGTATTGAAAAAGAGTAGGAAAAAAGATTAAAATACTTGACAAGGAAAATATAAATAAAGAAATAATTTATATCTACTTTTAGAAATGATGCTAAAAGAAACTCAGTATCTGCAAAACTATGGCATTTGAAATTGAATGTGGTATTTTTTATGTATTCTAAAATATACTCTGTTTTATATTAGCATTTGCATCAAAACACCAATACATATCTCTGGCAAATGCATTTTTACCTATGTTCTTTCACCTTTTTTGACTAGCTGTCTTGTACCATTACATGGTCCTGGTTTATTTTTACTGTGTTCGCATTTGAACATTCTAAAATATTTTCATCATCATTCCCTAGAGATGATTCTTCAGGTTTCTGTTTAAATGCTTTTCTGAAACTTTTTTAACGTTAGGTGTCAGCACTACCATGACCTGAGGTTGTCCAGGAGAACTCCTAACTGTTGACAAGTTTTAAATCATCTCTTGCTTGAAAGAAAAATTATAATACATGTTTGCAAAGATTTATATGTTAGTTAAAAGAAACATTACCTCTCCAGACATGTCTGGTGCCATAGGAATGATTGGCCATAAAGAAGAGTAGATGCCAAAAAATACTACCCAGAGTGCAATGCTGCCCCATATAGCTATATGACTAAACTGAAAAAAAGAAAAGAAACTGTTAGTAAATGAATACTTCTAAAACAGTTATATATATAAGGAAATAGATATGTCTGTTATAAAAACATTACGCATTAAAGTCTAACTTAAATTTTGCTCCCTTTGAAAATGTCAAAACATAGCCTGGCTTCTCTTTTCATCTAAACCAGTGTTTCTTATTTTTTTAAACTGTTTTATTGTATTGTGTATTGTCGAAGGCTTTCACGGCCGGCATACGATGGCTGGTGTGGGTCTTCCGGGCTGTGTGGCCGTGGTCTTGAAGTCTTGTTTCCTAACGTTTCGCCAGCACCTGTGACCGGCATCTTCAGAGTGCAGGAGCACAGACAGGAGCAGTTCTCTCTGTGCCCAGGGTGATGTGACCCTTTTGTGGGTATTTATAGAGATCTGGGGGGGGAGGGGGGATGGGGGTGTGTGGGTGGGGTTGGGTTACTGAGTGGCTGCTTGTTTTGGTGTCAGCATCTGTGTGTATCTTCCTGGGGATTAGGCAGGGTTTTTCTTCTACTGAATTGTTAACGAGGGGCTGCTGGGGGTGATTAGCAAGTTCATTGTGTGAACTGTTCACATGTCCTGGTGGTTGAGCTGAGTTCGTTGACCTTTTGCAGGCTGTATTTTTCAGGACTGGTAGCCAGGTTTTGTTGATTTTTAGACTCTCCTCTTTTTTATTGAAACTGTGCTGGTGTTTGTGAATCTCAATGGCTTCCCGGTATAGCCTGGTATAGTGGCTGTTGGTGTTGTCCAGTATCTCTGTGTTTTCAAATAGGATTTTGTGTCCAGTGTGCTTGAGAGCATGTTCAGCTACTGCAGATTTTTCTGGTTGCTGTAGTCTGCAGTGTCTTTCGTGTTCTTTTATCCTGGTATGGATGCTGCGTTTTGTGGTCCCGATGTATACTTGCCCGCAACTGCATGGTGTGCAGTATACTCCTGCAGCGGTGAGGGGATCCCTTTTGTCTTTTGCTGATTTTAGCACTTCTTGTACTTTTCTGGTGGGTCTGAAGATTGTTTGGAAGTTGTGTTTTTCCATCAGTTTTCCCATGCGGTCTGTGACCCCTTTGATATAGGGCAGAAATACTTTATTGGTGGGTGGCTGTTTTTCTTCTTCAGTCGCATGTTGCTTTCTTGGTTTGATGGCTCTTTTTATTTCATTCTTGGAGTAGCCATTCGCTTGTAGGACCCAATTAAGGTGGTTAAGTTCAGAGTTTAGGAATTGGGTTTCGCAGATCCGATTGGCACGATCCATGAGGGTTTTGATAATGCCTCTTTTCTGACGTGGGTGGTGGTTGGAGTTTTTGTGTAGGTACCGGTCTGTGTGGGTGGGTTTTCTGTAGACTTTGTGTCCTAATTTGAGGTCTGGTTTGCGTATGACCAACGTGTCTAGAAATGGAATTTGGCCATCCACTTCTTTTTCCATGGTGAATTGTATATTGGGGTGGATGCTGTTTAGGTGGTTCAGGAACTTCTCTAGGTCTTCTTCATCCTGACTCCAAATTTTTTATCCTGTTTTATTGTATTATTTATTGTATCCATCCTGTTTTATTGTATTATTATAAATCACAAGTAGTATATTATATTATTTGGATACAGTAGCCTTTATACAGTATTAACTAGAGACTGTTAACACTTGAATGTTTAAATAACTTAAACCTTTAAAGATAAAGAAGATTATATTAATATTAGGTATAATTTCTAAAATGAGAATGTTGATAAGCATAAAGTTGTTTACATTTTACACATATAGCTTTGGATGTAGACCAGTGCTTTTCAACCTCAGAGACTTGAAGATGTGTGCACTTCAACTCCCAGAATTTCCCAGCCAGCCTGAGCTGAAGTTATTATCTTAAGAATTAACAATTGTGACCAACTCTAGAGGTGAAGGCGTAGTGATGATCAACAGGGATGACTGCTAATCTAATCTGAGACTCTGTTTAGAGTACGTTTCTTAGTGGTGCTTACAATCCTTCCTTCATCTCCAAATTACTTTACACCTTCTACAGTTTTAGGTCCTAATGCTGGCAATAAATGTAATCTAGCCAGAGTTAATACTATTGTATAAACAGGTGGGAATTTCAGTTCTGAAAGTGAGTCTAACTTAGATCTCAGTCTAACTAGATCAACTGCTGTACTGTGGGATTAGTAAATGTTGGTTGGTGTCATTCTGGAATAGAGGCCTTACGAGGATACGAAGTGATGCATTTTAAATCCATACTACTTCCAGAAGGAAGTGCATGGGCAAGGTCACGGATTCTGGCACAGCTATAGTTTGTTTTAGTAACGGATGCCTGAATCTACTTTGTGCCCTCACCCAAACAGACGAAACACTTAAAGTGAATTTTATTCCCACAGCTAAACATTTTTGGAAAAAAGGCTCGAGGCCACAGATTTTAACCAAAACAAAGGGGCTTGTTTCCAAAGAAAAGGAAAACAGGTAATGTGAAAGCAATAACTTATTCTATTTTTTTTCCTAGTAAGTACTATAAAATAAAAGAGAGAGGTTCATCAAGAGTACAACTCACAGAGCACGCTCTCTATAAAGTTTCCAGTGTGGTAGTAAAATGGGAACTGAAGGGCTAGCGCTAAACAGGCACTTAGGGGTGGAACTCCTGCCAGTACTCATCAGTTAAAGAATGTTCCAGAGCATTAATCTGTGCAGGTATAAATTCATCAGCATCATGTACAATTAATTATATGTTGTCCCTCAGGGCTCCATTCTATCTCTAGTGCTTTTCAATACCGAAATGGAAGTGCTGGAAGAGATCACAATTCTGAAGCTACATGCCTGTATATGCTGATGATACCAAAATCTATGTCTCTGTAACATCTTCAGGTAACCATATGACTCCCTGAATGCCTGCCTACAGTCAGAAATGGGTTGGATGACAGAGAATAAATTGAAATTGAATAAAGACAAGACAGAGGTGCTCACTTGGGAGTGCTCATAATTCCAGGTAGGAGTCAATCCCCTTTATTCTATACAGAATTGGTCTCCAAAGAAACTGGTATGCAGTTTGGGAATATTTCTGGAATACTAGATTGGAGACACAGCCAGCAGTCCCCTTTATCAGCTTTAGTTTATGTACTAACTACATTCCTTTCTAGAAGAAAATGACCATAAAACTGTAGTGCATATACTGGTAACTTTCAGGCTTGACTGCTGTAATGTTAACTATGTGGGGCTCCCTTTGTGTCTAGGCAGGACATTTAACTGGTACAGCATCTGTACCAGATATTTCTGAATCTGAGTAGTTTTTTAAAAAGTTTGCCATTTGGCATCAAGCGCTACTATAAAAAAAGGAAGACTTATATTTGCCATATGAGGATCACATACTGTTCTTCTTTGTGTACATAAGGATTTGCATATAGATAAAAGATGGTATCTCTATTTGTTATTTGCGGTAAATTTGAATAAGCAAATGAAACACCCACCAGTAATTAAAAGTGTCACTGCATTGCATAAATTGAAATGAATGAACCACTATCATTTATTGCTTTATAATATTTTAAAAGGTATCTTACCAAAGTCCAATATGAAGTCTCTAATCCAGCTTTTAAACACACAGTTATTACCACAAACTAAAAAAAAAGAGAGAAATTACTTTTCTTTACCAGATATGTTTAACTCAGATTGAAATATGAGATTTCAAAATTAAAGGCCATTTTTAACACACTAACATTTCTATATACATAATTTAAGAAATTTTATCCAATAACCAATCCAACTTGGAGGATGTCTTAGATTTTTTTTCCCAGAAAGCCCTCACAAAATAAAATGCAGGATGATCAATTTTTGGCACCCAGTTTCTTTCAGGAAAAAAAAAAAAAAAATCTTAAGGCTCCATTGCGTGTAACTATAATAAAATAATGTCATGGCAGATAACATGCCTTATGTACACTGGAAGGTAGTTTTGTTTTTTCTTTAGTGTTTAATGTATGCTAAGTATATCTGAAGGATAATGCAACTGGTTACTTTGCTAGTAAATGAAAAATTATTGAGAAATGACACTCGAATATTTGATGATGAATTTCAGCACAATCTCTCCAGGGACTTTAGGTACACTTAATATGTAATACTTTTAAACATTAATATGAGTTTAGCTTTATAATTACAGCTTTAATATCATTGTTAATACTATTGTTAGACTATTATATATGCACAACAGGGATGTCATCTGAGATCAAGTTCTCTGTTGAGTTCCTTTCTTCTTATTCGTTGTTTGTTTGACTGACTCTGTTTTATGATGGTTATTGACTGAAATAAAGATTGCCCCACTTGACTTTTAATTCTACCCAGGAGGTTATTTGAAAAACCTAATTAATTTCACAATTGCCTCTCTGAGGGAGAGCAGCCTGTCTGGTGGTTTAAAGAAAGCAATTATTAGACCTTTGAAGAAATCAGAAGAGGATTCCTTAAGGTTAGGCAGTTTCAGCTAGTTTCTAATGTCCCATGTTGGGTAAAGTAACTGAGAGAACAATGTCTTCTCAGCTACAAAGAGACCTAGAGGAAGCAATTTATCTCGACTCATTTGAAACTGATTTCAGAGTGGGCTATGGACTTGAGACTGCCTTGGAGGTCCTATTCAATGATTTTTGTATGAGGAGTATGGGTGATGGCCAGCTCAGACTGAGAAGAGCCTGAGATGGAAGAAGCTGCTTGAAGGTGCCCTGGACAAATGCCAGGCTTAAGGGGAGTCTAGCAATCAGGCACTTGAGGCTGACATGGCTGAGGAACATTTGGGACAGCTGGACACAGCAGAAGAAGAGGGGTCTGATTTGGGACTTCCCCCTAGAACATGCAGAGCCAAGCGCAGAGCAGAACAGAAGAGATCTCCATGGCTCCTTGCACATCAAGGACATTCCCACCCTTGATTGTCTGCACTTGGCATGGGTTCTATTTAAGAGTCGTCCCTGCCCATTAGCTCTCTGTCGGGAACAACTGTTCCACTTGTCTGAACTCTATACATTTGGCTCCTGAACCTGTTGCCTGAGAACTCTGCTCCTAGCCCTCACAGTCTCCAGACACCGGGATAGGATGTCCACACCACTGCTTAATTCACTAGGGGCAGAGATGTATATTTGGGTATCATCAGCATACTGACGATACCTCACCCCATGGTGACGGATGAGCTCACCCAGCAGCCTCATGTAGATGTTGAATAGAAGTGGAGAGAGCACCGACCCCTGCAGCACTCCACCCAGTAGGGGCCGAGGGTGGGATCTCTCCTCCCCAATCACCACCAACTGGAATCGACCCTGGAGAAAGGAGGTGAACCAGCACAACACTGTGCCATCCATCCCAAATCCTCTGAGTTGCTCCAGAAGGATACCATGGTTGATGGTAGTGAAAGCCACTGAGAGGTCAAGTTGGGCAAGGGTCGATGCACAACCATTTACAGCTGACGTCCAGGTCCTGCAGCACAGCAGTCTCCTGACTGATTATTCAAGTGATGAGACAGATGAATGAACACCTATGCATCCTAGGTACTTCCAGGGGCAACCCTGTTCCCTGCAGCATCCCCCCACCCCTTTTTTTTAATTATGACGAACCATCCTTCTGTATGTGAATGTAACTGATCACATCAATATGCTCTGTCCCTGCCACAAATGGTGCACATTTCAACATGAATGTTTTGCATTAAGAGCAGACACAAAGTCAATTTTAGTTTTGTACTCATGACAATGGCATTATTTAACAGAGTTTAAAATGCCAACTATAGCACATGCTGTGTATTTGGCTGTTAATCCATTTGTTTTGGATTTAATTTACCAGGAATGTAGAACGAAGCAATTGTAACCAGGGAATGAGCTTACAGGTGGAAGAGAAAAAAATTATAACTACATGGCTTACAGTGTAAGTCATAAGTAGGGCTCAGTAAGATCACTGCAGTGTCAATTGCTGTTTCCTGTTTAAGATATGAGCTAAATTAATAAGAGTAGAACTTACTGTATATACAGCATTTCCCAAAAGCAAGTAGTCTGAAGTTTTACCACTGGCAAACACAGTATCTATAAAATAATAACATTGGCAATATTAAATAAGACACTATGTATGGAATTTATTTATTTATTTGTTTTATTAGATTTACATGGCAGCCAACTTGCCAAGTGACTCTTGCTTCAAGAAAGAAAAGAGGGTAGCTTGTATAAATGAATAAACAACCAGCTACATTTACAGGTAAGCAACCATACTTCTATGTACATTGCACATTTGCCTGCTGGTGAGGAAGGGCTGGCTGGGGGTTGACTGGTGAGCCCTCTTCATCCCTGGTGGGAGGGGATCCTTGGGGACACGGTAGGAAGGGGAGTGGGGGTTCAGTTTTCCTCACAGTCTGTGGCTCCCTTTGTTCCCCCTCCCCCCAGCAAAGTGGCAGGCAGTTCCATGGGTCAGCCGAGGAGGAGGAGGTGGCGGCGGCTTTACTGGGGCGGTTACTGAGGGTTGTGAGGGGAGTAGAAATGGCATCAGCCTATATTATATGTGGAAAGAAGGATGACCCAATGGGTCATGGGTTGTCTAGTATTAACTTAAAAATAAATTTATTTAGGAAATTTCTATGTACTGTGAGATGTGGAGGAATAGACAGGTTGCTTGCCAGTCACTGTAGTTCTATGCATTTGCATCTGGACAAAAACATGTGTTGGAAATTTCTAGAACTGGGATAAATCAGGGATGTGCCTGCTGTTGAAATAAATTTCTACCTTTCCCCTCAGTTTCTAACCCCAAGAATACTGCAGGCTGCCAGGAGCCTTTCCAGGCAGCTATTTCAAGAAAGGAAGGAGAGCATTGTGTGTAAATGTACAACCACCACCTGAAGATTTATGAATTCAATTTTACTACTTTATTTTCCTTCTTCAACTTCTGGAAATATACTCTCCCCATTGTTTAAAAGTCCTCTGAATGATTATTTTGATTATTCTGTCTGGCTGATGAGTGGCTACACGAATTTGTTTAAAAATAAATAAATAAATGTTACATTTCTAGTATGAATGCAGTATTTTCAATTTTTTATATTTACTTACCATACTGGATGGCTTTTAGTGGAAACCAAAACAGGATTACTGAATGAAAGAGGCCATTTAAACAATGAACCCAGAAAACCTGAGCAAAAACAAACATTCATGAGAATCATTGTGATACAACTAACTTTGATCTTCTTTTTATAGATTTTTTTAAAAAAAAAATCAGATTTTTTTTTCAAAAGCCCCCTTTTAAAAGCTAATATAGCTGCAGCATTTTCTGCCTCACTGCTCTTCATGGGTCATTTATTTTTATGTATTTCATGTTTAATTTTTTGAACAAAATGAAAAAAATGCCTTTTATAGTAAAGCCAAAAACAAATGAAAACCAACATTTGCTATTCACAAACATCAACATTAAGCAGTTTAGCTGAGCACATTAAACATTTTTGATTTATACCACTTTCTTGATTAACATGGAACAAACACAGATAATACAACTATATCCAATATAAAAAGAATTATGTGCTTTTATGTATGTGTGTATGGAAAGAATCATAGCACTGAGTAAGTAAGAAAAAAACTTTTGCCACTTCTATAAAAGGGAAAGTTGTTTTGTACTTACATATCCCTTTACAAAACATAATCTTTATTGTGCTAAACAGAAACTTATTAACTGCTTCAAGTTGTTCAAGCAACAGAAATTATGTTGGCTGCCTCAAAAAATGTTCTACTCTGCCTGTATCCTCTTTGTAATATTATCTAACTAGCTAAGGTTGTACGATCCAATTTATGCCACAATACTTTACGTATCTGAACTTTTATGTTACTCATTAACCTCTGTCTCTCATTGCCAAAAAGTATTATTTGACAAAAAGCTCAGGTGGGGGCAAGAAAATTAGGGCTGCTTTTTTATTTTCATGATGAATACTTATTGTCACATGCTAATCCTTTAGCCTCTGTCCATGGCCCCATGAACTCTGACCCCCTTTATCACAATGAGTCTATGCATCATCATTTAGTGCAACAAAGATTCTAAACCTCCCGCGTATGAAACCCGGAACGTCTGTCTCCACAGCCGTTTGAAACTATGCATTCACAAAACTTACTTGAAATAAAAACAATAAGAGCTACGAGCCAGATCTGTTCCTAAAATTAATAGACGATTAAAACATTTAAAACTGAGTTGAGTTTAACATTCACTATTGTGCAAAACAAAACAAAACAGGACGCTGTACAAATAAAATCATTTAATTTGCATTCACTAAACTTTTTCAAAAATAATTATATGTATTAATACAAAGCAGTGTAACAAATTGTGACAGAAAACCTACTGAACCATTTTGAATTGCTGAATATTTCTTAATCTCTTGGATCTATCTGGTTTATACCATTATTTTATTATTGTAATTAGTTGAATAAAAAGGAATGTACAGAACTAACATAGGGAACATTTATTTTAAGAAGCTCATGAAATCTAAGCTAATTAAAGTTTTGAAGTGTTATAAATAAGTGGTATTGAAATAAAAACAAATAAAACCTCAGCCTTATTAATTTAAAACATGACCTGTACTATTATTTTTCTGTTAATTACAGCCTTCGTGACTGTAATAAAATCACAAACACTGGTCCATATTTAAGTGTTCTATATGTATTTCTGTTAGGTTTACAGTATTTATACCTAATTCACAGAATTATATATGGAAAAACATAATAGTAATAATCGCACAATCAATTATACTTGCTGGGTTACATAATTTAATCGGCAAAATATACCACCTCAGATTTCAGATTATAATTAGCTTTAAAACACTATTTAGTATATCGGTGTTAATTTGGAAATTGTACATCTGTTATTCTTTTTTTTTAAGTTTTTCAATTATTTACTATTTATTTAGTAATAATATGAAAATATTATTAGTAAATAATAATAAAATATGTAAATTTTATTATATTTGAGTGAGCTCCAAATGTAACCAAACCAAACCAAACCAAACCAAACCAAACCAAACCAAACCTCCATACAAATGTATTAAGGATTTGTTTGCTGAAGTTCCTTTCCACTACTTTTTACCACATCAAATCCTACTCTGGAAATTTTATGCATATTCATGAACAGCTTTTCTGGGGAACTAGAGGTTACAGCTGGAAGGACTAGCTAGCTCAAAAAACGGAAGAAAGACTGGATTTCATTTTATTGTTACTGGAAGCTTACTGAGATATACGGTACCATAATTATTAAACTTATATTTGAATTATTTGAATCACATTGTACTAAAATAGGATCAAATATGTGTACATTAAATAATTACAAATTTACTTAAATTCTTTCCAACTACCTTTGAATTGAAATCCAGAGCATTTTGGGAGGTCTTGTATAATTCAGGGTATTTTAGCATGTTTTCTTTGTGGCAGGATCTCTCAAATATTCCAAGTGTCAATGGAGGCATAGCTGTAAAGATCTAATGTGCAAATCAAATACAATAACATTTGTAGTAAACATTCAATATATTTTAATAATGTAATAGTTAACATTGCCAAAGAAATTATATATAAAAACTTACCACATTATAAAGTCCTATGCACCATCTTTCAAAAAGTATCTGTCCAGAAAATCCATTAACAAATGCAAACCATATCTGAGGAACAGAGTTTAAACATAATATCAATTTTATGGATTCAAGGATATCTTTTCTTGAATCAATAATATTTAAAAATGGGGGAAGTTTTATTGGCAGAAAAAATAACAAAAATGTGAAGTCTTAACCCTATAATTAAAAATAATTTTATTCAAATGTTGTATCCATTCTTTAGCCATATACAAATGTATTTCTGGATAAATTATTCAATACTGATATTTGAAATCTTTGAATTTGTTAAGATTGTACATAGTTTTTATACACGGTGGTGGTATCTGTGAAACCAGTATATGAGAAATGTGACTAACATGGAATAGTCAGCAGTTGACAAACTAGACTGGCAGGGGAGCCGTTCTGTGGCATCTTTTATGAGCTCTTAACAGCTATTCCCCAACTTGTATAGTTCCGGGCTATGATATGTAAGACTGGTATTTAGAGAGAAAAAAGAAAACATTCTGATTAAGGACAAGCCCTTGAGGATATCTGTCTTTGAGATAATGTTTTATCTAGATTATTTTGGATACAACATTATCTATGTGCATGATTCCTATAATTCCAACTCGAAGGATCCAAATCACTGAGTATTTACTAACCAAATATGTTCACAACAGCAACAACATTAATTTTCTCTCATGGAAAAGATGATAATGATGACAATGATATCTGTTTAACTTTTATTAGGTAATTGAGCACATGATTTCTTTTTTCTTAAGAGTACATTGGTATCCTAATGGATGTTAAATCAACACAATAATTGTTAAGGATTAAAAACCCAAAACAATATTATATTACTTGAATTTAATGCATTTCTCAGCAAAACTCTGTTAAAAGTTTTTCATATCTGAGGGTATGTAATTGAGTAAATGCAACATACTCATCAACTATTTGAATATTAGCAAAATTATATGTAAATTAAATTAACTGCGTATGATTAATGTTTTGATAACTATGCAATGTTACCATGTATAAGGCAATGCTTTCACAAGGCTCTATTTTCTGATTTTTTCATAAGTAACAGGGATTCTGTAGACACAACAAAAATAATACTTAACTAATCTTTAAAATATTAATGGTAGGTTTCACTTTCAACAGCTGAATTCTAAACAGAAGATTAACTGATAGCTAATATTTAGAGGGAAAGGAGAGGAGAGTCTGAGAGTTACCTCCCACATAATAATTAACATAAGCAAAACGATTAGAATTTAATACGTATTGGGCTGCATTGATTTAACTGATTTGTGGAATCAAGTAGATACAACCCAGTCCCAGTTGCTAGGGTTATACCATTATGGCTGTTAATGGTAGCCATAGCAGCAATACACTAAAAAAATAATAAAACTACTCACTTAACAAAAGCACAGCTTTCATATTCTATATACATACTTAATAGGATGTAAAATATTCAAGCAAAACACTAAATGTATGTTATGCATGCAACTGAATCCTTAAATATAAGCAATTATGTTCAGCATTTCAGTTTAGAATTTTTTCATCTAATGTATTTATAGTACAATTTTGCATTTTAATTGAAATATAAAATGTGACTAGATACCCCTTGTCAAGATTATTTTTGAAATTCCAAGAGGAAAAAAGAGAAACAAAGCAGAAACATAGAAGCTTCACATACATTTTCCTATGTTTCAGCATTGTAAATAGGAGCATAAGATTCTCACTAAGCTCCCTGCTCTCACGCTTCAACAATGAAAAGAGGTTCAGGACAGGCCGTTGTCCTTGCTACAGACATGCATATTCTGTCCATTCATTTATTCATTCATTATATTGACATAAGCTACTAACAACGGTATAAGCTGCAAAAGTTGAATGTAGGTTAATTGATTTGTAGATCATTTTGAGATACGTTTGAAATGTTTCAGAGACTTTCAACATCTTCCTTGAAAGAAGCAAAATGAACTAAAAAGTTAGAATTTTAATATAAAACAATAATAATAGTTACCAAGCTACTGATCTCTTATTGCTTAATTAAACTAAGAATGTCTTATGTTTCAGTCACCCATTTATTTATTTTAGTCTGGAAAAGAGAATATAAAATAGAAGCAAAAAAGAGAAATTTTGTGTGCAACTTTGTTAATTCTGGTGCCGCAAGAAAATCCCCATGTTTAGGCAGCATGGGGAACTTTTTATTTCTAGTGAAAACTTTCAGGGTTCTGGAGGAAGAAGTTGGGTACAGAAGGGATGGAAAAATTGCTATACAAAAACAATGTTTTGACTCGCAGTCTAAGTTAAGGATGTGCCGCTGCAAAATGTTTTATCCAGTAATGTGCCCTTAACTGTGACACTACTGACAGGAATTTTCATTAGAGAAATTAATATCCATTATATCAGAAGTAGGAAAAAAATCACACATGTCAAGGGAGAAGTTACTAGAAAAAGAGAAGTAGTCACTGAAAAAGAAGGTTCCACTGGAAGACAGAAAATATGTTGGCTTCATATTTTCAGTAAGACTGTTTATATTCAGGATGTTGTAATTCTTGGTCATAGAGTAAGAATAGTTCCAAAGAGGTTGCACAAAACATAAGAATGTACCTCCCCTCAGGTATCCAGAAAACAGGACATGGCATAATTTATTTGGCAAAGTAGGGATAAGATTTGTTTTAATTCATTGAAAAAAACCTGATATAGTAACTTATTTCATGAGATTTTAAGAGATTAAATATTGCAGGATGTATGCTTCTTAATAATTACCTGCTGAAGTATCAAATAAAAAATCTTTATGATTGTATTCATTGCTTGTCTCTGCTTTAATTTGTATTAATTATGGTATGTCATCAGGCCAACAAACCTAAACAATGCCAATTCCTCTTTGCACTGTATTTTATAAATCAGAATAGAAAGTAATGTTTTAAATGGTAAAGCCGTACCTTTCAATTAAGATGTGGGAAGAAAAGTCTGAGAGATTTTTGCAATCTCATTCTTACCTCAATAATGTAAAGGACAATATTCTTGTAGAAGCAGTATAAAATGCATTTAGCAATTCTGCTATAATTCCAGGCACCATGGACCAAAAGTAAGTTCTTCAAGTACTTGAACTGCAAACAAAAAAATTACATAAAGGGTTTAATTTCCTTTGCCAGTTAGAATCACGTTTTTGTAATGGCTTTTATATGCTTAACCAGTGGAAGTCCCTACCTGAGCTATTGAATAATCTGAAGAATTAGCTGCTTGGAGCCCTTCATTTCCACTAATGCCAACACCTACATGTGCTGTTTGTATCATGCTGACATCATTTGCTCCATCACCAATTGCCAATGTTACTACCTTTACCTGTTTTTTAACCATTTCTACAACATCAGATTTCTGAAGAGGTGAAACTCTACAAAAAATGGAAAACATTTTGAATATTGTTATTAAACTGTTTTATTTGCTTAAACTAAGACAAGAAAAAAAATCACAGTTGAGGCTTCTGCCTCTAAGTATATACTTCTGAAATTGTATTTAAAACTGCAGACAGAAATTTGCTGCATTCTTCTAAAAGCTACAGAGCAACAATGCAGAGGGGAGGGTTATGTGAACTTTTTCATCCTTGTATCAAGAAATGCCTGTGTGATACATGTCCTTATGTAAGTACCAGGATTTTCAATCTGCGTGAAAAGTCGTAGCCAAAAAAACTAAATCCAGACATTAAAATTTCACGATTAAACAAAAACGTATACAATACAGGTAGTCCTTACTTACTAACTGAACTGATGACGGTGCTGAAAAAAGAGACTGATGACTGGTCCTTGCAGTTGCAGCCATCACAGCGTCACCACGGTCACGTGATTGTAATTCTGGCGCTTGGCAGATGGCTCACATTTATGAAGACTGCAATGTCCTACATTCATGTGATCACCATTTGTGACCCTCAAAGCCAGCTTCAGACAAGCAAAGTCAATGGAGAAGCCAGCAGGAAGTTGCAAGTTGTGGTCATGTGCCACGCTTAACAACTGTGCCACTTTGTGACAGAGTTGCTGGTCCCTAATGCGATCGGTAAGTGAGGACTACCTGTATGCAATATTTGTTTGCATGTATCTGGGGTTGTTTCTTATTTAGTCCAGTGACAGTTTTAATTCAGGTATGAAGACTTCAAATGCTGAGAAGCAAATTAACAGTCATTCACGATATGTGCGCAGATATCAATGGACTACAGATGAGAAAAAGGCAGATGTTAACAGACAAGTAAATGAATATGATAGGACATAAAAAAGAATTTAGTAATATACAGGACAACTTTGCTTTTATGCAACTTTATATTTCTTCCTTAAGCCTGAAATGCGAGGATGCCATAAGTTCCTATGTAAAACAAAGAGTTTCACTTCAATGTGGTAATTGTGTCAACAGTAGTAATTTTATCTTCCTCAATATTATCGCCATTAAAATCTCCTTTGTACAATTAATACCAGTGTTAGTCACACTGAAAGACAGTTGACAAACCAAGAGACATGTTAGTGAAAGTATTTCTGGATTTCACCAAAGATATGAAATTGTATGGCAGAATGAGAACATAGATTGCTGGATGTCAAAGATCACTTTTCTCATCAACTCCTTTACATAAATAAGGTTATTTTTAAATACAGGATTTTTTTCTTCCTGGAGAAGCAGTCATGTAGAATTATGCTTCTACACTTTAAAAGGAAGCCATTATTTCCTAGGTCATTTGGTGTTCGAATGGCAAAATCTGGCAATAGATTTGATGTCACAATTTGTTATCAGTAAATTAAATATTATCAATAGATATTAACAAATTGGTACGAGGGCTAGCTAGGAAAAGGAGCTAAGGAAAAAAAACACACCCCAGTGCTGATTAAAGGTTGGTGCTAGGAAGAATTCCAAGGAAAACAAAAAGAACGATTACATTCCTAAGAATTTGTGATTAATGTTTGCACCATGTATATGGTATCTGAAGTTTACCTCATTTGTGCACGCTCAGTTATATAATAAATGAAAAGTGGATCACATCTTGGGCTCTCTGAGTAGGAGATTTTGCTCTCCTCTGAACTGTCCTAGGTTTTTTTCTTAATAGGTTTTGATGGGAAATTCTTAGCAGGCAGGAAGGTATGTCAAGGTGGGGTCAATTGAGAGGATTTCTAATAACAGGGGGCTGAAACTTCCCACCTTTCACCCCATGGGCTCGCTGCTGCAAGTGCTATTGCACAATTAATAGTGGCCTAGTGGTTGTTTCTTCAGTAAGTAGCATCTATAAGGATCTCAGCCCAGATGGAGACAGGTGGAGGACAAAGGGTTATGCTCCCTCGGCTCCCTTACTGGTTTTCCCCAGGGACGGTGACCCCGGGCCAGCTATGTACTGAACAAAAAACCAGTAGTAATGCTGATTACAATACCATTCTTCGGTTTTAGTGATAGCAGTCTGACACTAGTGTAGACATGACATAGTCCCCATCAGCTTGTACAACTTTACTGTACATTCAACGAAAATCAGAAAAATATTTTAGACGAATACTTCCTAAAATTGTATGAATGTTTTGCACTGAAAAAGAAAAAGATTTACCTGCAGCAAATGACAGCTTTACATGACAGAGCCAAATCCAAGAAATACTGCCTTACACCAAATGTCAAAGCGTACTTCAATGTTTTACCATCAATAATTAGCGCAAAATCATTTTCCTTCCTCAAAGCGTCACCAAGAGTGCTGCAGTGATGGCTTAATGTCTCTCTTGTTGCCTGTAAAATATCACAATAAGCACATGCATTACCTGTTTGTTGTTCTTATATTTCTTCCTACATTAAGATATTTATTTTAGTTTTCTGTATAACTTTATTAATATAATTATCAAGGCTAAAACCACAATTGAAAATACTGTAAAACAAAATAGCTACAGAAATCAACAGCAACAGTGATTTAAATCGGAACCAATT
Organism: Python bivittatus; assembly: GCF_059951505.1. Lineage (NCBI taxonomy): Eukaryota > Metazoa > Chordata > Lepidosauria > Squamata > Pythonidae > Python > Python bivittatus. The sequence goes on from NW_028277121.1 coordinate 1,861,455, forward strand.
AAAAAAGGGAAAATAGAGCTGCCACAAAATAAAATGTAGCTTGGCTCACAATTAAAGTTGTCAGGGAGAAGAAAAAGGGTTTCACCCAGCAAATATGAATGATGATGCTTCTTATACAATACTTAATACGTGATCACACAACCAGGTTCCTATTTAATTGGGTTTGGGTTACATTAATGTCATTTATTTCTGTATTATTTTGTTGGAAATGTGACTCCTTTAATCACTTTTTATAAACTATGCATAACTGTAAAAGTAATATGCTGAAATTCTATCTATGTTTGCTTCCTTAGAAATAAACCCCGTGTTATTTTTGTCAATGAAGCTCTGTAACTCAGTGGTGCCTTCTAGTGGACATATAAAGATTCATCCCATTTAAAACCAAGTTGAAAGAATTTGCTAGGAGATGAAAATCTATTTAACTAGATTAATCCACTTCTTTTTTCTGGTAAAATTTAGTAAAACAAACATGCAGGACACATTATCATTGTATTTTGCATTTTCCTCCAAGAAGAAACAAACTACTGCAGTAGAAGCCCAAACATACTATTGCACCATGTTTTTATCAATCCTAGGAAGAAACAGCTGGGATTACATTTATTAGGAAGATCCTGGCATTCATAATTATAACACACTGCAGCACTGATTGCTAGTGATCTATTTTTCTCACCCTCTTTTCTGTCTTCTAAACTCAAGGCAACCATTACTCTCCTCCTCAAGAACTTCAGTGTCTATTCTGATGCCTATCGTAGGCATTGTTTAGGATGTATCTTGGTCTCTCCCCAACTTGAGACATTTCAGTAAAATGCAATCAAATTCGGAGCTACTGGAAAAACTCTTTTGATACAAAAATGCTGACATACTATCATTTCACTTTCATAGCTCATAAGAGGCTCTCAGGTATAATAGAATAGTATCTTTGTAGCCAAGAAGGCTCCCTCATTGCAAATCCTCCATGTTCTTCTTCTTTTTTAAATAATCAGACAAAAGCACACAGCATGTACTGAGAACATGGTGGAACGAAGGTTAGAATTTTAAAAATAATTTTTATTTATTTCTCTTGTATATGCAATGGGGATCAGGAGATTCTTAACGTTTGAGAATCTGCAGTGGCTCAGGATGCGGAATAGTGATCAGATGACATCTTCTGCACTCTCCTATTGATTAGCTGAAGGACAAGCACTGATTGGCTCATGCTGTTCCCTGCATGTTTTCTATATTTTGAGATCAGAGGAAGTGAAGATTGAAATAAGGTTTCCAACTGCTTTATGAGGGGCTGGGACAGGAAGTGGCATGGTGGGGAACGGGTATTAAATTAATCTTCACAGGCAATATGAAATCCTGTTAAGAAAACTGCAAAATGACCTTCTGGTGGTCACCTTTCTAAAATGTGTAGAGCCTGATTTGTTCAGTTAATACAATGTTATCATCCATCTTTCAGTGGTGTTCTTCAACTGTTAGGTATTCAACCCAGATTCTTTCTGTATATACAGTGGAGAAGAATGCCCTCTGTCACAGATTACCAAGTCTCAAGAAAGAAGAAAGAGTGTGACCACGTGCCACTGGGAGGGGAATTTTAGTCAAGTTCTGCTCCTAAGCAAAATGTCCCAAGAGAACGACATGTGATTTTTCCCGTTTAGCCCAGTAGCTTCATATCAACGTTTTCTAAAGTGTAATTTTCAGAAACACATTTAGATCACACAAGAAAAATGCTTTGCAGTTCTATGCTTCCTGTTAATCAGAATATAAATAATTAATCCATATTTATTTCTTGAAATATTTTTAAAACAGTCTATGCCCAGTACATAGATTCAAATATTAGGTTATACTTACATCAAGAGAGCCTTCATTTATGACAATTAGCCCCATGTTCTTTCTCAAGAGTTTACAGGAATGTCCTATTAGGAAAAAGTATGTTATTCTGTCAAGATTTTTAAAAATTGTAATTGCAACACATAAAAATATAAATGTGACTTCTAACACTGTGACACTAAAATGCAAGAATGTTGTGTCCTGGATAAAATAAAATGGCATTAAGTTACTATATGGAAGTGCGGTGGGGAATTCAAGGGCACTTGAGAGAATATATATTTAAAGAGAATGCTAGAAAGTTGGGAATTCTGATTCTGGTTAAACAAACGACACACAAAATAGTGTATTGTATCATGCTTTTATAGAACATATTCAGCCAACATTCACCAGCTTTATATGAAAAAATACGTTAAACCACAGGATAATCTCTTAAGAGGGTAACTTGAGTCAGAAGCTGAAATCAAATGAGATAAGAATCAAGTGTAGATTACTGATCTGGGACCATAAATAAATGAAATGAGGTGTAAGTTCGAGGTACCCTCCTCACTGCACTGTTTTTTGTGTTGTTTAACCAGAATCTCTTTATATATTAATAGGAGTTACTGAAATTCAGATCACAGAACTGCAGGATTATGGATAGTTTCAAAGGATTTACAACATTTCTCACACCATTGTAAATGCCAATATTCTTTATGTGACATCTACTTGACTCTGAATTATTGAACAGAAAGAGGCTTATGGGGCAGCCACATTGCTATCACAATATTAAAGGGAAAAGCCAGAAATGAGAGACCTGTTGAAACTTTTCTGGGGAATTTTATGACCCTTGGTAATGACCACTTGGTAGATTTCATGAAGCTGCCACTTGGTAGTTTAGCCTTTAATTAAACTATGTAGTATGTATGGGCATTATTAATTAATCAATAATTAATCAATAATATCTATAAATGTAACGACAATATTTATGCAACAATATCCAATATTGATAATTAACATAATATATCTGACATGTATACAGTATTTAACACATTAATTATTTATTTCTATTAATTATTAGTTATTGCTATGTTTCACTCTGTGATTGCTGGAGTTGTATGAAACCAGGACATAACCTGTTTCTTCACTGGCCCAGAATTGATCTCACATGGCCTCTCCTTCCTTTCCTCTAGTTAAAAACACCCATTTATCCAGTAGCCAGCCAGGGCCTCTCTGGCTGGCTAGGCTTCCCTTTCTCAATAACCAGGAGGTATCTCTCTAAATGTAGACCTGTATCGGAAGGAAATAATCTAAAGAAGTCCTGAATTATTCTGCGCAGATTTAAGTTTACCAACTCTATTAACATATTACCAATGTTAATGGCTGTCTCTTGCTTGTCTCCAGTAAGAATCCAAATTTTGATATCTGCTTTCATTAGTGTTTCTATTGTTTCAGGCACTTGGTCTTGTAGCTTGTCTTCTATGGCTGTAGCTCCAAGTAACTGGAGATTCTTCAAAAAGAACGTATTAGAGAATTACCACCTTTTTTAAAAAAAACCAAACCAAACCCAAGTACGTAATAAAATATTATTTAGAATTAGGATCTGGTACTAGAGCAAACACTCCTTAAATTAAAGTACTTCCAAACAGAAGATTCCTAGTATTACAGTGAGGTGGCCCTCTGCAGCTATTCCATCTTTCCCTTCTTAACAATGCTTTTTTCTTGCAAGAAAAAAATTGAAAAACTGGGGGACAATAAAGGAGAGCTTCAAATTTAAGATAATGATGTCCAGACTTATGTTTCCAACAAAATTCAGGAAAAATGAGAGGGAGATTACATGTTTAAAGTTTTATTTAAGAGCTCTCTAAATATACTTTAGAAAGTATAGTATTTAGAAATAGATTGATATATTTCACTGGTAATGAGCTGAGTGTCTGTAGCAATAAAATGATAAAAAGGAGCAAATTATCAGGACTGTTATACCTTTGAAATCATTTCTGGAAATACATGCATTTTGGTGGAAATCAACCACGGAAATTAAAAGAGGGTTTTCTCCCTTTTTGTTTTAGGATTTTTAAGGATATTGTCAAGGAATTTAATAAGGACAGGCGTTGACTGAAGATGGTTTTCAGCACTAAGGACTACTCAAATTGAAGTACTAAGGCCTAAAGGACAGTGGCCACAGAAATCTGTTTCTAACCACCATTACAGCAAAATTATGAAGTATGCCTCATGAAGACTCAAAGCAAACTTCAGACTCCCCATATTCACATTGTGACATGGACCACCTACTTTTTCAATTAGTTCATAACTCTCTTCAAGTTTTAGTGCTCTGTTTTGAATAGAAGCTGCAGCTCTTCGATACACATTCAGCCACTCCTGATAATCACTTTCTGAAATCTCAGCAACAGCAAAACAGAGTGTTCTCAAACCTATAGAAATAGCGACATATTCACATTCAGTAACTATTCCTTCTCTATAATTTTGTAACTTTGGATTCAACTAGATTATAGGCAAAAAGTTCTTTTTCTTCGAAGTCTGCAATCAGACTTAGAATTCGGAAATATAATTTTTTTCTGAATCTTTAAACCAGCAACAGCAACTGCAATAATTCTATCATAATTTGCTACCCAGGGACATAGAAATACCAAATCAACAGAAAGTAGTATTATCAAAGCAATCGTTTAAATACATATATCATAACCCACTGCTGGCCTGTGGTGGATTACTGCAATACATTCTATATGGGGCTGACCTCGATGAGCATCTGGAAGCTGCAGTTGGCGCAGAATGCTGTGGTGCAGGTAGTTACGAATAAGCCTCAGTATGCACGTTACTCCTCTGTTCCATGAGCCTCACTGGCTTCCAGTGTGCTTCTAGGTGCGGTTCGAGGAGCTGGTGGTCACCCATAAAGCCCTTCATGGCATAGGCCCAGGTTATTTGTGGGACCATCTCTCCCTAGTTGTTTCTACCTCTCCTGTTAGATCCAGCAGGAGAGGCATGCTGTGGGTCCCATCAGTTAAAGAATGTCATTTTGTGGACTCAGGAAGCATGGCTTTTTTGAAACGCCATTCCCCCTGCAGTAAGACTGGTCCCTACCCTGCTGGTTTTTTCAGCAGGCTGTTATGATGTAAATATGTTCCTAGGCAGGAGGGCCAGAATGTTAGTTAGAGCCCACGTATGGTTATTATTTGTTTAGACTGCTTTGGCTGTTGTTTATTTTTATATTAGGCAATTGCATTATTTTTAAATGCTGTGAGCCACCCAGAGTCGTGAGATGGGTGGCTGTACAAGTTTGCTAAATAAATTAACAAACAAACAAATAAATCCTCCCACCCGCTCTCATAATCCTGAATCAGTGTCAAAGTTATGCTAGTATATAACAGTTTCCGCTCAATATCTAAATCGGTGTGTACAGATATACCAACATACATGAGAACTATCTTAACTTTCCAACTTCATCACTTGTCTTCCTAAATATCATACCTTAGTGATATAGAAAAAAGTCAAGGTATTTAGAACAATACCAGCCAAAACAAAGAACCTTTAACTAAAGTTAAAATATATTTAGGGAAAAATGGATTAAAACCTACAAAAATATAAAAATAAACACTGGAATAATATGCTAATTTGGGTAGCACTCTAAATTTATATAAGGAGAGAAAAAAAAGGAAATGATCAACCTTTTGCTATGGGCTATTATCTGCACAGACATGAGAACCAGCTGATCTGCAAGCAACTGGTTGTTACTAATCTCTTCTTCCAAGGAAGTCACAATCTTTCTTATGAAAGAAAAAAAGCCATGTTTCAGATACAATAAATAGTTTCTATATACTTCAATCTGGCCAAAGAACTGGTGTTTGTTCATAAATGGTCTTCCTCTTTGCTAATTGTTGCACAGAATTTCAAATTGATATTTTCAAAGAGGCAACATCATATGTTGTATGCAATGTTTTTCAATCACTTGTTGACAAATTAGAATTAATTAAATTCAGAGAAAATAAGCAACATGCAAAGTGTTTATTAGAGTTGAAAAAAGAAAAAAAAACTTCTATTTGGCACTGGACTATGTGAAATAAAGGAAGGAATAAAGGAATGTTTTAAAGTAATTACCAAGCAGAATACATTTATATCATTACTATTACCTCCATTATTTATTACAATGTGCTATTATAATTAAATAGTAATACTGTACTCACCTTCAGTAGCAAATAGCTCTAAATGTTTCAAGGTAATTTCTTTGTATCTTGAATTTTCAGCCAGACGATCATAAATTACTGTGTCCTATAGTAATAATTAACACATTGAATGAAAATTTATTTTGTTGAGCATTAAAAAAATTAAAAAGCAAAACAAGGCCAGAAGAATGACATTTTTAAAATGTGAAGTATAGTAATGCAGTTAATTACCACTTATTTACTTAAAAATGTATATCCCATTTTCCATAAAAGGTTCAGCATAAGGAAACAGAAGAATGTTTTTTTAAAATCACCACTCTGTAGCAAAAACTTCTATATTTTTATACCAGTGCAAAGGCTGATTGAAAACAATACTGTATGTAAAAATCCTTTACAATTTTTAGTGGATTGTGAACTATGCATTGGATGTGTACATGAGTTATGGCATTTGTCTTTCAGATGACTGCAACAATATCTACTATTCTTTTAGAGTCTATGTTAACGCTGTATTATCCTAGATTAGTTTATTTTTCAAAAGGAGCACTGAAATCACTTATTCAATTCATTGATGTAAAGGTATTAACTCCTTTGAATCAGGCTCAACTCCAGGTAATAAAGGGATACAGTGAAGGGATCTCACTGCCTCATTCTGGCCACTAGCATCGAGACAGCCTAAACCAGTGTTGTCCAAACTTGGCCACTTTAAGATGAGTGGACTTCAACTCCCAGAATTCCCCAGCCAGCAGGTAGCTGTCCCACATCTTTTTCCTTCCTTGACTAACTCTTCTCTTTTCTGATACATGTTCACCTGCTTTGATGTAGTATCAGTACCTAATAACGTAATACATCAATTTTTCATGTGGTTGCGGACACAAGTCCCGCCCTTTCGTATTTGCTTCCTGACACCTGACACAGGTCCATAAGTCACAGAGTGTGCACTGTGACACCCTGGCACACGTTTCACCCTTTGTGGGGATTCCCACGAGAGTTGCTTGCTGTTGTGACAGCTGGAGTAAGGAGAATGGGAGCTGCATCCCAAGGTACCAGGAAAAGCCCAGGGCCAACATGCAGCATGACTCAAGATTTCTCACCAATGGAAAAAAACTTGCCTCTGCAAGGCAAACTCTGCAGAGCTACAGTATTGGGGAGGGAAACAATTTCCCTTGGGTTTATGACAAACCAATAGCAGAACAGGGGGAAAATAACCCTCATTTTCCAATTCTGAAGTGGTAAAAGAGCCTGTGTAGAAGTGGCCAGATGAACTGTAACCAATTCAACCATATAGGGTAGGGAATGCTCCAGGCTCTGGGTCATGACAAAGATGATCTAAGCTGCTCCCTCTTTCCTAGATGTGGACTGAAGCTGCGGTTGAAAAAGGAGAAGCTGCTGGGCTGAGGCAGGAAACAGTAGATTTAACATCTCCCTAAATTTCAGAATTAACTGATTGGGACTTCAAGGAAAAAGTGAATCTGGGCAAAAAGGAAGCAGGGGGAACACGTGTTTCAGGAGTCCTGCTTATTTCTGTAAAAACATGGAATTATTTAGCTAGTTAAATTACTTATTTTGTGTGTATTAGTTAAATCACTATTATTTTTAAGAATTGTTTTCTGAGCGAAGCAGTGTACATCAAATAAATAAATAAATAAATAAATAGTCTCATGTTTTTGTCTCTTTATCAATTGGGGTTTAGTGTACAATTCTGAACTACATATTTTGGGCTGTGGTCATGAACTGCTTTAAATCAGCATTTTTCTTTCATAAGCTGGAGCTCTATAAAATCTGGAGTTGAATATTCAAACAAGTATCATGTAGTGGAGCAGCACCATCTTGTGGTCTGCGTGGAGTATTACATCCCATTTTCCATTAGTTTTAAGTTGTACGTAGCTTTTTTAACCAACTGACCACTTGCTGCTTCCCCTGGAGTTGGACAGCTCTAGAACCTACATTTTTTCTTAACTTGTGTTGTGTGTTGATATTTAAAAGCAAAAAGACCCTGATGCTGGGAAAGACTGAAGGCAAAAGGAGAAGGGGACAGCCGAGGATGAGATGGTTAGATAGCATCGCCGAAGCAATGAGCATGAAACTGAGTAAACTCAGGGAGGCAGTGAAGGACAGGAAGGCCTGGCACGATGCGGTTCATGGGGTCACGAAGAGTCGGACACGACTTAACGACTGAACAACAACAAATTTAAAAGCAAATAGGCTTTTACATCTGATTTTTTTCTATTTCTTTTACTTGAATAAACTTTGATTTTGTTTACACATGGAAGGAGAAAAAGCAGGGGTGATGGCAATTGCTTGTGCTCCCGCCTTCCCTTAGCGATTTCCAGATCTCCCCATTGGTAGATTTGTGCAGCGACACAGACAGTACTTGAGTTCCGAGTGCTGGGGGACTTGCAGAGAATTGCAGAGTTTTGGTCAGAACAACTACAGAAACTCAGAAGATATTAGTTCTGATTAGATATCAGTTAAGATATTAACTGAAGGGAGGTAAAATGAAAAAATGGCCAGCATTCAAGACTTGATGTGTCTCTTCAAGTCTGGGGTCAATCCAACAATTATTAGACTAAAAGAGCCTGCCACGCTATCTTTTGTGAGTTTATCTCCCAAAAGGTGGGAGGAAGGGCAGATAGCTCTGTTTAGGGTGACCCGTTCCCCACTGGGCAGAGAACACGTACGGGGCTGTTGTTATTTGGGCTGTCTGGCAGACAAAACGGCTCACATCCACTCCAACCCGGACTCTGGGCAGGTCAGGCTGAGGTGCCCGGGGCATGGCCTGGGGCTGTGATCTGGGATGAATGTGAGCCAGTGATTCCTGAGGACGTGGACAGGGTTAGCTTGGCCACCTGTTTACTGGATCCAGGGCCCTCCTGGGTTTTAAAAGCACCCAGGGATATGACCTACAGTCAGGTCCATGCTGTGGGGTTCCTTCTTGGATGGAGGGGTACCTCCTGCCTTAAAAGAGACAGTGGTATACTTCCTCCTCAAGAGGCTGTCCTTGGACCCAATGGCTTTCGAAAACGATTTGTCTAGACTCCCACCTCCCCTTTCTGGGGAAGGTGGTTGGTCTGCAGTTGATGAGAACCCTGGAGGAAGCGGATTATCTACACCAGTGTTTCTCAACCTTGGCAACTTGAAAACGCGTGGACTTCAACTCTCAGAGTTGCCCAGCCAGCATGAATGGCACCTGCCATAGGTTTATAATTACACAGTACAGTCATGCGTTTATTGGTATAGAAAAAAATGGGAAAAAAGTGATATGACTTAAAACGATCATCTGTATTCAGTTTACTTCTTACTATCTTGACTGAGAAAATATCACTGACAATAAAGTTACAGAAATTTTAATTTAAAAAAATAACGGTGACAACTTACAGCTCCTTTGCAGTACAGTCTTAATTTTCCTGATGGCGTGCGTACAATCACAGACATTCTTTTCCTAGAACTGAAAGAATTGAATGTTTTAAGGGACTAAGATTGTAATTCTCAGGAGGAAATGCCAGTTCCATATGACATATAGGAATTACTCCCCTTTCTAAGTTAAACAGAGGGCTGTGACCTCAGAGGGAAAATTCTGCATCAGAGTCTGACCCTTCCATATTCTGTGGGCACTTTTGCAATCCTTTTCTCCCCAGTGTTGTATTTCCAACACTGTTGGAAAGGAATTTAGCATGGATGATTTATAGAGGCATCACTTCACAGGATCTAAATCTTACCTATGCTTGAACTAGTACCACACTTTCAAGCCAATTAAATCAGCTCTAATGGTAGTCATTATTAATTGCCTCCTACTATATGCAATGAAAGAAAAGTTTCTAAGAAAAGGCCAGAAAGAATATTTTCACTACCACCCTGCAGGTCTGTTATCTCACCGAAGCCTCCAAGATCAGAGTATTCTGAGTGGTACATCGGGACTATTCTGAGTTGGAAGAGATAGCTTTTTAAAATAAAGATACTTAACATAAAACTTAAACAATATTTCACTATATCATGAAAAGAATGTGGATTAGGAAAGTAATTCAGGGGAAGAAAACAAGTAATGAAAATCATTGAATCCTAAAGTTTTCCTTAACTTAGTATCAATAAAGTTACACAATATTTAATCTATGAAAGACTGGAACATAGTGTTTTGGAAATAAAATTTTTTTAGAAAGCATGTCATTCTGTTCTAAAGAAAACGCACATTATCTAAATCTTTTAATAAAAAGATTGTTTAGAGCTGATATCATCCACCAAGTAACACGTCTGGTCTAGAGTCTCTATGAGTAGAACTCTACTGACAGAACTCAGAGGAAGAGATTGTGGCCAATTCTGTTTCTTCCCTGCACCTTCTCAAATTCTTCAACGGATTGGAAGACTCTCCTACAACCCACCATGTAGGAGGTGGCATGAGAAGAAACTGTGAGGGGAAGGAGAATTGGTTACCATCCCTTTCTGCACTTTCTCCAACGAGAGAGAAGCACGTTTATGTTGAATCTCAGTCCTTTGCATGGAACCCCTCCATTCAATATCCATTCAAATAATGTTGTCAGCCATAGAATATATTATTGTTAGTGTTCTAGCTTATCTGAATTTAACACCTGGATTGAATTCTGCTTGGAATGTACATATCTTAACCTGTAAGTGAAACCTTTTTGCCAAGGAAATAACTTAAAAAACACATTTGATCAAGACATATTTAATTACCTTGTAAATTCTAACACATTTAGCAATTCATATCTTTCTTCTTGACCCAGCTGGAAAAAAAAAGCAACATGATGACAAAATTATTATTTCAAATTTCAAAGGCACTATATTAATTTTCAAAGTTCTACTGTATGTTAATAGTAATTTTTAGTTAGAAAATAATAACTTTCAATTTACTAGTTTAAAGTACTTACAGATTCTAGAATGACAGAGTCCGGTGTTCTTCCAGTAAAAACAAAATGAAGTTGCTTAGCTGCTCTAACCAAAGCTCCTTCATCTGTAATAAACCATCCTTTATTATTTCACTGACAAATTGATAACATTCAATCAATATGTTTATTCTTTTGACTGCCGGAAATCAGATTTTTTATTCTAATTATTTTTACATACTTTCCATTACATTTCAAGTAAAAAGAAGCACATTTCATAATTTATTTATTGGACTTGTCCCCGCCCATCTCCCCACAATTTAAGAGTGCTTCCAAACAAGATTTCTACCATATAATCTTTCCTGGTTCATATACTGTAATTTGATAAGGGAATGAAATATGACCAACTTGCACTTCAATTTGCTTGTGTTTGTTACCACTTCTTCCATTTTTTTTCTTTTAAAAAATATCAATCAAATATTGGTTTTGATAAGCAGTACAAGAAGTATTTGTTTTCCTATATACTTTTATGTTTATGTAATTAACATGTATAGTAAAAAAAAATCCAGCCTTTTCCTACATACCAGGGAGGGACCGTCCCAGCTTCACCATAAAGGCCATTATAGTACTAACCAGCATTCTGAATTGGGCCCAGAACCCTACCAGTAATCAGAGCAGTGACTGAAGAATAGATGATATAATCTAGTATTGGAGTCTGCTTGCCCCCTCCATTCCTCAAGGTTTTCTACCACTGATGTATATAAAATAAATTTCTGCTTAGGAAACGATCATAAATGTAAATTGGGAAGGAGATGGCAGGGACATATAAGGTGAGCCTGGTGTTTATTTCTACATCTCCGAGGAGCGCAGTGCATAGATACAATCAAAGCCTGTTCTGGAGAGAGTTGAGGAACAGGAGCTTCTGCCCACAGCAGTCTTTCATTCTGATGAACTGTTATATAGATTATGTGCCTGCTTTGCTGAAACTGAAGCAGTTCTAATTCATACTATTCACATTACATTGCATGAGGAAATCCCATAAACCCTATTATAGGCATGACTTGGTGTGGTAAACAAAAATGTAATTTAAAAGTCCAAACAATCCATAATTCTTCTGAGGACAATGTTCAGCATAAAGTTAGCAATGCATCCTCTTTAAAATAAACTCCAATCTATCTATATGAATATCTCTTTACATAGTAGAACATAGTTACAGCTATTCAACTTTACATAGTTGAAAGTAATTACAGCTACTGTATAAGCTTTACCTGGAGATGCTGCTTGATAAATTATCCCATCATCCTCTCTTTCTGGAACAGCTGTATGACAAACTGCCATCATTGTCAAAAACTCACAAATTATAGGTGCAGTTGGCTAAAACAGAAAATAACAGAATGAATTCTTTATTCTAGGATTAAGAATTTTACATCCAGACAAATAGGTACAAAAGTAGCTATAAAAATAAAAGCATATTGAAATATTGTCTTTTAAAAATGTTCATTTTTAAAGGTCACCTAACAGTAAAAACTCACCTAGCAGAAACAAAATGGTAGGGGAAATGAAAGAGACAAGGATAGGCATTTTCTTTACCAAAAAAAAAAATAAAAAAATAAAAAATCAGATCCTAAGAAATAGAAGTAAGCCTTCTGATTTGGGAAAAGCTATTGGTTAAGTGAAAAGAATGTTCATGCTAGGAATATCTGTACTTTCCAAATGGTAACTGACTAAATGGGGAAATATTATGCTGTTTAAAAATAAATTATTTCTCAAAGAAAATAACTTTTGTTAAAATGCATGAATGTTACCATCATATCTGTTAATTTTAATCTTATAAACAAGCTGTTATTCCAACTATATCAGAGTAGAGCAACACAATCATTGGTAGAATATACGTTCTGCAAGCAAGAGGTTCTAGGTTTCGCCCTGTTGTATCTTGGTAGTTAAACAGTCTAACCTGGAAAAGTTAGTTCCTATGCCACCTAAGCATGGTTGTTACTATCTGGGAAAATAAAATACATGTCTTTAATAGATTTTCTAGATATTTACCAAAATATAATGCCTTACAACTGCAGTTATCTTTAAAATAATCATTTAGGAGAAATTGTCCTAAGTATATTTTTCTAGAGTTTGTATACAAACAATTGATTACTTGTAATGGTATGTGGGAATGATCTTGGGAGACAGGAGGAAGAGCCACAGCCTAGACAACGGTCTGATAAACAAAATTTGAATCCAAAGGAGGAGGGGTGGAGAAGGGGTCTCAGAACAGACCCTCCCTAGTTTTCAGGGGGGGGGAAGCGAGGGACAGGAGGGGCCCTTTCAGACTTGCAAGATTCTGTTAACATAACCTGACAATAAAGGTAGAGCTAGTATTCATGGTTGTGCTTCTTGTCTGGACTACCTCAAAGGGCTAACACTACTTGTACAAGTTAACTAAAATAGATTTAATTTCTCATCAATTCTTTTGATATCGCTGTCCTACTTTCAATGGATAACAATGCTAAAAGGGTAAGATGGGCTTCTACTGTATTAATCCATTTATCCACTTTCTTAGCACATGTGGGTAGCAAGGTTGTTATGTTTTACCAGTAAAACTTTAGGAATAAGCTGTTTTGAAATATAGTGTAAGAAAGGCGACTTGTGGTCATCTATTTACCACTAGGCCTTTTTGATCTTTTCTATGAACAAGAAAATAAGCAGCCCATTTTGCAATATGAATGCATTTCTCTATCATGGAAAAAATAGGAAATGTCTACCTTTATTGGGAAAATAATTAATTAATTGAAGTTAAAAATATGAATGTCAGGTTCTAAGTACATCCCTGTGTACTCATCACACTTTCTAACAGCTTATATTATATGCTTTCAAATTAGAGAAAATCTTTCATCTCAACCAGCTAGTGTGCATTTTCCCTAAGAAAAAACAATATTCTTATCCTTTAAAGCCAATGTATTTATTAAATAGTAAATATCACACTTACTGTGGTGCTCAGAGCTTTTGCTCCAGAACTCAGACAACTATTGTTATCAAATGACTATTACAAAAATTTGACATATAGTATTATATAAATTTATTTAGTCACTGAGGTGAACATTTTTGTTACAGAAATACAGCTTTGGGAAGGGGTTGATTTGGGCCTGGGAAAAGGCCACAGTAGGAATGCCTTATCCTTTCTGCTGCATATCCACTTTAAATAAAGCCCTCAGCTGTTTTATTTCTTGAAGTATGCCAGATTCGTGTTTGGAATGGTGCATATTTATTTCAAATCTAAAACAAAAATGTAACTGAAGAAAAGATGTAGTAGTAGAACAGGTTATGAATCAGAAAGGTGAGCAGTCCTCCATTTGCTTCTTGATTACATACATATTTTTCTGTAAACCAAAATTGTAACTTGTAAATGTTTGTTACATCTTTAAGAGAAAATAAATATTGTTTAACTATTCTGATAACCACAATTATGTTAGTTTTGAAATTATTATTTATTTTGCATAACAGTATTTCTGTATCTTACATGTTTGTTTTGGAGGTTTTCCAGTAATGATGAGTCGCTAAATGTTTTTTCTTCCCTTGCTTGTGAACTCTCCCTAAAAACAAATGTGAAAGAAATGAAACCAATATTACATTTATTTATGATACAAATATAATGCAGCTTCATGAAGTATAAATCATGTAGATTCTGATTACATCTTTTTTGAAGTAATGGTTACACAAGATTGTAATCTGTACTTAAGGCATCTCACATTTTAATTATCCTTCATCCACATAGTTGTAGTTCAATTAACTATGCAGTAAAACACATTTAATTGGGTTCAACACAGAATCTTGATAAATATACAGAACAAAATGAATGAAATCAATAGCTACTTTATCCATATAAATCACATCAAAACAAGACTTTCACCTGTGGTGAAACAATCAAAAGTCAGCCTCTGACAACAAATGTTTTCCTAGAGATTAAGTTTTGATTAATGTTTATAAATATTTTTGATAATAAGACAATTCTAATTAGAACATTTTAAAACCAGGTTATTTACATTTGAGTGATGAAATGTTCAGTAAAGCTTATTCAGTCTAAAAAAATGGCTGAGTAATAAATGTCTGTGCAACAGATGTTTCAACTCCCCTCTTCTCAACAGATGAAATTTGTGGCATTTGAAGGTACTGTTTCAGAATTAGGTGCTACTTTCTCTATATACACTCAATTTCAATATGTTAATAATAGCGATATATCATTGTGAGTAAAAAGAAATAAGAGTGAAAATTAGTGCTTACCAATCATCCTCAGAACAGCCAAAATCATCTGATTCAGGAGAATGGCTATATGAAATGTAAAGAAGGCAGAACAATATAGGAAAATAGCTAAGAAAGATTTGAAGTTTGAAAAGCTCATAAAAGAGAAATTAAAGCAAAAGAATCACAAGTCATCTAGTAATTAATTCAAGTAATTGAAACAATAGCTCTTTTAAGGGATCCATGTTATTTGAAACCTACTTTGTGAGCGACCTGGAATACATGGACTATATTACATAACTCAAGCATGTCCGAAAGGTAGCTCCAAAAGCACCATACTTTGCACTTTTTATGCTGGTGACCATTAGAGTATGGCCAGAGATAGCAAGCGATTGTTCTCTTGGTCTCTACTCTGCTTTTCCCTGACTGGAATATTGATAATTCCTCTTTTTCCTCTCTCCCCTTCCCCACAATGAGGATACAAAGCTCAGAGATGCAGGCTTTCTACCACAACATTAAATTTCTGTAATACACTTACTTTACTTGTTCTTTTGGACTGCAAATATCTGCCTAAAGGAAGACCGCAAAATATGGGCCCCAGAGAATGACCTGCAGGAGTGCAACCAGGACTCCTTCAAAATGTTCCTTACAAAGCGAAGACAAACACAGCTGTCCCTCAGAGTTGTCTATGGGGGACAGGGAGAGTAGAGATAGGGCTGTGTGCATGGACTCATCCTTTTTTCCTGTTTAAAGCCTTTCCCTCATTCAGCAGAGTGTGTAAAGAGAGCTATCGTTTCAACCACTGGAATGCATATAGGAGATTAATGAATTGCATGAAGCGTTCATCCAGATACCCTCCTCGCTCCAGCACTGAGACAGCTAGCTTACTATTTGAGAAGGACACATCCTTACAAAGAAGCCTCTACGTAAGAACCACTCTAAATTGGAGGTAGGCTGAAGCCAGATCAAAGTGATCCAGCAGGAAAATGGTGATTTCCATTAGGAAACACAATAAATCATCCATTCTGATTTGTATGGAGGAAGACGCAGAGGAAGACTTGTGGTCTGCATAGCTGCACTCCCCCTTCCCTTCCAGCCAGAGGGTCCTGTGCCTCCATGGCCATTTCTGTTGCAGCTATTGACAGAACAGACTGTCACTCAACAGCCAGCTTTCCTTGGGGTTTTTTCCTCCTCTTTCTGCTCTAGTAAATGTGTGAGAGATGATGAGGCGGCTGTAAGCCTTGATACCCTGACAGAGAGTCTCTCCGAACAAGGCTTTCACTGGGAGACCAAGTTCTGTGTGGAATCTCCTCTCCAAAGAAAGCTCTGAGTTTTAGAGGGAAGGAAAGCACACACACACAACACACACACACGCACGCTGCCTTTCCTTGTCCCTTAAAAGTGAGTGCTTCATCAGTATCAAGTTTAAAAGAGAATCCCAGAAGGCTGCTTCTTCTGGGATGAGAAAAAGCACAGAAAATAACATGCATTTGGCTTAGGCTGTCAGAATAGCGATTTAGAAAGTGACATGCTATCATCCTGCCTCAGGGATGGGAGAAAAGCCCATTGTAGGTTGTGGGGAAGAGCCTGAGTTAAATCAAATTTAGGTTCAAAACCTCCTCCTTTCCTTCTACACTCATAAAACTTTCTCAGGCCAAAGACACATTCATTCATGAAATACAAATGACTCAAGAACTACAGAATAATTGTTCAAGAGTTGTTTGAACACCAGCTGCCATAATAAAGGGACATTCTTGCTTCTTCTTTGCAACTTATAACTTACATAAACTTGACAAATAAATAAATACTGTAAACTAAAAGACAAATAAGAAGGAGAGAAAGGAAGAAAGTTTTAAACATAGGCACAAGGCACAGGAGGGTATAGTACTCTAAGTGAAGATGGAGCAGGAGATGTTTCACAGTCAACAGCACTGAAACTGTAGGTCCCCATAGCTATCATATATTTTAAAATCCATTAAACGCCTGCAAATGTGCGCAGACTCATAGAAATAAAGTTTGAAAACAACAAGTTCTTCGCACTGCTTTTTATCTTCATCCATAACTGGAAGAGCTTTAGTATTATTATGTGTAGTATTTTAGTATTTAGTATTGTTACTTTTAATAATTAGCTATTTGGCAATCACTTCTTCCCGGGAAGAAGCACGGCAGAGACTGCTCGCCTGTCATTAACGTCCAGCTGGCTGCGGTCCCACTGGCTAAGAGTGGGTAAAAATGGAATGAGGACTCTCTTTCAAGCGTCTTTTGCGCGCACCGTGTTTTACAGAAATAGCATCCCTGTTTTTCCTCTTTCAACCTAACGCTACCTTTGAAAAACTGTCAGTGGGCTTTGAAAGTGATTACTTGGGAAGTATGGTATACATTTTAGTAAGTTTTATTTAGAAAAATCTCATTGGTGAAATGGCTTTCACCATGCTGCTAGCTTCTTCACAGCGGTTCTGAAGAAGTTAGCAAAACATCAGCACGTGTTCATAGTTCCACAAGGCATTACATTATTTTCACCAGTAAATAACCGCTGTGGAAACTATACTCTGTGAGGAAACATGTTAATTGTGCTGCATTTAGTTCAGGAAAGACTGATATAAAATGCTAATGACATTTGACAGAAAATTTCTACAAAGAAAATTTGTTCAGGTTGTGTCTAGGTGTGACCTTGCTTCCATGTTATGTGGCTAATGTTCTTTTTTTTTTCTTTGCAGAATTGCACATCTTACTAGCCCCCCAGGGTTTAATAAATTTGTGCTATATAACTTCTAAGAATTTCTAAGTACTTATACTTAGTATATACGCAAGCTTATACGCATGCATATACATGCAAATTCATAACAAAGCAATTTCTCAAGAGTATCCAATTTGTTTTATTCTTTTAATAGACTTAACTGTTCCATAGAAAATTAACGAACTGCTCGTTTCAGCAATTGTAATGATTTCGAGTTTAACCAGTACAATAGTTCATATAAAATACTATATTTTACATTTTAAAGGACTTTAATATTTTTTTAAATCAGGACACTGAGATTGTAATCCTATAGATATTTATTTTGAGGAAGTCCTAATGAACTTAAAAGGGCTGATTTCTGAATAGAAATATCTAGGACTGTGTCACTGGAGAAACGTATATATCTCACAGCTGCTGTGAAGTGTCTCAGACAACTGCTTATGTCCAATCCTTAATTCTAATTTGTTCAAAAGTGAGAAAACAGCTGTGTAAAATACCCAGTTTGATCAATCAAGCTACATGGGTGAGCAGATGAACTGTTTACTGACTTAACGGTAAAACCTAGGCACTGAAAGAGTCATGCATCACAGGCTTCTGATTCTCTTCGATGTGCTTATGTTTTTAACTGTTAATTCCTGAATGCCCAACTCTAATGAAAAAGGTAGCAAAGAATATAAAACCAGCAATTACTTAAGAAAGAAACTTACCCGTAAGATATTCCTGCTATGGTACACTTCTTAAATTGCATTACGTTGCACGTCAAGGTACCTGTCTTGTCCGAAAATATGTATTTGACCTTAAAAAAAAAAGGTAAATGGTCGTTAATATTCTTCATCAAGTATACATTATTATATCATTGTGGTAGTAACGTAATGCATTTACTAATTATATACCTTAAGCACATATTGAACATAGTAGCAGAAAGAAAACCCTTTCCAGTATTGGGTAGTTTAGACAACAGATCGGTAAACTGTCCCCTTAGAATTCAGCACCTCTTCCAGCTCCCAAGACTGCCGACTGTTTTGCAGAGATGGAATATTTTATGGCTGCTTAGATGTACATAATCCAAAGCATACTCCCTGAGCAAGATAAGAGGTACTCCTACTCCCATCCTACTCATGCAGGAAAGGGATCTTTAAGGCACTGTTTTAGCCAGATGTGTCTTTGTTTTTATCACTGTTTTATAAATTAACTTCCCCATACTTACAAGTATTTAAGGACAACATACTAGAAGCAAGAAGGAAGGAATGGTACATTTATTCGGTATTATAAATACATGCTGTACTCAGCGTATTTATTATAACCTGGCACATCAATAACTGTATTTTTTCCTAAGTATCAAGGTAAGATATTGTAATACTTGCTCTGTATTTTTACTACCACTATGTTTGTAAACAGTAAACTTTTCAAATTCTTTCAAGACAGATAAATTCTGGATTTATCTCTGCCTTCCTGGCCTTGTGAAATAAACGAGGACAGTTAACAGTAGCAAAAGCTCATCTTCCAGAGCTAGAAAGCAAACAATCGCCTTATACTCAATCCAGAGATCCTGGGGTTCTTCCCGTAATCCTCAGGCAAAGCTGCTCGAAGAGGTACTTGTTCACATATTTAGTTCTTTCCAGTTATCAAGAGAGAAAGCAAGAAGGAAGGAACCATTTTAATTTCCCTTGATGTCCTAAAATAATGGGTCCATAGGATTGTAAATGTCCACGTATAACTTTATGATGAGACCACATTTGGAGTACTGTGTACAGTTCTGATGAATGCACCCTAAAAAGAATATTGCAAAGGTGCAACCACAGTTATTAGAGGCCAGAGCATTTCCCTTATGAAGACATTCTGCAGGAATTACAGCTTTTTAGTTTGGAGTATAAAGGAAGTACCTCACAATGCATAATTATGGAATTCCCATCAGGTATAGTGAGGACCACTAATATATACAATTATAAAATGGGAATGGACAAATTCTGGATGATTGGACTGTCAGGAGATATTAGTTTTTATGACTACTACCTCCTGAATCAATGGCAGCGTACCTTACAACCAACTACTGTAGTTATTCCCTCCTGTCCATGCCTGTGAGCTTTTTGAATTCATCTGGTTGGCCACCGTGTGATGCAGAAAGCTGGACTAGATGTCCAGCCTGGTCTAGGAGGTTTCTAATGTGGTATATGCCCTACATCAGTGGTTCCCAACCTTTTCTATGCCCCACACCCCTAGGAAACGTTTGATTAATGTTTGCACCCCCTACAAAAGTGGGTATATTACAAAAGTAATATCACATGTGAAGATGAAGCAGTCTAATTTCTAATTTTTTAACCACAAATTGTACCACATGCAATACTGCGGGTGAACAAATTGAACTTAAAAAAATAAGCTTTTAACTCAGTGCATAAAATGCAAATATAAATTGAGCGATTCTAATTTATTTGGAAAAAATTGTAAAAGGTAAAATCAGTCCCAATTGTGAACATAAAATTCAACAACTTCTTTGCTCCTGCTTCTCATTCATGATTTTGTCAAAACATGGAACTTCCTTGCTGACTGCGATCCACAGGTCTGCTTGTGGATCCAGGCGATTCCTAGGTTTTGTCTTGATTGACAGAAGAAAACTGAATCCAGATTCACACAAGTATGTTGTTGCAAATGGAATGAGGACATGGAGTGCTTTTCCACTAAGTCTTGGGAACATATTCAGTGCTGCACACCAAAACTCCTCCAAAGTCTTGCTTTTAAATTGTACTTCAAGAGCTCAATTTGTCCACAAATCAATATGACCTTCCTTCAGCTCTTCATCACCTGACATTTTCTCCAAATTGAAGGAATATGGATTTATGATTCATTCTTCTGAAATCTTCAGGTCTCCAGCAGCAAAATATCCATCAAATGATTCTGACAGCATTTCTTCATGCACAGCAGGAGTTATGGATCCAGCATCATCAACCATCTCTTCTAGTGAAGGAAAATTTGAGAGACTGCCTCTTTCTATCCTTCAACACCAAAGACATAACTTTTCTTTGAAGACATTCAACTTTCCACGAGCCTTCAATATGTTTATCCCTTTTCCTTGAAGAGAAACACTCAAGTCATTCATATGAGTGAAAATATCAGTTAAGTAAGCCAGCATTTGGCTGAATTCCTGTGATTTCAATGCCCCAACCAGATAGCATTCATGCTCCTCCAGAAAAAAATTGATTCCTTCCCACAATTCAAAGAAGTGGGTTAAATCTTGTCCTCGTGACAATCAATGGACTTCTGTGTGGAAAAGCAAAACTGAGTGCTCACTTCCTAGATCCTCACAAAATGATTTGAAGATGCAATGGTTCAAAGCACGCCCCCTGATCCAGTTGATGATCTTCACACAAGTATCAAGGACTTTCTTTAAATTTGGAGGCAATGCTTTTGATGTTAAAGCATTCCGATGAAGAAAAAAATGGGTAAATTGCAAATCTGGAATTTCCTTTTTCATCAATGCAGAAAAGCCAGATTTATTTCCAAGCATTGCAGGAGCCCTGTCTGTGCACACAGAACCAATGACTTTGACATCTAGATCATGTTTGGCAAAGAAATCTTTCACCAGCTGCATCACATCCTTTGCAGTCATGGTTTTTTTTTCAGATCTTTACAAAACAGGAAATCTTCCTTCACAGCACCATCACTGACATACCTCACTAATGTTATGAACTGACTACAACTGGAGACATCAGTTGACTCATCCAACTGAATACAGATTTTAAGAGAGGTAGCTCTGACATCTGAGATGACTTGGTCCAAAATATCTTCACTCAAATCACTGATTCGGTTGTGAATGACATTATTT
This sequence comes from Python bivittatus, assembly GCF_059951505.1. NCBI lineage: Eukaryota > Metazoa > Chordata > Lepidosauria > Squamata > Pythonidae > Python > Python bivittatus. Next base: position 1,883,043 of record NW_028277121.1, read on the forward strand.
GATAGGGGCACCTGTTCAAATGTTTTTGTTGCTTCTTTGCCCAGGATAGTTGTTTTATTTCCAGTGTACATGGCTTGATGAGATATTCCACAATTTTATGGGTCTTCTTGGATTTGGCCATTTTATATGCCACTTGGTATGAAGCAAGAAGCAGTGGTTTTTCAACAGAAATGAAACCTAATTTCGGAAGAGTACCTTGTGAATCAAAATGAGCTTTTTTGATTTTCAATGACCCAACACCATGTCCTTCAACATTAACTCTGCTATGCTTGTTCTTGAAGTGCTCTTGAATCTTGGATGGCTTCAGATTTGAGTTGGAAAACACAACGCTACAAAGAATGCACTGAGGTTTTTGCAAACCATTGTTTCCTGTTGTGCAAGTGAAACCAAAGCACACATAGTCATCATTCCATTTCCTTCTTTTTGACATGAATGGTTAATTTGTAAAACTGAAAGAGTACAACATGAGCTAACATGAGAAAAACTAAGTTCGGATGACCGCTTTACTCAATCAGGCAAGCCTATAGCAAAGTATTGCAAGAAATATGCTTTCAAATTTTATATTACGATATTACCTGCATTATGCCAAGATAAATCATCAGGGGGAAATGTTACAGGGATGCGACACAAATTAGGCTACTCTCTTATTCCCTGATGCTCACAATAATTATACTGTGCGTATATCAGTGTGGGATAGGCGTGATGCACCAAGTAAAGCCTATATCACAACTGTACTTCCTCTAATAATTATTATTCACACACTTGTACTCATGGACTTGTGTAAATGTGCTGCTTGAGTGATGAGATTTGTGATGAACACTGTGTCATGGCGCACTCAACCAACACCACAATTTACGTGGGAGTAACTTCTGGACAAGTGAATGAAACTGTGTGGTTGGTCAATTTCACTATCAATAAACTCACACCTCGCTAGTATGAGTGAATGAATAGATTGGGCTAACAGAATGTCTCTCTTGACTTGGGCAGTGGGAGAGTGGAGTGTGCTCAGGACAAACATTACCTCCTATCTCCTCTGCGTTCCTCAGTCTTTCGCATTATATACGGGGAAGTCAGTGACAATGAGGGACGCATTTGAATGGCTGGACAAAGTGGGGATAAGCATGGGATTGGTTGAGTGAATTCAAGTGAGGGAGGGAGGCACGGTGTGGGTGAACAGAGGCGACAGGCGAGCTAAGAGGTCCCGAGGAGTGAAATACTTAACGAACTCTCGCGATCGTGAATTTATGAGTGAAACAATATACAATGATTATGTCAGATGTTGCATTATAATGATTTTAAAAGCAGTACTCTGACAGTTATTTACTTTACTTACATGTTAATTTTGTTATTCTCTCCCTTTGATTAAATAAACGAGACTACTATCTATGCAATCCAACCACCTATTACCCCTACATGTTAATTTTGTTATTCTCTCCTTTTGATTAAATAAGCAAGACTACTATCTATGCAATACAACCACCTACTACCCCTGCTCAAGGCACACTGGCTGCATGATGACTTGTCACTAAGGGACACAAGCCACTCTTTGTTGCACCCCGTTAAATTCTATCTTGCACTCCCTGGGGTGCGGGCACCCCAGGTCGGGAACCCCTGCCCTAGATGAATTTAGTTCAATTTCTTCCTTTGAGAATAACAAAATGTTTATTGCTCAAATGTTCATCACACAATGAATATTGGGATGACAAACAACAGTAAATCCCAAGGAAGATAGCCCCAGTCTCAGAAGGCAATTGCTCCCCAATGCCATCTTACTTATGCTATAAAATTCACTGAAGGGCTTTGTATCCAAAGTAAAGGGAAATTATATCTTATACTGCATGATGAAAAATGCCTGGATGCTGCAAGACTACTCTGCATATTTTTTCTGAGTTGATTACAAAAGGCCACAAGTTAGGAATACTATCATCTTAAGAATGATCATTTGAAGATTTATGTTCTCTATACATGAATAGGATTAAACCTAGTAGCACCTGTTAAGTAAATGCCATCCCTCTTTTGTGGAATAGTGTTCCTAAGGCAGAAGTATCTCTGGGAACTTTTGAAAGTGTTCAGTTTAAGGATGAAGGAGGGTGTCTGATCTAAGAACAACTTCATATTGGTTGAAGACTCAAAGCTTTTCAAAGTTGATAGTGTCAAAAAGATCAAGTTTTTTTAATGGCTCCCAAGAGTTTAAAGAGATGCCAGTCTGTGTTAATCGCTTATACATACAGGAATATGGTGCCCTGTTAGATGTTTGGAAGAAATGTATTCCTCAAGAACCTGCAGGTGATTAGCCAAGCAAAGGCTGAGTGTGTGATACTAAATACCATATGCAGTCCATTCTGAAATAACCCTAGAATGTTTTGATATTCTCTTCATAGATAACATTTTCTGAGTGATGCAAGAATATAATCTTTGTAGGTTTCTTGAGTGGTTCAAGGATTTAATCTTAGAGAGTGTTCTAATTAGTAAAGATATGTGTTGCTTATTGAGTTAGAATATTTATGATTTCCCAGGATGTTGTCAATTGTTACTATAATGAGACATTGCTAAAATGGCATCCTATGCTAGTTTTTTTCTTGCCTCCAGATCTGTAGAACACTTTGTAAATGTTCTGCTGTTAGAAGAGTAGCTGAATAAGTGTATTGACATAAATGTGTCTCATTAGACTCTGGCATGTTCCAGAGAATAGTCCCTAGAGCCTAGTCCCCAGTGAGTGCTAATGTGCCCATTAACATCTCCTTTTCTGCCCACCAGGCTCACTGCCACAGTTGACTTTTGTTTAAAGATTCCTTTAATTAGATACTTAATAAATGAAAAGCTAGGAGGCTGCAAAACAAAGAACCCTTTGGTTCTTTGCTTTACAGCCTCCTAGCTTCCCATTAAGTATCTCAGCCATAATCTGTTTTTCTAACAATATGTTACATAGATTCCATTGGCATTCTTAAACAATAAAATAGATGACTGTAACCCAATGCTTTGTTTCAAAGTGTGCCTATCCCTGCATAGGAAAAAAAAGTTATAGTAAGCTAGTAAAGAGAAAGTATGCTTGGGAGCTAGAATGGGTAGTGAGGAGCAACCTTATTAATTTTAATTCTGGTGTTTGGTAAATCGCCCACCATGGCAATGTGAATAACATATTCTCAAAATTCCAAAGCTGCCCACCCTGGAATATTCTTCAGTAATGCAGGAGAAATTACTGTATGGCAAATGAGAAGACATTTTCTTTGGTTCTAATTTCACTTTGTTGAGTGACCAAGTGGTTGAAGTGGAATGGCAAGGAAGCAAAGAAAGATGTTGAATAATAGTTTTATGGAATGCTCCAGCCAGCAGCCAGCCAGCCAGCCTCCCTCCCTCCGTCCTTCCCACCCCCTTACCCCCCTTATGGATGAGGTGGAAAAGACTTTTCTCCAGGTGATTCAAAATAAAATAAAGAATCTGCCCTCCCAACCTCAAGGACTTATCCTGATGGCATGTTTCCTCCTTCCATTAAGGGAAGAATTTTCATTCTGTGAAAACGATTTGGAAGAAATGCTTCAGACCTGTAGTAGCACGGTGCCTGCTATTCATTAAAGTAGCCATTTCTTTCTTCTAGCTTCCATGTCAGCCTGACAAATGTGGCTACTTTAATGAGTTTATTCTTTAAAGCAACCAAGTTCCTAATGCACCTCTTAAAGCAGATCTATCTCTATCTCTCTAACTACATCTCTGTTCAATCATGTCTGATTCCCTGAGACTGCCTGGACAAGTCTCTGAAGTTTTTTCTTGGCAAGGTTTTTTGGAAGTGGTTTGCCCTTGCCTTCTCCCTAGGGCTGAGAGAAAGTGACTGGCCCAAGATCACCCAGCTGGCTTTGTGCCTAAGGTGGGACTAGAACTCATGGTCTCCCAGTTTCTAGCCTGATGCTTTAACCACTGCACCAAACTAGCTCTATTATTATTATTGTTTGTCGCACAGTCAGCCAGATATTTAGACTGCATTTTTATCCTATTGAGTCCTTCCCAAGGACCTGGGATAGGTAGATGTCATTGTCTGATGGTGTTAAAGGTATTGTCGCAGAATGTAAGCTGTTCCAAGTAAAGCTGCCTTTTGCAATTGACTGATGGTGATTTCGTCAATGCCGATGGTCTTCAAGTGATACTCCAGATGTTTTGGGATTGCACCCAAGGTGCCTATTATTATTGGTACTATCTTTGCTTTCTTTTGCCACACTCGTTCTACTTATATTTGCAGGTCTTTGTATTTTGTGATTTTCTCCAGTTCTTCCTCTTCTATCCCGCTGTCTCCAGGTATTGCAATGTCCACTATCCAGACTTTTTTGTCTTTCTTATCAACAATTGTTAAGTCTGGGGTGTTATGTGGCAGGTCCTTATTATCATTATTATTAGCCACATATTACCTATCACCTATCAATGAAAATTCTGTGGTAAAATTAACTGACCGTGAAAAATATACTGTATTCAATTCAGAGGAATAAAATAAGTGCTCTTATGAAACCTGTAACGAGCACATGTAATGAAGTAATGAACACATACAGTCCCTAACTCTCAAATCTGGGACTGATACTGCTATAGGAAACAGTGAAAAAAGATTTCTATGTGATCCATGAATACCATGGGAAAATCTGAAAGATAAAGGAATAAGATTGACAGTAGTTCTTCTTCCCACTGTTTTCCCACAGGTACAGGGTCCGCTTTTTGGAACAATGAATGCCATTTCACACGACTGAACATAGCAACTGAGTCCAAATGGGTTATCTTCATGTCTGCGTCAATTGTGTCCTGCCATTTTTGCTTTGGTCTTCCGTGTGGGTGTTTGCCATTGGTGTTAAAAGTGGTAGGCAGTGGAGGTGACAGTGTGGGGTGCTGCTTGTAGGATGTGGCCAAATCATTGTTAGCGTTTTTCCTGCATTTTCTCTGTTATTGGTGCAACGCCCATCTGTTGCTGGACTATATCGTTGTTGACGTGGTCAAGAAGGAAGACGTCTAAGGACCAATGGAGCATATATATCTCTATGGCATGTAGTTCAGCACTTTTGGTGGCTGGCTAGCACTCAGCACCATACAATGCTACCAGGCGAACCATCATTCCATATACTTTTGATTTTAAGCAAATTGGCATGCACCTATCGCAAAGCACCCCAGTAATCTCCTTCCAGCACAGCCACGTTGCATTCACCCTCGCATGCACTTCCCCATTAATGCTGCTGTTACTTTGCAGATGAGATCCTAAGTACTGGAAGGAGTTGTCTTCACTAGATCTTCACTGCTGATATGGATGGTGGAAGTGCTTGGGCTCATCTCTAGATACTCAGTCTTCTTGATACTGAGGCACAAATCAAACTGGCTAAGACATTCATTCCATGCCTGGACACACCACTGCAGTTCTTCCTTGGAGGTAGCTGTGAGCAGGACATAATCGGCATAGAGCAAGGCCCAGGGGACACTGTGATGCAGATCTTCCATGATGGTATCCATGACAAGAATGAACGGCAATGGCGATAATGCCAAGCCTCAGTGCGTGCCAACTTTGACAGGAAAGCTGTTGGAAAGGCTGGTGGCGCATCTCACTTGGCTGCTGGTATAAACGTAGAGCATCTGGACCCGTTTTATGAGTAGCTCAGACACACCATGGTCACGTAGTGTGTACCAGATCAGCTGATGCGGAACATGGTCAAAAGCTTTTTCTAGGTCAGAGAAGGCCAGGTGTAATGACTTCTTCTTTTCTCTATGCTTCTCCATGAGCATGCAAGCTGCGAAAATGGCATTGGTGTGCTCATGGAGAAGCACAGAGAAAATAAAGATTCATAGCAGTTACGCTTTGAAAATAAGTTTGTCTTTAGATTTTTTATTTAGGCAATCTATACTGGCACATTTGTGGGACACATATAAACATAATACATTTAAACATAGGATAGAGAATATTTACATTCTACCACCTTATCCTTTTATCAGAAAAACAACAGCTAAAGAAGATAATCACATTAATTCAAACTAAGAATTTACAAAACAAAACAAAGCAACCCCCCCCCCCAAATACCTGGCCGAGTTCTTCATTAAGATTGGATGTACGTGCCATGGCAGCAGTGTCTGTAAGTTCATAGTGCATGTCAATATCCTAATAAAATAAAAAACCACAGCTGAAAAAGGTGTTAATTTGTACGCAAACTTCACTGCAATCTGTTTTGAGCAAAGCATAAACACCACCTATGTACAAATAAAAATTTACCAAGAATTTTTTCAATGTATGAATATTGAGGACAGAATGGAAGATATACTTTTGACATAATGCCAGGTGTAGGGCTAGGAGGTAGACTTCAGCTGCTGAGACTATGCATGGATGATGGTGGTAGAGGAACTGTCTGAATGCTGTTACGCGTGTACTAGCTTTTACATTTCTACAGTTCAGACAGGATATAATAAATGGACTGAAGCACATCTTTCCTGTTGCATTGTTAGAAAAAAGATGATACAACAGAATTCATTATCTTGTAGTTTGTATTAGGAATAAACAAGTTTTCGCAAGCTGTTATTTTAAAAGGTTTAACTGTAAGGGATTTCATTAATTTATAAAATCTGAAGCCTGCAATTATACAAGAATATATTTTGTAATATTTTATTCTGCAATTTAATCTGCATTATTTTAATAAACAGCTTATTATATCAAATAAAATATATTTATTCTTGAAATGAATTATTAAACTGTCTGCAAATAGCACAACTTTTATATTTACCCAATTTATAAAATATGCTTGAATAAATTTAACAACTTCCAGTGTAACTAACAGGCTGATCGGAATTAGATTATTGAAGAGAATGATAAACGTCAGGAAATTTAGTCCAAAATTATTAGCTCCACCATCTGTTAAAAAAGGGAAAACAAAATCTGTAAGATAAAAAATCATGCATAATTTATAATATTCAGAACAATAAAAACTATATATAAAGTTCTCCTAATACCATGGTTCCCATAAAACCTGCCCTTGAATCTGATTATTTGCCTCAGAAAGGAACCTGTGTAGTGGTGTCAAAAACAGCTCAGAAATCAGCAGTTAAATTGGATCCCTGCTAAGATCATGGTGCAAACAGAAAGGTATAAATCCACCATACTATGTGCTGTTGTCCTGATCCTATTTAATATAGTTGTTGTTTAGCCTCTTCTCCCAAATAATGCATGAAATGCAATTACAAATTTCACATAATTTCTAATTTGACCCTGGACAAATCTGTCTTCCAGTGAACTTGTATATAGTTAGTTATACAAGTATATACATACAATTCTTCAAATTGCCAGCTATACAAATATTTCATTTAAAACCTTTAATCAATATTAACCATAATACTGTTCTAAAGAGCTATAAATCCAAATACGTACCATGCATTTATTTTACTTTGTAGATATAAAGTAAGAGAAATATTATGACAACAAAAGATACACTTGTTTTGAGGGCTTACAGGTTAGATTGATGTACCAGTCTCTCCCTTCATGCTTTTGATTCCATATAGCTGAACCAATGGAACAGATCAGAGACATGGCAATAAGAATGCAGAACAAAAACAGAATTTGTATATTTGTAATCCTTTCCACGTTAGATAGTTTAAGAGGTGGGCTTGTTGAGTTCTGTGGATGAAACAGAGGTTTCACAAGTAAATATGACATTCATATGCTATTTTAGTTTTGTATATTTCTAATGATATGTGCATGCTTTTATTAATAATCTTAAATATTCATGGCAATTACTGATATAGCTTATACTATAAAAGCTTCAAAAATATGGTACAGTTTTTCCTTGAGTGGTACATGAAAGTATCAATAAGGAATAATAGGAACTACTGTTGAAATAAATGCCAGAGAGATAGCTACATTAGATTTTTGCAGCATTATGACCAGAATGTTGTGGCGTCTTAAAGATTAATGAATGCTGAAAGTTTATGTGATAATAAACTTGATAGTCCTTAACGTATCATGGAATTCTGTTGTCCAATGAATCAATTACGGTCAATTTAATTTGATAGTAAAATAAATGCATACTTTTATTTCTGACTCAATCATATGTTTATCTACTGTAACTGAGAGACTCTTGGTGGTTATATCCCTTGACATGTGTCAAATGATACAAATATATTTACCAAATAGTAGTGATGGCCAACTATTTTTTTTTTTGACAAGTATACTAAGTCCATGGTATTAAGTGTCCTTGTATATATTCAGGCTTATAATTACAATCAGGCATCCTTTGCTCCCATCCATAATGTCATAAACATGAACCAGAATATCCAAACACCCTTTGTATACAAGGGTGTTCTCAGTTAGGAGACAAACCTGCATGAGTTTTGTATCATGTCCTGTATAAACAACTATTCCATGAACCCATTGTGTATTTCTTAGCTGAGCACCACGGAGAAGAATTTGGTCAGGCCCCAGTGGAACAGTCCTAAAAAAGAATACAGCAAAAATTAGTTAAATTGAACTGATCACAAAATAACTATTTCAGAAACATTAATGTAGAAACAGATTTTTTTTGTTCTGGGAAATTTAGGCACATTTATTAAATGTAACTTTCTTAAGATTTCTAAATGAGAAACCAATACAGAACATAATTTTAACTGTGCTATTAGGTATGGATATATTATATTTCTCTTTGCATCTAATATATTGTACATATCCTGTTTGGACCATGGCTTATCAAATGTAACCAGAAATAGCTTTATGACTGCTTTGTACTAATATTTTCCCATTCCTATTAAATATGGATACTAAAGTATTAATTTCAATTATCAAAACTATCCAAAAATGAGTCACATTCTGATTTAATATGGGTCGCAGAATTAAGCATCACCACTTCACTAGGGATTTTTTAAGAGTGAAAAAGTTAGAGATAATACATATGAATAAATGAAATAAGGCCTCTTGTATCTTTAATAGCGCTAGAAAAAGCTTTTCAGTTTAGTTTTTCATCTTTATCTGCTATCAGTGCTCAATCTATTAAAGTACACAACCTCTATCCTCCTTTGTCTTTGTACTGCTGATGAAAGCAAAATGCTAACCATTTTTGTAGTAGAAATACCACAGGTCTTGAGAGATGATGTCGTTTCCGCGTTGATTCTTCTTTCAATTAGCAATTTTCTTATGTGTGTTAGTAGAAACCACCCAGATCTTAAAATGCTACTGAACCCATTAAAAGACGACTTCTGCAATACAAGACTTGACCCTGGAAGGGCATGATGGCCTGGTACCTATGACAGATCTGGCTGAACTTTATATCCCCTATTTCTTTATATTAGGCTTTTAGGTACTATCTGCTATGTCTACTGAATGGGAAATCAGGGTATGCAAAACATTTCCAACTCAAAATGATGCTCCAATCTCTTATAATTAACATCAAAACAATCCGTCTGCCATGAAGATTTGGACTGTATTATGCAATTAAAAGCAGGCATAGTAGGTTTTACTTCTGCTAGTACTGAGTGGAGCTGGTTAAAGGGAATAGGAGAATAAGGTGTTAACCCCATTTCTCAGAGACTGACAACCATTTTGGACATGGCAGGTATGTTATTGCTATTAAATTCTTTTATGTGAAAATTAAGTTCATAGATTATGAATGATTTCTATGTATTTGCTAAGTGCTTTGTGTTTTCTTTTAAGGACAGAGAGCCAAACGCAAAAATGTGCACTGTGCATGAGCATTCGTAGATAATTCCTATTGTTCTTTTATGGGCAGAGAGCCAAACGCAAAAATGTGCACTGTGTATAACCATTCATAGATATTCCTGTTGTTGTGGTTGTTGAGCTTTTCCAGTAAACTATGCCTTGTATGTTAAGCTTTGCCAGCAAACGGCCATATACAAAAATGTGCATTGCACATGTGAATAATAGATGCATTGTTATACCGCCCAGCTTTTGAGCTGACAAATGCAAGATTATGCTTTTTTGTTGGTTGTGCAACTGCCAAATACACTGGGCAAGCATGTAGATTAGAAAGAGGTCTCATAGCCAGAGAAGTGGATTTTTCCTGTTGATTCATGAGTGCTGCTGAACTGAATACGTTTGCTCTTTCTTTGTTTCTAGGTCCAGTTCTTTGCTGTTTGTGCAAGCAGCATTTAGGCTTCAGAAACGGTTTTAACTATTACTTCTATTGTTTGGGATAGTAATTTTTACAATAATCTGCTCTGCCATTTTTTCTGTAGGTTGTGCGATGGCTACTACTTAGCTTTGGCCATCACCTACTGCCATGATTCTAGACTGAAAAATAAGCAAGCAACAGGCTTGTTTTAAGTTCCCGTAAACAAAATATAGGAATGTTCAAAATGTTTCAAGTTCTGTTCATTCTGAATTTAGGACGTTTGAAACATTTTAACCGAATGTTCCAATTGGGGAAGTTTCACAAATTTATTTTTGTTTTGCACACAGCTTCCTTGGGGAAGGAGATTCATGGTTCTTTCATTGGGTACTGTTCACTGATGTAATCGAGGAAAAATGTGTACAAAATACCTTCCTTAAAATTAGCAGAGGTTTACTTACTTATTTGAGCCATTATGATCCCAGAGAGTCAATCCACAAATAGAAACAGATTTTGCTCTCCACATCAGCTAGCTGTATAAAAGTCTGCTAGAGTAGGGGAAAAAAACTAGGATGTGCAAGGAAAAGTCTAATACATCTAATATGGGATTGGCTGACAATTTTGTCAGATCAAGTCTGTCTGGATATTGGAAAAACTATGATTTTATACCCCAGTTTAACCAGAACAATGGTTAACAAACTGGTATTATAACAACAACCTCATGCAGCCACTCATGCAGGTCTTAATGGAGTCATTCAGAGAAAAAAATCAAGAGTGTCTGGATTCTGCTTTTGCTAAATAAACCTGTTTTTGTTGATGCTGAAAGACCATCACTCAAATCTTTAGTTTAAATATATCTGAGAAAATGTTCCCAAATTCAGAGAAAATTCATTAACTGACAACAAAGCTCTCTACCTAGTGTTGATCTCCTCTCAGAAATGAAGCAATAGGCAAATGCTTGCTGGAACAGGGAAATTATTTCTTAGCATATCCTTGTTTATGTAAATATCTGTATGGCCTATTATGCCTTTTCCTTTTTTAAAAATTAATTTTTATTGAAGGGATTTTTTACAGAGTAAAAGTGATACAAATATAAAGAAAAGAAAAGTGATAACTGGATAAATAAGAAATAAAAGAGGAAAAAAAAGAAAAAAAAGAAATATAAAGAAGCAGCTTCTGATCTTCTTTACAGCAATTATAAATATATTTATATTTTATCCTCTCTCTCTAAAAATATATCTTGGCTCCTATTATGCCTTTTCTATAAAAACAAGGTAAAGGGTTTAGACTATAGAGAAATACTTCAATTATCACATTTGCTGATCTGTTTCAAGGACTGATGTTTTTTATTACTATGATGTTTCTTGGGGAAACAACTGGCAATTTCTCAATAAAGGGAACATCAAAACAGTGGGTTGTGAACATTTGGCAAAAGCCAACTGCTAGAATTCAGTCTAGAAATTATTTGATCTTAAAAGAAAAGCCAACACACTAATTTAAAATAAATTCCTGAATCAGAACTGTGAAGAGAACTTACTTCCTTATCTCAGGCAGGAAAATTATTTCAGAAATCTGTGGGTAGTTTAATACTTCAAATTATGGCTTTTGCAGCTCTGCATTCCCAATTCCAAAAGAGGGGATTAACCTATCTAGGTCTGAGTTCTATCCACTGGGAAGAACAGCAGCAAAATAATTATTTAGCTAATTTAAAAAAAAAAATCATGTCTAAATTGGAAATGCGGTGTGGAACTGTAATAATGTTCAGATAAATGATTTAATAAATAAATATTTTTCTTTTGTGAAATGAGAAGTACAGTACAACTGTAATAGAACCACATTCTTGAAAAGTGAAAAAATTCAGTGATGCGTTAGTAAGAAATCAGTAAATAAATAGGACATAAAAAGCGGGTCAGAATTAAGTACTGGAACCAGAAAAAGCAAGTTTGAAACTTTTAAAGTTAATGTGATCACATTCAAATTAATATAACTATAGTTGAAATTAAAAGACTGGAGATTCAAGTGGAATATTAGGAAGAATTTCCTGACTGTAAGGGTTTTTAAGTAGTGGAACAGTATGGTTAGAATAATACTGGACATCCTTTCTGTGGAAGGTTTCAGACAAAGGCTGAAAGGCCACCTGTTTATTGTAATGCTGCACTAGACAACCTGCAGTTCCCTCCCAATATGGTAAGAATAAAGCTCACTTCAAAAAGTAGTTATGTGATATGGACTAGGAGTATGACATGGAAACTGTCTATGGGCATAATGGTTGAAGAGTGATGTGCTTTACTATGTTGGAGAAAAATACCAGTTGAGATTTGAGTACTGGGGTTGGGGAATCAGATAAGTGAGACATCAGTTTTAGGTTAGGTTAGAAACAGGTTTAGGAGATGAATGTGTGAACGTGACTCTAAAGTGAAGAATAAAAACCAAACAATAATTATAAATGCTTGTGAGCTCAAAGGTTGTTTGTTTTAATGATTAAAATCTGTTTTGTTTCAGTCCTTGTCTTTGTCCACTCTAAGGCTTGAACAATTACATTGAAATAAAATGGCCAACCTATTTTATAATGACACCATGAATAAACAAATTGAATTAATATTTCTGTATAAATGGTGGTGGCGGGCTATCACCAGAACTTTAAACAGTGAAAATCAATTGAAACCAGTATCACCAACACATACAATGTTTTTTGTTAAAAATACACCAATATAAATATTCTTTGCATCAATATCAGTATTCTACTTTTTATAGATTTTAAAAATAGTATGAAAAAAAATCTTACTCAGAAGTTTACATACCCATGGCTTTCTAGTCTAATATTTCCAACGAAGTCATAGAGATGCCTGTTAGGACTTTCACATTCAATTTTGCCTGAAAGCCTCACCAAGCTGTCAATGTCCTTTATATCAGATGTCAGTGGCAAGCCCTGTTTAAACAAAATTTTGTGTAATGCAATAATGAAAAATTAAGAATAAATAACACAAGATTATGGTTTCTTATATGTTGGTGTTTACATCTATTTATTAATTTATTAGTTGCATTTACTAGTAATGGTAAATCAAATTATACCACGATGTATTTAAGCAGGCATACCCTGCAGCCAGCTTCAGTTTCACGAGCATTTACTGCTCTCTTTTTCTTACTTCCACATGGTTAACAAGGTATTGAAAACTGATTCATTTGTATTTAAGAACAGGATGTCACATTGTTGGAGCAATAAACCGCTTAATATTAATTATGGTCAGTTAGAAACATACACACACAGAATTATATAAAAATGAGTATTTTTAACTATGATTTTAAGTGGTCCGTAATAAAGTTAAATCAGAATGGAAAGATTCAGAAATATCACTCTAAGCCAAACCCAAACTGCACGATGACTGATGACCCACTAAGCTTGCTAGCTGAAACTAGTAACAGTTAATGTTCACAAGTGACGTGACAAATTTAAGACAAAAGCAAAATATTTTCAAATGTTTTTTCTCTGCTCTAAGCTGTATTCACACTTATTTCAAACCATGTTTAGATCTTTTCACTAGCCCTAATTATTTATCTATTGATTAGATAGCATATTCATATTTTAATACATTTTCATAAAAAATCCTATTTATTTTTTAATTTGATACTGTCTTCTCATTCTCCTTCCTCCCTCCCTGTTCACCTGCAGTGCCAAATTTTCCATTTCAGATTTTCCCAGAATTGAATATAAAGTAGAGACCCTCATAAAACTGACAATCAAAGGAAGTCTGTTGAGAAGACTGCAAACATTAAAGTTAAGACATTTATTAATTTTTATATGTGAATTCTAAAAATGCATACATAGAAGAAAATAGTTATATTACCAATATTTTGCAAATAAATCAAGGTTTCCTGAGCTAACCAGATCATAAACTCATACCAAGGAAGCAACTGAAAATACTGAATTAATTAAAATTAATTAATTTATTAAAAGGATTAAAAAGGATATTTTAGATAGCAGCCCTTCAATCAAAACAGTCCTAAATCTGGAGCATAAAGTGTTATTTCATTACCAAGAAATTTTGAAAAATTCTGAGATGTAGTTCATGAAACAGAATTCAGTGCCACAATATTGGGCATGGGGCATGAGGAATATCTACAAAATACTTCTGTCGTATAAAGTAATCTTAGAGTTATGACCATTCATTCAGCGACTGTTCGAAGTTATGACGGCACTGAACAAAGGGACTTACAACTGGTCCTCAAAGTTCTGGCCACTGCAATGCCCCCGCAATTTTGTTCACATGAACAAAATTTGGGTGCTTGGCAACCAGCTCGCATTTACGACTGCAGCGTCCCGCAGTCATGTGATTACCATTCGTGACCTTTCCTGCTAGCTTCCCACAAGCAAAGTTAATGGCACCACACTTTACAACTGCATCACTTAGCGATGGCAATCCCAGTCCCAATTGCAGCTGTACTCGAGGACTATCTGTAGTAAAAAAAACTAATAGCTAAACTGAATTGTCAACAACAGAGAAGCTGCAGCTATCTATATAAATGTTGAAAATGTGAAGTAACTGTATAAATCTTAGGTGTCAATAAGTTCAACTTCTTAGTAATTGAATATATAGGATTATAACCCTTAAGATATTTATGCTTTTAAACTGATTTAGAATTAAGATTCTACATGATGTAAAATTTATATGCATTTTCCATATCAAAAATTAGAAATATAAAATATACATGGCTTGATACAAAGATATATGTACAAAATAGTTGGGAGTGCAAGTTCTTTTCCATATAACAAACTTCTTGACCTTAAGATAAGGTCTTTCAGCTTAATTCATCTGCTGAAAAAAAACACAGATGCTTCCGTATGTAAATAACAGGGCTAACACCAGCGGTATGCAACACACTTTGAATCACTGCATACATCTCTTAGGGACTTGAATGGATGTTCCTCTCCCTCCATGCATTTTGTGCCCTTTAACATTCTGCTTCACATTACAAGCTATGCATTGTGCATCTTAGAACAATATGGAAGCTCCATATCAACATAAATAAGTTTAACTGATAAGAAAAAAACTCATTTCTTACCTGTCGTATTTTTAAATTAGTTTCACCATCTAAATTTGATGTTTCAATGTAGCACATAGCTTGCGGCTCACTTATAGAAAAGAGAAGATCCATTTTATAAATTAAGTAGTCCAGAATCTATTTCCACTAAAATGCAGCATCATTCTTTAGTTTATGTTGTCATTTAAAAAAAAATTAACTAGTAATTCACATTTTCAGAAAATTACTCTTAAAATATGCAAATGACTCAGATTGCCTTCATTAATGCACTGGTAGAAACTAAGTGATTCCAGTTCTTAAAGTCTCCTTGCAAAGTGTCAGGCAGAAAAAGCAAGCTAAATCATCTGGTAAAACTAAGCTTGCAGTCCATAGGTTTGAATAACATAAAGTAACAAAGTAAGCAATTGTGCAACATGAAGTCCATAAGGAACCATTACATGCGTGAAAAAGGCTGCACAACCAGAGTAATTCCAGATGCAAGGTGATATTCTTCATATTTTGGGTACAAGCTTCACAGCTGCAGCTCAGATAGTGGACATTTTTGCTTCCTGGCTTATAATTAAACTATAGTTTAAGTAAATCCAAATAAAACATGGTTTATGGCTATGCATATCTGCAAGTTATAGCTTGTTCCCCCTACAAAAAAGTTACCTAGCTGGAATAGGGAAAAGGCTATTGGCAAAAAAATTGCATATCATTATTGTATTATATGTGCCTTTACCCAATTTTCTCAGGAAAGGAAACCTCTCTATATAATCACAGATCCTTGGACTACAATGAAATTATTCCAGATTCATGTACATTTTCATACCCACTATATAAACCTTATTAAATTAACATGATTTCACACTGACATGGATGAATCCAGGCAGCACTTCTAACCAATACTCAGATCCCCGAAAGCCTTACATTTTAAAAACAAATTTCTAGTTACTAGGATTGGAAAGCTGTGGTCATACTGAGCAAAATATCAGAAGCTAAATAAGAATGCAGCCTGATTTGTGTAAGTCAATGACAGGTTCTTTTAATAGAACATTAATTATTATTAATATTGAATATTTAATTAAATCTTTTATATTTAATATATTTATAAGATATTTTTGTTTGATTACTATGTTCTATTTAATATTGTGAGCTGCTGAGAATCTATGATTGTGGTGGGACATAAATCTGATTAATAAAAATAAATATGTATAAACACTTGTTTTAAGAGTTAAAGTTAAAATTATAATTAAATGCATTGTAAGAAAATACCAGAGTATTTCCTAAAATACATATAATGTTGATCTTACATTGATGCTATAAATATATTTACTAAACATAAAATATTTAGTAAAATTACAAAACATGTCCATATTTAAA
This sequence comes from Python bivittatus, assembly GCF_059951505.1. NCBI lineage: Eukaryota > Metazoa > Chordata > Lepidosauria > Squamata > Pythonidae > Python > Python bivittatus. The sequence goes on from NW_028277121.1 coordinate 1,899,503, forward strand.
CAGGAATTTCTTCAATTTACACGGACTTTTTAAAAGTCAGTTTTTCTGAAAATGTAATTTACTGATTACAGCTTAGCATGCAAATTATTTCAGTTGGAATATATTTAAATCCTGATAGATAAATTAATTAATGAAATCCAATAAAATGTAATCACATCAGACAAACTATATAAAAACATATAAAAACTGCATTTACTGAAGCATCATGCTGTTCATCCATCAGCAAATGCCAACTGCATGCAGTACAAAGCATGCAACATTCATGTTTGTGCTGCGGGTCCTCTATAATTCTCAAAATGTATCATTTACTCACATTTAAGTGCTATATAAAATTAATGAAAACAAGAGGTTCTCTATAGTATAAATGGATATATGATTTAAAAATTTACAAAACAGTTTATTTCATTCATTCATTTTACGGAATAAGGGTAGAAGTAGATCAACTGTCTTTGTATCATTTATCATTCTAAGCCTCTTGATTTATAACTGAACTTCCAATTAATTTCAGTGGAGTGTATGCTGAAGTACAAGTATGTCTACGCTTGCAGCCTTAACAATATACATTTGCTTAGACAAAGTCTTTAAGAATGAAAAAGGAAGCCTAAGCATAGTTCCCTTGTACTTCCATTTAAATGAATGCCTATCTATAATAAAGTTTTGTTTTGATTTAGTAGAAGGACCCAGATACACATTTCTTCTATAACTGGTTCATTCTAACCTTGTTGACAGACTGATGAGATCAGCTGGGAGATGCTCCCCATTGGTCACCTTCACTATTTCCCCTACTGCAACCTTTACCAGTTTTGAAATAATTATAACAGAATAATAAATAAAAGGGCAGAAATCAAATGGATTAAAAAGATAGAAAGTTGAAATTATTATATAAAGCATGTTAATAAATACTTGATGTCTTTTTTCCTCAAAATCTATTTAATTCAGATCAGAAAAATATATCATTTAAAATACTTTCAGGTACAACAAAAATAAGCCTACAAATAATTAAAATGTAGACAGCAAATTGCAATACAAATTCATGATACTAGAAGTGAAATACCACAGAACAATATTTTATTTAACTTTAGCAAAATAATAACAATTAAAAAAGGAATGAAGGGAAAGCTTCTCCTGGATTCCTTTTCAGAAGTTGGGAACTCCTTTAACAGAATTAGTAAATATTGGGATTCATGGCTCTTCCACACTCCTAGAGATGTATTCTCATATTTCTTCTAGAAATTCAAATACAGCACATCTACCATGATGTAGACGGAATGGAAATCAAATCGCTATGCCTCACAGAACGTAACACAGGAAGGATCTTCTCCTCTGTGGGGCTTTCCTTCACAACAATACTAAGAAGATTGTGAAGTATCATCTTCCATTGAGAAGTGGCCTGCCTAAACAGGAACTGTATATTTTAAAAATCATCAGGTAAGGCTAATAAGATTTATTTATCTATTATCTATTTAAATATTTATACTTGGAGATAATGACCCAATCAAATAGATTTTGAAAAAAATTGTTTCATATATTGAGTTGTCCAAGGAAATATAGATAAACAAGATTAAATTTCACAAGTATAAAATATAGTATTTTGCATCCTGAAAGCATGACTTAAGGCTTCTTTGTAATTTTAAACACTATCTTCTCAGGAAAATGTCAATGGAACGCTTTGTTAATAATAAGACATCATTGTGCCCCAAACTAATATTTTATTTTCAATTAATAGATTTGTGTGACAAATTAAATAAAATTAGGAGTAAGAACTCCTGAGTTCCAAACTATGAAAGAAAATATAATCAGATACATTGGAAAGCCCAGGACTTTATTCATTCAAAGTAGTAAATTTTAGTAATAATTCAGGTATGCAATAAATGTATTCCTAAATACTTCTGTTTATTCTTTATTTCCTTGGCGCAATTATGGATCAAAGCTGGAGAGAGAAAACAGTCTCTATTCTGGAAGCATTGATGAGCATCTCTACCTTGATGAGAGAAGTACAATGTCAGCAGGTATATATTCTTTGCCTTTTATTAAAACTATATCTCCAACATCTACCTGAAAGAAAACTAGGAATTGGTTAATAGTCTGAAACTAGCAGAATAATCCTTTTTGTTTTTGCGGTATTTAAGTACACACTATGTAATAAAACTAGTAAACTATTTAAATGGAATTTACTGTATAGGAAGTTCAAAAAGCATGTGAATTCTCATCTACATATATTTTTCTCCCATTTAACAGAATGAGCACATTTCTATCTTCATTTTATGACAGAAAGTAAAACACTATTTCCCCATAACAAAACATAGTGATCTGTCTTGTTACTTGATATGAATATAAAAGGCACCTTTATAATCAGTCAGCTCTTTGCCTTATTTAAATCATGTTGTATAGTCTGAAAGTAATCCTCCAAGAACTATAAACTTTGGATTGTATTTAATGCATAAATTCTACCAATGAATTATGGGCTCCTGTAGCACTTGTATAATAACAAAATTATAATAATTGGGAAGATCTTTACTGGCTGAGAAATAAAGTTTATACAATATAAAATCTGTTAAATCAAATACTACAAGAGAAATTAATCTCTCTTGTGACTATGTAAAATTGATTAGGAGATTTATTCAAAAAATTCTACTTTGCAGTAAGCCCCACTTAGTTCAATGAAACTTATTTCTATGTGGATAAATATAGATTTACAGTTGTCCTGAATTAAAAATATGTAAAATGAATTTGTACTTCAAATGTCCAGTACTTATTATCTCATAAGTAAACCCTGCAATCCATAATGAATGAAGGCATTTATAAGAACAATTAAAGCAATATTCTATGCTAAGCAAGAGAAGTAATATTATTAAATTCTTTATTATGATGCTTTGTTAGCACAGTGGCCACATTTACATGTTTAAACAGATCAGATACACTTGTATTTTTACAACTTGCTAAGCTTGAAACTTTGGGTGACTTAACATAGGTTAACCCAGCCCATTTCATTCAAAGTATTGTGAGAATCCAGGATATTTGCTAACTATGCTGTGTGAAAGCAACCAAAGTTGCATTAATATTATAGGAAAAGGGCAACTTTGGGAACTATTGGCATAGAACAGGGGATTTCTTTTGCCCAAATCCCTTGTGCATCAAAGCAAATAAATTAATACATTAATGATCATACCTGCATTGAATTATTATGTAGGCAATGAAAAATAAATCAGAATTTTCAATAAACTAATTACAATTTAACAAATATGGTAAACATATGGTAAAAATTAAACTTAATCGATTTAATGACAATTTAATCAATATGATAAACATAAAATTTCATTTATTCAATGTAACTCACCATGACATATATAAAGATTTGGATCCAAAGTTACCCTTCTGTGGGCACAGAATTGCTTACATCTTATACTATTAGTATGCTATATCACTGAATGTAAGATGTAATCTTTCATTTTTACAAGAGGTAGTGCAAAAGGCTGCACAAAGCTAAACTCTATTAAATATCCTGACAACAGACATACTCTTTCAACAGTTTTTGTGAGAACAATCTTCAGAACAGCACTGAACAAGCATTTTGGTCTGTTCAGTTCTTTGGATCCAAATCATACTGATATTTTACATTCTGAACAATAATGAAATTGCATACCTTTTCCCAATGTACAATTTCCCAAGCTCCGTTTCTCAATACTGTATCATTAAAAACGACAATAAAACCACAAATATTCTATTAAGTCAATGGTCAAAATGTATTTTTACCAATTTAAAATTTGCTCAAAGATCCAATTATAATCAGATAGACATTATACATAAAAAGACAAAATGAAATTATGTGGAATAAACTTACGGTACATAAATTTATTCTATTAAAAAATATATATTTTAACTTGTGTGCCAACAGAGAATTTTGAATATAAAACAAGATTTGTACAAAAAAAAAAAACAAGATACAGTCGTGTGAAAAAGAAAGTACACCCTCTTTGAGTCCTATGGTTTAATGTATCAGGACATAATAAAAATCATCCAGTCATCAGCAGTTCTCAAAAGTAGGTAAATACAACCTCAGATGAACAACAACACATGACATATTACACCATGTCGTCATTTATTTTACAAAAAGAAAGCCAAAATGGGGAAGCCATGTGTGAAAAACGAAGTACACCCTTACTGTTTCCATAGCTATGAAGAGGCTAAGTAGTAGCCAGGTGCTGCTAATCAAATGCCCTTGATCAATTGATCATCAGCAAGTGTGACTACCTCTATAAAAGCCGAAGCATTAGGAGTTTGCTGGTCTTGAGCATTGAGGTGTGGGTCAATGTGTGTGACTTAACACTGCTGACTTTCTAGGTACAATATACCTCCTTATCAATTTCACATAGTGGCATCCACAGGGATGGTGGTGGTGGTGGTGGTGGTGGTGGTGGTAGTGGTTGTGGCCCTTTGATTCACGTCTTGCCCCTTTTGCATATACATTACATGTACAAATGTATGGCCTTTCAATTGCAATGTTGCAACAATATTTTCTGTTCTGACACATGCACACCCATACATGTCTCTTGTTTCTGTATTAATGTTGAGGATGTGCAAGTGATTCACCTAAATCCTCAATCTCATTTTAAGCAGATACACATTTGGCTGGCTTTGTGGCTCCTAAAGGAAAAGTGGGATTTTTCTAAAATGGCCAGAATTAAAACAGGGCTTCCACAAGATTTTATGCACACTTCAGTAGTTAACCATTTGTACACAAGAGATATTCTGGCTGTAAAGATACTATTTTCTCTGTGTTAATTGATTGAAGACTAGAAGCTTAAATTTCCTTAAATTTTGCTATGGATTTGGAATCCAGTAAAAAGTGATGTTGAAATCCAGCTCAGCTATTTTTCTAATCACTGAATCACGCTCTAAAGAATCTTGTGGATACACTCCAGATATGTAGAGCCATCTGACTCACTCTGAAAGCTGAATATCATATTCTGAAAACAGTTTAATAGTTTTCCAGTCAAGCACTGAAAAATATACATACATGCCTAACAGTAACTACTCATTTTTATTTATTTATTTAATTTATTTATACATCATACTTATATAGCCGCCCATTTCACACAAAATGACTCTGGGCAGCGTACAACAATTAAAATAAATTATTTTACTGAAATAATTAATGGAACTGCATTCTATAAATTGTTGTTTCAACTTTGAACAACATCTAGAGTCACTGCCATGAGATGGGGGGCCATAGAAATAATTTAAATAAATAAAACTTATTATCATAATTATAAAAACAGCACGATTCAGAAAACTTCCTATGACTTCATTTTTACTCGCTGAACAGTTAAAAAATGGTGATACGTGAAACTTCCTACCTTGTATTTCCTTTTTATTCACAGCATTATCAGCTTTATGTCTTTTCTGAAACAAATTGCATAAATGTTACATCACTGTTAGGGAATATTAAAAAATTAAGCAAGTTATATATGAAAAGAAATTATGACTAGGTTCACACAACATGTATAACAAATCAAGTTAAAGAACCAGCTGGTTAGTTTTTTGTGACTTATATTTTATGCAAACCTAGGCAGAATTTTAATTTAAAAAGAAGCACTGTGTTATGCAGACGGGCTGTAAAAAGCATTATTAACTGCTGCTTGTGTTTTGCTATGGGATTTGTTCAAAATGTTTATTTTTTGAAAAATCATTCTCTTGGCCTATTGTGGCAGTAGCCACCCCAAGCCCTGCCACACTTGTGGCTCGCTGGCCCCTTGTGCACCTGGAAGCAGCCACTCCAAGTCCTACTGTGCTCGTGCCTCACTGGCCCCTTGCGCACCTGGCAGCAGCCACCCCAAGTCCCACCACGCTTGCGCTGGCCCCTCGTGCACCCTTACACGCCCACCCACACACGGCAGCAGCCACCCCAAGCCCCTTGAATAGCCTGCCTGCCAGCCTGCTTATAATCCACCTGGGACTTCCAACTTCCTGCTGGCTTCCCCACTGGCTTTGGCTGTTGGAAGCCAGCAGGAAGTTGAGAGGCGGTCCTTATTTAATGACCCACGAACCTTACTTAATATCAGCAACAGGGACTACTGGGATTGCTCTTGCTAAGCAATGTGGCCATGTGACATTGCACTTTATGACTGCATTGCTTAGCAACAGAAATACTGGCCCTAATTACCATTGTTAACTGAGGACTACCTATATATAGTTCCTTGTTTATGGTGTTTTGCTTAGGTTTGATAATTCACCTCTCACCTGAAATTGGGAAAGTGCAAAAAGTCTCCTAGATTTTATATCAGAAACTAGGAAACGTATTTATTATTTTTTAGCCTATTACAGGGTTGGGGTTAAGGTCAAGGATATCTGTCACTTTCCCCCCATGCCTGAGGAAAGGTAGAAGAACTTGCCAGAATAAGATGCTTGCTAATGGTAGGTTGGCAAGCCCATTAATGGAAATCTATACAGTATGTAATTTCTACCTTAAAACAAGAAATAAGAACAAGTCATTTAAGCATTAGTTTTGGCCTCTAAATAAGTATTTGATTTTGAATACATCTTAATATTATTCAGTTTTGGGGGCGTGGTAGCCACTGGAGAAGATGGCATACTAAGTTGATGCTTTCTCTTTTCATGTAATTTCACTTTTTAAAAAACTGATATCTGACTAATTGTCAAGATCAGCAATAAAAAGATGCCAAAGGCAGAAGAATTAAGGTTTGCATGGATGGTCCAAAAGCAGCCCCCATTCTAGTAATGAAAAAGAAACGATGGAGAAAGATGACATGATGGAATTCTGATGGAATAAAAACCTGAAAAGCAAGTACTCTATGTGATGAAGCTGTGAAATTGACTTGATAGCAAATCTAATTAAGCAATGCAATTAATAACAAAAAGTGGAATGGAATAAGTGAGCTAGACTTGGCAAATATGCTTGAATTAGTTATAAACAACTAAAAGAACTGTCTTCTCAAATTTCAGTGGTTGCTTAAACTGCTGGCAAAGCATATGATGTTGCTAAGAGAAATGGATTTGACAGGATCCATTGTCCTGTCCTGATCCATTGTAATGTACAGGATCAGAATAGAAGAAATCATTCAAGAATTAGAGGAATTAAGGAAACTGAAGAAAAGACTTATTTTAATTGGATATCTTATATCAAAGCTTCATGGTAAGTAACCAAATTTAAAACTTTCAGACATGGATGTGTAGAATGTGGCTATAGAATATTTATTTAGGTTCAACCAGATCAAAACCCAAGGGTTATAGTAAAATTTGTAAATTCTTGGGTGAAAGACATAATTTTGTGAAAAGCTTGGAAGATAAAGGAGCCTAATCAGGATAGAGAAAAAATGCTATTATTTCAAGATATAAATCCGGGCTACGTTGCAAAGAAAAAAAGCCTTCAAGAGGGACAGAAATATTATCAAAACACTGAATACATATAAATGGGTGTTCCCTTTCAAATTAGTTTTAGTTTTCAACCATAAGGAAGAGACTATTTCAAATCTGAATAGAGTCTTAGCTAACCTAAAGAATACTTATGAAGATCCAATAGAGAAAAAAACCTAGATGTGTAAAGAACTGAGGTGGGAGGGATGGTGGTTGTGCATCCGTCCTTGCCTTACTTGACCTTTCAGCAGCCTTCGATACCATCAACCATGGTATCCTTCTGGATCGACTCAGAGGACTGGAAGCAGGTGGCACAGTGTTGTGCTGGTTCTCCTCCTTTCTACGGGGTTGGTTCCAGTCGGTGGTGACTGGGAATGAGAGATCCCACCCTCGGCCCCTACTATGTGGGGTGCCGCAGGGATCGGTGCTCTCTCCTCTCCTATTTAACATCTACATGAGACTGCTGGGTGAGCTCATCCATTGCCATGGGGTGAGGTATCATCAGTATGCTGATGATACTCAGTTGTACATCTCCACCCCTGGCGAATTAAGTGATGCTGTGGACATCTTATTCCAGTGTCTGGAGACTGTGAGGGTCTGGATGGGGAACAACAGGCTTCAACTGAACCCTGGCAAGACTGAGTGGCTTTGGGCCCTGTGGTTCTAGGACTTTATCATCTTTGGCTGTGGATGGGGTCGCACTGCCCCAAACAGACCCTGTGTGCAATCTGGGGTCTTTCTGGACTCGCGACTCCTGCTTGATGAGCAGGTGGCAGTCATGGCTAGGAGGGCCTTTGCACAAGTTTGTACTGTGCACCAGTTGCATCTGTTCTTGGATCAGGGGGACCTTCTCATGGTCACTCATGCCCTGGTCGCCTCCTAGTTAGACTACTGCAATGCGCTCTACATGGGGTTGCCCTTGAAGAGTATCCAGAAACTTCAGCTGGTGCAAACTGCAGTGGCGCGAGCAGTTATATGTGCTTCTGGTAGAACACATGTCACACCTCTGCTTTGTGAGCTGCATTGATTACCAGTTTGTTTCTGGGTCCAATTCAAGGTGCTGGTGTTGACCTTTAAAGCCCTTCATGGCATTGGACCGGATTACTTTAGGGACCACTTCTCCCTGATTTCATCTGCCGGTCCTACCAGGTCCAGCAGGAGGGCATGTTACGGGTTCCAACGCCTAGGGAGCTACATTTGGTGGGCTCTAGGCGGCAGGCCTCTTCTGCTGTGGCGCCTACGCTGTGGAATCTTCTTCCCCCTGAGGTGAGGTTGGCCTCGTCACTGTTGAACTTCTGGAGGTCCCTCAAGACTTGGTTGTGCCAGCAGGGCTAGGGACCCCAGGGGATGGGTGATCCAGTGAGGTGGCTGTGTTATTTTTATATCCCTTCACCTATTATTTTCTGTTTTACTTTGGTTTTTTATATTTTTTATACTTTTAATGTATTTATGGCTTTTTAACCCTGTTGTATGCCACCCAGAGTTGCTTGAAAAAGTGAGATGGACAGCTAATAAATTGTATAAACAAACAAACAAACAAATCTTTGTAAGTAGAGTATATGATAAAAGGATCATCTGCGATTTGGAAATTAGCACATGGTTGATTGTTATAAAATGAATAATAAATTAGTATTTAAGAGATTGCAGAGTTTGAACACCAACTAACAGTCAGAAGACATGATGAAAACTCCTTAATCTCACAACACATGGACAGACATAACCATAGTTTAAACTGGGAAACTGTCAGCATCTTAGACCAAGCTAAATCCAAAAATGCGAGGGAATTCCTGGAAGCTTGGTATTCAGACAAGGCAGCCATCAACAGGCACATAGGGACAAACAACATCTACACACTATTCAAAAGAGGCAATAACAAGGAAACAAAGACCAGAACATCTCCACACCAGCAATCAATCATTACCCAGATAAGGCGGGATTAACACCAAGATTATCACCAGACATATAATCAAGTAGTAAACAATAACCTAATCAAGGAACTACCACTGTATATAAACAGAGAGCAAACTCCACTCTATTCTACCACCGAAAATGTTACCTAGCCGGGTAATGAAATGTTTGCAAGAAAACAACCAAGCTTAGAGAACCCCAAGGACTCCACATTTCACACATAAAATAATAGATGCATGCTGCTTAATGAAATGTGTGGGTTTTTTTGTTTAGCTGCTAGAAAGAAAGAAAGAAAGAAAGAAAGAAAGAAAGAAAGAAAGAAAGAAAGAAAGAAAGAAAGAAAGAAAGAGAGAAAGAGAGAAAGAGAGAAAGAGAAAGAGAAAAAAGAGAAAAGACCAAAGTGAGCACATTTGGTTTAAGTCCACTTAAATTTAAACAGCATATCTTATTTGAAGATAAGCATTAGTTTAAACTTATTAAGAAAATATTTTGTTACTTACAATATCTTCTATTATTTCTTTAACTGCTGCTACAACTAAAATAAATAAGAGAGGGACCAAAGTAGTATACCGTCCTGTTGGAGAAACATCTGGAATTTGCTAAAGAATAAGGAAAAAAAAAAGAATTTTAACGTTAATAGCATCAATTAATTATATGAAAATATATTCAATAAAAATGGGACATCAACAGAATCCATTTAAATGCTAATGAGGACAATTTCTCAAATAGGTAACTTAAAGTTTGAACAAAGGAGTGAAATGGGAAACCTTAGGATTCAATTATTCTTGCTTCTAACTTTCAATTATTTAAATATCCCTTTCTTCTTATCCCACCATCATTACTTTTAGACTTCTTTCTGATATGATATGTACAACTTGTATATACATATATATTATCCTAGTCATTCTTCATTCTTTATTTTATTGCTTTAATATATAAAAGAAAAAGAAAGGAAAGAAAGGAAAAGTACAAACAGAATGAAAACAGTAACAACAAAAACATTAAATTTTGACCACATAGAATAATTGTAGTGAGTATAAGAGGACGGCCTTGAAGGACAGAGGGAAGATTGGTTGCCAAGGCATTGATCAGATAAATGAGTGCTGAGCCCAGACCAGGAAAGTGGTTTACAAAAATGACTCAGACATCCCTCCTCTTCCCCAGTTCCCAGTGAAGGGAAGCACATTCTGACTTGCAAGGTTCTGTTATTATAGCTGTTTAATAAAAGTAGTTTTAGGTCTACCCGGTACATTTCTCAGTCTGGTCTACCTCATAGGGCTGAAATCAATCTTGCAAGTCTCAAGTTATTGTTGTCAAACCAATGTGATTTCATTTCTCTGAATGTTTGCTTTGCTGTGTGTACTCTACCACATCCATTCTATGATTAGTTTTGCTATAATATTTATAATTTTTATTTGCCATTTCAGAATTATCTCCTTTCCTTCTTGTTAAAATTGGTCAACTACCATTATAAAGCTTATTCAATATTGATGTGTATTGAGTATTGATTTTCCATGGAGGTCTATGATGTCCAGTAAACATGAAAAAGAATCTTTTGCTGAATTAGCATCCTCTTAATAAGAAACATACTTGATATTTTTTAAGTCTGTTAACCACTGAATTTTCAATATGGATATTCCAATACTTTATTCCAGAATACTTGCAAATAACTATTATCTACCCTAATTATACTTATTAACTGTTTATTAAAAACATGGCATATTTATAATCATCCCAAAAGACATTCCAATACTAATAGTAATTAGGGAGTTTTAGACAATCTGTGACCTCAAGAGAAGTTTAACTGAATAGACTGCCACTTTACCATTTCAGGTAATCAAATTCCTTTTATCATAACTCAAATGGTTTAAAAACGTGACTAGGAAGAAGCCTATATAAAGCATAGATACTGCTAACTTGCCCATGACTTTAAAAAAATTACCTGCAATTTTGAAACTGGGATTATGCCAGAATATAAATCTGTAATGTGAAAATGTGTTATACTTCATCCCATCATCCTCCAAGTGTGCCTTACAGCCTTTAATGCAGGAAATGGTACAGTACAGTGGGGCAAAAAAGTATTTAGTCAGCCACCAATTGTGCAAGTTCTCCCACTTAAAAAGACGAGAGAGGCCTGTAATTTTCATCATAGGTATACCTCAACTATGAGAGACAAAATGGGGAAAAAAATCCAGAAAATCACATTGTCTGATTTTTAAAGAATTTATTTGCAAATCATGGTGGAAAATAAGTATTTGGTCAATATCAAAAGTTCATCTCAATACTTTGTTATATATCCTTTGTTGGCAATGACAGAGGTCAAACGTTTTCTGTAAGTCTTCACAAGGTTTTCACACACTGTTGCTGGTATTTTGGCCCATTCCTCCATGCAGATCTCCTCTAGAGCAGTGATGTTTTGGGGCTGTTGCTGGGCAACACGGACTTTCAACTCCCTTCAAAGGTTTTCCATGGGGTTGAGATCTGGAGACTGGCTAGGCCACTCCAGGACCTTGAAATGCTTCTTACGAAGCCACTCCTTCGTTGCCCGGGCGGTGTGCTTGGGATCATTGTCATGCTGAAAGACCCAGCCACGTTTCATCTTCAATGCCCTTGCTGATGGAAGGAGGTGTTCACTCAAAATCTCACGATACATGGCCCCATTCATTCTTTCCTTTACATGGATCAGTCGTCCTGGTCCCTTTGCAGAAAAACAGCCCCAAAGCATAATGTTTCCACCCCCATGCTTCACAGTAGGTATGGTGTTCTTTGGATGCAACTCAGCATTCTCTCTCCTCCAAACACGAGGAGTTGAGTTTAGACCAAAACGTTCTACTTTGGTTTCATCTGACCATATGACATTCTCCCAATCCTCTTCTGGATCATCCAAATGCTCTCTAGCAAACTTCGGACGGGCCCGGACATGTACTGGCTTAAGCAGGGGGACACGTCTGGCATTGCAGGATTTGAGTCCCTGGCAGCGTAGTGTGTTACTGATGGTAGCCTTTGTTACTTTGGTCCCAGCTCTCTGCAGGTCATTCACTAGGTCCCCCCATGTGGTTCTGGGATTTTTGCTCACCGTTTTTGTGATCATTTTGACCCCACAGGGTGAGATCTTGCATGGAGCCCCAGATTGAGGGAGATTATCAGTGGTCTTGTATGTCTTCCATTTTCTAATGATTGCTCCCACAGTTGATTTCTTCACATCAAGCTGCTTGCCTATTGCAGATTCAGTCTTCCCAGCCTGGTGCAGGTCTACAATTTTGTTTCTGGTGTCCTTCCACAGCTCTTTGGTCTTGGCCATAGTGGAGTTTGGAGTGTGACTGTTTGAGGTTGTGGACAGGTGTCTTTTATACTGATAACAAGGTCAAACAGGTGCCATTACTGCAGGTAACGAGTGGAGGACAGAGGAGCCTCTTAAAGAAGTAGTTACAGGTCTGTGAGAGCCAGACATCTTGCTTGTTTGTAGGTGACCAAATACTTATTTTCCACCATGATTTGCAAATAAATTCTTTAAAAATCAGACAATGTGATTTTCTGGATTTTCCCCCCCATTTTGTCTCTCATAGTTGAGGTATACCTATGATGAAAATTACAGGCCTCTCTCATCTTTTTAAGTGGGAGAACTTGCACAACTGGTGGCTGACTAAATACTTTTTTGCCCCACTGTATAGAGCTAGAACAGAACCAAAGCCCCTAACGTGATATCAAAGGAGTCATATCACAATTATTTAACTGAGCCCATAATGTTTTTTTTGCTTGATATATTATGTTCTATAGTAACACTGAAGTCAAAATATATGCCCAATGACAAAGTTCAGTCAGGAGAGTTAAATTCCTCATTATTATATGATAGCTACAATTTAGAGAAGAAAATCTAGGAGTTGGTCTTTCCTATAAAAATGCTTACATCATAGCCATTCTTTATTATATCTATTCATATGCATGGGAAAGTACAACTGGTAAAACAAGTTTCAGTTTAAAATTTAGTACAGCGATATATGTTTTTCAGAAAATATTAATTTATACTCTTCTAAAATGATTTGGAAGAAGTGCTTTAGGCCTCACATGAGTGTAGCATCTCTTTGTTAATCATTAAAGCGGTGTGACTTTTCAGATTTTTGAGTGAGCCTGAAAAAAAAAAGATGATGCTTTAAAGGAATAAACTCATTAAAATTAATGCAAGCATTTTTGAATGCTTGAAGTATTTTTTCTCAGGCTCATGCTGAAACCTGGGAAATATCCGGTTAATTTAATGAATAGTAGATAGGTACTATGCTTCCACAGGGTCCAAAGCACTTCTTAGGAATCTTTTCATAAGAAAAGCTAGAAAATATAGCTATATTTAGAGAGAAAAAAAGACATCTCTGTAGTTTAAAATTTAACTCCCTAAGAACTTCCAATATTTTTTCTGAACTTGGACATCACATAATTCAAACTTGTAACAATTCAGGACATTACAAATGATTTTGTGATATCTAACAATTAAATGTTTTTCAGGGGTGGGGGTAGGGAGAGAGCGAGCAGAGCACTTGCACACGCTCTTACCTGAAGCAATGCAATGAAAAGAAAAAAGGCATTAGCAGCTCTCCTGAACTGGGAATAGAGGAACCTTGGCAGGAATGTGATAACATTGTATTTTGCAGTGCTAAGAGACAGAAATTAAAAGCACATAATTAAGATAAAAAATATGTAATATTTGTAATCAGAATTAACTAAGCACTGTATACAGAGAGTATTTTAAGAGTTAATTCAGTATTTGTATGCCTAAATACATATAACTCCTAAGAGATTTGGAAACAAAATTGTAGAATTGCCATTAAATATTCAATATTTATTTTTGTTTCTTACTGTTTTGTAGTTTTACTTTTGGGGCCACAATTCAAAATATAAGAACAGTACAACAACTGGGTTGTAAAAATCTGTGACTGCCATAAGGCAGCAAACAGATAAAGAAAATAGCAAGAAAAAGCTCTTTTGATTTGCACTAAAAATATGTAAGGATACCAAACTATTTTTCCAACTCTCTGAAACCTCTTACAAGTCAGGGATTATAACATTTAAAACACTGTAAAGGTTCGTCATATTATTTTTTTCCAAGTATTCACCCATAATAAAAATTTAGTATGTTAACAAATTCTACCATATTTTTCCTAAACTCCAAAGAGAATACCATTACTATAAATTATTATAATTATATAATAATAATAATAATAAAAAATAATAATATAAGAGTCACTTGGTTGAGATGGGTGGCTATAGAAATTAAATAAATAAAATAATAATCATAGTGTAGAATTGCAAATATTAACAATAACTAGTAACAGATCAGAGATATACATGGGTGAGGTTTAGGGGCATAAATGACTAAAGCAACTTGATTTATTTATTATTTATATGTGATACCACACACACAACAGGTCAGAGCTTGTGCTGCAATTGTGCAACAGTGCTTTGCCTATGAATCAGAATATATAAGTTAATTATACAAAAAGTTAGTTACAAATACCTGACATGATTGCTACAGAATTTAGAGAATTGTGGCTGATTGATAAATATAGTTCTCACTTCCTCTTGATCAGCTAATGATGTCTTCTCTGAAACATCATCTGTCTTCTCATAACCTGTAAAATATTAGAAACTTAACATATACTTAATATGTACATTTAAATACTATGGTTATTCAAATAGAAAAAACTATTTTTAAACATAAGTAGTGAGAAATATTAAAAAAATGCTTTGTACATATTCTAGTACCATTTGTATTGATAAAATTAATTTTTTTAATTCCTATTTAGGATGATTTTATATTTCCCCACTTCATTATTGGCATGGTAGCTTTTTCAATTGCTCAAAGTATTTAAATTGAATATTTTGATTAAACAGAAATAAATTACATTTTAATGTTATTTATTTAATAATATTTATAGCCTGTAGTATACTCTGGGCAGGGACTTACTTATTTGTTAAAGTTTTATATGGTTGAATCTTGCAACTTATAGAGGTTTACAGTAGTAAAACACAAAAAATAATGTGCAGTTAAAACCAAAAATAAATGCCAAGATAACGAAAACCATTAAAATAAAAACAGTGACTGTAATTTTAGTTATGGATAGTCACCAATATTGAGTAACGATAGTTCCCAAAAGTCTTATAGAATACCTCAGTCTTGACTGTTCAGCAAAAAGAAGCTAAGAAGACTATTACACAGGGTGGAGACCACCAAAGATGAACACTGCCTCTAAGCCACTAATCTCATTTGTTGTGAATCAATAATACTCAACATTTTCAACTGCAATGAGCATGCTGAATTGATTGATTCTACCTGGAGAAGGTGGTCTTATAAGTACCTAGAAGCAAAACACTTAAGCAGTTTAAAAGTTAACACTAACATTTTGGATGGACTCTGAAATCTGCTGAAAGCCAGTACAATACCTGAAATATAGTTGTCACATGGCTATATTATAACTGTTCTTGCTTGCTAGCGCATAGACAGTTACATATTACATCAACTGTGGTTTCCAAGTAACCTACAAAGATAATCCCATGTAGATCACATTGCAATAGTCTATTTTGATGGTGATAAGACCTTGTGTTACTATCACCAGGTCCTCTTGCTCCAGAAAAGAGCTACAGCTGGAGTACCAACCAAAGTTAGGTGAAGGCCTCCGCAGTTATGGCTGCCACCTCTTTATCCAATAGTAGTCCTGAGTCTAGAACACTTGAGTCACAGTCCTGCCCCTTCAGGGGACAGTGCCATCCCATCCAAGATTATAAATGGAGTAGAGAGGAAACCAGATAGTTGTTGGGAAAACTGAACTGTTTTGTTAGGATTAAACTTCAGCTTTGTTTTCTCTCATATAGATTTGTCCAGCTTCCAAATACTAGGCCAAGACTTTAGCCTGGCCCAGGATGATGGTTTAATATCAACATACACAAAGTGAAGCCAATGTAGGTCTCAAGAAGCTATCTGAGGCCTCCTATCATCAGTAGAACCTCCCAACAAGACCCCTTAGTATTCATGGGCCTTATATTCATACTTCTGGTGCCCACACTGGTGAATAACTGGGACCTAGCCCAACATTCTAGTCTCTGCCCTCAGTTGTAAAGTTACAATAACTGTGCCTCCCAAAACCAGTGACCAAAGGTATTCCAAAAACCAATGCCCTTGACGTACACTTTGTCCACTGCTTCTCTAGGACATGTAGCTCTTAGCCTGCCACCTGGTTTTTCTGCCCTGAGTATCATCATCTCTGGGACGCCACTCACGGCGAGTTCATTCCAATCATCCAAAGTCTCCCTCTTTATTCTGAGGCCTCCTTCCACCTTCCTTTCTTTCCTCTTTCAATCCAAACACTGGTTTTGGGGTCTTTACCACCATCCAGAACCATCATACCCTTAATCTGCTTCCTGCAGGTCTAACTTTCCAGTTGCAACTACTCCTTCTCAGTTTCTTTCCTCTCTGCAACCATCTTCTCCCTCTTCCATTCTCTAAATCTTCATTTCTTCAGCCATGGCTGAACTGTCAGCTTCCACTTCTCCTTTTCAATTCCAGTGATCTATTGCAGCACTCTGTGGTCTCACTCACTCTCTGCTCCCCAATCCCAATCTCACTCATTTTCTACTCTTCTTCAACACATTCCTCCACCATCTTTGTAAGCCATTACCTAATTAACCCCTTTGCTCAGCTGTAAGGCTCATCTATCCATCCAAATTCATAGAATTATTTAGAAATTGTTTTTATTGAGTTATCTATAAATATATTACAATTCAGTTGCATGTTGCAAGAAATAACAATTACATTGTAATTCTTAACGCTAATTACATCTTTTAGTTGTAAGTATATTCTATCTCTCCTTCATGGATCACTGCCTTGTCGTAGTGAAGGGGCTTGCGTAGCTCAGTGAAGCCATGAGCTATACTGTGCAGGGCCACCCAAGACGGACAGGTCATGACAGAGAGTTCTGACAAAATGTGGTCCACTGGAGAAGGAAATGGCAACCCACTCCAGTATCCTTGCCAAGAAAACCCCATGGACAATGTTAAAAGGCTAAAAGATATGACGCCGGAAGATGAGCCCCTCAGGTCGGAAGGTGTCCAATATGCTACTGGGGAAGAGCGGAGGGCAATTCCAAGTAGCTCCAGAAAGAGTGAAGCGGCTGGGCCAAAGCCGAAAGGACGTTCAGCTGTGGATGTATCTGGAAGCGAAAAGAAGGTCCGATGCTGTAAAGAACAATATTGTATAGGTACCTGGAATGTAAGATCTATGAACCAAGGCAAGCTGGATGTGGTCAAACATGAGATGACAAGATTGAACATCGACATCTTGGGAATCAGCGAACTTAAATGGACGGGCATGGGTGAATTTAATTCGGGTGACCATTATATCTACTACTGTGGGCAAGAAACTCTTAGAAGAAATGGAGTTGCACTCATAGTCAGTAAGAGAGTGGGAAAGGCAGTAATGGGGTACAACCTCAAAAACGACAGAATGATCTCAGTGCGTATCCAAGGCAAACCATTCAATATCACAGTCATCCAAGTCTATGCCCCAACCACTGATGCTGAAGAAGCTGAAGTTGACCGCTTCTATGAAGACCTACAACACCTTCTAGAACTAGCACCAAAAAAAAAATAAATAAAAATGTCCTTTTCATCATAGGGGATTGGAATGCTAAAGTAGGAAGTCAAGAAGTAATTGGAATAACAGGCAAGTTTGGCCTTGGAGTACAAAATGAAGCAGGGCAAAGGCTAATAGAGTTCTGTCAAGAGAACAAGCTAGTCATAGCAAACACTCTTTTCCAACAACACAAGAGACGACTCTACACATGGACATCACCAGATGGTCAATACCGAAACCAGATTGATTATATACTTTGCAGCCAAAGATGGAGAAGCTCTATACAGACAGCAAAAACAAGACCAGGAGCTGACTGTGGCTCAGATCATGAGCTTCTTACTGCAAAATTTAGGCTTAAATTGAAGAAAGTAGGGAAAACCACTAGACCACTCAGGTATGACTTAGATCATATTCCTTGTGAGTACACAGTGAAGGTGATGAATAGATTTAGAGGATTAGATTTGGTAGACAGAGTGCCTGAAGAACTATGGACGGAGGTCCGTAACACTGTACAGGAGGCAGCAACTAAAACCATCCCAAAGAAAAAGAAATGCAAGAAAGCAAAATGGCTGTCTGATGAGGCTTTACAAATAGCTGTGGAAAGAAGGAATGCGAAAAGCAAGGGTGAAAGGGAAAGATATAAGCAACTGAATGCAGATTTCCAGAGAATAGCAAGGAGAGATAAGAAGGCCTTCTTAAATGAACAATGCAAAGAAATTGAGGAAAACAATAGAATGGGGAAGACTAGAGATCTCTACAAGAAAATTGGAGATATGAAAGGAACGTTTAGTGCAAAGATGGGCATGATAAAGGACAAAAAAGGCAGGGACCTAACAGAAGCAGAAGAGATTAAGAAGAGGTGGCAAGAATACACAGAAGAACTATACAAGAAAGATCTTAATGTCCCTGATGTCCACGCTGGTGTGATCACTGACCTTGAGCCAGACATCCTAGAGAGTGAAGTCAAGTGGGCCTTAGGAAGCATTGCTAACAACAAAGCTAGTGGAGATGACAGTATTCCAGCCGAGTTATTTAAAATACTAAAAGATGATGGTGTTAAAGTGCTGCACTCAATATGCCAGCAAGTTTGGAAAACGCAACAGTGGCCACGGGATTGGAAAAGGTCAGTTTATGTTCCAATTCCAAAGAAGGGCAACGCCAAAGAATGCTCAAACTATCGCACAATTGCACTCATTTCACATGCTAGCAAGGTTATGCTCAAAATCCTACAAGCTAGGCTTCAGCAATACATGAACCGAGAACTACCAGATGTACAAGCTGGGTTTCGAAGAGGCAGAGGAACTAGAGATCAAATCGCCAACATTCGCTGGATCATGGAGAAAGCACGAGAGTTCCAGAAAAATATCTACTTCTGCTTCATTGACTATGCAAAAGCCTTTGATTGTGTGGATCACAACAAACTGTGGCAAATTCTTAGAGATGGGAGTACCAGACCACCTTACCTGTCTCCTGAGAAATCTGTATGCGGGCCAAGAAGCAACAGTCAGAACCGGTCATGGAACAACCGATTGGTTCAAAATAGGGAAAGGTGTACGACAAGGCTGTATACTGTCACCCTGCTTATTTAACCTATATGCAGAGTACATCATGAGAAATGCCAGGCTGGAAGAATCACAAGCCGGAATTAAGATTGCAGGGAGAATCATCAACAACCTCAGATATGCGGACGATACCACCGTAATGGCAGAAAGTGAAGAAGAACTAAAGAGCCTCTTGATGAGGGTGAAAGAGGAGAGTGCAAAAGCTGGCTTGAAACTCAACATTAAAAAAACTAAGATCATGGCATCTGGACCCATCAATTCCTGGCAAATAGAAGGGGTAGAAATGGAAGCAGTAACAGACTTCATTTATTTGGGCTCCAAGATCACCGCAGATGGAGACTGCAGCCATGAAATTAAAAGACGCTTGCTCCTTGGGAGGAAAGCTATGGCAAGCCTAGATAGCATATTAAAAAGCAGAGACGTCATCTTGCCGACAAAGATCCGCATAGTCAAAGCTATGGTTTTTCCAGTAGTAATGTATGGCTGTGAGAGCTGGACCATAAAGAAGGCTGAGCGCCGAAGAATTGATGCCTTTGAACTGTGGTGCTGGAGAAGACTCTTGAGAGTCCCCTGGACTGCTAGGAGGTCAAACCAGTCAATCTTAAAGGAAATCAACCCTGATTGCTCATTGGAAGGATCGATAATGAAGCTCAAGCTCAGATATTTTGGTCACCTAATGCGAAGAGAGATCTCTTTGGAGAAGACCCTGATGCTGGGAAAGATTGAAGGCAAAAGGAGAAGAGGACGGCAGAGGATGAGATGGTTAGATAGCATCACTGAAGCAATGAGCATGAAACTGAGCAAACTCAGGGAGGCAGTGAAGGACAGGAAGGCCTGGCGCAATATGGTTCATGGGGTCACGAAGAGTCGGACACGACTTAACGACTAAACAACAACAACAAAGCAAAGCAAAGCTGAGTAAGATCATAAGCACAGTTGCCGTTTCACTTAGTGACCCTTCTGCTTAATGTCTGAGTTGCCGGTCCCAATTGTGGTAATTAAACGAGGACTACCTATATAAGCAATCAACCTGATGCACCACTATACAAGGGGAACCTTCCTGGGCCCTAAGGAGAACACAAGAAGTCTCAAGTCCAGAGTCCCTGAAGATTACACTCCTTGAAAAGTAGGACCCTTAGCAAGCTATCTCATTCAGATGCAAAAAATAGTCACTGAGCCATGTAAGGTTTTAAGGATTACACCCAGCACCCTGAATTACACCTGGTAGCTAACTAGAATCCTGCAATGCTGTTACATGTGTGAAAGCTGGTGTCCCCATAACCACCCAGCAGCTGAAGCTTCCAGTTGGCTTTCAAGGGCAGAACCATCTACTCAGCATTGCAATAATCTAGCAATGAGATGAGAAGGGGAGTGTTAGGGTTTTTCTTAATATGATATAGAACATAGACACAAAGACTGCATTTGTTTTTTCCACAAAAAACTGTTTTATTGTACAAAATTAAATTCCTATTCCTTACTTCTAAACTTAATGCTAATTCTATACCTGTTTCTATTTTCCTAGCTATCTTATTCTGTCTTCCTATTACTATGTTTACAACTTTCTATTATTTAACCTATAAATTTCTATCTCTCTGTTTCTCTATGTTTTGTAGTACTATGTTTTCCTACCTTAACTATTTCTTAGCTCTTAAAATATTTCCTTCCCCCCCAGGTCTTCAGGTCTTGTACCCAATCTCAGTCCATTTGCTTGCGAAAACCCTTTTCTCTCTTCTACAGACTTGCAAATGGGTTTTTCTCTCCCCCACCCCCCAACACGCACAGTCTTCTGTTGCTGGAGCTGGTTTTTGGAGTTCTGCAACTGGGCTGCTGCACGCAGTGGGCTTGCTTGGGTTTGTAGACTCTGGCTGGGCTCTTTTCCTCCCGTCTCACAGCTCTGCCTCTCAGTGATCTTGCAGTTTTCTCTTGCTGCTTGAGTGCTGCTGAGGTGCTTGCCTTTGGGTTGGAGGTTTCTGTTTCCCCGCATCTCTGTTGTCTTCCTACTTTGACACATCCACACAATGCTTGCTTTAGATTCCCTTTTATGAAGCAAACTCTCCAGTTAAGGAGAAGGGCTGTTTTAACCCTCCTTCTCAGGCAACACCAAAACGATCTCAGGAGGGAAAAATACCTACTCAATTTGGGTGGTATTCTTCCACAGGCATAGATCTCTTGAGTAAAGTTTCCTGATCCAGAAAAGCTACAACTAGCACACAAGACATAATTGTGCTGGCAGGAGATGTGCGGCCAGAAAGACTCCAAATTGCAGGGCAACTGCATCTGGGGGAATGCTACCCCATTCAGAGTCAAAGAAGGGCTATCCATCTGCTACTCCATCTGCTTCTGAATCCACAGCCACTCCGTCTTGGTACACTTCAATTAAAGCCTGTTTTTCCCCATCCAAACCTAACAGCCTCCAGGCACTGGGTCAGAACCTCTTCTGCATCTCCTATCCAGCTCAGGATGCAGATATATAATGGGTATCATCAGCCTATTGATGACATCTTACTCCATGCTAGCAAATGACCCTCTCCCAGTGATTTCATGTAGAAGTTAAACAGCAGGGGGAAGAATGAGCTCTGCTGCAACTTATAATAGAGTTGTCTCTGATAATTTTTAAAAAATTTATGTCACATCAATAAAAGATCACAGATGAAGTTTTACTTCAGCCTTCATTCCCTGCTTCCGAGCATATGACTGGTTATATTTAGAAACAGAACTATGGTGTAACAAAATAAAGGGTTGCACCTGTGCTTCTGCTCTTCCTTCAACCTGCATCTGGGCATCCCAGTAGGGACTGGGAAGTAGAGGGCAGGCTGCAAATGCTCTGCTCTGAATCACATGACCAAATGGGAAGAGGGAGGGTTTTAGAATTGGACATAGATATGCACTGGGAGATTTTTTCCCATAGATCCAGTCTGATCCAGTGCATTCTCAAAACTTGATCTTCCTTTTGCCAGTTTCTCCTACAACACATTTGGATGAGTTGTTTAGTTGTCAGAGAGTTATCCTAACTAACTCTTTGCAAACTGGCATTCATTCACCCTAAGACTGAAAAAATCTCAATAACTTACACTGAAGCCAGTGAACCTATAGATGTTACAGTATTACAGGTCAAAGCTTTATTTTAATTAATTTCCTAATTTTAATCTTTGGAGCACTGGACATCTAAGATCAGAAGGATGCCTAAGGGGCCACTTGTTCTAATATATTACCTTCTGCATTTCAGAGTTCAGCATTTTTATCACTATTACAGGTTTAGTAGACATGAGAGGGGTTCTTTCCTGAATTGTCTCTTACAACACAGACTGCACTACTATACAGGATGGATCCATCTAGTAAATGATGGAATGTTTTTTTACAGTTAAGTTTTACCTGTTCCAGGAAGTACACTGTTTTTGAGGAGATTCTGCCTTGTTTTGAGATTTTTCTCATAAGAGTTTTAATCATCATGAAAGGTGATGTTAGGATTAAAATTATTTTTATTAAAAAGAAAACAAGGCTTTATGAAACTTAAAATAATTTGGGATTGAGCTATTATACCAACAATGTACAATAATAACACATATTTTAAATCCAAATCCTATTGAACTTTAATGTAGATCAGGACAAAGATGCCTTCTATCTCCATTGCTGTTCATTATAGCTATGCAACCCTTGGCTCAACAATTAAGACAGAATATGTATATTACAGGAGTCAATAAAGGGGTGGAGAAATATTAATTTGATACACTGGCAATGTTTTACTCAGGTTGTCAGATCCACTTAAAACATCTGAAGCATTAAAAGAGGAACTGATAGATTTTGAAGAAGTCTTAGGCCTATGTATTAATCTGCAGAAATCAGAATATTTTAATATTTTGGAAGGAAGCAGAAAAAATTAAGAGAAAGATTGGGTATTATTTTGTATAATAAGCAGATTAGATATCGGTGTATTAAGATTACAAGCAACCAAATAAACCGTTTCATGTTAATTATACTCCATTATGGACAGATACTTTGCCAAATAGTAAAAAAATAAATATGAATTAGAATGGTAGAATAATAGCTGTGAAAATGATGCTTCTCTATTTTCTTTAAAACTGTATTATGAGGACTACCAATTGCACCCTTTAGTCTCTATAATAAGGGACACTACAAAGCCATAAGTTCAAATGGAGCTTGTAGAGATAAACAACAGATCAGTACAATACTGTATTTTAAGTAAAATAAGGACCCTGCACCTGTGGGCAGACGCTAGGAAGAAAAAAAATGCAGACCTTTTAAAGGAAATGAATAATAGGTATTAAAAGTGCAATTAAAATGTACATTTAAAATAAAATATGTCATGAAAGACAATGTAAACCTTTTTTTTTTAGATTGTTTTATCCTGCCTTTATTATTTTTATAAATAACTTAAGGTGGCAAACATACCTAATACCCCTTCCTCCTCCAGTTTTTTCCACAACAACCACCCAGTGAGGTGAATTGTGCTGAGAGGGAGGGACTGGCCCAAAGTCACCCCGCTGGCTTTCGTGCCTCAGGCGGGCCTAGAACTCCCAGTCTCCTGGTTTCTGGCCTGGGGCTTTACCACTACACCAAACTGGCTCTTAGAAAATGGCACCTTTTCTATGCTTTTTGCTACTATCACCTTTCTGCATCCTGATGTCAGTGAGAAAGACAGAGAAGCACAAAATTGGAAGAAACTAGGTTTATTCAACTTGCAGGACTTCTATAGAGATAAAAATCCTATTAGAAAAGATTTTTTTTCTGTTGACTCTACAAAGAATTCTTGTTTCTTGGTTGGAATAGTACAGTATTAGAACATTTCTTTTAAAAAGTAAAATAAC
This sequence comes from Python bivittatus, assembly GCF_059951505.1. Classification (NCBI taxonomy): domain Eukaryota; kingdom Metazoa; phylum Chordata; class Lepidosauria; order Squamata; family Pythonidae; genus Python; species Python bivittatus. The sequence continues at coordinate 1,923,790 of NW_028277121.1, forward strand.
AAGTACTAAGATTCTAATAGAATTCAAAAATACAATTTAAAACAGGTAGACAAGAATCAAAGATTTAATATCAATAATTTATAAAAAACATTTTGATGATAATCTGTGGTACCTTAATATAATATAAGAGACAAATCTAGAAATGGAGGAATGGAGGAGTTGAACAAAATGTGGCAAAATTACCTTATATATCGATTTTGTCACAAACAAATGTCACAGAAAATCATTCAAACACAGTATAATATTCCAGGCAAGATCAGTGCATATTAATAAAAGAATCATGTTGAATCATTTACAGGATGAGATGAAGAACTAAGAACTAAACATATATTTACTTATGGTGGACCTACAGTAAATTAAGGAATTTTAGGAAAGTGATTTTCAAGAAAGAAAATAAAATTACTCAGTGGGAAATTGATATGATTCCTAGCTAGCACTACTACATATTTTTGTCCCACAAATGTATCTTTAAAACATAAAATTGTTGATTGTTTTATGATGACAGCTTGGCATTTGTTAGGTTTTGGAAGAACTTGGATATAGCAAATTTGATTACTTGAAAGAAGGTATACAATACTGCATTATTAGAAAAACCAATGATTAAATTCTGGATAATTAGGAAACAGGCAAAATTAGACTCATGTATAGATGAGTTGAATAAGGTTATCAATTTGATAAATCCAAGAAACAGTAGTAGAAATCCTCTCAAGGATATGAAAAACTGTGGAAAATATGAAAATTATTCTCCTCTACTGTAAAAATGTATGTCTAAGTATGTTGAGATAGTGTATGTACAAACACAGTTTAATTATACGAAACAATTTTATGGACTAAACTGCAGGAGAACAATATTTGTAATAATGTAAAATAATATTAAAAACGACTTTATGTTCTCATATATGCACAGGCATAAATTTGTACGACTCATAGAATAAACCCGAATAGGTTTGAAATAAAGTTAGCTTTCAGATTTTTGTTGCTTACATTTGCATTAACAATATGGTCAAATAATTCAGTAACTGGTTTCAGCAATATTACCCCCATCTAGAACGACAGTAGATTGTACTACAGTATGTGCTTGATACTAAACTATTACCTAAGCTAATCCATAAGAACTGTGGAGTCCTGGGTGCTCTCCGAGCTTGGTTGTTGCTTGCAGACATTTCATTATCTGACTAGGTAATATCACCAGTGTTAGTGAGTGTGGGGTTTGCTCTTTTGTAAGTTATTTGGCTATGAGGACTTTTTCATATATTTCAAATACAACAGTTTGCAAATATATGATTAGTCATTTTAAAACTAAGGTTTCCGATAGGCACTCAAACTCAAAAATAATCATTCAACATTTACATGTTGAAATGTTTACAAATACATTTAGATTTAAAACTGTATTTTGTAGTTCTATTTAATGAAACTGCTTTTTCCCTTTAAAGTGTCAGTTTCACAAACAAATATCTTATGAAGCAGGAAGGGAAGAAGTTCAGAGGGCAAAAGGCACTAGGAAACAGCTTTTTAATGAGGATTATTGGAAGCAGCCATGGTTAAAGATCTCCATCCCTGCAATGCTAATTAGGATTGCTGAGGAAAAGAGGCCTGTTCTTCCCCACAGCAATCTTGATCAAGAACAATGAGGAGGTTTTACCCTCTTTCCCAGCTCCAAACTTCCTTCAGGAAGTATCACTGTTTTTTATTAGGGAAACTCTGGGGATACCATTAAACACTTCCACAATGACTGTATGCAAATGCAAAATGGAGAAAAAATCATTTATGTGGGAAATAATGTAAGGGAATGTATTTAAATAGGTTCTACACATCAGCTCTGCTTGTTTAGCCCTGCATTAAGATGTAAAAGATGCTTCAAAATTATTTCCAGAGTATCTTAAGAATTTGTGCTACCTTCACCTCACTAGCTAGAACATGTGGCTGAAACTTTGCTGAACTATAAGAAGTTTTATGTGACTTCCAGAACAAATTAGAATTTCCCAGTGCCCACAACCTTTATTTGGGAATAAACTGTATTAGGTGTTATGATTAAGAACAAAATATGTTATTCTTAGAAAAACTTTCTTTTCCTGGAAAAACAAATATGCCCTTCCATATTGAATTGTTCTCTCAGTCTACTGGTGTAGGCTTTCATAGCTGGCATTAATGTAGCATTGATGAGCTTTGGGGGTTAAGAAAAAGAAAAGTAGACCATGGCCATTCAGCCCCAAAGCTCATCACTGCTTTATATTCTCATAGTCATTTTTTTAAAACAAGAAAATAATATATAGCCTTGTCCCTCTGAGATGAAAAATCTTTCTGAGTTACAGTAACTTCTGCGATCCTCCCTTAAATGAAATGGGATAAAATTATTCCATCCCCTTTCTGGGTAATCTTTGTACCTCTTTTCCTCCAATAGCCTAGCTCATGTGATTGGTAACAACAGGTGGAAGCAGTTTATCAGCCTCACTGCTCAAGAAGAGAAAAAAATTAACTGAACATATTTTTTTACATACCAAATGGCATTCTGTAGACTCATTTAAAACTAAGAAGAAATGAATGTATTTTATGTTTCATAAGAAACGTTATTTCTTTTTAATATAGAATGGCAAAACAAAGGTAAGCACATTATTTAAAATGCCACATTCAATCATGCTCACAAAAATGAAACTGAAACCTTGCAATAATTTATTCAGATTTATTCCTTCCACAGTAATGCTCTCAACTCTACTATATGATAAATATTAGTTGCTAACTCTAATGACTACTATGAAGTCACTGTTAAAACTAATAGAGAAACAGAATACTGCTATCTGTAGAAAATTTCAAATGTACTAGTTTACAGAAAGTCCAATAAACTTATATTTCTCTATTGTACTGCTACTACTATAAATTAGTTATGTACAGATTTATTATCACAAGTGGTTTATGAAGTAGTTTATCTTCAAATATTAATGTCTAATGTTTCAGCCACATATTAATATACTTCTATACAATTATATAAATATATCTACACATTTTAATATTGTAATGAAAAGCTGGGATGGCTCTTGACTGTTTATCTGATTAATGCTAAGAAATATTTCTTCTCTGCAGAAAAAGGGATACAATAAAAATATTTACAGTGGAATAAACCATGACAAAAGCTTTTATCACAATATTTTACTTAGTACTGTATTACACCAGATATATACAGAACTTTCTTTTTTGTATCAGCAGAACAAAAATAAAGCAAATACACAGAAAAAAACTTTCACTTGCAGATACTACTATTGCAGATATTGGCTATAAAAATAAACGTCATATCAAGAGCTCTTTTTATTACCCATTTCAGAGGTTACAAATCAGTGCAATACTATTTTTGACAAATTAAACTAGGTATATATTGTCTCAATGTGGAATGCTGGAACTGAACAGGACTGAACTGTTCATCAATTTCTTAGTTACATTAAGAAATGCTAAATGGGTTGATTTATCAAGTTTGCCTTTCCAGCTCTGGAAATTACAAAAAATAATTTAATTAAAAAAACCTTCCAAAAGTAGAATAATAATTTTAATCGATACTGAATTGGAGAAAGTGCCATCTATATTTCTCAAAACGTACTGTGGCATTTAATTTTATTTTAAATATATCAACTGAAACTTATTATGACATTTCTGACTATTAAAAGAAAACACATTCTCTAATACTATTGTTCAGATAGGTAAATGTTTGCAAAATTTTCCCCATATTGCAACAGAACACAGCTTTCTACTCATCTAAATCTGAGCCCCAGTAGTCCTGATATTGCAACGCAATTGCATTACTGTATATTACTGTTTGAAGAGATTTGGAGCTAGGTAAGCAGAAGCTGCTCATTTGATCGCAAACCTAAGGGATACAGTCCAGAATGGGTTATTTTCCTCTGTTCCTTCTTATGCTGCAGGGAAAACCGAGCTATACGACATGAGACCAAGAGATGTAATCTCACAGTGTGCAACTAGGCTTCTCCATTTACCTTCTGCTACAGGAAGGTCTTCCCTATAATACAAATAAATCTTTTTGTTTGGACTCCTTTAACTCCAGCCACAACTTGGGGGCAAGATTAAGACTGAATGAGATACACCTCATAAATCGTCAAGGGCTCGAGCAGCCAAACCTCTGAAGTTCAAATGCTAGCAACATTTTATCATTCTTTAAGCAATAACCCCCCTCAATTCGTTTTGGGCTATTCTTTCACTCCTTTTATTTCAGTAAAGGCGAGTTAACATTTTCCCTAATACCTGAACATTCCCAGAAACTGAGAAACCTGAGGTTATTTATCTCCATTCCACAGGCCTATGACCACCACATCCACTCTCTGTGTCAGTGTTTCAACAATTTTATTCTGTTTCTTTCATTATAACATGAAATAGTCCTGAAAACACACAGCAAACAGCAAAAGCCATGAAAGCAGAATTTTAACATGCCAGGAGAGCCACTTTCTATTTCCTGTGTGAAATATAACATGAAGTTAAAGTAAAAAGTTAAAGATGTTTGAATCAAGCTTGACTTCTGCAGCCTTGAGACCCATCCAAGACTATTCAGCTCTGGCCCTGCTTAGCCTCCTCACCCAGCCAGGGGCTGCCAACCCCTAAGGCCATCAAACATTATTTATTATTGGTATTTCCACGAAACATATGACTATTTAATTATTGGGGAAGGGGTGTGAGTTGATTGGGAAAAGAAACTCAATCCAAGAGCAGAAGAACAGAAGGACGATCCAAAGATGGAAGAACTGTCAAAAGCAGATACCTAGACATGCCGGTTATTTTCCCACTAGTGACTTACAGTGTTTTCTAGAGCAGTGTTTCTCAAGCTCCACCACTTTAAGAGGAGTGGGCTCCAACTCCCAGGATTCCCCAGCCAGCGTGCTGGGTGGGGAATCCTGGGAGTTGAAGTCCACACCTCTTAAAGTTGCTGGGGTTGAGAAACACTGCTCTAAGAGCCAGCCAATCCGAGTTGTGCCACGCAGGGATGGGTATAAGGGGTGGTCAAACAAGTCAAAATGGCAGCCGTGACAGCATCAGACCTCCCCCCCGCACGGATGGATGTGAAAGGGGGCGGGGCTTGGGCCGGGAGCACGGCTGCCGCCTCTGCGGGCGCCCCCGGCCGTATCCCCGCGAGGGTGGCCGAGGATGCTTCCCGGCGGGAAAGGGGCCGGAGAGGAACAGGTGCCGCGGGCAGAGGGAGAGGCGCGCGGCCCCCGAGGGGCTTCGTCCGCGGGCCGCGCAGCGAGGGGGCTGGGGGGCGGCCTCCTCGCCCTCCGGAGCCCGGTCTGCCCCACGGGGACGCGGGAGGGCGCAGGCGGGGCTCCCTCACGCGCCGCCGGGCTCGGGCGCTGCTGCCCGACGAGGCGGCGGCGGCGGCGAACGAAGACGCCGCCTCGCCGGCCGCTCGCGCGGCTCGGGGGGCGTGAGGCGCCGCCGTCCCCGGGCGCGAGGGCTCTCCTCAGCCGGGCTCCGGACGTCTTCCCCAGCGCCGGCCACTCACCCTCCGCCCTGAACCGCAGCTCCGAGACGGTCTTCTGCACGGCGGGCATCTCGCCTCAAGCGCGGCGGCTCCAGCGGCGGCCGCCCGGGAAGGGCTGCGGCGCTCGTCCTCGCCGACCGCCCGCCTCGCGCGCGCGCTGCCTCGCGCCCGCGGCTCCAGCGGGCAGGGGAGAGCCGTTGCGCCGGTCGCTCGCTCGCTCGCGCCCGCCCTCCCTGCCGGGACCCCGCGGCCGCAGCCACTCGGAGGCCCGCGGGACCCGCGCCTGCGCGCCCGAGCCAGCCCCGCCGCTCTCCGCGGGCCAACTGCCGGCGAGCGCGCGAGCGCCGGGACTGGCGCGCTCCTCCCCCGCCCCCGCCATGCCGGCCCGCCCGCCGCCGCCGCCGCCCGGAATGTACCAACTCCTTCCCCGAACGGCGCCCGCTCCGTCGGCGCGGCTGGGCTTCTCGTGGCCGGAGCCCGGAGCGCGTGGCGGGGAAAGAGGCGTTTTTCCCCCCCCGCCGCGCGGGGTCCTGCCTCCCCGGCAGGCCTGGCCGCGCCCCTCGCGCTCCCGCGGGCCGATAATGGAACGAGCCGCCGCTGGGGCGGGCCGTCGCCTGACAGGAGCGGAGGCGGGAGGAGAAGGGCCCGAGCTCCGAGGGGGCGGTCGGGCGGGGGGGCGCTCCTGGCCCCGCCGAGGCCCAGGCCCAGGCCCAGGCTCCCGCCCCGCCTTCTCGGGCTCCCCCTCAGGGCGAACGCGCTGGCGGGAAGCGGCGGATGGGAGACCACCAGGAAATTCCCAAGGGGGCAGGCTGGCGGGAAGCGGCGGGGAAAATAGTGGGGAAAATAGAGGCAGGCGTATTAGGCATGTTTGCCCCCTTGAGGTATGTGCGTGTCTGTGTATAAAAAATAAAAGGCAGGACAAAAATATCATCATCATCATCATCATCATCACTGGTGACTGTATCACCATAACAGTGTATACGTAACTAGTCTGGAAATGCTCAGCCATTTGGGTGCGTTTATTTGTATATATCTCTTTTAATATTTATACCTGCTGCGTCCACAGACTCTCATTGGTTAACAGTGCACAAGTGGCAATACCAGTACAATAACAATACAATTAAACTTCGTTAATGTAAAACAAAAGATATGCTTAAAATCAAGAACAGTGGCAGTGATGGCTGGGTGATGATGGTGTCATTTCATCCCAGCGACACAGACATTTAGATGGTTACAAATGAATACGAACGTCTGCAAAATTCTATATATTTCCAATATAACGTAATAACTGTCTCCAATAGTGAACTTAGGTAGTAAAGAGCAAAATAACATAGCCAGGGCTGTTGCTAAATAACATTGACAGCAATCATCACAGGAGTTCTGAGGTGTTTAAATGTTTAAATATCTTTTTAAAATCATAAATATGCAGTAATCGTGGGGCGTCCTGTGACAATGGAGCACTAACAAGGACGTGCTTGTTACATGAGAGACTGGCATGACGTGGAGTAGAGCCGATTCCCCCCTATAGCCCAAAACTAGTCCTGTCACACATTTTTAGCAGGGCCGCAGTTAGTTTTATGGACAGGTGACCACTGTCAAGCAGCAGATGTTGCCTGACGGTCAGCATCCTGTGTGACTGGAGCTTTGCGCCTACAACCCTTTCCACACAAGTGCTCCAGAGCATCTTATACAGTAGCATCACCCAGCCATTGCTGTAGTGACATGTCACTAATGAGGGCAGGCTGAGTATTGCCTTAGGATGCTATAAATCACTATTGTGAAAACGTATCACTTTTAAAACAGTGGTTTCTAATACCAGCCAACTCCAGAATACGGTGCTCAGATGTCCCTGTTCCACATGCCAGATCATCACACCAGATAATCTTATATGTAAATTGCTACAGCGGTTACTGCATCCTTGCTGTTGAGGACCTATGTTGTATGGTGGCAATTGTGATTCAGCTGCATTCTTTACGTACTTTACAAAGTGTCATAAGCTCAGCTGGATGGGAAATATTCAGTCCAAATTCTTGGTAATGGAGAAGAGATAAAGCTCACACTGTACTCAACTACATGTTTGTCAGTATAAATAAATAAATAAAAAAGAACTCTCCAGACAAAATAAGTATTGGTTTAAAGGCTAGAAGTTTTACCTGCAACCTTTGTTAGGAACACAGGTGAATGTCAAACTAGGTTCTGAAAGCAAGAATATTTTAAGAAAATAATAAAGATAGAATTCTTAGAAAAATAACGTGCTATATTTTCAAGAGAGACCTCAGATTCTAAAAGCATAAGGAAAGCTTTTTAAGTATTATTCTCTAAATTAAGTTCCAGAAATACTGAATATATGCAGCACCTTTCCTTAGCTTCTAGTGCCCTAGCATGCAACATTTTCAATTGGTAATATTTCCCATTCTGGAAGGGTATGGCCATTTAAATTAAAATATTTTGCAACATATTGGTAAGGGTTGTTTCACTGAGTTGTCACTGATGATTTGTGAAAGACAGACAAAAGTTTTCAGCTTCTTTCTCCAATGTATATTTTAAGCATTTTTGCTTTAGTGTCTGATTTGAAACATCTGTATTACAAAGAATGTGAAGACCAATATGCTTAAATGAAACAATTTTAACTGCAATGCTATTTTACCAAGAACATGCTTATACTGCATGTTTTTTGATTAATTATATTCAAGTATCCCAGAATACTATACTATTTAGTTGTTGTTACAATGCTCCTTGGGAGGAAAGCTATGGCAAACCTAGATAGCATATTAAAAAGCAGAGACGTCACCTTGCCGACAAAGATCCGCATAGTCAAAGCTATGGTTTTTCCAGTAGTAATGTATGGCTGTGAGAGCTGGACCATAAAGAAGGCTGAGCGCCGAAGAATTGATGCCTTTGAACTGTGGTGCTGGAGAAGACTCTTGAGAGTCCCCTGGACTGCTAGGAGGTCAAACCAGTCAATCTTAAAGGAAATCAACCCTGATTGCTCATTGGAAGGATTGATAATGAAGCTCCAGCTCAGATACTTTGGTCACCTAATGCGAAGAGAGATCTCTTTGGAGAAGACCCTGATGCTGGGAAAGATGGAAGGCAAAAGGAGAAGAGGACGGCAGAGGATGAGATGGTTAGATAGCATCACTGAAGCAATGAGCATGAAACTGAGCCAACTCAGGGAGGCAGTGAAGGACTGGAAGGCCTGGCGCGATGCGGTTCATGGGGTCACGAAGAGTCGGACACGACTTAACGACTGAACAACAACAATGCTCCATGTCACTTCACTAATGATGCTGGAATTGCTCCCCATGTTCTGTTGGTGGTATCACATGGTTAAATGTTTGTGCTAGCACTGCATTTTAGATATACAAGAAATGGGATAAATTGCAGAGATTCTTGGTTTAGAAACTCTTTGATTTAAGAATTGCCATCAAAATTTCTTTAAGTTGAAATTCAAAGCAAATTTAGAACAAAGGGGAAGAATTTCAGAAATACCAAATTCGATCTATAAGACTGAAGAAATTTCTTGAGCTGATTTCACATGTTCTTACTTTACCAGAACTCATCTAAAATGCCATTTGAAGACTAGAAACTAACCTGAATTTCTTTCTCACAGTAGGTAGGACACTTGTAGAAGTTTGAGGGAATCCATGCATTTCAGTGTGACTAGTACAATTTGCCTACAGTACTTTTGTTTCCATATCACTTTATGGTTTGTTTGTACTGTGGAACAGTTAGTCAAGAAGCCAAGAAGAGGAGGCACAACACTGGACTTAGTTGTAAGTTGTACTCAGAATCTTGTCCAAGACCTAGAATTTATTAGACTTACTGGGAGCAGAGGTCATAATGCTTCATAATGCTTGCTTATGTTTGACTTCAGAATAGCAGACTTCCAAAAATGAGGGATTGATGAAAAGAAAGCTAAAAGAGAGAGTCAAGAGGGACATTCCTCTTCACAATGCTTGGGGATTATTCAAAACATCAATAGTAGAATCTAACTTAGAATTTGTACCTCATATAAGGAAAGGTACCACAGAAGTGCCATTCATTAAAAACTAGACTTCTTTCTTAAAAAAGGAAAGTCTTACTTAAATGAGAACAGGCATGGACATAAATTCTGACAAAAGATACGCAATTGATAAAAGGTGCAAAAAGACTAATAAATAATATTAGGCAGAGGTAATCACCCTCTTTGTCTCAGGCATCAATTCCATATGTGGAGTGTAAAACATTGCATATATTGAGATGATTGTTTAGTATAACAATTAGGATGTTTTTATTTAAGGGAGATTGGTTTGTAGGTGGAATCTAATTGAGTGTCATTGACACCATACATACTTTCAGGCACAGAAATATTGTCTGACTTTTCTTGTGACAAACCTGTCACAATAGGTTGGAGAGTTTCATACCAAGCAATGTTGTATCCACCTGGTCTCGGTAATGTTGTGTGTTTTCTATTTCACAATAGGTGACTGAAGGTTTTCCTGCTATGAAATCACAAGGCCTGGTATTTCCCAAATGGTTTCAATATTGGAGGTAAGGGACTAAAACTGAGAATGGAATAAAATTACCAGAATATAGCATTTATGGATTTCACATCTTTAGGTATTTGCCATTTGCTATTCTTAATATTGCTCTCAAATGGGCTTTGCTAGTCTAAAAAATGAACTTCACATTACAATACATACTTATGGTTCAGACCCCTTTCTCCACAAAATAAAAGAAACACAAACTGAAGTTACTTTGACAGTCACATTATATTTAGGGGCTAAACTTTATTTTTATTTATTAATTATTAAATTTGTATGCCGCCCATCTCCCCCCAACGGGTGACTCTGGGTGGCTCACAGTTAAAATCAGAAACCTCATCAACAATTAAAAATCCCCCTTTAAGATGATTTACAATTTATTGAAAGAAAGACATTTAAAAAATTTAAGCATTGTTTTGTGAAAATAAAACTATCTTCAGTTGTAGTATTTCAAAATCATAGCTTAAAAAATCCACACTGTCACAGTGGGACAAATTCACCAGTGGAAATTAAGATAATCCCCTTCTATTTATGATGATTTAAAAAGTTCAGTCTGTCCATTCTTCCTGAAAAAAGCATCACTATCAACTTTTACTTTTGACACTAACACAGACAATTTGCATAATAATTAATAGGTGACAGGTCAACTATGTCAGAGGAGTAAAATAGTATTTCTAATTTAAGCAAGGAGAGCTGAGTAATAACACTGCAGGCGGATGCTGTCCTGTTTAGCTAAACCAAGAAATACAACTGAATTGATTGACTGCAACTGGAGACAGACAAAAGGTAAAGCATACATTGTGTTCCAGGTAATTTGATTGCTCTTAGAATCAGATATACCCCACACAGGCTAACACTGTGACTTTTACAAATTAATCCTGTCTGTACAGAAATAAAAGAAAATGTATTTCATTATAATAGGCATAATAAGCACAGTTGATGACAAAATTTCAGCTGTAGTGCTACATATATATCCTGACAAATTCTTTTTAACTAGTGGAATAGTTTTTATACAAATAATTCTTTTTCTCCTGATATACAATGAAGAAAATTTACATGTTGAGCAAGGAGAAACATATGGAAGAAACTCAACTTTTGTTTTTAAAATTATGCTTTGTTATCATTAAAGAGGAACTTATGTCATTGGTGTGACATATAGGCTTAAGGTTTAGAAGTTAAAGTGAATTCCACCAAGATTTTCAGCCAGGAAACCTGCTACCAGTCTGTTACTAAAAAAAAATAATAGTTTCTCTGCATCATTAGTCTGCACTGCAGTATTCAGTCTTCTGCAGTCTCTCCAGTCTACAGAGGTTGGTATTTTACGTGATCATTTGTTGAAAAACCTAACTGAAAATAGAAAAGGGAACTGAGTAGTAAAATAAATAAAACTTAGAGTGACATATATTTCATCCTCATATAAAACCACAAAAAGGATCAGCAATAAAGGGTATCTCTATCTCTTAGCAGGGACATTCCTGTTAGTGACACATTCACTACAACCACAGAAGGTTTTAAATTATACATTTTAAAAACATTAGTTTTGTAAACCTCAGAATTCCTCTTAATTGTTGATACCTTCCTCTTGTTCTCATAGTTCTATTTTTGCCAGAACTTATAATTATATCCACTATTATAGATAAACATATACCTTTGCAAATTTTTAGATTCAGAAGTGAATCCCAATAATTTGCCTACTTTTTAGTAAAAAATATGTGATCTGGGTATACTCATATCTAACTGGTATATATGAATTACTGAGAATTTCCATGCTAGTTTCCATCAAGTCATCACTGTGGCAAATAAGGACTATTAATGATTTATTTCCACTGCAATGCCTAGGTTTTGTACACATTTTTAGTGTGGAAATCCTTACTATTAATGATCATTAGAGGCTCTCTGAATACTATATATAAGATTATTTTTTTGGTGCTTTAAAATGTTCAGAGTACGTTCTATACATTCTGTCAGTAATCTATATTGTGAATGGGTCAGTTACAGTTATTTACACCTTGCATTCTGTGTGTGCATATGTATAATGCTGAGAGACTCTGGATTATTGAGTAATGTCTAAAATGAAAACTGAAAAGGATCTTTGAATTCTTATTTACTGTATTATGTAAGTAAACTACAAACTTTGAGGCATATAGTATTTTGCCAAAACAGTGGCAAGAACTGTTATTTCCTTCCTTATTTACATTATAATACTCATAAGGAAATCATAGTTCACATGAATCATTAAAATTTGTCCCCAGCATGGTGCCTGGTAGACTTCATGATCTACCCAAGTTTTTTTACTCTCCATGATTTACACAATTTTTTTAATCAATAAAACTTAAAAGATAAAGATAAAAGATGGCAAGCGTGACAGATCACATGGAATGAAGCCCGGTGTCTCACTTTCCCTCGCCAAAGGCCTGGGTGAAGAGCCAGGTCTTCAAGGCTTTTCTAAGTAACAGCAGTAGGGGCCATCTAGATCTTGAGGGGAACTTTGTTCTTAATCTTAATTTTAACAAGCTAAGATGGTAGAGTCCTAGGAGGCTAGATGGAGCAGTGAAGAGCAACATCTTTATTTTGCCTTCCAGCAGATTAATGTTTTGCAGCTGGTCATGTCCATTAAAGCATTCATTTTATGAGAGCAATGTAATGTTGCTCAAAATTTCAAATGTGCCTATTGGTGTAAGAAAAGTTGAATATCTCTCTATATACTAAACTTTTATGAAAGCAGAAGTGTGAATGCCTCACATTTCTTTTTTCTTGCTGTTATGTAAAACAGCACTGTCATTTTTCTGTGTTGCTTGTTGCTCATAGACAACATAGTGTAACTGGTGCAGGGAGTATGATGGTGATAATCTGTGAATGACGGAACTAGCTGGCCTTCTTTCACCAATCTGATTCAGCATGCTAAGAATATTCAGTATAGTCTCAAACTATCTACTTATCACTGGGCCCAATCAGAGAACATCATTCTAAACTGAAAGCCTTGCTAACAGATAGTTCAAACTATTCAATAATAATTTATCTTTAATAGAAGAATGTAAATGGTTGATGTGGCTACCTGCATTATCCAATAAATAAGGTATTTTATCAGAATCTTGAGACTTCCATTAATTTAATCCAAAGAACTGTGAGCTGTGGCTACATAAATGAAAAAGGTATTTGAATACTTAAAATAGAAAAATCAAATATTGAGTATGTTTTTTAAAAAATCCACAACTATTTTTTTATAATTCTCTATATGTTGCATTCATCTTTAAGCAAAACCAATAATATGAAATGCAGGTAATCAACCACATTTCTTTAGGTTCCTCTAATTTTTTTATGATATAAATAAAGAAAATATCAATAGAAAACAATTATATCAATTCTGATTTTTTATAGAATGGTGCTTGGATTTAATTTGTTGTCCCCAGTTCTTCCCATAGTCTCTTCCTTAAAACTGATACAGATAATTATCTATCTTTCAAGGAATTATTACATGAATAGGGTTGGCCCAAGATGGTTGATCTTTGTTTTGTGTTGTTTTGTCTGAAGCAGAGCTCAAACAACACGCTCTTCTTGCACTGTACTTTATAATAATGTACAATATACAAAGTTGGAAAGGGTCATTTAGACCATAAAATTCAATCTTTAGCTTGGTGGGAGGAATACCAATTAAAACAGGTGGCCATTTAACTTTTGCTTGAACACATCCAATAAAGGAGAACCCACCATCTGTCTGGATAATTGATTTCACTGTTGAACTGATGTTTATACTAATATCCAAATAGTGATAATGATGGCCATTCTTTAACCTACACTTCCATTCCCTACCTTCTCCACTACCCTTTTATGTACTCATTTTAGAAATTATTCATCCTGCACACGTTATTTGATGCTGATAGGGGAGGGATTGTTATTAGTCTCTGGGTGTGAAAGCATGGATCCCCAGACGGACTGTGGTGGGCAGGGGAAGGTATGCCAAGGGTCACTAGGTAGGCCATTACAAGAGAAGGTGGATATACATATGACTTTTTTTTATCCTGTCTTTATTATTTTTATAAATAACTCAAGGCAGCAAACATACCCAGTACCCCTTCCTCCTCCTGTTTTCTCCACAACAACAACCCTGTGAAGTGAGTTGGGCTGAGAGAGAGTGACTGGCCCAAAGTCACCCAGCCGGCTTTCTTGTCTAAGGTGGGACTGGAAATCACAGTCTCCTGCTTTCTAGTCTGGTGCTTTCACCATTAGACCAAACTGATCATATTGAGGTAAGTTCTAAGTTGGTTGCCCAAAAACTGGAGCCAGATGGTGAAATTATCAGGTGTCTTGGTCTCCAGCTTTTGCTGGTGAAATCAGTTTTGTGTGGAAAAAGTCTGCATTCATTTATGGCGTGGTAGCGATCAAAAATGCAAATCTTACATATATTATCATGACTTGTTTGAGCAGCAGTGGGGATGTGGCCAAGAGATACAAGAGCTTGTGGAGGGCTGCTGCAGACCAAGTTGACTTTGCAACCCATTTGCACCCAAAGGCATTTGCACTCAGTCACCTTTATCACCACAGCTGCTCCTCATCCCTGGCCATGGAGAGCCAAAAATACACATTTCCTTATTTATTTATCGTATTTATATAGCCACCCATCTCACATAAAGTGACTCTGGGAGGCGTACAACAATTAAAAACCATACATAAAAACAATTACAAGTAAAAAGCTATAAGAGAACAGGAGGGGATAATATTAATAAGAGAACCATCGCAAAATCTCCCCAGTCCCCTGGGGCCCCCAGGCCTGAGCCCATAGCCAGGTCTTGAGGGACGTGCGGAATGTTAAGACCCCTCCTGGGACCTGCCAAATGTAATTCCCTGGCAGACGGGACCTGCAGCATGCCTTCTCTGCCAGACCTGATGGGACGGGCAGATGTAATCAGGGAGAAGCGGTCTCTCAGGTAACCCAGAAATATTGGAAACGAAGCACAATTAAACTTATTAAATTAAATTAAATGTTCATAAAACTTTCAGATTAGCTGCTTGAGATAGCAAGGTTCACCTCATGTCATCGGGTAGATGATGGTAGGGCCAGATGGCCACACATCTTAAACTCTCATTTCATAGCTCTATTAAGTATACTGAGTTGAGATGGAATTACTGATGGGCCAGCCAAAGTTCAGTTAGACGGGTGAAAATTTGAACTTGAAGTTCCACATTCTTATGTTTACATCATACTGAGCCTCACAGTTGTCTTCTGAAAACAAAATAAGATAATCCCTTAGATACAAGTTTGCTGTTTAAAGATTGCATGTTTAAAAAGTCTTGACTAGTTTTCTGTATATAAAGGAAACAGCATCTCCCAAGAGATATGGATGATGCCATCTTCCCTGGGGTTCCAAAAAGACCTCAAGATCTGACTGGTCAGTGTTGTAGGGCCCTGGTTATTATGGCGGTTGTTTTAGTCCAGGCTGTCTGTTGTATGTTTTTTTAACTGTTCTTATTGTTTTTGGATTTTGTAAGCTACTCTGAGTCTATAAGAATGGGCAGCTATACAAATTTAAACAAACAAACAATTACACTTGTTCTGACTCATTGAACCGAGATAGATTAGACCTTCTGGCATGTTTTTTGCCTTCACAGTCTACTCTAAAGCCCTGGGATATTATGGTGGCCTCCTGTCTATGTACTAGTCATGTCTGATCTTGGTTAGCTTTTCCAAGATCTGCCAAGGCTGGGTAGGTGCTGGCATATCTGTATTTATAGTTATAGTTTGTATTCTGCAACTCGGATTCCCATAGACATTGGTGGCTGGCCAGTGTGACAAACAAGACACCAGGCTAAGCGGGCCTTCATTGTCATCCATGTATTAATGACAAAACCAGCACATGAAAAGTCTACCAAAAATTATGACACTGTGCTGAAGTATCTTGCAGTTTTAAAAATTATGTGCATATTTCCGTTATAGTTCACAGATTACAAAACTGGGAAAAACAAACTGCAGTGCCCAGGCAAATCCTGCTCATACAGAACAGGTAGTCCTTGCTTACCAGCCATTCATTCAGTGACTGTTTGAAGATATGAGGGTGCTGAAAAAGAAGACTTAACGACCGGTCCTTGAAATTCTGGCTGTCACAGCACCCCTGTGGTCATGTGATAGGGATCTGAGTGCTTGGCAACTGGCTCGCACTTAACGATGGCTGCAGCATCCTGTGGTCATGTGATTGCCATTTGCGACCTTCTCTGCTGGCTTCCCACATGCAATGTCAAAGGGGAAGCCAGCAGGGAAAGTCACACGTTGCTCCAATAAGTCACTCATAACCTCCCCTGCCTGGCAGCAGCCATCCCCAGCCCCACTCTGCTCATGCTGTGCCTTGTGGGCTATTTGGGCACCCTCCCTGCCTGGCAGCAGCCACCTCTGGCTGCACCCACGCCATGCCTCACAAGCCATTTGTACACCCTCGCCTGCCCAGCAACAGCCACCCTGGCCCTGCCACACTCGTGTTCTGCACTGCACCTTACCTGCCTGCTGGCCTGCTTGCAAGTCACCTGGGACTCACTTAACAACCCGTGATCCTTGCTTAATGACGGCAGTGGGGAGTGCTGGGATTGCTGTTGCTAAGTGATGTGGTCACATGACATGCTTTACAACCACATCACTTAGCCATGGAAATTCCAGTCCCAATTGCTGTTGCTAACTGAGGACTACCTGTAATGAATAGACCTTCACAGAAGATCAGCGTTCTCTTCCTTATCGTAATTAAACACGGCTTCTAGGAAACCTGTATTGAGGAAGAAGACAAGGGTTTCTTCCGGCAATTATATTCATTGCCCCTGGTTAGATTTATGGTTAATGGCCAATGACTTATCCATCTTACACATTAAAGCTGTTAAAGACTCTGGTCATTACCACACGTCTTAGCTGCAAATTCTGTAGGTGAATCAACAGTTATATAAAGAATTGTGGTTTGTATTTTTTTCTGTCTGAAGAAATGCCACCCCCCTATTCCGCGAGCCACTATCCATCTTCTCCACATAAGTCAGTCATGCAAATGTATCCACCCTCGGACCTTCTGTGATTAAACGAATGAGCGGTAGGCACCCAGGAAAATTGTACCGGCAGACTGCATAACAGCAGTAATATTCACCAGCCATATGGCTACCAACTGGCCTACACAATGTAATTCAAATTCTATCTAATTTTCTTGTTTCAGTCTGACAAAATGGCAAACAACTGCACCAGAAATCCTAGAATTAAAGGTATAGTCCTGTGGAGAGAAATCCTCAGGTAAAAGGGAATACTGCATGGCTAGGAATTTCTTAAAATTAAGATACTGGAAGTATTGGGAACCACGTAGGAAACTTGTGACTGAACTGAAGGTAAAGAGGAGCATGTATAGAAAACAGGACATGGTGGAATGAGGAGAAATATTGTTCCTCTTTTCAAAAAGTAGAAAAAGAGGCCTTGCTTAATCAGCATGATGATACTGAGCGAAACTTTGGAACTTATGAATTAGCAGACAGTTTGTAAGGATTTAGATGAAAATACCTTGCTTGGCAGGAGCCAGCATGAGTTTATTGAAAATTAGTCACGCCAAACCAAGCCGATATCCCCTTTTCGATAGTGGCCAGTTTAACTGATGTCAGGAGTGCAGTGGACATTATGTACCTTGACTTCAGCAAAGTATTCAGTAAAGTGTGTTTGGACAATTGTACCCAACAGGCGGCTTCACAACAAGCTGGAAGGACATGTAAAGTGACATATGGTGAGATTCTGTTCTAGGTCCTGTACTATTCAGTGCATTTATGAATGATTTGCATGAAATCATTCAGTAAGGTAGATAATAAATAAATGCAGGATACCTGGGAGGTCAGGTTAAGGTAGTTAAATGTGGAAAGACGCGAATGAAGAGCTGGGTGACGAGCTCACAGTTAACGAAGGATATTTGGAAAAGGGATTCCTAGAGGGTGGGTGGCTGGCAGTTCCACAGTGTGTGGTATGAGCAAGGAAAGAGCGATTATGCAGAAATATACAGTAACTCTCAAGCTGGGCACAACGCACAGCCCAATTAAGCAGATGTAGTGGAGTAAGGGAAAGCTAAATACGTTTTACTGATCTTGGACAAAAAGCAAAAGTAAAATACAAGAAGTAATTAAAACCTTATTTGGGCTACTAGAGTCACCTGCTACACTGTTCAGCTTGGTGGAGGACAGAATAAAAGATGTGCACACGTCTTATATATGACATTACTAGTTAATAAAAATGAACATTAGCTGCAAACTAAAGCTTTGGTTCTAAATATATTTATTTTTGTATACCCTTATTTGACAGTAGGCATAGATATGATTGTACCCTAAAGCTTTCATTTCTGGCCCATAATTGGATAATTAAGGGTATCAGATCTGGGCTGCAAAAATCCAGAGTATTCTTCATGAAAGCAGAGAGAAAACTGCTGCTCTCTAACAACCGTCCATGTTTTTGAGCATGTGTATATGTATTATTGAGTTTTACTATGTACAAATGATAAAAATGAAACATATATTTCTTTCCAAACGATTCAAGAAAAACTAGGCTGAAATAATACAATACAAACAACAACAGAAAAAAACACCCCAGAAATCACTATTTAAAAAGGCCGAATAATACAATATAAACAAACAAACAACCCCTCCCCAGAAATCACTATTTTTAAACTAAAAATAATGAAAAAGAAAACAATTTCAGTCATACGTTGAAATTTCTCTACTTTTCTACAAGATCAAAAATAATAATATACTTATGCAAATTACTACAGATCAATTTTTAAACAATTGACTGCTTTCTTTGATTTATTTTTGTAGGCTTCCCTGGGCATATGGGATCAGCATCATCTGGAACACATTTGGTAGTGCTATCTGTTCGAGTCACAGGGGGTGGTATAGTGAGGCATAGTGTCTTCTATCCATCTTCTTCCTCCTCAACTTTATGCCATTTTTCCATGGTAATGATACACAATAATGAGCATGACACTGAGCAAACTCGGGGAGGCAGTGAAGGACAGGAAGGCCTGGCGCGATGTGGTTCATGGGGTCACGAAGAGTCGGACACGACTTAACGACTGAACAACAATACACAATAAACCCATAATGACATCCCAAGAAAATTAATTAATAATTGCTCCTCGTTGATCAACAAAATTGGTAGAAGCCACATTTTAATATGCCCATCAAAATATTCCAGATCATCACCTTTGTCCATTGTGCTAGCATGGCACCAGTGATGCAAATAACTCCAGCTTTGGGAGCACAGACCAGGCAGCCTAAGATAAAGTCATACGCGGTACTAATCCTGATCTCTAACACTGAACCATGTGTCAAAGACCTCGGCTGCAGGCTTTTCCTGATTTGCCTCTTATTCCTCCCTGCTTTGTATCTCCTGCTTGCTCCAACTACTGCCTGCTTTACCGTTGCCAGTTCAGGTCTCTGCTACATTCCACTCCAGGCCACTCCTATGCAGATGTCCCCGCATTTTGAAACGCTAGCTCTTCGGCTTCTTCTTCTTTGCTTCCACATTCATTATTCAGCCCTGGTGCAAAAAGAGCAGCTCTTTGTATGGGTATCCACAGGGGAACAGGAGGGGCAAATAACAACATTTGCATGATTATGTCATTTTGCATATGTCATCCTTTTGGTTTCATCGTGGTTTACTGCGGATACCATTGAATCTTCGTGTTAATTTGGTATGCTGCATCAGTCCTGTTGATTTTAATTTGTATTTTTATCTTGTATTCCATAAATGGTCATAATGTATGTTTTTATGATTTTTACCTATTATTTTTAATTATTGTTTTTCTTAGCGTTTTCCTGCATGGTTGCAGGGTCTGCTTGTTTTGCTCTGTGCTTGCCTAGTTCTTACAATGAAGCTTTTGGCGCATAATGCAGCGAGGAGTTTTGTTTACCAGCCAGCTTGTCAGAGAGCCTGACACTGATTTAGGGCTGAGAAGGAGTGACTGGTCCCCAGCTGGTTTCCATGGCTAACAAAGGACTACTCTGGCACCGAAACTACTACACCATGCTGGCTCGCTCTTGTTTTTAGTTACAATTGTAATTTTTAGTTGTTAAACTTCTTCAAGATTTCTTTTAATGGGAAATGGCATAAAAATAGTTTAAATAATTAAGTAACATTTTGACCACATTATATTTGTCTTTGTCTATGATTTACCTTTTTGCTTTCAAAAATATCATGCTTGAATATTCTCTATATGTTGCATTCTTTTTTCCCTATACTGTGCTATACTTGTTTCTCATATATAATTATTTTTAGGTAAAGAAAAATACATCTGGAACATGACTTCAATTGTGCCTTTTTATGTGTTGTCATATATAGATAACTGTTGTTCAGGTCATTACTTTTGAACGAGTCTCTTCTCACAATCACTTGAGTTCCTGGCTGGCGTGGAAAAACACCTGTTACGGTTGTGGGAGAGTTAAAAGAAATTCTATCTCTAGTATCACAGCAAAAACTGAATCCTGTGTGGGCATTATTCACACAAGAGCTCATCACAGGCTAGGAAAAATATAAACTGAGAGCTGGAACAAATAGGCTTTTCTTGTAGCTGTCAGAAAACAGAGGGCACTGAGATTCCATGCTGTGGCTGAAATAGATATTGGAAGCCTGTGATCTTTGTAACTTTCCAGTGTACAGCCAAACCATGGCATAGACCTGCATGCCCCAAAAGAGCTCTATAGCCATCTATTTTGTTATATAATTTTAGGAATTATGTAAGGGGAAAATGCTGTAGGCGATGTGCTGTGCGTGGTGCCCAATGAGCAAGTGTATAAGATTCCCATTTTAGTTTAAATAAGAACAGAAAAAAAATCTACTGGATGAGGCCATAGGCCCTTTCTGTGTAGCATTCTGTCTCACAGAGATGGCCCTTTTCCATATTTTTTTCCTAAATAGTGAACAGCCATTGATGAGTAATCATTGATAGCCTAATCCCCCATGATTTTGCCCTTTTACAACCATTTAGATAGATGATCACAACCACATATTTTGGCAGAAAACCCCAAAATTTAACTATGTGTTGTATGAAGAACTACTTCCTTTTATAAGTCCTGAATCTCCCTGCATTAACTTTACAGTATGAGATGCTAGTGGTTTTTCTTTATGAAGACTGAAGCAAGAGAAACACGATGCCAACGGCATAGTACCAGAGCTTGCAGAAACTTTTATTCCAGACAAATGACATGGAGTGTATTTGTGTTATAAATCAAGGTTGGTTGTATTCCACTTTAAGTCCGATCAGTTTTCCCAAAGAATCCTGAAATTATTATATTGTGAGAGTATAGAGAATCAATGGCAGAGATCGATAGCACCCCACATAAAACTATAATTCCTAACAGAATGGGCTCCAAAAAGCAAGAAGTTAGACGAGGGCCCCTGAGATTGATTTGAATATGTCAGAAAAGCCAAAAACAACACGAGAGATGTCTTTATTTGCACGTCTCATCTTTTCCAGGATAAAAGGGCTAGAAGAATACAAAACTGTGTTCCTGCAGTTCTCCAAAGAGGCAGAATGATGATGAGAAAAGTTGAAGCCCATTTTATGGGTTAGGCATAGGGAATCTTTCCACTTCCCAAGGCCGCATTAGCGTTGGGATTATTTCCCAGTATTGGGCAGGTCTGGAGGAAGTAATGGGTAAGATCAGAATCTCCATCATTCCCCATCCTTTTCCCACCTAGATTCAGAATAAATGTTTTATGGCATCAACACTTTTTCTCTCTAACCCTTATTGTCTTGATGCCCGCAATTTGGGGAGTATGTGGCTGTACTCGAAGAGGCGTCACCTCTTCTTCTCCATCTTCCACTTCAGTCTGCAGCCCCAATAGCTGGTAGCCAACTCTCCCTGATGTATTTGGGATTCACTTCATGAAGTCCTTCTCCAGTATACCATTTTTCCTTGCTGCTTTTTTTAAGATCAGCAGGAAGATTTGAGGGCATTGTCTGGAACCAAAGGTGTAAAATCTTAAGGCGTTACCTTGGCTATGGCTATGGGTGATGTCATAGTGATCTCTATTTTGAGTTGTATCGGATACTGTTCTTTAAGTTGTATCTTCTCTACTCGTTTTCTGTCATGCTTATGTTCCTTCTCATGCCACATTTCATCTTAATGACTGTTCCTCAAAGTTTTCCCTCCACATACATTGCTTCTGAAGCAATATTCTGAAGCAGTCTTTGTTTCTTTGAGCTGAATATATTCCTTATGAGCTTTCTTGATGCTTATGGTTGGCCATTGATGTTTATTGGCTCTTAATATGGCCATTTCATTGGCCCTTTAAATTTATTTCAACAAAGCAAACAAACCCCTATAAACACTGATGTCATAAATGCCAACCAGAATTAAAATCTCGACAGAGTACATATGTGTCTTCATGCAAAGCTATGCCTGATATTTCATCTTTTTCTTTCTTTCTTTCTTTCTTTCTTTCTTTCTTTCTTTCTTTCTTTCTTTCTTTCTTTCTTTCTTTCTTTCTTTCTTTCTTTCTTTCTTTCTTTCTTTCTTTCTTTCTGTTATAGATCTCAGCCTAACTTCATTGTAGGATTTCTGTCAACTCTTTTACTCTACGTTCCTCTGAATTTTGGCCCTTAAATTTTTCCATGCCCACTAGATGAGAGATACATACATGGACACCTTGGAAAAAAGGAAGACGTTTTTCACTCAGCTACACACCTAATTGTTTTGCAGCAATCAACAGATGGATTTCTTTTTTGTATTTTTATGATTTTAGAATAATTTGTATCGGGACTCTCACTATAATACCATTCTCAGTACAGTTTCATGTGACAATCCAATTTCATGCTATAGAAAAGAAAACCAGTAACTTTTTTCTCTCTCACTTATATTAACTACAAACTTTGTACATATATGGTAAAAAGCCTGTTTCTGTTTCTCCTGTTTCTATTTCTTTTTCCTCTGCAGCTTTAGGAAATTGTCTTCTGCTCTTCATTAGGGACAAATATACCTAAAGCAGATCTCCTTTATTCTGTTGTAAATCTTCCTGTTTTCACTTTAATTATTGATGATTTTCTCTTTCTCCCTTTTATAACTGTTACTGTGTTGATAATATAACTGGAATCTGGCCTACCAATAAGTACACACTTTTGTTGAATTGCTAGTAAACTAATTCCCACCCCATGGGTCTCTAAAGCAAATACTGATGACACATCCGTGTTCGTTGCTCAGGAAGGCAACCACGATATTTAGCAAATTCAATATCAAATCTTTTTTATTGATCTTACACAGCCAAAATGTTCCCCAAGACTTCTCTGATTGTTTTGCCATACCATGTCTACATTTGCTGAGCAAAATCTTAAAATCCTTTGGCCTGGACTGTAGCTGAACAAGAATGAAACTGGGTACGCGTTATTCTTGGTTAGAACTATCCCAAACTTGTATCAGAGTGTATTCTTTATGGCAGCCGGCTTCTTAAGCCTCTGTCTTATGTATGATTTGCAGTTGGCCCGGAGGTTTGTTGCAATGCCCTGAGAAGTGTTGAACTGTTTCCTTTTAGGAACTTAAAAAAGAGGTTTGGGCAATGGAAGGGAAAACATGGTCTCCTCAGCTGTTTATTCCATTGCTCTTCTAGTGTATAACATGTATTAGGGAAGCTGAAAGCAAGAATGAGATGTATTCTTAATATTTTGAAAACAGAAGGAAGAAGACTGCAGACATCTATGAGTAAGCAATACATTTGAATTAAAAAAAGGAATTGCCCTTTGGCATTGTCTTAATTCTGTTTCCTCTGTGTACATACTCTCCCTGTCTCTCCCTCTCATAGTTTAGCTTCCATTGGTTCCCTTCTTGTGAAATTGCTCTATACTAAAACCTCACTGCAGTTCTGCCCAGGTGGCATTTGGCTTTGTACAAATGGGGCTCTTCAGAGACACATCCCTTCGAAGTCCATGACGGGAATGTTCTTCCTTTTGTGAAAAAAACAAAGCAAATTTTACAGTAGCGCTCTCAGAATGACCACCACGACAAATAAGTTTTGGAAAATGCTTTTTTCCTATTGAGTTTTAAAAATATCTATTTAGAGAAGGAGTACCATACAGTAAATTATTAATAAAGCAATGCAGTATGTAACAAGTAGTATTTACCAGAAAGAAAGAGGACTTCACATTTAAAAATGATCCCCCCTCCCTCCAGAAGACTAAACAGGAAAAAATGTATAATAACAGTAACAAAAATCCTGTGCAGTGCTCCATTTTTCCATCTTACCACATTAGGATTGCAAAGTTCAACTGAAACCAATCTTGGAGATTCCTCATTTCACTCAATAAATGTGTGTATATGACACACTTTTGTATGTATGTATATCTGTATACTGTATGTTCAGTCTTGTGAAAAAATAAGTATATTTGATCTTCATTTCAACAATATTGATAAAGGGAATATAGAAGATATCACACACCATTTACATTTTGCAGTCTTGTGAAATTTCAATAAACATAAATGCAAGTTTCACATGTAGAAAAAGTAAGTACACTCCTACATTTATCACTACTTAAAATACCTAAAATTAGAATCATGTGTACCGGATCAGGTGCAAATGATTAGAATGTTGTTAGAGAGGACTAGGGAGGAACCTGTCTTATTTAAACCTCAGACATTTAATCTGATTTCCTCTTTGTTCTTGGAGTGTGTGATATCACCATGCCTAGATCAAAAGAGTTCTCTGAGGTCTTCAGAAAGAAAGTTCTAGATGCCTATGAATCTGGGGAGGGACTTAAAAAGATTGCCAAACAACTGGACATCAATCATTCCACTGTCTGGAACATCATCCAGAAGTGGAGAAGATTTCAAACAACTGCCAGCTTGCCCAGGCCAGGCTGTCCTAACAAGTCCAGCCAGAGAGTAGAATTTTGCAAGATGCTGAAAAAAGTCCCTAAGAACCCCAGAATTTCATCACATGACCTACATCGCATGATAGCTCTCGACACTGTTGATGTCAAAGTGGATGAGTCTACCATTAGAAAGAAGCTGCACAAACCTTTGCTGTCCAGAAAGAACATCAGGACAAGGCTAAAGTTTGCTCATGAACACCTAGGCAAAGACCAGGTCCTCTGGAATAATGTGCTCTGGACAAACGAGGCAAAGAAAAAGTTATTTGGCCACAGTACCAGAAGACACGTTTGGAGAAAACAGCATTTCACCAGAGGCACCTGATACCAACTGTAAAGCATAGTGGTGAAAATGTTATGGTTTGTGGCTGCTTTGTTGCATCAGGGCCTGGGTGACTCACCATCACAGAATCCACTATGAATTCTTCATTGTACCAGAGGGTGCTGGAGGATAATGTGAGACTATCTGTCAGAAGATTGAAGCTCAACCAAAAGTAGACCTTGCAACATGACTACAACCCTAAACATTCTAGTAAATCCACCAAGGAATGGTTAAAAAAAAAGGGGGGGGGGATTCTGGAATTGTCAAGTCAAAGCCCACATCTAAATCCCATTGAGATGCTGTGGGGTGATTTAAAATAGGCTGTGCATGCTAGGAACCCCTCAAACAGCTGAAAAAATTAAGCATGGAGGATTGGGAAAAAATTCCTCCTAGTCAATGTCAGAGACTGGGAGACAGTTATAAGAAGCACCAACTTGAGGCTGTTTCTGCCAAAGTGGGCAATATCAGGGATTAGAGCCAAGGGTGTACTTACTTTTTCACATGACTGTAAAAAAAAAATTCCCTCTCATCCCGATGGGTGGTCTGTGTCTTCCTCAATCTCAGGTCCTCTACAAGAGGCCGGGAGTTGGAGGGTTCTGCGCAGTATCTTAGCTGTTCCTAGCACTGCACTCTTCTGCACAGAGAGCTCTGAAGTTGTTCCTGGGATCTATTGGAGGCCCTCTCCCAGCTTAGGAGTCACGGCCCCAAGTGCTCCTACCACCACTGGGACCACTTTGGCCTTGACTTTCCACATCCTCTCTAGTTCCTCCTTCAGGCCCTGGTCCTTCTCCAGCTTCTCATGCTCCTTCTTCCTGATGTTGCTGTCACTTGGCACTGCTACATCTATCACCACTGCTGTCTTCTGGTCGTTGTCTACTACCACGATGTCTGGTTGATTGGCCAGTACCTGCCTGTCCGTCTGGATCTGGAAGTCCCACAGGATCTTAGCCCTGTTATTCTCCACGACCTTCTGTGGAATCTCCCATCTGGACTTGGGAGGGTCTGGCCCATACACTGTGCAGATGTTCCTGTACACAATGCCAGCTACTTGGTTGTGCTGTTCAGTGTATGCTGTTCCTGCCTGCATCTTACACCTATAGTGATGTGTTGGACTGTCTCTGGGGCCCCTCTGTACAGTCTGTACCTTGGTTCCTGTCTAGTGCAGTAAACCCCTGCTTCTATGGATCTGGTGCTCAGTGCCTGTTCTTGTGCGGCTATGATCAGTGCCTCAGTGCTGTCTTTTAGTCCAGCTCTTTCCAGGCATTGGTAGGATTTCCCAATGTCAGCTATCTCAGCTATCTGTCGATGGTACATCCCATGCAAGGGGTTGTCTTGCCATGGCACTTCCTCTGCTTGAACTTCCTCCCATGTCTGCTGCTGCCTCAGGCATTCTCTCAGCAGCTCATCTTTGGTTGCCATCTTAGTGATGTACTCCTGATGCTCTGGATTTCATCCAGGACAGTGGCTTTGACACCAGACCCCACCCACTCTCTTTCTGTCTGGTATACAGTCTCTGGGTGTCAGATTTGGGGTGGAAACCTTTGTACATTGTGAGGAGCTTCTGGCTCTTCACATCGGCAGCCTCCATGTCCTCCTTTGGCCAGCTCACTATATCAGCCGGGTATCTGATAGCTGGCAGGGCATATGTGTTGATGGCATGGATCTTGTTCTTCCCACTTCAGGACCTGTCTTATCCTTTGGTGGCACTTGGATGTTGCTGTCTTCCTTGCCTTCTCATTGTGGTTCCCATGTGACTATGGGATACCAAGGTGCTTGTAGCTGATCTGTATGTTTACTATGTGGTCTGCTGGTAGTTCCACCCCATCAGTCTTAACTACCTCCCTACTCTTTACTACCATCTGGCCACAGTTCTCCAGTCTGAATGACATCCCAATGTCCTCACTGTAGATCCGTGTCAGGTGGATCAGCGACTTGATGTCTTGTTCACTCTGAGCATACAGCTTGATGTCATCCAGGTAGAGGTACCACCAGAGGCTGATGGTAGTTCCACTCTTGAATTTGTATCCATATCCAATCCTTGTGATTATCTGACTGAGGGGATTCCAGTCTATGCAGAAGAGCAGTGGGGACAGTGCATCACCTTGGTATATGCTGCCCTTGATGGCCACTTGTGTGAGCTGTCTTGAGTTGACTTCCAGTGTTGTCTTCCACAATCCCACTGAGTTCTTGAGGAAGGTCCTTAGTGTCCTGTTGACTTTGTATAGTGCCAGGCATTCACAGATCCATGTGTGTGGGAAAAAGGAAAAAACCACAGGTCAGGCAGAGGACAACACATACTGAGTGCAAAGGTGATCATGTGACTGAGCGATCTTGCGAATGTTGTAAATGGTTGTAAATTGGTCATAGAGTTATTTTTATAGCACTGTCATAACTTCAAACAGTAGCTGAATGAATGTTGGTAAGCAAGGACTACTGTATGCATGACCAAGGCCATACTTGGAAAAAGGGCAGGCACCGGACAGACAAAGCAAAACAGAAAAACTGGAATTAAAATTAATTATAGAATATGGTACCCCATTTACCAAATTAATTGATTCCAACCTGCATATCCCAAGGGTTCCCATATGCACAGAAACACACATTCCCCTCCATTCCTTCAGCAGAAACCTCAAAGGAAAGCAAAACAACAGGAATTTGGGGGAAGATGAAGAGGAAGACATAGCTGTCCCTGAAAGGGAAAGGAAAGAGAATGGGAAATGAAACTATATGGAGATGAGGGAGGAGTGGTAATTGAGCAAGGAAAGAAAGTAAAGAGAAAGGGCTGAATTCTGCAGACAAAGAGTCCCTCTCAAGTTAGGGTGAATTGTGAGAGCAATATTCAAAGGTATACAGGCTTTTCAGCAGCTGATTTTTGCAGTCATTGACCCTTCGGTTCATTCCTTTGTTTCCAATTCTGTTTCTGTTCCTTTCAGTAAAGATGCCCCATCCACTTGCCCACACTTGCCCCCGTCATTCACAGGTAATTATTTTGGGAGAAAACTTGCCTTGCTATGGAGAAATATTATTATTTTGTGTGGTGTACCATAAAGCTTTCTAAAACATATTTCTCAATTATACAACTGCATAAAAATTATCCATTTTACACTGAAATGATTTTGGTCTGAATTCTCTTTGTGTTTTATCGACCAGATTTCACAAAACTCATTGATATTAGTAATCTTAGGGAAGGTAAAGATATAGGCTCCATAAGAAAAGTACAGAGCTGAACTGTTTAAATAACAGAAAGACTAGAGATAGGGAGCAATTAGAGATAGATAGTAGAAAACCCCCCCAAGTAATATGATAAAATTGACATAAAATAGAGCTGGGCTTGACTAAATCTAGTTCAGAATAGGGCAGTTCTGCATGTTTTTTAACTCGTAGGGTAGAGCCCTGGTTTGTAGTTGAGTTGAATGTGATTCAAAGGGAGAAGTGTCATTATTACAACTACATTAAAATCTTTTGGCCCTT
The DNA here is from genome assembly GCF_059951505.1 of Python bivittatus. Taxonomy (NCBI): domain Eukaryota; kingdom Metazoa; phylum Chordata; class Lepidosauria; order Squamata; family Pythonidae; genus Python; species Python bivittatus. Next base: position 1,952,431 of record NW_028277121.1, read on the forward strand.
GGTCATATAAAACGTCTTGAGGGGAAAGGAAGGTGGGTACTTGAATCTCTGGTGATGGTAAGTTGCCCCTTATTAAGAGTCATCCTTGTAATCAGATCACAATCTGTTCACCCTCTGTCACCACAAGCCCAGAATTTTGAATGAGTGGCAAGATGATGCAAGATCTCTCGCCCTCTCTGCCTCTTCGTTGTCCTGACTTGAGTAGCGATGGCACCCTCTTCTGAATGAATTGCAGCAGGTTTACTTTTTTTTCTGGCTGTCCTACTTCCTATTCTAGTTTAAGCTTCCTTCAGTTAGGTTCTTCATCTAACTTGTTTTCCTCCTTTCCCTCCCATTTCCTTCTTCTCTTCCTCTCAGAAGACATATTCCAATATTTAATTTTGTTTAAAAGCAAAATTTTAATTGTGCTAATTTCTTAATTCATCTCTCCTGCAAATAATTAATCAGCTTCTATTCTTATTGTATAGAATAATTTTAAACAATGTTCAATATATCTGCCTTCATGCTATCTTTTAACCTTACTGTATTCCCTCACCTCCATCTCAGTTCCCATTTTGGCCATAGTGGTAGGAATTTATGTGCTTGTTAGTTTATAGGTAGTGTCCTCCCTAAGGATAACTAAACAGGAGCAAGTCTCTGTCAGATTATACCCATAAATGATTATTGAAATATTTGTGAATGCCACGGAAGCAATCATAGGAAGAAAATTTTTTGACTTGAAAGTCTCTTGAGCACGTAAACCTGAAAATTCCTGCACTAATTTCTATGAAACTTGACACACAGGTTTCCTGTAAGTTTTATCCCTTGTTTAATTGATGGAATCCACATCGTGCCAATCCTGCCACATCGAACCATCCGGGCAGATACTATAGGAGACAGACAGTCCCTCAAGTAACCAGGCCCTATGCCATGTAGGGCTTTATAGGTAGTGACCAGCACCTTGAATTGCATCCAGAAACAAACCGGCAATCAGTGCAACTCATGAAGCAGAGGTGTTACATGCTTCAGCATGCCCATCACTGCTCACACCACTGTATTCTGGACCAGCTGAAACTTCGGGGTGGTCTTCAAGGGCAGCCCCATGTAGAGTGCATTGCAATAGTCAAGCCATGAGATGACTGGCTCATGAGTGACTGTCTGAAGCCCCCCCCCCCCCAATCTAGGAAAGTGTGCAACTGGCACCAGATGAAGTTGGGCAAAGGCCTTCCTGGCCCCATCTGCCACTTGCTCATCAGGAGCTGCAAGTCCAGGAAGACCCTCAAATTGTGCACCACCCCATCCAAGGTCAAATTTGGAATATCCCCAGATCTAGGCAGTCCAAACACTCACAGCCACTCAGTCTTGGTAGGATTGAGTTGCAGATGGTTCCTCCCCATCCAAACCCTCACAGCCTCCAGGTACTGGGACAGAACCTCAGTAGCCACACTTGGTCAGCCCAGAGTTGAAAGATACGACTGATATCATCAGCATACAGATCACACCGAACCCCAAACTGGCAGGTGACCTCACTCAGTGATTTCATGTAGCTATCGAAAAGGCTAAAGACATACACCAATGCTGTAAGAGTAGAAAAGACCAAGGAATAAGATACTGAGCACAAAACAGATGGGGCAAAGGCAGGACAATTTCATTTTAGTATACTGTACTTTTAGTCATAAAATTCAATGGATTCCTTGATTAAGAACTTTCAGAGATCTTGTGTGAACTTCCACACTGATAAGGAGGTTGGTAGACATGAAAATGTTGTCCAGGTGAAGACCAGTTCATATTCCCAGAAGGCTTCATAGCCCCCCCCCCCCAAAAAGCACAGAAGATAGCTAGCTAAAAGCTAACAGCTCTGAATGGCACTCAGCTAGCTAGCTAGCTAGCTAGCTAGCCAGACAGACAGACAGACAGACAGACATATACCTACATACTTCATGCTTGAAGGGAAAAGTATTGGTCAGAATTCCTGTGCTATCACCTTAACCTTTTTTTCTTAATAAAGTTTACTAATCACATCTGAGAGAGACTCGTTTCTTTGGTTGGTTGTTTTCAGTCCTGCTCGTGGCTGTAGAATTCTGATTAAAAGTTTCTAGGTTCCCATTTAGTAGAATGGAGAAGAGTCCCCACTCCAGGATTACATTCTGAAGTAAATAAAGTAACGCTCATTACTATCTACGGAGCCCCCTCTATAGAATCACTGTAGGAGGATGGCTGTGTTAGTTTATCATGGCAAAAAGCCAGAAGGAGGCTGGTAGCGGCTTTTCCAACTAAACAAATGTAATTAAAAAGCATAAGCTTTCATGAATGCAGCCTCTGAAAGTATCTTATGCCTTTTAATAAAACTTGTTAGTCGGAAAAGTTACTACCAGACTTCTGATTTTTTGCCTCCGTATAACCAGTTATTCCAAAAGTAATACATATTACCATCTGAAATCTCTTTCCGTAGCAAATTATGTCAGCCTTTATGTACAGTATCTGTACCCTCAGAGTTTCATACTGTAGTGATCATCACTGTAATTATTCCTAGAGCAATTCGCTGGTCCCCTGCATACTAAATTTACAATGCTTATTCTCTTAACCAGATGATTCATTGTTTATTCTAGATTATTCATGATTTGGGTGAGACTGACACAATAATGCTGTTCTTGCATTCTATTATTGCAAATAATATACATGCCCCCAAAAGTATTCAGAGATCTCTCTGAATGATCCTGCACCCATTCTCTCGAGCATCATGGAATTCATTGTAAAATACACATGGGTGAAATTGGATTGAACTGGAAAATGGCTAGTGAGGGACAGCACCCAAATTACAGTCATATGCCCTGTAGAACCCCTCATTTTCAGATGAATAGTTTTATTTTTGAAAGGAGCTGAAAACCAATGTAATGATACGCACGTACACGGAAAGAAGATTTTCTTGCCCTATGTACTGTAGTAAACCCATACAAAATACAGGTTTTGATCTTACAACATTTCCTTTATTTTCCCTTGAGTAACTTTTCCTCCTACCCACCACGGTGCTTCTTTCAGTTGCTTTTATGGTTCACTCAACACAATGGCCATGCCTTTTATTCACCGCATTGATTTCAATGCCTGTCGTGGGCTGGGAAGACAAGAGCTTCAATTGTAAATATACTTCCTTGACCTGAATGTGCACACTTCTGTCTCCTGTTCTGTCAAACAGGCGGGGCGGGGGGAAGCTAGGACAGAATCCACCCCAGGCTGAACGCGTAACGGACACGAAATGAAATGCAAATTCAATCCCAGAAATGAAACTTAGGGCCAACTAAGAGTAATTAGGATTAAAGATTAAAGCTTTCAGAAAAAGCCGTGTGCCTTGTTTAGAAAGCAATACTTGTTAGGATCAGCTGGGCCCTTCTCTCCTGCCAGTGGGAAGCAATAGGGGGAATTTATAATGGAAAGTAGCTGATTTCCCTAGATTCAGCCCGCTAAGGCATTACGCAATGCTTCAGATCTGGCTGTGGGAAATAAGAACATCGCCAGTGGTGGTTTTCAGCGTGTGGGTAATTCTGAAAGTGCAGTGGAGATACCTCTGCTTAATATTAATACCTTACTGAAGAGTAGACCCCCACCGTTCTTATACAAGATGAATTAAACAAGGCAGTCCATGCCACAGCCATAATCTACAATTAAAATGCACAACATTTAAAAAAAAATGAGGAAGAGGCAAATAGGCAAACTCGGGCACCAGTTTTTAGATGACGATGATGACAACGTGGCCATCAGGTAAGAACTGAACTATGATGAGGATTTCTTACAGTTGGCTGCTTCGGTTGGATTTGCCAATATTTAGAGGAAACAGGAGGCAGCAAGGTTTATTTGTACTTCCTGTTCCTAATTGCTTTTAATTGGATGATCATCAATCTTCTCCCGAAATCAAAATCCAAAAGATAAATCTTGTATGAACCTGAAATGTGTGGAGAACCCAAACAAGTAAATTGTACGTCTTACTGGTCTTTTGGTATATTTGAGGTAGTGAGGTCAATCTATGCCACTTAGTATAAAGACAGAAGAAAATTAGCATGGATGGAAGAAGTACTTTTATCTAAGTGCATCATTTTGAACTCAAACAGCATCCAATAGAATATGATTAGAATTGAAATCTCTATTTAGAAGCCTTTAAACCTTTGAACGCTCCTTTCCTGCAGATGCATGTTGAATCACAGTAATATTCTACGCGTAGGAGCCTTATGAGGTATCTGGGCTTTAATTTTGCTCCAGGTATTTGGTAATCAAAATAACAAAAGGAAGAAGGGGGTTGTTAACTATTCACATTTTTCTTGCTGCTATGGCAACAAAACCTTTATAATGCAACACATTCTAATGTCTGTGAACTTCATTATGGAAGTCTAGTAAAGTTAACATTTTGTCATGATGAATTGACACATAACCTTTGTATAGTCAGTTGCTCACGGCTGTCGTGATTATACATATTTAGTTGGACTCACTGTTCTCCATGAGGCTGAGCAGAGATGAAGAGTAACCTGCATCTTCATTATTTGCCTTTGCTTATAGAAGTTATCCCTTGGCTCCATCCTACACTCTTAACTTTTTTTAGAAACCACATGGGATGTGAGATGTCTCCTAAGAAGCATATTAATGCTAGGCTCCAATCTCGTCTAAAACAAGACGGCGGTTTGCCCAGGGACAAATGTAAAATCAGGCTGCAAGCAAATTCTGTAGGTTGCATTAGAAAGTACTGTAGTCCACTGGATCTTCCTATATCTGCAGCTTAAAGAGTGGGGGGCTGTGTCCGTGTCTTGACAGTCATGCTGTGGGATGTCATGGGGCACTGTCTTCTTCATTTCCAGTAATGCTGTGGAATATCTCATAGCTCTGCTTTAATACCTCTTGGAGCAAGATAATCTTCTGAGCATGCCACAGTCGGCCAAGGCTTGCTTAATTCAGGGGAGGACATTTTCCTGTGTGGAATCTGCTCTGTGTAATGATCTGTTGCAGAACATTCCCTTTTCTGGGTATTGTACTCTGAATATATATGCCAAAATACTGGACTTGACAAAAGTGTGAGGCTTCAATTTTAAAAGTAATCTTTGAAAGGTATGCTTGATCAGGAGAGCTTTAAATGGAAACCTGTGAGGGTTGGAGAGGGGGAAAAAAAAGGTAAAGTAAGGATCTCAGGTGAAGAATTGTGCATTGTACCACTAGCAGGAAACGAGAGTGTTGCGTAATGCAGCCTTTAAAGCAATTAAAGAAAAATCAGGGGAACAAAACACTGGCTGATAAAGTTCATTGTTTGTAGATGAATGTTCAGAACATGGGAAGTAAAGAAGTTGAGCTTGAACTGTTAGGGATGTGACCTGGTGTATAGCAGGGAGGGTGAGGTCCCTAACATCACAAACACCGACATAAGACCTGGAATCTCTACTCTTGAACCTTCTCTACTTGAGTTTGAGGAGCCTGGGTGCAGCTGTTCCCCCAGGTGAAGGAATTCCCTCCAGGTCAGATAGTAACATTGCCACTACTTATTATTGAATGGAAAGATGCCCGCCCCCCAAAATCTGGGATTTGGCTGGGTCAAAATAGGAAGTCCCCCTTATCCAAAAAAATAACCTTTTAAATCCATAGGTCCATTTCCCCCCTTTTAACCAAGTTTACCAGATGCATGCAGCTTTGTAGTAGGAAGCACTGGGACTGAAGTAACAAAGAATGCAGTATTTATGCTTTAAGAAAGATATCAAAGGAAAGACTTTAGGAAATGGTTTAGCTCTGGCACAAGCCTAAGATCTGCCAACTAACCCCAGTAATCATTAACCTGAGCAAACAAAGAGATAAAGAGACACAGAATGGGAGCAAAATTAAAGCCATAGATTTAGAGCAAAAGCAGCATTGAAAATAAATAACGCACAGTGACGTAACTACCCTATACTTTCTCTGCCAAACTTATTTTATTGGGTCCAGTTTTCTCAAGAGCGATGGGCAGAGAGCCAGTTAGGAAGAACCTGTTCCATAACATCCTTATTTCTTTGAGGATTCCCTACCAAGACAGCCTAATACTCAAGAAGCTTCTAACTTTTCTTCCCCTGAAGAGAGCAGGGGCTGTTTGGATGACCAAATTTGGAGGGCAAAAATCTAGATGACTGCTAGATTTAGATGGTAGCAAAGAAATACAGAAATACAGAAAACTATTCACTGTTTACTGCCAGATTTTTTTTTTTAATGAAATTGTAGCCCAACATCCATTAATCAGCATGCCACTTAAGAATTACCAACCTGTAGGCCTCTAGTTTGCTTATTTAACCTATATGCAGAGTACATCATGAGAAATGCCAGGCTGGAAGAATCACAAGCCGGAATTAAGATTGCAGGGAAAATCATCAATAACCTCAGATATGCAGACGATACCACCCTAATGGCAGAAAGTGAAGAAGAACTAAAGAGCCTCTTGATGAGGGTGAAAGAGGAGAGTGCAAAAGCTGGCTTGAAACTCAACATTAAAAAAACTAAGATCATGGCATCTGGACCCATCAATTCCTGGCACATAGAAGGGGTAGAAATGGAAGCAGTAACAGACTTCATTTATTTGGGCTCCAAGATCACCGCAGACGGAGACTGCAGCCATGAAATTAAAAGACGCTTGCTCCTTGGGAGGAAAGCTATGGCAAGCCTAGATAGCATATTAAAAAGCAGAGACGTCACCTTGCCGACAAAGATCCGCATAGTCAAAGCTATGGTTTTTCCAGTAGTAATGTATGGCTGTGAGAGCTGGACCATAAAGAAGGCTGAGCGCCGAAGAATTGATGCCTTTGAACTGTGGTGCTGGAGAAGACTCTTGAGAGTCCCCTGGACTGCTAGGAGGTCAAACCAGTCAATCTTAAAGGAAATCAACCCTGATTGCTCATTGGAAGGATCGATAATGAAGCTCAAGCTCAGATACTTTGGTCGCCTAATGTGAAGAGAGGACTCTTTGGAAAAGACCCTGATGCTGGGAAAGATGGAAGGCAAAAGGAGAAGAGGACGGCAGAGGATGAGATGGCTAGATAGCATCACTGAAGCAATGAGCATGAAACTGAGCAAACTCTGGGAGGCAGTGAAGGACAGGAAGGCCTGGCGCGATGTGGTTCATGGGGTCACAAAGAGTTGGACACGACTTAATGACTTAACGACTGAACAACAACAACAAAAGGCCTCTAGTTATACTATAGGTGGGATAGCTCCCATGAAGATGATAATTTTTCAAAAGGAACAGAAACCATAGAAAGGAAGGAGGAGTTGCATGGTATCCATACCTGCTCAGAAACTGAGGTGAATGGAATTGATGCTCTTGTAAGTGGAGGAATAAATAGAAGTAATACTGTTATTGTGTATGATCTCTAGCCCATGGACTATGGATGAGAACTCCAAAAGCAAACTGCAGATCTTTCAAAGAGGCCTGAAGTCATAGCGACAGCAGATTTTAATTTCCCTGAGATCTTTTGGCGAGACGAACTGCCAAGTGTGTTTCTTCCAGAAAATGTTTGCAGTGAGAACTTTCTCCTTCAGAGACAGAGGAAGGAACAAGAGGATCATCCATCCTTAGCACTACCATGACACTAACCAATATGGAAAACTTCAGTGAGGAAGTGGAAGTACAAGAACTTTGGGAGAAAACAACCTCGTTATGTTGGATTTCCTGTTTTGAATGGAAGCTGAAAACTGAGTGTACTTTTAAAAAGTGGATTTCAATAAAGTCAGAACAATAATGAGTAGGATTCCACAGACAGAGAAATCAGTGTGAAAAGTAACTTGAGCTTAGTGTCAGTTTTTTAAAAAAGTTATACTAAACCTACAATTGCAGGGGGGAAATGGAGGATGGTGGGGGATGGAAAGACCAGGGAAGAGTGCAGAAAAGTAGCCTGAAACTATTGATTTCAGGAAAACAATCACTTAGGTTGGCAGAGGAACCACAAAAAAATGCTTCTTTAGATATATTCAGATAAAAAGGAAGAGGGAAGAACCAGTACACCAGATGCTTTTTGAAGACAGCAAAATGCTAGTAGATAACAATGATTGGAATGATTATCCACTTCAATGTTGGTTTGGTTTTGGTTCAGTTTTCTCCAGGAAGAGGGTAATGTGAAGAACAGAATGCAGACAGGATTAAAGCTTGAGATTGATAGAAACACTGTTAGCAACAGCTAATTATTTTAAAGGCCAAGTTCTTCATTTAGGATACAAAAATCAAATGCAGAGGCACAGAACGAGGGGTAACTAGACTGACAATAATACTTGTGAAAAAGATCTTGGAATAGTAGTTGATTATAAACTGCATATGAGTCAGCAGTGTACTGTGTTCCAAAAAAGGCGAATGTAGTTTTAGGCTGCATCAACAAAAGTGTTATTGACCAAATAATGGGAATAATGGCTCCACTTTAGTTGGCACTGATGAGACTCCACCTTGAATATTGTTAAGTTTAGGGCACTATTCTTTAAGAAAGATTGCTCCAGGTTTTACTTTCTCTTGACATGCCCACAAATAAGATATGGAAGCATGTGCAAATAAAAGTGAGAGCAATATAGATTAAGAATAATCACAATTATACTTAGCAATGTTGCCAGGAGTATTATGGATAATACAGCAATACACTCACCTTCAATTTTCCAGGGAAGATTCACACTTCTGTTTCAAGGACAACTGGCTGAATCTTTTATAATTTCACACATTAGCAGACCTAGCCAGATAAATTGGTTTGGACAGGACTGTCTCAGTTAAATGCATCAAACAAGGACAGATTTATGTTGAACATTTATAACTTAACAAGGACAAATAGTACCAAAGATTCACAGTTATTAAGGGCAAAGTCATCTGTATGAAATTCATTCAAAGGGACATTCTAATACTTCAGCTAAAAATCAGAATGGAGCCTAGCAAGCAGGATAAACTAATGTATGACTGTCCATGTTCCATAACAAGGCGACAGATGCTCAGTTTTCAGCCGGATCTAGAATGTGGTGGCCCAGTTGTAAACTCCTCTGCATTCCAGCTACTCATAGATAGTCCAAAGGGATAGATACTAGATAGCCCATAGATGCTACATAGCCCAAAGGAATTTTACAACAGGTAACTTTGAAACTACAGTACTACCATACTTTTTAGGAATAGTTCTATCTAGAGCGTCCCTGCACTTTAACGCCATTGCCCTGAGGTACGTGTGTACCTGCACATTTTTCCTTCTTTTATTGTTTTATTTATTACTTACTTCACCCCACTGCAGAATGAAAGAGCTATCTATCCATCCTTGATCAGGCAGAAAATACCCGCATAAAATAGTAAGTCTTTATCTTGTCTCCACTGGATCTGTTTTGACTCATTGCTGAATACCACTACCCTGATTTTGTATGTTAGCAAATGATGAGTGCAGTGATTGGTGGATTTCTCTGTCATTGTTGAACCAGGAGTGGGGCGCATCGGGCTGCAGGACTCTGTCTTCTGTAAGCTCCTTCCAGTGCTCATCTTCCTACACCCCATTTTGCGGCTGTAACCCAAACTGAATAAAGTTAAAACAAGCAGACTGGAGTAATGAAAGGATATGGGTTACAAGCATGCCAACATCAGTTTGAAAGGGCCAGTAACAGCCACTGTGATCCCTCTCATTACTGGCTACCCGTCTGCAATAGATTTTACATACTTCGTCACTGCTGTTGGATACTGTTGTTTTAAAGGAGAAAAAACTAACATTGATATAGCTAAGGACAATTTAAGCCTGTCTCACTCATTGACCGGGGCGAGATAAAGGTAACATCATGGGAACACAGCAGAAAAAAAGTTTCATGTTTATATTTTGGTTAGGTGCAAGTAGGAAAAGGCTGTTAGATAGGTTAGGGTTAGGGACTGTCTTGAACTAAGGTACTGGGAACATAGGCAGATACAGTTTTAAAAGTCAAAGCCACCATTAGAATTGTACTTAAATGTCTATTTGTAGCTAATGCAGAATCCAAAGCAGTGGACTAATATGTGGGCTGCTGTGTTCTAGACCTGAAACAGGTGCTTGGTAGAACGGTCAGATTGCTAGGAAAGCCCTCTGGAATCCATAAGGCACCTAGGGCAGATCAACTTTATGGGTCCTGCCACCATGTGTGGATCAAGTTGGCAAATAACTTCAGGTGAACCAGAGGATGAGCTGACCATGGCAAAGGACTAACAACAACCATGTCCTCCATTTTCAGGTCATTAGGCAACTGTTCTTCAATGAGGACTGGATCCAGTGGTTGGCTGCTTTATTGTGCTGAGCCAGAGATGATCAAGCCCGTGGTTGCCATAAAGGCAATGAATTCCTGAACTCCGTTCAAACCCCACTCCATGTCACTCAGTCTTGTAAGCTAAGGAGACTCCACCATCAGCCTGAAGATAAGGTTCAAGAGCCTAGGAACTGGCTCTTCTGTGTAGCAATGTGGGCAGAATGCAAGCATAACACCCAGCTTGTTCTTATAGTCCAGTGTCACAAATAAGCCCTCACAGCCCATCATGGATGGAGCCTATAACTGCCACTAAACGCTCTTTGAGGATAACAGTGACCCTCACCCCCTTGGTATAATGACTGGTACAAGACCTGAAACTGGACAGCAGATCTCTGAAAGGGTGACATTGTTGCTCTTACTCAACCAGGTTTCAGTGATACATGCAAGATCATGGAAAAATGTCTTATTACACAAAGACTGGCGTTTACCAGCAGCAACCTAAGGTCTGATGGCTTTACTGCTGAAGGATGTTTTTATTCTTATAGAGGGAATCTATTCAGTAATTAGCTGCAAGATTGGATGGCAAGTCACATGCAGTATAGTTGGATATTCCTAATGAGTTTGTACATTGTATAGAAACGACTGAAATAACATAAGACAGTCTGCATTTTTAGGATGTCTGGACTACAGACAGAGCATTGGGCCTGCAATAGGAAGGTCAGGGTTCAAGTACTGGCAAAGACATAAAATTATTGTCCTTCACTCTAAGCCACCTCCTAGGGTTGTTGGGTGGATTAAATGAAATAACCATGACAGAAAACTAAGAGCTCATCATGATTACTGAGGATAGTAATTACTAGGAGGACAGATGGTAAATGGAGGCCAAGTTACTTTTGTAAACTTAGTACCCATAACACTGAGGACAATTCCTTTTATATTTTATTTTATGAATCTTTCTGTTAATTATAGGACTTGAACAGACTGGCACAGAATGCTGTTCTAATATTAGATTTTAGCTACAGTAATCTAATAAAATTCCATTGTACAAGTGTAGGATTAGGCTTTCAATGCCAATATTTTACTTTGTCATAATATTGTAATTCTTGTACCTTTTAATACATAGTACCTTTCTGTTTAAGAGATACAGAAATGAATCTTGAATATAAAAATGACATATCTACTTCTAATCACATGCAGAAGCCTATCATTAGGCGATTTATGCTGCTTATATTGAAATGAATTTGGGTAGCTGGTTTCAACATTTTCTCTCTTTGTCATACTCTAAGCCATTATGCGCAGAGAATGCTAAACAGATGGAATGCTACAAACTGAGGATGTAATTTTAGGACGGAGGTGGGCCATCTTTCTATGATCATAAAATGTACTTTTAAAAAATTGGGTTTCCGTGTGACCCATTGGCCCTGCTTCTCAGCTCTCCTTTTTTGGGGGAGCATATATGGCAAGGAAGCTTCAGAAAGACAAAGGAGTTAATGAGTTTCTGAAAGAGTGAAGGGAGAATGAATGGGATACAGGGGTTGTTTGTGAGTGTAGAAAGGAAAGATATGGAGGTAGGAAAGGATATGGACAAAAGAAGGATAATGGAAGGGAATTAAAGGGAGCTTTCCCCAGTGTCTACTTGGCCCATGAGATGTTTTACTGATTGCCCACAATCAATGGATGTATAGGATCTAGTTCTTCAAGACCAAAGCAACATGAACAAATGATGGTGCATCTGTGTCTCAGTTGTAGGCTTTCTGTTAGCATTCACTTAGCTACTGTAGGAGGAGAATGCTGAATGGCTCTTCTTTTCTCCTATAAATTAGTGGCCTGGATGGAATAGGACCTAAAAAGAAGTAACCTCAGGCTGGTGGTTCTTCAGATACTGCAGAGATGGAAGAAGGGGGATGAGCAAGATTAAGCAGCATTTCAGCCTGCACTTGAGAAATTATCTGCTTAAACCAAAAGGTTATGCCCGAGTTAGTAGACTCAGATGGATTCTTATCGGCTATTCTTATTCCTTGGTCCTCACTGGCCTGAAATCTACAATATCTTCTGACCATTTGCAGCTAGCAAATCCACAAAGTTTACTGGCTCCATCAGAATTGGGGCCTGCAGCCAGAACCACTGAGCTCTGTCAGTGTGTTACAAGTAGCTTCTGGGATCTATGCACAGAGATGCAGATACAATGTGTGTGTGTGTGTGTGTAAGATGTCTTCATGAAATGTCACTTAACTTAGTTCCTTAGCTCTGCTACTCAAAATGGCAGCTCCTATAATTAATTCTGTTTTGGCTTGTCAATTAAGTAACAAAATTTTGTTCCTTAAATTTTGTATTCACTCTTCCAAAATGTATATGGAAGGCTTCTTATTTGCTATTTGCTAATTCTTTGCGTGGCATGTGCCAAAATGCGTCCTTTGCCCTCTCTTGGACTGGAAGGCTTAATATGAAAATGGCAATACATCCTATCTGTAGCAGAGCAGTGAGTTGAGATAAAAGCTGCATTGATTTGTTTTTCCTTACAGGCTCCTTAATGGATCTGTGGTAATGAGATTTACTGCAAATTGATTAACTTTGTCTGTTAGGTTCTAAAAAACGAGACAGTAAGTGGGGTTCAAAAAACCCAGACTATTTTTTTCCATGATGAATAGAATCAAACTTATATAAAAGAAGAACAATACACTATGGTTGGGGTAGGACATTTTGGCTGTGTGACCATCTCTCTCCAATTCTTTGGGTTTTGGCCAATTACGATTATTACCACCTTTCCTCTGCTAGTATTATTTTATGAGTAAATTCTGAACAGCGACTGCTTTACACAGGGCATTGCTTTGACAAAAGGAGGAGGGCAGTGAGTCATACAGCAGTCCTCCTTTAATTCTAGTCAGTATCTTAGCTGAACATTAGAATTTACGAATAAGATAATAGCTTTGTGGAGATGATGATGGTGATAATGCAAAGGCAACTAAATCTGTTTGCTAAGAATGTGCAAACACACTGTGAAAAATTGTCCCTGAAGCCTGGTTGCTATATATAGTTTAAAAAAAAATCCCCAAAAACAACGGTATAGCAATATGGCAGAGTCAGTCTGCAAAGTCTGGTTTATCAATAGATGAGCAGCGTGTTGTTTGCCTTGACTTACTCAACAAACAATGGATAGAGCTAGTGATAGGTTGTTGATGGAGTCTGCTCATGAGAGAAGCCGAGGGTGCAATGAACAGGAAGTCATAATTTGGTGGGCTGGCTGTTTTGTGGGAATTCGCTCACGGAGTCCTGTGTTAATGGAGTGGATGGAACCACTTCACATTCTAGGTGGTGATAGTGGTGGTGGTGCATGGATATGTGGGTGACCTGCTGAGTTAACCAAATCACTGGCTTGGCATGGAAGAAGTTGCTGCTCGTATGTATTGTTTTGTGGAATAATATGATTGGGCTTGCCTCCGACAGGAAAGCGTGGAGAAGAGAGGCTGAGTCCAAAGTTAGCTTGAATTAGCAGCACTATACTGAGTCAGCCCGTGGATCTTGAGGCTTGAGGCTGTGCAATGCACGATGTGAAGCAAGCATTGGACGTTATGAAAGGGCCAGACAGTTTCAGTTACAGTAAGTAGGGCATTAGAATTGGTGCAATCATCTTGGTTCCCTGCTATAAGGAAGGTTCTTCTTTTCTCATGTACTGAACAAGCTGTTTTTTCAGATATTCCATCTTTTATGTAATCACTCTAACCACAAAATATTACAAAGCTAGCCCTGAAAAAGCAGACCTTGGAAGAAGGATAGTGCTGTATAATTTGAAACTTGGAGGAAAAGAAGTCAGAAAAAGTAAGGAACTGGGGCAAGTATGAGATAGGAAGGTAGAAACACTGTATTTTTTAAAGGGTTTATGTTGAACACTGGCTTGGAAGGGGAGAGAAGAAAGAGATGGATAAAGTGTGCATGTTGTCTTGGAAAGCAGACCCTCAAGGAAAAATTGATCAGTGGAGATTATGCTGGGAAAAAAGAGAGAGAGAGAGAGAGGAGACCGAACTGCATGCAGTCAGAAAGACCACCCCCCTCTATGAGAGAAAAATATTTTGAGATCAGAACTTGGTGCCTTTTGAAAAAGCATTTGTCCAAAATGTATTTACAATATCATGATTTATATACCTGGAGTTGCTGACAAGATCACACATTTTTAAGAAGTCATCATGATTTCCACATTTAAAACATACCTGTGTAAAATAATTCTAAAAAATAGATTTTGCCTCAGAAAGTATATTCCCCAGCCCCTACAAACTCTCCCACCCTGCGTCGTCAGGAATGGCTGATTACTGCCACCTACAGCAGGTGGTTTCAAACGTTCTCATTGACCTCTGCATAAAATCATCATCGTCATCACTGTCGTCATCATCGTCATCCCTTGATCAACAGGGGCGGGCCTTCTGAATGGCAGATGACAAGCATTGCCCTTTCTGCCTTACTTTAATGACTAAGGGAAAAACCTACTCTCTGCAAGGGACTGAAGGTTTTTTTCACCCTTAAATCTCTTGCAGAGAGTAAGGGAAACTCTTCCTAAGAGAATAAGGCAAACAAACAGACAGACCCCACCCTCACAACCCTATCTGCAAAAGACTAAGAGGGGGAAAAAAAACCTTTCCAGAAGAGACTCCTTGTGGAAAATTTTACCTTACAGATAGTCCTTGCTTAATGATTGTTTGTTTAACGATGGTTCAAAGTTACTATGGCCTTGGAAAAAGTGCTTTATGGCCTGTACTTGCACTTACAACTGTTGCAAATAGTTGCACCACCCCACGGTCATGTGATTGTGATTTGCAACCTTTTTTACAATAGTCATTAAGCAAATCATGTAGTCATTAAGTGAATTCTGGCAAAAAAGTCCATTGGGGAAGCTGGATTCACTTAACAACCATGTGATTCGCTTAACGGCCATTGTAAAAATGGTCGTAAAATCAGTTCTGGTGACTTGCTTAACAACTGCCCTGCTTAATGACCAATTTTCTGGTCCCTATTGTGGTCGTGAAGCAAGGACTACTTGTAGTTCCTTATGGCTCCACAGGAGATAAACAGTTTCCTGTTCTTCCTTGCAAAGCTAGTTTGGTGGAGTGGTCAAGGCATCAGTCTAGGAACTGGGAGACTGAGTTTTAGTCCCGCCTTAGGCACAAAGCCAGCTGGGTGACCTTGCCAGTCACTCTCTCTCAGCCCTAAGGAGGCAAGGGCCAACCACTTCCAAAAATCTTGCCAAGAAAACTGCAGGGACTAGCCAGAAGTCAGTACTGACTGAAGGAACACAGGCAGAAAATCCTCTTGCGCAGAGGCTTTTGCTGACAGTTTTCTCTTAGTCATTTAGTCTAAGGGGACAAAATAAAACCTATCTCCACAAAGGGCTCTTTCCCTTAATCCCTTGTGGAGAAATGGGTTTCCCTTAGACCCGTAGAACTCGGTTTGACAAACCCTGCCATATAGCTTGCTGCATCACTTAAACATCTTTGTCATTTTGACAAGCAGCTGGCTGGTTCCCTGGGATGAATTCTGTGACTCCTCAGTAAAAAATATTAGGGCCTGATTCAGCGTAGTATAGTTGTTTGTTCCTCCTGGGTGGAGTGTAAGAGGACTTCCTGCCTATATTAATGCTGCATATATCTTACCAATTCACTTTGATTTACTGATTCAGGGGTGCCAGGAGGAACGGGATTAAGAAAGCCAGGAGACTGGGAGTTGTAGTCCTGCCTCGGGCATGAAAGAATGTTTCTCAGAATGAAGGGATAGGTGGAGATTGTCTTATTTTGTAAAAAAAAGAAAGGGTTTGTATTGGCTGACGGAGCTCTCCCTATTTTGTTTCCAACTTTAAAAAGTCCTTACAGCAGTGCTTTTTTCTTCTTTTGTCATTCCAGGAAGCACCAAGGACGGGAGGAAGACTTTCTGTACTGAACCCTGCACTGTTGCAAAGCAGTCAACCTGTTTAAATGTCAATATTCAGAAGACTCCTTGGGTTGGTCCTCAGCTCAGGGGAACTTTTTCTCAGGGAAGGAGAGGTGCTGTCTGAACTTTCTCCTGGCAAGTGTTTGGCCCACCAAACCTCCAAATGAGTTCCCAGAGGAACGTATGGCAGATTTTTTTAAAACCACTTCTAGCGTCAGTGGAACTTAAATGACGAGGCAGTCAGGAATCACGATAATTAGAACTGAATAACTGTGGCATGACTGTTATCTTGTAAAAGTCTTCCAGCATCCTTTGGGGGATTTGGAAAATCGTTTGTTTCTCCATTCTATAATAATAGATCATTTATTTTCTGCAGCTGGAAAATCTTAATCTTCTTCAAAAATTCAAGACTGCATTGAGGGAAAAACGGCCTCGCAGGGTACTTATTGTCCTCTGTTGCTCAAATAGATGTTTCTGGCTTGCGCCCGTTCTGATCTAAAATTAATGCAGCTCTTGGCTGGTGTAGAAAGGAACCATCTTTCTGCAGTTCACTGTGAGATGGAAAAAATAATCAGCCCATTCACTCTGGATGTTTTTTCTCCAGAAGACGATGTGGATGTTGGGTTACTGCTGTGGCTCAGAAAGGGAGCCAGTGAAAATGCTGGTATCATACACCGAAAAAGAATCATGCATTTGCTTTACGGAAGGGAGTGTCATTCTTTAAGCACTGTTGGCGTATCATCTGACAACCGGCACTCTCCTTTGTTTCATGAGCTCAGGTTCTTCTCAATTTATTTGCTTGAGTGTCTTCAGAGACTCCACTGATGCTACCCAGAAGAGTCAAAGGCAACGAAAAGCAGTAAACAACAATAAATCTTGCTATATTCTAGGCAACAAAGGGAAAATAACGTATTTCAAATTCATTGCAGCCACTATAACATTTGCAAGATCCATTACTTCTATTTGCTTCAGTGGAATATACTGATCTGGAGCAATGATATTTCAATCATGGTTTTACAGTATTCAACAAGTATCCTTGTTTCCTCTGCGCTTGTTCACTTTTCAGTTCCGCAGTCTCTAAACTTCCTTCCTTTCTTCTCTTAATATAATTAATCAGATAAGCTGTTGGTCCAATGTACAATTCTATTTTTATTGTCTTCACAGCAATTTAAAATCAGATAGTCATAAACCTGTCCATGTTCTGTAATGAAATCTATACTCACTTTTTCTATATCTCAGCCTGTAGTCTATTGTTATCTTTTATTTGTCATAAGATGACAGAACAGCAGCCAGGTGCTTTTCATATGCTTTAGATTACAACTCTGTCAGTCCCTTCTACTGACATTAGTGCTTGAATCTGGTGGGCTGGCAGGTTGTCTAGCTGCTTACCAGTGTGCCATGATTCAAAGTTTACGAATAGGAAACAACAAAACCGCTGTATAAATTCATTTGTTCTCAAATGAGGATGTGGATGTGACTTTCATATCATGGCCCATTCTGGACCCAGCCCATACAGGGATCAGCCTCAAAGGACAGCAGTTCATCTTCACCAATAGCACAATTCTTCTTCTTCTTCCTGGCCCGCCTTTCAGATCAACAAACACCATTTCACGCGATCGAACACAGCAACCGGGCCCACCTGGGTGATCTTCAAATCTGTGTCAATTGTGTCCTCTTGTAGGTGTTTTTCCTGCATTTTCTCCATTATTGATGCAATGCCCATCTGCTGCCGGACTGTATTCTTGCTGACGTGGTTGAGAAGGGAGGCACCTGATGACCGACGGAGTGTGCGGATCTCCATGGCACGTAGTTCGGCACTTTTGGGGGCTGGCCAACACTCAGCGCCATACCAATACCATAATTATATCTCCAAAAAGAAAAATTTAGAAAGTGAAAGAGACAGTATGAATGATAGAGTTTTTTTAGAGCGCCAAATAGCACTTCAATCAAGCTTATTCTGAAACCAATGCGGATAACTATTAAAAACTGATGTTTTTCAAACAAAACAAATTTCTCCAGCTTTTTCTTTCTTAGCTGCTTTGATGTGATACAAGGATGCACGCACACATGCGTACATACAGAGATAAACACATACAAACACTCTCATTTAAAATGAGATTTAAAACAAGCAAAAACTACTAAGTAAACCACAAGTTCAGCGTATGGCAATAGTCTTCCACGTCGCTAACTGGAACTAAATTTATTTAATTCTGTTATCCCTTCTCATTGCATATATTCATTTGGGATTAGACACACTGAGTTTATGAGGAAGATCAACCAGATGATATGCAGTTTGTAATTTTGAATTCCAAAGGGAAACAATTTAATCTTACTATTTAAGCTGACGGGAACACTAGAAACAACCCCACAAGTAAGGGGAAAGACGTGTCAAGCCTCTGACTGTTTTACTTACTCCATGACTTCTTTGAATCTGTCATATCAATTGTTAAATTTGAAAGCCTCGTTAATTATCCCATCCAGCATCAGAGCAAGGATGGTATATGACGTATCCTGGAGCTCCGGTGAAAGAGACCAGATTTCCACTTTGAGGAAAAATGGGTTCCCTTTCCAGTTCATCACCAGGTAGTGAAAATGAAGAAAAGCATTCCATCTATTTTTCAAACTGCAAGGCAAATATGAATGTAACCTATGTCTTTCTCAGCGTCTTCTTAAATGTCTTAATTATTTTGTTTCTTAACAGCACTGAATGCAGTGCTTGCCATTTAATATTGCTAATGACAATATAGAGAAGAACACAGAGCTTTGTCCACTCTTCCCCTCAGTTTGTTTCTTAATAATGAAATGGTCCAAGTAATTTAACTGATTATATTTTCTTGTTTATACTTTACTATACTTTCTTATAGAGAATATACTGCAATCCATAAATTACCAGACTGACATCAATGATAGATTCGCTGTTTCTATCTGTTCATTAAGTAGGATAAATTATATATGTAGACTTCCCTAAAGAATGGGTCCACTTGTTATGAGTATAGTCATAGTAACAAAAGATTTGTGAAAAGAACATGTCTAATCAATAGCTGAGGTGACCATCTGATACAATTCAATCATTGTCATACAGAACTTCCAAAATACTTCTGCATAAGAATAAAGATAGTTTGGAAGGCTTAGCTGTATGATAGTTTCAGCCTATGACAAACTCCAGTCGCAATAGGCTTCCTGTATCATCTATATAGAAAATGACATTTCAACAAATAGAGTTTTCTTTCCTCCTTCGTCATAATCTGCTCATTCCTAATTCCCTGACTGGCAGCAAACTAAGTACCCCATTAGCAATGTGTCTTTTAATTTCTTTTTTACAAACTTTCCTTAATCAAACAGAAAATGGATATGATTCCATAATTGTCAAAATGTTTATCCTAAGCTTCTTAGAAACAATAAGTTGCAGTTGCATTAGTCAGCTGGAGTTTTTCTGAGACTATCTTTTTGTTCTTGGCACATGACTAGATGTCAAGTGAATTCCTTGGCTATTTTTTAAATTCAAAAATATTAAAGGCTGATTAAATGTGCACCTCTTACTAACATTCAAATTATAATAATGCAAGAGAAAAAAATTAAAAGATTTTCCAGCAAGTGATATGGTCCAAAGGTGCGTTTTTTTCTTCCACTCTTCATGAGTAGGAAATGTAGGCTGGAAATGATGCTATGATATAAACTCTGCTCAAGCATCAACAGTATGGCATTGTCTGTGTCGTGTCAGACAATCACGTCCCCAAACAAGACTTCTTTAAAGTTACTGCAAGTGTTTATCCATAAATATATTAATCAATTAAAGGACACACCTTTTGTTAGTTCTTGCTCAGTGTTGAATCATTCACGAAGTACACTGTTTATTCTCCTGCATGGTTTACTTGCATTCAACAGCCAACCTTCAACTCTATATTTTTACAAACATTGTGTAATCAAAGCCTACTCATTTTGTTATATGAATCCTCTAAATCAACAAATGAAAAATAATCTCCCTTTCTCGCAGTTACCTTTCTCAACAACTTTCTGAAGAACAAAAGTTTGGCCTGAACATCTCTTGTCTGGCATAAAGTCTTGCTCTACTTCCCTAATGTTCCTTGCTGAATTTCCGCCAAACACTTTCCCAGGCACATTTAGCACATTTAACCTCCAGAATTTTTCCATTCACTCTAGTTACCTTTTGGTTTGCATACCCAAACAGTAACACATTCTTCTAAACATCAGACACAGATGTAGTCTTCACATTCATGCTAAATAAGTCATTTTAATATATATTTTTAATTACATTGCCTACTTTTCCAACCTTTCCATTTTTAAACATTTTCACAGTTTTTACGATTTTGTTCACTTTTTTCCCCTTGGATACCAACATAGATAGCATTCATTTCAGTTCCATGCTTGGACATATAATTGTCATTCCCACACTAATCTCTAAAATATTCCTCCCAGCAACCTTCTTTTTGATTTAATTTCAAATAATTTCATCACTTTTATTCTTAATTGTACTCATTCTGCCAGAGGCTTCTTATTTACTCATTGTGACCACAAATTATTTCCATCAAAGTCACTCTGTATTTTCTTCTGCCTCTTAATTTTAATTCTTCTTTGTTTGATAATCTTCCAACTACTTTTCATACACTGTACTAGCATGACTCCATACACTTTTACGGCATAATTGTAACATAATTATGTTAAATCTGTTTTAGGCAACTTCCACATCCTCTTTCTTTACATCTATTTTCTATTCATTCTATTGGGGGATTAATCTATCTGCAGAATCAAAACACAGGACTCAAATGCAAAATAATCAAGGGTTCACTGCAGTGTTTATGAGACACTATGCGCTGGAGGGGGACCCCACCATGGGATAGTGAGAGACCCCCCTGCAGACCAAAGAGATGCTCTGATATTTATACGTTTCAGGAAAGGAGAAGGGGAAAGGATGGATACATACATACATATTCATATAATGATGCAGGCATACATACATACAGTAAGTAATTGATCTCAAGTTACTTTCTGCCCCTCTGTTACTTTCTGCCCCTCTGTTATCTACTAACTACAAGTTACTTTCTGCCCCTCTGTTATCTACTAACTACAAGGAAAACAACAGCCTTACTGAGAAGAAGAAACAAATCAGTTCAAGATGCCAAATGCCAGAAAGGACACATCTTCCTTCAAGACAGATGGCTTGGTAGTTCACACCAGCTCTACTGCACATTCTTCTATGTTTCAATTTTATTAAGGTGCTCCCTTTCCTCTGAAGCCTCTAGAGATTTACTTTCTTCACCCGAAAAATGTATTTTCCCCACATATCTAATACTTTCTGTTTTATTCTATTGAAAAACAGAAATATAGAATTCCTCTTCAAACACTGCCGTTCAGTCTCAACAAAATCAAAAATAACCGTACCCAGCAAGATTTTTACAGGGCCTTTTGTTAACCAGATATACTGAGCTGAGAAGATTAGAACTAGAGGAATTTCAACAATGGAATTATTATTAATGTAGATCTAACTTATTCCCTGAAATAATTTAGGTGAGAGAAATGTTCAATTTCTTCTTAACAATGTTCCAATGAAGTACCAAGGAGGTGGTCCTCTTTGTAGATAATTGATAACCCTGCAGCTGTGTGTATTCTAAATTGCCTCCTGAATGTTTATTAGCCTATATGCTAACCCTTACAGATATCTGAATGGGTGGGCCAGTCATGTACGGTTTAGTATACTGTATATTATATGCTGCACTTCAGTCATTTCCATGAGAGTTAATTCATAGAATTAGTATTACGGAGGAAAGGAATTACATAGATGGTTAGCTAGTGTGACACTCTGTCCTTCGCTCACTGATTTCCAAAGCTTCGTGCCATACTCCCTTCCTCACTAACTAGAAGTCCCTTCCCTCTGCCCATGAACAGGTTACAAACAGCAGCGGTAGGACCATCATGGACAATCTGTGTCTCTAACAGGTTCCCGGGTGGAAGATCTTTGAAGAGAGGAATAGACAAATGATTTACCTCACTCCACTCTAATCCTTGCTAATTTTCTTCTGCAAACGCTCCCCTTAGTATTTTTTCTTTCTTTCAGTTAGATTCAGAGATGACATCTGGTAACATCTGACTGTAGGGGGAAAAATGGAAAAAATGACATTTGGGAAGATAATGTGCTGGAGGAATTGCAAGCGCAGAAGCGATGTAAAGAATTGTGTGAGTGTGTGGGTGTATTAAATTCTTCTAGTCATGTTGCATAACACTGATGGTCGCAGCGTGATTTAACGTTAATGATGCAAGAAGTTAGCTATTCAGTACTGACTCTTGGAGAAGGTGAACTTAGGCCTATAGCATTTAAAGAGTGATATTTTGAATTCATTTATCAATGCACTGACATGCATACCCTCCTGTGGCTGCATGAATGTACTACATCTACAACAAAACGTGGTACAGTAATTTGTATGTACTCCTTTGCCTTGAAAAAGAGATCTTTTTTAATAAGAAATCTCATTATCCTATTTGCAAATAAACATAGTACTGTTACAAACATGATGTCTATCTTAGCAAATAAATCGACACATTTAGAAGTTTCCTCTGCGCTGTCCCAAAACCAGTACTGACTGTACGTTCTTAAAATTTAAAAATGACGTGAAAAAGCGATTCTTACAAAGCAATGCTCACTGATATCTGCACAGATCAGTGCAGTGCTGGGTTACCTAGGTTTCTGTTGGAAACAAATATGCATCTGATTACATTACATCTCTCTCTCTCTCTCTCTGCTGGAAGTGTCCTTATCATGCCTTGAGCTTAGATGATTGACTAAATCTTCTGGCTGAAAAGAAGTAATTCCAGAGCAGCTAATCAGGTATACAGTATATACGAGACACAGCATTCTTAGAGGACAAATAACTTGGTAATCTCTCTTTGTTAGGAGAGATTGAATAATCCTATCAAACCGGCCTCATGCAAAGGGAGGGCATCTTCCCCTCTGGCTGGGTGATCTTGGATACTCAAATGTTTTCTTGCTGGGTTTTTTTCCCCCTTTGGTGGCACGCAGTTCTTGTGTAACTCTTTCATGTGCCCCAGCGCATAATTTGAGAATGTGAGTGTACCAGAACAGCCATTCTCAACCAAATATCCTGAAGATGTGGTGAACTACAAGTGCCATTATCCCTATATAGCATGATGGCTAGGTATGATGGGCATTGCAGTCCAGTAACTCTGGAGGTTGTCCGAGTGGGGAAAGGCTGGGCTGAAATTATATAGGCCTCCTGATTCCAGGCTTCAGTTTCTGATGGATCACGTCTCCCTTTTTGCCCTTGCAGATGCTTGATTAGAATACTGAGTTTATGATTCAGAAGAGTTGTCATTCCTGGTAGTTTAGCTTCCCTGGAGAGAGTTGGGTGAAATCTGTTGGAGGTGGGTGTGAATTGGAGTTGATGTAGGGATAGATATTGTGGAGGGTTGGTCGGTCGGTTGGAACGGAATGGTTGTAGGGTGTTGGTAGATGAAGTTGGTGCCTATGGAGAATCTGGAAGAGGATCTGAGGGGAGAGGAGGTTGGAATGGCCAAGGGAGGGGGCAAACTGAGAATAACGCTCATGATGGGGAAAGGAAAGTATAATGGGAGAGAAGAGCATGCTGTTACAAGGGAGGAGAGGTTGGAAATTTGTAGCAGTCTTTACTACCACCGCCCCCCTCCATCTCAATTTAAGAGCCAGGAAACCGGATGTATGGAGTTTTGTGCTCAAGGTTCTGGAGATCACGTTTGTCTGCATTAAACCTATCCTTGTCCAGAATGTAATCAGAGACGAGGGGGGAGACCTGTCCCGTAACACCGAGTCCTGGCTCAATGAAGAGAAAGGGTTCCCTCTCCGAGATCTGCTTGGAAGGAGTCACGGGTTCTTTTTAAACTATACCCACCTTGATTGACTCAGACTCAAAAGATCCACCAAAGGCACCAGCCCTTGGACACTTGGATTTTTATATCTCCCTGTAAGGGGTGGGGACAGACATATGTTGAAAAAAACATCCAAAACACAAAAGTGAAATATGAAACTTACACGTCCATACGTGAGTATTTTCTTTTGCCTCTATCCCATTATTTCTACATTACTATAACAATTACTATACTCTATTACTATTCATTTACTATTATAGTATTTCCTCTATACTCTATTGTATAACTATTCTACTATTAGTACAATTCCTCCTTACTATGACTATACTAAACTCTATAGCAATACTATTATATAACAGTGTTTTCTTCTTACAAACCCTGCTCTGCCTTAATTCCTCTCTCTGGAATTTCTTCTGCTGTTTTCTTCTCTGTTACTGGCCAGCACGTAGAGCACTTGTAACTTTCCACGTTGCCTTTTATACCTGCACTTTTCCTCGCCCTGCCTCTATACTTCTTTTCCTCTGCACCATCCAGTCTCCATGAAGGAAAAACACCTTCTTTTATTTGGCTGCTTTGGAAAAGACCCTGATGCTGGGAAAGATGGAAGGCCAAAGGAGAAGGGGACGGCAGAGGATGAGATGGTTAGAGAGCATCACTGAAGCAATGAGCGTGAAACTGAGCAAACTCAGGGAGGCAGTGAAGGACAGGAAGGCCTGGCGCGATGCGGTTCATGGGGTCACGAAGAGTCGGACACGACTTAACGACTGAACAACAACAAGAGCTTACTCTTCCACAGGTGGGGTGGGGCGGGGTGCTGTATCAGATCTGGCAATTCTGGTAGGGCTTGGGGAACTGGGTAGAATAGCTTTGGTGCATGTTGTATTGCAGGTTAACGTATTATTTGTACTAGATTGTATTAATTTTGGCTACTTTACTGTTATTGGGTTGGGTATACATTGTGGTGTTTGTCAGATTAAAGTGGCATAAAAGTCTCTACAGATAAATTTGTAATAGCCTTCAATAATATGCAGTTACTGTAGTGGAACTTGCAAAAATCATCCTTGAGAACAACAAGTATGATTGTGTATTAGTCTAAGATTTGCTGGGGAGCGTGGAGCGAACTATGAATCATACAAGTGAGAGAAAAGCTGGTCAAATGACTATGAAAGATAATCATGAAAGAAATTGGTTTTGCTTACAGATAATTTGGAAGCGTTTTTTAAAAACTCATGTTGTGTCACGCTTTCAGCTGGATGAATTCCCTGAAGTCAGTTAATGGTTGCAAAAACGCTGAGTTGCACAGCGATGGCTTCATTAGTGTAATTTTGACGGTACAAAAGCCTTTTTCTCATTCGGTGGTTTGATCTGCCTGCTGGGATTGTGATACAGATCAGGCAATAGGTAGGTGGATACCTCAAAGACGTAGGCAGGAGTGTACAGTTCTTGAGCAAACACTGTGAACTGATCTTACCACACCCATGTTTAACAGCATATCCAACACTGAAGGCATTGAACAAAGATGAATAACTGCAACCGATTGCCAGCAACTTGTATTTCATCCTGTATCTATTTCCAGCCTAAAACTATGTCCTGGCAAATCTTATTTCTTAATGTCAATGGGTTTGGCTCCATTAAAAGAATTTGCTGGAAAATAAGCCATTGTTTCCCTCATTCTTGTGACAAAATTCACTTCAATGCTTAGTTATACCATCGCTTTACACAGCCTTTTCAAGTCAGGGAGGTGTCCCAGGCTGGCTTGGAGGGTAAATATATTTTAAATAAAACACATGTATAAATAAATCTGACCACAGATCACTGCTGGAGTATATATTAGCGTACAGAAAGTCCCTGATGTCTTGAGACAGGACTGAGAAAGAATTCTAAAATCTGAAAACTTGTGACTAGTCAATGTAGATAGAACTGGGCAGACGTGTATTTGCAAATCACCTGGTTGGCCTGTTAAGGCCATGTCTGGAATGTCTCTTCTGGAGATCTCTTCCGCAGTCCCAGTAAGGGGAGGATTTGAGTCTTTCCATTCATAGTGATATCAGCAAAATTGGAGTTAATTGACAGAGTTAGAGTCAGACTGGGGTCACAGACTATTGGGCTTCCACCCCTCAACAGAACATGCCAACACGCTCTGTGGTTAAGTCTGCAAAAGAGGTGAAACAGGAAGATATTGATCAGGTGTGAAGTCAGCTAGCAGAAGAACAGGAACAGAGATGTAGATGTGCATTCAGATAAAGCCTAAAATAAAGATGTTCTAAAACCACTAAGTGTGCCAGATACAGAAAACCACCAGTTGTCATGGACACAGACACACATGGTCTGAAAATGTGTTATGTTATTATGGGATGTTAGTGTTGGAAGAAAAAGTTATCTTACCAAGTCCGTTTCTGAGCCGGGAGTAAAGACACTGACGAATTGCATGAAGTTAGAAGATTTATTCTTCACCCAAGTGCAGAAGCAATGACAGCAAGCAGTTAGGTGGGCGGCCGCGCTGGGCCCCCTCCCCACAGTACCTTATATACCTTCTGTTACATTCAAACCCACGTTAGGTTGTCATGACTTTCTGATCCAATCAAAGCCAGTTACCTTGATCCATACTCCTCCCCTTACCCAGGACCCCTTTCTCTGATGCCGAATAAGGTTCTTCCTTTCTGTATGTAAACTAATTTCTATCGCCTTGATTGTTTACAGCCATATGTAAAGCATCCTTTATCACTCTGCTTGTTCACCGGGCGCTGTCCTGATCTACATCCCTAAGAAACAAGGTCAGGACTGCTTATCTCTCTTTGTGAAGGGTCATCTGAACAGGAAAGAACTATCAAGTCAAGATAGTTTATCTGCTCACATGAAGTGTCTTCTTTCCAGTCAGGAAGAAACAAACCATGAGAGCAATGATCACATCCTTGAGATATTGAGAAGTGTTGAAGGTCACACCCTTAAGAATGCAACCTTTTGATAATTTAAATAAGGTCAATTACTGTGAGGTCAACCATACATACAGGAAAGGGAATATTGGCATATTGCTGGGCCTGTTTTTACTTCATGTTACACAAGCAGGTAAAGGCAAGTGTTTAAAACATCTAAATGTCCAAATATCCAAAATGTCTATATATATCTATATATATATATATATATATATATATATATAATGCCTATATGTCCCAACCTTCTAACATTAGTTATTAAGGGCACATGCTCAACTATGTGACCAATCATGTAACCTCTGATAATGGTGCTGTTTTTAAAAAGGTATAAAAGATTATGCTTTCTATTTTCGGGGCTCTCTTCTTGGGAAGGAGTCCTCAATTACTAAGGCGCCTTAATAAATGAGTAACTGAGTTTCTCGAGTCCAGTCTTTCATTGGGTTAAAGGGCTGGGCTGAAACCACGATTTGTGGCCAACAATTTACCTTCTATACCAAGGTAAATGAACTAGAGTAAGACTAGTATTAATTCAGGTATTGTACAGATTTACAGGATTTATGAATGGGGAGAATTTGAGTATCTTAGAAGACATGAGCATTTTCTAAGGAAAGTTTATCTGCTGCCTCAACACTAAGGGACAACAATACACAACTAGAAATATAGAACATAACATGAACCTCTCTTTAAATAAAGACAACTTGCCATTAAATTGAACCAAGTTAACTAATTTCTTCATAATGCTTATGCACCTGTTAAAAACATTTAACAGAGTTTTTTTCCTCCATGAAAACAATTCCAGGGCAATGGTGCACTTAATGATAATACTCTAGAAAACCGAGTAAAATATTTTACTTGGAAAATAAGCACCATTTGTTTCAGAAAAGAATATAGGTAAAACAGATTTCCTTAGAATAATCTAATGTAAAAACAATATGAGCTTCTATAACTCAGTGCATAGATCTCTTCTGCTATGAAATATTTTTAAGAAGGAAAAGTTGTCAGCAGGGAGTTGCTGCAGCATCTACTTGTTGGGGCATGTTTGACTCTGGCCCACTTGTTTTGAGACTGGCCACCTGACCTGCCCTTAGGCTTAGCAGATCTGGGCTGCCAGGGTCTCGATAGCCACCAGATGGCAGCGAAGAGATGGCAGTGAAAATAAATTTTAGTTCTTTGCTGCCATCTGGCGGTTGTCGGGAGGTCTGCAGCCCAGATCTGGAAGCCCTGCGCTCTACTGTAGGGTGATAGTTTGGCTTGGTTTTTATGCAAGACTGTGAGGCCCAAACATTTGCATTACTGTCCTCAACCCTATTTTAGCACACTGGCATTTTATTTGACCCTTTCTGCATGGGGTAGGTTGGTGCATGGTAATTTACCACTTGGTGTCTATGTAGGAATTTGAATTTTGGGTTCCTTGGAGTAAGATCCTAATTAATCTGCATCTTGCTAGCATTCATATTCTGCAAGTAGGATAGTATAAAATAACCGGAGGACATTAAACCAATGTAGGTAAATGTAAGTTTAATCCAGGGGCTTCTCACATAGATAGAAAATACCCAAAATACCAAGAACCTGAATTCATGAGAGTCGTGCTGATGATATTAAACTAGCATGCTAGTTTACAGCATGGGAGTCAGGTAATGGATATGAAATGAGGGAATCTTGTATTTTCCTTCCAAATTCTAATAGCGTTCCTTGGTAAATCCACCTCAGCTGATTTAATAACAATGCACCGAAGTACTTCTCCATTTAGTAGTACAGGCTAGAAAGCTACTCTTTAAATAGGAATGAACAAGTGGAAAAAGTCCGGGTCAATAGTCACATCTTCTTGTCTAAGATTTATACAGAACAGATAGAGAGCCAATGTGGTGTAGTGGTTACGGCGTCAGGCTAGGAGCCAGGAGACTGTGAGTTCTAGTCCCACCTTAACCACTACAGCTACCAGGAGATAGATGTTACAGGGTTAATACGATGCTTGTAGTGAAAGATCGGCACCGGTTACCAGTCTGGTGGCTGCAAGCCATCTGGAGGGAACCAGACTGGAAAAGTCTATTCTGAATGCTTCGACAATGCAAGTACTTGGGTCCTACCTCTCTACTCAAAATTACCTATTTCTGAGGACTTCACATTTGTAGACTGTTATCATTACGTACATTTCTTTCATAACGGAACTCACAATGAGGAGCATTTAGGTGTGAGTTCTTAGCCAGTCCCCAAACTATGCATTGAATATACTCAGGTTTGAGATAGATCAATCGATATGTATTTTGCGTCACTTTTGCTCCATATGTTCACCCATAAATCCATCCTGTGCTTTCATAGACATCTGTTAAAAGATACAACGATGTCAAAACGACAAATGCATCATGACTCCCATGCTAGTTTACAAATGGTACAATTGCGTCATTTGTATTAGTTTTGTAAATTTTTAATTTTTTAAAAAAAATCTGTATAAAAATCTGTTTTAAATGTGATCTATTTTTTCTCCTGAAAAATAATGTTTCTAAGCCTATTTTCTATTAGAAAGATTTTTCTAAAAGTATTTCCCCCTCCCCCCCCGCATATGCATTCTGAATGCATTTTTGCATGACCTTTGAGCTGAAAACTTTGTAAAACATCTAGGAACTATGACAGCTTAGCAAATACATTTCTAATCTGTAGCATATTTGAAGAGAGTGGCTCAAATAAGTTTGTTCCCAGTTCTGCACAAATGGAGTTTCTTGGGCAGCCATAAGTTGCTTTCAGAAAGCTTTCCACTTTTAACCCTCAGTCAAATCACTTCTTTCTGCTACAGGTTTTTCAGGGAAAGAGCAAATGTATCAGAGTGGAATAGAAAACATTCTTATACCATTCTTTGGGTCTGTAGAGGGAATGGAAATCATCTAGCTGCTTAAATAATTTTGCATCTCACTTAAGCAGTTGGCAAAACATTTCCCTTCCCTTCAAGATGATATTTAAGAAAAAAATCTGGCAAGGCTTCTGCAACTCAGTAACCGAAAGTGAAAAGTAGGCAGTCCTGTTCCAAGTTACCGTTGCTTTTGAAAGACATAGAGCTTAGTTTAGACATCCTGGCATCTTTCCAGAATTAAAAATGGATTTTGCAGTAAAGTAAAGAAGTCAGAGAAGAAGGGAGGGAGGGAAATTATTTTTACAGAGATTTTCTGCTTGAAATCCAGCAGTTTACCCATCAAAACTAGTTATCTTCTTGTTGACTAAGGCAGGGTTAGGGATCATCTGGCCCTCCAGACGTGGCTGAGCTGTAACTCCAAGCAGGCCCAGCTAGCATGGCTGATGGTGAAAGATGCTGAAAATGGTAGTTCAGCCACGGGGGCGAGTGGGAGGTGGGTGAGAAGAGTCCCGCAGCCTTGTCGTCAGCTGATGCATTCCACCATATAAATCGCACCCTCTGTGCAACACAGGCTTAGGATTTAACTTTCCATTTTAAAGGGTTAGGATTAGATTAGGGCGCCCATTTGGGAAATATTATAGCGAGGGAACTGCCTTCCCAGCTTGTCCAGGGAGATCCCTGTTACTACAAATCACTAGACGATACCATTGATTTCCTTTGCACAACATGCTCGACCTGGAGAGTCCAGCCCGGAGCACCCACAGAAACATATCCCTGCCAATATCTGTCTGTCTGAATTTCAGGCATTTTGCCGGATGCTGACACTGTAGCATTTTCTGGGAGATTACCAGACAGAGTAATTTGCTGCTTCCCATGAAAATTGTTGGTCTCTCTGAGGCTCAGTCTGCTTAATGGCCTCCTAAATTGAATTAGCTCTGCTTCAGTTCTGACAATATAAGGCGGAAGAGGGGAGAACAAAATAATGCGGCAGGAGGAAAGGGAGCCAGAAGAGATAAAGGCAAACGTGCTTTGCTTCTCAAGTCCTCGTTAAGACTGAAGTAGGGATGAGAAATGCAAATGGCGCATTGTCACTTCAACTGTACTCATAAAATTGTATTTTAACAATGCAGAAGAACAAAACTGCCATGGTGAGTGAACTTGGAAGCAAAACGTGAATGCTCCAGTTCAGAAAGCTTCTTCATCCCCTTCTAAGCCAAATCCACACTTATCCAGATGAGAATCAAGCCTATAAAACAGAGGCCACCAGGTGCCTCCAGATGTTTTGGTTCCAAATCCCATCGATCAGCAAGACAAATGGTATAAGGTTATGGGATGAGGTTTAGTTGTAGTCTAAAATAACCAGGAATCGCAGGTTACTTACTCCTACTATAAATGGATCTTCTCCCACTTGGGAGATGTGAACAGAGATCCAGGGTTGCATTGCCTACAGCTCACATTTGCCACCCATAATTTATACAGCACCAAATGTTAGTTTTCATTGCAAACCATAAGAACCTGTGGCTGAAATAGTTGTTCTTCTTCAGCATTTGTCCTGTTTAGAGTAGAACACTTAGGAATGGAATGGGATCTGAGGACATCTCACATTCCTCTAACTCCAGCACAAAGATGCATTTATTTATTTATTAAATTTATATGCCGCCCATCTCCCCCAGAGGATGGCTCTGGGTGGCTCATAATCTCACAAGATGCCCTGTAAACCATTTTTAAATGACATGTCCTCACTGAAGTTACCTTCTTCTCCCACCACAGAGGTATCTTAAAATCATGATTAGGTGTTCCAATTTTAAAGCAGCATTTTCCCTTTTCTCCTGACATCTTTTGGGCTGTGGGCACAATCTATGACACTTCCTTGACAGCATGTCTAGGATCTGCTCATCTATTGCCACTTTTGGCTGCTGGGGCCATTTTGACTTGGATCGCAGAATAGGCTGGACAACTGTCTTCCACTGAGGTATTACGTGGGCTCCATAGCGCTAGACTGGTGTTTGAAACACAAGAGTAGCACTCTCTGGAGTCCTGTCTTGCACAGAAAGTCCAGGGAAGAGAGTTTGGCTTTGCCACTGGCTGGTACTGGCTCTCCACAAACGAGCGCATTCTAGGGCTACTTCCAAGGGCTACCAACCAGCACTGATGCTCCTTTGCAGCGCTTACTGATTTGGGATATGTGTGTCCTAACAATTTCCAGTCTTATGATCTCCTTGTAATTGGAATTGGGTGTTCACAGGAGTCCCGGTGAAGGGAGCTGTGGTGAAACGTCTAGCACCAGATCCATGTTTTGAAAAACTGTCCCAAGTGACAGCTCTTTTAGGCCACTTGAAAGATGGTGAAGCCCTCTGTCCTAGACACTTGTCTGCCCTTGCCCAAAGCTGGCCCATCACATGTTAAGAACATTTGATGACTGTTTTTCTTCTGCCTACAGCTGATGTTGAGTGGGAGGGGGGAAAATGGAGGAATCCACCAATTCCTTTCCCTTTTTTTCTGTCTTGACACTGGCAACTGCCTGGACAAGTCCCTGCAGTTTTCTTAGCAAGATTTCAGAAGTGATTTGCCCTTGCCTTCTTCCTAGGGCTGAGAGACAGTGACTGGCCCAAGGTCACCCAGATGGCTGGGTGCCCAAGGCTGGACCAGGACTCACAGTCTCCCTGGTGCCTTAACCACTATGCCAAACTGGCCTTTCTTTAGCTTGCATTAAAACTGAGGCAGAACAGGGCAGTGAAAATTATGCCAGCGTGCTTTACTGCTGAATCTAGGCCTTGAGGAATGCATATTAACATGGCATGGCAAGGAAGAGCTTCAATCCTTCATAAATTTCTTGAGAAATAAACTCCATTTGTTAAAGGCTTACATAAGACTGTACTATGGAAAGTTAGTCCCAAGATGTCAAAGAAATGGTAAATGTTGAGTTAGAATTTGATTAATATTGAACTGGATTAGAACAGGGATAAGTTGTTAATTAATATTTAAGAAGCAAACAGTGGAAGTCTACATAAGTCTACTCAGAAGCAAGCCTTGTGAATTAAATGGGATTTGTTTTGAAGTAAATGGGCATGAAATTATAGCCACTGTTGTTATCAGTGGAAAATGTAATTTTATTTGTACCTCCTCAACACCATTAACTTAGAGAAAGCTACTGCATTAAAGCATTGTGAGGGGCGTGAAATGGAGAAAGACTGTACGTGCGATTCCTGCGGGAAAGCAAAGCAAGAATCTATAGTTGACCTTAGGGGAAGGATGTATTCACCCATAGCTGACCCTTCTCGGTTAGAGCCTACATCTAACCTTAGTAACCTATTAAATGTATTCACCTGTAGTTGACATCTCTTGAGAAAACAAAAGATAGGGGGTGGGGTCCTAGCACAGGAGAGATCAAAGGTAACTCCCAATTAAGGTGATGAAGAACTCCTTGACCGATTGGTAATCTCTAAATGTTATATCTCTTTGAAGCAAAATGTATAAAAACCCTGAGGCCTCTTTTCACAGAGGTATCCCCTTTACTGCTGTGCAACAATAAAGGAATTTTGCTCCAGAAGTTTTCTTGTGTCCGGCGAAGTTATTGGTAGTCGCCTCTGGGCAAGAACCCCATTTTGGGTCCAACAATTGTATAAGATTCTCCAGGATGCTGGTTGGGGAATTTTGGGAGTTGAAGTCTGTGCATCTTACTGAGGTTGAAAACACTGGATTAGGCTGAGAAATTGTGACTTCTCCAGGCATCACAAAGCACATAAGACAAAGCTTTTATCTGAAACAGAATAAAATACAAAATACATTTTAAGTATTATTATGATTTAATTATGAAATACATTTCTTTGTATTAAAGGAGAATTTCTGTCATTTGTGGTTAACAGAATAAATTAGCTCTTCTGAGTGATCATGTGCATCTTAACTAAACAAAATAGTTTATTTATTGCAGTTGTGCTGAACTGAGAAATGCCTTGCCCAATAATCACACATATATTATTAAACCTTAACCCAGTCATTAAGGCAGAACAAAAACATTGCACTGAGTCATAAATAAGCATTATAGCAATTTGGCCTTTTTGCTTTATGTGGTCAGCAGAAAGCAAAATAATTACCGAGCTATATCTTGACAGGTTTGTTTTTGTTTTAACCAATTTTTCCATATTCTTCACATGTAAAGGCATTTTATAAACATCTGGTTCTGTATCTTGCCGCTTCCACTTTCCCGGGCATGATCCAGCCAAAACCAAGCAGGGCAAACACTAGAGAAATGCTACTCAGATGTGACCAGAATGTTGGGGAAAGTGGGGTGTGGGGTGGGATGGGATGGGGTGTTCCCAACTTTCCCAACTTCAATTCAGCAATTAAAATATCCTTATGGCAGCAGTACGTATGCAAGTATGATGCAGAGAACAGATGTTTCCAATGCCATACAGAAACAGAAGAAGATCCGAAGAACTGCCGTTCCTTTCCAACGGATGCCAGTTGCTAGAGGGAAAAAGTCATCAACGGATAAAAGCCATACTCTCTGGCTCAATGTGCTTTGGATAACGTCATCGGCAAAATGCCATTGCATTTTGCACAGGTTCATTTTGTGCACCAGTTGCACCTTTGCATTGATCGGGGGGCCCTTCAGATTGTTATGCGTGCCCTGGTCACCTCACACATGGATTATTGCAATGCGCTCTCCTTGGGGATGCCCTTGAAGACCACCCAGAAGCTGTAGCTGGTTCAAAATGCAGCGGCGCAAGCAGCAATGGGCGCCTCTCGGTGTGCCTATGTGTCAGCACTGCTACACGAGCTGCGATGGCTGCCAGTCGGCTTCTGAGTGCAATTTGTTACCTGTGAAGCCCTGTGTGGCAGAGGGCCTGGATACCCGAGAGACCGCGTATCTCCAGTCGTTTCTGCCCACCCAGTGTGTTCAGCAGAGTGGGTGCACTCCGGGTCCCCTCCATTAAATACTGCCATGTTGTGGGACCTGGGAAGTGGGCCTTCTCTGTTGTGGCCCCCACCCTCTGGAACAGCAGCCCCCCCAGAGATAAGGATGGTGCCCTTTCTCCTGGGGGTCTGGAAAGCCTTGCAAAGCTGGCTCTGGCCCCAGGCCTGGGGCTGACGTTTGTCATTGTTTAATGGCCCCTGCTTTGTTTTGTGGGTTTTGCTAGTAGAGTATTGTAGTCTGGGCTGCTGTTGATTTCATGTCTTTTTAAGCTTTGTGTGCCACCCAGAGTCCACTGGAGCTGGGCAGCCAAAAATAAATGAAATGAAATGAAATAAAAAAACAAAACAAAACAAAACAGAATGGGTGATAGTGTCTCATGGCCTTCAGAAGGCCGACCAGATTTAGGTTACAAAAATCTGGAAGACCACTAAATAAATGGGAACAGAAGGTCACACAAAATGCTAAATCTTGGTTGCCCTCTAGTGGCCCTCTGGATTTCTGTAGCCCATTTCTGGCAGCCCTACTTGCAGGAAAAAGCGAGCTAATGAAAGCGAGTGCAGCCATAGCATGCAATTGATTAGGAAGCAAAGAGTAGCTGTCGGCAATGGGAAATACAATAAATGGGAACATCTTAAAACCCTGGGTTAATTGAATAATAGGACAGCATTCGCTTTAATTAAGGGAAGGAATTGAGTCAGCAGTTTCCAGGTGGGGCTCACTCGTAAGCCTTATCTTTATAGGGGTATATTTATAAGCCTGTGTCCTCAAGGAAAGGACGGTCGTCCCCAGCTCAAGATCAGCTCAAGTAGTGAGAATGAAATACATCTTGGGAATGTCTTAATTTTTACATATTTGCAACTAAATGTTGTTATCACAACCTGTGCATAGTAAGTACATGTTTTTCTTTATGCCTCATCTAGTGTACTGGTTTAGTTGTTACATCTCTGCCCAAGAACAACTTTGCGTGATCAGGGACGCCATCTAGTATAAGTTGTGAATTGCCTACATCATGCACTCTTTTCCAGTGCAGCTGGACATTGTGGTGAATTGCACATAAATATATGTTAGTTCTTGTGTAGCTATTAGCTTTATTCTAATTTCTGGAATTGCTGATTTTATTAATCATCATTATTATTACTGTACATCTGTATCCACTGATTACAATTTAAATGCAACGTAAGCCTTTTAGGGATTAAGAAGATGAGCGAATTGTGTGAATTGCGCAAAGTTGTGAATTGCCTACATCATGTACTCTTTTCATGTACTAAATTTTGGGAGAGGTAGGTAATAACATCTCTACCATCAGAGGTGAATATGTGTAGCTCAGGGTTGAACTGTGGAGTCTTTGGGGTTCTCTGAGCTTGGTTCTTTTCTTGCAAACGTTTCATTACCCGGCTAGGTAATGTCATCAGTGTTAGTGAGAGTGGGGTTTGCTGCCTGTTTGTATACAGTAGCTGGCCCTAGAGTTTCCTCCTTGGTGATTCCTTGATTAGACTTCTGTTTTCTGCCGATTGTCTGGTGTTGATCCCGGCTTATCTGAATGTTGGGTAATGAAATGTCTGCAAGCAAACAACCATGCTCAGAGAGCCCCAAGAACTCCACGTAAATCACATTACCTCCTCCGATTTTTCCTCCACAACAACACTGTGGGGTAAGTTGGTAAGTAAGGCTGAGAAGAAATGACCTAGCTAAACGTTCATGGTTGAAGCTGGACTTGAACGTGGATCTCTTCAGCCCTATCCCCAAACCCTAATAATTACGTGTCTTTGTTTAAAACAACAAAAACATTTACTTCATCTTTCTGATGGTATGCTAAGTGAGTTCCTCTCCCGTTTTTCCTCGGATTGATAGAAAAAATCTCATAAAACAAATTTTGTCCTCTCCCTGAGTTTTTAATGGGTGGGGTACTTTATGTTGGGCTCTGCTTAGGGGGAAGATATTTGTCTTTTTAGTACTGGCAGTCTCACGGATTATAAGATCTTACATTCACTTACGTACCCATCCGTTAACCCAGCACCTTTGACTCCTACTGCAACTTCTATTTCCCATCAGGAATGGCCACACTACACTGTAGCACATTTATTTTCAGAAACTGATCTTTGGTACCACAGAAGCCATATGGATGGTTTTGCATGGGCCCTTATCCCACACAAGGAATACTGAAAACTGCCTTGTCATCTCCTCCGTTCACAAACCGTTGCACGCTGTTGAAGGCTCTTCACTGCTGTTTAATTCTGTGCTAAGAGTGCAAGGGGCTCTTCTTTAGGGGCTCCTAAAATGTCGTCAAAGTTCATTGCTGTCAAGCAGTGTGAGAATGGGGGTTAGACTGAAGCCATGGTGCCGGGCATTTCTTCTGCGTGTATTCTCAATTAAAGTTACATCACCCTCAAGTGCAGTCTATTTCACAGAGAAAAGCTTACAGCATCCATCTGATCGTGGCAAATTTTCTCTAAACAAGCAGTAGCTTTGAATATCCTTAAGTGGAAAGTCATGAGAGAAGTATTTGGAATACAGTGCATGCACTGGAGCATAACGCTGCACATCTTGTCACTTGCTCCTGTGGTCCCTTGAGGATGCTCTTTTATGTAATGTTTTTATTAAATTTTTATATAGATAAAATCTAGTTAATAGAGGGCTAAAAAAAATACAAACAAAAAAGAAAAGAGAAAAAGAGGAAGAAAGAGAGAAAAGAAAGAGAAAGACGTATAAAAAATGACTTCCCCCTCCCTTCAAACATGCCTGTCTCCATTACCATATCCTCAATGAATCTAAGACATGTGCTTCACATTTTAAAGATTAGTTATTTGGGAAAGTCAACCTTTCAAGGAAGAACAGTGAACTGGATAATGTTAAGGATGTGAAAACTACTGTACATTGTACATTCTTCTGCAAGCCTTTAGCACCAAAGCTACTTCTAGTGTTCTCTGCACCAGCTCTGCAAATCTTCAGTGAATTAACAGGAATCATCGGGAGGGCTACAATGACCTCACAGACGATTTCCAGGAACACATGGCTCTGGAGCAAGCTGATGAGCATAGAGTATAGCAGTGGAAAGGGACAATAGTTTGCCTTCTGAAAATAATTGGTTTGAAATTATATCAGGCATGACCTTCATGCAGGTCTCCCACAGCGACTCTGTGACCTTATTATAGATTTATTGTAACCTGGCTTTTCCGAAAACATTTTTATGCAAAGTGACTTGCGCTAAGAATGGAAATCATATGCAAACATATTAATGGACCAAGATGGCTATGCTGTAGCTACAGAGATAGACTTTTATCTGTGACAAAGTGCCTTCCTGGGGATTGCTGACCATTTAGTGATTTAACTGATATCCACGTGAGCTAACATGATTGTAGCAGACATCTGTGGAAGCCCTTATTGTGTGCTTCTGCTCATTACAAATACACAGGAAGTCATGCTGTGAAAGAGCCTTCATGATAGTAGCAGGGAGGCTGTGCAATATTCTTCATTATCTCATTTTAATCTCAAGAATCTTAACATTGAATGCAATCCAGTGGGCTTTTTTAGGTCCCTCTGCTATTTACCATTTATCTGTCACGTACACAGGTGCAATTTCTTGAAAAATACAACTCCTTTTACTACAGAGATGAAGCCTGCCAAAATTTGGACATAAGTAAAAAGGATTTAGTGCAGTGTTTCTCAACTTTGGCAGGTTTGAGATGTGTGGACTTCAATTCCCAGAATTCCCCAGCCAGCATGGCTGGCTGGGGAATTCTGGGAGTTGAAGTCCACACATCTCAAACCTGCCAAGGTTGAGAAACACTGATTTAATGCAAAGGAGACTATTTAAAGCAGATCTACCAACACGAGAGGATGAGAAATAAAGATGTGGATTATCCAAAGCGCTATACCACATTTTATTTATGCTACCAACACATTTGTTTTACAGGCCGTAAAGGCCTAGAGTCAACAGGACAAAACATCAAAATTGTGCTTGAAATAGCGTTTAGGAGAAGACCGGATAACTGGGGCTGAAGTCATGAGGGAGCAATCTTTCCCCAGAGCAGTGTTTCTCAACCTTGGCAATTTTAAGATGTGTGGACTTCAACTCCCAGAATTCCCCAGCCAGCCATGGGGGTAAGTGGCGCTTACTACAAATGGCAAAATATGTTGCAGTAAAAAACAAAACAAAGCAGGAAAAAATAACCCTGTTGTAGTCTGATTGTCACTGAATTGTACAGACTGGACCAAGAGCTCATTGGGTTGAGATGAGCTGCCCAAATGGTGATGATCCTGAGCTATTTGGAAAGCGGGTGGGAGGAAACTTTCCTCCAGATAAGGATCCTAGATAGGACAAAATAAAATCACTTCTCCCTGTAGGGTTTTCTTTTAGGGGAAGGGAGGAAAGAGGGATGAGCAATTGTATGAAAATGACCTACATCATAGAAATAGTTATAAGTAAATATCCAGCCAACTATCAAAAGAAAAAGGGGCAGTTTCTTCTAAATCAGTGCTTCCCAAACCTGGATAAATTACCCAAAATTGGGTAAAAGTGGTTTTTCTTTGGATAACAACACACAAACCCATTACCCATTCACAACAGGGACTTTTAAATTGACTTAAAGATTGCCACGTGTACTAAAACACATTTGAAAATCTCCCAAAGTATTCCTGTTAAGACAAAAATAGATGAAATTATAAGTGGTAATTTGTTGAAATGACATAAAGATTATTCAATTATATTGTTTTTATAATACAGGTAGTCCTCAAGTTATGACCATTCATTCAGCAACCGTTTGAAGTTAGGGTTTTGGGTAATGAAG
Organism: Python bivittatus; assembly: GCF_059951505.1. Classification (NCBI taxonomy): domain Eukaryota; kingdom Metazoa; phylum Chordata; class Lepidosauria; order Squamata; family Pythonidae; genus Python; species Python bivittatus. Next base: position 1,991,887 of record NW_028277121.1, read on the forward strand.
GAGAAAGTTTGGGAAGCACTGTTCTAAATCCTTCCAAAAGCACTACATTTAGAAGTAGAAGGGGGAAAAAGAGTCACGGTAAAGTTATTTGTCTTTTGCTCTAATATGTACTCCCAAACAGGAAAAAAAAAATGCTGTAAACATATGAATTAATATTGGATTGAAACATCAATATCTTAAGGTGTTCTATATAGACTGATTCCAAAAACATTTTAAAGTTGGTTTGTTGAAGAAGCAATTGCGGTTGATTCTTACATAGTGGAAAGCCATAATGGATGAATTCTTATATCATAGTAAGCCCCAAACAAACTAATTCTGTTATTGCATGTGAATCAGGAGGGAGTAAGCTTATGATATGATCATGCAGGGTGCTCTGTTTGTCATTTATGTGCATTGCATAGAGCGATCTTGACTTTTTGGACCGTGCCCTGTGGAAACCCTCATGATAATGACTGTTGTCAGATGAGCAGAAGGTAGCTTGGTTTAAGGAAACTATAGTCTAGGACATATTGCTTAAGGCGAGAATAGCCAGATCAAAGTAACAACAGCTTCAATTTGAGATGAGCCACCTTATTTCATACTGTTGCCATCTGAGCAATTTCAAGAAAGCTCAGCATGTAAGGTAAAACAGGGTGACTAGTCTAATGTTGCTCCAGAATACACTATGTCATCTGAGGCCATCAACTTTCAGACAGATCTCATCAGCATGGGAGGATTCACTGCTACCCTAGGCACTAACTTTTCCAGCTTCATCTGTTGTGTTTTCCCCATAAATCCATGGAAACTGATGTATGTGTGTGTGAGTGTATGTCTGAGAGACATCATCTGATTTAAAAAAAAAACAACACAGAGAATTTTTTGGCTTCTTCCACTGAAAAAAGTACACAATGGATCATTAATATTTAATCGAGGATCTCATTTTACAGGTGTTAGTTTAAAGGTAACCATAGCACACAAGGGCATTCATTATTCATTGCAGAACAGCACTCTAACGTCTTGGGCATCCTCTTTCCTTTAGTTGGTAGCTTCATATCAGCAATCTTGCTGTCATTGGAAAACAGCTTTGATATTGTTTTAAGTGTGAGAAACTGGCATATGTAATGACAAACTAGACTAGGATGATGTAAGCAGGTTGTGTCAATGGATGGGACAACGTTTAAGAGTGCCACCCTGGCTGAGGGTGAAAGGCGGCCGAGGAAAGTCAGATTTCGAATTGCATCTTCTCATAGCGGGAGAGTTCTAAAGGAGGTGTACACGGATGGAGAAACCTCCGATTCTCTGGACTCTGAATGTACCAGCTGCTCGGAAACGGACCCCAACGGCCACCTAAGTGAGTCTGATGGGCAGAACAATGGAAACCTAGGCTCCGAATGTGATGAAAACGAGACTGAGACGGATGATATGTTCACTTTTGTGAGAGCCACCAAAGAAAGGGGATTTGGCACCAGAAGAGTCAACATCCTCAGCAAAAACGGAACAGTCAGAGGAGTCAAGCATAAAGTCAGTGCCGGCCAGGTCCTCTTTGACAATTTAAGCCAAGTCTTTGACGTAAGTGGAATAGCTTTGCTCTTAGCCTGTAATCCTTTTCTGCTTCCCTTCTCAAATATAACGGAAGACACTTCTTGTTTTGGGTTTAACATTGCAAGTGGCCAAGTGTGAGATGGGACCTGTCTCCTGGCTATGTGGATGACGGTCGGTTCCCTTGGCTGCTGTGTAGTTTAATTTTTGTATATGTATTTATTTGTTTTTAATTCATTTTTATTAAAGGAGCCTTTTACAGAGTAAAAACAATACAAATTTAAAGAAAAAAGAAAGTAAAGTGATGAGTAATAAGTAAATAGGAAAGAAATGGGGGAAAAAAGACAAAAAACAAAAGAAAAAGAAAAAAGATATAAAGGTGGCTTCTGATCTTCTTTACAGCAGTTATAAATGCATTTATATTTTATCCTGTCTCTGTGAAGTTACATCATGGCTCCCTTCTTTCCACAGTCCACCCTTTCTAATCATCAGACGCATAAATCACAAGTTCATTTTTTTCTGTTTTCAGCAAAAAGTCCATAAGGGGTTTCCAGTCACTAACAAATGTAGTTGCTGTCTTTTCCTTCATCAAAAAAGTCAATTTTGCCATCTGTGCAAATTCTGTCATTTTCACCAACCATTGTGGGTATTTCAAAGTCTTTCCATTTTTGTGCATGTAATAATCCCGCTGCAGTTACCATTTACAAAAAAAATCATCCGTAAGTCATTTCTAGTTGTCTGTCCATTAGTCCTAGCAAGAAAAGTTCTGGTTTCAGTTGAATATTATTCTTTAAAATTCTTTGTATCAGTGTGTGTATTTGAACCCAAAATTTTCTAGCTTTTTTACAAGTCACTAAGCATGATATAATGACCCTTCATGTTTTCCACATTTCCAATATAGATTTGAAGTACCTTTATACATTCTAGAAAGTTTTTCCTGAGTGATATACCAATGGTACATCATTTTATAAAAGTTCTCTTTTAAATTATAACACAATGTGAATTTCAGTCCTTTCAGCCACATATTTTCCCATTGTTCCATCGGTATATTACAACCAGAGTTCTTAGCCCATTTTATCATACACTCTTTAACTGTATTTGTTTTATTTTCATGATTGTTCGCCACCCAGAGTCGTTGTCAAGATTGGTGGCTACATAAATTGATTGAATAAATATATAAATACGTGTAGTAGCCTTTTTGCAGAGATAAAGGTATTTGTATTGCAGACATACCGACGCACAGCTCCCCCACCTTTCAAATATTTCTATATTGCCTGCTGTGCAATTCACTTCCAACTGGTGTAGAACATTAATAAAACAATTATTTATCTGTTTTTATGGAAGAGCAATCATGGAGCTTTTGGCATCATAAAAACTCAGTGCCATTATTTCTGCCTAATTGCTTCATAGGCAATTTCTTTGAAAACAGCAGATACTGTAGAGGTACTATTTATTCATTCTAAAATTTATTTTATCAAATTTATAGAGCCCCCCAGCTCAACTGGTTCTGTGCAGCTTACAATAAAAGCAGCCAATACAGCCCCCCCCACCCCCCAATATGGTAGCAAGACCAGCTAAAAATGGCAGAAACCAAAAATGAATAAGGCCTGATGTAAAAAGATGTCCAGAAAAACAACTCCTCATTCTGTGGCCTGGGGAAAGAGCCAGGTCTTCTTTTAAACAAGCCTTGAAGACTGCAAGGCTTTTAGACAGCAAGTTTGGGGTAACAAGAACCCCTGGAGGGATACTATTCCATAGGGCAGGCACCACAAGGGAAAAGGCATGCTTCAAGGATGGGACTGGAGCATGCTTATTCTGCTGGGCATCCTGTAGGGCAGGCAGAAACAACGGGAGAAAGATGGCCCCTCAGGTAACTAGGCCCTATGCCATGAAGTGTTTTATAGGTCATAGCTGGCACCTTGAATTGTACATGGAAGCCCAGTGGTAACCAATGCACCTCATACAGCTGAAGGATCACATGAGCATATAGAGGCACCTCCATAGTTGCCCGTGCAGCTGCATCCTGGACCAGTTGCAGCTTCTGTGTAGTCTTCAAGGCTAGCCCCATGTAGGCCACATTGCAGTAGCCCAAATGTGAGGTGATTAAGGTATGTGTGAGAAGGGAGCCCCAGTCCAGGAGAGGGTATAATTGTCATGCCAGATGAAACCAAGCAAAGACATTCTCCACCATAGCTTCACCTGCTGTTTGAGCAGGAGATGGGAGTCTAGGAGGACCCCCAGACCGCACAGCAGTTCAGTGTGGGGAAGTACAATCACGTCTGGTACTAAAGATGGCAAATCCCTAAAAGTGGAAGAACCAGGAACCTGCAGCCCCTCTGTCTTGTCAGAATTAAGCTTATTCTTCCACATACAGGTGTTCACAGATTCCCGGCACTGGAATATTGCTTTGATAGCATCACCTGTGTTAGCCTACGGTCGAGATATACAACTGAGTATCATCAGTGTATTGATGATATTAGACCCCATGTTGGCAATTTCATGTACAGTATATGTAAAACAGGAAAGCTGAGAATGACAGACTCTGAGGCACCCCACAGATAAGGGGCCAAAGGGTTGACCTCTCCCCCATTGCCAGCATGGACTGGAACCAGCCTGAAAGGCGAGCCATTGCAACACGGTGCCTCCTATTCCTAATTCCCATAGGCAGCCTAGAAGGTACCACGATCAATGATATTGGAAGCCAGTAAGAGATCGGAAAAAGCCAGATTGGTCCCACCACCTTCTCAACGACCTTCCCAAGAAATGTCCAGTAATGGCTTCTTTAGGAGAAGACGTACCACCTCCTCTTTCAGGGCCGAAGGCACCACCCCCTCAGACAGAGAAACATTCACCCCCACAGGGATCCAACCACAGATGACCACTTGGGAAATTTTAATCAACCAGGAAGGGCATAGATCAAACAAGCAGGTGGTTGGGATTTGCTCAGGTTCCTATCCACTTCCTCAGGAGTCACAGGGTCAGACACTTCCCAAATAACAGGAGCAGGTGAATCAGCTCACTAGGACTTGTCCAAAGTCCAACTATGAGCAAATCTGAGCAACTTTATCTGCAAGGTGCTTAGAACCCTGGAGATGTTCCTGTAGTTCATCCTTATCCAAGAGAAATGAGTCACTTTAAATACTTTAAACTAGACAGCTAACTGTAGACATAGTAAGGGCAGAAAAATAAGAACATCTTACTGCTCTTATTGCACCATGTTATTCTAAATATGGGCTCTTACATGTGCTAGGTCAGATTCACTCTTTGTCTTCCTCCAACGGTGCTTTAGGTGGTTTCATCTCCTGAAGCACCTCAGAAAACCAATAAGTTGGTTGCATACAGAAGACACTGCAGTCAACAGCATGAAGAAGAGAGTTTTGATTTTTAGGGTGGCACTATTATACAAAATAAGGCTTCTTCACAATTTAAATTGCCCTGTTAATATTGAAGACTCAGGCTTATCCCTTTTGCAACCTTGCTATGAAAACCATCTTCTTGGAAATTTCTCCACTGTTGCTGCCTCTACTTGCAGATAAGTTGATTAACCTTGAGGACCTGCCTGTTGAACACTAGGATTACAAAGAATTTCACTTAAAATAGTGAAGCGGGTGGAAGTTGTATGGTCACATGACCATTCCAGGAAGTACCCCCCCCGGAAAAAAACAAAACAAAACCTTAGTGAATGCTGCATTTCATTCCCTCAATTTCATTCCCTCAACGAGGCAGCTCCATCAGCCATTTTGAAAAATTATACATCTTGCAAAGGTTCCCAGATTGAGTACGGCAAATTTCTTTAGATTAGAACAAAATATGCTAAACTGGAAATCTGTCCCCAAAGTGGATAGTTAAATGAAATGGATCTACCCTGGTTGATAAATCTCTTTTTAACATTTAGAACGATTTTCCCAAAGTAGAAATACATACAGGAGGCTGTGGGAGAAGCAGAGACTCAATGTGAAGAGCAAGACAAGAGACCGATGGCAGCCAAGCTGGATGAGTTACCTTTCCGTTTCTATTATGCACTTTCTCTAGAATCCAGTCATTACTGAAGAGTGAAGATGTATTCCTCGTCAGCTGGTTTGAACTTACACACTCAAACCAAGTGTCATATTGTGTCTGTGATGCTGCTGGCTGACCAGAATTATTTCCAGAAACATACCAATATTATACTATTGCAGCAAAAGCAAGAGTCTAACTGCATTAGCAAATAATTGGAGAAATTAAAAAAAACAACAACAACCGTGGAGTTAAATGGTAAAAGATTGAATTGTTGCTGACTGATATATTTTTTTTCAATTAGAGTTTCGAAAACATGCAAATTCAGCAGCAGGAATTGGCCATACAATAATAATCTCAGCGTTGTGGATTAGCTCTGGGGGATAAGTAAAGTGTCAAGATAGGTTAGTAGCCAATATTTTTACCCAAAATATTCAAGGCTTCAATGACTCTTGTGGCCATTTGAGTGTGAACAGTGTGATCTCCATGTGCAAAACAACTTTCTGAATTAATCTAATCTCTCCTGGTATTCCAAAAGCCATATTTTTCAGATGACTAAGTTACCTCATTTTGCTGAAAGCCATCAAATGTGTAAATGAAAATCAACCTACTTATACTGCAACTGTCTCTAAATCCTCCTTCCTGGAACTGCATTAACACCTTTCCAATTTGAAGAGTCTGATTTTAATAAATTATTAATTTTATTTAATGTGAGCTTTGCCTTCTATCAACTAACCTTTGGAAAACATTTATAGAAGCATGCACCTGATTTTAGAAGCCCAGGAACGCATGATGCACACAGCTGCTCTGTTGTTGCTAACAGCTGAAACCTTGATTTTATTGCTCCTGGTTTTCCTAATGGTTTTTCTGCTTATCGCTGCAGTGTGATTTCTGAAAGATCCACCCAGTCCAATGTTTTGGAATATCAGTTCAAAGATCTTCCTCCTTTTCAGGTAAAATTCAGATGATTCTATTGGAGATAGGAAAGCTGCACAGACAATGCCAGACTGTGGTAACTAGTTTTCTTGAAAGCTTGTTATATGTGGAAACAATGCAGAACAGTTTGGAAGAAAACAGAAAAAGACTGTTGTTTTGTTTGTGGAGCAAATTTTGCAGTCAGGAAACGTGAATGTACCGTTCTCCGTTTTTTCCCCTTTAATATGAGGGATCGCTTTTTAAAATATGGAAGTCTTGAGCCAATGCAGGTCCCTGTGGCCCCACACATGTTATCACACGTAGCTATGTTGATCTGTTACAACTTGACGTGCCAGATGGTTGAGTTGGTTGAGTTGAGTTGAGTTGGTTGGTTGGTTGAGTTGAGTTGAGTTGAAGTGCTACCTGCCAACAGGAAAAATATGCCAGCCTTAATTGTACTGTCTCTGTTGCCAATCTCCATTTTGCTACAGTATACAGGCCTTTATTTATTGTAGGGCAAGTTAAGAAAAGGGATTATTGGATTCCTCTGGCTTTATTTCCCTTCCTACCAAGCATCACCTACTGGTGGGAAAAATATCTACCAATTACTCTCCTTAATATGGGGCGAGGTGACTTTAGATGGATGTTTTGAATGGCAGGTTAACTACCTATCAAGTTGTTTGACTAACAAGTGGCAGGCATTTATTTATTTATTCCACTTATATATTCAATTTATGTATTAAGGAAGGTTGTGCTGTAAATCAGGAGGGAGCTCTCCCAATGTCCTTGCGACTTTTTTCAACATCCATTACGTATCAGCTGTGCTATTTCTAAACACACTGTTCGGAAGGAATGCCAAACTTGCTTTTTTAAAAATTTGTTAAAAAAAAAATAGCCCATAACAGGGTCAAAGGGGAATAGGCTAAAGCAGGACAGAACTCTTCCAGTGTTCTTTGCGACCTGTTCTTCGCTGCCAGGCTGTTTCTAAACGTTGACCTACTGAGCTTCTGAAAGACTGCTAAACTCTTCAGAAATAGTCTAGCCGATAGGTAAAAGGCACGGAGCAGGACTCTCAGTGAAGTGGAGGGAGCCCTTGACATCAAGCGAGCTCCATCCTTGACTAGTGCTGCAGAGGAAAGGCGGGGTGGGCAACGAGTGATCAAGGAGTCCAGGGCAGCCTTAGTGGCCAGCAATACCCAGAAGCAGCAGGTTGACCACTGTGGAGCCTGTGAAGCTGTGCCTGACCTGTGTGTGACATTAAAAGCCATTGCTTGTGCCACTAAAGCAGGAATGGAGGAAGGAAAATGGTGCCCCCCCCCCCGGGCAAGATAAGTAACCACACGATAAAGCATTGCACGAATAGCCGCGGGAACCACAGCCGTGTGAAACTGATCAGAGTGACCTTTGCAGTGCTGTGCACGAGCCCTCAGAAATAATAAAAGTAGTAAAAACAATTCCACAAAAGTAACTTTTTAAAGTAAAAGCAGCATACCTTTATTGGTGATGGAACCAGTAACGGAGCTGGCAGAACCCAGCTCTCTCTCTCTCTCTCTCTAAGTTTAAATTGACTTTTCAGTGCAGCACAGGACGAGCGCTCTTCCAAGACAGTATGAAGCCCGTGGTTAAAAATCAGCTCTAGATCTAAACCCACGTCCGTCAGGAGTTTGCATAAAATCTGAGAAGTAGTATGGAAAGTGGTGTCCGCTTTCTCCAGCCACCCAAACCAAAATGGCCGTAGAGTGCAGGGCCCAGAGTGGAGAGATGGGCCTATGTTAGCCTCAAAGGACCATCAGGAGCTGGGCAGGTCTCTGGGCAACCAAGTGCGCCAGATGGGATCCGCAGCATAAATTGTGGGGAAGCCCTGCACTCTAACCAGGAAGAGCTAAGGCTGGCCATAAGTATGGGCTATGGCTAAGACAAAGGCAATGTGATGAGCACATGGCAGAAGAAAACCAACTGCCAGGTCTTGTTTGGCACTGTGGTTAGGAGCCAGCAAGGAGAGTCCCACGGGGCGCCTGGCTAGCTGGAAATGGAGAGCAAAGACGGTCTTTTGTGTGTGTTTTTTTTAAAGAACATGCAATCTAAGCAGCAGGACACGGAGGAACAATGGCTCTGACAACAGGTATGAAAGGAAAAAAGCCAGAGGGCGAATAGAAAGTGCTTTTCTGGGAGGCTTGGGTCCGGTTCTTCCATGCTTTTCAAAATGGCAGATTCTCTTCCTCAGAAAAATAAAATATCTTGCTTTTGACAAAGTCGATGTGCAAAACTGGGCTCTTCAATCTTCCAAGAAAGTGGTTTCACTGGATGTGAGGTAATTTATTCTTTCAGACTTTCCTTTTGATTAATCCCAAAGTCTGAAGTGGAGAAAAAGTTGCCATGGCAACCCATTCCCCTTCATCTTCTTTTGCTTTCTTCGACAAGGAGGGAAAAGCAGTTGCCATGACAACATCCTTCCACATCCTCTTGGTGTGAACTAAAGCAATCGGGAAAAAAAGGTGACATAACAACTCCTGGCTGGTCCCTTTTCTTTGCTTTTATATTACAGTATTGAAAGTAAAGGTCTGTGATGGTCGCCAGATTGTTCAGCCACATCCGAGCAGCAGGGAGTTGGGTCCTGCTACTTGCTATCACTCGTAAACAGAGAGGTGGGTTTTCCTCTCGTAGATAAGAATGCTGTGCTTGGACTTTGGCTATTTGGTTTCAGTTCCCAAGTGAGTGAGGCTTAATTAGCCAATCTTAATTTTTAAGATCCAGATTCCTTGCTCTGTTCAGGAACAAATGCACAACCCACAATTAGGCAGTACTCTTCTTAGCAAAATGAATAGGTAAGTAAGTCAGTGTATTGCTGTCACTGTAGCTCATAACATGGAACGCACCACGAAATGCAATAAAGTAACAGTAAAATAGTAATACTGCAAAATGCAGTAATAAAAATAGTATTAGACGTACAAAGGTTACAGCAAGATAAAGCCAATGCTACAGCTAAGAGCTTGACTCTTTCTAAGTTTAAATGACAGCAGAGCAAAAGGAGCAGCTTGGTGGCTGACGGTTGGGAACACGTCTGCAAGGAGTAGCGAGTAAGCCTAGGGGTTCCCTAAAACTTTTCATCAGTATGGATATTAAGCAAAGTTGACATGAGGGAGAAACAGGGGCAAGAACCATCTTGGCCTGATGCTGAACTGGTAAGTCCGCTTGCTTCGTATGACGATGGGGGGAAAAGAATGCTATGTCTGAATTTAACTAAAAGCAGTTCATAGGAATCAGTTCAGTATAGTTAGCTACTAAATCTTGTTGATATGGATCAGTTCAGTAGAGTAAGCTAATAAATACTGATATTCAGTAGATGAAAGCCTACGGATGACTCAGGTAGCCATCAAACTGTAACCGCTGATCACCGTGGACTTCGTGCAGTGGTGGCATTGTGGCAAATAAGGTCTCTGTCCATCACATGTATATGGATCCTAAATTTGTGCAGGGCTTCCATAGTAGGGGCAGTTTCTGCTGCCCCTTGTGCACGCTCTAGGCTTGCTTTCCAGTTCCTCCATAGTTCCTATTCGGCTACCATACCAGTCGCAGCACTGAGAACAAATCTAAGGATTCTTGGTCGAGAAATGTTATTTCTCTCCCTCACGGTTATCCGTGTTTCTTCAGTGTTCATAATATTCCTCCCAAAGGTGAATGAGAGAGAACACAGATATTTTCTCCCAGTTTATGGCTACAAGGGTCCCACTTCATTAATATTACATGCAGCAGTAGTTTTTTGCTGACCGAAAGCCATTTTCTGTGTTTGCTGCACTTCGAAAGGTCACACTGTGGAATTGTGTAGCCATTACTAGAAGTTTGGAGAACAAGCAAGGGAGAATGATTCTTCCTGCCATTGGGATTTACTGGAGAAGTGAATGCTGTGGGCTACAGGCCCCACTAGGTCCATTAGAAGCCTCTATCTGTTCTGGCTCACTGCCTTCCATTAAACAGTTAGTTCAGCCTCAGTTGGGTCTGTCACCGGCTCCCCTGTCTTAGGGCACAAATGTCATCAAACGTTTCTGCCAAACGTTCAGGAGAGACTTGTCCTCCCAGATTGGGTCAGGAGGGGGTCGACTCCATGAGCTGAGTGTGTTTGTTGTTCATTGGTGTACCCTCAGTGGCCATTTTTCTTTTGCTTTATGTGTTTCATTTATCGCAGCCTTTATTGTATTTATTTTCATGTGTGTGCGAGCTGTCCATAGTTGCTTATGTGAGATGGGCAGCCATAAATAAATACATACATAAATATTGTGTCTCTGAATAAAGTAGATTTGTTCTTAGCATGATCTAGACCATGCGAAGAAATTAAAAAGGTCGCCTGAGTCAGCTCCCCCAGTGGTTTTGACTTTGCACTCTCTTTAATCCCAAATGAGCCACCGCTACTTGCTTCTGCCAACTCTTCTTACTTCCCTGACTCTGAGGAGGCCATTACACAGTCTTCTGTGTCTCAGGAACTGTCTGTCTAGCAACTGATCTAAATCAGAAGAGGAAGGGGGAAAATCAGGGCTTCCCAGGTGCTCTCAGCATTTGAGGAGTCACTTTCTGAGGAAATGTCAAGAGAGGCGCTACTCACCGCAACACAGGCCTCATTCCTCTGAGTATATTTAGTAAAGATAGGAGACAAATAACTCTTGGTTCTCATGTTCATAGTCGTACCCCTGCATCAAGCTTGGGACTTTTGGAGGGAGATACCATCCGGATGTGACTGGCCAGCATATTTGACCCAAATCGCTATGGTGAACTCCTCTCCATGAGGTTCTGGCATGGTGTTCCCTCACCACCACCCGTACATTAACAATCTTGCTTGGAGGCTACATCAACATCCATGGATGAAATTACTGAGTCAGTAGAGCAAGAGTTAATATTTCAGCCTTCACTGATGTTGCCTACCATCTCCATTTATCTGGTATTGTTGATACTTAATGAACTGCTCGGTATTATGATATTGGTCTGTACTGCAGTCCTGTGCAATCTGACAACTGACACTGAGAATTACAGATCAGGTTCTGACTCATCAATATCAGTCTAGCCCTCCCTTTCTCCTCAGATCCCAGGGTGGATGATCAATAATCAGAGCAATAATTGTATATGGCTAAAGCATTGGACATAGAAGTCTAGCACGCTGCATAGGGAATTGAAGACTGTATTTTGGGCTGAACCTTCTGCCCCAACAGCCCAGTGGCAGTGCCTATTTTGCAGGAACTTCTGAAATTGGCAAAGCAGCAATGGCAAAAGCCAGCCTCATTACATTTCTTACCATATTCCCAGAATCCTTATATAACCTCAAGGAAGATGGCTGCCAATTTTTTATTTCAACATCTGGCACTCCTAGCTGGTGGAGTGAAGTTGAGACTTCTCAAAATCATCCTAAGAATGCATTTCATTCTATTCTGGTAGTTATGAAAAGCTGTAGGTTGGATACAATATGTTGATGGGCATATTCCACAGCACCACTTTGTTTTAAAATCACTACCCGTCAAGAGTGTATGAGATGATAGCTTCATTTTTTGCTGGGAAAAGTGTTTCTTTTTCATGCAGTAATTGGATGACTTGATCCAAAGAAATATTAGTATGGTTTTTTTGGAGCAGTTGCTGTATACCAAGAACTTGGCAAACATCTTTCTCTTGGAGAGAAAACAGATGAATAGAACTGTGTTTTCATAATCAATTGTTGCTCTAATGCCTTAGCTGATGAAGTTGCTCTTGCCATCATGCAAAGCTGTGTTCAGTTGGACTGAGTCTGAGTGAAAGACTGGTCTTCTCAGCGTCCAGAGAGATAACACAATGAAATGCATGGAAATAACTGAGATGGTAGGAATCTAGGAAGATGGATTGGGCTGTTGCAATGGCACAATACTGATAAAAGCCTTGAGCAACAACTAGTTGTGGCCTTCAGCGTCATCAGTATGCTTTGGAAAGCAGCAGACATTTCAGGCCTACGGGACCTTGAACCTGGCTTGGTCTTGGTCACCATATGGAAGAAGTTCAGTGATTTGGCAATATGGAACTTTTCACTTTAAATTGGAATTGCAGATGATTGGTGAGGAATTAGTGGGGCGGACCTCTTTTTTTTCCTTTGCATATGCAGTACAAAAAATGCCTGTGCAGAAAGGGTAATTTAGCTAATCGAGGCAATTTGTGTTTCTGTGTTGCAAGTTCCTCCACACGTGCACTTAGAAGAAGTTAGTGAGCTTTGTGGATTGCGTCATTGTATGGGGAATTGTACTTGCTTGCCTCTTATCTGTATTCCTACTTGTAACCATTAAGGTAAGAGGACAACATCAGTTCCCTAATCTAACAGCCAAGGAAAGGGGGAGCAGTAGCTTTCTAAGAACAATGTTCTCATGAAGAAATGGTCACTTTCCTGGATTCCCAGGAACTGACCAGATATGTCATCAAACTGTCTCCAGACTTCGGTTTACTTTTTTAATGAACTAAAAAAAATTATATCAATATGCTTGTGGTTTGAATATATGTGAATAGACAGGATTATCAAATGTTATTAGCACTGGTTTACTTCTGTTTTTTAAAAATATTATAAGAACTATGTGGAAAAATACAGTGTTTTTGAGATGTATGCTCTATTTCTAGCCTCTAGTTAAATGGTTTAAAAAAGTATTATTAAGTAAACGTGTGTTTTCATTCAAAGCAGCTGAGTTATGCTTATGAGATGTTCTGAATTACTGGAGGTTAGTATCTGGAGAGAGGTATAAAATACTTTTATTTAGTTGGCATAAATGATGCAAGATCTAGGGGAAATTATATAAATGGCTGGGATATCACTGCATTCTGTTTCTCCTTGCCTCTTTTATGACCAATAAACAACTGAACAATAAGAGATTTTTGAATCACAGTACTATTACTTCATTATCTGGTAGCTAGGCCTTTTGATTCCGAATGAGCTATTTGATTCTACCTTCCTTCCCCCAGTGGCTTGTAGAATAAGTCTGAGGGCAATTCTTGTTCATGTATCATGAATGTGGCTGGTTAGCTTTTGGGTATGATCGGTTATTGTTTTTTATTAGTTGCTGACCATGCTTGCTAGCCCATTTGGGTCTTGGAGAGGTGGAAACGTGGATCTGTGTCAAATAATATAATATTATTCTAGTTTCACTAGTCGTATGTCACAGCCAGCTTTGGCTGGTTTTCTTTTTATAATTCAAGCTCTGCCTAAAGGCCTGGGTACTGTAAAGGTAGTGTTTAATTATATGTGAGCTGCTGTTGCTGCTGCTGCTCCTCCTCCCCTTCCTCCTCCTCCTCCTTGTCCTCCCTTCCTCCTCCTCTTCTCCTTCTTCTTCTCCTTCTTCCTTCCTTCTCCTTCCTCCCTATCTTCCTCCCTAACTTCCTCCACCTCCTCCTCCTCCTCTTCTTTCTTTCTTTCTTTCTTTCTTTCTTTCTTTCTTTCTTTCTTTCTTTCTTTCTTTCTTTCTTTCTTTCTTTCTTTCTTTCTTTCCTTCTTTCCTTCTTTCCTTCTTTCTCTTTTTTAAAAATCAAGCCACTGTGTACATACATATAAATTCAGCCCTCGTATGCCTCAATCGCCTGCATCATGTGCCCTTTTAAGTTCTTAAAGGCCATTGTCTTGAGCTTTGGGGAGATGGCATGGAAATCACTCTTTCTAGTCCAACGAAATGTTGGAAATAAATTATGTGAAGGATCTTGAGATTCTGTCTGTCAATCTGTCTGTCAGCAGGACAACTCTCTGAAAACTGAACAGAACTGGATCAGATTTGGTGTGTGTGTGCAGGGAGGACCTGGCAAAAGAAAGACTGACTTTGACAGTGGGCCAAATCCAAAGGAGGAAGAGCCACAAAAATCCCTCCACTGGATCCTAAGAAGAGAGACCATCGGGCAGCTGATCAGAGTGCTGCTGACACCCCCATTCTAGGCCCCCTTTTTCCTTCTTCCCTGTCCCGTGACCCGGAGTGAAGCTTGGGAAGAATTTCAGAAGTCACGTGCTGTATGTTTTACCTAACTCGTTTAGTTGCATGTTAGAATTTTGGTCTTAAGAAAGGATAGGAAACTTGCCATCCTCTACATATGTCGGAAAGTTTGTTACTGTATGAACTGTACAATTTGAAATAACCCAAACAGTCCAAGTTTGAAAACACCAAATTTCAGTTTGTAAACTGGTGAAATCTTAGGGTAGTTATTACTTCTGTACACAACATTTGTAATGCTTTTAAAGTACCATTTGGCAGAGACTGCTAGAGAATCCGACAATTTCATCAAAGCGATGAAACAAGCATTATGATGGCACAGTGCAGTCTCTGCCCCTTTTGAGTTTATTCTTGTGGAAACCCCCTATTATGTATAACAATTTTTTTGTTTTACAGATGGAAAAGTGGAGTTACTCAAAACCTCCACAGTTAGAATCCAGAATGGCATTAAATTAGGGAAGGTAGATCTATCAAATGTAGTTTATTCACCCAGTTTCTTAGTTTTCCAAATTTAAGTTATCTGTCTTCCATGTTTGTAGCACTTTGAGATTTAAAATCAAACAAAATCCCTGAAAATGTATATGGCCTTTGTGCTTTCTTCTAATATACATAAGTTTAGGCATCATTCCTAATGATTATATTTCCAAAATACTTTATTTCCTTCTCCTAATGTATTTATTTTTGTATTTCACAATTTGTGAAACTGAGGTTTTCAGTATATACAGAGGGCAGTTTTTGGACTGCTTTATAGAATAGCAATTGCATAAGTCTGCATAACAGATTTGTCTCTCATCCCAAAATTACTGCATATTCTATCCCAGATAAGGAGTTAATATGACACCTCAACCATCAGTGCTATAATCAGTTTAATAAATAAATATGACAGGATCTTCTGTATCATTGGAGACTGATATAGGTGAGTGAACGAAAAGTTCCCCTTGAGATAATTTACTCATTTGTCTGTCTTTTGAATCTGGGACTCTGGTGGGCTGTGAATTTTACAATTTTTAAAGTTGGCTGCTCTGCTCTGCAACATTTTTAAAAATCTCTCAATGTGTACACAAAACTCTTCATTTCTCTTCCTCAAACTCAGCAAATGAGTCATTGCAAAGCTAGCGTGAGGGAGAGACCCATTCTACGCTTGACAGAAGAGACGATAAAAGCTATCTGGATTGCTAGCTTACATTTTTATCACCATTGTTTTAGAAACATGAGAAACATCATCCTGAGCTTTTTCTTTTTCTTTTTTCTTTTAAAAGAATATCATCTATGCTGTGTTTTTCAAATTTGGCAACTTTAAGATGTGTGGACTGCTGGCTGGGGAATTCTGGGAGTTGAAGTCCACCCATCTTAAAGTTGCCAAGTTTGAAAAACAGCGATATACCATGAAAAAATGAGGATGCAGAAGGTTTGCTGTCATCTGTTTCCTTGATCACTCATTTACACAATTGTATATTAATAGACTAGGGCTGCGTTTGTTTTATCTTTTTTCCTAGATATCTTTGGTAGATGAAAGATACAAACCCGACATCAGAAGCTGGGTTGTCATATCTTCATGCTGGCTAAGATGTCTGCCACAGAAATGTTGAAGCTTGATCGGGGTTAAAAAGATGGCTGGTAACCGTAGCTTGAAAATCCCATGGTGGAGATAGGGGAAAAGCTTATTCCTTAGTAAAGTTGATGAGTCTTGAAGGTAGTACCAGACTCTTGTCTGTTTTGAAAATCCCGGGCAAACTTGTTTGAAATACAAGGTGGCAGAGCATATGATGGTGAAATACAGGTTCTTTATTACACCCAAGGGGATGTTGGAATACATGAATAAAAATACTTTCCCTGAAGCCAAGAAAAATACATCAAACGGACTCTTGTGAGAAGTATATTTCCCATCCAGAAGTATTATAATTCATCCTTTTTTCCTTTTTTTTTTTCACTTTGGAATATTCATTTGGACTGCTAAAGAAACGAGGGAATACATAAAAGCACTACTATCATAAAAAAAAAATCCTTCTTTGAATGCTGCCTTTTTCTGTAATTAGCATATGTCCCCAACTAAACTGGGGGGAACATGAATAAGGCATCATTGACTAATTAAGAATCTAAGCCTTATTTAAACTCTAAACCTCTCAAGGCAAGGGCCTAGAGTATTTTGTTTTGTTCGGTAGGGCTGTTCTGTAAAAATGCCACATACGCTGTGATGCCACATTAATAAAGAATAAAACCACACAAATAATTCAGAAATCCCAGCACCACTTCCTACATTATTTAAATGAGGTTGGAAAAAAGCACGGCTAACTCGATTAAAAGGAGTGGGCCCGCAGGCAAGGATAAGTGTGACTGGGTGATGCCAAGGCCTTGCTCCATCAGGGCGTCAATTTCCAGGCCCTCCTTCCGCTGTTCTTACTGCAATACCTTGCTCACAGGCTTTGCTCGTTTGCCTTTTCCGAGCAAACAAGCCAACGGGAACGAAGCTGGGAAGCGGTACGGCAGACTGGGCCGGTAGGAAAAAGCAGCAGCAAAGAAGCTATCTGGGCCAGCGCTGCTGAAAATCATGAGTTTGGCATGGAAAATTCACATTTGTTGTTCAGTTTTTAACCACGCTGATGAAAGTAGGACTCCAGTTCTGGCCCGGAACATGGTAGTTCATTAGGAGGAGCTCAAATGCCGCTCCAAGCCTAAAGCATCCTGCGGCTCACTCATGTGCCAATCCCTGCCACAAATGCACGGGCGTATGGAAGCAGCTTCATCTTTCTGTGTAGCAGGATAGGGGGAAGCACACGAAATAGGTGCACCCTGTCTAGCCTGCCAACGTTGCAACGGCTGCTAGGTAGCAGCAAAGAGATACAGAAAAGTCTTTACGCCGTCCTGCCTACGTCTCTGGCTTTTGCAGCACAGATGCGACAAGCTGAATATAAACTCAATCCTTGCTTTTAGGGCTCAATGTCTGAAAAAAGATGAGAGTTTGCCTCTGTTAATAACAGCGTTTATCAGTCATCTTGTGATGGCTGCCGAAGGGTTAGGGAATGCTTTGCCCTTTCCTCTGCATTTAGGCAAAAACTTACCCATAATTTCACTTCTACGCTGATCATTGTTGTCCATTTCTATTTATTTTATTCATCACGCTTCATGATTCCTGCTAAGTAAATTATGTTTCATTTTCTTTTGCAATGTTGCTGTGCTTTAAGGATAAGTATGCCTCATATAGCATGTAGCACAAAACAGGCCAACAGAATTGGGGTGATGGTGAGGGAAGATGGGCTGTGTTATTTAATTATTAAAGCTTGTAAAGCAATCCGAAGATGAAAAGCCCAGTTCCATGTGCTAGACATGATTAAATAATCAGGAGCAGTTGGAAGGTATGTTGCCAATTATGTTAATTAAGCGGCAAATCAGCCAGTGTGGGCAGTCCTGTGTTTTCTCACAGGTTAATGCTGGGAGCCCTTTGTCTTGTGCCTGAAACATGTTTGTTTAAAGATGCTACTCCAGGACTGACTTAAACCTTCATTAGCACTTTGCTACACCGAGGCTAAGCAAAGAAGCCACTTCTGTCACACTGATACCACATCGAAGCTCATTCATCTTTAACATTAATGCCAATTATGCTTCTAGTTTTATTTCTTTTTAAAGCAAAGGTGTTGCTGTTGTTATTATTTACATATCATTGAAGTGGTTCCAACAGTACATTTTGGGAAAATACTTTTTGCCCACACAAAGTCCTCCAAGTATGTTGCAACTTTCAAGCTTCTGAGCCTTCAGCCACGCTGGTTGGGAATCTGTAGTACTGGCGCATCTGGAGAGCAAAGAGACCTCAAAGGGATCAAAGGGATCCCTTTGAGATACTCAAAGGGATCCTTGCACTATAGAATGGTTTCTGGACTGTTGCAATTGGGAGAAGGCACAAATGAAAACTGCCCCCAAAAAATGAAGTCTAGAAATCCCCTTCCTGACACAGATTTTTTTTAATGTAAGGATTCTTTTTACAGCACCTCTACAACTAGAGGCTTTGTAGCTAAAATGGAGTGTTACACAAATAATTGCATATTTATGCAGTGTTCAACCAGCTTCTGAGAATCGTGTAGGTCGTGCAGAAAGTTCTAGTTGCAGTACTGGGTTTGTATGCCAGGCTGTTACATACAATATTGTCTGTAGAGGCACAAGATAGGTAGTGCAGAAACTTTATTCTGTACACTGTCTGATAAAGCTTGTACAATCGGAGATAGTTCTTATATTATTGACCCTGCTCTGACAAAACACAGCCAAAACTTGCTAGTGGTTCTGGCAGTACCCAATATTGGTCCCAAATTTATCATTTTGGAAATACAGGTGTCTACAGGATTAACTTTCTTCAGAAACGACCTAGTATTCTATGAGCCTTTGTGCCAGAAAAGTACTGTCAAGACATCATGACAATATTAGCCCCTTCTTCATTGTCTAGGTAGGCAATGGACTGAGGGGTGTGAATTTAGCCCTGCGCAACAGTGGATCTGCTTGGGGTTGAATTTAACTCTCTTGGCCTTAATGGACTGGCCAACTCTATTAACTCCTTTTGGTGTTCTCACAAAACAGCGCTCCCTTCGTCCCCCCAGGTTTGATCTATTCAAATTGTAGGAATAGGGTAATCTGATCAAAACATGAAACAACATGGAACGACCACTAGGGGGCAGCGAATACTTAAAGAGAACCCATTGTGCTGCCCTCTAGTGGTCATCTGGAGTTTTGCAGTCCAGATTTTGTAGTCCTGCACTGAGTGGCAACAGAAGGGACGCCTCCCTCACTAGCTGCTGAATGCAGACAAAAGTTGAGTTCACCTCTTCCATATGCCTGGCTCTGAGTAGTCACTAGCCTGCTGAATCATTTCATGAGATTGCTGGCCAGTCGGTCATTGCACAAGTGCAGATCGTTGGTCCAGCTTTGCCTGGTTCCGTCTCTTAATGCTTTTTGTCATAAATCTTACTGGCAGCCTCAGATAAGTTTACAGGATAACAGTAGTTCCTTCCCATCGTAATGCTAACAACTCGCACCGAGAACAGCACAGTAAAGTTTACATACTACAAATGGCCTTTTCCACCCCTGATTTACAGATCCAGCTGCGGAAAATGATAGCTTATGTCAATACTACCCAAGCTTATGTAATGTACTGAAGAAGAGGAAAAATAGTTTTTACTGTGCCAGATGGACTGAAGGCTGGAGTGCAATTAATCATGGATGAAAGAGGAGATCAGCTGCCAAGGAAAATTTGCAGCAAATTTTCATCAGAGTTTGGCCCAGCTGATAACAGCTTTACCAGCAATTGTTTCCCACAACTGGCAATTTACTGATGGTAATCTGTCACACCAAGAGGGCTGCTATTAGAAGTAGTGGCACATGTTTTAATTAATATAAACTCAGATTGACAAAATACAGAGAGACGGGGCCCTTTGTACAGATCAGCTTGCTTGGCACTGAAATGCACTGACTCAGGCTAAGGAGTGGAGAAGAAGACATGGAACAGAAATGTTTCCTCTGCTTAAACAACGAAAAAGGATGTCACAACGTTAGCTGCACAATGGACTTAGAAGTCCAACCCGCAGCAATTGTTTCAAGGGTTCCAGAGGATCTGGGGGCTGTTCTGGAGGGTCTGCTGTATGGTCTGGCAGAGTCGTCGTTTGGAATGAGAGGGCATCTGTGGCCTTGGATTGGATTGCGCCCGTGCGACCTCTCCCTTCCGTGGATCCCGTTGCTCTCCGTGGTTTACGGAGGAGCTGAGGGAAATGGAAAGGGAGGAGAGACGCTTAGCGGGCCACTGGAGGTCAACAAAGGATATGTGATGGACTGGAATGGAGGAAGGGGGGTGAAGACGGTGCTCTCGTCTCCAGAGCAACGCTCTGGAGATAAGCGGAGAAAGCTGGCGCATCCCTAAACATTCCGGAAGATAGTAGAGAGTTGTGCCTGGGAACTGCTGGTCAGTCTGAAAAGATTGATGTCAGGCCTAGCCCAAGGAACTCCTGGAGACCGTGTAGGTTCAATCAGCAAGGTTTATTAGCTAGCGCTTATTTACAGAAATCTTCTCAGACTGACCAGTAGTTCCCAGGCACAACTCTCTACTATCTTCTGGAATGCGCCAGCTTTCTCCACTTATCTCCAGAGCATCCCAGTGCCTGGAGGCTGTAGGGGCCTGGATGGGGAACAACTGTGGCACGCTCTGCAGCTATGTGTGCCTCTAAGAGGACACATGTTACACCTCTGCTTCGTGAGCTGCATTGGTTACCAGTTTGCTTCTGGGTCCAGTTCAAGGTGCTGGTTTTGACCTTTACATGGCATGGGGCCAGGTTATCTGAGGGACCGCCTCTTCCCGACCCATCGGGTCCAGTGGGAGAGGCACGCTGGGGGTCCCATCTGCGAAGGAGTAGTTCCATCTGACGGGACCCAGGAGGTGACCCTTGTCTGCTGTGGCACCCGCCCTTTGGAACATCATCCCTCTGAAGTGAGGTCAGCCCCAACCCTCATGGCCTCCAGAAAGCCCTTGAAACGTGCTTTTTTGACAAGCCTGGGGATCCTCTGGTAACAGGGATCCTGCATGTTGGCTGTAATGTGTGTAATATTCTCCCGCGTGTGGTTTTGTTTTTATCTTTGTTTACTGTTTTAATTGTTTTTAATTGGTTTTGTAGTATATTTTTGATGGTGGATCTTATAGTACGCCGCCCAGAGTCACTTTGTGTAAGATGGACGGCCCTATAAATGTGACAAATTAAATAAATAAATGAAATCCATTTGACGTTTTCAGATCTGTAAAGAATATTGATTTAGTAAATGGCATCGCTTTTCTTTCTTTTTTTAATACATTAAAGGTGCCAAGCCATTGCTTCAATTCTAACGGAGGGTTTTCCTTTTTATTTTTGGCAAGACAGTATGACCTGACTGGGCTGCATACTAAGACGGAATAACCAAGGGAATGAGCTATCCTCTCTCCCATATGGAGAAAATATGGAGACTCCCTCACGGTTAGGTTCTTGGGCCCACCCTCCCATTTTGCTTTTCCCTGTGAGGTTCATATCACAGCCTCCAGTCTCAAAGCATGCCTGCTAAGCTTATGTACAGCAGAAGTCAATATTATGTGAAAAAATGTCGATGTCTGTGGCCTTGAAAGGAAGACGAGTGGCTGTGCCCCATGATCTCGTAACCGAGCAGTTCCATTAAAAAAAGCAATGTTAGTCTGTAAGGGAAAAAAATCCCAAATCCATGGTGGCCTTTGTTAGGGCTAGCCAAAATGAAATCAAGGTGTGCGAGTATCTGAATTCAGTATGCTTACTCAGGCAAGATGTTACCAAGATCAGGGGACAGAAAAGAGTTGGAAAGTCCAGATCTGGTAACTGAAACATCTAGCTTAATTTTATGACTTTCCTCCTCCTTCCTTCTCTGCTTTAGGTAACATCTCATCTGATGAAAAGTTCTCAGGAATTCAAAAGCTTGCATTTTGATTGATCCTAAAAAACAAAACAAGGGAACACTGCCCAATTATGGGTTTGGGATGTATGATGGACAGTTCTTGCAAATGATAATCTGTGCATAGGCTCTAACACTCTATTGGAATAGGACATGCTTTTTGAAACAGCCTTTCAAGTTGTCAAAGAAAAATGTGTTCTCTAATCCAAACTGGAGGACTGAAGATGCCAAACAGGTTTTTCAAGACCATGTAGAGTAATCCTAGGTGGGCTCAATGACTTAACTACATTGATACTTAAAGTTTCAGGCAAACAACAGCATTCCCATCTCATCAAATTCAATTCAGTGCTGTTTTCCCAGTTTTATTGGTGAGCTGAATTTTGAAATGCTATGCAAATACACCCAAGAAGCCTCACAGGCTGAGCAGGAAATTAAACCCAAGTCTGCATCTGTCAGATGAATGTCTAAGGGCCAGCTTATTGTAAAGATTTTGCATCTGGGTGTGAAAAAATATGCTTGACTGCTTACTTTAAAAATCATCGCACAGAAAGCAAGATGGTGTGAGTGTTAGCTTAATTTCTATTTGTGTTTTTGTATAAGAAAATTTATTTTCTTTCTAGGAATGTAGTGCCAATGAGCACACTTATGTAATTACAGGATAAATTTTGATAGGAAAATCTCCATACTTTTTATAAGAATGTATTGTGGGTGGATGTATGAAGTAAAGATTTCCATGTAAAAATTGATCCTGCGGTTGCATACGTATGTTCACTAGGACCACATACATAAAAAGAATATCAATGTGTGGCTATGTCTATCTGGATAAATACCTATAACCTGCCCCAATCCAAACAGACTTGAGGTAGAGTACAACAAAGTTGAAAGGAAAATGGAAACTAAATAGAAACAATTAATAAAATAAAAAATCTTTGGTAAACATCATAGGTAACTAATCTAATCTAATCTAATCTAATCTAATCTAATCTAATCTAATCTAATCTAATCTAATCGCCAAATGTATGATGGAACAAAACTGTTTTTACTTGTTTATAAAATGTCGGTAGGGTCAAGGGTATTCTACGCAGTAGGGGCTGTCACTGAGAAGGCTTATTACCTAATCCATATTTCTTACCTTGTAAGGAGGTGGATCTGCAGTACGCTCCTCTTGAAGATTGGACCAGTCAAGCAGGTCCAATTCTGGCACGGCATTGTAAGGTATGTCCTGGTGTTGCATCATAAAGGGCCCTTGAAGTAATAACCAGCACTCTGAATTTGGCCAGAAGCCTCCTGCCAACCAATGCAGGGACTTCAAGGTAGCTGTTGTCTAAGCCTGTCAGAATGGTCTCTTCAGGAGTCTAGCCTCTGCATTTTGTACCAAAGGCAGTCTCCAGGTGATCTCCTAAGGCGGCCCCACATTGTATCACTAGATATCCCCAGAAATCAGGAGGAGTCTGGTAACACCTTTTCTGACTAGCAAATGTCTAGAAGAAGGCCTAAGCTTTTGTGACCTCACTTCATCAGATGCACCAGAAAAAGTGCTACCAACCTCTTTCTGATTTTTGATTACCATAGGCTAACACAGCTCTCCTCCTACCGTGGATATCTCCAGTTTAATGACACTTCCCTCCAGCACCGAATGATTTCTCTCAGTGACTTCATGTAGAAGTTAAATAACCTGGGGGAACGTACCAAGCCCTGAAGCAAATCACACTGGACTTCACAAAGGTCTGAGCGCTGATCCTCCATGACCACTGATTGGGACCACCCAGTTGAGGAGCAGAACCATTGTCACAAGCCCTGCAGGCAGATCAGAAGGATACCATGGTTGATGGTATCGAACACTGCCAAGAGGAGTAACAAAACCGAGAAGAACACATTCCGCCATCTAGGTTTCAACAAAGGCCATCAGCCAGAAGGACCACTATCATTTCTGTCCCATAACCAGGCCTGATTCCAATAATGTGTTTCATCCAGGATTCTCTGTAGCCGATTCACTAGTACTTTCTCAACCACCTTCCCAAGGAAGGGAAGGTTGGAAAAAGGCAAAGGTTGTTAAAAACAACTTGGTCCAAGCGCCTCTTCAGACAAGGATACACCACTGCCTCTTTATAATGCACCCATTATGTCCCATTGCCTCATAGAGTAGTCAGCACAGTATTCTGACAATTGTTCTTCGCTGTCCGTGATTCGGATTGCTGTTTGTCGCCTCTAGCCTTCATTTGTAGGAAACCCTTGCAGTGTGAAATGCCCCAGCTTGCAAGCACAATATCCGAAAGAACAAGATGCAGTTGTCACAGTGGCTCCCTTGTTCACACAGCACTTCAGATGACTTTTATATTGGATACGAAATAAAGGAAAAAGCAGAGGGCATGGAAGTACGTGGGCTTGGCTTTGTTCCCAGGAGAGCCACGAAGCCCGGGTGGATGAGATTTTGTTCATTTCACTTGGCAAAGAGCACCGAGTTTCGCAGAGGGAGAGATTACATAAAATAGCCCGGAAAGATGAGGTGATCGGCCACAGTAACATCCTTAAGCAAACTTTTAATTTTACACTTTATCTTGAAAATGTAAATCCAGGTGAGACTGGGGTATTGTTGTCATCTAGACCAATATTTCAGCACGTCAGGCTTCATCCAGACCAATATTTAAACAAAAGGCTTGTGGGACGCAACTCTTGTTTTTTGCATAGATACGAGGAAAGCTGTTAATACAAAGAATAATGAGAACTCAAGCTACATGCACAGCAGAGCCAAAGTTCGAAGCTTGCATCTTTTTTCCCTCGCCCATATGTTGTAACGGACTGAGAGTCTTTTTTTATGAGGAGAACAATTGACACTCTGTGCCTTGTCACTGTGATGAACCAGTCTGACCTCGTGCACTTGGCTTCTGACGTTGCTCAGTCTGACTCTCACACCCGCTCCCTCTCAGTTTTTTTCCTCCCTTCATTCCTTGGCTATGGAGATATTATGGGCGTCCACCCCTCCCCTTGGCCATAAAGGACCGGAAGAGGCTGCAACTCTTCCTTCATTTTCATCTGTGTCTTGGCTGGGGCTGAAGAAGGCTGTAGATGCTCCAGATTCTTGAACTTCAGTGGAGTGTGATGTTCCTTTGAGGAGTCACTGCGGTGCTTGGAGTTCAAGGAGAAAGCAGGCAGCCTCTAGAGTGGGGAGGGCAGGGAGGCACCCGCTAGGCAATAATCTGGGTGGCAACCCTACAAGGCCTGAAACAGGAGAATGAGTGGAGTTGAACTCAGGTGCACCCAGCCCCAAGGAAGCATTCAGGCCAGTGGTTTTGCTGGTAGGTTTAGAGCACTACTGCCCCAGGATGGCGCTGGATCTCTCCGTGTCTCCATGCTCATTACAAGGTTTGGTGAGGCTTTGTTCCAGGTTGCATATAGCAAAGTAAACTCAGCAGGCCTGGTATTTCTCCATCTCCGTCCTAAGCTGTTTTGGACCAAGATAGCTGTCTTCCCATGTTAACTTGTTTGCTAACTAAATTTGCTTTGGAAACCTTTTTGAGAGATTAAATGGATAAGAACAGAGGGCATGGCCACCAAAGGAAGTCAGACTACTTCTATTTTTAATTTAGTTTAAGGTCATTAAACTTTGCTAATCTGTTTATCTTTTGATTGATTTCAAATATAATTAATCCTGCTCTATTTTTTTTTCTTCCCTCTTTGTTATATTTGTTTGCTGTGGCACTGTTTCAAAGTTTTTAAAGCCTAATTCAGCTAAGGGAATCTTTTGAGGTTAAAAGATTCGCCTCTTAGGTAATTTTATAAATAACTAAACAAAGGCAGTAGCTGCCTGTCTTTGTACCTGTTGTTTTAAGCTGTTAATGGGTTACTATTATTGAAATTGTAATTATTGTGCTCACTACTTCGAGAGTGCTAATTGGATTAGTAGTCAGAATAGAAGTGTAATAAACTAACAAACAAAGATTCAGCATAAGGCTGTAAGTCAGCATAGTTCAGGCTGATGTTTTGCCTTTGGTGACTCTCTATAAGCCAGATGGCATCTACTTAAATTTGCACAATGTTTGAGCATTGTCAGTGGCTGCAATAACTTGCATACAATGGCCTGGTCCGTCCGTCCTTCCTTCCCTCCTTCCTTCTTTGGATCAGACACCTTTTTCTGCAGTTTATGCCCAATAAAACATATTTTTCTGCAGTTTATTGAATCCAATAAAACATATCAGATGATCAGTGGAGGTCAGAGAAAATATACTTATTCAACCCAAGGTTGTCAAGTAACATTGGGTGGCAGCCATGATGGACTGCTTTTCTGTCTCTCTTCTTATAGATTTCTAGTGCAAAGATTTAACCAATCATTATCAATAGAATGGAATGTGTGAGCTTATTACAATAGTTCCTGTTCTATCAGCATGACTATCTTCCTCCTGTGCAATCCTTCCTTCTTTTTATATTCTGTTAAAACAGATGTTTCCTTACCTATAGTTAACCACAATGTCTATACAAATGGCCGTTTTATCCTTCCTATATATATGTCTTCCTATTCATAAGATATATGTCTCCCTCTACATAGGTTTTGCTACGTGATGTGCTCATTTATTTATAATGGCAGGAACCAGCCTTTTCCTTTTATAAAATGGCATTACTACTGCCTATACAATGTTTCATCAAACCTTACATTAAACTTATTGGAAACATATACGGAAAATATTCCAAGACTGACTTCCCTCCTTCCCTCCTTCCCTCCTTCCCTCCTTCCCTCCTTCCCTCCTTCCTTCCTTCCTTCCTTCCTTCCTTCCTTCCTTCCTTCCTTCCTTCCTTCCTTCCTTCCTTCCTTCCTTCCTTCCTTCCTTCCTTCCTCCGGAATGCTTTTGTAAATGTAAGAACCACGGTTGTAAGTCTGGTATGATCCAGTTTGCATGAAACTCTAAGCTTTAATGGACAGGTTTACACATTGTGCCAGACCAAAACCACATTCTGAGTTAGCAGGAGAGCAGTTGAAGCAGGTATGCTAACTACAAACATAGCCACAAACATCCACGTTAGCCTACTTTATGGATGAGTACACATAAGAAACAGAGAATATCCTGTTGTGGTTTTTTTTCACAAGGGAGCAAATATTCAGCGTTCACTCAGTCTTCAAGGTACCAGGCAGTTGTTCTGCGACCAGTCATCACAGAAAGTGATCTGACATTCACCCTTATAGTGATCTCTACTTTTTCGTGTGGCCTATTTATTCCAGTGTATGAGATCAAGTCACAGCAGAGAAAGGCCTGCTAGAAAATCTTCCCAGGAAACTGGTGTCGTCTGAAAGATAAATCTCACCAGACTGTTATTAAAATGGACGGAAGACTTTGCACTGTTCTGCAAACCTGTGGCCCCAAGCATTAAGCTGCTAAATGCTGCTGATGCTGGATTTGCAATTTCTGGAAAATCAGAGCTGGAGATAACTCCATAGCAGGCAGTAGATGCATCACTATGCTGGAATATTTGATTTTAAGGGGGACTAGAATAGCGTGTAGTAAAACGCATATCAGAACTCCTAATTTTTTTTTTTTCAAAATAAAAAAGCAGTTATGAGTAGGATCCCAAGGGAAGGAAAGATAAGGGGAAGAATAGCTCAAGGTGGGCAGGGGGAGGAGATACTAAATGCACAGTGGCAAACTGTTCCAATAAGAAGAAAATATGGAGAACAGCAAAAGAAGCTTAGTGGAGACCTATAAACAAAAAAGGACGCATACTAGAAATAGAAAGAGGGGCGGAGCTATTCTTATTTTGGTTCCGCCTTCTCCAACAAAAAAAGGAAGTGTTCGGTCAGGAAATTTTGAAGAACAGGATAAAGGGGCAAAACTGAAGCCTGCTTTAATATGGATTAGACTCGTTGAGTTAGACCTTAATCCTAACCCTAACCCTTCCAACTGACTATAATTCTAGACTCCCTGGCCAACAAATCTTAGAAATCCTCTGGTAATCTACTCTAATTGCCGTTCCAAGAGCAGTAACTATGCCTAATCAATTCCATGTATAAATAGGGTAATACTCCATGTTTAGTATTTATTGTCTCTACCAATATAAAACTGAATTAATGTTGTATTGCTTACTAGTGGTGATGTTACCTGGAAGAAACAATAGTTTAATATGGTCCCCCACTTCATATATATATTTACACACACGCACACATACGTATACACAGACACACACACAATTTTGGAATATGACAATTTTTTTTCATGTTTCCTTATTAAACATGGAGGTGTATAAGAATATTTAAGCTTCACTTCATTATAAGTATTATGAGAAAGTATTATCTAAATAAACAGGATATATTACAAATGAAATCAAATCTTTATTATGATCTTTGACCAACTTGGATAAATTACAAATCTAAGTTTATAATATATAAAGGAGGAAGGATGGAAGTTGGGAAGGAAAAGGGCTTCTAGAAAATGTATAATCAGGGTTAAAGAGTCAAGGAAATTGAATAATTTGAAAGTCATCTTTTTTTACAGCACCACAGCAAAGGAACCTGGAAAGGTCGATAACTGAAAAAAAATAATGCCTTTTCTGTTTATAGATATCATCTATTTTGGAATATGGACGCATAGTAATTTACACCACCAGCCTTCGGGTGGTGAGAACGACTTTTGAGAGATGTGAGTTAGTTCGAAAGATCTTCCAAAACCACAGAGTGAAATTCGAAGAGAAAAACATTGCGTTGAATAGTGACTATGGAAAGGAACTCGATGGGAGATGCAGAAGGCTTGGGAAAACTCCGTCTGTTCCCGTTGTGTTTATTGAAGGCCAGTATCTGGGGGTAAGTGCATGATGCGTGTCTGCCCGAACATTTTAAATCTAAAAGCATGAGAAATCATTACGGAAGCACCCGTGAAAAAGGATATTACTTTCACAACTGTCTGTTCTTCAACAGACAATAGTTATATATCAGCCTGATTTCAGCCGTCCCTGTTTTATTCAAAATCTGATTCCGCAAACTAGTCCTACAGCAATCAAGCGTACACACTATTACAGATGATTGTCCTAAAGAGTCTGCAAGTTGCCCCTTGATCAGCAGAAAAATGGCAAGGCTTAAATGCCCAATTAACCCAGTGTGTTCTAATCCCTCAAGACTGTATTTAAAATGACCTTCTTTGCTGTTGAAAAATAAACGGGTGATCCGATTGTGTGTGCAATGCTCGACAGTAATTTGGGAACATGCCCTGATTTTAGGTGAGGAACGTAATACAGAATTATGGATGCTAATATATGGGTTGTTAAAGCAGTGATTTGTGATTGTGAAAAAAACAGTTCTCTGCTTTTGTTGATGCAACAAAATCACATACCCACAACAATATTTGTGGGAAGAGACAAATATTCACGACAATAAAGAAGTGGGTTTCAAACCTGTCTAGAGCTCAGTTTCCTTTCCTTCCACGTATGACTGCCTCCCTCCACTGACATGCAGCTAACATGGCTATTTGATTGCCCTCGCTGAGGGTGAAGGGGGTGACACTGCAGGAGATGAACCATGAGGGCAGCAGTTATGTAGTCCTCAGGTGAAGAAAAGCAGTCCTACGGGACCAGAACAGAGACACGGGGAAATGGCAGCTGTATGAATCCTAGAACGTGCAGTGTTTTATTAGGGTCCGTGTGCGTGTGCCTTCAAGTCAGTGTTGATGTCAGCCCTGCAAGGCAGTCCAGACCAGGCAACCAAAACCAATGACTTTCTCTACCCCCATTCCTGCTTTGGACTCAGATTTCTTTCATCAGGCTGTGGCTCTTCCTCTGTCTCTCAAGGTTATTCTCACACAGTTGACTCCTGGCAATTGCCTGAACAAGTCCCTGCAGTTTTCTTGGCAAGATTTCAGAAGTGGTTTGCCATTGCCTCCTTTGTAGGGCTGAGAGGGAGTGACTGGCCCAAGGTCACCCAGCTGGCTGGGTGCCTAAGGCAGGACTCGAACTCACAGTCTCCCGGTTTCTAGCCTGCTGCCCTAACCGCTGCACCAAACTGGCTCTCTTTATTAGTGTAACCCATTCTATCTATTGCCCTAATCATCTTATAGTCAAAGCCCATGCTGTACCACCTGGAGGGCACCAGGATGAGAAAGGCTGACAACATAGCTCAGTCCTATGAAATCAGTATTGTTTAACAGCCCAGTGATTTTAATAGTATTTATTTTGATCCCCTGGGTCCTCACCACTATCTTATGGAGGGCATTAGCTGAGACTATCGCAATTTTATCAAGCATCAGGGCCGACAGAATACCACATGGTCAGCTCATGGTTGTTGTGACTGTATATTTTCTATGGGGGGTTGGATTATGTCTCCATCTCTCCATTTCTTTATTTACACTCTGATATGTAAATTCACCTTCAGGTGTAGCCTCTTTCTCCTTTCTGCTTAAGATTCTTTGGAGTAGTTAAAGCCAAAATGAAGATTTTAAGGAACTTAAACACAACAGGTAGAAAGTAAACAATCTGAAACACATCAATCACACTAGAAATTAGAAATATCTGTAATTGGTAATTTGGATCCTGTCTTTGATAAAACTATCCCACATTTCAACATCTAACAAGCCAAAGCATGAAGTGCTATACAGGTAGTCCTTGCTCAGCAACCACTCGTTATGCTGACCCTTTGAAGTTATGACAGCGCTGAACAAGGGGACTTATGACTGTTCCTTGTAGTTGTGGCCATCACAGCATCCCCACGATCACATGATTACAGTTCAGGTCTTTGTGAGCAACTGGCTCACAATTATGATGGTCGCAGCGTCCCACAATCACGTGATTGCCATTTGCGCCCTTCACTCTTGGCTTCCGACAAGCAAAGTCAATGGAGAAGCTGGCAGGAGGTCGCAAATGGCAATCACGTGACTGCGGGATGCTGTGACTACACGGGATTTGCCTAATGACAGCAACTTGAACTGGCATAACTGCTGTTGTAAGTCTGTCATGCTTTATGACCATGTTGCTTAGTGACAGAGTTGCCAATCCCAATTACCATGGTTAAATCTGTACTAGCAGTGCTCTTCATTCATAAACTTAATAGTGACCAAGAAAATGATTCTGAAAGAATCAATGTGTAAGACTGCCATAAGAATTCAGGAATTCAGTTATCCTTGCATATTGCAAGGTGGAATTAGTAGTATAAATACAGATAGTCCTCATTTAATGACCATTTGTTTAACAACAGTTTGAAGTTATGATGGCCTTGGAAAAAGTGCTTTACAACCCGTACTCGCACTTATGTCTGTTGCAAACCATTGGACCATCCCCCGCGGTCACATAATTGCGATTTGCGACCTTTCTTATGATGGTCGTTAAGCAAATCACATGATCATTAAGCAAATTTCGGCAAAAAAGTCCATTGGAGAAGCTGGATTAGTTTAACTTAATTCACTTAACGACCATCGTAAAAATGGTTGTAAAGTCGGGTCTGGTCATGTGGTGACTTGCTTAATGACTTCCCCCTTAATGACCAATTTTCTGGTCCCTATTGTGGTC
The DNA here is from genome assembly GCF_059951505.1 of Python bivittatus. Classification (NCBI taxonomy): domain Eukaryota; kingdom Metazoa; phylum Chordata; class Lepidosauria; order Squamata; family Pythonidae; genus Python; species Python bivittatus. Next base: position 2,023,173 of record NW_028277121.1, read on the forward strand.
ATTAAGTGAGGACTACCTGTAAATGTATTTCCTTTGTTTTGAATAATGTTTTCTTTTTCTACACCTTTAGTTTATATATTGTTAATGTCCCAAATTTCTGGGGAGATGAAGCTAAATAGTACTGCTCCTCCATAGCAGCTTTGATATGGAAAGTTCTCCCCGCTGAGACAGGATTGGCTCCTGTCTGGTAGCTTTTAGGAGGATATTAAAAACTGAGTTTTTTCCAGGAGCCTTTCAACAACAGCATCTGTGCCTCTTCTTGTTCTTATTTTTTTCCCCTACTTCGTTTTTGTTTCATGCAATTTGAATTTTATGTTGCTTTAATTCTGTTACTGTTCTGAGAGCTGCAAGATTGTGGCAGGAAAAAGAATGGAATGTAAGTAAATAAGCAAATAAAAATATATTTAAAATGTGTAAAATTAAAACTATCCAGGCAGCACAGTGATAAGACACAAAGGTTCTAAATTTTAATCCTGAATGTGTAAAATGGGAATTACTTTTCCAGACGTCTGGAAGCAATCAGAGTTATAGTCATGTTTAATCTCACTGTTATATGCGGTTCTTCTTATGCAAATGTTCGTGTGCCCAATATGGGCTGTTCGACTTTTGTTGAATACATGTAATTTTTGAAAACAAAAACCAAAAACCAAGCATTACAATGGTTGATGGAACATGTTTATTGTCTGTGCTTGAAAGTTATGTGCTGAGCATAGTGAATTCTGATCTGTTTGGGTTGCTGAGTAAACCCTGCACACCCAGCCTCTTTTATCAGCAGGTGATCAAACAAATACCATTTTTTTTACCAGCAGGGGCCCAGTTTATAAAAGGGAAGATTGCAGCAGTGATCTACATTAATTGCAGAATATGACTCTTTAAACTCAGCGACCTACTTCATTTACAAAGCTATAGAAAGTTGCATCACACACCGATACAAAGATTTTTTGAAATATTGTTTATTTTATTCCATTTTAATTTGGTTTTTATTTAGAAGGCAAGGAACCTTGACTTTGTCGCGGAACCATAACTTATAAACGTACAGGTGAATGATTACAGTCATCACCCAAAATGAATAACAAATCCTCCTGCATTTCTAATCGAAATGCCTGGTTAACTTTGTTCTAAACAGAAAAATGTTTGGGGAAAGGTAAACAGGTGTGAGAAATGAACTGATCATGTTAAAACAAAAATTGTTGGGGGAAGTTGACTGAGACAAAACAAAAGCATTTGGATCTATAGACTGAGAGTGTAAAATCTTTCTAGCACTGAGCTTGGCATTCAAATGCAGATATTTACTGGACTGCAATCTCATAAGAATGCAATGGCTGAAAAATTATATATGATATACGGTACACGTATGTGATCTCTGCAGTTTCCTCTGCCCCGTGGTTCTCAAGCCAGTATATATAATCACACTGATTTGCATGCCATCATGTCCACGTGAATGCAGACAAGCAGGGACTGAAAAGGTTTCGGTCGTACCACTGCCTGTTGCCATTAAGACCAAAAATGAGTTTAACTGGCCTTTCCTTTCCAAGAAGAAGCTATGAGGATTTGCCACCAATAGCTTCAGCAATGTCTTAGTAAGTGATAATTATTTGTTCGGTTTAATTAAAGACAAATAATTTTTACCCTGACCAGGGTTAAATGATGTCCTAGCAATAGCCCATGCCTGGATTTTTCCATTATGTTAGTACTTCTTTGTAACGTTAGCATCAGGCTGCTGTATCTGAAAACAAATCATGCCCTCTGCTGGGATAACAATATTACATATTTATTTAAAGTATTTTTTGCTGGCAGGTTACATAAAATGAGACTTGATCATATTAAGGGGCTGAAATTATTGAAAAAATGGGAGGAGGAAGAGATGATATGGAGGCATAATTTTATACTCAATTTGCTTACGGAAATAGGCATGTTATTTAAAGGCCGTTCAGAAGTAACTAACAACACCTGTCAATTCCTTAAGATGCACAAGCTCCAGCCGAATACAATAGAATCGGGTTCTGCCAGGAAGTCAGCTCCCTGAAATCGTTAAATCTAGTCAAACAGGTCTGCCAAGCAGGATATGTAGCTAGATACGCAATGAAAGTATTGATGTGGAATCCTGGGCCAAGAGACAACTTCCTAATTTGCGATTTCTTTTAACAGAAGGTGGGTTGACTTTTAACACAAAACACAAACATGCTGGAGATACCAGGTTGGGGAAAAGTGATTACCTGACACCAGGGTGGGGCTGGCTGGAGACCCAATGAGGGTTTCTAGGGAAGCTGACTGTAATCAGGGTGAGGTGCTAAAGGCTGAAGTTGCAAAATAAATAAATACAAAGAAAAAGAGGAGGCCAGGTAGGGAACATTTGGGAGGAAATTCTAGGTGGCTTCATGGTTTCCTTCCTTCCTTCCTTCCTTCCTTCCTTCCTTCCTTCCTTCCTTCCTTCCTTCCTTCCTTCCTTCCTTCCTTCCTTCCTTCCTTCCTTCCTTCCTCCCTCCCTCCCTCCCTTCCTTCCTTCCTCCCTCCCTCCCTCCCTCCCTCCCTTCCTTCCTTCCTTCCTTCCTTCCTTCCTTCCTTCCTTCCTTCCTTCCTTCCTTCCTTCCTTCCTTCCACACTGATCTCTACTGGCTTCCTTAATTTGTAGTTTTAAGTGCTTCTGAAGTGAGCATTAGGTGGCATCTAAAATTCTAATATCAGAAAGAAAAGGACAAGGGGAGATAGGGGGCACTTTAGAAGATGAAATCCAGTGTTACTGTGTGAACTCACATCCATTTTTCAGAAGATCTGGGTGGGGTGAAACGGGCCTGCAAAGAAGACTATTCAGTAGAATGGACAGAGGCACAAGACAGTAGTTATTTGGCAGGAATCTTTCCACTTGAATTACCAGGGAGAAGTTGGTCTTAATTGCTGGGCTTCAGATAATTAATAGGGCTCTGCAGAGATACATGACCTAACTGGAGTTGTCCTCCTCTTGGAAAGTTATATGAGCTGCTTAGGTTGCTGAGGGGGTAGCTTGTCCTGACATATCCAACTTCAGAGCATCAAATGAAAAAAAATGGAGCCTGCTACCCATTATCTAGATGGAAAAGCTTAAGTAAATGGGCATTTTTTGTTTTGCTTTGCTTTGTTTTTTCAAAACAGAATGACATTTCTAGAAAAATTAGAACATCGTAAGTGGAGGAATCTAATGAAATTTCATAGCGTTGGTTTTTCAATTATGTCTTCAATTTTTTTTTTACCCATACCTTTTTTTAAATGTTGAGACACAATTTAATGAAGTTTAAAGCAAAAATGAATTTTATAGCAAGGAATAGCTGTAGAAAGAGATCTTTGGTTTGCAAACGGAATGGGTGAATGGACAACTGACAGTCAGGGAGAGGTGACATAAGAAATTAAGCGTCTTTCATTTTTCCATTAAAAAAATGTAGATTTATAAGGCAGCACATCCTTCAATCTGATGGAAGTGAATTTGCTTTCAAATTTCATTTAAAAGGAGAAGATATTTTAGATGAAATTCTCAGAAGTAGCATGTTCTTGCACTTATTTAGAACTGAAATACGGTAAACTTGATTTTTTGTGTGTGAGTGTCTCGCCTTTCATTGTTGAATCATCTCTCCTGGCTTCCTTGTTTCAGTTAAATCCAGGGGTGATGACTGGCTATTAGAACTGTCACTCAAATAAAGGAAAATAGGGCAACACCTCTTAGTTTAAATTCTGGAGGGAGAGGGGGTGGAAGAGAGAGGGATTTGGGGAGGTGTGAGAGATGCTGAGAGTCCTAGCCCAAGGAAGTCCTCCAACTTTCAGCTTGATAGGTTTCAGAACAGACCCATAGGGAAGACAAAGATTTGTAGCCTATAGATACTTCGTTGAATGTAAATTACCACTGTAGGAGTCATCTTGCTGTGAGAGGAGAGATAAACTTATTTATTTATTTATACATCCCATTTATACAGCCGCCCATCTCACACAAGCAACTCTAAATGAATGCTATGGGGAAGTTAACCAGACTTAAGAGGACTTTAGAAAGACTCTTCAAGTTGTATGATAAAAGATAATTCAATGCTTTGTTCCAATGTTATTAAAAATTGCTCCACCGATGTTCCACTTATGTATATAGACAAAGAGAGGGAGAAACAGAGAAAAAGAGTTTGATGGTGGCAGCAACTAACAGATCCTTTAGAGATTTCTGTAGATCACCGGGATTATGGTCTGATTCTAAAGAATCCCCCCCCAAAGGACGACCGTAATAGTTAAATTGTGCCACGTGCATCATAAGGGAAAAGTAATGGCAGCAAACACCCAGCTGCAGACGCCTCTGCTACCTTCGATTACTCAATCAAATAAAAAACACAAACAGAAGAATTTTGAAAGCAATTATCAGGCATCCTGAGAGTAAGGCAGATAATAATCTGCCAGGGTTATTAGAAATAATATCCCACATCAAGGTAGATAAAACCCATGCTGATTTGCTCCATTCCAGTCTGGACCGAGTAGTTTCTGCAAAAGCAACCTACCATCCTAATGAGTAGGTTAAGAAAATGTTATATTTTTCCTCTTACACACAACATACTTGCACAGACATGCATCCAGTAATGGAAAAGAGAGCAAGAAAGAGAAGCTACGATTTGTCACAAAACATCAGTCCAGGAAATAGGTTGAAAGATGTTGCTGGTCCTTCCAGGCATTTAGTGACGTCCTTGAGAGCATTTAATTGAAGGGAGGACTGTGCCTTTGAGGGATCGGAGGCACCAGAGAGGAAGTCAAGGCAGAGTGACTGAGAAGCGGAAGCAGCACCCTTATTAAATTCGCAGCAACTCTGTAGTTGCATTCTTCCTATATCCACTGAGGCCTTTCCCCCACCCTTAGGAGTGCCCGAAGTCCCAGCTGTACTGCAACTCACAGCTTGAGACTGGTGTGGGCAATTAAAGAAAAAAGAAAACAATTTAGCAACCAGAAGCTGACACTGCCAAGGAGAGGAGCTAAAATGTTGAGAAGAATCCCACCAGCCAAGAACTGTATAGATTAAATTCATGCTAAAGCTTAGCTTAATGTAACCCTTAACTATAGATCATTTGGCTGTAGTTAAGGGAGACATAGATAGATTTGTGGCTGATACTTTGCTCTTCAGGTTGGTTGAGTTTTTATATGTTGTTGTTTTTAAGTCATTCTGGAGTCGGATCAATCAACCAATCAATCAGTCCTGAATGTGTGTTCAACGGTGCAAAGTCAAGGGGAGAAAAGAGACTATTTTTGCAGCAGTTGTCAACTGGCTGAAGTTCTGCAGAACTGGATGTCCATAGAGAGGGGTTCCAAAAGTCAAGATGGTGGCTGTCACCATGCGAATGAGGCCCTGCCCTGACACATGTACAAACGGGACAGGGCTTTGATCGCAGAGTGGTGGCCACCATCTGGCCACGCATCGAGCTGTTTCCTTGCTCCATTCCTGCTTCATCTCAGTTTGAGCTGAGAAGAGTGGCCTTTAGAAAGAACAAATGCCTTGTTTTATATTTCTTTTGTTTTTCCCATGCTGGCTCTAGGACTGCGGTTGGCACTTGGGGTAATTTTAAATGCTGTCTGTGAGCAATCAGCAATCAGTGCTGATTGTCTGTAATTTTTTTAAAAAAAATTCTTCACCTTTACTGCTTCAGATCAGAAAGTGGAAAAGGAGTTGCGTCAGAGGCAGAAAGGCTGCCCTCACCCTTGGCCCAGCCTTTATTTTAATCCTTTTGCATCATGACTGCCCAGAGATAAACCCTGATTCTCATGTGGCTGTTGGTAGGAAAAAGGTCACCCATCCTTAGCCGGTCGGAGATCTTGCATTAATTATAAGGCACCACCGCGATGCTTAAGCAATCAAATTTGACAATGTGCTGACATTACCGAGGTCGCATAAGAGTTGCATAAATGGGTGAGTGAACACTTTCACACAGAGTGCTGACCCACTGCCAAAAAGCGAATGAACTTTTGACTTCATACCAGCAGAAATGTTCTTCCCCCCAATTTCAGATGTAAAATACAAATGTTCAGCAGGCCTTCTCTGATTAGCAAAAGGAGCCATAGGGCTGTTTTATATCTTCTTTGGCAGATTAACTTTCTCTATACGATCCTCTTGTACTTGGAACCTACTCAGTCTCAATTATTTTAATTTTTCATGGCCGATTTCTGAGTTTTTTCATCACTTTTTCCCTTTATACTTAACCAGATCTGTGTGAATTCAGGGCTGGAAATCCTTAAATTGTAAATTAAAAAAAAACTCAGTTTCTCCCGCTCATGCAGTGACAATTTCTGATGGAATATATATTAAGAAATTACCTCTTAAATACTGATGAAGTATCTTTTTCCTCTGTTTTTATAAGAAGGCATATATTGTAAAGCAAGAAGTACATTTCACAGTGATCACGTAGCACTATTTAGACAAATGATATTTGTTCAGCAGGGTTGACTTGGTTCAGCTGAAAAAATGTGATTTATATCAACAGTTTTTGCAAAAAGGAGTTTCTCCTTTTCTCTGTTAAACTGTCAAAATTAACCCACTTCCTCTATCTATCACACACACACACACACACACACACACACACTTATATGCACATGTACACTCACAAACACCAACTAACAGACTTTGTCTGTTTCCTTCTAGGGTGCTGAGAAAATTTTGTCAATGAATGAATCAGGGGAGCTGCAGGACCTCTTAACCAAAATCGAGGTAATTAACGAGCTTAGCAAAGATTTTTACCCTTTGGGTTCTGATTGCTAAGACCGTTTGCTTTAAAATGAAGCGTTGTTAAATTCCTCCTGTCGATGGGTAAGAATGTGTGCTCATAGTTTTGTATTTTTATAGCTGCATTATTTTTTCTTTGTAAGAACTTACCTGAAAACTCCTACACTTTGTCTTATTAGAGGGATAAATGTGATGTGTCATTAGTCATGCGATTAATATTTGTGTGGTAGTTTTCTTCTTAAAATCAAATTTTAAGAAATTTTGATTCTTAAAATCAAATCAGAAGCACCAGTCTGGATACGGCCATAGCACAGACAGAAGGGAAATTATATTTCTTTGTTCTTTGTGTCTTTACTAATTATTCATTCTTGCTTATGTCTCCTGCCTGGCTGCCAATATGCTTTCTCAAACCACCTAACGATACAGGCATTCCTTCCAATGTACGTGGAGTTAAATCTTCATCAGTCTCTTAATTCAAAGGCCAAATCATTCTCCTGAATGGTTTCTATTTATTTAACCAAAATGCGCAATTAAGATGAATCTGAATGATCATATGATAACTACTCACCACATAGAAAACATAAGGAAGGCAATCCTGCTTTGTTTTTAAGGTACAGCATCAAGAAAAGGAGAAAATTACTTATAGGGAAAAACTGATCAACAGCAGTAGATACTAAATTCTTACACAACCACTAATCCTTGTGGTTTCATCAAGATTCACACCAGATCACAGCTTCCTGGGGAGGTATGGCGAACTGAAGATGGCTCTGAGAAAGTGGAGCTGGTGACCGCGTCAAAGACCAAGAAGCCGGTGAGCAGACTGGTCCCTTGGAACCTCTCCGGATAAGGAGAGGATGGGAGATCTCCCACATGTGCTCCAGATGGCTGCTCCTTGTGAGGAGACTGCAGGACAACAGTTTTCCATGGGTTTGAGTGCTGAGGGACAACAGGATTAGCCAGCTTGCTCACAACCGCAGCGGAGACTTTTAAGGGACAGTACGTTCACAAACAACACTTTCTAATCACTTTCGGAAATTGCCTATAAACCGTCTTAAAGCTATTAAACACCTTTGGAACAACAAGTTTGAAAAGTCTTCATAGGGTGAGTTTATCTTCAGCTCTGAACAAAAGACAAGCTAATTATAAGCTTAAGAACTTAAAGAATTTGAAATTAAATATAAGCTTAAGAACTTAAAGAATTTTAGCAAAAAGTTAGTAAGATTTTGATCTTACAAAGTTGTAAAGTTATAAATGGATTAAGGGTCCAGATAAATTTGGAACATTGACTTTTACTATATGATTTTGGAATTAACTATGAAAAATAAATAACTTCTCAGGGGAAACAGACTTATTTTGGCTATCTTGGCTATTGCAAGTCATTACAATAGATAAGTGATGACTTTAGAAACTGGACACTAGAGGGGATTAAAGATTTTAAGCAGAAGAAAACAAAAATACAAGCCTGTTCTTCATGTCAGTTAACATTGGGACTTACAAAATGATGCAAAACGTTATAACATCAGAAATATTAAAGAAGATCTCTGAAGAATGGAGTCAGAAATTAGTAACTACAATATGAACGCTGTCAGTAATGATGTCTGCTTCTATGGATAGACTATGTCCAAAAGATGTTAATGAAAGAATGACAGATGTGGAACAAATTTTATCTGACAAGACGGAGAAAGTACCAAAAGTGGAACTACAAATTACAGACCAAGAGAATGATTTGGAAAAGGATGCTTTACTGGATATAAAGAAAAACAAAAAACAAAAACAAAAAACAAAAAAAACCCCAAAACAAAAACAAAAACTGGCTGAAGTTTTAAAAATTAAAATTTAATTTCTTTTTCTTTTTTCCTGCACTTTTTATTCTTTCTTTCCATTCTCCTCTCCTTCTCTAATTAGTTTGTTTTAGTTTTTACTAATGTAATTCAAATTCTTAATTCAAAAAAAAAAGATTCATACCAGAACATCAGTGTCCAGAGGGTGGATCAAAAAAGAGAAGTTACTAATCATGACAGTGGACTAGAAGCCACTTTATTCGTGGGTCATGTTGCATGCGCACACAAAGGGCAGAGTTTCCATTGAGCTGCTACAACCACTGTGTTGCCTTTTTTGAAATGCAGATCCTCAACACCCCGTGGACACTGGTGCATCAGACAGAGCTGTAACCTTGCTTCTCCAGACACTTAACTCATTCAGGAATTGGCTTATTCAGCAGAAGTCTTACAAATTCAACTTGGCTTGGCAAGATTAAACTCTTCATTGCAGTTTTGCAGGCAAGAATGAAGCCACTCATCCAGTGACCATTCAGAGTTAAGACGGTGCTGAACGTGTAGGACTTATGACTGGTCCTTGAAGTTGTGGCCATCGCAGCACCCTCATGGTCACGTGATCGCAATTCGGGTGCTTGGTGACTGGCTGGCATTTACAACTGTTGCAGCATCCCGCGGCCATGTTATCACCATTTGCAACCTTCCCTGTTGGCTTCCCACAAGCAAAATCAATGGGGAAGCCGGCAGGAAGTTGCAAAGCTCCAGAAGCATCCAGGCTACTTCTGCTGAGCTGTCTTTGTTTTTCATCACCAACCTGCTGGTGGCCCAAATGAAGCAGTGGGAGCAGGAGGAAGAAGAGGAGGAGGAGGCAGCAGAGAGAGAGGCCAGGCTCGACTAGGCCCATGGGCAGATGCCAGTGCCCTGAGCTCCATCTGGCCTCCATTGCTCCCTCATGTGCGGCCAGCCCCTGGGGCCCTACCTGGAACTGAGCTCACCACGTGGGAGGACGCCTTGGAGTGGCACCGATGGGTGTGCAAGGCTTTCAGGGGCTGCGCCAGTCCGAAAGTAAACTCCACACGAAGAGCTGCCCAGGCATCTGCTGGTGATCTATGCCATCAGGCTTGCAGAGAGCTGGTGGGCAGCCTCCCCACTTGCCCTTGGGCCTGACTGGAGCGGGATTCATGCCCCAAGCCTCCCCATCTTTGGGGCCACAGGATGCACTCCCCTGGTTGTGGCCTGCCTAGCAGAAGAATGGGAGACAAGCCCAAAGTGCACCTGCCCACCACCCTGGTTCACCCTCCCCCTCCAAGATGCAGCCTGCATTCTGCAGGCCCTCTGGGTTTCCCCCAGAGCGCATCATAGAAGAGGGTGAGGAGAGGCTAGCTCTGGAAAGAGGGGTGCCATTTCTCCTCAAGCGACCAGTTTAGCCACTTATGTCCTTGCTTAACGACTGCATGGGAGTCCCTTAACGAAGGCAACCAGAATAGCCGTAACTGCTATCATAAGTCAGTGCTGTCATGTGATTTTTCGCTTTACAACCTCATCACTTAGCGACGGAGTTGCTGGTTCCAATTCCTGTAGTTAAGTGAGGACTACCTGTACACACAGAAGTCAAAGAACTTATAGGGGTCTGCCCTCTTGGATTTAAATTCTAGACTTTTCCTTCTGCCTTTTCAAATCAGTGGAAACTTTGCTTGATGATGGTCTTGGAAGGTATCTCTTCTGCGCTGACATAACAGTTTTCTCTAGCCATTCCTTACAAGTTTCTCCCGAATTGTGTGCGTGTGTGTCTGTATGTGTGTGGTAGTAAAAGGTACCCCTCCATACATACGTGAGCTACATTCACTACCAAACTTATGAGATGCCCTCCCGTACATACAAATTGCTTAAAGTGCCCTTGTAAGAAGACATTCACAGCAAACTGAATTGACCCTGAATGATGACGGGGAGAAGACTCAGTCAGGAACCCGTGGCCCAGTAAACCAGATTGTTTCTATTCACTGAGATAGTACAGCTGCCATGTGACCTAGTAGGAAGAGATAAATGATAAGAAGGTCACCAGATGAGTTTATCAAAAACATTCCAACGTCATGCTGTAATTTCCACTGTGTCCTCCTGGGAGGAAATAGTAGCAGTCCAACTGGTCGGTTCTACTTAACAAGTTCCGTAAATGGGCTTGGAAAGTTTACATATAGTTCTGCTTGAAACATACAGAGGATACCCATAGCTAGCTAGCCCGCTACAGCAGTGCCCAGAGACCTCCAAAGACTGAGGCAGGTTATAGAAGCAGCCGTTCCAGCTGGCCTTTGAGCTTGATAGCCTTTCTTTTTTTAAAAAAAGCAAAAAGTGTATATAATTTATAGAACCCATATTGAGATCTGTGGCTCGGTTCAGGATGAACGAGTCCAATACAGCACCTTGGCCACAGAGGCTCGAAATGCGAAGGGCAGCTTCAGAGAGGCAAGGAGAGAATTAACTCTTCCTCCCCAACCCATCTCCCTGGCCTTGAGTCTTGAGGCGGCTGCTGTTTAAATAATGAAATAGTGCATGTTGATGTCTTCCTTACTAGGGTCAATCAGTCATGTTTGGCTGTCTAATGCAGTGTTTCTCAACCTTGGCAACTTGAAGATGTGTGGACTTCAACTCCCAGAATTCTGGGAGTTGAAGTCCACATATCTTCAAGCTGCCAAGGTTGAGAAACACTGGTCTAATGCAACTAATGGATGCAACTCTTCTTTTTTTCCTTGCTGCAGAGAGTTCAACACCCCCATGAATGCCTCTCCTGTGGGGGCTTTGGTTTTCTTCCGTGCTCGGTGTGCCATGGGAGCAAGATGTCCGTGTTTCGGAACTGTTTCACAGACTCCTTCAAAGCCCTCAAGTGCACGGCTTGCAACGAGAACGGGTTGCAGCGCTGCAAGAACTGTGTGAGCTAAGGATGGCATGTTGTCTCGCACACACACAGACCCACACGGACAACCTCATTTTATTACATCAACATAGCAGTTTGTGATACTCTTTTTTTAATTAAAAGCCACCACGTTTATCTAGTTCAACCAATAAAGCTCATTTGTAATCAATATATTAAAAAATCCCCTCTCACCCTGATGGGTGGTCTGTGTCTTCCTCAATCTCGGGTCCTCTACCAGAGGCCTGGGAGTTGGAGGGTTCTGCACGGTATCTGAGCTTTTCCTGGCACGGCACTCTTTTGGGCAGAGAGCTCTGATGTTGTATGGCTAGAATCTTTCATGCACTGAGATTCCACACCGAGGCATAGAAGAAGCCAGGATTTTACCCGCAGTTCAAGTTACACAGAATAAATCACACACACAAGCTAAGGGGAAAAGTAGGAAGGATTCCATGGGTGGAAATCTTGAAAGGAAAAACGTTCAGGAGGATTGAGAAGTTCTGAAAAATGAGGTAATTAAGGCCCAAACACAAAGAACTTGAAAGAGAAAGAAAAATGGGAGACACCTGATGAAACCAGTTTGGTTGCATAAAGAGCTCTCTGATAAGCTGAGAAACAAGAAGGACAAGTTTCAAAAATGAAGAGAGGGGCATATAACAAAAACAGAATGTCAGAATAAGCCTGTAGGGATGGGGTCAGGAAGGCTGAGGCTCAGAATGAGCTGAGGTTTGCAATTAATGCTGAAAAACGTTCTTTGGGGAAGTGTGGTCCAACTGGGGAGTTGGGGCAGGGAGGGCAGAAGAGAAATGCAGGTCAAAATTGGTAAGGGACTGGTGAGGGAACACCTAGCTGGATGGATTACCTCTCAGGGTGCTAAACAAACTGGTGGAGATGGTCTCAGAACTGCTGAGCATATTCTTTGAGAACTCTTGGAGTTAAGGGGAAGTGATGGACGATTGGAGAAAAGCTAATAATCCCATATTCAAAAACAGGAAAAGGTGGACCCAGGAAACTACAGACCAATCAGACTGGCAACAGTACCTGGGAAAATCTTAGAAGATAATCAAAAGAAGGGGTTGCAAATACTTAGAAATGGTGTTTGCTAGAAGCCAGCATGGGTTTGTTAAAAGCAGATGATGCCAGGCAAAACTTATTGCTATATTTAATAACAAATTGTAGATTTTTGAGGGAAGCACACTTATGGATGAATTCAGGGGGATTTCTGGTCTTTGAATTGTATCAACATCTGAAAATCACTGTCCAGCCAACAGGTTGGACAGATCCTCCATTTACTCCCCTCTGTTGCCAAGATGTGATTTGAACTAAGGAAATGCTAGACTTCTCCATTTGGAAATCTTGTTGCTTTGTTGATATTTATTCATTCATTTAACTGAACTATCCCTTTATTGTATCAAACACATGCAAATGAATGGAGCATAATACAGATGGAGTTACATCCTTAAGCTAAATGTTCTCCGTCACTACCTATTGCCAGTTTACCACACCTCTCCAACCTCTTTAGAAACGTTTGGGCACGTGGTTAAAGATAGGTAGCGACTGACCCAGGTAGATTTCATTAGGGAGGACGTTCCATAACTGGAACAAGGTTGTCTTGACTGCCATCCATTAAAGTTTGCCTGTTGTTGAGACATAGAAGAGGGCTGATTATGTATGGAAGAAGAAAGTGTTTAAATATCCTGGGTCCATTTCCCAGGTTTTATTTCATATGTTCCTTGCTATCTTTTCAATGTCCATGCTAATATAATCTTAAAATATAACTTAAGAACTGTACTGATGGGTGTATCCTTCATGTACACAGTCTAGAATTCGTTCCTTGTTATATTTAACACCAACTGCAGCCATTTCTAATCTAGCCTGACCAAACAGCTATCCATGCCCTGATTACATGCATTCTGTGTAGGAAGCACGGTGCACAACATGACAATTAGACTGTTAACCAGTGCAGAATTCTGAAAATGTATTAGGTGCACGTTGGAAGACCTGTGCTAGTGTTCAGTTGTTTCCTGGACATTATTTAAGGTATTGTTTTAAGTATCTAATTGGCTTACTGACTTTCTGTGCGAAAGACCATCTCTCTTGATATCCATCGGTCCAGAAATTAAGTTTGGCAGGAAAGGCCTCCTGAAAGATATCCTTACTTCATATTTTGGGGAAATAGAAAAGGGGACATTTTTTTGTTGTTACCAGAACTATGAAATCTACAAGCCCTTCAGCTATCTGGAGACACAGAATTTGGAGGTACACCAGGTTTACAAGTGAGTTCATTATTTGTTCAACTTCTTAGTTTTATATAAACAAATGAAGTATTTTAATCATAAAATATTGTCATATAATTGTACATTCTTAACATTTGCTAAAATCTGCCAAAGTCCCACTCTTTGCTGAAAAAACAGGCATGTTATTACTGATGACAGTATTTCATTTCTTCTTTACTTTTATATAGCTCTTTAGAAACTGGACACAATTGGAATGCAGGTCACTCTTAAACAGCTCTCAATTGATTCAAAGAGGGGAATAAATTATTCCAGATTTAGGTTGGCTTAAAAAGGACCCTGATCCTGGAACTGCTATGAATAATATAGAGACCTGAGATCCAATGGATTCAAACATGCTGTCATGTTGACCGGGGAACAATGGTACAATTGTCTGTAGCAATGTTTTTCAACCTCAGCAACTTTAAGATGTATAGGCTTCAAATCCCAGAATTTCTCAGACCGCATGCTGGCTGAGGAATTCTGGGAGTTGAAGTCCACACATCTTAAAGTTGCTGAGGTTCAGAAACACTGGTCTACAGGATTGTATGTGTCCATAAGCTTTTTTGCAATTGTAACTCAGGCCTCCAGGCTGTATCATTGTCTGTGCTCCTCTAACAATATATCTCATATGTGATAGAATGTACAGCTAGCGTTAACTTTGATTTCCACATTTTCATAAGTCTCGATTGCCTTCTGGTGCTGTTTAAAGATGGTTATTATTTCTCTTTTACAAATGCTTTGCAATCATCATCTGCATTTTATCTATTCTCCATTCATTCTGACATGATGGTTTGGTAGGCTGTAGTTTCTCTAGGCTTGTCCAGATGCTAAATCTGTTTCTTCCACCAAACCAACTTTATAGCTCAAATGACACCAACAGTGAATAAGCAAGAAAAGATATGGGTCAAATATTAGATCTGCTTCTTGGACCTTGCATACCACCCAGAGTCAGTAAGGTAGGGGATGGCATGTCATTTTAAAAAAATGAATAAATAATAAAAATGCCTAGATTTTGAGAAAAAAATTATATACAAAAACTTTTGTTTTTGTATATTAAAGCAATACAATTAAAAATAATAAAAAGTCCATCCTTTATTGGGGTGGCCTATAAATCTCATACATAAAATAAATTTAATAACCAAACCAATACTATATTTTGCCCATCATTGCTCAGTGTTATTTTTTTGTGGCTAAAGACGGACCCCTTTTCATACTTGTTGGATTTAATTAATGAATAACCATATATGGATTTTGCTGATCATGAACACTGCTTCTTTTTCTTCATCACCATCATCATTCAAAAAATAATGGCAGATGTTTCATGTATTATTTCTAGCCACTGCTTTAAAGCTAACTTTACTCACTTAGGATATGACCACAAAAGCATTCGACAGGAAACATTTCTGCCCTAAATAATTTAGATGGTGGGAAAATTTTGATTGCTTGGCTTAGTTTAAATAATTTAAGGATGATACAAAAGAGTATTGTAATCCTGGGACAATTTGCAGCATGAAAATTAGAAAAATCATTCTTTATGCACCCCCCTGACTCTTTCATCCAACATCGTTTTTCTCATTTGGGTGTTGAATCGGCAAATGATGACATTTCAGAGTAAAGGGTTATGAAAAGACCAATCTGGTGTAAAACGCTTCTGGCTTATCAGTGCGCTGTTGTGAAAAATGGCTTTCAGACAAGCTAAAAGATTTATGAACCCCCAATAAGTTCTTGCTCAAGTAATGCCACTTTGCAATGTGAACTTACACAGAAAACTTACACAGGGTGTTTCCATGTCCAGACTCCACATTTTGCCTTTTGAAGGAGACAACACGTCTTCTGGCAAAGGGATGTCTTTTAATAGCCAATTAGTATCTAGCAAATGTGCATGTAAAAAAAGAATGCATTGCGGGATGGGGGCAGGGGAGAAAACAATGTGAAATTATATTAGCAGCCGTCTCAGATGATCTAACTAGCAACTATGTTTTGACTGAGGAATCCAATCCTTACTATGAGGCACTGATTATATTTGATGAGGAAGGCAATCAATTCATGATGGTCTTTGCTGAAGCTATGATCTAGACTTCATTGTACTGAACATTTCATTTTATAGCCTGCTCCAGTTTTTAACTCTTCCCTAACCTGGAGCCCACCAGATGGATTGGCTTACAAACTCTGCTGTTGCAACCAAGGACAGCAAGGCTACTGGCATGCTGGCCAGAAGTGATGGGACTCTTAGTTTAATACATGTTGAAGACCTTAATATAGTCTCTGGATCTTATTGGTTTCTAAAGTCATGTGCAATTTTATTCCATGAATCCTACAGGAAACAAATACATGTCCTGGTATCTTGATGACTAAGATGAAAGAGGTTTGTAAAAATGGTTGCAACTGCCTGAGGATTTTTTAAAATAACAATTTAAAATGCATGCCATGTGGGTTTGTATTTTGGACCTGGGTCTGAAAGGGAATGGAGTTTGAAGAAGCAAGATAGGAAGCTTTTGAAATTTGGTGTTGGAGAAGACTCCAGGGAATACCGTGATCAGCCAAGAAAACAAACAATGGATCATCAAACAAATAAACCCAGAGGTCTCACTCGAGGCACAAATGACCAGGCTGAAATTATCCTACTTCAGACACATTGTGTGAAGACCCAGCTCTCTGGAGAAGGATCTAACACTGGGAAAGGTGCAAGGAAAGAGAAGAAGAGGACGACCAGCAACAAACTAGATAGACTCAGTTTCAGCAGCGATGAGCGCACCGTCGAAAGACCTGAAGGACCAGGTTAGAAAGGACCAGGATCATGGAGAAAATTTATCTATGTGGTCGCTATGAGTCAACAATGACTTGATGGCATGTACCATCATAGATGAAAGAGAAAATACATTTGAGCACTCTCCTATGCATTTATGACTATTATGGCCAGCCACTGTTTCAATCTAAATTGTAGATTGACAAATTATTGTCACTATGATTTTTATTTTTCCATTGTTCTCCTCCTGTAGGAGATTTCTACTGTCTTTGACCTTCCCACCTCTTTTGGTGACTTCCTCTGGGCTAGGCAATTTGCCATCTGTAGCCCCCTTCTTTGAAGCCCTCAACTCCCCCAGGATTGTGACCTCACAATTTGACAGTAAATCACAGAGGTGCTTTTCCTCTACGTCCCCCCAAAAGTATGTTTAAGCCTTCAAACAGGTTACCACACTTACAATATATTGATTAATACATCCTTACTCTAGACCAGTGTTTCTCAACCTTGGCAACTTTAAGATGTGTGGCCTTCAACTTGCAGAACTGTGGGAGTTGAAGGCCACACACTTTGAGGTTGTTGAGACTGAGCAACACTGCTCTAGACTTCC
This sequence comes from Python bivittatus, assembly GCF_059951505.1. Lineage (NCBI taxonomy): Eukaryota > Metazoa > Chordata > Lepidosauria > Squamata > Pythonidae > Python > Python bivittatus. Next base: position 2,040,188 of record NW_028277121.1, read on the forward strand.
TGAAACTCCTGTCCTGATCAATGCAGGACACAACTGAATACTTTGCTTATGAGAAGTGTAGCCTTCCAACTCCTCTTAAGCTGCCAACAATCAGCCTGCCTTTTTCTGATGGAGAATGTAGTCAGTGTGTGTTTGCCACAGCAATCTAGGATAGACAGGATGTTCCTGCTTTATGTATTGACTCTGATCAAATTATTGAGCTTTATCACAATTTGTACCATCAGGACCTCATGAATATTAATGCAGATCAATTAGGCGCACAGGAAGATTTGAAAGTCACATTCTAGTGGTGTGAAACAGTGCCGAATCTGATTTTAGCCATGAGTACATTTCATAGGAACGCAAACTGTGAAGTAGGTTTAAAGCATTTCGATGAAAAAGAACAGAAAGATGAATGCTTTTGATCTTTGAAAATGAATAGCTTTCAGGGGAAATGCATTTCTTTCTTAGATGGGAATTATTCAGGCTTATCTGGCTTGTAAACAAAATTCAGAGATCCATTAGCCATGCTTCTTCTGAATATCTTTCAACACTACAAAAATAAAAATAACTCTGCATAAAGCAATAGAACATAGAATTTAATTAGTTCTTGGACTTGATATGGAGTCAAACTGAGAGAAGGGCAAGTTTCACAAGTGGCTTTGTACCTGTTTTTTTTTTTAAACCATGACTTAAAATGTCTTTCAGTTCCTCAGTTTTTCCCTCTAACTTCTCATTCAGGTGAGACATGAGTTTTTGTATTCAGTTTCCTCTAAATGTTTTCCCCTCCTATATGTGCAATTATTCTGCAAGAGACACCTTTTTGCACAAAGCCCCCTAATCATATTTTTTTTGGTGCATTTTTTAGTTTGATAACTGTGTCACAAACTTCAGAGAGGGGCAAATACTGAGGTATAATTACATTCCAGTTTGAACTCTAGTTCAGGAAGTGTGAATTATATCAGTTCCCAGTAAAATGGGAGTGGGCAGATCACTCCTTTGTGCTCCAGACTGAACGCCAGTGAGATACTAGTCATGGGCTCCACAATGTGCCATCACGTATGAGGACATCATTGCCATGCCTGGTGCAAATTACAGGATTTACATCATTTGCATAATGATGTCATTATGCCTTTGATGCCATAATGACTTGTAACAGATGCCCATCTTATCAATGGAGAAACTCTTTTCTTTTATGCCCAACACTGAAGCCTGCCTACCCCTATCCCTTTCTCTTTTTCTTTCAATCTCAGCTGTCAGGGCCAGAACGGGGAACAAATGGAGTGTAGACAATGTTCCTTAAAGCCTCAAAAATTAATAATAAGTAGCAATAAATTCCATGGTTATCGACAAACATGGAAAATCTCAAAAGGGAAGATGGCTGATATTTGGGTTTCAGTAATGAAAATATCACACCAGTTGATGCACCCAGTTTACAGCGTTAAGCTTATCACCAGCTTAGGCTTTATCAAACCACTCTCCTTTTGGATAATCCAAGGTGGGTTTTTTGCCCCATCTCTTTCTTCCCAAAATGAAAAATGGATAATATGGATTTCTGCTACTTTTCCTCCTTTGAAGAAAGTCTGATAGCCAGCTTCGCCAAGAAGCATGCTACCCAGGAACAGCCCAAAAAGCAAAACTGAGGAATCATTATATGATGACTCTGGAGATATTTGATCTGGAAGAAGTCGAGTCCCTGCACCATTTGTATTACCCTGGGGCAGTGTTTCTCAATCTTGGCAACTTGAAGACGTGTGGACTTCAACCCCCAGAATTCCCCAGCCAACATGGCTGGCTGGGGAATTCTGGGAGTTGAAGTCCACACGTCTTCAAGTTACCAAGGTTGAGAAACACTGCCTTGGGGAAAGGTCATAGGCGCATAAGAGGGATCATGATAAATGGCAGATTGCCATTGTTAGGGGGTGATGGGGGTAGGGGTGGCAGCATATAAAAGAGCAATGTGGTAACAGTAGAATTCAATACAAATTAAAGGAACAGAGAAAGAGCCAAGATGGGACTGTGGGAGCCATCAGAGAGCAACTGATTACCTGGCAGAAGGATCTTTTGAGAAGCAGAGGTATTTCTAAGCTCCAAAATGTATGTAGGCAGTGCAGTTAGGATGGCTGTTACCGCAGATATGGCCACCAGTATGTGTTTTCAACCCTTTTCATTCTCATCATCCTAGTGCTCTGATGTGCAGTTGATCTCAAACATTTAAATTATATACCATGTTGATCAAACTGTGTTCACGTACCTTAGATTAGGGGCAGGTAGTCCATGGCCTGCAGACCACACGCAGCTCTCCATTCCTGTATTTACAGCAATCCTTATTCTCCCAAGACCATACTATACCATAAGATTAAATTGTCACCACTCCATTGCTATGCTCCTTTCACCTCAGGCTGAAATTGACACCGTTGGCATCATCATCATCAGGTGCAAAATTGTTGCCTAAATTAATTTTGCTGATGCATCAGTATCCAGAAAAAATGAAATATTCTACAAGCAATAAACAGGTAGTGTAATCATGCTTCTAATTTTGCAATGACTTCTCCCCCCACCATTCTTTCTTATAATCCCCGTGTGTGAATTGGTTTTGCGACTTATTCTCTATATCTGTTGGAAAAGGGTTTAAACTACAAAATGAAGAATTCCCAGTTGGAAGCTTATATCTGCAATGCATTTAGTTGGTCTTAAGCAACCCTCTCCTCCCCTTTGGCTTCAGCCTCTCTGACTTGCTCTATAGCGACAGAACAGTGGCCTATCTTATAGGAATGTTGAAAGAATGATAACTTCTGCCAGGCATTTTGGACATCCAAAATCCCTACATATATCCTCCTTCCCATTAAGGTGCTTCTCAGATATGCCTTTGGGAACCACAGTCCTGGTGGTAATCCCTGGAGCATGCCGAGTTAGAGAAGGTTGATATAAGTGCTAAATATTTTTAATGTATTTGTTCATATAGACCTCATGTAGTCCTCAGAGTCGTTAACATCTAAAAGTACTCTTACCAGCAAGCACTGGAGGCAAGGGAGGCTGGGTTGGGATCCTGAAGGTGCTTTGGTCCAGCATGGTTAGCAGGACTCAGCCCCGACCAACCATAATCACTGGCCACATAGGGATTGATGGCCAGTTAGGAATTACATCCTGGAGTTCCTTTCTGTAATGTTTCCAGGTGAAACTTTCTGGATGAAAACTCTGCATTCTACCAATACATGATCATTCTTCCTTTTTGGGCCACCTCTGTCCACCTCTTCCTTTACACACCCAGGAACCATTTTACAGCTTGATGTGTTAGCAGTGATTTGCATTGTTTGTGCCAAGGTACTTAGCACTTTACTTTCTTGGATATAGAGACTGAGTAAGATGATCTTGAGATATCCCAGGTCCATCACCAAAGCAAGAAGGGGAAAAACATGCAGAAACAGAAAATATATGGAGGAAACTCAGGCAGACACCTCCCTAATTCACCTGAGTATAAGAAGAGGGAGGAGGTTCAGCACAATCAGACATTCAAGATTCTGTTATTATGGCCAATTTCATTAATCTTTCTGTGGTATTGATTCCTGGTTGGGTCTACCTGGTGGGGCTGACACTGGAGGAGAGCTGGTGTTGTTTAGCAGTGAAGAGGTTGACCCTTAACAAGGCTGTTGTTGTAGGGACAAAATTAGGAGACACTCCCATGCATGTTGCCTTGAATTCCCAGAGAAAGGGTTGGATATAGATGCAATAAATAATTAAATAAACAATTTGTGTAATGGTAAGATACTGGATATCTGACGTTTCCAGATGTCTATTTAGAAGAGCCATCATTGTTTGGAATATGATCCAGCAGAAACATTTTATGATACGTTTTTGATATTCAGCTGTGGTCTATATTACACTCATAAAGGACCAGTGGCCGCGTCTCACTCTGTATACGAATCTGAAGTATCATGAAAGAAGGACAGCATGCAAGCTCTCAGAAATACTACACCCTGAATTGGAGTGCATCTTGGCACTATCTCTGTTCACTTAGGACAAGTAAGTGAGAATGCAAGGGCACTTCATTGCTGATAGAAGCTTGGCGAGCTCTTTGTCCCCTGAGATAATGTGGCACCAGTTTGTCTAGGCAATGAAATTAATGCACAGTTTTAGCAGTCTTAGGAAAAGTATTCAAGGAGGCAGAATCGGTTCTTCTTTCTTGGAATATAGAATAGATTTCAGGCTTAAAGTGGCTTGGTTGAATTTGTTCCACATTAGCTGGAAGAACTTTAACAGGAGCTATGAGATTTCCTTATTTTCCATAGATCAAGATGAGTTTTCGAGAATATGAGCAATGCCACACCAATGGTGTAGACGAGGGATGCACAACTTTTCCTCGGCTGATGGCTACAGGGAGACTCCAAGTAGTGTGCTGGGAGGGGCATGCACCCCTCATGTAGAAAGGGGGTGGACCTTTAATCATGCAGTTGCCACCATCTTGAATTTTTTGGAAACCCCCATGGGAGCCCGTTTGAAAGAGGAAGGGCTGGGGCTGGGAAGAAAACTAAACTGGGTTAGATTTCATTTCCATTTAAAGGAAAGTAAAATACAGTTTATATGATTATTCCCCAGTCATGTTGTAAATAATTTTCCTTTTCTGACACAGTAAAAAATTACAATTACCTTTATTTATTAAATTTGACTTCCAATGGAGTCTGGGTGTTGGTAGCAATTTTGGGAAAGTTCTGGGGGCCACTTCCATCTACTCTGAAGCCTTAAGTTATGCAACTCTTCTGTAAACTGCAGTCAAGGACCAAGACAGGATACAAAGGGGCTCGCAGGGCGTGGTCGGAAAAGTCAAGATGGTCCAACAGAAGCGCTGTCCTCTTGCATATAAAAATGGTGGAGTTTCAATCGATCCATCTTGGCCTTTTTGACCACATCCTCTGGACACCCCTGACATCATAGAAATGCTGCATAGAGTGCAAAGAACAATTACTCCGAAGCAATAGATGTGGCCTTGGGTGAGCAGGGGAGGCATTCTGCAAAGTGGACAGCAGCAGGAAAAATAGTTAATGCCTTCATCTATATTTAATTAAAATTTAATTAAAAACAACAGAAAAAGAGAAAACATTTTTATCTTTCTTTCTTGATTCTCTGTGCTGTTGTTCCTTCAGAAAGCTGATTTTTATTTAAAAGAAACAGATTCAGTTGGAATCATGCAAACAAAGCACTCGTATTGATGTTGTATGATTAAATACAGAGCAGGGATTTCCTCTGTGTGTGCTCAGAAAAGCAATGGAAGTTTTCCTGTTCCTCATGGGTATTATGAAGCTTTAATCGCAGCATAGTGGCCACCATCGTGACTTTTTTGACCACACCCTGCAGACACCCTGCTATAGAAATGGATTTAATGGGTGCTTGCAAACTTTAATGATCATTTATATTCTCATTTGTTCTTCCCCCAGACTGGCTACAAAGATGAATTCAAAAGGGTTAAAGAAAAGAATTGGAAAACAAAAAGCTCTTCTTCCCTTTGTACGTGTGGGGATGGGGAACTGGTTTGGGTCACATTTTAATACTAAATGACTTTATTCACACTTTCTGAACAAAGAACGTGAACCCGGAACACAATTAACTTTTAATTTTCACACTGCTCCACAATTTGCCACCTCGTCCTCTGATAAAGAAATGGGTCCCATGCATTATGTAAAATGCATCTGTCAGGGAAAATTGCTGGTAAAAAGGGCATACTTTGGGGAAATTGCTGTTAAAAATGCCTGTATTAGGAAAAAAAATCAATACACAACGATGCCTCTTATAAGACATCTCTGCAAAATGTGTACAAATTTTTCTTCAGCAAAGTATTCACAAGGTGATACAAAAAGGAGATTGAACGACCTTATGCTTTGAAAAATTAAAAAGCTGTAGCAAGCAAAGAGAGATTTGTCAAAACTGGGTTATTGTGACTACAGCCTAGCTGTCAAGTATAAAATCAGTAGGGCTTGGATTCTATTTTATTTGTAATAGCCTCATGCTCTAGTAGACCAAAAATTCATTTACTTTTCTCTGGTGGTGGAGTCTTTCTTCCATATGCGAGTTATGACGTCCATGGAGATGGACGCTCTGTAAAATTGTTTATCGGCTGACTTTTACTAGATGCACAGAACTTTCGAAGAAATGCTCAGGAGAAATACAGTCAGCTTCACATCTAGGACTGTAGACTCAGGCGAAGTGAACTGATGCAGGATCCTAAACTCCCTTATTAAAGGAAGAAGGAAGTCACCACGGGCAGGTTAGGCTACAGCTACCTTTTAGCACTTGCTTCTGCCTTAAACTGCCTTTCTGATACTTTCATTTAGCAATGGAGGAAAAATCAGCAGTGGACAAGTTCATAATGCAAATCGCCACATTCCAAAAGAGCTTCACTAAATGCAAATTGAGCCTGTGTTCCTCTCATTTCTACAAATCTCTTACACATTAAAGCAGTGTTTCTCAAACCTTGTGAACTTTAACTCCCAGAATTCCCCAGCTGAACACAGGAAGGGATGACCGCACCCTCAGCCACTCTTAGGTGGCATCAGAAGTAGCTTCACCCCCTTTGTTGCTAAGAGTGGGACAGTCTGCCTTTCAGCTGGCTGGTGTGAGTCTCCATCCTCTGCCTTTAAGGCTCATTTTGTTCTGGGTGGCCTGCCATGAAAGGTGGGTCCTTTGGGGGCAGGGGGTTCAGCAAAAGAACTGTGAAATGTGGCCATTCCTTTGCTTCTGTTTTTAACTGGATGACCTTGACAAGAGTTTGCCACGTTTCTCCTTCTAGCCCAAATGACTGGAAGAAGAACTGTTCACCTTGCCTTTCCGAGGGTCCTGTCATGTCCACCAAAGAAAAAGCAGTTGGAGCTTGGCACAGATGAGAGGAGAAAAGAAGCAGGTGGAGCCAGCAATCTGGGGCTGTCTGAACCATGGTCCAGGCAGAACCCTGGGCCATTCCTTTGGCCCAAGTGGTTTGCCATTCCCTCCTTCCCAGGGCTGAGGGAGAGTGACTGGCTCAAGGTCATCCAGCGGGCCTCAGGCAGGACTAAACTCACGGTCTCCCAGTTTCTAGCCAGGTGCCTTGACCACTGCACCACACCGACTCTCTGGAGGAAAGAGTTAAAATCTAGAAAAGGATTTTGTAAGCCAGCTTCATGTCTAGCTGGTTTATGACGAACAATGGAAGGCTGTAGTGCTGAACAGCCAGAAGTTATTCCTTTCAATGAAATATTAAATCAGAAGGAGTAAAACATAAAGAGGCAAGATTTAAATCAACTCACAGTGGAACAAGAAGACATAACATATTGCACAGACCTTTTGAAATGCTTTTAGCAAGCTTCTAAGAAAAATAAAAGCAGGCAATTCATTAATTAATGAATTAATTCAATTCATTCCTGTTTAGGAAAGGTCTTGTAACATAAGAAAGATTTTAAAAATTGGTTGAGAAAATATTACACAGCTGCTTCGTGGCATTTCCGAACATTAAAAAAAAGGTGAGCTGGTGATTGTGGCAGTGAGATCAAAGCCCTTGTACAGTATGTGTGTATAGTGCCAATTGCGTTGTTGCACACTAAATGTGGTATTTGCTTTGAGGTGGTGCGTGTCCTCAGAGGAAATAACTTTTGGGCTTTCTTTTCACTTCCCTGGGGAAAAAAACCCTTATAGCACGTAGCTTAAATTGCTTAAACTGCTCTCCATATTAAGATTACAGAGCAAGTCTCCTTCAAGATTTCATGGTTATGCCCATGTAATTTTCTGGCAACAGGTGTTTTTTTAAAAAAATTTTAAATCAGCCAAAGTTGCCTTGATGGTGCTAACTTGCTGGTCATATTAATAATAAATGGAAATTAAGAAGGATTTATTGAGCGTTACCTTGAAATTGAAAACAATTTCTGCTCCATCCGATCTGTTTCAGCTGATGTTGAATTGGGGCACGGTCCTGCTTTTTGGTGTGTTTTTGTAAATTCTATGTCTGAAATTAGTATTATGTTTAAAAAAAGTTAAAAATCCTTTCTGTGATTTGAATAAATGCATTTTCCTGCACTGAACCATGTGCTGAATGGTATCGTACATTGTTAGGCAGTCCCGTTATGGATTGTAAAATAAATAAAAATATAACAGTATGATAGCATCTTCTAGTGTGGTTGTGATTGATCGATGATGTGCCATCAAGCTGGCGTTGACTCTTAGCAACCACGAAGGTAGATTTTCTCCTGGATGTTCTGTCCCCAGCCTGGTCCTTCAGGCCTTCCAATGGTGCCCCCATGGCCACCATGACTGAGTCCATCCACTTTGCTGCTGGTCGTCCTCTTTCCTTTCCTTCCACCTTTCCAGCTTCAGAGAGCTAGGTCTTTATGCAGGGTGTCTGAAATATTACACAGAAAAAGAAAGTCAGATTGACATGAATCTAAATGTTCATTGATTAGCTGGAGAAATCATCCGGTTTAGCATCCATTCACAGTTTGGAAATGACAGAAAGAAGATTTACTCAAATGTTGTCAGCAGATGGAGCTGCAGTGCTTTGAATCATTGGCCGCTTGGTCAGTTACTCACTAAAATACTGACAACAACAACAAAAAGTACAGTATTAGTAGAGAACTAAGTGTTGTAAGAAATGAGCCTATTATCCTTAGATACTTCATGGAAAGGACTAGATGTACCCAATCATGTCAAATTCCAGGAGGAAGCTATGGAGTTAGAATACAAGAATAAATCTTGGAGGAGGACAGCCGTGTTAGTCTGGGGTGGCAAAAAATCAGGAGTCTGATGGTACTTTTTCTGACTAACCCATTCTGTTAAAAGGCAAACGCTTTTGTGAGCTGCTCCTCACTTCACCAGATGCCTCAATTGGCTAGACTGATGGGTGGGGTGGGGAAGCGTGGTTATAAATGTGAGCAAGATTACAACTTCCTTATCAATTAACAATTGCAATGGGTTAAAAACCCACTGTGTTCCTTGAGACCTTCTCAGAGGGCCTGAAGCCTTGTAATGTGTATGAGTTCAGCAATCTCTCACTTGATTGTGCTGTTAAATTTATTTTTTCCAAAACGAGATCTGTAATGGAGGGCCCTGGGAGGACTCTCTTCTCTTCTCTTCTCTTCTCTTCTCTTCTCTTCTCTTCTCTTCTCTTCTCTTCTCTTCTCTTCTCTTCTCTTCTCTTCTCTTCTCTTCTCTTCTCTTCTCTTCTCTTCTCTTCTCTTCTCTTCTCTTCTCTCCTCCTCCTCCTTGTAGTCTGCCTTTTTATATATAACCCATGTCCACAAATTCTGCTTGGGATGTGATTGCCAAGTTGAGTAGCTCCATCAGTGTTATTAAAATCAGCAGAGGCTACTTAGGCCTCTCAGACTTAGAATTGCCCAGTTTGCAACAGCGGCTGGATCTTGTTTTTAGCTTCTCCAGAGAGTAAACATTCACCCTATAGAGCAGTGTTTCTCAACCTTGGGGACTTTAAGCTGTGTGGACTTCAACTCCCAGAATTCCCCAGCCAGCACAGCTGGCTGGGGAATTCTGGGAGTTGAAGTCCACACAGCTTAAAGTCCCCAAGGTTGAGAAACACTGCTATAGAGCACTGGTTACTTTCCAACGGAACCTGGAACTTGGATTAATTTTAGTAATTCTTCACAGGAAGAGGATATCCTATGTGAATTACTTCCCACATCAGAGTCTTTCTCTGCAACTAACTAAATGTCTAAATGTTGCAAAACATGGGATGGGCTTTTCAGCATGAAAACTGAACGAGATTCTTTCCGTTGCTCTCATCTGAGTTGGCTGTAAATTTGCTGGCTTGACCCATATAAGAGTCTGTGGCTGTACCTGGCACAGACTCGCCAGAAAGAGGCATTCTATCCCCTTAGGGCACACACAAAGGTCTTATGGAAAGGTCTTATAGGAAGCAAGAAAGCAATTTCGGGAAATTTTGAGAGGTGCAGCTTGTGTCTGGTAGCGAGAATGAATTTATGATGGAGAGATGAAATGGATTTTAATCTTAATAATTATATGTTAAACATCTGCACAGACAGTATGAATTCCCCACTTACTAGAAGCATTTGCATTAATATTTATGGAAGAACGTCTGGAAACCAGAAGTCTGTTGAAGTCAAAAGGGCATTTTCATGGACCTTAATGGATGTTCCAGGATTACCTGCATAGGGTGTAACCTGCTGAACTCCTAACATCTGCAGTATATTCCAGTCAGTCTGCATGGGAAATTCTATTAAAAGAAGAATTTCAATTAGATCAGTGAAATGTCTAATTCTTGGATGAGCCCAGGGACAGTTTTGCGCATTTCCGTGCTACCACATATATCTAAACTCGTGTCTCCTTCCTCTTTCTACCGTTGTTGCTGCAAATGGCAGATAAACAAACTGTAAGAAAGTCTCCTTTGAGTTGAGCTCCAGTCCTGATGACATCACAGATATGTCCTTATAGTTTACTGGGCAGAAATATGGATGTGGTTTGCCTCTACTTTCTTTTGAGACGTTTTTTTACGTCCCAATCTAATTTACATCCCTATTATTTTTCAGGTGTCTCCCATCCAAGAATTAGTCAGGGCTGACTCTGCTTAGCTTCTGAGGCAGATAAGGTCAGCTACATAGATGCTACTACCTGCAGAATGGCAACAATAGCGAAGTCCTCAATCTCAGGGCAGGGAACATGGTAAGTGAGTATCCTAGTAGTGGTTCTGGCAGAAGAATACATCCTCTGTTGTAGATGATGCAATGCACGTAAAGGGGACAGGGACAATTCTATCCTCCATCTTGCCACTGCTGTGGAGATTCTTTGACTCCCAAAATGTTCTTCTTGGTCTGTGTCACAAAGACATGAAGCAGCAACAGCCACTTGAAGGCTCAGTGTGGCTGCTTTGAGGCCCTCATGAGGTCTTCGGGACATGTATGAGTGGGTGCAGGAGACATTTCTTTGGGGACGGCCATTTATTCAGCTAAGTTGGTGGAAGTACCTTCCTCTCCTACACATATGTCCTTAGAAGATGTGGTGAGGGCCACAAAGTGGCTGTGCTAAGCCCTTCAAGAATCCGATGCAACATCACACTTCATGTTGTGGAATCACACCAAAGAATGGAGCATCTCACCAAAGGATTTTTCAGGCCTAATGTTTAGCAGTAGCCAAGGGATTCCCCACAGTACAACGTTATTGCTTTCAAATCTACTATTTATCATGGTTATGGCTTTGACTAAACAGCAAAGGCCAAATTATTACATTCATATTAATAAGCACTTGGACAAATGGAAGTTATTTTTATTATTTACAACTTTCATCATAAGCTGGCAGTGCAGCATCTACCTGACACTTTCGATTTTCCTGTTATCTGTAACAATGCTCAATCCATCAAGACATAGACGAGGTAGAGTGGGAGGAGCAGTAGCATCTCGGCGTATGATGCTACTAGCAGTTTGTAGCAGCACACATTCTGAACGGAGGAAGGGAATGCTTGGACCTCACTACAGAATCCAGTGTGTAGAGCTCACAGTTTTCCATGGTAATCACAGTCTTGCCCCAGTACTGGAAATGATTAAATGAGCTTTGCACAGACCTAGAAAAATTACTCAGATTATAAGGCATAGATACATAAATATCTGATTCCTAACATTTGCCCTGCTTGGTTGCAGAATCTGCTTGTTTGCTATCACGCTTGCTGCAGCTCTAATAGCAAAGCTGGCAGTGAATGATGAAACAAGGAATTTCATTTTTAAGCTAGCGTGTCACTGATTTGGGCTGAGAGAGGGGGAAGGACACCCAGCTGGCCTCCATGCCTACAAGAGACTAGAACCTGGGCTTTCCCACTCCTAGTCCAGCACCTGCACCTCACTGGCTTTCAGATACTTTAATACAGTAGATAGATAGATAGATAGATAGATAGATAGATAGATAGATAGATAGATAGATAGATAGATAGATAGATAGATAGATAGATAGGACAGATAGATAGATAGGACAGATAGACAGATGGATGGATGGACAGACAGTCTGTATATTAAAGGTAGTGGCCTTCAATCTATGAGAAGTTTAAAATTATGGCCAATTCATCCAAGGAAGGGATCTTCCTATGTTAACTTGTACCAAGAGGCCTTGTCTGAGAAATGGAATCGTGTTGCAGGAAAAGCCTTCTTGATGTTCTTCTCTGTTAGTCAGCTGGCTGAAAAAAGGGTTGTGCCTCTTAGGAACCTGGTTACTCTGTCTGCAACACAGAATGCAGATGACGCCTTCCCATATGGCTTAATGCAACCTGACCTACTTTGGCACCAATCCCACTGGGTTGGCCTCCTCAGCAAAGCTTCCAAAAGGAATTATTTCAAACATGGACTGGTATTTGTTTGTGCATCCCTGTAATGTGCTTAAGTAGTGCTGGACTTTTGTGTTTTGCGGTTTCCCATCACATTTGGTAGGAATTGCCCATTATTATCACTGCTGGGCTAAGGGTAAGAGAGATGTTCCAGCCTCCCCTTCTTCCGATGTTCATGTTTAATAATGCAGGAGGCAACTTTGCATCTAAGCAGTGGAAAAGTCTGTGCTTTTCACCCGATAGCTCAGCTGCAATTTCATATCTGTCAAGATCTGGGCCTTGAGCATTGTTGACCCACTTGCAGATTGGAGCCGTCTTCTATTTTTTTTTTTTAAAAGCATTTGATTAGTTTTATCAGTGCATAGGCATTGTACAAAACTAGGAGATCAGAAATAGAGTTGCAAGGAATAAGGTATAGTGTAAAAATAAAAAACATTGTAAAAGAAGTGTTCAATGGTGCACTTTCTCCCTTCCATTCATTTTTCCTTCAATTAAGAACTACTTAGATATTTATACTTTGCTCTAAACCTTTATAGTTGTTGTTTCTATCTAGTTAAGTCATTTTTTTCAGCTGATTTTAATTTATTTCTTTTCTTCAAAAGCCATAGCTAAATGTTTTAGTTTGCCTTGCTGTGTAATATGTTGTATGCCATGTTCTGTCTTAAAAAAGCCTTTTTCAAGTTTCTAGTTTATGCAGAAGCATGATGGTGAACAACAACAGATGAAAATTAGTCTATTGGTAGAATCTTTATTTTTTAAAAAATAATGTTATTAAGCATTACAATTATACAGATAAAAACTAATACAAACTACAAAAAATAAAGGAAATAAAAAGAAAAGATAAAAAGTACAGAAAAAAAGAAAAAAGAAGAATATAAGAAGAAAAACAGAAAAGAAGAAAAAAATAAGAATATAGCAGAGAAAGGGAAGAGAAATGTACAAAGAAGTCACTTCCCCCTTCGTCACAACAAGTAGAAACAATTTTAACAGTTTATCACTTTCTCTTAAAATACAATAAATGATCTTTTTATGCCATATCTCATCTCTTACCGATAAAAAAAATCCTTAAAACTTTGTCATCAACTCCTGGTCAGCAAAAGTCCATTAAGGGTTACCAGAAATAGCAACGTCTATTTTAACCTTGATCAAATAATCCAACTTTCCCGTTACTTTTAATAATCTTGGTATTTAATCCCTTCAAATAATGTCCTAGAACTTGATTTCTTTTCCTTTTTTCTTTGTTTCTTCTCACCAAGTCTTTAACAGGCCTCTGTTGTAAATCCAATATAGGAAATTTATTCAAGTCACTCTTCTGGTTTGTTATTTGTAACCTATGATAACCTGTTTGCTTACCGCGTTTCCCCTACACACATCCCTCCCGCTCTGTCTCAGCGTTCGCTTTTCCAAGCGAAGGGCCTGGGCGGGCGAGGCTGCCTCCTGGGCGTCGGCAGGTCCTCGAGAATGCCAGGCATGGCTCGGTTATCACAGGCGGCTCAGATGCTTGTGAGTAAAGGTGGAGTTAATGGATGAGGGAAATGGGGAGAGCAGCGCTTCTGCCTGGCCGCAGCGACTTTTCCCAAGCACAGAGGGCAACCCCAATGTCACTCCCTCACACTCCTGAGTGGCCCTTTGTTGCTGCTCAGCATGGGAAGGCATCTAGAGCAGGGCCTTCAAGATGATCCTAGGATATGGGTGGGAACATACAAAAAGAGGTCTTGTGGTCCCAAACATATAGGTTGATTTGGAACTTGGAACAATAAGGATGCGAAAGAGCTGGCCTAATGAGTTCATAACTCCCAGGTTCAGTCAGGATTCTGGCTATAGTAATTGGTACTAAGAGAAGTTTTCAAGCTGTCTTCAGTGGCAGCCACGCTATGTCAAGGAAAAGAGGATGGAGGGATGGGTCAAATAAAGTAATACCAGGGGAATGTATTACTCCATACTGAGATGCAGGATAGAAATGGTAAGGTAGGACAGAAGGGGTAATAAAACTATCTGAGAGATCCTTGACTCTGTTCAGGAGGAAGAAAGCATCTTCTCGGCCCAGGCACAAAAGCAGAAGACCCAGAACTGCTCTGTTGTCTGGTGGGTCCCTCTCTTGCCTCCTGAACTGTTGTGTGTTTGTGTTATGAATTAGGCTCACCCTTGTTGCCGATCATCAAGTGGGAGGATTGGTGAGTTAATTTTGCTCCTTTCAGACCGGGCACCTTAGCTTGCCTCTGCCAAGTGTTTGCCAATGTCAATGACTTTTCTGAAGCCTCTATTCAAGTTCTCCACTCGTTTAAAACTAGTCCTACCATTAGGCAATTAAGGCAGGTGCTTCAGCTAATAGATTTGGGGGTCATGAAAAATCACCTTGATGGTTCATATGGTTCATATGATGGAACTAATACTGAGGGTATTGCTTGGTTCTGATTCATGCAACCAAATGTCTTGGATCAGCCTATGCCGCATGCAACCTTGTGCCTGTGTTCAGTGGCACTTTTTCCCAAGCAAGTGTGTTATCATACCTTTCCTCCAATCTATGCTTCCAAATGTGATTGGCTGCAACTTTTGGCATCCCCAGCCAAAACTGAATTTCAATATAATTGGCCTTTTTGAAAGAAAACAATCTAAGCACTTTCTGTAAATAGCTGTAATAGCAGCGATTAGCATGCCTATGATACTTCTAGTGTACCAAATTCACAACAGAACGCTTCAGGGGCGTCTGCAGGGAGAAGGTAAAAAAAGGCAAGGTGGCTGCCACAACTACACAATCGTGGTTCTTCTAAAAAAGTTGGTGCTTTGACCACTGACACGTGGCTGACATCTTGACTTTTTTGATTCCCCCCGCAGACACCCCTGGAGCGCTTACAGCTCTGTAAGGAAGAGACTAGACTTTGGGAAGTGTTGAATTGGAAACTAGAAGTGTTTCATTCACCTTTAGGACCATTGTGGGGTGGTATGTATCTGCGAAGAGGAGGGTGATGTGAGAGATCAGGAAGGCTATCAGGAGGGAGGGGGCAAAGGACCACAGGCAGAGCATGAGAAGAGTAAGAGTCAGGACAGCCACTCCCTAGAATCTCCTAGGGTAGATCCACTAGTTGCTGTAGGATAGATTTAGTCTGGCAAGATCCTGTCTACAAGGCATAAGCAAATAAAGGAACTGAACTCAACTGGACTGTTTCGTCGTTGTTCTTGGGCTGGGCCTGACACATTGTGACCCATGCTGGGTTTCCAGATTGTACATAGCTAGATCAAGGCCCCTCTAGCTTAGCCTGATAAATATATCCAGAATCTCTCACTGTCTCAGAGTATTTTATCATGGACTAATAATATTCAATGAGTTGACTAACTGATCCTATATAACAACTTCCGTAAGTTTGTTATTGGTTTGTGAGACTTCAACAGCAATCCAGAAAACATGTCTGAATGTGGTGGCTTTTGTGTAACATGGATCAGCAGAGAAGGAAAGATAGAGCGTAGGAATTTGAACACCTTCTCTCTTCCTTTTTTTTTCCATTTAGGAGATGAAAGATGCTGGGAGACACAAAATTTAACCTTGGGAATGCAAATCATTGTCAACCCCCAATGTTGTGGGGGTGGAGTCTTGTTCTTGGCTGCACCCTTCAAGGGACCTGTCTAGCTCTCCTCTGTAGGTGACAAACAATTCACCATGGATTAAAGAAATTGAAAGTTTGTACTCCCTGTGTAGACAAGTCCCACATTTATAAAGCTGATGTATTTTTAAAATGGTTCATGAAGCAGAACTGCCCTGCTTTTAAAATTCTGTCTGATATTTCAGCATTGGATCATTTATGGGTTCCAAGCGCTAAATGTACCTCTTTTGCTGTGCCGTTCCAGGCTGTTTTCACCTGCATGAATTAGCAGGTAAAGATATTCATGGCATGCAAATAAATCCTGCTGTTATTCAAGGTACAAGAGCAGATCAAATCATTCTTGCTCTTTCTTTGGGACACTTGGAAACTGGCCCTTCCACACCAAGAGGAAGATGGTGGCCAAGGCAGGGAGGCTGGAAGGGCTGTGAACTCTACAGTGAGGCAAGGGGTGACAAGGATGTTGTCTGAAAATAGACATCCCCATGCATCAGAAGTGAGAGCACTGATCCTTGAGCTGAACAAATGGCATGGCATGGATCTGCCTGCCCAAAGCCAGGTTTGAGAGGAACATCCTACCTTCTGGTCTCCTTCTAGCAAATTTACTAGAAGACCATTATGACAGGCAAAGCAGCAGCAGCAGGAAGAAGTGCTGGGAGGCACCTCTACTGCACCCTGACTCTTTGTGTCTCCTATTCATTCTGATTGCTGTACATCAAGCAAAACTGAGGGTAATTTCAGTCCAAAAAGCAGACCTAACAGGTGTGGGCATCAATTCCTAAAGTTGATGATGCCCAAGTGAATAAACATATCATGACATCATGAAGCAAGCATGCTCTTTCATACTTGGGTTGTGTTTTGACATGCAAGCGGGTGTGTGTGTGTGTGTCAGAAAATCAAGATGGAGGCCAGAACCATGCAGTCAACCCCTGCTTGTAAAAATGGGAAGGGCTTTGATTGCATGGCTGTGACGGCCATCTTGACTCCCTCCCTGCAGATGCCCTGCATGCAAGCGTGTAATGGGCAAGGTTTCTGTCACAACATCATGACACGGTTCATCCCTTTCCCCCTCCCCCTTCACGCTTCTCACGGATCCTTATGCTAACAGCCCTAGTCAAACTGGAGCAAACATATTTGACTTCCTATTGTAGAAGACTTGGGACTTCAAACTTTGTTTCTGCTCAATTCTTTCCATTGGATTGCAATTAAATATGTCGCTCATTTACGCCTTGCTAAAGTTGGGAGAGAGCACAATGAATCCTGTGGGCTTTGGAAATATAATTAACATGAGGCTGACTATCACTGATAAATTGAGGCTACTTATCACTGTGCAGCATATAGGGAAATATGAAAGCGAATGGTGTAATTTGTCTGAAGCAATTAGTTGTCTAAATTAAAGATAAAGGATTAAGGATGAAGTCTTTAAAGTCCCAAATATGGGGAAATTATAAATGACACACTGGAAAAGTACAAACACGGTGCTTTCAAGTTGGCCAGGCTTTGTGAAGTGATGGATGGCTTTGTGTTTTTCATGGGCTGACATGGACAAACAGTGTCCTGTGTCGATGCCTGGGTGTGATACACAGAATTGCTTTGAAGAGGGGCTGATGCGGTGCGTGAAATGGTTTGAAGAAGTTTCTCGGCAGCCTGTCCTTCCCTGAAAGCGGCATTCTGTTATGCATGGAACAAAGTCCTAACAAAATGGATTGCCTTGGGTGCCATTCAGACAACACAGTGTGAGAATCTGGGGGAGAGAGGGTGCAGGATTGGCTATGTTTTGTATTTGGATCAAGTAATGTAATGTATGGTAAGCAAGAATGAAAGGATGTACTTGCCCATCTTCCAATCGTAGGTGAGCATTTCTGGCATCTTTTTTCCTTTCTCAGTCAAAATCGAGAATTTCAGTGTGGCCCTAAACACTCAAGCAGAAAAATGAAGCACCTTCAGTGAGTAATGACCACCTTGTTGAATCAAACCAATTGTCTATGAAGTCCAGTACTCTGTTTCCAGTCCTAGCCAACTAAAGGCCTTGGGGGCTCAAAACCGTAGTCTGAATGTGATGTCACTTCTAGCATATTGAGAGAACACAAGAAGATCCTGTTCGATCAGACCAACAGGGTTGAGCATTCTACTCCAGAGAGGTCAGCCAGATGTTTATGGGGTGTCTCCCAATCAGACATGGTGACAACAATGGAAATAATATGTTATTAGTTGCCATGTCAAGCCATATCCTCAGTGAAAATTTCCAATTTCTTTTTAAAGTCATCTAAGGTTGTGTCCCTCATACATCATCTGGTTGAGAATTCCATAAGTATACTATATAAAGTATTTCATTTTATCTGTTCTGAATCTCTCACCGTCAACTTGGGGTTCTATCATTACAAAAGAAGAAAAACCTAGCTAAGTTCTTTAATTTTTTTCCACTACTGTCATGCCCCTTTTTAACTCATCTTTTTTTTCTGGGTTGCAAAAAACGGTATCTTTCTTCATCGTGGAATTGCTGCTATATCTTGATTATTTCTGCATTTACTCCTTCCCTGTCAATTCTTCTTTTGGATGGAGTGACCAGAATTGTACTCATAATTCTACATTTGTTCATACCATTGATTTGTAGAAAGATGCTCATGCTGATAATTTTATTTTTATTTTCCTAATAATCTCCCAAAATGGAATGAATGTTTTTCATTGCATTTGTAAAGCTTTCTACCACCATCCCATAATCCCCTTCCTGGTTCATTATCACTAACTCAGACTTCATCGTCATGTGTGTGAAATTAGATTAGGAAATTTTTCTCCTCCGTATATCACATTTGTTGGACTGGAATTGTCGTTATAGCGCCCATTCATCCAAGTTGAAAAAAATCCTTCTGAAGCTCTTTGCAGTCACATATACCATCACCAGGAAATGTGTTCATCTCTCTGTCACCCATAATGCCAAGTCTCCATGAGGAAGATTAACTGAACTGGTCTCAATGCAGATTATTGGCAGATCTCATTGTTTACATCTGTTTATGTGGAAAACTGAGCTTTTGTTACAATTTTCTATCCTGTGACATTTTCTACTCTGTGTCATCAGTGCTAGGACCTATACTTTTTTCTCCATTATTGTTATGTTTTCTCTGGTGTCTTTGATGAGCAACTTTGTCAAACCTTTTTGAAAGCTGAAAGGAGCAATAATAATAATCTTGAACGAAACATTGCTGATTTTATCAAAGAGGTCTAAAGGTTCAGCCATACTCAATTTATCTTTGCAGAAAGCCACGTTGGTTCTTTTCAGCAAGATCTTGATAATTTTGTCTGTAATAACTCTTTTCACCAACAACCCCAGAACATACAGTACATTAAGGTAGTGAAGTTATAATTTCCAGGATCCATTTTTGAAAAATGACGTTTCATTGCCTATTTTCCAGGCTTCCAGCACAGGAGCTACTATTAGGGTCATATTGAAATTTGAATGAGCCTACTTATGAAAAGGCAGATTCTATATATCTTTGATGTTGTTGCAATATACTAATAGACTAAAAAAGTTGTTCAAGTCCATTTGTCTAACTTTTCCAAAGACACAAGCTGACAAAATTGAGGAAGCATGTAGGAGTTAGCAAACTCTGTAAATTCCAAAGCTGCTTTCCAGTTAATTAACTTCTCTTCCCCAGGAATGCAGCAATTAACTCCTGCCTGTGTTCCTGTGGCATCTAGGGAGTTGTAAAACCATTGTCATTTGAAAAAGACACAGGGGGCATTGCTTTAACATTCTTAGAAGGAAAAGGTGAGTCCTAACACCATTATACGGATGGAGAGAAAATCATTCAAAAGGAGGCATGGTTATCATCTGGTTCATACAAACGTCTTAGAAGCGTACGAGGATTCATAGGTGACAGTTTGAAAGGATTCCAATTTGGGTCAATTCACTTCAATGGAGATTTCTGTCAAAGGGAATCTGATCAAAGTGACACCACATGGAAAAATGTGAGTCCCTTGGCTAACGTCATAAAGCTTCAGGCTCTAACCTTAGTCTCCAAGAAGCGTTTCTAATGGGAGGGTCTGGAAAACAATGGCCTAATTTCGCCAGATTCAAAGATGAGATGAAAAATACAGTCTTTCCATGAAGTTAACAAAAGACTGGATTTTTTTCTAAGTAGTCTGCCAGCTCTCTTAACAAGGGGCTACCTACAATATCTTACATTTTATTTTTTATCAGTGTCAGCCCTTGAAAATCAGGGATCCGTCCAAGTTCAATTGTACAAGGTACAAAGAAGATATGGATGGTGCTGCCATCAAATTTTTCCTTGATGTTCATTTCTGAGAGCATACCATCCTACATAATATGGATTGAAAAGTTTTACTTTCAGAAAAATGTAGTATATCCAAAAGTAATGAATAGATTTGGATATCCTATACATTAAAAGGAAGGGAGAGGACTCTTCCACTCTATGCAGATAGATCTTCCGAGTTGCCTAATTTACAATTGTTATTATACATTCAACGTACAGCAATTGTGAGAGCCTCAATACATTTATGTTGGTAAACATCTTGGTATTTATAACCAGTTTTAGTGTTTTCTGGTATGTTTGTATTGGTCTTTGACCGTAAGTTCAAATACTGTACATAATTTCAAAATAAGACATGCTCTGCTACCAGACATTTGATAACAGTAGAAGTCTGACTCTGATGGACTTCAAAGGCAAACCATAAAAATTATAGAAAGCAGAATAGAAAGCAGAAATTATAGATTAATCACTCTACTCTGTAACTATTGAAAAGCACATTACACTTGCTGGCAATTGTCCAGCATTAGGGAAATGATGATTTGGCTGACCGGTGGACAAAATCAGTGGGGTATGTGTAGGACAGTATGCCTACTGTGATAGAGGAGAAATATTACTGCACCATCCGTGCCCATGTGATTAACATATAATGTACTCACATACACTGGGCACATCAAATCTTGGTTGGTGAATTATCATGAGTAAACAGGTTAGGTCTTTGCTCGCTAAATATATGTTCATAGATCTTGGGGCAAAGAACAGTGTCTAAAAGGCATTTATATACGTACATTTAGTTGGAGTGTGTCTGGCTACAAAGCAAGTATTCAAAACCTGAAGTGAAGGGATGCAGAGGAGCTAATGGACACCCCATAAAGGGAGCCATATTTGGGGGCACAGCTTGTCCCTTAGAGGTGATGGTTGAA
Organism: Python bivittatus; assembly: GCF_059951505.1. Lineage (NCBI taxonomy): Eukaryota > Metazoa > Chordata > Lepidosauria > Squamata > Pythonidae > Python > Python bivittatus. The sequence goes on from NW_028277121.1 coordinate 2,061,246, forward strand.
AGGCAGCGAGGACTGAATCATGTAGGGGGACAACCATCAGCCCCCTGAGGGTGGGGGGAGACTTGTGGAAGCTTTACTTCTTGAATTAATTTGTTAGCTGTTGCATGGAGGACTCACGGATTTCTTCCAACAAGTTTTAAAATGAAGTGTTCAAGAAAGTGCAAGGAAAAATGTAAAATTCTCACCAACGTGCCACTAATGTATGAATATTATCATGGGTACACTCTGGAGTACAGCTGTATATTTATATTACCCTGTAGGTGTTGGTGAATATCCATTCTCCTTCATCTAATTAAAGATACAGACTATTTAATTCAGCCCCTTTCATCTGCAGAAATAGCAATGACCTGGTTAATCAGTTATAGAACAAGACTAAACACTTGGCTTCATTAAATTCCTCTGGGGGGATTATTAGAGACAGGAACCGCTATTCACTTCTGCTAAATAGGAGACACTTCAGAAGAGATCCGGTGTTAGGCCACTGAGATGTCTGTATCAGCACAGATGGAAAGTTGTTCAGACATTGTATTAAGCTTCGACACATGTTGAATCTTCTTAGGGAAAAGACATCAACGGAAAGTCAAGGGAACTTATCGCATTTTGGAGGCTAGTGACTAAGTAGATGCTGGACCAGAAGTTCACGTATGCTATAATATAGCTTTGATAACTTCAGCTTTGGCAATGTGATATTTTAATCTTGATTCACCATCACTCTATCCTCACAACCTGAGCTTAGATGAACAGACCTCCTGCTCTTGATGAATAAGATCATCAACTGTGGACAGTAAAAAGTAGCATGATGCTGAAAGTCAAATAGCTCCAGGTGACTTAAATATGTAAGTCAAGCTAAGAGACAAGCATTTGGCCAAGACCACCCCTGCCCCATTCTAAGACTGAGCAGTTTTCAGGCTGTCGCCATTGGCCCATATCTGATCATCTTACATTTTTATGAAAAGGGAGAAAATGTCTTTCTCTGACCAGGACTGTAAGATGATGATTTATACCTGTAAAGGTGATTTATTTGGTTTAGTTTAAAACACATATGTGGTTATTACTGGTCTTTCGTATGCTTAAGGGGAGAGATCTTTTAAGTTTCATTTCTGAGAAAAAACTTAGAAGCTAAAATGCAAAACAGACCTATTTGTTTCAGCTTAAAATATATAGTTTATTATTACTGGCACTCTTAATGCTTTTGCTGATTAGATTGGTTGTTGAATATTTGTTATAATCAGTTTTTGTTTAGGAATGAGAAAGGGGATGAAGAGGGCTATTTTTAGTAATATTAGAGAAGATGTTACATTACTATTAATACATATACTTGTTTGGAGGGAGGGGGAAGTCATCTTTCTTTTCTTTTTTTTCATTTGTAGGTTTTTTAGTTTCGTATTAGTTTTTTTTACATATAAACTTTAATAAAAATATTTTTTTCAAAAAAGGGAGAACATGCTTGTATGGGGGGGAGGGGAACAGTTTCAACATAAGATTCTCAACCTGAAATCAGTTTCAAAGGTTCTTGTCCAACAAATATGTTCCCATGATTCAAGCATGCAAAAACCTCCCTTAAACACCGTTTATTTTGCCTATTTCTGCTTATTTCCTCAAAGGGGATGTATGAGATAGATAGACCACAGCAATATTATTACACACATTTTGACTCACCTTAGAGGAAATCGATATCATCTTTGCAATATACCCTGGAACAGAAAACTGCAAGGTTGTCCATAAGAATTTTGCAGAGGGAGTCTGATCTTTTCTATATGTATTCTCGCTTTGCCTTTTTTAAAAAATGCATTTAAATGCCAGGCAAGACAGGCTTTCGACAGCCTGACTGAGAACCAGTTTACCTGGACCTTTTTCTTACCTGCTTGGTAACACAGCAGCCGAGGGCACTCAGTTAAGACAGCCAAGACCACGAGACGGGGTCACCCCTGTGATCAGGGCCCCAGGCTTGAGGGCAAAACCAGGTGCTCAATGCCTTGCGAAAGGCCAGCGGGGTCAGGGCAAGTCTGGTTTCTGAGAGAGCGGGCACCATGGCACCAGAGGCTCTCCTCCTGGGTCCCGACAGATGGCATTCTCGCCCAGACAGGACCTGGGGCATGCCTCTCCTGCTGGATCTGACAGGACAGGGAGACACCACTGGGGAGAGATGGTCCAACTTTCCCATGATACCATTAATTTATGTTATTTAAGATTCTTTATATTATTATTGGTTTGGGGGCTTTAATGTTGTTACATGGGGCTGCATCCAAGTTCAAAAAAATCAGAGGAAAATAGAATCTTGCACTGTTTTCATGCTTCTCTTCAGTCCTCGCCACCCTGCAGACATGAAATTGTCTTTCTGAAGTATCAGATGGGGAGTGCCTCAGAGTTCCTTATGGTTTAGTAAATCAAACAGCTTCGTGGCTGCATAACGCTTGGGATCAATAGGTGATCAATAACATTCAGGGTGCTGCTGCTTGATATTAGAAGTATTCTATGATTGTCCTTTTGGAAACCCCTGATCAAAAATATCAGACTTAGTTTAAACAGGGATCTTTAAAAAAGAATATTATCTGAATAATACACATTGGGCAAATGGGGTGAGAATTTTGATTCTACTTATAAAGTTAAACCAACTCTGTCATCTGCCCCTGGAGAACCTCTCTACTGAATGACATTCTGGAGAAATTCCTCATGAAAATCACCTCCAGGTTACAAGGGGAAGGCACATTCAGCAGGCTTGCTCAAAAACAAGGGCAGAACAGATTATTCTCATCTCATTTTCATCAGCTTCCCCTATCAGTTTCTCAGATATCCAGTCTGCAATGCGCATGAATGAAAAACATGCCTTTTATATCGTTATTATGTGTTGAGAGACAGAGAGATAGGGTTTGGTGCTATAAACAAGTTACTGGAGAGTAATGATAGATAATCAGTCAGTCAGTCATTAGAATTTCAACTTTACTTTCTCATCCTGCAAGACTTCCAGGCAGAGAAATAAAAATATGTTTTCAGGCTTGCAGTTTAATTATACAGAAATGGCCCTAGAGAGCTGGGGCAAGAGTATCAAATCTGGATTCCAAACCTCAGATGACCTCTAGATGGGAACAAAGAGAGCTTGAAGTATCTCTCTGCTGCCACCTTCTGGGCCCTGGAGGTTTCACAGCCCATATATTATCCTGCTCAGGTGCCCGTTCTGTTCTTAGTGTTTCACTATTCTTTTTTTCTCTAATCGTTTTTTATAATTAGTTCATAAAAGAAAGAAAAAGAATACTCAAAATATATATATAAAAAAAAGAAAGTTAAAATAAGAAACAAAAACATGCAGGGCATATATTCACAGACATCCATACACAGTATATAAAGTTGTACAGTAAATATTTTAGTGAATGGATATAATATAATGTTTATAATTCAGTCTGCAGAAGGAGCACAACACAGAGGAGAAGAACCAAGCTTTAATGCAACTATCGTTGGGTGCCTGCTTTAGAGGGATCCCAAACCATGGAAAAGCAACAATTGTTTTAGAATGGAGGGCTACAAGGTGGGAAATCCTAATGATCTGATTCCTGGCCAGTTTGGGGAAGCTAGGCAGGCCCTGGTCAGTGTACCTGGGGTTAGTTCTGTGGTTAGACATGGGCCTGTTAGGAGGGAAGCAGAATTGATAAAGTTCATTGTGAAGGAGATGGACTGCTGAAGTCATCAGTTGATGGAGGATGGAACAGTTGGGGTTTTTCTGTATTGCAACCCCAACTTGCAAGGGATGCCCTTGGGCTGTACTGTGAGCTGGTGAGGAGGCTTCTATTCTTTGATTGGATGGGACTGCAGGGGGCTTTGTCTGGAGGCAAGGAGGTTCAATTTGGGCCTGATGGGATTAGACAAAAAGATGAACTGGGCTTGACCCTGGTCATGTCCAAAGGACAAGGAAGAAAATGGTCTAACCTCCATTTTGTCTATTAGGTTAATTTTCTCCACTACAATAATTGTAATATAATATACAATGATATAATGATTATAATTCATAATTCACAACTAATCTGTACTGACAAGTTCCTGATTTGTAAATTGGAGGTGACATCAATTCTAGTGACATCTGTTCTGCAGACCACTGAATAATTGGTCTGTTGGTCTTTCCAGTGCTGAACAAGTCTTTTAGCTGCAAACAAGGTACAGAAAGTCTACTTTCTTTCTCCAAATGTCAACTTCCATGTGGTTGAAATAAACCTCAAAAGAATACGAACATCTGAAAATACTGAATATTGTTTCATTATTTTTGCAATAGCCAACTGTGATGGCTAATGTGACAATCTTACCCCAAGCAGATGGTCCCAGAAAGCCTTCGCTCCGGGTGGCTTCTTCAAGGACAGTGGAGACACCTAACTAAGTTGGTGACAACAAGAGTGAATGAAGGTGGCTCATTGCATGCTTCACTGGCCCTTATATTTTCCTTAAGCTATCAATTAGGACAAAGTCATGTTTTTTTTCCTTGTCAGGTCATGCAACCCACATCTCTCAGTGTCTGCTTCTCTTCCATGGCTCCTTTAAAGTTACAGGCCATCTACTTGAAGTTTATGAAAAAGTGATTGGAAAGGCATTCCTCACTTAAAGTAGTGAACACTTGAAGGAGATGTTAAATTCTGTATGAATTCAGTGAAGAATAACTTGATTGCTTTGCATCTTGTTCTGTTTAAACCTTGTATGAATCTAATGATTAGATGCTATTAATAGAATTTAACAGAGGTGGTAGATCCTCACAGTTAGCTTCTTTTTACAGAGGAGCACGTGGCTGATCTTGTCAAAGCTGCAAGGTTAAACAGGGTTGGGCTTCATTAGCACTTGGGTGGAATCCACCACTGAAGAGGGCAATAGGCTACACTGAAAAATTTAAAAAAAAAAATCCAGAAGGCAGGGGCAAATCACTTCTGCATTGTTGCCAAGAAAACTACATGGGCATGTCAACGAAGTCACCAGGAATTAAATTTGACTTGAAAAAGACTTTATCTTCTGTTAACTACTCTTAGCTCTTATTTTTGATGTTATCATTTTTTAAGAAAATGAATTGTACATTGTACGTTGCCCTGGGATTTTTGAAGTAAATTCAAGTCAATAACATTCAAAATCATATAGCAATCTGGGTATGTTTTTAAGGTCACAAGCTACATCACAAAATTTGGAGAGCTGGGGAACAGGAAGTATGTTCTAATTTGCACGTTGAGAAGTGTGAATTAGAGACAATTTGCTTCCAGTGCAATGTCCTAGAACAAAGGAGCCTTTGAAATCTTTTTTTTTTTAATTTAAAGAGATATTTTCCTCCACAAATAGTCATCTAGTGCTTTTCTGTCATGAGATATGTACCATCTTTAAATAGTGTAGCACATAGAGGGTATACTGACAACCAGATGGCAACAGGACCTCTCTTTTTGGCAGCAAAAGTTTCCAGCATACAAGATGTTGTTTCTTGGCACTGATTCTCTTGATGAAATCTGAAGATTCTTGGTTGTTCTAATATAGTTTTCTTATGAGAAGATTTCTGAAAATAAGAGCAGGGAGAAAAATGTTGTCTGGACTAAGAATAGATAATTATAAAGCCTGTTTTGGAAACCCACCACCTTTCATTATCTATTGTGACCTTATTGCATATATGTTAATTGCTTGGTTTTGCTGACTTGATTCATGTGATCAGTATTCAAAATCTAGAAATAGATAATATTTTTATCTATATTATTGATTTAAATCAATATGGCGTTCTCCTCCACACTCTTGTTGCCCTCCTTTCTTTAGCATTGCCAAATTACGGTGATGCCAATCATGTCAAAAAGTTTCTTCTGTTATGGATTGAGAATCTGCAGCAGTGATTATCATCTTGCTGAGATGGTAGTAAGCTCTCATGCAAAGGGAATTACAGAGTTCATAACCTGGGAAAGAAGTAATCCTCACCTGTACATTTGATGAAATTGGGAGAAGTGTTACATGTTCTATTCACCCATCTCACTTTCTAATCTCTTACTCCTTTGTGTACAGTTCCACAAAATATGTACAGGAAATCTGATTGATGAAACTGGAGAAATCGAGTTGTTCTGATTCTGCTTTCTAGATTTTCAGATGCAACTTAATTTTTTGGCATCAGGTGCACAACATCTGGTGGAAGTGGTTTGATTGGTATAGATCACGCCTAAGCCTGATTGTAATCAAGGCAGGCTTTCCCCATTGTGTACAGTCTGAATATGTTGGACCTACAACAGTGCTGGTACTCCTAGGCCACACTGACTGATGGCACCAACTCCTGCTGATTCAAAGATTTGCTTTTTAAGAAGAACTTGGAAGGAGGAATGCCATTGGTGGCCCAGACCAGGGCCTATTCAGTCTTAACTTATAGCCTGGCCTACAAGTTGCAGAATTTCCAGCTAGTATGGCCAATAGATGTGTGAGTCTGCTGTAACAAAAATATAGAGGCTTTTGGCACCTTAAAGACTTACACAAGCAACTTCATCAAATGCATAGTTAAAGGACTACCCCGGTTATGACCTCTGTAATTCTCTTTACATAAGAGTGCCATCCTTACTACCATCCCAGCACGATGATGATTGCCCTTGCCAAGGTTCCTAATCCATAAAACCTTTTCTGAAAGCAGAAAAAAGTGCTAGTGAGTAAATGAGAAGGCCACCTCATACTCTGCAAATGTTCTGAAGTATATTTTCTCCAAAAGTTTACTACTGGCCATGCTAATTGGAGCTGATGGAAGCTGTTGGCTCAAATATCCACATGGTACCAGAAGACATGTTCTTGGAGTAAATAGTTATAGCTTGAGAATGATTCAACACAAACATATTACTATTTATTATTTTGAAGATTATTTCATGAATCCATTGACATGGAAAGGGGCATATAACCAATTGAATCCAACCTTCTCCTTAGGGTAGACATCTATTTTAAATCAATCCAAACATAAGATGGTCCAGCCTTTGTTTGAATACATTCAGCAAAGGGAAGTCCAGAATGCTGTTTGCTAAATGGTCCCATTATCAAATTGCTATTATTTTTAGGAAGCCTTTCTTAAGATAGAACTGGAATCTGTCTTCCTGTAAAGTCCATTATTCCATGATCATCACTCTGACTTGATACAGAAGATATTGGTTTTTCTTCTATATGATATTCTGTCAAGTACATGAAGAGTACTATCATAACCTCTCAACAATTAAGACTAAACAAATCCAGATTCCCCAATCAATCCTTGTAGGATTTAGTTCCCGTTTTCCTGAACATCTTCATTTCTTTTCTTTTGCTGTCCCAATTTGGCCTTCTAAAAGTGACAGTCCAAATTAGACAGAATCATCTAGACCAGGGTTCCTCAACCTTGGCGACTTGAAGATGTGTGGACTACAACTCTCAGAATTCCCCAGCCAGCCATGCTGGCTGGGGAATTCTAGGAGTTGAAGTGCACACATCTTCAAGTCACCAAGGTTGAGGAACCCTGGCCTAGATGTCAAGCCTTTCAAGCAAATGATTCCCACTGTAGTTTTTAACTGCAATGCACCCATTGCTAGACAGAATCCCCAAGCCACATAATGCCACAAGCCGTAGTCTCTTGGCTGAAGACTAGAGAGGGAGAATGGAATAGCAGTAAGTGGAAGTAATCCTCACCCAGTGGATGCTGTACTATACATTTTTACCTCTGAATCTTTGCCATTAATATCTCTAAGGAAAAAAGTCCCCCAAACTCTAACATTTTCCTGTATTTACTCTTTGATGGAGCAGTGGCAATCTAAGTATATGGTATTCCATACAGCAATATAAGAGAAGAAGAAGAAGAAGAAGAAGAAGAAGAAGAAGAAGAAGAAGAAGAAGAAGAAGAAGAAGAAGAAGAAGAAGAAGAAGAAGAAGAAGAAGAAGAAGAAAAGAAGCCGCCTCTATACCATGATGGAGTTTCTGATCTAAATTTCAGTATTGCAGGGAAACATTAAGAGGTGGAGACAACAAAAAAAAAAAAAAAGAAGGGGAAGAAGCATAGATATTGCTTTACATCTGCATTAAAAATAATGTTATGCTTTTTTTTCCCATGATCAAGGATGAAAAATAATATGTAGACCAAAACAACAAAAGAAAACAGACAGAGGCTAATGGAGGAGCTCTGGATGAGTGCTGTCAATCACCAGCAAAGCCTAATTAATTTGGGGGAAGGATCCAGCTCCAATCGAGCTGAATGAGACCCTTGACCTCACAGAAATGAGTCAATGACTCTTGATGGCAGAAGTCTTTGAGACCTTCTGCTCTAGGCCCTTTTGATGTTATAATGGCTTGAACTCCGCCATTGTCCTTCAATCAATCTTTCTGCTTTTGGAATTGCCACAGAGAATTGCTGCATTACTCACAGTCCTCTGCAGATAGGACAAATAGGGCCCAACATGTATTGAGTAGATGATAACTGCCATTCTTTTAGCAATGGACAGAATTGCTGTCAGCGTGATGGAGGGGACTAAATCAGAGATGGCTCATTAGCCAAATGCTTTTCAGATCTCACGTTGGTGGATCTGAAAGGTGGTTTGTTGAACAATGGACCCAGAAAACTGATTTGTAACTTTTTCAATCTGAACTTTGGGTAACTACCAAATAAGAATCAGGAACGGAGAAACCAAAATTAAAGTCAGAAATCTGGAGGGATGTATTGATTGGTCTGTCACCAGCCCAGCAGGTCAGGTCAGGTTCTTTTGGATTCAGAAGGAATGAGCACACAAGTGTGAGTACTTAAGGCTTCCTTCCAAGGCAGTATCTGAAAAGAACATGATCACATACACCAGACAGCAATCAAAGAATATTCAAAAATTTATTGAAGAACAAAAGAAGGGGGAGAGACAGACCTAATGCTCCTTTGCCAGTCAAAAAAGTCCAAGGAGCAAATACACAACACCTTCATGGTTAGGTTTGTATCAAAGTACCATCTCATGAGGGTTTTTTTGACTGTCCAATATAGGCTTTCAACCATAATTAAACACACCTGCTTTCAATGGTCTCCTCTCCCTGGAGTTTGCCAAGGACAAGGAGGATATGTCTATCTCAGTGTTTTTCAAATTAGGGAGGTGTCTGCCTGAGCTGAATTTCTTTTTTTTTTGTAGTTCTGGATTTTAAAAAAAATCCCCTGGCTGAGGCGTTCTGGGAGTTGAAGTCCACACAGCTTAAAGTTGCTGAGGTGGAGAAACACAGCACTACAGGAAAAAAAAATCAAGATGAGAGCCACAACTGTGCAGTCAAAGCTCTGCTCCTCTTTTCCATGGTAACAGATGGTTGTGGCAGCCATCTTGATTTTTTGGCCCCCTCCCTGCAGGTATCCCTGAAAGACCTGCTAGGGCCTTGTGCGTACAGAACGGGGCACAAGTTCCTGTGAACGGGGAAACAGGCTAGCCGCAAACTCTACCAAACTGCCATGTTTCCAAAGGAAAAGGAAAGACCAGTTATTCCACATACAGTTGTACCTGTAAAGAATCAGCTCACCTCTCAAACGTAGCTGATGCTGAACTGATCTTTGTAACATCTGGAGAAGCTTTTGAAGTGGTGCAGAAGTCTGAGCAGAAGTGACCTCGGTTTTAGCTGTAGCCACTTCTGATCAAAGCCGAGCAATCATTTAACCGTTGCATGCTATCCTCCAGCTATGTTAACTGAAAGTATGGGAGTTATAGTACCCTATATTTGGAGGGTGCCACTTTCAGAAAAGCTGAACAGCCCTTCCTTGAAGCCTCGTTAATGTGTATCCCTCCAGTCCTTGAATCAGCAGGAAAACATGCCAGCATAATTTGCCCTGTCCTGACAGCTGGACTCTAACCTGCCTCAGGTACAAGGGTTGTAAACACACTTATGGCTTTGTTGTGAGACCATTTAAGGGCAGGGACTGGTAGATTCTTCTGGTTTTGTTTCCCTTCCAAGTAGCACCAGCAAGCAGAAGGAAAATAGTGTATGCATGTGTCTGGACTGTGTTAATGAGATGGGTGTTAATGAGGATGGGTGTCTAAGATGAAGGGTTTAGCCACCTTTCAAGTTGCCTGAATGACAGATTACTCCAGGCAGGTAACCTGTCACTTGGTCTATTGATGAACCCAGGTCTACCAGTCTTCTGGAAGACCAATGCATTTGTGTCTAGAAATAGCCCAGCTGACGGGTTGGTGGGACAGAGGATGGATGGGGCATGAAGCAGGAGGATGTTGACACAGTGCATTGAGATGCCTCCCTCCCACCTAATTCCAGCCTGTCCTGTGGTATAATTTACCTGTGTTTTCTTTTCTGTATATCTTTTTGTGTGCGCGCACATGTGTGTGTATACATATGGCTGGAAATTAGTTTATTTTACGAGCAAGTCTCATAACTTCTAGATGACATAATTGTAACGTATTTGAATTTCTGGAGCATCTATTTTTCAAAACACAATAAATTCAGCATCCCACAGAAACCTATTAAGAAGGGTTACACCCAGCTTCACAGCCCAAACACATTTTAGAAACACTAGAGAAAATTAAACTTTAAGTAAGATTTATGTAATGAATAAGGCATGATCAGCCCTCAGCTCTGAAATGAGGAGAAATTCACGTTGAAATTAACAATATAATGAAGGTGAGTTAAAGCAATAGCTTGGAATATTACAACGGAATTACTCAGGGGTAGAGGATAGATTAAATACATTCCAAATATACACTGGTTTTCTATTAGAGTTTGCATCCTGGACCATGGATTTCCTCACAGAATTCTGAAAATGGTAACTTATTAAAGATTTGGGGAAATCTTAGCAGCAGCTCCAGGGCCAGATTAGGATTTGCTGAGACTCAAAATAATGTCCTTTATTTATTTATAGTCAATGACCAGTGAAGTTCAAAACTATGTCAAGATTCAAAAGGTGCCTACGGAAAAAAAAAGAAAAAGAAAAAAATGCGTATTATAATATAATAGAAAGGGTAATGAAATACTGAATGATAAATGGTTATATTTCCATTTAGCATTTAAGTAAATGCAATAAAAACAAGATACACATCTTGCAAAAAATCTTATTTGCATGATCAATAGGGACTGGAAAATTGGTCGTTAAGTGGGGCAGTCATTAAGTGAATCACCATGTGACCGGACCTGATTTTACAACCATTTTTACGATGGTTGTAAAGGGAATCACAGTGGCTGTTAAGCAAATCACATGACTGTTAAGTGAATCTAGCTTCCCCAGAACATTTTTTGCCAGAATTTGCTTAACGACCATGTGATTCACTTAACAACCATGGTGATTCGCTTTACGAACACTGTAAAAAAGGTCAAAAATTGCAATCAGGTGCTCTTTTGGTGAATTAGAGTTGAGGTTGGTAATCTATGAATGATGGGAGTGGTCTAGCAGCCCTGAAAGGGAAGGTGATGTAGATGGTGGCGTAGCTCAAGATAGGAGATTACGGCTTAGAAGGCTGGTGGTGGATTTTATAGAAAAGTTGATTAAAGCCAAAGGAATTTTAATTCTAGTAACTCTTAATTTAACTCCAATATATTCCAGGTTCCACCTTGGTGTTGTATTAACTCCCTCTTGGGGTGTTTTCTCAAAGTAGAGAAAGGCACTTCCTGTGTTTGCTGAGCTTCATTGGCCCCAGAAGGAAGACCCACCTGAAGGTGCTTCTTGGTGCTGCTCGGCTTTCCCTGCGTTTCAGGGGTTGCTCATAACTCTTCATTATTTCTACAGACAAACTCTTATCCTTTCACTTTATACTACTGGCCAAAGACCTAAGTAAAATCACTGTATTGCATTATATTTCAAAATTCATTGCTAATTACATTTTTCCTGGAAAAACTTAGTCTGTTTTTAAATATTGAGCTGATAAAACACTAAATATTGTTGCATTTGATTTGAAAGTGTCACAGTATCAGATTTTAGAGAGATTTGACAGAAATACCTGTTCTGAACTAGGCATGCTGTATGGAATTTCCAGTTTTATTATCTGGAGTTAACGAAGATTGTTATTTTCAAAGTTCTTTTTTATGTACATGGCCATTCATTTTCATAGTTTTACCCTCATCATCAATTACTTTTTCTTGTGGTAAGAATGGCAAAACCATTTTTACTTGCTGTGCACAAGTGTCCACAAGGTGTGGTGAGAAAAGTCAGAATAGCCACTGCAATGGTGAGAAGGACCATTGCCTGTTTTTTATTGTGACACACACACACACAATATACATGAAAAACAGCCAGAACTTCAACTGCATCATTGTGGTGGACATCTTGACTGTCTACCCTGTGGACACCTGTTATTCTGTTATTCTGAGCAACATTTTTGATCCCAAGAACTAAGTATACCAAAGTGTGTAATAATACCCATAGCATCATGAAACAAACAAACAAACAAAAAAAGAAATCAATAATAAGAAAGGGAAATTTACAATTCATTATTTTCTTGCATACTTCCTTTCTGCCAATTTTTATCTCCCAGTCAGTTTTAATTCTAGCGCCCAGGCTGAGCAAAGGCAGATTTTGGTTGTGTATGCAAGTCAACAGAGCTGAGTTCATCCATGTCATATCTATCTTCCGTTAGGGTGGAGTGGTCTTTCTGAGGGTGCCAGATTTCAGCTCCTAGCAGCACTAGCAATATGGCCAATTGTGCAGGATGGTGGGAATTGAAGTTCAGCAATATCTGGAGAGCCACAGGTTCTCCACTTTTGCAAGAACAGTGGACTGATAGAGTGGAGCACAATCTCATAAGGCTCTTCTCAGCTTGCTTCCAGATTTAATAGTTATTCTTCCCCATCAAAGTTACATTTTCAACTTCATGGGAGTGGATTCACTTGCAAGTCTGTGACTGAGCAGGGTTGACCCGAAAGAAAAAATGCTGTGAAAGAAAATCCAAGGAGCGGGGTCTTGATGCACTTTCTGACTTCGGAAATTCTTCTATGGCACATGGCAGCTCATGAAAAGGAGCATCAATCCAGAAGAGAGGAGGGTGAGTGAATCACATGAAAATGCAGGAACTGTAGACCCAAACAGCAGAAATTATCTGAAAGGTGCAGGTTACAAAACTTTCTGTACCTTCTATAAAACTTTTTTGCTAAAATCTACAGTTCCCATGAGAATTAGGGGCTGGTCTAAGGCTGAAATGTGATTGCTCCATGATAGCAGCTGGAAGAGCCATCTCTCTATCAACAGAGACAAATAAAACTTTGCTTCAGCTTCTGGATATATCTATGAATTGTAGGATGCAGTCAAAAGATCCTTTTTATCTGGTTTGTATAATTTACTCTATTTATTTGTTTGCTTGTTTTAAATACGTCTGTGCTGTCTGTCAGCATCTTCATATTGCAGACAACATAAAACCATCTTTTATATTTCAAATTCAATACAACATAGAAAAATAAGAAGGTTAAAATACATAAACCAATGGCCCCAAGTAGTGGAACAGTTCAGTTATGAGATGTGAAATGACAAGAGGAATAATTTTTTTTCAGCATGCACCTGAATTGCATTAAATGTGTCCATGCTTTATCTTAGGAGGAGCTTAGTCCACCAAAGGGACATTACATCAGAAAACTCCATCTTTCTGATTGATGGCAAGTGACTATCTGCTGTGTGCGATACCAGTAGAAAAGGACCCATTGAGGATTGCAGTAGCTGGGTGCCCTCTGTTTAAGGCCTTGCAGATTACTCTCAGAATCATAAACTTGGCCTGATAATTGAGAGACGTTGCTAGACTTTCTATTACTTGGCCACAGTTAGGAGTTCTGCACACCTTTGCTGCTTTTGTTACATCAGCTGATGCTCTGGATTTAGCATAAGGGCTATTCCAATAGACCACATTGCAGTGATCAAGATGTTAGGCCACCAGTGTAGGATCACTGGGGCTCAATAATCTCTGCCCAGGACAAACCGTAGCTGACATAATAACCAAGCGTGGTGAAAGCATTCCTTGTCTCCACAGGCCCTTGGACCTCTAGGGATGATAGGTCTTGAGAAACTCTAGACCAGTATGTCTCAACCTTGGCAGCTTTAAGATATGTGGACTTCAACTCCCAGAATTCCCCAGCCAGCATGGGCTGAAGTTGAAGTCCACACATCTTAAATTTGCCAAGGTTGAGAAACACTGCTCTAGGCATGCCTATCTAGGAAACACGAACCACCTACTTTGCAGTTCCAAGCAACCATCCAGTTACATGACATCTCTTACCATCCCACCACAATGTTTGGTGACCCCCTTGGCAAGAGTACATCCTGCTATTAGATCCCATTGATGCCATCCTGTTTTTCAACCTCTAGTAGAGTCTAAAGACACCATCTTAAAAAAAGATTGTTATTGTTATCCTTTGAGAAGAGCCTGATTGCTAATAAAGGGATTTTGTGTGTAGAAGGTTCCAAGTATAGCCCTGGCATCTTCAGTTAAAAGAATCCAAACATTTCTTGGCCTGAGATTTCAGAAGTTTTTATCCAGCTAGAATGCAGGAACTGCAGAATGAATGGATTGAGTATATATCAGCTTCCTCCTGTATGTTCCTAATGTTGGCCCAATGAGGGAGCTTTATGCTTTATCCTTTAATATGAAGCTAAATCAATTGTTCTGAATAAGCACACATCAATGCTATCTTATATCTGAGATATATTTAGTCAGTAGAACACACACCAGCTCGAATTTTAAAATTACTTATCCATCTGGCAAGGACATCACATTAAATGTTTGATTATTTTAAGCCCCACTTTTGATGAGAAAATTGATTTTCTATGTTGGGGAGTAATGAACCCATTTCCATCCCCCACTAGCAATAAATGAAATTGAAATTAAAATTCCACCTTCACAACTAATGAAGCCATCAAGTAATGTAACCTTGCACACTGGAAAAAAATTGAAGAGGGTGTCTGTGCTGGGGGGGGGGTCCAATATGCAAATGCATCACAGAGGTTTTTAATAGATGGGAGACATTCATTTCCAGACTATGTAATTAAAATGTACTATGCATAATTAAAATTAATATAATTAAAACAGTCCAGCACAGTTTAATTATATAACTCAAACATAGCCTTCAGATACACCAGAAATTTTATTCCGGTAGTAACAGATTTTTATATTTCTAATAAACAGCTGAGGCCCAGAGAGGAGGTGGTAAAACAAAGGGTCATGCATCAAAAAGGAAAAGAATGAGCTGTTCCCCATTAATTTGAAACTTTTGACAACTTTTAATAATGCCCAGACTTTTACTCTTGCTGGAAACAATAATAAACAGAACTCCTATTCCTCTTTGCCTAATTATTCACCATTATCAAAACACACATAATCAGAAGCGGAGTCAGGATAACAAATGGAAGGATAGGCTAATAAGATGAGAGTTTGTCTAAAATTCAGAGAGATAGTATATTAGAGGCCCAGCGGAAACAGAGCTTCTGTTAGGAGCATAATAGGTAGTTAGCAAATACGTGGGAGTCACACTGACATTAACAAGAAGATTATAGGACAATCAATAACAATATATAGTTCCCAAGTGCAGTTCTCAACACTTAAATGATTTCTAGGTGAAGGAAGTGTTTTAAAAAGCTGGCCTTTTGCACTAACATGACCCTGTTCCTATTTCCATGGCTTTAGGAGAAACACAAGTCAGCTCAGTTTCTCAACCAGTTTGTCCCTCTGTTTGGTTCAGAGACAGAGAAGTTTGTTGAAGACTGGAGAAGGTGGTGGGTCCCTGTGTAGCTCCAACTGAGGTCCATTGTTGGGGCAAAGCTGGATCTAAAGTACCTTGTAGTTGATCCCTTAAGGCAGAAGCCACATTCATAATGGAAGGTCTATAGTCTATATCAGTGTTTCTCAACCTTGGGAACTTTAAGATGTGTGGACTTCAATTCCCAGAATCCCCCCGCCAGCATAATGGCTGGAGAATTCTGGGAGTTGAAGTCCACACGTCTTAAAAAGTTCCCAAGGTTGAGAAACACTGGTCTATATCAATTCTAGAAACTGATTTCAGCATACTGTTTCTTATAGATTGTTCATTATGCTAGGCTCACTCTATTTCAACATTTTTTTTTAACGAGGAACTTACTGTTCTGGTTTTTGATGTCTGGATAGTGAGAATTAGCACTTCTTAGGCAATGTGTTTGGGGCGAGTGTAGGTCACATTGTAGCATTGTTCCCACAAAGTCAAATGCAGCTCCTCCATAAAATGGGACAGAAAATGTCTGCATTCAGGAAACCTATAAGAAAAAATGCAGTCCCTCCTGTTCTCTGGAACTTCCTCTGCCTCCAAACTTCTAAAAACGTTGCCTGCTTTTTGAGAATGTTGTGAAAGATCATGGAGTTTCACAGCTTCTGGATGAAGCTGCAAAAGTCAGAGGACATTATTTATTCAGCGTTAATTTAGATCATAACTTTAGATCATGAAATTCTTCTTCTAACTGCTAGAGACTATCCATGACATAAACTCCTCCTCCAGGTGAAACGGTGTTGTTTATAACAGACTGATCCTCCTCCTACAGAATGATGGCAAAGCAAGGCCAGGATGACACCTATGATTGCCACCTCTAAAAGAACCTGTAAATTTGTAAATTTGGTTAATCACAATAAATCAACAGATCCATTCATTGATCCAAAGCAGTATTTCAAAATCACAGGGTAATTCATTCCAGGTTGTTTTTTAAAAAAGGGAAATCTGCACCTTCATCAGGTGCTCAGCACATTTAATTTATTGCTAACTAATTGTAGAAGCACCCCACCTATAAGAGATGAGCCAGTAAATTTCTAGATCAGAGGGCAGGTTCTCCAAGCTTTGTTCTTTGTCAGTAAACTAAAGGCTGCAAATAGCTTCTGTCAAAATCCTTCTAGGCACCCTGCCTTCATTCTCCACTGCTTTACGTCTCCAAAATGCTATGCAGGTATCATTAATTAAAGGACCTGTAATCTTCATCTCTGAAGTTGCTGCTGGAAAACTTCTGTCTGTGGAATAAAACACATGAGATTAATACATGGGGAAAGATGATCTCCAATTTTTTTTAAAGAAAAGAACAAATATTTCTACATAGTCCAAGCAGCCTCTTACCAATGGAAGATTTCCGGGCCACAATGTTCAAGTAAACAGTTTCTCAAAACAGTTAAAATAATAAGAATAAAGCAACCTAACCATGGTTTTTCCTTTATTATGAAGGCATTCTTTACAAGAGTATGAGAAAGCCTGAGGTACCACGGGAACACTGTTAGCTACATGATCAGGTATTCAGAATTAAGGCCAATGATTCTAAATTAAGGGCTTTTCATTAACTTCACTCACTCTCAAAGAACACGTAATATGGCAAGCAGGGATTTAGATATGCACAATAGCATACCAGATACAGACAGATTTTGTCTTTGCATCTGCAATCCTCTAAACCGAGGTCTGTAAAATCAAGGCTTTACTACAGATTAACTTTTCAAAAAGTACAAAATCTCCTTAACTGCCATCATGGCAGATGCAAATAATTTTTAAATTAAAAATAATACGTAAGAATTCATTTGAGCTCTTCTTGTTTTTGCTTTGGTAATGGGGAAAGGCAAAGAAAAAAAATGAAGTCTGGAAAACAGCAGAAGAAGAACCCCATGCTCCACAGCTATGTCATTCTCTCGTCTGTTTCTGGGAGAAAAGAACGATCTTCCGCTGATGGAGGATAAAGGGTGGTGGCCTTAACACAACTCTTGCCATTCAACCTCAGAATATTTCCATTTTCGGAGGTATTAAAAAACCTTTCACTGAATTGCTTCAGAGTGCAGGTGGTTAATGGATACTCAGCCAGCAGACTGCCGATAGAAACTGAGGAATGGTGGTGGAGATTGAATCATGCTTTCCTGTATACCCTAAAGCCAACAGATATCACCTACATTAACAGATCAGAACTGGGTCACCTATACAGGATAGGAGGTGAAAGCATGGCCAACAGGAGCACAACCGATGATCACAATGCTAATGGATATTTACTCAGTTTTGTCCCCTAGATGTATAGGGCCAGGCATCGCTTTCTCAGCTGTTGTTGATGAGACCACATAATTAGAAATAACCAGACAGTATATTTTTTCAGAATCTGAAATGAGTTCCTTTGGAGAATGTAACAGATCTATAGAGTGGTAGTTGGGAAAGCAGGAGGAAACAGAAGCTCTACCAAACAATCATTTGAATGTAAGGAGTCAACTTCTGCATTTGGGCACAGTGTTGTAGTGGAGGCAAAAGCAGTCTGCTATACCTGAGAGCCAGCTGCCATTGACGGGTGTCCCCAAATTCTCTTAATTTACAGATCTCCCTCTAGGGGAGAGAGGTCCTCTAGGTATCCCTGCCTTTTTCTAGACATGCCTGCTACATACGCATCCTTTCACAATGACCAATGGTGAGCCCTTGGCACCCTAAGGAAGACATTGGGTGACCCCCACCCCATGCCCCAACAAGCTTCACCCAGAGTGAGACTTGCTCTGGCCCTCAATATGTAATGAATTTAAGCCTTATATATATATATATAAATCTATATAATCATATAGCCATAGAACAGCCATGTTTATCCTATTCATGAACCTTACTAGGAAACTCACGTTGCTGGCATGAAGGAATGTTGGAATGTACGCTAGATATCTTGTACGAATGAGTTCTCAACACTGATAAGGCTGGAATGCTAGTGGGTGCAAGGAATAAAGTGACACATCATAAATTTATAAGAAAACGGGACGAGAGGTACCATTTTAACAAGCTACCCAGCTGTACCAAACACGAACTGTTCCTGGCATGTACCATACCTGGATGAGAATGGATGGAGATGACTTAGATGAATTCTAAGTAAACAAGTTGGGTATAAAAGGAAGTATGGAAACCATACTTCCCTGGAAGTGCGAGACGACTCTTGTTGGAGCAGGGGACGCCCTGAGTCTGATTCCCAGCCCACTCTAGCACAGCCTGATCCACTGTGTTGAGAGTGAATGTAACTATTCTGTGTGAATGTGTAGCCTTGTTGGGCAAGAATACTTACAGAAACTTGGGTAGCCTTGTTGGGCAATTGATTATTGATACACTGTTGTTAGCCTAGTCGGGCACTTACATTTATTGGTAGCCTTGGTGGGCATATGTTTTACTGTAATACATATTACAGGAAACTAAAGAAATAGTATGTATTAATCAACTTTGATTAAACACTGATTAAATGCTTGCTTTGCTTTCTGTCCAAATAACACAAGAATAAAAGAACTAATTTTTAACTTCAATTTGGAGTGGATTCAATCAATCATTTTTGTAACACAGATGGACAGTTGCGTGTTCGAGCTGCTGTTTTAATCTATCAATTTTCCCAGATTAAGATTCCTCAAGGATTATGGGAAACTAAAATGGCAGCTCCTAGCTGGCTTTGGAATTATTTCCACCACTGATAGCTAAGCTTGGAAGGCCATCAGTAAAAAAAAAAAAGGGGGGGGCATTGTCTACAAGATGACATTTTACTCAGGGCCTCCTTAAGCCTAGAGTAATGGATTGTTAGATGGAGTCTGTATAATAATCTATTTTTGACCTTCTCTGGTTCTTTTGCACTCTTACATTGTCACACAGGACCATGCAGCAACTGGTTTCAGAGAAGGAATTCTTGTTGCTTCTGCACCGTTTCTCTTTGGTTACCTTATTTATCTGAAAGGAATACAACTGTGAATTAAGACAATCCCTCCCCAGTAAGGGAAATCACAGAGAAAATACTATGGTTCCGCTCCCATATTCTTTGTGAATCTAACACAAACTTCTCATTGTCAAGATTCAGGGAAAAAATATTCACTAGTGTCAGAAGCTGGGAGGGGTGATAATTTAAAATCTCTCTAGCAGCTTCTCCTTCAAAGGCCTTCCAGAAAAGGCCCATCATCTGTCAAGCTGAACTTCCTGACATCTCCAAGTCAGTCCAGGCCTAGGAAAATATAAGGGAAGGTATCCTGGAGCCTTCTCTCCAAACCCAACAGTAGAACTGATCAAACCTTCTATCAGTCTTGAAACACTAGGTGAAGCTGTTTACTGTATTTCCCCGAAATATAGGAGTTTTACTGGGGAAAGGGGAACTCAGGAAAAATAAGGAAAGGCAAACGTTGCATACATAGAATTTGAAATAACATCAGTATACTAGAGTTACTCTAGTAACTTACTATCTATTTTAATATAGTGGGACCTTGGGTTTCAGAACAAATCCAGAATTAATTGCAGGGAGGAAGACTGGAAAAAGATGATCCCTTACACAATTCTGTGCAACATCACACATGTTGTCAGTAGATCTCCTTGCCTCTTTTGATATTGTAAGGCAGAACCTCATCTTGTTTTCCTCTTCCTCCTTCCTTTTCACGATCCTCAGTTTTACAAAATATAAAAGATAAATGAAAGCCAGCCTTTTTGGAGAAATTGTTTCATCGACCAGTCAAGAAAATGCTTTATCTCCTATTTCCTGGCTCTAGTCAGCAAATAAAAAAATTATCTACCAGTTCAACCTATTTAAGTTGGTTGAATACTATATATATATTTTTACCACTTATGCTATTGGATACAAAATATTGTATGGGAGAGACTGTGGGAAAAAGCAAAAGAAGAGCCCCATGATTTCAGGGCTCTCAGGATGGGGGATACTTATCAGCTGCTATAGGGGGAATTGTTTTTGTGACAGAACAAAAATCAGGGTGTTGTCACACCTATTCATCCTGTTAGAAAATACAGTGCAGAATAAATAGCATTTCATTCTGCTACAGTTGGCATCTTAGACAGACCACAATTTGTTTGCATCCTTGTTCAGCTGCACAACTGAAACTTACTCTTTTGCCTGAAAATTAAATGCTTGATAATAACGGTTTCCCAGGACTATGAACTTTCTCTGCCTTTCCTGACATCATGAAAGCAAAAGCTTTGGGCTTCCCACATTTGTTTTACCTTTGAACAAATCCTGCAAATATTGACTCCTGATCCCCAAAATACCCAAAGGCTCTTCATAACCCTTTGCACTAAGAAACAATGGATGTTTCATTTCCTGCCAAAATCTTGGGACCACCCCCAGAATGACATCAGCGAGCTATTTCCTTTGTAAAACCTTATAGGGTTTGAGGGCTGATACGTCCAAACATTTACAAGAAAAAAAAAATCCTTTTCTATGTTGTGATTGAAAGTGTACTCAGGTAGAACAGCAAATGAAGGTGGCTACGAATACATGAATTGTTGATATAGGAAACACCAATATTTTGGGAGAAACCTGATCCAGTCAGATCTGTTGGAGGTCCACATCCAATGTTACTGACTCTTCAGCAACGAATGATAGCTAGCAAGGTGTAGATAGAGAATTAATGATTTACTCTGTGTCTTCTCCTCTTCGTTTATCATTGTGCTTACTCTTTCCGTAAGAGACTGCTGATCACCAAACTCTTCCTTCTGCCTTTTCCCCCATGCAATTGAGCGCAGGTCACATGATCTTTAACTCTTCCTCTGGTAGGATGTAGGTACTGGGCTTTGCCTGTCCCTCTAATACAGTGTTGTCCAAACTTGGCCACTTTAAGATGAGTGGACTTCAACTCCCAGAATTCTCATCTTAAAGTGGCCAAGTTTGCACAACACTGCTCTAATACATTTTCTGAAAATAGTTCTTTTTTCTGTTATAGTTATAAAACTGCTTCACTAAATATTTCTCAGGATAAATTCCTGCATATAAGAATGCTTGTACCTGTAACAGCTTCTCAGCTCTGTATTATCTGGTGTTTAAAGAAGTATACAGGGACAGGCTGAGCTTCTGTGGTAGCTCCCCAAGTGATTTTTCAGCCTGATCTTTCCCATCTGTAAATCACCCTCTGGAGGTCTAACTTCAACTTTCACAACTTCCATCCAAGTTTAGAGAAGTCTTTCCACTATTGATGTTCAGTCCTGAAAATTGGAAATTGCTGGGTCCATAGCTGTGATCTTTTCATTAAGCCAGATGGTTTGCAAGAAGGTCTTCAATCTGAGATCATCCCCTTTTGTTGAAAGACAATGTAACAGTGATCTGAAATTCTGTAGGAGCGACTCATCTGTTTTCATTTTCACTCTAGAATCTGCCAGTGATCCTTTCAAGTGTAGCCATTTATTATAATTATTCAAAATGCTGACATGCTTAGGAAAGCTAGCATTGTGCTTTGCATTAATCACACCCACTCACCTGAATTCCAAAATGGGGGCCAGGGACCAAGCTTCATCCAATAATGAAGCCAGGGCAAAAAAGAAACTGAAATAGCCCATATTTCACATTGTTCTGTAAAAAGGATTTCATAGCCTGAATACAGCTCATGCCAGAGTTGATTGATGTGGGGAAGAATAATGACAAGAAGGAGCTTTCATTTCATGTGCTCTAATAGGACATCATGACACATCTTATATCAAAGTCAAACACTATTATATCCAGAATTATTTTTTAATTTTTATGAATAGACTATTTTTTTTTTAAAACCCCTTCTCTTTAGTAACTGTAAACGGAGAGGATGCTGACCGAAATGAAAAACAGATAAAAGGAATTTGTGTCCAGGCAAGGCTTGGTGACTTTTCCATAGGCCCACCATTCAGGGAAGGAAAGGTAGTGACATCCCTGGGAAAAAATGGCATCCTGTAGGGATGGTGGTTCCTACATTTATGAGGTGGCAAGATAAAGCAAATTTGGGGTACAGTGATGTGTTACAGAACATGTAGCAGGTCCCTAACTCCAGTCTATGGTGCATTGTTATTATTTTTTTTCTCCAAATAGCTAAACGTTTTATGCATTTTATCTTCTCAGCAATCCTGTGTGATAGATTAGACCATCAACAAATGAGGGGCCCAAGAATCTCCAGTGATTCTCAGAACTGGATCTCAGGTCCATCCTCTCACCCATTTTACTGACTGGCTATCAATGATTTGAGTTTTTGTTTGTCCTATTGGGTGTGTTTAGGATGGAAATTTCCCCATCCCATGTCCTGGCAGTGGTGGGGGTGGGAAGAACACTCCATAACACTGATAAAATGCAGAATAAAACTGACAAGATATTGCTGATTAGGAGAGAACATAATGCATGGATCAGTTTTTGGAAGCAGCTTTGATCATTTTTGTAGCAAAAACAGTTCTGCCTTTGGACATGCAGCCATGTAAAGATGCCCCAGGAAAAAAAAGAAGAAGTAAACTAAATATATCCTTTTCCAAGGATTATGGGTTGTTGAACTCCTCAGGGCCATATTTTAGTCAGCATACAAACTCAGGGGCTACGGCCCTAATTAATGTCCTTTTTAGAGAAAAGCTGCTGTGGGAAGAAGAAATTGGGAATGGAGAGGTAATGTATCAAGCGTTCCCCATTTAAAATTGCCCCCCCCCGCCTTTTCTCTTTCTGGAGGGTCCAAATATATGTTACCCCTCTCAGTGTAAAATTAATTGCAACTGATAGTTTAGCAAATGGGTGGAGCGTGCATGAAGGCCTCTTTGATGTGGAAGGCTCCTCAGAAGAATCTCAGCAGCAACACAGTTTCATGCTGAGTGGAGATACCTCCTGATTTCCTCTCCCTCCCCAATTCTAACTTCCTTTGAGACATTCTACCTTTGAAGGCATGTTTTAATTTTTTTTTTTTTTTGAACAGCCAGTAATTTATTCTTACACAGTACATCCATCGCTTATCAGCATACCCAGTACATCAGCTGCCTGCAAAAGTCTCATACGGAATACAAATGTAAAATGGACCTCTGAAGAGCATAGGCGTAGCAGAAGCAATGACCCTAGGAGTGTGCAGACGCTCTGCAGCAGGCAGCAACTCTCAGCTTTCTTGGGAATCATGTATCTGATCTCAAGTGAGCAGCGACAGATGACTACTACTAATTGCCCACAGCTTTAGGATCACAGAAAGTTCCTCCTCAGGTTGCACCTCATGCCAGCTTGTGCTTCGGGGTCTCTTGAAGCAAACTGGATCACATGGAGTTGACCTTTCTCTTTGGGCGTCTCTTATGTTTACGAGTCTGGCAATAGATCTAATTAATCTGACCTATTTAAGATAATCAGATAGGAGAAAGTAGTTTTCCATCTCATCTGCTGTTTATGCAAAATTGACTTCCTGGTAGAAATATGTGGTTGTTTCTCAGGTATGGAAATACTTGTTAGCTCATAGACTAATCTAAATTAGAGGGCAGTTTTGTATAAATGGATGTGTGTCTAAAGCAACATTGGCATGTACAGAATCTGCCTCCATAGAAAGGACCTGAAGGATGACAAGTTTTTCCTGTTCTGTCCCTCTCTGTCTTTCTCCAGATGATATCTGACCGACTCCCTCCCATACTTAAACCACCTTTTGGCCAAGATATCAGAAACAGAGGGATGTGGTTCCTGCGATGCACATTTGTAAGGTACTTATTTATTTATCATCCACTCCCCTCTGTCTTTCAAGTCCTAAAGAGATAGGTCTAATTATTTGCCACTGTGGAAACAACCTTCCCACAGCTTTTGAAAATAACTTCTGAACTCCTGCCCTTGAACTTACTAGCTCATGTGGTATGAATGGCTCCTCTGTGGCTGCTCCTCCACTATTGTGGTGGCAATGAATTATCTTCCCTTTTAACCTTTTGATTCTGCTCCATTTCACGGTAAAGCAAGGAATGATAACCTAATCACAGCCTTGTTAAAATCTGGAGAATTTGTTTTATATATTTATGCAGCTACTGAATAACCAGAGTAACCACGAAGTTGCATCCATTCCAGTCTCTGACAAATAAACTGGGGTTTCAAAAACATGCCTGTTGTATTCCCACTTAATAAGTTTAGGGACCCATGGACATAAGAGAACCTATAATATATAGTTTCTCTGTTCTGAGGAAGACCTAGTCTTTAATACTACCACTCTGATTCTGCAAGGAAGAACAAGAGTACAGAACTAGCACAGAAAAGCAGACTTTCCTACATGGACACCTCACAGATTCAGGACACACATCTCCTTCCTTGGTCCGATGTGAACTCAGCCTGTTTGTTCAGGTTTACTGAAGTACCTCTAGCGCACGGTACAATTCTCAGGCTCATTGCAATATTGGAAAGAGAACTTCTTTTGAACGTTCCAGACTTCCAACTATGCATATCAGCCAATAATGCAGAGATAGTCCTGGACTCAGTCCAGTGCAGGTTGCAAGCAGTCAATAATAAAAGCATATGGTGAGTTCCAAAAGATATTCTGCGCTGGACTGAGTGTGCTTGTTTATAGTCTCTGGTGCACATTGAGATATCTCCGTGTTTAATTGCACCAAAGCGTTGTGCCACATTGCACTGAAGCAATCATTTTGGGTTTGTTTGTTTGTTTTGGAGTGACTGAAGAATTTTACCAAACTTGCTGTTGATGCTGGATGAATTCTGGCTTGACAGGAAGACAGAACTCAGCAAAACAGTAATTGGCAGAGAGTGGAACATTTGTATCTATCCACGATCATGAGGACAGCCATAATTTGTCATTTCTTGTAACACTATTCTTGCATTATTGACACTGTTGGATTGATGATTACCTTTAGCATCTTGGTAGATTAATGAATTTATTATCCCAGCTTGCCTTTTGCAATTTTAATGGTCTATGTTATACACTTAACAATAAAATCTAGAAAGCAGCTATGCCCCAAATGTTTTCAATCGTCATGAACATTATTTTACTTTAGAAATGTTACATATCTTGGCCCATCAAGTACAACTCCTGCTTTTAACAGCATCCAGATTACAAATACGAAGAGACCAAAATTCAAAAGAAATGTAGTAGACCAATTAAGCATACAATCAAATATATCAGCTGCTGAGAGGTTCAGTCATTGATGGTATAAAAAGGGTAAGAAGTATATACATTACAGAGTAGGACGCAAGACATAGAACAACTGGGACAGTATAGAAAGGTGGTGTAACTATAGGAGATTTTGATTAAGGGCTTGACAAAAAGAAACTCTGAATGTGACATAATCTGCAGGTTTAGATAAGAGGAGCTGGGCTTCAGATAACCTGGTTTAAAGATATTTAGGGTTCCTGGAGCTAACCAGCTCCTTGAATTGGGCCTGGACATAAGTAGGAAATTATCTTCTCTGTCCAAACAAGGCATTGGAGATGATTTCTCCTCTTCCTCTTTCTTTCATGGTTACAGTTGCCTTTAATTTCTTTGCTTTCCTATTTATGACTCCATTTCTGCTCTTTGCATAATGTTGCCCACCCTGAAAAGGAACAGCATGAAGAGCGCTTTAGCTGAGATAGTTTTTTTTTTCTTTGTTGTGGTCGTTGCAGATTCATAGAAACAGGACATGGCCTGGGTGATAAGTAGGACCATATTTCCTTCATATTATGCCATCTCGCAAGCAGCATTTCAAACTCAAAGAACTAGAGCTGAAGCCTTCAGAGAAATTACATAGGGTGGAATGTGCTCAATCCTACCCCCTCCTTTTCTTCCCGAGGCTTCAAATAAAGTCAAATAATTGCACATGCCAAATGCTAAATGTCTAATTATGGATCTTTGAGCTTGTGTTTCTCAGCAGATGCAGGTTCCTGAGCTTCTATCTCAGGAAAGTTTCTGCAGGAGTTTGAGATATGGCACAAGAAGCCATGGATACAGAGTTAAACCCCCTTCTGGGGATGTCTTGAGCTTAAAATAGTTCTTTGGTCCTCAGCCTAGCACTCTCTGCTGTGGTGAGCTACCTTCCAAATAAAATTGGCAGAGGAGAAGCCATAAGCGTCCATGCAAAGGCTCATCAGAATGAGTTGCTCAGATGTTTCTTTCTTTCTTTACTTTTCTTTACTTTGTATTTCTATGTCATTTTAAATTTGCAAAGTGTCTCGAATGTTCAGTTGTAACGAAGAGGCAGCAGGCAAATTAAACAAGTTGTGCACATAGAGAATTCAAATATTTACACTAAAAGCTAGTATCTTTCTTGTACTTTCTGACCAGCATAAAGAGTGTGGAATTGACAACAACATAAAACAGGGTGTAGAATCCATGAAGACGGTGAAATTAAAAGACGGTAAAGTAAAAGCAATCATGTTATGCATTTTGTAGATTTTATCCATAAACCATGCTTGATTCGTACATTCTATGGCTGTGCACATCCTTCAAAAGTGGTATTAACACTTTTTGATTCATTAAAGTAGATGTGCTTTTCCAGCCTTGTAAGGATGCATCTTCCATACAAGCCTGAAAAAAAAAGACATAGCTGCTTTAATGATCTGAAAAGAGGCGCTTGACAGGCATTCCTGTGCATTCTGAAGAACTTGCTTTGAAGGATTAACCCAGCCCCAGTTCATTCATTTAATATGATCTTTGTGCAAATAATTCTGGAAATATCAAGCTTAAGAAATCAATACCTACAACATTGTTTGCTGTGTAAATTACTTAATTGATTTTAGCTACTGTTTGTTATCTGATTTTAAAGCTTCTTAAAGTTCTTTTCTAGGTTCATTATAATTTCTTTACTCAATCCATGGGAAAATATTTTAACCGGGAAGATTTAGAATTCCAGGCATGGGCTGAATATATGATGGGGCATGAAAATAAGTATCTGGCACATGCTTTCCTTTTCATTTTACATGCATCCATAAACGGAATCCAGATTCACTGAGTGCTTGTGATGGGAGAATGCATTGCAAAGCTTAAAATATGAGTACTTACTAGCTGTGGAAGCAGCTGTGCCATTCTAGGAAAAGAGTTGTTTCCAAGAGTTGTTGGCAAGTGTTATGCGAGCACCCCCGTGTGCTCCAAAGTACCTTTTTGCCTTTGTATCCAAAGCACTGCATGGCCTGAATATCTACCATACTGTGCAAAAGTTTTAAGCAGGTGTGAAAAAATGCTGTAAAGTAAGAATGCTTTCAAAAATATATATTGTAATTGTTTATGTTTATCAATTTACAAAATGCAAAGTGAGCAAACAGAAGAAAAACACAAATCAGAATTTGGTGTGACCACCCTTTGCGTTCAAAACAGCATCAATTCTTCTAGGTACACTTGCACACAGTTTTTGAAGGAACTTGGCAGGTAGGTTGTTTCAGACATCTTGGAGAACTAACCACAGATCTCCTGTGGATGTAGGCTGCCTCAAATCCTTCTGTCTCTTCATGTAATCCCAGACAGACTTGATGATGTTGAGATCAGGGCTCTGTGGGGGCCAAACCATCACTTCCAGGACTCCTTGTTCTTCTTTACACTGAAGATAGTTCTTAATGACATTGGCTGTATGTTTGGGGTCGTTGTCCTATTGCAGAATACATTTGGGGCCAATCACGTGCCTCCCTGATGGTATGGCATGATGGATAAGTATCTGCCTGTATTTCTCAGCATTGAGGACACCATTGATCCTGACCAAATCTCCAACTCCATTTGCAGAAATGCAGCCCCAAACCTGCAAGGAACCTCCACCATGCTTCACTGTTGCCTGCAGACAGTCATTCTTGTACCGCTCTCCAGCCCTTCAGCGAACAAACCGCCTCCTGCTACAGCCAAACCTTTCAAATTTTGACTCATCAGGCCAGACCACCTGCTGCCATTTTTCTGCACCCCAGTTCCTATGTTTTCGTGCATAATTGAGTCGCTTAGCCTTGTTTCCACGTTGGAGGTATGGCTTTTTGACCACAATTCTTCTATGAAGACCACTTCTGGCCAGCCTTCTCCAGATAGTAGGTGGGTGTACCTGGGTCCCAGTGGTTTCTGCCAGTTCTGTGCTGATGGCACTGCTGGACATCTTCCAGTGTCAAAGGGAAGTAAACATGATGTCTCTTCCATCTGCTGCATCATGTTTCCTTGGCTGATCACTGTGTCTACGGTCCTCAACGTTGCCCGTTTCTTTGTGCTTCTTCAAAAGAGCTTGAACAGCACATCTTGAAACCCCAGTCTGCTTTGAAATTTTTGCCTGGGGGAGACCTTGCTGATGCAGTAGAACTACCTTCTGTCTTCTTGCTGTGCTCAGTCTTGCCATGGTGTATGACCTGCGACATGAAACTCTCTTCCACAACCTCACCTTAGTAGCAGAGTTTGGCTGTTCCTCACCCAGTTTTAAGCCTCCTACACAGATGTTTCTGTTTCAGTTAATGACTGTGTTTCAACCTCCATATGAAATTGATGATCATTAGTACCTGCTTGGTATAATTGGTTAATCATACACCTGACTCTAATCCTACAAGATCCCTGACGTTGTGCAAGTGTACAAAGTGTGCAAGTGTAAGAGTTGATGCTGTTTGAAGGCAAAGGGTGGTCACAGAAAATATTGATTTGATTTGGATTTCTCTTCTGTTTGCTCACTTTGCATTTTTTAAATTGATAAACATAGACAATTACAATATATATTTTTGAAAGCATTCTTACTTTACAGCATTTTTTCACATCTGCCTAAAACGTTTGCATAGTACGGTATATTTATCATTTGTTAGTTAGATTTATATGCCACCTTTCAACAAGAGCATCAGGCAGCACATATAGCATTTCTTCCATTTTCTGCACAGCAACAATTCAGGAAACTGATCGAGCTGGAAGAGAGAGCTTGGCCTGAACTCAGAGTTAAAATCCAGGAGCAATGGGGACAGTGAGCCGTGTCATCCTGTACTATTCCTTCTACTGTATCCTGTTTCACATCAGGAGCTGTGATCCTCCTTTTTAGATAAACATCCTGGTCACTTAGATTCATTCTATCTTTACCTATTACTGTCTGACCAATTTAACTCTGTCTCATTGAACATAGCTAAATACTGTTTGGGTGTCTGTAGTATTTGCCATAACTTATCAATAAATAGCTTTTTGACGTCTCTTTTGCCCATATAAGCAGATCATGGATCTTCTTATTTTAATTAGTTGGTCACTTGCATTTAGGTTTCACGGTTCTGAATGCTACAGTTTATTTTCACTACTCACTTTTGGGGAATTGTATGTTTCCATTTTGTAGTTATTTTGAGCTGGTTCATGAATGTAATAAACTGAATTGAACTGAACTGGAAAAATCCAACTAGATCAGGAAAGGTTGCAGTTGGCAGTTGTAATTGTGTAAACTACACTCTCCATCAATAAATCGAGTGATGTCTAGTGGTCAAGGAGCATTGCCAAACTGTGAACCTGCTTTTTCTGGGGGAGGTTAAATCCATTCAGAATAGAATTTGCCTCTGTCCTAGAGTCCAGCTTTCTCCTTACCAACAGTAACTCCATCTTATCTTGATTTAATTTCAGCTTGTTCTGCCTTAATCAGACTACATTCTGCATCTCCACTTGTAATCACTTGGTTTAAGATTCAGCATACCCCCCGCCCCCCGAAAAAATAATTGAAGACTTAGCATAAGGCTGTATCATGCTAGCAAGTATGTTGCAACCTTGGTGATTCACTCTCTTTCAGCCCAACCCATCTCACAAGGTTGTAGTTATGGGGAAAACAGGGGGCAGAAGTGTTATGTACATATACTTCCTTGAGTTGACCAAAAATAAGCCAGGATAAAAATCAAATCAATCAATTAATTGAACAATACATAAATACCTTTGCAACACTTGGCCAACTTCTTGCATAGCCTTAATATTTGCAGGAAATTGATATTTTGGTTTTAAATACTTATTAATATTCAAGCTCTGATTTTACCAGGATGAAACTAATTCCAGTAGAGGTAAATTGAAACTAATTCAATAATTACTTCACGTAGCTGTAGTGGAACTTGTTATTTTGTCAGAATAGCATTCATTTTTGCCCATAATAGGTTGCTGAACATACTGATCACTCATACAGGAGTGTCCAAAGTGCTTCCTGTCTCTATTTTGTGATCATTCTTCAGATAAATCTATAATGCATGTCAGTATTATTATTCCTTTTTCACTTAATGAAGAACTGAGGCTCAGAAATTGGGACATGCTTCATATGACCTCAGGAATTTATAGCAGAGAGAAAGTTTACAACTGGGCAACATACTCCAGAGCTTCATCCTGTTGCTACTGTGCACATAGTTCCATTTAGAGGAGTGTTTCTCAACCTTGGCAACTTTAAGATGTGTGGACTTATTTCCATATTTCCTCATTTCCACATATTTCTTCATGCAAACAGGTCTGGTAAATACAGAATAACAAGGAGAAAGAATGATAGGTCCAGAGATCCTAGGAGTTGACCTGTGGCAGGTGTCAAGAACTGATGCTGGCCCTGCTCAGGTTCATAACTCTCCAATTCTTTTTTACTGTAAGGAGTTACTTTCCACAAAGTAACTCTGTGCCATTTAAAACCAATCAAGTCTTTGCAATTGTATAACATTAGTTGATTTTGAGAATGGATTTTTCCCCCTCCCTGGCTTTGCTGTGGTTTGTATTTTTTTTCCAATAAGCTGAGCTGCAGCTTATTGGAAACCAGAGCAAAGTGATGATAAATTATGGGATTGAAAGTCAAGAAGACAGAAAAAGCATGAATCACCCTAGTCCTCTGAGGGGGAACAGCTTCTCAGAGCTGAAGAGGAGCCAAAATCTAAATTTATTCTTGACTCGCAAATGAAGGTAGTAGAGAAAGTAACACACAAAGACGATTGCTTACCATTTTAAAAGCTTTCTCTCATGACTCACAGTCTTTTAGAATGAATGGCCGCCTTGCCCTAACCAGGGAACCAGATGCACATGGATTTTTCTTTGGTTTAATTGGTCCTCTTATAAAGTGAGTAGGTTGTCTTGCAGTTTAGACTGACTACAAAGAAAGTCTTCTGAATACTCTAAAAATAACTGTAGCAAAGACAAGTCATTTGGGATTAGATGCAAAGCTCATTTCAAGATGGAGGATGCAAACATGCACACGTCATGAAATGTGGAACTTGCTTTTTGAAGGATGCG
The DNA here is from genome assembly GCF_059951505.1 of Python bivittatus. Taxonomy (NCBI): domain Eukaryota; kingdom Metazoa; phylum Chordata; class Lepidosauria; order Squamata; family Pythonidae; genus Python; species Python bivittatus. Next base: position 2,092,964 of record NW_028277121.1, read on the forward strand.
GTTTTCCCAGGAGGAACTGTTTTTCCCATCTGGCAAATCTTTCAAACAGAACTGGCAAAGTCAGCTATTCCTGAATTGGTTGCTTTTCCTGAATCCATGATGAGCAGGAATGGGCAGTCATCTCTCTTTCAGGGTTTCAGTACTGCCTGGGGGTTGACTTCTGTAGAACCTGCTCATACAAATGATCTTTTACTTGTTTTTTTATTCTAACAGTATGCATCAGCAAAGCTCCTTTGAGCTGGTAAATTATCAACTGGAAGAGAAGAATGGCATTTATCTACCTTGCGTTCCTTTTTAGAAACATTCTAGCAGTCATGGGAAAGGGAGTGGGATAAACTCTGAAAAGAGGGCATGTGGGAAAGAGATTTCTCCTTTTCCCCCAGGTGGCTATGTTGAGAAAAGTCTTTCTTTGCCCTCAACGGTGCTATTTGGGAAACATCTTTTCATGTATGGCTGAATTTGGCCCTTAGTAGCCACTTAGAACATGCAGCGAGTGCATTTTGTCAGGATTTTCTTTCTCATGGGAAAGGATTCATCCCGTTATCTTTACAACAATAACAAATAATATGTTGGCTACAGAGATCATGTGAAAAACACCTGTTATTGTGTGTTGTGTATTGTGCTCTTTACTGCCACCTATTGGCGTGTGTATGCTAGTTACCCAGTGGGGGTGGCATAGAGCTATAATACAAGGAGAGGAAAAGGTGCAGCCTCTCTGAGTAGTTGTTAGTTGTTTTAGTGTTAGCCACTATGTAGGTTTTATGGGCTACGTAGTTGTAACAAAGTACCAAGTAGTGTACCTCTTCTCTAAGAGTTTGTAGCTAGAGATTTTGTTAAGCTTGTGTTGCTAATACGTCTTGGATGCTACATTACATGAGAAGATGTGTTTTTCTTTATATTTTGTATGATATTTGCATTTTATGGAATTTTGCATTTTTATCAATAAACACCAGTTAGTATATGTTTTCTGACTGGATTTCTTTGGGAAACAAGAAATGGACATTGCATTGTGTTTGCTGTCATGGCTAATATTTTCCTGGAGTTTTTGCTGTGCTCTGCACAAACAGGAGTGTTTGTGATTATCACTCTGCCCGACACATTTAACATTGGGTAGCTTAAGGCTGCTGAGTGAACCTGGTCCCATCACACGTATGGTCCTGGCAATGTCTTGGAGATCATAAGTGAAACTTGTCTCATTTCTCTGCCTAGCATATTGTGGCAACGATGCTTTGCCAATGTCTAGGTACGTATTAGTGGCATTCACATGTAATGCATTTAGTCCCTCTTATACTGATTATTGTGTCCCTTCAACATGAGGATCAGCAACGTCTATAGCAAACTGGGATGACATCAAAATGATGACATGTGATGGTGATGATATACTGATGCCTATGAATCATGTACTTGTGCCACAATGTTTGAAGTACATAAATTGTGACATTCACATGTTGCAGTGATTACACATTTGATATTTGTTTCCTCCTCCTCTCCAGTACCAAAGTTGTAGAAGGCAGGCAGCTTTAGGCAATAATTTAGATGTTTCAGGCAACTGCATCTTAGGGCAAAAGTATATGGTGCCATCGGGTGTTGGAGTGCCTGTGAAGAAGAAGTAGCTTTTGAATATTACACCCAGGCATGAGATGATGCTGTGCCCAGCAGGCAGAAAAACCACCCTCTATGTCTTTCAAAGGGGGAAGGAATGGAAACCATCAAAATGGAGCAATGAAAGCTGAGAAAAGCGAGCTTTAACTGGCTGCGTGCAAGCTCCTCTATCTGGCCTAAAAACCTGATTGGCTTCTCATCCAATACCTTTTCCACGGGACTTTTTCAGGAATGCCAGGATTTTTCCAGGGAACCTCACTGCTACCTTCTCCTGCTTCGCTTCAACCCACAGTATATTTCTCTGTTTGGAGAGAAAAGGCAAAGGGCCCAGCAACTTGTCAATTGGAGATGGATCAGTAGAGACAACCCTCCTAGGCTGAGCTTCACTTGAGACTTTCTGGGCCTCCTTCTGGTAAATTCCAAAATTGGCGGCTAGGCCATACTACGTTGAGAAAGTATCCAACAACAATCAGGAGAATCAATCCACCATGGTTCTGATGACAGCAGTAATACTTGGTGAGACCAAATTTGTTACCTACCTTAAGCTTTAGTGTAAATACAAAGCCTATTTTTAGTGGCTATTTCTAGCACCTCTGAAAACAGCCTAGCAGCACCCTTTTTACTCCTTTTCCTGAGGCTGCGGACCTTACCTCAGCTATAGGCCATGAGTTAACCACCTATCCTGTGATTTTTCCATATCCCCAAACATTCAGATATTCCCTTAGGTGGCACATTCCCACTACTGCACTTTTTCTGTGGGATGTATGATTGTGTGATCAGCTCAGCTTTAATCAAGTAAATATAAGGCCTCCATTGAATTGAGAAACTCAACTCCTGATCATTCTGTAGACATGCCAGGGTATGGAAATTGTCAGAATCCTCGCAATCAATCACTTGTACTGCTAGTTTGCTTGCTTCATTTCTGCCATTACAGAAAAGGGGAGGAAGGGGGGGAAGGATGGGAATGTGAATTGTTAGGCACAAATGGGATGTTATCTCGCTCTGAGGAATGCCCAAGGCTGTACTAACGTGGGAACCTGAGGACATCTTTGACATGCGCAAGAGAGGTTCCAAGACTGAAGGGGGGAGGGTGAGATGGGAGTGAGGCAAAATTAAGTTTTGGTGTGTGCAGGACTCAGTTCCAGCTGTTGCCTTAGAGCTGTGCACTACTTTCCAATAAATGAACTTTTCTTTGAACCTGCATTGGTTTCAATGGGAGTTGCTTTCATTGGGAACTGAGTACCGTGGTTCTTACATATAGCTGGAACTGCACTTTTTGGATTTTATCTGGAATGAAAGTTCACTCAGGAAAGTCCATTGGATTCACATAGAGGTGGCAGATGAAATTACCGAGGTGGAGATTGGAGCCGTCGGTGGCATAGTAGTTGAGCCAGTGTTGGAATCAGAAATGGAAGCACCAAAAACTCGCAGGCAGCTACAAAGTTTTTTGGGGTTTGCAAATTTCTACTGCCAATTCATTGCAAACTTTGCTCAAGTCGACCTTCCTCTTACTGGTCTGTTAAAAACAAAAGGGAAAAGTGATAAGGCGAAAGCTCAAAGACCGGGGGCGCCTTTAAATTGGACAGAAGAATGTCAGTGTTTGAGAAATTAAAGAGACTGTTTACTGCAGAGCCAATTTTAAAACACCCTGACCCTGAGAAACCTTTTATTATCCAAGCGGATGCATCAGATGTGGCTAGAGGGCTGTTTTACTACAAGAGACCAAAAGTGGGGTGTTACATCCTTGTGCTTACATTTCTTGGAAGTTTACTGAGACTGAGAGATGCTGGTTGGTGTGGGAAAAAGAAGCCTTTGCAGCGCAGTAGGTGCTAATGACTTGGAGACATCTGTTGGAAGGGTCATCCCATCCTTTTGAAGTCTGGACTGATCATAACAACTTAGAGGCTTTAAAGTCTCCAAAGAAATTATCCCCAAAGCAAGTCAGATGGGCTCAGTTTTTCAGTCGGTTCAATTTTACTTTGAAATATATACCAGGGGGAAAGAACTTTTTGGCTGATGCACTTTCTAGGTTACCACAACACAATAGCCAGAAAGAAGAAGTAGTAGCCGCCGTTGTTCCATGTCCCCAAACAGGAATGGTAGCTGTTACCAGAGCTCAAGGTAAACAGCAAGAGTGCAAACCAGAGGGAGATTTGCTGAATGAGTTAAACTGCAAATTATAAATGGATGAGTGGTTTCAGAAGAATAAAGAGTCTTTAACAAATAAAACTGGAGTGTGGTGGGTAGGTGGAAAATTGTATGTCCCAGCTGAGTCCAAGAAAATGGTTCTAGAATGAGGCCATGACAGTAAGATAGCAGGCCATTCTGGGCTTCTAAAAATGTTACACCTCCTATGAAGGCAATTTTGGTGGCCATCTATGACGAAAGACGTAGCGGAGTACACAGACAGCTGCCCAACATGTGCTATGGCAAAAAGACAAAGGGGGAAACCAATGGGCCTTTTACAACCAGTAGCGAGCCCTGAGAGACCTTGGAAACAAATTGCTATGGATTGTATTGTCGAGCTACCTGAAAGTGAAAAGAAAACAGTGATTTGGGTAGTAACTGACTTGTTTTCAAAACAGGCCCATTTTGTGGCATGTACATCTATCCCAACTGGGGGGAAGTTGGCTAAAATGTTTATACAGCATATCTATAGACTGCATGGGGCCCCTGACCGGATTATTAGAGACCTTGGCGTCCAATTCACTTCAAAGTTCTGGAAGGCGTTTGGGAAACTAATTGGGTCAGGTCAAGCCCTGAGTTCAAGTAACCACCCCCAGACAGATGGTGCTTCTGAATGTTTGAACTCCGTATTAGAACAGTATTTAAGATGTTTTGTAAATTCCCAGCAGGACAATTGGGCAGAACTCCTGCCATTTGCTGAAGTGGCTTATAACAACACTGTGCATCAGAGCACTGGGTTTGCCCCGTTCAAAGTGGCTACTGGGCAGGACTTTGTGGCTATCCCAGAACTTCCCCAGAAATCCACTCAAGTGGCCTTGGTAGATGAATGGATCAAACAAATGACAGATACTTGGCCAGTAATTAAAGTGGTGTTACAAGATGCCAGGGAGGATTACAAAAAACACACAGATCGCAAGCAGTCCCCTGAAAAGGAATGGAAAGTGGGAGACAAAGTGTACTTATCGACTAAGTACCTCAGAACACTGCAACCATTGAAGAAATTGGGACACAAATTTGTGGGACCTTTTACAATAGAAAGAGTCATTAACCCTGTTACAGTTCAACTACAGTTACCTAAAAATCTTAAGAGGATTCACCCAGTATTCCATTGTAGCCTTTTAAAACCTTACAAAGAATCCCCAAAGTGGCACGCATCACAACCACCACCAAACCCTATAATGACTGAAGGCGAATAGCATTTTGAAGTAAAAGAGATTTTAGATGCCAGAAAACACAGAGGAGAAGTACAGTTCCTCATTCAATGGAAACATTTTCCTAAGTCTCAGTGTGAGTGGGTTGTGAAGAAACATGTGTGTGCGCCACAGTTGATTAAGGACTTCTACAAGAAGTATCCCAACAAGCCAAAATAATGAGTTCATTAATGTTGTAAAAATGCACGTATGTTTTAGCTCTCTCTTTAATCCTTCTACAGGTCTCCGACCGAAACTGATCCTTCTTTCCAGAAGGGTGGCATGTCAGAATCCTCGCAATCAATCACTTGTATTGCTAGTTTGCTTGCTTCGTTTCTGCCATTATAGAAAATGGGAGGAAGGATAGGAATGTGAATTGTTAGGTGCAGATGGGATCTTATCTCGCTTTCAGAAATGCCCAAGGCCATACCAACGTTAGAACCTGAGGACATCTTTGACATGCGCAAGAGAGTTTCCAAGACTGAAGGGGGGAGGGCAAGATGGGAGTGAGGTAAAATTAAGTTTTGGTGTGTGGGGGATTCAGTTCCAGCTATTGCCTTAGAGCTGTGCACTACTTTCCAATAGATGAACTTTTCTTTGAACCTGCATTGGTTTCAATGGGAGTTGCTTTCATTGGGAACTGAGTACTGCAGTTCTTACAGAAATGGTCCTCCACAGCTTTCTTCTGGAATGTTTTCTCCACTTCCTAATATAACCCTAGGCCTTCCCGGTGGCCTTATGTATAAGCACAGTTATTGATCAATTCTTGAGACTAGGAAACTGACACAAAGGAGGTGCCTGTAACCTTGGAACGGGATAGACATGCCATTGACTATTCATCAGCAGCCAGCATTCTCAAAATATTCACTAATCCACCCTTCCAGACCATATATTTTGTTAGTCAGCTGCAAAACACAGAGAATAGTGATTAGAGTCAGGACAATATATTGTTTTAGCAGGGTATTATATCACCAAAACAAAGCCTAAGATTTGCTTCTGTGGAAAGGCTTACGGAGCGGAGTATTAAAACTGATACCCAGAAAATATTTTCCATCTATATAAGCTGAATTTATCCTTAAAGATTTTTTTTTTTTGAAAATCTGATTATGTTTGCATCCTTGCTGCTTTCCCCCCTCTTTCTCTATGAATAAAACAACCCCATAAAATCATCCAGAAGGAAATTTTGAGCTTCTGTCTCACTAATTTCTCTCCAAGGACTAAACCAGCTCACTCTAAATCCCTCCTAATGCAGCTTTTTCAGCCGAGAAGCAGAATGCTGTAATGCACAACTCTCCCCATTTATTTTTTTATTTATGCTTTTCACCTTCATGAGAAGAAATAAAGCAAGAAAACTTTGTTTTTCCAGGTCCAGATTTGCACGCACTTAGTATTTTTTAAAAAAATACAGGGGTATCTTTCGAGGGCTAGTAATATGCACTGCTCATTACCAGTGGAACAATATCATAATTAAAAAGGGCACATTGGGCCATAAAGCATAGAAGATCGGTGCAACACAGTACGGAAAACCAGCTTGTCTTTGCATTGCTTATGAAACCACCTGAAAACCACAGGCAGAAAGATGATAGGAAACAAAGCCTCAGATGCAAAACTTTAGCGCCAATCCACTTTACATGAAGTTTTTAAGAAGACTTCTCTCTGTTACCATGGCAATTTCACAGAGGTAATCCAGAGGTTTTTAAAGACCATAGAATATGGTAAATGATTTCTTACAGGGACAACTGAAACATCAATTTTAAGCATCCAGGTGACAATATTTAGTTGGAAGAATTTACAGTGATCTCTCTATTTAAATAATACTTAAAGAGAAACGTGATTGAGAGATGTGACTGATTGCTGCTGTAACTGAGTCCTTCCACCTTGCTATTGGTCGTCCTCTTCTCTTTCCTTCCACCTTCCCCAGCATTAGAGCCTGCTCCAGAGAGAAAGGTCTTTGCATAATGTGTCTGAAGTAGGATAATTTCAGCCTGTCATTTGTGCCTCGAGTGAGGACTCTGGCTTGAACAGCCCTTGCCTTTTCATCTTAAGCAAGAGCAATTTGAAACAACTGCTTTGGTCATTGGGTGGCATTAGGAAGCTTTTCAGTCCAAGGTCAAAGCTATCTTCTTTGCTTAGGTAGCTGTTTAGTGAGCTCAGCTGATAGATCTATCATGAAAACTCAACTATAATCTATTTTATGAACCCCGTGAAGGTTAGTTCAAGCCAAAGTCCTCACTCGAGGCACAAATGACAGGCTGAAATTATTCTACTTCAGACACATTATGCAAAGACCTTTCTCTCTGGAGCAGGCTCTAATGCTGGGAAAGGTGGAAGGAAAGCGAAGAGGGCAACCAGCAGCAAGGTGGAAGGACTCAGTTACAGCAGCAATCAGCACACCGTTGGAAGACCTGAAGGATCAGGTTAGGGACAGATCGTCATGGAGACAATCTATGTATGTGGTCACTTGGAATCGAAGACAACTTTTGATGCACATAATTAATCAGTCAGTGAAGGTTAGTGCTAGCAAGAGCACCAATGCAACTGAACTGCAGAGTGCTGAGAATTTGACACCCAAATGCCCTCATTTTGCAGCAGTGAATGTTTAACATTGTTTCCACATTCCATATAATTTGACATTATACTGACTATTACAAAAGAACGAAATGTCTAAAGGTAGCGCTAACTGCAGAATCAAGGACGGTAGGAACAGGCCTATGGGCCAGGCAGTTAAAAAGCACGTGGCTTTGAATGCAGGAGAGAACTATATGTGAACGGCATTTTTATGGTGTCCTTCTTGCAAAGAACTGAACATATTTTTAAATATTAATACCAGACTCCTGTCTCAGTGTATGACAGTTATTTGAATTAAGTTAGGCTAAGAGAGATTGAGTAGTCCAAAGTTAACTAGTCAACAATCCATCGTGGATTCCTGATCACAGTGCAGCAGTCTGAATTCCAGAACATACCTGAACAATTTCCAGCTCTTGGAGGCTGTTGTAGACGTCTTTATCCCCTTTTGGGCAACCCCAGTCATCTATAAAAAAAGAGGTCTTATTCTGCTCTCTCTCGCAGGCACAGCTGCATTCCTGACATCCCACCAAAATGAATTAAAACCTATCAACATACTGAAATCTCTCCTGAAGATCTGGTTTGTTCAGTATTCTTAGACAAAGGCTATTCTGATTCCAGGATTCATCCAGAGGCAGTTGCATGTTCATCTTTCCAAGTCATGAGCGCCATCTTGTATTTCAAACCATATGTAATTTAGTAAAAGATTTCTATTTTAAAGACAAATAAATACACGTTCTTACTCTCCATTCAACTACCCTGTCCTTTTATCAACCGCACACAAGGGCACTTCTGTACTGCTATAATTTTTTTCCCCCAAAGCTTCCAAAACAATTTGAAACCAAATCATGTTTGTCCTCACTGCAGCTGGCCTGAGAATAATAAGAAGGCCGCTTGACCAAGAGGGAAGTGCTAAAACTGTCATCTAACTAGGGTCCTGGCCACCTAACCATATCCAAAGAGTGCCAGATGTTTGGCACTTAAAAAAACAAAACAAAACACTGAGCAATTGAAATAAGGAAAAGATTCTACCAAGGTGTTTTCTTTCCCGTTGTGAAAATGAGAGGGTAGGGCTATCTCTGGGGCAGGAAAAAGTGTTCAGGATCCAGGAGGTAAGAAGTCAAGAGTCCCCACCTATGGGAAAACAGCCTATGTTATGGCTGTTTTGATAAAAGACAGAGCCTGAAGCTAACGAGAACGCTTTTATTATTATTGATTAAATGTCTACGTGGATAGAGCAATCATACATATATTCTGAGATTAGTTGCTACTCTGCATGCTCTCTACTTTACAAACCAGTCTTAGCTGGTTACAATATATGACAGGTGGAAAGTTCTTAAAGCAATATTACTGCTCCCACATCTTCTGGTTTTTACAAAATAAAGATTCTGTCTGTCTGTCTGTCTGTCTGTCTGTCTTCCACACAGATCATCAGCGTTGAGCTCTGAATGTTCTGCCCAGGATTACTTGATGGAATTATCTGATTTTCTTTTGGGGAGGGGGAGCTGGTGTACCTCTGTAGCCACAATGCCTGATGTTACAGATCCTCACTGACCTCCATAATACTTTCTGAAGGCATTTCATTAACAGTCTCCTTTCCTTTTCGCCTTTCCTCCTGCCACAGTGGGGGAAGTAGCTGCAAGGGGCAGTGGTCACACCCGTGAGAACAATCCCCACCTCATCTGAACGGGGAGCTACTTCACATACCAAGCAGTGCCATTAAAAATGTGGGTATGATCATTAAGTTTCAAAGCCCAGGTTGTTTTGTGGTTGTTTTTGTGCCTTCGAGTTAGTGTTGACTCCTGGCAACTACCTGGACTAGTCCCTGCAGTTTTCTTGGCAAGGTTTTTCAGAAGTGGTTTGCCCTTGCCTGCTTCCTCGGGTTGAGGGAGAGGGACTGGCCCAAGGTCACCCAGCTGTTTTGTGCCTGAAGCGGGACTAGAACTCAGGGTCTCCTGGTTCCTAGCCTGGTGCCTTAACTGCTGCACCACACTGGCTCTCTAAAAGCCTAGGTGCCTTGATCATAATAGAAGTGTGAAGCAAGCAAGAACAACCACCTCTTACTGCAAGAAGCATGTAGTGCTAAAGCACCACCAGGTTGCAGCAACAACTGCGGCAAGGTGTTCTGAGTTTTCTGAGAAACCAACTCAGCAGGGTAGATCTCAAGCCAAAGAAGTAGCTGCAATTCAAGAGCCAAAAAGAGTCAACCGAGGCTGTTCTCAGTAACCGTTTTACAATCTTAAACATATTTTCTGTAAGATCATTCATCTGCCGATATCCCAGGCTGAACGTTGCATGGGAGCAGTCGTACGGCTCGGCGAAGAGGTAAAAGTTGTGGGCAGAGAACTGAGAACCTTTATCTGACGTGACAATACCAGGGACAACTTGGAGATCCAGAAGTTGCTTTCTCTGGCAGGTCGTATGGCAGATGTGGCAGTGCTAGTCCTCTGAAAAGGCAACGTCAGGGCAGTGAGACAAATAAGCCACTTTTAAAGGTCATCTTTGCCTGCCGGTGTAAACAAGTGTCTGGTATGTCCTCATCAATCCACATGGGCTAGAGTGATATGTCTGATAGGTGTCTGAACTTAAAAAAGGGGTGCTAAAGGCTAAGGTTCTAGCAACAGCGAGCACCACTGGCAGATCTCTAACTGTTACCATAACTGGCAAACCCCTCTAGTAGGAAACATCTGGCTAATATAAGCTTGCAATTTAACGCATTTGCCTAGGAGTCACCGCGATGGTGGACATAACTGCTCAGTCATAAATTCGGGAAGCACGTTCCCTTGTGCTTCCATGTCCATTATATAAGAAACCTTCCTGCCCTTATTTTCTAGCGAAATGGTCCAGTTCTCCTCAAGTCAGCATCCACGGTTCCCATGTAGAATTCCTTTGCACACTCATCATCCATATCATCTTGATAATTTGCATTTGTTTGTTTACTTGGTCTTCCCCCCAGTGCAAACTGCTTCAGAGTGCAAGTCTAGCAAAATGATCAACTCTTTGTGTGGATTACACCACCTTCTAAGGGCAGGATGTTGTCTGCTCTGCTGAAGGAGGCCCCATTCTGAGGGAGCGAATGAAGAAGCCTCCACACTTGACTGGATTGCTTTTTGAACACTTGTTCTGCAGAGGTTGTTTTAGTGTCATGTTCTCTAACTTGAAGAGCTCATAATTTCATCTGCCTTTACAGACCCCCATTGCTTTGTCCAGAATCAAATCAACATCCTCAAAAGTCTTTTTTTGCACTGTGGGTCTCTCTCAGGGATTTAGTGAGTTGGCTAAAATTACAGTCCAGGCTCAGTAGCTTTAAGTCCGTAAGAAATTCTCCAAAAGGCACCAATATTTTTGAAACTTCAGTCTCTCAAATGTCTCACTTGTGTGTAGTTTGGAATATTCTGCAGAGTTTTCAAGACAGTTCTATAATTTTTGGGGGGGAGTGAGTTGAAGTGCCACTAAAAACATTAACTGCTACCTGCCTAGCCACATGGAACATTTTCTGTTCATCCTCTTTGGTAGCGTAATCATGGCTGGCACATAAGTACAAACCCTCTGCTTGAAGTTTTTCCAAGATTCAGCAGTGTTATCTAAGGATTGCAGTTCTTTGGAAATCTGAGCTGCTCCATCTCTTCTGTGTTGTTTGTTGCTTTGTCTTCTTCTCTTGCTCCTGGTACTATGTGCTGTTCTTACACTGATAAAAGACAGAGCCAGAGGCTAGGAAGAACTCTTATTATAGTAAATGTGACTTCTAAAGTAGATAATCATACTTGATTACTGAAATTAACGGCTGCTCTCAAAGCTTACTGCTTTGCCAGCCAGTGTCAGCCCACTTTCTTACTGTGAAATAGCCAACAAATTCGACTCCTCCTCCTTCTTCTTCCTCCTGAGAAAGGAAGAAAAAGAAAAACCAAGGAAGAGAGGCAAAAAAGAAATACAAAAGACAAAGTGAATAAAGAGGGAATTTATAGGCATCATACGATTAAATAGGGCTCAATTTGTTAGGTCACATTTTCAATATTCCATTGATTTTAGTTCACTGAATATATGGCATTATTTTTAAACCTTGCTCCAGAGCAGTTCTTCTTCTGCACAGCTGAACTGGAAGGAAACCAATTCAGCTGTTTAATGGAGGTGAAGGTGTGGGAATACTGGGGAATGGAGCTGATTCAGAAATTGCCCATGTGGAGATGACTTGGCACTAGCTTCGTAGTGGAAGGGGAACCATTATTAGAACCATATTTCTATATCCTATTGAGCCTTCTATTTAGGCATTTCTAAAAGTAGTATTTCTGTGATTCCTCTTTGAATATAGCTTACCCAACGTATTACAGGGGCAATATAAACTATTTCTCAGCTTCTGTCTTTAATATGAACAAGAAATGACAATTCTGGACTGGTCTTCACCCACAGTCAATGATTGTCCCCAGCAATGTGGCAATGTGAATTTGGACTCATAGCATGATAAATTAATAATTGAAATACTGATGGTTGCTAACAACAACATTTCCCTGTTGTGAAGTGGGAGGAGATTAAACCCAATAAGCTGATGGGAGGAAAAATGAGGACAGGGATGATAGGAAAATGAAGATGAGAGTGAAAATCTGAATATTAAAATCAAGCAAGACAAGTAAATTGCAGGACTCTGAAAGGAGAAGATAAAAGATTGAAAGACAAGCTGTCCAAACACTCACTAGTGATGTTCAGAAGCCTGTTTATTTATAACACCAAATGATCTGCTCTTTTTAGAATGAAACATGAATCATTTTATCTTCTATAGGTTAATGTGAAGCTCTTCTGAAGCTTTTCTTCATTAATTATTTACAATGTCCCTGGAATGGCTGAGCAATTCCTGTTTTATTCCATCCCATGACACTGACTTGCTTCATCTTCAAGCCATGATTTATTCTGCAGTTTTCTCTTCTGTCAAGAAAACAGTCCTTCCTCTTTAAACCACCTGAGTCCCACAATATAATTTTACACCACAGCATAAAATTCATAGCTAGCCTCCTCTGCACAATTTTCAGGAAGGTGTGTTTATGTGACCACTAGCCTGGACTGCTTTTGTTAAATTTCCGCATTCAAGTGATGCTGATACAAGGTAAGTGCACGTGGCCCAGAAGGACGGACAGGATAGGCATGAGATTGACAACTGCTCAGCCAATCACTGTTTTTAGGACATTCACAATCCACCCATAAAGGCAGATCACTTTGTTAGCTGTTATGAAGCACACGAAAGGAAAGAAAGTCAGGGCAATTTACCATTATTCTGGCAAGAACTCCAGCAAGAGCTAGATTCCCCAAGGTTCATAACTGTGAAAGGCTCTAACTATGAAAAATATTCTGTATGAATGGTTTTGATATCAGCCATGTGGATCTCAGCTGGATGGATTGAAAGATGGCTAGATATAAACAGCAAAGATAAAACTGGAGCCCCCTGCACTTTTAGCTGGAAATGAGCCCCACCAAATACACTAAAACATCCACCTCTGAGTAACCCATGAGGGATTATAGTCCATAGAACAAAGAGGATCATAGGTCATAGAATACTCTATAACAAGGGAAAACAGCAACGGACAAGAAGCGCTAGTAATGGCAAAGTAAAATAAGGAGGATAAAGCTTAGGAAAAAAAACCCAAGGCTGAACAACTCACTTTGGCAAAATAACGTGTCTCCTTGGGGTGGATTGTAGCTGACCTGTACAGACCTAACGGAAAGCGCGGAACCTCAGTGAAACCTTGGAAATTCGTTAACCAGTTCATCCAGCACTAACTAGAAGGTTCCAGAGACAGGCGTCTTGCCCAACCTTACCTGGACAGCATTTTGTTTCAGCTCATCTGAATTGAAAACATGCATTCTACCACATACTACTGAGCTAGGATGGCTGGCTCTGACGGGTATTTATGTATGAAACAACTCACTTTTTAAAAACAGCAGCATACAACCTCAGTGATCGAGGGGGTTGATTGGTTCAAGCAAAGCAAAGCAACTAGGCCAGATCATCCATCGCTGAATGGTAATTAGATTGCTGAAATCAACGCCTTCGATGGAATCAAGAAATTAAACATCATAACTTCATAGCTAGTGCATAGTTGCACTTAACTATGGACAAACGTGTCTTGTTTGTAACATGAAGGCAATATCCTTCTTCTTCTGGGTCCCCAAGATGCTGCCTTTGCCTTGTTTCCAGTCCATGAGGTCATCCTTAGCTAAACCTGGGTTATTTTCTTCCTTCTTCCAACACTATTCAAGGGCCGCCTCAAGTTGACAAGCATGAGCAGCAATGTACATGCCTACAGTGCACATGACTACAGTGATAGTGCGTAGGCAAAAGGGGTGGGGCTTGGGTCTCAACACTGTGCCTTCCATCTTGAAGATCTGACCTGTCCCTGTGGATGCCACTGCACCCATTATCTTGGAAGGAAATCAGGTGACTGGCAGGGACCAGAGAGGCGAAATAAGGACTGGCCATGGGGACCAGAAACTTCTTTTTTTTTTTTTTTGGTGACTCCCATGGGGTGGGTGGCATTTTAACTCCAGAGAAATGAAGGCTCTTAGTTTCTGGAGACTTGTGGCTGTGGAAAGGACAGCTAGAGGGTCCAATTCAAAAGATGACACAAATTCAATATGCCTGTAGTACTGTAGTCACTGTTCCCAAGCAGCCAGCCATCACCCACCGTTAAGGGTCACGTATCCTCTAATACCTGTAATTAACATTTGTGAGGTACAATCATTCATCAAATGTAGATCCTTCTGCTCATGATCCAAAGATGCATTTGTTGCGACACTGCAAACGTAGCTGATGCCACCAGTTTCTGTATATGATAGTCCAACTCTTGTCAACAACAGACTTTGCAAGGAAGTGGCTCAGCTTGTTCCAGAGCCAAACTGAATCTGCCTCCCCATCTGGCAGTTAAGCAACGCTTACTTCCCAAAATGTGGCTGTCATATGACAGGTTTCTCCTGGTCAGAGCATCCATGGGGGAGGGTGCAAAAAGAAAAAAAAAAGTCAACACAGTGACTACAGCTGCATGATCAAAGTTCCACCCCTCCTTTTTTTACATGCATCGCACCATCTTGATTTTTTTTCTTGCCTCCCCTGGACATCCTTGCTTTTAGCCAAATTAAGTATTTGAGATAAACAAATTTCACCTGAAAAAGCCAACAGTATGGAAAATAAATCTTTCAATTTTTCAAATCCTACCTTTATTTATCCAGCTTCTATCCAGGGGCATGAGAAGTAGATTTGGTCAATGAGAGACTCTGTTCATCTCTTAATCTCTGTTCTCCTGACTTAGATGGATACTGTTAAGTTCTCCTCTTCAGCCAGTTTCCTACAGAAAGAATAGAGCAGAAAGCTCAGAGATACAGGATTTCTATCAAAAGAACTTTTCTTATCCTTTTGCACCTTAAGCATCTGTCCAGATACTCTTACTGAGTTTGATTCTATTCACATATATAAATGTGGTCTCTAGTGAATGAAGTGGGGAATTTAGAGAACTAAAATTTTCTCTCATTGGAGCAGGAAGCCCATGTCATGCAAAAGACATGTGAAGTTTGAATAAAAACTTCATCCATAAAACAGGGAATCAGAAAACTGTCTTGCCCCAAATGGTCCTTTCTTATACCACCAGTTTTCACAAGTCAAGTCTATGGGTTCATCTGATGGGTACACATCCTTGACCTCACCAGTGCATAAATGCAAACTCATGGAGCTGTTTCTTCATCACATTTACAGCCCATATACTCAAGCCTTTCTCCCAAGAGAAATAAAAATCTCTACGTTCTAGATCAGCTCCATAACAGACACAATATAAGAACACCCTTGGAAGGCTGCACACAGGTTCTCTCATCCTGCTCTTGTTCTTCTAATTTTTATGGGTACAATTTTGAAATGCAGCCAGGAATGGAAAGATTTGCAAGGCAGAGTCCTTCTGGACCTTCCCTTAGCTACACAAAATATTTACGAGTCAGCAGTTGGAACAATTACAACCCTTCCCAATCTGTGACTGGCTTTGATAGCTTTGAGTAGTCATGAACAATCCCAATAGTGGAACGTGTACAAGAAATAAATTATAGGTCCTGCTATTCCTATCTACACTATGCGGTAGAGCTGACCTTCCACTGGGTGTTTTGGTGCAAAGAGCAATTCAGCTCCCCTGCTTTGCTCTTTCCTACCTTTCTATAAGTTTTATATCTAGGGACAACTACAAATCTTATTGAACTTCCCAGTTCCCGTGAATAGGTGCTTTCACATGTGCATCCACTTGATCTTAGTCAAAAGGCTTAGATTAAAATTGCACAGCAAGGCCACCTTTGAAAAGGAGACCTCTGAGTTCACACCCAAGGAAGAACTTAAAAGACACACACTCATAATGTGATTAAAATGTAATACTTTCCAGAATGACAATGATCGCAGCGTGTGACATTGAAGAGTTCTTCAGCTGAATGGTATTTTAAAGAAAATTGGGTTAGGTATATTGCCAGTCTCTCCCCCGCCCCTCTTTCTCTTTTGGCTTAGTTTATCTCTGGACCTAACATTGAATGAACAGGGCTTAGTTTGCCATCAAGTGTACTGCTCAGGATATTAATGCAAATCTGGCAGTGCCTTCAGAAAAAGAGCCAAATTTGTACCTAAGGACACTGCTGAAGCAATAACTAACATTAATTGAAGAAATGAAACTCATTAATTTATTATTTCATGGGTAGCTAACGCACTCGAAATTCTGTCAAGGTTAAACAATTTATCACTTGAACACAACCACAGGGGACTGGAGAAGACCAGCTGTTGGGCTGATGACTGCTTATTAAGAGCAAGTGAATGGAAATCTGGGGACTTGTAAAAAATGTAGATTTCATTGTCAAGATAAAATGATAGGCCATGCCACTCACCACGGGAACTTCTAGGTGCTGCTTCAGTGGCTCTGAAACCCAAGAGGCAGCTACAGGAAATAGAAAATAAATCACCCCTTTATAACTGATAGATCTAGTAATAGAGAGATTTATCCAGTAGGCAGAGCTAATGCTCACTTATCTGCACAGCGATTGGTAAGTGGACACTACAGTCTATATGACTCAGAATCTGTTGGGGCTCCCTGGTGTGGAAAGCATCATGGCTGACTGGCCTGAGAGGAATTGACGAGAGGACCTGTCCAGATCCTGGATGCATTTCATAAAAAGTTAAAGAGCTGAAATTTAAATAATAGAGAGAAGAGCCCATCAAAAGGTGGTTGGGTTCATTTGTGATCATAAAGGAAATGCTGGACATTGTAATGGGCTGTGAGAATAACCTTGAGAGACGGGGGGAGTGCCACAGCCTAGACAATGGTCTGATAACAGAAATTTGAATCCAAAGGAGGAATGGGGGGTGGAGAAAGCATCTCAGAATTGACCTCCCCCCCAGTTCTCTGGAACATAAAGGCGGGGGAGACAGGAAACATTTTCAAATTTGCAAGATTCTGTTACTGTAACCTTACAATAAAGGTAGGACTAATATTCATGGTTTTGCTTTCCCAGTCTGGACTACCTTGAAGGGCTGACAAACATTTTGAATTAGGACTTTGTCATTGCTTTCTTTACAGGCATAGAGATGTTGAGTGAATAAACACGGTGTATGTGTGAGGAGTAGCAGACGGATCAAGATTACATACTTTTATTCTGTCTCATTCAAGGATCTGGCTTGACTGACTATCTGGTAAGATACAGGTGGGATACAGCGTGAGTTTCTTTCCCCAGCAGTTGCCACAGACCTGTTGAGTGATCCCCAAACCCTCAGGTCTACTCTTAATTATCTTACAGTCTCAAGCATGATTCTCACAACACTTTAATGACCGGAAACTAGCTCAGGAGGCATCAAGGATCCCACCTGGATAAATAAATGTCAGACTTGGAGCTGGCCCTGGTTATGCCCCATTAATGCCCATTCTGGTTTCTATTTGTCCGAAGCAACAAATAGTGTAATAATTCATGAGCAGTTATCTCTTTCCACTCCCAAAGTATCTCTCAATTATAATACCATAGAAAGTTCTTTGGAGGAAATTCCTTGTAAGGTGAATGGTTCTAGATTTAGTGGGAAGAAGCAAAAGGACCAATTTGCTCAGCTCAACCTCACAGTGTTATTGTAGGGGGAAAATGGAAGAGTGAATACTATGTAGGCCACCCTGAAGGCCCTGTGAAAAAAGCAGGATATAAATTTAATTAAAAATAATACAGAAAGAATGGTTGCTCTAGTACTTGCCAGATGTGTTGGCCAAGGTATATTCCAACACGCTTTGAGAATACCAGTTGGGGAAGGATAGAATCAAAAGTAAAGTTAACTGCTGGAATTGCTTTGTACCAGTGGTGAAACTTATAATGGTATGTGGGAAAGACCTTGGGAGACAGGGTGAAGAGATGCTGCGTAGGGAATGGCCAGATAAGAGACAGCATAGCCCACAGCTGGATAGTGGGTGGGGCAAGAGGCTCAAAAGGGACCCTCCCTAGTTTCTCGGGCTGTAAAGGACGCAACGGGAGAATTGTACTTTCAGACTTGCAAGATTCTGTTAAGGTTAGGGTTAGGGTTAGGGTTAGGGTTAGGGTTAGGGTTAGGGTTAGGGTTAGGGTTAGGGTTAGGGTTAGGGTTAGGGTTAGGGTTAGGGTTAGGGTTAGGGTTAGGGTTAGGGTTAGGGTTAGGGTTAGGGTTGAAGTCCACACATCTTAGAGTTGTCAAGGTTGAGGAACACTGGTCTAGATTATTACCCAAGTACATAAGACAGCTTTAGGTCATATTAGGGTTCTTCTTTGTGGCTGTCTTCCAGTCCTTGAGTTAGCAGAAAAGTATGCTGGCCTAATTTGTGTTGCTTTGAGTGCTGGGCCTTAATTTGGTTCAGGAACGAGACTCGGAACTGGGCTTTATAAAGTGAATGCGTGACAAATTAAAGAATGTGATTGGTGGATTCTCCAGGCTTCATTTTCCTCCTGACTTTGTGTCCGATGGGGAAAAACACCCACCAGATGCTCTTATAAGTGTGTGTGGGGCAGGACTGCACAAAAGTAGTGGGTGCCTAGAAGAAGGGATTTTCATATTCAAAACTAGCCTGGCTGAGAACTTGCAGGCACAGAGGAGGGGACAGGGGATAAAGCAGGAGCAATTCAGCGCCGGTTTGCCTTCACAGAAATGCTTCGATTGATTGATTGATTTAAATAATTTATACGGCTGCCCATTTCACAACAGGGACTCTGGGCATGGTTTCTAATGGAAAAGAAAAACTGAGATAGATGAAAAGATTCAAATGGAAATCAGAAACGTTTCCTAATACATTGGTTGCAGTCAACAGCTGGGTTAATAATGGGAGGGAAGGGTATAATTTGTAAGGAGGTAGCTTTTAATACTGTTCTGGTGGTTTTTACTCGTATATTCATATCTTTTTTTTTATGTGTTCGTTTTCCTCTTTTGCTTCTGCTTTATTTTTTTTAAAGATAATTCATCGCAATTTATAGTTTCATAATTTTACTGGATGATCTATAATGTATTACTTGTTATTCTGATATTTGTATTCTGAGTAGAGTTTAATATTTATTTTGGGGATCAAAGATATTGAGGCCTCTTTAATCACTTACAGATATGGAAAAACCATAACCACCCCACTTGTAAATGCCTTGTTTTTATTTATATGTACACACACACACACACATATATATCCCAGAAAGAAAAAACCAGAATGAATGTGTATGTGTGGGTGTGTATATACACACACACACACAAACACAAACACACACACATTCATTCTGGTTTTTTCTTTTCTTTTCTGGGTTGTACATATAAATTCCTTTTAAAATATTCAGTTAAAAAATAATACATTAGTGACCCTGGATGACAACCAATCATACATTAGCACAAAGGATGAAAACAACAGCTACAAGCAAGGATGGCCTAGGTTAATCAAGTATCCATCCCAGACATAAAAAACACATCATCAGCAGACCTTGCCTAACCTCCTGGCCTGAACACCTGGAAAATAGTCGGGTCTTTAGAGCCCTACATGAGGCAAATAGGATTGGGGCCATCCGCCTCTCCCGAGGGATGCTCTTCTACAAGACAAGCACCACCACAGAGAAGACACAATGCCTGGGTCCAATAAGACAGCATTGTTTGATAGAGGGGACCAGAAGCATGGCCTCTCTGCTAGATCTGGGGGATGAATAGAGGCAGTGGGAGAGAGGGGGTCCGGCAAATGTAATCAAACCTCTTTACCTACTCATCTGTTTGCTGAAAGTGAGTAGGGAGTCTGCCAGCCAGTGACTGACATCCAGGCTGGCAATATCCAGAAGTGCAATTGAACATGTAATTAAATGTGATGGAATGGCAATTTCTGCTATTAAAGCCCAACTGCTACACTTGTACCCACACTTCATCTTGCACACCTGTAGCCTGTTAGGTGGCCTATTTCTGGATATTAGTTGAACAGTTTTTCAAAAGAACACTGAACCTGGCCTTGGAAATAGCCCAACTGAAAGATCACAGGCATGGAGCAGAGGTTGGGAGGACCCTCAGAGGTGCTCACTCCTGCTTCAGCTCACACCCCTCCTCTGTGCCCATCACCCATCAGCCAAGCTAACCGTTTTTGAAGAGGGCCACAGGGTGATACGGGCAGGATCGCCTGATAACAAGCAGCAAGGGAATGGCAATGATGGCAGTGTGTGGCTATGACTGGAAGCACCCAGAAGTAGCCTGTGAAGCAGGTAGGATGCAGGAGAAGGCAACATTTGATCAGCCCCCCACAACTGGCTTTCTGTAAACTGTTAAAAAAGAGCTGCTTCAGAATAAACATGTATGAAGTATGACGTGTTGCCACACTGGTTTACTGGGGTTTGATTTTAGGACTCATTTTATTTTTGTTGGTCATTTTATTGTATCATTTCATATTAATTTTATTATTCTACTATGGCTGTTTTAATGCATTTTATGGGTATTTTGTAGTGGGTAGAAATCCAATCAGTCAATCAATCAACAACATTAAAAAGTATGGCTGTACAAAAGCTCTTGGCAGCAAAAGCTTGTAATGCAATCATTGGTGACTGAGTAATGAAACAGAGATGGCAGAAACCAAGTCTGTTTTCCACTTTAAACAGATGTTCTGTGAAGCACAGATCAGGGTTCTCTCAAGAGGGTGATAATCCCGTATTTCAAATGCAGGTCTAGTGCTCTTTCAAAAGAGCACTAAACCCATGTATATCAGAAGCTTGCATAAGACCTGACAAGGGTCTAGAAAACTGTTGGTCAGCATTACACAGGCAAATGCCTCTGTGGAACTTGGTATATGGGGTCTTCTACAGCCCAAGCCAAACTGGCCATCAAGGACAGTGACCAGAGGGGAGGAGGGCAGTGGAAGCTAGGCATATTCCAACCCTCATCTTCAACTTATTGTTGACAAAGCAACAGGGTCCATGACAAAAACTGTCCTGGGTGAAGAGGATAGCCAATACTTTAAAGCTGGAACCGCTGAAGATAATTTTAAGGTGCCTTCACTGTGGGCTGGGGGTGAGATGAAGGGATCATCATGGGGACACGTCACTTGGAAATAGATACTGGGGCATATTTACCCCACAGAATGCACTCCCAGACAAATAACCAATGCTGCTAAATTGCCTTGGTGGCATCAGTGTCCTTGAATTCCACTGGAAACAAAAAGCAAGTACGCTTCTTAAAAGTTTTTGCTTTTCTTTTTGTGGTTGTTCCTTATTTTTTATTACTATTATTTTTTTGCCGGTGAAAAATAAAAACAAACGAACAAGTTTAAGCTATAAAAAGTCTAAATTAGAAGTAATTTCAGAATTCCATAAAGAGGAACTCGTTAATATTTCATGAAGCGCAACTGAAATCTCAGCATGATTGGGCCATGTAGCATTTAAAATGTAAATGTATTTTCTGCCTACAAAATAGAGGAAAAGAGAGAGTGAGGGAGTCTGAATGAGAATTACAGCGTTCTCTGCAGAACCTAAAATTTGAAGCAGCTCAGATGTTAATACTGATCTTCCATTTAAGAAACTGTTTTACCTGCATACTGGTGATATAAGAGACCCTGTGTGTACAAAGGAACACGTCTGGGAAGAAGCATCTGGTTATGTGTAAAAGAAATGTGTTTTGTTTTGGACATTAAGGATGCTTCATAGTTTATTTTGCTTTAAACATTTTCTGACTGAACTCAAAACTGGAGAACTGCATGAATAATTTCATGTCGTTGCTGCGGGTGCTCGAAAGATGATCATAAATGTTCTTATTTAGCTCCTTAAGCAAAATCCTGTGATGTAGCACTCTCTGGTTGTTTAAACATGGAAACAGAAAATTATGACTTCTTTGTTCTGCAAATAAGGAAGAGGAGTCCGTGGTATTTTAAAACATTTGTTACATCCTTGGTGCAAAAACACAGGAGCCTAACAACAGGTAGAGAAGGAGTGTTTTGCAAGATTTCTATTTCTTGTTGAAATAAAAAAATAAATACATTGCACAAAGTATGTAGAGAAAAATGCAAGCCATTTCTTTTTGTAAATTGAAGGGTGGATGTTCTCCAGAATATTCTGGATTAGGTCCTTTCTCTGGCGGAGACGCCAACAGCACTCTTCCCACATCTCAAGAGGCGTCCATGGGCAGAGAGACAGAATGGCTCTGGAATGATATGTCACCCTTCCAATGACCCTCTAACCCATCCTAATTCTCTTCAGACAACTTTTGGCAGAAGTTAGGATTATTTCTGAACACATTGCCACTTTCTTCTGAGTAAGTCTGTTGAGAATCGTGCTTCCGATGTGCTGCTTTAACCTCCACTTGCATGGAAAAGGCTTGCAAAATTTAAATTTGCACAGAGGTATGGATGACCCAGGTGATTAATAAGGGAATTGGAAAGTAGTTTTGCTATCTCTGCTGTTATTTGTCACATCTGCAGTGTTCTAATAAGGTTGTGCCCTTCAAGCTGCTTTGTATACATTTTCCACTGTTGTCTTATTGCTTTGGCACTAAAGTCATCTTGCAGAGGAGTGACTCAGAAGTGTCTAAAATTCTGATGAACTGGAAGAACAATGCAAAGTTGTATTGAACTAGCTCGGTGCAAACTTTTAGGAGGAAGACTTTCCTTATTCTGTTTGAATTAAAAGAATTGCATTTTCTTTTCTTTTCTTTTCTTTGCATTACCCAAGAAATAGATTGCTCGGGTGTTTAGGGTAATGTAGGCAAATATTTGTTTTACATAATTAGCCAAATAGAGTTTGCTTATATGCCTAGAATGGAGTGGTAAAAGCCTATTAGCGCTGTTGTTATTCAGATGCCCAACATTTAGCTTCACGGCACAATAATTTCCTTCCTATGTCTCCCCCGAGAGTCTCTGTCCTTACAGAGATAATTTGCCCTGCTCACAGAGTTCACACAACCACATTAGTCATATGTAAGCATTACAGAAACTGGAGCGCTTCTCACGCAAGGATGCCAGTTAATGTCGCTCAAATTGTGCTTCTCTCCTGCAGATGCTCGTGCGTTCAGCAAGGAACTGATTACACGTGAAAAAGCTTCATACATACAAATTGCGGGAAAGGACCCTCAGCCAGGACTACGATAATCCAGGATACTATATTTATTTTATTTAATTATTATATCGATCTATACAAGACACATACTTTTCTCTTCTGGGTGTTTGTGAGGAATAGGCAAATGGCTGCAGAATAAAGACATAGAGTCCTGCCACAGCACCGTTTGCTCCATCTGCAAGTAATTCCCGCTGCATTTTAATCCAATCTGCAGTCACTCCATTTTATCCTTAACATCTGCAGACAGAAAGACATTCAGCATGGTGCTGTTTATGCACTTGCAAGTATGGAGATTACAATGGCTATTTTTCCAGTCAGTGCTCAGTCTGAGTTAGCCAATAGCTGGGCTCTGAAAAGGCAAGTCAACCAACAGTCACTTTTTCCCTTCAAACTTACTGATCAAGCTTACCACTCCCCCTCAGCTTCCGGCACTCAAAGACTAACAAAGACCAAAACAAGTTTCTAGCCCCCACCCAAAACACACACATAGAAAGCCCATGCATTTTTCCACACGTATCTCTGTGCATTTCCTCTTGACAGCCTGCTATGATGCTATTGCAAAAGGAAAGCTGAGTTTTCCTCCTGCAATCTCTGACACCATCCAACCCTGAAGCTGGGGGGTGGGGGTGGGGAATAAAAACCCAGTTTTCTAAGGTTTGCCAAGAACCATATTCTTTAGTGGTGTTAGATGTTGGGCAAGATGTTCCCACTGTTTTGGTGTTAGTGTTGTATAGGGACAGGAATATCCATAGGTGCAAAGGCACAGGGACACTAAGGTGAGAGTAGAGCTTAACTGGAACACTTCCAAGGTGAGAGGTCTGTTTTCAATAATGGCTGAATGGGGTTATAATGATAATTGAATTGCACAGATGATCTTTTCCAGATATCTAGTTACATTGCTATCGTTTTCTCATGATTGCAGTTAGATTCTGGATCCTTTGGACAACTGTTGGATTCTTTAAAGAAGGAGTCTAATAAGATTACTACAGAGCACTATTTCTCAACCTTAGCAACTTTAAGATATGTGGACTTCAACTCCCAGCATTCCCCAGCCAGCCACGGGAAACACTGCTATAGAGTTAGCCAGAAGTTTTGCAAATATTCAGAATACCTAAAAGCATTATTAGACTCCCCTCCCCAAATGTTACAGAACTAAGAGAAAAAACAGAAGCTTCAAATACCAAGTAACATACAATGGAGAAGATCTTGTTGGCATCATGGCAATATTTCTTCTGATAGACCTGCCATTTCTACATTAGAAACTGACTCAGAAGAGCAGGTCCATCATCATCATCTCCATTCATTAAACCTTCAATATTGAGATGCAAAAAGGATTATGTGGTTTTAAATGGAAGGGGAAAATATCACAGAATTGAACACTGCTGTTGTTCATGTTTGGAAAATGTTTTGGAAGACATGCTTTGTATCTTACTCAAGCACAGGACTTTTCTGCATTCTTTAAAGCAGCCTAACTTTTTTCAGGCTTCCATACTTAGAAGGAAAAAAAAGATGCAGCTGTTTTAAGGACTCCACTCATTAAAATGAATGCAACTCTTAAACCAGCAGCAGCATCTCTCTCTCTCTCTCTCTCTCTCTCTCTCTCTCTTTTTGAGACTAGTGAAAAATCAGGCTTTTTAAATAAATAGCAGAGAGGTGTCTATCACCCAAACAGATGTTACTCTCCAGTCAGGATGTTATTAAACAGCAGTATGGGGACACAGGAATTGAAAATGATCTAAGTTAAACCACAAGGATATACAGAGACTCAGCGAATCTTACCAGCAAACAGTTTAAGCTCATTTACTTATCCTAGGATCACTGGGAGTTTTCTAGACCCAATTTAATGTTCTTTTCCCAGCAACTGGATACAATATTCTAGCTCTCCTTGTGATCACAGGTTCTATTCTGATTCTTGGTCCAGGTTTATTCAGCCCTTAATAAGAAAAGAAAAAAAAGATTGCTAGGCCACCTGGAAGAACGATACATTAATTATTTTCTGAGCGATAGAGTCTCCAGTGTGATATCTATATCTATATCTATATCTATATCTATATCTATATCTATATCTATATCTATATCTATATCTATATCTATATCTATATCTATATCTATATCTATATCCACATTTTGCTCTTTTAGCAACATTCCCTAGACAATTGTATCTTCAGTGGGAATCAGGTTGAGGTAAATTACATTGATTTAAGTTTTAGTTACAATTTTATTATGTTCACTTTTATGGTTTGTGTTTTTCCCTGTACCCTGATCCAAGTCTGTAATAAACTACTTATATTACTAGCAGAGAAGTGAAGCACTCATTTTTGTGTTGAATCCAAAGCACTTCTTCCAAATCATTTTCAAAGCACGCGTGGCTCCCACAACCAAGCGATTTGGCTTCATTCCTCAAAGGGGTGCGACGTGTCCCTTCAACGGGTGCGATCAACAATGCTCCTCCATGCTAACACTGTTGACATTTGAAGCACAAAGCTGCAAATGGGCTTTGAAAATCTTTCCAACGATTGGTAGTTTTTATCATTTCTGAACTAAATTACTGCATTTTTTAAAAAATTACCAGATGGCACCAGCTTTTCTGCCAAGGAATTCTTGCATGCCAGAAAGAATTCTGAGTCATGTACTGTACCACACATGCTCTGTGCACTCAGATTGCCTATCTGAAATGGGACACTGCTATCAAGCATGTCCAGCTGTCCTCCACAACTTCAACTGCAATGGTGGGTAGAATCCAGCTGAATCAGAAACCCATATAGTCTATCCTCTTCTTCCCTACAGAGGTCCAACAAGCTGTTTCTGTGGAACCTATCAAACTCTTGGTCCTTCTGTAGCACAAACTAGGCTTTGTTAGTAGAACATTGTCCCTAACTTTGGCAATACGGTTTAGCCACAATAGCCAATTAATTTAGTTATCATCCATGGACAGGACTACATTTCATATTTTACTGTAAGATGATGCAGTTTTCTCCTCTGGCCTGAATTTGCTCCAGTTGCTTTGAAGGATCATGAATTTTGATATTGTGCAAGAGGGAATAAAAATCCTCTCTTCTTATTTTCTCTATTCCATGCATAATTTTACAAAGCTTGTACTGTATTTATTTGGTTGACTGTATTGTACCCCAAATGGTCACCCATAAACATTCTTTTGTAAAAGCTGATCTGCTATTATCTCTCCTCCCTGAAGTCCCTGCTCAGTTTCTAAGGAAGCCCAACGTTCCTCAGGTCCCAGTTTGAAAACTGCTGTAATAAAAACCAATGTCCCAGTCCTGCTGTTACTATATATTAGTGAGTCTTCCCCTCCACTCACTGCAGAATATTATCCATATTTTGCAGTAATATTAGGAACTTAAATGAGCATGGTTTCCAGCCTAGTAGCAAAAGGTTACTTGGAATGAGCTCCTGGTGTCAACTCAGAGCTTCTAGCACTGGTGAGGTAGCACTTTTCTTGGAACTTTGCTATCGTCTCCACATTCCAAGCATATGTAAAATATTCCCTTGGAAACTTCTGGATTGCTTTTGAAGCACTATATAACTGAAGTAGTTCACTCTCAGTTCCTTGGCAGTCTCCATAGAATGGGACTCATTGCCGTTAACGACATTGTTTCAGTAAAAGCAGATAATCTTCCTGAGTCAGAGGGACTGCATTATAAGCCCCTTCCCTATGCGAGTGGTGCACTGACTGGAGATAGCTGTTGCAGCCCGGTCTCCAGTTGCTGTGGGGCTTTCATAGTCTTTGCAAGCTGAGCCAATAAAAGTTTGCAAGTTTATCCACTCACACGGTGCTGCAGAGGAAACATTGAATACAGCTCTCTGCAGCGGAAGCATAAGTGTTTGGCCTTTGGCAGGAAGGAACCATGGGTAATGCCCCTCCCAAAACTTGAGATGTTCCTCATCCCTGCAGAAACCCAGGAACCGACATGCCCTGATGCCATCCTCCCACCCTTTCTCATCAATCCACGAGGGTTCTGCACACAGTGGACTTTTGTGTTTTTATTCCTCAGCAGAAAATAAAACCATTTAATTGATGAAAGGATGGGGAATCTAACCCTATGTCCCCTTGGGGTAGGCAGTACTGGGCCAATCACTGCCCCAGCTCTGCCATTAATTGTTTTTGAAAGGAGTATCCTTTTCTTCATGTAGAAGCTTGACTGCAATGATCTCCTTGACATAATTACAGATTTTTATACTTCAAAATTTTCAGGTTGGTGAGGCCGCCACTATGTTTCTCTTAAATCAAAATGTGGAAGAGAATTTTAGTTCAGAAATAAACAGGCAGGGTTCTGTTTTGCTAAGGCACTGATAAAATTTCTTTTTAAAAAAAATATGTTATTAAGATTTCAATAAAGATAAAAACGAACAAAAACTAATATTTAGAATAAAAAAAGAAGGAAGAAAAGAAAGAAAAAGAAAGAGAAAGAGAAAGCCAAAAGTGTAGGAAAGAAAGAAAGAAAGAAAGAAAGAAAGAAAGAAAGAAAGAAAGAAAGAAAGAATACAGTATAAAGAAGTAGCTTCCGATTTTCTTTACAGCAGTTATAAGTATAAATTTATCTCTTACTCTATGGTTATAGCATAACTTTCATTTTTTCTATAATCTATTTTTTTTCTAATCATCAAAACCATATATCATAAATTCATTTTTTTCTGTTTCATGCAAAAAGTCTATAAGGGGTTTCCAGTCAGAAATAAACTCTGATAATGTCTTTCTCTAATCAACGCAGTCAATTTAGCCATCTCAGCAAATTCCATCATTTTCACCAGCCATTCCTCCATTGTGGGTAAAGTTGAATCTTTCCATCTTTGTGCATATAATAATCTTGCTGCAGTTATCATGTATAAAAACAAAGTCCCATGACTTTTTTTCCAACTGTTTATCGATCAGTCCTGATCAGAGAAAGTCTTTGGTAAAATCTCTACTTTAGAAACCTTAGTAGCCAAGTGCTTTGAATTCCAAATCGTATCTATTATTATTGAAAAGGATTACGTCTTTCTGAAAAGCAAGCATACCCTCTAGAATTACCATTTTTCTGTTTCCACGCATCAACTAACCCTAAATTATCCATCAAATAAATAAATAAATAAATAAATAAATAAATGAATAAATACCTTTGGTAATTTGCCTTGGGTGGTTTTAAAATTTTTCTCTGATGTTCTGTCCAGTTGTGGGGAGATCATTCCATTCCAATCGTTCATGAAGCACCAATTTTCATAAGAAAGACCTATTAATCTCTCCATAAGTCATTTGTAAAAAGTCACTTTATTCTCATTTGGGGCTTAGATTCCCAAATCTACCATGTTCATCAGTCAATATAAGTTCTGCTTTTAGTTGGGGTCTGATATATAAAACAATTTCATTTCTTTCTTTTCTTTTTTTTGTTCCTGTTGAAATAAATTCTTCACCCCATTTTTTAAAATAAAAAATCAAGTATTTTGTATCCTTTTTTACTAATATGAGTCTCCTGTAAGCAAATTATATCCTGTTTTAATTTTTTTAAGTAATGGATTTTTTTCTCCTCTTTTGAGGAGCGTTTGTTCCATTTATATTCCACATTAGACATTTGTAATCCATAATCAGGCCAAAAATTTAGAAAAGTCTATGCCTGTAGAATCTAATTCAGAATCATCCCTTCCAGGTTCCTTTTGTGTCTGTTGTGGTTGTGTACTCTCCTGAGACCTCCATTCAGACCTCTTCCAGTTCTTCTTTAAATTTTCCCAAGAATTCTCTCGCCTTTTGAACAGAATTCAATCAAAATCTCTGCTGTTTGAAAGTAAAAATCACACCTTCTCATTTGTCCCAGCGAAATGGAATCTTTTTCTGCTTTAATCTTTCAGTCAAAAAAGAATACTCTGTTCTCTTACATAGAAATCTGATAGGAATTTCTTTTAAGGCAATTATTTCGGTATTATCAATCTTCAATCTTGTATTAAAATGCTGTTGCAAAACTTGATAACCAAATTATCCGGTTCTCTCTCCAACTCTCTATCTGTAACTTCTGTCTTATTCTCCAAAATGTCCACTCTATCATTAACTTGTTTTATAACTCCAGACATTTGTTTTTCTTCTTTCATCTCTTCTTTCATCTTTACAAGTCTTTCATCTATTTTTTTTCTCAAAAGCTGCAAATTTAGTCTCAAGTGACTCAGCCAATTTACTGCCAAGTCAGTCAAACATTTTCTGAAGTAAATCTAATGGAATTGCTTTCTCTGCAGGCTGTTCTAACAATCCTCTCCTCCCCCCTTGTGCCACTTTTTGAGTTGTCATTATGTTGCAATCCAAAAGTGAAAGTATCTCAAACAAGGGAAGAAAGAAAGGCAAACTTCCCCCACTGCTTCCCCCCCCCCCTTTTATCTTCCTGTGGCTTTAATGCTCTAATTGCAGCCAAATGTCACATCAATATCTCCATAGTTGCAATCCAGCACACAGTCTACTCAAGTTATACTTATCTTTTTTTTTTTGTAAATTCCACCAATTGTCTGCAGTCTTTAGTAATAAGCAAAAAACCATTCCCACAGAAGTTCCAGTTCAATTGCTGAATTCAATTACAGTTATTCCAATACACTTTTGTAAAAAAAAAAAAACTTTTAAAAATAACTACCCCCTTTGTCTGTTTTAAACTTTGTGAAATCATCTCTTGTTAAGCTTTTTGCCAAACGTTCTTTAATTGTTAAACCTTTAAATCTTTTTTTAGTTTTGTAAGTCCCCCCCACCCACCCAAAATGAAACTCACCGAGAGGAATCTTATCCTGCCATAAAAGAAAAACTCTCTTAATCTGTAGAATGATTAATTCCAAAAGTGAATTATAAATGAGGTTTGGCTGGGCTTATTGTCCGTAAAGGCTACATCGCAGCTGTGAACTTGGATGGAATCCTGCACTCCCAGCCACTCCACTCGTGAGCAAACTACAAAAACTTCCATTCTTGTGGTTTACTTAGGAGGAGTGGCTGTCCACAGAACATGTGGTTATTCTCTCCTTTATCTGGAGATATTTCGGCATCCAGCATTGGCCTCTGGGCATCGATCTCTGCTGCGATGCCAACTCCGCTCCTTCAGAGATGACTAGTCTGCCACAAAAGACTTACCGGAAGCCTGGCACCAGTGGAATTTCCACAGAGAGTGAAAGCTACAATAAAATGAATGAAATCAATCAGGGAGATTTGATATAGTGTTATTCAAAATATTTTTGGTTCAAGCAAAGTCATTTGAAGTTCTCACTGGAGAAATGCTAAATGTTCAGAGCAGAATGCTGCTATTGTATTAAGATAAGAACAAGCAAACTGAGATAAGAAAGAAAAAAGGAGTAAACTTTTTTTAAAAAAGGAATTCAAACATGCAAATCATTGGATACTATTTTTGTTTTCTGTATGGGATAATAGACATTGTATTTATTTTCTTTTTGGGGTAACATCATTAGCTGCTAGATCAGTGTTTTCAATTTTCTGGTAGCTGAGTTGTATTTTTCTTAAATTATAGTTGGAAGTGAACATCAGTAGAATTTATTTTTAGAGGGTGAAGTAAAGAACCATCTTCTAGATTTTATGCTTTCTAATAAAAAAGGAACCATGGAGAAGTCTTGTGAAAACAGGATAATGTTGGGTGTGCCTCTGCTTCAGAAGTAATTGGATGAGTCCAGCAGAACTGTCCAGCCAAGAGGAATTGACTGGGTGGGGGCAAAACCAACTTCCATCACCAGCTAACTCACTCAGAGATATCACAGGAGACTTTCAATGTGGATGAGTGTTTTGAGAGCACGGGGGAGGGGGGAGTTGGCTCATCACAGTATGTCAGCGATTTTCTCACCATGCATAAAGTGTACAATGGCACTTTAAGAATTTTTTGAAGGGGAGGTTATTTCTCAGTGCATATAGCTGAACATGGGGAGAAGATAATTCACTATCTGATCAACTCAGAAGAAGACGACCAATCTTAAATACTAAAGGTCAGTTTTAGGACAACTAAGAATAAACCAGAGGCCTACTTATTCTACTACTCTCTTATGTTTGCTTCTCCTGAGAACTCTTGAGCCAAAAGGCTGCCTTATCCTTATTCTATTTAAAGGGTTAGGTCATCCTTGCAGAAAATGCTTTGATAGCTTGTCATCTTCTACAAATGGGGAGATGGGAGAGAAACGTAAGAGGCTTGTGCCATCATTCAACTGAGAGCTTGTTCAAGGGAAAATTGAATTGAAGGCGAAGCTGCTATAAGACATGTAAATTATCAGGGAGAAGAAGAACATTGGTTCTCTTTATCAGGGAGAAGAAGAACATTGGAACCTTCCTCAACAGAGGTTTTATAAGAGTCCTGGATCATGAGGTTGATATGAGCTACAGTGTCAGTGGAGACTCCTAAAATAGCTCTTTTCTTGTTATTACATTAATGCTATTTAAAGTCTTTCCCCATATCCTCCAAAAGGTTGAGTTACGGCTTGTGGTGCCATGTTCAAAAGCTTCATGAGAACATTCATGTTGCCTCACTTCTTCCTCAACATCCGGCTGGTTCACATGTGTACACACACCACTCACTTTTCTGCATTTGATAAATTCAGTAAGCCTACATGTGCAAATAGTTTTCCCTGAGGTTTTCGCTATTTTATGCACACCCTACTGAGAAGAGCCACGTTTGCTACTCAGATTTGCTTATCTTTAGAAAGAGATAAGTGGATGCTTCTTGGAGGTTTTATAATATCTGAGTTCATTTGTGAATATTTACTGGTTGAATATAAATAGAAGCTTCAGTACCCTAGCAGATAAAGTCTAGTGCTCCAAGGTCAGACCTCCAAGGTCATGATAGTATGCATTTCCAAATACTGTTAGATTACAGTTCTGTGTCTCATCATCTCTATATTCATCTCATCTGAACAGCAACATCCTGTTGTAAACAGGCATCAGGAGAACCTCACCTTTTTCTGAGAGGGAGAAATGATTCTGCCACATTCCCCAAATCACTGTACATCAAGAAGCAAAAGGAATTATTATGTTCCAGTGGGAGCAACTATGTCCCATACTTGATATAATAGGAGAGTATTGCTTGGTGTATTTGCCACCTGTTCAAATCTTCAGTCTTAGAACCCTACAGGAATTCCTACCGGCTCTATTCCTCTTCATGTACTATTTACCTGGAAACAAAAATAACGTAGTTGAATGTAGAAACGCTTCTGAGTTAAGCTTGATACCTTGTGACTATAGGGATACTTCTACAGTATACAATTGTATTGGTTTGGCACTGCCTTTTTCCAACATGGTTTTGCAACATCCCCATCAAGTCACAGATCTAAGTTTTCCTGGTGTTCTTCCATCCAAGTATTAACCAGGACCTACACTGGGTTGTTTCTAAACTCAGACAAGGTCAGCCAGGCACTGTCACATGTCACAACACAATTTACTGAGTAATGAGGACAGATTTCTATCTATGCCTTTTCTGTTCCCTGCCTGTAAGTGTGCAGGGAGTTTCTCTGATAGCTCATTCACACATACAAGTTTACATTTTACCTTGAAAGATCAAATAATGAACAGGCAGGTATAGTGCAACCAAGTTGTCGATATAATCTATTTCCATATTCTGTTGTGATGATTGTGGATTGAGTCTTTGAGGAGTAAGAAATCAAGAAATGCAGTTTTATAAACCATTCTAAAAAACTCCCTTATACTCCCAAGGATAGCAGACCATGTTTACTTTATTTGCATATCGTTTTATTTTTAATGGTTAAAAATGGACTCTGGGATGGACAATTTATGTTTAATTTGGCTGCACTTTGAAAAGTCTTAAAGATTAAAGGCCCAAATTGAATCTAGGTAGAACCTGTCTGAGGAACCCCATAAAATGCTTCATTTTTTTTCATGCAGTGCCTCGATCATGAACAGAACAAGCAAAATAGTTGTTGGCTGATGAAAACTGATCCAATATTGATTCATTTGGTTCCAAAGTTCTGAAATTGCACCTGGTATCTTCTTGGCATAAGAAAGTCAATTAGTCACACCAACCTGTTCTCGCATTCCCATATGACAGCTCTTCCAAAACACAAGAGTCCATGTTTAACAGCGACGGTGGGTGTCAGGAGCTGAAAAAACCCGAAGATAATGGAGTACCAGCTGCTGCCTGCTGGAATAATAGCTGAAACACAATGACCCAATTGATGGAAGGAACAAAAGATCTGGGCAGTGCCAAGTTTAGAAGAAAGGAAGTCAAGGATCCTTGATCTTGGCAGTAGTTAGCACAGCAGGAACTTCACTTTCTTCAAGGAAAGGAAATAACATGAGCTTCATTGGTTTGCCCTTTGGAATTCACAAGGATGTTGCATTTAAGAGATATTGCAATTTAAAAGAGAGCCAGTTTAGTGTAGTGGTGAAGGTGCCAGGCTGTAGTTCTAGTCCTGCCTGAGGCACGAAGCCAGCTGGATGCCCTTGGGCCAGTCCCTCCTTCTCAGCCCTAGGAATGAGGCAAGGGCAAACCACTTCTGAATCTTCCCAAGAAAACCGAAGGGACTAGTCCAGGCAGTTGCCAGGAGTCTACACTGACTCAAAGGCAGTCTCGCACACACAATTTAAAAATTGCCAACAAGTCCCGAGCCAATACCATGTATATTAGCTTGGGGAGGAAAATCCACACAACCAACCTTGACCAGATGCTAAGGTAATGGGTTTTGTTAATATCATGGGCATTAGAATAGCTGATTTTATTCTTTGAGATCCACAACACAGGTGATACTGGAGCCTTACGGAATGGCAGAGTCAGTGAGTTATGCAGGGTTAAAGTGCTACGCCTTGATTACCTGCTACTAGATCGAGGCACGCTGCAGTGATATGGAAGGAGGTTCAAATGCCTTTCTTCTCTTGCCTCATGAGTACAAGCATAAAATATGCAGTGGTTGTCTTGATAACATTGCTTATAAGGACACATGAAAAACCAACCAACACTCCAAGAATTAGGGGTGTGTGTCAAAAAATGTTAACCAAACATGCATTGACCACTGCAAAGATCTGTGGAGCTACCTTGGATAGTTGCTGTTGGTGCAAAATGTGGCAGCGAGGCAGCTGAGGGGTGCAAAGTAATGGGATCGTATGATACCACAATTAGTTGTTGGCCTTTAAGTCCTGAAGGGTTTAGGTCCTGGCTGTCTGAGGAGCTGCCTCTTCCCAAGATGAACCTTTCCCCTTGTTAAGTAGGAGAGACTGTCTGGAAGAGGCTCTTATTGTCAATGCTTCCATGCACTGCCTTGGAAATTGCACTTGGCCCCTATTCTCTCATTGCTTAGGAAATCCCTCAAGGTGCCTCTCTTTTGCTATGCTTTGAATTATTGGATGATTTTAATATTTCTTTTATGGTTAATTTTAATTGGTAATTTTTAGCAGTTTGTATTCTGTTTTTATTTAAGTTTTGTTAGTGACCTTGAGTGCTTGCCAGAATAGAAAGGTGGGCTGCAAATCAATCAATCAAGTAAAAAGCAAAACTGGAAGGACCTTCAGTGTTATTCTTCTGCTCAATATTGTATTATTAGCTCCCTTCTTGTGAATTCCACGGCTCCTCCAAGATTACATCCCCAAACCTTGACAGCTAATTGCTAATTTTCAATAGCCTGTTTTTCTGCCCCTTCTACCAAAAGTTCAGAAGGAATCTGGTGGCCACTAAAATCTAACACATTTTATTAGATAGTATAACTTTTGTGAGCTGCTGCTCACTTCATCGGATGCATAGAGTGGCTAGACCAAAGGTTTAGGCTTCACGCACTTCTTGTCTGACAAGTCTTTTTACAGCTCAGGAACAGTTACGGGATTTTTCAGAGCAAGGGATGCTTCAGATGAATGATCCCTTGGAGTTAATGAGACATAATTGAAATCTTTAGGAAGCCAATTGCAAACACCTTCCAAGATGAGGCCTGGAGTTCTAAGTGGAACCTAACAAGGGCACCATGAAAAGGAGGATCAAAAAGTCAAGACTGTCTGTCCTATTGAGGCCCCCACCTCAACATGCAATATATTAAAAAGAGATGGGGCTTCGAATGCATGGCTATGGCCACTATCTTGATTGTTTTTGAGCCCCCTGTGCTACTCCTGGGACCCAGGAAACCTGGGCCGAGATATGTTGAATGACTACAGTTGCTTTCCTCAATGTGTTCCTTTAGAAAGTACTGGTAATTGCTGTTCCATCATGCTTGAAAGGTGCCATGTGGAGAAGCCAACACTTTATATTAGCTTCTCTGCCAGCCCTTCTCTCTCAGCCCTAGAAGAAGGCCAAGGATAAGTCACTTTGGAAAATCTTACCAAGAAGACTGCAGGGACTAGTCTAGGAGTTTTCCAGGAGTCAACACTCAGGCACAAATGTATATGTATTGATTACATGCCATCAAGTTGTTGTCAACTCTTAGTGACCACATAGATTTTCTCCATGACAATCTGACCATAACCTGGTCCTTCAGGTCTTCCAACGGTGCCCCATTGTCACTGTAACCGAGTGCATCTACCTTGCTGCTGGTCGTCCTCTCCTTTTCTTTCCTTCCACTTTTCCCAGCACTAGAGCCTTTCTTCAGAGAGCTGGGTCTTCACATAATGTGTCCAAAGTAGGATAATTTGAGCCTGATCATTTGTGCCTCAAGTGACATCTCTGGATTGAGTTGTTCGATGATCCACCAGTTTGTTTTCTTGACTGTCCACATGTTCCCAGGAGTCTTCTCCAACACCAAAGTTCAAAGGTATTAATACTGTTCCTATCATGCTTTTTCAAAGTCCAATGTATATGTATAGGTATATGTTTGAACTAATAGTTTTATTTATTTACTTATTAATTCATTAATTCATTAATTAATTCATTAATTAATTCAATTTGTATGACCATCCATCTCCACAAATGTCTTTGGGTGGTGAACAATCATAAATTGATGCCGCTTTCTTGATTCAAGGATGGGTTCTTAGGTAGTCATACTGAATTATGATACTAGATAAGAAGTGGGAGACATTCTTTTATCACTTGGGACTCTTTTAAAAAACAAAAATGGTAATTTTTTATATAAAAATTCCATTTTACCTAATTTGTTATTACATTGGGTTTTATTAACACTTTGTGTTTGAAATTTTGAATTTTGATATGGCCTAAGGGGTAATCAATAAACTTTGATTGATTGATTGATTATATAAAAATGCCATTTTTGTGGAATTGGTAGAATGAATATGTTGTAAATGGGAGGGGGGAGCAAATACAAATGCACCATACTACATATTATAGCTATATATGTGTGATATACACACATATAACCCCTCCCCCATATTGGACCATACTGGCGGTGTAGTAGATAGATGAAGATAATTCACGGCAAGCCTCCTGCACTCGGAGAAGTTGAAATACAGCAACTTACTGGAGAGATTTGAAAGGTAAATGAAAGTCCCATTTGGATCAGTTCTGCCAACATCGATGTTTACAATTTTGATGCACAGTTTGCAGCACAGGCATTCTTTGCAAATGCGATCCTTCGTCGTTTATCCCAGAAGCAGTTCTGTCACCCTGCGCGTCTTGAAGGAATTGTATTTCTCAGCTCCTGCTGGCAGCAGGCTCATTCCTCAAAGATGAAGCTTCCCAAGAAAAGATAATGTTGATCCACACATTACCTTTCTGGTCACAAAGCAGTAAATCCACATGCTAATTCTTTTCTCCCTTCCTGCTATAATTCTTTGAGAAAAGATAACTGATTTAGAGAAAGAAATTTCTCTATTTGTTCATGCGTAGGCTGGGAGAGGAAGAGAGGTCAAACCAATTTGGAAATGTTGAACATTTTGAGTTTTAATTTATACATGTCTTACAAGGCAAAAACAGCTGTGAAGCTCAAGTGCCCCGCATACCTCTTGGAAACAGGTGGGAAGAAGATTAGATGGTTTCTTCACTCTTCCCCTTGTATCAGTTGTCAGTAATTTTAACAGCTTTCCAGTCTTTTGAACTTCTTTTTCTTTTTCTTTTTTTTGAGGGAAAATGCAGCTGACAGAAAGAGTGGAGAAGTGCCCCAACAGAGGGGGGGGGGGGGGAAAGTAAAGACATCCTTTTCATCTCACTTCTGGATTATTATGTCAGCAATTCTGTCTTTTTGACAAGTTTTAATTGCTCATTCATAGTCCCTTGGAAACAGAGTTGGCAGTTTTGAGGAGGCTCTCTAGCTGTATAGAAAAAGGCCCCTGTATTTCTTTGAACTCTCCTAAATGTGTAAATTCATTCATCCATACCCAGTTTTATGAATGCAAATTAATGACATTTTTCTGTTACTGAAATTGCTAACATTATGCAAAATCACAAACGATTGCCCATATCTTTCACACAAAATATAGATTTATGGTAAGAAGAGGCCAACAAGAGCAATCGTAACCCTACCTAATATTCTTGCAGGATGACAGGAAGGGAGACTGACCAAACACTGTGCAGAGGATGATTGTTTCTGGTGTAGGTCCTGGAGATCTTTGGGACCATCTTCTCCCAAATGGTTCTTCTTGTCTGACAAGATCTTGCAGAAAGGAATCACTCTCCTCACTTAGTTGGTCCCATCTTCAGGAGCCTTGGAGATGGGCTTTTTCTCTTGCCGCCTCCCCCTTTTGAATAGCATTCCCTGAGATCCAGGGATTTGGGGATTCAGGAAGACCATCAAAACCTGGATTTTTTCAACAGTCCTTATGGTGGCTACGTTGTGAGCTGTTCCTTTCTATAATTTGGGAATTAATTAATGTAGAGTTCCATTCATCTCTGACTCTGTGATTTATATGGTAATGTTATTTGTGTTTTAGACTCTGTACTCTTTAACCTTGTTTGCATAAATAGGGTATATAAGCTCTCAGAGCTGGTTTCGATTGGAGTGCTATATGCACCCTGTAAATAAGTAAATAAAAATGTTTGCTAGTCTTTCTCCCCGGGGAATGCAACAAGAGCCATCACATCATGACCTTCCCTCATCACTCTCCTTGGTCTTCCCCACCTAACTGGTCTGTTCATACCTTGGAAATGTTTTGTTTCAATAAGCAAGTCTTTGACTTGATAAGTACTCTTCTGAAGTCTGTGCAGGTAGCCATACTTTGGTCATATCAATGACAGACATGCTGATATGTAATTTGCCAGAAGACTTATTTCTCCATGTGCACCCAAACATGTTTATGGAGACTTATGGGGTAGGAACCTGTCCGAAGGCTCTTTGAACCAAGCCTGTTTTGCTTTGGGGAGAGAATAATGATGGCTGAATTATTACTGGAAAAATTAGCCTAGACTTTACCCAAAACTCACAAGGAAGGGAAAACATTAACATTCAAACAGAGGAATAAGTTTATTTTATATGCACAGAAAACGAGCAAGCACAGGGCAGAATTCACTGACTTTTGCAGACGAGAAATGTGGACCAGCACACTAATTCAAAATATTCAAATATAGTAGATTTATTACAGTCCCATACCAATAAAACACAAATACAGAATTTAAAATACAGAAACACCAATAAAATACAAATGTAAAATTTACAATACGGGGGAAAAAAAACCCCAGACCTGAAACAATTAATAACAAGAAGAGGATATTACCCCACTTCTGTAGGCCATAGCTATGTATTTCAAGAAACTTGCCAACCTTTGTAATGGTTGTCCAAGTTAGGTCTTGCAAAAGGGAGATTGTAATTTCTTGATCAGAAAGACAACGGAACTTTCTGATAATTGGGTTTTTGAGTGCCAGACACCGTGGGGGGTACAATGGGCAATACAGCAATACACAGATTACTGACCTGTGTATATGAGCAGAAACACATACGATTTTTGTGAGGAGATTAGCATATTTGTCTATAGCCTCCATAACAGGTAGTTCACCAATCTGAGCCTTGCATTTTGCCAATCTAAATCCCAAATCCTCTGCCTGAGTTCAATGAAGGCTTTGTCAGGGCCGATATTGCCTGGAGCGAGATGTCACCTTATGCTAGATTGGAACCAACTTGCCTCCTTGGGGATGAGGGAAACCTATCCAGTAGGGTGAGATGAACCACAGACCACCCCAGTGGATTAGTTTCAGCCAAAATCTGAGATGGAAAGTCTCAGGTGGGCCCCAAGGGAAAATGCAACCAAGCTCTAGCTGAAAAAAGGCAGCTGAAGCTGAGTGTGGGACATGGATTATGGCTTTCAGAAATGTAGATTGAACAGCTTCTAAAGTAAGGGCATCTTTATAAACACAAGCCCCAGGACCTTTGCTTTATATAGTTTTATTGCTGCAGGAATGTAATTATTGCTGTGATGACTAGCATATTTTAAGATTGCATTAGAAACTTTCTGAGCTCTTTAGAGAGCTCAGTTGGTTGCTCCAGTAGCTGGAGGGTTGGAAGTGGATGCCTAGGCACTTGAAGTCAATTGCTCTTTGGTTAATTTCCCATTTAACAGGGGACATAAAGCACATTCTAGAGAAAACTAGAACCTTAGTTTTGGAACAATTGATTTCAAGAAATTCCCTGGAACAATAGGATGCTAAAGCAGCCAGGCATCCACGAAAGCCCACTTGGGTTACAGATAAGATAACTTCATTGTCTGTGTACAAGAGGATTGAAATAGGGTGGTGGGCAAGTATTATGGAATGAAATTTTGGTTTAGAAAGAGCCACAATGATGTTATTTTTGTAGAAGTTGAGCAATAAGGGAGCAAGGATACAATCCTGTTAACTCCCCTGAGGATAGGGAAGGGGGGCAGTATTCAAATATAAAGATAGGAAAGATAGAGAGAAGGGAAACATCATTTACAAAATAGAGGGGAAACTGATGGTATAGACATACCCAGGGCTTAGGAGCATCCATGGGGGTTTGGGTAAAAAATGTCAAGATGGTGGGTACAACCATGCAATCAAGGTCCAGACCCAGTTTTACATGTGCCATATGTGTGATGTGTGTAAAAAAAGAAAGGACAGGCTTCAGTTGCAGCTGTCATCTTGATTTGTTTTGATCTGCTTCGTGCATGCTCCTGAAGGGCTAGATAATGGGAAGGACCAAAGGAATCTTAGTTACTGTAAGACAGAGAAGTACATGGGCAGAATAGGATAGATTTCATAAGCAACAGTAGCAGAAGAGAGCAGGGTGAGTATAATCAACTTTTTTCAGAGAACAATAAACAACTTTACTTCCAGGTTGTTCTCAGAAGGTCAGAAACAGGCACTAGGTGTAGACCATGCTCTGGAAGGTAAAATCTAAAGCCAAAAATGGTCTAGCCACCCAGCCTGGCAGTCATGATCAGGAATCCCAGAAACCCAGCCAGTTTGGTTGCAAATAGATTTGAAAATAGCCACCAGTTATAATTAGCCTGAGCACTTAGGCAGAGCTGTGTCATGATGGTGGCTTTGCTCCCTGACCGCTAAAACACAAGATCTGAAATTCACACGCAGAATTGTCTTTGCCAGGGACCAAAAGAGGTGCTAAATGGGCAGGCAACTCAAACAGGTATACAAAGAGAGCCTGGGGTCAGGGGAGAAATGATTATTTGATGCGTGGCATTGAGTAGCCAGGCCATTAAATAAGTCCAAGGAAGCCGTTAGCATCCTGGCACTAAAAAGAAGAACAAAGAACCAACTAAGTCCCACATTGGTGTTTCCCAAGATTTTAAACTTGATTTCTGATTTTTTAAAAATCAGAATTCTTTTTTTTTTTTTTAATCAGAATTTTTCTGAAATTCTCTTATCAGAATAAACTTTCTGAGCCAACAGGCTTCCCTCAAACTGAATAAGCACTGCTAAGGAGAATTTCTCACAAATGGTCAAAAACAACAAATCCTGCTGTGGGGGCAGCATTTCCATTTCAGGGCAGGCCTTGGCAATGGCAGCAGGAAGCAGAAGCACATCATCCTTAGTCAAAGCTTCACACTGGGAGTTGAGCTGTGTAGGAGAGTCAGGAATACACAAATCACAACCTTCCACAACAGCAGGTCCTTCTGCTTTTCCAATAAGCCCTGTAAAATCGACTTCTCTTGAAAGAAAGGGTAAGCATCAGTTGCCATTATGGGTATATGTTTGCCTTGATCAATTTATAACGATGGAGAAATATTGTTTTTATTTGTGGTGTTCACATCTTCAATTAATGGGGATGTGGGAGGGGAGATATATGGTACTAGTGGCTGTGTTTGATTTTGCACTCCTTCCACCAATGGTTTTAATTCTTGGAGGCAGTTGGAAATTTGTCTCTTTCATATCTCCCCCACTTTTGAAACCTAAGCTTAGAAAAGATGCTCTAGTGTTATTTTGCTCACCTGGCTTAAATTGATTGAAATACCAATAGAAAAGAAGGATGGGGTTTTGTAGCATCACACAGAAATGAAAACAAACTGTTGAAAATATTAACTGTGGAAGTGTGCCCACTCTACA
Organism: Python bivittatus; assembly: GCF_059951505.1. Lineage (NCBI taxonomy): Eukaryota > Metazoa > Chordata > Lepidosauria > Squamata > Pythonidae > Python > Python bivittatus. The sequence continues at coordinate 2,134,395 of NW_028277121.1, forward strand.
GCTTCAAATGCTGTGCTAGTTGGTATTTATTGACCTGCACATAGTTGGCCCAGCATTTCAGTCCACCTTGGGTTGGTCGAAAAGTAGCTGTGATCCCCTAGGGCTCCACTTCCCTTCTGAGACAAGATGGACACAAAGAAGGAGTTAAGAAGTTCAACCTTCTCAGCATCACCCATTATCAACTCAACATTTTCTCCCCGAATGATTCTATACCTTCTTTGGTTTTCTTATACTGATTTTGTTTTGGGTATCAAAAATCAGCCTCATCTCATTTAGAACTTCAGCCTTTCTGACACAGTTCCTACCATTTTGGGAGACTGCCTTGTATTCTTCTTTGGTTATGTGCTCCTCTTTTCATGTCCTACATGTATTCTTTTTTCTTTTCAACCTTTTATGTATCTACACTGGCCTCTTTAGATTTCTGACATTTATCTTTCTTGTAGGAATTGTTTATGATTGTATCTTGTACCATAGGATTTCTCATCCTTTCTGGACATCTCTCTTTCAGGATTTTAAATCCAACTTAGCTTTCCTGAGAGTCCATCAACATTGATTTTATCCAGTAGGCAAATCTGGCTTTTTTCAGTTTTTCCTCCCCCAGATATAATGAATTCAAGGAAAACACAATTACTTTTCCCCAAGGAAAAGTCACCTGCAATTCTTCAACCCTTTCCTCCCTGAGGTGAGGATTAGGTCCAGATCTCCTTTGTTCTTTCCTTCACCTTCTAATAAATGAAGTTGTCAGCAAGAAAAGACAAGAATTTCTGGTCCTCTGACTCTTGGCAGAGTTAGATTCCCAGCAGATGTCAGGGTAATTGAAATCTCCCATTATCTCTATTGCATTCCTCTTTGAAAGGCTAGTAATCTGACACCAAAAGATCTCATCCATATCTTATGTCTGCTCTATTATAAGCTTCCACAACAGTATCTCTTTTTATTCTTAGCCAGATGCTTTCAACAGGATTTCCACACTCTGATTCCTGGATTTCTGTGCAAGTAACACATGCACACTAACTTTAATTCCTGGATATGAAATGGCATGTGTGACTAGTTAAGAATAAAAGCCATTCTTAACAGGTCTTACCAGTGGTTTCTTTGTACAGATATTCATTAACTATTAAATCCTTCTACTGATCCAGATTTTTTATACATAAAGAGATTCAAAACCTCTGTGAGTCCATTTCCTTTAATATGGATGTCTGTATTAATTGTTCCCATATGCCCAGATGCTACTTTTTATTCAGAACTAGACATCATACATTCGTTTTGTTTATGCACAGTGCACTATTACTTACTCTTTCTTTTAGTTGGTTCCTTTTGTATAAATTGTAGGCAAATCATGAGTATCACTACACCATGTTTCAGTGATGCCCCACTCCCTGGCTCCATATTTGGTGCTGGGTTTTCGCCACCGTCCCTCTTTTATTTGAGGGTAGTGCTACCAAGTCAACCCGCCATTTCTTCATAAACCACAGGAGGCACATGCTGTGGGACTGGTTGCACAGAAATGAATGAAACCCTGGCCTGGATTAGGAGTCACAACATCAGTCCAATAAATCTCGATTCCGATTAAGTCTTAAAAAACTCTTTCCTAGTTTGGATGTCGTGGAACTGGCTCAGGAAATGGATCGCTTCTTCAAAGGAGAGGAGGAGAAGAGTGCCAGAGTAGAAGTGGGTGGGCAATTCATTCGTGATCTGATGGTTTAACTAAATATACCTGAATCAGGTCATTGTCTTGATTGCATCACACTGACTCTCATGGGACAGGAAAAGGGACTTCTATTTTTATTTTAATTAATTGATTAATTGATTAAACTTGTCCCCGCCCATCTCCCCCCAATGAGGGACTCTGGGTGGCTTACAACATATTAAAACAATAAATAAATATAGAATTAAAATTTAAAACAGGGCACATTTACAAAGAATAAAAGGAAAAATCCAGAAGGCCGATGGAAGCAACACCAGGCCTCTAGGGGGCTAGCCAACCCCACATCTGATGACCTCCCTCCCCACCTATTCATCCCAGTTCTTTCAATATGACTTTCCCTTCTTCTGCATCCAAACTTCTGGACTCCTGTGAATAATGACAAATGCCTTGCTTTCCAAAGAATGCCTCTGAAAGGTGATTCACAAGTCAAAATGCATCACTTTATGACTCAGAGCTCAAAGACTGAATGAGCTGCATTTCATCTGAGGTGTAAGAAGAGATGGGAAAGTTTAGTTCTGCAGTTCAGTTTACATGGTGCTTTTAACACACGTACACTATCTTTAATTTCTGGATATGAAATGGCATGTGTGACTAGTTAAGAATAAAAACCATTCTTAACAGGTCTTACCAGTGCTTTCTTTGTACAGATATTCATTAACTATTAAATCCTTCTACTGATCCAGATTTTTTATACATAAAGAGATTCAAAACCTCTGTGAGTCCAGTTCCTTTAATATGGATGTCTGTATTAATTGTTCCCATATGCCCAGATGCTACTTTTTATTCAGAACTAGACATCATAAATTCGTTTCTGGGAAGAGTAGAAAAAAATGTTGTGGTCCATGACTAATAAAATTGAGTAATAGCTTTGCTTATTCTAAAGGAAAATGAGTTAAATTGAACTTGGGGATACAACAACATCTGAGTCTTCTCAAACCCTGCGCCTCCTCCAAATTCTCCTGTTCATAAAGTAGAAGCATAAAACCATTTCTGGATGGTTCTAGGATCTAGTGTGCAGCCCCTTTCCATTGTATGGTTTACAAGTTGTTGCAGAAACAGAATTAGTAAGTAGGTAGATGAGCTGGTAGGAAGTGGAGAAAGTTGACGAAAGTTAAGGGGCAGGTGAGCGAGTGAAAAGAATTCCAATCCACTGAATGAAATTAAATTGAATTCAGCTCAATTTAAAATTAAATCCAGTGAAGAAATGGAGATTTCACCCCGATCCCCCAAGACTTGGTTCATGATTCAAGTGCACGCAGTATAATGAACTGTCAGGGTAGGTAATCTGGGCTAAGGATTTACAAAACGGCAACGTCTCCATGTCTTCTCTGAGCCTGCCTTCTTCCCATCCACTCCCTTCTTCAGAACTTAAACGGCAATGAGGGAGCAAGGCTGAAGAGCAGAGGTGTCTGTGGGGTATGGTAAAAAAAAGTCAAGATGGCGGCTGTGATGGTACAATTGATGTTCCCCCTGTTTTCTTTAACGTGCAACACACATTTTAAGAAGCAGAGCTTCAGTTGTACGGTTAAGGCTGCTTCCTTGATTTTTTTGACCACATCCTGCTGACGCCCCGGAGGAGGGTATTGGTCATGGAGTGGTAGGTCCTGTGGTGTCAATTGCCTTCAAACCACTGAGGGTCCCCCAGCCAGGGAGAACGACATTTCTCTGCACCTGGCACCGGACATGTTTGCTAATGCAGAATTCTGGATGCTAGGAGGGAGGAAAGAAAAAAGGAGGGAAGCAAAGTCATCTGAAGGGATGAAGGAGAAGCCTGAAAGGAGAGACAGACAGGTTTACACCTGCTTTAGTCCCATCTGGGAAAGAGAATGCAGCACCTTGAAATTATGGGAAGGATTATTCCAAAGTGGAAATAGCTTTTGACTACTGAACTGTGGTTTTTCTTTTTCTTTTTCCCCAATAAGTGCATTCAAGGAAGTTAAAGAAAATGGAAAAATCAAGGCCAGCCAGGGGGAGTTGACCGATCACCGATATTTATGTTTAAACTTGTTTTCTTACATTTTCCAACGTAAGGGGGAAACAGCGGCACTGAATTTACAACCAAATGCTGTTTATTGCCCTCGCATCCTCTTTTTTGCAGTGATGCCTAATTAAGGACAACAAAATATGGTTTATGATTGCAATGAGGAAGGGAGTTATTTAAATCTGTTCAACAAAACATACTGTGGGCTGGCTAAAAATGGGGAATGAGTGATCACAAAGAATTTGCTCTAATGCCTGCATTAGAAATAAATGCTGGCCTTGGTTTTTCTCTCAGGAAAAAGAACTTGCCTGCTTCTGATTAAGCTTCATGCTTGAGTCAATCCTAGGTTGGTCCCAAAGGCTGAACCATAAGGGAACACTGTTTTATGCCCAAGGTGCTACTATCTTGAAAGCACATTGAAAGAGAGCGTGCCTGTAGGAAAAAGCTTTACAACTTAGTTCTGCTAAATGCATTAAGTTAGCTCCAGCTAAACTCACATGTGTTATTCCCTCTTTAGATCAGTCCCTGTAATCATGTTGCTTCCCACAGGGATTGACTTCATGCGTTGTGTTAAGCCATGGTCTGCTTCTCTGTGGTTTAGTGAATAAGGCACAATTGTCATAACTCTCTTAGCTCAAACAAAGCAAACCACATTATGGCTTATTAGAAGCTTCCCCAACTTTTTTGAACAATTGGCCCATTTATTCCACTATCCTAGTCTCTTTTATTATGATATGCTTCAGTGCTATAGTCAAAGTCTGACACCTTCACCTACGTTTTCCTACTTATTAGCCTTTCTACACTGATGGCCAGTCAGAAGAAATGGTGTTGAGGGGACCAGTGTGCCGCATGCAGGTCAAAAGAGTCTCCTCAAGATGTTTCAGTCTTTTGGTATCTCTTCGTGAGCTGTTGAAACATAGCCTTGGAGCCACTGTGATGTATTCAGCCTGTAGACTCATCTCCCCTACCCGTGTCTTGGAATTTTGAGAAGATCCCGTTTGTTTATTGTATTAAGTTTCTAGCAGTTTTTGTAGTATTCGTTCTCCTGTTGCTTTCTACAGTCATCCTTTAGTTTTTCATTTCAGCTAATTTCTCCATTCAACCTCCCTTTATATGACCATATGACCATCCTATCATCTTGGCATATTGTCTTTACAGTATTAATACGTTCAGTTCTATTTGTAACCATGAAGGCTCTTGAATCTTATGGATCTTTAAAAGTTAGACCTGATGTATTCAGGGATCAGTGTCTTTGACATACTCCAAAATAAGTATCCATAAAACATAAACCAAACTGCTGTGGTGCCTCTTCCTTTTTTCAGCTGAAATTAGACGTACCACAAAAGTAATGCCTCAAGGGCCCATGGATGACCATCTTCAGCCCTGACTGCAGGGCTTCCAAGGAACAGATCCCAAGAAAACAAGAACAACCACCAAAAAACACCGCACCTTTTTTCCATGTGTTGCTTTGCCCTCCAAGAGACACTTCAGACATTAAATGCTGAAGCTGCTGAATTCAAATAGTACTATAAATACAAGCAGTAGTGAATTGTACTGCAATGGATAGATAGATGGATGGCTGCTGACAAACTACTATTTAATTATTTCTTTGACTGTTTGATTTATGTCCCACCTTTTCCCCAAAAACCTGAAACAGCTTAAGTGGCCATCTTCATTTGATCCCCACAAGAGCAATCCTGCATTATTGTTTGAGTTAAATAGGTGTCCTTAGCTTCAGTAGTAGGACTGTGTCCATATAGTTCAGACAAATAGCATGGATGAAGGCACATTTCAGACCTGGCATTGGTTTCCTGCCTTAAACCTTTGTCTTTCAGATGGAAAACCACAACTCCCTTCTGAAAGGAAATTAGGGAACTTCTGGAGCAGAACTTGAGAACGGAGGGGCGGGGGCTTCGTGGGGGAGTCTCCCTCCCTTACAGAAATACCTAATTGGATTTCATCCTATGACTAAAGCTTGTGGCAAATATTTTACTGAGAAAAGCTAGGTTAATATATGTATTCAAGGGGATGCCTATATATATTGATGCAACAGTAGCACCCTTTCAAAATTTGTGTAATTAAGTGTCAGAAAGGATTTATATGCTATTTGTCTGTAAGACTAGTCTTTTGTAATTTAAATAGCAATTTTGCACAAGCTATTGCAGTTTTTGGTCAATCAATTCCATTACTTTCTTTCTGGAATGAAAAAACCAAGGGAGGCTGTTTTTTTTTAGATCCACCCCCCTCCTACAAATAACAGGTGTATGTCGGAGCCATGGATGTTATTAAAAAAAGGTTCATTAGCAGCACAATTCTGTGCGTGTTTACTCCCAAGTAAGTCTGCATTGATTCCCAAAAAATAAATAGAGCATTGCAACCTGAAGTACTTTGCAGATCGGCACCAATAAATCTAAATGTCATGTATGGGTCCCTGTGGTGTAGTGATCAAGGTTATGGCCAGGACCTGAGACATCTCGGTTCAAAGCCACCTTCAGCGGTAAACATCAGCTAGATGAAGGTGTCTCTGAACCACTTCGCTATTTCAGCTACTTCACATGGTTTTTGTTCTAGGAAAAGTTGAAGGAGGAAATGCTATCTACGCTGCCTTGAGCTCTTATAGGAAGGGCAGAGCATAAATGAATATGCATTTATGGGATTTGGATTGGCTACCACTTATCTGGAAAGGGTTCTCGGAATTATGGAAGATAATAAAAATGTCAATCCAGTGTGATAAAAAGGAGTTTCCTGAGTGGGAATAAATTGAGAGTAAAACAATCATTCTGTTCTAGTCATTCTTGGTGAGATCACCCTTGAAATACTTCTTGAGATCACTATATCTCCAAAAAGGGTATTGCAGATCTGTAAACATTAGGGAGCTAAACGATTAGGGATCTAAAGCATCTCCCTGTGAGAAAAGGTTATAGTGTTTAGCTTGGAGTGAAAGTGGATAAGGAGAGACATGATAGACTTATATACATAGAAATCCAGGCACAGTATGAAAAGTGTAGATCTAGAGATTCCAACAAACATACATCATTAGGATGTTCATTTTCTTCAGATTACCCATTAAAGCTAATTGTGGGAAGATCCAGAACCCATAAAAGGAAGTTCTTCCTTTCACAGCGCATAGTTAAGCTACAGAATTTGCAGTCATCAGAGGTGGTTGTTGTTGTTGTTGTTTAGTCGTTAAGTTGTGTCCGACTCTTCATGACCCCATGAACCACATCGCGCCAGGCCTTCCTGTCCTTCACTGCCTCCCGGAGTTTGCTCTGTTTCATGTTCATTGCTTCAGTGATGCTCTCTAACCATCTCATCCTCTGCCGTCCTCTTCTCCTTTTGCCTTCAATCTTTCCCAGCATCAGGGTCTTCTCCAAAGAGATCTCTCTTCGCATTAGGTGACCAAAGTATCTGAGCTTGAGCTTCATTATCGATCCTTCCAATGAGCAATCAGGGTTGATTTCCTTTAAGATTGACTGGTTTGACCTCCTAGCAGTCCAGGGGACTCTCAAGAGTCTTCTCCAGCACCACAGTTCAAAGGCATCAATTCTTCGGCGCTCAGCCTTCTTTATGGTCCATCTCTCAGAATCATACATTACTACTGGAAAAACCATAGCTTTTACTATGCAGATCTTTGTCGGCAAGGTGATGTCTCTGCTTTTTAATATGCTGTCTAGGCTTGCCATAGCTTTCCTCCCAAGGAGCAAGCGTCTTTTAATTTCATGGCTGCAGTCTCCGTCTGCAGTGATCTTGGAGCCCAAATAAATGAAGTCTGTTACTGCTTCCATTTCTACCAGTGATGGTGGTTTGGTGTCCTTTACTATCTTGGTGGCTCTTTACTATCCCTGGAATCAGAAGCAGCACCTTTGATACCAGCAGCTAAATAATAACAGTCCCTCCTGCCCATGTTTGTAAGATGCTTCAGAGCATCTGGTTGGTTACTATGTGACACAGAAGGCTAAATCAGAGGGCCAAGAACTTGATGCATTAGAGGACTCTTTACATTTTTGTGTCCTTTGTTTTGGTGGTCAAATCTAGCCCTCTTGAAATATTCCATGGATACCTTATGGAAATATTTCACAAAAACTCCAAAGGTTTCATCACGGTTCATGCCCCCCGGTTGCTAGTAATCAATAAACCACTCCTGACAGTTACACCAGTAGTTTTCCTTTTGAAATCAATATGTTACTGTTATAGCATCCATTCAGATGGAATCTATAATGTTATTAGAGACATTTGCTTTTGCTGAAGTTTCTATGTAGCACTAAGTGCAAAATCTTTATTTGAGTGACATATCAAATGGTTGTAGGACTGTTTTAGTAGCAAGGCAAGCTATTCTTGGTGGGATATATATATATATGTATATATATATATATATATATATATATATATATATATATATATTTCATTTTTTCATATCAGTGAAGAAATAGGGCTATTTTTCCCATTCAGCTGCTGATTTGTCTATAAAGAGGAATTATCATACAGAAATATTGCACACTGGAGAGTGGAGGCATGTCATAAAAAGGAACTGCACTGGAAAATTGAAGATTTGCTGCAGCCATTAGCAGGACCTAACATTAGTAAAACCAAGGTGTATTAATGCTCAGAAAAATCACATACCCATAGCTTTTAAGGAGTGGAAACAGATGCTAGATGTCCCCAGTCTTTATGAATCTTTATTTTTCTTAAAAGTATTTCAGCCTTTCAAAATATTGCACCCTAGAGCATCATCTAATTATTGTTATCATTAGAAAATGGTTCTAAAACTCAGCTGGAAACTCTAGCTGATGTCCATTATTCTATGACCTGATTCTGTATAATAGGGAATGCATGTTATGCACGTCTGTCTTTACTTGTAGGTCATTTCCAGACTAGTGATTAATGCCATTTTCAGTAATTATCCATCCATTGTTATATCAGCCTACCAGCAATGTGGATAAGCTTTACATCACTTCAGTGATGGCTGAGTGGTCCCATGAAGACGCTACGAAACTCTAACCCAGCAGTCGTCTAAACTCACCTAAGCATCAGTGAATAAATTAACAGGGCCACAGGGGACTGCAGTGAAAACAGAGGGGAAACTAGCCAACATAACAATCTACTATTAAATCTTGCGAGGATTCTGACAGGGGTGAAAAAAGCTTCAGAGTGCCCATAAAACACTGTATGCAATCTGCTGTGTTTAACATAACCTTAAGTCAGCCCCTAAGTCCCATCAGTCAAGGAAATAGTTTGAGAATACACCATGGGATTTATTTAAAATGCAAATGCGTAGGACTACATTCTTAGAAATGATCAGGCATACATCTTACACAGTAAGTTTTAAGTTCTCAGTGATCGCATCTCAATAGCCATTTTGTTAAGGACTACGTAGCGATCCAAAAATTCATTGTGCAATCAACTATGCACAGACTTTGAGCCTTCATCAACCTCACATCTATCTTCGCTACAGAACAGGGCGATGACCAATGAAAATCAATTTACCCAAAGGCAAGAATAAATTCATGATGATGCAGTGATCAGTAACAGAGAGACCTAGGTTCAGATCCCCATCTGGCCGTGAACCCTAGAAGATGACCTTGTGCATCAATGATCACTCAGCTTAGCTTTCCCTTAAAATTGTGGTAAGACGAAATGTAAGAGAATTTTGTCTGCTACTTTGACTTTCTTGAAAGAAAAAGGGGGATATTAATAACTAGTTCAGTACATCACCCAATTCTTTATTGTTCATGATATGTGAATTTTCCACTTAGATAGCAAGCATCCTGAGCTCCCATTTCTGATACTGAGAATGCAAAAAAGGAATTCCAGGCCTGTGAGTATCACACGTAGTGTAGTCTCTACGGCAGTGTTTCTCAACCTCAGAACTTTAAGCTGTGTGGACTTCAACTCCCAGAATTCCCCAGCCAGCATAGCTGGCTGGGGAATTCTGGGAGTTGAAGTCCACACAGCTTAAAGTGGATAAGGCTGAGAAACCCTGCTCTAGCCAAGCTTGATAAAAGTAGTTTTAGCCTTCCTGTGCAGTTGACTTCTTGATCTGGTCCACCTAGTGAGGTTGACAGTGCCCAGGCTATTTGTATGGTTGTGCTTTTATGCTCTGCATTGTGAGGAGGAGGAGAAACAAGCAGAAACATCAAATGTGTAACTGGGAGGGAGCAAGGAACCAAATCTGGGCCCCAGACAAATCAAGAAGACTACCTAAGGACCTTTCGTGTAAAAATGAAACAAAAAATGAACTTGGGTTTATGCTTTTGATGATTAGATAGGATAGATTATAGAAGGAAGAGTAATATGATGTGACTTTAGAGAGAGAGTTTGTACTAATCACTGCTGTGAAGAATATTGGAAACCACTTCTTTATCTCTTTTTTCTTTCTTTTCCATAACTTTTTTCTTTTCTTGCCTTTTCTGTGATGTCCTTCTTTTTCTTTCTTTTCCCTACTTTATATTAGTTTGTGTTAGTTTTTATCTTCTTGTTTAAAAGTTTCAATAAAAGTTATATATATAAAAAAGAGGAGAGAATGGGGGGGGGGGTTTGACTTTTCTCCCTAAATGACTACAAGTTCAGTTTTAATGCTGAGATCTGATTAAGGTGATATCTAAACATAACTTGGGGGCTTCATCTGAGATATCTTTTTTTTTTTCAAGACTCGATAAAGAAATTTAGCACGGGGGTATAAGAGAGGGATAAAGGGAAATTCAAACTCCTGAAAATTCATAATCTTGAAATCATAAATGTAGGGAAAATATTTTTAAAACTTAGAAGATGCTGTCTAATTCTCTAATTGTCTATAATTCCCAGTACTTAGAGCAATAGATGATAGATAGATAAACAGATAGACAGACAGACATGAGGGTGCTTGGACTATATTATAAAATGCTTTATCGTCAGGTGTTTAAAGATTCTTTTAAAAAAAGATGGGGGAAGATAAGTATGGTGTTTATGCCCAGCAAATGGATTAAAATTATGATCTGGAGAAGATGTTGTAAACAGACTGACTAAAGCAGTCTTTTATCTTGGAGGTAAATGAACTGAAACAGATGAAAGAAGGGGAAAAGAACTTTCCTAGAGGCAAAATCTCTCTGTCACCAGCTGTTCCTGGGAGATAACGTGTAATGACAATTGATGTATGACAGGAAATCCAAATGTCTACAGCCTTTTCCTCCTTTCTGAGTATGGAATTGCTCATGTCATTGACAGAGCCCCCAGGGAAGGACCAACGTTTTCATTCGCAACTCCCAAACATGCGTGTGGCCCCCATATGCATATAGGCAAAGGAATGGAAAGGACTTGCTTTGTTTTTATTTGTTGACTCCATCATTAAACAAATGGCAGAAATTAGAGAGCAGCTGAGATATTTTAGCCAGTCCAACACCTTAGGATAGGGACATATAGATTGGTCCAACTAAATCCATTTACTGCCCAGTTTGTAGGACATTTTTCCCGCGGTTATCATTTTTTCTCTGTAATTTTAATTAAAGAATCCACTGGGGACTGAGGGTGATTGCACTTACAGTTGGAAATGGACAACCTGACTCAATCTGTTGGCTTTGATTTCTTCCACAGGAAGAAAGAAAAAAGGGCCTTCAGGCTCACAGTAACCACATCTAGCTTTTAGGCAGGTGTTTTAAAAGAAGAGTTTTGTAATCATGTGGTCACATATTTAGCTTTTGTCTTTAATTAGAAGGAAATATGAATGCTATCTGCACTTTACTTCTGCTAGTATTCATCTTGCTGTGAGACTGCAGTAAAAAATCCAGACGCACTAACAAGTAGAAGCTTTTTAGATACTTTCTATGCTGTCTTTCCTCCAGGAGTTCAAGGCAACGTACCTACGGTGACCATTCCCACCTCCTATTTCTTCCCACAGCAACAACTGTGTTGGCCTGAGAGAGAGTGACAGGCCCAAAGTTCCTCATCGAGTTTCCATAACTGAGAGTAGACTAAGATCTGGATAGGATGTAAAAAAATTCCACCAGAAACTCAGTGTGGTCTAGTGATTAAGGTATTGGACGACGAGTGGGGAACTTGCTCCATGTTTATGCACAGACCATTGTACCCAGGTGCAAAATGTAGATTTGGGAAAACAGTATTCTGGAAACTAACAACATGAAAGAACATGATGGCAGTAAGAGCGGGGCCAAACATTCTTTGCTCTTAAATTCACAGATTTTAGAGGCCCTGGCAATAAATTAGCATTAGAAATGAAAAGACGATATAACCACAATAGTACCATCGCCTCCCTGGAAGATAAAAGACTAGTCTACAACAAGTCAAGCCTGTCTTCTGGTGACTTCACAATCATGTCACTTGGGCTTTCGTGGCAGTAACATGAAAGTGGTTTACCATTGCCTTCTTCCAGAATGTTGTTCCAGCTTCCCAGTGTAGCCTTGAGCTCTGATATTCCCTGGCAGTCTTCTCCAATTACTAACCAGTCCAATCTTGCATAGCTTCCAAGCCAGATAAGGTCAGCCATATGCTGCCATCTGTTGAGACACTTTCTGGAAGAGGGTAGCAATCAAATGAAGAAACACATGGTGTCCCCACACCCCTCAGTTCACTCTTTTATTCTTGAGATGCAAATAACAATGGCTCCATCACGTTAGAGCAGTGTTTCTCCACCTTAGCAACTCTAAGATGCGTGGACTTCAACTCTCAGAATTCCCCAGCCAGCAAGGCTGGCTGGGGAATTCTGAGAGTTGAAGTCCACGCATCTTAGAGTTGCTAAGGTGGAGAAACACCACTTTAGAGGAAATGCAAGAGCACCATCTCTTTAACTTGTTCATTATTGAAGATGGGGAGGTTAATCCTTTGCCCCACCTACGCCCTCTGCTGATACCCTAAGGACAGCCCACTACTGATAGGAAAGGAAAAAATCCTGTTGGTTAATTTCCTTGCATTTGATTCCTTGTAAGAAAAAAATCAGAATGGGAGGAGAATGAGTGCAAGTGAGCGAGCAAGAAAACCAGAGTGTTTACTTTTCTTGGGGTAAAAAATAGAAGATTCTCAAGTGGTGTGATGGGAAGGAAGCAGCCACTGAAAGGCAAAGGACCTGGGGGTCTTGTAAAGGACATTCCTGAATGTAGAAATGTTCAGATTCAGACTTAGTTATTCTAATAATGAAAAAGTGAAAAGTGACTCTCTTAAACCTGTTTATCATGCTAGCCTGCATCCAGAAACCCATTCTTGGCCTACTTACGTGAAGTGACCGAGCAATTAAGATGTCCTCCATTAGCTCTCCTGCATACCTTTTGGCTCCTATTTATAGATTTACAGATCAATGGCAAACGTGCACAATTACTTTTCAAATACACCGAGTCTGTGATGGGTATATTTTAATTGCTATCATTTGATTAATTAATATGAAGTTTTTTTTAAAAAAAAAAACGGTAGTGAGAGAAATATATTAGTTTGGTGTGGAATGTAGCCAGTCTTAATGAAATTGTTATACGATTAAATAAGGCTTCACATTTGTAGTTGATTATCCTTCCAAACGCTAATCAAATTGATTTAAATGGCTAATTTTCTCCTGAGTTTATTCATTTTTATTTTAAAAACTATTCCTTGCATTATATTCACAGATAGATACACCTCACTATTTTATGTGTTATTATACACTGTTCTATTGTTGTAAAGTACCTGCGTTTAAAAGGCAATCTAGAAACTTTTAAATATATAAATGAAATTGTTTAATTGTTTTACAATCTATTCCTTGCATTGCAGTGAAGATATAACTATCTCATCCATTCAAAGGGTCTGGAATCTTATACCTCAGTGTAATGGTACATGGGAAGGTCATTCCCACATACCGTTGCACTCAGTGTCCACAGCCATTTCCGTAAATCTGAGATCTCTCTCCTGCCCACCCCAATTTTTTTCTGAATGGAGCCTCCAGTATGTCAAAAGGAACTCAAAAGTCAGAGGAGCAGACTTTGCAGTGTAACTGTGTCTAGTATACATCTGAGGACAAATTCCCATCATCTGCTTCCCATCTTCTTGATTGTATGGTATCCACAAAAGCGTGAGGAGCAGCAATCTGAACGTGACTACACAAGTTAAATTTACAACTCTTCTGGGGACTTTGGTAGCTTGAACATTGTTGTGATCATGAACACGGCTGGCCTTTTTGTAATGCCCACATTGTCTGTACGACAGTTTTCCCATACGTTACAGCTTTTCTCATGCAGGAGGAGGGCCCTAAATGCCATAGCCTTGTCTGAATTTTATTTTTGATAAGCGAAAGTGCTGTCCTAAAAAGTCCAGATATATTTAAAGAACTGTAAAAGATAAACAAAATATAGTTTTGCTGCTGTTGTTATGCCCTGATGTGAAAGTGAAGCAGAGAAATAAACATGCAATGGAGTGAGGAGAATCAGAAGAAAGCATGAGCATGTTCACAAAAACCGTGACAGTTTGGGGGGATGCCAGCTCTTGTGTTCTCCCAGAAGGCCTGTGGGACTTGATCGATGTGAACTGTTAGCTCCAGGTATGTTTCAGGATAGCATAACGGCATAGGTTTCGTTGTATTCTGTTGTATGCCTTGGCTATGTCACTGTCGCCATTGTGTAGAGGCTTAGAATCTCTTAAGTTAAATGTCATAAATAAACTGGACAGCAGCATGGTGTAACCCACTGGCTTGGTTAGGTAAGTTACTGGCAAATTCATGGAAGAAAGACGTAGCCATTATGGTCTGCCATGACAGTTAAACAGAACTTCCATCTTTAGAAAGAAGTAACATAGTCACATCCCACCTTGTTTGTTGATCCTCTAGCATTTTACTCGATGCTTCATACCTTTTTGAGATTTACCTTTTCATGATCATATTCCCCAGACGATGTGTGCATACAAAGGTATTCAGTGTCGCTGATGGATTTTTTCCAGCACAGATAAAATAGTGCAGCAGAAGAAATTGCTTCATATTTTCTTAGCTGCCAGATGTACTTAGAGCAAACCACTGGAAAACTAAAGTTCATCCTTCTTTGGATCAATGTTTTTTACAATATGGAAGAGTGGTTGAATCACTGACATAGCAGCAAAGAGATTTGAAGAAGCTTTCACACTTGGACTCCGTTTTTAATTACATCAACAAAGTAATTCCTAATAGATTATTTCTATCTTTACTGATGTCTTATCAGATAGGAATATCAAATATGGATGTTTAAGACTGTAAATTTGTCCTTAAGATTACAAATGTGTTCATAAATACTGTATTCCCCAATGTATATGATTTTTGTGTTTGGGAGGTATTTTTTGTTCTTGTGTTTTCACTTTCCAGGTTCTGTTGATCATATTAGAGTACTACATAGAAATAAGAATATAATTTATAAAAATGTAGCTGGGCAACAATAGCACTATGCCCTCTATCAGCTACTTCAGATTGTCTTTCCATGTCAGTTCTAGGCTGAGAAGTCTGTATCCTACAGGGTCACCATGCTCAACCAGCAGTGTTTGTGACAAGCTATGATGCTATTGAAATGATGACATGAACATCGTGATGTCATTCCACAAATGATGCAACTATTTACTTGCTTCATGATGTCATGCCAGCATTTCCCCAATCCGTTGCCTTCCGAAAAATAAACAATTCTGATGTTGGTTGGGGATTGGTTAAGGAATCTAGAAGTTTGGAAAGGCTTGAGGCTTGGCCAGGATTTTAAAAGAAGAAAAGATCAGGGTTACAGTGCAGAAGTTCCCCTCTTGAAAAGAGTTGTGTCAGTTGGTGAATGTCACTGGCTTTGTTCAATTACAGGAAGATCATGTATGTATTTATGTATTAATTGGATTTATAACCCATTTTTCTTTGAGAGTTCAAGTTCAAGGTGGCTCCCCAAGAACTCTGGGGGATAGAGGGAGATAGTCAAAGTGTGGCCCAAAGTCACTCAACGTGTTACATGGTTGAATGGGATCTGAATCGAGGTCTTAGAAATCCAGCATGTTTTAGTTTCTGCCTGAAGGGAGCAGAGCTCTGAATAAGAAATTCCACAGACTTTCGTTACAGTGATTTTTTAAAAATGGGGATGCTGGGATGAGTAATAGAACAATAATAAAAAAAAAACACCACACAATTAAAAGAAGCAAAACTTCTCCAATGGTGACAAAACCTGTCTGAAATTCAGGGTTATCTATGCACCATTCTCACCACAAAACTGTCTTTGTGCAGTATAGATGTAGCAAGTCTGTATTATCTTTTTTTGTTTTGATTGCAAACTGGAGGGTAGTTTTTGAGCTATTTAAAAGGAATATAAAAATATCAGTGGCATTAAGACTCCGGGGACATTGATTTCAGACAACACGCAGCATTTAAGAAGTTCAAAAGAAGGCATTCTTTGCGTACAAAATCTAAAAGAACATAAAATCAAAGGAGGTTTAGCAGACTAGAACTCATAAAAGGCAAAAGATGAGGAACTTTATTTTTCATCCTCAAAATAGAAAATGAGAACCTTTAGGGTAACTTTCTTACTCACTTTGCATTCCCAATTTAGGATAATTCTTTCTTTTTTACATTATCAATTTATAATCTCTTCTTCATCTTCTACTAGCGGTTTTCAGTGCATGGCCCAAGAAGAAAAGCAGCAAGGGACTAACATATATTTGATTTATTTATGCTTATATAAGAACCTGGTTATATTCACCAATATAAATACTGTATAAATACGGTAAATGTTAAAAATTTAGTCTGAGAGGAAGTGTAATGAACAGATCTGCACTGAGTGCTTAGTTCTTAACAATTCCAGTTTTTGAAACTCTGTTCAAACTTGCCTACATTCCTGAATTAGGATTCCCATCTTTCCTTTCTTACAACCTCCATACCTTTAAAATAGCAAGTATGCAACATTTTCCTGCCCAGAGTGGGAACAAAAAATCCTTCAGATTTAGGTGATAGAGATATGTGAGAATTGTCGTTTGGTTCATTTTTATTATTATTAAAGGAATGCACAGAAATTCACGTTTGTTTTTTTTTCCAGAAAGGGGGTGGAAAAACTTAGATTCAGGAAAAAAAAAAAAGAATGGCAAGAAAGCAAGATTGTCCATTGCATTGCACAATGCAACCATGTAGCAACAGCAAGAGGTTAAACATGGACAGCATTTATTCTTCCTGTTATGATGATGATTTGCAAATAGCAAGAATAAATTGCCCACTTCTCTAGAATATTGTCAACCAGCATTATATATTTTATGTCTCTCTTGCATAAAACAGTAACCATGGTGTCAATTCTCTTAATTAGTTCTAATTTTCAGCTGAAAATGGTTCTGTTTTGTTGATTGAAATACATGTAAATTTGCCAACTCTTGATTCTTTTAACATCTCAGTTGACTTGGTCGCTGTTGGAACTGCATCCCCTGTAGAGAATTAAATGAGCTAATGATTCCCATGTGGAGAAAAAAAACCACAACCCTTTAATAAATCACATAGTTGCTATAATACTTGCAAAATTTAGAAAGGAATACACGAGAAGACATTGCTGAGACACAGAAATATCCACGGTATGTATTTTTAATTTTGTGGTTTGTATCAGCTTGTTTATTTATTTTACCATATTTGTTTGCTGCCTTACTGGGCAACTCGAGTGGCTTGCAAAAAAATAAATCAACATACAGAAGAAAAAAACATCCATCAGAAGCAGTACCAATAAATACAATAACTTCTTCAATCATTTCAACCCATGAATACATTAATTATTAGCTTCTCCAAAGCTTCTTTGGAAAAAGGCTGTTTTTGTTGCTTTTTAAGATGATGATAAGGTTAGACCCCTAACCTCACAGGAAAAACTTTTCTAAGCAGCAGAAAACAGAGGGAACCTGTTCCAAAGTGAGGGGATCTGAAACGAACGAGAAAGCCCATTTCTATACTGAAAGGGCAGATTCAATCTGGAGCCCGCAGTCCTGCAGATGCCGAGAAAGGAAAGATTTGAATGAATGAATGATACTTCCATTGAGCTGCATGTTTTTACATTTTCAATTGTTTAAAACAATCAGGAATATATGTAAATACTTCACCAATATCCTATGTATATATAAATACAAACTTAATGGCCACGAAGAATAAGTTTTGTCAGCTGACCAAGATTTTGGGGAAGCAGAGGGGAAGATACAAGAAGGGGCTCCCAAAAACAACTCAACTCCATATTTATTCCAAGCATAAACACCGATGCGTGTGTTGCTTTTCCTGTTATTAATAATTCAGAGTGGAAAGGGAGCCAGTCATTAGTCTTCGTGCAAAACTCACTTGATCTTTTTAAAAAAGTATTGCTTTATTGTGAGTTGTGCCTGCGAGACAGTTCCTCCCATTTTTTATAGATGTTTTCTAAAATCTGTTGATTAATCATCATGCCATTACTACAGAGATATCCAGAATGTCCAAGTTTGTAATACAAAAAGAAAAAAGAAAAGAAAGGAAAGGAAAGGAAAGGAAAGGAAAGGAAAGGAAAGGAAAGGAAAGGAAAGGAAAGGAAAGGAAAGGAAAGCCATGATATAAACACCCACAGCCCTGAACGTTCCTTTGGGAAAACTTTCACTGGAGCAAAAAGTGGCCTGTCTTCATGACCGTTTGAGATAGTTTCCCACAAAGTTTCAGGAAACAACCTCTGCCTTTGATTTGTTATGGAATTCTGAAATTAGGAGAACAATCCTGAGAAGAAATGCTTGGAATTTTCCACTGAAATCAATATGACTGAGAGGACCAAGAGGCTCCTTGACTTGACCCAACATGTCTGTTTTATGTTCTGAGACGAAAAATTGCATCCACTTTATTTTTATATTTTCACCAGCCAGGAAGTATTGCCCTCTAGAGATTTTTCTGGCTCTCCTTAGGAATACTTGAGGATTTCATTTGGATTTTGTTTCAAGACAAAGGGCTCTGATCTACATTTTTGGATGGATGTCTGGATTGTTATTAGAACCTATGGACAAACTCCTTATTTAGGGCGATTGTCCTCTATTACTCAGAATGACTTTAGGACGCCACCTGAAATTTCTTTCCATAATGTTTAAACTCCGTATATGATTTTTGCCTTAAATATTGTACAAGTCATGCTAATCAGTGTGTAATGTGGGCTTCTTTATTTCTTTAAGGCTCCCTAAGAAAGAAAGGTGGAAGGGTAAGTTTAGAAGCAACGCCGGGGTGCTGGGGAGCCGAAAGTTCGCAAAGAAACATGGAACTCTCTTGGAGAGCAGTCCGATATTTAGCATTCAAACTGATTTAATTCCTTTGAAGTCCCTGGGGATCCATCCATCCATCCAGATTCTAGTGCTTCTGTTCAACAAAGCTGCAGAATTAATAGCTGGATGCATTTATTGCCCTGTATTTTAACAGACTATGATTCATAGATGTAGAATGCAGTAGAGTTTCTAGTTGTCTCTGTTTCGCAAAATACCCTAGGTATTGTTTGTTGTGACAAACGGGCACTTCAGACACTGCGTTGAATGGTATATGTAATTATATCTGTAGCAATTTACAATGAATTCCTACCGTCTTCAACTGCCATCTTAGTAAGTGGATACATCCAGTTTGGAAAAAGATCTGAAAAGAATGTTGTAATGCAGCACATAGACAGAAGATGGATGACCATTTTTCCAAGGAATGTTAATACACATTTGTGTGAAACTTGTATATCCTAAGATCTTGATGCAATGGTTTATATTCTTTCCTTTCTCCATTTTTAATAATGTAGCATATATTGGTAGTGATATAGAACAGCTCTGTTTTCCACGCAAGCAGTATTAACAAGGTTAATGGCCACAATTCATTGCAGGCTAGATTATATTGGTAGTCAGAAACATGCTGACAGAAGCATTTTAGCAAATTGTTCTTCATTTTGTTCAGCACAGTTTGGGGGTTGCATGTCTAGTCTGGAAAATAAATTATATTATTGAATTTAAGTGTGTAGCAGTGCACCATATTAATTGATGGTCTGGGAAAAACTGATAAATTATTTCCATAATAAAGCTGAGAAAAGTAGAGAGCAAATAATGCAATGGATGAGACAGAGTGGGGGGGGAAAAAAAAAGCAAGAGAGAGATTCATTTGATAGAGATTGCAATGTACTGCTTGATTGTCTGATGGCACATATAATGATGTGAAAAGATCAGCAGAAGACTCTTTGAAGCAAAACAAAAATAATGCATTTCTTTACCAATTTACTCAGGATTAAGAAGAACACCTCGTGCAAAGAGTGAATATCTTCCGTCTGCTTGTTGTGGAGGTCT
Organism: Python bivittatus; assembly: GCF_059951505.1. Taxonomy (NCBI): domain Eukaryota; kingdom Metazoa; phylum Chordata; class Lepidosauria; order Squamata; family Pythonidae; genus Python; species Python bivittatus. The sequence goes on from NW_028277121.1 coordinate 2,154,290, forward strand.
TTATGTTTACTTATTTGACAAATAGGACATATGCTCATCTTTTATTACCATCCTTTTACAATGTTAGATACATCCGTGCGGTGTGGAGGATCTGGCAACGGCAGAATTTCCTTCTTTTTGCTGATCTTTGGATATGTTCCACTGATAATTACTTCTGAATCTAGAATTTCTTCAGTAGTATCTTTGTGACTGGAACCATCTAGAGTATGAGAAGATTAATTTAAAAAAAGAGAGAGAGAGAGAGAGAGAAATTGCAAGCTGCTGTCAATTTGGGTTTTAATGCACCCACTGAAATCCGCAAGCAACAGCTACCAATTTTTATTTTTATTTTACTTTAAAATAACTGTCACACAATCGCCCAAGTATGCTGTTGCTTTTTGAATTATTCATCCGGTGGACCCCATTTAAATAATTTATTTATGGATTTTTTTTCCGTAAATTGTGAGGATCATCTTTAGCGTACATCATGTCAGGAGTATCTCATTTCCTGACTGTATTCAAAGAATTACTATTAATATTTCAGAACATTAGAGCATTAAACTGCTAGAGCAAGGGCTTCAAAACAGCAAGCAGGATATGAATTCTCTAATCAACAGAGAAGCCTTTCTCATCATTCGAATGGATGAATATATGGGGCTGGTGGTGAATGAAGAAGCAGAGTTATAAAAAATAATTTATAAAATATTTCTTGAAAGTAGGTCTTCTCCATTTGGGCAATTCTTTGGGGGTGCTTCAGGAGGGGAGCGGTCAGGTCATTTATTCCAAGAGGGGAAGAAACACGATCAACCCCTTTCCTGATTTTGTTGGCTTCTCCCCAGCAGGCATCGCGATATGATTTCATCACGTCATTACTCACCCACATGATTCCTGATTATTTGGTTCAGGAATGCAGTGGCATCCACGGGGGAAGCATCACAGAAGTCGAGATGGTGGCCATAACCATGTGGTTGAAGCTCCACTCCTTTGTATGTGAATTGCGATGCATAGTTTTGACATCTCCCCCCACCCCCCCACAGAACCCCTTGCAGGAATGGCTATTTCTTTAATGTCCTTGGATATCGCATCAAAGAGTTTTCTCTTTTGATTGGCCGAATGGCTATATATATATGTATGTATGTTTCTGAAAAGAAATACAATCATATATTGTATAATTAAATACTCAATTTTATAGTTGAGACTGGTATTATTGTAACATTTCCAGCAAAGTCATACAGTGCTCAGTTTCCTATGCAAGTGATTGGGGGGGGGGGGGGAGTCAAAGAAGTCAAGATGACAGCTGTGACCACATGATTAAAGCCCCCCCCCCCAACTCTTTTAAGTGCACAATGCAAGTAAAATGGAGATGGTACTTCAATCGCATAGTTGGAGCCACCATCTTGATTTGGACATCCTTGTAAGTGACTAAGAACACACTGAAGCATTTCCCCAAAATTAGGGGTAGAAGGTTTCCTGAAATCTGGAAAGTGGCTGATGAATGCCTAAGCCAGAGATAGATAATTCCTGTATGAGCCTTCACCTGTGGGCCTGTAGAAAGCTGTCTGAAGAAGGGAACATTGCGAACATTTTGAAACATTGTGAAGCAGTGGGCTTAAAAACTGTAGATGAATTGACTATAAGAGACATGTCAATTGCCTAGAAATCCTCCTCCTCTACCGTCACATCTGCTCATCTGAGAAATTCCATGTACCACCAGTGAACTCGTCCCCTAAGCATAAATCCTCAACGGTCCAAAATAGCAGCATCCATGCACAAGAAAATGATATCAGCAGACACACGGGAATACCAGGAAAATATTTTGAAATAATTAGGAAGAATTTAAAGTAGTCCAATGGAGAAAGAACATACTCCATGGGCATGAAATATGGAGAGGAAGAAAAACATCCCCCTGAAAACAGTTGTAGAGGAAATAGAAGGAAGTAACCTGGATAAATGCAAACGTATATAAAAATTGGTAAAAGCTAGTCTGGCTTTCAGCATATTGAAAAGTTCATCCATAGAACAGCTGATGAGCTGAAAGCAATTGTAGTAATTATTGGCCTGCCTCTGCCATAGCAGAGTGGAGATGGTAACACTTGCCTAATACATCATTAATTATACATTTTCCATGAAGCCACTCTGTGACACTTAGGGGGGCCCCAACAGCAGCAGTAGCTCCTTTCTGTCTTCTTCTACCCTCCCAAGATCTCTGCTCTTCTTGCTGTCTAATGGATGAGATAAATTTGAAAGTGAGGTATATCTAGATGCTCACAAAACCTAGCGGGAGAGGGGAAGCGTTTTCCTGACAGGCTTGTAATTGAACTATCTTGTCTATTTTTCTTATAAAGAAGAGGTCCTGCACGAGGTCTCTCAGAGCAGAGAAGGCAAACTCAGAGAAACGAAAAACCAAACTACAGGTGTGCAAGCTCTGTGCATTACAGCTTGTTTGGGATTCTGCATCATTTAGCATGATGTCTCATCCCTCCATGAGCCTGAAGAGAAGTGAATGGCCATCTGATGAAACTTGGATGTGCCTATCTGCAATGACGGGTGAAACTTCAACTTAATGCAGGCCAAGCATATCTACTCAGCTTCCTTGGATGCCTGTCAACTCACCATCTAACCTAGGCTAATCCAAAGTTCTGGAGGCCAGAAGGGAAGATATTAACCAAATTCATTTTGCATGGCATTCCAAAGAGTAAATAGCCGGCACTATAAAGTCCCCCTTGGATCACAGCTTGGTATGAAGCAGAATAGGAAATTGGGTTTGAAGACGATTTCAAGACTTTTGGAGGAAATCTAAAGAGGAAGGCCCTCCTCTCGTGTGGCTTTGTAGCAGCTTTGACCATAGGATGGTCGGACGTGTGGAAATTTTCTTAGTACCTTACTACATTTTGCTGCTCTGTGCAATGCCCATTGTGCACGCTGGGTGTAAGAACAGACCTATTTTAATCTCGTGTACTCCAGTTGATCTTATCTGATCATCTGAACAAACCATATCCTTTTAGGACAGGGAGTAGAATAAACTGATACAAGGAATGCTCCATTGCATCGTCAACCGTCCCATTGAACAAAATGAAAAAGAAGTAAACATGTCCTTAAGTTAATAATGATAAATGGTAGCAGTTTATTCTACTGCACAGTAAGGTAGCTGGGAAAAAAAAAAAAGGATGGGCCGCCAAAAGCATTTATGTTCAAAGACAACAGCTTAAATATTCATAACATTGTCACTGCCTAAATCTTTGACTTTTTATTCCCATCTCACTAAAATACATCTCTCATCCTTTTTCAGGCAATGGAACATAAATCCAGATACTTACATTAATATGGTTACTTGATAAAAATGGATAATGACTTGTGTGCGGTGGGTTCTCTGGGAATTAGGCAATTTGAATTATCTACGGGCTGTTCACTTCTGTAGAAAAAAGACGAAAACGGGTTTTGCCTCCTTGTCTCATTTTCTATGCTCATTTCAGCTGTAATGAAATGAAGAACTTACTTTCTTCAGGTTAGAGTCTGACAAGCAGTGTATGCGGGAATATAAGAAATCTGGTCCATTAACACTGTTTATTTTATAACAAAAGAACATGGGTTTCAGAAGGCAAGGGAGTCTTAAAAAAAGAATTCACTCATGCTTTTCAGATACAATTCACTCAGAGTTGTGAAAACAAATGGCAAACTTCTAATCCCAATTACTTAAGAGTGTCATTGCACAAAACAGTGTGTAAACAACAAAAGCCGTTAACTCATCCCAATAACCAATGTGAGATACTGTGCTAGCGTGACTACTTATGATGGTAGCAATTTACGGAAGCAGATTAACTTGGAAATATATTCTCAACTCCAGCGCAGTGAAGTTTAAGAATGAACAAAAAAATTCTTACAGCAACAAAAGCATTAAATACAAGGCCAAGGTCTGCTAGAGAGGAACTAAGTAGACACACTTTAGAAATCTTGCTGAGGATGACATATGTATTAATGCTAAAAAGGAGCTTCCTGCTGAAGAGGGGGTCACTTGGAAGGTGCCAAATTACCTTCATATCCTGGTCAGTAGGATGAGAGCCAATAATGTCAAATGGAGCCTGTGACTGTGATGAGGCAGAATATGCACCACCTCCTGCTGCAGAGGACTTCACTGTGGCCCATTCATGAATATCAAAATGTGCATAGTGGTGGAAAGGAAGGAGAAGAATGTTGGCAGGTTGTTGACAATCACAGGCCACGGGTGAAGCCAGGCAATGCCATATGACCAGCCCAGAATTACTGAATGGGATGGGTAGAATTATGTTGATATTTATTTATTTATTTATTTATTTATTTATTTATTTATTTATTAAACTTGTCCCCACCCATCTCCCCCCAATGGGGACCCTGGGCGGCTCACAACATATTAAAACAATAAATAGATATACAATTAAAATCTATAACAATACACGTTTACAGAAATAAAAGGAAAAAATCCAGGAGGCCGATGGTTCAAGGCAGCAACACCAGGGCTCTAAGGAGCTCGCCAACCCCACATGTGATATACTTTTAAGACAGAAGAAACACCAAAACACACAGAGACAAAAGGAAAAACTAAACAGAAAAGAAGAAAAGAAAAATAATAAAGAAGGGGAAAAGTACGAAAGTATATTACCATATTACAACAAATAATTGCAGCATTAAATCTTGACCACAAGGAGTAATGGTGAGAAGCCTTTCCTTTATATCAGTAAAGACCGTGATTATGGGCCCCCGTCTACAAAAGAACGTCCAGTGTGGGGCCCAGGAGGAGAGCCTTCTCTGCCATTGCACCTGCCCCATGGAACGCTCTTCCCCCAGAGGTGGGGCAGGCCTCCACCCTCCTGGCCTTCCGGAAAGGGGTGAAGACTTGGCTCTGCCAACTCGCGTGGGGTGAGGAGGGTTATAACCAACCCTGGGAGTGGCTGGCACCTTGAAGACGCTCCCCTTGAAGACGCTCCCCGAGTCTAATAACTCCTAGTTAACATCAGCTTCTCCGAAGATATTTACTATTCATATAGGAACTTTTTGTAATGTACTTTAATTGATATGTATTCTATTTTAATTGATATTTATTCTTTTTTTGACTGTAAACTGCCCAGAGTCACTCTGCAGTGAGATGGGAGGTGACAAATTTGAAAAACAAACAAGCAAACAAATAAATAATTGGATTGGGTTGTAGGATCACGGTGTTGTAGGATCGCAGAGGTCCAGACTTGCTTTCAAATGGAGACGGAGATCCCGTTATAAATGGCCCATCAAATTCCCACCGGCATTGCCGAGTATAGGTGTCTACTAGGTTAGATTCTTTGGGATTTTTGGTTTGTAGCTATTAAATGCAAAGCAAGAATCCTACCATTTTTTTTAAAAAAATCATTGCTCTAAAGCAGTTTAACGGGAGGGTGATTTTTTTTTTTTAAAAAAAAGGACAAACTTTTTAAAGTGCTAAATGTTGAGACGGTCAGTATTCTAAAAAAATCTTTTGAATAAACACAAAAAATGCATTTCCTAACGCATGGAGGACTACAGAACAATTACTGAGCCACATGAAGAGTCTATGTTTTGAATATTTAGAAATAAACAGCTGCCTTTCTTGCGTAGAATACCTGAACTGGCAGATGAGGTTTATTTGGTACAGCATTTGAATTCTGATGCAAATCTGTATCGTTATCAGTGAATATACTTTATTATGTGTGAAACGATACATTTAAAAATTATTTAGCAAGATTTGCTACCTATCAGCACAGGCTGGTTATTGTAATCCAAAAAAGTATTTGAATTTGGCTGAAAGTGCTTTTTAGTTTGTCTGTTGAAAGAATTTCAGTCAAAAACTTAACAGGGAAAAAAGCCCACTGTGCTACTCCAAACCCTTCAAATATGGGCCTCTTCTCAGAAAAATGTATTTACAGTAAATAAAACAAAATGCATAATGCAATAAATGCAGAATATAGAAAATATCCATACACTGATAATAGCGTAATTCCAGAGGAGGGTATAGTTAAGACAAAGACATAGAATGGAAGTGTCTGGATCACTTTTTGCATCCAGATGATCCAGATCCTTGTCACCTCCAGTTAAGGCAGGGGTGGGAAATCTTTTGAATCCACTTTTTGCTTAAAAGGAAGATAATATTTATCATGCATGCCTATTCCCCAGTTAGTATGGATGTACTATTCAGTGATCTTCACTATTCCCTTCAGCCAGGAGACCTTCACTTTGGGGAGGTCATGGACCCCCTTTAAGAGTCTGGCAAAAACTCTGTATTTAAATAAAATAAAAGATATAGATGAAGATCGTATTACAATGTATGTGAGAGCGTACATGCTTTCAGAAAACCAAATGTATTCCCGTTTCACATTTTTAGAGTATAATCATTTTAGATAGTGAGATTTAGTGACGTTTGCAAACATTTTTGGAGTCTAGAGGATGTAAATCACTTTGTGGCCTACATGCGTTATTGAATGAAAAACTAAATTTCAGTTAATGGTTAGTGAAAATAAGGTTGTTAATTTTTTCCCACACAAGAGGATTAAGACACTTTATGGAAATGAGCGAGACTGGATAAGGTCCCAGAGAAGTCCCAAGGTGGGATAGGAGAAGGAGTGGGTCAAACTAAATTTCTTTTGAAAAATGCAGCCAGCAGCTACATCTTTTTTGCCATATTCCAAAGCAATTTGGCTCATGGAAGTAACTGTAAATTACAAGGACGGGGATGCTCTTAAAAGGCATGACGGTAGTGAGAAGCAAAAGATTAAAGCGTCATTATCTTCCCTTGGTGAAAGAAGGTCAGGAGGAAGAAAGGGCAGCTGTAAAAAGAGTGAGGGAATTAAGCAATATGCTTGAACTCTTCAGACTGCAAGTTTCTAGCACAGTTAAGTTGTCCATTTTAATTTATTTTTCAAACATTTAGGTGTCTGGTACTTCTGGAGAACTATTGTGCAACTTAAAGCAAACCATCAGTTGCAACTGAAAGCGAGTTACTGCTTTGGCTAGAATACTTTAAGATGATTATCCATTTAATTTAATTCTTTTTTTTTATTAAAGAGCTTCTTTCTGGAAGAAAATCATGATTAATTTAGATACAAGGCTCTTAATTAGATTAAAAGTGTTTGATTATATAATTCCTTCTCATTGTTGAAGGGTAATTGATTGGTCTTTCCCATTGTATCCCAACTATGGAGTTGTAGATGACAATGTTTGGGGTAGATGTTCTTCCAGCATGTATTTGAAGGGTGTAAGCTATAATACGCCTGTTTTGACCAAATTGCCTTTGCAATGTCCATCTGTGGAAGTCTGCTATCAGCATTTTTTAATTTAACTGCACAACTGCTTTGTGAAATAGACATTTCTAAAGGATTTGGTTCCACTGGACACAGTTTTACACATATTTTGATAAATTTTCTTGAGCTGAGGCCTGTACTGCAGAATTTAAAGACCTGTAAAACCCCACTTGTCTTCTGGGGGCCCATTTTCCCTTTAATCCATGAGTAGATTTAAGGTGGAATGATCAAAGAATGGCTCCCTTAAATATTTCTGTATGATACAAAAGTATTAATTGAATGAAGGGTATAGCCATCAAATGATATCGATTCCTACTTGCATGAATCTGTCCCTAAAAAAATGTGTAGTTATGCATTAGATTGCCACCCATGTTCATCAATGCATGAACTAATATATCCACTAGTGTTGACCCTTCAGTTTGTGGTAGTACTTACTAGCACCTTCTAAGGTGCCACCATGGAGTAGAGATGGTAGTACCTAACGCTGAGGATTGCCAATGGCGGCATCATCATCATCCTCTCTGGCAGGTGATTACATTATTGGTGGCATACCACACACTACTATTGTGATATTATGTGCCTCTAAGCTGTTGGATCCTCAAGAGTTCTTTCCAACTTTTCCTGTCCTAATGAGTAAGGCACACAAACAAAGATCCATGCTGTAGTTGTGCGTAGGAATGTTGATGTGATATTCTCAACAATCAGGCCAGGTAAGGCACTGTGCTGTCCTGTTGTTCTTGTTTTCATTGCTTCCCTGTCTTCTTGGGTCTTGGTAATGGGGGAACTTGACATCTCAGCCTTCCAAGCTCACCTCCCAGTGCAATGCTTGTTGAATCCCTAGAAAACAGCGTTAAGTGCTGAGCCCCTTTGCAAATCTCAAGGAGGAAGCTGCATTGGAAATACAGTAGTTGTCATCTACCAGTGCTAAGAAAGAATATCCGGGGAAAAATAGACCACCTCCTGCATGGTCATCCTTGCTTTTCTAGAGACCATTTGGAGAAGAGAGAGGACACCCACAAACTGTGGGCATCCTACAAACAATGGGCACCAAAACATGTTGGAACACTATGTTTTGCATGTTTCCTGTTCCTCACACTCTTGTTATTTATATGTCTTGAATCTTACTACTGTATGCAGACTGTAAGCTATTTAGAGTCAAGATGGTGGCTGTGACAACAGTACATGATCAAAACCTTGCCCCTTTTTAATATGTGTTATGCATGCAACACCAATAACTGGGGGGGGGGGGTGTTGATCACATGGTTGTGGCCTCAATCCTGGTGTTTTGTTTTTAACCTACTCCCCCTTTACCCCCATGGCTGTCTCTGGTTTCCTGACTGGAACAGCATCAATGAATGAGTGAATAAATAAATGTTGGCCAAGAATTCTGTGATCTGCAGTCCCAACAAACAGTAATTGGCTGATGTTGTCTTTAAGGCAACATTCATTAGCTTTATCTATTTCCTGAAAATCAAGACATCTAATTTCTTTTAAACTGAATATTCCCCGAACTAGATGTGATTCAGCACTGGGCAACATCTAATTGCCAGTCTAAAGCAAGCTGAGTTTCCTGGAAGGAGAATATGCATAAGATTGAGGGAACTCACTGCAGTTCCTTGAAAGATTTAGAGCATGGGCATCGCAGGAGGTGGGGTTCAAAAAAGTCAAGATGGCACTTGTGACCAAGTGATTGAAGCTGCCATCTTGACCTCCCATGGACACCCTTGGCATAGATATCGATCTGTGCCCGTTACTTTACAGGCACACACATCTAGACTGAAGCTTTTAATTTTTGGAGGGAGAGGAGGTTGCCTTATTGGAGCAGCCTGTAGAATATACATCCATTGTAGGCCATTAGATCAGTTAAGCCACTAGGTTCCTATGATACACAGCTGAGCTCTTCTGATGTGGCATTTAAAAAGGCTTCTTTCAAATTGCTTTTAACCCATATGGTTTATTGGCCACGCTGCTGTTTTACTGGTCTCCTATTGCTGGGACTCCGTGAAATTAATCAATTAATCAATTAATCAATTAATCAATTAATCAATTTAAGATGTGTGGACTTCAGCTCGTCAATTCATCAATTCATCAATTCATCAATTCATCAATTCATCAATCAATTCATCAATTCATCAATTCATATTTTTATTGTCAAGATTTATATTCTGTTATTTCCTCTTTTTTTTTTCCTTTTGAGAATGCTGGGAAAAAACCACAAAGCGGAGAGCTTTCCGGATGTCTCATTCTATGGTGAATTAAGGTTCTCGGTGATGCTTTCCAACTACATTGATAGGAAATATCTGGAGCCACCATACAGATGCCAGGTCACCTTCACAGACCTGGCCGAGGTGGTTTGGTTGAACCTTCCTTCTTTTTCTTTCATTTTCATTTTCATGCAATCCAACTTCACTCTTTCATAAATATTTCCTTGTTCTTGTTTACACTTATTTTTCCCTGTTCTTTTTCTCGACCTTTCCTTTCTACTCAGTGACAGTATGATCTTGTTTTTCTCTTCCTGGGAAGCATTTCTGTTCAGCTGTTCCCCACGTCAGTTCACTACGAAGGCCAATTAAAGTAATCTGAGCATTGCTCCATGAAACTGGAAATGGCTTTGCAGTTCTTGACAATTACCATTCGAGCTGCTTCTAGGGTTTTTTTTTTTAAAGTTTTTATAGGTTTGCATTTTGTGACTTAGCTCGCTTGTCCTCCACGTGCAGAACTTGTATATATTGGGCAATAAAGAAAGAAAAAAAGAGTACCTAAGATTGGAATTGGTTTTTCATAGCATCAGAGGATTTTTATCTTTGTGAAAAAAATGGTAGGAGGCATCAGAAAGATGTTTTAAGACGAGTTAAGATGGCAGTCATGATGGTGCAATGGAAGCCCCACCATGACACATGTGAAAAAAGGAAAAGGCTTTGATTGTGTGGTTGAGGACACCATCTTGACTTTCTTGACCCCTCTTGCAGGAAGAACCCTACGAAGGGCAAAAATAATGGGTTGGGCAATATCAAAAACATTACTTTAATTCCAGAGTCCCTGCCCCACTGGTAAATGGGTGTACATGGGTATAAATCATAAAGGAGAGCCGTTGTGGCATAGAAGTTAAGGCAGTGCTTCTCAACCTTGGGTACTTCAAGATGTGTTCTGGAAGCTGAAGTCCACACATCTTAAAGTTTCCAAGGTTGAGAAACACTGAGTTAAGTTGTTGGACCAGCACGCAGGAGATCCAGGTTTTAATCCACCCTCAACCAAACCATTTTTTTCTCAGTTCAATCCATTTTACAGGCTGTGGTGGAGAAAAATGGGACACAGAAGTGCTATGTCTGTTGCCTTGAGCTCCTCAATGAAAAGGGGGGATATAAACTTAAGAAATTAGTAAATAAAAAAAGCTTTATGAGTGTTCATAGCTACCATGGCGGCCACTTCATAAGACCAACCACAGGATTCTCTTGTACTTTCGAAGCCCCCCCCCCCAATTGTTGGGGAACCGTGCCCCACAGCGTTTGACTAAAGCAGACTGCCCCTGTAGCTACAGGAAATGTCCCTTCGGTGCACGTCTTGCTATAATCTGTTCTTGATGTTCTGAAGCTCTGATGGAGTGAGGTGTCCTGTGAATCCATTTCAGCAAAGAACAGCTGAAACTGTCTTTATGAATGACCTAGAATGGGGCATTTGGGAAAGCAGTGTTCATACTCAGCACCCAAGACATCTTTATCCTCTCCCCGGCTCTTAAAAGTTCGGATATTAAAAAACAAGCTTCGCTGCAAGCCTTTCACATCTTGGTTCCTTCCTGTTTATTTAGTACCTTCATTGCCTTTATTGGCTTCTATGTTCCTTTGCTATTGATTAGCAGTTCTGCGAGAAAGGTCCTCAACTTGTGCCTCTGTGGTTTCGGTCCTTTCTCTTCTGCTTGCTTTATAGGCCTTTGCAGTTATTGACTTGTTTTCAATAAGCTTAATTTTGTAAAACTAAATATTTCTTCTTTCTGTTTCTGGAATATTTATTTTAGTGTGTCCTGTTCAGGTTTCCAAATGTCTTCCTCCCTCCCTCCCCTCCATCCTTCCATCCTTCCATTCTTCCTTTTACATTCAGCTTCTACTTCAGTTTCTTTTGGTCTGAAGTGACAATTACACATTGACTGAAGTAACAGGTTTCAGATTTTAACTATTGTCCCAGGAAGCTCTAAATACCATGGAATTAGGGTACTTAGTAAATTGTCTTCTGTATTATAAACCTGCTTGATTACAAGGATGATCCACTGAAATCCTACTGTGGATGCCATGGGTTGTAAATTGCTATCTTGTAGACATTCACAGGCAAGCCTTCTTGGTAATGGCTTCTTCTCATCCCCAACATCCAGGGACATTTGCTATTATATGTTAGACACCAACTAACCATCCCTACTACCTCCATCTTTTTGCTCAGTGCTTCTCTGTGCAAAACTGAAAATTAGGCACAAAGGATTTGAAAATCGATTCTACAGATGGGCTTTGCTCCTGAAATACAGCAGTTGCTAGAATTCTATCATCATGGCTTTCCAATTTTCTTTCAATAGACTACCTGTCAGAAGTTCTTAGATTCTCATGAAATTGTCTAAATGGTTCCAGTTCTGCCTCCTTTACCTGATGGACCCAGATGTTTTGTTTTTACTTCCATCCATTCTTAATATACATGCCTTATATTAACTGTTTCCTCTTATTTATTATGCTTTTAATTTGTAAGTGTTTTTTGTTATAACAATTGGTCCATAATTGTTTTAATAAACAAGCAATCGTTATTGGAGGGCATCCATGGGCTGCACCCAAGGCTGATCTAAACCATCAGTACAAAAAGTAAGCTATAGGAATGCATGTCTCTGATCAAAACCAAAGCAGCTAACAATCATGTAACAAAGCAGTGTGCTGAGATCAGCACCATAGAGCAGATAAAAATACAGGTAGTCCCCGGGTTAAGAACACCAGGGTTACAGATGACCCATAGTTAAGAATGGAGCCTAATTTGAGTTGAATACACAATGGTTTGAGTTCATTACACAAGACTACTTACACAGTATTATACAATAATACTGTTCCGGCTTACATACAAATTCAACTTACGGACAGACTTTGGGAGTGGAACTCGTTCTTAAACTGGGGACTACCTGTAGAGGAATGGAGGGTGTGTGTCTGGGTGGAAGAACAGCCTCAAAGTGAAAAGTGAAAAGTGCATATTGTCCCCCGGCAATTTAAACTGCCTCTGCTGTGATGGTGGAGCCTTCCTATTGTAAATTGTGTGTATTGGTTCTGCCTTTACTGAAGATTTCTTCACATCTATTGAGTGTTTTTCTTTTTGGTTCACTGTCCTTTAATGTAGAGTAAATGTTGGCTTTTTTTTTTCTTTATCAGTCCTGGAACGCACTACTTGCTGGGTTTATTAGCCTTGGAGTGGGGGGCAGTGGGCTTTCTTTGACTCAGCAGCCTACAGATTATCTGACTTCATTATCTGACTAGCCTCTTTTTCCCCTGTTTCCAGCCCCTTTCCTATATAGCACTTTTTAACCAATTACATTGTAAGACCTTCAGGCACAAGCTTCTTTATTACATTTCTCTCACTGTCGATGTACAGCTGGCTCTGCTATTTATTTGGTTATTAATTACAAAATCAATCTAGATAGTTGCCTAATTGGCATGTGACTTAGGGTGGCCTACATAAATAGAAACAACATATAATGACCCCCCGCCACAAAGTTAAACATAATAGAACATATCATTCCCCACCTCCCTGAGACAACCTTATCCAACCAAGAAAAATCCTAGAATCAAGATTAGAGGTATTGGTGGGGTGGGGTTGGGATTGGGGAATCAAAAAAGTCTAGATGTCAACACATGTAATAAGAAGACGGGACTTTGATTGCATGGTTGTGGCTGCCATTTGACTTTCGGACACCCCTCCCTGCAGATCCTCCTGCTCCCAACCCAGGGCCAGATCTTCAGGGGGCCTTCCAAGAGATGATTAGGATCAGGGGCATTTGAATCACAGGGGAACACTGTTCCATAGTATGGCAAAGGAGAAGGTAGGTGTCCTGGTCCTGCCAGATAACGCTATTTAAGTGATTGCTAATATAATAAAAGTTGTCTCCTTCAAGCTGAGCTTGTCATGTCACTCTTGTTTTCTTCAGTACAGTTTTTTTCTGAGATAATTTCTCCACTTTCCACTCTAGTTTCCACAGTCCTCAGATTTCCTTGTGGTCCCCCACCCAAGTATGAGCCAGATCTCACCCTGCTGAACATTCTGAGTTCCCCCAAAGTTAACTAGATGCTATAAACTGCTGTCAGCGTTGTAGTAGTGAAGGAGTGAAATGTTGACATTCTATTTCTATTTATAACATTTATTCATGAACATTACAGACAAGGATAGAATATCTGAATTTCACGGATAATCATTATTTGCTGACAGACAGGGGCCTAGAATATGTGTTGGGTATGCCATGAAATGAATAAATATTCTATTAATGATGGAACCCCTGAATAACCACAAGGCCAGTAATACTGTGGGCAGGAGCGTCAGTGCTACCAGTGCTATTTCTTGAAGCCCAGCCAGGGCCAGTTGAGATGGGTCTATATGGTGACAAGCTATTGAGAACCACTGTGCACTTCAAAAATGGTGCTGTAAGAATGGAGTCTGGTTCAGACAGGGGGATCCTAAATCACCCTATCTTTTCCTATCATTTTTACTCAAGGTATCTTCCTAGGTGAATGCCGAAGATTCTTTTACTCTTTGTTCAGGCTGCAGAACCATTCCAGTGGTTATGATGTATCTGTGATGCACCTGGTTTTTTGCTGTAAGCCTTACCAAGTGAAATCAACGTCCGCACGGCTACGTGCTTCTTCAGGCATACTAACCACATATTGCTTGCACATGTGAGGGGATGTCTGCCACAGAAGGGGGCATATTGCAAGCCAGCCCAAAATAGCAGGGTGTGTATGGGTTTCACCCTCCCTGCTGCTGCAACAGCTATCTCTTTTGTAAGGAGAGAGAGATCTGGATGTTTACAGTAGCAAATCATCTTCCTGGACATCTCTTTGTCCCATCTCTAACCAGATCGCAACATTCATTCTCAGTTCTGTCTGGACTCCAGCTGACTGGTTGCATGGTTTCTACTATGGGAAGTAGTTTTAATGGCACCTTCTGTCTAAGATTTCTGAGACACATAGGGCAACTTTTGCCCTCCGTGGGGTTCTTCCAATATTTGGAATGGTGGTTTGGAGAGGGAATGGGTGATTTGTTAATGATAGCTGACCAGTAGTGTATTTGCAGTATGATTTTAATTCAGTTACCATTGCTTTTTTCTTGATGTTTCCTCACAATAGCCTAGAGTCTATCTCTGAGAGTTGTGCTGACAACCCACATCTGAATCCATGGCTCCCTTGTCCAAGCCCAACACTTGAGGAACTGACTATATTTTGAATTGTAGTTCTCAAAAGGATGCTTCTTAGACCACACCGAAATCTCATGGCTGAGGGACGAATATCTAATTCCCGGGGTGACACTTACCTTTCCCGTGAACTTTATCATGTCCCTGCTGTCTCCCTTCCTCCCCTTTTCTTTAATTTGTATGCTGATCTGATGAGCTGGTGGTGGCTGGTCAGGCAGTTACCATTTTAATTTCCCATGGTGCGCTGATGGGATGGTACTTTGGGAAATTAAGATGATCGTTTTATGGAGTTCTCAAATTCATACATGAAGTTTGTATAATGCATCTTTCCTGCCTGTTCCTTCTTCACCGGGCCCCTTTTACCCTCTGCAGATGGGATCTTCTGGTGTGGCATAAAACGAAGCCGAGGTGACCACAGCTAGAGCGGGATTAGTGGAAACCAGAAACCTCCCTTGTGCTAGCGGAAGTGCCTTCCATCTTTCACATGCCACTACCTGCTACGCTGCTTGAACTACTATCCTAAAATTTTTAAATTCAAAATATATCCTTTTTAAAAAAAAATGCCAGAAAGTTTAGAAGCCAGTCCACTTTACTGCTGTGCCTGATTTTTGGTGTTCTCTTCTTATTACTTTCCCAGCTGTGATGATGCTACTGTTGGCGCTTTTCCTTGGCACGGTGCCTTTTCTTTTCCCATTTCACTCAGAATACCCCAAGTACATTTTATTGGCTTCCCGTCATCGACTGGCAGGTTGCTGATAAAACTCACGCTGCCGTTTACCATCTGGTTAGCAATCCGTGGCTTGTGGAATGCTTTGGATCTTGGGAGTTTTGTTTTCGTTCTGGCCATTAAACATCATTTTTTATAGTGTCAAGAGATTTTGTTGCTTTTTTTTCCCTTTTGCTTTTGTGGCTCATTTTTTTTTTTTTTTTTAAGAAATCAAATGTCTTTAGGCAGCGTCATGCCAGCTCTTGTGAAGTATACAGCATGCTGTCTTCTGCAGAGCTTATGGGATAATTTGTAATGTCGCTGCATCCTGTAAGAGGAGTTGAAGACATAGTCCATCCTTTTAAAGTGCTGAGTGAAATCAAAAGTCCAGAGAAATTGAAAAGCTTGGGAAAATAAGGAGAACATTGGGGAACAAGAAGACTTTTCGTTTTCCCAAAGGTGGGCTTCTTTGGGAAAAATATCCAGGGCAACACAACTAAGAAAACCGTCTTGCCCATCTCTACCTGCTTTAAGTTAGATGGTAGGATCCATCGGACATGAAGACCAGGACTTTCAAATTATTCTCAGAAATGGAAGCAAGATGCTTAATCTGCCTTGGGATGCATGTTGTTTCTCATCCCATTTCTGAACAGTCTTCTCCTCCTAGATTTTATTGTAGCTCTCTAATTTGGAATTTGCCAGTTGATGGAGAACTGGGACCAAGGACTTTCTGTCTAAAAGAAACGTCAGATAGCTTGCTTGCTCCTTTGCCTATTTACTTATTGATTAGTGTTTCTGTTCTGCTCTATTCCTAATGGCTTAGAGCACATGCATATAAAAATCCAGGAGATTAAAAACCAAATAACAATACTCAACAGTAGGCATTGTAACAGCACTCATCAACGTGGGTAGATACCAACATCTAACATTCCCCATTTTTTCTTTACAGAAATGTGTTAGGGACAAGGTAGTCAGGCAAGCTGTTCCATAAGGAGGATACCACCATTGAGAAGGCTCTAACATGAGGTCCCTGGAGATGGAACTGTCTTGGAGACAGATCTTCAGCAGGCTTCGCTCCCACATCTTATTGGATGGGCAGATGTTTTTCAGAATGGGGTGCTGGAGATAACCAGACCTCATCTACTCAAAGATGTTGTGTGCTACTTGTGCCTTCAGTGAGAAAATTGGATTACAGAACATCCCTAAACTACACACCTGGGGACTATGTATCCATTCAGAAGGGGTGAAACACACATTCTTTTACAAATGAGACAACTACTGACAATATATTCAGCCTGCCAGGATGGAACTATTTCCAACCTATCCTTGACTACAGCTACCACATCAGATAAAAAAAGAGAAATAGGCCTGGATATCATCCATGAACTAGTGAAATTCAGCTCCAAATCTTCATAAAGGACAATATAGTGGCTCTCCAACTTTGTGTTAAAATATGGATTAATACCATTAGTTCAGTAATCTGCACAACAATTCTGTATAGATTAATTAAGGAATTAAGTATCAAAAATTAAACAGTGATTTTGGGCAATTTTCTGAAGATCAAACCAAAAAGAAATATTAACTGAACAAGCCCATATAGTTATGGTTAAATGTTCTCTCATACATATTAGACTTCCAATGTGTTGGAGATGATAACCAGCCCTTTTTGTACATTCTCTGAGAAGAAAACATGGAAATAAAGTTTCATTGAATTAGCCTCTTCATACGAAATGTATTTAATTTTTAAAGCCACTTTGTTGTTGATATTCTAGCTCCTTATTCCACAGTTCCATAAAATAACTTATGTCCACCTTAGCAATGACCTTCAATTTACAGAAATTTGATTTAGGTTTAGTTATAACTAAAATACATTCCAATAAGGACAATAATTCTGGATGTTTTAAAGGTAGCCAATGTATCTAGGCTGAATATTGTGTCATTTTGCAGTTTAAATGCCTACCATTCAATGCATTCCTTCCTCACATAGCTTCTGGAAGGATGTTCCAGCTGAGCTTTAAACATCTGGTGCCCAAAACAATTGAATTGTGAAGTTTCATGGGCCTTCCCCGTCTGTAGCACTCGTAGACTGTATTTGCCCAGTATACTGAAAAAACAAAGTAGCCAGCCCCATTTTAGCCTACTGTGTTCTGCAAATCCAACTTGTATGGTTGGTTTATTGTTCAGTACTTCATGTGAACTCAGAAAATCGGGCTGAGAAAACCACCATTAAACGAACAATCAGAAAGGAAGGTCATGCAAACCACTGAGTGAATGAAGATCTTTCTGGTTGCTTCAGATTCAGGATGCTATGCTTTCAAATATGACAAGTCCTCCTGATATTCCAAGAGTTGTATCTTTTCATGCTAGGATGTGAGTGAGGAGTGACCTGACTGAGTAGCCTCCAGTTAATAGCCCATAATAGTCACACATTGTGTGTGTTTTTGTGCATGGGCTCTGGGCACGCAAATGGGGTTCTTTGGGTATTGTCCAGATGAGATAAATAGATCCACATCTAAAGCCTCCTTTCCTCGGTTTTTCTTCCTTGAGTATGTAATTGACTGCTCCATTCTGTGAAGGACAGGGAAAATATTGGGTAAGACAAATATTTTATATCTTAGGCAACATAATAATATTAGCCTCCCTCTCAGGTAAATATGTTGCCCATTTTGCTCTGGAAAATTATTTGAATTTTGTTCTTTACAGAATAGAAATGCTATTATTATAAACTATTAGTATTGTACACACAAAAAAATAATTACTACATAAAGAGCAAGCTTGGTTATTAATGCAGTATCCTAATAGACACTGTCAATATTAGAGAAAGTTATATCTCGATATACTTACGTGCATACAAATTAATAATAAAATAAATCCATAAAGAAGTTAAAATATGTAGTAAAATGAAAATTACTTAATGTGAAAAGCCAAGAAAATATTACATTACATCAAATAATGTTGATTTGTTGTCCCTAATATCGATTAATCACACTTTATGGCAAACAAAATAATGAAAATGAATTGCTTTCTTTTAGGTAGTAATAGCTTCTATTAACAAAAACAGCAAAGATTACTGAACAATTTGGGCAGTAACAGGGCAATAATTTGTAGAAGATGAATTTAATCTCCACTGCTGCAGCCTTCTGGCCGCAGAATTTAGCCTAGGTAAATCATAACGCTATTAACTTTATAGAGAAAATACTCATAGACGGGACCACAGTAGGTTTTTAATATCTGGGTTCCATGTTGTCGCACCAGGGGGAAAAATGATCTATAAGGAAATAATCTCTTTAACACAGCGCAAATGCACCTCATTCATTACTCAATGGAAAAATAAGTGAATTCTTATCCCTAATTCCCACCCTATACCCGTATACATCAGAACGGCAAAATCTTTGCCTCTGAGGAGGATATGCAGGAATGGATAAGATGTCTGAAACCATTCCCCTTCTCTCTCTCACACACAACCATGGGGATCTATGAATGCATTGATGACAAGCACATATATGTGCAGCTTTCCAATCTCATACATATCCACTGCCATAGCACGCATGCACGCACACACACACATAAATGCATGCACACCCATGCACCACCCACGTACCACAAGATACTCTACTTATTTATTTATTGCATTTATAACCCATCTTTTCCCTTGGCACTCAAGACAGCTTCCTCTAATTTTGTTCCCCCAAACGCAACCCTATCAGGAGTTGCGTCCGGTCAAAAAAGTCATGCCACTTTGACCACCTCATGTGGATGCCCTGGACAATGAGGTGGGTTGGGCTGGGAGAAAGTGACAGGCTCAAATACACTCACTGAGCTGCAGAGTTCAACAGGAACTTTCCCCAGGTTCTCCCTGGTCCATGCTGAGGACTTGACCCCATACTGGCTCCTACCATCCTGCAGATGGCACAGGAAGAGGTTTTAATCTCTTGTGCCTCCATCAGAGATCCCTGTGCCCATTCCTTCAGCACCAATCAGCATGCAAAATATGGAGAAGTGTACCATTTAAATAGGGGAGACTGTGTAGAAAGTAAGAAGGATTACCTTGAAGGAGATGTCCAGACTCTGTTGCCAAAGCAACAGGGGTAAAGTATTTTTTAAGTCCAGAATGTTCAGATAACATTTGGAAGTGGATCAGACAGGACACCTCCCTAATTCACTGAACTACAAGAAGGAGCAAAATCAAACGTGCAAGATTCTGTTATTATAGCCAACCTCAATAAAAGTAATTGTAGACATTCTGGGGAGTTGGTTTCATGGTCTGGTCTATGGTGATAATTTTAAATCAGAGGGGCAAAAAATATTGGCCCAGGGCCACATGGGCCACAAAGGAACCCAATCCTGCCCAGAGTGGGTGAGTCCAAAACTCTGACTTCTTGTTTTACATTGTTGAGACATGAGGGTGAATGATTTCAGTGGCAAAACTGGTCTTTTCTTTCTCTTTTGTGTCCTTCTTTCTTCTAGAACCAATTTCCTGTTAAACTAACATGTTCTACAGCCAATAAAAAAAATAAAGACTACTGAAACATCCTGGGCATATTTTTTTTCCAGAATAAGCACAGTGCCTGGTCTGTTCCAGGGACTTTAACTTGTGGAGAGCTAAGATCCAAGTTGAGTCTCCCTTTAACTCCTTATGCAATATCTGTGCCTTTCAAGAAAAACATGAGTTCTTCCATCCCTTTTCATCTTCAGATGTCCAACCATCCAAGTGCATAAAGCTGATCACCTGAGCAAAGATAGGATTGCTCCAATTCAATTCAAAACTGCCTTGAGAAAATTCAGTGAAATGTCCTAGACCTTTCACAAAAGCGCACACAGAACCTAACTGTAGTTTCACACAGCAGCTGCCAAAATATATATAAAAAAGGACCTCAGATTCCATCAATTAATTTGCTCATAAGGTTCTCTTTAGGCAATTTTTACATCATTAGTGTTTAAATGTCATTTTATCTGTTCTTGTTGGGTGATTTTTGATCTTTGATCAGAACTGAATTGATTGATTGCTCCTTCAAACTACTATGGAGACGCTTCTGATTCAACTTGGGCTCAGTTCATAAATCACAATCTCAGAACCTACCAAGGAGTTACAGGAATCAACAACTAGCAATATTGCCTTTGCAATTAGATTACATCTGCAAGAATGGTAGTCCTTCCAAAGAGATGAAACCTACCAAATATCAAAGAAACAGGTGCAGGAATTATTGTTCCAGGTGCCTTTAAAATTTGGTTTTAGGTTTAAGGAGAAGAAATGCTGCTAATAATATTTTTATTCTTGATTAAGAGAACTGGATAAGTTCTGCAGACAACTTTGCCTCTTCTGAAAGGATCAAGCCTACCAACCTCTAGATAAATAACTCCAAAGCTGTGGGCAAGAGCAGCATTTATATTTTGGGAGTTTCCAAGATTAAAATAAAGTCCTTGTTTTACTTTGTAAGTAATTGGTAATTAATTGTAATTAGTTAGTTGTTCAGTTCAGGACCTTCCTGCAGTTCTGTAACGTTTTGGCAGTTTGTATGAGAATGGCTTGTCATTTAGACATATTCCTAGGCAAGAAATATTCAACATATAAGCTAGCGTACCAGAGTAACTGAGAAATGTTATTTTTCTGCTCAATTTGAACAAAGTCAAAGTGCAACAGGATGGGCAGGTTAATACATGAACAGCAATTAGTGCCAATGTTTGGATATCCAGCTTTCTCCAAGTTGGAAGGTTCTCAGATCCACTAAATAATGTTGATTTCCAGCTCCTGGAAAACAGAACTAGCAAAGAACACTGAAACAATTGCACAATGTAGAAGACCCAATACTTTCCCCAAAGTGGTATGACTGAAGAGCCCTAATAACAATGTTAGTATGTTAACATATCGCTATGAGTAAAAAGTAAAGTTGTCACTCAAAACCTACACTTGCTCCTCTCCCTTTGTCTTCTTTCACTCTGCAGTTTTCCTTCTATAGGGAACTTGCGGAAAAGCGTTTACATTTTGGCAGACGCCATGGGTCTCAGCACACCTTGTCTGAATGTCTGAATGTTAATCAAAGCTTCAGAAAACTTCTGCAAAGACTCACTTCATTTGTGCATTTTCCATTCCTACCAAATCAGTTCTCAGCCAACCCCTAATATTGTACCACTTTAACTGTTATGTCTTCCAAGAATTCTGGAAGTTATAATTGGCTGGCATATGAATAATTCTCCCTTAGAGATCATCAGCTGTCCATACAGGACTCTATGTCTCGGCCTTTCTAGGAAAAGGCAAAACCCAGAAAAGATATTTAAGCTGAGCTATGTCTTCATTTTCCTTACAGGACCAAGTGATCTTCACAATGTTTCTCTTGCATCACAGTCTTAGAAACAATACCGGTCCCAGATATTTTCCTGCCTGGAGGTAGGGCCCAAATATGCTTCTCCAAGCTAGAGCCAACCCATCAAACAAAAGGACACAAAAGAGAAAGAAAAGGAGAAGTCAGGGCATTTCTGTCAAGCTGTATATGAACTCAATAGCTTATAGTATCTTTCAATATCAATTGTACTAGAACTTATATGGTCACTGAGAAACTACCTTCTATGGATCATCAGAGAAGGAAGCTGTTTCCTGCCCAGCAAAACTGTGAAACATCATAATTGCCAGTAGTCCCATTTTCTTGCTAAATGTAGTGGTGGAGATGGTTTTGGAGCAAGATTACATTTGGCCTTGAAGATTTCATATGTTGATTCCCTAATCATTTTGCTCAAAATTAAATGTACCCAGAACGTTCCAAGTTTTCTTCCTTCTGTTCCAAAAGAGAGGCATTAAAGTGGCCTCTCGTAAAAAAAACCCTACATGGTGATTTAAGAAGAATGGAAAGAGCAAGTAATGTTTTAATATATTGAATCTATGTTGCAGCACTCCAGCTGTACGTAATAACCAAAATCCATGATTAGATTTGAGGCACCAGCATGTTATTTTTATCTTGACATTAATGGCTGGGGGGAATATTGTGGAGGACTCTGTGGATTTCGTATTTAATTAATTTAAAATTTATATTTAATTATTTTAAAATCCTCTTAAAATAGCTGTTTTTTTAAAGTGGGATTGTTGTTTCCTGCCAGCTCAGCAAATGTTATGAAATCTGTTCCACTATTTTATCATGCAAATCCCTTCGGCTTAATGAAAAAATGAATAACATAGATAATGGCCCAGATGTGAATTAATGAATGGCAAATAATTTGATTCTCCAGGATTTAGGACTGGTCTTTTGAAATCAATAGTATAAAAACAGAGGGGGGAAGGAGAGAGAAATCCACCCTGAAATTAATCTGTTTTGAAAAGAAAAGAGTTCTAAATAAACTGGCTTGCAAAGAGTCCATACTTCATCAAAAGCTAAACAGGCAATTTGAAAAGATGGCTTAAAGGTAATAGAACAGGGCTTTTCAAACTTGGCAACTTTAAGATGTGTGGACTTCAACTCCCAGAATTCCCCAGCCAGCATGCTGGCTGGGGAATTCTGGGAGTTGAAGTCCACACATCTTAAAGTTGCCAAGTTTGAAAAACACTGCAGTAGAACCAGTCTTGGTATTTCTGTTGCTCCTACCCAAAAGGGAGAAGTCAAAATGGCAGCCACAACCATGTGATCAAAGCCTTTTCCCCCCCTTTCTTTGCATATGTTGCATGCAGAACACACACAAAAAAGGAGCAGGGCTTTGACTGCACAGTTCTAGCCAGCATCTTGACTTTTTTGACACCCGTCCCTGCACCAGGTTTCAC
Source organism: Python bivittatus (assembly GCF_059951505.1). Lineage (NCBI taxonomy): Eukaryota > Metazoa > Chordata > Lepidosauria > Squamata > Pythonidae > Python > Python bivittatus. Next base: position 2,177,416 of record NW_028277121.1, read on the forward strand.
AGAAAGTAGCTGGTTCAAAAATTTTGGAGAGGGACTGAAAAGTGGTACTTACATCATGCATTTCCAGAAATAAATGGTCGAAGAAAGGAAGGGGCATTGGGCATGGAAAATGCATCTAATTCCACCTTAAGGAGTTTTGTTTTTATAAGGATATTTAGAATTGAGAGTGGGCGGTTTGCATTTGGATTCCAGGACTCTAATTGCTAAAAGAAGCTTCTGAGACCACCCTAAAACTCAGCTGTAGCATCTCTAGCTTTTTCCCAGAGCCTGAAGCTATATTCATGGTGCAAATGGTATTTGTTCATGATGTAGGAACCAGTTAGAATTAGAAATGAAATTCACCATTTCCTCTTGTTAAAAGGACACTGTTTCATTCTCTCTCTTTTATACTTCCCCAAAACTGAATTTTAAATAGCCAGTTTGGCATAATGGTTAGGGCACCAGGCTAGAAACCAGGAGACCATGAGTTGTAGTCCCATCTTAGGCATGAAGCCAGCTGGGTGACTTTGGGCCAGTCACTCTCATACATTTTGTATTAGCCTTGGACCATAATAAAGATACTATTACTAAATGCTGGATTAAGATGGGCCTTGGTTCTTTTCTCAAGCTTGCTTAATCTTTCAAATCAGTGCCCCATGCTTTTACACTGCAGTAGTTCCTACTGAGAACTTCTTGATCCTTAGGTTTATATGGCATGTCTCTGCTCGAGACACTAAGCAATCTGTCTGTTTGCACTGGGCCCTTTCCAGCTGGAAGCTTCAAGGGAAGCAGGTGCTGACTCTGTGAAGCATGGCTCCCCAAAGCTCCAGGAGAATTGCAAGAAACGCTCTGAAGACCTCAAGAAAAGACAAAAAGGAACCATAAATATAATGAAGGTATGACACACCAGAGAGTCAGTTTGGTGTAGTGGTTAAGGCACCAGACTAGAAAACAGGAGATTGTGAGTTCTGGTCCCACCTTAGGCATGAAGCCAACTGGGTGACCTTGGGCCAGTCACACACACTCAGCCCTAGGAAGAAGGCAAGGGCAAACCACTTCTGAAAAATCTTGCCAAGAAAACTGCAGGGACTTGTCCAGGCAGTCACCAGGAGTCAACCTTGATTTGAAGGCACCAAAAAACAAAACAAAACAAAAAACAAAATTGTATTTTAGAGGTAAATGTTCCACGAATGATCCAGGGTAGCACATAGGCTTAGAGTTTATTCATTAAGGCCCAAAATGTGATTCCTAAATGATGTAATTTCATTTTCATTCTATTTTATATGAAAATAAAAATCCCTACAGCAAAGAGCTCTTGTTTCAAATGCCTGTGACTAGGGTTTGAATTCAAAATGGCTTTCCTTGCCCACAAGCTCCAGTATGCAGTAAAGAGAAAATGATATATCTGTTACATCAGGGTTCCTCAACCTTGGTGACCTGAAGATGTGTGGACTTCAACTCCCAGAATTCCCAGAATTCTGGGGAATTCTGGCAGTTGAAGCCCACACATCTTCAAGTCGCCAAGGTTGAGGAACCCTGTGTTACACTGACCAGCAGGGGGCACCACCTGACCAGTTTTGTCCTTATTGGGACTCCTCAGACATGGATAGCTAGGTTCCCAGTAGAGGGTTTGAACCCCATAGAATAACATCTGGCTGCACACATCTGAGGAGAGGTCAATGTAACTGAAAATACTACACTGGATATGCAACACGTAAAATTAGAAAAATTCCCCCAACCAGGGCGGTGGATGTCATGTGAACACCATACATGGGAGCATGATATTATGTAACATCTGTATCTCTCTGCTCTGAGCGCTTAAGGGAGGATGGACAGCATTTATCATTTTGATAGCTGTTAAATCTGTGGAATATATTCATCTTGGAATAATGAATTCTGCAATGAAATTCCGAAGGCATAAATAACTAGCTCTACATTACTGAGTGTGGTCAATATACAACATTTGCTAGGAATCCACAAAACTTTCAGCACAGGGAGAAAAAGCCTGCTTCGAAACATGCTGCCCTGAATATTTTGTAGAATAGTGCAATAAAAATGACTGATGTTAATGTGAATAAATAAAAGACTGTGGAAGTGACTTGGGCCTAAATATAGCTAGCGTTACCATCAATGCTTGTATAATGCCAACCATAGTTCAGTTTGAAGCTGAGAGATGGCTACGTCCAAGATAAGAGAGTGGAGAAGGAAGAGTGCTGTTGAGTTGTTTGGGAAGTGTAATGCAAGTGAAGAGATGCAGCAAAAGAGGAGAAGCAGCTATGATTCATCAAAATTGGTTTTGCTTCATGCATATACATCCAACTGAACGTTAACTGCCTTCAAATACTTCTTCACACAAAGGCCGTGAGAATTTTGGATAGTATGGCTGGATGATAAAGACCACACTATCTTAGTTCAGAGGTAGAGCCCATCTCTTGCAAACAAAAGTGAGACTGAACCCTACCACTCCAACTCAGAGAGTAACTAATGGGGAAGGTGGTAACTACTCTGAAATCCACTGCCGATCAAAGTAGATATAAGGCTAGATAGACATAGAGTTTGTGGTGCCCCGTAGCACAGGTTCCTTTTCTTGAGCAATCTCCTTGCTGTGTATATTCCTTGCTTCTTACTTTTGGATTGCACTGCAGCCAATTTGAATCCTGTAGATCAGTACATTTCAAACATGGCAACTAAGCTGGCTGGGGAATTCTGGGAGTTGATGTCCACACATCTTAAAGTTGCCAAGTTTGGAAAACACTGCTGTAAATCTGTGAGAGCCTGGTATGATTTGCAGATGATAAAAACTGGTGGTAAAAATTATCAGAACATATTTATTATAGCTGTACAGCTTTGACTGAGACAAGCAGTACATTTTCCAAATGGTTTGTTTCTCTACATCTACTAGATTCTGCCGACGTGCTCATTTCCCCCTCTCATTTCAAATATTGGCACCCTATCCATGAAAGCTGAACTTGTTTTGACATTTTGTAAAAGATATCTGACACAATAAGAAAGTGCAATAAGAGTGATTAAAGATGGGAGGCTAAGATGTTTTGATACCCAAGGAGATCAAAAATAAAAACAAGATAAAACATAGAAGGCAACAGTGCTAAAGAAGCTCAATAATAAATATTTTACTGACGAGGTCTGGACAATTAGGATTCTGGGGAATATGGCCAATAAAAATAGCAAAGATAGTGTGAAGAAATATATGCAAATGCATGGAGAGCAGGGGGTCACGTTTAGGCTAACTATTAAAAGGTAAAAACAAGATACAAGATTAAAAAACAGGGTGTTGTCCCATGACAGAGCAAGAAACCTATTGGCATACTGACAAGATACTATCAAGATCCGCTTTTGTGTGAAAGAACCTGGATTATCTTTATTGTTCCATGCAGAGAGTTGTTCCTAAAATGTATGAGTGATTGCTGGAGACACATCTGCTGGGCATGATCTCATTCTCCCCCACCTCTCTGTGAGCAAAGGCTGATTTCACGCAAATGGAAGGTGAAAGTGTTAAAAACTGTTCCTGGATTGGGGCCTTCCAATTTCCAGTGCAGCAACGCAGGACAAGAAACTTCACTTTAGGAGAAAGTAGAAGACTAGGAAAGCATTTCTCCCTGAGGACCACTGCCGTACACAGCTTAGATTAGCAGTCACCCCCAATTGTAAGCCTGCCAAGGCAACCTGAAACGAGACAATCCTTTTTTACCGTTTCATCAGCCATCCATGTGAATTAGGTTACAGCGTCACAGGCCACCACAGCGAAACAAAGGCTGTCTGATCCAACTCTTCTCACCTGAGAGCTGCTGCCTTTCACCCTCCCCTCCTCCCCATTCAATGGCCTAAATAAGAATGACGTTGTGGATCTACAGGGGTGGGGTGCCCTACGCAGCCAAGTGGAAATGCCCTCTCCTGTAGGTACACAAAGGGAAATTGAGGGGGAAAAGCTCAGAGGGGAAAGAGGGGAAATACACCTTTTTCCTAAAGCAGTCGTTTAGCTGTAGAGATTTATTGTTCTTTCCAAACTAATGAAATGTTGGAAAGAAATTTGGTAAAGAGGTTCAAGAGGTTGGAGTGGTAGGGTTCAATCTCACTTTTGTTTGCAAGAGATGGGCACTACCTCTGAACTAAGATAGTGTGGTCTTTATCATCCAGCCATACTATCCAAAATTCTCACGGCCTTTGTGTGAAGAACCTGTGTGAAGAAGGTTCTGCCCATCCATGCATCAGTGGATGACTCTCCAGAAACTGAGCAGAAGGAGGAAAAGTTTGGTGTGGTGAGAGAAGCTTCAAGTAGGTTTAATAATGGGCTGAATTTGAAACTCTCCAGAACCTCTCCTGATGAGTAAACTCTTTAATATGCGTCTATACAAACGCACAGCCAAAGAGGAGAATTGCTTGGTAATCCTTCCCGAATCCAAAGGAAGTTTCCCAAGGGTTCTGCTTTGCCCCTTAATAAGAACAGAATAAATCATTCCAGATCCACAAAGTTCTGCCAGTTAACTTAAATGGCATTGGGTTCGTATGTAAGTCACAAAATTCTGCTTTGTGTGCAAAGGAAACTGGATTGGTTTGTAACAGAACTGGAAATGGTGGTTTGTCTCTTTGATTTTACTCCAGTGTGCATCAAATGTATTCCTTAGTGATCTTCCCCATGATGTCCACAATGCTACACTAAAGTTTGATCCCCCCCCCCCCCCGCCACAAGCTTTATGGCTTCATTTGGGAGGAACTGCCATGTTTATTGATCTGCAAAAGTCATCTGCAGGGCCTTCCACGAAACGGTAGGGCGGCACCATATTTTTATAACTGAGGAACAGAGAAAAAGCCACAGGGGAGGTCCCTTCCCTAGCTTTAAACCAGTGTTTTCTAAACTTGGCAACCAGACTTCTGGGAGTTGGAGTCCACACATCTTAAAGTTGCCAAGGTTGAGAAACACTGAGTTAAATATTCACTGAACTAGGTACAAGAATCAAAGGAGATGAGCTGAACTGATGTTTAATTAAATGTGTTGGCCTGGTCATTGCTCTCACTGGGTGATGGTACTCCAGGAAGCAACAGAAAAGTGAGTGACCACCAGAGCCCATGATTACATGGGCTGCTCTTGTATCCTTCAGCATCCAGAATCCTGCCCCTCTCTGTTAAATGTGCAGCTGTAACAATGTTCCCCTCCCTTTAAAAAAAATAAAAAATAAATAAATAGTACCGTTGGGATTGTAAGCCTAATCTGCAAAAAACAGTCAGTACGATTTGCAGATGGTTTGGATCTATTTCCCGCCATTCCTTGGAAATAACTCCCTAGAGATAAATAGAGGATTTCCACTTCTCCTCCTCACTGTTTTATCTTTGCGCTGCAGGCTTTTCAAATCCCTTCTGCTCTCGGTTGCATTGGGAAAATCATACAAATGGTCAAAAGAGGTGAAATAAATTTGTGATCTGGATGCTTATAATGCTCAATTTTATATTGGTACCTTGACAGAATGATGCCTGTCTTCACATTAACCCAGCCTGTAGCAACAGCCACTTCCTGGAGTCCAAGAGGTGGCATTCATAATCAGCCTGCTCGATAAATGGAGGTGCCAGCACAAACTCTCCTCCCGTGGAGCGCTTTAAATATGTATGTGCCTATCTTAAGACATTGAAAAGCAAGCCAGAAAAAGAGAAAATGGCTGCCCTAAATATCGATTCTGTATATTTTGGTGGATATTTTTCAACTGTTGGGTTGGGAACACAACACGTATTAATGTCGCCAAATCCTAAAGGCTGCTGATGGCGTCAAGATTCAGCTCTGAGGTGACGTGGGGAAAACCTTGGTGTGGAAACTTAGTGAAGAGAGAAGAGAGCAAATCCTTGGGTTGCCATTTCATCTGTCTGTTAGGGAGGGTTGCTGAAGGAGTGACTTCCTGATGCGGGGGATGAGCGTCAGCTGGATTTTCACATTTTCATGAAGGTAAATGTAGAAAGTGAAAAGCGGTTTCATGCCAGTGGCACTGAAGATTTAAATGAGGGTGCCTGCCAGTTTGGCCCTAGTGGAAGATATATCCCGATGCCTATCTAAACCATTCTAGCCAACATGCCTGTATCAGCATTAGCATTAAGATTAGCATATTTATTTATTATATCTATAACCCAACTTCCCTTTGGGTTCAGCAGCATGCAGGAAGTCATTCCACATTTTATCCCCACAACACTCTGCCTGTGTGCTGGGTTAAGATGAGAAGCATGACAAACTCAGAGTCATCTAGGCAGTTCCAGACATGGGCCGGGTGTACCACTGTAGTTCTCGCCACTACCCAAAATTTGCCTACCCTCAAACAGATAAAACAACATTGACAGGTGGCTGGTGTGGGTCTTCCGGGCTGTGTGGCCGTGTTCTGGAAGTTTTGCTTCCTAACGTTTCGCCAGCACCGCTGGTGCTGGCGAAACGTTAGGAAACAAAACTTCCAGAACATGGCCACACAGCCCAGAAGACCCACACCAGCCATCGTATGCCGGCCGTGAAAGCCTTCTACAAAACATTGACAGGCTTTTCCCCCTCAGTCGACTGATGCATTTTTCATCCCAAATCCTTGGGGAAACCCTGCTTTGCAATGGTTTCTAGTAAGAATAGCTTGCACTGTTCTCCGAAGATGGCTTCCTACATCCCTAATCGTATGCATCCATTCAAAGCAAGCACACGGTGGAGGACAGCCTTGCTGAGAAAGTGGGTCGTGGCATTTCTGCACCTGCCAATGGCCAGTGAGTCCCTTCTGGGAAATTCAGATGCTTTGCTCAGAGTCCGTAGCACTGCCTGTTGTTTCCCAGCCCTCCGCACACAATCCATCTAGCTTGAGCCAAGTCGATACGTGGATAGCATTAAATCTACTGCCTCCAAAAATCTATATGAGAATGCCGAGACACTTTTGCACATTTCTTCCTTCTGACCCATTTATCCCTTAATGGAAGTTGGTCCAACAAAAAACTATCAACCAGCCATGTCCCGTCCATCCATCTCAACATTTTGAACTTGTCAGGCTGGCAGAGCTTTCCCCTTGGATTAATATATGTCCTCTGGACTATTAATTTGTGTTTATGAACATATTACGGATGAAATAGATGAAATGGCTGTGAAATGTTATGTTACATGACCTTTTAGAAACACCTGGATGCTGAAAGCTTTTTATGCTATGGATGTTGATGGCTTATTATTCCGCTTTATGCTAAGGGTCACTACGCGTGTGTACCATGTCAGATGTGCTTTTATTACTCTTCTTTTTGTCCTCCAGTTTGTTTATTAGACATTAATGAACTAACCTTTGGGGAGGCTTAATACATCTTTTTCCCATACTTCTACAACCCCTGAAAATGAAATGGAGCTGGAAATTTCAGCCCCACCCAAATTTCCATCTGGATTTAATTTGATTCAGCCCTTTGCGTTCCAGTGAGGTCGATGGATCATGGCTATACATCTCTGTGGCTGTCAGAGTTTGACCAAGATGAAAAAAGCACGGGCACAGGGTGATACGTTGCCCAGCCTAATCTAAGAGTTTCTTCCTAAAGAGAAATTTCTAAATAGCCTGCCTACCCCTAATAGACCTGCCAGATATCTAAGTCGAATTACCAAGTTAAGAGGGGCCTTAACCTTTAATATGCTTCCATCAGTAGTTTTAGAGCAGTTTTAGAGGGGAGCCCCAAAGGCAGCCCAATCAATTCCAGACTTTGCCCATGCAGTGAAGAAAACCACCAAACATGGTTTATTGTACTGTTCATTTTATGCTGACCCTCGTCATGAGCTGTTAACCCCAGACCTAATTAAATATTCTGACCACTGATCAGTTTTATTTAAAACTTGTACTTTCAGATTCAAAGGATTTCATCTCCTTAAGTCTGGCCAAAAGTTGTCATGTTATATGTAAGAAACGCAGCAGTCTGATTGGTCTGTTTACCTAACTGGCTAATCAAGATTACCTACATGTATGCAATATGTTTTACGGACTGATCATTGACTGCAATAAAGATTCTTGTCTAAGAGTTTCTTTAGCCTTTGCTTCTCCAATGAGTGGGAAGAGTTTTTCAGTTGTGAACGATGAATAAAGATGAGTCTCTAGACATTCCTAGGCCAAGCTTTTTGCTCCACGTCTTTTCTACAAGATCTGTTTTTTCCCCCTCCCCTATATCAGATTTTCAAGTGCTTCAGAGACGTGGGGCCATAATTCCCTCCATCAAAGGTTTTTAGTTTAATTGTTCTGGCAAACATTTAATTGAGACATTCCAACACCTGTCTCTGTGGTCCAATTCAGGAGATAATTTCCTAATAATTTATTGAGATTTGTACTAGCGTAAGGATTGTGAACATTACTGTAACCATTTTCATTTAAATTCACCTCATTAGTAATCAGAGATGGTTCAGAGCCTTGATGATTTTGACCTTAAGTTTCATTATACCTTGAAATTCTTTCGTTTGAAAAGCAAAGAAAAAAGAAAAAAAAATCCCCATTCCTTTAAATATCTGATGGGAAATAGTTTCTGATTTCCTTTGTTGCTTTCCTGTAAATGGAGTATAAACACATTACTAGTCACAGCTAAAACTTGAAAATCTCCTTGGAATGGGTCCATCTAGCTCTGATTTTATAAAATATACTGTATAAGGACAAGTGGGAATATGAATAGAGGAATTACTATACAGCACGCGTATTCTTCAATACTTTGTCCTAATGAAAAAAAAAAATCAAGAATTTCAATCTGTCCAGAAAGAGTCAGTGATTTATGACGTCAACTACGTCAAGAAAGATAGGTCAGTTGTTAGAAATGGACTCCATATTCTCTGTAGGCTTACCAGCACTGCTCTCTGGCAAAGCGTGGACACATTCAATATGCTATAAACATAGGATCTACAATAAATGCACCATGAATGTAATATACAATAACATATAAAAATGCAGTTATTAAAATGGAATCTGTAATAAAGCAGCATGAGCAGTAACATCTGTGGGGAGGCTAAAAGAAGTCAAGGTGGGAACCACAACCACGGGATTGAAGCCCCGCCCCTTTTCAATGATCCATGTAAAAGGAGGGTGGGGCTTCAATCACACAGTCGCCGCTGCCACCTGGACGTTTTTTGATGTCCCTCCCACCTCGTGGATGCCCCTAAGCCACAAAGCAGCCGCATTACACACGCCAAGAATAGCGCCGAAATGCAGCCGCGCCAATAATTCCACACCAATAATCCCCACCCCACCCCACCATAAGCCACTGCACTTCATAAACGCGATGCCCGAGGTTGTCCCTTTAGAGCTATGTTCTTAAAGAGACATCCCAGAATGCTTGGGTACCCATTTCTCCCGTGGCTCCGTTTTTCTAAACCCTGTCCAAGTGCTCCTTGACAATCGGAGGCAGCAGCTGCTGAAAAGCAGCATTTGGGCCAAACGGTGAGATTTGTAAATAGGATTGGAGTGACAGATTGTCTCCCACGCCACTGGGTAAAGAAGCTGGAAGGCTATCAAAGCAGAACTAAAAAGCAGAGCATGCTGGGTTTCCATGTTGTGCCACTCTTCTCGGTTCGGCTTTCGCAGGGAAGAACGGCTACACCGCGCTTTTAAAAGGCTCGTTTCTCAAAACAGACCTTGACTAACGCTTTTTCCAAGTTCCCACATATCGAGGTCTTTCCCCTGTTCGGAGGACTAGAGACCGCCCTTCCAATCGAATGTTCCTGTGCACAGTGAAAATAAAAGCAGAACGCGAAGATTTTTCTAGCAACTGTTCCAAATGCTAGGCCAAACGCAAATTATCCTGTGCTTATGCGGTGGTCAGAGAGCACACAGGTAGTAGGTCTCTGCAAAACCTTTGAATACGCAAATGGCCGTAAGTACGGCTCAGTCAGAAGTTATTACTAGAGATGTCAATATAATTACAGCAATCTGCAGGGAGACCTACTCTAACACCAAGCACACTTCTAATTTATTAATATGGTTTATTTATTAATGGGGCATGTTTGTGCCCTTTTGCTCAGTGATTGTTATGCAGAGAGCTTTCTTTGTTGAAAGCAGTGGGCTTCATTATTCATTACGAAACAAAGCCAACAAAACCAACTCTTTTTGCCAACAACGATAACCTTCTCTGAGTTTTGGAGCTAAGGAGGGTCAGTCCTGGCTAGTATTTGGAAGGAATTGCAGGCTGTAGGTTCGACCGAGAAGTCGTAAAAATCTAATCATAAAAGAAGTTCCCATAAGAGGTGATGGCAACCCATTTCTGTGTTGTTAACCCCCCCCCCCCAAAAATCCCCAAACCAACCCCTATATAGATGTGTCCAGGTCTCCGGGAGTCGAGCTTGCCTTGAAGGTGGCTTTAATTTGCTTTAGTCTACTGTCCCCACACATTATGACATGTGAAGAGCAATGTTCAGGTAAGTCAAAGCTTTGATTTTTGTAGAATGAAACATGCTGCCATACATGTTTAGGTTGTTACGTGCTAATGTGCTTCTTGGTGTATCCCCTGACCTTACCATTCTAACTATTCTACTCGTGCAATGGAAACTCATGTCGTCGACAAGCATATGGTGCTATTATTAGCTGCAGCTTAATGCTGAATTGTACAATAGTTGGCACTTGTGAATTTTTTTGTTTTATTTTTGTATATGTGACATGGTCCTTACGGTCCTTTAATTAGAGTTGTTCAAGGAATGAATTCATGCCTTCTAAATGCAAATGTATAAAGTATCTCAGAATTTCAAGCATGTTAAAAGAATTTCAATAGAGGTACTTCTAGAGATCAATGAAATTCCACTGATAAGATCAATGAAATAGCTGGGGTATTTATGCTGCACATAACTGCTGTGTTTGGCAATTTAATTCCCATTTGTAGGGATAAAATGAAGAGAGATCCACATGTTGCCGTGGAGGTAAAAATAAAGGGAGGGACTGTAGTAAGCCACCTTGAGCTCCTGGAGAAAAAGCTGGATACAAATCTCACAAATAAATAAAATTAAAGAAGAATCATTGAGACTAGGGAGAAATATGTCAGAAAGTAAGGGAGGACTAACCAATGAGTCATAGTCATCGCTTTAGTACAGGCTTTGAGTAGTTCTGTAGGAAGATGGGAGGCCTAAGTCTAGGCTAACGTATTCATGATTAAAGTAGTAGCATTTTAGCTTGACATGTTTACCATAACAATGACAAGCCCATTGTTGGGTTTGGCCCAGTATGGAGAGCAATCTCGTGAAGGAGCAGAATGAGAAGGTAGGGGCACCTAGGTCCTCCAAGAGAATCCAGCATACAAGAATGATGAAATGTATGGTTCCCTAATGCTGGATAATTATCTTATGAATGCTTAATGGAGACCCTGATCAAAAGCCTTCTCTTGCTGTTGAGGAGAGCTCATCTGAGAAGGGTTTAAGAAGGCTATCTGGCCTAGCCTTAAACTCAAGAGGGCACCTGCTAACTTTTATTTTATTATATTGAAATTTCATAGTAATCTGGTATATGCATTTTTATATCAGAGTATATTTTCAAGGGGGGGAAGAGGGAAGCTGCATGGAGGGCTATGGAGAGGATTGGTCCAACATCATGAATCCAGACAGAGCCTTGGTAGTGCTCAAATTCAATTGCTATGGCATTCTTAACCCAGTACAGCTGCAAATCTCATGGCTGTTTACTCAACATGCTGATGTTTTTTGGTTTAAACTTGCTTAGTTGTGTGTTGTGTATATAAGTGTGTTGTCTGAACCTAGTCCATTTAGCAGGTTGTTCAGTGTGTTGTGTAAACCCAGAAAGGTGTTAATAGGGTGACTAGATTAAACATGTTGCCTGTATATCCAGTCTACAACAAAGGTGGGGGAACAAATTTGTCATTTCCAATCTCCGCTCTCCATTATGAGTCTTGTTGCTGAATTTTTTTCAACAGATCAGCATCAAGTTCCAAACTGACCCTCCCTGCCATTTAAAATACTGGGGCTATCATATCTATGGTATAAAAATACAAACAATTAAAAGAAGGCAGTAAAGAGTTAGAATTTTTAAATATCTGTTGCTTTTTAACAGGTAGTATGGATTCTGCAGCCTAGATATGGGTGACCCTGGATTTACCCACTGAAATGTCCCACTTAATATAAGCATGCTTTAAAAAAAAAAAGTTACATTCTTAACTGCAAGTTGTAATATTCAGAGGACCTTGGAAAACTATTTATAAAAGATACATCAGAGTGAAGTTTTAAACTGTTTTTCATTACTTCCTTTGTCTTCACAGCAGGCAGCAAAACCAGAACCTTCAGCTAATGATTTAAATAATATCATTTTGAAATTATTAAGATAGTAGGTCATAGAAAGACAATTAGCTTGATCTTGATAAAATAAATAAACTAATTAACAGTAAAAATGCTTTGCACAGCAGGGAACAGGTAGAAATTAATTCTGAGCAAAAAAAAAAAAAAAGAATCAGGGAACTTTTTCAATAATGAAATCCTTGGGCTTTGCCTATGAGATAGGAAGTTTGAAGTGAGGGACTAAAGTTTGTGCATTAGCAGAAGAATCCTATAGAAATTGGGTGGAAAGTGTACACCCAAACTACCAGGTGCAAACTGCAAGGGAAGATTCTGTGCGTATGTGTGAGTGTGTTTCCTTCTCACTGCACCATTTTTAGTGGTGGCATACCATTGATTTCCCAATTTGGAGGCATTCTAAGAAACAAAGGGGCTTGGGATCCCCGGACCCTTGTTTCCATGATCCTCATGGCTGTCAGGTTCGGTCAGCACGGGGCTTCGGGGAAGCTCGCAGCCAGACCACGCGAACTCCACCGGCGGTAGCTAGCGGGGAAAAGAGGAACCGAAAGCGCCGCTAATTAACGGGCCACCTGCGCCCAGCCAAACCGGAAAACCGCAGCGGAAGCTTTTAACTATGAACTGATAACGGCGCGAGCCAGCAATGAACGGGGCCGCAGGCAGCGAAACAAGATCGCAACGCAGCACAGAACCCTCGGGCTTGCACGTAACGGGGAGGGACCAACCCAGCCGGAGGGGGACTGGCAATCAAGGACAATGGACCCTGACCGAACCTGCCATCATGAACGATCAAGGGGGTCATTGGGGGGCCCATAATCCGCAGCGGTAACGCGATTGCGGGGCGGGAAAAAGCGCGGGAAAGGGGGAATATAACAAGTGATGCAATTGTACCAAGCCAGTCCTGGCTTTGCTTGTGACTGCTACGTTACGCATGAGTAAACCTCTTTTGTGAACCACACGTGTCACGAGAGTTTCTCTGTCGAACGGGGCAAACCTTACAATGGCCATGTTTTTGCTTTTGGAAGCCCTATCACAACCTTAATGATGATGTTCAATTGTGATTTATATCACCACAATGCACAAAATTCCTGTCAGGCCCAGCCCAAGAGCAACAAGGAGACAGTCCAGTTGAGTATACCCTAAAGACAGAATCTCGCCAGATTAACCCTAACCCTAACCTGTGCTAAAGCAACTAGTGGATATACCCCGTGAGACTCTAGAGAGGACTAGCCTAAGCCTCTTCTTCTTCTCATGGCCTTGTTGCTTGCCTTGTACCCTCTCCTGGAATGCCCTCCCTCCCTGCTGATATCCTTGATCCTCCATTCCAGTATCCTCCTCACACGTGTCTTCCATTACAGTTCCTTCAACGAACCTTTTTTTCCAGATCTGACGAGGGACACCTGGGCAATGCAGGAATGACATGATCAAAGTTTGCATTTCACACAAACTTCATGAGTTCAGCTTGATGACTTTCTGAATAGGTCTTGGCCATGGTATGAAGACTGTTTCCCATTGCTTTCCAGGATGATTATTCAACACCCTAGTTTAAGCTATCACTGTGTGGTTTCCCCTTTTTGCCTACCACCAAATACTTTGCAGGACTTATCGTTCAGATGGGGAGATTCTCTGAGATTCTAATGAATTAGAAGCCTGGTGCACAAAACTGAGAAGTGCACCGTTGTTGAAATTATTAGTAATGCCATTTCCTTACTCTAAGGATCAAGGGCACAAAGGGAGATGCAAGGAGAAGGTTCACATTTCAGATTCCACCTTCTCAATCCTCACTAGTTTTAATCATTGATTATCCATCCTCCTCCCTTGGGGGCTTCTCAATATCTCACAGATCTACTACAGACTCATCTTCTCTTTCCATATGCAATAGTCATCCACCAAGGTCCACAGTTTGGGAGCCCTTTCTCACAGAGAAAGGAGAAATATAGCAATGACTTAGTTTATACTCAGTTTATATGCTATTATAAGGATTGCAACTAGTAATATAAGTGAAGTGTTCTGGATGCTCAAAGGTAATATACAGATGTTAAGGATTAATATCACTGGGTGACAAGGGCTGATGGGATGGGAAAATTCCAAGCTATTAATAGGAAAAACTCAACTTTTGATGCATACCTCTTCCATATGCCTACATTGAATACAATCCCGAGGCATGACATTTATTGGGAATTTTGCCACTGCTGTCCATAGGAAGTATATTCTACATAACCTGGCAAACAAGTAGCCATCTTGCTGACTATCTATGACAATCCAGAAGGGACATAATTAAACTATACCAAAATAATTTATTTCCATATATGTTTCTGGATGTACTTGTGCAGTTCATCAGTCTGTTTCATCATACGTCGTTACCATTTTAAGTGCATTAGTTTATGATAAACTTTTGCATACTCAGGGTTGACCATCTAAAACTATCTGGGACTATTAAAACACTGTAATGTTGCTATTTACCTTTGGAATTCCTTCCTCTCATTGCCTTATAATTGGGTGCCCTTTTGGCCGCCCTGCACCTGTCTGTAGTCACCACCGCTCAAGACTGACCCAAAAGACCATACAAAGAACAACAGAGAAAAATCCCTGGTATAAGACCCGTAGGAACCTGTGGAGGTCAATTCATTTCCATTCATCCTTCCTTGAAAAGCTGTAGGAGAGTGAAAAAGTAGTTGGAGAGCGCTACTTTAAGGTAGTCTGAGAGCATGACATTATCAGTAGGAAGCATGATCAGATTAATCAGATGTTTACTTCCGTATCTGAAATCAGAGGAATTTCAAATATAGATGGTGCTTGATATATTATGCAAGGCCTATAAATAGCAACTCACCTGCTCACCTCCAGTGATTAAGGTGGGGAAAATAAGCTTTGCTAAGCCGGAAATCAGACCACCTCTCTCCTTGTCCCATTCTTGTCAACTTCTTTTTCAAGCTACTCACATGCAACAAATGAGTAACTGATACGGACTTTCTAGAAAAGGGTTCTAATAAAATATTTTCTGTAGGCTGGTAACTTTCATGGACATAGCTGCAAGGCTCTGTTAACGGCATATGTCGCAGCCACAAGCAATCCTTCATCTTCCTTTGAGACGGATGACAACAGAACTGTGGTTAAGACCTTTCTCCTTGTATTGTCCTCGCTGTGAGATGGAGGCGATGCATCAGAACCACTGCACAGAAAATTGGTAAATGAGCTACAGGGTGAACCATCACATTCCTGTATAAGAATGCTGGGCAAAATAATGCACGGCTGGGAAAGCAACTGGCTTTGAAACCTTTTGGGTGGGCGAGAACAAATTGCTAAGACCAGACAGGTTGGCCTGCACGTAAATCAGCTCCTGAAGTCCATGAGTTATTGAAAGGATATGCAAAAGTGAATTTTGCTTTCATTTAGTGCAACACTTGGCACAAAATAAAGAGCCTCTGTACAATCACAAAAGACTTGCTGGGGCTATATAATCATGTGTCAGTTGCTATGGATGTGGTATGAATCTGAGCCCACAGACGCTGCTCATCGTGTGAATTGAAATGGTACTCTCCGATCCGTCCAACCACATTCCTCTGTAGATGCATTTTGAGAGAAAGGCCAGAAATGGGTGGGTTTTCCTCTGTTGCTGATGTGCTTAAGAACTTCTTGACCAGCTTTGATGGAACACAATGGCCCTACCCAAATACAGTTTAAAAACCTCCCTGTTTCATAGCTTAATAAACATCCTATCAATTCTACGGATTAATAGAATCTCCAGAAATCTGAACTTGTAACGTCTCAATCTCAATTACTTGAAGAAGAAAGTATTCAGGAAGACAACCATTCCATCACTGTCCAAAGGAAAAGAAACCTGGATAAAATGGCAGACACTGGGAAGAGACCTACAGATCCATATTGATCTCAGAAGATTTTGACTGAAGTCAGAAAATCACTGGGATGGAAATAAGGCATCGCCCCGGGAGGTTCTGATCATAAAGTAGTGAGCTCTGGTGAATGCAATGTTTCTCCAAGGCCAGGACAGGCCCTGAACATAGGGGGAAACTGACACTGGCTCTAGATTTTCTTCCCTCAAAGCAAAATGAAGAGGAGAAAAGCTTTTTTTCTGCTCTACTGTGTTTGCACAGAGTTTTATATCTCTTGATATCTCCAATGTCTGGCATCCTTGAGTTTAATGGCAGGATGCTGTCTTACTAAATTTAAATTACTCACAGATTGCAGATTCTCTCATCAGCTGTGACTAAGGTTACAATAGCGCTCTAAACAGAGTTTTGGAGAAAACTTATTTTCTTAAGCAAATGAGCCAAGGTGCTAGTATTCACAGATGATGAACATGATTAATAACTTCCCCCGCCTGGCAGACAGAAGACACAATGAATTTCAACTAATAATGATACAGAAGACATTCAAAAAACAGAAGCATGTATAATAAAGGCAAAACTTTAGGGGGGATCAGGATTAAAGAGATACCGATGGAATGGCCAGATTGCAATATCCAAAATATTAGCACCAGTTTGAAGAACTTGTAAGGGGAAATCAGCAACAATGTAAGGAATATTCCAGCAGATGTTAGTGGAAAGAAGATGTGTAGTTGTGCCTGGGAGGAGGGCAAAATTGGAGGTAATTGCTGCACACCAGGTTAAGAAGACAAAAACTGTCATCTGTCATCCATTCAGCAACTCCTTGAAAGAGTTTTATATAACTCTATTTGGCAATTGGTAATGTAGATTGATTTTATGCGTTTGTTAATTTATTTATCCAGGTGAAAAAGCTTTAATGCCTTCAAATGGATGGCTGCGCTTGAGATCAAAAACAGAAGCAGAATAAATGAATGCAAGTATTTGCAGCTGGCAACAATAATATTTAATATTTGCATTGCCTTTCAGAGTGCTCTAAAGATGGAATTTGCATTATCCATGTAATTCTTAGATCAGCTGCCTAGAGTGAGAGCGTTTCACAGTCTTTGTTGCTTTGCAGGTTATCAAAAGCTAGTGGGGAGATAAAATTTGGTTGGCCTCTTAACCGTGATTAAGGCATTGACAATTTGTATTCTGCAATATTCAATCAGTTTACTCAAGATACCATTAAAAACATTATTTTAAAAACTGGGGAGGAGAATGGAAAGTGTGATTAAAAGATAAACCAATAATATATTAGCACTGGCCTTGGAGGCTATGGTAACTACAATAGTTGAACTGGGATGTACAAATCATGGGCTGTTGCAAAGGAACCCATGTGGAAGTGCCCACAGATCTTTCTCCAAATGTAGCAGAAAAGGAAGAGGAGAAATCTTCCAATAGATCAGTGAATTGTGGCACTTTAACTGTTCTGTAAATAATCTGGTGTTATTGGTAAGTCTTAGGGTTAACTTAAGGTATAGTTACAGTTTACAAAATTATAGTTAACAAAGTTAATTTTGCTAACTATATCACGTTATTTAGGATGATTAAAACCAAAGTGGACAATGAAGACGTGACACAGGAAAAAAGGATAGGACTTTATTACATGGTTGTGGCCACCATCTTGACTTTTTTGATCCCCCTGAATGGAGTCCAAAATAAACAAGTGTATGGGGAAGCAAAAAAATTCCTACATTGTCATGTATGTTGATGGGGTCTGGGAGTTAGTTGTGACTCTGCACAGGAAAAAGATTTTAGGGTCATATTGGACAGCTCAATAAAAAATGATACTGTGAAAAATTAGCATTTGCTGGGAATCAGCAAGAAAGGAACTTAAAATAAACATCCAAAATGATAATCCTTTCATACAAATCTATAGAAGAGCCGCTGATTATTTCATCTCAAATTGTTATTTAATTATTGAAAGCACGCAGAAAAGAGCAACCCAAATTATAGGCGCTGGAGTAATTTCCAGTAAGGAAGAAAAGAAGCAGGAGGTAGGAACAAAATGAAGCTTATGAAATTCTGTGTAAGGTGGAAAGATGGGATCCCCCCTCCCCCTCAAAAACCAGAATCCGGGCTGAATGGTGGAATATCAGAGACAATAAATGGAACCAGCTCCAAATGTCTTAGCAGCAACAGGCCAACCTGAACTTAAAAGCTGAGGAGGTTTCCGCTAAACCAGGAACTCAAAAACCACCCCAGAAGAAGTTGGTGGCAAGTCACTTCCATGCAGTTGCTAAGGAAACCACATGAATGTGTTCATGAGGTCCCTGGGAGTTGAGCTCCACTCAGGAGAAAATTTACTACTCACTCCTACTTCAGACAGGACATGCTCTATCAGAAGATGTGATTATGGCCACCAATCTGACTTTGAAAGGAGACTAGACAAATTACTGAAGAATATTGTTACTGGTGGCTCTGTGGGTTATGCTTTACAACGCCAGTTGCTAAGGAACACAGTGAAGTTGCAATTATATCTTACCTGTGGGCTTCTGACAGATGCTGTTTGGCTATCATGGAGACAGAATGCTGGACCGGAGAGGCCTTGGAGCTGATACAGCAAAAGAATGCTCCTCACATTCTTTTGATAGCCCCATTAACCGAACTCAGATTTTGGCTTCGAGAGAAAGAGACAGCTGAATAATCATTCCGTGGTTTTTGAAATACTTTTCTTCGATGATGCAGATGGCTTCATCCTTGGCACGATGCTTGGCATCACTTGGCATCATTTAATCAACACTTCGGGGGAGGGCATAATTCAGAAAATATGGGTGATAATGAGTGATGCTAATGTTGTATCTAATTCTCCTAGTATCAGTGTGGCATTGATTGTATTGGATTTTATGTTTAACTTGCGTGGCTGCATTTTGTACTTGCTAAAACCCACATGGGATCAGACAGCTTTTCAAAAAGGTACGATAGAAAGTGACTTTAGTCTCTCCTTCCATGCATGTATACCGTCAAGAAGACAGGAAGATGGATAAGCTACCATTTCCTTCATACCTGCTAGCAATCCCCACTCAATAACATAGTCCAAATAGGTTTGTTACAGAATTCTGCTGCATGATTACATCTTGACAGTCATCCTATGATAGGACCCCCCCCCTTCTCTGTTTCAGTATCAGCGAGTATGTTCTGATGTTATAAGGCAGTGTTGTCCAAACTTGGCCACTTTAAGATGAGTGGACTTCAACTCCCAGAATTCCCCAGCCAGCCATGCTGGCTGGGGAATTCTGGGAGTTGAAGTCCACTCATCTTAAAGTGGCCAAGTTTGGACAACACTGTTATAAGGTGTTCAGTACCAGTGAGAAGCTGACATAGTTCCTTTGACCATATGGCATTACTACTATTTCATTAGAAAGCCCAGTTGGACTAGACAAACAGTCCAGTTGTTACATTACAGTCAGTGTTCTTAGTGTTGCCCATAGAAACACCTACCATAGAACAGGCAAATCCGAATACAACCCTGTTTCCACATAATGTCCTTGTCCTTTTCACAGCAACAGTGTGGGATTACTGTAGTTCGTCATTCCTGCCTTACAGGATTTTTTTCTCAACTTCCTAATGGAGGCTACAGCCCTGGGACATTCTGTATCTCCCATCCAACTAGTAACCAGGTCTGACCCTTCTTCCCTTTTTGAAATAGCCAAGTTGGTTAGGTGTCGCCACCTTGCTGGAGATTTTCTTGGACTCAACCACACCATTGTCTGAATAGACCTCTTCCTCACTCTTAAATTGCTGGATTTGTTTCACTGTGAGCTATGCACAGTCTAGGTCACGTCTATGGCTGGCACCAAATAGTTAACGCTTCCCTGTTCCTCTCTTTAGATCATGATTAAATGAACTAAATATGGTGCCTATCAGCAAATGAGGACTTATGAAAAAAAGGGTTTTAGTTTCTTGGCAAACAGGAAGGAAATGTCTGCTTGTATTGACTTAATGCAGTTGTGATAGGGATAGAGAATCAGAATGGCCTGGTCATCCAGCTTTCCTACCAGCAGGTCCGAATGAGATGTAGCCAACAAGGCTTTTAATTCCTATCAGGAGAATCACTAGTCATTGCACCACTATCAGATATTAAAATGGAAGAAATAAGGTGCATATCCAAATTACTTATTTTCATGAAGCTTCTTTGCCCAACTTTTTAAAAAAGAAACTGGACCTAAATAAGGAAGAGTACACAGATTTATGTTCCTGATTGTTTGTGCTTTAACTGTAGCCTGGTTCACATCGCTTCACTTAATCTTAGCTAAAAGGCTACAAAGTGATGGATTTAACTGTGGATTCAGTGAGACTTTTTCAAACTACTACTATATTCCTGAATCAATGATGCATTTTGGGACATTACACCATCTTGCATAGCTCTTTCTATTGCTTTCCATCTCAGTTTCCTCCTTTCTAATGATTTATTTTGCTCTTTAACCCATATTCCTTCCTTCCTTCCTTCCTTCCTTCCTTCCTTCCTTCCTTCCTTCCTTCCTTCCTTCCTTCCTTCCTTCCTTCCTTCCTTCCCTCCCTCCCTCCCTTCCTTCCTTCCTTCCTTCCTTCCTTCCTTCCTTCCTTCCTTCCTTCCTTCCTTCCTTCCTTCCTTCCTTCCTTCCTTCCTTCCTTCCTTCCTTCCATATTTCAGGTTAACAGAAAATGAACTGCAACCCTATTGGCCTTCTGTAACGTCTTGAAAACCTAGTTTTTCCCTTGGGTGTTGGGTCATGGCAGTGGATGAGCCCATCCTGAAGTGACTTTGAATTGGAATATGTATTAGTCTGGCCTCAGTTATCCTGTATTATGGTGTTCTGTGTGTTTTGATATTGGTGTGTTTAGCCACATACAAGCCACTCAGAGTATCTGCTTGTGAGTTGGGCAGCCCCATAAATTGTCTAAATAAATAAATAGATCTCCAGGGTCAGAGCCCAGAAAAATTCCATCACAGTTTTAATGAGTAGGCTTTGATCATTTTTCTTAACATCGTCAGAAATTGAATTGGTGAGTAAAGTCTGCAAGCAAGCTCCAGAAGCATGTCATCCGCACCATGCAATCAAGTGTGTTTGATGGATGCAGAACTTGGGAGTCTCATCTGGAAGGATGACAGAAAGGGGAGGTACCAAGGTCAAGAGGGTGGCAGAGGCTGAAAGGAAGTCCGTGGCGGCCACTGCCACTGGAGAAGGCAGAACATAAAGAAGTAATGATAGAGAAAAGTCACGTGGTCATCAATGTAATTGTTGATGGTTATTGTCTGCAACTGACTGTATTTGTGAAATGTCACAATTCCCACTCCTTTGGAGCTGAGGAAGGAGTCCCTGATCTGCAGTTGATAAATAGGTTTGCGTACAATATGGTGGCAGTGGATCACACCAAGGAGTATTCTGCCTTAAATGCCATAAATATTGTAACGCTTGGGAATCATTCAGGGTACAGACCTAATTAGAGCTCTTCCTGGATGCTGCCTGGCAACTGGGAAGAGCCAAAAAGCTTGCTAAGCTACTTGTTAAGTTGTCCAAACTGCAGGTGGGATATAAATTTAATAAATAAATAAATAAATAAATAAATAAATAAATAAATAAATACATACATACATACATACATACATACATACATACATACATACATACTTGTGATGTGGCTAAGACTCTCCACTGCTATTTCACATACAGGGTGAGAACCCTGTTTGAAATACATTTCCATCCACTGATTCTCTTCTACTTCTGAACCAAGTTTGCCAATTCTTAATCCAATGAAATCCATTGGCTTTTTAAGACACTCTGCTAACAAGTCTTATCAATTGCTTGATTCAGCTCCAGTGTGATGAAAAAATTAACATTGACCTGGGATGATGTCAACCATGCCTGTGTTAGGAATAAGAATCAGGGTATTTGGGATCTTTTTCTTGTAAAACAGATGAGTAACGAACAGGGCATCTTTCTGAAGCTGGGCACATTCTCAAGACAGTGAGAGTTGAGATAAGCTGCAGGGTGATAGGAAGGATAAGATCAGTGTTGACTGTCTGGATAGAAGAAATGAGCTCTGAAATGTTTCAGGAAAATAAGATGCATCAGCTACAGGCCTGAGTGAAGGTGGCATTGTTGTCAGGAATGACAAATTGCAGAACGTAGATAGAATTTTGGAAACAAAGGGAAGACAAATCCTTTGTGAGTCCAAGCTTCAATTGATGTGAAAGATATTCATAGAGGAATCTGCACAAAAGAGGTTGTTATTAAACTTCATCAGATTTCCAAAGCATTCCTCTGCTGAATCTAAATCAATAGCCACCTTGGCCTTTTTTGATTTCTTACGATGGAGACCCTGTATGGCTTCTCTTCCAGCTGTGTGTTCATCAACTGAACTTGACTTAAGAAAGCAAGCTATTTTATTTTCTCTGGATTTGGGCACAGATCTGAATCACAAAAAAGTGTGAATCTGCATTGTTTTATTGGCTGCTAGCTACCCACAGTGCTGCTGACTGAGAATGTACTCTAATGGTTCCATTGGCCCAGGAATCAGAAAAACGTTGCAAGAAATGTTGTTCAAATGTTTTCCCTCTTTCCTTTAAAGTTGGCCTGAGTGGAAGGATCCAAATTTCCCTCAAAAGTTCATTTACTAGTGCAATTTTAACATCAAGAACAAACAAACAAACAACAAAAAATCTGGGTTGAAGCCTGATTAAGGGTGTTGCACTCTGGGTCCAGTGAATCCAATATAAAAACTAAGACATGACTGATTACTTCTATTGTGGTTCTACATATTTCCACTTGGGAATGGATTCAATGAAGTTACTGTCAGCCCTTCAAAACAGACCCGATCAGGAGACACACTTCAGAGAAAGATTAGAACTATACTTATAATAACAGAACCATGCAAGACTGATTGTGCTTTCCCTTCCCTTCCCTTCCCTTCCCTTCCCTTCCCTTCCCTTCCCTTCCCTTCCCTTCCCTTCCCTTCCCTTCCCTTCCCTTCCCTTCCCTTCATATCCCAGTGAATCATGGAGGAGCCTGTCTGAGTCTCTTCCCAATGCTCTCTTACTTCCGGGACTTAAGGAAGGCTTCAGTCCTCTTGGCTTCTGTAACAGTTCTTGCCTGTTTCCCACAAGGTCATCTCCCTGACTCTCTGCAGTTACTTCAGGTTGGTACCCCCTTCTTCAGTCTGCCGTAGCACCAGAAAGATTGTTAATGGATGGGAAGACTCTCTTTCATCTTCCAGTATGCTCTCAACTTTAACAATGAGGGGCAACTGATCACAGCCTACAAACACCTGGATCCATGAAGGTTGTCATATCCGGAGAACTCTTTTTCTAGTTCTACTTCCTCCCATGACATTATAATAAGGCCACAATTGCAGGGTCAGGTGAAATGTCATGACTGCCCAGCAGGCTTTGGAATGAGATGTTATAGGTATATATCCAATGGCCACACTAATCTCTCCCTACATGTTAAGTTCAGCAGAATTCATTCACTTTACTCTTACCATTTTCTCAGCCAAGGTGATAGTTTGCTCGAGTTAAACTTGGGCCGTTCAATATTTGGGGGCCTGAGTCACAGCTCATGTCATTGCTCAAATCTTGAGTTGTTGCTGCAGGTCAACATGTTTTGTATGATATTAATTTATCCAGTGTCAGACTTAAGGTGACTTCAGTCAGTTGCACAATTCATATAATGACAGCACCTGTCATATAGAAGCTTGAGGGCCATTTAACATTTGCATTACACTATTACTCATAAACACAATTTCATTCCTGAAGAACAGGAACTGAAGGCAAAACCAAGATCCATATCCAGATTCTTTATGAGAAAACAATATTTAGAAGGAAAACTGAACATGGATTTAAGCAAGGGATGAAACAATGAGCTTTAAGCTCTGTGGTCCCTTAGTGGTATTCTTCTGGGGCTCACGGGGTAGCATGGCAAACAAGGGAATCCCCAGGGAGGTCAAAAAAGTCAAGATGGTAGATGCAAACACCATCAAAGCCCTGTTCCTTTTCATTTGTGCACATACATATATAACATAAAAAGTGGTGAGGCTTTGACCATGTAGTCACGTCCACCATCTTGATTTTCTTACACATTCTGTGGATGCCCTTGATTTCAGAAGGCCACAAGGATCCATTTTTCACTCTGACACCTTCTTTCCTCCCGTTTTCAGATACCCTTTTCTCTTTGTTTCCGTTCTCTTTCTCGTAGCTATTTCTGAAGCTATAGATTGCATATAAGGCAGTGTTGTCCAAACTTGGCCACTTTAAGATGAGTGGACTTCAACTCCCAGAACTGATGTAAAGCTGCTTCTGGAATGCAAAGACACCCCCTCCTTTTGATAGCTGCATTTTAGAACTGGTCTGCACATCTGTAAATCAATTTAGTTTGAAAGCCAGCATTCTCCTACAGTTCTTTATGGTTCTGTGGGATGCATTTTGCCTTCTTCAGATGAAAAGGAGCACGTGTGTGCATTTTTCAAAAGTGCTCTAATATACCTTTTTATAGGGTGCTTGCGATTGAGTTAACCATGCATCCCGCCTATCGTACGAGAGCAGAAGACAAGCCAGGAGCTTCCAGGGGTGCTGAGCACTTCTCCTAGTTGCCAGGGGCCTGGGCAATGGACAATCAATTGTCTTGTACCTCTGCTGCTGAAATGGGTCCTATAGTACCTGGGGCTGAAAAGGGATGGCTGTCATGACTGGTAAATCAAAGCATTTTTCTTCTGTCGTCATGGGTGATAAGTTTGTAGAGCAGTCCTTGAGTCCCTTCCCCCACTTCATCCATAGTCCTAAGGTTGTGTAGCGCGCATTACCTAATAATTACTGTTCCACTTCAATAAGTTGCAGGTGTTTTCTCCTCTCCGCTGTAACTGTTTGAAAGCAGCACAAAACTTTGTGTGTCTGGGGAGAAGAGGAGATCGAAGGCTTCCTATGCGCTGGAAGCTTTTTGAGAACAGATGTCAATTAGATGGTGAAACCTCTTGGTTGAACTTGGTTTACTTTGTGTGAGTATCCATGGGCTATTAAAGAACATTTTCTGCTCCCCGTAAGCTAAGGCAAGTGTTTCAGCGCTATGATTGAAGTAACTTCTGTGAGATCTGTAAAAGTTATCCTGCTATTTCCCTCTCCTCTTGTTGCTACTCTTGAGCAGGCAGGGTGAAACTCAGCTAATCCTAAATCCAAAAGTTTCCAATCTAAACACACTTTTTCCTAACCCAGTCTTCACCTTTTCCAAGAATAAGATCAGGATGGGCAATGTGTGGCCCTTAATCTAAATTAAGACCTTGGCCTCATTTCAAATGCCTTCTGTGAGATGTACCTATCCCTTATATCAGTGTTGTCCAAACTTGGCCACTTTAAGATGAGTGGACTTCATCTCCCAGAATTAGGACGAGAAAATGAAAAGAGCACATGAGTAGAAAAAGATCTGGGCTGGATCCGATCTAGTCCATCCTGTTTTCCATAATGGCTGGCCAGAAACTGATGGGAAGTTCACAAGCAGGATATAAACACCCTTGTACCCTCTTGTTTGTATTTCCAAGCAGGCCATTGTCCCTGACACTGGAAGTAATCTGTAACCATGATGGCTTTCCATGTATTTCTCTCCATGTATTTCCCTAATCCTCTGTAACGAGGCTATCACTTGCATTTCTAGGTCTCCCCACTCCCACAATCGCTGAATGGTGTACATCATCTGGATAATATTAGAAGCAAGTAAAATCCCAACCATTTAGAGTAAAAAACAAAAGAAAACCAATTAATGTTGCCATCTACCAAGGGGAGGTTAGATCTTCATGCCCACCAATTGTTTATATCTTTTGAAAGAGAACATCATAGTTATTATCATTATTGTCATCATTATTGTCATGATCGTCATCATCACCATCAACCTTATCAGGATCCTTCAAATAATGTAACATTTAAACAATAAAGTATACTTGCAACATCATAAAAGCACGTAGGAGCAAAAGAAGAAACACACCAACCAAATGGGTGGAAACTAAGGGAAAAAAACTGAGGGAGAAAAAAATATTCTTTATTAAAGCAAAGATCTCTGCTGCATCTTGTTTCCACCAGTCTAGCTTTTCCTGGTGCCAGAAGATATAAGAAGGCCTCGGATGAAGATGGTATATTACAAATGGATTTTGTGGGAGGAGTCTTGAGCAGGTAATAGCACCTACCTGTTTTCACCGCTTTCTACAATGTAGCGGGTAAGGGGTTCATCCACGTTTCAGGAGGGGCAGTTTATTTCAGAGGTTCAGGGCCACCTCTGAGAAGGTCTGATTCCCAGATCCTGCTCCTTCCAGCCTCTAAAGCATCCCCAATTTGCAGGGAAGCTCATGAGGAGAAGGTCTTGAAGGTATCCTGAATCTGAGTCCTGCAGGTTTATAGGTAAATACCCACTGTAGTCTGAAGCCTATTAGCAACCAATACAATGGAGGCAAAACAGGTGTTATACCACTAAATTGGCTGTCACCTATCAGCCTATGGACTGCCACATTCTGTATGAATTGCAGCTTCCAGATAGCCTTCCAGGGCAAGTCCAGGTACAGTGCTCTACAGTAACCCAGTCTCAAGGTAATAAGCACGTGAGGCCCTATCACTAATGATTTTTATAAAGCTAAGCCAGGTCAGACCTGTTCAGTACTTGTATATCCCAGGATATACCAGGCCTGTAGGCCAGAATGAGAAGACTAAAAAAAAATCTCAGTAGAAAACATCTATATTTTTGCCCAGAATGTATCCATTACTCATCAGGAATTCAGCTTTCCATGAAGGACAAAGCAGTCTCTCAATTAGTCTACCCACCACTATTTGGAGTGTAGAAATCAAAATCAACAGTTGAATTAGGTTCCAAAACAAATTAAGAGATAATGTGGGTGATATATGGTGATATATGGGCTGTCTTATCAATGTTTCCCCCCCTGACAGGTTCAGGTTAGGTTCAGACAGTCACCATACATGTACACAATAGATAATGTGCGTCTAGAAGGAGAGATGTCCACTCACCTTCACAAAGGCAGATACCTTTCACTCTGCTGGATGTGTGAAATTATGAGGCAGAATGGGAAGAGGGACCTGAAAGAGAAAGTTTGGACCAAGGCTTAATTAAAACTTAGTTTTTATTCATTCTTCACACTGAGAAGGGAGATACTAGTTTTAATTTATAATATTCTGATAGTCTGTATGATAAATGGCATCATTTCCTTTATCATAGGGAGAAAATGCTCATTTTTAACAGACTGCCACGAGCCAGTGGTCTGCCTGGAATATTGCATTTTCATTTGTAGCTTTCAGCACTTTTATATATTGTCTTTTCTTATTTTTGAAATAAAATTTGATTTAGTTCATCTCTAGTGAGAGTGGTCTGCCTTCCAAAGAGGGGAGGAAGGGCCAAATCCTCTGGTCACATGTTTATACGCTATGTGGCCAGGAAGTAGCATTACTAAAATTACTTCCATTGTTTACTTGTTGACCTTTTCATTGACAGAAAGGCAGCATAGATTGTGAGAGCCGTAGCTTTTTCACTCGCAGGAGTTAGGAGAAGATGCGAAGTGAGGCTTGAAAGATAATCGGTGTCAATGCAAACTACCAAAACAGACATTAGAGCCAGGGTGCGAGGACCAAGAGAGATTGTGAAGGAGGAGGTTTAACACTTCCAGCCTTCTACCCTATGGATTCAGCCAGCCATTATGCTATTGACTGTAAAGCACCTGCCATACAATAGATTACATTTTGCACAACATTCTCCAAGACACTTCAGAGTCCTCCTCCTCCTAAGCAGGAAATGCTTTGAAGACCTTTGGTCCACTATTTGCGCGTTGGACTATTCAACTAAGGACCTTAACGAGATTACCATCCTAATGGATAGGAAATCTATATAGAATTCAAGAATTCCAGATCCATTAATCTCTGAAGCTGTATCAATTTAGTAGTCCCAAAATATCTAAACTTTATTAGGACCTTTCAAGCCCTTGGTGACTGACTTCTTTCAAGCCTTTTTATAACACTGTTCTAGAATTCAGAGTCATTCTTAACCTTCCATTCATTAATTTCATTGGATGGTCCTGAATTCTAGAGGGGAATGTTTTCTGTATTTACATTCAGGAAATATTTAACACAGTTTCTCTTATTCTTTTTCTGAACCAGAAATCTTCAAATGATATAGCCTTTCCTCACTGGGAAAAAAAAAATGTTATTCATTTTAGTAATCATATATGTAATTCTGTGTATCTGTGACATCTTAATTTCAGATGAAGAGATCTCCAATGAACACAGCATCCCAAGTGTAAATTTTACTTAGATTTTGAATTATGGACTGATTTTTCACCTAGCATGCTGAATAAGATAGAAAGTGAACAATATTTTTGTTGCTTTATTTTGCTACTTCCCCTAAATAAATTGTATTGCACTGATAAAGGAGTTAGACTAGGACTAGAGAGATTGAGATTCAAGTTTATCCTCAGCCATGGAAGCTTGCTGGGTGTCGTGGGGGGCAATAGTCGCCCACAGGGGAGCTCCTGGAGATAAAATGGACAATGGATGCCAGGATTATGACAACATGCAAAGCTTTATTAAGTAATAGAAGCAACATACTTACACAGGGGAGCTCTCATCCTGATCAGACAGTGATGGGAGAGGCAATTTGTCATGACGTGTCTGTAATTATGGGTTCCTTAGGGCTCAGGTTTATTGTTCTGGGCACCCCCCTCCCATCCAGCACCAGGAAACAGTGCCAGGGCGACTGATCATGAGATGGACATTTGTGTATTCATATCAGTAAAAGCATTCAAAGGGGAAGCCGGCAGGAAGTCGCAAGTTGCAGTCATTTGAGGTCCTTGCTTAAGACCACAACTGGGACCCCTGGAACTGCCATCACTAAGTGGCACGGTCACGTGTTTTTTTAACTTACAACCATGTCGCTTAACCATGGAGTTTCTGGTCCCAATTAGAGTCGTTAAGTGAGGACTACCTGTACAATAATATTAGCATCTATATGTTCAATAAATGCAATAAATAAATAAATGCTGCGAAAGCTGTCGTTTTTAGTGAAGCACTTACATTTCTCTTTAGATGCTAATAATAACTCATATGGATCACATGTGCATATGTGTACATGTGTGTGAAACGTTGAAAGCCCACATCCCTTTAGAGTTCTTAATTGCACTGAGTCACAAGCAGCACTCTTGGATAAATCATTTAGATTAAAAACATTAGAGAGAGTTTGTTTTTTTAATCTGTTTGGGATTTCTCCATCCTGAATAATTTGGTGATAATCTCTGACAAATTAGGATAGGATACATAGCACAGATTCTTCTCCAATGAGATTCCGAGTATTTACTATCCTAAAACATTGGTGAGCCCTGGCTGATGGTGGCAGAAGACACTGAGATTATTCCTCGCTCTACCTCATTCATGCATATGCTTGCTTGTCAATTTTAATCATTTTTCCTGATTTATCTGAGACAGAAGCTCATCATGCTGGTTTTTTCACCTACTTCACTATTTACCACAAGGGGCTTTACAATTACTGTCACGCAGATGTCTGTGTGAGTTAGCTAGTCACAAGAGCAGAGCAGGAAAATCAGCTAGACAGATAAGAAGAGAGGCGAGCTTCTTGAGGCCTGAAGTGAAAGAGATTTCTCACATTTGTCACTCGAAGCAGAGTGACGGTGAGTCCTTATGGAGTCATGATCCCCTCTGGAGCGAACCTGGCAAACACATCAAGTCTTGTAGGACCTGGGTGCAACTCAGAAAGATTTTCCTCAAAATCCAATGAGCTAGGCCCAGCCAGACAGGCCATTTTACCACGCTACCTCCAATTCATGCCCAAGGCAGGCAGAACAGCCAGTATCCCCAGCTTATTCATTCCCCCCAAAGTGGGACAGGCTTTCATGGAATGAATAGAAGAGAATATGTGTAGCTCAGAGTTGAACTGTAGAGTCCTTGGGGTTCTCCGAGCTTGGTTGTTTTCTTGCAAACCTTTTGTTACCTGGCTAGGTAACATCTTCAGTGCTAGGCCTTGGTGGAGGTTTGCCTGCATGCAAATTTCTCCCATCTGTGTGCTTTCTGAAGTGTTTGACGCCCATATGTGGTACCAATGGCACCTAGCACTGAAGATGTTACCTAGCTGGGTAATGAAATGTTTGCAAGAAAACAGCCAAGCTCAGAGAACCCCAAGGACTGCACAGTTCATGGAACAGACACGTGCGGATTTAGATAAAGAGAAACAACAATGTAAATAATCACTGTAATTAAAGATAAATACATTAGACACCATTCAGACATTCATTACTGTGAACTGTCTTCTCTTCCTCTAGGTCTTTAAATTCTAAACTCCGACTGAACTGCCATTTAAATATTCAACAAAGGGTATGAAATATTGAGCACCCTCAATAGTCAACAGTTGCAACATTTCTTGCAGGTTCTAATAATTGCTGTGTAATTGTTATGTAGTTCAGGGGTATCCATGGAGGGGGTGTCCAAAAGCCAAGATGGTATCTGCAACCGAGTGATCAAAGCCTTGCCCCTTTATGTCATGATGCACGTAAAAAGGAAATGAGGCTATAATTGTATGGTCATGGACGTTATCATTTTTTTTTTTAGGTTCCCCTCATGGATGCCCACCACTGTTTAACTGATGTTGTTTTATTCCTGTGTGATGATCTTCTGTTGCTATCGGTTTTATTGATCTGTTTAATCCTCTGTAAGCTTCCCACAGTCATTAGCGATTGGGCAGCCTTAGAAATTGTTTAAATACACACCTAAATATACGTAGACTTGCCGACATACTTTACCGACCACGTTTTGGAGGCTTCAATTGATGTATAGATTATTATGTGCTATGAACTCGTTGTCGACTCTTAGCAACCACATAGATAGATTTTCTCCATGACAATCTGTCTCTAACTTGGTCTTCCAATGGTGCCCCCATCACTGCTGTAACTGAGTTGTCCTCTTCTTCTCTTGCTGCTGGTTGTCCTCTTCTTCTCTCTCCTTCTACCTTTCCCAGCAATTGAGCCTTCTCCAGAGAGCTAGGTCTTTCCCTAAAGTCTCTGAAGTAGGATAATTTGAGCCTGGTCATTTGTGCCTCGAGTGAGACCTCTGGGTTGATTTCTTTGTTTGGGGTGTGAGTGTAATCATCTCTTAGTTATCAAACTTAGTGCCTTCTACTAACTCCTGTAAGACAGAAGCTAGGCTGATAGGTTTGCAGTTTCCTGGTTTCTCTCATCTCTCTGTTTTTGAAATGGTACTATTTGCAGTGTTTTCCTAACCTAATTTAGCGATAAGCTGCTCCTTTGCATTAAAAGATGAACTAAAATGCTGAATGAATGGTGAAGAAGATGACAGTCATTTATGGCTACTAAAATCACTGACCTTCTTCTCTATGAATGTGTTTGTTGAAGATCAGTATTCTAAGCCTGGAAAATCGACCTTCCGCACTTACAATTTATTTTTGCTCCAATGCAGTAAGTCTGGAGCAATGCAAAAAAGCCTAAAGCCCTTTTAAAAACTTGTTAGCTAGTTAGGGAAGTTAAATTCCTCTTTCCTAATGCAGAGATTTCACAAGGGGATACGTGACTCTTAATGGGAGATCTTCAAGATTTAATGAACACCTGCAATCCAGCACAGGTGAATGGTTTTGATGAAACATTTACAAACCACTTTCGTAATGAGCATAATTAGGCTTTCAGACTGCTGCCCCTTCTGAAGCAAAACCAGATCTTCAGTTCACTTCATAAGTTGCCGTAATACCCATGGTTCTCAATGAATTCCCAGCTGTTCTGTCATTATTTATGAAACTCACAGCTTTCAAGAAGAAAGGGCTCTGTAGAAGCCCTGGGATTTCCATGCCTAATTAGATCAGTCTTCTATATATTGCATTTTGCTGCCTGGCTAGCACTGATCATCACTGATCAGTCTGAAATGTACAACGTTTTTCTTAAATCAGGGCAAATGCTTAATTTTAGTAGGTATGCTGAATATCATTCATATCTTGTTCCATACACAGGCATGCAACATGACATCATGGTGCAAATCTTGGCCTTTTCATACTTGTGAACAGACATGCACCAGGATAGAAATAATTGTGACATTTTCTCATCCCTCCCCCTTCCTCTCTTCCTCTGAACATCCAGGTGTAATGCCTGTGGCTTCCCAAGTGTTCAGAAAATTCCTGGCTAGGCTACATGCAATTTAGAGCCAATATGGTTTTCATAGGGCAAGACTTGATACAATTCAGCTGGTGGTATCCTGAAAAGATAAATCTCTCTCCAAAAATAATAGGACCAAAGCAATGGAAAACAACTAGGAGCAATGAGTGTTCTATCCTAATGTCCTTCTACCCTAAATTATTTTAGAAGTTAACTATTTGGTGTATGTCTGAAACACAATCCTAATTGTGCTTTACACAGTAAGATGAATCTCATGTTGTAGCAGAACTTTGGGATCATCTGTACAAACCATTTGGAGAGACCCTTTGTGGAGTTCTCTGGAAGCCCTGAACAGCCGCTCTAAGGATCTTCCAGCTTCTTTGACCATAAATGTGCATTCACAGAAGATACCTCCACTAGGACTGACTCAGAGTGATAAAGCTTCTGGAGATGGTTATGTAAAAAGCCAGATGCAAGCTTTTCCACTGAGGAACAAAGGGACCTTGCCAGATCATTGAAGGCTTTTAGAAAGAAAATTAGAAGGTCTCCACCCTCAGGTAAGAGAAATGTATTGATTCTCAATTGAAAATAGTACACTTATTGGAATATTTGCAACCCTGTTCTTTTTATCCCAGTACATTTTGCTAAAAGGACTCATTGATAATCGGTGCTTAGAAAGGAATAAATTTTGGGTTTAGGCAACTGCCAAAGAGCCTGAAACTGGCTGGGGTACAGATGAATCTAGGTGGGTGAGTAATATTTAGAGGACTAGACTTCAGTTCTGTGAAGCTTTTCAGAGATGTGTCCTCAGGCCAAAGAGACAGAATCAGTAGGTTCATTATGCAAGCACCTAAAGATGCACAGAAATCTTTTTTCTGCCCCTTTGAGAACTCACAAGTTGAAACCAAGGAGCACAGATGTTTGTGCTATTCTGTCATTCATACTTCATCTCTAGACCATTCCATCATTTGCTGCTGTGGATTTTTTCCATTTAGCAATAATGCATTTCTGAGTGATTACAAACTGCCAAGAGATGACATGCTAAACAAGATCCGTTGGCTCTCTAATTAGCTGACGGCTTGATTGCTTCCATCCTTGGGCCTTGCTGGTGCTTACAGGAAAACAAGAAGTCTGCCCAGAAGAGCCAACTGTCAGTTGCTTGGCCTGGCCTGGCCATAGCATTTCCCCCTCTTATTAATGAATAAACCTTTCATTCTTCTGCCAAAGTTAGACAACGGTTATGGCAGTCAAACTCCAGTCTAGACATGGCAGAAAGTTTCTTTATCTCTGAGGTTTTGGGGGTCAATGTTTTGAGACGGAGGACTGAAGGGTAAGAGGCCTCATTCTGCCTGCCAGTCACAAGGACTGACGTTACACTACTGCTCTTCACGTTGCTTTGGGATGTATCTTCATCCTTGTGTCGGGATGTAATTTTGGAAAAAGGAAACGCTAGTGCCCTTTCGATAGGTATACATTGCAAAGTTAGCTAGCTTTAGTTCTACATTTTCAAGCATGTCCTCCACACAGATGGGGCCACCTGCCCTGCCCACCACGTGCTGCCACAGGTCTTTTCTTGTGCCCTCACATTCTCCCATATGGCACCCCTGAAATTTGGTGAGATGCTTTTTCAGAGTTTTGCTAAAGTAATAACAAAAATACGTGTATAATGTTTAACACACTTTTTAAAAAGTGAACCCTATGGCACAAAATAACCCCCAGCCTTATTCCCTCTGATGTTTCTTTGCCTCCTGCCACCCCTCCTTTTGATACCATGAAGTACATGCTTTTGTATTCTGTATATAATATATTTATTTTTTGCATTCTGTTCCCTGTATATATCTTTCTATCCTATTGTCTGAGACTGGCTGACCAGAAAGGAGGCAAAGGGAAGGAAAGATAAAAGGGCTGAGGAATGCAGACTATAACTATCAATTGGCACCATTCAGAGTTGACAAATGGAAACATCTATCATGATTTCATGGCTGGTACTAATAAACAAGGACATATATTGCTTTCTTTCCTTGAGAAAGGAACTGAAAACACCAGACAGAAGGAAATGAATGAGGCTGGAACAAAATATAAGAACAAACACAAATTGTAAGAACCAGCACAGGTATCATGACCTATTGACTGAGAAAGTATAAAAGATGGATGTGTGGTATTGGAAAGGTGAGATTCATCTCAGTTTCATCAGGACAAAGAGCTCTTTTGAACCTTCCAACTTCCTTTTGTTTACCTGACCAGTGGAGAAAAATGGTCTTCTTCTCCTTCTTCTCCTTCTTCTCCTTCTTCTCCTTCTCCTTCTCCTCCTTCCCTCCCTCTTGGACTGTACAAAGCCACAAAGCTTGAGAATCCCCAGCATTGTTGGTCAAGAAAGTCAAGATGAAGGTTATAACTGGAAGGAATGTACCATTATACCCGTGATGGAAGGCATGAGCGGGGAGGATTCTGGAATGGAGCTTCAAGGTTGCCAGGAGGGGGAAGAGGGGTTCCAGGGGAAGCATCTCCTCAGCCCCCAGCTGGAGTGTGGGAAAGTCAAGAGGAGGAGACTGGCCCCTCCCTGAGGGCATCATGGTTATAGTTGCTGTTGTTGGGGATTAGAATTAGCCTGGTGAGATTCTGTCTATTAGGTGTAAGCTAATAAAGGAGGTGAACTGATTCTGGACTGTCTCGCTGCTGTTCTTGGGCTGAACCAGACAATACCCCATAATGTGGGTAGGTTTAATTTCTGATAAAAACAGAGCAGCAGTCAAAAAATGGTTTTTATGCTCTGAGGTCTCTCTTAACCTATTATGTAAGTATCCTGTTAATTCCAGCATCAAGCAACCCATGTTTTCATGTCCTAATGTCATTTTTGTCACTTACTGAGGTAGGGACATCAAGCCTGGGCAAATCTCACCCTAACTTTTGGTGAGGCAGGGAAATTTGACTTTCATGTCCTTATAATGTATACTTTGACCTTTAGATGAAAATAAAGAGAAGAGCATTATGGTTTGGTGGAGGCTGATGAATGACCGTGTAATATTAGCTAATTTTTTCAGGCTTCAGTGCATAATTCAGCCTGATATGATCATTAGCATACAAAGGAAGGAAGGAAGGAAGGAAGGAAGGAAGGAAGGAAGGAAGGAAGGAAGGAAGGAAGGAAGGAAGGAAGGAAGGAAGAAACCTTTTGGAAATTCCAGGCAATGCTGTGAGCAAAGGGTGCTGAGTGGAGACATGATATCAGGTACTGTATATAAAAAGGGACTGTAGGGAAGATGTGATTCTAGCTATCAAGTTTTCATTTAATTATAAAGAAAGCATTATTCATGGTAAGATTTCTGCAACAGTGGAACAGTCTACCTGTGGAGGTCATGGGCTCTCCATCTTTGAAGGTTTTTGTGAAGCAGCTGATCAGCCATCTCTCATGGATGCTTTAACTGGTTTTCCTGCACATTGCAGGGAGTTCACCTAGAGGATCTTTGTAGTTGCTTCCACCTTCATAATTCTATTATTTATTTCTAGTGAGCATGTTGAAATGGTGCAAAGGAGGTGCTCTCCGTGTTAATGGCCTCTATGCTTTAATATAGGAGAAATTGGTGTCTTCCAGAAATTTCAGACTCCCTCTCCTCAAAACTTTGATCATGGGCCACTTTACCTGGTTTTATGGGGAGTCATAATCCACACCATTCCAAAGAAAACACCTTGTTTCTTTCTGCTATAATGCATAAAACATAAGTATGTGGCTGTCTGATGAGATACTCAGAAGTGACATTCATGATCTGTAACTGAAGAAGTTTGCAGAATCCTGA
Source organism: Python bivittatus (assembly GCF_059951505.1). Lineage (NCBI taxonomy): Eukaryota > Metazoa > Chordata > Lepidosauria > Squamata > Pythonidae > Python > Python bivittatus. The sequence goes on from NW_028277121.1 coordinate 2,213,442, forward strand.
CCTGCTTCACAAACAACTCCAAGGCTGTAGGATCAAAGTTCAAAGGAGCCCATTTAATATTGTTCTTTATCTTTGCTGAATTGTTTGCAAGATGCCCTTGAAGAAGATCACTGGAGCCAATGTTTTCAAGTTTCAAATAATATCAACTCTCAAATAGCATTCTAGACGGTATTGTATTTCTCTACTCTTTATCATTCCTCTCTGCAAAATATGGAGGAACGTTGTGTGTTCTCAGGAGGATGTGGAGTCAAAATGCAATGCTTTTATAAGCATTTAAAACAGATATTTAATGGCTACAAGAGACAACTAGCGAGATTTGCTTTAGAGAGATACATTTTCAGTTAAATTAGAAACCACCCGCTCCCCCTCTCCCCAACCAATTGCTGGGAAGCAGGTCTCATTACAGTATCCACTAAAGATAGGAGGGAAAGAAGTTGTGCAAAATCTCAAAATCCCAAATCAATAATTAATAATCTTCCCGCCATGTATGATTACTAAACTGTATTTCTCATTCTACAGATACACTGAGATTTTAAAATTACTTCAAAGCCTTTTACAATGGTTGTCCTTCGTTGATAATGTAGCTCCCCCACAATTTTGTAAGCCACGAAAGCATGGCTGGAAGATTGTGATTTTTGTTCAAGATAACATACAAGTATTTAAGTATGATTCCACACGTGTCAGCCCATAGAGGTAGTCTAGACAAGAAGCACCAACCATGAGTACTAACATTAACTTTATTGTAAGGTTACAGTAAGAGAAACTTGCAAGTATGAAAGTACATCTCTCCTCCATCAACTTTACAGTCCAAGAAACCAGGGAGGGTCCCTTCTGAGATGTTTGCCATGCCCCCGTTCCTTCCGTGGACTCAGCTGCCTCTTATCTGACCGTTGCCTAGCCTGCTCCTCCTCCACCACCACCTCCTGTCTCTCAAGGATGTCCTCACACACCATTACAACATGTGGACTGTATTTATAGCACACCTTATCTCTGAAATGCCAGTTGGGAAAAGGGGAGATTGGTCCATTATTTAGTGCAAATTTATGTTTCTTAACCCGATACATGAACAAAATAAGTCTTTTTCAAGTAAAAAACTCAAATCCTGTTGATTTCATGGCCATATCCGCGCAGCTTTTTAGTATCAATATGGAACTGGTGTGCCATTGCCTTCTTGGATATGTTTGTTTGTTTTCACTTCTCAGTTCAGATGATGGCCCTGGGATTTCATCCAAGAACTAATCAGGTTGACTCTGCTTAGCTTTTTGAGATCTCCTAAGGCCAGCTACAGCCCTGGAATGACCATTAAGCAAAAGAAGCCCGTGATTAGGGCACCAAGAAGGGGGACACCCCAGAGTTTTTTCCTCTAGATATCATGCCCTTAACTCTTTCACTGCCACAGTTGGTTTTGGTCAATTTTTTTTGTAATATGTTCATATCTGCGGTGCTCAAGTTTAATCTGCATTAATCTGTTAAAAAATGTTTTCTTTGGCAGGGCGAGTGACTAAAGTTTAAGTATTTGGTTTTAAGTTGTCATGAGATATCGTATTTGTTTCTATCTCATTGCCAAGGTTGAAAAACACTGCTGTGCATGAATAAAGCAAAGTTATAGGCCCCAACTCAAAAAATGCCTATAGAAATGGAAGTATGCACAGAGCGCCACTTTGTATTATGGAAATCACTTGGAAAATATATTAGGAAAAGTGTGTACAAAAATTTGTAAATGATGGGAAAGTATATAAAAATGATTACAGGAAGAAAGAGGCATTACAAAATTTGCAAAACAAACAAAATCTACTTGAAACATAGCAAAAGTGCATAAAATAATGTGCATCCTATTGTACACAATATATGAGAGTTGTACACAAAATGTGCGTAGCATTTTCTACAATCGTAATATCAGCTTTGAGAAAATCACAGACTAATGCAGAAATGGGTTGGAATAAATGCAACACCTGCAAATTAGAAATGAAGTGAATCAAAACTTGACAGTCACTCATCTGTTGGTGGGGCATAATATTTTTGTTTTATGTTCATCCTTGTAACATATAGGGAGAAACTGGTGTCATGCGATCATGGGAGTGGCTGCTTCCACATGATAAATCCCTACCCCTACCCTGTTTTTATATATGTCGTATGTGTAATGCATGTAAAAAAGAGGTGTGGATCCTATTGCATGGACATAACCATCATATTGACTCCCTTACCATGATGCCCCTGTATGGGGGCTGAAACCAAGCATGTTTTCTCACTAGCCTGCGTGACTTTGGTGGGGTGGGGGGTGGGCAAAAGCAAGCCCGCTAGTTCTAAAAGCAGTGCTTAAATTGCAACGCTGCTACCACCAGCCTCTGTTCTCTACTCCTCCCCTCCCATTGAGTAAGAATTTCTGAAAATCCAAAATCATTAAAAGTACATTTGCCATCACACTGTGAACACTTTTCAATTTATTCCCAAGCATTTGTCAAAAGACTTTGATGGAAAATATTCTGCATAACCCTGAGACAAAATTCCAAGCCATGAAATAAAAGTTTTAATCAGTAGTATATGATTCTAGGTACTAGTTTTTGATGCTGTCATTCAGCGGTAGTTTTCCAATTAGGGTGTGATTCTGTAGGGTCAGGGAGAGACTGGGATGGCTGAATTGTGCTGTTGAACGCCATGGCCAAACGCTATTCAGAATCATGACATCCATGCTTGCCTGTGCTATACTGATATTAGAGATCATTCCTTCTCTGTTGATCATTTGTCATTTGGAGCTCAGAGATAAAGCGGAAAAATTGTGATAAAAATGTCTTTGGAATGCAGCTTTGAAGGACAACTCATGGTAACTGGTTTTTTATGAAATATAGTGGTATCAGTTTCACATCATAACATAACCATATTCAGGCATCCAAAGAGGATGAAATTTCACTCTGCAACCATTGTGTGTGTGTGTATGTGTGTGTGTGTATATATACTGTATATATATATATATATATATATATATATATATATAAAAGAAATTTTTAAAAGAATAAAAATCACATAATTTTTGAAAGAAACAAGTAAGGAAAGTAAAGAAAAGTAATAGGTAAATGAAAATAAGCAAAGAAAGAAACAGAAAAAAGAAAAGCGAAAAGTTATAAAGAACTGGCTTCCGGTCTTCTTAACAGCAGTTACAAGTGCATTTATATTTTACCCTCTCTCCCTAAGGTTACAACATAATTTCCTTCTTTCCATAGTCCACCCTTTCTGATCATTGAACCCATAAGTCACAGGTTCATTTTTCCCTTTTTTGTAGCAAAAAGTCCATAAGGGGTTTCTTGTCGCTAATAAATGTAGTTCTTGCATTTTCTCGAATCAGACAAGTCAGTTTTGCCATCTCTGCAAATGTCTGTCATCTTCCCCAGCCATGCCTCCATTGTGGGTATTTCTGAGTCTTTCCATTTTTGTGCATATAATCATCTTGCACTCTGCAACCATTCCCGAGAAGTCTCTCCGACACCGTTATCTCTTAAATGATACACTTTGGCTTCCATGGGATCAAGAAACCCATGAAGACATTTTCTTTGAAGGCATCTATTGTTGCACATATGGGTGTCCTGGATGTGTGTGTGTGTGTGTGAGATGTTCTTCAAATGAGGTCATCAGAATGTAGGATGGATCCACCCTTACTGTGAGCCCTTCTCCTTAAGCATCTGAACTGGAGTCCTGAGGACCAAAATCCCTATCCCATAGATCATGTCCCTAGTTTATCCAATTAAAGGACCAATATAATCATTTGTTCAAGAGGATAAACACAGCATAACTATGATTTCCTTAGCGTTTTAAAATGGCAAAGGCAGTATTTGCACCCAAACATCAAGTTGGCTGCTTGAAGTGTGTACAAGTGCTTCTTTGAAAAAAAATAGGTATCGGTAATGAAAAGGAAATATTTAGCTGACTAATTGACTTTTCTCTCGCAGTTACTGGAACAGGAAGCCTTGCATTTGGAAACCAAAAGACGTTCAATTTTGGTCACAGCTCTAAAGCAACCCGAAATTTGTCTTGAGTTGTGAATGTGCTATCTGTTGTCTTAAAACTCTGCAAGGATGTTTCTTTTAAAACTTTCTCCCCAGAGTTCAGTCTTCACATTCATTCCAGTGACTCGCTGAAGAATAGATTACTTTTTTTTTCCAGGAGTCGAAAACAGCATTAGAAATTGCTTTTATGTGTTATTTTCAAGTTACACCTGCTCATTGTGAGGTAAAATGTCAGAAAATAATGGAGCAGCATTATACAGATTGAGGTTGCAAGGCAAGAAATGAGATTCTGATCAAAGATCTCTGAAGGATGAAACTTACAAGCAAATGAATTTCTGTCACTGAAAACGGAGTAGTCTGTCATGAAAATCCTCGCTGCAACTTATGGAGAATGTGCAGTGGAGGAGACACAAATGCTTTCTTTGGCTTCAGTTTTCGCTTTTAAGATCGAATAAGTTGGGAAAATCTGGTTTTGAAGAGTGGCACTCAAATTACAAAATAAAACCAATCCATTATAGTATATTATGTTGAATTCTAGACTGTATCTGAACTGTACATCAGTACTATACCGTAACACAAAATGCACTCTATACTTTTGTATTACTTTCACTCCACTTTAATTACCGTGGCTCCTCACAAGGAAGCTTGGAAATCGTAGTTGGTGCAGTGCCGAGAATTTTCAGTTAAGACACTTCAATCCTACCAAGAACTATACATTTTGGAGCTTCACGAGCAGGTTGGTTTCAACAAAACCAGCCGCACAGACCATGAGACACATTCCAGCCATACCTTGATTAGGTTACTTGAAGCTTTACAGAGTAACAGGCAGAACTTTCACAAAACTTTAGGATGTATTGCTAGGATCTATACTAGGTCATTCACTTTATATTGTCTATCCATGTGGTTTCCTTGTCAGATACAAGAGAGGTTTACATTGTCTTCTCCCATGCAATATGAAATTATGCCTTTGCCATTGTCATGAATTGATCATCCGCCCCCAGCATCTTCATATATCACTGCTGCCTGATGTAGGTGCCTGCTTGCTTTAGTTGAGCAGCTGGGATGACCGTCATTCCTTGGGTGACCCTGCTGGGAGTATATCCTCTTGGCATAAGCTCCTGGTGTTCTTTTCCCATTTTTCTTGGGGCGTCTCCTCATCACAATGAAGCAGCACAGTTGGGTGGGGGACTTAGCTCTCTTGCTGGGAAGGGTGGAAGGAAAGAGAAGTCAACCAGCAGCAAGGTGTATGGACTTGATTACAGCCATGATGGGTGCCCTGTTGGAAGAGCGGAAAGCATGGGTTGGGAACAGATTATCTTGGAGAAGATCTGTCTATGAGTTAACACTGACTTGACAGCAATCAATCAATCAATCAATCAATCAATCACACTAAGTCATAGATGGAGAATGGAAAAGTTTGCATATGAGCCAATCATGGTACAGCAGCAATATTTGGGAGAATCCTTTGTGTAATCTAAATTAGCTGGGAAGAAGAACCAAAAAAAAAAAAAAAGTGTTAAAATTATTACTAGCTGTTAAAGACAAAACTGCTTCTTTCTACGCTGGGACGATATCCCCGTACAACATCTTAATTTATTTCTGTTTTTGTTAATATAAGACTTCCTATTTGATCTCTCTTCTGTTTTTCACCTCCCAAGGGTTTACTGTGCTTTGCTGCGGATTAAATTAAACAGATTTAATGTTAATAGCTGGGTTTTATCTTGAGACTGCAATGCAATCTATGTGGATTTTCTGGGAAGACTTTCTTAAAATTGCAACTGGCTGAGCTCTGAAAGCACGTGAAACCATATATGTGTCATTTTCAAGATGCCACAAAATTCATTATGACTGGGATTTTATGTATATTATTTATGAATGAGTGGGCCAGACACCTAAATCAGTTAACTTTGTGTGATTTCCTAATAAGGATGGGTACAGGAATTCATACTTCCTTAATTAATACACAAAGCTATATTTTGCTATTAACACTTTCCCAATTTATGCGATGCAGCAGTTTTCTACCAAAAGTATGTTCAAAGATGCACATACAATATTTGTATTAATGGAATGTGGAAAACCCTAGGTTTATTTATGGAAATAACATACAAGGCTACATTCGATTGGGAAAATGTGTCAATTCGGAAAAGTCCATACAAAAATCAGAGGTAGTGAGAAATGAATATAAACAAATCAATTAATTTAGACATAGACTTCTTTAAACTTTGAAAATTGATGTGGGAAGGCACTTTTAAAATTGGGAAAACGACAGCCTAAGGGAATATGAACGGTAGTGCAGGTAAGACTGAGTCTCGGGCCAAATCCTGTCCTCCTTTAAATAAGGATGGAAGAACCCTAAGATCATAGAAGCAGCAGCAACTATATCAGGAGTGACATCTTGCCACAGAAAATAAGATAGATAGATAGATAGATAGATAGATAGATAGATAGATAGATAGATAGATAGATAGACACATAGACACATAGACACATAGACAGACAGACAGACAGACAGACAGACAGACAGACCTATCTATCTATCTATCTATCTATCTATCTATCTATCTATCTATCTATCTATCTATCTATCTATCTATCTATCATCTACCTACCTACCTACCTACCTACCTACCTACCTACCTACCATCTATCTGTGTTTCTCAACTGCAGGAACTTTCAGACACGTGGACTTCAACTCCCAGAATTCCCCAGAATTCTGGGAGTTGAAGTCCCCACATCTTAAAGTTGCCAGGGTTGAGAAACACTGATCTATAACATTCATGGAGTACCTGTCAAGCCTAGCCCAAGGAACTCCAGGAGACCATGCAGAATCAATCCAGCAAGGTTTATTAGCTACAACCCCTTAACAAAAAAGTTCCCAGAATGAAACCAGTTCCCAGGCTCAGCCAGTTCACACCAATGGATTTTCTTAGGGAGGTGCCAGTCTCCTCCACTTATCTCTTCCTCGCTCCTCTGGAGATGAGAGCACATTCTTTACTCCCCTCGCACCATTCCAGTCCACCACAGTACCAGGCAGGCATGTATTCCAATTCAAGTTGCAGTTATCACCTTTAAAGCCCCACCTGGCCTGGGGCCAGGTTATCTGAAGGAGCGCCTTTTCCCAGTTTCATCTGCCTGACCCACCAGATTGGGGAGGCAGGGTATGTTACCGGTCCCCCCCCCTCATTAAGAAGGTCATCTAGTGGGACCGAGAATAAGGGCCTTCTCCATGGTGGCTCCCTCCCAGTGGAACATCATCCCTGTAGAGATAAGGCTGGCCCCCACCTTGATGCTCTTCCGCAAGGCCCTGAAGACATGGTTTTGCCCGCGGGCCTGGGCATCCCAGGTCGATCCACAGCCCATCAAATGGCTAGTGTAAATGTGTTGTTGTTGCCAGGGGGGTGGGTGTGGGTGTAGTGGGCTTTATATTTGGGGTTTTTATTTCTGTGAGTCACTGTGAGTGAGCTGGGCGGCCATATAAGTTGCTAAAATAAATAAAATAAAATAAAGTAAAGTAAAAAGTAAAGTAAAATAAAGGTAAGTAAAAAGTAAAGTAAAAAGTAAAGTAAAATAAAATAAAATAAAATAAAATAAAATAAAATAAAATAAATAAAAAAATGTGTGTACAGTGACAGACTTTCCATTATTCAAAAAAAAAATATTTTACAAATGTATTGTAATTTTCAATAAAAAACAGGACTCAATCCTAGATCAGCATTAGCAAACTTCCAATTAAATTTCTAAAGGCATAACAATCACATATTTTAAGTGAGTTGCTCTCTACCGCTTCAAAATGTTCTTCCCTTCATTGTTATTGTCGCTGCTCTGCTCTAAAATATCAGGGATGTTAAAGAAACTAAAAGCGTCGGAAGGCAGGACGAGAAATGCTAATTCTTTGGTTCACGAGTGAAGTAATAAACTTGGGTGCCTAAGGGAGCTCTCTTTAAGAACATGAACTCCAGGACATACAACTCCCAGAATTGTTAGCCAGAGGGGCAGAAATAAGACCACCTTTTGATGATGGTTCGTGAGGTATGCAAATTAACACTGACATGATAGGCGACGTTGCTGCATATTAAACTGAAAGTCTTCCTGACCAGCTTCGTGGATTCTGGGCCTGTTTTTGAGGTGAGCAAAGTTGGAAGCAGAACACATTGTATTTGCTTCTGGGGGGAAAAGCATCAAATTAATTAAAGTAATTGGTTTGGGGTTGTAGGCATTTCTTCCTAAAAGGTCAGGCTGCTGCTGACACCTACAATAATTTCTAGTACACTCTTGTTCCAAACATGTTATTGTTATGCTTTGCTGGTCACGAAATGTCATATTCAAAAATATTGATGTGGGTTGATTACAAGCGGACCCAAGTTCTGCATTTTGGCAATGAAATCAGCCGGGTTGAATTGCTGCAGAAGAAAAAAAAAAAACTGCAAAAGTTAGCTTGGAGCATCTTTTGGCTTTTTCCCTAATAATGAAAGTTGCTTTTCTTTTGTATTCCTAAGATGCACCTGACATTGAGGTGAAGGCGGAAAATGCAGGTTAAAAATGCTCAAGAATGCGAAACCCACAGAGACATTTAGGGAAGTAGTCAGACCAAAATGTCTCTTTATATGGAACTGAGTTAAGGAGCATTCACATGGTTTCACATCTCAAGAAGTAAGATTGGGTGACTGATGCTCTCTTTTGTAGGACTGATGGATGGACAGAATTCTTTGGTTGTGGTTTGTTTTATTTATTTATTTATTATTTACAGGACTTATATGGCTGCCTAACTCATATAATGATTCTAGGCCGCTCACAACGATCCATAAAATATAGCTAAAAACAAAAGTTGAGAGTCAGTGGGGGGTAGGGGTGAAGGCACCAGGCTAGAAACCGGGAGACCGCAAGTTCTAGCCCCACTTTAGGCATGAAGCCAGCTGGGTGACCTTTGGCCAGTCACTCCCTCTCTGCCCTAGAAGCAGGCAAGGGCAAGCCACTTCTGAAATCCTGCCAAGAAAACTGCAGGGACTTGTCCAAGCAGTTGCCAGGGGACAACACTGACTTGAAGGCACACACACAAACACAATGGTACCCTTCCCCCCAGATGCCAGACCAAACAGCCTCCCAGCTCAACCCCCATCCTAGCCCAACGCCTGGGGGAACATCCAGGTCTTCCTAGCCCTCCAGAAGGTTGCAAGGGTAGGGGTCCCTCAGATCTCAGATGGGAAGCGATTCCAAAGGCCTGGGGTGACAACCAAGAAGGCGTGCCTCCGAGGTCCCAGCAGGTGGTAATACTTAAGGGAGGGGACCTGGGGTATGCCCACCCTCTAACATAGTATTTTAAATATGGGATGTCATGAGTGTTCTCGGCTGTTATGCTATTTTATATTTTTTACGTTGTTTTTAATTTTGGTTGTTTTTACTCTGTTTTCACTCTGTTTAACTGTTGGCTGCCCAGAGTCATGCATATGAGATGGGTGGCCATATAAATGGATTAAATTAATTAATTAATTTTTAAAAATTGGGCCTTGGATGACACCTTGGATTGCAAACATCAGTTGGAAGTGGAGTCATGACATGGTGATAAATCTCACTACTTTTACAGGTAGTCCCCACTTTAAGAACAAGTTCCGTTCTCAAGGTCTGTCCTTAAGTCGAATTTGTATGTAAACTGGAACAATATTATTGTATAATACTGTATAAGTAGTATTGTGTAATTAACTTGAACTATTGTGTATTTAACTCAAATCATTGTGTATTTAACTCAAATGTTACTATAATAGGCTCCATTCTTAACTATGGGTCATCTGTAAACTGAGCATTCTTAACCCGGGGACTACCTACTTATATTATACCTCCTGAGTCCACCATGATCCTGCGTGGCATGTATTATAAAACAATTTAAAACATACAATACAAAAAATACCAAAAGTAAACATCTGGAAAATAACTCAAATTCTGATGAACCAATCATCTCCACAAGGCGTTCCCCCACCCAAGGCCTGGGGGAAGGGCCAGGTTTTAAGGTCAAGGTGGAGGCCATACAAATCTTGTGGGGAGGAAATAACTCCAGAGGGCAGACATTATGGCACAATGTTAAAGACCCAGCTGAGAGAGGCAGCTTGAAAACTGGCAATGTCTTCATTTATACGGTACCTCTTCCAGGAGACCCACTTTGCCTATGATATTCTGGAGTCTCATGGCAGTCTCATGAGAAAAGAGAGATCAGAAGAGATCAGAAACCGTGGGAAGATGGAAGAATATAGAAATAACCACAATGGAGGAATGGATTGTGAAGATGTGTAGAGTTTGTGTAGAGTTTGCAGACTTGACAAAATTGACTTGTTTGATTAAGGAGGAACGACAATTACTTTTATAAAAAACTGGAAACCCTGTATGGACTTTTTGCTGAACATGGACAAAAATGAATGGGTGATTTCAGGATTTACTGATAAAAAGGGTTGTTTATGGGAAGGAGGGAACCTTGATATGGAATTTGGGAGGGTAGAAATGGTGATCATTATGCTTGTAACGGCTACAAAGAAGACTGGAAGTTGCTTCTTTATATATTTTTCCTTTTCCTTTTCCTAGTCTTTTCCTGTCTTCCACCTTTTTTTTACTCCTTCATACCTTTTTTCTTTTTTCTACTTTTCTTTTTATGTTTTTTCTTTCTTTTACTTCTGTGTAAAATCCGTTCTTAATTACACACACACATACGCACCATAGGAAGATGACACACCTTCTTGCAATGCCCTAAACTAAATGCCTGATCTTTTCTAGGAAATACCCAGCTTTTCCTGAAGCAAGAGTGGCCCGCTTCACTGTAAAGGGAAATCAGTTTGGTTCCTGGACATTTCTCCCCTTGAGCTAAAGGCAAGCCAGTCAGATCTGTATATCCCATCAAAAAGGACTGCTATAATGTGTCCTGACATTTTGCTTTTTTCCATCTTCTTGCAGACAGAGACTCGTTTGAATAATGCATCAGCACCTCGTGCTCCATCTTTTGTGCACACACCTTCTTCTTCTTTTTCCTGTTTTCATCAGGTTTTTTTTTTCAAAAATGGAAAATACATCCAAAGAGCAAGTGTGCAAAAGAAGACTTGTAAACCTTGGGGCAATGATTAAGAATAAATCAAGTAAATGCAGTGCATCTAGTCTGCTCGTATTCAATAATTAATTTCCATTCTATCAGAAAACGATTTTGCCTCTGTCTACGTTACCTTATTCTCACATAATCTTTCATCTTTGGCAACACTGGATGGTAGTCTTTCGATCCTCATTCTGAGAAATTCTCTACTTTTTAGCATAACAAATCCTAGCCTTTCATACTGTATTTTAAGAATATATTGAAGTCCCCAAGAAGTGGAACATGAAATTGTATGTCCATCAGGATTTTTTTTTTTTCCAAAACAAAATCCACTTTCAAATATAAAGCTCAGAAGATCAAAGCCATGTATGGAAAAGGCTCAAAAGGTGGAGATGAAGCATATGGCTTCTGATACTCATGTTTCTAGGATCCAGTCTATCCAGGCATCACAGAGTATAACACTGGGGTATGGAAACTTTCCATAACAAGATTGGACTTCAGCCAGTGGTGTGAACCGTTGGTGAATCATTAATTTTGTGTAGAGCTCCATGTTCCAGAATTAGAATATTCTGATGTCCCTGAAATAGTCTGAATAAACTGATCTACATCCAGAGCCAGACTATTTCCAAAAACAACCAACCACTTCCAGTTCATAAGATTAAGAGTTGAACTCAACTCAAAGGAGACTTTACTTCCCATTGCTCACTCCAATCTTGCACAAGGTTTGTAGCTTTTGATCCAGCACAGAAGAGAGCATGCCTTGGGGCATACAAAACCACTCTGGAAATATCTCTGGGACATAATGAGCTGTTGCCTCCTGTATTCAAAATATCCAGTGTGGGATGCTGGATGTTAATTTCTAAATGAATTTAGCTCTTGCTTTTTTTGTGAAATACACAGCTGACAGAGGAGATGAGTTAGCCAGAATTCACAAAAGGCAATCAATCAATCTGTCTTCAGATCCTGATCTTCCTTCTGATAACTCATGTTCTCAAAAACAGGGTGGTAGGAGACTCATTGTGAACCATGATACACATCCCTATTTTATCTCCTATCGGTTATATTAGTTTTCCAAGATATCAAAGCACTGCAAAAGAGCAAGAGGGACAGAGCATGTGCAACAGCAGTTTCTGAGAGATCCTAATTCTGTTGGCCAATGGGCACATGTGCAATTTTTGGAGTACATTACTGGCAACCTCACAAAATGGCTGTCATGGCTTGGCTTGAGGCTAATGCTTTGTATTGCAACATGCTGGTTTCCCATTCATTGTTTTTAACTTAAGAGAATCTAAAATATTAAAAACAGGTGGGCCAGGGAAGGCTGGTGGTGCCAAGGAATGAGTTGGCAGGCCCATTGTTACTCCTGAGCATCACATCTGAGAGCCAGAACACACTGCAAAAGTGGGCAAACTTTTGTAATTGGGAGTAGCTCTTTTAAAAAATAGAGTTTTTGAGCTCTGTGAAGGCTGAAAGGGGCAGGCAATGATGTGGTAGTCATCAGAAGGAGCTGGGTCCAGGTTTTCAACCTCTTTCAAGCACAGGTGGACCATGTTTGAGGGCCTGGCTTCAAACTTCTGATTTTCTGGAGAGTTGTAGAAGGCCATCTGGGCAGAGATTTTTTCCAGCATTTGTGAGTTTTAAGGGTACAAATGGAGGCATCTTGAAAGTATTTCCATTCTCCCCCACCCAAAATTGCCTTTCGGTGAACATTTCTGGAAGGAACATTTGGAGGGTTTTAAGAGTGAAAATACCTCTCCACCTCCCACCCTTACATTGTAAGAGGAAAAAAACCAAAAGCGTTCCACCAAATGTTATGCCAGCCATTGTTGGCCTCATGATCTAAACTGAGATGCTGGGAGATCATTGAAGTGTTCCACCTCAGGCAGGGAGCAGATGGAGTGTTACACACTGTGTGTGTCTTATGGGCCACAGCTTGACAACCCCAACCCTCTTGGCCATGCAAACAATCTGTTCCTGTTACAGGTATCAAAAGCATCCCCCTACTCCCTTCAAGCCTTTGAGAAAGAATCCTGCAATAATATCCAGATACACCTTACACTTTGATATCCAAGTCCTTCCTGCCAGAAGCATCTTTGATAGGCTCCTTGCAAGCTTTCTGTAAGAAGAGACTGAATTGCCTCCTCCTTTCCTGCACTGTTTTCCCGTTGGTGCCATCTACTTCCCTTTGGAGTTGGTGGGAAAAAAAAAAAACCCAGCCCACCTCCATTGATTGATCCTTAGTTTTTCCGCCAAACCTCACCCCGCAGCATACTAACTGTGAGCCAGCTTCATTACTCATTGCAACTGTCATCAAGTCACACTTGCACTCCATTTGGCTGAAGATATCTTTTTATTTAGCATTTGCGATCTATACAAGACAAATCTTTTCCCCTGTAGGTCAGGATGCTTCAGCAAGCTAGATAAATGTGTCTGTCATTTCCCATATTGATTATTGTAATACTCTACTTATTGGTTTCCTCATCTTTATCCTTCACAGATTCAGGCTGGTGGAAAAGTCTGCTCTATATATCTTGATCCAATTAGAGAAGTTTAATAACATCACTCTGTTTTTAATGAAACTTCACAGCCTCATTGCCCAGACATGGACTATACCATGGAGCTCACAATTATCAGCTTAGTGCCTGGTATTTCTGAGCGTGGAGTGGTTTATTAGAGCAGGCATTGACCTTGCCATCATGTTACAATTCAGTTTCCTCCTAATAGATTAATGTTAATCCTGCCTTTGAACTGCACAGTAACTCACTTCCCATCTCCCCTCTTCCTAATCCTGATCTTCCAAAATATTTACAGTTTTATTTATCTGGCAATTGTTCCCTCGTTATGCCTAACTCTATCATGTATACTTAGACTTGGGCTGTCTATCACTTTTAGGTAGCCTCACACACACATCTGGAATGGAAATCTGGAGTAAGAACATTAATGCTTAGGGATGTCTGCAGGAAAAAAGTCAAGATGGCAGCCACGATGGTACAATTGAAGCCCCACATGTTTTATGGTTTATTATTATTATCATTAGTAGTGCTGGTGGTGGTGGTGACCATCAGGTTGCTTTAAATTCTTCACTGCACCGTACAAAAATGGAAGAGTAGCTTAATATTTTAGCAGACGTAATATGAAAGGAAGAAGGGAAAGGGAAGAAGAAGATGCAGGTAACAACACCGGGTCAACAATGACTGTAGTGAATAATTGCAAGCAGAAGTCATTTTCAAGAAATGCAGCATGATTCATTATACAGAGGTAGGGATAATTACGACAGTCCCAAATTTTGTTTTGACAAGACTTGAGATGGTAAAACAAGATTTCAAATCATATAAAACTTCTACTTGTGTTCAAGCAAATATAAGTAGATCTCTGCTTCAGATGGACTTATGAATGGGACATGAGTAATAATTTACTTGTACGTGTAGATAGCAGTCTCTAACTACCTAGGGATAATTTACCATATTTGTAGATAGCAATCTCTAACAACTACTTTTTGATATGGAAAGTTCTCTCAAATCTGTTTTCTTTAAAATCCTAATCTGCAATTAAATGCAATATTCCCTAATGTATAAAGGCTCTGTATGCAACTTTCACAAATATATATTGCTTAAAGTGCTTTTAAACATATAAATGTATAAAGATAGAAATAGTTTTGCGCAAACTTTTTCCAGCACTAGTGATTTGCACTAGCAGACTCCTGCCGTTTCCTGCTGTTCTGTATGTCCCAGTGAAATTCACTTACGCTATTCCAAATAAAAAGAAATCCATGGCAGATTTCTTTGATATCCCGCTTATGCAGAAAAAAAGAAATATAATTTATTCCGGTCTGCAAATACCATGGGCCTACTGGATGAATTTTTGGAATATCTGACTACTTCTTGTTAGTTGTATGCCGAAGTTTGTCATGTAAAGTTGATAATATATCAAATGATACAATTTATACACATGGTGACCACAATGTTGGTCTTGCTTCTCTAGACTAGGTTCAGCACATCAGTGTGAGTTAGCCACGCAGATCCGTATTGTTTTACGAGATTGGCATTCTGATTCTGGGATTGTAGAGATTCAATTTTGCCCCAAGAATCGCGTTATTTCCTTATAGTTATTTCTACTATTGTCTCATGGCTTTTGTTCAGTTCCTTTTCTTCTGTTTCAGAGTTATAACATAGAAGCAGGACAGAATTCATGAGTTTAGAGGAGATAAGGAGCTTTATAAAAATCTCTAAGCAAATTGTCAGAAGGAATTCATTCAGCAATCTTGTAAAAAAAACCTATAGAAACTAAAAGCACTTCTCTAAAAGTATTAAATCTAAATGAAATCTTATTTTATTCAGAGATTTTAGATACCTGTGATTTTTTTTTTTGTAAACACTGGACCCAGAAAGGCATCTTGTACTTGTTATTAGACTGCTGCTAAGAACATCAGCCAAAGAGGAATAATTTCAAAATTGTAGTATAGGCATAATGATATTGTTTATCTTTGAAACCAACAAAAGAGAATCAATATAAAGTGGCAATTGCTTTTGGTAGTTATACAGAGAAAACGGGAAAGTTTGTTCACCCAGTGCAAGAGGAAAGAAGGGAAAGATGACATCTATTAACAACTGTCATGATTTTGGAGACAATGAACGTTCATTTCTCCTCCCTCTCCTCTTCCTCCCCCTCTATTCTGCAAATAGGCAATTGTAAAAATCTCTCTCTCTCTTCTTTAAAAACACCTTTGCTAAATGGTATTTTAGCAAGTCACCATAAGGCACAAGTGTCATGGCCCAGGTTCAGGACTCAAATTCTGAATCTGATTCTGAAGAAGCTGCTCCAGCTGAACCTGTGGAATGTCAGCCTCAGGAAACACCAAGCCAAGAATCACATGAGGCTGATCAAAACCAGACCCCACCTGGACATTATCTAACGATAATGTAAGGCTACCCAGCCCCTTGCACCTGGCAAGTAGAGAGGAGAGCAGAGCAGCGAAGTTCTATGAGGCTCCTCGCCAAGCAAGGGAATAAATCTCTTGATTAATGACAGCTGAAGCCTGATTTAAAAGGCAGCTCTGACCCATGTTCCTTTACTGAAAACAACTGTCTGATCTCTGGCTTTTGTGTGGATTCTGTTCATGAAATTCTGACCTTTGGACTGGCTAACAATCCTGATCTGGCTCTTGAATCACTGGACTGGGTTTGGACTATTCTTCTGCTTGCTCCTGAGGAAAGTGAAACCATTCAGACAAGCTTCTGTCTTGCAGAGACTCTGTTTTGTTTTACATTCTTGTCTCCTGTTATCTCTTCAGTGTTGAAGTAAATTGCTAATCTCCATAGCAACTGTGTTTGAGTGTGTGTAATTGAAACCTGAAGCAGGAAAATAAGACATTTGTTCCAAACATAGTTTGGACTTTGATTGGGAACCAATCATTACAGATAATCCTTGTTTAGTGATTATGATTGGGACTGGCAACTCAGTTGTTGTGAAGCAGTTGCTAAGTGAAACCACAACTCTGCTTGAACTTTCCTTTGCTTTACAGACATGAGAAGGTCTTAAATGCAAGGATTGATGATAAACTTACTTTTTCATCACTGTCATAACTCTGAACAGTAGCTGTATGAGGCAGTCACTAAACAAGGACTACCTGTAACTTTTTGCATTCCATGAATACTTTCCAAAAATTCCCCTTTCACAAAATCAAAACAAGTTACATATCACTCATAAAATTTGTACTCAGGTTCCACGTGTATTTGACGGAACACTGAAATTACCAGAAACTAATATTTTACAAGAGTTTGAAGACTCATACTGCAAGGATTTTGAAGTAAGCAAAAAGATAGTATCCAATTTTTCCCCTCATTGGTTCCTCTAAAACTCTTTGAAGTCACTGAGAGATAATTTTTGCTGATTCTCCATTCTTTCATTATCCCTCCCTCGAATCATTTCCACAGAATCAGGGAAAGCAGCACTTGAGACTGTTAGAGGAATGAGAAATGAACAGCAATTTCATTCATGGAAACCTCTCTTAGAACAAGGCGAGTTAATTAATAGAGAGATACATCTGGGGTTAACTCAAGAAGATTTGGTTGAGGTATTCAGTATTTTAGATATGGTTAGGACCAGCAATGATAGCAGTCAAACAGTAACTTCAAGAGAAAATGTGTGGCCAAAAAGGTATGTCCTGGTCAAATTACAACTACATCATAGGTGTGGTACAATGGTATCTTGATCTAATCTTTTTTATTATTATGTGCCATCAAGTCATTGTCGTCCCTTAGCCACCACATAGATAGATTTTCTCCATGACGATCTGTCTCTGACTTGGTCTTTCAACAGTGCACCCATCACCACTGTAAATGAGTCCATCCACCTTGATTCTGATTTTCTTTTCTTCTCTTTCCTTCCACCTTTCCAAGCATTAGAGACTTTTCCAGAGAGCTAGGTCTTTCTATAATGCCTCTGAAGTAGGAAAATTTGAGCTTGGTCATTTGTGCCTCGAGTGAGGACTCTGGCTTGATTTGTTCAATGATCAATTTGCTTGTTTTCTTGGCTGTCCACAGTATTCTCAGGAGTCTTCTCCAACACCAAAGTTCAGAAGTGTCAATACTCTTCCTATCCTGCTTCTTCAAGTCCAACTTTCACTTCCATAGAGTGTCACATGGAATAGCATGGCTTGCATGATTCTGATCTTTGTAGGTAGAGACACACCACAGCGTTTGAATATCTTTTCCAAAGCCTTCATGGCTGCTCTACCAAGTGCTAATTTGTGGTATATTTCTTGACTACTACTAATCAACCTCCACTCACTCCAATCGTTTGTCCTGATTGTTGCTTTGACTCAAGGCAGAGCTACATGTTCTACCTCAGCCTTTATCTCTAAGATTCATCTGTTGTTTTTTCCTAGGTAGATTTTATCCAGAAGCCTGCAATGCACTGTGACAAAACTTCAGATGTGAATGGGGCATGTCACCTATCTGCTTGTTTTCCCCAGAACTCTTTCCCCATTGGCTGAATTTATTTAATTCTTTTTACTCCTAGGTCAGGTTCTAGAGCGGAATGTCCATCAAGGACAGGTTTACAGAATGAGGAATACAAAATCAACTTGCGTGTGATGCTCGCAAGTTCAGCTGCAGGACAGGAGAGGTGACCTCTGTGATGCTGGTATAGTAAATAATAGGAAGATCTGTAGCTGGCAGACAATGTGATTTTTATTTCTGCAAATTAATGGCGCGGTAAAATATCTAAGAAGCAGAACCTTCTTTTTTGTGTTGTGCAGATGCGTGATTGAAAGGAAGAATCAGAGACCAAAAGATTTTAAGAATTCTTTTGGGCTTGCTCTATAAAGTAAAGTATAACACAATGATTCCTTTATTAATGTTGATTTTCATTTAAATGTAGCTGGAGAATGAGCTGGCATCTGGACCGTCAGTGCCCGTCTGCTGCTTTGCCATGGTGAAGGATTCTGCTGACTGAAATTTCCATCTCATTGAGCTGAGAGTCTCTGGAGACACAGAGGGAATCTGTGAGGCTTGGAAAGTGTCAGACACAACTAGATGTGTCATTTGTTTGCCTTGTGAAAAGCCAAAAGCAAACAAGGTCTCTGTTTCATATCTTTATCATAGCTATTTCAGCCCACCCTACTTCCTGACTTTTTTCATTCATGGACACATTTACTCATAAAGTTTCAAGATAGGGACCAGCAGCCCGCCTAAAAGACGTCTCTCGTGCGTTATTGAGGTTGTTGCATTTATCAAGACAACTTCTTACTAGCCCTGGGTTGAAATAATTCATAAATCATACTAGTCCTGGGTTGAAAATTTCCCCATAGAATTATGACCTGCAACCCCCCCCCCCCCCCAATGGGAATGCCATGTTGGTTGCTTTCTGTGTGGGGAGGAGGAAAATATTGGGGGGGGGGGGAGTAGTTGCTGTTACCTTAATCTTACAAGGTTGCCAAATGTTTTTATTGTTATTAAAGTCTTATTTCTTCTTCTAAGAGCTCTACTGAATATTTACAGCAAGGAGAAACTGTTGTTAGCTCTCTGCCTGCCAAATTTCCTTGTTCCAATAGAAGAGAAAATATATAGCTCAGGGTTGAACTATGGAGTCTTTGGTGTTCTCTGAGTTTGGTTGTTTGCTTGCAGACATTTCATTACCCAACTAGGTAATGTCATCAGTGCGAGTGAGTGTGGGGTTTGCTCCCTGTTTATATACAGTAGCTTGCCCTGCCAGTGTTGGTCGGGGTGTGGTTTTCTCCTTGGTAGTTCCTTGATTAGGGTATTGTTTTCTGCTTGTTTGTCAGGTGTCAATCCCTGCTATCTGGGTGTTGGCTGCTGGAGAGGACATGTTCTCGTCTTTTTATTTCCTTCTTAGTTTGTTTTATTGTCTCTTTTGAATGGTGTATAGTTTGGATAGGACAGACAGGCAGACTAGCAGAGTGTATCCATGAATACCAGCTAGCAGTCAAAAAACACATTGAAAACTCTTAATCTTACAACAGATGGACAGACTCAAGCACAGTTTCAGCTGGGAAGCTGAGAACATCCTAGACCAAGCTAAATCCAAATGCTTGGGAATTCCTGGAAGCTTGGCATTCAGCCAAGTCAGCCATCAATAGACACGTAGAAATAAACCATATTTACACATCATTGAAAAGAGACAATAAAAAAAAAACTAAGAAAGAAATAAAAAGGCCAGAACACATCCTCTCTAGCAGCCAACACCCAGATAAGCAGGGATTAACACCAGGCAAACAGTCAAGCAGAAAACAAAACCCTAATCAAGGAACTACCAAGGAGAAAACCACACCCTGACCAACACTGGCAGGGCAAGCTACTGTGTATAAACAGGGGGCAAGCCCCACACTTACACTGATGATCTTACCTAGTCGGGTAATGAAATGTCTGCAATCAAACAACCAAGCTCAGAGAGCACCAAGGACTCCACAGGTTTCCTTTTATTTCTTCTATAAATTTGGGGTTAATATCCCTTAATTTATCCTTGACATACATGTGCAGAAGCCCCTGTTAGAGGAAGACACAGGTTTTTATGTGAGCAATTCACCGTTCTTCATTGCAACGAGCATAGAGGTGCCTTTGGGGAGTAGTTACCGGGATAGGATACCAACCTATTCTTTACTGAAACCCTCAGTCAGGAATGGTCTATCTGTTGATTTCTAGAAGTTAGCCCTCTGTTCCTAATTAGCAGAATAAATCTCTGGTCTGCTGTGCTCCATATTATAGACCAAGCGTTTGGCAGAGTTCTGAATTATAGGACCCAGGCTGCATTCACACAACACATTCAACTTAATTGTGGTTAATTCAGTTAACCCATTTTTCGAGGAACACCTAACATTTTGTTGAACTTTAAGCTGAGCACATGGTCTGGGTTTGTATCATGTGCCATGCTCAAATGTGGCTGGCCAGTTTGTAATTCATCACCTGGTGCAAATATATCCCCCTCAACTCTGCTGACTGCTAAGGTCAAGGGGAGACAATCGCCTTGGGACAATAGGCATATTTGCTTCCTGTAGATTGTTTGCTCGCTCACAAAATGGCTCCCATGACAGAAATAAAAAATGAATTTAGCAGAAGGCAACTGGCAATACAGTCCTGTCACCCCTTTAAGCTCCACCCCAGAAAATGTCGTCATTTTTTTTTTCTCCTTAGGCCGATGAACGTCCTTCCCAACCAAACCTGGGCAGTTCCTACCTAACATGTTAAAAAAGTTAAGATGGCCTATTTGAGGCCTAGAGGCCTTTTTGGAAATAAAGATAATAGCTGGAAGCTGGGACCTTGCTTTCAGACAAGCCGCCTCAAATAGAAATTGAAAACTCGTTGAGAACTTGACTTGACCTTGAAAACTCCTTGAGAAAAGATAAAGTTCGACAGGGCAGGGATCTTGGTGGATATCAAGGGAGATGTCCGTCAGGATCTGGTGCCCACGAGTGCAAGGTTTTGCTGATTTGCTGATAATAATAGTGAGAACAGGAGTGTGAAGGAAGTTGAAGGAGAGTATCACTATGCTCAATGAAATGATTAGGAAAATTAAAACACTGTTAGCAATAAAGATCCATTTTCCACCGTGCTCTTGAATATCTGTCAGTACAGTGAGCACAGCAGAGGTTAACAACGGCACCCAGCGATCCAGGCAGAGATTCTTCATTTTCACGTCATGCATCACTCACAGCTGTCTGCTATGATTACTGAAAGTCAAATTATTCCATCCTACACAGCCATTAACCTAAATTTGTTTGGGAAGCACAGTGCTTTAAGTGGGCATGTTAATCACAGATGATTCCCTGATTAAAGAAGTCTGGGAGGTCAAAAGCGACGTGCTTCATTTCCCAGCTTTTCACAAGCAAACAGTCACTTATCTGAAGTAGAAAATCTGTCCACCTCCACAAGATGTGAACTGCCTGAAAAAACAAATATGGAAAGACAGGGGTGATGAGGAGAAAGAACATTGCCGTCTTTAGTTTAGCTCCTTGCCATCACAGCTGAGTCCTCCCAAGTCAGAGATGGAGAGACAAAGAGAAGTGGATGGAAAACAAGTTTGCATCATACTACCCCAGCGTGCAATGCTTCTTGCACAGTGTAGGAAGCAGGAGAGCTTTGTAGGAGCTAATTCTGCAGCCAGTTTTATCTACAAGATACAATGGTGGCAGAACTTCCTCAAACTGCAGAGGCTACTCATCTGGAGTATGAAAAGGAGAATAACCCCTGTAGAGGAATCCACAGGGTTGTAACTCTTGGGTATCCTGCCACTCATAGCTTCCAATTGCTGCAACTTTGATTCTTTTGATATGGCCATTAACTGATTTCATAACTGCAGACACGCTTGAGATGAAGTGCTGCAGAATGCATGGGGAAGATGAAATGAACTGAATTTCAATTGACATTCACAGACCAATATAATAATTAGAGTTAAGTCAAATGGATATGTGATAGTCTCCTTTGATACCTCAGAGGCTGAGAAAATTGATCCATCAGATTACTGGCCTCAGGATTCTGTAAGCAATCAACCAGCTGAGGTTGACTAAGCGAGCAATCAGCAGGGGGAGGGAGAGTTAGTTGACCGGTACCTGATCCCAGAAGAACACCCAATCCAAGGATCAGGCATTCTAGAGAGCTGAGCAGTGTGCCACTGCTCAGCTCCACAAGAAGCAAAGGGGCAAGAGCTCAAAACTGAACCACAACTGTGGCTGGGCTATTAGAACAGCCACCAATAGCTAGACTCTGGTTGGAAACAACCCCACCAACTTCAGATCTGGATTTCTGTGTTCTTGAATCCTGCTTTGCATCCTAAACCTTGGATGCAAACTAAACCCTGGCTCTTCAACCCAGATCAGATGACTTATCACCTTGGCAGCTGGACTTCTGGACTGTTGTGGACCATGCTTATGTTTCTGAACCTGTTCTGAGTCTGAAGTGAACACTCTAACCACCTAGCTGTCATTCAAGTCCTTGCTCTCCTCCTTTATTACAGATGAGTTCTGGTCCTCCCCCCTTCTCCCACATGCACACAATGCATTTCATTTTCATCTGCTGAAAGTCCAAATTCCATGTCCTTTTGAAGTGGAGCCTGTCACGACTATACAATGAAAAGGAGCTTCCGCTAATCAGCTGTGGTTCTCAGCAGTCTTCCCAAGGGGACCACATATCTAAAGCGTTAAATGGAAGTGCAGTTAAAGTGGCACGGTATTCATTAAAATCCCTCTGCCTGATGGTGCATGTCGAATTAGGTAAATTTAATGTTAAAATGTACTACTGAAATGAATATTCACAAAGAGCATCCAAGCTGACCAATGATTCATAAGATAAGAATTTGTATTTACAACATTGCTAAATGATCCTTCCTTCCTTCCTTCCTTCCTTCCTTCCTTCCTTCCTTCCTTCCTTCCTTCCTTCCTTCCTTCCTTCCTTCCTTCCTTCCTTCCTTCCCACTTAGTACCTACCTTTGTATTTCCACCTTTCTGATTGGTAAACAAATATTCATAAATTCTACAGTACCTCAGAATGTTAAAGTTATACCAAAACAGTGTTACAAGTAAGACTGAAGCAGTCAGTATCTTGCTTATACAAATATTTAAAGTGTCTGCTGCAAAGGCACTGGGGATTGGAGCCATGGGCATTCCTGGGGTGCGCAAGTGGGGAAGAAACCCCGCCTGCATCATGACAGCATGGCTCTACCTAAGCCAAGTGCTTTTCAAAGATAAATAGCCATGCAAAAGGGGAGCTTGAAAACTAACCAGGCACGTGGGTCAAATGGCTGATTCATCTTCACATTAAATACAGTGAATTTTTATTGAAATTGTTATCATGCTTTCTAAATGTGCATCCCTTATATATCAATTAGCCTTTGCAAAGGTTATGCAAATTGGTATATCCCTTTGTTTCCATGTTAGTGATACCCAAACAGCCATATGTATCCTATATAGTTGAGATTGTGAGAAGGAAGTTCAGAATCCATGTTTTGAAAGAAGAGTTTTAATTCAGCTTTCCAAGGAGGAGGAGAAGAACTACGACTACTGCTACCACTTTGGCTTCTGTGTGTATAAAATCATATTCTGTAACCACATATTTTTCTTGATAGACAAAAAGTAAAGGCAAAATCTTCTTCAAAGCAAGCTTGACTCTGGTGAGCTCATGGACGCATCAATGTAGTTTGCTTGGTGAATTTTCTTGATCTTGCATTCCACCAGGATGTTTTTGTTTAGCTTCCCATCTAGCCTACAGTCCTGGGATTTGCTGGCAGTATCCCACAGAAATACTGAATGGTATCAGAGATCAACCAACATTGGCCAGGAACTGCCACTTGGCTGAGCTGGTGCAAAATGCAGGAAGGGGTTAATTGAGAAAACAACTGTGGCTGGTATCATTGCATTGATCCAAATTAAGTTTCCACATCTGAAGTTATAAAGTCTTTTTAAACTGGGTTTTGCTACTACAGATCTCCCCCAGTATGGCTAGCAATGCCTCAGCCTGGACAGAGCTGTGCATTTGCACTGCTAATGCAGTAAACTCTATCTCCAAGGCTATGAACTGCTGCCAGATAGAGGGTTTGCACATGTAAGTGTACCATGCACATCACACCACATAACTGCATTAACTACGTACCCCAATTTCTGTTTTTAATTTCAGCGTAGACCTGCCTCTTTGATAAGTGATGGCATATTTCCTAAGCAGATATGACTGGAGTAACAGATACGGTAGGTGAGTTGATATGTCTCAAGCACTTAGAAAGATAAATTTTTACTGGTGGCTGCTGTAATGTTTGTTTTGGTCCTAACCCTTACTTTTCAAGCTAAAGACGGGGCAGGAAAATCAAAAGGAAGGCTAGATTGTCTGTGGAAACGAGTACAAGGCACTGGGTTCCTCTCTAACAACTGACATCTCCTGTGATCCCCTGACCAGCTTCTTGATGTAAGGAAAGCCTCAGGCCATGGCCAATCCTAGCATAATTTCCATTGCAATATTCTTGCCAGCATGTGAAGGAAGAATAGACGGGGTGGACTGAATCAGTAACTTGCTGGATCACTACTGTTATTACTGACAAACAGGGCCAAACGAGAAGTTTGTTAACATCTTCTGGCCTGCCTAGAAAATCATTGTTCTTCTTCTCCTGTCTGAGGCAAATGCATCAACCTCAACTGACAGAGACCTTCCAACATGAGTTAGATGGAATGAGAACATCTGGAGGAGAAAATAGCTTCTTTTCACGGGTGGAGAACAGGAGGAATCATTTCTAAATCTGTTCCAAAACTATTGTTTCCTTATTCTGTGACAGTGGCAATGCCACAGAATGCAGAGAAATCACTCAGTCCTTCTCCTACTTCTATATATATACTTGTATCCCACCTTTTATAGAGTTTAGTCAACTCAAGGCACTGAACTTAGCTAATACTGCTTCCTCCTCCTATTATCCCCACAACAACAGTAACCCTACAAGATGAGTTGGGCCGAGAGAGAGGGACTGGCCCAAAGTCACTCTGCCAGCAAACTCACAGTCTCCAGGTTTCTAGGCCAGCACCTTACCCACTACACCAAACTGACTTTCAACATAAATTCTTCACATATTAGAGCTGTGAATTCTGGAGTCACATTTCTGGTTTATTATAGATTGATTCCAACAAAACTTGCTGTTTGCATGAAACGAGGATCATTTTGCGCATTCTTAAGTACACTGAATGTCTGTATGTGTGTCTGTGCGTGTGTGTGCATCACATCACACACACAAACAAGTTTATTTAGGCTATTTAGAGAGTACAGTCCAGCAAGCTTCTTTTAATTTTAATATACAAATGTACATTTCTCTATCCTAGTTTAATAGTCCACTCATGTGAAAACCGGAATGCGCAGAAACTCTGAATAGATGTGAATATCCCTCTTATTTATTACTTCAAACATACCTCCTTATTATTGCAAATGGATTATGCATATCAAATTCTGAAGGGACGAAGAGAATTACGTTTTACAATAAAAGCCTCATCCCCATTCCCCTGAATGAGTTTTAAATTAAATTCTAGTTAATGATATTTACATAGAAACTATGAATGTCTGGCAAAAGTTTGCAATCGGTTATGCTAATGAGAATCTGGCAAGAATGTTTGGTTGCTGTTGCCCATAATCAAACACAGTTTTTCTAGTTAAAAATCAGTGCTGATTGGTTTTGATCCATTGCTACTGAGTTTTTAAATTAATATGACTGAGTTGCTCTGATAGAAGTTATCACTGCAGGAACTACGTTACTTTGCTTAGATTGAAATTAATGTATTTAGGGGGGAAATGATTTTCTTGCAGTATGTCACATTTTTCTTAATCAACCTTTATTTCTCTTTTATGAGAATTGTTGCTCGTGTGCATATCTCGCCAAACAAATAGGCCGAACTAATACTTGGTTAATGTTGCAGCTGAGGCCACTGACCCCTTCAACTGATTGTAATGGCACATAGTTCTGCTATCTCACCATTAAAGCTGAAGAGAGATTTGTAACTCCTCAGTTCCAATCCTTGCTTAATGCATGCATACGTAAAGCCAGGGCAATGAGGACAAGTAGTTTATGTGATTTCAGGGTCTCCAAGAAAAGTCCTCCACCCTTTTTTATGTTCCAGTGTCACACTGGTCTTTAAAAGGTGTTTCTTCAAATGTTCCTCATCTTTCATCTAATCTCTATTGATCTTCATGCAACTTAGTGGAAATTGTTCAGCTACAGCTGTGTTTTCTGCAGTAGCAAAGGATAAATCTGTGCCCTCCTAAATATTCCACCTGATTAGCAGCATCCACAGGGGGCAGGATCAAGAAGACAGAAGAGGTCATGGCATGTGGGAATGACCTTGGGAGACACGGATGGGACAACTGGCATGTAAAAGAGGTCTCAGCCCACCGAAGGGGGGATGGCTTGGGAAACATTTCAGAAGGGACCCTCCCTAGTTTTCCGGAGAATGAAAGGAAAGGAGGGGAGAAATGCCTACAGTACAGTCTTGCAAGATTCTGGTAGTGTAACCTTACAATAAAGATAGAGTTAGTACTCCTAGTACTTCTTGTCTGGACTACCTCGCAGAGCTAACAGAAGGTAACAGTTGTAGCAGTACCATCCTTTTGTAGATGTCTTAATGTTGCATGCATTGCTGTGACCATTACCTTGTCCGGTTTGACAACCGATGCCACTGCATCTAATATTTGTCACAGTTGAATTACTTACAACATTTTGTACTGATATGTTGATCTTGCTGTTTCTGTTATAGCCTTCTTATTTAGTTGTCATATTTGTACCTTGATGTAAAGCTCAGGGCCACAGATTTATTATATATGACTCTTAGGGATCACATTCACCAACTGACCTGAGATACCATGAGCTAAGTTTAAACTAAGCTTGGACATCTGATGACTTTACATAGTAGACCAAGTGAGAGGGGAGTGATAAGTAACACAGTCAGTACGAATGGGTGCTTTCAGAAGGATTTCCTCTGTCCTCCTGCCCTGGGATAATGTTGGGGGAAAATGACAGCATTCAGGTAAAACTCACATCAGTCCTAACTTGACTAGAGAAGGAACGTACATTGGTTGAGAGGTAAACGAGGAAACCATGAAGCCTGAATCCCCACCCACAGGAGTTATACCATTCCAACAAAATGGTATAGATATAGATATAATGTTCTGAGACACATCTAAAGTAAGCCAAATCAAAGAAAAGATACATCTAGTCGGTGAATAAGAACTGTGGCTTGCTTGACAGTCTTAACCTTTTTCTATACAATATTTATTTAAGTTACTTGTTCATTAGAGTTTTATGCTGCTCTTCCTTCAATAGCTAATGGTGATTTTTCTCCATAACGGCAACACTCTGAGAGGGTGGACTTGATTAAAGCTTTTCTCATTCCTGATTTATCCCTTTAACTATTATACCTCTATAGCAAAATGGAGAGAAACTATAGATATTGTTTTAAAAGCTTTTGACGTTATATAGTTGGTCATCAACCACGTGAAAGATGTGAAAGTTGTCTCTAACAACGTCACTTCCCATTCTAGATATGCCAGTTCCTAACGTTTCATCAACGAGTGCTCTCACCAGCCACATGGGGGTTCTTAATGAAGTGTGCAGATTACAGTTCAATTTCAGAGTTCTGCAGAATCATAATGAATGGAGGAATGCAGGCACCTTTCATTGATTCAGTCATATACAGAAATTTATAAGTCAGTACTGTCAGCTTCTCCTTAGTTCCTTGGACATCTTCCATATCACAGACTGTTGGTCAAACACTCCTTACAGAACAAATGTCCAGGGAATTCATCAAATCTCTAGGCTAGGCCAAATAGGCATACATATAAATGAGAGTGGGGAATCATAATCTGAGCTTCTCTGCAACAAGGGATAAATAAAATAATATTGGTCAACTGATTTTTTAAACATTTCAATATATCACATGAATAAGTCCTGCTTAGAATTGTTACCAAGGTCAATTTGCATAATTGCATTTTCTCCCATTTGAGTCTTGCCATCTTGGTCTCTCATTTCCTCTCCTGTTGGCAGTTGAAAAACTTCTTTGATTTGCATGGTTCTATAAAGCAAAATACTGTAGATGCTGATTGTCTTATATAAATCCATTTGTGTGTGTGTGTGCGCGCCTTCAAGTCAGTGTTGACTCCTGGCGACTGCCTGGACAAGTCTGTGCAATTTTCTTGACAAGATTTCAGAAGTGGTTTGCCATGGCCTTCTTCCTAGGGCTGAGAGAGAGTGACTGGCCCAAGGTCACCCAGCTGGCTTTGTGCCCAAGGTGGGACTAGAACTCACCGTCTCCTGGTTGCTAGCCTGGTGCCTTGACCACTATTTGAGAAGCAAGTTTACTGTATTATATACACACACCTGATATTATTGTTTTAATGTATTGCATTCTGAATTGTTGTTCACCAACCAGAATCAGTGTGGATGAGGGCAGCTTATAAATCCAGTCAATCTGGTATGATGAATGTACTCCCCTTGTTTGATTTCTCATTCTCTGTAACCGAAAGCTATCTCCGCGAGAATGGAGTGGAGGGAAGTTATGATGGAACGGGATTGGCAAGATTCTCAACATTTTAGAAAAGAGAGAGGTCAGAAGTTTAAAGGACAAAAAGGAACGTATGAAGTAGTGGATGGATGTGGTGGAACCAAGGGTGACTGGTAAAGACAGAAAGATATGCCAGATTTGAGGAGATTATGAACTTTGTTTCTGGAGTGTGGGAATCTAAATTGAACATGGACTAATGAAGTGGCTCATTGTAACTTTAAAACTTTAAAAGAAAAAAAGTTTATTATGGAAAATACATGAAGGATATGTAAAAGCCTATTTCCTAGATAACTAAATCATTTCAGATAAGAGCCAAGACAACAAGCCTGCCTGCAAAAACAAGGCAGGAAGAAAGCATGTTTTGATTAGGAATCTCACAGACAAAGCCCACAGAGGAACTCCCGACTGTCCTTTGTGGTCAGTAGGTTGGGAATTTTGTTAGTTAATGCAACTGAATTCACACTTCCAACACAGAGAAGAATAATGACTAATGTTGATGTCAACTAACATTGGCTATGTTTCCTTTCCCCTGGTGCCCCTTATCTTAGACCTTTACTTCCTTCAGTTTAGTATTTCTTACTCCTTTTCTACACTCTGAATAATGTTGCTTACCCTGGAAGGGAAGAGCATTATTAGTATGTTTGTACATATGTGTGAATTTCCTTTGCCACAGCAGCACATGTCTGTAGCTGCTGCATGAACACATGACCTCTATCATGTGGCCAATGAAGACCATTGTTCACGGCATCATCTACTCCAAAGAGCTACTTGGCTTTGTGGTATGGGTTGATCAAGGAAGTCATTCAGCCTATACTTACACTCAGGTGGGCCTGAGTTATAGCACCTAGACAACTCCACGGACTGAAACTTTTTCCTTTTGATTTTTGCTGTTGTCTACACTCAGTGGTTCAATTCTTGGCTTAAAAACACCCAGAAAGGCATATCATAAAAGGCATCAAAAGGTGTCATGACAGAATACATTTGAAGATTATATTGATCTTTGCATTTTTTCCCCCAAAAAATCAGGGGAAAGGAGTTAAAACAGACACACGGACAATTGCACAAGTGAGATAGCTTGAAAAAAAGACAGGTTGTACTTCCACGGGGAGTGATGGCAAAGTGACATGGCACACACAGACCCCTGGGAGACCGTCACAGCAGCCAGAAGAAGTTCCAAAGACATGGCTGCTTTAATGCTTTGAAGAGAGTTTCTCCACTCCTACTGACACACTTCCAGTGCTTTGCAGAACTCTATAAAATAACACTCATACTGTCTTATAGATGGGTTGCCTTTGGGAGACAGAATTAAACTTTTTCTGCAGAGGTGTGCTAATCTTTAGAATGTAGGAGACGCGTCATAAATTAAAATAGTGCATTGTACTATGTTGACCTTTTCAATATTCACTAGCTTGCATCGTTAGGGTTTCCATCTTTCCTTGATTAAAGAGCCCACTCGTCATTGAGAAAGTTAAAAGAAGATTAAAAAATTAAAAATGGTGCAGTATTTTTTCCTTTATCTGACGGGAGTTAGCATGTGAATGAGAATGAAAATGAAGACTTGGTTTAAATACCATCACAGTCTTTTAACATTCTGAACAAGGCATGCACGATTTGTGACTTCCCAAGAAGAGTTCATCAAATCTGCTAGGAATTGTAATATAGCTGATAGTTGATAGCCTTCTGTCTTTGGAGTCCCTGGTAGGCAGGACATATATGAAGCCTGTTTGTACTCAATGGGTCAGTATACTTGACTTCATCTATGTGGATAACAATTTATACAGGCTTGCTCTGAAGGTTTTCTTTTTGAACCAAGGGAAAAATGTTTTTTTTTATTAGTCAGTTTATACCCTGCCTTTCTTTTCAAATGAGTATTCGAGGCAGCTAATGGACACTTGAGATAACTATCATGTATGTGGTAATTGTGTACTCAGAAAATGATCGCCAAGAGAAACTAGGCTAGTGATAAAATGGCTGCCATCGTGGGCATGGCATCAATGACATAAATTTTCCAGAAGGTGAATTACTCTCACCCCCTTGGTTGCTTTATACCAGGTGGATGGGTAGGTAGAAAACATCAATTTTCCAGAAGGTGAATGACCCACACCATATGGCTGCTTTCTACGAGGTGGATATGCGTGATTCACCAATATTTCTGTAAATAAAAATGATGCTAGAGGTTGATCCTTTGCTGCAGGCCAACTTTCTGTTTAATTTTCAATTAAATAATCTTTTTGTTTTCATTAGGTGGGGTAAGAATCCTGATAGGCACCAAAGGAGGTGCTGGAGGGCCCAAGTTGCCCATCTGTATCCTAAGCAGAATGTGTATCTGGCACTCTAGGCATAGAGGGTGGCAACTATAGCCAACTTAATTTACATATACCTGTGTTGATGCCACATCCATGTGCAAAGAGCCAGGGCTTTGATCATACTGCTCACCACCAAAACACCCCTCTAAAGACATTGGTGTTTTGATCTCTATGGAATGCCATGTGAATAATGTGCAAAGGCTATTTCTACTTGCACTAAAACCAGCACAGAGTTCACCTATCAGCCTCTTTGAGGTTGTCCAGAACAGGAAACAGTCTCCATAAGAAGACTAGAACTAAGCTTTATTGAGATAGGCTATATTAACAGATTCTTGCAAGCCTGCTTGTATTTCTCCTCCCCTCCTCCTTATAACCCAGTGAGTCAGGGAGAAGCCAGCCTGAGTCTCTTCCTAATACTATCTCCTTATCCAGAGCTCCAGAAATGCTTCTGCCCTTTTTTTGTTTTTGTAACAACTCCTGAATATTTCCCTCAAGGCCCCTTCCTCACCATGTTGCAGACTAAATTAATATACAATCTGTTGCCTTGTATGATATCCCAATCCTGCCTAGAGGTCATGACCAATAGTACAACTAGGGCTGAAGTCCAAAGCCTCGCAGCTCACAGGTTCCCACAAAAGATCATCTGGAAAATGGCAGGTGATCGGGACAGGCCCAGCATCAGCTCTGGACTTGCAGGAATATGATAGGGGCTGAACCAGCTCATCTTCACCTTCCTTTCTTCTTAGGTAGCCCAGGTACAGATGGTTCTGCAGGTACTATACATAGTTACATTAATTCGAAATAACTTTTTGACAATAAAATGGGATTTACTCCAAAGAAAGTCAATGCATTTGGAATCGGACAGCAAATAGAAACTCCTTTCTGTCCTGGTAGTATTGAAGGCATCATGATTGAATTGAATTACTCAAAACTGCTGAAGCTCAGAGTATTTCTTTTTTTATGCATTGCTGGCAAACGTTTTCATTTTTGTAATGCACCATAAAACACTAATGCAGTTGCAAAGTATAGAATAAAGGGTATTTTGGAGGAAGAACAGAGGGGAGAAGGAGAGAAATGTGCCTGTGATTGTCTAAAAGGGCCAAGCAAGACTATTCAGTCCTGAAATTATTTATCTGCACCACTTTATGGCTTTTGCAACATTTGAAAGAAAAACTTCCCATTTCCCAGTTCCAGCTCTTGAACATTGTGGTCCATGAAGTGGATTTCCTCTTCTAATTTTGCATCAGTGTCCGTTAACATTGTTCCTAAAATATTAAAAACTGGGTTCTTGTGTAATTTGTGTTTGAGAACCACAGCATTGTCCTTCTTTCTCACATTGCAAAGGAAGACATGCTGTGGCTTCTCTTTGCAGAATTATCTTCCAGTGGTTGAGGTAGGCGTGGAAGAGGAGTCCCATCAAGTGGATGGAATGCCTGTGGAATTGCTGTGATATGGTTTTGGGGTTTGGTGGTTCAGGAAGCAGTTAAACTTCAGTAAGTCTCAAACTGCCCAAACAAATAGGATTGCTATG
This sequence comes from Python bivittatus, assembly GCF_059951505.1. Taxonomy (NCBI): domain Eukaryota; kingdom Metazoa; phylum Chordata; class Lepidosauria; order Squamata; family Pythonidae; genus Python; species Python bivittatus. Next base: position 2,245,870 of record NW_028277121.1, read on the forward strand.
TTTTTCTGGCGGAAGAATTGACTTAATTTAACTTAGTCTCCAAATCCATTCTAAACATGGATGTACCTGTACAACAGTTAGTGTTCTTTATGGCAATATAACCAAAATAAAGCAGATTGTTCTGGGGTTCCAAGGTGATCATTCCAATCATAAATGACTTATACAGTATATACTAAAGAGCATATTCATATACACAGAATTTGATTGCTTGACTAGCCAAGCTAGATCTTCCATGATGTCATAAAATAGTCCAGTAGCCCAATATAAATACCAGGATATTCTTGAAAAATCATGAAAGAGAAGAGCAGATTATGCCTCCCTCTCCTTTTCCTCCTCTTTCTTTGGATTAAACAAAGAAGGAAAAAGAGAGGGAAAGAAACTATCTTAAATTTTGCAGATTGTGACTGATTTTTACCAAACATACACGTGACCCACTCTGCAAATTCCACTGTTGGTCATCCAGATGGTTCTTGGAAGTTAACAAAACATGAAGGGCTTTTCAGAGCATTTTCTGCTATGTAAATAGAGGCACAGGCAAAATTTCACTCCTGACTTCCTTTGGTACATGAATGTATTTATCACGTTCTGAAAGGTGTTCTTCATTCTGAAAAGCTCCACCACTATCGAAGTTTAATTTTCCTTCTCCACTTTTCCTTTTCTAAAACAAAGGGTGGCTTAATAGAAGGAAGAGCAAAGGTGCCATGTTTCTTATTTTTATTTCGGTGCTTCTCATGATAACACTTGTCACTTAATTACACAGTAAATACAGGTAGTGACAGTTTAATTATATGATAATAGACATGATGATAAAATGTAAACTGAGAATTATTTCTGTCTTTTAAAAGCAGTGTGGGTTACATAGTAATTATTGTTGGACTTTCTAAGCATTTTGTACCATGTCTTTGCTAAGGGCTGGTAATCTCCCCTTCATGGGTTTCCTTTCCAGAGTGTTTCCAAAGGGAATTTTAATGAGTGTCCTGGCTACAAAATCTAATGACCGTCCAGTCTACATCTTTATTTTCACATGCACCCCTCCTCCAATTTCTGTCGCTTTTCCGACCCCAGCTTCTCTCCTGTGACCTTGTCTGATAAACTTTGCTTCTACTGTTGATGAGCCTGGGTGAAGTTGATTAGTCTTAGCTTGTCAGATCATATTCATCTTTACAAATGCAACTAAATTTCCATGTGTTTTCTTTTCTTTGCCGATGCACACTGCTTACAGATAAGTCAGGTAGATCAAATCGTAAAACTCTTCCTGGATTTACCACTTGAAAATGTAGCTGGTTCTTGTGTCTGGACCTCGGGGTAATATGTCTGAATTTGTTTTCATATTCTGGGGAAAAGATGAAAGACTTAAATGCTCAGTTTAAATTAGACATCTCCTCTCAAATGTCTATTATCTACTGGAAGAACGTTGTGTGTATATTTCCCACCTGTGAGAGTTCTTGTATTTCCTACTTAATAGAGACTGGTCTCTTTTAAAGACTTTTAAAAATCAGAAAAGAGCCACAGAAACACATCAGACGGAATTCTTATGCAATGCCTTGTACAGTGGTATTATGATACATTCAGACTGGTCCAGATGCAATAATCATAAGCCTATAAATCAAGTCACAGAATCATAGAGTTGTAAGGGACCTTGTTGTTGTTTAGTCATTAAGTCGTGTCCGACTAAGGGACCTTAGAGGGAATATAATCTAGCTCAGTGCAGGATCCAATAGAGCAGGGTTCCTCAACCTTGGCAACTTTAAGACGGGTGGACTTCAACTCCCAGAATTCCCCAGCCAGCCTTGCTGGCTGGGGAATTCTGGGAGTTGAAGTCCACCCGTCTTAAAGTTGCCCAGGTTGAGGAACCCTGCAACAGAGCATTTCTAACAGACCTTTTTTCATAAAAAACAGAAATAATGATAAACTTCATCGGAGCACTATAATGGACCGAGAGAACTAAAACACAGTTAATCTCTGACATCTTAATGTCGTCGATAGTCATAAGGCTTTGCTGATGCCAACTCATCTGGAGGGGGACAAGGCAGGAAAAACTGTAGCAGAACGTATCCGCTGGTCCATGTTATGTGCCATATTGTAGGCTCATAATCTCCAAGTATACGTAGACCATCATCTATCAAGGTCCATTGTTCTACACTGGAAGGGGAGATAATTTAAAAATTCTCTGGCAGATGTCTTCTTTCAGTAAATTATCCAGTAAAAGATAATTGCAACAGATTGCCTTCAATGAGGCTGAAACTCCTCCCCACCTCCAGTCTATCCAGCAGGAGAGCTGTTATCCCTTCTTGCTTTATCCTTTCTCCCTTCAGCTCAGCTCTAGGAAAATAGAAAGCAAGATACTTTAGATTTGCCTGCTCAAAGCCCAGAAGTATAGAAGCTGATGAATTTTGTGCCAAGTGTGAAACACAGGAGTAGCTGTGTAACCATGTGGGCATGCCCAAGGGAATGTTTTAATGGGAAGTTTGCTTCTAAAACTATTTAAGGCGAATATCTACCTATAAAAAAGAAATCACTAGGAAAGAGGGGAATGTAGGAAAGGCAAGAATCATACAGAATTCTACATAAGTCTATATAGTTGGCCTAATTAAACTAGTTACTTAAGATCTCCATTAATAAAGTCTTGATTTCAACACATCCATTGAAGAGGATGATCGAAGAGTGATCATCTGGGCCTCCTGTGCAAATGTTGGTAGGTAGATCCTCTTTGTTCTTCCTTTTCTCCTTCCTCTTCCTTCTGGGCAGTTACCCTTAGATCCTTGGGGAGACTGACTGTTGCTTTGCCCAATCAATGATGATATCCTGAGTCTAGCCATCTGCACTGGTTACCGTTTGGGTGTAATTCAAGGCCCTGGTGGTCAACTATAAAGCCCTTTATGCATGGAGCTTGGATATGTGTGGGAATTCTGTCTCCTGTGATCTCTGCCTATCGTAGCTGACAGGGCTGGCATATACCAGGTCCTATCAATTAAACAATGCCGTCTTATGGGATTTAGCAGACATGCTTTCTCAGTCACAGCACCTGCCCTATAGCACAGCTTCCTCCCTGAGATTTGGCTGGCCCTGACCCTGACAGCCTTTAAGAAGACCCTGAAGACATGGTTCTTCCCCCAGCATGGACCAGGATGTTATATGTGTGTGTTAGGACTCTGTAGGGAATATCTCCAGTCTCTGGGGCAGAATGCTTTCTTTACAATTGTATTTTATTATTTTTACCATTTTACTGTATTTAATGTTTTTAGCCTTTGCTAGACATGCAGAATCACTAGGCAGGTGGCTAGTCATATAATTTGATTGACTGAATGGTTGACTGAATGAATGATAAGTTATTTAGGGGCCAATTAAGATAGTTTCTCCCATTTGCCTTCATCTAAATAGGGTTACATAGCAAAAGCTCTTTGGGGAATCAAAAACTGAATTCTATCTATTTAGAACTCTCAGCATGAGATCAATTTATTACAGGTAGTCCTTGTTGAATGACCACAATAGGGACCAGAAAATTGGTCGTTAAGCAGGGTGGTCATGAAGTGAGTCACCACATGACTGGACCCGATGTTATGACCATTTTTATGATGGTCGTTAAGCAAATCACTGCAGTTGTTAAGCGAATCACATAGTCATTAAGCAAATCATGTGGTTGTTAAGCAAATCCATCTTCGCCAATGGATGTTTTTTGCCAAGATTTGCTTAATGACTATGTGATTCATTTAATGACCATCATAAAAAAGGTTGCAAATTGTGATCCCATGACTCCAGGGGTTGGTGAGATGTCATTAAGAGTGAGTACAGGTTGTAAAGCATTTTTTCTGAGGCTGTTGTAACTTTGAACTGTTGTTAATCAAACGGTTGTTAAGCAAGGTCTACCTGTAGATGCTTCAAGGATCCATAATCTGTTATAATCAAAAGTTTGTTCTAGATGGAGATATGGTCTGTTTATATAAAAATACAATTTTCAGGATTGCGATTGCCCTCCTAATAGGGTAGTTTCCTAGGAAACTATTATCTGCAGAAATTGCTCCTCATCAGATGGATTAGGGCTAGTAACATCTGAATAGTACTTTAATGAAAGATGCTCAGTTTGAGACTGTGTCAGTCAAGAGTGTTTATTAATCCTGTGTCTTTGCTTTCTTAAAAAAAAGTCATCTGTTGCAAAATACTCTGAGTTAATCCATGAATCAGGCTATAAACTGGCATCAAACACATGAAAACTGCACCGTCTTTCTCTACAAGGTAACCCTGTAAATCAAGAGACAGATGCTTGTCTGTGCCAATCTTCATGCCTGCTATTCATAAGAATGGAACTCTTTGGCAGCTTTAAGTAACTTTGGCCAAGTGTCTTCTCTTCTGAAGAACACTTCTTCAGCTTAGTAAAGGCATACCATGGTCAGAACTTATAAAAAGGAGGGAACCAAATTCACAAGCCGGTCAGTCAATTCCTATTGCAACCAATGGGTCAACTTTCTGTTGATCTGAAAAAAGGGGATCCTGCACCTGTGGGAAAAATTCTAGAAAGAAAAAGAAAATCCAAATCCTGGTCTCTATGAAGCATTGCTAATTGAACATGAACATTGCCTCTGTTTCCTTGATGAAATTCTGTTCAGCTATTCTCCAAACACTGCTTTGGAGCATAAACAAAGCACTTTTACGCAACACAGTAATACCTCGGTTCATGAATGCTTCTGTTCACGAACAATTCGGTTCACGAACAGCACCGTTTGCAAAATTTTGCTTCTATTCGTGAACTCCGCATCGGGTGACGAACAGGATCCGCGGCCATTTTCCCTGCCCTGACACGTGGTCGTGGCTTCCTGTAGGGAGGGGGACTCTCCCTCCAAACAATATCCGCTTCCCCACCTGCCTTCCTGCCCTCCACGCCAGAAGTCACCTCAAGCAAGGTTAGCGTCCTCTCTCTTCGTGCTGTACTGTACTGTACTTTGTGTCATATTTTTGTGGTTTTAAAAAAAATACATATGGTTCAGAATGGATTAACCATATTTACAATGAACCTTATGGGAAAATTTGATTCGGTTGGCGACCAAAATCGTGGAACGAATTAAGTTCGTGAACCAAGGTACCACTGTATCTTCAAACGGCAAAGGCACTCCTGTCTTAAGGTGTTGCAGGCAACAGAGTTAGCGGGGGCGGGGGGGAGAAATGGGACTAGACTGATGAAAGCAGCACCATTTTCTACGTGTGCTGCAAAATCACAGGCACCCACAAAGGGACAGGCAGCTGTCCCATTTGTGCTCTCACAAAGTGCTACCCAGCCTTAGTGACTCCTCCACATTACAGGATGTACCTCTTAGAAAAGAATCTTATTTTAGGGGTTGGGTAATCCAAGTCATTTTGCTGCCCCAAATGGATCATAAAAGTCAACCCTTCAAAGTCCTTGCTTTCAAACAAGGCTATCAACCTGGCATCCATGTGTCCAGTGTGCCTGTAGAAACCTCCCATGGGGCCCAGAAAGCTTCATTTCCCATTTTTCATTCTCTCGTTGGGTTTTGTTTTGGGTGTTTTGTTTTCAGGGGGAACAGGAGCATCATTCAGTAACCTCATCTTTATTCGGCCTATAGACATTTTTAGGAAATAAAAATGATGAGTGACAAAGACAAATCTCCCTGGCAACTTTAAGACCTGTGAACATCAACTCCCAGCCATTGTTGCCAAGACTGAGAAACACTGCTCTAGAACTACCAGTCCCAGAATTCTTTATCAAGGGTAGAAGGGAAGGACAGTGGGCAGAAGGAACAATGTATCATAATAATCAAAGGTATCATCTTGGGTCAATAGGAATCAATGCTGATTGAAGGGTCTACTGTCCAGAGAGAGAGAGAGATGACCAAATAGGCAAGCCTCATTGAACTCAATGGTGTGAGATGACACTGTGGATGAGTAATTTACACACACACGTACTCTGTACTACCATATATAAATATAAATAGGAATTAGGTGGCTATTGAAGTGCAACAAATGTTTCTAAAATACGGGGCTGCACGTATGGGATGGAAAGCCCTCCAAATTTCATGCACCTCCATGCCGATCTCAACTCTAAACTTTCAGGGCAAGCTTTCTTTTGGGCAAAGGATACCGTGTCCTTAACGAAGCTCTCAGTCATTTCGTTGGGCCTTTTTAGTGGATTGTGCCCTCAATGAATGGTTGTGGCCTCTCAGTACAGTGCCAGAATTATTTTTTTTTTAATTTCCATCCCAATTAATTTTTTTTCTGCTCAGTTTCACTAATGAGGGCATTTGCCGCATTACACAACTAGAATTCCTACACAGTCATTTGCAGCTCATTTAAGTCCCCATTAACCAGCTTTCAACTCCCTTAAATAAGTCGAAAGGAGGAACATATTTGCAGCCTTTCATTTGATGACATTATAGCCCTATCGGATAACAGCCTTTTCACAAAGTATTGGGTTGCTTGTTGAAAGTCAGTTTTCGAACGAAAAAACCCTGCAGAACATCAGTTCTAGTGTTTTAGGTTTTAAATATAGTTATTTGCTGTATTACTCCTTGGGGATTGGGGGGGGGGAAAACATCATGTGAACAAATGAATTTAAATACACAACCACTGATTTTTCCAGTGGTAATATAATTAAGGCTATAAAACATTTCCCAGAGCAAACAATTATTGTAGGAGTCCTAACTTGCACTTCTATCCACCACACTAGATTAAGTTTGCCTTGACTTGCCAAAAGAATTATTTGTTTGTCAAAAGAGGTTGGAAGGCATGGAGGTTTACACCAGGGCGCAAAGTAGCATAATTAAATCACCCAGAACAAACCATTTACTCTCCGCAGGGGGAGCAACAACGGCAAAACCAATTAGTGGTGGATCAAAATAGATCAGACATGTTTGGTTGACAAAGATGGATAAATGTTATTTAAGGGGGACATATTCTTTTGGGTGGATGAATTCAAAATCTGAGGAGGGGCAATTTTACCCATGGCAGCTTCTCAGTTCTGCTTAGCACAGTGTTTCTCAACCTTGGCAACTTTAAGACCTGTGAACTTCAACTCCCAGAATTCCCCAGCCAGCCTTGCTGGCTGGGGAATTCTGGGAATTGAAGTTCACAGGTCTTAAAGTTGCCAAGGATGAGAAATGCTGGCTTAGCATAAGTAATGTAAGTAATCCTCTGCTGTCTGAAACAGTGAAGAAAATTGTGATGGTACCTCAGAGACTTCTCAACTCATCTCCTTTAGGAAAAAGAATTGCTCCAAACCATTACATTTTCTTTTCAGTCCACTGGTTGTTTTATTGTTATGAATGGAAACTATTAAGTGATCTGATTATAATCCAATTCACCGTTCCTTTTGTTTCCTGCTGCAAAAACAGAGAGAAATGGGATCATACCATTACCTTTCCTGAGTAGAGCAGAGTGCAAAATAAGGTTTTGCATTAATTTTAGAACTGGGTTCCTGTTTGAAATAATTTTCAGAGATATGTTAACCTGTTACAGAGGGGGGAAAAAAACAGCCTGCGAAAGCCCGCAATGCAATAAATATCTAAGTTTTAGCTTTCCTCGAATTAAACTTCCCTTAATAAAAAATGGGTAGCTTTCTCAAATATTCATGCTACATCTAAGAACTGAACCATGCCTGCTACAAATTAACACCATGCCAATAAAAAGTACTAAGTAATTTTAAACAGGAGCCTTTTAGATATTTTAAGTCCAAGCAATTTCACTGCACCATTGCAAAAACGAGCTCTTTGGATCAAGAGTCTGCAGTTTTCAAATCCTTGAAAACAGCATTTCTTTTTGCAAAAGGTTGCTATTGCGTCAATTTAGATCTTCCAACAAAACAGATTTTTACCATCCATTAAACAAGTACTGAATATTCTGTAGTATTATTTCAGTAGGGAAGCAAAGCCAGCATGAGCCGGTACTAAATCCATTGGCTAACTACCAACTAAAGCCTGAATCTCCATAAAATTGAATGACCATTTGCTTCTTAACGAGGTCTTATATTTATTCGAGAATGACCCTATATATAATAAATTCAATAAACTATTACTTTTATGTATGGGGAAGCATGTACCAAATATTAGTACGTTCTTAAAATTCCCTATAAATATAAGGGATCTTTATATTTATCTGCTGATGTCCTTCTTTCAGTTCTTTGTTAGTCTCAATTGTGGGTAGCCTCAAAGGATTGCAAATACAAGCTTGCTCTGAAAGCAGAGGATAAGGGTAGGGTATAATCTAATTAAACTAATGCTAGATCATTGGTTCAACAAACACTAAATGAGATGTTTTCAGCTGCAGTGCTATACCACCCCTATATTGGAGACCAAGGACCATGCTCAATGTTTTGGGAGGAGCAAAGATTCACCCCATGGTTAAGATGCAAAGTGGGAGGTGACATGTCACCATGTGGGCAGATTTTCCAATTCATTTCAGGGAATCGCATTGAATCGGTTCTAAGTAGAAATGCCAAGACTGTAGAATTAGAAGAACATGTACCTGGACATTTCATGAAGTATTTGGTCTTCTGGTTAAAAAGTTTCATTTGTTGTAGGATGCAGTAGTCAAGGTACTAAGGGATCATCTGAACATGGACCTATTATGGGAACGTTGAAGCAACTGCATAGGCCAGTGTTTCTCAACCTTGGCAACTTTAAGATGTGTGGACTTCAACTCCCAGAATTCTGGGAATTGAAGTCCTCACATCTTAAAGGTGTCAAGGTTGAGAAACCCTGGCACTGGCTGTTAGCTCCTGAGTGAGGTCCAAAGTTCTACTTTTGGTGTATAAGGGCCTTATCCATTTGGGATCTGTTTGCTCTCACAGGAGGTCCATCTTGTGACATGACTTGCAGATTGCCATGCTGAGGATTTTTTAAATGCTTTTATTCATGGTAATTCTAGTTTTGGTCTTGCATTTTAATCCATGTTATTTTCCTTAGCTGTGCACCATTTTCAGATGTATCCATCAGAAGCAATGGAAGTAAATAAGAAAATAAATACATTTTAAAAAATCTTTTTATATTGGGGGGTAACATGTTTGGAATTTGGTAGCAGTAACGACCTTCCTGGAGCATTTCTCAGAAACATCTGGAGAGTAAATGTGGGAAATAAATGGATTTGAGGCAGGTCTTATCCAGCAAGGCAGAGTTTCCACTTCTCCTTTTCTTACCAATGTTCATTTTTCTTTTAGCAACCTGTAAATTAGGAAAAAACCAGGAGGGAGCAGAGAAGAACAGTAAGGGCAGGAATTTGAAAATAGCTTTCTCTGTGTACAGAATTGCTCTCTACATTTAGTCAGAAAACAGCAGCCAGGATAATGCAACAATCAAGAGAATACTTAAGAAAGAAATCCTACCAAATGCTTTCCTAACAAACAGCAGATTCCTGGCACCTTCACACAGACTTGGGAATAGCCCGTTCCCTGAATCCTTGGAGAACTACTGCCAATAAGCCTCAACTGAATTAGAGTAACAAAGGAAATGATATTGCAAAGTAGCTTTCTATCATTTCTCTACATCTGCGCCAACCAAACATTATTCTAATTTTTCAACCCCTGAAGCTCACCTCTTAATAGCTTGGGTCCCGAGCAGAAGAAATATTTATTTTATACTAGCAGAAATACTATTTGGTGCATGGGGTGGAATGAAGAACTTGGAAGCTGCAGTGGATTACAGGATGTTGTTGTTGTTTAGGCTGCCCAACTCAAACAACTCTGGGTGTGGTACACGATTAAAAACAATTATCAAAAGATGAAGCGACACAGAAGACTTGGCTTATCCCTACCCCAGCGTTTCTCAACCTTGCCAATTTTAAGTTTTGTGGACTTCAACTCCCAGCATGCTGGCTGGGAATTCTAGGAGTTGAAGTCCACACATCTTAAAGTTGCCAAGGTTGAGAAATACTGCCCTATCAGCAAAGTACTGTTGAGGACCCTACCATCAGTTAACCCAAGGCCTGGTAGAAAAAACAGAGTTTAAGGGCTTTTTTTTTTTTTTTAATAAAAAAGGTTAGGGTAGGGGGCAAACGATATTCAGTGTTGGGGTAGATAGACCATTTTGTGTACTGCTGGCTTCCTGAAGCACCTTCCCAATAGAAGTAATTCAAAACTATTTTCAAGTCTTTCTGCCTCCAGTCTTCAGGAACACCACCTACTGAGAATAAAAGGTGATCCAATCTGTAGGGTTCTCAGTGGTGTCCAAAAACTCATAGCAACGCAAACCCTACCCCTTTCCTATGTGTGCCATGATGTCACAAAAGGGGAGGGACTTGGGGTGTGACATCATCACGATGCTCCTTTCAACATTCTGATGAATGCAGTAAGAACCTGTGCACACTGCTGAGAATTCACTGGCCTGTGCTTCATGGGCCCACTAAAATAATATATATTCCAGCATCTTGCCGTTTTTATGATTCACCTGAGCCGCCTCCTGTTGCACTGATGGGCCTTAGGTTTTCTGCTGTTTTGAAGTAGGAAACACATGAAAGTTGTCATCTCTACCTAAAAGAGGCTTAGCCTTATTTATTTATTTATTTATTTAATTCATAGGCCACGCCAGTGTGTTATGACTCTGGGTGGTCGATACATCTAATCAATAAAATTTATTTTGAAAGCAAAGGACTTCCCTTTTAACAAAAATCCAGAAAGGTTAAGAAATCCAAGTCTTGGCCATGTGTGTGAAATGCAACCTCACCCCCTTTGTGTAATTATTCTGCCCCACAAATGGATCTGCTGGCTCCTCAATTTTGTGGACCCCTGCATTTGCATCTAGGGCAATTTGAGACAGATGCCTGTAGCTTTCTGAATGTTCACTAGAAGGAAACAGGTTAGCAATTTTGCTTCACATTTGCTAGAGTCTTTGCTTCAATTTGCCGGAAGAAAACCAGCTCATTTAAAATAACCTAATTAAAGAGCCACTTGATAGCAACTTAGTAGAAAATGCTCCCTTAGACATATGAGATTGTTTGCTTTTAGGCAATCAGCAGATAATGTCACTTTCTTACTGATGAGCAATTAGAAGGCTCTCTTTAATGGCAACCATGGCTCCTTGAAAAAAGATGTTGCTCCAATAGCCGCCGATCAAGCAATAGATACATCTTTACTACCATGAGTACAGGGAAAGGCGATAAGAGCTCGGCCTTTGGAATCACATCTGTTTCCCTGGGATGTATTTGCAGGCTTTAAAGCAAAATGGTGTGCTGCGCCCCATGGATGGTTTTTGAATTATAATCCAAAGAAAACAAAATACATTCTCAGCTGCACTCAGTTCGATCATGACACACTTTTTATTACACATATTAGCCTTTACTCTTCACAATAAATCCTCAGATAACTTTATTCCAAGGGCAACGAACTCACTTGTAGGAAGTTATATGGACGATAATAACTTAATGCATGTCCGTCTAGCTCGGTAAGTGGGAAGAGCTGCCAACTGGAACTAGCTCATACGAAGACCTGAGAGCAGCACTCTCGCTGGCAAAGGGTGCGCGTAGAGCTTTCCACTGCTAATGATCCCTGCACAAAATCCTCTAGCTTGCCTTGGCCAAATCCATCAGCTCTTGTCTTCCCCGCATACCTGGCCCAGCGTTAACGCTTAAGGCTTAAAGTGAGCGCCAGCAGTCATCTGGTTGTCATGAAAATGATGAATGTATTCTCTCCCTCTCCTCAAAATAAAGAAGCACCAGTAAATTTGTTGGGCATGATAGGGCTGTCTCATTAATCTTAGTCCCCAGGTGGATAATGGTTCTCATTATAATGCTCACTCATCGGTAGGGTGCACATGTCTCAGATTATTAGAAACAACATTGATTCGAAGGAGCAAAATTACTAAAAGCTGCACCTCTACCTTTATGGCAACATGGCTGAAACAGGACGTGGACATCAGGGGGTCTAGCAAATGAGGAGATCGGGGAACAGCCAAGAGGCAAGCCAGGTGAATCTTATTTTTTGCATGGATGTCCTTTGAGATCACTCATTCCGGCTTGCAGAGTGGGGTGGGCCAGAAGGGGCAATGTTAAGTCAAGGTCCTCACAGGGCATTTTTCCAGACAGTGCCTGATTTCCTCCTCAGGTGCTTCTCCAAGACTGTGCCCACAAGAAAGTCATGATCTGTCAGTAGGGCTTTGGACATGGAGCCATGCCAGATGTTCCTGGGCATGAAGTGGCCCACAGACACTTCATGTGGCATCAGCCATTGTCCCTGCACTCTTTTTTTAGAACTGTCTTTCCTTCCTTTAGATAAAATATATAAATAAAAGGGAAGTTGGTGCAAAGCCTCATCTTTAAATAGCTATTAAAAAAAAAAATACAACAGAAGATTCAAACCAGTTCTTAATTTATAACCACTGGAGATCAAACAGCCTTTGACTAAATTAATTCATGTTTCCTGATAGTTCTACATGACTAAGCCATATCTGAAAGTAGTGCAAATATAAGTGGTTAGTAGTAGTCAACTTCGTTATGGTGACTGATAAATTCAAAAACAGTAAGAAAACAAATTCTGAGACAGTGGGTAAACAACACAAATTAAACTTAACAATTATACATCTCGCATGGTCGAAGTATGGCATATTTTACAAATGGCAAAACAAAACTTAGCCACATTCAGAGAGAATAACCTCACATGGGTCGGATAGTAAGAGCTCTAAATAAAATGGATCCAAGTAGCCTGGAAATCTGACCGGGGTGGGAGCGGTTAGCCGTAACCAGGCATCTTTATAATAATCATGTAACAAAACCTGGATTCATATTTCAGGAATTCCTTCACCACAAGGACAAAGTCTTGGTTTGGATAGGGTGCCCTGTAATTTCCCCTGAAGAATAGCTGTTGGGAGGGCATTAAATCTTGCCAGCGTTAGGGCTCTTCTGCATCTGGGAACTGTTATTCGGCTTCGGTATTTAGCTGGCTTGGAAAAAAATGGTGAGCCATAGTTGGTTATACACCCTTATATTTTATCTGTAATTTTTTGGCAAATGAGCATCTGACTTCTTTTTAACATATCCATGTTCCCATTGTATGTGTTGTAGCAATATATTTGTTGAATTAATTCTAGGAGTATTGGGCTGATGAGTTTCTAAGATGTTCCCTTTTCCTTGCTTCCTGTCAATTTTACTTATCAGCACAGGATGCCAATATGTTTCTAAATTCAGCCTTTTATTGTCCTGTGGTGCAACTTTTGCTGCATATGATTTTAGGGAAAAACACCATTTGATGCTGTCGTTAAACAGCTGAGTCCTCTAAGAAGACGCTGCCCGCCAAGCTGACCTGTTGTTTGCAATCTGCCGGTCAGCTGTCAAAGACGCACTGAACCCAGGCCCCGGACCTCCACCCACCTTCTCCACCATCAGCTAGAACTACAGTACTGTTCATAATAAATTAACGTGGGTTTCATTAAATGGTACATGAACCCTTGCTTGACACATCACGTAGATGATACAAAGTCTTTTTGAGCTAAGCACGCTAGCCATTTGGAAACGAGGACTGGGTTTGATGGAAGATGAAGCAAACACAAAGGGTGAGGCATAAGGAATGGAGAAAGTGGTACTCCGCAAAGGAAGACCACGCAAACAAAATAGTCTGCAAACTTTTGCCACAAAACCTTCTTTGGGGGGGGGGGGAGCGTGTGTGCATATACAAATTTAATAATAAACAAACAAACAAACAAACCATGAGCCCAATGAGATCCAACGTACCTGTGCAAGCCTTGACCTCAGCAGTTATTATTCATTACCTGATGCATAATAATGATGCATTCATTACTATGCATAAGCCTTTTCATTATCAATTATCCTCGCTTTTCTTAGATAATATCACCAAATGCCCTGCGGCCAAACAATGATATACCCTGGATTCTGAGTCGTCCTCAGGCACGTTATCTTGATCTCTACAGGAGATAGCTCAGAAAGTTTTCTGGGTGGATCCAAAGTAACTGCTGTTTGAACTGCAATTGCTAACCAGATTCCTTCCTACTTGGCTTCCTTTAGCACAGCTAGAGAGGCTTATTAGCATAGGTTTGATAAGTAAAGCCCCAGTGTTCATACCGAACATAAAAAGAGTAAGTACGCTTACAATCTGTATGCAATATATGTGTTCCAAAATTTATTTAAATATTTGTATGCACAGAAGATTAAAATTTTAAATCTTCTACAAATAGCTGCTCAGATATTTTAATCCCCAAACTGCCAGTTCACGCGTGGGTCCCTCAGCATTTTTCATGGTGAAAAGGCAACCCGGTGATTCATTTAGCTCCACCTCAATCTCCTTATTCTGTTTTGAGTATTCCTGCCATGCCTCTGTAACTCCCATGCTCTCTCTGGCCTGTTGCTATTCCTGATGGGAAATCCACATGAGCTTTCCATGGTCACGGTTACTGGAGTATTTGTTATCTCACGTACGTATCCAGATCTTTGTTCTGCTGGGCCACCATACTTAGAATCATAGAGCCGTGAGGGGTCAGAAGAATAAAATCATAGACCTGGAAGGTGTGATTTAGGACATCACATCCAACCCCAAAGAATCTGCATGTGGTTTTATCTCAACAGCTGCTATCTGTCGGTAGACTCTTCCCATCTAAAGGGTGAGGAAGGAAGGGACGTCCTTAGCTGATTTGGACGAGTATCTGAAAGCACTTCATGATCCAGCACCAGTTTGAATATTTGTTTGAATCATAGCATGCAGCTGTGGATATGAAGTATGTTCTAATCTAATAATCCTTTCCAAAGCATTTCAATGGAGCTGGGGTGGGAACTTTGGATCTGACCACGCGACAAAGGGAGAACGTTTTTGTTTGTGGTGCTCCCTGTTATGATCTCTTCCTACAGGCCTATGATTAGATAAGGAAGAACTTGATTTATAATTATACCAGTTCAGCACCTCCTAGGGAACACAAATGAGCAATTCAATCCTTTACGGCCATTTTAAGGTTGATTTCTTTCCAACCCTTTTTGTGACATTATAGTGGGCAATTTCTTTCATCAGAATGGTAAAGATTTATGACTCATTTGTTGTACAGAAGAAAGAGATTACAGTATCCTTGGAAGTAGGGTAAGGCCACCCAGATGCATCCTTTCACCAAGGAACAAGGTTATCCTTCAGTACTGGTGCTACAAATTACTCTTTGATTGAGTCTAAGCCTGGCGTGTGACAATGTCAGAAGCACCAAATATGAATTATATGTCCTAAGCATTTGCCCCAGTGCTGTTTCATTTTTAGGAGACCCAAACACATTGTCAAAATCAAAGGATAACAAAAATTCCTTCAAACAGCCTTCTTTGCTACTGACCTGCATTTGGTGCCTCATACATTATATAGGCCCAGCATATCTGTAAAGTCAAACGTAATAAAATCTGAAGAAATCACAGCTGCTGGAATGAAAGGATGAACGTCAGTGAAGCCTTCTTTGAAATGAAGAAGAAATGCTATTTTAAAAGTTTTGGTTCCCGGTTTCCATAATGAAAGAAAATGAAGCCGGAGGAAAGGAAGAGCGAGTTAGTGCATTGTATTAATTGACCTAATAAAGTGACAGATTTCTCTAGCAGAAATAGAATAATTTCTAACATTTTATGATTCTTTAGTTCATTTGGCTAGGCTTATATAAATACTAAGGTTACAGAGAGAAATATGTTGTTATTTGTCATTTCTATCCCTGTAGGTGTCTGGGGAACCCACAACTGTGCCTGCAGATGAAAATTCCCCCTCCTATTCTCTCCAGCTCTTGATATTCAGAGACTCAAGTGGATCTCTGAACACATTGCTGCAGTATGGAAAATTCCCAGAATTCCCAGCAGGGGCTCTGCAGGCTGGGGAATTCTGGGATTTGAAATCCACACAGCTGGAAGTTGCCATGGTTGGGAAACATTGGTTTAAACTGACTTATAAATCTTTTCTTCTCTGGTCAATATCTCTTGTATGGCAAATTTGCATTTCTCCCTAATTCCTCCAAAGCATTTTGAAATCATTCTTCATTTGTTCTGACCTCTAAATACTTTGAACAGTCAGAGAATACCATCAGAGAGGCAGCATTGGTTGGCTTATAGAATTCTTTAAAATTCTCTTTTTAATGTTAAAGGGTTATTGTCATTAGTTGGCCTCTGCACTACTATTTCTCTATTATTTTTTTTAAAAGTGAGAAGCTCTTGGCAATAGTGGAGTTTTCTTTCCTAAAAATATTGAATGTTTAAGACTCTGAGAAAATGTATCCATGTCTACATGTAATGGTAGTTTAATAAGGTTAAAGGCTACAAGGTGTCAAACAATTCAGAACTTCAGCCAGTCCTGAATTATTTGCCTCTGTAAACCAGTATCATGTCCAGAGCAACAGATTCTTCCAAAACCTCTGGTCGTATCCTTTCCAGAGTCACAGATATTTTTCTTTCTCATTGGTAAGGATATTTTTTTTAAAATGTCAGGGTTGTCGGAGCTTGAACTTTGAACCTCCCGTAGTCAAAGCAAGTGCCTTTTACTTAGCTATGATCTTTCCCTATTTGTGAATGACAGACATTTCTTATTTTCAGACCAAATTTCCTACAACAATCAAATCATCCATCAAGTGCAGAAGCAACTCCAGACTTCATGTATCCCTGGGAAATAATGAGTGTATTCTGTTCACAGCCATTATAAAGATATTACACCATCATTAAATCGAATCTATTATTCTACACTTAAAACAACTGATCAATATCCATTAACATTCACTGAAGACTGGGACCAAAAAAAGTTCATATAGTAAATGAGGCACAGGCAAAGTAATGATCTGATGGTTTGATATATTTAAAGATATTCCCTAAAGCAGATCATTTCCTTAAAGGAAAGCAGAAAAATAACTAGGAAGAGTAACAAATAAGAGGACTGAATTTTAGTTGCTACTTTGGTGTAATCCCCACTGAATTCAATCAAACCCTGGTGACAGTAATGTATGCCTGGATCACCACGATTGGACTACTGCAATATATTCTATGTGAAGCTACCCCTTGAAGATGACTTGAAGGCTAAAGCTGGTTCAGAGTGCAGTGGCTACTCTGTTGGCGAAGGAAGACATTAGTGCAGAATTATGCCTATTTTACTGGTCAATGCACTGGTTAGTTCCAAGCCCAATTCAAAGATCTGATTATTACCTATAAAGTCCTGTACAGTGTCACACTGGGATATATCCGGGCTTGTCTTACTAAACATGATTCTACCCATCTTGTCTGGACATCTAGAGAGGGGTTACTCAGGATCCTAACCACAGGAGGTGAAAGAGCATGGATTAGAAAGCAGGCCTTCTCCTTTGTGGTCCTCCACATTATGGAACACGCATTATGGAGGTATGCCTGGACCTCTCTCTCTTGATGTTCCATAAAGGCCAAAAACTTGTTTTGTTTTGGTGGACTTTTGGCCCTGGGAGTGGCCATTTAAAATAATGGCTGTGATTGTGATTGGATAAGTTTGTTGTTATGTAGCCCACCCCATGTATACTGAATTTAGACTGGGACAGTATAGCAAACAAAACCCAGGTGTCCAATCTCTTGCTTATTTTACAGTCTTTAAAGTCTGTTGGGATCCTGCTGCCAAAATTTGCTAGTGAAAATGACTAGTGTAACTGCTGGTTGATGGCTAACCGGAAACCAAATACAAGGTTGGGCTGGTTGGGAATTCTGGGAATTGTGGTCCCACGTTTCATGGTGGAAGTTAAAAAAGAGATCCATAAATGTCATACTCTGTGGCCAAACATCCTGAGAACTATCAGGATCAAGAAGAAGAAGCCAAGAACAACAGAAATAACAGGAATCCTACTTGGGAGATGAAGGGCAAAAAGACACCAGCTACCACTGGATGGTCACTAATTCTGGGGGATAAGTAGAAAAGCCGGTGGGAATATGTTGGAATACAGCATCCAAGAGGATGGCATGGTTGACTAGCTGCAGGCATTACACACCAAAACATTGTGCTTTAAGCCTCTTTTTAACAAACTCTGTTGATGTTTTGCTGCCATTTTCTTTTAGACACCTGTCCAATCTGGTGTCTGAAATGGGTCACCTAATCCTGTCTAATGGTGCAACAATTCTGCTGCTGGAATCTTCACAAAGTCTCCCCATCGACAACATTTTCCTCTTGGCCATCACTAACATGAAAGCAAACCAGAACAAAGCTCATCCAGTGGTTGCTGATCAATTCTGGTCATTCCCCAGCTGGGTCCTAAATATTTTATATTTCTTGCACATCAAGAACAATTACGGGTTTTGTTCAGGGTGACATAACCTCTTTTGGGACCAAGAGCTGAAAGGGGCTCCACTGAGGATGCATTCCCTGAAGCAGGTGGTAGTCACAAAAAGAAATAGGTGAAACCAAGGTCAAAACTAAATTTGATTCAATTTAATATAAAACACAATGCCACATTATTAATTCCCCATGTATTTCATAATTTCTCAATCACATTATAAAAATCAATTTGGCTGCAGCTTTATGGGTTTAGAGACCTCAGCTGTAGGCTGTGTATCCTTGATATATACAACCTTTCTTGCATTCAAACATATATGTAAAATGAGGAATATTGAACAATAACTAGGAGAGGCAATTTATCCAGGGATGTCTGGCTAGTTCATATGTCCTTTGATGTCTGCAGGTAAAGTTGGTATTGTACCAATCACGTGGCATTTCAACTGGCAAATCCTTTGTTCAGGTCAGGTGCATCACTGCAGATAAGATCAAAATAGGCAGCCAGATTTTCCTAATAAAAGGCTGAATGTCACATTCAAAGAGCCTACTTTGTGGGGAAAGACAAAACTAGGCTTGCTCTTTGGAGGGCTATTAAGCTACAAGCAGGAGACTACCTTTGCCTGTTTATCACAGCGATTTTCAATCTTGACACTGTCAAAGAACACTCTCTACATACATCAACTCATTAGTGGAGGAAACCAAAGTCTGTCATCAAATCCTGACACCTTGCAAAAGGGGGTGGGAAAGTAGATGTGGCTTACAATAAATGTCCCAATCGTGAGGACTGCTGAGAGTTGTAGATCAGTAGCATTTGGAGATATTTTGTCCTGCTGTCCATCATTTGAATTTACATCCAGGACCTGGGTTTAGCAAGCTGAATGTGATAGGATGAAATCTATTTGGACCTTAAGTCTTCACTGCTGGTTATGTGGACTTACGCCTATTATTCAAGAGCTATAATAGGTATAGAATTACCCCAGGATTGAAGGGTTCAAATTCCTCTGAAGGTCACCCGTGCTTGGAGCTAGTCGCCTACTACCAATCTAAACCTATCATTGTTGACAGGTAAAACTAACTTCCATGGAAGGGAGAAGATTGTAGAAGTCTGTAACATGGACATCAGTTGCTGAAACCGAAAGCCGGTATGGCCTCCGCTCCATCCCGCTAAAGTTTATGGAGGAGATACCGATCTCACAGGGCTGTTACCAGTCTCCAAGCAAAGTAAAAGGAATGTCTCCTTCAACAAATTGCTTAAATAAATATTAATAAATTGAGCTTGACTCCTGGCGCTTCACAGGCTCCATGTACTTTTATTGGCAAGAATATGAAATTGATTTCCTTTTCGTTTTTACAGGACTTCCTATATTCCTAATATTTCCTGGTGACCTCCCGTCCAAGTATTAGCCATGCTTAACTGCCCAACCCAGACAAGGTCACCAGATGCTGCTCTCTGCTGCCACTAAAACAAAACTGTCTTTATAAGCCTCTCCAAACACACTTGATTGAACTTTGCAAATGCTAATGTCACAGTAAGAACCTCTGATTTGTATAAAACAGCTGTGGGTCAGAGAGCTTAACTGCTACACTTTTGTATTCACCATATATGTGGTTTCTCTTGAGCCTTGAGGTCTTATGTTAATTGACTGCAACTAGAACTGTTGAGTAGAGCGGAGACTTAAGTTAAGCTTTCTGAGCTCTCTGCCTGAACTACGTTTTGTTTTCCCCAACTCTTTTATTTATCTTCCCTCTGCAGGAAAGGTTTGGTGAGCTGATAATATAATGCAAAGAGAGCTGTGTGGGATTTTTTTTTTTTTTAAATTATCATTTTTGCCTTGGCATTAAAGAGTTGGCCTATTTTTATACAAATGAAAGCACCTTGGTCTGCACGTAGAGAATACCAAAGACTTAGTTGCAGAGATTAGTTCAGCCTTAATTTGTAGCTAGCAGCCTTTTCCAGCGCTGCTGAATCCCACTTGGAGGAAAAACCAGGTAAGCAGATAAACAGATTTAGAAGGGATAGTGAGCCTTGCTATACTGAAAGTTTTCAAGAAGGGTCTGGATTGGCTATGGAATAATGATCTGTCATGGAGTAATGATCTGTCTGTTAATTTGTTGCATTAAAAAAAGGACTAGATGGGTGGAGAATCATCTCCAGCCTCTTTGGGTCTAGAATGATCTGACGGTGATCCTGTCAAACAGGGTTCCTCAACCTCAGCAACTTTAAGATGGGTGGACTTCAACTCCCAGAATTGGGAGACTGGCTGGGGAATTCTGGGAGTTGAAGTCGACCCATCTTAAAGTTGCT
This sequence comes from Python bivittatus, assembly GCF_059951505.1. Lineage (NCBI taxonomy): Eukaryota > Metazoa > Chordata > Lepidosauria > Squamata > Pythonidae > Python > Python bivittatus. The sequence continues at coordinate 2,266,338 of NW_028277121.1, forward strand.
GAGGTTGAGGAACCCTGCTGTAAAAGATACAGGTGTTAGTATCTTCCTATTGAAGAAAAGGGAAACATCCTATCTTGTATAAAATCATAGTCATGGAGAAGATGTCCTTGTAGCTTAATGCCACTGATTATACTGGATCCTGAATTCTGGCTTTTATCCCTCTAGTTAAAAACAGCTTTTCCTTCTGCAACCCTGTTGCCCAATCTTTAATAACAATCATTATTTCAGCAACCCTGTGACTCCTCTTCCAAATGCTACTATTCTCAGTTCTGCTGTATATTGTTTTTATGCAGGCTACCACAACCCACAGATTTCTTTCAGTTATTTGGGTGCTGTGGATGAAATGCTGCCCCTTCAGGGACTGAAAAAACAGAAGAAGGATAAAACTCTGAACTTGAACTAAAAAATCAAAGGAGAAAAGACTACCTACTTCAGGAAAAAAATGTGATTTTTTTTTAAAAAAAGAGTTGCTGCTGGGTTTCAAACCAGCCACCCTCTCTCTGCTAAATAAAGATCTTGACTACTACACTATGTTCTTAAGGTTCAGGATGGGAGGTATAGAACCTTCTGGAGTGCATGGTAAGCATCGGCTGAAGTTGACTGGCTACTTTACCTTTGCAAAGTAGCCGATCAACTGCTGAGGTTAGTCCACAACCAACTGGAATGCTGTAGCTGAGATGGGCAGGAACATGCAAGTTGATCTAGGGAGGAAAAGCATCCTTTTGAAGAGGAGCAGAGAAACACTGGTAGAAGATGGGTGGAGGAGCACAGAGGGTAACATGGTCTGTTGATGTTCTCCAGAAATGGTGACCAGCCATTTCTGAGGATGGGGCAAGAAGTAAGTTGGATCTGACCACAGCCAAATCAAAAGTAATCTTAAGCAACAGAGGTGTCCACAAAATATGGTCAAAAAAATCAAGATGGTGGCTACATTGGTGTGATCAACATTTCACCTGTTTTTTAGGTGCATGGCATATAAAAACAGGTGATGCTTTGATCACAGCATTGTGGCCACCATCTTGATGTTTTTGGCCATACCCTGCAACATCCTTGTCAGGCAAGATTTCTTGGTAAATGTTTGTTTACCTATGCTTTCAAAGATAGCCATTTTTTCCTGAAACAGATTTCTTTCTGATGGGTGTAGAGAATCAGAGATAACCTTGAAGAAGATATGGAGGCATAGTTAAAGCAAAATAAAAGTCAACTCAGTGCTGGGAAAGGAAAAGGTGGGAGAAAGGAACTCCAGATAGCTCTGCCTTGAGTCTGTTTGGTGTGAGAAGGGGCAGAGGGAAAACTTGCCCAGGCTTTCAAGATTCTCTTATTGTACCTTATAATAATAAGGTAGCATTCCTGGGATCTTTGGGCTGTCTGTTTTCTGACCTGGCTGACACTGGGGAAATTGAAAGTGCTCTGTTCCTTTTTTCAGACTTGGTTTCCACCGTTTGTTTTTCTTTTAAGAAGACAAACCATTGTTGCTGTCTAGCAGAGTCATATTGTGTCCTTTCTTAAAGGGTACTTAACAAACACTCCACAATCATTTGTACCTTAAAACTTTTTATTACATAACAGTTCTGGCCATGCCACTCTCACCCTTGTCCATTGGGTCTCCTCAACTCCTCACCTAAGTCCTCCCTCTTCCCTTCTGCTGCAATGTCTCTTGGGACTTGCGGTACTACACAAGTATCACCAAGTTCCTCCAGTGCAGGGTTCCTCAACCTCAACAACTTTAAGGTGTGTGGACTTCAACACCCAGAATTCCCCAGCCAGCATGTAAATAGTTTTTCCTTAACAATGTTTCCATCGGTTTCAACCTTCAGCCCTGCACCTTCAAACAGCTCTTTGTAATCGTATGGTGGAATGCATATTCTCTTAACCAACAGACTGAGCCAAAATTAGGGATATTTGGCCTTTTCTTTCTCATCTCTTACTCATTTGTCATTGTCACTGCTTCTTTTTCTGTTCTATTCTGAACATGTCAAGAAGAGCAAAAAGAAGCCCTTTTTCATCTTCTTAGCATCTTTCACCAAGGTCCAGCACGGAAGATGTTACCTAGTTGGGTAACGAAACGTCTGCAAGAAAGCTACCAAGCTTGGAGAACCCCAAGAACTCCATCCCTCACCAACTTCAGTTCTTCTGAACTGTAATCTTCCTGATACCATCTCAACATTTTTGATATATCTTTGTGTACTTTTTTCATAATCTGTACCTCTTTCAAAAGACTTCTTCTGTCATCTTCTTTTCCCTGTTGAAATTGTTGTTCTTTTAATATTTCCTTTCTTTCCTACTTATCATGAGTTCTTTTTCTCATTAACTTCTCCTGCTTTAGAACCCTACTTCTATTGTTCTCAATTTATTAACAGTTTTTTTTAAAGTCCGGGATAAATACTTGATACTCAACTTTAGTTTCTCTTAAAAGCAACAATTCCAGCATTATTTGGTCACTTTAATATTCTAATGGTTACCCTACTTCTTCAACTAAACCATCCCCATTGGTTAGTATCAAGTCAAGAATAGCTGATTCTCCTATGCTTTCCTTCACCTCCTGAAGGAGAGAGATGTCAACAAGACCAGTAAGTTATGTTTTTGGAAAGTTCTGTTCTCCGCAGATGTCAAAATAATTAAAGTCACCCATAAAAGTTATTTGAAAGTTTTACAGTTTGCTTTTAGGAAATATTATCCACATCTTTTTGTTGGGCAGATGACCCAAGGCACAGTATTACTTTTATTCATACTTCTAGTTGTTTACACTCAAATGCTCTCTTAGAGTACTACCAAGTTTGTTCACTTGGATTTCTGAGCAGAGGTGGATAATTTTAGCAAACTGCAACTTCTGCCCCTTTCCATTGTTTCTGTTCCTTTCATACAATTTTTTGACGGTCATATACTAATTACAGGAGTCATCCTCCCATGCACTCAGCTTTACTATATTGACAATGAACCCCATTAAGTTTAAGAGCCAATGTTCTTCCTGAGTTCTTATTTACTAGTTTAATAGGTCCTATTCCAGCAACATTCCCATTTCATTCTATAATACCTCCTATAATGTTGAAAGTAGTTTTGGTGTAACCCTAATCAATGTTTCTGGAAGATAGCACATTTCATGAACCAACCACAATTGCTCTTCTCTTTGTCTTTTGAGGGCAGAACCCCTTGCTCTTCAGGGATCTGTTTTCCTATCCAGCCATGCCTCTTTTTCTTCTTCTGAAGGCTCAGAGCCCATTTCTTCTGCAAAAGTTTCAAAGCTGTTTCTAAAGTTACTGCTTCCTCAGATTATCTCTCTGTGGTTTATCTCTCAAACATGGAACATGATTTACTAAATGAATCATTAGATTACACAAATTAAGTGGGAATCTATGCAAAAATCATTTCAGCTATCTGAAAAGGACAGCTAATTTCCAGCAGCATCTGTACCAAACTGCAATGACGCTGAAATGGCTCACATCTACTATTACACAATTGTCCACATGCTGCAATTACCTACTTGTGTGAGGACATCTGTCTTGCATGATGGTGTCATTATAACATCTGTTGATGTTTGACCACCCTTGCCGTCCCCTTGAGGTTGCCTGTACTCATTCCCTTTTGTTTGTATATCTAATAGATCTGGTAAGCAGTTATTTTCATAAGCCCTGATGTTGAAATGTATTAAAACAGTGGAACCTCGGTTTATGAACTTAATTCGTTCCATGACTCTGGTCACACCCTGAATTGGTCGCAACCCGAAGGAAATTTTCCCATAAGGTTCAATGTAATTACTGATAATCCGTTCTGGCGTGGAGGACAGGGAGGCGGCTATTGCTTGGAGGGAGAGTCCCCCTCCCTACGACCACATATCAGGGGTGGAAAAATGGCCACGGACCGTGTCACGGGAGGGAAAATGGCCGTGTATCCTGTTCGTACCCCGAGGTGGAGTTCGCAAACTGAGGTAAATTTTTGCGGCTGGAGCTGGTCGTAACCCGAAAAGTTCGTTAACAGAGGCGTTCGTAACCCGAGGTACCACTGTACTTTGTTTTTGAAATGCTATGCTGGTATGGATCCTATGTGGTGTAGTGGTTGACGCTCTGGACTAAGAGCAGGGAAAGCTAGGTGCCAGACCCACCTTGGCACAGAAGCCATCTGGGTGACTTTGGGCCAGTCACTCTCAACCCTAGACTAGGAAGTAAAAAAAAAAAACACCATATAGGAAGAAGGCAGTGCAAACCACTTCTGTAATATGGAAAAGACCATTCTCTCACTGAGAGTCAGAATTGACTTGAAGGTTAAAAAAGAACACCTCCTAGTTTAACCTTTGTTGTTCAGTCGTGTCCAACTCTTTGTGACCCCATGAACCGCATTGCGCCAGGCCTTCCTGTCCTTCACTGCCTCCCTGAGTTTGCTCAGTTTCATGCTCATTGCTTCAGGGATGCTCTCTAACCATCTCATCCTCTTCCGTCCTCTTCTCCTTTTGCCTTCCATCTTTCCCAGCATCAGGGCCTTTTCCAAAGAGATCTCTCTTCGCATTAGGTGACCAAAGTATCTGAGCTTGAGCTTCATTATCGATCCTTCCAATGAGCAATCAGGGTTAATTTCCTTTAAGATTGACTGGTTTGACCTCCTAGCAGTCCAGGGGACTCTCAAGAGTCTTCTCCAGCACCACAGTTCAAAGGCATCAATTCTTCGGCGCTCAGCCTTCTTTATGGTCCAGCTCTCACAGCCATACATTACTACTGGGAAAACCATAGCTTTGACTATGTGGATCTTTGTCGGCAAGGTGACATCTCTGCTTTTTAATATGCTATCTAGGTTTGCCAGATTAACCTACCTTTGTAATATTTTGGCTGTTTAAACCCCTAATAGATTTGTGTTTCAGTAAAAAGAAGAAAAAATATTTTTAAACCTCAGGAAATAATTCAAGATAAATACTCTGTTTAAATCCAAAGGAGATACACATCCTGGGGAAGTTAGATGGCATACTTCAAATTCTCTGAATGTGTCTAGTAATTGATAAGCTTAGCTACAACGGTCACATTAAGGATTTTCAAATGTTGAGCAATAGCTTACAATCTTGTCCCGTATATATCTGCCTGGACCCTTTCATCCATTCTGGAAGTCCTGCTGCTGAATGAAACTTTTCCAATTGGACATTTTTTACTGGACATATTAAAAATAGAACCATTCATTAAATCAATGGTGAAGGTGAGCATGATACAATTCCTCTTTAAATGACACTTCTTTTATTCAGCTATACCAATGGTTCTCAACCGCAGCAACTTTAAGATGCTGGCTGAGGAATTCAGGGGGTTGAAATCCACACATCTTAAAGTTGCTGAGGCTGAGAAACACTGAGCTTTGCTCCTGGGTTGTCGTGGAATTTTTGCCAAAGACAGGAGCACAATGCTGAGGAGAAGAACCATGTTTATCGCAAGGATCATTGGGTACCTGCTTTCCAAGAAAGAGGGACCCTGAACAATGGAAAAGCATAGAATTTATACACTTTTGAGGTTGAGAGGCAGGAAATCTGAGGGATCTGATTCGAGGATAGGTTTGGATAGGTGTTAAATGGGGGATAAATGGTTTTTCTATTGTGAGATAAGAACCAGGGCAAACCATTAAGCAGACAGGTGATGGCCCTCCCATTGTTTCAGTATGATAGTGTTGAGGGCTATTTTTGGCAGTGGAGCATGGTCACTCTTGGGTCATGCAATAGCTTGGAGCTGGTCCTGTTTTGCACGAGCAAAGAATGGCAGAAGGAAGTGGAGAAAAGAGATTGCAGGAGAGGCAAGGGGGGTGGGAGTAAAGAGTTTGCTGAAGGAGAGGGGGGAGAGTTTCCAGCCTTATTTTATTAATTTTCCATCACAGGGTATAACTGGCTTTTAATTTTCTACAACTCACATACTGCCCCTGAATTCAGGGAGGACTGAAGAAAGCCCTGTGGAGAACCAACATAAACTTCCAAATGGCATAAAACAGCAAATCAGGCATCACAAATCATGAGTTGAAAGACGCAATCCCAGATCATGAGTTGAAAGATACAGTCAGAAGCCTAGAAAGGAAACCGCCTAGAACACATTCCCTCCGCCACCCAGATAAGCAGTCAGGGAGAAAACTGTACCTGGATCAAGGAACCATCAAGGAGGAAGCCACCATCCCATCAAGACTGGTAGGGCAAGCTACTATATAGAAACATCCAGCAAACCCCACTCTCCTTTGCCCCAATGATGTCGCCGAGCTGGTCATGAAACACCTGCAAGACAATAACCGAGTGCCCGAGAACCATCAGATTATTACTTGAATAATGACCAAAGAATTGCAATCGTCTATTTAAATGATGAGTACAAAAGATCTCATGTTTATCCGAACACACTTCAAGTTTAGATTATGAATAATGGAAATGAGTTGCATTATCTCATCCGAAATATAATTTAGCTTCTACATCAAGCTTCTGAAAAACAAATCATGTCGTCTTTTATCAGGATAAATGGTTTGCATTTTTCCAGCATTTGTGTCATTTTCATTTTGCATTCTGATTATTCCAGGAAGCACTTGCTCGGTAGATCTCCGCTGATGTTGTTCTGTGAATCCAAAGCATAATTAATGACTTGATGGGGAAAAGGGAAACAGTAACTTTCCCACAGTTTCTTGTTTCACAGGAAATGTGACCGCTGAAATAATTTCTCTCTTACAATAATTGTATGTGTCAGAAAGAAAAGGTGCTGGCAAAAACAGCTTTAAATACTTCCAACTGAGCACGATCATCATATTTTATTTTCTTCCTGTTGATAGTGATCCTGATCCTCAAAGAAGTCATTTTATGCTGTTGTCAATGAGAGGAAAATTGGTTTTCAGTTATGCAGAAACCGAACGTTCGTCTGACTCAGCTTTAGGATGTGAATGTCTGAATTCCCTATTTAGTGCTTTATATAGTAACATTTGCACCAAAGTTCACAGGAAGTTTTAATTTTCCTTGCCTTTTAAAGGCATGCCAATCAAACGAGTCCAATGATAAAACAGATCCATTCCCCCCCTTGCTTTTTTTTTTTTTTTTAATGAGTGTAAGGTAAGTATTCAATTTGGCAGAAACATTCAAGCAGACTGTTGATTATGATGATCATCTCATTACATGAATGGAAACCAAATCAACTTACCTTCCTTTTCCCCTTGAACTATACCTCACATGGGCAATACACCTCTTTTAGCTGTGCCACAGCTTTTTAAATCTCTGGAACGGTTTATTGTGTCAATATGTAAGCACTGGTTGGTGTCAACTGCCTCAGGTTCCTCCAGGCAAAGACTACACAAACAACGGAAGAAAGAACCAATACAATTCAGAAAGATTCACAGCTGTTTCACCAGCTCCAATATGTGTATGTAAGCAGCATTACTTTATTGTAGGGAGTTTTTAACTGTGTTTGAATTTTTAAGATGTGTCGTATGAAACATTTAGATCAGGAATACGGGATGAACTGAAGAACAATTAGCCCATCACAGTGGATCTTCCTTTGCTGCATGACCTACATGAAGCCTTAGACGAACTGTTACAATGGAAGAATGATGTACACTTGGACATTGCAAAAGCAATCAACCTTCTTGTGCTCTTAGTGGCTTGCTCTGTAATCCAGAGCACTCAAAAGATTAAAAAAAAACAACAACTTCCAGATTCTGACATTCTGGACAACGGTTCATTATTCACTTTGCAGTTATGTTCATGAGTAAATGAATGAATGAGAACTAAGACATGGGGGAACAGGATCTTGAGCTTCAATGCTCTTCTGTATCCTTTAGCATTAAGTTGCAAGGTACTCTCAGCATAGCCATGTGAAATTTGAGTACTGGCTGAGAAGGATCTCCTGAAACATCAATGCTTTACATGAAGGAGCCCATTTCCATCTGTCTAAGCACATTTTTATTGCAGCAGAATACAAGTTTGAACCCCAGACCTGTGTTTGGGCAGTCCCCTGAGGAACTGGAGCCCATGGTGGTAGCATGGGCTACGGTGAGGGCTATAGGGATAGTCTGGGTCTAGTGTGAGTGGTCTGGGCTGTTTATCGCACCTCTGTAGCAAATTTGAAGGTTTAAGGATGATGCACGGTGTGGGGGACTGATGATGAGGAGGTGACATCAGAAAGTGAATGGGTAGGAGGTGACTGAGTTGCTAGATTACCAACCTCCTGCCCGTAGTGCTCCCATGAGATATGATTGCACTGTATGATTGACTGACCCCAATGTTGGGAATGTGTGGAGTGTGGAGCCTTGGAGATAGGGAGAGGGGCACTTAGTTATAGTATCCCAGTTGTGTCAGGCTGCAGGGGATACAGTAGGAGCCTCTGGGCACACCATTCCAGGGAAAGGGTAATCTCCAATCAAGTGGTGATCTTCTCTTCTGACTGAGGAACCCAACAGGGGAACCTGGTGGCCAGATTGTCAGGGCACCTGGCCTTGATGGGTGGAGGAGTGTGTATGTATTACCAAGACCTGGCTGGTGAGGGCAGCAGTATTGCTCTGCCTGAAATTTGCCTTGCTGGGTTTCAGATTCTGCATCAGTTTTGAGCCTGGGGTTGGGGAATCTGATCTATCAGGAGACCTTATCTAAGATCGGAGTTTCTGTTCCTGCAGCAGCAGGGTGTCAACGCTTGTGTGTTAAGTTGGTCTGTAGAGACAAATTAGGGATCTTGTTGATATATTGACCATCTCACTGCCCAGCACAGTCACTCCCTGGGTTTCTAGAAATGGTTTCTGGACTGGTGATGGAGACAGCCCCCGCCCCCGCCACACACAAACACTTTGGTATTGGAAAACTTCAACCTCCATGTTGCAGGCACCAAGACAATCAGGCCCAGGAGTTCCTGGGGACTATGGCAACCATGGGTTTGTCTCAGGTGATCTCAGGCCCAACACACATGGACGGACACACTCTGGATCTTGCCTTTGCTTTGGAGCAATTGCTATGTGATCTGCATACAGTGGGCATTATACCCTAGACCTCCTTAGGACTGGACTTATTTGAGTGATCCATCCCAGACCGCCACATGGATCCAGATGGCTTCTGGAGGGCGCTTGGGGAGTTTCCTACAATCGGATGGACAAATCCCATTGAGAGTGTGGTTTGCTGTTGGCACCATGAAACAACCTGGGCATTTGATGAAATTGCTCCTGAGTGGCCTCTCTCTGTTGGCTGATCCTGGATAGCTCCCTCATTTACTAAGAGCCTGCAGGAGATGAAGCAACAGAAACAATGGCTAGAGCACTGGTGGAGAAAGTCAAGAAATGAATCCGATTGAGGGCAAATATGTGCCCATGTTTGAGCCTAATCTGTAGTGCTAGAGAGGTGAACCATCTTTATTTCTCTTCTCTTACATTGCATGAATGAGTTGATGTCCTGCAGCCATGTTTCAGGTGGTCAGTTCTCTGTTAGAAAAGAACCAACATCAACTCCAGCCTATCTTTGGACCAGTTAACACATTTCACTGACAAAATCACCCAGATTTGCTTAAATCTTGACTCCATGTGGGCAAGATCCAGGACAATGATTTGGTATTGTCTTGCTTAGGTATCTAGGAATCCTCTTGACCTGTGACCTTCAATTAGGTGAACAGGTGTGCTCTGCCACTTGTAGGCTGGATCCCTGACCTTCTTGGCAGCTGGGGAGGAGACTATTTTCTGGAGCAGGGAAATTGCTAATGCAATTGCAAAGGGGGACACTACCAGAAGCCTTGAAGAATCTAGGTCTTGACCTCTGGCAGTAATGCAGCAGCTACTCCTCCCTGTTGGGTTTATCTGTGGCAGTAAAATAATGCAGTGGGAGTTGAAGGACTGCTTAGCTACTTTTAGACACTTGTCCAGGAGAGGCAGTAGGTGACCTGTTGTGTAATGTTATCAAGATCAATGCAGGTAGATTTGGTATGGGAGGACGTTCAGCCCTACCAACAATATTAGGAGAGTGGTCCTAGGAGGCAGAGAGCTCAGAGAACATAACTCCCACCTAACTCATGGTCTGGGACCATGTAAAGGAATCAAACGTGTAAATATGTTGAGGTCTTTCATAAAGTTTAAATTTTGAGTAGCCCTGCATGCCCCATGTGGTGGACACTTATCTGCCTAGGGAAATATGTGCATGAATCTTCTTTACAATCATCTTCCATTGATTGTGCAATCAATAATAGAAGTACCTGATGTAGAGAGTTGGCTGCATCATGTCACTGTGGGAAAGGTTTTCTGACCCCTCTTCTCCCCGCCCTCATATACCTTTACACATGCACAAACATTTTCTTACAGAGAGATTCTGAGTATTTGTACAGACAGTGTGAGTCTGTGTTTTTCTTTTTTTGTACCTAATTGCTCAGATAATTTTCAATTAGAGGGCAGATTTTTGGTGGGTAGGTTAGGTACCGAATTGTGTGCATAGGATTACTGATCAATAACTATACGCTGAAAATTGCTTTATCTGTCTAATGAAATCTCTAATTCCAATCTTCTAACATGGCTGGCTGGGGAATTCTGGGAGTTGAAGTCCACCCATCTTAAAGTTGCTGAGGTTGAGAAACACTCCCTTACTCTGCAATTATGTGATAATAAAAAGTTGTAATGTGCTCCACGGAAGATCTGTGGTGCATACTGTGTGTAGAGTATCTTCTCTTTAAAATAAAGCCCAGACACAGGAAACACCACAAACGTAAAGGGTGTATTGGGGATGGATTGCCTCTAAGATATATCCATGCAACCAATTCTGTATGTCCTATCCCATAATACTTTCAGGGGAAGAGCCTGCTTTCTTTCTTTCTACTCTGGACACAGGATAGTGCCAAGAGTTCTGTTCCTTTGATGCAGTGACTGATTGTCTCACTTGTGGAATACATGACACACATTCCAGCCCCTCCTTTCTGATGCTATTTTCCTTCAAAATCCCCCTTTTTCCCCTTGCTTTTATGACCTTTCTTTCCAGAAACTGCAACTCCCGTGCATTGCAGAGTAGAATGTCTTCGGAAGTAGTATTACTATCTATTTCTCTTGCAGGATTGCGCTAGGGAAAAGTGTACACTATTTATATAAGCAAGGAAAATCAAGCTGGGCAGTTTTTTAATAGAGATTGTAAATCAGCCGAGAAAGGATTAAGATTGGCTTTGCTGGTAAAATCTTTTTTGCGAACTCAGATCACAAGATCAGGCCACTCACCAAGGGGAGGAAGCAAAACCAGGGAAATAAAAATGAGGAAGAACAATCGTTTGAATTTGTGTGTGTTTGCAGGCAGCAAATTGAACAAGGAAAAGAGAATACATGGGATTAACGGAAGCCTGAGACCGCATTGCTCTCTTTTTGCCCCAAACATGCTGCATTTCTAACATCTCCCATTTTTCCCTCGGTTGCAAGTTCCGTGCTTTGTGCTCACTTTACTGAAAAGAGGGAGTGTATTATGCTGCACTGTTATGGACCATCCGAGCAGCGATTACATTTTGGGAAATTATTGCAACCCCTGTGTCTTAAATGCAGAAGGTGATCTAGTGTAGATCCTGCTAAAAATCATCTCCATGCCAACATTCACAGTCTAGAATTCCCAGCCTAGGAGATTTGTCAAATCAGGTTCCAGTTTTCCTTCTACTGGCAGATGAAAGTCCCTGCGTCCCTTTTGATTTAGTCAGTATTTTGCTGACTGTTTTTGCAGCTACAATTTTAACCTTAAATCATATATTATACAGTTGCAAGTCGCTCTGATATCTCATTTAAGGGTGAAAGTTCCTAATGTAAACTGTCCACCTGGCAAAAAGAAAAATTGGCTCTCTCAGACCAACTCACCTCACAGGGTGGTTGTTGTGGGGAAAATAGGAGGAGAAAGGAGTATTTGGTATGTATGTTTGAGTTATTTTTAAAAATAATAAAGGCAGGATAAAAAAAAAATCTAAAAAAAAAAATCACCAGAATTCTGGTAGGTTTTTTGAACTAGCATTGAATCTCGTGTGATCTCTAGTTCCAACTGCTTTGTGGAAGCTAATGGTTGCACAACACTAGGAAAATCTTCGCTGCGGGCTACTTTCACAGGCTGGTTGAAGCCACCTAACTCACTGTCAAATTTTCATCTGCTTTTTCTACATGTTTAGTCACTTTCCATCTGATCCACGCATACAAATATTGGGCTAGTCACACCCATCTTCACAAATAAGGAGCATAATCTATGCAAAGTTTCATCACTCATAATTTTAAGTAGAAAGGCCAAGTAGAAATGCAGGGAAGGGAAAATAAAAGCAAACGAGAAAGGAAAAAGATTTTGATTAGTATGGAATCATAGTTAGAACTGATCCACTGAAATCCTTGGGCACAGTTACAAAGTGTGACAAAATCGTGATCTAACTTATTTAACTAAGTCTGGCATAAGCATGAGAAGGTGCTAATTTGTTTGATTTCTGAGACTTATATACCCTCAATTTGATGCCCTACAAAGGATATTTAGGATATTGCTCACTTGGGTCCACAGCTCCATATTCTTTGGATATATTTACCCAGGGGCTGATCAAGACTGCAAGAGTATGTTTTTAAACATATAAATTCACTAAATAAAATGGGCTATAAAATCTCAATACTTGAAAACATTTCAACACTTGTGGCACCAAGGAGCTCTTCCAGGTGTGATCTGCTGAACTAAATGACTGAAGATGCTAGCAGTGTTGCATACAAAAGCATGAAACAGTAGAATTAAGAAAACAAACTCTCTGTACAATATTTCACTAGTCTCTGCAAACTCTTAATTTATAAGGAAATCTGTTTTGCTAGATTATTTTGTGTCATCATGAGTAAGTGCTACTTTTCATGCGTTGTGAAATGTATTTTGACGGCTGTAACTTATTAGGGGTATTTTAAATTTAGTACCTTAACACTAATTTACTATCAATTCTCAGAGATATTATTTTCTTTGCCAGATAAAATTTGTGCGCTCATGGTGAGATGTTAACACAACTATACTGAACGTTAATCAGTAAGACTCTTTTCTTCTAACTTGTTGAATTTATCTTGAACATTTTAATTAAAACTCATAACCCAAGCATTATTCAGTTTTGTGTATAAGATGTTATTTACAACACGGTAGTAGAATAGATGAGAACACTGAGTAAATTCTTCTTAAAATGTACTTGAAGGTTCAAACAAGAATCAGGAAATAAATAAATCAGGAAAGTCTAACAGGAGGCCCCTTTAAACAAATACATCAAGGTCATTTTTATTTTTATTTTTCCAACATCTTTGATTAACATGAAAACAGAAGATTTTCAGATCATCAAACCAGTTTCACAATCTGCTGATATTTTTGCATTTCACAGAAATAACCCTGGCAAACATTAATTAGATGAATGTCGGTGTAATCATTAAACAATATAAGGCATATTTACACCATCCTTACAAAACAGACACACAGCCGTACACAAATCCTCATAAGGTTCAATTCCAAAGGCATTTTACATTTATAATCTTGGCATTGAACAAATATTTATCCAAGCAGCATACAACCCCCTTTTTTTTTTTCCCCCTTGTGTGAGCTACTTGTCACTACGGTGCTCATGCAAAATGGAAATCTGCTTCATTTGTGCTAACTTTTAAAAATGCGTTTGCACTGAATTCTATTATGGTATCCTCAGACCCATTCTGAGGACAGAATTCCAGGCAGTGGAATTTTATATCACTGCCACTGTTATGGACACAGAATGGTGAGTGACCTGATGATATATTTATTCCACAGATGAGAAGGCTGAAACCCCAAATGTCTTGATCATGCACATTTTAACTATTATAAAAGAATCTAGGTTTTATTTTCATTAATTATATCCTTTAAAAAAGAAAGAGAACGGTCAGCCCATGTCCTATCCAACATCCAGTTCACAGAAAGAATAAGCAGCAGAACTCCGCTGAGTAGACCAAGAAGAAGTACACTCGGTAGAAACCGGCAATGGAATATACACCTAACGCGCCACTGATGTGATACTCGATACTGAAAAACTATAGCCCATATTTCTGTAATAGTTCAGACTGCCACGGACGTTTCCGTTCTGGAAAATCATCAGGGATGTGGATTTTTTTAAAATCCTGAATACATTTTTTCATCTCCTCTTCAACACTGAGCTTCTCACACACCTTCTTTTTGGAAAGGTTTGTTTCTCTGGACTTACTCATGAGAGTCTGGAAAAGTTCGCTGTTTCGGCGTTTGTCTGGTGGGGGCATTTTCTGTACTGGGGCCTTCTTAGATGGGCGATCCAACGTTAGAGTATTTGGCTGGTGCCCTGTAGGCTGCTGCGTGCTAGTCGCGTTCTCTTGAGGAGTGCTTGCTTCGGAGTGGCTCTCACAGCTCGAGGTGGACAATTCGTTGCAAGAAGTTCCACTCTCACTTCCTTTGTCTGTTGCCTTTTCATGCTTCCGATCTTCGTGTTCTTGTTTAGGAGACACTGTTCTCTGTGGTGGTCCTAATAAACAAAAGAGTTCAGACTGTTAGGATACAACAACTGATTTGCAAAAGCCTTCAATATCCTGTAAGTTAATTTTTAAAAACCAACTATAAAGGATTCCCACAAGCATGTAAGTAAGAGTCCACCTCATGTAACCTCTCTGTATAGAACCCGTGAAGAGACAACAAACTTTACTGTCTCCTTCCTAGCTCTGGAAGCGCCATAATCTTAATAGAAAATGGGAGGCTGTAGAAATGGCATAGCCCAATATAATCTTAATTGCCCTCCGACATATCTCCATTCATTTTACTTTTAGGGACAATGAAATATGTGTCTTCAGAATACTCTAGCCCAGTCAGGGAGCTTCAGTGGTTGAGGACAGATTTGAACCTAGGTCTTCCAGTCCTGGTCCAAAACCTTAAACCTTAATCGATCCCTACTTTTCCAGAACATCACTGCAAAGTTACAAAAGGTCAGGTGCTCAGAGGAAGGATCATGTAAGGATCCTCCTGCCTTGTGGAGGAGGGAAGAATCAGAAATTTATGGACAGGAGGGCAAACAGCAAAAGCAGTGTCGTGCCATTGCACCACCAAGCCCCACCCCTTTTGTATGTGCATCATGACATCACACTCATGGACAAAAGGGTTGGAACTTGCATTGTGACAGCACAACGCTGCTTTCATCATTTGGATGAAAGACTTTGATCCTGCAGGTCCCTTTTTCTCCATAAAGACTGAAGGTAACACTGATATGTAACTGAGACTTCTATATAAAATTGTGTTGGGCATGACAAAAAAACCCTTTTAATAACTAAGTTTACAGAACAAATGTTGCATTAATAAACATAATTAGCTTCTTAATAGAGTACAGAAGCAGAAAGAAATGGAGCTGTAGCAGTAAGATTGCCCAAAACAGCAAAGGCGGAATGCGTGTCTTGAGATTTTATTACAGATGTTAAATGTTCTGAAAGCTTCCCACCATAATAGTTACTGTTTTTTTATTGCACAAACACTGGTGTTGGTATCTCCCTTGCTTAAACAGAAAACATATGATATTCATAATCAGATCTGTTTTCAATAAATGTTTACCCTTTTTCTGACATACATTTTGGGGCTCACAAGCGTTCCAAAACGATGGGCAGTTGTGTGACTATTATTGAAAATAGGGGGAAAAACCCCATTTTGTTTTACATTCCTTTATCCACTTTAGGGTGATACAATGATTTTGCTGTGGAGAATTCTGTAGTAATGGTTAAGTGAAATTCTCAAAAGGGGAATTACTCTTTCAAATCATTGAACTTGATTGTGTGCATCTTGGATGTTGAAATAAATGCAACTGTTTATCAAGAAGGAAGGGATCCCCAACGCCCAGCAGACACCGCTGGGCCAAAATCGGCAAGATGGAGGAACTGGCATTGCGATGCAAGACCCCCCCCTTTTGTACATGCATTCGATGCTGATACATGTGAAAAGGAGTGGGGTTTCAATGCAATGCCACTTCCGTCACCTTGCTTTTTTTTGACAACTCCCCCCCTCCCAACCCTGCTGCCTCCATCCATTCCACCTGTCTCTAAGAGAAAACCTGTTTATGCTAACCTTCTGTTGATCTGGGTCCTTCCTAAAATAGCGAAGAATTGATATCAAGTACTTTGCTTTTATGACGGATGAGAAAGATCTCCCAATCTTTGACTGATCATTATGGATCTACCAGGAAGTCCCAGATCTCATGTGCCCCAAGTTTGTTCCAAAGCTTGGCAGATAAATGCAAAACATTCTACGGAATAAAGTCAGCAGACCATCCATCCCTCTCCTCTCTCCAGCTTGCCCTTTATTTTGCTCATTTAATAAAAAAAAATCGGGGGGGGGGGATCTGAAGGCACTATTTAGGAGGCTTACTAATGCATTGTGGATGCCTGGTCTAGCTATTTCTGAATATATATCTATTCCAGTTTTGTGGATAAACTTAAGCATTTTTTCCTTGCCATGTTTAAGAAAACTCAGAAATACAGCCAAACTTGGTTGGACCCATTCAGAACAGCTTTTCATATAAATCTGCAATATATGATAGTAGGCATGAATATTAACTTCCTTTTCCCCAGCTCTGTGGCTCCATTTTAAATCAGACCTGCTAATGCCTGCTTTTAAGATAAAAAAAAAATCAGTTGGTCACAATTTTTGCACTGCGTGTTGTTAATTCACCCTAACAATGCAATTCTGTACAAACTGTGGAAGAGGAAAGGAAGGGAGAGAGGCTCAGAGAAACAGGTACCATGAAACACAATGCAGAAAAACTATTAGCAGAGAAGGAAACTACTTAGCTCAGCCGAAATAACCCTTCCCTGAAGTTAAAGGAGCAAAAACACATAAAATGGGTGATTTCGGTTCTTCATTTCTGCATTAGAAAGAGGTTTGTTTCTAATGCAGAGGATTTTCCCTTCTTTCCATTAGTTTTATCTTCACTATCTCTGTCTGAATGCTTTACTCTGGATTCAAGACCAAGGCTTGGGTACAGTTAACATGGCAGAATGTGGCAAGGATCTGCAACTGGTTGAGAGGATTTCCTTTTTGATCCAGCACTTTTGAAAATCCTTGTATATAATATATGTTGGTTTTCAAGTAAAGCACCTTCACATTCACGCACTGTTCACTGACATTAGAAAATAGTGGAAAAGCACCCTGGACTCACTTTACAGGTAGTCCTTGTCTTACGACCACAAGAGGGATCAAAAAAATTAATCATTAAGCAGTGCAGTCATTAAGTGAGGCAGCATGTGACTGCACCTGATTTTATGACCTTTTTTGCCATGGACATTAAGTGAATCACTGTGGTCATTAAATGCAACATCATGTGACCATAACTTGCTGGCTTCCCCATTGACTTTGCTTAACGGAAGCCATCTGGTAAAGTCACAAATGGCAATCACATGACCGCAGGATGCTGCAACCCTCATATATGTGCAACAGTTGCTAAGCGCCTGAATCATGATCATGTGATTGCAGGGATGCTGCAACAGTCATAAGTGCAAGGAGCAGTCATAAATCACGTTTTTCAGCACCACTGTAATGTCAAATGGCCACTAAACGAATGGTCATAAGTTGAGGACTACCTGCATTTATTATTTATCCTTTTTCTAGATAACAGATTATTTCAAGGGCTGGAGAAACCACTGCATATCTATTGACTTTGCTAGATTGACTGGGATAAAAACAGTTTGTAAGGTTCATCCTAACAATCCTGACAATGACATGGGCAATCTTGACTTGGAAGCTGAGGAGTCTGAACTGATGCATCTGGTGATGGATAGGACTGGGAATGTGCCCAAGAAAATGTTCTCCATCTGGCTGGGCTTGGAGCACTCCTTTTGGCAGATCCTTTGCCATATGACCCTGGCAGAGTCATCATAAGCAGGCAGAGGGCATGGTGCAATCTTAAATTTGGATGGTTCAGAGCCTTTCTCATTAGAATCGTATTTTATTTTCCAGAACTGGTTGGGTGTTCAGTCAAGGATCTTTCCTACCCAGAACAATTTCAAAAACTGTTTACATATTTCAATTGACATAGACCTACTTCTTAACTGGGACTTCTAGAAGTTTGCTCCTACACTTCTAAATACTGCTTCAGACCCCAGTTGCTAATGTCTTATATGCTTGAATCTCGGGAGATGGTGGAAGGGGCAATGAATACTTTGTTTTCTTAACCATACTATGCATGGCAGATTACATAAACCATGTCCCAATTTCTGATCCTGACACGTGGGCACGTATTTGGCAGAGGAAACGGCCAATGGTCTTTATTATGCCTTTTCTGATGCAATAGGAAGAAAGCAAGTATCTCTTCTCTCACTCAGAGTAAAACCTGGGAGGAGAGGAACGATCAGAATATCATTGCATAAATTTTTGCCAAGATGTAAGCGAAAAAATGCACATTTTATTCATCTCTCGATTATAATGCTTGCATCCTTCTTGGATCACACACACAGACCACCAGAAATTTTGCTATGACCACATTGAATTCTTCTGTTAATGAAAACAGATTGCATTGTTATTGCTACAACTCTAATCATCCCAGGCAAATCTGGCCAAAAGATATGAGGCAATAATTGCTTTTACTGCAATTTTTTTAGTCAGTTCTAATTCACTTTGCCTTATTTTTTCCTCCCACTTGGATAAGCACAATGAAAGTCTAGCCTGCAGAAAAGTAAAATTAGCTACCAACATTGCTTCAGAGAGACTGGCAGGGCACTACCACAGTACTGCTCAATTGCATAATGATACGCAGCCATTTAGACTTAATAGAATTTCGTTCAGGAGAATATTCTTTCTCCTCTTCTCCAGAATGTTCATTTCACAACTTCTGAGCTTCCGTGTTAGCATGATAAATATCCTAAAATTGGAGGTATTCAGCTGAAGGAGTACTGAAATGTCACAGATAAACATTCCTCTGGTCTTAACTTCTGTAAAACATTAAGGGTTATTAACTGACATTGGGAAATCCTACCAGTGGCTGAAAAGGGCTGGACTAAAAAACAGCACTGAGGCACTGATCACAGCCGCACAAGAACAGGCACTGAGCACCAGATCCACAGAAGCAGGGGTCTACCACACTAGACAGGACCCAAGGTGCAGGTTGTGCAAAGAGGCCTCAGAGACAGTCTGACACATAGTGGCAGGGTGTAAGATGCAGGCAACCAAGTAGCTGGCATTGTGTACAGGAACATCTGCACAGTGTATGGACTAGACTCTCCCAAGTCCAGATGGGAGATTCCACAGAAGGTCATGGAGAATAACAGGGCTAAGATTCTGTGGGACTTCCAGATCCAGACAGACAGGCAGGTACTGGCCAATCAACCAGACATTGCAGTAGTAGACAAGGATCTAGAAGGACTAGATCGGTGGTGATCGATGTAGCGGTGCTAAGTGATAGCAACATCAGGAAGAAGGAGCATGAGAAGCTGGAGAAGGACCAGGGCCTGAAGGAGGAACTAGAGAGGATGTGGAAAGTAAAGGCCAAAGTGGTCCCACTGATGGTAGAAGCACTCAGGGCTGTGACTCCTAAGCTGGGAGAATTGCTCCAACACATCCCAAGAGAAACATCAGAGCTCTCTGTCCAGAAGAGTGCAGTGCTAGGAACAGTAAAGTACTGCACAGAACCCTCAAACTCCCAGGTAGAGGACCTGAGATTGAGGAAGACACAGACTACCCAAAATTTTCAATAATTATATGTGTGTATATATACACAGACACACATACATATATATATACACACACACACACACACACACACACACACAAACATAATTGAAATTTTTAACAACAATAAGAACTAATACAAACTAAAATAGAATACAAAAGAAGAAAGAGAAATGGAGAAATAAAAGAAAAAGCTAAAAGTGCTGAAAGAAAAAAGTAGAAGTAAAAAGAAAAAAGATAGAAAGAAGTGGCTTCCAATATTCTTCACAGCAGTGATAAGTACAACCTCTCTCTCTAAAGTTACATCATGACTCTCTTCTTTCTATAATCTATCCTGCCTAATCATCAAAACCATAAATCTTAAGTTCATTTAAAAAAAAATTATGCAAAAAGTCCATAAGGGATTTCCAGTCACCAATGAATGTAGATATCGTCTTTTCTCTAATCAAACAAGTCAGTTTAGCCATTTCAGCAAGTTCTATCATCTTCACCAATCATTCCTCCATGTAGGTATTGCCAAATCTTTCCATCTTTGTGCATACAATAATCTCGCTGCAGTTATCATATATAAAAACAGTGTTTCATGACTCTTTTCTAACTGTTTATCCATCAATCCCAAGAGGAAAAGTTCTGGTCTCAACTGAATGTTAATCTTTAAAATCCTTGGAATCAATGTATGTATTTGAACCCAAAATTTTCTAGCTTTTTTAAATGTCCACCAAGCATGATAAAATGACTCTTCTTGTTGTACACATTTCCAACATAAATTTGAAGTACCTTTATACATTCTAGATAATTTTTCTGGTGGCATATACCAATGGTACATAATTTTATAAAAATTATCTTTAAAATTATAACATACTGTTATATATATTTCAATCCTTTCAACCACATATTTTCCCAGTGTTCCATCGGTGTATTATAACCAATGCTTTTAGCCCGCTTTATCATACATTCTTTGACTGGTTTTTCTTCTGTTTCAAATTTCAGAAAAAGTTTATACATTTTAGCAATTACATGTTCAGCATTTCTACACATTTCCATTTCAAATTCTGTCTTACATTTTGATACCATGAATTATTTTGTTTACTTTAAGTCTTTCTGAAAATTGTAAGAAAACCATTGACAACTATATTCCTCTGTCATCACTTGTTCTCTTGATTTTATTTGATAAAGTTCTAGTATCAATAGAGGTGAATATGCGTAGCTCAGCGTTCAACTGTGGAGTCCTTGGGGTTTGTAATGAAACGTTTGCAAGAAAAGAACCAAGCTCAGAGAACCCCAAAGACTCCACAGTTCTAGTACCTCATGATATGTTAACCATTTATCTTTGCCTATTATTTCTCATCTATAAAATGCTTCTTGTGCTGAAAGCCATAAAGGTCCTGGATTTATATCTATTCCATATTCTCAATCTGGCATGTCTAACATAATGATTTTTAAAATCAAAACTACCATTGAGTTTATTGTACCAAATGCCGCCCAAATCTGTGGCCATATTCTTCTAACTCTAGAAGTCCTTTATTTCTCAGCAATACCCATTCTTTCATCCAAACCAAACAACAAGCTGCAAAATACAATTTCAGATCAGGTAAGCCTAATCCTCTTCTTTCCTTTGCATCTTGTAATGCCTTATATTTAACTTGTGGCTTTTTCCCTTGCCATACAAACTTTCTGCCATTGTTTAAATGGTACATCAGCTGTCAAAATGGGTATTGTCTGAAACATAAACATCATTCTAGGCAGAACATTCATCTTTATCACAGAAATTCTCCCCAACAATGACAATTGTAGTTTCTCGCATCTTGACATGTCCTTTTTAATTTCATTCCATATCTTAACATAAATATTTGAAATAACATACAATTCATATTTGTCATGGTGATACCCAAATACTTTACTTTTTTCTTAATCTTAAAACCAGTTTTCTTCATCAGTTCTGTTTGATCCTCTATTTTCATATTTTTTGTTAACATCATCATTTGATTATTAGTCTTAAAACCTGCTAGCATACCACATTCTTTTAATTTTCCATTAATATTTCTATTCCCTTTAACAGATCCTTGAAAACCAACAGCAAATCATCAGCAAATGCCCTTAATTTATAAGTCTCTTTTTTGATCTTTACTCCCATTATTCTCTCATCTTGTCTTATATCTCTATTCAATATTTCAAGAACTGAGATAAACAGGAGAGCATCCTCTTTATGGGCATCCTTGTCTTGTCCCTTTTTGTATCTCAGAGGGTTTTCTTAGTTCTCCATTAGCAATTATTTGTGCTTTCCTTGAAGTGTAAACCAATCTTACCTATTTAATAAAATTCTCTCCAAAGTTTGTAAACCCAAAAGCCCAGTTCAAATTGTCAAAGGCCTTCTTAAGAAAATCAGTGCAGCTTGTTTTTCATTATGTTGCTCCAAATATTCCAAAAACGCCAACACATTCCTAATATTATCCCTTAATTGTCTTTTAGATAAAAACCTACATTGATCTTCATGAATAAGTTCTTGTAAAATTATTTTCAACCTCTCAACCAAAATCATTGTAAAAAAACTTGTAGTCATTATTCAATAATGGTATCGGCTGATAGTTTCTTGTTAAAGTCAAATCTTGGCCCTCTTTAGGTATTTATGCTATATTAGCCTCTTTCCAGCTGTCTGTGTGATGGAATGGAATTATGAAGGCCAGGCTCAGGGAGATAAGCATTTTCTTAGCTCGCCGCAGGAGCGTGGGAACTACAAGAGGATGAGACTGGCACCTCCCTGAGGAATTCACACTGTTGTGGCTGTCTGTCTTGGGACCTGGGGTTTCAGTCTGGGAAGATTCTTGCTAGAGGTTGTAGCTAATAAACATAGCTGAACTGATTTTGTATTGTCTCTTGGAGTTCCTTGGGCTAGGCCTGACATCAATCTACCCAGACTGAAACCCCGGCTCCCAAGTCAGCCAGCCACAACAGTGTGAATTCCTCAGGGAGGTGCCAGTCTCATCCTCTTGTAGTTCCCACGCTCCTGCGGCAAGCTAAGAAAATGCTTATCTCCCTGAGCCTGGCCTTCATAATTCCATTCCATCACAGTCTGGCATCTTTCCCCTCTGTAAAACAGAATTCATATTTTGTAAAGGTTGTAAAAGTTCATCCTTGAAACAGTTGTAATAAGAAGCCAGTAAATGATCTGGTCCAGGCACCTTTCCTGTTTTAGTTTTTTTTTTTTTATAGCATCACAAACTTCCCTTATTGTTATAGGTCCATTCATAATCTGTTCCTGTTCAGTAATCTTCAGTAAACTTTGTTCCTTTAAATTTTCATCCATTTTCTCCAGGGAAATTTCTTGTCCTTTGTACAAATTAGAATAATATTGATGAAATGCTTTTTGCATGTTCACATTATCTGTTATCACAGTATTTCCCTCTTGTAATTTTAATATCATTTTCTTTTCTTTTTCTCTTCGTAATTTCCATGCCAGCCATTTCCCTGGTTTGTTTGCAAACTCAACGTTTTTTTGTTTTGCGTAATTTGTTTTTATTTCCATTTCTCTTCCTGTTAACATAGATAATTGTCACTGTAGAAGCTTAATTTGTTGGGAAATACTTATCTTCTCTGGAGATGTCTTTAATTTTTCTTCTTCTTTTCTTTTTATATCATCCAAAATAGCTTGCATTTTCTCTTGTATAAAATATTCTCTCATGAAAGCTTTACTTGCATCCCAAACCATCCTTACATCTGTGCCTTTGTTAAGATTATTTCCAATTTTTTTTAAAATTTCTTGTTATAGTCCTCTACTATTATTTCTTCTTGTAGCAGTGTTTCATTTAACTTCCATCTGAAAAAACTAAGTTTCCTTTTAAAACCAAACTCACTGGGTTAGGGTTGAAAAAAGTCTTTGGTAATATCTCTACTTTAGAAACCTTAGTAGCCAAGTTCTCCAAAATCCAAATAATACCAAAAAGATCTGTATCTTTCATAGAAATAAGTATACTCTTTTGAACTGCCATTTTTGTGTCTCCATACAGCAACAAGTTCTGGTGTTTCAGTAATTTACCTTGTGTAATTTTAATATTTTTCTCAGTTCTGTCTTCTTGTGGGGAGACCACTCAATTCCAATCCCACATTAGACACAGATTATCATAGGAATAGTCCATTTGTCTGTCCCTAAGTCCTTTACAGAATGTTATTTTGTTCTCGTTTGGGGCATAAATTCCCAATATCAGAGTCTTAACCCCATGCAAATTAACTTCTACCCCAACATATCTACCATGCTCATCAGTCAGTATAAGTTCTAGTTGTAGTTTGCAGGTTTCCATACAAAAAAATTCAAGTCCTTTCTTTCTTTTTTTTTTGGTTCCTGCTGAAATAAATTCTTAACCCAAATTTTTGTAAATTAAATATTTTGTATCCTTTTTTCTAATACGTATTTCTTGTAGACAAATCATATCTTGTTTTAATTTTTTCAAATAATGAAATATGTATTCTCTTTTGAGGAGCATTTGCTCCATTTATATTCCACATTAAGCATTTGTAATCCATAATTAGGCCAAAAATTTAGAAAAATGGATACCTGTAGTATCTGTAGCACCTAATACAATAACATACTTTTCAATTTCCTATTGCACCTGTTGAGGCTTTTGTGTAGGCTCATCTGTCACTGTCACATCCATTTATGTTTCCTTCATTTCTTCTTTGAATTTTTCCAAGAATTCTCTCACTTTCTGCACAGAATTCAGTCGAAACCTCTGCTGTTTGAAAGTAAAAATCACTCCTTCCAGTTTGTCCCACTGAAATGGAATCTTTTTCTGTTTGCGTCTATCAGTCAGAAAGAAGTACTCTTTTCTCTTATGCAGCATTGTAATCGGGATTTCTTTAAGCACAATTACGCCTGTATCATTCATCTTTAGTCTAGTATGAAAATGCTGGTGCAGAACTTGGTCTCTCGACTTCTTGACAAAGTGCGTAAGGATCTCTTTTGGAACATTTCCTAGTTTCACAAATCTGGTATTTATCCTTATTTATTTCTGCATCTGTATCCTCTTCATCCCATTCCAAAAAATTTGATAAGGCTTTAGTAATCCTTTCTCTAATATTGTCACCCAAATCCTCTGGAATCCCTCTGAATCTCAAGCGGAATTCTTTCTTTCTCAATTCTAGCAACGTCAGGTTATCTAAATCTTTTTCCAATGTATTTATAACTTCTGCCTTACTTTCCAAAATTTCCCCTTTGTCCTTCATTTGTTTTACATCTCCAGTCACTTGTCCTACCGATTCGTCAACCTCCTTAACTTCTTCTTTCGTTCCCTCTTTCCTCCTCACGAGCCCTTCTTCCGTCCTCCCTTCAAAAGCTGCCAGGTTGGCATCAGCTGATTCAGACACCTGCTTGCCCGGTTCCCCAAACGTCTTCTGCAGCGCCTCGGGGGCGACCCCCTTTCCGCAGGCTGCCCTCACGATCCTCCCCTCCCTTCTCCCGCCTTTGCCGCTCTTCTGGTGGCTGCCATTCTAACATTGCCGTCCCAAAGTGGAAGTGCCTCAGTTGCGAGGGAACAAGTAGAAGGCAGGCTTCCGCCCAACCTTCCCCCCCCCCCCGTTTTGCCTTTCTGTATCCTTAATACTTTAGTCTCATTTGGCACTCCGTAGCTGCAGTCATACAGTCTGTCTCATGTTACCTTGATCTTCTCTGATTTGTAAAATCCGCCAACTGTCTGCGGTCTTTAATATGAAACAAACAACATTCCCATGAAAGTCCAGCCCGCTCGTCTATTCAGTTCCAATGTTTTCACAAGCACTTTCGCCAAAATTAATCTTTCAAAATTACTGTCCCCTTTATCCATTTAAACTTTCTCACATCCATTCCTTGTTAAGCTTTTTGCTAGTAATTTAAAATCCTTTAAAACATTATTTTTTTCACTTTTTTTGAACCAGAAAGATGATTGACTCACCAAGTGGCTTTCCCTTATCCTGCTGATCGGAAGATCTCTCTTTACTTTAAATTGATTGCATCCAATAGTAGTTAAGAAAGTGAGGCTTTTGTGAACCTTATGTCCATTACAGGCTGCATTGTGGTTGTGAGCCTGATTGAAATTGCTTGGCTCCCAGCCACTTGACTCACAAGTTGACCACAAAAACCACAATTCCTGTGGTCTCCTCATGAGGAGCAGCTGTCTGGAGTGTAGATGGGCAATCTCATGGTCTCTCCTTGTCTGGAGAGACTCCGCCAACCAGCATTCACTGTCTGGCCATCAATCTCCAATGCAATGCCATCCCTGCTCCTTTAGGGATGTCTAGTTCACTGTCAGGTTTAGCCCAGGGAACTCCAGGAGACCATGCAGATTCAATCCAGCAAGGTTTATTAGCTACAACCTCTATCAAGAATCTTCCCAGACTGGAACCAGTTCCCAGGGTCAGACAGTAAACATAGCCTGCATTCCTCAGAGAGGTGCCAGCCTCATCCTCTTATCTCTTCCCTGCGCTTCGGGAGATGAAAGAGCATTCTTCACTCCCTGACTCTGGCCCCCACAATTTCAGTCCATCACATTCACCATGGAATCTCACCCAGAAGCCCCCTAAAACTTTTGTTATATGTGTGTCTGTATTTGTATCTACCCCATAGCATCTGCCCAGCCAGATCGATCTGGCAGGGCTGGCATGTCCCAGGTCCCATCAGTTAAACAGTGGCATCAGTTGGGAGCCTGGAAGCACACCTTCTCTGTAGCAGCAACTGCCCTTGGAATGAGGCTCCCCCTGAGATTCAAACATCCCCATTTCAAAGGGCCCCAAACCCGTGGCTCTTCACCCATGCCTTTGGCAAGGATGACTAATGCCCCTTTTCCTCCTTGTTTCCACCCAGACTTATTTTCTCTGCCATCTCTGTCCCTTGGTTTTGTGTTGTTTTTCTGGTTTTTTACTTGTTTTTAAATGTTTTAATAATTTGTAAACCACCTAGAGTTGCTAGGAATCAGCTGGCATACAAATTTAATAAATTAGGTTAAAATCTATATATCTATCTAGTCTCTCCCTATCAGTGTTTGTTACACCTATTGTTGCATAATACATAGCTCTCCATTACAGTGAAATGCCTGAACTTGGGTTAATCGAACGAATACATCTTTATATTCTCTATGACTTTTTGGAGACTACATAAAAAGTCTCTGTATAAATGATTACTCTATTTTTTCCTCCTATTTGTTAAAATAAAGACTGTCTGCTTAACCAATTAAAGGAGTTTTTTCATTAGATAGGAAAGAATAAGTAGCTGCATTGCACATACACTGTTCACTATGCATTTATTTAATCAATATCTATATTGTTATCCAAACCAGGAAGACATTCTTAGATTGTATTTTATTAGCTTCAGCAAAAGCTGTTACTATCATCAGCAAAAGTTAATACAGCTCATTTGAACTCTTATAGACAAAGAAGCAGTCAAATAAGAGTCATTTAAAGTTCCAGTTCTCATTTCTCCAAATCTATCCAAACAGCAGATCACCTATACATCAGTTTTGGACAGCACAATATCATAAACAAATGAAGCCAATTATTATTTACCATGCTTTTACATTGCTCAACAGGAATTCTTTGGGTGGTATACAGTTAAAAGAAGTAAAAAAGGAAAGAAAAACAACATAAAACTCATACAGAAAGTTGCAGAACAGGTGAATAGAGTAATGTAGAATTTGGCCTCCAAACTGACAGGCAATCAGTGCAGACAATAAAGCATTGACATAATATGGTTGTATCAGCCAGCCCTAGTTAGCAGTCTATTTTTCTGTTTTGAAAGAATGTAAGTAAGCTATTTTCTGTTTTGAAAGATCATCAGTAAGCTATTTTCACCAGCCCAGGTATAACTCACTGCAGAAGTCCAAATACCACATTATCACAGTTCATATCCCCTGAAATCCCCTTCCTTTAAAAAAAACAATTTTTATTAATTTTTTTTCAAACAATAAAAGACAAATCTAAAAGAAAAAGTAGAAGAAAGAATAAGAAATAAAGATAAGAAAAAGAAAGTGCAGGCAAAAAAGAAAAAAAGGAAAGATAGAAAAAAAAATAACTAAGAGAACAAAAGTCAGAAAAATAAGCGATTTCCAACCTTCTCTGCAACAGAGATTAACAAGTGTATTATCCAACTTCCCTCCTTAATATTACAAAAATCCCTTCAGCCCCTTGTTTAGTCCTTTTTCAATGATCAAATCCATAAATCCTCACTTCACTTTTCTCTATTTTCAGCAAAAGTCCATAGGAGGTTTCCAATCTTTTAAAAAGGTAATTCCTGTTTTATCCCTGACCAGACAGGTCAGTTTCGCCATTCCTGACAAATTCTGACATCTTCACAAGACATTCCTCCATTGTGGGAATTTCAATATTCCTCCATTGCTGTGCACCTAATGGTCTTGCTGTGGTTACCATGTATAAAATCGATCTTCCATGAGTTTTTTTCCTAGTTGGCTATTCATAAGTCCCAATAAGAAAAGTTCTGGCTTTTTCTCAGTATTAATCTTTAAGATTTTTTTTCCTATCATTGTGTGTATTTCTATCCAGAATTTTCTAGCTTTTTCACAAGTCCACTATGCATGATAAAATGTCCCTTCATGTTTTTCACATTTCCAGCATTGAACTGAGGTACCTTTATACATCTTTGATAGTTTCTCCAGTGTCATATACTTAAAGTACATCATTTTATAAATTATTATAATTTATAAATCTCTTAAATTATAACAGAAAGTGAATTTCATCCCATTTGCCCACTTTCTCTCCCATTTATTAAAAGCAAAATTCACAGCCCATTTTGTTATGTAGTCCTTAACTTGTTCTTCTTCAGTTTCAAACCTTAATGAAAGCTTGTACATTTTTGCAATTACACATTCATCCTCTGTACATAATTCATTTTCAAATTTTGTCTTATGTTGCTCAATTCCAATTACCCTTTTATCTATACTAAATCTTTCTCTTAATTGTGCACATGAAAACCATTGGCAGTATATCCCTCTGCAGGCAATTGTTTTCTGGACTTCATCTTAAGTTCTCCCTCTTCCTGTATTAATAAATCTTGATATGCTATCCATTTCTATTTACCTGCTAACCCTATTTTCCCTAACCCTAACCCTGAAAAACCCTGTAGCAGAATTGCTAGGAGAGGAATAATCTACCAATATCATCTTCTGCAACCAGTCGTAGAAGGATTCAAGTAGCAGCCCTTGTAATTCCTAGTAGTCTCCCACCCAAGTATGAACCAAACTTGACCCTATTTAATTCTGAGGCGGGCAAGGTTGACCGGATGTTGCCACTTGCAGAGTCGTTTCTTTAGCGCCCACAAGCCATGCTTTGCAGAGCATGTTAGGAGGAGTGAGGCATCCCATCTCAGAAGATCAAGACAAATGGGGCCTTCTGAAGGTTTGCAGAGCTGCTCCGGAGGCTGTCCCTGGAAGTCTGCACGAGCACGCAGATGGAAAGCCCCTTCACTAGCCATACCAGCCAATATGGTGTTTGTGCATGGACACCTATTATTAGACCGCCAGAAGATGCTTTGATGCAGCTGTGTAGCTTCCTAGGGGACAGGGCTGCTTTTATGCTCCACAGATCGGTGCTTTGCTCAGGCAGCCTCCTTTTCAAGTACTTCATATTGCCCTATCATTCAGCGAAGTGTGGTCTGCCATAACATTTCTTTTCTGATACAGAGCAGAGATGTAGAAATGTAAACTAAGTTCCATTACAAAATTCAGACATCATTTGCACGGCAGAGGCCTTAAAAGGCAGAATGATTAACATTTCTTAGCCCTAGGGTTGGGTATTCAGTTATCAACAGTAATCATTTCCTATACCACCTCACTCTCTCTCACACAAAACACATTTAAATAAATAAAAAAAAAACCCTCTTGGTAAAATTATTAAGAAAGCCAAGGTAACAGGATAATGAGATGAAGAACATAGTCTAATTGGTGATGAAATGTCAATATTTCAATAAATGTGCACCGGAAGTTCATTATATTTAATTAGCCTCTCTCTCCCTCTATTCCTCATTGCAAGCAATAAATCAAGAAAAAGACAAATTGCCAACTGTTGCAAAACATTCATATACAGATTTATCAAAACTAAAACAAATTCACAGAATAATATGTTTTGGAGAGATAAAGAAAACACAGTAAGCAGCTTGACTTGTTAGACTAATGCCATGTAATATTAGGTATAGGTGACCTTTATTATTTCAATTTACAATTTATTCCCAGAGCACAGTGATAATGTGCATAAAATTTTGGTATTTGATTTTCACAGTATAGTCTCATTTTAGACACCAACAGCAAATTGCTTTTGTATAGAAACTAAATGCAAATACAGGGAAGCAATTGGTCTTATTAAATTGGTGATACCATTCCATGGTTTCCTACTAAACCGTAATTAAAAACCAAATAGCTATGATCACGTGAGCTACCAGAGACAAGGAATCTTATTAAATAAGGCAAGCTTGTTTAATAAAACACCTCTGGAACTATACCGTCACCAAAGGGGCTGCACTAAAGGCCAAATTCAAGAGCAACATGTAGGTGAGATCAGCTTGATGTATATTAAATAAGTGGGGTAGAAACTAGTTAGTCTGATTGATTGGTATTAAGAGGCCAGTTCTCTTTGTTTCGGGTTGGGGCAAACCTTTATTACAGCAGCAGTGATATACCAGGAGACGGGCACATCTAGTGAAGGAATTACAAGCAATTACAAGCATGGCGTTGGCTGACTGGCAAGAGAGTTGAAAAATAGCATTATCATGAATATTCTAACTAGAAGATTGTGCCTTCTAATTTTGCCTTAAAAGTCTCCCTTGGGGAACGCTGATGCTGCCTGCAATCAAAGGCTAGGTTGTTCCAAAATAAAATCTCTCATTGCTTGTGGTGCGTGTAAATTGCAACACATGAGAATTGGTGAGGAGTTTCTTCCTTCTTGCACTAGTGACATCGCTGAAGGGCCCACCTCCACTGGTACGACATAATTTTTTTGTCATTGGGAGTGATTATTTACACAGACAGGCTATGCGCTACCTGTTATGATTGGGTGTTCGCTGACATCACGGCATTATGTAGAGAGGGGAGAATCGGCACATTGCTCCTTATACTGAGACTGACACAAGAAAGCACTGTTTGAATAGTGGGGCTTTAGTTAGTGTTGTACTGAACTTCTTGAAGAATACAGTTGGGAGAAATCAACTCTTTGTAGCTGATATGCCCAGATCTTGGTTGTATTAACCTGATGTACTAATCTTTATACTTTACTTCATCATGAGCAATGGTGATATGAGTGATACAATGGTAGAATGTCCTCTTTCTTTTGAGTGCCCAACAATATACCCATACACTCATGAATATTTGAAGAAATAGAAGTCCTATGGAGGGTAACAGCATACCCTTAACCTCTTCTAAATTCCTCTGGACATAAATTGTCGTCTTCTTCTTCCTCTTCCTTCCTTCTTCTCAGGTTGTGGAACACTTGTCTACCGAATATAGTTTAAGAAACACTAAGAAATCTGTAGATGAATTTATTAATTTGAGTAAAGTGCTTATCAATAGATAAAAAACTTTTGGAGAACATTTTTATCAAGGGAATCAGCTGTAAAATATCCACTGCAAATTACCTAGTGCATGTTTCAAATTAACAGCGCTAACTTCATGCATTTCAAATGCTCAAAATGATACACACATATTAATTTAATAATCCTCCTTACAACAATATGGTAATATTGCCTAATGTAGCTTAATTCCCAGATTGCGAATGAAGGGCCTCTGATTAAAATAAAATGTTGGGATTGGCATTTATATGCCTAGATATTATAAATGTGGGATAGTTACATCCAGCATATAAAGCTACAATAAAAATCAAGAAGATGAATGTGGTTTGTTGCAAACATCAACCTATACAAATGAATATTAGTACAGTAAATACCCAACTCCATTAATAAATTATTTCTTGAACTCCTTGAAATAATACGAACATATGTAATCTTACCAAATATATTAATTTATAGTACATGCGTCTGATAATGCAGATATAGTTGAATGACATGTATAAAGACTTTAAGCAGGAGTCAGATTTAACCATGTTAAGCAAATATGACAAACCTGAGTTTTAAATATTCAAATATGCAGATGGATACAAAATTATAATGAACACCCTATGAACAGAATTCAAAGGAGACCAGCTGTTTAACTCGTTCTAGAGAAGACGGGGTGAAGAAAAAGACTGAGACAGAGAAGATGCATCGATGCGCCAGTGTTTGGAGGAACACGGAGGAGGCTAAAACCTAACAAGGAGGTGATGTTTAATATGGAGAGCGTAGACTGATAGGAACTGTACAGCCATCTAGGGTGCAATTGGCTAGAGACAGAGACTAGAAAATAAATAATAATAAGGATATGCCCTGGGAGGTTCTAGGGAGGGGCAGCCCTGAACCTCCTTTGCTTCCCGCGCTCCCCCTGCGGACTGTGCCGCCTCTTGACTCCTCCCCCCTCCTGGAATGGGCCCCCTCCCTCCTGATAGCCTTGATCTCCCCCATCACCCTCCCCCTCGTGGGTACCTTCCATCACAATCCAGGAGCTTCATCTGGTGTGAAATGCATTATTATTGTTATTTTTTAACTGTGACTGTTTTTATGCATTTATTATTTTTCATTAAATGTTGTACGCCGCCCGGAGTCACTTTTATGTGAGATGGGGGGCTATATAAGTATGATAAATAAATAAAATGATTGATATCATTTGAGCAGCTGCCTTGTCTTTTGTCTTTTTAATTATTTTTAAATTGCTTTGCTAGACAAAGAGGAGAAAAACAGAAAAGAACTAAAATACAAACACGTAACAAGAAAAGGAGGAGAAAGGAAACAATGGAAAAATTACATTATATAATAAACTCAGGGCAATAAGGCATAAAGTTCTACAGCAGGAGAAGTTAATGGGGAAAAAACCTGTAGTGAATAAAGAAGATGGCTTTGAAGGACAGAAGGAAGGTCCTCTACCACAGGGTTCCTCAACCTTGGCAACTTTAAGACGGGTGGACTTCAACTCCCAGAATTCCCCGGCCAGCAAGGGAAGTTGAAGTCCACCCGTCTTAAAGTTGCCAAGGTTGAGGAACCCTGCTCTACCAAGGCATCAATCAGATAAATGAAACGTGAGCCAGGTCAAGAAAGTAATTTATGAAAAGGATGCCCCCACCCATTATCATGAAATTAAAAGGGAAGAAAGGAAGCACATTCAGATTTGCAAGATTCTGTTACTACAGCTGTTCTAATAGAAGTAGCTTTAGGTCTGCAGAATGGATGTTTCTTAGCTTTAGTCTACCTGATAGTGCTGACAGAACTCAGGAATTAAAAAAAAAGAAGACAAGAAAAAGAAATATTAAAGGAGCAACCATGTTGACAAGCACAAAAGAAAGAATGACAACAACAGAAGAAGCTGTGGGGGAAAAAGGACAGGTCATGAAGGAAGAGGACACAGAAATATTGCAGAAATACTGAGATGGTTTCACAAAGCCTGCAATTCACGGGCTGAACTGATCTGGTGATGGATACTATGAAGATAAAAAGGACTTGTGTTTTCTACTCTTGACATGTTCAAAATAATGGAGAAAAAGAAATTGTACACCAGCTGCTGAGTGAAGATGACCCCAAAAAAAAAGAGAGAGAGAGAGAGATAACAAAGGAAGGACTGAATTTTGGCTCAGTCCGTCTGTTAAAAGAACAGGCCTTCCATCAGATATTTATGAAGTGCTCTTTGAAGTAGCAGGGTTGAAGTCAAGACTGATAAAGCAGAGTCAGGGAAAACCGATTTATTCTGAAGGAGGTCAGGTCAGCCGAACTGCATCCAGGAATTGCTGATACTAAATACAGTGAAGGGCCAGTCGAGCATCTACCCGACATTCATTGATATGCAAATGTGTCTGAGTTTCAGTCCACACTCGCTCACCTCAGAATATAGAATTTACATCTGCATGGAGGACAGATGTATGCCCCGGGTCATGTACAAAGCCAGGTTACCAGGACCTGCCTCTTTCTGCTAGAGAGGGGACGTTTTTGTCATTAAAAGAGACTGCAGGAGAACTTCAGGAGAAAAGGAGCGAGAAGCTGTGTGCCAAGGAGATGGAAAGAAAAAGAGAGCTAAGACTCTCCCCCAACTTTCGATAAAAGTTAGAATTTTGCAGGTAACGAATTGGTGCAGAAGTGATATCCGTTCCAAGAGTCACCTATTCTCTGGAATAGGAAAAATTAGCTGCTGTTTATGTTTTTCATTATTCAGTCTAATTTATTGTCTGTCATGGTTAAGACTTGTTTTTTGTTTGCTGATTGGCACCTCTTTACACTGTTCCTATGATAGTAGTAAATCAGTGGCATATTTTGATCTGCTTGGAGTCTTACAGTGTCCTGTTTATCTTCCTACTGGAAGTTCTTTTTAGCTGCTGCCTGCATTTCAGACAGCTCTATATTTAATGTCCTTTGCCACTAAACATTTTACATGTGACTTCAGAAGGAATAGTTACTTTTTACAATACAATTTTATCCAACTTGTGTCTTGTCAGGTTGGCCAGTGTTGTCTCTCTTACCTGCCAGGGTTACGAGGGAGGATGCCTAGAAAAATACCAAGAGGGTAACTCCCAGGAAGATTAATGGTGGCAGCAGTAACTACTAAGCCACACATCAAGACAGATGACACTGGTTGTGTAGCCCCAGAAGCCTTCTGAGAGCGGTCATGCTCAGCCATGCAGCTACAACATAATTAAACCTTGACTGCCCAGAATAATACAGGCAGTCCTCGGTTAACAACAGCCCTATTTAGTGACTGTTCAAAGTTATGACAGCACTGAAAAATAACTTTATGACTGATCCTCAAACTTACGAGCACTGCAGTGTCCCACAGTCATGTGATCTCCATTTGTAAGCTTCACAGCTGGCTTCCAACAGGCAAAGTCAATGGAGAAGCTGGCAGTAAAATTGCAAGTCACAGTCACATGATGTCTCGTTTAACTACTGTGGGTGATTCGCTTAACAACTGCAGCAGAACTGACATCATAAGTTTGGTGCAGTCACGTGATGTTTTGCTTAACAACTTGTCCCTTAACAACAGAGTTGCTGGTCCCAATTGTAGTCATTAAGTGAGGACCTGTATTGCTAAGTCTTTCATTAAAAAGACTTCTTGCCTAATTCTGTTCATAAATAGAAATGAGTGTTTTTCATGTCATCAGAAATCCCATATTTGGGGTATATAATTCAAAAGAACATTTGTTTCTTTAACCTGTGCTGCTACCCTGTTAAGGATATTAATTTGGAGCAATGGAACAAGCCCAAATCATAAGACTAGGTGTTGCTTCTTCATCCACTTTCAGCATGGTGAAGTCAATAGCCAGCACTTTCTAAACATTCTCTGAGTTAAGGTTGAATAAATCTAATTTTAGGATCACAAGAAACATACTTTATATTCTTTAAAACCTTTACATTTTGTATTATGTGAACTATTGTAAACTACCTTGAATAATTTATATGCAGATTACTCATTTTCAAATAAAATGTAAACATTAACAAATATTTCAGGATTTAATCATTCTAGAACAGGGTGTCCTCCAGATGCTTTGGATTTAAACTTCTATCAGCTGCAGTCAATATAATCCAGAGCAAGACATTGTGTGAATTGTAGTCCAAAACATCTGGAAGTCACCAAATTGTCTACCTGTCTTCAAGAGCAAAACCTTGGCCGAGGTTATATATATCTCCTCAGAAATAAAACACGCTACGTTCAGGCTACATATTCTCAAGTAAGGCTGCATAATATTGTAGCTTTAATGCCACTATATTTTCTTCTCACTAGCTAGAAAAAATATAAGGTAGGCTTATATTCTTATAAATTCTTCTTATAAAGAATGGCTTGTAATAAGAATTATTTAAATTGAATATGAATAAATAACAACAATAATTTATTAAATTTATATGCTGCCCAACTCCCAGCAACTCTGGGTAACTGACAAATTGTTAAAAACATTTAAAAACAAAGCAACAACACAAAAAACACAAAACAACACAACACAAAAGAAACAAAGATGGCAGAGAAAATAAACCTGGATGGGAATAAATAAAAAGAAGAAAAGGGGCATCAATTACCCTCACCAAAGGTATATATGCACACATATATACCTATATGTGTGCATATATATCTTTGGTAAGGGTGATTAGAGATTGTTGTTGTTCAGTTGTTAAGTTGTGTCTGACTCTTCGTGACCCCATGAGCCATATCGCGCTAGGCCTTCCTGTCCTTCGCTGCCTCCCTGAGTTTGCTCAGTTTCATGCTCATTGCTTCAGTGATGCTATCTAACCATCTCATCCTCTGCCGTCCTCTTCTCCTTTTGCCTTCAATCTTTCCCAGCATCAGGGTCTTCTCCAAAGAGTCCTCTCTTCGCATTAGGTGACCAAAATATCTGAGCTTGAGCTTCATTATCGATCCTTCCAATGAGCAATCAGGGTTGATTTCCTTTAAGATTGACTGGTTTGACCTCCTAGCAGTCCAGGGGACTCTCAAGAGTCTTCTCCAGCACCACAGTTCAAAGGCATCAATTCTTCGGCGCTCGGCCTTTTTTATGGTCCAGCTCTCACAGCCATACATTACTACTGGAAAAACCATAGCTTTGACTATGCGGATCTTTGTCGGCAAGGTGACGTCTCTGCTTTTTAATATGTTATCTAGGCTTGCCTTAGCTTTCCTCCCAAGGAGCAAGCGTCTTTTAATTTCATGGCTGCAGTCTCCGTCTGCGATGATCTTGGAGCCCAAATAAATGAAGTCTGTTACTGCTTCCATTTCTACCCCTTCTATTTGCCAGGAATTGATGGGTCCAGATGCCATGATCTTAGTTTTTTTAATGTTGAGTTTCAAGCCAGCTTTTGCACTCTCCTCTTTCACCCTCATCAAGAGGCTCTTTAGTTCTTCTTCACTTTCTGCCATTAGGGTGGTATCGTCCGCATATCTGAGGTTGTTGATGATTCTCCCTGCAATCTTAATTCCGGCTTGTGATTCTTCCAGCCTGGCATTTCTCATGATGTACTCTGCATATAGGTTAAATAAGCAGGGTGACAGTATACAGCCTTGTCGTACACCTTTCCCTATTTTGAACCAATCGGTTGTTCCATGACCGGTTCTGACTGTTGCTTCTTGGCCCACATACAGATTTCTCAGGAGACAGGTAAGGTGGTCTGGTATTCCCATCTCTTTAAGAATTTGCCACAGTTTGTTGTGATCCACACAATCAAAGGCTTTTGCATAGTCAATGAAGCAGAAGTAGATATTTTTCTGGAACTCTCGTGCTTTCTCCATGATCCAGCGAATGTTGGCGATTTGATCTCTAGTTCCTCTGCCTCTTCGAAACCCAGCTTGTACATCCGGTAGTTCTCGGTTCATGTATTGCTGAAGCCTAGCTTGTAGGATTTTGAGCATAACCTTGCTAGCATGTGAAATGAGTGCAATTGTGCGATAGTTTGAGCATTCTTTGGCGTTGCCCTTCTTTGGATTTGGAACGTAAACTGACCTTTTCCAATCCCGTGGCCACTGTTGCGTTTTCCAAACTTGCTGGCATATTGAGTGCAGCACTTTAACACCATCGTCTTTTAGTATTTTAAATAACTCAGCTGGAATACTGTCATCTCCACTAGCTTTGTTGTTAGTAATGCTTCCTAAGGCCCACTTGACTTCGCTCTCTAGGGTGTCTGGCTCAAGGTCAGTGACCCCACCAGCATGGACATCAGGGACATTAAGATCTTTCTTGTATAGTTCTTCTGTGTATTCTTGTCACTTCTTCTTAATCTCTTCTGCTTCTGTTAGGTCCCTGCCTTTTTTGTCCTTTATCATACCATCTTTGCACAAAACTTTCCCTTGATATCTCCAATTTTCTTGAAGATATTTCTAGTCTTTCTTCCCCATTCTATTGTTTTCCTTGATTTCTTTGCACTGTTCATTTAAGAAGGCCTTCTTATCTCTCCTTGCTATTCTCTGGAAATCTGCATTCAGTTGCTTATATCTTTCCCTTTCACCCTTGCTTTTCGCATTCCTTCTTTCCACAGCTATTTGTAAAGCCTCATCAGACAGCCATTTTGCTTTCTTGCATTTCTTTTTCTTTGGGATGGTTTTAGTTGCTGCCTCCTGTACAGTGTTACGGACCT
Organism: Python bivittatus; assembly: GCF_059951505.1. NCBI lineage: Eukaryota > Metazoa > Chordata > Lepidosauria > Squamata > Pythonidae > Python > Python bivittatus. The sequence goes on from NW_028277121.1 coordinate 2,304,074, forward strand.
CCGTCCATAGTTCTTCAGGCACTCTGTCTACCAAATCTAATCCTCTAAATCTATTCATCACCTTCACTGTGTACTCACAAGGAATATGATCTAAGTCATACCTGAGTGGTCTAGTGGTTTTCCCTACTTTCTTCAATTTAAGCCTAAATTTTGCAGTAAGAAGCTCATGATCTGAGCCACAGTCAGCTCCTGGTCTTGTTTTTGCTGTCTGTATAGAGCTTCTCCATCTTTGGCTGCAAAGTATATAATCAATCTGGTTTCGGTATTGACCATCTGGTGATGTCCATGTGTAGAGTCGTCTCTTGTGTTGTTGCAAAAGAGTGTTTGCTATGACCAGCTTGTTCTCTTGACAAAACTCTATTAGCTTTTGCCCTGCTTCATTTTGTACTCCAAGGCCAAACTTGCCTGTTATTCTGATTACTCCTTGACTTCCTACTTTAGCATTCCAATCCCCTATGATGAAAAGGACATCTTTTTTTGGTGATAGCTTCCAAGTTATTTGGTGATAGTTTCCAGATACATCCACGACTGAGCGTCGCTTTGGCCCAGCCGCTTCACTCTTTCTGGAGCTACTTGGAATTGCCCTCCGCTCTTCCCCAGCAGCATATTGGACACCTTCCGACCTGAGGGGCTCATCTTCCAGCATCATATCTTTTAGCCTTTTGACATTGTCCATGGGGTTTTCTTGGCAAGGATACTGGAGTGGGTTACCATTTCCTTCTCCAGTGGACCACTTTTTGCCAGAACTCTCCGCCATGACCTGTCTGGCTTGGGTGGCCCTGCATGGCATAGCTCATAGCTTCATTGAGTTATGCAAGCCCCTTTGCCACGACACGGCAGTGATCCATGAAAGGGGCGATTAGAGATATATGCACACAAAACCACAGACACAAACTAATGAAAGTTTTATGCAATGTCTGTTGAAATATTACGTCCTTAATGACATTTAAGAAAGCTTTTGGATGTATATACATGTTTTTCTTATATGCATGCAATGAGGTAACATCTGTTCCTCAAGTAGATAAGAACATCTAATACTGACTACGATATTCTATATGTAGATATATTTCACTGGAAAGATTTTAGATTCCAACCTGCAAGTAAAAGGTTCAAGCTTAGGTCTGAAATTATACATTTCGATTTAAATTTTGCCTATTTACAAAACTCTCAGAGGTTAGGTCAACTTTTCACCAGTCTAAATACATCCCCCATTAAATCAGTCAGCTTAACTGTAAAAGTTTCTGAAAAGTGCAAGCAACTACGGTTTCTGCTCATATGACAGCAGAGTATTTTTAGCAGAACAGATCAACAGAAAAAGGCGTCTTGATTGTAGAAACAGCTGACACACAAAAGCCCAATGGGCTGACACTAACATTCCTTTACATTTCCAAAGAAAAATATATGAATGACTCTTGAAAAAAAAAAAATGATTTCAAGACAGATTTTTTTTTAATCTATGGAAAACAACATTGATTTCAGACACTTAATTACAAGGCAAGAAACGAGTCTTCATATGAACAGCAAACATCAGCAAGAGGAGAAGCAGATGGCCTGCAATGGAATCTTTTATTCCTTGGGAAGAAATTAAAACATATGGTCTAACAGGATTTTGCCTTATTTATTACACACAGTATTCGTATATATTGCCCAGTCAAGCTGACTCAAGGTGGTTCACAAGAACCAAAAAAGTATGGACAATAAAAAATAACACCCCCCAGACCTCCCCCCAAAACAAAATTGCAACCTGAACCTATCACTAGATCCCACATGCTTCTCAAAGGAAAACTGTCTTAAAATCCTTCTAAAAAGCTAATAGGAAGACCAACCAAACTGCCAGGGATAACTGTTGCACACATATAGGCCCTTCCATTCTTACAGCATCTCCTCTCAGATTGAAACTAGTAGGACGAGATGGTCTTGAACGTAAGGGGGAGATGAGCCATTTTGAACTTCAGAGGTGAGCACCAGCAGTTTGAATTCAACTCAGTTCAGTAACCACAGCACAGACGTGATGCTCCTGAAGTGACCTATGGTTGTCAGCAGCCAGGCTACCATATTATGGACCAACTACAGTTTATGAGTCATCCTCAAAGACAGCTGCAGGAAGAGGGCATTACAGTAGTCTAATTAGTCTAATTGTATAATCAGTCATTGTCATAAGGTCTTCCCAGTCCAAAAAAGGCAGCAACTGGGCAAAGGCTCTGGAAAAGATCTAGATAATCCAGTTCATCTAGAATTCTCTGTAGCTGAGGCTTTATAACTTTGTCTAGAATTGCTTGAAACTAGGTAAGATTGGAAATTGGAGAGACGTTGTCCAATGTGGTTGGATTGAGAGATGGCCTCTCCAGCAGGGAGCATATCACCAGTTCCTTCAAGGAAGATAATGACCACCCCCTTCACTAAAGAAGCATTTATCATGGCCCAAAACCATACATGGGCATATATGTAGTTTCTTGAAGGAGCCAGGTTGGGCAAGGATCCTATTTTGGAAGTGGCTGAGCTTTTGCTATCAAGAAACCTATCCACTTCCTCAGACTCCACTAGTTCAAAAGAATTCCAGATATCCTCGCAAAACATCACTCTAGTCATCTCACTAAATTCTGTCCAAGCAGCGTCTGACCCTGAGTGAACATGAACAATTTTATTTTCCTAAAATCAAACATGTCACAGCAGCCTGCAGAAGAAACTTCTTACTTGCTCCTCTCCAAAAGGGTATGGGTATATGGGTAGCCTTCAACAAGAAGGCTGGATTAGAAACTGCAGATGCTGCAGTAAGATGCAATAACATTCCCAAACATGAACTTGTAGCTGTGTCTGGTGGCAGTGTTTGGTCATATTCATTTTCATTTTTCATTAAGAGTGTTTTTTTGCTCTAGAAGTTTCTTAAGTCTCTTTACCTTTCAGAGCTCTTTGGTTAACTAAGAAGCCCCAAGAAATCAATGACCATAGGTAGGTTGCTCAGGAACAATTCCATCCAATATACTTATCTGTGCTTCTCAAGTTCCAATAAGAACTTGCTGCTTAATTTCATGGAAAATCCTAAAGCATCCTCAGGAAACCTCTAAAGTCCATCAGTGCTCCATACTGGCAGAGGTTGGGCTTGCTGGCAATCCATGAACTGATCTGGAATGATCTGGCAGTGGCAAAAGACTGATAACTTCCATCTCCAGATCATGCCTCATCTCCTCTGAGAAGATGACTACCTATATGCATTGGGTGAGAATTACCTCCATGAGCCCTGGGATCATGGAATTCTTTGTCCATCCAGATTCCATCCATGGAGACTAAAATCTCCATAACTAAAAACCTGGGGGACTCCAACCCCAGTCCACTACAAGATCCAAGAACTCATGTAGAGCTGTTGCTGGTAGAGACCCCTTGCCTCTATAACCCAATTTCCTATGTACAGTAGGTATTCACACCTTAACTCCTACGAAGAAGCACACCTGTTCACTAACTAAGCCTCTTGAATAATGGTCACCATCTCCATCCTTGACTTTAATACTGCAGCTACTGAAGCACTTTTGATTGATTGCAAACAGGCTTGTTTCCAGCACAGCATTATCTCAGTTTCCAGGGCCAGTCTATTCATGAAGTAAAGGGAGGTCATCAACAACTCTGCGTTTGCAGCCTTTTCCTGCAGTACTCTCCAGAGTAAGCAAGAATTTGGTTCAAAGAGGTTTAAAGGGAAAAATTGGTGCTTTAAGCCTCCAGAAGACTTATGTTGCCAAAATCATCCCCTGACACCCCCAATATCCCAAATGCCCAAAACTGAGCATGAATGCCTATACAGGAAATTGGTTTGCTCGTCACAGCTCAGGTGCCATGAAAAATCATTGCATCGCCCTTCCCAAATCTTGGCATTGAGGTTGCTGGAAGACTAGAACGCTACAGAGGCAGATCTCTGATAGACTACATACAACTACATACATCTTCATACAACTGGCTCTCAGTGATAAAAGCCAGATGCACAAACTCATCCATTACCAAGTTATGGATGGATGCAAGGGATCTGGCTCCTGGACCCAGGACAGAGGTTGATGGCCCAGAACTGAGGGCCTGCATCAAAATGAAGTCCCCCTTCTCCTGGAACATCCAACCCAAATACCTGTCATACAGCCCAGTCTCAATCACACAACTTCCCAGTTCTTTGCCAAAAGACCAGTTCCAGTTCAGTGTGTCCTCTCAACTCCAACTTCCACTCTCCTCAGTATTCCTGTAGGATCTCCTCCGTTTTGCTAGTGCTTTATTCCATCTTCCTTCTTGGCACTCAGCTCCTTCTGCAGGCCAAGACACAAAACTCTAATGCCAGCAACTTGTCTCCACCAGCTATGGCAATGAGAGAAGCAACAGCCCTCACCACAGGCCCTCCTCTGTCCCTTTCACCATTCTGCATAATGAACCGCCTGATCTCTCATGCACCCGCGATCTCCTTGACTGCTGCTTGAAATGTTACTCTCCACATCCTTCAGCATTTCCACTACTCTCCTTCTCACATGTCCATTTTATTCCCTTGCATCCTAATCTACTAGCATCCAGTACCGACATATTCCTCTATTTCTCCTCATCACCTTATACCAACTCTAAAATACCACCCTATACTTTTCTTACAAAAATCAAACTATCGTAAATGTTTATGAATGACTCCTTTTGCCAATTCCTTTTCGATATAAATATCTTCTTTAAGACAAAGCAAATCCAGTGTTTAAAATGGGCTATTTTTACGCCCATAGTTAGGTGTAGGTTAGAAAGCAGGTGTGCAAACTTGGAGCAACACGCTTTCAGCCCTTTCCTTTACATATAAAAGACAGTGAGGCATTTGAACTCAGGAAACAGTGGTTTGTTCTAGTGAAAGTTAGTTAAAATAAATTAGAATCTCAAAAACAGTTTGGCCCTGGTATTTTTAACTTCCCACATATGACTGCATAGAAATAGTGAGGGGAGAGGGGGTTGAATCAGCAGATGGAAGAGGATTCAGCAAAATCTCCTCTCCTACCTCATAGCTTCTCCTCTCAAATGTGCTACATTTAAATCTGCTTGTGTTGTATATGTATTATGCACATATGAAATATAGCTAGATCTTGAAGTGTTTTAGCCAAGAATTAAGGTTACTGTGATGTATAAATAGTATCAATAAATAAAGAGGGGTGGGGATATAACTTGGAAATATGAAGGGGGGGGTGTTAATTAGCATATTGAGCCTTCTTTGCTTCCTTAATACAATTCTGTTTGCTAAGTCACTCTATAAGCTATGCCAAGCTGAGTTTCCCTATCCTAATCCACCTTACTTCTGTGTGAACACTGACATTAAAGATTTCCTCTACCGTAAAGAGCATCTTTGTTTGTTTGTTTACAGTGTATTAAACACAGAGTTAAGACGTAAATCAGCAGCTCCAATGGGTGATTTAATGGCAACAACTATTCACTAAACCCCCCACATTCTTATGTGTCTAATAACTAGATGAACAGTAGGCAACTTTATTTTTTCTCTTTTAATTTTCCTGCTATTAACCATTGCATTTCGAAAGCTAATTCTTGTTTCTATGAGGGTGCAGATTCTGGAGGCGCAATAACAGCCAATATTGGGTTCTGTCCACGGCTTGCAAATTCAGACATAGCCACCATCTCTAACTAGTATACGCTGACCCTATGGCTTGATAACCTGGGGTGGCAGCCCCTTGTAAATCAAGGTTTGTGTGCTAACACGGATTCAGCCTTTGTTTTAAGTAAAGTTTTTAAAATGATTGGGCAAGAGATTCTGGAGAGGTGGGAAAGGAATGGGAATCAGAATAGATATACACAGACAAGAGATAGAAGGCAAATTATTAAACTGTTGGCAGTTTATAAACGGCAACACCAGTATAATGAGAAATCTAGGAAGAAGTGTTTCAGTTCGTTCATACTCCACCTTGACAAAGTAACTATAAATTCCACTGACACTTTCCAAGATCCTGTATCTACTCCAGATTGGCATTAAAAAATGCTTTAATTAAGTCTGTGTAGTTCTTGCTTCCTTGATTCTGCCCAGATGGGTGAGGCTTGACATGTATAATAAAGTCTTCAGGGAAGGACATTTTCGGTTCAGTTCTACCTGCAAGTCTTGGGGTGGGGTGGGGGAATCAACCCAAACTCTTGAATTCAGAAAATTTGAATTTCCTGAAAACACACTCTTAAAATAGGATATGTAGAGGCCCTGCAGCAAACTATGATGATGCCAAAATAACAACATTCACATGAGATGTCATCACACAAACCTGCCATGCTATGTCCAGACAAGTATATAATCCACAACATTTGCATGATGATGTTTCATGCACATTTCGTCATTTACCTTCCTCCCACCCACCCCCTTCTGATATTTTTCCACAGGAAAGAAAGGTCAAATGCATTTTTGAAGAGGAACATCAATTTCCTTAACTATGGAAGATGGCTAAAGGCTTTTCCCCCTTAATTAAAAGTTTTTCATAAGCAGGAGTCCTACAAAACTCACACAATGTAGGCATCCTTCCATTACCTGTCCATTTTATCACTCCTTGGGGTTTATTCTAATGTACAGCTGAATACATTTTGTGCTATTAGGAAAAATTTGTCCAGTGGGAATGAGATCTTTTGTGCATTTCAGAACATAGGGTTTAATAAGAAATAGAGTTGCAAAAATATATGAGAAGAAATGAGAAAAATACAAATGTCTTTCCTTTTAATCTTCATAACTTTATATTAATAGTTTACAGGTAGTCCTCATTTAGCGACTGCCTTGTTTAACACCGTTCGCAGTTATGACAGTGCTGAAAAAGTAACTTTACAACCAATCCTCACATTTACAACTAAGTAGGTCAATAAAGCAATGGAAAGCTGAAGTAAGATCATAAGCACAGTTGCGGTTTCACTTAGTGACTGCTTCACTTAATGACCAAGTTGCTGGTCCCAACTGTGGTCACTAAATGAGGACTACTTGTATTATTGAAACCACCTACTTGACTATCAAAAGCATTTATTAAGTGTTGGCTGGTGTATAAATGATATAGATAGGCATACAATGGTTATATATTAGCAAGGAAATATCTATTATACTGTCACGTACTGCATCCCCTTCCACATTATACTGAATGTATCAAAATCTCCTTTTCCAAATCATCACCATCTGCAACTGGGGGGGAAGAAGCATCAACGTTTGCAAACTTTTGTGAAAATGTCTCTGAATTGTATTGCATCTGCTGTCTTGCTTTACGGCGATCTGGTTCTGTGGCCTCAGGTCATCATCCACAAGAATACAGATGCTTTAGGATTTCCATCCACTGAATATTGGCATGCAATTATAAATATACAGGTATTTATTTTCTGACTTCACTGAGATTCTGTTTGTGGTTGTGCATTTCAGCATGGCCCTTGTGTTAATGAGCTGCCCCAAATTAGCACTAGGAGACCTAATGGCTAGGAGATGAGCCACAAATGTTGTCACATTTCCGTACACATTGGAAAGTGGAAGAAAATCAGCAGAATGGGATAATGGCATCTTCCAAGCATCACTGATATTGTCAAGGAGTTGAACCTGTCAAGGAATATCTTCTCTTATTTGAGCTGACAATTCTGCCAAATGGCTCAAATCTTTTGGCAGACAGCCCAACATACAAGACAGACCAATTCAAGCTTTTGATGTAGGTCTTCTTTCTACTCGATTGAATTTTTCCCAATACAACAGCAGCCACCACGCAAAATAGTGTCAGATTACAAATCCCAGGCTTCTTTGGATCCTTGTGATTCCTGTATGCCTGCCTTAGTCCCTCCCTCATCTTTCCTAATAAAACCTGAATTCCTGAAAATATTCATATCATATCATTAGATTCTGAGACATTTCAGTTCAGCAAAGGCTCTTCGAGAGGGAATATCCTGCAGAAAGACCCTAAAACGGAGAGAAGACCTAACTTCACAGATGGCGAGGTTTTACTGGCTGGGTATAACTAAAGAACTCAGGCACAAAGAAGGTTCAGTGAATACACCTGATGTGAACTTGTCCAGAGAACATTGCCAATCATATGTTTCTTGCAGAAGTTGTGTCTCACTCTGGCTCCCCCAAACAAGCCTATTCAGTTGTCAACGTTCCCCTGCTTACTAACCATTTTCTCCTCTTACATTATGGTAAAATATGTCACTTCCGAAAGATTCTTCACCATTTACTGATGGGCTTATTCTCAAATGTTTTACCAGACAATGTAAACACATATCTTTGTGTTGTGGCCAAACCTCCTCCTTTTGTTGCACTTTCCTATCCACAGGTTTACAGTTAAAGTTGATGAAAAGCAGCAACAGTTACTGAGCATCCATTTTTGTGATCAACTTCTATCTTGGACATCTTAGAACTTATTATTCCTACCAGAACCTTCAATGAATGTTGTTGGACAATCATGTTGTTATAAAATGTAAATTCAACAGAGGACATATTATAATCACCCATTAAATTCCACTTCTAGTGGAGCAGGAATCTTAGTCTGCAAATATAATTTATAGAACAAAGATAACCTTGCCCATTCACCAAAAAGCAACTTTTTCTTCCTCTTCTTAAAGTTCTAATCCTTCTTTCCTTCCCTCCTTGTCTCTTTCTCATATGTTCTTTACGTATTCACATTTGCACTGTTCTCTCTTATGCTCTTCTTTTTTAGAACAATAAGAAAATACTTGGAAGCTAGATTGTACTGGGAGAAATATATACCACCTTTTATATACTCAGATCAAGGCTCAGAATAGACTGTAGAAGTGTGGCCTATCATCAAATAAAGTTTAAAACAAACTATCCACTTTCCATCAGGCATGTGAAAGGTAAGTTATGGGTGTGTGAGTTAATTAGCTTTGTCCATCTAGAAACGAAGAATACCAAGGAATACCAAGGTTCCTTCACCACAGAAACTTCAACGTACCAGATTATTATTTATTTGTCTATTTATTTGTAGGAGACCTTTGAAAGAAACAAATACTTAATTTGGAATAGACAAAAACACAGTGCATAATAAAAAAAATGGAAAACTAGGTAATTAATGACATAAACAGCTATTCGCGCAGCAAAGTAATTGTGTCCAAATGAGTCCAGGAAAAAATGGTCTATCCTGTTCATCTTTATCTCAACGAAGTCTAGAACAGACTCAACACAGATGAAAGCTGAAACAAAAAACACACTGCTAAGGGTAGTAATGACAACAGGAGGGTGTTTTACACACAGAATAACTGTATTCCTTTTTCCATTGTTCACTTGTCTTAGTTACAAGTTATTTTAAAATGCTGCATGCTGTGCAATAGCATACATCATGCGCATAGAATTCAAAAGAGTTACTGTGAAAATTTGAACTCCTAAAATCATATTTTCTATCTTGTCTTTTTTCATTTTTCAGTACTAAGGCAAAGTAATGTGCACGGCTTATGGAAAGGACTACATTTACATTGGACATCATGTTCAAATTAAATTCTTCACTATGGAGAAGTTTGCAGGATTTAAAACTCACATTCTGCACCTGCACAGGTCTGAGTGATATCATCATAAAATATTTACGTAAAGTTGCTGAGAGCGAAATATTTTAAGTATATGTAACACCTGATGAGGCAAGAGGAAGTTTTCCACTGGCATCTAAGGTTAAAGTATAAAATACTGTACATATACCAGAAGTAAATCCATTAGTATCATAAAGATCACCACAAGCTTTATGCATTTTTATATGCAGAGTTAATGCTGCTGAACCTTTAGACTTGAAGGAACGGTTCCCTTGCAATGTTGTTTTCTGGGGAGCCAAATTCATGTGATGCTTTGAGTGTACAAGTTACCTACAATATATGCACTAAAATAGACCAAATAATCTTGTCCTTTTCTAAAACCCAAGATGACCAAGAGTAAATATAACAATGTAAGTAGCACAGCCACCCAAGGAATAAATAAAGCAAGGGAATGAAAAACACCTTTCTTGTTACCACTACAATAGCAAGAATAAAATGTAACGTCTTAGTTCTTTTCGGTTTAAGACTCCAGTCCCAGGAACTGAACTTAGGTATGGAAAACCAATATTGGGCCGAAGCAATATGGCCATTGGCTGTGAAATCTTGACTTCATGGCCCATATGTAACATACATGATTAGAGGCCATAAGAACTTAGTTTCGTGTTTGTTGTTCTTATTAGATTCATTTTTATTCTAGAAACTTTTGAACTCTGAAGTATTTTTATTTTAGTACCTAGTATTTTCCTGTCTTTCCTGCTATCTAGCCCTCTTCATTCCACAAGTAAATATTTTGTTCACCATCATAATGAATAGAATATATTAAAAGAAAATGAGAAAATATGAACTGAAATGATTTCTAATGGATGTCTTCACTACTTTTTATTTTATCTACAGTACTTATCATCGACATAATTTTAATATAAGGTTGTCTATTTAACAATAAAAAATAGCATATGGTTCTGGGTACAAATATTACTGGAGGCTAGCTAGTTTGCTAGCATTCAATCCAATTTAATGCTGTTATGTTACTGACCAATAGTAGTTAACTGTGGTATTGCTGATGTTTTCTAGTAATGTCATCAATGAGTAAAGATGAGAAGGAACATTTGGGGGAATGTATACAATTCAACTGACTAAAGGCAACGAAGGCCATGAAAAGAAAGAAAACATGCCATTAACAATTAAGAATTCTGGTCTGGAGGAAAAGGAACGTACTTAGCTATAATTAACATAACATAACATAACATAACATAACATAACATAACATAACATAACATAACATAACATAACATAATAATCACATATCCTTATTAACTTACAACCAAATGTTAAGGTTCTATAATACATACAGTTGTTTTGTATATTAAACTTTCTCTTCTTTATGAACTAATTTCCTACCACCACTTTAAAATGCCTGTACTTTCTCAAGCAGAAAAGTTCAAACTAAAAGAAAGAAAATTATAAATAACTGATTCATAACACCTGATTTCCTGGTTTATTTTGGTTGGTTTTTTCCCCTTATTTTTCTCTCTTTACTTACAAAATCCTCCACCCCTCAAATAGACTCATTTAGCCTACATTTTTGATAGTCGTGTTATTTCTATGTTTTAGGTGTGACAAATTATGTATGAGGCCATTTTGTTTGGAAAATGCAGCAAATCTAACAAAGTCATGGTTGTTTTTTTATGAAACTATCCTTTAACATTCAGATTTCTAAATCTATGAATCATAAACAGAAAATATAGAGCTAAAATTTAACAGCAAACAGCAGACACAGTAATATTTGCCAGCTCCTAAATAATCTTTCCCTAGGAAATTTGATATATGGGTCATAGAATCCCCATCCAAAATTCTAAAATCAGAGTCTACAGTACTTCTATTCTACAAACAGTTGTGACAGACAAAGCAGAATCTTATAGATAGTAAATGAGTTGAAGTATGTTATCATTTTATCTATTCTTGTAAACCACCTTTTTCCCAAGGAGACCAGGGCAGCATAAATGGATGTTCTTATTCCTCTTTTAAATGGAAAGATCACAGTCGTCTTCCAGAGTCTCCAATGAACTTTACAGATGAAGAAAGCTATTCCGCCAGGTTCAAGTTGACACATGACACTGTCAACATGTTCTTACCACCTATAAAATACTTCCTCATAATCATAATTTTCCAAAGGCTAACTAACCACTATTTGGCAAAGTGGGGATTTGTCCTGAACTGTCTTACAAATTGATTTGGAATATTTAACTTGTTTCCTCCTTGTCATGCCCTTGTTACTTGCCACAAGAGTGCAGTTGGCATATCAAGTTGATGTAGAGGCCATCATTAGCCCTAACTCCCATTGATTCAAATAAAATGCAAGACTGCAATTCCCCTTTCATTTATCTGAGAGTAAGTCCCATTAAATTCAGTGGGCATGTCTTTGAGTGGCCAGATACAAGACTGCAAGGGCATGATCCATATGAATTCGAATCAGTAAGTTAGCTGCCCATTACACTATATACAAGGCTAATGCAATTGAAGGCCTTAATGGGAAGGCAGGTAATTTCCCCCCTTCATGGATCACTGCCTTGTCGTGGCGAAGGGGCTTGCGTAACTCAGTGAAGCCATGAGCTATACCGTGCAGGGCCACCCAAGACGGACAGGTCATGACAGAGAGTTCTGACAAAATGTGGTCCACTGGAGAAGGAAATGGCAACCCACTCCAGTCTCCTTGCCAAGAAAACCCCATGGACAATGTTAAAAGGCTAAAAGATATGACGCCGGAAGATGAGCCCCTCAGGTCGGAAGGTGTCCAATATGCTACTGGGGAAGAGCGGAGGGCAATTCCAAGTAGCTCCAGAAAGAGTGAAGCGGCTGGGCCAAAGCCGAAAGGACGTTCAGCTGTGGATGTATCTGGAAGCGAAAAGAAGGTCCGATGCTGTAAAGAACAATATTGTATAGGTACCTGGAATGTAAGATCTATGAACCAAGGCAAGCTGGATGTGGTCAAACATGAGATGACAAGATTGAACGTCGACATCTTGGGAATCAGCGAATTGAAATGGACGGGAATGGGTGAATTTAATTCGGGTGACCATTATATCTACTACTGTGGGCAAGAAACCCTTAGAAGAAATGGAGTTGCACTCATAGTCAGTAAGAGAGTGGGAAAGGCAGTAATGGGGTACAACCTCAAAAACGACAGAATGATCTCAGTGCGTATCCAAGGCAAACCATTCAATATCACAGTCATCCAAGTCTATGCCCCAACCACTGATGCTGAAGAAGCTGAAGTTGACCGCTTCTATGAAGACCTACAACACCTTCTAGAACTAGCACCAAAAAAAAAATAAATAAAAATGTCCTTTTCATCATAGGGGATTGGAATGCTAAAGTAGGAAGTCAAGGAGTAATCGGAATAACAGGCAAGTATGGCCTTGGAGTACAAAATGAAGCAGGGCAAAGGCTAATAGAGTTCTGTCAAGAGAACAAGCTAGTCATAGCAAACACTCTTTTCCAACAACACAAGAGACGACTCTACACATGGACATCACCAGATGGTCAATACCGAAACCAGATTGATTATATACTTTGCAGCCAAAGATGGAGAAGCTCTATACAGACAGCAAAAACAAGACCAGGAGCTGACTGTGGCTCAGATCATGAGCTTCTTACTGCAAAATTTAGGCTTAAATTGAAGAATGTAGGGAAAACCACTAGACCACTCAGGTATGACTTAGATCATATTCCTTGTGAGTACACAGTGAAGGTGATGAATAGATTTAGAGGATTAGATTTGGTAGACAGAGTGCCTGAAGAACTATGGACGGAGGTCCGTAACATTGTACAGGAGGCAGCAACTAAAACCATCCCAAAGAAAAAGAAATGCAAAAAAGCAAAATGGCTGTCTGATGAGGCTTTACAAATAGCTGTGGAAAGAAGGAATGCGAAAAGCAAGGGTGAAAGGGAAAGATATAAGCAACTGAATGCAGATTTCCAGAGAATAGCCAGGAGAGATAAGAAGGCCTTCTTAAATGAACAATGCAAAGAAATTGAGGAAAACAATAGAATGGGGAAGACTAGAGATCTCTACAAGAAAATTGGAGATATGAAAGGAACCTTTAGTGCAAAGATGGGCATGATAAAGGACAAAAAAGGCAGGGACCTAACAGAAGCAGAAGAGATTAAGAAGAGGTGGCAAGAATACACAGAAGAACTATACAAGAAAGATCTTAATGTCCCTGATGTCCACGCTGGTGTGATCACTGACCTTGAGCCAGACATCCTAGAGAGTGAAGTCAAGTGGGCCTTAGGAAGCATTGCTAACAACAAAGCTAGTGGAGATGACAGGATTCCAGCTGAGTTATTTAAAATACTAAAAGATGATGGTGTTAAAGTGCTGCACTCAATATGCCAGCAAGTTTGGAAAACGCAACAGTGGCCACGGGATTGGAAAAGGTCAGTTTACGTTCCAATTCCAAAGAAGGGCAACGCCAAAGAATGCTCAAACTATCGCACAATTGCACTCATTTCACATGCTAGCAAGGTTATGCTCAAAATCCTACAAGCTAGGCTTCAGCAATACATGAACCGAGAACTACCGGATGTACAAGCTGGGTTTCGAAGAGGCAGAGGAACTAGAGATCAAATCGCCAACATTCGCTGGATCATGGAGAAAGCACGAGAGTTCCAGAAAAATATCTACTTCTGCTTCATTGACTATGCAAAAGCCTTTGATTGTGTGGATCACAACAAACTGTGGCAAATTCTTAAAGAGATGGGAATACCAGACCACCTTACCTGTCTCCTGAGAAATCTGTATGCGGGCCAAGAAGCAACAGTTAGAACCGGTCATGGAACAACCGATTGGTTCAAAATAGGGAAAGGTGTACGACAAGGCTGTATACTGTCACCCTGCTTATTTAACCTATATGCAGAGTACATCATGAGAAATGCCAGGCTGGAAGAATCACAAGCCGGAATTAAGATTGCAGGGAGAATCATCAACAACCTCAGATATGCGGACGATACCACCCTAATGGCAGAAAGTGAAGAAGAACTAAAGAGCCTCTTGATGAGGGTGAAAGAGGAGAGTGCAAAAGCTGGCTTGAAACTCAACATTAAAAAAACTAAGATCATGGCATCTGGACCCATCAATTCCTGGCAAATAGAAGGGGTAGAAATGGAAGCAGTAACAGACTTCATTTATTTGGGCTCCAAGATCACCGCAGACGGAGACTGCAGCCATGAAATTAAAAGACGCTTGCTCCTTGGGAGGAAAGCTATGGCAAGCCTAGATAGCATATTAAAAAGCAGAGACGTCACCTTGCCGACAAAGATCCGCATAGTCAAAGCTATGGTTTTTCCAGTAGTAATGTATGGCTGTGAGAGCTGGACCATAAAGAAGGCGGAGCGCCGAAGAATTGATGCCTTTGAACTGTGGTGCTGGAGAAGACTCTTGAGAGTCCCCTGGACTGCTAGGAGGTCAAACCAGTCAATCTTAAAGGAAATCAACCCTGATTGCTCATTGGAAGGATCAATAATGAAGCTCAAGCTCAGATATTTTGGTCACCTAATGCGAAGAGAGATCTCTTTGGAGAAGACCCTGATGCTGGGAAAGATTGAAGGCAAAAGGAGAAGAGGACGGCAGAGGATGAGATGGTTAGATAGCATCACTGAAGCAATGAGCATGAAACTGAGCAAACTCAGGGAGGCAGTGAAGGACAGGAAGGCCTGGCGCAATATGGTTCATGGGGTCACGAAGAGTCGGACACGACTTAACGACTAAACAACAAGGTAATTTCCAACGGGCTGAGTCCAATATTCTTTTGAGAAGCATTAGAGAGACTCACTCTTGAACTGGATGCGTCCATCCCCCGCAAAAACACAACTGACAAGGAAGGCAGCAGAATTTCCAATTCCTTATATTCTTATTTTGCACTCTCAGTTAAGGAGAGCTCTTGGTCCGAGGCGTGGCTCTTACGAAAGCATGGCTGGACAGGCTGAATTATTCTGGCGCAAACAACTCAAATACCGAATCTTTTGGCAGGCTATTGTGCTATCAGATGGATTAGCAATACGGGTTGCCTGATACAGGGCTTCCGGTCCTTGACGTGCAGTTATATACGTGTTCCCCAGGACTTGCTACACATAATATTATCTATAGAGGGAACTGCAAACTCTTCCAACACCTGACGTAGACAATCTGTCAGCCGTAGAAATTTAACAGCTGCCTCCTGCAAGCCAAAAAGTACCTATAAAAAGTGAAAATGACCAGCAGAGGAGACCATTTTCTATGGCAACTGAGTTAGTGGTATCTGCCAACTGAGTTAAGCCCAAGGAAGAGCTGCAGGGAGCTTGCTCCAGTCAGCCCAATAACTGATCTACACTTATTGGGTTACGTATCAAATTTGGAAACCTAGTTTAATGGTCTAAGATCTATGCAAACTTTAACAGCACCACCAGGCCTTAGGACAAACTCCAGCTGATATTGCTACAAGTTATGAGATTCCTTAATTATCCCCAATTTTTCTTCTGATTGCTCTTTTTCTTTAATAATCTGAGTTATCTTATGCAACTAAGATTGTACTGGGGATCAATCCAAGGCATTGGGTAAAATATCAATATATTAAAGTGGCCCAGCCTCAGGATCACCCCATCCCAAAGAACAAAATACAAAACAAAACAAACAACAAACAACAACACCACCCTCAAATGAGGAGATGCTAGATGATGATGACTGGGGAATTTCCCCGATAGCTAACAGAAACATTCCTAGCAACTTTTATTACTGACACAGCTGCATTTGGACAAGAAATAATCACATTTGCTTCAGGATCTGGTTAAAATGCTCCACCAACCCATTTGGCTGAGGTGGTACATGGTTCTCTTAGAGCATGTACTGTACCACATTATAACTGCTTACATTTCCATGAATGGACATGAGTAAAAGGGCCCATCCCGGGGTCAACCATAACCAGTATCTACTGTAACATCTTCCTATCTATCCAGATGTGTACTTCCCATGAGATCCTGGGCCTATCTGCACAGATACCAAAGAATCAGCCTCAAGTACATTCCATTATTGGACATTTTCACCTTAAGTGATCCACATGGGCACACTTGAAACATAATATTGGTTTGAAACTGTGATGGAATGGAATTATGAAGGCCAGGCTCAGGGAGATAAACATTTTCTTACCTCCCACACTCTTCTGGTGAGCTAAGAAAATGTTTATCTCCCTGAGCCTGGCCTTCATAATTCCATTCCATCACAGAAACAGATTACCGTATTTTTCCGACTATAAGACGATACTTTTTTCTAAAACCCTTACGCTAAAAATTGAAGGGCATCTTATGCAAGGAAGTAAGCCGAGGAGAGAACCGCGTGGTTGCAAAACTGCCCATGCTTTGTCTCTGCAAACAGGCTTCCTCCAATCACAAGCCTCCAATCACGAGTGAAACTGCCCATACTGTCTCTGCAAACAGACTTCCTCCAATCACGAGCCTTATGTAACTGATGTCAGCTGATGCTGAACAAACCAATTGGAGGAAGTCTGTTTGCAGAGACAAGCTATCTGCAGTTTCACTTGTGATTGAATGTAATCAGTTATGCAAAAGAGCTTGGAAATAGAGTGCAGAGAGACGGTTTGGATCTCCTCCCACCGAGTGTATCAGGTAAATGTTAACTAATTACTAAATAAAAATGTGTTCTGCACTATCTTTAAAATATCGATTTCTTAATTTTGGGTTGGAAAAGTGGCGGGTGTCTTGTACATGGGGGCGTCTTATTAACGGAAAAATATGGTATTCGTCTCCATTGGAGATTAAGAGACTGAACTACTTTGTTAAGGCTGGAAGGTAGTTTCCTTCCTTCACCCAGTGAAAACTCAGGACATAGACATCTTCCATTAAATGACCTTATCCTTAAACTTGGGATTTTTGGGGTGACTTCTGGATGAAGGCCCCCCAAACACCTCTCACCTTCTTCAGTTCCATCAGTTCTGGACCATAATCCCAGAATTTATTTATTATTATTTATTTGTTACAATTATATCCCACTTTTGTTGAGGAGCTAAAGGCACAGCTAAAGGCACAGTGTACACAGTGCCCTCTCCTCCCATTTTTACCTACAATAACATCCTTGTGAAATAGGTTAGGCTGAGAGAGAGTGATGACTCAAAGTCACCTAAGTGAGCTTCTGTGGCTGAGGACGGACAAGAACCTGGATCTCATCAGTGCCAGTCCAACACCTTAACCACTATACCACACTGATATGTTGATGCAATGCTGAGATTAGTCCAACCACTTCACAGAATGGCTAGTTTTATTGCTTTATTACTGGCCCACTGATTAAGCCCCTTCAGTATATCACACTTCTTCCAGGTGCCTTCTGGAAGTTTCCTCTAATATTCAATATGCGTAAAATTGGCCAACTTTACTTTATTGCTACATACGGCTTCCTATGTAGGATACACAAGATCAGAGCCCACTGTGACTCTGGCTAACACAATTCTTTTAAATGCATTAATAATAATCTCCTCAATTACAGTAGCAATGAGTGCACCATTGGAAGACTTGAAAGAACAGATGAGAGTAGATACTGCTGAGAAACAAGAGACTTTTAGAGTTAGAAGATCACGACCTGAGGTTTGGATGGCATGGATACTTATGGTACGATAATTAATGTGGATTTTAAAAATCATTTTATTAGATTCTGAAACTACTTATAGTGGCCACTTTCAACAGTATCCAAATGCTCATTGTCATGTCTAGCACGGCCTCGGATATTAAGCAAATCATTAATACAATGACAGATCTGGAGAACTTTCTGTTAAGAAGCAATTATCCAAATAAATAATGCAATTCATTAGCTAGCCTCCATCACTTGGTTTCAAGGACTGAGTATCTCAGAGAAGTTACCGTCTAACTTTGGGAAATAGAAGATGGGAAGCAAATTTTCCCCAATTTATCTTGGGGAAAAAAGAACAAAGAACTAGGGAAAAAAGTTCTGCAGGGTAGAACCACTGAACAAATGCTGAATGGGAACATAAACAAGGAACTGATTTGGAAATGGATAGAAATAAAACTACAGGACTCCAGGTAATGAGAATGAATTGAAAGCATTAGCACGGTAACTGTGTTTCTGAAAATGGCTAGTATTTAAGGCAATGGGTCAAGTTAGTAGATGCAAATAAGAAATGGGAACAGATGGAAAGCATAATTGCCATATTAGAAGACTAGCTAGCTTCTGTATTAGCGCAAGCAAACTGAGAGAGAAAATCAAGGCACAAACAGCATTTGATGAAGGCCTGAAAATAACAGCTTTGTTATGACTAAAGAGACAGCTAACCAAAGAAATTGAAAGACAGGTTGCAAAAGGTACAATTTCTGTACAAGATTCTTGTTCTATATTAAAAAGTTGCACTTTGTTTATGAGTTGAATGAATTAAGCAATCACGGGTCTAAATAAAGCCATGTTCTTCCATGTTTCACAGCAGAGACTATTTCTCTAGTACCAGCTTTTGAAACTTCCAGAACTATTTAATGTAGTTAATGGTGTTCTGAATCAGATGCATTTAGGCCTCTACCAGCAATGAATTTGGTGAATTCTTCCTCTCTCCCCTGGCTTATTGAGACTACCAATCTACTATTCTCTTGTTTACATGGCTGGATATGGCAAAGAAATCTGCCTCAATCTTAAATTGGAAAAAGAGGTAGACTTGGGTAGCTTGGCACTAGGAAAAAAACACCCTACAGTTTGTTTCTTATATTTTCATAAAGGGACAATTCTTGCCTGTTATAGGTGGATGAACAATAAAATATGCCTGTTTTAATTTAGGGGAAGACTAAATTAAAGTATTTTTAATAATCACATAGGATGCACGATTCTGTTTCTTTGACTAAAAAAAAGAAACTTAAAATGAAATATTTATGTCCAGTTCCAGCTGTTCCAATTCCATATTAGCTCATATTTCTCCTAGGAAGCTTAATGCATTGAGTGTGAAGATGTGAGTTGAGGAAGGTAAATTTAGTAATGCAGAGTACAACATATCTGAAGTTCACCTTTGGAACACCTTCGGAGTTCCTAGATGAAGTAGATTATCTGGATTCCTTTCAATCTGAGTGTGGACACAGGTATGGGGAGAAAGCAGCTTTGGTTGCCTTTATGGATGACCTTTGTTAGAACCTAGAAGCTGGGAGTGCTCCCCTCTTGGTCCTATTAGACTTTTCAAGACCTCTGCTATCTTACTGGACTGCCCATAGGAGCTGGAGACACCATCTTGCAGAGGTTCCACATTTACTTAAGTGAATGATCCAGTCAGTGGGGAGTACATGGGAGAAGCAGTTGAGCTGCTGATTGCTACAGTATAGGGTGCTGCAAGGCTTGCTATCTCTTCACCAGTTTTTAACATTTACATGAATTTGCTAGAAGTGATCCATCAGTTAGGGGTGAGGTATTTTAGCTATGCTGATGATACTCAACTGTACATCATCACCCCAGGCCAGAACAGAGATGCTGTGAAAGTCCTATCCCAGTGCCTGGACGCTCTGAGAAGCTGAATTCAAGCTAAATCCCAGCAAGATGAAACTGCTTTTCCAGAAACATCTTGGCTCCAGGACAGTCCTATTGTTGGGTTTATCTTCCTCCAAAGGATCAAGTCTATAACTTGGGAGTACTCTTGATCTTATGGCTCCCGCTGGAGCAGCAGGCAGAAGCATTACCTGGACTGGGAAGATTTGGTTCCAGTAACTCATGCCTCAATCACCATGGATTTGGATTACTATTAGATGCTCTAAATGGGGCTGCTATTAAAAATGACTTGGAAGCTACACTTGGTACAGAACCCAGCAGCCAGGATGCTCACAGGTGAGAGCAGTGATGCAAACGTAACACCTATGTAGCACCTATTCAGTTATGCAAATATAACATCTATCCTGTGGTTACTGGGTTGGTAGCCAAAAAGCTTGGGAATCCAATTCATTATGCTAGCTTGACCTATTAAGGTACCTTGGCTCCAGAATATCTTAGTATGTGAAACTGGGGGAAGGAAGCAGAGGAGGAGAGCAGTTTAGGTGAGAAGAAACAATACAGCTCAGATTTGAGAACTACGGTAAGGAAGCATTTCAGAAAGCCTCTGCCTTAATTAAATCACTATATATCTGATTGGAAATTTAGAGTGTTCAAGATTTTACCCCCAGCAATCATTAAAGATACCGGCCAATTACTCCCTTCATGCAGGGAGGGGGCTCTCAGGACTTTTCTGCAATGGCCTTGACGTTTTGGGACAGTCTGCTCCCAACACTCCCCCATGAGCCTTCTGTGAGGCAGCTAAGGCCACCTTGTTTGAACAGGCAATTGGGAGTTGACCTCTGACAACTGGGTGGCCGTGTGTATCCCATGTGCGAGATGCTGATACTGTTTACGTGCCGGATTCTGACCTTGATTTATTTTTTTACTTTGTAAACCGTCAGATGTCATTTCAAGCTGGACAGGATAAAAATACCTGGAATGAATGAATGAATATTTTTATTGCCTCAAGTCAAAAAAAGGAGGTATCCATCTTCTTCTGAGCATAACAGCCTTTCTGACATTCTATGAAGAGGTCCATTGATCCAGAATACCAACCCAGAACTTTAAATCTGTGCACCAGTGATGTCTTATGGCACCCATTCATAGTTAGCTGACAAAGGTATCTTGTTGAAATGTGTGAAATCCATATCTCATGCTTCTTGTATATTGCAAAGTGAAGCTACTGTGTGATGTTCTGAAATACACTGCCTTATCAATTTTCTGCAGAATTATTTATAGCAATAATATAACTTTACTTTGCTCCAAAAGCCTAAAGCCCAGCAAATTTTCAAGTTGCAAGTAACTTTTTCATATTACATCATCAGCTGGCCTGATTCTAAACACAAATGCAAGCAAACAGCTTCTTTTTAAAAATTTCATTTTACAGAATTCTCTGCAAAATTAGCTTACACCATATCTCAACTTCTTTAACTATGAAATCTATATTTACAAATCCTAACATGAACTACATTTGTTTTTAGATTTATGATATATATTACATTTTGATTTAATGAATCCCATCATTAAATCATTTCATACCATTAAAAAGCATAGACAATTTTGACCGTAAATGTAAAATGTAAAAATACCATGCATTTTTAAACAGTATCCTAGGATATAAACCTCAATAATAAAAATTCTAAAGAGAATTTTTCCCTTGCCTTTTCTACCTGAATGGAACGCACTCAATTTCCTAAGCCAGCTTTTAAAAAATTTATACGAGCAAGTGCAAAGCACTCTTTGCAATGAAAAATTGAAATCTTTGCTTTTCTCCTTATTTCATTTGCATCTTATATCCTAATTAGTTCTGACTTTTTCCCATCATTAAATATGTTTACATGCTTATGTTCTATTACCCCAATTACTGACACTGGGCTTCATACTTCTTTCATGTTATTTATGGTAAGGATCAGCAACTGAGTGACCCTGGACCAAATCCAGGGATGCTGAGCTCCAAGTGTCAAAAATGTACAGAAAATGTCACGTTTCTGGTAACAGAGTTGCAAGCAGGGCATTTTAAATGCATTGGTTCAAACCCTTTACTTGTTTTCTGACAACTAATTGCTCATCAAGACTTTATGGGCTCCTGTTTTGAAATGTATTTTATTAATATTCATTGCAGTCATCACTGTCACCATAAAAGTTGGCTTTATCACGTTTAGTGGAAGTGTACTGTAAATTCTTAGTTTAAGGTAATGACAACAGAAAAGATAAAGAAGCCCTCAAGGTGAGTCTCACTTCTGGTGAATTCATCCATGCAGGTTTCTTACCAGTGTTATGGATATAAATAAAATAATTTAGCAGTGAACCTCCACATCTCTACCATCCTCATTCCTCAAATTGCTCACAGCAGTTTTACAGTTTTACTGCCGGGCTCTGCCCTCCCACCGAGGGGGGCAGCGCCCCTTCCAGGCAGCCACCTGGACAGTGGAAACAAGAAAGGGCAGCTAAGCTACCTTTCAGTTCCCATCCTTGTTCTTCCCTCATGGCACCTGCTTAGCAAAGGGGAAAAAGAGTCCCCCCAGCCAGTGTGGAGTGAGTGACAAAGGCATTTCTCAGAGCAACTGGAGACAACTGGGGACAGTGGTAGATTTCCACAGTATCCTGGCTATAGGACAAGTGTTTTGTTTTAGTGATTTGAAAGGGAATGTATTTTGACCCCAGGCACCTGTTATAGTTTGGTTTACATATTTTATGAACTACATTACTGGGTTTTGTGGTTTCATCACTGTACGCCACCCAGAATCACCTTCATGAGATGGATGGCTATACAAGCAAACAAGCAAATAAATAAATAGCTTTGAAGTCCTGAACTTTATTGCTAGGGAACCAGAGGAACTGTGGAATGAATTCTAAGAAGTCATTAAAAATGAATGGGGAGAGGTTGCCAAAGACCAAGCAACAGAAAAAAGCAAACTGGATGTCACAACAAATGGCAGAAATTGCCCAGAAGAAAAGTCAAAGCCAAGAAAAACAAAGACCTCAGAACGGAAATTAACAAAGAATTTGAGAGAGGTGTTGAAAAATATAACAAATCGTGTTGCAATGACATTTATAAAGTCACTGAATATAGAAGCAGGTGTGGAAAAACAAGGAAAGTCTTCCTAAAGATCTCCCAACTCAGAAGGAGGTTACAACCTCATATTGGTATGCTGAAGGATGCCCATGGGGAGAGAGTAACTGATTCAAAGAAGATCACACAAAAATGGAAGAAGTATACTGAAGTTCTGTACAGTAGAGATGTCAACATCCAAGATACCTTAGAAGATATTACTTATTTACAAGAACCTTTAGTACTAGAAGATAAGGCTATGAGAATTGATGGAATACCTACAGAAATATGGTCAACAGATTGGAAGAGGTCAGTCTACATACTAATAGCAAAGAAAGGAGACTTAACAGAGTGTGCAAATTATTGCACAATATCCTTAACTTTGCATGCTAGCAAAATAATGCTTAAGATCATCCAATGTAGATTAGATCCCTACATGGAAAGGGAGATAACAGATGTTCAAGCTGGTTTTAGAAAAGGCTGAGGCCTTTTATAAAACCAGCTTTAACATCTGGGAACAAGAGACCTTATTGCTGATGCACACAGGATAACTGAGAAAGAGGGAGGGAGGGAGGAGCCTTATTGATTTTAGAAAGGCTGTTGATTATGTTGATCATGTCAAGCTGTGGAATGTTCTTATGAAATTGTCCTTATGCAAAACGTATATACAGGACAGGATGCTATAGTCCAGATGGAACCTGGCAAATCAGAATGGCTCCAGTTTGGCAAAGAAGTGAGAAAAGGCTGTCTGCCCTCTCCTTATTTATTCAAACTATATGCTAAATATATATTCGGGGGACTGAATTGTAAGGAGATGAGCATGGTTTGCAAGTTGGAGGAAGACATATCAATAACCTGTGCTGTGCTGATGACGCTAGTTTGACAGCCGATAACGTAAATGATCTGGAAGCTCTAGTAATGAAAGTCAAGGAAATGGGAGTAAAATTAAAGATAAAGACCAAACTAATGGGAACAGGTACGGTAACCAGCCTTAGAACTGACAATGAAGATACTGAAGTAGTGGATAGCTTCTGTCGTACTATTAACAGTAAGAGACCCAGCAGTCAAAAATATGTCATAGACTAGCATTTAAGAGTACCAATGAAGGTCTTGGAAAATATATTCAGATGCCAGGATGTGTTTATGCCCAGAAAGATCAGAAATGTCCAAACCATGATTTTTCCTACAACGCTATGAAAGTTGGACTTTGAAGGAGTAGCACAGGAAAGAGTATTGACATTGCTGAACTTTGGTGTAGGAGAAGACTCTTGAGACTATCAAGAATATTCAAGAAAAAAACAAATGGATCACTAAACAATCAACCCAGCATTCTCACTAGAGGCACAAATGACCTTGCTTGTATGTGTCCATACTTTGGACACATGATGTGAAGACTTACAGTACATATGTAGCAAATGCAAACTCTCTGTGATGCTTGGGGAAAAAAATAAATGGATTGAAGCAGTGAATGTTTGCACTTCAGTCTCATCAGAGAGGTTCCAAATTGAATAGGTTAAACAAAGGAAGGGCCAAAGTAGCAGAAGACAGAAGAAGCAACTCCTCATAAGGAACAGAATGAAACAAATGATGCAAACTCCACAGTGAAAATCAGAAATGAGGAATGAAGAAGATATTCTGCAATTCCTGGGGCTCAGAAACAGCTTACAGGCACTCCCAGAAGAATTAGGCTGTGAGCCTTCAGGGAGGAACAAGAGACAGAGCTACATAGGGGACAAGAACCTGGAACTCTGAAGAGCAGAGGGGATACAATGGCTGCCTGCCAGAAAATTCCTAGTAATTGACAACTCCACCACAAGGAACAGAAATCAACGTGACAGCCAGACTTGCTGGTTTGTGAAGTGTGCTTTTTCTAGAAGAGCAGGTTCGGGATGGGACAGAACAAACACCAAACTGATTAAGTACCTTGACAATTATCACTTCCTGCTCATCCATGTGGGCACAAATGGTACTGCCAAGAGCTGTGACAACTGTATCATCCTAGACTTTGATGATCTACAAAGGAAGCTGTAGAACATGGAGGTATTCATGGTGGCATTCTTATTTATCTTTCTGGTCTAGGGAAGAAGAAAAGAAAGAATAATACAGCAGATGAATAACTGATTAGGCAAACAGCACACATGAGAGAAGTTGGTTTGCATTTCTGGATAACGAACTGTTGGCATGAGACACACTGCATTTAATAAGGACTGTGAAGAAGGTGCATGGCAAGCTTGAGCAGGCATACTTCAAACTGAATCTCACAGGGGCCAAAGATGAAAATCCTGAAAGCAGGATCTCGAACAAATACTTGCATGCTGTAGAACTGAGTGCACATGTTGTAATGCAGCTAATTAAACCACTCAATGAAAAACTGGGAAGACTATCGGCTCATAAAGTTCATTGCCGTAATTATCTAAACACTAATGCTAAGAGTATGGGAAATAAAAAAAGATAAGCTTGAGCTGTTATTACAGGAAGGCAGACATGACATAATACTGTAGGTATAACTGACACTTGGTGGGATTGGATTGAAGAGCAGCAACTGATGGATACAACTTGTTCAAAAGAAATGGAAACAACAGAAAAGGAAGTGGAGTTGCAATGTGTGTTACAAATATCCACATCTGCACAAAAACTGAAGGGCATGTAACTGGTGTTGTGTAAAGGTCTGGAAGAAGGAATAAAATCAGTATTGTTGCTGGTGTCTATTTAATCAAGCAGAAGATAGGGATGAAGCTTTTCAATAACAAATTACATGTATTTCAAAGAGCGATGGGGAACTTTACCCCAAATTCTGTTGGCAAACAAACTCTTTCGAGCATGATCCCTTCAGGAAATTCCTGGCCCATACTACTGACATCATTCTCTGTCAGGTGGAGGAAGGTACCTGAAGGTTGGCCATCACTGACTTACCACTGTAAAAGACTTAGCCCCAGGAAGGTTGAGGGAAAGTGACCGCATAATGCTGGAATACTTGATTTTAAGGGAAATTAAATCTTACTGTACTCATATATGTACAAGTAGTCCTAGCTTAACGACCATTTGTTTAGCGACTGTTCAAAGTTATGACGGCACTAAAAAATGACTTACGACTGGTGCCCAAAGTTATGACCGTTGCAGAACCCCCGCAGTCACGTGATCATGATCTGGGTGCTTGGCAACCAGCTCACACTTATGACAGTTGCAGCGTCCTGGGGTCACGTGATTGCCATCTGCGACCTTCCCAGCTGGCTTCTGGCAAGCAAAATCAATGGGGAACCACATGATTCTCTTAACGACTGCCGCAAAAAAGGTCGTAAAATCGGGTCTGGTTATGTGATGATTCACTTAATGACTGCATCACTTAGCAGCCTAAATTCTAATCCCAACTGTGGTTGTTAAGCCAGGACTACCTGTAGCGAATTACATATTTTGGATTTCAAAAGCCATTGACTTCAATAAACTCAGAGCAATTTAAGTAGGATTCCATAGCAAAAGAAGCTGACAGGAAAGGGATAGGGGGATCCCAAAGAAAGGAAATACTAAAAGCAAAATTGCAAACAGTACTAAGTAGTGGAAAAAAGGAAAACAACAGAAGAAGAAATTATGATTATACAAAAAACCTGAGTAACAATCTGACAGTCAAACTGCTACCTATAAGGGGGAAACAGAGGCAGGTCACAAAGGAAGAATATATACAGCAGCCCTGATTTGTACAAATGATGGCAGGAAAGCCACACTGAGTTGGAAGTTTCTGTGATAATAGCAAATAAAAAGGAGAAGGGAGACCTACTCAAGCTGTACGGTATTTTAACTCAATCTTCTCCAACTACAAAGTGTGTGTTCCATAAGGATGAAGTGCAGGATGAAGAAGCAGAACTGAAATTTGATATTTATAAAAACAAAGTCAGGGAGTAATTACTGACAATGAATGACTTTAAATCTACGGAGTCAGAAGAATTACATCCCGCAGTACTGATGGAACAGGTGAAGGTCTGGCCGGACCTTTGTGCATTATCTCTAAAGTTTTGTAGAACTGGTAGCATGCCAGATGACAGTAAGAAAGCAAATATCCCTATCATAAAAGAATGGGGCAGGGGGAGAAGATCCAGGGAACCACAATCAGTCTGATGTTGATTCTTAGGAAGATTCAAGAGCAGATCACAAAGAGATTTATGCATGAACAATGCAAATGAACCTTATCGCATCTGTATCACATGATATTCTAATTAGCAAGCTAGTTAGACATGAACTGGATGACATGCAATTAACTGGATACATAGCTGGCTCTAAATATTCAAAATGGTTCCCCATCAAATTGAAGAGAGGATCAAACAGACATGAGGGATGGGTTGGACAAACTCCAGAGCAAAGGATCTGAGACCAGACTGGTCCATTACAACAAGAATCAACAGATCCTGCTCCCCAATGAACAACTCTCAGCTTGGCACGATACACAGAGCAGAGAAAGAAACAAGATTTGAACCCTGCTATGTACAGGACCCGAACCTTACAGTTTGTGATTGCTGATTTTCTTTGTCCTAAAAGCTTCTCTGCTATCCGTAATAAAACTCTCTTATTAAGAATTTATCCTTGAATCTCTGACTGTGAGCCTTTTACTTACAGTACCGGTCTAGGTCAAGCCTGACGGTTCAGTTCTGGGCCTCTACTTCAATACTCTTATTTACTCCTTGGATTAAAAGGCAGAGGGAATGATACAACTGAACATGTTCAGGGATGCATATAGCATAGGATTCTTATTTTTCCAAGAGTCCAAATCTGATGTACACACAACTATTCCTTGAGCTCACGAAGCAACACAATACAAGATAATTCGTATACGGGGGAAAAAAAAACACATTTCAAAACTTCAAGAACTCATAGTTGTCATCCACACCTCATAGATCTAATCTCATGCCAAAGTACCACAACAGATGATTAACCAATCAAAGCAAATTAATATTATTATGTACAATTCACACTTGAAAAGTATGGGATACACAAGATTGAATAACAGAAATATGTAATTATGTATGTTAATATTCTGTCATACTAAAACTCAGGGATAATGAACTGTTTCACACAGGTTTATGCAACATTTGCTTTTTAAAATTGGAAGAAACAGATATATGCAAGGATGACAAACACATAATAACTACTATTTGCGGCTGTATGGATTTCCTTCATATAGTTATGAAATAATTAGGCCAATGCTTTTAAGAGAAAGCATGCCATTCAAATCTCTGTGGGACTTAACCATGGCCTTTAGCTTGAGAAAAAAAATCACCAATATACTTTCCCTAATAAACCATGCAATATTAATAAGCACAGCTGGGATCTAGGTCTCTGAAAAACTCACAGCAGGCAATGAAATTGTCATTCAGTTTAGACTGAAAATTCACTTAAAAAAAAATAAACAAGTGGACATTATAAATTGCAAATAAGAAAAAGACAGAGGAACCAGAAAGCCGGAACTGCAGATTAACGGGCAAAACAGATAATGTATCTCCTTAAATTATCTAAGATTAAAACATGACACTTCTTTGCATTATCTTCATGGCAGAAGAAAAAAAGCCCACTAAACCGGGAGTTGGTACAGCAGACTCCTCCTCCTAATGCATCTGTTTTTTTCTAAAAGCGTTTGACTTTTTTAGAGGAAGAAGAATTGTTTTGCAAAAATACCAAGAAATAATTAAAGCCAATTCGATACAATACAGCTGAAAGGAAGTTAAAACCAATTATTACCACAACTGTTAGTATCTGCAGTATAGTACCATATGCAAAGTGGAAATGTATTTGCTCGGAAGTTGATTACGCATAAGAGAAATAGCTTCAGTCTTTTACTAACTTACTTCAATGTAAACTGCATCAAAGTCAATGGAACGTATTCTGTATAAACATGCATTTATTCATAAAAATTTAATCTGCTTTTCAATGTTAAAAAACAAATCACAAAGTGAGATGCAATTAAAAGCAATTTACAATAAATTAAAAACAATTAGAACCATAATAATTCAATTAAAAATAACGTACTTAAAACCATAAATAGTTTAGCAGCTAAAATGCGGGCCATTAATGAACCAAAACAGAAAGCATTGCAGCACTTTAATCAAGTTCCTGGATGAACGGATATGACTTTGTGTTTATAGCTCTTTTTTCCTACTGGAATCTATGATATGAAGATATGTATTTTATCTACATTATTATTTTCAATCATATATCTTCCACAATGCGTTATTTTTTTTTAATATAGGTTGTTGCATAATTGTTTAAATAGACTGTATGTTTCAATTACGGGCTCTATGTAATTTACGTTGCACTTTATGCCAATAGGAGTTTTGGAGTTCAGAGAGCAGAAACATGCAAAAACGGTAGTAGTATTAAAAAGAGGAAAAACAACTTGAACGGGCTAGCTGTAAGAGCATCCTTTTGTCCAATTTATTATATGGAAAGGGATATGTTAGAAGAAACACAGAAGGAAGCTGAGCATGGCTGGGAAGGATTATCTAAGAACCATGAATGGTGAAACAAGAGTCGGAATGTAAGAGTCCTGAATGAACGTGGACTGAGAGCAAAAGTTACGAACAGGACAAAATAAGTATTTTGAGGCGAATGGATCAAGAGAATGAGGAAGCCCAAGAAGTCATGGTGGAAGGGACCTGATGAGTTTCTCGGAAGGAAAGAGATGAGAAGAAGCAAAGGCAATTAATAGCTACATGGACATGGTGGAAGCAGAACTGGTTCACGAGGACAGCGAAGGCACAGAAGGGACTAACGGATAGCGCTGGTGTAAACTAGATCCAGTTATTTTCTTTCCACTTTTCCCTGGCCTTTATTTCTTTTCCTTATTGTTTCTTACTCCTTTTTTTGTTTTGCACAGTGTTACTTACCCTGCAAAGGAGAACTGTGACACACCAGTCTCTATGTATATTCGTGTGTGTGTGTGTAAAAAAATCCCTCTCCCCTATGGGTGGTTTGTATCTTCTTCAATCTTGGGTCCTCTACCAGAGGGCAGGAATTGGAGGGTTCTGAGCAGTATCTTAGCTGTTCCTAGCACTGCACTCTTCTGGACAGGTGTTGCTCCTGGGATCTGTGGGAGCCCCTCTCCCAGCTTAGGAGTCACAGCCCCAGTTCTCCTACCACCACTGGGACCACTTTGGCCTTTACTTTCCACATCCTCTCTAGTTCCTCCTTCAGGCCCTAGTACTTCTCCAGCTTCTCATACTCCTTCTTCCTGATGTTGCTGTCACGTGGTACCACTACTTCGTTCACCACTGCTGTCTCTGAATCCTTGTCTACTACCATGATGTCTAGTTGACTGGCCAGTTCTGCCTGTCTGTCTAGATCTGGAAGTCCCACAGGATCTTAGCCATGTTATTCTCCACAACCTTCTGTGGAATCTCTCATCTGGACTAGCCCATACACTATGCAGATGTTCCTATTGATGGCATGGAGCTTGTTCTTCCCGTTGAGCTGGCTCTTCAGGACCTGTCTTATCCTTTGGTGGTACTTGGATGTTGCTGTCTTCCTTGCCTCCTCATTGTGATTCCCATGTTACTGTGCGATGCAAGGTTCTTGTAGCTGGACTGTATGTCTGCAGTTCCACCCCATCAGTCTTAACTACCTTCCCTCTCTTTACTACCCACCTGGCCACACTTCTCCAGTCCAAATGACATCCCAGTGTCCTCACTGTAGATCTGTGTCGGTGGATCAGCGAGTCGATGTCTCATTCACTCATAGCATGCAGCTTGATGTCATCCTTGTAGAGGAGGTGGCTCATGGTAGTTCTACTCTTGAACTTGTACCCATATCCAGTCCTTGTGATTATCTGGCTGAGGGGGTTTAAGCCTCTGTAGAACAGCAGCAGGGACAGTGCATCACCACTTGATGGCCACTTGTGTGAACTGTCTTGAGTTGACTTCCAGTGTTGTCTTCCACAGTCCCATTGAGTTCTTGAGGAAGGTCCTTAGTGTCCTGTCGACTGCATAGCGCCAGGCATTCACAGATCCATGTGTGTGGCACTGAGTTGTAGCTTTCCTGTAGTCAATCCAGGCTGTGCTCAGATTCGTCTGCCCAGACCTTGAATCTTGGGCAACTGCTCTATCTGTAAGCAACTGGTGTTTTGAGGCTCTGGTGTTGTTCCCAATGCCCTTCTGAGCTGTGCTCATGTACTGGCCCATATGGTCCTGTAGCATGGAGGCTATGATGCCTGATAAGACTTTCCATGTTGTGGGGAGGCAGGTTATTGGCTGGAAGTTGGACAGTGCTGTTCCCTTGTGGGGGTCTTTCATGATCAGCACCATCCTTCCTTGTGTTAGCTAGTCTGGGTGGGAGCCTCCTGCTAGCAGCTGGTTCATCTGTGCTGCTAGGTGTTCATGGACTGCTGTTAGTTTCTTTAGCCAATAGGTGTGGATCATGGCCAGGCCAGGTGCTGTCCAGGTCTTCATGTTCTTGACCCACTGTTGGATGTCTGCTATTGTGATGGTGACTGGTTCCTGTTCTGGAAGATTGATGTGGTCTGCTGTCAAGTCCTGCAGCCACTTTGCACTGGTGTTATGTGTCTTCTCTTTCTCACTATGTTCTTCCAGTACTGTTCAGTTTCTGCTGTTGGTGGCTCTGCTGTTACTATATTGTTGCACTGCAGTTGGGAGTACACCTTGGACGGTTCTTTGGAAAAGAGGGCATTTTATCTTATTGGCCTCTGCTTCTCTAGTTTACTGTATCTCCTTAGCCTGGTAGCCAGTCTGTGAGTCTTTGTTTAGCAGTCTCTAGGGCTTCAGATGGAGTCAGGCCCAACAATCATCAAATCAATTCTTACATATGCGTCTTATTCCCCAGGATCCAATTCTGACACTGTCAAAAAATGGTCTGTCCGATATTCAGAACTTCTCATCACCCTTGTATCTTTCCCTAAGTAGCTTAACCTTTCATCATAAATAATCAAATTAATCATGTTTTAGATTTCTATTCATTCCTTTGACATGTATCTGTATGAGTAATTTTATGCTTAATACATTTATTTGAAACAAAAAGTTCCTTTTAAAGCAGATACTCACCAAACATTCAGCATTCTTATTACTGTGTCTCTGACCCAATAACTTTCCCCCTACTTTCTTGCCTTGTTCCCACCTATTTATTCTTTTGCCTAACAGAATGTATTTTTGCCCGGATCACATTAATTCAGACTATTACGTATTTTTTCCTAAAACTCAAGCCTGGTTTTTCTATTATCAGCATTCACTGGAACCTAAAATGCAACTATCACTAATGTATGAATTTCTGTTTTCATATGCACTTGTGACAACTTTTAGCCCTTTCGTTCATTTAGCCCTAAGCCTCAGATCACTCCATGTATTCATTGACTGTACGCAACAAGATCAGAGCACAGATAGTCCTCACTTAACAACCCTAATCAGACTGGAATTTCCATTGCTAAGCAATGCGGTCATTAGGTGAAACATCACGTGAATGCACCGCTTAGTGATGGTAGTTTTGGCAGTCCCAGTTGCAGTCGATAGGCCAGGATTGTGCCGTTGTTGGGCAATGACCTCATGCTTCTCCTGCCCTTCTGTGCTCACCTCCGCTTCAACTCCCCCCACACACCCATGTACTCCATCTCTGCCCTTTTGGCTGCCCTGTGCTCCACTGCCCCTGCCACTCTGCACTCCACCCCCGCTGACCTGCACATTGCTGCCCCCCTGCCCTGTGCTCCACCCTGTACCTGCCACCCCTCCTCAAGGCATCTGCTGGACAGGTGCGGCTTTGAAACCTCTGGAGGCCTCAAAACCACACATGGCCAGCAGCTGCCTTGTGAAGGGCCAGGTGGTAGGAGGAGGAAGATGGCAAATGTCAGCTGGAGGCAGCAGGGGTGGTGGACCACAGTGTGGCCAAAAGGGCAGAGATGGGAGGCTAGATGGGCAAGCGGGGGGAGTTGAAGCACACCCTGCTGTCGTAAATGTGGGCAGGCTACCAAGTGCCTGAATTTTGATGATGTGACTGTGGGGGCACTGTAACCGCCATAACTTTGAGAACCAGGTGAAAGTACATTTCCTTCAGCACCATCATAACTTTGAACAGTCGCCGAACGAATGGTCATTAAGCAAGGACTACCTGTACTGTCATTTGGATCTATTACATCCTTCCCCTTTGTCTTGGTTTCACACATACCATATCTATTTTCACTTCATTCAATTGTTACTTCACACTCTTCACCATTTCTCTCTGACATACAAAGTTCTAATCTTCTATATGTCACAGCCATCACGCGATGGCTCCGCAGATACTGACCTTCGCTCCTCTAGGGTTTGGTCTACTAAGACTTTCACATAAGACTTTTTAGTAAAATAGAGAAGGTGTAGATTAGTTATAACGATGCCACAGGCAGCATCCCCCACTACATGGCATGGAAGGTAGGCACATTTTGGTCAGTATGCCAAAAAACAACCAAAGCCCAATTTTACCCCAAGTCTGCTCAAGTTATTCTGGGCAAGTTAAGATCTCTCATGCAGAAACTGCTTTGCAACATGCTGTTGCCTGTATCTCACTGATATACACTCAGGATTGCTAACCAGTGTACATAAATATATGATTTATCAGTTCAGTTCAAAAGTTAAGGAATACAGAATAAATAAACCAGTTCAGAAGGTAAAGAATGCCAAAGACTAGAACAAACAGAATAACCATACTGCAGGCATCGATCAGTACGCAGATATTCTCCTGGCACCTGGAGTGTTCCAAGGCTGGTCAACTGGGATATTTTCCAGTTTATGGCAAGCACAAGATTAAAAAGGCCATCTGAGAAATCTGGTCACTAACTGCCAGGACAGCATGGGGTTCATTCCAGTATTAAAAAAAGATACTTGCCAACACAGATGGTAAGGTATCTAGGGCCTGAATTAAAAGTAAGTTCAGGTTCTATATTCTCGCTAATACCATCATTTTTCAGTGGAAAGCAGCTTTCGAAGGCTGCTTCAGGAACTGAAGAAATATGGGCATTTAAAATCATGTGATCCCAACATAAGCAAAGTTCTGGCCTGCAAGACTTGGGAGAGGGTGACCGTTTCCTCCCAAAGAATGTACCTGTGTTGAATGAAGCAGGAAACACGATGTTTGAGAAGTCCTTTGCAAACTATTTGATCCCTAAATGCACCCTTTCCACTCCAATTTTCACATCTTAATACATATAAACCACGTGTTACTAAGGGTTAAGAATTCAAACCTATTCACTTTTAGAAATAAAATAATGTAGTGTGAACAGTGGATAATAGTGGCTCATCTTCGACTTGATGTCCCGTAGAAAAATGACAATAAAGTGGCAAGAAGTAGGTTATTGATGTTCCTTCTTTAGTTATAGGAGCTGATTCAACATTTAGAACAGCCACACAGAAACTTCGGGAAATGTTTTGTTTGCAGACTATTAACTACATCAATCAAATTGATCACAGAGACAATCTTCACATCAATGCAGGACATTCTTGGCAGCCATTCATGCAGTGTCTCTCCCCATGGTCAAACTAATTTACTTTGTGAGCAGTTTGAATGTTTCTCTCTTTCTTTTACACTAAAGAAAAATTACTCCCCAAACTGGGTCCATGATGTGTTGGGTTTCAACACCATAATTCCCACCCAAGACAAATGGAAAGTAGTGTTTTCTCAGACTCAACTTTATCTGGATTCTAAATGTATACTTTCATTGTGCTACAACAAATGGCTTTCAACATTCAGAATTCCATCTGATGAATAAGAATTTCAAACACTGCAAGGATTTAAAGTATTTTGTTTCTCTGAAAGTAAAACACACAAGATCCTTCCAATCCTTTTCAGTAAAGATAAGGGATAACAGGTTGAACTGCAAGATCTCAACAGTTGTAAGGCACTCCTGTCATATGTTTTACGTCTCATTAAAAGAGATGAGCAAATTGTACAGGCTGCCCATAATAGAGTGGCCTTGGCCTCTGAGATAGAGAAGAAGCATTATGGAGTTCGTAGTCCTGTCTTCTTCTAGAAAGTTTGTCAGTCTAAGATATCTTTCAACAAGAGGTATTTTCCCAAGTTGTTTTTCAACATTTCTGGATGGGGAAGTGCTGGTTTGAGGTATCTGGGATCAGAGTGACAAACTGAGGAAATTCACCAAAGGCAATCCATGTCACTAAGACAGGATCTTATGAAGAAGAGGTTGGGAAATCAGAGGTAGCAACTAAGGTACAAAGCAGAAACAAATGGGACAAACCAAGGGATAGAATATGTAAACTGCACATTTTCCTATGAAGAATTAAAGGCAGATATACTCTATCAAATCTCAGCAAGAGACAACATCTGGCCGCCCTTCTCTATGGTAAGAAGACAAGCAGAGTTGAGGTCAGAGACCACCAAGGAATTCTAGAGTGTATGCCACACTGGGAAACCAGAAAACATTGTGGATGAAGGCAGTGGTACGCTGCTGAAAGGCCACTAAGAAAACTCTATCTTTTGTTCCATAGGGTTATCAGGATGTCAACTCAGAGGAATCTTTAACTTTACCAAGAAGGCTAAGTTGGAAGGTTAATCTGCCAAGGGAGCTTGCAATGGCCTCCTTCTGCATACATGGGAAGCTTTTGATTGTCCACTGTCAAAAAAGGATGCAGGATGAGACAAATCTTTGCATCTAATGGGATTATGCTGGTTGGGGAGGCAAAGTATCAACAAAACATTACTCTAAAGTATATGCATTGGTACTTAGCCGTAGAGACCAACCAAGGATTTAATGAACTTGTCTGTTCCATGTGAGCAACCCTTAGGTGGTTTTTTTTTTTTTAATTGGGAATCTGGTTAGACAGTAAACAAAGCGTACAAGAAATAAACAACTTCTGGTTATTTCTGATTTATTTCATTGTTAATATTTAATATTTCCTTTGCATACAAAGAGTTCATTCTTCAATTCTTTGTATGCCATGGAAAAAGCAAATGAGATTATTTCTTCCTTTCCCCAAGTAAAGAGATTGGTGATCCATACTAATGCACACTTAGTGATATACTGCCACTGTCTAAAAATTATATATATAAAGAAAAAAGAAGAAGCAACTTAGCAGCTATCCCGCTTAAAATAAATGTGTTCGTTGCTCATCAGCTGCATTTCAAAATCACCAGAACTTCCACACTAGACCCACCTAAGGGTAAGACTCAGAAATATGAATTTGTATCGTAAAAGTTCTAGACAGATTCTGTTAGGCCACAACTGAAGGCAATACATGTAAAAACAAATAAAAGTAAAATTATTGCTGACTATGAAGCAATGTTTAAAAGAGTTATATTCCTTAAATGTTTTCGTAGTACTTATTTACTACCCTGAAGATTTTTTCACAGAATATAACTCACAAAAAACAATCTCTATTTATGATGCTATTGGCTGGCTGTCAACTATTCCTGCAGTATTAGCTTCACAGTTAAAAAAAACCAGAGGCCTAAATTTAAACAAATAAATTCCAGTTTATTGGCACTATTGAACTCCTTGGCACATTTGGTTTTTATGGAGAGATGAATTCAGAAACTTATTCAGAACAGTGAATACTAAAAAAATGCATCTAGAAAAATGAAGCTTGCTTTAATTTATACCATCAACAACCTGAACTCCATCACGCTTTTTAAGACCAGACTTAGATATTAAATGGTAGGTTGTTTTGCTCTCTATAAGAAGGCATATATGGGATATTTGAGGCTCCACAGCAGATAAAAGCTCATATAGGGAAATATCCTACTTCCTTTTGTTGCAATTCATATATTTTCCCACTGAACCAACACCAGCAATATTAGGATACCAGTTTTATTAGGGAAATGGAAGGAGAAAGATAGAAATAGTTAACCGTTTATAATAAATGATATCGTTGATTCTTTCCTAGGATTACCAGCTGTTTTTGGTATGCATGTTGTACAAGAAAAGTAATCTTTAGTTCTTCTGGAAGCTGAGGCATAAGGCAGCTGGAAGAAAGGTCCTGCTTTTCAGTAGTTGAGCCAATGAATAAATAATAAGTATTATGTATTAGATGAGTAGTCTGCCTTTTCCTCTAAATGGCAATGAGCAATTATTTGATACGCCTTTTGACTCATCTGGATCAAGCATCCAATCCATGACTGTTTTCAGAGTTGAACTGCTTCCTTGGATTTTAACCCTTGGAGATTTTAGTTACAGGCAGAAAGATGCTATAGATCTAGACTGATATACTCAAGATTGAGAGCCAGTTTGGTGCAACGGTTAAAGGCACTGGACTAGAAGCCAGGAGACTGGGAGTCCTAGTCCTACCTTAGGCATGAATTCCAGCTGGGTGACTTTGGGCCAGTCTCTCCCTCTCAGCCCTAGGAAAAAGGAGGCCATGGCAAGCCACTTCCGAAAATGTTGCCAGGGAAACTTCAGGGACTTTCTAGGCAGTCGCCAGGAGTCAAGACTGACTTCAAGACACTGAGAGAGAAAGAGGGAGAAAACCTGGCTCAGGTTTAGACTGATTTTATCCTGGCACACCTAATGTTCAGGTTGTTCAATTCCCAGAAGCACAGGGGAGGGGGGAATGACAAAACACGTGTTGTGATTTTGTGATGTAAACCCCACCCCTTACCTATTTGCATTACATACCTGCATTTCACGACAGACATTTCATCATTTTGGCATCACTGTGTTTAGGAACAGACACTATGTCAGTTACTAGAACTGGTAAACCTGATACCGTTGAGATCGTTTTTATTCAACTAGGCCACTCCTATAGGTTTTTGCAGGAACGCAAACATTGTAGTCTACCAGATCATTAAAAAAAGTGGAACATATCACCACATGAATGTAAATTGAGCTCCAAATCCTGGTCACATTTTTAACCCCATCTCCCTCACAAAAGAGGGAGACCAGTAAAGCCACAGCTATTCCTACAAAATTTTTATTTGCATTTCCAAGGTAAAGGAAAGGACTGTGGCTGAATGGCAGGCCCTCCCCTTTGCTTACTGAGTATCCCAAGTTTAATCTCTGGCTTAAAAGATTGTCCAATTCTGGCTTAAAAGATTCCAGATAAAACAGCAAAGATGGGCTGTCAATTTGTTTAGCCAACTTTCAGCTCCAGTGGAGTGAATTAGTATAAACCAGTCTTCCAAATTCCCCTCCTAGGCGTGGGACCTTTTGCTGATAACTCATAGGAAGCTCTCAATTTTTGAAAAAAGGTGGTGCTACCAAAAATACCCAAGTCATGCTTAAATATTGCTATACTGTTTTTCTATTAAAGTATGATACTAAACAATAAAGCATACATATGAAGAAAAATGGACCATGGATGTCTCCTTCCTTCCTTCCTTGCACGCACGCACGGACGCATGCACGCACGCTGGTCTCCTTATGGAAAAATATATGCAAACACATAGATAAGGGTCTGCCTAAAAGGTAAAGACTCCCTTGATTCAAGATCAGTTCCTCATGACTCCATGGGAATATTTATGTATTTGCATGCCAACAACAGAGAGGTGGATAGCTACTGCCCTCTTCCTGGATGCTTTTCAAAATATCCTGTTGCCCCCCTCCCCTAAATACAAATCAGGTTCTTAGTTGTCAGAGATGTGCCAAGGTGGGTTGGGTAGTGTCATGTGGATGGGCTAAAATGTAGTGCCATGATGCTAAAAAAGAAAAAAAAACAACCTGCATGGTTCCACAGTATTTCAGGAAGAGTGCCGATAACCATTCTCTTTTCTAAATCAGGGCAGCAGCCATTTTAGGTCTCATCACTTGAGGGCAGGTTTTAAAAGAGTGGGAAAGAAAAAGAGGGGCTGAGAGACGGTCCGATGTATATGGCTACACAGTTAGGGGATATGCTCCCCATACTCTGGAGCAGCTATTCCCCTGGAGCAAGGCTGGCTCCTTCAGTGATAGCCTTCCAGAAAGCCGTGAAGACAACGTGCTTCTGGAGAAGGACTACATGCCTTTAGGAACTGGATTATTAGTTCGTTGTTTATTATTATGTTTACTGGTATTATGCAGAGCAGTGTTTCTCGACCTTAGCAACTTTTAAGAGGTCTGGACGTCAAGCCCCAGAATTCCCCAGCCAGTATCTTCAACAAGCCCAGACCTCTTAAAGTTGCCAAGGTTGAGAAATACTACCTAGAGTATTGTTGCAATTTTTTAATTATTATTATTCATGAACTATCTTGTATACCATTATTTGTTTATGGATGTTTCACTATGTTTTCATACTGTGGTAAGTTGCCGTGAGTCTAGCAGATTCAACGGCAGGAAAAAGCAGTAAATAAATAAATGAATGATAGTGAATGTATGATATAAAGTCTCCAACACTTTATTTAAAGCCTAAAGCAAAAGTCAGGATAAAACAGATATGGTTCTGCTGACAAGACCCTGTTCCACCTTTCCAATCTCTGAGCTTAAGCCAAGTAGGTCACAAACCAGAATTCATTCCCAACTCACACTTCTATGGCAGTTAATGAAATTCAAGTGCATCTGTTTCCCTAGGATAATTTTCAGCTACAAGTTCCAACCTCTTTTCCTCATTTGCCACTGATTCACTGATAACCATCAAGTTCAGCAAAGTTTGACAAAACGGCAACGTATTTAGAATTTGAAACTCTTATCAGCATTCACGTAGTTCCTGTTTTCGTTTCTCAGTTGCTCTAAGCAGCAACATGGTTACAAGTGCCTTTATCATACCCCCCAATGCATTCAACATGAAATGAGGAATAAACTACAACAACAAAGATCTCCCAAGACCTGCCAGAAGGAAAGAGTAATATCAGTCACTGCCTTTCCTGACATGCAACCTTATTATGATGGGCTTTCACGTTTACTCGGCAGCATTCTAACAGTGGCGATAGATCAACTCTATAGATCTTCCATTAAAAGAAGCTTCGCCACATCAGTTCAGAAGTCATTTCACAGCAGTATCAATAAGTGGATTTCATCTATTTAAGGCATTAGCTCATTAGCATGGCTCCAACCCCTCTCCTAATCCTCTAGCTTCTCTTAGGACAGAAACATATAGAGAATCAGGGCTAATTGTCAAGCACAATATGTGCTAAAAATCAACACGATTGAAGCCCAAAGATTTTTCCCCCTTCTGAAAGCCTGTGAAGAGAACAGACTAGGTAGCAATTCAGTGGACATTTACTTTGAAACTCAGCTGAGTTAAGCCTGGCTTCATCCATAGTGTAGTTGAAACAAAAATGCCACCTAGTTCAGAAGCATTAAGCCAGGGGAGCTGGCAAGTTCTTGCTACTC
This sequence comes from Python bivittatus, assembly GCF_059951505.1. Lineage (NCBI taxonomy): Eukaryota > Metazoa > Chordata > Lepidosauria > Squamata > Pythonidae > Python > Python bivittatus. The sequence goes on from NW_028277121.1 coordinate 2,344,364, forward strand.
GCGCCAGAATGACAAAAACGTTGCGCATGCTCTGCCCCTCCCGGAGACAAGTGTGATATTTGCAGTGCGTGCAGAAAAGGGGATGCGCTTGCATCACCAAGCCAAAATGCTGCTTGGGCCACGTTGCATCCCCTTGTCCCCGCCCCACAGAGGTCCTGGATGAGATTTTAAGCCTCAGGGACTTCCTTTATGCTGCAGGCTTGGTATCAAACACGTTCATGCCTTTACCGAAACCAGACTGGACACTGTCATTTGAATGCCACCGTCTCGAGTAGAAAGTGGGGTCCAAATCTAGCAAACAGATGTGCTTTCGTCTCCCTTGCAGCTTGTTGCCACCCCTCAGCAGACAGGAAGCTCCCGTCCCCTTTTGCTCCCGGAGGGACAGTGAAGAAAAGCAAGCCACAGCAGCTGGCAACCTTACCCCACCCCTCTGAATTGGCTGGCTCTGGAAGAGCGTTTTTATAGATACCGACTGCGGATTACTGCTTAGCTCAACCCTTTCTCTGTATTAATGGCCTATCTGTTTCTCATTAATAACCCCCCAACAATAGCCGGAACTATCAAGGGTCCAGTTTTTTCCGAATCTTCTCCCGGCTGCTGGCAGACGGTTGGATCTCGAGCAGATGTCTGAAGCCACCCTGCAGAAGCGACAGCTCAAACTCAGCAGAACCAGTTGCAGCACAGCTGGTCTATCAGTGACTCCTGCCCCGGCTGTCTTCTCCTGCAGCAAGATGTGGGTAACCAGGGTGAGCAGCAAGGAGCAGAAAGCTGTTGCTGCCCTTCCCGCTCGCTGGTCTCCGTCACGAATCCGTGCTTGTATCGCTCAGCGGGGCAAAGGGCAGGCCCCTGCAAAGGCGTTCCTTCACCCTGCCCATTTAGCTTCCAGGATAAGTGCACCAGCGCACACAACCAGCCCCAGTGTGGCAATTAAGAGCGAGTCAGGTCAACACAACCTCTCTCCCCGAGATGGAGACTCTATCAGAGGAAGAATTCAGTCGCCCCTGCCGGTCTCTGATTTCCAGGCAGGTTTTGTAAGCATGGAGCAACCCAAGAAGCCTAGTTTTTCTTTTTCCTAAAGAAATTAGTAGCAGCGTTTCCATTTTCACACCTTTGTAAATGAAGTGCCGATTTAGTAAGAATGGCACTCTTCGGTAAAGAAAGAGGGAGCTGATCTTGACTGTAAGAGTTAGTGGCAATTTTATTTTGCTCTATGCTCATAATAATAGCTTTTACATAAATCATATACATATGGTCTTTTAAGATTGCATTAAAATAAATATCCACTAAATCTTGAAAAAGTATAACCCTTAGGGATATACTCTGCACCAGATAGACCAATGAGGAAACAGTGGATGATTACAAAATATTGCTAATTCTCAATATTATTGTTCTGCAGGTACTCTTAGTGATTTTTACATTTTCTTTTTCTAAACACACTTTTCGTTGTTGAATCTGAGTAAACCTTCAAACACAGAACATTTAAGATACTGCAGTACTTCTGTAATCAGCACAGTGTTTCTGAACATCTGCAGAATAGCTTTTCTCATCAGATTTTTAACAACCACAGCCAGCTATACATCTTACAAAAAGAAATATGAATTCTACACTGATAGTTATGGTTTCTAGGCAGATTTAAAAAGAACAACAGCAGCAGCAGCAGCAGCAGCCACAGAGGTCTTCTGCAGGAGTCCACCAAATCCTAGATTAGCCTCTGTTCCAGGTTATGTAACAGATGCTATTGACATCAATAACAACAAATAGGAGATAGTAGCTAATATTTTACCAATACTGAAAGTCAATAAAATCTAGCCAAATGTAAACACTTTTACATTATTTCATTGGGATCCATCAGCATTTAAAGCCAAGAGAATATAATTTTGGCTAACTCATAGCTTTTTAATTTTTTAAAAAGTTCCAAAAACAAATATAAGCTGATATATTGCTTGCTAAACTGTTTATAAGCTGCACATTTTATATGTTGTATAGCAGACCGTTTGCTTCCTCCTTAATATATAATTCCAAGAATGACAAAATAGTCTGGTACAAGGAATTTTTAATTAAGTAGAACTTTTACTCATGCATCATTTGTCTTCCAGTGAAAGATTCCACATATTTTTAAAAAGAAACAGGGAAAAGATGACAATATGGGCAAACTATTAAAATGAAAAAATAATCAAGATTTAAAATGAGTGAATTGCTAGGGTAAGAAGAATTAATACATTATATTATCCTAGCAACTACTGGGCACTTTATAAGATAACATAAACAAATCAGTTCTGTGCTGCAGGGAGTTTATAAGTCTTCATTTTGTCAACAAGTATGTGAAAAAGAAATTCAATAATACTAGAACCAAAATGTCCCTATGGGGAGGGGGGAAGGGGAGAAAAACAGAAAATTACTTCTGCTTAGGTAAGTTATAATAGCAGAAGGCATTATAAAATACTTTTAGGTATCTGGACAAAACTTAGAACCACCACAACAATTCCGATATCATTTTTCAGTTGGTCTTTTCAGTAATACAAAGGTAGTATTAACTCAACCAAATATTTATAGCAAACACGTGTATCAGTTTTTAAAAAAGTATTAATACTTTCATTCAGACAATCTAGTCCTCTAAGCAGAGGAGTAGCTCTACTTAGCCATGTTATTACAAATGTCAATACTAACCTGTTTCCCAGCACTTTAAAAACTATTTAATTTTCTTAATAATTTTAAGGGACATATTTGGAGTTTCCTTTTATGTACTGTATTCAACTCTTCTCATAAACTGCTTAGAAGATTCTAATCAGAAAACTAATAACCACTGAATGGAAGTGGAGAAAGTTACATATTTTCCACCAGCCAAATCACAGATTTGCAAACTGACAGATGAGGAGGGCAGTGAGAAAGGATAGTATGACAGATCTTTCCTATAAAAGGAGGATCCTGAAGAGATCCGGTCACAACGTGAAAAGCCTATACTTTGTTCTTCAGTTCTTAAATATACTTCACAAACTACAATTTTAGTTATATTCAAAATAATGAATCTGAATCTAAAAGTATTATATTGCTTATAGCAAAGTCAGTCCAGAATCAGTATTTTCACCATTCTTGTCATGCCAGATGTCTTGTCATTTTAAGAGGATGAAAGAAAACCTTACTTAAAGTTGGTGGACGGGCAAAGAATCAAATGGTTTTTAAAGTCTGCCTCAGTTTTAAATCTTCTAATGTATCGAATGTGGTGGGTATAACGTCCATAAAAACCAGTCTGGTTTTCATAGCTTTGATCCTGGGTTTACTAATTAACCAATAGCAATTAACACTGAAGACTGGGGCAAAGGGGGAGACCATCTGAATGGGAAAATGTACTTTGGCAAGTATTATGCTATTAGAAAAAACCTCCATGAGTACTGAGAACACTTTTTTAAAAATGCAGTTGAGCCCCACAGAGATTTATTCTCATTCTCTTTAAAGGGCTTTTTTAAAAGTTACCTTGAAGAGGACAGCTAAATGTTTTATCTGTCTGTCTATTGACAGATAGAAAGTGGTGTTCCAGTAGTAGATGACTTGTGATACAGGGTATTTTCATAAATATTACATTGCTGCTGCTGCTGTTGTTAAATGTTGGTGCTGCTGTAGTCAATTTCATGTTTCTGTGGTTTGCTTTCCCACCTGGAGCAGAGTGGAATGCAAATGGTAATAAATAATCAAGGAAATAACAAGACAAAACAGAACTCTGCATATCCCAAGAATGGTCTGATGGAACTTGGAAGATGAAGAATGTGGGTTGCAAAGAATCTGCTTGCAAAGAAGCCTATCCGTGTGTCCTTTTGGCCAGGATGGTGAGGAAGCTCACCTGCCAGATGAAAACCCAGAAGGCACCACAGAAACGAACCAAATATGTCAAATGGAGAAAACCAGGTACCAGTGCAAGGAAGGCAGAACAGCCTGTAATGGTTAAAGGAACAAACCATGATGGAGAACTGAGAAAGAGCACAGAATATAAGAGGAAAGATGGTACAAGGTAGGGGACAGAGAGAGAAAACCGAAAGCCCCTTTCCTCTAAAAAACAAAGGTAAAGGAGGAATGGGGAGGGGGAGAAAACTCTTTGTATGTTAACAGTAGTATCTTTGTTCTGGGGTGCATAAGCCACAGAATGGTGGCACATTTGGCTGTGGATTGCACAGGACTTCCGGGGCATCACAACAACAGCGCCCTTAAAGGGCAACATAAGAATCACAGAGAAGAACAAAATTAACTGGAATTTGAGTCCGTGTTAATAACCGTAGAAAATTGTGTTTAAGGATGTATTCATTTCATTGAAAGCATTTTCATCGTGCTCTTCTGCCCCAAAGTCTATCAAAAAACAACAACAGCAAAATTTTAAATCTAAGATACGACATCAAAGGAAAATGGAATGGAGAGAGAGAAAGAGCAAACAACAGCAAACTCAAGAATTACAAAATTAAATAGTAATGTAATTAAGGCAGAGGAGGAGCCAGATAAAGAATAGAACGGTCTGGTGTCTTTGCTCTTTGCTATGTGTTCAGACTGGCTGCTACCGTTATTAAGCGGCTGTTGAAGGATTCAGGTGGAGCTGGAGTTAAGTGAATTACTCATGGCACTTGTCAAAGAGAAACTCTTTCAAACAAGAACCTTATGATGTGGAACTGCTCTGGCCAGCCTGGAGACCATAACTCTTCCAAACGTCATCAATATATATGCATCCTTTGGACACCTGCCAGTTTAGAAAATGGAACCCTTTTCTGCATGCTTACTTGCTCCGCGGCCTCAGGAGATGATAGTTTCTGGCTGACCTTGTCTGGGATTTGAAGCTATAAGCAGTGGTGGACCTGTAGAGCGCTTGAATGAAATATCTCTAGGAAATCCCACGGGTGTGGGGAGTTGAGAAGGGCCGTGGCAAACAAATTCCAAAGTGCTGCAAAGAAATGTCCACGAAGTAATTTCTTCAGAAATATCTTTCTGGATGAACATATACGGAGCAGAAGTTTTCAGCCCAAGTTTTTCCATTAATTTCATAGAGTGTGGTTGAGAGATGACTAAAAAACTCTAGAATCATCATCACAGCCTGGGTAAAATTTTCAGAGGTGAGATTATCTTCATGCCAAGGCAGTTGAGCTACTTTTACCTTTCCTTTTTTGGACACAGGAAAAAAAAAAATCCCCCCACTTCAGGCCAATAATTTTCTTCTTCCTCATTCAAACAGTAGGTGGAGAGAATTTTTATAGGATTATATGGGCGGCGGGGGGGGGGGGAGATTAAATATTCCAAGCCCCACGATACCACAGTTGTATCTAGCATCACAGAGGTGGGCATTCCATAACAAAAAATGGACAAGTCAGAGTCATTCACGGGATTAATCTCTTCTCTTCCCTCATCACAAGCTTACCAAGATCAGGTAGGTTCTTCACTGAGTCTTAGTTCTCACAATGCTCAACACAAAGCCTTTTTAATATCACTGCAATAGACTAGGAACGGAATGAACTCAGTGCAGCACATGGCAGTAATTATGGACCTAGGATATGTGCAGCATAACCCCTTCAGGAGCTCACACACCAGGATGCATAAGCTATGTTCAGTTGCTACTGTGCCTTCCTTAGTCTGTAACAATCCATAAATTACTTTTCATTATATTCTGTATTTTTTTAAAGTGGGAATTCCAGCTCTCTTGTAGTCACATGTACAATTGTATTCAAATGCTCCAGTTTCATGTTGCATATGTATCAATGCACATACACATCTTCAACCATCCACATGAACCAATCTTCCTGATGGACAGGATGAACAGGAAAAATTACTCCCTCTTCTCTCTCCTATGCAAGGTTTAAGTCTGAGCTTTCCGAACATATCTCAAAAATATTAAGAGCTTCCTAAATCTTGGAAGAAAAAAAATCTCTGCCAGATGATGCTTCTATCTGAAACCACCTGCATTTTCATTAGTTAAATTACTTTTAGTTAGAGCCAACCGAGGTATGTACTTCATGAAAATCAGCAATCCCAGCTACAGTTTATTTCTCCATTTCTGAACATGAAAGCTGTAATTTATATATTCCCAGTCTGAATGTAAAGCAATTGAAGAAGAAAAAAAACAGAACAGCTACTGTGAAGCTTTCTTCCCCTTCTCTTCCTCTTATTACTTCTTAGGGTAAGGTAAGATCTTTCCAGCAGTCTTTTGGAAAGTGATATTCTTTTTGCTGTTCTTTCTCCACTGAAATATGTCCAGATGGAGTCTGTTTACTTTGTAGTTAATGAGAACGGAAGGAAGTGATAAAATATTAACAACCTTTCCTAACTTCTAGCCTTGCCTGCTTTAATCTTCTGCAAAGCTTCAATTCAACAAAAGCAGTTAAAGCCTTAAAATCAAACCACATCACTCTCTAAACCTAGAAGAGATTATTTTTGTAAAGCAGAGGTTATTAACACTAGCAGGACCAAAATTAAAGATCAAATCCATTCTCCAATATCTTATGTTTTACAGCCATACACCACAAATCTTGGAAAGAGGCTAGTTGGGGTCTTCCTGTCTCCACTAGAACTTTTTCCTTCGATTTATACTCCTGATGCAAAATGAAAGCAAACGAGTTCACACATACGTATTTACACACTCTCTGACTGCAGAATCAAGTCATGATTTCCATAACCACATATGGAACTTCCATATCAACCAATATCAAGTCAACATTGCATCAGTGGAAACAGTTCATACTTTAGACTTATAAAGACTACCGTAACATCATGTTCTGAATATGTATGTGAATCAGCTCCAAAAAATGAACATACGAGGAGGAGGAAAATTGAACCAGAAACATGAGGGGAATAGAAAAAGCCAACCACCCTCTTTACCGATTGGCATTTCATCCCACAGATCTCAAAAACACAAACTTATGCGTTTACCTAGGACTTTACTCCCCCAAATCTTTTAAAAACAATTCTTGGCACTGATTCATTTCAACTAGGGGGAAAAAAAAAAGAATTCACACTAAAAAAAGGATGGTCTGGAGGGCTGTTTCATTTGTTCCCGCACATTTACCCAGATAAGATGTCTATTAGGCACAGTGCTAATATGTTATCATTTATTTAGCCCTTTCCTACACCCATACATGATTTTTGTAAAGGAATCACTAAGGAAAATGATAACAAAGTAAAAAAGGGAACTGAAAATGTCTCTGTGGAACTCACAGTTCCACAGACCATGCTTCACTCCTCACTCTGCCATGGCTTTCGCTAAGCCATGGCTCTTGAGACAGCAGCGCCCTCACAGTCTAAGCTACCTCACAGGGTTGTTGTGAGTGTGAAGCCAGAGGGAGAAATCCAGCATACGCTGCTGTAGGCTCCTTGAAGAAAGCGAACACTGCCTATGAACTGTAGTGCCTCAGGGGCCAAGCCCCCCAAGGGTGGGCTCTAACTGACAAGGTTTCCCGAGGCACCTTCTAAGAACAGCCGCACCCACCCACCCTCCTGGATTTCAGAGGGCCCCTGCCCAGGCTTTTGGCTAGGGTGGTCAAAGCCCCTTCTGAGCAGTGGGGGTAGCTTTTCTGCGGTTGCCCGGTTTGGCCCCCTTTCTGCCCCTTTGTCTTCACTGTTTCGCTGTTATTTTTTTCCGGTGTTTTTACTTGGGGAGCCGCCCAGCGTCGCCGGGAGCGGCGCGGCGCCCAACTTGAATAGATAGATGGTCGCCCTAACGGCGAGGCTTTCCTACTGAAAAGGCTGCCGGAAACTTTTTCGCTGGGGGCGCGCGAGGGCCCTTCCTACGCGGCTTCCCCGGCCGCGGGGCCCGTCTCCCCGGGGGCAGGAGGGGGGCGCTTACGGTAGAAGATGTACTCGGTGTAGCTGCTCCAGATCTTGTCCTCCCGGTACTGGTTGATGAAGGCGGCGGTGCCGGTGGAGTTGCAGGCCACCATGTGGAAGCCCGCCTCGGACAGGCGGTCGAAGGCCTGCTCCAGGTAGGTGTACTTCAGGTAGAAGCGGGAGGTGTACTTCTCGGGCGGCCGGTCGGGGTCGCGGCTCTCGTTGAGCGTCTCGCCGAAGATCTCCTTGGCCAGCGCGATCCGGCCGCACACCATGATGCGGGCCACGCGGCGGAACTTGGCGTCCGTCTGGTTGTCGCGCACCGCCGTGTAGGAGCCGCGGTAGCCGACGGTGAGGAAGCCGGCGCGCCGCTCGCCGGCCCGCGGGTGGGGCGCCAGCAGCTCGCCGCTGCCCGGCGAGCTGCCCTCCTCCAGGTCGCTCTGGCAGCCCTCGTCGTTGAGCGAGCCCTGCTTGGCCACGCGCGGCGAGAGCAGCTTGACCAGCTCGGCCAGCTGGAAGAACTCGGCCTCGCGCAGCAGGCGCTCCTTCTCCGGGAAGTGCTCGGGCAGCGCCAGCTGCTTGTCGCGCAGGTAGTCCAGCACGTACCTGAAGAGGAAGCCGTCGCGGTCGATGAAGAAGCGCGCGCGGCTGTCGCGGGGCAGCTCGCGCGGGGCGCTCCGGCGCGGCGAGAACATGCGCGCCAGGGTGCTGTCCGGCACGCTGAGCAGCGTCGAGTGCCGGGTCACGTACACCTGCCCCCCCACGTTCAGCTCCACCACCTCGGGGAAGGCGCAGCCCGCCGCCGCCGCCGCCGCCGCGGGCGAGGAGCACGACGACACCATCTCGCTGATGGGCAGGATGGTGGTGCCGCCGCCGCCGCCGCCGTCCTTCAGGGCCATCGTGGGCGCTGCGGCGGCCCCTCCGCCTCAGCGAGCCCGCTCAGCGCAGCGCAGCGCAGCGCAGCGCAGCGCGCCCAAAGGGACCGGCAGCCGCGGGGGCCGCCGCCGGCGCTTGGCTCCGGAAGCGTCTCGGGACGCCGCGGGCGCAGCCCAGCGCTGCCACGTGCGGGCGCCCCTCCGCGCGGCCGGCCGGCGGCTTTCCCCGCCTCGGGGTCCCCTCGCGGATGGGGCTGCCGGCCCCGCCCGGCCCTCGGCCCGCCCGGCAAGTCTTCGCCCGGTGCTCTTCGGGAGCGCGGCTGCCCCCCCTGCGGTGAAGCGGCGCCCGGGAACCGTCGCCTCCCTCCAGAGCCTCTTCCTGCCCCTCTTCCTCCTCGCAGCGACCGCAGCAGCGGAGCGACCCTCCCGCCTCACGGCAGGGCCCGCTCGGGGGGCGCTCGCCTTGCCCTCGGCGCGTCACCTCCAGCGGCGGGGTCTCGGCGGTCTCTCTTCAGGGCTGCCCTCCAGCCCTCCGCCGCCAGCGGACCGCGCTGCCCCCTCGGCCCGTTGGCGCAGCGGCGCGGAGAACCTGCGCCGCGGGGGCCGGGCGCGGGCAGCGGCCGCGGCTGCGCTCGCCTGGAGGCTGCGGGTGCGCAGCCAGCCTCGCTGTGCCTCGGTCCCGCCGGCCAGCTCTCCAGCCCGAACCGCCGCAGCAGTTCGGGAAAGCCGCGCTGACGTCAAGGCGGCCAGCAGGCAGAGAGGAGCCGCTGGGACCTTGCGCAGAGCGCGGTCAGGAAGGGGGCGGCGGCCGGGAGGAGGAGACGGGACCCTCCTGCGGTGCGAAGCGGACGAGCGCGGCGGCGGCGGCGGCGGCGGCTCTTCGCGTCCGAGCGCGCCTCGTGTGTGGGGCGACAGGGACGCAGCCGGAGGGCGGCTCTGCCCCCAGCCCAGCCGCCCGGCCCGCGGGGGCAAACTTCCGAACTACCCCCGCGAGAACTTCCGCATCTCTACTCAGAAAGACGGTCCAAGCGCGGGGCCGCAATCCTGGATCTCTCTCCTCTCCCACGAAAAATCAATAGGCCGGACCGGAACCGAATGGGCAGCCCTCTCGCGTCCTGGCAGCGTCCTGGGTCCAGGGGCAGCAGCGCGGGAGCAGAGAGCGCGAGCCAACCGTTCCGCGGAACGGAGCAACAGTCGTCCAGAGGGGGAGAGCCACGGCGAGGCTACGCGACCGTCCCTTTGCTTCCGAAGAGAAACGCGGAGCTTCTGCTCGCAACTTTAGGGTCAGTCTGTTCCTCTACTGCGTCCAGATCCTGGTTATTCCAGTCGCTTTTCTGCAGCCCTTAAGTTCAAGGAAGAAGAAGAAGAAGAAGAACGATGAGCAGCTTAGCCAAAGGTGGACAACCAAAAGCCCGTATTAACGTTTGCTTCTCCGGCGTTCCCCTTCCCCGGCAGGACGAGCCTCTTTGCTGCCCTCCCAGCTTCTGGCTGAATGATGGCTCCACCTCTGGAGGCTGCACTTTTTATCCTGTAGAGGAAGAGGAGGGAAATTTTTCGGGAGAAGTGACAGGCAGGGATGGGCTGAAGTATACTCCCTCCTGCCTTTTCTTACCGGAACAGCTCAGTTCCCAGGGAAGTTAGAATGCCTACATGTGGCATATCAAGGTGAAATTTCCTCCATAAATGGTGCAGCTCTGGTGTTTTTTGCCAGTAGCCTCTACTCTACTTCCTAGTCACCTGCAGTGTTGTCATTTTCAAGGTAAGGGGGGGGGGAACCCCACACGTTTAGTTCTTGGCTCAACATTTAACCTAAAATTGGAACATTAATAATCACTATGATTAATGTAACTCATGTAATTATGCCAGTGTCTAAGGGGTTATGGTGAAGATGTTGCTATAGAATGAAAGCTGAAAAGCTATAGACACAGTAGAAATACACTCCTCTTTGTTAAAGTGTCATATCTGCTTTCTGCAATGAGAAGCCCTCCAGATATACTGGAAGGACGGGTCTTCCCCGTTATACCTAACCTTGGCACAAACCTTTCCATTCATCATATCCCGTGACGCTGCTGTCATCTCATCCAGCTCGTGAGTGAGACAACCTCAAGTCATCCTTAGCTGTTCCAGCGTCCAATGGCAGCCACAGAGTGTGTAAACTCCGTTATGTATGGATCCCAGCAGGGTTTACTGGCCATTCCATGCTGATGCAGTCACATCCCCTCCCTTCTGGTCCTTGTCTGCTGCCCTTCTGGTCTTGTTTCCCTCAAAAACTGGATATAACAGCTCTGTGCTGCTGATCTATCAGGACGGAACAACGTCAGTAGACCGCTCAGCTGTTAGAACCGTAAGTGCGTTAACTCACTGGCCCTTACCAATTCAGTGAAAGGCTAAAATAACGTCAGAATGGCAGAGCCACCATTCTGCTGCCTCCTCAACAGAGCCTGGAATTTGGCACTGCTGTATCAAAAAGGGAAAGGGATAGGAATCTCAAGTAGCAGCACTGCTTGAGATTCAGCTGCTGTGGTGACCTGAGTAAAGTTTTTTGTTTTAATATTATTTTGGGGGGGAAGAAAACCAACCTCAAATTATGGTAGAAGGAGATATAAGGGTAGAGGAGGAGACACACAAGAAAAAGGCTAGAGAAGACAGGTTGAGTTTTGGAGCCAGACCTGTCCCATTCCAGCTGCAGCACCATGACAGTACAGGAGAGGTGACAAAACTGGAGGAGTCAACCACTTGTTTTGTTTATCATGCATTAAACCTGCACAGTCAGGACAGCGCCATTTGGCAGTGAATCAGAATAACTATAGCAGAGGTAGGGGAGGGACTGAAAAATGGGAACGTTTTACGCCAGTGTTGCTTTACATCAGCTCAAGGATGTGTAGATGGCACTTTAGTTGGCAACAGAGAAAGGCCCTACAACTCCCAACAATTTAATTTGAAAAACAATTTAAAAATACATACGCCTATTAATCTATCTATCTCAAAGGCTAAAATCCAAAGGACTCTTTCATGGAACTCTTAAGTATGGGACTTATTATGATTGTCTACAATGCAAAGCACCATTCAATCAGGTATGACAAAGCCAGGATGGTTCTTGTCATCTCTTTCATGGTCTCTCCATGAAGTTAAGAGGGATTGAACTTGACCTGAAAGAGACCAGACAGGTATAGGTGTAGGTGTAAGTATAGGTATGCATATGTGCGTGCTTATACATATACATAATGATTTGCTTTACCTAATGAGAAACGAGAGCCAGTTGGATGTGAGTTCTAGTCCCACCTTAGGCACGAAGCCAGCTGGGTGATCTTGGGCCAGTCACTCTCTCTCAGCCCGAGGAGGCAGGCAGTGGCAAGCCACTTCTGAAATTTTGCCAAGAAATTTGCAGGGACTGGTCCAGGCAGTTGTCAGGAGTCAACGCTGACTTGAAGACACAACCACACACACAGAGAGTGAGAAACAGCAATATAGTAGAATAAGCAACTTTCTTGAATTACTGAGTCAGACCCTTCTCCGTAGTTGGGTTTATGTCCTTGTGGAGTTGACTAGCATTGGTAGCTTGAGAGACGGGAAGATGTGATTCCTTTGGGGAAATAACAGAACCCCCTACCCTGGAGTTATGCCGAGTGCCGCTACGTTCAGGGGTTCTAATCGTAATGACAGTAGGAGATAGGACTGCTGTCCTGGGGATATGTAGAGCATCGCAGTATGTGTAAATGTTACTGGGCCCAACGGATTTTTCAGAATTCTTCACTACATTTGTGAGCAAAGAACTCCCCTTGGGATTCAGTTGGAGCATAAGGAGCCAGAATCACTGCATGCCTTGGAGAGGTGAAGAAGCAATGGAAGATAGAACACACACGCACATGCGCGCGCGCGCACACACACACACACACACTGACACGCTTGACCCCCCTCTTCACCCACAAGCGGTTCTCTAATCTGCTTTCCTTCAAAGTAATTTCTGAAGCAAATTCTCAAAACACAGAATGAGAACTAAAAGAAAAAATGGAGATTTTACCTGCTCAGTCTCAGTAAGTGATGAAAAAAATTCACTAGTCAGTTAATGTAGAGGGACAATTATATTTTTCAGTGAAAATGTCCATAAAAATAAAACGTTAAATGAATCCCACCCTTCCCCCAGTCTTTGGACTTCATTTGGTGTACTCTTTCCACACAGCACTGTCAAACAGTTGTAGCTTACTGGACTGTAAAATATTTCTATTATGTGCTGACATCACTCTTAATGCAATAAGGTATAAATTATTCCTGTTCACGTCTCTCCATGATTAAATACTGTCCTGCAGAAATTACTGCTGGCATAAACTATTTCTGTATCAGAAGATAGGTGCAAATATACCTTCTGTCCATGAATGCATGTAACTTCAACAAGCCACAACAGTTATGGGTGTATGTATGCATGTGCTCGCATATCATTGTTCCCCAACCTAGTGCCCTCCAGATGTGATGATGGAATTTATAGTCTAGCACATCTGGAAAGCACAGGTTGGCAGAATGCACTTGTACCCACTACCCTCACCAGACTAAATTTATAACAGGTTGTGGGACCAACAAAATTACCAGGTATACAGTCAGGACTGATACTGTAGACCACCCTCTACTGATACTGTAGACCATTGCACCATGGTGAAAATCGAAATGCTTCGGGTACAAACATCTCATTAACAGTATTATTAAGGATACAGCATTGTCCTTAATGGCAACATGATTCTGCCCAGGTAGATTTTGAAGAGGCATCACAGAAAGCAGTGACTTTCTCCTCATCGTAACTCTGCAGTGAAGCAATGCAATCAAAATGTAAGACTGGTACATCTTCATCTCATACTATAAGGTGCTGCATTTAAAGCTGAAGTCTCCCAAATGCATCATAAGGATAAATTAAAAATAGTATGGCAATACACCGAGTAAGGTTAAAGAGGACAGTCTGTGCAGAACAGTCTAATAAGCTAACATATGTAAATGCAATATACAGTGATGTCTTCTTCATAATGATGTAAATCATAATTTATTACCTAGCATCTGGCTAACAGCGAGGAAATGGTGTTTTAAGAAAATATGCAAGAAAAAAAGCAATACAATTTCTGGCAATGGATTTGCCTTGGACAGAATCATGCAAGGGGTTACAGCTAGGAGAATAATGGATCCTAATTTTGAAGGGAGAGAGAGGAGGAGACAGATTTTCATTTCAGGTTCGTACAGTCATGTGAAAATCCATAAATCAGTCACAGAATACAGGTTGGCTGTAGATCTGTGTCGAGCTGTGCTCTGGATTTGATCTCTAAAAATGGCTTTGGAGTGTGGAGGAGCATGAACACAGCACTTGCCTGCAACGCCTTGAAGTAGCCACACCTTTCTCAGGATTGCACTGATGCTTTAAGATGCTATATGCAGGTGTTACGCTGATGTTCCTGTGCCCTCCAAAGTACCTTTTGGAGATGGTCCAACTATCTGCACAGCCCTTTCCCCTGGCATTTCCTGGTGTCAGCAAATACAGGAGAGCCATAGCTGGTCATAACATATATAATACGGACTGGTCTTCCATACTGCAAGCAAAGCTCTGATGAGACAGGAGAAAGATCTACTGCTTCAGCTTCAGGTGGGAGGAATATTTGCCACCTCCACACCACGGCTGTCCCCTCCCCTGCCAGCATACCCCCAGCCATACCCCCAGTCATCTTTCAACCCATATTTGGTTGGCTGCCATGTGGCTTCACCCTGAGGGAGTCATCAGAGTCGCACATTGTTAGGAGGCCCTGTCTCCCCTTACATCACTCTTAGAAACCCCTCAGAGCGGTGGCTGTGGGCCAGCTGGAAGGAAGGTGGATACTGGCGAAGGAGGGCATGAAAGCAAGCATACTGTTGACAGAAGCAGCAAGTGAGATGCTAGATCCCCTCACAAAGTGTTGCTCTAAGGATCCCTTCAAAGTGAGGGCAACAGGAGAGGAAGCCACACCCTGCAGCTGCAGCAAAGCCAGTGTTCATTCCTGGATTGGCTCCAGTTTGTTTTCCACGCGGGTGCTTAATTTTTGCCTAACGCTTGGACCAGCTTTGTATATTCCAATATTCTATATTCCTCAATGATGTTGGCACACCTCCCTTATCATATCTTCCTCTGGTAATTTATGCTTTCCCTGCCCTCCTGCTCAGTGCCCTTTCAAGGATTCCCATGGAATATAAACACTGAAAACCGCTGCTGGGTCCTTGATGTTCTCCGAGCTGGGCTCTCTTCTTGCAGACAATTCATTACCAGGCTAGGTAACATCACCAGTGCTTAGGGCGGAGTTGTCCAAACTTGGCCACTTTAAGATGAGTGGACTTCAACTCCCAGAATTCCCCAGCCAGCCATGCTGGCTGGGGAATTCTGGTAGTTGAAGTCCACTCATCTTAAAGTGGCCAAGTTTGGACAACACTGGCTTAGGGGAATGGCACTTGTTGTCTGTTTATATGGGGTAGCTTGTCCTACTGGCCTTGATTGGGGTAAACTATTGTCCAGAAAGGACACGTTTGACCACAGCAGCAAGCCCATTTTTGCTGTATGATCTGCCTTTCATACAGATCTACACAGTGGCCAAGATAAGCAGGCTCTTTGCTACTTGTTGTCCACCCTCACTCCCAAATGCCTAAAAGAGACAAACAATGACTAAAAGAACGTAAGAAGTAAGAGTAGATCTAGCAAGAGGATGACGGCATGGTCACAGAAGAGAGATGGTGATGGCCTTCTGCCATACTTCTGGTCTTCCCTTCCTGTTCTCACTGAAGTCTCTGTAGATTCTGTGACTCAGAAGGTTATTGTACGAAAAGTATTTACCAAGGAGATTTTAGAACATGTGAGTAAATTAAAGATCATAACCCAGAGGTTTAGCTTTACTTCAAAAAAAGCAAACGGCATTTGTCATTAACTTCTATAATTATGTGATCATTTTGCATAAAAAATTAATAAATTGTGAACAACCAGTCACAAATGAGAATAATAAATATGCTAGAAATATTGTTAGTCCTCTGTGTGTGGAAGTGTATGTGGCCATGCATAAATAATTTCTTTGATTTTTGTCAACCTTTCAAGATTTGACATATTTGGGAGGGGGGTGCCGGGATATATTTTTAGAATCTACATCAATCAGCAAGCAGCTCCTCGTTTTTCTGCACTACGAGATCACTTTCCTTTGAGGAAGCTAATTCGTTTCATGATAAATAAGACAATTTACTTATGTACTGCCCTGATAAGACTTTTCAAGGATCCTAGATCTTTGTGGAATACCATCTCTTTCTCTTTCTTTCTTTCTTTCTTTCTTTCTTTCTTTCTTTCTTTCTTTCTTTCTTTCTTTCTTTCTTTCTTTCTTTCTTTCTTTCTTTCTTTCTTTCTTTCTTTCTTTCTTTCTTTCTTTCTTTCTTTCTTTCTTTCTTTCTTTCTTTCTTTCTCTTGCCACACATTAAAATAATAGTCATGTAAAAAAAACACGTAAAGAAAACATTACACATTTCCCTTAAAGGGAGAATATGCCATATTATGGATTCATATGGGATTTATAGATATTAATATCCAGAAGTTCTCTAATATATAAGTTCTACAATGGAAGACTGTTATAAAGCCTACATAAAATGGTTAGAGAAATAGGAGAGGATTTGTTATTAAAAAATGAGTTGTTATGGCTCTAACTTGAAACTTGCTGGAAACATATACCAATAGATTGGTCTATTAAACAATAAAAGGTGCAGATTAGATTAGATTAGATATAGAAATATAGAATGAGATTGTGAATAGAAATAGAAATTGTAAGCATTGATGGTCGGGAAAGAGCCATTCTTAAAGTAACAAATAGTATTTCATGCAAGTTTGATCTGGATCTGAAGAGGTCCTGGTTAATCACAATATAGATTAACCAGAAATTAGATTCTGCCCACCTTTACTCTAGGAGCAAAACGGGCTATATGTAGGATTCTCTCTTCCATTTGTCCCTGGAACAACTTGTGAGTAAATTCCACCGAGAGAGAATAACCAGACTAAAATTATCCAATGAGCTTCCATAGCTGAGGCTGGATTTAAATCTGGATCCCCTGATCTTAATCCAGTATTGTAGCCACAAATTGTACAATAATGGTATGTGGGAATGACCTTGGGAGACAGGCGGGAGAGCCGCAGACTGGACAACCGGCGTATAAAAGAGGTCTCAGAAGGAGGGATGGTGTGGGAAGCATTTCAGAAGGGACCCTCTTTAGTTTTCCAGAGAGTAAAAGGAAAGGAGGGGAAAAATACTTTCAGTCTTCAAGATTCTGTTATGCTTCTTGTCTGGACTACCTGGCAGGACTAACAGAAGTTCACATTGTCTTGGCATTTGCCTACTTTATCTGTTTTGCAATGGGATGCAATTGCCAATGGGACAGCTGTAGACCCTTTTAGAGTAGAAATTCCAAAATGTGGCATTATCTTGGTATTTATGCTTTGAAAATGAAAACTAGGATCATAAATGAGATGGATAAATATTTTTAAAAAATCTGACAAGGCGGGAATCACACACACACACATGCACAGAGGCTTTGTTGATAGAAGTCCTTAGTAATGAAATAGGACAAGTGGTGAAGTTGTCCCTCTAGACTCATTTGCAAATAAGTCTCATGGCAAGTCCCCCCTGAAATGAATTCATATACAAAAAGAGAAATATAGTGAGATCAAGACATGAGCAGTTGCTTGAAGACAAAAAGCGACCAATGGGCGAATCCACAGAAAGGATTCCACTCACCTGATGAGACCTGCATTCTTGGCAATGTGTATGAATATATGAAATAGGATCATTAAAAGTTGGTATATTTGCCAGGAGTGTTTGATGTGGTTCCTTAAAGCCTTCTGGATTCCAAGTGCCATCAGCCTAACCCAGTGTAGCCCCTGGTAGGGCGTTGTGGGAGTTGTAATCCAAAACCAGAGGAGCATCAGGTTACCCGCCTCTGGTCTACAGTGATTTCTCTACAACAACTCATTCACACAGTGAAGTGCTAAGATATCCTAAATCTGAGCTGCCATATGTTCGTTTAGAGATAATTTTATTTTCCCCATTTGGAGAACCACAAGCAAAAAGAACGTACCTGGCCCGTTCCATGAACTGGCAGAATTTTTGCTGGGTGGTGGGGGTGGGGGTGGTAAGATTTTCTTACGTTGCTAGAAAAGGCTCTGAAGCTAAAACTTAGTTCACGTAGGACAAGTGAGAGAATTTGCAGTGGTTTTGCCTTCTCTTAGCTGGCTCTGTCTGCTTTCTCTCTCATCAGGGACAGGGATCATCCTGAGTGACCCCTCAGGCTCCTGTTGCTAACACATCTGCCGTAAACCTCTGTGTTGCTTCTGCTTGCTTCCTTGTCCATTGCCCTTTTCCTCAGAGGCCAGTGTGTCCAGGTGTTTGTTCTCCTGGATACATCTGGACATCCAGGCAGGTGAGGAGGCAGAGCAGGACTGCCTGACACAAAATTCCTGATGCGCAAGTCTCCCTTGATCCCTGGGACGTTCAGAAGTATTGCTAGGCTGTTTCACACATGCATATCGACTGCCATCTGCACAATTAATTCCTGAACTACTACATCATGGCAGATGAATATGTGAACTGTCTCTATTTTAAAGGTTGTAAAGTTGCTTTAATAAAGCAATTTGCACATCAATTTGTCTTATCCAGAGACTTGGCCAAACCAAGGCATTTGAAACAACCACCACCAAGTGGCATTCATTCAATTCTTTTGTAAACTGAGAACCTTCTGTTAGATGATTTCCATTACAACATAGATAATTCTGGGCCGATCTTATTACTCTGTAGCTTGACATTTGATGAAAATGGTTTAAAGCCAACACCTCTATGTTTTCTACTTCTCTCTCTGTTTGGGTTTTTCTCTTTGAGGGAAAGAAGCACTTTTCTGAACATAAGCGTCTGTTAATGAAACGTTTCCTTGTCAAGAGCACTGTGTTGGAGATGATAGGAAACTTCTGCTAGTGGTGACAAATCTGTGATGGTTCATTGGCTCAAACAGGATGTTTCAGCCACCAAGCAGTGTGGAGACCAGCTCTTCATTCAGCCAACCTTTTCCTTGTTTTAGGGACACACACAAAATTGATTTGGCTGGATTGCACCACAGAACATGGTGAAATCTGAGCTTGAAGATTCACCATTATCTACTAGGGCTGTGCAAAACATGAAAGACCCTTTTGTTAAGCATCTTTCCTTGAACCACCAAAGCAGCTGTGTCTGTGAATGGCTCAGTGCAGCTGCATTAAAAAGTCTTCTCAGCTTGTACGTGCCAGTATGCACGTATGCAGATAATGCTTCCAGCTGGGACTGCCGCTAAAGCAACATTGACATAACTTAGGAAAGGCGTCAGAGCAACTGTGCCGAGCCTTCTGGAGAACGCTGCTGCTTCCATTCTTCAAGAAAGGACGCTTCATTCATGCCAACTCATTTTGTTAACCCATCACCACCACCTTCAAGTGTTGGAAAAGCTCTATTATATAGGGCCTAATCACGTGAAGGAGCATTCGTTTGCTCACTCTGGGCTAAGGAAAATGGTGGAGTAAGAAGGCACAAACTACTAATTCTGTAGTGAGGTAAATTTGAAAGAAACTACATAGCCTGAAACTGTTATTTGGGGAGGGAGGTGGCATTACCTCCTCCTTCAGAAACAACAGCTGAGCTGTGAAATGAGTGCATAAATAAAAAAGGCATCTGAAAAGGTCAGTGGTGTCACAGCAGTAATGGGAGCATTCCTTAACCCTGTGATGGATGTGCAAGTAATGTGCGCTAGGAAAACAGCTGGCTGTGTGGGGCTGCACACAGCTATGGCACAGAGCTGCCTTGGAGCGCCAATTTCATTTTCATAATGGTCCGAGCAAGAATAATTGTCAAGAGAGTGACAAATCCCACTGACAAAACCTACGTACAGAGGGTAGCACGGAAAGATTAGTTTGGCTGAAGACTTGGAATAGCAAATAAATAAATAAATACATGCACACGATGAAAGATTTATGACTAAAAGGCAACCTGATAGGCATCCTGTTCTCACGGGCTGATCAGATGGGAAAATGAGGTTGAATATGATATGATTCTGGTAGCTATGAAGGTGAGTGGCTAGAACAGTCATTTACAGCATCAGAAAAGAACCATACCCTAAGTCACCATTCATTCATTTATAGACGTGGGCTGGTTGTGATGATCATAATGAAGGGAATTTTAATTTTAGCTTTTTTTTTTTAAGTGGTAAGGCTAATGTTCTACCACTTTTACTTATCAAAAGAGCTGGTCACTGGGGTTCCATAAGGTGAGATGGTGATCACAAGTTTATTTAGACATTCCTGCCATCTCCTCTCACACTATTTCTTTCTTTCCCCTGAACGTAGTTGCAAACTGAAGTGTCCCAGTGCTTACTATCAGGAGTTGAGAGATTGCAGGAAAAACAACGCAGCCTAATTTCCTCGGTGTAGTGACTAAGAAAGATGACCTTGATGGAACTACGCAAGGGCTATTACCTAGGCAAAAGGGACTGAAACTTGTTTAAGTTCTGAAAAAAGATAATATTTAGAAGCAGCTCAGGGAGACACCTTCCTAATTCACTGGAGGATAAGGAGGGGGAGGGTGTACAGCACAAATCCATGATATTTTGAAATGTTTCTTTGAACTTGTAAAGAAGAACATGGCAAGAAGGGTTCACCGTTCCCCAATTTATTGATTCCCACACACTGTTGGGCTCCAAAGCCCCTTTGCATACAATGGTGATATGACTAATGAAGCAGAAGAAACCAGCCATCTGGTTTAGGACTCGCATATACTGAAGCCATTTTTTTTTGAAGCTCCAACAGTATGTTGATATTATGACATCAGCAGCAAACTGCTAAACATGATTTTTTGCTGATTTTTGACAGATAACAGCCCGAAAAAAATAGAGTGCTGATTTGATAAGCCTAACAAATATAAAAAAATTAAGGAATACCCATATACACAAAAGAAAAAAGCCAGCAAAAAATCCATTCTTCTGCTTCTGGTAAGAGAAGAATGGGGTTCTTCTATTTCTTCTGCATCTCTCAGTGGTTTTCAAAGCCATCGATTGTAGTATCTTTCTAGGCTTCCTACTGGGCCATGTCTAGTATCTGGTGTAGAGGGACTACTCTTAGGTAGATTTATCATTGACTGGTGGTGTCTCATAGGATTCCATCTTGTTCCTCATGCTGTTCAACATGTACAGAATAACACCAGGGGTGCTGTCAGTAAGCTGATGGCTCTCTGGTGCATTGCTTCTTGCCATCTAACTGGTATCCTAGAAAGTTGCCTAGATAATGAACTGGATTAGGGAGAACAAGCTGCAATTAAATCCAGATAAGACAGTTCATATGAAACTGGATTAATATGATCTTGGTTTCAGAAGTTGCAGATTGGGTTTTGGGTAAGGCTGGACTCCTAGAAAGAGTAGGCCTGCAGTTTGGGAGTACTCTTTAATCCTCAGCTCTCATGAAATTCACACATGTTGGCTGTGGCAAGGACTACATTTACATACTTATGGCTAGTGGCTCAGCTGCAAGTGTTCTTGAGTCGGTCAGCTCTGGTAACAAATTCTCCACCCTTAATGTTAACTGTTGCAACATTCTCTATATGAGAATACTCTAAAAAGTGTTCTGGAAATCACAATTTGTACACAATTTGATAGTTAGGCTGTTAACTGGTGCAGGCTGCAGAGAGTTTATGATTCCTGGACAGAAGGATCCTTGATTGTCAGTTGTTTATTGGTCATAATTGTAGGTGCACGTATTAAATATAAAAGTTGTAATAAGCACAGGGCCTGTCTGAGGACCAGAACTTGTTATAAACCTGTCTGGCCATGAAGATCTGTAGGAGAGGCCTTTCTTAAGATGACCTCAATCTTAGACACCTTGTGACCTGGCAAATAGGAGAGTCTCTTTTCCGCTGTGGAATGGACTGTTCTGAGTGTGCTCTCTCCTTACACTCTTCCTTCAAAGAGCAGCCAAGATGCATCTCCTTCACTAGGCTTCTAACTGTCAATTAATGTTAATGATAATTTCAGTTTAGGTTTATCAACTCTTCATTTTGTATTTTGGTAGTTGTTGTTCTGGTTTGTTTTTGTGCCTCCGAGTCAGTGTTGACTCCTGGCGACTGCCTGGACAAGGCCCGACAGTTTTCTTGGCAGGATTTCAGAAGTGGTTGGCCCTTGCCTGCTTCCTAGGGCTGAGAGGGTGTGACTGGCCCAGGGTCACCCAGCCTAAGGTAGGACGAGAACTCACCATCTCCCTGTTTCTAGCCTGCTGCCTTAACGCCTACACCAAACTGGCTCTTGATAGTTGTTAGCCATCTTGAATACTCACTTACAGTAAGTACAAAGATGGGATACAAAATGAATGAGCGAGCAACGATGCTACCACAGTGCTGATTATGGGGCTTAGCCACTGTGCTAGAGCTAGCTGTAGTATTCTGGAACACTTAGAAAAAAAAGAAGACGATACAGGAACATATTCAGAACCCAAAACACATTAACATTTGCACAAGTCCACTTTGTCAGAAAAGTCCCAAATGATCAGCCTTGAACAGCAGTCCTGATAAAAAAGGGACTGCTAAATGATTTGAAGAAGTGGATGGTCTATGGGAGTGTTGTCCAAACTTGGCCACTTTAAGATGAGTGGACTTCAACTCCCAGAATTCCCCAGCCAGCAGGGAGGGCTGGAGAATTCTGGGAGTTGAAGTCCACTCATCTTAAAGTGGCCAAGTTTGGACAACACTGGTCTATGGAAACAAGTTCACTGTAATTTTGAATTGCAGTTAAAACCACAGAACAAATGGTGCTTCTGAATGGATGGCTCATGGCAATCCATTAGTTTAGGGAACACTATTGCACATCTATTCCATCTCCCTCTCCTTAAAGGGTTTTTCTTGGTTTTTTCCCCAAACAAAGGAAAATCTAATAGGAAATAATTGGGCAATTACAGTGGAAGATGACTGCATCTTGACTCCCTCTTGCTCCTCTCTAAAATGCCATGAATGAGGAGAAGGATGATATGATACAAACTGCATTAAAAAGAACCTATTACAATGACAAAAGGAAATGCTTTTAGGTTATGATGCAAGATTTCACAAGAAACATCCTGGATTTTGTTATAAGTCTACCATGCAAAGCAGTATTTATGGAAAGGTTTAGTCAACACTACACAGCAGTAAGAAATGGTTTTCCAGTATCTTCTTCCATGAGATGTTTTCTTCTTCTTTATTTCCCATCTTTATTTATTTATTTATTCTTTATTTCCATATAAAGGCTATAGTACTAAGATATCCTGGCAGTCTCCCATCCAAGTATGAACCAAGTTTGATTAGCTTTATGGCTCAGCTACGATCAGCCAGATGCTGCACTTGCACACAACAAATCCCATTGAATTAAATGGGGCTTACTTCCCAAGTAAATATGTATCAGACAGTAGCTTTAAATTTCTGTAAGTTTCACCTGAATGTTAAACATGTGTTTAATTTAATCAGATCATTGGTGTTTTAATTATTATGTTAAACTCATCTTCCATCTGTCCACATCAAGCTGGTCAAGGTGACTAATATCCTTAAAACAAGGATACTAAAAAAAAAAAATTATCAAATATATATAAATTTGCTTCAAGCCAGGGAGACAGCCTTGAAACAAATATTCAGAACGTTATGTAAACAAAGAGGACGGAAACCTTCTTTAAATCCTGGAAAGGGAGATAGTATTAAGAAGAGACTAAAGATGCTTCCTGACTCACAAGGGTATAAGGAGGGAAGGAGAAGTGCAATCAGACTTGCAAAATTTTATTACTGTAGTCTCTCAGTAAAGTATAATTCTTGCCTTCCTTTGGAGTATGCTTCCTGATCTAGTCTGCCTTGAAGGTCTGGCAATAAAAAAGCATTAAAAAAAAAAGAATAAAAGTAACAGTCAGTTAAACTAAAACAAACAACTGCCAACAGCAGGAGACCATAGTCAGCTTAGAAGACCTAAATTATATCCCAAGAAAGAAGCCTGCACTGGCTAATAAGCCGTTATGAAGGAAGCCATGATGTTTTTCTACTGAAATATGGAGAAGATGCAACTCCGAAAACATTACCTATTTGCACTTCTTATACTATTGACCACTAGGAGCATTAGGAGGAAAGATAGCAGGCAAGGGACTCCCTCTCTGAACGTCTCTTTGTCTTGCTCTGCTTTCTCTTGGCTGGAAAATTGATACTCCTAGGCTCTTCTCTTCAGCCAGCTTCCTATAGAAAGTGTAGAACACTTCCTTTTCAATCTTCCTCCTTCCCTTTTTTAGCTTAGACCTATGAGCATCTGCTTCTAGTCACCTTTTCTGAACCTATCAGAAAAGGTTCTAGAGTTTCTTCTTCTAGAGTATTTAGAGTATCTGCTTCTAGATACTGAGAAAAGGTTCCACTCCCACTTGTATGTTCTGCTAAATAGGGACCCCAGTAAATGAATTGGAGCATTCCCACCGAGTCTCAGCACTTTCCTCATACATTCAAAGACTGAAACAGACTCCAGACAAGGCTCTTTTTTAAAAAAAATGTTCCCATAACACGCGTCTCCGATATTGAACAGAGGCAAGGGATACTCAGCACAAATGAAGGGGAGAGCCACAGATTCTAGGTCAACCAGCAGCCTACGTGGACCATCATGAGCATTTATAAAAGTAGGACATTTTTATTCTTTCATGCCATGTGTAAGATCTCAAACAGAAGAGCTATGTCTTAGATTGCATTTGAATTCAGATGAGCAAGCTGCTATTCATTTTAAGCGATCTTAAAATGGTAGCACTGAATATGATTAGAAATGTATCATTATGTTATATTATGGCAATCTAAGCCTGTCACAATCCAGGGTTCAGACCGCCAACAGCATTCTGCCTTTTGTGATGTCCAACTTTGGCCATCATGCAAAATCTAGGAATTAAAGGCATAATTTTCATTTGTAATAAACAGCCCAGCTGGGAATGCAGCTGCTTAATAAGAAAGAAACAATCAAGAGTCTTTCTACCTGGGAGGGTCTCATTATACAGATTCTCAGAACATCGGATAAAGAAAGCTTGAGCTGAACAAAGAAATTGTCCTGATCACTGGGAGCGATGGCGTCTGAAGCTGCATCCAATGGGATATCAGCCCAAGGATCTGCTAAATGAAACTGAACTAATGAGTTTCCAGGGATATGTAATCCGAGAGTCTAATTGTCCCAATTTACTTTGAGATCTTCCTACAAAGTGACTACTTTAAACAGGCATTCCTTCAAGCAAATGCTACTGTGTCTAAACACAACAGAGGAAGGGCCATTTGTGTTGCGTTAGAAGGACTCGGGTAGAAGAACAAGCATCAAGGAGCAGCCAGGCACATACTAAAACCCACCACTTAACAAGCATAAAGCAGTAATAAATTATGGACTTTTTTAAGATTGGGAAAATGGGCACTTCAAATATCTGTTAACATGGTTCAAATGCTAATAGGCAATTGTAAGAGAATGCCTTACAAAGCAAATTTAGCTAAGAACTAAATAGACCTTTACTAAAACATGGGCTTTTTCATACAGATAGTGAAATCTCTATTATCTGAACAATCTACAAACCATTCAAAGAAATGGATGTAACCTTTGTGGGCAGCATAGCTATTCATTACAAGGAGCTGATTTGTGAGAATGTAGCCTGGGCCTGGAACAATGCGTAGCAGTCCCCCTTCCCACCACCGGCCTTTCAGGAGCTTGATAACCATCAATTTTTGCAGTTCCAGCAGTTGTAAAAGCAGGAGATTGTAATATGTCATCATACATGGTTAGCAATGTGCAATAAGCTTGATACTTACTATGATGATGATTATTATTTCATTCAATTTAGAGGCCACCCACCTCCTGATGAATCTGGGCAGCTTACACTTTTTTTAAAAAAAGTAACAACCATAAAATAGAGAGAAAGCATCATGTACAGCCAGGAAAAGCATGCATACCATATTAAAGAAGCAATTGATGAGCCAAGTCCCATCCTACCCAAGGCCTGGGAGAAAACAGGTTTTCAGGGATTTTCTGAGTATCATCAAGGTGGGAACCATCTGGATGTCTTGGGGGGTGGGGAGGATGTTGTTCCAGAGGGCAGGTGCCATGGCAGAGAAAGCGGGCTTCCTAGGTCCAAATAGACGACACTGTTGAATCAAAATGACCTGTAGCAGACCCACTGTGCTCAATCTTATTGGACGGGCGGAAGCTATCAAAGTATGTATGATTGTATATACCTGGCTGTATTACTAAAATATCTAGGACAGTATGGATGTTCATATGTAAGATTTATATAGATGCAACTTAAACAGGTGTTTAATGAATGATTTTTGCAACCTCCCATGGACCAGCTGGAAAAAAAATACCCAATTCCATGGAAGGACAGAGCACAGCAGTGGGGACGTTAGCTTGATGATATGAAACGGCTGCAAAGGATTTGTGGAGGGTGGCAGTGCCCTAAAACTGCTTGAGAATGAAAGACTCATAAACCTCAGATCCAGCAGCTTCACCCTCCAAGATCAGGACCATGACTGTATCCTGATGACTCTCTTTTTACAAATGTATTTTCATTCTAGCACGTTTCTAATTAATGCTCATAATTCAACATGCAAAAAAGAGGAGGGCAGCAATTTTAGATCTACATAAGGGTAGTGAATCTAGCTATAGTTGGAAATCATCAGGGGTGTGTAACTGTTGGTGCTTGGTATGAGAATGGATCTTCTCCGTTATCTTTCCTCAGGTATTTCATTGGCTCTAATATATAAACATGTAACAATAAATTGTTAGAAAGAAATCCTGGGCTAGAATATGGAAATGTACAGTACTGCTTGCCAGAAAGCCCTGAAACTGACAGCTTTTCAATTAAAAAAAAAAATCCCTTTAAAATTTGCAATCAGTGACTCCATAACTTGCATAATATTTTCTGAAAAGAAACATGTTGCCTGCCAGCAGTTTGCTGGAGGCTGAAAGGCTTTCTTCCAACTTTAACTAGATTGCCTTTTGAGTGCAGAAAAAGGATGGGCCTAATTGATAGCGATTGGGAGGCTGGGAAAAGAATGAAGGAGATGAAAGAGATTTGTCCTCCAATGTAGCTGTGGCCTTGTTGATGCTTCATTCCTTCAGGGAAACTGCTGCGATAAATGTGGTATAAGTTACAATGCTGGGAAGCAATTATGGTTATAGGACTACAAGAAATGGCTATCGTCTTCCAATCCAATTAAGTGGATTTAATACAAATTTATAAGAATGATTCAGAATTAAACATCCTGAGTAGGGGTAAAGGAAATAGGGGGTACTTTATATAACAATGAAGTAGATCCTATTTGGGGTAGAAGGGCTGTCACTAACAATATACTGAGAAAGAAGGACCAAGCTATACCGGAGGCCTCATAGAGAAAATCGGATATAACCATATGTTAATCTGACAGCTAATTGTAAATGCCTCAGCGCAATCTTTCTCAAAAGTCCTGAAGATCTTACTGGGCAAAGGTACTTGAATTATGTTCAGGGGACCCAGGGTTTTCTTCAAAGCGTATTGTGATTCCAACTATGAGAAGGTCAAAACTGGAGGACAGTTGCCCATAACAGTTCTACCTATCTATCACCAGCTGAATTTAGAATTCAAACGCAGGATGTCCCTATCTTAATCTGACATAAATATGATTAAGACACTTCCACCCACCCAAATCCCTGGTCTTCAAATGTTGGCCAAACAGACGATTTAGCATGATAGCGTGAATACTTGCTAGTCTCCATGCTACATTTCATCTTTCTCTCCCCACTATCCCCACTTTCAGCTCATTCTACCTTGCTGGAACTGTAATCACAAAGGGTCAGACAATATTAGCATGAATCAGAAGATTTTCTTTTTTAAAAAACAGTCTTATTTATACATTCCTCAGAACAAGTAGCACAAAACAGCGCAGCCATGGTGATGGGAAAATCCCCCAACTCTCAGGAACCAGGCCAGCATCTTAGCTTCCTTCCTACGTAGAAAAAAAGGTTAGGTGACACCATCTGCAGGAGGATACAGGTTCATCCCCCTTGAAGATTTCGACTGGCCAGAAGTGATTGCAGTCTTTACCCATCTTCCTGTCTTTGACCAAAAAAAAAAAAACCTTGATAAACAGGCTAAAACATTTGGCCTAATCCCTAATGACAGGAGGGGTCTGGCTGAGTAAGTTGAAAAGCCAAGCAAAGTATTCACTGACAGTTACAAATGTTTTTACAAAATGAAGTTCCAAAGAAACAAGATATTTAACACTCCCGTCCTTCCAAATGTCAACTGGATGTTGTTCTGCTAATACCTGAATATGTAGCGAAGAGATTTGATAAATAATCAGTCAAGACCTGGTTATCATAGGTAATGGGAAAAATAAGTCAGTCTCTTCATCTGAAGATTTGCTACTTATCACGACAGCCATGTTCAGTTCAAGAAGTAGGAGGATAAACTAATACATTATTTCATTCACCTCTGTTAGTATTTGATGTGTAGCAAAATTCCCGTATCTCTAATAACATTCTTTGTTCTTAATCATAGGTGACATTATTATAACTTGTTTGAGAAGCAAAAAAACATCACCTATGGTGAGTCAAAATCCCTAAGTGCTTATCTTCATCAAGAATGATGATTCTGCTATCATTTCTTTTCTGTGAGACTTTTTTTTAAGAAAAAAGAATAACTAAAGGAGGTTGAGGTTGAAAATAGAACATGGATCTGAAATGTCGAGGACTGTTGCAACAGGATATTAACATAATACATAACTCTGTATAAGAATGGCACGACATTCTTGAATACAGAAATAGATTCACCCATCCAACAGTATTCCTACATATGCGGTTCCATAAGACTCCATCAGGATGAATATACAATCTGAAATACAGATTGCATTTTAAAACCCCTCAAATCCATTTGGAGTTGCTTATCATTTGACCAAAAGATTTCCCAAACCAGAAACTGTCATTCATCTATTACAGTCATGAAACATTAATGTCTCTCACATTACATGCTGATGGCATCACCATATGGAAGAGGCTTCAGAAGATTACTCAGAAGTTGATAATATTATGGATTGGATGAATCAGAACTGGATGGAATGTTATCTGGCACCCCTTAACCATAGAATTTCAAGCTAAGGTTTCCCACGAAAAGCTCACCTTTCTGCTAATTTTCTTACTGTAAAACAGCAAAGGGCATTCATGGCCTAAAAGCAATTCCATTCACTTCTTCTGGTGTATGAGTTGCAGCCTTGAGCTGCATTAGGAGTGTTGCTCCACGTAGTATCAGTGAAAGCTTCTCCTGATGCGAATAGCAGCTTTCTGTCCAGGAAATAATTGTTGATGGGAAACTTCAGAGCCTTTCTTTTTTTAAACTGGCTCTTGGTGAGACACAGTTCTTCCTAAAAGAACATTCTAACCATTCTCATCCATAAAGAAGGACACATCGTTGTATGGCTAGGTGAGAACTGGAACACATCTCAACCAATTCTATTAAGGAAGCCATGTGGCAAATTTGGGTGAGTATTCTAATGTGCTCTTTGTGTTTTTAAATGGTCTTCAGATTTGCTCTGCCTCTGTTTTAGACTGTATGAATTAAGAGAGGTCTCAATAATCACCTGCTACATACAACTGCAGATGAAGATAATAGCAGATGACAAGCTGAATTCCAGAGAAAGTTGTTTGCCACTGATTTATTTTCAAAATGTAGGCCTCCACCATTTGTCAACAAGCACTCAAAGAAACAGCTTATTATCTAATTTCCTCATGGAGGAATAGCTGGGCGGGGGCTGCTACTGAGAAGACAGGCTTCCCAGGCCCCACACAGGTTTCCTGGTGCTGCTTCTAGAAAATCATAGTTCTTATCTCTTTTATTGTATATCATAGACGGATTATTCACAGGGGATTGTCCCCCAAAATGGTGTATTTATCATAGTAATGTTAATTTGGACAAATGCAACAAGACAGGAGTCTAATTCTCGCAAGCCATCTTAGGAATGTCCCAGTTTACATCTGTCACCCATATATTCAGTCCGAAGTCTCCTATGTCCTGTTTCCATGTTTGCATTTAAAAATGCAGAAATATTTTGGTGCATGATTTATGTACACATTTTTATGCAACCTTCCGTAACAAAGACATAAGCAGTGTTTAAGCTAAGAAAAGCAGCACAATATGGAGTGGAAGCATTGTTGGCTAATCTACATCTAGAAAGCAGTTCACAGGACCAGTTCTTGCAAAAATTTCTGCAGAAATTGCAGAAGCTGCACTGGTTTCCAGTAGATTTCCAAGCACGATTCAAGCTGCTGATCTTAACCCCTAAACCCTACAGCGTATGAGTCTCTCTTGACATTCCTGTTCATTCTTTTAGAGAGAGGATTCTCAGTCTTGAAATGATGGGGCTCAGATCCTGGAAGCAGTGCTTCTCCATCGTTCCTCTGGAATGAGGTCCCCCCTGCAAGATTGGACTGGCCTCTTCCTTAGCAATCTTCTGGAAAGCTGTTAAAACGTGACTGTTTTGAACAAGCTTTTGGAAATGAATATCAACGCTTTGCCTGCCATCTGCTTGACAATATGCTATCTCAGTTTTTAATGGGGTTTAATGAGGGTCATTATTTGTGTGGTTTTACTGTTTTATGGCTTAGGTTTGTGAGCCACCTAGAGCTGTGCTATTGCTTCCCATACAATCTGCGGAAAACAGGTAAATGAACCAACAGGTACATACATGCATACAGAATATGCATTAGGGTCACTTGACGTCAGACTTCCTAATCTGATGCCCTTCTGATATATTGGAAATAACTGCCGTAATTCCTGTGCAGCATGGATTTTGGCTATACTAGCTAGAGGATCTGAAGAACACCAGATTGGGGAATGATAGTAGGGATTTCCAGTAAATATTGTGCCATTATTGTGATCTGTAGGTAGAATGTTAGCATCCAGGAGCCTTTCCTTAAGGCAGTGTTGTCCAAACTTGGCCACTTTAAGATGAGTGGACTTCAACTCCCAGAATTCCCCAGCCAGCCATGCTGGCTGGGGAATTCTGGGAGTTGAAGTCCACTCATCTTAAAGTGGCCAAGTTTGGACAACACTGACCTAAGGAAAGGTAGCGTGCTTTGCTAATACACCTTCATTTCATTAGAAAAACTACAGCACACTTTTAGATAAATCTATTCAAAATTCATTGGAACTTAGTCCCAATTATGTATGCATATGATTGCAACCATATGTACATTGGACTTTTTAAAAATTTCTTGGCCTGTTTCATTTTTATTTAGTGTGTCCAGAAATCAATTTAAGGCACTAAACATATATCTTCCGCAGTTCCTTTTCACCTCAGCAAGGCAGACATTTTCCTTAATGAGACTAACGTCAACCACAGAGTTATCAACAAGTTTGTCAATATAATATTATATATGTGAAATATATCCTGATTTTTCCCTAAACGTATTTTTCTAATACAACAGAAATGTGAATGAAATGCTTCAGACATTATTTAGCATATAAGATATCAATCCCTAAACAGCTTTACTGCATGACAGACCAATTCAAAAGGGTCACAGTTACTTGCCTCCACAGATGGTCATTCCGGTGCTTTAAGAACTATTTGTGTTCCCATCACCCAAGTGACTGAAGAGATTGTCCTTTGTTGACTAGCACTTTTCACTTTTTATTGGGAGATAACACAACTGATAACAAGTTGGGTAGAGTGTTTCTCAACCTTAGCAAAATTAAGATGCACAGACCTCAACTCCCAGAATTCCACACAACTTAAAGTTGCCACGGTTGAGAAACACTGGTTGTATAGATCATACTTCTCCAACTTGGTGCTCCCTAGATGTGTTGGGACTACAAGGCGAGGCTGACTGGGAATTGGAAGAGTTAAAGTCACAATACAATTGGAGAGGGCCATCCTGAGGAAAGTTGTTCTTCCTGTTTTGAAATGCTTTACATGTATTAGGAATCCTCTTAACAATCACAAAATATCAGGCAGTGTTGTTTCCCATTTTACAAACGGCCGCCAAAACATAGGACTTGCTAGCCATATCACATAATTAAGAAATGTTATGTGCCATTTCTGAATTCTTACACAAACAGGAGTATGAACGTACCTGCCAGTGACCAATCCTAATTGCAAGATATCTTGGCATTTCCAACATTGCAAAATGTACAACTTCTACATCCATGACTGTGAAGTTGTACTTTAGTTGCATTATTTAAGGAAAATATGGTTTGCCAGAATGTAGTCTTAAGATCACTGTGCCCAGTATGAATTGCACGACATCTTGTACGTTTGAACAACTTGACAGCATAGACTTTCTAACCAGACAGATGAATTAGCAGGAAAATAAAGACGATAAAAACGCCATCTGTCTGTCTGTCTGTCCGTCCATCCATCCATCCATCTATCGTATCTGTCAATCATCTTAAGAAATGTATTTTGGCTGAATGCATTCAATCTGCAAAAACAACTTCACCACAAATTATGCATCTCATATATACAATCAGACATGAAATAATTGCATATCATATAATGAATTCTACCACTCAAGCCATAAGCTCTCAGTTCCCTTTACAAATTGCATGTACTATACTGAGCCATCAGATTTAGTGAAAGACTAATTGTCCTCATATTGCTGACCTTGTTTTGCAGATGTGAAGTATCTTTAAAAAAATGTCCTTTGAAATGGAAACAAGCAATTTACTTCATGTCTTTCTATCATTCACTGGTGTATGAATGCAGAAATTATGGTCTCCAAGTGGATTCTGGAAAAAAAAAATCTCAGTATTGGCATCACATCTGAATCTTCTATTGGCTGCAGCTCTGGAATTGGAATACAATAATCTGTATCGGAAATACATTCTGCTTAGCTTCCCATCACAGACCTAAAGAAAATTTGATTCATTCTAGGGAGGCCTGAGAATTGTAACTTTGGCTGGATTTAAGGGAACTCTTGTGCTAGAATTTTTTTCCAGAGATGTTAGACAGCATTCTCCAGACAGAATAACAGAGAACACTAGATTAGATCTAAATCAGTATTAGGCAACAATGCAAAACTGGGCTGGATTCACACACGCTTGTTTATGGTTTGCAATGTTGGGTGAATTCAGCTGGTAACATTTTGTATAGCGTGGTTTACAGCTTAGTGTGGGCTTAGTGTGCTATGTGAATGCAAATTTATTCAGTAAATTATGGTTGGAAACCATGGCTAAATGTGTTGTGTGAACATGGCCTGAGTCTTTGAGTCATATGCTAGAAGCCACACCCCAATGAACAGACAGAGCTCAGCCCAAGAAGAGGGCAAAGCCATATTAGGAACTCGGCTTGATCTAATTGAAATGCAGTTAAATTAATTAAATATGATTACTGCGCTTGTAATGAATAAGTTTGATTTTCTATCCCACTCAAAATTATAATTCAAAAGGCCTTTTAGAGATGCTTCTGAGGGAGGCCAATGGAGCTCTGGGGCTGAAGTTTGCACGCTCATGGTGACTTTTATCTGTCCACACGAGAGCAAAAACCCTTATGCAGCCTGTGTATGCGAGAGCTAAAAGGATGGAGGAGATGAGGGCACAAAAAGTCTCACCTTCTGTACCAAACAACAACATCTGAAGGTATTTGCATTTGCTCAATGATTTACATTTCCTCATCAGGCAGAAGGTTCTATTTATGTACAAATGAATGCAGGTGCTTTCTGGATTAATGACCATAAAGAAATTGATTTGACTGAAGCGGAGGTAGGTAAATGCCTCCTCCAGCCCCAGCTACTTAACGCGGAGAGGTCAGCAAAAAGGAAGCGGGGGTGCTGGTGCTCAGCTTACGGGCTCGCATCATGGTGAGCGAAGTCCTTGTTTGCCCCACAAGTTCAGCTTCCATGGGAAGGCTGAAAATGGGGATCGTATAAGGGGGTGCCAATAATGTCCCTCTTCTGTCAGGCTCCGGCCTCCCTGTGTCAGGGGAGAAAGTCTGAGGGAGGAATGGTCCTTTTGGCAGCTGTTTGAGGCAGCCAAGTCAGGAAACAAACATCACAAAGACTATTAGAACTGTACTTTATTGTTGTAGGATATAATAATAGGATCTTGAAAACTGCTGGAGCCTCCTTATGTCCTCTTATACCACACAAAATCAAGGTGAGGTTTTTTATCGTTAACTTTGCTATCTCTGTCTCCCTCTACTCACATTTGTTTGAACAAGGGTAGAAATGTCCTGCAGACTAAACTACTGGTGTAGGCTTTCGTGGCCAGTTTCATCCTGAAGACGCCAGCCACAGTTGCTGGCGAAACATCTGCTGTCTAGACCACGGTTACTAAACCCTGAAGCCCAGCGCTGTCCTGCAGACCCTTTAACTTCATACAGGAAGTACATAGGCGCTGAGGGTAGAGACAGACATTTTGAGGGCACATTTGTGCAATCGTTGATGTTCCCTCCTGGTGTTTTGCCTTCATGAGAGCAGGTTGAATGGCCATG
Source organism: Python bivittatus (assembly GCF_059951505.1). Lineage (NCBI taxonomy): Eukaryota > Metazoa > Chordata > Lepidosauria > Squamata > Pythonidae > Python > Python bivittatus. The sequence continues at coordinate 2,378,526 of NW_028277121.1, forward strand.
TATAAGGAACTGTTGCATTTTGAGAAATGTACAGTTCTACCTCAGAACAGTTGAGATTCTATAGGGTCAGATTCCTGTCACCAGGAATCCTTGTTTGAGAAATATCTCCAACCAACACCTTTGTTCATTGCATGGTGTAGCCTCTGGCAGGTTGTCCATACCTATTTTGAGCATCCACTCCAAAACCCAATTTCCTCAAACAATGGGCTAAAACTTTATTCTAATATTCACTCTGATATTATGCTGTGCTCCTAGCAGACCTTGGAGACATGATGATGATGATGATGATGATGATGATGATGATGATGATGATGATGATGATGATGATGATTCATGGGCCCCAACCACAGAAATGTTGCCGACCTCTTCTCTAAAAAGAATTGATTAGCATGTTGTCGCCAAGTATAAGCACATGTTGGTTGCCTAATAAAGATAAAACTGATCCATACATTTACAAGAGAAGCAGAGGGCTGGTCATGAGTCATCAATAATAGAGAGAGTAGGAGCAGTTTGTGTAGATGAATTGTCACATCCAATTCTTGCTGACTGTGTGTAGCAGGAACAAAAACATTAACACATTGAAAAATGGACTAGGAAACCTCAAAGAAAAATGTTCTGGGGAACAGTGTCAAGCAAATGCATTAGAGTAGCATAAAATAATAGGTGCCAGGCCCAGAGATAGGTCTTGATAAGTTATGGGAGTAACTGCAGGATGAAAACATATAGATATATCTGGTAAAGATTTTTGGGTTACGTTGAAAAGACTTTAGGACTTTAAAGCTACGTAAAGGTTTATGAGAGTTTCAGCATTAAAAGGTTGGGCCCCAGCAGTGCAGGGCAGTAGGCTGACTCTGCATAGCAAGCAGTTGTGACTGCCACACAATCGCAACCAGGTTACTAATCAGATGGTTGCCCTGTGTATCCTTTGATGCCATCGGGATGCCCACCGAATGCAGGAATGCCTGTTCGCCAAATTACTTTGGACAGCAGCATGAATATAGTATTGCCCAACAATATTTTGGCCACTTTTCTTTAAGAAGTGATTAACCATGCGATTACATAGAATAGACAGTTAAGAAATAATTTTATTTGGTTGGGGCAAAAATAACTGGATTGGGAGCATCTTGTTAGATTTCAGGACATAATCATGGTACTGCATAAAGCCTTCTATGGTAGTAAAGGAAAGGCTTTGTTGAATTATGGATAGTCAGCTTTTAATAGTAAAAAAACAAAACAACAATCTCCCCCCACCCCCACCCCCACTTTTAAGATGCATTTCAGAGCAGTCCTAAATTGGGCAGAAGGGAACAAAAACATTCAACTATTTGAGGCTTATGTGATTTTAGCGAAGGAGGAGAAGGAGGAGAAGGAGAAGGAGGGCACAGGCTAATAGCTGAAGGTCCTGATCTGGGGAGTTTTGAGGGAAAAGAAGGTCTTCAGATACAGTGGATTCAAAACATAATTGCTTGGTTTCTGGTACTGCTTCAAATACTCTAACACTTCAGATGTGTCACTTGGACAACCTCCTACTGGATGAACTTTCTACCAGTGCAAAGATTCCTCTGCCTTATCCTGATCCAGCAGATTTGGGAGTTTGTTGCCTGATTTGATGTCATTCATGATTTTTTTAAAGCATTGTCTGTCAGTCTTCCACGTAGAGTAGCTCTTTGACAGTTCCTCTGATCCCTGTAGTATCTGATTAATCACAAAAAATACCAATAGACCCATTTGTTTGATTTGCTTCATTTGTACCAAAATATATCAGTGACATTGAATTTAATTGCACCTAGATTCCATTGGAATCAATGGAACCAATAAATTATGGCACATCTTAAATCTCATTGTTTTCAGTGAGAATGAAGTGCCCATAATGTATTCTTTCATGCAAGCACAGTCCTGATTTAGCTTCCAAAGAGACCATTTACTTTGCCCAAGTACCAAACATTATACCTGGAGAGAGATCAATTTTTATTATCCTCGGGTGCAGAATAGTCTTGAATCTGTTCATACAATAAAATGAGTGATCAGAGATTGCCTTCCTAGTAGCCCGTCCATGATATTATGACTAAGGATGGGTGAATCTGTCAGTTTCAATTTTTCTGTTTTTCATTTTCCCCATTTTAAGCTATCCTATTTCCCAAAGTAAATTTCTTTTATTACAAAATCTGCATAAAATTCATAAATATATCTTCCTTAACAGTTGCATGTTTATGCGTGTTTGCCCAAGATAAGCATTCTTAAAAGGGTGTCTTTTCGATATAATTGTCCTTTCTATATTTTCTTTCATGAATATACAGAGTTTTATGCACCTTTATCACTTAAGTATGTTTTTTTGCGGGGGGGGGGTGTTTCTGGAAATAATGACATGCTCCCCATAGCTGGCAAGATCAAGCAAGAATTGCACAGACTTTAGTAAAGTGCCTTTAATGCTAATATTGGGGCTACATATAGAATTTTGGAATCTACAAGAGGAATTTCCAACCCCCATTTATTAGTGAGTTCATTAAGGTGGAGACTCTTAGAATATTTTGAACCATTTCTTCCAACATTTTTCACCACCTAGGCTGAGTTGTTGTTTAACTTAGCCACGGACTCCCATCCTTTCTCTTGACTGCTTATGTCTCACATTATTTCCATTATGTCCCCAGCTTCCCCACAATCTCTCACAAATAGTACCAAAAAATTGTGAAAAAATACAAATATTGAAGGATATTGGCATTTTAGTGTGCATACTGATTCCAAAATCAGTACGGATAAACTCCTTTCAGAATGTGCTCTGAACAAAACTCTTCTCCACCGTCGCTTCTCATAGAAGCGCTCTTGGGCCATATCACTACACCCTACGTTCAGAGGCCATGGAGGGCCACTGGAATAGAAAGCCCGTTGTTCAAGGCCTTCCCAGATGCTTAGCCTCTTTACGGTGAGAAACCGGACTATCAGAGGGCATGCAATCCAGATAGAATAATGCTATACCCTCGTTGTTAGCAAACCCTTGCCAAGACTCTGGCAAATTGCGTGCACTCAGAATGCAAGGCCACGTGGAGTCCCAACAAATCATGTCAGTGCTTTAAAATAACAGCAGCAACAGCAAAAGGAAATACATGTTCGAGAGGCATAAAGCGTGCCGCTTCAGCTGAGGCCCCATGATTCTGTTTTTTTCCCCTTAAAAATTCATTTAGAAAATATATTAAGCACTCCTGTTGCTTCGTTCATTAATGGGTCATGGTTCTCTTCTCTTTGCTGACTTGTAGTTTTGAAAGACAACTGCTCGCCTGATCAATAATCTTTTTGGAAAGTAAAGATCCAGGACACTTCTCAGAAATTGATTTTTAGCTTTGCATCTTCAGCAAGAACTACCAGACTATTAGGGCAGAAGAGAGAAAAATATTATCACATGGCCAGACGGCAAGTGACTAACTTTATTTGGAGATGACGGAGAGAGATAAGTTGTACGTTTGTGTGTTTTGAGCAAAAATATTGCACAAAGCCTGCAGAATACTGGACAAAAGCAAATGATCGTGACTTGTGTTGGCAAAGCTTTCTTCTCGCTTAGAAAGAATGCATTTGCTTAGATGGGGATTCATTCATATTTTGGGGAAGAGGAATTTTTCCAAAATATTTGGAAAATTAATTTTGTGAAAAATTAAAACGGTAATAATAATAGCAACAATAGTAATCAGAAGCAGCATAACACAATTAATGGGGTTAATAACTGACTGGTGCAAATAGCCCAGTGAGACTGGCACCAGGGACCTTGCCTATCGAAAGCATTAGGGGCTATAACGAATAAGGCTCTGCCACTCTCAAATGGTGTGAGCAGCTTCAAGATCCGTGTAAATTAGTTCCAGTGGGATATACTTCCTTTGAACCATCTCCAAAGATACTCACTTGACATTCTGACAGCAGGCAAATTTACTTGGATACAATTCATGAATGAAGTACAGTATGTGGCAAATGATTAAATAACATTTTCAGTCAATGGATGCTCTCCTTAATACCTCTTGTGCCAGCTGGCATTTAACTTTCTTTTCATTAACATCTCTTAACGTTGCGCACTGGTTAACCTTACGATCCAACTTTACCAGTTCATGTCATTAGTAAATATATCTTTGCTGCAATTCTTTTCTCAGATCAAATAAACATGGAATCATTTGAAACTGCTAAAGCATTCAGCATTCCATTTGTGCTTAAGGTGTATTTATATTTCTAATAAGTTACTATGGCACAGATGTGAAAAATCGTTTAATTTCCCTTCTTCAGCTATTTTGAGCAATCAGACCTTGACTCCATCATTACATCTCTGGCTTCAGATTTCCATAATAAGGACATCCTAAATTATACTAATATTCATAGATAAGGATAGCTCTGTATTTATTGGCTTTTCAAACCCACTGTAAAGGTATGAACAGAGTATTGCTTAACCACACTGTGCCAATCACTATTATCTGTTTACTACATTTACACAAAAGGAAGACTCCTCTAAATGTATGACAGTCTCCTCCTACAAAGGATGAGTAGACAGGAAAAAAAAAAACTCACTGGTTAAAATAAATTACCTGTAATATAATGTAGCTTTTATAAAATTAAGGGATTATCCACCTGCATATTTCAATCATTCTCTCACATACAGACACAAATACATACATATACATACACACATATATTCCCACCCCTTGTTCCAGAAGAAACATCAAAAGAAGTGTGTGTGTGTGTGGGGGGGAGCATGATGGAGCCTGGATGAAAAAGAAGGATAGTAGCAATGGGAAAGGAAGGAAAGAATGGACAGGGGTGAGGTGAGGTGAGGTGAGGTGAGGTGAGGTGAGGTGAGGTGGGGTGAGGTGAGGTGGGGTGAGGTGAGATGAAGGAAAGGAAAGGAAAGGAAAGGAAAGGAAAGGAAAGGAAAGGAAAGGAAAGGAAAGGAAAGGAAAGGAAAGGAAAGAGAATCGCCCTATTAAGCATTAGAAAGGGTTAAATTCACCAGGCAAACAGCTTCTCCCAGATACAGGTAGTCCTTGACTTATGACCCCAATAGGGACCAGAAAATTGTCATTAAATGAGGCATCACATGACCACACCTGATTTTACAACATTTTTTGCAGCAGTCATTAAATGGTTCCCTATTGATTTTGCTTGTTGGAAGCTGGTTGGAAAGGTTGCAAATGGCGATCACATGACCCTGGGACACTGCAATTGTTGTAAATACATTGCCAAGTGCCCGAATTTTGATCATGTGACTGCGGGGATGCTGCAATGGTAGTAAGTGCAAGGACTGGTTGTAAGTCACTTTTTTCAATGCCATCATAACTTCAAATGGTTGCTAAATGAATGCTCGTAAGTTGAGGACTACTTGTAGGAGCTAATTTTCAGGTTTTCTGCTTTTCAGCAGGTGTGTTGTAATTATTGGCACCTCCAGCTCATTTTTTTGGTTTTGTTTTCAGCAGCTTCTATTATCATCAGTGAATGCCAACCCCTCAATTTGCAGGCAAATTATTACGTATATATGCTATGTGTTTAGTAGAACAGAATTAGAAACAAAACATCACAATCATAACAGCCACAAAGCAAGAAGTATCAACCCAGTGTCAAGACAAATATGTCTATATACTGAACAGCAAACAACAGAAGAAGAAACTATCTTTTCCCCTTGAACAATCTCTCCAATATAAATGTGAGCTGTTTTCCTATTCTCATTGCCACTGACTAAAAATTGGTTACTTGCCTTTAGACCAAATGCCCTTTGCACTAAGAAGCCTATTGAGAAAAAGAAGACAGACACCTTTAAATTATGGATCTGCAGACGGTTATAAGAAAACCATGGACGGTCAGAGAACCAACATGGAAACAGAAACTCACATGATCAGGAAGCAGAAACTCACCTGCTTTGGGCATGAGATGCAAATAAATGATGGACTTGAAAAAACTGTGCCTGACAAGGCTGAGGGAAGTAAGAAAAAAGGAAGACGACCAGATCAGGCAGACCAACAGGATCCAAGAGATTACAAGATTATCCTTGGATAAACTACAATTTATTACTGGGCCAAGATCAAGATGGAAGGCATTTATCCATGGCTTCGCTAAGAAGTGTGTCTGACTCAATAATAGCTACTTAACTAGGGACGATCCATCTGGAACAGCCTTGGTAAAATGTTTGCAGAAGGCCTCTAGCTTAGAACTGGAGAAAATGGGAAGCCACTTCAGTTTGTAAAAACTCATGTGATGCATATGTATTTATGAAAGGTTTGTAAGCTGCTTGGTAAGGATTGCAGGTAGGTAAATGTGCAATAGTTAGCCCCAATTATTACTTCTGTTAGAAGAATAGCCTGTCTTCTAGTCTGCCCACAGCTTCCAGGGAAAACATTGGGAGAATTTGGCTTCACGCCATGACACATTATTGCCATCTGGCTGTTTTGAATTCTTGCAAATTCTAAACACTAATCATGAAGCAACTGATAGCTATATGGGCCCTTGGGGAAAGAAAATGGTCAGGCCAATTGTCTAGTCATTCTGGCTTTGGCTAAAGCTAGTGCTCTCGGATACTACCACACCGGCCCATTATTTATTCTGGAAGAGCTGCAGTGGGGGGAAAAGGACAACGTGAAGGTAACTGACCAGCAAAGCAGGCGGGATCTTAAGAAAGGACTAGGGAAGAAAACGTTCACGAACAACCACAGTTGTTGCTCCCCAACTGCTGGGAGGGGAAATTCCCTTAGTTTTTCCGAATCTGCTTGTTGCAATCCTTGTTTCTTTGGCAGGACCTGATCAGTGAAGGATTTCTTCCGAGTTTTATTTTTTGCTTAGCTTTTGTTTTTGTTTTTGGCTTTGGGCCGTTTAATTACCCATTTTTATTTGTTTATGCAGAAGATTTATATGCAACCTGTCTTTTATTTGGATTGTGGGGGCTCGCAAGGTTACTAAAAAACCTGGAAATATACAACCAGAAAAAGAGCGTGGAACAATAAAAAGTAATAAAAAGCAGCCATGAAAAGTGCATGGGATTAAAACAGTGTGATAAAAATAGCATTATAAAAACAGCAACAGAAGTGCACAGAAATCAAGGTCTTCGCTAAAGGCTTTTTATGAGGAGCCAGAACAGGCCTTCTGCTGAAGGGAATTCCAGGAATTGGCCCAAGAGCTCAAAATGCCACCTCCCTAGTTCCAGACAGATGGACATCAGGGATTATTAGGACATGCCAGAAAGAAAAACAAGTCCGTACCATGAGAGTTCCCTATTTCTTGTCTAAGTTGGTTTAGAATCCCTTGTTGCATCGTGAATTTCTGAAATAGAGTAAAGGAATGACCAGAGAGGTGGTTGAGTATAAGAGAATTCGGTACGCAGATTATATCTTCTATTTTCATTGATGTCTCCGAGCCCTAATTGTACTCCGTGAATGCAAAGTTTGATCACTTTTCCTGCTTTGTATGAAGTGGCATAAATTGGAGGGGAGGCTATTAGATTCTAATACTGATGCTGCTATGTTTGGAACTTCAGGTGGTGTTCAGGGATTTTTGTTTAGCTTGGTGTAATAATGTCCTGAAAATCAATCAATCAATCAATCAATCAATCAATCAATCAATCAATCAATCTACAGAACGTACATGCTGCTCCAATTAATATTGACTCTGAGTCACCTACATACACTATCATTATAAATAAGATTAAAAATGTAGAGTGTCCAAAATATACAAGATAATTAACCACATAATACATACACGGGTTACTGCCAGAGATAAATAAATTACTTCAATTAACCCTCCCCACCCCCCACCCCCATATTACAAGACGTTGTGGTCCTTCACTCAAAACGTGTAGCCTTTGGACTAACATCAAATTTCCATACCTCTTAGGGATAGATATTTGCGGCAAATTGAGATTATGTCAAAATGAGGATGTGTGCAGTGGTGTCATGATGCAAATCCTACCCTTGTGTATTTATGTCCTGACATTTGATGCAAGTACATCAGTTGTAGAGTTTGCTTCATGATGTTGTGATGCACATTTTGTTTATTTATTTATTTATTTATTAAATTTGTCCCCCGCCCATCTCCCCCCAATGGGGGACTCTGGGCGGCTCACAACACATTAAAAACAATAAATAAATGTACAATTTATTTATTTATTTAAATATTATTAATTAAATAGTAGATATTTAGTTATTTACTAATTGTTCCCCCATGGATGCCTAGTGAGAGGGTTTTCTTGATGATTTCTCCTGCCCTGCTTATTTACCTGTCAAGTAATGTACACTGGCTCCAACTGCATGATTTTCATCATCTATGCTTCCTTTATTGGTAATTTAAGTTGTGGATTTCTCTAATTCTAATTTATTCACTCTGAGAAGGGTTTGACATTTAGGAATTTATGAAGTTGCATGGTTCCTACTGTAAGCTGTATTGGGAAGTTTGCCGTATAAAATGTATTAAATTAAAAATAATGAATTCTTACCCTATTGCATCAAATGCCCCCTGTCCCATGATGCAAAGACACAGAGGCTTTTAGATTATTATTTATTAATGACTGTTTATTCAGTTGATTTCTGTACTGTTTCCTGTTTTTAAACACATCTCAATGGAGCATATATAACGTTTAAATAAAATGTTACAATAAAAATCTAGTAATACACACTTAGAGCAATTAAAACATTTAATCACTAACAAAAACCTACTACCCACCAACAATGCTCGCTCGGGGAAATTCTCAGTCAATCGTATGATGGATTAAGTGACGGGATGTAGTCCTCCAACACTTCGCCATGAACAGAGCCTTTTTTGCAAAGCCCCTTAACTATAAGAGCTGTCCTAAGATATGACGTTACAGATGACATCTCAACAGAGGAACACATGCTTGGGCCAGAGAAGACCCCAGAAGTCCCAGATTCAATCACTGGTGTTCCCCGTGAAAAGACAGACACAGGATCCTGGAATGGTGCTAGCCATCAATCAACTATGTTCAGTTAAACAAGACGCTATCATGGAATTTTGTACCATGCAGACCAGAAATACATTTGTCATGAGTAAAATTGCGGTTAATTTTTCTGCAGTGGCTCCTATGCCATTTTGAGGATCAAATCCTTCTGGGGGCAGAGGCACAGATGCACCATGAACTACGTGGATGCAGATTTTAAACATTACCCCCAAAGCATAGGAACGCTCTGCGAAGGGCCTGCAACCCAGTGATTCAGGTAGCATTAAAGTAAGCTTGGATGAGTTGATGGAACACCGTGATAAAGATCTAATCCGCCCATTCTGTAATATTTCATTCACCCCGCGGAGTCTCGTGTTTTATTATACTCATTACCCCTTGTAGTATTTTGTATTCTGCAGGAAGATGTCTTTGCTGGGGATGTATTGTTTGTTGCAAATTCTTTCCCCATAGAATGGTGCTGTTTTGAATGCTGCATGTTCCTATTCAATCCTGCCTTCCAGAAGACATATTTAGGAATTACCTTTGCTCGGCAAAGAGCTGTTTCTGCTATGACAGCAGGTGGTAGTTTAGTGGCAATTTTAGAATCAAACATTGCTGTAAATTATGTACAGCACAATGGAATTTTACAAAGCCGTTTCTCTCTCTCTCTCTCTCTCTCTCTCTCTCTCTCTCTCTCTCTCTCTCTCTTAAATAAAAGAGAAACAGCCTCCCGATGGACTGGAGGGCCTACTTTGCTCATGTCAGGCTGTAATAAAATGTTCTTGCTGCCCTGTCCTATTGTGCTAATTCTTCAGCATCACAGTAATTTCATCTTAAATACATTTTTCATACTTGAATAAACTGATCACATAAGGGGCCAAGGCAAATCCGTGCATGAACTATTGGAAACACAGGCCGGCAGAAAATAGTTGGTGATTTGTTTCTAACCCATTAGGTTAAATTCAACGAATGTGTGCGGAAGTGCCTTTGCTCACGTGCATCCCTAGTTAGCTTTGCTTTCTCCTTCTACGACTCTTCTGCTAACCTTTTTAGGTTTGCTTTTCCAGTCCCTACATCCGTGGCAGATGGCAAGCTGCTGGGGCAAGATCTATCTCTGGGCAGTCTCAGTCACAAAACGAGGCCGCCAGCGGTGCCCGCTGCAAGTGGCCGTGATGCCCTTGCCTCGTGGCCAAAACCCGTGGCATTGCATGATGACATCATCAGGATGACACCACCACACACATTTAATCCTTCCCCCACCCCCAGCCTCTCCGTGGATGTCCGTGAAAGAAACTGAATGAATCTTGCTGGGAGAAACATGTCAACTGAGCGTTAGGGCTGATTTAAAACCGGCCTGTTGGGTTAGGGTAAAAAGTGTGGATTCGGTCACTTGCTGCACAAATCATGGTGATAATTTGCTGAACGATTTGCTTAATAATGGTTTATTGAATGCATCAAACGGACTGAGCTGGCCCAACATGCTTTGTTTGCGTGTGGGGATGCCATTCCCAGAGAATTCGTTCCACAGCTTTGGAGCAGTTGAGGCTCAGTCTTAGACTCTGACTTGGGTAATTTTACAATCAGGTAAGTTGAATTGATTAGGTAAGTCTAACAGATTAAGGTAAGGTAAACATGACAGTGAATTCTAGCTCATTACCTTTCAGATCGTTTGTATATTCTAGCAAGATGAATAAATCATTTCTGGTGAGGGGAATCAGCATGAACATGGCGGCATGTGGAAAACAGTCATTTGTTCAGATTTGACACACCATAGCATTGTTCAGCTACTTTACTTACTTTGTTGTAAGCTGGTTCTTTTGTACTGACATAACTGTAACATATTATAATAACAACTCATGATGAGAATGACAGTAAGGAGCTCAAAGGAATGCGTTTCAGAACAATGCACCGTTTCAAGATTACTTTTCTAAAAAATCCTACCACGTACAGACTGGCAGGTAAAACAGTGCCTGGTTACTTGAAGTCCCTGAACTGAGCTGAAATGTTGGCTTACCGTGGACACTTTACTGCACTTGCATTGCACCATTAATTGCCAGGAGCTATTTATGAAATATGGCAGTATTGCAAGCCTGATCAATATTTAAATAATTAATAAATAAGTGAGCGAGCAAGCAAGCAAGCACACAACAGCCACGCACAACCAAACCGAGCAGCTATGGGGAACTCAGGGCTTTACTGGGTAAACCAGAGTCCCTGCGTCGATGATAATTTGTAGCCATCAGCAGTTTCTGCATTAGCCGCTGCTCTTCCGGAGGGTCTGGCAATAGACTGCAGAACGGAGCACAGACATTAACCACGCGTGCTTCCTCCTGCAGCTCAAATAAGCCGATCCTTTACTCTACTCCCTTTCCTCACCGTTAAGGCCAGCTGCTTCTGATGCACCATTCAGAGCCAGTTTCTACCTTTCTTTACTCTCTCCTTTTGAATGCCCCCAACTTTGTGTTGTCACCTGAAATGGGTCAACCTGCTGGCGTATCTTGGCTAGGGCCAGGTGCTCTCAAGCGGTTGGCAGAAGAACCTTGGGATGTCTGGAGGATTAGGGCTGTAGGAATATTTGATTCAAAAGGGATCCAAACGATCAAACAGAACGGAACGCTGCACATTCATTCATCTGGATATTTTTGCACATGTCCAAAAAGGGCTTTCTCCAAATCATGGACATTCGGGTCGACTCAGCTGGGTTGTCCACACCAAACTGGATTGATTCAAACTGCCCAACTGAACTGAACTGATTTTCTGAATTCAATCAAACATTTGAATCTGATTTTGCCAGATTCACTCAAGCCTATGATGTGTAATGAACATATTTGTAGTATTGTGGTACTAGAGAGTCTTCCCCCCAAATACTCTCCATGTAGAAACTGCTTTAGATCCATTTTATTTCCCCCCCACTTTATAAAAAGTTTACGTGCACTTTTTTTAAACAATCCATTCGGCAGAACGCTTTTAAAACAAACATTTACAGCTTAATGCTTCTATGCAATTATAAACATTCTCTTCCTGGTTTTATTTCATTTTCATCCATTAAGGAAATAAATTGTAAATCATACAATCTTGTGTTGCTAATGGGGTTTAATGCATACGGGGAGCAGGGAGAGCCGAACACATTAAATAGAACAAATGGGTGGCTACAGGTCTTTTCTCTTTTGCGTGCAAGACCCTTTTGGTGATCATTCCTCAACTCTAGATTGGCTGCATTCATGCCACCCACGTACACTCAGTGCATGCCATTCACATACTAGTCTTATATACCAGCATTTAGACTGCAGCTAGTTTTTCTGCTATAATTCTTGCCATGAACAATGCAATCTCCCTGTCCTTAAATTGACTGGCTTCACCCAGCATACTAGATCAAAACCATACCCCTCTCCTTCTAGCCTAGTACAATATGTGAACCCAGCCACTCTGGTTTGTATACCTTGGCTTATGGCTTAGTGCATTCATGAACTCCAGCCAATAATTAATGGTTAAGCCATGGCTTAGCATGACTCTCAACTCTCCTACTGTGGGCTGGCAGTTTTATAAAAACAGGGACATCTGGAAAGGGTGGAAATAAATATGACATTTCAACAGGTTTTTGTGGAAGGGAAGTTTATATATTAGCAAACAACGATGGAGGTTCCAAAACCCATGTAGTGTATTGCATTATTTTATTATTTTGTATTATTATTATTATTATTATTATTATTATTATTATTATTATTATTATTGGGTTTGTTTTACAGCTTGACCTTTTAATTGATAATTAATTAATGTGTATTTATTTTTTAATTGTTTGTGGGTTTTGTTTTAATTGTGAGCCACCCAGAGTCACCCATTGGGGGAGATGGGCAGCATACAACTTTAATAAATAAATAAATAAATATTATTATTCTATTTTATCATTAATATTAGTACAGCTCCTAGAATCCAACTGGACTGAGAGGATAGATAAATCCCATAAATAAATAAGTAAATAAAGTTTTTATTTAAATCATTTTTAACGGATACAGTAATTAATTTAGGGGTAAATCAGCTATTTAACTTTTTATGGCATTTTATTTACAGTACATCCTGTCCTTTTGTGACCCCAGAGAAAAATAAATTACAATAGTTTAATAGGGACACATGAATTCCCAGCCCAGTTCAGAATTGGCCTGGTAATTACAAGCTTTCTCCACATCCATTAGGGATTACTTCTGAAAAGTCACTCCTACACAGAAACTCTGGCACAACTATGTGCTGATGGGCTATGTAAAAATTACCTATGACCTTGGCCCCTAAAAAATAGTTCCCAGTCATGGCTTTGAACAACTTTCCACAACCTGATGCCTTCCCAAAGTATGGTACTTCTGTATGTTGCTAGAATTCAAGTTTTTATGCTCTAGCTTTCTGCGCCTATAAACCTATTGACTGTTAGGGACAATAAATACAGAATGAGCAGAAGGTCTCTACACTTTGATCATCTTTCCTTGTCTAAAAAGTCTTACTTTGGATGTCTCTGTGTAACATTCCTCCGATTGGTAAATCACATTCTCAGTGATTTCCTCACTTCCTTCCTGAAATCTAGGTATTATTGATAATTAGACCTGAACTAGGACAACCATCATATAAAATGTTTATGTGAAACAAATCAAAAGCCTTGTCCTAAGTGGAGAAGATGTTGACCACACATCTGCTTGGTTGGGTAATACAGTCATATCGTTCCTAGCAATCAATGTATTTCATTGCAAATAAAGCATTACATGTCTTTTGGAAACATGTCCACAAAACAGGGTGACAACCCACAGATATACAGAAGTTACAGCATATATTATGAAGCAGACAGATGAGAATCCCCAAGTCCCAGGTAATGTCAAACTCTGAGGATTTATTAAAAGCTCTTGGCTTGAAGACAGTTTTAGTTTTGCAATTGGATATAGAGTAGAGAGAGAATACAATCGCCTGCTATGATAGCAAGGCTCAGAAAACAGTTATAAGGGCAAAAAGGCCATAGAATAAACCACAAGGATAAGCAGCCAAAACCTGCTGCCCTTCCATGGCCAAAGTGGAAGTGAAGATTTTGGAGGCTGAGAAGCTGCACCATCCAGTAATGATCAGAGCTAACAGAGTGCCAGGGATCCCTCTGAAAGAGCATGAACAGTACAGGTCATTGACTAATAAAAACAGAAGGACATTCTCTCAAGGCTTTTGCTAATGAGCATCGGGGGTTAGCAGCAAAGACAATACAACATCAGACCAAGGAGAGAAAGAGGGGTGAAGTGCATGGGGATGGAAAGGTGTAAAAGATGAAGCAACAAGGAGTAGGTCAGTGGCTGAGGCCAGAAAGGGCTGCTTTTCCATCATGGTGCCTACATCATCCAGTTGGCTACCTTGCTGATGGCCTTCTGGAGGCTTTTGAAGTTTGAGCTTTTTTAGATAGTGTTGAGGGGAATGGTTCTGATTGTTGCTACCTGAGTATCCATTTTTAATGATTTGGTTATTGTTGTCAGTGTTATGACTAAGTATGGTGTCATTCATATTGTATTACACTTTATTGTTATTGTATTTTAATATGTTGCCACGAGTCTTGAAATTTGGTGGTATACAAACATGATACATAAGAGTCAAATAAATAGTGCTTTTACATTCTCAGGGCACACCCACAGGACTCTTTTGCACTAATGCCAAAGTAATGTTACATTCACGTTCCCATGACATCGTTGCTTATAAACAACTGGGCTAACTAACTTCCAGCTCATTTGCAGGACAGCAGCAATCACTGTTTGCAGCAGTCACATGAGGCTGGAGGCAGGCAGTTTGCCATCGGTGGGAACTCCTGGAACTTGTAAAATTGTGCAAAATGGTGGCTTTATAGCTGCCCCTCATGATAATTCTCTGTAGCCTTTCAAATTACTCTAGAAAAAAATGCTGTATGAGCTAAGAGGGAGGAGGAGGAGAAGGTGGCATTCACATTTTATGTGATCCCCTATTAGCTAGCTGGCTGGCGGAAGGACTGATTGACCTTCCCAGAGATTGTCCTGATTTGTGAAATGCCACCAAAAGGAAAATTGTTGGTCAATGAGATTTGGTATCTGAATTTTTTCAGAGCAAAACTGTAGCTGTATGAAAGTGCCACTAGGGAACCATTGTATCAGAAGTCTATGCACTCATAAAACAAGAGCCTTCTTTAAAAAAAAAAAAATCCAGATGTGTCTACTTCCAGCATAATCTGTCAGGAATGTTTATGGTGGAGAAGAGTTGTTATGTGGAAAATGTCAGGAAAAAAGAAGGAAGAATGGAGGGGAAAAGATCCTGCACAGCTTAGTTCCTACATCCATTTGACCACTCCATGGATGTTATGAAGTGAACTACGATTCACAAAAATGAATGCCTTTTAATTAAAGTTGTTAGCCTGAAAAGATGCTACCAGACTCTGATTTTTGGTTACCAATTTACAGTAAGTTTCCAGCAAAAGATAGGCTTGAAGGATCCATATGGTAGAATGATAAGTTCCCCTTTGGGCATCAGGAATTGCTCCCAACTGGGTCTTGGCTTCAACTGGAACAATCAACTTAGGGAGTGGGAATATTTAAGGAATAAGCATACAATAGAACATTTTACAGCATTTGGTTACATGGCTGTACTTGCTATCTGTGTAGGCTAAACAGAAACTCCTTTACCAAGATAATATATTGTGTGCTGGGGAAAGGCAATGGGAACAACTGGAATCAAAATGCTCTTACTCTTATTATTATTTTAATGTCTGGATGCTGAGCCAAATATAGTCGTTCTAGCAAAGCAAGACTTCAAACTCATACCTATTTCATTTGCTTCAGCAAAGCGTGCGTGAATACCCCTTCTTTCCATTCACAACATTTCAGAGGATACTTACTGTAGAGAGAAAAATACTGCACAGGTGGATAAGATCACCATGGGTAACAGGCTGTAGCCTAGCACACTTGCTACACATCCATGGGAAACACCTACGATGCTCATCAGATTCAACAAAGCATGGATTGCTATGCAGCCAATAACACTGGTGCCATAAACGTAGCCAAAATGGACTTTTCCTGCCTGCAGAAATGAGCAAAGAGAAGAGCGTGTCACTGTCCCAATGCCAGTTGGGCTAGAGAAGAAAGGCTGTCATATTCTTCAATATAAGGAAAAATATCGGTCTGAGGAACTACAATGTTTTAAAACTCACAGCTCATTAAACTTTGTAAGTCAAATGTTATCTATGCTATCAAGAGAATGTATACTAAATATATATGTATAGAAATGTTGCTACACTTTATTCTGAGGAAGAAAGTAGGATGTTGATTAGTTAGCAAGATTGAAAAATAAAGGAGGATATAGAGAAACATACAAGAAAACTCTAAGTTGTCATAAGATCTTCTTTATGCATGATAACTCACTCAGAAGAGAATATAAGCTCTTCTTAAGCTGTTCTCCCAATCCTCCTCCTCCTCCTCTTCATCTATGCAAAATATTATTTGATAAGGTACAAAAGGTAGTCATCAACAGTCAAGCAATCCCTTCCCTTCCCTTCCCTTCCCTTCCCTTCCCTTCCCTTCCCTTCCCTTCCCTTCCCTTCCCTTCCCTTCCCTTCCCTTCCCTTCCCTTCCTCAGATTGGTATGATCTCCAGTACTCAGGACAGTTTTTCTGTTGCATACACATTAATAGCATTACAGTGCTAAGATCTCAAACCCATTGCCACAAGATTTTAATCCAAAGCCTGCCATGAAAATATGAAGGACATTTTTAAGTGTGAAAGAAAATGAGTGGGAAACCATTTTTCCCAACACTCATATTTCCAACACTAACAATTTTGCTGCTGGCATGTTATCGGTGTATAACACCTTTAGTGTAACAGATTACTATCTACTTCCTCTGCAATCATTAAAGGCTTTCAATAGACTTAGCATTTTCAATTTGGGTCGACACATTTGATCCACAATATTTTCTACAGATGTTGTACATAACACAATGCCAGCAATAACCAGCCAATATTGTTCCAGCTTGTTTGAATAATTGACAAAGCAACATTTAGCAGCATAATCTAAGATTAACAAATTGCTATGCCAGAGGCAGAAGAAGGTAAGATTGTGGCTAAATGAAAACTTGCTTTGATATACTACTTGATGCAAGCGATGGAGGGCATTAGAAAGGAAGAAGGTGAAGCTGGAACAGCTCCAGTCAAATTGGTTTTATCTCCTTTAGTTTCATTAGAGTCTTATTTTAAATGAGGGCAGGAGTAGGCCGTGAAAAAAAATCCACTGAATTGAAGCTTTAGGCGTCTGATTGAGTTTATTTATTTTTTTGGATTTTTAGATTGCTGCAATTGTGGGACTCTCAGCAGTTATATAAACAGGAGCACACTTAATTTTTTTCCAAGAGTAAGAATTCATGATCTAACCCTCAGACAATCACTCTCATGTAGAAAAGTCCTCAGTCCTGAACTGAACTAAAGTATAGCAAAGATGTCACGGCCTTTCTCGGGTTGGTGATAAATGTGGCCAGATACTGATCCATAAGGCCAACAGTTCATAATTTTTCTTTGAAGGGTTGGACTTGTTCTGTCCCAATATATTAATACACCAACTGCCCAAGTTGTCTGATCTTTCATATTTTTGAGACAATAAAAGATAGAGCTCATGATTGCTTTAAGGATATTTTAATGCAAAACTTTAATCCCTGCTAACCTGCCATTGGTCATGCAAAAAAGCAAAGTGAGTGAGAACCAGTGTTGGAAGAGACTCAAAATATAAAAACTGCATCTCACTTAACTTTTCAGATTGTAGGCACCGTCTCTAAGTTAAATCCCCAGTCTTACTCTGTTTATTAATCCACAGTCCTTTACACCTTTTTTCATTTAAATCAAATCCCCTTCTGAAAGTTAACGATGTCAGAGTACGCTATTGTCAATAAGTTCCAAGATTAATTGTTTCAGCTAGCAACGCTGAAGGCAAAGAAGGAAGGAATCCCCTGACAAGGGTTATAAAAACCTACACGAAGTATCTCAGGCTGACTGAAATATCGGAGTCAATGATTGACAGATAAGCACCCTTAGAGCTGGTAAGTCTAGCGTACCAGGAGCCATGTTGCTCCAAGGGCCAAGCAGAAAACCAAAGGCCCGGTCAGGTCTGTCTCATTCATGATGCTGGCTTCAGCAGGCTTCATTGGGTTTAGCACTGTTAATGTTTTTTGCCAGATATGACTGAAGTTGATTCCCAGCTCTGCAACAGAAAACAGAAAAGAGTTCATCCTTTAAGGGAAAACTTTTGTGCAATGGTGCCTCAAGGAGCTTGAGAGACCAAAGAAGAAAACAGCCAGTTGGCTGTGGATGTTCTAACGACCCAAAGGATATAGTACAACTTAATCTGGACTCCAGCTGGGAGGTGTGGGTTACTAAATTATGAAAGTGAAATCCATGTCAAATTAGAAAAGGGAAACTGTGCAAAAATGATAAACTCTAGGACTATTAACTGGGCTGTTTAAATGTGGACAACCATGAGATGTCAGCCAAGAGTGACCATTCTCAATGTTTCTTTGCTACATTCTGCATTTGAAGGACCACCTTTTCCCAGTTTCATCTGCCCAACCCACCAGATCGGGGAGGCAGGGTATGTTACGGATCCTGCCCCCCCATTAAGAAGGTCATCTAGTGGGACCGAGAAGAAGGGACTTCTCCGTGGTGGCTCCTAGTGGAACATCATCCCTGTAGAGATAAGACTGGCCCCCACCTTGATGCTCTTCCACAAGGCCCTGAAGACATGATTTTGCCAGCGGGCCTGGGGGTCCCAGGTTGATCCGGAGCCCATCAAATGGCTAGTATAAATATGTTGTTGTCTCCAGGGGGGTGGGGTGGGGCTGTAGTGGGTTTTGTATTTGGGGTTTTTATTCCTGTAAGCCACCCAGAATCACCATGAGTCAGTTGGGCAGCCATATAAATTACTTAAATAAATAAAATAAATACATAAATTCTTGTGGCCACCTCAATTTTTCCAGGCCAGATATGGTATGCTTTGATTTATGAAGTGCGCACACACACACATCTTTATCAAATGAACAATTAATAACTTTAAAAACATGAATGATACCAAAGCTGTATGATCTGTTTCTCTTGTAATTGGTATAAAATATGGATGAAACAAGACATACTTAACTAAAACCACTGTTGGACTTGCATTTTAGGTACAAGCTTGTTAATGGAATTGGGGCTGCCTTACTCATTTGATTAACAATTGACTCTTAGCTTCCATTTATTTAACTTTCTGCTTTGTTTCTATTTTTTTTTTTGTAATAACTTTATTAAATTTTTAAGCAAAAAAGATAAAAACTAACAGAAACTAATATTAATATGAGGAAAAGAAAAAAGGAAGGGAGGGAGGGAGGGAGGCAAAAGTGCAGAAAAAGAAGGAAAAAAGAAATATAAAGAAATGACTTCCGATTTTCTTTTATAAGAGTTATAAGTACAAAATTAAATTGAACTCTTACTCTATGATTACAACATAACTTTCATTTTTTCTATCATCTACTATTTTTTCTAATCATCAAACCCATATATCTTTACTTCGTTTTTTTCTGTTTCACACAAAAAGTCAAAAAGGGGTTTCCAATCGGCATTAATCAGTGTCTTTTCTCTAATCAAAGCTGTCAATTTAGCCGTCTCAGCAAGCTCCATCATCTTCACCATCCACTCTTCCCTTGTGGGTATTGTCAAATCTTTCCACTGTTGTGCATATACAAGTCTTGCTGCTCAAGATACTGTTTTGTTTCTAGAAGCTGATGATCCGTTTTAACAGAATGGAAAGTAGGTGATGCTTGGATTCCCACGCGTGTGACACTGGGGTTCAATACTGACATATCTGTGAGTAGCTTACTACAAACCTGACTGGCTTTTTAGTCTACCTTGCATGACAAGCACCTGATAAGCCTCATGCATGATGGTATTTGTAGTCTGGGTGGTCACTATAGATCCATGCTGACCATATTACCCTAAACATGGAAGAGTCAGCTTCAGTTCCAAAGGAGCTCAGTTCAGACCTGCAACATTTAAAGTCTTCTCACTTAAGGGCCATGTTCAACTCCTCTTTGGAGTTCAGCTGGGCCCTTACAGCTCGTTCCTTCTCCTGGAACGGTACAATCTCAATTTTCAAGATCCATTTTCCAAGTCTCCCACCTGTGCTCCTAATAAGGTACTGTGCCGTGAAGCCAGCTTACTTAAAATAGAAAGTTTTGTCTGGACTCACCTCTTTTCTTACTCTCTTAGGCTTCTTTTTTCCCCCACTGGCCCGGCTGTACTAACTCTGGTTGACAGCTTCAAGTCTTCCTGGAGCCAGGCACTTCACAAAAAATTAAAATCTTTTGGCTTTTCCTGGGCTGCCATCCCCCAGATGGGCTATGAACGTGCCTTAGCCTATCTTAAGCAGCACACTATTGACTTGGAGTTATAAACAGACCATTCAGACTTGCCCAGAAATGTTTATTTGAGCCTCTCTGCTCATCTCCTCCACCCTGACAGGCACCTCAGTTGTATCACAGTTCTCCAAATCAGAAGAGCTTTATCTTTGGCCAGGTTTAACACCCTTCCCACAACATCCCTTTTGAGCAGGGACTGTGCCCTGCAGCAGAGGAGCAATCAAAACACTAGATCACATTATATGATACTGCTCATTCTATGCTCACGCTGTCCAAGAATTGTTCCCACTTTTAGTCAAGCACCCCAGTTGCCTGGACTCCCTGTATCTCTAGGCGCTGTAATCAGACCCATCTGACTGCACCTCGCTGAAGGTTGCTAAATACTGCTCTACTGTTTGTACAACACGCCACAGTCTTTTTTCCAATAGTTCTTAGACATCTCCCATCTGGCTCTGTTGAACATCTATTTTAGCTGTATCTATTTTTTTTAAAAATAGTCTGTCTATGGTTTATGAAAACAGGATGTTCAAGCTTGTTATTCCACAGATCCCACAGTTAATGTCAATTTCATCCTTCCTTCATCTTATATCAGCAAGTTATTGGCTTAGGAACTCAAGTAATTGCTCCAAAACCTTTAACTAACATGACATTTCAAAGAAAGCAATGGCGGAGGGCGGAGCTGGCGTCGCGGCGATACGGCGGGGGATCCTGGGCTCCCAGGATCGCAGCTGATATCTCCTCCCCCGGACGGTCCCGATGGACCTAAGCCGTCCCGTAGAGATGGCGAACGCAAAGGGCGCGTCCCGCGGATCTCAGGGACGCCGCAAGTCCCAGATCGATCCCAGGAGAAGCTCTTGAAGCCGGCGGAGGAGAGGCAGCCAAAAATGGCTGCGAAAGCCGGGACAGCTCCAAAGGAAGATGGAAGAGAGGGGTGTCAACTGGGTGAGATGGACTTTTACTATTCAACTATTCTTAGAGAACACCTTAAGCAACTTAAAGAGATTTTTAAAAGTGAAGAAAAGTGGATTAAGCGGCGAGATTGAACCTTATAAAAAAAAAAGGGGAGAAAATTTTTCTTTTCAACTTTCCCTTTTTAGTGGAATTGACAAGATGTTTTTCTTTTAAAAAAATATATTTTTAACTGGATTGGCTTTCTCTTTTTAATACTCAATAACTCTTTATTTTAAGCCTTTTTTCTTTTTTACTAAGATTTCTTTATTGTTATAAGAAATTTATATTTTTTTGACTTTGAAATGGGGAAAGTGGAGTTAAGAGAAAGTAAATGAAAGAAAGTTGCACTGCCATCCAGAGGCTCGACTTAGTGCTTTCTTTTTTCATTGTGACGCACGCTCAAGGACTCTGTGCTTTCTAAAAAGATAGTGGGATGTGCATGTTTATACAGGTGCCATCCGTAATTATAAACAAGAAAGTGGAGTTGAAAGCGATTTTGAAAATACTAAGATGGAAAGTTTGAGCTAGTCACAAGAGTTCTGATTAGTGGCAGTAGCTCTTCTTTCTGCTAGAAGCTCTGCTTTGCTCTCTATTCCCCCCTCAGTTGGATTTTTTTTTTTTTAAAGAGACTTAGTCTTTCCCCTCCTTTCTTTTTCTTTTTATTTTTCCTTTTTTTTTTTTTTTCTCCTTTTGCTTCTTTTTTTTTCTTATTTTTGGCAAGAACAAAGATAAAGAATCCTTTGACTCAATGAAAGTTTATCAAGATAATAGACTATACGAGAAATACAATGCAGAAAAAGATCTTTAAACTATTGAGGATGACTGTAAAAAATTGGAAGAAGAGCTGCAGAAATTCTTTAAAAAAAAAAAAGAAAAAGAAAAAAAGATATTAAAGCTAAAATGGACTTAATTAAACATAAAATGGGATCATTGGAAAAGGAAGAAATAGTACAAGAAATCAGAAACATTAAACAGAATTATTGTGAGGCCTATAAACTGAGAATTAAAAGGGTTAATCAACTGATAAATGAAGAGAGACAGATTTGTTCTTGGCACTGAGGGTGAGAAAAAGATTATACAAGATCATAATGGAAAATTGTACTAAGAGAATGCATAAAAAGAAGAAGTAAAACAATATTGAAAGAAACCACTGCAGATGTTTAAAGAAAAAATCAGGGGAATACAACAATGATGGAACTGACAGAAGCTTCCAAAAGCAGAATGTTCAAAAGGACATTTATTATTGCTTTCTCTTATCCAATAATATAGAAAAAGGAATAAACAGCTAGATATTTTGGGATATTGAATGAAAAGGGTGAACTCAAAATTATGCAAGCGCTGGAATAAAGTATAAATCTGAGATATATAGTTAAAAATTCTATAACATGTAGTGAAGAATCTGGTTAGAACTGTAACCTGGTTAGAACTGTAATTGATACTGTAACTGATATTGGTTAGAACTGTAACTCTTAAGAATTGGGAAAATTAAAAAGTACTTATGCAGGAGGAAGTTATTGAAAATTATGGAATGTGCAGAGATGAGTTAAATTGAGATTTGAAACTAGAGTAAGAAGATAAGTAATTTTATATGACATGGGATTTGTTTTTACTAATGATTAGATGAGAAAATATAGTAATGTAATGGATTAGGAAACTTTATAATAGAAATTTGATATTAATTATTATATATATACACATATAATAGATAGATGGAAATGTATTACTAATCCTATTGAAAGTTAAAATTTCTTGTAATATATGATTTTATAGATTAGCTATGAATGATTAATAATTGTTAATTGATAAGTATACAAGTATATTTTGAATAGATGATATGAGAATTTAAGATTATGAAAGGGGCACCAACGAGTTGGTAACTGGTTGACACACGGTATAAAATGGAAGATGCTTTTTTATGCCTTTTTATGTTTTTGTTTGTTCATGTTTGTTTTGTGTTTGTTGTAAAAATAAAAAAAACATTAAAAAAAAAAAAAAGAAAGCAATGGCAAAAAGACCAAAGAGTCAAAATTATAAATGTTAAGTTGATCCAGGGAAAATCAAATTCAGTTTTTAGTTGTACAGAAATTAAAAAAAAAACACTTCAAGGGAATTAAGTTGATCAAAGACAGCAGTATTATGTAAGACCCAATGTACTCCCCACATGAGAATCCCATAATGCAACCTTCTCATGAGTAAGGGGATCAAAACGACACCTGTGATCCAACATTTTACATCTATGTCTTGCAGGGTTAAATGCAGCTATTGGAAGCAACCACTGAACACAAACTTTCAAGTTGAGCCCCAAGAAAAGCTGAACCTATAACAGAAGCTAAAACTAATATCTAATGTGGAACTTGAAAAATTGTGAAAACTCATGCTTTCCAACAGGCAACTACAATTTATGTAATGAGAATCTTAATGGATCAGTAGCTTATAAATTATCTTAAAATTGAATGAAGAAATGGAAGTAGGAAGGCGTCTTAAAATACAAATCAATCCTAGACTTCAAATTCATAATTTATCTTTCTACCCATGATAAATTTATATTTAACAACCAAGAAGGCTTTCCAGGGATCATTACAATGAGATAGATAAAAAATTAACAGAGTTTAGCATGATTTGTAAATCCAGTTAATATTTCTTTTGCTTAACATGGTTGTAAGGCTAAGATTGCCGTGACCACATATGCTACTCAATTTTTTTCTCCAAGGAGGTTGCTCTGAGGAGTAGGTTTCAGCTAATGGACTGAGATACTAACTCTATTTTCTATCCTAGGGATTTGTAGAAATAAAGATGGTGCAGATCACAAAATCCTGCTGAGATATCATAAAATAAGCAGTGCAGTTTCTGTGTCTTTTTCCCTGTAAGTAAGTCAACATCATTTAAGGAAAGTTACTCTTAAGTAAATGAGTATAGGATTGCACCCTAAGTATCTCAACTAGAGATTCTGAATATAGGATTTTCACCTCTTTGAAATATCAAACATAGTGGTTTTATAGTAAAGTAGATTCACTGAGACTCACAGGAACTTTTTCAAGTTTTGGATTAATCGATCATGAAAAAAACCTATGGAAATTTATTATAAAATATGTAAACAAGATTATAAGAAGCGTTTATTAATTATAGGTATCTTAGCATGATATCTGATTATGCAATATAAATACAGAGGGAAAGGCAATGTGATGAAATCTGAATGCAAAATTTATTGGGTTGCTGTCATCTAGAGGTAGTAAAGTGTATGATGTATGTGCCATAAATATGACTTAATGGCTTTATTTTCCATGCAAATGGTGGTGCTGCCATTTCGAACATAAACATGTGTCTGTGATACAAATGCAAGACAACAAATTAAATGGATTTTCCCCTCCCTTTTCTGATGTGGCCCCTTCAGACAACATTCGTTTTCAACATATTTCACCTTGAATTTTGACTGTATTAAGATCAGGCTAGTTACAACTTCATTGCAGCTTGTCTCAAAAAGAAATATGCAAATGCAGAAGATCATTGGATGACCCTTATGGGCTTCTCATGCTGGAAAGGCAGAACTCTGCACATTCCATGTACATGAGAGCTGGTATGTTATAGAGTTTAAGGAGCTGGACTGACACCAAGAAGACCCAACATGAAGTCCACCCTTAGCCATGGAAGCTGACTGGGTGGCTTTGGATCAGTAACTCTTTCCAGCCCAGTTTACATCACAAGGATGGGAAAAATTAGGAGGAGGGACAACTCTGTACGCCATCTTGAGGAGATTAATTTTGGGCCAGATGATCCTTGTAGTCCCTTCCAACTCTACCATTCTATGATCTTGAGCTCCTGGAGCAAAGGTGGGATCTAAATCAAAGAAGTAAATATTTCCACCTTCAGGTAAAAGTTTAGCAAAGGGGAGATTCTCTAAATAATCCTGTGAATATGTATTTTATAGAATTCATAGTGTTATTGAACATTAAATATTACGGGGCGGGGGATGTGTTGGGGGCAGGGGGAAGGCAAGTGAATTATTTAGTAGCACAGAATCTGTGAGGAGTATTCCTAGTTTCTGCTTTACCCAGATCTGCCAGAACATACGCACTGTATAATGAAGTGTTTTGAGTTTGTACCTTCAAGCAAAGGTGGCTCTTCATCAAAACTATCAGAGTAAGTATTGCTGGATGGAAACTGAGAAGCATCTGCTGGTTGGAAGATCTGGCCCCCAAGTGGCTGAGAAGCAGAGGCATCGGATTGCGGCACAGCCCCCGTCCAGAGTCTGGGACAAAGAAAGCATTAAGAAAAAGGCACTGCTGGAACGAAGAGGCATGTCCAGTGGACGTTTCTTTAGACTGTATGCATGCCCCCATGTCTACGTTAGCATACATTGTTCTCTATCCCTTCCAGAATTAAGACAACTGAAGCTGCTAAAATAACTTCCCCAATATCTGGTACTATTTCACATAATCTTACTGCCCAAAACATACATCGATGCTGCTTATCCTTAGGGTGGGAAGCATCTTCACGTGATTTCCCCACAAACCATTTTGATAAAGGGATCATGAAGGAATCATGTTGACCAGCTAGAGGTGAGGATCTTTTTAAGGTGACTGGGATTATATTTCTTTATTTCTTTAGACAATGTATATGGCTACCTTTCTTATGTTCCATAACTCTGGGTGGCTCACAGCAGCAACAAAAAAAGCATGTGCAAAAGCAATACAAAACCAACATCCCAAAAATTAAAAATAGCACCCGGCACCCTCAAGCAATGCTACTGAATAACAATAACAAAAATTACTGGGCTCCAGTGTCATCTGATCCCAATACTTGGGGGAAGAGTCAACTTTTCAAGCCTTCCCGAAGGTTAGAAAGGTGGGGGGCTGCTGAATCTCAGGAGGGAGGGTCTTCCACAGAGGAAGGGCCACTACTAAGAAGATGCGCTTCCTTGGTTCCACTAGGTGGCAACCCCCAAGGGAAGGGACGTGGAGCACACTCACTTGGAATGGGCAGATACCTTCAGAGATATTCTCCTTCCTAAATAATCGGAGACTCCTAATATACAAAAACAGTCCCAGAGTACCAGTGGAAGTACTTCACAGAGAACAAAAAATGGCAACAGTACTAAGTATGTATCCCTGCCAAAAGAAAATACATTGAAGATGGGGAAATCTGTCCACTGATTTATGGATACTACAGTTCTGTATTTTCCCATCCGACTACACAAACCATGATCGTAATATATCAGACAATATTAGAGTCCTCCTCGGTCAAGTAATTCTAAGCCTGGCCATCTGTGGATTAAGGAAGAACTTTTGAATGAAAAAAGATATTATAAAAATATTTCATATTGGAAATTAAATGTTAACTGATATCTGACAATAAAGGTATCAGATATGAACACAGTAATATCAAATGCCATAGATAATGTGTTAATGCAAAGGTTAGACCTTCAAAATCTCAATTTTTCTCCTCAAGCTACTTAGCAACGTAATCTACAATTTGTGCTAAAGCTTGATATTTTTAGCAAAATTGGAATGGCAGTGTATGAAACGTAATGTTTGCTTCGTTTCTGAGAGTCAGCCTTTTATGCTTTCATGCACACAGTTGAATTCATTTCCTTTTCATACTTCGTTTCAGCTTTATTTATGTTTAAAGTTCTGAATTTTCTAGACCAAGGAGAAGCAAACGTTTTAGGCAAGGGTGGATTTCCATTTTTCAGAACGTGTGATGGCCTTTTCCCAAGTACCTGTTGTGAGAGAGCTTTCCCAATCATAAAATGGCAGCCATAGTAGTCATGGCCAGTCCCCAAATGCCTACGAAGTGGCATACGGTAGTTGTCCAGTAGAAGCCACAATGATATCACATGTATCATGGCATCATCGGACATTTACATGATGTCACAAGGCGTGCAATGTCACTTGCCCCCCTCCCCAGAGACACCTAGGCAATCTGGGGAGCTTGCTCCTCGTAGCCTCTTCTAGCACCTTCCCAAGGTTGCCCTTGCTATTTTGAGGATCGGGCAGGAGAATTAAAATATGATGGGGCAGGAACCAAGCAAGTACTAAGAGAGGTATTCATGAATGAATTAGTGTCCACCAACAGCACTGTTTCTACTTTTTAAGTCAGTGTTTCTCAACCTTGGGAACGTTAAGATGTGTGGACTTCAACTCCCCACTATGGGAAACTATCCCAACTATCCATCTCCCCAAGCGAGGGAAGAAGAACCAATGGACCAAGGGCTTCATTCTGTATTTCTATATATTTCTATATTTCCTTTTCCTCTTTTTAAGGTAAATGGACTACATTATTTTATTAGGCCAGTCAGCTGATAAACCTTACAAGGTCCTAAATGCTGGGCTGTTTGACTTGATTCCTTCCTTTAACAATGAAATAAGTACTGTAAAGCGTTCAACTGTGAAAATAACTAGGTTTAATGTTGTAGATGACCAAGATATACTCTATTTCGTTGCAGATTAAACGCCATGCTAAAATTAAATCACAGATATTCTCACTTTTTACCACTGTAAATAGTTCCAGAATCTTCGGGCCCATTAGAGCTTTCCTCTTGATTGTCAGCCATGTAGTTTGACTGGTAAAAATCGATATCGAATTGCAGAAAGTCTGACATTCTAAGAAGATTAAAAAAATAAAAATACAAGCACTGAAATGTTAAATGTTTTACACATGTACAGTTTGCAGCAAAAATTACTTATATAGTTTATTTCTGTGTTGCTCCAGAATTAAAGTAAATAATTTATACATTATTCTAGCCCATGGCTTTTAAACTCATTGTTTTACTGAAAATACCACAAGTGGTTGGGTTCACACAATACATTAAACCAAAATCAAATTAACTACGCTTTGGTGTATCTTGCAGGAATCACACTTTTTGGGTGTTTCAGAGGGATTTAAATGACACTGCCAGGTCTGTGGACGCAACACACTGAATCACAACGTAGCCACCTCCCTTTTAGGCTAAAATGTTTTGCAAAACCAATCCATGCAGTTAATTTATGAGGCATTAAGTGAACCCAGAAAGAGTAGATTGAACCATGGTTAGGTTAGGAGCACCACTGCTGCAAAATGGTCATACTCCTTATTTCTTCTGTCTTCAGAGTTCAAGAATGTAGGGCTGTTCTCATACTGTCAGTGCAATGGTTGAGTCTATCTGTCTATTATGGACTTGGTGAGCACTGTAACATGGACCACCAAACCACTGGATGGTTCCCCCAGTTCTGCATAGTTCTATCTCAGTCTTAAATTAGGATATGGGAAAATGACCATCTGATTTTGCACTGGTCCAGGCCTATGCAGTGTTTGATTAGCCTTTGATTCAGCCTTCCCTAATATGGTGTCCTTCAGCTGAGTCCCTTCAGAGGGATTCCCAGAATCCTTGGTCTTCATTCATGCCAGCTAGGGATTCTGGGATTTGTTGACTCAACACCCCTGGAGGAGCTGAAGGTGGGCAAGGCTTTATAAATGTATAAAGACAAAGAAATGCAAGGAAGAACTTGAGCACATTTGTACAATATATAATCATACTTTATAAATTTATAAAATATGATCAATATTTAATTTGGGCTACTTAAAAATCTACTGTTTATTCCATATTTATTTTCATATCTGTTTGCCTGGTTGCCTGTCGTCAGACTAGTCTGCTTCAACCTTATGCTTTCATTGATTAAAAATATTTTATACCACAGTTATGCTATGCACCAATTTTATTTCTTACTAATTAACAAATTGTGTTTCCAAATATAAAACAAACAAAAAAATCTGATTTATTTTTAATAAGTATAATAAATTAGGGACTTTTTATTGGAAATGTGACATTTCCTATAAATTATGCAGAAGTAAAATTATGAGCCGGAGTGTCACCATTCCTAAAACACCTCAGGTTAATATTTTAAAATTTAATCATGCTTCATTAATATTTCTTGGAAGTACCAAATCAAATCAAAACCAAACCAAACCTTCCACAAGCTGTTTTTCCTCATTTAAGATGTTTGAAACCTGTAAACAGCTGCGATTTACAAAACCAGTATAACATTTATATTTAAGGAACGTACCTTAAGAACTGTAGTCACAACTTTTCTACAACAGATTCAGTTTACGGACGTAGAGCAGAATCCAGCCAACTGTTTCACTATATTAACCAGGGTGATCTTGAGCTATTTATAACATCCTAAATTTGGCCTTCCGACAGATGCATGACAGGAAGAAAGGCATTTGGTGCCAGAGGCAGCATTTCCAACATGATTTACTTGGCAACACTAATAAATGAAAGAGGAAGAAGTCACCCCACAGTGTTTCAAAGATCAGTAATTTTTGCTCTTGAATCTAAAGACCTCCTTGTCTGATACAGAAGAAACCAACAGTTGGGTATCTTTCAATTTACACAAAAGAGGGAATATTTGATGGGGTAGTGTGCCCTTCAGGAATGCACCCCCCCCCAAAAAGTCATATTTATAAAAACTCATGGAATCATAGGATCAGAAAGGTTCTTGGAGTGTTCTAGTCCAGCCTCATACCCAGGGCAAGAATCTTCAGATCATCTCAGACACATGGCTGTCAACCTTTGCTTCCAAGAGCCCCACCACTGAATAACTCTCACAGTGGGGAAATTCCTCCTTCTTTTAAGTTTGGATCTCCTCTGCAAAGCTTCCGCCTGTTTGTCCTAGACTTTCTGTTGGGTGCTATGGAAAATAAATTCATGGTATGCTTATATTCTGGCAACCAGATCTGGACATGGTCTGACCAGTGCGGCATAGAGCAGAGCTATCACTTCCTGTGATCTTGATACCACACCTCTTTAGATGGAGCCCAAGATTGCATTGGCTCTTTTGGCAGCTGTAGCACACTGCTGGCTCATGCTTAACCTGTCATCTACCAGGTTGCCCAGGTCCTTCTCACAAGTGCTACTGCCAAGCCAGGTACCTCCTATCTTGTATTTGTGCATCTGTTTTTCCTACCTAAGTGCAAAATCTTACCTATCTCACCATTAAATTGCCTATTGTTCGTTAGGGCCCAATATTAAGTCTCTCAAGATCCTATTCAGTCTGGAGCCTATTTTCTGAAGTTAGCAATCTCCCCCCCCCCCCGCCCCCGCCAGCTTTGTGTCATTTCCAAATCTGATGAGCATCTCTACTATCACCTTATCTACGTCATTTATGAAAAGTTACTACGCTACTTCTCAGTGACTAAGATCTGAGGTTGCCAATTGAAATCTCACTTATAAAATGATGTATAGGCTGAGGAGTGTGTAGAGAAACCAGTAATCTAACCTTGCCCCCCGCCTCTGTTTTCTTGATTTTTCCTCTCTCCATTGTGATCACAATGGAAGGTAGAAAAATTATGCTTATTCCTCTGCCGAAGAGGTATTCTCTAGGATTTTGAGGGTGTATCCTGAACATGAGGGGGCTCTGGATTCAGGAGTGAAGCTTTCAAACTATTGATAAAAGTGGATCATTACAAGGAACTTCTCACAGAAGGGGAAGCCTCTGGGAGGGTCAGGAGGCTCTTACGATTCCACTGATCCCACTTAGGATCCAAATTACTCCATCCTCTCTGATCACTAATATATTAGACGGCTAATAAGAAACTACTTACGTCGTGCAATCCTATGCATGTTTATTCAGCAGCACCTCTTGCTGTGTTCAACTGGAGTTATTCCTGAGTATTTTTCAGCCAGCAAGCCAAGTCTTATCCATGACGACGTGGATGGCAACCTACCAGAATATTTTGGTTTTGGTCTGGGGGCAGGAGACCACTCTTTCAAGCATCTGCCCATTACTTTTATCTTGTAAATGGAGGTTAGGACTGCTCAAGGTTTGTAGATGATTGTTGGGTGTTAGTTTGCTGGAGGCAACAAAGTCATAGGTGTAATAGGACCACCAGGCAATTCACACTTTTCCTGAACTGTGTGGGCGCCTTAATTCTAGGGGTGTTTTTTAGAAATGTCCATGTGAATAATTATTCATGATTTATCTTTGTGCCATTTTATGCTGTATGTGAACTGTCTTATTGCTTCAGAAGCTCCATAGAAAATATATAAGATCCTGAAAGCTTGATCAAATGTCATTCCCAAAAAGAGGTGGAGGGAGGAATTCATCATCAATTTAGGGTATTACCTATTTAGTTTTTAAACCATCTTTCCATATGTATGGAAATATATTCTGCCTTCCATTAAACACTGTTCAAGGCAGCAAACAGCAACACTACATACACAATGGTGGAAGTGGTGCAAAGTAATATACTGATGTAGGCTTTCACGGCTAGCATCAATCCAATGTTACGTCAGATATACATTTTGGGGTGTGCTCTGATAAACTTAGTTTGCACCCCTGGGGATGAGCTTCCAGGCTAGTACGCCATTGTCTAATTGTCTGATATCCTGATGTTTCGCCCGGAACTGGCACCTTCAGCGGTGAATGGGATCCGCTCTGTACTGTACTTCTAGCCAGCTCACAGGCAACCAGATCACTTTTATCAGAGCATCTTTTGGCTCAAGACTTGCCAAAAGAGGGTTGAGTTCAAAACTTGGCCAGTGATTATTATTTATTGGCTTAAGTGCCATTATTTCCCAGCTGGACTGATTCCATCCATCCTATCTGATAAATGTCAATCTTCATGGTTTCCTCTTGTGGTCTTTGGGTCTTTACAGTTTCTTGAATCCTCTAGGTTAAGTGAGTCATTACAGAGCTGCTCCTGGACACTGATAATCAGAATGAGAGGGGCCTTGTTCCTAAGTCTATCTCAGCTTGGTTTAACCACCCAAGATGGAAATCAGTTCATTATATTTGTTCATGAATTTATGCATCACAATTAAGGTTCTTTTTTAGGGCTAGATTCAACAACCAGAACTCCTATATGGGAAATTTAATAACGTTCCTATAGTTAGATGAACCTGCTCTTGTGGGGAGGGCTCAACTGAATCTATCCTTTACATGCCATAACGCTCTCCATTTCACACCGATATCCGGAGAAAGCTCATATTGACTCTGTTGTCACATATTCTAGGTTGGCCTGAAGAATTTTATGTTGACTTTCACCCATTAGATAAGGAAAGTCCTATCACGTACAACATAGCCAAGTTTTGTTTAACAATATGCATTAACGATTGGTCTCAGACTTCTAATAGTACATAGTCATTCTTCTGTTTGTATCTTTTGTATTCTTTTCGGTGATCTAAGATGAATACCCCAATTTTTAAAATGTTATAGGATAGCTTATGTTTAGAGTGTCAAATTATTGTATTATAAGTTGAATATTTACTTCCCCTTTTAGATTTAGCTTCAAATTTAGATACAGGAATTTTAATTCTAATAGTATGCACTGGTGTGTCACTTACTGTATTTTTTTTACTCACGATGTATTGGTACATTTCATCTTACTGTATTTTTTCTTTTCTTTTTCTTATGCTGGTCACTGCTTGAAATTAATAAAATCTATCTATCTAATTTAAGAAAATCCAAGTTAGTAAACACTGGCTAAGTAAAATATCAGTGAAACATAAACAAAAGCTATCACATAAGATAAGGGTGAAGCATCCTTTAAATTAAGTGTAACTCCTGGGGATTTCATGACTTGTTTATATTGTTTTCTTGATCGCAGTACAGAAATGGGTTGGCCCTGTTTTCTTACAAGACGTTTATCCAAATTCTCAGTCTAGTATACAGATCTGAGATTCTCCAGTGCTCTCCTTACTAAGCTTTTCAAGACAAGTGGGGAAAAAGGTTTGTGCTTATTTTCATATTGTGGAAATTAGACTGCCATTTCATTTTAGCACGTGCATTTTAAATACTGTATAGAATTGTTTTAAATGTTTTGATTCCTGAAAAATAATCCCATCCCTCTATTATTCTGTATCATGAAACATCTGCCTAGTGAAGCTTCTAAGAAATCAATGCATTTCGGCAGCACTGTGGCATGGATTTAAATATAATTTCTCAAAGGCCCTCAAAAGCACATTTAAGTGCCAGCATTTCAGTAAGGACATACTTGATTTCCTTCATGGTATGAGCTTCACCTTGCACTGCAAAATTTCTAAAAGGTGAAGCAGAAAAAGGGCATTTGTCTTTTGGTCAAATAACTACAAGTCGTGATGTGTTAATTGCGGCTACCCCACCTAGTTAGTTAAGGATTTAGTTTTCTGTATCTTTTTGCAGTGACATCCAGATTTTTGCAGCCCAGATATAGCAGGTCTAAACCGTATTTTGGCAACTGCGATCAGCGGGAACACCAGGGTTGCAAAAAATAAGTTCAGGGGCTGCATGAAACTCAGGATCCTGGGATGTGCTACAGCAGTGCAAAACGGGGTAATTGTACGAAACAGTTCAACAATTCTTCCATATTATTTTGCTCTGACCGGAGGTTGTTTCTATGTAATTATGTTAGTTTCTGAGTTGCTGAAACATACAATGGGCATTTCTAGCAATTATTTTAAATGCAGGCAGGCTGTATTGTTCTTTAGTATTGCTACATCCAGTTGGCCTTTCAAGAAAGCTTGTTAAAATGACAGACTGTATTGTTTTGTTAACATCTCTGGCTGGTCCACTGTGCTGAAACTAATAGCGCTATTTGTAGACGTCGAGAAAGCAGGCGCAGGGCACGGTCAGAGATCTGTCCGCCGCTCGCTATAATATTTCATCACCTTCCGCAGAAGCTTCGTATTTTGCTGCGTGCGCAACATTTCACTCCTCGCCCTGCATTTCTAAACCCCGTTACCTTTCTTGACCCATGCAAATGCTGATATGCATTACGGTAATGAATAAATCATGACTTAAATTGCCTTCAGGTTCTTTGGAGAGGTATTGCTAACCGCAGAATTCAAATAAAGCCCGTACGTTGGACATAGCAAGTTTCAATGGGTGCTGGGAAGACCGTGATTCATATGCCTTCCTCTGAAGCTGCCCAGCCTTGAGAAAATTACCATCAGCCCGGTTGTTGTGCAAGATAAACGACCACCTTGAACACCTTGAAGGAACCACAGGATTTAATCATCATCATCACACACACACAGACGATGTACAAGTAGAATAAGAAATATTCTATCTTGGGTATCGATCTGTAGTGGTGGCTTGTTTACTTCCACATTGGTGGTTCCTCAGTACATTAATTATTAGTTTTATTTATTCATTAGATTTATATCCTCCACCTTCTCTGCCAGGAGCTCAAGGGGACGTGCCTGGCACTCTCCGTTCCCCCAGTGCCCCATCCAGCAAAGCAGATGGCACTGAAGGGCTTCTGGTCCTGGTCCAACACCTTGATCACCCCACCGTGCTACCGACCCCACTGTAATAAGGGGTCACTTAGGAGAGGCTTCTTTGAAGACTGTGCTTTTTTTCCCTTTTCTCTCTGGCGTGTTTCTGTATAGCGGGGTTCCTCAACCTCAGCAACTTTAAGACGGGTGGACTCCAACTCCCAGAATTCCCCAGCCAGCTCAAAAGCACATTTAAGTGCCAGCATTTCAGTAAGGACATACTTGATTTCCTTCATAGTATGAGCTTCACCTTGCACTGCAAAAT
Organism: Python bivittatus; assembly: GCF_059951505.1. Taxonomy (NCBI): domain Eukaryota; kingdom Metazoa; phylum Chordata; class Lepidosauria; order Squamata; family Pythonidae; genus Python; species Python bivittatus. Next base: position 2,413,279 of record NW_028277121.1, read on the forward strand.
TTCTAAAAGATGAAGCAGAAAAAGTGCATTTGTCTTTTGGTCAAATAACCATAAGTCGTGACGTGTTAATTGCCAGCTGGGGAATTCTGGGAGTTGAAGTCCACTCGTCTTGAAGTTGCTGAGGTTGAGGAACCCTCCGGTAAAGTACTTTCTTTTTTTTAATGGACACAAAGGCACTTTTCCCGTTGTTTAGATTAATCCACTGAAGTTGCATGAAGGCAAAGATTCCTTCAGCCGGAGCTTGGAGGCAGCCCCCCATGGATTTCGTTCCTCTTTCTCTCCCCAGTCCATCATCTGCCGAAGAAATGCAGCCCTTGGTTGATCCGGGAAAGCTAGCCTTGGTCGGTACTTGATTGGGAGGCCTCGAACTAACAACCAGGGCTGTTGGTTGGATCCAGAAGCTGACAGAGACCCCATGTTCCAGTCCGTGGGGGGCTGCCTCCAAGCTCCAGCTGAAGGAATTTATGCAACTTCAGTGGGTTACTCTAAATGACGGGGAAAGTGTCTTTATGTCTGTTAAAAAAAAGAAAAAGTACTTTACAGCAGGGTTCCTCAACCTGGGCAACTTTAAGATGGGTGGACTCCAACTCCCAGAATTCCCCAGCCAGCAGCGCTGGCTGGGGAATTCTGGGAGTTGGAGTCCACCCATCTTAAAGTTGCCCAGGTTGAGAAACACTGCTTTGCATAAGCACGCCAGAAAGAAAAGGGGGAAAAAAGCAGAGTCTTCAAATTAGCATCTCATAAGTGACCCCTTATTCCTTTTCAACAGCCGACCCAGAGGGGTTCCGTCGGATCTGAAGCCCTGCCCATCAGGTTTTTTGGAAAAGCTGGATTTCCTCTGACGAAAAGGTCCGCAGACGGTTTAAAGGGAAGGGGGGACAAGCAGCAGAGACCCAGGGTCCCTCCCAACCCGACGGTTCTGTGATTCTACCAGCCACCGACCCATTGAAGTCGTACGGGCGAGCTGGAGAAACACAACCTAGCCCCGAACTACAATTCCCAGAAAGCTTTGTCATCGGCCCCGCCGGCTGAGGCTGCCGGGAGCTGTAGTTTAACATCGTCGCGAGCAGAAGCTGCGCCGCGGTCTCCAAGACGACCACGGAGGGACGGAAGCGCCGCTGGTGCCGCGAAGGTCTCCTCCCACCCGCCGGGGCGGTTAGCCAATGAACTCTTTCCTAGCCTGTGCTCAAGGCGCATGCGCATTGAGTGCTTTCTCCGTCCCGGTTCTTTATAGACTTTTGAAAAGAATAGAGTGGCTTTCTCTTCCGGTTAGTTCTTGAGGCGCTCTTTCTGCCAGCCAGCCTAAGAGCTGCTTATGGGAAACACGGGAGGAATCTATTTGCAGGGCGGCTGTCGCCAAATAGCTCCCACCGGGTGAAAACTCCTAAGACTCCTGTCGCAGGGTGGAGGGAGCGGGGAACAAAGGGCAAAGAGGGAAATGGGCCAGCCTTCTGCAGAGCAGCCCCTCTTCACCCACTGCCACGCGTATGCCTAGGTGCTCCGTGCTGCCGGCGGCTGAGCAAGATGCCATCCGTTACCATCTACAGTCCGCCTCCGAAGTCAGGACGTGCGCGTATCTCTGCCCTTTCTATCTCCCTGTCCCTGTCCTCCCAGGAGGGGGCTCGTGTCGCCGCGGCGGAATCCGGCGGAGGGCTTCGGGTGCGCGCGCCTCTCGCTGCGACGCTTGGCGGACGGGCTGCTCGCGCCTCGTGCGGACGGCCGGTGGCGGCGCGGAAGCGTTGCAGCGGGTCTCCCCGGGGACGGTCGTGGGCTTCCGCGCGTGAATTGGCTCTCGTCCTTGGAAGTCTCCCGCCCTGCCCATGCAGTGGGTGTGAGAGGGCTGGGAACCAGGCGCTGTGCGCTGTGAAAAGTCAGGGGAGAGATACGTTGCACGTGTATATCCACAGTTCCTGTGTACAGAAGGTGAGATAGTGTTACGGTGGGGTGAGGATGTGACCCAGCCTCCCATTATTGTTATTATTACTACTACTACTACTACTGCATCCAGTAGTAGAGATTTGTTTTTATTGCAGCTGATTTTAAAAAAAACAACTCTCATAATTCATAGGAGGAACAGTTTTGGTTTGGCTTCTGTGCAGCTCCATTTCTGGAGGAGAGGATTTGGAAATACCGGATGATAGAAATGGTAAAACTAGGATAAGAAGCACAGCGTGCCTAAAAAGACTAAATAATGCTAGGAAAAAGGAGGAGCAAAAAAGCCAGCACAAACCAGAACTTAACAGGAGGCAAAAAAGGAAAGAAATAAATAAAACACCAATATAATTGAAATTTCAAAATTTCACCAGGTTTATGAAATGTACAAATCTAATTTTATATTTAATGCATATTGGAACTTTTCAGTTTTTAAAAGTAAGTATGAACAATAGGTGCCTTTTGGTGCATAGAACACCTAAAGCAGATAATGGTCTAAAATACAACATGGTAATTTAAACTGCAAATAAAACACTTAAAAATAGCATTAATGCAGCTTGAAAGTGGAAAGAACTGAAAGCACAGCCCTCAAGGGAATGCTTTCCATAGCTTGGGAAGGACACGTAGAAGTCCTTCTCTTGGCAGATGGGCTTCTGGAAGTGCGGACATCTTCAAGAGATCTCTCCTGCTGATCTTAATGCCTTGGCAAGTTAATAGTTTGAGACATGTATGCTGTCAGGTAGCGTTTAGAGCTTTAGAAAATTAAGATCAAACTCCAAGCTCTTTCTGTTCCAACAGTGCCCAGAAAAGGTCAATGTGCTGTTAACGAGAGATCCTTTTGGTTCTCGCCACAAGATGCCTGCAGCATTACTGATTCCAGATTTCATATTATCCAGCATTGCCCTTCCTCATGCTTATAGTATGATGGTGCAACACTGCTTTCATCATCTGACCTTCCCACCTCTCTCAGGGACACCTCGTAATGAAACCAAATGCTGAAACTAAGTGTCCTGATAAGTTTAAAGCAGAGGAGGAAGTGAGGTCATGCATTGCACTCGGTGCCATGGAAGTGAGGTTTAGCAAACTACCTGTCAAAAGTAGGTTCTTAAGTGAAGCTCATCTGCTCTTTGTCATGGGCTGTCAGCTTGCTGCAAGTGAAATACATTTCCATCACTCTTCCCTTTTAGGGCAAGGATCACCATACAAAGTGAAGAAAAGGAGTAAGAACTCATAAGCAGCAGAAATCAAAGGCACAAAAAGAAGAGGAAAATCAGCTAAATCTAGTTTATGGCAACATCATTCACTGCACTTCTCCATACCTTTCTGTCACTGCAAGTCATCCTTGTGTCTGCCATGTCATGCCCTGCTGCTTGTTCTTTAGGAAGTGACGTATCTCCCAGAAAGTATAGATTGCAAATTTAAGGAAAGAGAAAGGAAAGAAAAATTGGAACAACTTACGTATATTTGTAAAAAAAAAAGTTGAAGCGTTCTCTTTTGCAGGATTTATCCAGCATGTCAACCTATGGAAAGAGGAAATGGACACTGTGAATGGGATCCCTGTTTTTTCTGCCCTTTTGATGTTGTTGTTCTGAAGAATACCTGCCTCGGTCTTGGAAACGTGGACTAAGGCTGCCTCTGGTCATTATAGAAATGAGCACACCTTATGTGCGGAAGCATTGTGCTGAATCATAGTCTGTTGTGAACGTTTCCTTTGCTCAGTCTGGACAGTGACCCTGCAGTTATTCTGGAAGCATGCCTTCATTCCTAAAAAGGGCACTGTATATCTCTGTCAGGTGTAAGTTGTCCCACAAAGCTACCGTTTTTTCATATCTTTCTCCTTGGACGGAAAAACCACCTCTACACCATGCAGTTTTCTCAAGGCAGTATTGCTCCAGGACATACAAGGTGATTGCTATTTATGTTACTTGCCCACACCTAATTGTTGGAGATTTCAGCTTTTAAGGAATCTTTACATTTACTAATAACAGAATTGCAGAATAATTTATGACTAACGTTTCTGTATTGATAACAAGTGTGTGTTCATTTTAATTTGAAATTTATGGCATCATGTAATTGTTCCTGTCCATTTGAAATTTTCCTCCTCTCTGATATGTAATACTTACTTGAACATGGCTTTTTTTTTTAACTGAAGCGAGAGGCTTCTCGATAGAATCTCAGTTCTAGCCACCCTTATCTGAAAGTAACACTTCACGTATTGCAGTGGAATTTACCTCCATCACAGCCATTCCTTATGGGATCCATTTTGTGAAGCTACCTGCCCTGTTTTTTCAATGCATGCTAAAAGATTGCTTTAGCCCTTTTATTGTAATTATTGTAATGCCTACATATTCATGGCATACCTCTCTATCCCTTCCCTTCCAGAATTATCTCCTCTACTTTCTCTGCTCCAGTCTTCCCCTCTTGAGTCTTCCCTTATCTCACCTTTATGTGGTTGCATCTCTCTAGAATCTCCTGTCAACATTCTTCGTCTTTGTTGACTCTCATATCCTCCACAACGGCTCCTCCTTGCTATTAGAGTTTCCAAGACCTTCGCTTCCCATACCCTATGCTTTTAGACCCTTTTGTGTGACCTTTATTTATTCAGCTAAGGTTGTCAATAAAGAAATGCTATTAGGTTACAAACGATATGCATGATTTCCTTCCAAAGGCCAAAAATTCAACTTAGTCCAACATCCTGTGTCCACAAAACTTAATTCTATGCTACTTGGAAGGTGGTAACTTTTTCAGCTTGCTCCCAAAGGTACAGTGACTCTGAATCAAAGTAATTCCTCCTTATTTGGAATGTCTCTGGCTTTTCTTCTTTTTTCGTTCTTCAACAGAGTCCCTTTCTGTCTGTCTGATTGATTTCTAAGTGGAGATGACCAGCCTCCTGGCCAAACGTTGATTCATTCATTTTGTAATAATTAGGATTTATTTAATGCTGCCCAACAGGTATTTTACAGAATAGGTATAGAATCTGGAACCGTGTGTATGTTTCATTCCTGAACTAGGGCTGTCCTTTTACAATCATAAACATGAGTGAGCTGTGATGTGTTCACTAGGTACAGTGACGTTAATAAGATGTTGAAAAAACATACTGTATAATGAGGATTTCACCAGCCCAGTATTTTCCACGTCGGTTGTGTTTGCAATTCCATGATGGCCAAGCATTCTGGGAGTTGCAGTCCCAACAAATTTGGAGAACGCTGGATTGGAGAAAGTTGATTTAAAGGGTTACTAAAACAAGATTTGTTTCAGTAATGCGGAATTAGAATCCGGAGTATTTTCAGGTTTATTCATAAATACAGTAGGCTTTTTTGTGTTCTCTGTGACTGTCAAGTAAGTAAACATATTGCCAATGAAAGCCATTCCCCAACCAGGGGTTTCTAGTGACATCGTTACGGTTTTCATTACTGGTACAGCAATGATTGGATTGGGCTGTAAAACCATCGAAACCCGTAGCGTAGACACAGCCTAAGACTCTGTTTTTTACAATATTCCTGGTGTCTCCGTTGCATAAATGCGTACAGTTCATACGGTTAGGAGATGATTACCATTAAAGTAAGTGAGCATGTTAAAACATTTAATTCCAAAGAGCAGGAACTATAAATTATTACGATGTAATCAGAATATAAATGTTTTTGCAAAACTGCACTTGCCACGATGCAGTTTGTCTGCTTCAAACGGCTTTTACTCCTTTGAATGTTTCTTTTTTTTTTCTTTTTTTCTTTTTAAATCTGTTTTAGGATACAGTGGATATGTCGTCGTTTCCGGCGGAAAATATTAGAAATTTTAGCATAGTAGCCCACGTGGATCATGGCAAAAGCACTTTAGCCGATAGGCTGCTGGAAATAACAGGTGTGGTAATTTTTATAATATGTCATGCTTCTATATTTTGCTATGCATTCTGATGCCAAGTTTCTTGTATTTACTGAACGTTCCGTGGGAGAAATATTTCAAATATTTAAGATCCCCACGCTTAAAATGTCACGTTTCTCTACAGAAGTGACTCTTAAAATTTAGTTGATTGCCGTGCTGTAACGTATTCATTTACAGTCAAGAAATTAGGAAATTTTGGAATTTCTGTTACATTTACAAGTGTTAAAGTTATGGCTGTTGCGTTATCAGTGCGTCTGTTCTGAAACTACAGTAGACTTGCATTGTGAAAAACGTTTTACCGTATATGCTCACAGCTAAGCCAAGAATTGTAGGTTGCAAAATACACTCCCAAAACCGGGTTTGGTTTATCCGTAGAAGGGCTTATCTGCAAGTATATACGGTAATCCTTTTTTAAAGTACCCATATATACTCGCGGATAAGCCCATCAGTGAATAAGCCGACCCTTGAACTTTTAACTAAAGTATCATGAAAAATGTGCCACCCGCGAATAAGCCAATCGTGAAAATTAAAACTTGAGAAAATTTTGAGCATCACCTTATCCACAGGTGGCACATTTTTCATGATACTTTAGTTAAAAGTTCAAGGGTTGGCTTATCTGTGGATGGGATTATCCACAAATATATATGGTATTGTGCTGCTGGGACCATCTTTAAAAAATTTTCATTTCCCCAACGTCCTGCATTTGCACCGTTTTCTTATTTTGAATATCAACAACTGCACCTAAATAGTAAGCATGCATTCACATTTGCAGAAAGAGGTCATCCTTATTTTTGTCTCATGTAAAGATTGTGTTAGCTGCTGCTCACTTAGGGAGCTGTTGAAACGCACAATTTAACCAGGATGCCTAAACATTTACATGCAAATATTCCAGTGCATCCATCCTGAGACTAACATTCACTCTGTAAATGGGTTCAGGAATTTTCTGCTGAATTTTCTGGAGAACAGTGTGGTTGCCAGGATGAACTTAGAACCATAATGCATATTGTAATAAAATACAGGTAGCTCTCACTTAATGACTGCCTTGTTTAGCGACCATTTAAAGTTACAACGGTGCTGAAAAAGTAGCTTTACGACTGGTCTTCACACTTACAACTGTTGCAGTGTCTCCATAGTCATGGGTTTGAGATTCAGGTGCTTTGTAGTCAGTGGGTGTTTACGACTGTCTCAGCATCCCACGGTAACATGATCGCCATTTGTGCTCTTCACAGCCGGCTTCTGACAGGCAGAGTCAGTGGAGAAGCTGGCAGTGAAATCGCAAGTCATGGTAACATGATGTCTCGCTTAATGACTGTGGGTGACTCACTTAACAATTGAATGGGAAGTAACGTCATAAGTCTGTCATGGTCACATAATATTTCATTTAATGAAGCACAGGTGATTTGCTTAATGATTGCGACAGAAGTGAGGTTGTAAGCCCATTGCGGCACATGATGTCTTGCTTAATGACCATGGTTACTCGCTTAATGGCCGTGGGGAAAAGTGTGCTTGTAAGTCCATCACTGTCACGTGATGTTTCACTTAATGACTGTGTCACTTAGCGATGGAGTTGCTGGTCCAAATTGTGGTCATTAAGTGAGGGCTACCTGTATGTTAATGCATTTTCTTTGATTTGGAAACTCAACCCGTGTAAATGGATCTTTGATACCTGCATTGAGGGCTAACAGGAGGGGTATCCATCCACTAATGGAAGGCTCTTCAGTCTAGTGGGGGCTTGGATGGGTGGGGTAGAGTTTTGCTGGTTGTCATTCCTCTGTGCCACCTCCTGAGTCTGCCCAGATCTGCTCCAAGAGAGTTGGGGGCTGCTTTGGAGCAGTGTGGTCAGTGATGCATTTGCAGAGTAACTGGGAGGAAAAGGGAATCATCAAAGCTTCATTCGGTGGACTTGCTGGTGGAAGAAAGTCCCTTCCATGGGAGGAGAAGGCAGCTCTTTCTCACTTCACGATGAATAACGATCGATGAATATCTTTGATCCTTTAGGAACAATTGCCAAAACTGACCATAACAAACAGGTGCTGGATAAATTGCAAGTGGAACGGGAAAGAGGAATCACGGTTAAAGCCCAGACAGCTTCCCTCATTTATAACCACGAAGGAACAAACTACCTCTTAAATCTCATTGATACACCTGTAAGTGCATCGCTGGAGTACATGAAGTATGAACAGGGAGACGTACTGCAAGGCAGAAAAAAAGTTGGTGGCTGCCACCCAGCTGTTCCGATTTGCTTGTGTTGTTACGGCTCGTGCCGGGCTGTCATCTCCTGATATATTAGCCATAAGCAATCCTGCATGTCGTTGAGGTTAGATGAAACCCTATTATTATCATGCAAGAGTAAAATGCAGCATAATTAATCACTGACCATAATGCTGTTTCACACTAATACAGCTAATTCATTAAACGAGACTTAAGTTGCTGAGAGAGTTTGTAAACCAAACCGGCTGGCAAAGCATCCAGACATACGGAAGTCTAGAAGTAGTTCCTTAACGATTATGAGATCACAAGTGCAAATGCAGCGATCTCGGCGGCATCAACGGGCCATCGACAGTGCCAAAATGGCGGCCGTAACAAGGCCATCGAAGCCCTGTTTTCCACATGCACACGTTGCCACGTAACTTCTGCCGGTTCTTTTAAGCTGATAAAGAGATTTATGTTGCAGCCATTGGTTCCTGTCATGGAAACTTTATTTATTTATCACTGGTCCCAGGGATTAAGGTATAGCTTCTGTTGTACCTGTGGGAAGGCAAGAAGGGATGACGGGAATGGGTTGAAATTGGTTTCAGGCTTTTCTGATAAATAAGTAGCGGGCAACATGAAATCTTCATGGCAATCTGTTGATGCTCTTCATCAGATTTTTCTTCCCCTCTGCGTAGGGTCATGTGGATTTTAACTATGAAGTGTCGCGATCGTTGTCGGCTTGTCAAGGAGTCTTGCTTGTAGTAGACGCAAATGAGGTAGGCTTTAGAAACTAAGTTGAATTGTTCCTGAAGAAACGAAAAAGTTTCCAGTTCCAGATGTGGATGTGGAAAACTGATTCACCAGAACCAACAGATGTCCTGTGAATAACTTTTAAAAATATGAAACAGGATGAAAGGGGGTCTATCATAGGCATTCCTGCCTTGCGAAAGAAATAGGAGTTTGTGATCCTAGCCTGCAGTCTTAAATGAACTGAGTGAAAGAATATACCAGTTTGGAACACGCGAAGGTCTGTCTGTATTAACTTGTATTCTTAAACTCTGTTAAGGATTTTGGAGATTGGGTGTCTGCCTCAAGTTCCTCAGAACTAGACAGATTAAGGAATTAGTGATAAAAATGGCTGATGTCTTGCTGAGCTGCAGTGCCATTGAATCCACTATGATGTTAAAAAGTTTATTGTCCTTGCTCAGAGGTGGCAAATCTGGAGCCTAGAGGTTGGGTGCAGCCTTTAAACGTGACTTTAGGAGCCCCCGAGATTGTGCACCAAGATAGGGTAGCACGTCCCTGAAAACAGCAGCTGTGATTTTTCACCTTGTGAAATAGAAGTGAATCTTCTTTTAATGCTTTCTTCTGCTGGAGGTTCGTGACCATCAATGCTATTTTTGTCCCAAACAAGGGCATTGTATTTTTTCAAAAACCAGAAGGGTGTGCAGGATCAGTAACAATGCAAGCTCTTTTGTACATATGCTCAACTTCACAATGTACATATTCATACAAAAGGGACAGATTCTGCCTTCCTGTATGGACGCTATTACCCAAACCAGCTAAGTATATTTTTCAACCAGAATTTAAAAAAAAAAAATCTGTTTATATGGGTTGGCCAAACTATACTCAGTGCCCTTTTGAAGGGCAAAACTTAACATATAGTACCTATTTTACTATCCCCAACCCCCAACTTTGTAAAAAAGAATTTTTTTTAAAGGAAGGGGCAAAAATCCAACTCTGCTCCCTCTTGAGATGTCATCACCTATGTGGCCTTTGGCAACAGTCATTTTTAAAATAGGGTTAAAATACAATCAGTAAGTGGGAGTTTGTTCCTGTTGTCTTGGGGTTTAGAAAATCTTCAGGGTTTCTCAACCTTGGCAGCTTTGAAACGTGTGGACTTCAGCTCCCAGAATTCCCCAGCCAGCAGTCCACACATCTTAAAGTTGATAAGGTTGAGCAACCCTGCTGTAAAGATTCATCTCATTCGCCAGTCTTCTAATTGCCAATCGGTTTTAGTATTGATTTTAATTTAAATGAAACTTAAAAAAAATTGTTAGTCACCTTGAGTCCTCATTGAAAGACAACGATGGAACATAAATGAAAAATATAAAATAACACAGTGGGAGAGGGGGGAGCTGGACGACCGTGTCTGCATTGTGGGCACTTACAAGACGTGCTGCTTTATCCTAAACAGGTACTCAATGAACCACAACCCCCAGAACAGCCGTATGGGCTGGGAATTGTAGTTCAGTACATTTGGAGGACTCGAGGTTGCAATTGTGGTTGTAACCCCAACTGTGATAAATTTGTCTTTGCTTTGGCTTAATCATGGTGAGGGTCACGTTTGTCACTGCAGTAGGAGAGCTTCTCTACCTAAACCAAGCTAGCTATCTAAAGAATGTGAATTGCTCTCTTTTTTGCCATTTCTTTACGGCTAATCTTTGTTTCATGATTAGGAGCAGTGAAAGGCACGCTAACCTCTTTGCGGTTTCTGTTCTGCTAAGCAGCCTTTTGCAAACAGAAGCAAACCCCGCCGTAAACTGTTTGCAACTCTTGTTTTTCTAGGGTATCCAAGCTCAAACGGTAGCAAACTTTTACCTTGCCTTTGAAGCACAACTCTCAATCATTCCTGTTATAAATAAGGTAATATTTCCCGCATTCTCCGCAGGATTGGTTATTTTTAGGTACTTTGCAAATAATACCCACTGACTTCATTTACGACAGAGATCAGTAACAGTAGGATCGGCCCTGCGCTAGCTGTCTTGACTGCCTTTTCGTGCTGTTTCCTAGTTTTAAGGCCGTGTGTAATCTCCTGATGTTAGTCCTTGATCTCTCTTGGTATTTCATTTTGTTTTCCAGATTTTGCCTAGTTTAACTTTCCACTTTCCTCCTGTTTCTTAAGTGTCGAGTTATGTGTGATGATTGGACCTAGAGCTGTTTCAGCTTATCCGGAGTAAACTCTGAAAAACAATTCTGCTTTTGCCCGTCTTCTTTCTTTGAAACAGCAGCAACGTTGTAAAATATTGTTAGATTTATATCCTGATTTTATTTTGTACAATTCAAGCGGTGCATAATGCTCTCAACTCCTATTTTCCCCGCAACAACCCTGTGAGGTGGTTTGGGCTGAGAAAGAGGGACTGGCCCAAAGTCACCCAGCCGCTTTCATGCCTCAGGCAGGACTCGAACTCATCGTCTCTTGCTTTCTAGCCTGGTGCCTTGACCACTGCACCAAACTGGTGTAGTTTTTTTTTTTAAAATGAGGAATTATTTTAGGTGCTTACTAAGATCACACTTCTGTTTATCAAGCTGTTAATTTCATGTGTTGGCTCTAAATAGTCTTCTTTACCTTAAAAAGATCCAGGCATTTTTTCAGATTATTAGTAAAAGATTAACAAAGGTAAATGTGCAAATACTCCCCCCCCCCCAAAAAAAATATCAATGAATACGTGTCTTTTCTCATTTTGCCACAATAGAATTCAGACTTTGCTGCACGGTAGGGATTGTTCTAGTTGAAACTAGCATAATAGTAGCGTTGTTTTGCAGATTGATCTCAAGAATGCAAATCCAGAGATGGTTGAACATCAGATTGAGAATGCCTTTGATATTCCCAAACAAGATTGCATTAGAGTAAGACCCCTTTTTAGGTTTACAAATATCTGTATTTGGTCATTGCAATTTTTTTTTACATGCAGAAATGTTTTAGCTAGTTGCATAAACAAAATAATTTTCCTACCGTATGCTGGTATGGCAGCATACTCAGAAGCAAATTGCTTTAAATTCCGCTAAATGTAGTTCATTGTAAATGTGTATACAGCCGCTGTCATAGGCCCTAATGCTGCAGAAGTGATACATACATGCTTCTGCACACAAAGCTGTCTTCTGAGATGTGGCAGAGATGCCCCTAAGATCATGTTGAAGGCTGATATTTGCTGCAGTGATTGACAGTCAGTCTTGACAGTATGGATCATTTCATTGTCTGGCAGCTGAATCTAACTAATTGTGCTCCCTCCCTCCCTTCCTTCTTCCTCTCCCCCTCCCTCCCTTCTTCCTCTCCCCCTCTCCCCCTCCCTCCCTTCCTCCCTTCCTCCCTTCCTCCCTTCCTCCCTTCCTCCCTTCCTCCTCTTCCTCTTCCTCTTCCTCTTCCTCTTCCTTCCTTCCTTCCTTCCTTCCTTCCTTCCTTCCTTCCTTCCTTCCTTCCTTCCTTCCTTCCTTCCTTCCTCCCTCCCCTCCCCTCCCCTCCCTCCCTCCCTCCCTCCCTCCCTCCCTCCCTCCCTCCCTTCCTTCCTTCCTTCCTTCCTTCCTTCCTTCCTTCCTTCCTTCCTTCCTTCCTCCTCCAGTTGAATTTAACTCCTGGCAACTGCTTCCATAAAGTTTTCTTGTTTTCTCTTTTACTGTCGCACTCTTTCCAGATGATTATAGGAAAGCTAAAAGATTTGAAAGAAACTGTAGTTTTACAAACTATCCTATTTTATCTTGAGCTTCACATTGCTGAAATGTAGCCATTCCTTCTGTTGTGGAATGAGTGGTTCTAATTGTTGAATAAACATACTTGTACACTATTCCTGTTCAAGAGTTCTTCAAATATAATGGACTATTATAATGGAAGCATCAGTGAGGCATGCGCCTTGTACTAGTTTGGGTAGATGATAACAATCCCTGAAATGAGACCAAATTTGCTTTTTTGACTTATTTCAGATTTCAGCTAAACTTGGAACAAATGTTGAAAGAATACTTCAGGCAGTTATTGAAAGGATTCCTCCGTAAGTTTGCTTTTCTGTCTCATTTTTCCTTCAGTGACTGTACATGTTGTCACTTCAGAGCTTTGAATAACAGCCTTAGGCAAACATTATTTTTCATCCAGACTAAACTTAGTTATAGAAGCTATTGATGATGCACCTTCCTAAAAAGTTAAACCTATGTCTGACGAGTTTCAACAAGAATGAAACTGGTCTTCTAGTGGTCAGTAGAGAATATAATCACTGAACTTGTCAGGTTTAGCCTAAAGAACTTCAAGAGACAATGCAAAATCAGTTCAGCTATGTTTATTAGCTACAACCTCTAGCAACAATCTCCCCAGACTGAAATCCCAGCTCCCAAGCCAGTCACAACACCGTGAATTCCTCAGGGTGCCAGCCTCATCCTCTTGAAGTTCCCACGCTCTTGCGGTGAACTAAGAAAACCCTTATCTCCGTGAGCCTGGCCTTCATAATTCCATTCCATCACAGAACTTCATTTTATAACTGTTGGTTACAACAATAGAACTTATTTATTTATACACCATTGAACTTGTTTATTGCTATTTTTAGTCTTTGGCCTCCAAAAGGCACATGGAGGCATTTTACTGATGTTATTTGGAAAGATGGAGAAAAACTTCAGCCCATTTTTTTTTTCAATTTGGAAATGGAGAAGTTCCTCTGATTGGTGTGTCAAGTCGCCAGAAGCTTACCATCCCTATTTTGAGTATTGTTTTACCTTGAGAGAGAGAGAGAAAGAGTAACACAGTGTTGAATGTTGGTATTGTAGCCTTCGTTGTCTCTGAGGGCCACAACAATGAAGGGCTGCTCTTGCCTACTTGATCTGGTCTCAATAACTGAATAAAGTTTCTGTCTGTCTCCTTGATGTAGGAGTGTTAATTTTAATTTGGCAACTAACGTATGATGAAACATGAAGAAGAGAGTCCTTATAAGAACTTTTATAGCTTTTTAAAAAATTGCTATTGTAATCAGATCTCTACTTTGGGGAAAAACACTTGATTCTGAGTAATAACTTTCAACAGGTTTTGTGATATCTGTCTGTCCTTGTAACAGGCCAGTGGCTAATATTCATGAGCCCTTGAAAGCATTGGTGTTTGATTCTACATTTGATACCTACCGAGGGGTGATTGCCAACATTGCACTGTTTAATGGGGAAATTCATAAAGGCCATAAGATCACAACGGCTCACACTAAGAAGATTTATGAAGTTAACGAAGTAGGAATTCTGACGCCCAATGAACGGCCAACCCATAAACTGTAAGTTTTTGAAAGCAAAGAAAGAGAAAATATTATTTGTCCAGCTCTGGGAAGTAGTTTGATTCCTTATTCTTATGGCTGTTTTTTTTTTTAACAACTTTGTTTTTTTTCCCCTTTATATATGTGAAGTGTAATCATGCTAAGTCTAGTAGGTAAAATCAGCTAATGGCAATCTAGAGTGTCTTCCTTGTGCTCTTAACCTTCTTCATCAAATGAGGAGCTATAAGGCACCAGTTGATTTCCCATTAATATGCAACTGTTTGCATCTCTTCAACCCCCAAAGTTGGCATGATGACCTGTCACAGAATTATAGAGTTGATGTAACCCAATTCCTAAACCGCTTGTCTACAATGATCTGAAATACCTTAACGTAATATAATACCACGTGATCCCACTTTCATTTAGATACGCTGGCCAGGTTGGCTATTTGATTGCTGGAATGAGAGAGGTTACGGATGCCCAAATAGGAGATACAATCTATTTACATAACCAACCAGTGGAGCCATTTCCTGGGTTTAAGTCCGCAAAACCCATGGTCTTTGCAGGTGAGGTGCTCACAGTCAAAGGATGGGGAAGCCCTTTAATGTCTGTCAACAGAGGGAAGGTGTTTGGGTTCATTATTACAGAAACTGTGTTGCTGGTATTAGAAAAATAGACTTTGGTGCTGTGCAAAACATTCGAAGCCCTCCTTCAAAAGCCTAGCATGTGACATGGGAAGTGTAGCAGCTCTTCTCATGATTATGCTTGTAGTATAAGGGGTTTTGTCTCACAATACCATGAACAGAAAGAGGTGGTTCCTTCAGGATCCCGTAACACATGCAGAGTAGGGATGTTTACTATAGGTCTGTCCCTGCCATTGATCTGGTTGAAGGAGAATGTGCTGGAATGCTGCCGTGAGCTTCTGGAGGAAAGGCAGAACGTAAATCTTAGCCCATCAGTTGTAATTACTTGCTGAATGAGATGTTGCAAAGCACCCCATCTTGAATGCTTTGCACAATATTGGATACTGAAAGCTCTACTGTACTCTTTTTTCCCCCCTGTGTTTTCAAAGCTGTGCATCCTTGGTCTTGGTAGCATTATATGAGAATATGGGTAATTTATTTCTGTTCAAGTATTCCCCAGTATCATCAGTCTATGTGCTAGAATGACAAAATAGAGATGGTTCCTGCTTCTAATGTTTAATAGTTGGGAAAGAAAACCAAGAGAGCCTTAACGCAAATTAAAACATTCTTGACAGATGCCTGTCTACCCTACTTTTGAACGCTTTCAACAAAGGGAGACACTATCGTACTGGCTAATTGGTTCTACTGTCAAACCATCTCCCAGAGCTTTTTCTAACAATCAGTTGGAGTCTACCTTCCTGTAACTTAAATGCATTGTTCTGGGTTCTTCACTCTGGAATGATAGAGGATAGGTCTTGGCCTTCTTCTCTGTTATATCCTTTCAGGCATTTGAAAAGGGCTATCGTACTCAGCCTCCCTTCCCTCCACAAATCTTCTCTCCTCTGGGCTAAACATATCCTTCCATCTCACTTCATAGGAAGTAGTGGCTAAACTACCTACTGCATTCAACATTTTTAAGCAATAAAATAGCCCTAGTTGATTTGGAAGAAAAATCAGATCATGGACATGATTCTGGATCCATGATAGGCTGAAAATTGCTTTTCACAGGCCACTGAATATACTGTGTAGCTTAACTGCAGGAGGTAACTAGCCCTCACATGACTGTACACCTGCTTCGGAAAGATAATGGAGGAGAGCCGATAGACCCATCGTGTTCTTTGTGACACTTGTAGGGCAGAAGTTGCTAAGTCACGAGCTTTCTCTCCAAAAAAGCAAAAGGGATATACAGCAGAGCTTAGCTGAAACTGTGAAGGGTTTCCTTCAAAAATATGGTGGGGGAGGGGCTATAGAAAGAGGGCCAGGAAGGAGAGTTGGAATTTTCAATTGGAAGAGGACAAACTGAAACTGGGAAGATGAGAAATGGCTTACTAAGAAAGTGGCAAAGTGCTTTATACTAAAAATGGGTATTCTGCCACATCAGTTTAAAAAGTTGTTGACCTGAAGGCCTCCATTTCTTCAGGCAGGGCCTTATTTTGACCATATTTTTTGGTGGTGGTGGTGGGGCTTTGAGTCAGTGTTGACTCCGGGCAACTGTCTGGACTAGTCCCTGCAGTTTTCTTGGCAAGATTTTCGGAAGGGGTTAGCCCTTGCTTCCTTCTTCCCAGGGTTGAGAGAGAGTGACTGGCCCAAAGTCACCCAGATGGCGTCATGTCCAAGGCAGTAGTAGAATTCACGGTCTCCAGGTTTCTGTTCCCCACTCTCTCCCA
This sequence comes from Python bivittatus, assembly GCF_059951505.1. Lineage (NCBI taxonomy): Eukaryota > Metazoa > Chordata > Lepidosauria > Squamata > Pythonidae > Python > Python bivittatus. The sequence goes on from NW_028277121.1 coordinate 2,429,626, forward strand.
GTACAGATACACTGGCTTGTGTTTTACAGCTCTTTGTGTGTGTGTGTGTGTGTGTGTGTGTGAGAGAGAGAGAGAGAGAGAGAGTGAGAGAGAGTGAGAGTGAGATGGAGCATTTAAACTTAAAAAAGAATTTTGCTTTCCTAGTAAGCTCCTCACTTTTGAAAATTCTTTGAATTTCTTCTGCACTGGGGAAATGGCCAAAATGCGTCTTCCAAGAATTTTCAATTCAACTGTAATATATATCTGGCAGAGAGAGAGGTGGCAGAAATGTCTGGGGCAGTCATCTTGATGAAATATTTGCTGGGAGGTCATTGGTGTGCCACCCTAAGTGTCTTCAAAAATATGTACCTGTTCACAAGAGCCAGTCTGGTAAAGGTGTTGGAGTGGAATGTGGGAAACCTGAGTCCTAGTCCTGCCTTAGCCATGAATTCCGGCTGGATGACTTTCAGCCAGTCCCTCTCTCAGGTGGCCATGGCCAACTACTTCCAAAAATGCTGCCTAGAAGACTGCGGAGACTTGTCCGTGTAGTTGCCAGGAGTCAAGGCTGACTTGAAGGCTGTATAAAACCTGTTACAAGCATGAAGCAGCCAGAGGACGCTAACTCTAGTAGAACTAAAACAAAAAAAATATAAATAAAATAATAATAAGATAAATATGAAACAATTTCAACATATTTGATATTTGATAAAATAATGCCTGTTGTAAGGCCAACAGATGTCCAGCAAAAGAGCTGGGACGGGGAACAGTCATTTGCAATCCATTTATTAAATTTACAGTCCCTGACCACCGAGCAATAACGCTGTAGATAAATCCAATAAAGTGAATAGCAGCAGATTAAAACAAATGTATAGATCCATGAAATGATAATAATGATAATAAAGAGTAAAAGAGGGGCTGTCAAATTTTGTCAGGCAGTGAAGGAATCATGAACCAACATTACTAGGCCCCGTATCTTCTGATTGCAATTGCTACACTACAACATTTTGCAACTTTTGTGGAAGTTTCACTGGATTCATCATGTAATAGGAAAGGCACAGTTTCTGACTAGGACCAGCCTGAGCATAATAGGAGAGGTTAACGCCGGGCCACAGGTATGCTACAGGGGCCAGCTCAGAAGGACTTACACTATGGACTCAACTCTACATCTGGATATACGCAGAAGCATTTTGATAAGCGATATTGATAAACCTTTCTTGTGTCACCTTCCCATCATTTTCAGTGCTTCCATTCATGTTTATAGTGGCGCCTGCTGCTGTCAAACAACCCCTCTCTTTACATAATTGCCCATAGTCATGGATGATATCAAATGTGTATCCAGAGCCTGTTAGCATATTCATTCGTTTTCCTTGGGCTAGCTGACAGTCATGATGTAGAGCATAAAGTTCAGCAACGTGAGCTGAAACTCCTGAGGGCAGTTGTCCTTCTATACCTTCTGTTCCCCATCCATCACATAAGCCGGTCCATCTACATGAAGTTCCAAACTGGCATCATTTAAAGGGGTTTCCTTTAAATCAGCTTGAGGTACCCTGGGGAGGAGAGGAAAGAGTGCCTTCTCTTCAGTGGATACGGGTGCGGACAGATCATGTTTAACAGCCCAGGATTTTCCGTGTGCAGCTTTAACTATCACCACTCATTTTGCCATAGGATCTCTGGTACCTCTATACCAATGTTTCTCAACCTTATCAACTTTAAGATGTGTGGACTACAGCTTCCAGAATTCCTCAGCCAGCATGCTGGCTGAGGAATTCTGGAAGTTGAAGTCCACAGATCTTGAAGCTGCAGAGGTTGAGAAACACTGCTTTATACCATACCATGAAACTAAGCAATTGCCTTTCACTGTAGGGTCCTTGTTTGACACTCATGTCTTTTCAGTAAGGACTAACTTAGGTGCTAAACTTTGGGGAGGGATTTGTTATGTAAATTGGGCATCACACTGTGCTGTACTGCTGAGGGTGTCTTTATGGATACTCTTGAGCTTAAAGATCAGAACCAGATTTTGGCTATGCTGGACACTGCAGCTAATTAATTGGATTTCTGTAAATCACACAAATGGTATTCAGCGCCTGTGGAGATCCTTGCATTTTTTTCACGTAGTAGTTTGGGAACATTTTTTTGCTGAAAGAATAATTAACATTTATTAAGCTCAAGGATATTTTTGCCTTTGACCGTTGTTCAGATAACCAATTTTACTCCATCAGGTTGGATCGAAATTAAAACAATTCCCTTCCCTGGCCCAAGTTTGTAAAAAAAAAATTCCAATCAGTTTGGAAATCTTTCGGTTGTGTGTGTTTGATTGACTTGTACATAGAAAATGAAATTAAAGACACATTGGTATCTGGTCTGTCCATTCTAAGCCGCAGTTGAAAAAATCATAGGTTTTCTGCAATGGCCAGTATTGAATGGGTCTAATTAAAATGCAGAATCACATATAGGATATCTGCTGGTTGCCTTTCTCAATAACTCCACCGTGTGTTTGGACAGGAGTGTATCCAACAGACCAGTCAGAATATTCCAGCTTGAAAAGTGCACTAGAGAAACTGACTCTTAACGACTCGAGTGTTACTGTTCAACGTGACAGTAGTCTAGCGCTGGGAGCTGGATGGAGGTGAGTTTCACCACATTCATTTGGGTTGAGATGTTCTTTAGTAGGATGCAGCAGGCTTGATGTTTTGCCCTCCGCAGTTCTTAAGGAGAGATTTACCAAAGACCCCATGTGTTTGAGAGCCTGTCCACGTAGCATAAACTCTACTGAGACCATCACCCATACGCTGCCCTTATTTCCAGCATAGTAAAAAAACTTGAATTCTTCCATTATTGACACATATCATAGGTCATAATGAAAGCTGTCTTCTTGATTTTCTCCTCTCAGATACGGAGCCATTTATTACATACAACGTAACTAGATTTTGCCTGGTAGCAATTAAAATTCACAAACAGATAATTAAGGGTACTGGGCATCGGTATACTGACTGAGAGTTTTCCTTTCCTTTTATCTTTTTAACTCTTTTTTTACATCTTTTTGTGGCCTTTAGAACCCCCCCCCCCTTTAGTCTATAGTCTTAGTATTAACATTAAGAATTTTTATAGAGATGTTTTAGTGTTTTAATTTTATAATATTGTGCTAGCAATCCTAGTTTTTAGTTATCTTTTATCACTTATAGGTTTCAGTGGAATTATTGAAATGAGAGTAATTTTCCTTGTTTGTATTTTATGCTAGTCCGCGACTGAAATAAAGACTTGTTAGTGAAATGCAACATTTGGGGTAAATTCTCTTTCATTTGGCTTGGAAATTTAAGATGTCTAGTTGGTGTGTGTAAACAATGATTCTTTAGCAAATGCAGGTTTGTACCCTTAAAAAAAGTCACTTAAACATTGTATTTACAGGTTGGGTTTCCTTGGCCTTTTACATATGGAGGTTTTTAATCAGCGTTTGGAGCAGGAACACAACACATCAGTCATTTTGACGGCCCCCACAGTTCCGTACAAGGCGATTCTTTCTTCCGCAAAATTGATAAAGGTGATGATTTTTTTTTAGTCTGAAATTGTCAATGCACGAGGATAAATTGGGCATAATGATTATCATTCTCATAATTTATTTGAATTCTCCAGGACTTACATTACTAAGCTCTCAAATAAGAACTTTTACTCTAGAAGATGATTTGGAATTGTTTGGGAAATGTCAGGAAATAATCTTACGATCCTGGTTTTATTCCACTGCTGTTGGCATGGGTCCGAGTTCCCCTGAGAGCGAGCTAAAATAGTCCAATTTACAAAAAATGATTTTATAAAATGCTTGCATCTCTGCACGAATTCTTCCTGAGTCCTTGATCCTCCCAATTAGCTTTTAGTGGAGGCTTAAATTAGCCTTTAATTATAATAGTAATTCATATCTGCCCTGCATTGGGGAAGAAAAGGAATAATCACAAGGGCTTATAAAGCAATTAAGAAATATGGGAGAGATACATCTCTGGAGTGAGCCATTGTTGCGGGCAGAATTACGACATAACACTACAATGTTTGTATTGTCGAAGTAAAATGTTTACTTGTTATCAGTTTCCCTAGTTTGTTTGCTTAAAAGTTACATGTCATCTATTTCCACTTTTGGTTATAGATGGACTGGTATATAATTTTTAAAAAAATCTCTTAAGACCTTGCTAATTTTTTTTTAATTAAGAAAAACCGTTAAAATCCTCCTATAGGTGTTTTCTCTTCCTGTTTTGTAGGAACATAAAAAAGAGGAAATCACCATCATAAATCCTGCAGAATTCCCTGATAATTCCATGGTGGCGGAATATTTGGAGCCTATTGTTTTAGGCACTATTGTAACCCCTAAAGAATATATTGGGGAAATATTAGCTCTGTGCCAGGTTGGTATATAAGGTTGAGAGTATTATTGTATTGAGGGTATATTTCTGATAGTGCTTGCCGTTTGCTTAGTAAGTCTTACCGAGCATTAAGGCGCACGGGGTTTTAATTACGTGCAGTCATTTGTTCCCTGCGTTCTGAATCAGGGGTTCTTAACCAGTGACACACGTGTCATGGGCACAGTGCAGGCTCATTAAAAATTTAAGCCTTTGAAACTTATTGTCAATTATAATAATGGAATGCCTCTAATCATATTAACGCTTCTTGGAGAAAAATGGGATTTTTGTTTCTGTAATGGCGAGACCCAGGGTCCTCGATAGAGTGCTCGGTGGGGCTTATTATGCAAAAGGCTGAGAATCTCTGGGCCAGGCTGTCAACGTGGTTCATCTGAAACATGAGCAAACATCTTGAGCCTGTGTAAACTGTGGTTTATTCTACAGTACACTGTTGGGCATGGAGAAGGTCTGTGCTGAACACATTTATGGGGAAACTCCAGGCCCTCAAGAACGACTTCATTTTGACTTGCTGATAATAAAATGTATTGTGTTTATTACAACTGCTATTTATATTAGAGCAATTTTCATATTTTATCTCAGTAATGCTTATTAAAAACTTAGTTGTTGAAAATACATTTGACTTTCAGGCACTTGCTTAGCTTCTACAGATTAAGTACACCATTTATTTTCAATCTACAATCAGTATTTTGAACCTGTTATAGGATACCATTATTATTATTATTTAATAAAAAACACTTTTTTAACAAATTAGTCCAAACAAATGTGTTTTCTACAAATGGGCTCCTTTTGAGATAAAAGATAAGACTTTGTTCTGAGTAAATTGCTGTAGGTCTTCTGTAATAATACAATATTACTCTTTGATCTCCTCATGCTATTTTTCACTTTGCAATCAAAGTTATAGTATCTGTGACTTCCAGATTTAAAATCTCAAATCATCCCTGACTATTGGCCATTCTGGTGTTTGGCCTTCAGCAGGGTAAGAAGGTCTATGGATTCTGGGTCACTGTATTCTAAGTAATCAAATACAGTATTTTTATTCTTTTCATGAATCTATTTACAGGTAGTCCTCGAGTTACAAGGGTAATTGGGACCAGAATTTCCATCAGTAAGCAATGCGGTATTTAGGCGAAACATCAGGTGACCCCATTGCTTAGCAACAGCAATCCTAGCACTCCCCATTGCTGTCATTAACCGAATCCCACCGGTTGTTAGGTGAGGACCCAGCCCCATCCAAGCCATTCTTGGCTTGGTCTTTCCCAGCCCTGAGCCTTGGCAAGGTAAGGAAGGGACCGCCTCCTCTTGAACTGCCCCCAGCCACCTGTCTGTCCCCCATCTCTGCCCTTTTGGCCGCTCTGCAGCGCGGCGCTCTTTGGCAGCAGCGGTGTTGGGGCTGGAATAGAGGCCCAGGGCTTTCAGCAGTCTCAGCTGGCTGCCGTTGCCCCTGGGCCTCTGCTACCGCCAAGGAGTGCTGCTGTGCAGGGCGGTCAAAAGGGCAGAGACTGTTCGCCGTAACTTCGAATAGTCACTGAACAAATGATTGTAATTCAAGGGCCACCTGTACTATTTTAGCAGTCAGAATTGTTAGAATTTGGGGCAATTAAACTTATTCCGCAAAGAAACTCTGAAACCTGACTGCATCATTTACTATGTTAATTGCCAGGGTCGTTTTTATTCCTCACCCACATCTAGTATTTGGTGAAGATTTCTTATAACAGAAAAGTTGGCGCTCATCTCAGACTCTGTGTCACTTTGTCAGACTCGGAGAGCTGTTCAGAAGGACTTGGTGTACATTGATGATCACAGAGTCATGATGATTCACCTCTTTCCACTGAATGAAATTGTAGTGGATTTCTTTGATGCCCTGAAATCCCTCTCCTCTGGCTATGCCAGGTAATGTAACTTTTGTATCATGGTAAGATACCCCCTACTTGTAGAAGTTTGAACACCACAGCTGGGAATCCAGTGGTAGATTCTATTAGCTTTTTGAAGATAAGGTGCATGATTTGGGGCTTGGAGAATGCATGATGCCCAAATGCATTTGAGGGTTGCTGGGTGTTTGATGTGCGTCCATACACGTGCATGTATTTATGATAGGCAGAATACACAGGTTTAATTGTCTAGGACTCTCCCACAGGCTTACCTGTGCATCTGATGAGAGTTGGCTTCTCCATGATCTTTTAAGATCTTATCCTAGATAAGATTTTCCTCCTTCCAGTGCTATCTAGCTTCTTGATTTTTAAGTACTCTAGCAAACTCTAGTGGAATATGAAGGTATACCTCATAAGGAAAAAAGCTCTTAAGAATTGTGGCCATCTCGCACATTGGAGGTAGAGGAATAATAATTGCATATATTTGTGTGTTTATAGATATGGTTGAAGTAAAGTATGCTTCATATGTCATGCTAAACCATGATATATCTTTCTCATAGCATGATGTCCAAATCCACCCACTGTGGTTTGTGAACCATGCTTTCTCCTGGGAAGGGCTTACGCATCATGTTCATCCAAAAGACACATGCTACCTTATAGTTTAAGGGTATAAACAAAGTAGAGTAAACTTGCTTTATGATGGCATTATAAATGCATGTGAAAAAGAGGCATTTTACTGAGGGGCAAAAACTCTGCCTTTTCAGAAATTATCCAAAGTGTATGTTAGAAATTGTAATCTTTTAGGGTGTTCAAATAGGAAGTTAGTTGACCTGACTACTGCTATTTTCAGTTTTGACTATGAAGATGCAGGATACCAGCCTGCGGATCTTGTCAAAATGGATATTCTTTTAAATGGGAAAGCTGTAGAAGAACTGATAACTATTGTACCTAGGTAAGTCCATTAAATGCATGTTCATTTTTAAAAAGCATAGTAAATATCATTTGGATAAACTACCCAAACCACATAATGCCTTTTCCATGCATTTTTTAAAATTATTATTCTGAAGAAAACCAACATTTTATTTACTCTTGCAGTTGAAAGTTTACATGGATAAAAAAATAACCCCTGAAATATAAATGATAAGTAGTGTAACCAGAATCCTATGGAAGCTATCTGGATTTGCTATTTTAAGGGTGATTTCCTAATTTTGTTTATAATCCCCAACTGTTTTGGGGGATTCTCAGTTTTGCTGCATAGAGATTGTCTGTCTGTCTCTCAGTCCTTTCTCTACGTTTGCATTAACTTAGCCTTATCTAAGTGGAAAATATTAGCATATTTTATAGCTTACACTGGGAAGTTTAAGATTTCCATATATCCTATTGAGGTTGAGCAAGTAGGTTGAGAAAGCGGAGTTACCTAATCAAGATCGGAAGCCAATAAATCTGTTCTATTAAGATTCTGAAGCCCAGATATATATTCACAGATTCTTTAGATCCAAACCAATAAGTGCTATACTGAATATGAAAAAGATCAGGCTAGAAAAGCAGTCGCCATTTGTGATGGAATGTGAGGGTGGCCTTGGGAGACGGGGGAAAGAGATGCTACCTAAGGAATGATCAGATAAAAGGAGTCTGCAACAGGGTAGTGGCCAGAAAAAGAAACTTAGAAAGGACCCACTGTAACTACTCAGGCGGTAAATAGGGAGGGTGGGAGATTTATGCCTTCAGACTCACAAGATTCTGTTAATGTAGCCTTACAATAATGTAGAATTAGCTCATCTGGTCTTGTTTCCTGTCTGGTTTACCTGGGAGGGCTGACACCATTCAAGGAAGATAGATGTATCCAGGGAAAGGGTTCGCAAACTTGGGTTCCAGGATGGGGTGGGTTTGGACGCCATTGTTGAGAAGTTCTCATTCATGATGCTCCCGTTGACACCTTCTCTGGGGAAGGGCCCAGGGGCAGACACATTCTTACTTTTTTTCTTTTTCAGAGACAAAGCCTACCACGTTGGTAAACATATGTGTGAGCGATTAAGAGACATTATTCCAAGGCAATTGTTTGAAATAGCTATCCAGGCAGCTCTTGGAAACAAAATAATTGCGAGAGAAACGTAAGTCGTTATGGTTGACTTGGTTTTAAAAGATAACTGTATAACTTTCTCCTGTTTTCAGTTCTCCTAACTGTTAAAATTTCTTTTTTAGTGATTACTTGACATTCAGACTGTAATCCTGGTTTCTCTAAAGTAGGTGTTTCAGACTGAGAATTAGTCTTGGCCTTTAAGGGATTGCATTCCTTCAAGAAGTAGGCCGAGCCTAGGCAAAAGTGCATTGATTGAAAGTAACGAAAATCATTTTAATTCTTTTAACATGATTATTCCCCATGCACATTATTTTTCTCTTTCTGCCATGTTTGAAATTACAATTTGTCACAAGTTCTGGAGAGCTTCTTCATATTTGGGCACACCTTGCTTTAAGAATTCTACTGAAGGTGGATGTAAATGATGCAGTGTTTTGACCTGATTAACCTGATTTCAGAAGCGTGTCAAAGATCTGAAAAGGTCTTATTCTGAATTAAGATACGATTGATTGATTGATTGATTGATTGATTGATTGCCCATTCTTGAAAGCTCTGTGCAGCTAACAATCAGAAATCATCAGGCAAAAGAAAAACAACCTCCACCATAAATAATTAAATAAATAAACCCATAAAATAAGCCAAATAGAGTATCGAAATTGTACATACACACACATACAGTGTACACACACACACAAACATGCATTCACTAAATTCAGATCTTCAATCATAGCATGCACTCCTTCTATACTTAATGGAACAACCAAGTCTTAACTGCTCTCCTGAAACTCAAAAGAAAAGGAACAGACTTGAACTCCCCTGAGGAGGGTATTCCAGATTATGGGAATGGTGAACGAAAATTCCCCCACTTCCAAGGCCCATCTGATGCCATTCTCATATAGACAGGACGAGGAGGGAATTTTCCTTATTTGATTGATTGGATGGGCAAATAAATATGGGAAAAGATGGTCCCTCAGATAACCTGGTCCAGGGCCATGTAGGGCCTTAAAGGTGGCAACCAGCATCTTGAAAACCTCAGAAGCCAACCAGCATCACTGCAGCTCCTAAAGTAGTGGGAGTCACCTAACTTTATCAGGATACACCCATCACTACCTGGGCCACCATATTTTGTATCAGCTGTAACTTCTGAAAGCTTTTCAAGAGCTCTCCCATGTAGAATGCACTATAGTAATCCAAGTGGGAGGTGACCAAGGCATGAGTGACTGTGAAGAGGGCCTTCTGATTCAGGAATGGCTGCAATTGGTAAACAAAATTTAATTGTATAAAAGCCCTCCCGGCTACAGCTGCCACCTGCTGAATAGGGACCGTGAGTCTAAGAGGACCCCCAAATTGCAAACCAACTCTAAACAGGGGGGTGCAACTTCATTTAGAGTCAGAGATGGTATTTCTCTGGAACTGGCTGACCCACAAACACCAAAGCCACTCTTTCTTGGAATTTGAGTTGTTATTCTCCAGACTTTGACAGCTTCTGGGCACTGCAGATTCTACTGTATCACCTGTTTGGCATGGGGTCAAGACCATCAGCATATGGATGATCTTGGACTCTGTACCAATGGATTACCTCCCCCAGTGGTTTCAGATAGATATTAAAAAGAAATGGAGAGAGGAGAGAACCTTGAGACATTCCACAAAGTGGAGGCCTTTGAGCAGGCCTCTCCTTCCTACCATCACTGACTGGAAGTGCCAGAAGGGAGAGGCTGCTCTGGTTCAATCTGGTCAAGTGCCAAAGCTCCCCCCCCCCCGGTTTAACTGGGCAAACAGGATTTCATCTGATCCACTAGATCCCTGGGAAACTCCTCAAGCCCTCTAAAAACCCACTGGATCTATTAGGCATCTGGAGCAGACTGGCTCTTCCCTACTGTGGGTGGTGTCACACTGGAAAACCTCATAGCAGTCAGAGAGTGATTTGTTCACTGTATGGGGCCCCCCACTTTCAGATCACATTATGTCTGTCTCAAGACAAAAAACATATCTAGTGTATGACCTCTTACGTGCATCAGGGACTTGATCAGTTGGGTCAAGTCCACAGTTATCATGGCAGTCATTAGCTCCTGGGCCTCTCCCGACTCCTCGCTTAGGAAAGGCAGGTTGAATTCCACCACCACCAGTTTGGGGAACCCCACCAATTCCTCAGTAATTAGGCTGAGCAGCCCTAGCAGGGATGAAGCTGTGCAGCAGGAAAGGGGTCCCTCAGTAGCAAGCTCAACTGCCCCTTTGGACCCAACCAGACAAACAGGGTCTTGCATCCAGTTATCTATGGAGCAACACTTCTTGATGCCAGTAGAGTCTCACAGATGAGAATGGCTATCCCACTGTGCTACACTGAGACCACAGCTGGTGCCAAACCCAAAACGTGAGTGGGGAGATCTCTGAGAGATGAAGTCCCCTATCCTCCCCACCCAGATCTCTGTAATGCAAGCCAGGTCTGGCCTATAATCCACAATTAACATGAGGATGGTTTTGTTACAGCAGACATGGCATTTAGTAGCGGCAGCCAAAACCCCAGGGCCCCAAGGAACTGATACCTTGGCTCTTGCAATAAGGACTGACAACTGGAAGGAGGGATTGGTTGGAGATATTGAACCCTCCTTCCATGGGTATGGCCTGTTATTGACTTCCCACTATACCTCCCAGAGCTGATCAGAAACATAATACTCTTCCCAAAAATTGCCTCTCCTGCCCCATGACCCCCCTCCTGGGGTCTTTACTATCTAGCACCAAATCACAATCACTCCAGGTGATCTTCAAGTTTTGAAGCTCCTCAATCACCCTGTTAGCGCTGCTTCAACCCATTCTACTCCCCTAGCCACCTGTTCCCCACCTTACTCTTAGTAAAGACAGAAGGTCACAAACAACACTGGGAACCCTGGTGTCCATGGCTCTCACACAGGGCGTAGCTCTCCAGGCCACCACCCAAACACCAATCCTGAAGATGGCCTCTTGATGTTCTTATGCAAGGTGCAGCAATAAGGAAGTCAGTGCTGATAGAATCTAAAGTTCTTGCAATCCAAAATTGCAATCTCACAAATCCAGTCAGTGTTAAAAGATCCATGCAGCACAGTCAAACTGCTCCAGAACAACTTCCAGGGCTTGCAGGGCTTCCCTGGAGCAGAGCCCAACTGCAGAATCCAACCCACAGAGCATGTTCTAAGTTGGCAGCCACCAACCAAGACCTCCTTCTGCTGCCAGCTCTTTAGGAATTAGCGTATTAGGGAGACAACCTGAAGACAGGCAAAATGGTAGCCACAAGTTCAATGCTGGCTGGACCTCCAGTACTGGCAGCTAGCTGGCCCTCCAGTGCCTGGAGAAGTACCTCACAATCCAGGCAGTGCTCAAAACCGTGTCATGGAGCTCTCCAAGCAGACAGGTCGTCAGTGGCATACACTGATTTGATGCATGCCATACCTCAGGGTATCACCAATGGTTTCTAGCCAGGAAAGCTGAAAGTCTGGGCTCCCAGCACCTTACATATTGGCTTCAGATTCCATTTAACAGCCAGTAGACTTCTTCTTTCCCTTCTTCCTTTCCCTGTTATCTTTCTTCCTTTTCCTTCCAGTTGGTATTTCTTTAGCAGTTTCCTTTTGCACCCGATGGCTAGGGTGTATGCAAGGTATTCTAGAAAGCCAAAAACACCTGGAGAAGTGTCAAGGAACAGCCTACTGTGGTGGCCGTTTTGATGGAACATTTCAAGTTCAGGCTCTTCATATTAACCTGGAATTAGTCACCAGCCATTGAAGCTTCCTTAGAATGAATATATGGCACGGGTGGCTGGGTTTCTGTAATAGCTGAAATGTTGCATTCAGCGGTTTGTGGAGCATCTGCAAAAGGAATATAAATTAAAATATATACATAAAACATTTGAATTAAAAGAAGAAAAGGGGTGTTCTCTTGAAAGGAAGGGTATTTACATAAGTTGGTCACAATGGATATCAGGATTTTCTCTGATAAAGTGTTCTCTTTGATATATGAAAAGTAGACTGAAATTATACTGGATTCCAGTAGCATGAAAAAGGAAGGTTTAAATACATTCGAAAACAAGAGTAAAGGAGATATTAACTTTTAAGTTAAGTGGCTTCTCATTGCCAAAGGGCATTATTTATTTTGATTTATTAGATCACCCAATGGCAAAGGCAGCGTACAGAAAGGTTTAAAAGCACATAATTAGCAATTACTTGCTTCTTCAGAACTTCAAATTATGGAATACTTTGTATTATACCCTCTAAAATGCAACTTGGCTTACTTTATTTTCCAGGCTAAAACCCTTTAGAAAGAATGTTTTGGCAAAATGTGTAAGTACCAATTTCTCTGCTTTCTGCAAAAAGAAAGTCAAATCATTCCTTCCTTGTCCTTTAATGATAATTGCTGAATACAGATAACTTCCTGTGTGTTAAAATCCGTTTTCGTGAGTCTGAGATTAGTGTTTCATTTTTTAAAAATGCTTAATGTATGTGAGCCACTTTATTTATTTATTTTTTTAGTAAGATTTCATCTACTTCATTTAAAGCTAGAACCAAGGTTAAATTCATATGGAGTGTTTGATACAATTATCACAGTTTTTAACATACTTTTTATTGTTTAGGATAGTAGCAATGTTATCAAAGATGATTTGCAGTCTTCTGGTTGGTATTGTGAATTATTCATCTCGATGCATTAATATATGTATATCTATATTTTAAAAAACAGTATGGAGGCGATATTACAAGGAAGATGAAACTTTTGAAGAGGCAAGCAGAAGGAAAGAAGAAGATGAGGAAAATTGGGAACGTGGAAGTGCCAAAGGACGCTTTTATAAAAGTTCTCAAGAAGCAGCTTGACAAGTAATTTATAGATATTGCTTCCAGCTTTTTTAGAAGTCAAGCTGATGAACTGTTGAACCAGCTGTTTACAAATTGGGTATCCCTGTCTTGAATTTGATCTCATCAATATTAATGTGCGGATTTGACACCGACCTAATGCGACTCTTCAGTAAAGCGCTGAAGCTGATGGCAGAACATTTTACGCCTTAAAAGTCGAAAGCACAGCATAGCGTCCGAGAGCGTTGCTGACATCTTTCGATGCAATTTCTGAGGGCAGTGCCTTGTGCCAGCGACTTTCAAACCTGTGCCTCCTCATCTCTTTCCATGTTTGATTACAATCTGGATATTGACATTTGCAAGCTCTCGGCTATGCTGGGTAAATAAACTTGCTGTACCAATATCGGCTCTTCGGGATGGGCTTGCTTAGTCTGTGTTTTTTAAAAATACGTCGATCTTAGTGTGGACTATAGATTGGATTACCTGCCTTACAGTATACTGACTTCTCATCTATATTGATGCCATTTGTATAAACTTCAGAATTTGCAGCAACGGTATATTTGAACCGAACTCCACTTCCCCAGCAGAGGATGTCAAACAGTTGATGGATTCCAGGGGCAGAAATCTGACAAGCTGCTGTAAATAAATTGAAGTACTGGATCTCTGGAGCAACTTTATAGCAAAAAGATTCTATTTCTTGCTGGTATATTTTCATGGTTATTGCATAGAGCCGGTAGCATCGAATACTGTAACTGTCAGGCCCAGCCCAAGAACAAGGGTGAAACAGTCGAGTTGAGTTCAGTTCCTTTATTTGCGTATACCTTATAGACAGAACCTGGCCAGACTAAATCTGCACTACAGCAACGAGTGGATCTACCCTGGGAGATTTTAGGGAGTGGCTGTCCTGAACCTCTTACTCTTCCCACGCTCCATCTCCGGACTGTGTTGCCTTTTGCCTCCTGAAATATGCCCCCTCCTTCCTGATAGCCTTGCTCTCTGCTGCTACTCACATCACCCTCCTCTTCGTAGATACATTCCGTCACAATAGCTGTCTAAACACACTAAGCGTGTATCCCCATTTGCTCTTTCTATATGATAGGTATATATTACCTACATGCTGTTAGCATGCGTGCGTGAATGGCAAATGGTAGGTGTTAACCTTCTGTACAATCTAAATATGCCCTGGCTATGTGCCTAGGACGTTGTTTTCATCTTGTTCCTAGCCCCTGAATAAAAGACAGGCTCAAGTTGTCCTTAGTTGTACTAGCAATATATTAGTATTTCCCCTCTTATACCAATACTGTCCAGGGGAAGCTTCAAGGTGTGTAAAATCTGTTACGCTTTGTTACCTGTTACCTTGGAGGAAAGCTAGCTGAGTGGCAGTGGCGGAGAGGAGAGGGGAGGCAGGATAGGGATTAGTAATAGGGGCGTATTTTCTTTCCCCCGTGGGAGCCCACAGACATTAAGGGACTTGTAGGTAGAGAGAATTAGGCTGTGCTTAGTTTTGTAGTTCCTGGCGGACCAAGATAACACCCTGATGCTGCTAGCCTTCATAAGGCCCTAAAGACCTGGTTATGTGCCCAGGCCTGGGGTCCCGAGTGTGTGAAGGGTCCCGTCTCCTGGTTATATTAAGAACCGTGGATTGTAGCATTCCCTCGGCTGCTGTGTATTTCAGTTTTTGTACTCATGATGAAAATTTATTTTTTAATTTAAGATTGTTTGCCACCCAAAGTCACTTGCTGAGATGGACGGCCATACAAATTGAATAAATAATTAGCAGAAAAGGCTTAAATCAGTGTTTTTCAAGCGTGGCCACTTTAAGATGTGTAGATTTCAACTCCACATGGTTGAAGCCCACATATCTTAAAAGTGGCCAAGCGGCTTACAAGATGGAAGAGCTCCAGGGTTTGGGCAGTTAAAGGTGGCATGATAGTGGCTCATATTACCCATAGAGTTTTCTTGCTGCTTTTCCCACTCAATTCCCACAACAGGTTTAAAAATG